>NC_089144.1:27576830-30016830 GCF_009819655.1 Sylvia atricapilla | reverse complement strand
ATGCGCTTTATTTTATGTGAAAAAACACTTCTCTTGAAGAAGTACTGCCCATCACCCCTGACATTTGTGATGGAAAAGTAATATATTGTACTAATAACACAGCCATTTCCTGAAGTGTACCAATTTAAAGGGATGTTTCATCAGACAGGAACTGTAATAGCAGCTATGCAAACGCCATCTGAGATTTGGCCAGAGAAGGTCCTTACAGTGTAACTACTCAAAACTTGACACAGCTCATTGGGACCATTAGACATTGAGACAATATAAAATATATATTAACTATGATTAGTGAGGAGCAATATAAAATAAGTTATGTTCTAAGACATTAAACATGTAATTGTTACATCAGATCAAACACTTGTAAAACCAATTACCTGTTACTGCAGCTTTTAGACTGAGATTAATAAACTGAGCAGGATATAACAAACACAGCAGAAGCAATTTCTCCATTTTCAGTATTAACACTGAAGTCAAAGCTATATTTCATTTAAAAACTTGGAAATTACTCATGCCATCAGAGTTCAGAATGTATAAATATGCAACTTCACTTAATGATTTAGACTCATAATGTCATTCTAAAAAACAATTTGAAGTTTTAGTGGTGAAAAATATCACCACACTTCAACATTTTGAACAATATTATTATGGTTAAGAAGTATAAGTTGTGCTTACTTGTAAATGTAGCATAAATCAAAATGTTCTACTTTTCTGAATGAATGCTTGTAAGAGTTTTATTTAAGTAGCTTATACTGAAAGTGAATATTCCAAGAATAAAACTTGGAATTCTCTATTTAGAAAGACATTTTTAGTAATCTGAGCTTCTAACAGCAAGAAAGCCCAGCTAAAAACTGGGTTCCTGTAGTAACAGACAGACTCCTCCCTAACACATTAGCTCATAATCACTCTGTCATTCTCCCTGAAGAGAAATAATATATACAATATAAAATATATAAAATAAAAAATATAATATAGGAAATAAAAAAGTAGAACAGCAGGGGCTGAATAAAGAAACTGGTGAGCAATTATGTGTTTATAGAAGACCAAGTACCACAGTAAAAGAATTACTGTCTTCATTTTTAATTTTTGGAACACTTTTGTTTTTCTTGTATAGAGAAGCACAAGGATTCATCAGTGGAGGCTATTCTTAATGTCCCTCTTCAACAGTTATCATACCATATTTTAGAAAGCTGGATTACTATTGCCTTGAGTCTAGAAATATTGAAAAAGGAACAACTGCAATAAATTAGGAATACATAAAAAATTATCTTTTCTTTTTAAGTTTGAAGAAAAAATAAATTGATAAAAAAGTTACTGAGACACCAAGTGAACTGACTTGTGTCTGTGGGCAAGTATCTCTCTCTCTCAACATCTAGATTTCTTGAATTTCTTTAATTGTATTATCAACTTAACTTCAAACCCTACCATTTATGTTGTGATTTAAAGTGATCTCCTGCCCCACTCCCGCAGAGCACTAAGAATTTTCACCTTTGCTTCAGTGGCAACAAGGACAAAAAAACTACTGTGAATCCAAAAGGATTCCAATGCATAAAGCTACAGTCAACATACAGTTAAAGTGCTAGTGCTACCTGACCTTCCAGAATGTGATATTCAGCTACCTCTGAAAACCAGAAGACAAAGAGTTAAAATAATAAAACTTGAAAAGCAAAGAAATACAGAATTAAGGTATAAAACCAATTCTGTAATGCAGCTTTACATTGCCTAACTGGTTCTAGAAAAGCCATTACAGATTTTTTTCAAGTGTGTATGGTGTTTTGATACACAGGAAGGATGACTGGGGAATGGGCCCTCCTCTGTTACATTGTGCTCTGGTTTACTTCCAGCACTGGTAACACTCACCATCTGAAGTCTATGAGGTAGGTGTAATTTTTACTAAATAGCGAGGGATTAAGTCAAGAAAGTTCACCTAATAAATGCCTAAAAGTTGATGACTTAAACATGCTTTGTCTCAGTACTAGGTTTTCTTAAGCTGCTTCAGAGCTCCACACAAGACTTTAATGATATGGACTATCAGTTGTGAGCTGATGCATCTGACACACTTCCAGGACTCTGAAAAAAGTAAACTAAGCCAAGACCTTGTAAAACAGCTTGAGGTGAGCTGCTGGAGTGAGCATAGGGTTTCATCTGAAAAATCACTGATTCTGGAAAGCAAATTATCAATTCTTGTCTCCCTCATGTGCAAACAGAACTCTGGGACAGCACTGTAAGGTAATGTGGGGGACACACTACACTTCACTAAGATCTTCCTGTTTGCGATGGGGGGAAAGTAAAAGTAACAGAAAGGGAACCTTTGCATTTTCACAAGACAGGGAAGTGCATTGACTGCTGTGAGTGCTGACAGAGAAAGGTCTCATCTCTTCCTTTTGTTCAGCCCACCTCCTGTACTAGTGTTAAACTGACAGTAAGGCAAGTAGATTCCACTCATATGGCAAGCCCACTCTTTTGTTCTATAAGCATTTTTTTAAAAAAAACAAATTCATTTACCATGCAATCTAACAAAAACTAAAGCTAGTTCCCTCACTGTAAGCAATGCACATCCATGAAAAACAACAAGGGATGTCACAGAGAGTCAAAACAGAATCGTAAAATCATTTAAGCTGGAAAACACTTCTAGGATCACCAAATCTAAATACCAACCACTGCCACATCCACCACTAAACCATGTCCCCTATGCACCACATCTGCACATCTGTTGAAGACATAAAAAATCCTATTTCGAGCAGAGGAATGTTCTCATTTCCATTTGTGTTCTGAAATCACATCCTTAGTATCCTGTGATATTGCAGTCTCAGTATTTTAGCAAGAACTGGTAAAGCGTGTAAATTCCTGCTTTCTGAATCTGACCTAATTAGGGAATTCTGCCTCAGAAGAGGGGATGTATGAACAGCTTTTTTTCCCTATGAGTACCTGTGCCAATTTAAAAGAAGCTTGTGAGGACACATGGCTACTGGGATGTGTTATCTGTGTGATGGAACATTATGAAAAGGCAGAACTAAGAACACATCATGCTAGTAAATCGTGTCAGCGCTACACTTCCCACTTACCAAGTATTTAAGACTACATTACCATAATTTTTCTTTTTGTGGTTTTCCAAGGTCTGAGTGTCGTTCAGTTTAATGAAACAAGGCACCAGAAAGCAATTATAAGTCTGTGTTAAGATAGTTTTTTTGTATTAAAAAATAAAAGGACTCTCTAACTAAATTTCTCAGTTTTCACAACCTGACTTCCTCTGCTGCCTCCAGCAGCTTGGTAGCAGTTTTACAAGCCACAGAACAGAACTGCAAAAATCTGCCTGGGACCATGTAATTACATCTAAAGTGGTTCCAGTAAGTTACTAACAAAGGCCAGGTCTTAACACACACAAGTAACTGAACCTTGAACAACTCCAATATTAACACAGCCAGCCCCAAAACCTCACACCAATAGGGTTGCACTTTCCAATATTAATTCCAGATGGTCAAAATCTTTCTGGGAAAGAGAAGAGCCGAATCTCATTTCAGACAGCAACATAAAAATCAGAAGACTCTGAAGAGTCTTTATCATTTATCTTGCTTGCTGGTTTAAAGGAAAGTTCATTACAACAGTCCCTGGATCAAATCAGCCCAAATCTAGACCACAAAACTGGAAGGAATAAAGCAAGTTACAAGACAATCCATCTCAGTTGTGTGACACATGAACTGTACACAATAAATAACTTTCCATTTGTATTACAAACACTTCCTTGTTATAAGGAAAGTTATAAAATGCTGTTCAGTCACGCAAAAAAAATAGGAGAACATGTTGACAACAATGGTCATCATGGAGTTTTGACCACATACTTTAAAGAATTACCTGTTAGGTTTTTTTTCAAGATAACTGCAATTACATCAGAATCTATTCCCCTTTTTGTCCCGTTTGTCTTACTGGAATGGACCCCAAATTTGATTACAGATTCTTACATATGCAGAGTTTCACCTGATATGCCAAGTTATAAACAAATTTTTTCAGTAATTTCTAATTGTCTTATTTTCTCTATTGTTAATGAGGCTCAGGTCTCTTACTTATTGGAAGGCTTCTGATTTCCTGCTTGTCCATGTTCATCTTGCTTTAATCCTGCAAGCAAAGCATCTCTGGAACAGTGCTTATCCTGTTTGGGGAAAAGAGAGAAAAGTAAGAATGGTGTCTGGAAATTTACCATGGAATTCCTACTGTTTTTGAAGTAATATGTGAAAGAAAATCTGCACCTGTAAATGGGTAATGAAGGAAAACCTCTGCCGCTGGAAAGGTTCACATCCCTCCCATAAGCACTGCCCTGGGTAGACATCTTTTCCTCCATGTTCGGTTGCTGCATGATAGAAAACCTGTGATGGTGTCTGAAACCACCTACAAAAAGAGGGGAGGGGAATTTAATTTTTTTCCCCAGTTAATGGTGAGATACAAATATAAAAAAAATCAACTCATAGCAGTTAACTTTTTTTTTCTGAATTCAGACTAGCATTTATGAACAGCAAGCTGCAAAATTTTGAAGGGAAACACATGTACACATATTACCAGTGAGCTACCAATAAATGTTAATATGATTTTTATAAATCTGATTGGAATATCATGGTTCTATTTTCTACTTTGACTTCATCAAAGAAACATTGCATGTTAATTCCAATAGACCCATTCTCTGCAATACAAGCAAAATACAGCAACAAACTATGAACAGCTAAACCAGATGAGGTTTATATAATATATATATATATATATATATAAAATATATGTACAGAATAGAATTTCTTGTGTTCCTTTTCCCGTTTTCCTTCTTCACTGGCAGTCAGACTCAAACCTCATTTAAATATCTGATCAACTTGGTGGCCCCTCCTCTGGACTCATTCCAGCAGGTCCATGTCCCTCCTGTGTTGGGGACCCCAGAGTTGGATGCAGCACTGCAGGTGGGGTCTCACTGGAGCAGAATACATGTGCAAAATCCCCACCCTTGACTGGCTCTCTGTGCTGCAAGCACACATGGCTGGGTCATGTCCAGCCTCTCCTCCACCAGCACCCCTGAGTCCTTCTCCACAGGGCTGCTCTCCATCTGCTCATCCCCAGCCTGTGTTGGTACCAGGGTTTGTCCTGACCCAAGTGCAGCACCTTGCACTTGGTTCAACCTCATAAGATTCCCATGGGCTCACTGCTCAAGCCTGTCCCAGTCCCTCTGGATGGTATCCTGTGCTTCAGATGTGTCAACTGCACCACTCAGCTCAGTGTCATCTGCAAATGTGCTGAGGGTGCACTTGATCCCTTCATCCCTGTCATTAATGAAGATATTAAGTAACTCTGTCCTGGTATAGATCCTTGAGGGACACCACTTATCACTGATGTCCATCAAGACTCTCAGCCATTGATCACCATCCTCCGGACGTGACTGTCCATCCAATTCTTAATCCATCTAACAGTCCATTTACCAAATCCATCTCCCTCCAATTTAGAAAGAAGGATGCTGTGGGGGACCACATCAAAGGCTTTACAGAAGTCCAGGTAAATGACATCTGTAACCCTCCCCTTATCTTCTGATGTAGTTCCTCCATCACAGAAAGCCAAGGCACTAGGTTGGTCAGACAGGATTTTCCCCTGGTGAAGCCATGCTGGCTTTGTTTGTTGTTATCTGTTCACCAGCAAGGGTACACCTCCTTTTCTGATTCATGTACCTGTACAAGCCCTTCCTCTTATTCTTTGCATACCTTGCCGGGTTCAGGTCCGGTTTTGTCAGCTCTCTTCCACTCTTTGTCCCCAAGGATCCCACTGACAATCTCCCTTAACAGCTGGAAGTCTGCCTTCCTAAAGTTCAAGAGCCTGACTTTACTCCTTACTGGACGTGTATTTCTCAAGACTGCAAGCTCCACCAAAGCATGACTGTAGCAACCTAGGCTACTTCCAGTCTCATGTAGACAAATGATACACTACTGTAACACTATAAGCTGGTAAAGGACAATTGCTGTATTTAAAAAAAAACATGACATGAAAACAGTGAATAACTCAAAGCAATGGGGTTTAGCCTATCTTATGTATCTCACATATTACAAATTAAGCCTCTTACTCCAACAGAGAGAAAAAGGGCCAGAAGATTTAGCTGCTCAAAATTCACTTCAATACAACTTACCCAGCTCATCAACTTAATGCTTGGACCAAAGAGGCCTAGAAACCTAGCTGCTGTCATTTGGGAAGTCACTGCCATCAGCTGCCCTCACACATTTTCAGCTTAAGAACAGCAGATCAGTGAGTGCTTTGATCCAGCCACCTCCTTCCACGTCCCACTACCCATCAGTAGTGTCCATTATGCAAACATAATTGCAACTGATGCCTAGGCCTAAGTGTAGATACTGATACCTGAACACTATAAAGGCATCAAAGAGCTAACTTCACTCACAGACAAGCATTACTGAATGCTACTGCAATAACCACCTGTAATACAGCAATTACTTTCTGCATTGGCAAGAAATACTACTCTCTTTAAAAGCATTAATCTTTTACATGCCAGTTACCTCTTACTGAAGGGAAGCTGAGAAGGAGAAATACCTGCCTCTTGCCATTCATTCAGCAAGACCCACAGCAGGAAATAAAAATAAAATGTTTTACATCTACACTAGCTCTACAGTGGGTGTTTCAGAGGACAGAAAGGTGTCTTTCCACAATAAAGGGGAATCTATTTAAGCCTGACACTAACCATTTTATGAATAATTTCTGATACAGATGAAACAAATTTCATGGCCTAAGTGAAATCCAAAATGCAGTGCAAAACATTTCATTCAACATGGCAAAGCTTCAGAAAAATATAGTCATTTCAGCTATGTTGGCTCATTCACTGTTTAATACATTCAATGTTATACACTTGAATCACTGATCTAAAAAGATCCAAACTTACTACCATTTTGCAGAGAAAAACTACTTTTCCTTAAAGAAACACCTAACTATAGTAATAAAAAAGCTTATGTACTGACAATACGGTCAGTTCAGTCTAGACTCTTGTTTCCACACTTAATTCACCATGGTTCTGTTCAACTGCTGAACAGAACATTAATTCCTGACTTGACAGGCACTGAAGATTCAACAGCATTTTCAATTTACTTTTTAAATACAAAGCAATTCAAGAACAGACATCTGCCTACCTCTGAAACAAAACAGTGGCTTTTAAATTAAGCTGCATACAATTAGCAGTACTTGCAGACAGCTGAAGTTCAAAGGAAAACACCTACTTTCTGTTACATCCTTAATGCAAAGTAATCTGCTGACTGACACCTTTTAGAATTTTACTTCCACTTCAGATATTAAATCTGAACACATCTGCCAGAAGCCCATCATTTCAACTATTTGTATAGTTCAGCCTCATCTCGTTGTAGTCTTTAGACACTACTAAATCTGAAGCATTTCAAATCTTGGCCTAATGTTTCCTAATTCAGTTCTAAAAAAACCCAACTGAAACCAAAACACCAACACACACAACTGGAATGTTGCTGACTGGAGCAGCCAAATTAGTCAGTAGGGAAAGAACATACTATTTTATTTATTCCTAGTTATCCTGCTTGGCAATAAAATGTTGAAGGCCTTCACTGATTTCTGCATTGCATCTTTGAAGGAAAACATAATACTAGTATTTTTTGAAAATTAAACCAAAGAACATGCATAGAGAAACAGGCAACTATTACCTTTTCAAATGTGCCTCCTGTCATATCTTTCCAGTTAGCTACAAATATCACAAAAAAACCCCAGTATTCTATCATTCTACTGTGATGAAACTGCCTGCTTAATCCTAGGAAAAAAAAAACAAACCTGCTAAGGAATTGAGAATGAAACCAAGAAGTGAATGGGAAGTTCACACAGACTAATGCCCCACTCAAAACAATCTTCTTGTTTCCCACTTAAACTACTCAATAAAAACAGCTAAGACTGAGAGCTATAAATAAAAAAAGGTGGCAATTCCAGATCTTTCCTTATGTCTAACAGAACCAGGAAGCCTACAAGAAATTTGATACATCTGTTTTTAATCAGGCTGTTCAAGGAATATGAATAAACAATATACATTTGAGGAAAATGCTAACTTAGTATATTGGTTCTCTCTTCACCACAGAGAACATCAAATGCAATGTTTATCTAAACAGGTTTTAGGCTGGGACTGAAATAACTATTTTAAAGGTGACAGCATAAAAACAAGAGCTGTGTGTCATGTGAACTAAACCTATTAATGGAAAAATCTCTGAAAGCTTTTGAAAGGAATGAAACTTAACCATGAACAAAAAGCAGTACAGGAAGTAACAGCCAGATAAACTAAAGCAACAGAAATAATACACTAGGCAATGAGTAAAATACAGAGATCAGTGACCTTGTAGCCCTTAACTTCAGTCTCAGGTAAGCCTTCTGGAGTAGTATTTTAAGACAGACTACAAAAAGACCGATAATAATGTAATGTAATTTAATAGTACTGTTCCTCCTCCTGCCCCAACACAGCTCATCCTATTTAGACCTGGAAAGAAGTTGGGTGAGTTATACTTTAAAACTGTAGTTCAGCAAACTCTTTGGCATGTTATAAGCTGGCAAGGCTCCTGCTTTGACACTGCTCCAGCCTTTCATTTCAACCTAAGTGCAACCCACCCATACCTAGGCACGAGTTAACGCATCTACTATGCAGCCAGCAGGCTATGGCTCTACAGTTCTATTTATTAGTAGTAAGGGAGGAAACTACAGAGTAAGTTAAGCCTTACATATATTTCTTACACAAAAAAGTGTCACCTATCAAAGAAAGACAAAATCACTTTTAAAGTGAAAATAGTGCAATGATTTAAAAAGCGCCAGATATCTATGTCTTGCATTGACTGAATGATCTTAGAATTATGTTTGCAAGGAATGAAAGAGAAAGATATTACACCTCCAGTAATTCCTATAATTCATTCATACTGTCATTCAGTATTCCTATAATTCTGTTCAAATGCCTTATTTTCACTATCAGTTCCAAACAGTTAAACTTCTCCATCTTTTCATCCCAATTATTTGAATTTCCCACCAGCCTTCTGTCAAATCAGCTTTATGCTCCCTTTGTCATCCTACAGCAAGGAGGCCTCTCACTCTTCTTTGTACCATCCTGTATGGTATGCACTTTTTTTCACAGTTTTTGATGTGGCTATTTGGCAACTACCTCTTTTTCACCAATCTCTGCCCTTACACAGAAACTAAGCGTATTCACAAACCTAAGTTATTTTAACAAGATACACATACTTTTAATAAGAGTTGTGCCAAGATTTTATAAGCCTACATCTAAATGTCTGCTAGTTCACTCCTCTCTAAGAACAACAGCAGCAAATAAAAAAAAATATAAATCATGGCTATCTAGTCTTAAAGGCCCCATTTCTTTTCACTTCCTTTCACGACAATGGCGTCCTCTGGCACACAAATGGTATAATTACCGAAATTAGTCATAAGCTAAATAAGACTGTGACCAAGACACTGAAGGGCAACACCCTGCTCTTGCAAAACTGGAAACACAAGAAAATGTCAAGACATGATTTGTAACTGCAGCACAGGAAATCATTTTACACTTGCAACACAGAGAACCAGCTTCAGAGCTCAGAATACTTTTAAACTTAACTACACAACTTATTTTTTGTTACTGAAGAATCAATATACTACAAGAAAGTCATGTAATACTCATTTTACGCTCTGAAGTATAACTGAGAGCAGTTAAGTGTCTTGCCTTCCCCCATCTCATTCCATTTCCTCAATACTTTTCACTTTTTCTTTTCCGCACTGACTAAGTGTAAGATAACTTAAAAGAAGCAGAACGGATGGAACTTGTACAATCACCTTCTATATACAAGCATGTGTTACATATCAGTAAAAGGTAAATAAAGGAGCCATTTACTTTTTACAAGATTGCCACAGACACATGAAGTTCTGTCCAGGTTTTTTCATTTGCTCTGCATGTTGACTTGCTGCAGTGTATGAAGGTGGCTGCAAATTCATCTGCTGGCCCTGTACTTGAACTGTTGGTATCGATGTTGCAGGTGTGCTCTGTAGAAAAAGTTAAAACAATTTTAAACAGCGTTTATTTCTAGACTTGACATACAGTGCTTTTTGAAAGACTTTTCGTTTTACACCTTAATCCACCACAGATGTTTAATTTTTAATACTCTGAACTCATAATAAGCATTAGTAAGACACAATAACATGACAGACATACAACTTCTACACTGTAGTACTTATGCAGAACTTTCTAATATTCAAATAAGAAACTTCATGCTCAAACTGAAATACAGAATTATGACTGTAGAGAAATTTTTCAAGGGCATTAGTGGAGCAAAGGTTAACATTATTTTTCAAATGCTTTGTAACTTAAGAGAAGAAAAAATCTCATGCAAACTCAAGGCACTGCAGTATCATCAGCACAAGGAATAGCAGCACATGCTCACAATGCCTGATGATGCTGTACAACTTGTATACAATGAAAAGAGAAACATTCCAGAAAGGAAAATGACATTCCCCTTGCTCCCCTGCAATATAACAAGACACTTAACACTCAACTAAAATTATCTTTGAAATTACCTAAAAATATATAATCCCAAACCAATTTTATGTCTTTTCCTGAATAATGGATACTGAATGCTAAACTTTCCATTTCAAAACAGAGTCTGTGTCAGAATATTGTATCTCTTCCTTTTTTTTTTTGTGAGGATGATGACAGTAGAAAACTTAAGCTTTTGAATATTATTCAGAGATGAAGACCTAACAGCCTCTTCTTCCCCACTGTTTGAAAAGAAATTCACACTCAAAAGAGATCAAATAAAATTACTTCTAAGTCTGTGTAAGAATATTATAAGCAAACACTTTCAAATGGTGCACCTTTAGATCTTTACAGTTCTGATACTGAGTAACTTTAGACTTTCACTACAGAGCAACAAATAGCTAACTTCAATTTCTAACAATTTCATTTGCATATTGATTTACATTTTCGTCCTGCTGCTCTCTGTTGGCATTGTGGACATCAGTCACACAAGGTAGTGAGTTAATAACTATCCAGATTATACTACCAATAACATGACCCAAGGGAAAGGAAAAAAGTATCTGCAAAACTCCTACAGCACAAGTACTTATGATGCCTGTGATCCGTCCACGTTTGTGAAAAGTTGTAAGAAATTACTTGAGTCCATTAGTCATAACTACGAACTATTTTGAACTCAGCAATGATTTTCACCAAAAGACCTTCAGGCTATTTCAAAAACTGGGTAATGAATCCTACACAAGGTATCTTCTAACAAAAGGTAAACACAAGTGGAGCCTTTTAATATCAACATCGCATTAAAAAGGCATTTTAAAATGAAGCTGCAAGTAAAATAATGGAGTACAGCAGTACAGCTTGTTTTGCAACCTTCACTTGGCATCCCAGTATCAACATATTCTGATGGTCTTTTATGTGACTTTTTATCCCTGTAGAACTTCTGTCTCATTTAATGTGCTGAAGAGAAAATGAGCTTTCTGAATGAATTCAGTATTTCATTTAATTCTCATCATTCAATGTGTGGTTCATGTACTGTTTACTCTATTCAGAGCAAACCCTGCAATTAATCTGGAATTATGAATTTTCTCAAGGATTTCTCTGGCAAGCCCTCCTAGTGGTATTCAAAAGTTTTAATATGATTTCATTGAGAAATTGTTTATTTAAAGGAAGTTGATCTGAGATATACAACACAAAATGCTGCATGGTGAAAATGAAGGAGCTCAGAAAGACAAACAAATTTTCAGGACAGAAAGTTATCATTCAGTTTCCACTACCATTTTTTCCATTTTTTTTTCCTGTAAGGAAAAAAAGCTGATAAACTGAAGAGAAACATGTAAAATAGTTGCTGTTGTTTAAAGTTCTCTTCTTACTGGTCTAGTGTGGAGCAGTTTCACTCAAACTTGGTGTACACAACTTCCATGTATTTTTTAAGACACATCCATTGCTTGCCTATCAGTTTTGTTGATTATATTTTTAAATCAACAAGTAAAGCAAAGTTACATTTGATCCTAACATTTTTACTGTATTTTAGAAATGAAAGTTTCACAGTAAAACATCACAAAGCTTCCCTCTTTTCATTCAAGAGATCAGAAAATTCAGAAAGATTAAAGCATATTTTTGGTTTCCTTTTCCCTCTATTGTCATGTGCCAGTTTAATAAATGCATGACACATGGGAATCACTACAATTATGTACAGCCTTTGTTTTTCAGAAATGAAACTCCTTTTTTTCCAAAAAACACCTAGAAATATTTCCTATGAGCTACCTACTTCACAGTGTTTATATACAATTTATCATGTAAATTCACTTACTTCTTTTGAACTATGATAGACATTAACTTTTCCCTAATGAAGGCTGAGAAAAGTAACATTGTAAAGTCTCTCCTTGGGGTGTAAAGCTTCCAGAAAAATTTCCTCCTGTAGTAAACACATTTAATGAATCCATGTTTCCCAAGAAAACAAATGCCCAGAACTCCACTACACTTGAAAGCACTTCACAACACTTTTTTGTAATCAAATTAGACCTCTCAATTATACAATTTGCAACTGTCACCACCTAGCCCTATTCTCACAGGATGTTGGGACTGAAAGGTACCTCTAGAGCAGCATCATCTGTCTCAGTAGGGTTTACACTCAACCCTAAAATACACAAATACAAACCCCTAATGCCTGCACAGTCTACTTACAGAGCAGAAACAAGAGTCTACTTTTAATAAGCAGGTAGAGATTTTATATCTAGGCTGGGTTGACTTTAGACTGAGGTATTGAGAGGGGGAGGAAATTCAGCCTAGTCATGAAAACCAAGAGTACAACCAAAAGTTTTCTGCTACCTAGAATGGACTGTTTACAAAGATGTTAATTTAATTATATGCATAAGAGCTCCAACATTTGGGCACACAAGCCCCTTGTGCGGTAGGAATAACAAACCCTATGAGTTGAGGCCAGATGTAGTTCCCACTTACATTTCACGGAACTAGTGTTGCTATTCCCTTTATGCATGAACAGGTAACGATTTTATCATGATACCTGCACGATTTAAAAGGTCTACTGTGCCACCAGCAAGAGAACACTGTGCACCCCAGTGTGGTGGGGAATTCTCTTGACATGTAGAGCCATATACAGTTTAAAAGCATTAAACTGCATTTCCCCCCCCACTAATACATGCGCAGCCACTGTAAATAATGTAATTTTTAAAAAAACAGTTAATTGTTATTAAAAACATTTTAAAGTATAATATGATTTACAGCCTGATATGACAAAAATTTGCTTAGTTTATCCATGATAATGAACATTATCTATAAAAACGCTGAAAGCTGAAAACAAATGGAGCCAAATTCCAGCGTGAGAAAGGGGTCAAGTGGATAAGTAGGCACGAAAATAAATGTTCTTTTCTTCTTAGATTACTTAAGTTTATGTCTCCTTGCAACAGTGTGCTTCACAAGCGAAGGCTAATAAAAGCACAGAGATTCTGTACTTCACTAATTCCAGCTGAGAAACTCATTTGCTCTGTGGCTAGGAATGAATTACACCTCCTGGAGCTAAACACCTGCTTTCTGGTGCATGGTAATTCTCAGCTTTCCAATCAACAGAGAGAAGGAGCAAACAGCCAAAGCCACACTGATTTTGTCACCTAAATTTCAACACAAGCATGTCTCAAGTGGGCAGCCTTAAGAGAAATGGGCATGCATTGCTTGTGAGGGAATGATGGTGATGAGTAATAAAGTCATTACTTTAAAAGCCAGGTGAGGCAATTTAAATCAGATATGCTCCATTCTAAGAACTTGGCGTGATATCAGAGCATTCCTTTAAATCACACTCCAATTGGGACAAACCAACATGGTTATGTTCAACAGATGTTTTGGAGGCGTCTGAAGAGGAGTAAGAAAATGTGGCAAAGAAAAGCATACAGATAGGTAATTGCTCATTTCTTTTTCAACCACCAGTCTAGCACAATGCCTCAGGAAAGCAATAAACCACAAACAGAGAACACCAAAATTAAAGGAACCCAAAGAAGTACAGTACCAGTTCTGCCTCCTCTCAAGAGTACATTTCATGAGCTCAACATATAGATGGAGATAGAAAAACAAAATTGCAGCACCCTATACATCATGTGTACCTATTCTGACATAACTAACAGAGCCCCCTTTTATTATCATAATGCAAAATATGAAAAGAATTTTTTAAATAACCAGTATACATACAGTTATTTCTCAACAAGCTTTCCTGAGGTATACAATTAATAGGGAATAATTTCAGATTATATACACACGCAACCTGTATTTGTCTACTCGGATTTTAATGGCACTTATATGGGTTGTCCCATAAACAGCCAGTATACAATTTTCATTATTTTAATAGGCCATTTAAATTAACATTTTTCCCCAAGCACACTGTATCATCCTGTTTCAAACTACTATTCATAAAATGAAACAATTTTTCTTAACTTCTACATTCCCTTAAGGACTGTTTAATTTTTTCTTGCTTTCCTTAGTTTTCAGACTCTTTCAGACTTAGTGTTCAGACTGTTCAGACCACTCCTGCCCTATGTGGTCATCCTTCCTTATCTTCAAGTATCTTCCCTTTCTGTTCTCTGTAGCTCAGGACAGCTAATCCTATTACAGTTGCATAACCAATACTGTCCTTCCTTCTCTGTCCCCTGAACCTCTTTTTTTCAGTCTTCCTGTTTGGTTTTACTTTTATTTTATTTTTTTTTCTTTTCTCCCTTTCACACCCCTCTGAAATACAAGCTGTAGCTTAAAATAAAATTTTAAGCAAACAGGAAATCGGACACTGAAAGCTTCAGCAGCTATGTAATTTTGCCATAGCTAATATCCCTTTATTCTCCATCCTTCACCATTTTTCTCCACTGAATTTTATTCTAATAGATTTCACAATGTTTGCAGTAAAAGCCGTGCTCTCCTTTTTTTCTGCAAGACAGCAAATATATACATAGGTACTTCAGCAAGGATGAAACAATGCAGATGCTCAAGTGAAAAAAAGTGTTCCTCAGCTGCTGCCTTTCAAAAAAGTCAGGGACAAGGAAGTTGCTTATAGATGAGGAACACTCAAAATGTGAGGGAGAAAATAGAAAATAACATAAAACCTCATCTTAAATGAAGTAATCACTAAAATTCACATGAAGCTCATGAGACTTGAGCTACATTTCTGGATATTTAAAAATACTCCTAAAAGCAGACTTAATATTGGAAATACTTAGCATTTCCTTTTCCAGAGAAGCGACGGCTATTGCAACTGCTCAGCAGCTTTAGAGAAAGAAAAAGAGCTGGCCAGGGTGATTCTGGTATTGTTTATAATCCAACAGGTTAATTTTAAAGAAGTGGTAAAGATCTCTGCAAATCCTAATCCAAACTATGGTGATTACTGTATCTGAACAGAATACTCTAAAATGGGTTCAACTCTAAGTCCGTACTTGCAATATTATGATAGACATGATTTGTAAATATAAAGACATATGGCTAAGGCAAATAGTTAATGAATAAATTTCTTGCCAAGATCAAAACTAATAAACTAATTTCTCCCACATTTCTGCAATCTTGAAGAAAGGAAGGGCATCCTACGGACAGCAGAATGAGCAAACTTTCAGGTAGGGAGACATTAAACCAAGTTCTTTTGATCTGCAAATTTCTGCCAAATGGCAAACCCAGCAGGCAGCATTTCTGCTTGTACAGTAACTATTAATGATAGTGATACTAGGGATAGTGTAAAAAAGAAACTATCAGCACAGAAAATATATTTTTTTCTATCCTCTCACTTTAGTATCATGATGGACATTATCAAAAGTAAATGAAATAGCTAAACACATTACTCCCTTCTCAAAATTCTTAATATCTGATCATTTAGTAGCTGCTTGAGATACAACCGCAAATTCTTTTCAGGTACATACTGAGGGGAAAAATAAACATATTCCATTCAAGAGACAGCCACACCATTTTGTACTTCAGCCAAATCCTTAGCAAAGCTATAACAGAAATTCAAACTGTGTAAGAGCTAAAGACACTCGGTGTAAAAAGCAAGGCACAGCTAATATATCCGCACTACAGAAAATCTAGAATGCTGTCCCTATGCTGCTAACAGGAACTATTAGTTTTGGTCAAACTATTTCTGTGAAGAACAAAGATAAATAACATATTAAAAAAAATACAGATCTTGCCCCAACAAAACCTAACTGAAAATCTAGGAGTGAGTTCAAAGACATTTTAAGAATTAATTCTGTGCACTGTCGCAGTTAGAAGCGAAAAGTAGAGAAAGTATAAACAGAAGTAACTTTTTAACTCTTAACCCTGATTTCTGACAACGAGAAAAGTCAAAGGAGTTTTCAAGAGCACCCTAACTTGTCACAGAAAATGGAAGCAGCACTAGCCAGCACTTGTCACATTTAGAGTTCTAGGTGCGTATAAGCCCACCGTGTCTATACCTTCTACTTTGTCAAAGGCAAACAAACCTCCAAACAAACAAACAAAAAAAAAAAAAAAAGGAAAAAAGGTAAGAAATAAAAGACTTGTTCTCCAAGGTCAAAATGTACTAACATACACTCAGGACTTCATTTCCTCTCTCTGGTCTGTCAGAACTCTAAACTGCCAAAGCCACAATTCTATTCCCTTTGCTCCTAGTCAGGCTAGGAATGGGTTTTTTGGAAAGTGATTTTCTGGGTATGTACAATACTAAAATAAATTCTGGGGAATGGAATAACCTCTAACATGACTGTTTTACTAATTAATACTCCTGATGTTCATACCTTATTTCTAGTAAAGTGTTAAGGACCAACCACCTTAAAAAGGTTCAACAAATTCAGTCAAGGAACAAAACAGCCCAACAAACCCTCACCAAAGCCTGGCAAACAGAGGGAAAAAAAAAAAACCCAAACCAATGCTTGTTTTATTCATAACAATTGTAAATATTTTGTAATGAATAAATGTAAATATTTCAACAAATTTACAAAATAATACTTTTTCCTAACTGTAGTGAACCCACAAAGCAAGACCTTGAAGACCAACTTCAAATGCAAGAACCTCAACTCATTTCAGCCAGCCAGATGCAGGTGTGTTTTTTTTCCAAAAAAACAAATTCACCCCTCCACAGAGACCAAACAGAAAATGCAGAATAACAACGACATTTTTGCAAGACCATCCACCAAATCACTGTTGTTTTCAGAACAGTTAATCCCTAAAGGAAGAAAACAGTGACCAGAAGTTCTTTCCTCACTGTGTATTACTATCAAGCTACAAATTTTGAATTCCACTACTGTCACTGATGTTGAAGAAGTATGTAAACTGTTAAAACTTTAGTCTGTGAATGAACAGAAAGTATAATTTCCTGAATATCTGAAATACTATGCAAGAGATATCGACCAAGCTCACATTTTCAGCTATGTTATTTCACAGTATTAGTCAGAATCACAGTCAGAATAAACATAAAAAGAACATCGCAACATACCTGTGTGACCATGCTTTGTATATACGTGGTTGGATGCTGCTGCTTTTGTTGAACAGCACTTTCTATTGCTACTTTCGCTACAGTGCTTGGATCCGCTCCAGCTGGCACAGCAACCATAGTTGCACTGCAACCAGCATTGTTGGGGTCACTGATTGTAACAATTCTAACTCCTACTTTATTTGGAATTCCTGGAACAGTTTCCCTGTCATTATCCTCTGCTGGCCTCTTTGCAGTTTTGCATTCTGCTGTGCCATTAGTAGACCGAACTTCGGAGGACAGGGTAGACTGGGACACTCTAGGTCCTGAGTGTGGAACTGCTATGATTTGATGCCCCTGTATAACAGAGGCTGTAGATTGTGGTGAGACAACTACACTTGGGCGTTGCTGAGGCACATCTGAATTCAAACTTGAAGCTAGAGGTCCATTAGGTAAATCAGTGTTGGTACCACTAAGTTGCTGGGTTAACAGTTTCGCAGCTTCCTGTGTACCGCTTACAACAGGTGAACTACTCAAAGTTAATACAGGCCCATTAGAAATTCTTTCCCCTTGATCACCTTTGGCAGTATCTTGCTGCGTGGCATCCAAATTCCCTTGTTGTTCCACTGAAGATATCTCACCATTTCCTACATGATTGGAAGTTTTGTGATTTGGAATGTTTTTGCTCAAATGAGAACAATCTCCTTTATCAAAATCACAGATTCCATTAACTAGGGGCTTCTTCAAATCACTTTTAATTTCCTGTGTGTCCATTTGTTCAAAGTTCTGCTTTCCAGGAGCTCCGTTCTCACCCATTTCTAATGATGGCCCATTACTGACTTGTGAGCACTGATTGGCCTCATTCTGTGTTTTCCCTGAGTTAGAAGGAGGTAGACTGGAGTCACTATACTTTCTCCCATTTAAAAGACTTCCCACCTGCATTTCACTTTCTTTTGCATCCCCATTGCTGGTGTTTGCAGCTCCTCTTCGGCATGAAGGATTCTCCATAACTTCAATTTTACGTTCATGAATGTGTAAACCTGTTGCTTCCTTTGCTTCTTCCTCCTTTTGGCAAATTATTTTATCACCTTTGAATGGGGGAGCAGCAGTACACGGTGATTGTCCAGCTGAAGGTGCTTGAGTAGCTGGAAGGGTTTGCACCTGTAGCCCAACTCCTGTCTGTGCTCCACTCACTGAAATTCCTGCTGGAGCAATGATCTGAGTTGCATTTCCCTGACTCACAGTTGCAGTAGCAAAACTCGTATTTGGCACAACTGTTATCGTAACCTGGTTGCCAGTAGTCCCTTGGAAAATAGTTGCTGGGCTGTTTGAGATCAACTGGCCTGGCAATATCTGTAAATTAGAAATGGGTACTGTTTGCATTGCCCCTTGGGGTGGGATTGCCCCCGGGACAAGCTGAACGTTTTGCTGTCCAACTAGCAGCTGCTGAGCTGGAGACTGTCCTTGAACTCCAAAACCTGGTGTCTGGTTATTGGCCATCTGATAAACCACCTGAGGGCTAGGAGCTCTTGCATTGTTAGGTGGAGGAATCTGTGGAGCTGGGAGTATAAGCTTCCCCCCTGGAGTTGAGGGGCCTCTTTTTGGAAGAAGTAGTTGTTTTATCAGGCTAGACTCACCGGAGTTGGGCTGGCCAACTCCTGTACTAGCTTGTTGTGACGGAACTTGCATTTGCATCGATTGTTGTACCTGTACCTGCTGCTGCGATGATGCTGGTGAATGTTGCTGCTGCTGCTGCCTCTTTACAGAAAGCATCTGGCTAACAGTAGGAGGGGGTCCTTGTGACTGAGGAGTGGTAGATGAAGATGATATAACTGTAGGGACTTGATTATTTGTAACCGGACCTGGGGACGGTGAAGATGATGGAGTAATGCTTGGCTGTCCAGCCAACTGGACAGTTTGGCCAGCAGGAATAGAAGCTGGATTAGCAAGCACAATCTGATGAATGGCTGGTGCATATGTCTGACCTTGCTGAGCTGGCTGGCTTACTATCACTACACTTTGCTGGGATGGTGGTGGAGGCTGCTGCTGTGGCTGCTGCCCCACAGCAGGTGGACCTTGCTGAGACGGCAGAGGCTTTGGTGCAATATTCTGAAACCCTACTCTAGATGTTGGTGGGTTCTGAACACCTGCAATTGTAACCACCTGCCCAGCTGCTACTTGGAAATTTTGAACTGTGGTGGCAGAAACAATGTTAGATGCAGAGGTTGTGACATACTGCTGTGGTGCTATGATGACTGTATCTTGTTGCTGGTTACCCGCAGAGGACTGCTGAGATGATGTCTGCCCAGGTTGTGATGATGTGCTGATTAGCTGTTGACCCTGTGAAACTGCTGAACTGCATGCTGGTAGGTTTTGTACTCTGCCAAATATATGACCCTGAGGTACAGCTTGCTGAATTACCGTAACAGGAGTGCCTGAAGGTATCTGTCCTGGTACCACTGCGTGCAGTGGGGACTGTTGTTGAATTACAGGTTGGTGGTGAAGCATCTGAGAACTCACAACTGTAACAGACGGCTGCTGGCCTGTGGTGCTGTGATTTTGATTAGAAGCTCCTCCTACCGCAATAGGAACAGGAACTGCCGACTGAGGAACAGAGCTTTGTATTACTGCGGCCTTCACTACTTCACAGGATATTGGACCTTTATTCTGTATAACAGTCATTGGAGCATTTTGCTGTGTATGAATTGAAGGATTTTGTGGAATTCTTGAAACAGTCTGTGCCACAGTGTGAACACCTTGAATTGGAAAAGACATCTGTGTTGCTGTCAAAGTTGAAGACTGGTTAATAGGGGTCCTCTGATAGTGATTTCCTACACCTGGTAGCCCATGCGGGATTCCTGTGTGAAATAAACACAGTAAAAGTTTGGAAGCAGAGATTATTTTAAATACATTAACTAATGAATTTTTCAAAATCCAAGATTTGAAAATGCAATTCTACATGAAGCAGTTTCTATTCTCAGCTCTGCAGAGTCTGAATTAATGATGCAGCAAAAATGTCTGCTGACTGGAAAGCTTACAGGTTACATGTCAAAGACTAGAATGGCATGCAAGGAAATACTGCAATACTATTCCCAACATTACTGAATAAACTCAAAACATGTGACTTTGACTTCTAACACTTTCAAGCTATGTTCAAAAACTTCTGGCTTTTATTATGGTTTCAGGATCAATGCAAAATACTTTATACATAATTAATTTAAAAACCTGCTGGCAAAGGAGACGAAGACACATCAGGAATTGAATCAACCCGGACAACTGGGGTAGACGAAGTTGGTGGCTGCTGATAGTACATCTGAATGGGAAGTGGTATAGCTCTCCTTTTCACTCCTACCACATGTATATGTGCTTGACCATTGTTACTTGGATCTTCTACTCTCTTCACTGTATGATTTGGAAAGACAGTTCTGCCAAACATAACACAAATCCATGTTAATAAACACAGTAACTCAACTCTCTTACAAAGTTTTTGTTTTACCTAATAGCTCTTGTGTGCAGAGTAATAGAAAGAATGCCTGCATCTTTACAACACAGCAGGATTTTCCAATAGCATATGAGTGCTCATCATTGAGGACTAGCAGGTCTCTCAGATAGCCGAGATGTCATAGAACCTAAGTGAAAACTACAAAACTTAAAAAACTACTTCAGAAAGAACTGGAAGGACTAGAGGCAGAGAAGGAACCCATTCGATGATCTTGAAACAGAATGAAACAAAATTAAACAAACTCTAAACATTTGTTTCAATTAAAATTCCAAAACTGGATGTCTTTCAACCCAGTACATCTTTTCTCAAAGAAATCTAAATCTACCAGTTAGTTTTGAGAACATACAATTGCTTCTTTATTGCTGCATAAATTCTTGTCTTACCGCAGGCATTTATAAAATCCAGTTGATGTTAGGATTCCACCTCGAGCCAATTTACTGCAAGTAGAGAGGTATTCAGAGTACATTTCTGCTCGAGAGACTGAGCAATCAAGGTTCACTTCAAAATGGGCATTCAACCTGAGGATGAAAACATAAACTATGAAGCAAAATACAGAGACAGTACTTTTAAAGAGGTTGTTAAAACACTTCAGTCTGTATCACAGAGACTTTTGAGATCTGCCAACAACATAGAAAATAGGCATTTAAGTATACTCTTTTGTCAGACATCTGTTCTTGACTTCCCCCTTTTCACTGCTTATGAATCAACAGACTGGACCCCTAACGCTTGCAGTCACACATGCAGTATCTTATTTACGTACTTATTTACACATTATTTACTATCGGTGCAAAATTGCCTTTACCTATGCCTTTTTCATTGTATATTCTGCAAAAACAAGTGAGAAAGCATGTCCTCCTCACAGCTCTATTCTTATTCCTTAATGACTTTACTTTCATGAAAAATGGGCTGAAATCTAACTAATTCATCATCACAAATTTTTATCCTAAGTCAATGTTTGTACATCTAAGATTCACTTAGCAGTGAAAAGTATTTTTATATCCTACAGACTCCCCACAAGTTCCCAGACCATCTAACTTCTAACATCACAGGAAGCTGTGAGAAAAGGAAACATCTTCTATCTAGTTTAATTCTTCTAATTTAATTTTATTTCCCTTAGATCCACTACTCCAACCTAGAGACAAAGGAATTGTTCTTCCCCAGCAGCAGAGGCAAGTAACAACTCTCACTCAGTGCTCAAATATTGGCATATAAATAAAAGAAATATTTTGTTAGTCAGCATTTATTATATGGTGCTAACATTCTGGAAAACTACACTGCATTCTCCTTTGTAGAGCCCTACACTCCAAATGTAACTAGAAGAAAAGCCTATGATTACATTCTTTAATTGTGTTCTCACATCAAGATTAAGTACCATTTCTTCTGCAGCTGTCAGAATTTTATTACAAAAACTGAGATTACATTATATTAAAAGAAAGTTTAGGTATTCATTAAAATTGGCATATTTGACAAATGACTGTCCAGTTGGATATGTCATATGAAGCTGACACACTAACACCAGTACCAGCAAACTGAAGATGTTCAGGACTTGAAATTGTGCAATGAAATCTGTTATCAATACTTTACTGTCACTGCATTTACACTTCCTACTGAATCAAAGCTGGCTCCTAATACATCCAGGAAGGTCAGCTTAAATACCTGGTCTTTTTGCTGCTTTCAAGAGATAGTAACTAAATTTTACTGCTATGATTTACTCCTTTTCCCATTTCTCTAAGTAGGAAGCAATGACTAAAGCATGCCATGAAAATGTACATCAATCTGTGTTTGCTAATGTCATCCGTACAGAGTCCAGTTCCAGGTATCCCTGCTTAAATGCTTAAATGTGAAATTTCTCAGTCTTTCAGCAGTTAATTATTATGGTTAATAATACTTTGTAGTGTGCAAAGAGAAGCATCAGCTGACCAAAAAAGTCTGCAGTATTTCCCCCCATTCAAACAAAGCTCTGCTGGCAGTCTAACTTCATGATAACCTAAAACACTAAGCTGTGTAAAATCCATCCACTTTATCTGGAAGGTGCTTGTCTCCTCAGTAAGACAAAAGATGAATATGAGCTGTGAAGGAGCAGAGGTGAAAGGGCCCATCAGGAACCAACTAACACAAATACTTAGAATATGAGCTGCTTTAGTTAAGACAAGTGGAAAAATCAGAAAAATCACCTGCAGTCTACATGAGATAGGAGACACAGTTTCTCTCTAAATATCTGACTATAGTATTAGCTGAAAGCAGGAGAATTTGAATAGAAAAAACTTTGATCTTCTAGAACTTGAGGTTCACAGTGACCATCTAAGAGTTTTGCAGGGCCTAGCTTCATAATTTGGTAATTACTTTCATATTGACCCAGCAATACAGCAACACATTACCAGATGAAAATACCTGTGAAACAGGTAATGCTGCTTCACAATTTAAAAAATAAATTAAATCAAGATCAGAGTTAAAAAATCAAATCAAATTCTGTCCTAAGAGACAAAACAACTAGTTTCATGGATCAACAGGTGAAGACTGAATATTCTGGTTGAGTTTTTGCTTTCATACTTCTTCAAAGCAATGACAGAATGGATTTGATTCACACTTTTCAGAAAAATCAGACTAACAGTAAAGAGAAGCAAACTAGAAAATTCTGTGATACATGAATTCAGTACTTCTCTTTGTTTTTCTTCTTATGTATTTGAATAGAACCATACACTTACCACTGACATGCAAATTTCTCACTGTCTATTTCTACTATTCCTGGAGGTGGAGCAACATGTGGTGCAGTCCTAGAGGCTGTAGAGAATGCGGGGAAGAAAAAAAACAGACAAAACTTGCTGAAATGTTTTTGTCCTCCTGAATGAAGCACTTTATGACATCTACTGGTCCAGTTTCTCCTATGTTTGTCAGTAAGGATGTATCCTGCTAAGGCAAGTCACAAAGGTACCCACAGCAGACTACAGATCTGCACCACAGTACCAACGTGAAGCAGGGCTTGCCAGTGCCAGTCACCACTAAAGTGCAATCACGAGGTGTGCACCCAGTGAGCAGCTGCTTCCAGATTCATGATCTCAATACTTTACAGCACTGAGCATGATTCTGAAGTGGCACAATACTCCACCAAAACAGGCACAAATACACAGCAATTATTTTTCCAGTTCTTAAGTGGATGCAAAAATAATGCAAACGATTTTGTGGCAATGCCACATCAGTTCATCCTATTTCCCTTTTGTTCACCCCTTTGGTTGCATTCTCTCCCAGTCATTTACACCCTTTTCAGAAACAACACACTTAGACATGCAAACCAATGTCTGTTGCAATGGTTCTTTCTCAGTAACTTCCTAAGAACAGTTACAATTTGGTTCACATAACAAGAAACTGTTTAGAATCTTCAAAAGTGAGTCTATCTCATCTGCCAATTCTACAAAATACTATACGTCACTGCCAAATAACACCTAGTGCAAAACACAATATAGAACGGAACCTCTAATTCTCAGAAAATTGTGGAAACAATCTACTGAATACTTTTTCTTTCCACCGAACAAGTTAAAATAAGCAATGCATTTAACTTTCAGAGAATTTTCAGATTAGCAACTGAAAAACATTGTAAGTTTTTCAAAACTTGTTTCACAACAGTTTTGGCTAACATAGCGTATTTGCTTTGTGAACGAGTGTTTGAAAAAGATACATATGTTAAGCATAATGTTACGATTATTTATGTAAACTAATCAGAAGTCTAGAGAAGATAAAAATCATAGATCATATGGGAAATTTTATAGAACAGTGTATTCTCTTGCAGTGATACTCACCTGGGACACCTGTTGCATGGGCCTGTGAAGAACCATGATCCATTACCTGTGGTCTGACATCAAGTATTCCTTGCTGGGCAACACACTGATGTTCAATGAGCTTTACAGCAGTAAGAGCATCAGGTCCAAACATCTGGATGTCCATAGAAACCAGACATACTAATGTATCTAAAGTACAGAATGTAAAACCAACAATGACATTAGGACAAAACGAATGCTGTTAGAATATACTGATTTGCTTTAAAATTGCCATATGTTGAAAGGAAACAATTTTTTGCATGCTTCTGTAGATATGGGGTTTTTTTAACACACTTCATGGTGTTAAGAAAAAGAACACTTCAGAATTTTTAGCATCATTGATTCCTTGAGGATACAATGAATAAATTTAGTAAATTCCATCCCCATGCTGTGTGCCCACACACACACAAGCAAGCCACATTTTTAAGAATATATCACGGTCAGTGGTTAAGTCTTTTTTCTTGCATAAGCGAGAGAAGTAATACATTTTGCTTCTCCCTTACCTATGCTCTTCTCTACTTTAGCAATCTTTGAGCAGGCCACTTCTCCCATTTCTGTGAGCATGTACAGCACCTCAAGTGCTGAGATTACAAGCAGCACATCTGGTAGTGTGAGATGACATATGATCTCTTTATAGGATTCTTGATCCACATATTCACAAATTAAGACACCATTATCTTCAGCCTTACAAAGATTTGCCAAGATTTCCATGCCTGAGGAACAAATACAAAAGAGTTTTAAACAGCAATAATTACAATTCTGATACAACAAGAAGAATAGCTAGAGATCTTACCTCTCATTTTTAAAAATCTATCCCTTGACATGAGGCATTTTGTAACAGTGTGGAACATTAGATGAGTAGTTTTGAAATCAACAGGATCTAAAAGAAGCTGATGAGAAAGAAAAAAAATTACTAATACTATCCACACAGTGCTAATGGCTCAAATACTGAAATTTGCTTATCAAAATATAAGCTTCAGAAGTATTTAAGTGCAGCACACATAAATTACACTTGTGATCATAAAAACTGAACCCTGTGAGCTTTTGATTGTAGCTAGCATTTTGAGCCCCCTCCTCCTCTTCTGCTCTGAAGCAGCAATCTTAAGTTACTTTCCAGCGCTCAGAATAAGGAAAATAACTTTATTCTCAGGTAGTCAACAGGATACACAAACAGATTCTAATACCCAACAAAGACCAGAACTTGAGTAATAAAAAGTACTCCTTCCCAAATGCTATCCCAATCATTCGTCTCGTTTCTACTTCTGCTTCTCAATTAGAGATCTCAGACATAAGGAACATTCTCTCTCATTCAAAAGAAGTTAGGTACATGGTAAGTTAAAAATACCATCTTTTCTTTCAATATTTAGTAGTGGACCAAAACTTCCAGTCTTATTCTCTGATAGTACCCATTTTACTCAAATTTACATGCTATGTTTTAAAATAAAAGGACTATCTGAATATACTCCATATAAAAGCCATGTCATTTTCTGCATGACAGTATGACATACCGAAATAATGTATTTTATAACATTCAAACCTCTCTAAAAAGATGTCTCACATGGTTCTGACAGCATACCCAGTGGCATATGACTAGTTTACACAAATAACAGTACACAGGACATAAAATCCTCTACAACCCTCTTTCTTAAACATACTATTTTGAAGTTATGACTAAAGGTTATAATTATAAAGTGAAGAAGCTAGCATACAGACTACAGAACTTAATAAATTCCTTTCTTCCCTCTGGGGAACTAAATTGAAAATTATATACTATGAATATCTATCTCCCTACATCATCAGTCTTCCTTATGTGATCCTATTTCAGCAAAGTGACACATACAGTCGCGTTTTAGTTCTGGTTCTGAACATTTCTTTTCAAATTGCTAATTACAAATTCAGAGAATAATTTATTTCCTTCTCCACCAATGATAGAGGAAAAGAAAGTAATTTCATTAACACAGCTGCTTTTATCAGTTTACATTTGAATTGTTCTGTTTGCAAGCACATTACCTCTGCTGCAATATTTCCCAGCGTGTCAAGCCCCAACTGCCGTAGAGAAATAAAGTGACTGTGAGCAGAGAGTAGCAGGAAGCGAAGACAAGTACGATTAGCTGCCAGAAGTTTAACATTTCCCTCTTCAAAAGAAAGATTTCGTAAAATCACTGCTATCTGAAGCACTCGCTGCCCTTCAATATCATTAATGCCCAATTTGCGAGGTGGATGAAATAAGGATTCCCAAATCCATTCTTCTGATGGAATATCTATGAAGTAAATAAATAAATTTTAGTCCTTCCTTCGCTCAATTTACCAACATGCACGTATTAAGATTAGTCAAGATGTCTCACCTTGAGATTTGCTTCTGTCAGAAATTAGATCACGAACTTCAATATCCTCAACAATATCCTTCCAAAACTGAAGAAAAAATTAAAAATACTTTATTTCTAGGGGCTATTTCCTTAATTATTAATAACTTTTATTTCTATTATGTTAAAATACTGAAATGAAATTTAAATAATTGTTCTTTAAAAATTTCCTAGTACCTTGATTAATCTGATTGTAACCAAAATGCAAGATATTCAGCACTTTACATTAAGAAACTCTTCCCTTCAAGCACCAGAAGTGTGCAGTCACAATGAACCAACACTACCACAGAAGTGCTTTCCTGAAGCACATGCTGAAACTATGGGACAGTTTTCCATACACCATCAGAAATACAGCAATTACAAATGGAAAAAAAGTACAGCCCATCTTCCTTCATCTCCTACAAACAAGGCGGAATAAGGTGACTCCTCCCAGTCTCAGTAGACCTTAAGAGTCCTGCAAGAAGTTGTTATTTGGAAAGACTTTTTAAAGCTGCTGCTGTGTTTCCTACTTCATCATAACACAACAAAAAGATAGAAACAACCATCACCATCACAAAAAACCCTTTATAAATATAACCAAAGCAGAATGCTTCAGAAGACTGGAATTCAAAGTACTTCACAAATTTATGGCCTGGTCTGTAAATGGTTGTTTTGTTGCTAGCCCTGTTGAAATTCAAGAATTAATCAAGGAATTAAGGTTTTCAAGCTAATAAAAATGCATATTGTGATGTATAATAATATAAAAATATATAATGACACATGCATTGTAATGTGTGTATCTGAACAAAGATATAAACCTTCCTTTGATTAATAAAAATGTGTACATTTCTTTAACTCACTAAGAAAGTACTGCTCCTCTTTTGAGTATAATCACAGAATAAAACCACCAATAAATCTAGATAAAAAGGGAATGATGGGAAGTACAACCAGCTGAACAGCAGGAGAAATTTTGCTATGCAAATGTAATTACTAAATTACAGCATTCATACCAAGCTTGACACTACTATTTTCTTGACAAATACAATACTACAGATTTTCTGAATTGGAAGGAAAAGAATTTTATTTTCACTGCAATCTTGCTAAGTGGCGTCCAAGTACTGTTAGTAAAGAGTATTTACTTGCACAGAAAGGATTATTACCTCATTTTAGCAAAGACAAGAACAGCTAGAAAAAAGTCTTTTTACTGTTTGTGACAAATAGATTTTTCTAATTAACACTGAAGCTATCACCAAGAGCCACAGAAGGCAAAGGCATGCAGGCAAAATTCTGTTACAAGGCAACAGGTGGAATGTGACAATTTTTTTCCCCCTCAAAGGAACAGCAAAAGCAGAAAAAAGTAATGAAGCTCTCTGGGCATTCATTTGAAAAACGCATAGCACAAAGGCAACAAAAAATCAGTTCAGCATCACAAGCAGTTATTTATTCCCTACTATGAAGGATAGCTGCAATCTAATACTACATATTAATAGAAATAAACAAGACAGGGTGCACAAGTAAAGGTCTTTATCACTGGTTATTCCTACATATATATATATATTTAAATCATAGACTGCTAATAGAAACATACAGCTAAAATCTAGAAGCAACCAAAGAGTGTACAACTACATGCACATAATCCACATGCTAAGAGATAATGGACAAAGGTAAAGAATTCGATTCATATTCACAGTCTGATCACTGTCAGTAGCCAAGTTCCCTTGGAAAAAAATGCAAAGGATTATACAGAATTCACTGCAAATCAGATGAACCAAACGACTGTCCATAACAGCAATGGACATTTCAGTCCGCACAACATAATGTAGCAATGGTGTGACTACTTATTTTCCAAGAAAAATACAAGAGCAATTGAAGTCAAGTCAGCTTGACACATTACTGTGAGAGACAAGAAAAGTGATGTTTGAAAAGTATTTCAGGTATTTAAGTGCATAAGGATCTCTCTCTGCACACTGTCAGGGAAAGATTCAGAGGATAAAACTACAGTAAATGAAAACATTTTCACTTTATAGAATGAAGAAGCAGCTGGGCAACAAAATTAAAAAATCACAAAATAAAGAAGAGAATCAGTGAAGTAGGGCACAAGAACTGCATGTATGTGGATTTTGGAACTCTACAGCTAGAGGAGGCCTCAAGAAGTCCAAGAACATGAAATGCACATCATTTGACTGAAGTGAACAGAGATGAACAGTGCATGAAGAATGTAATACAATTTTTCACTACACATCAGACACTAAGCAGCTGCTGGAGACATGAAAGAAATACCTGGAAAAACAGCTCAAACTATCTGATTATAAACATGTTATATAGACTAGCCGCTCTTGAAAAGAGAACTACACTCACAAGTGAGCCTTGCTAACATGAGGGTATTCAAAGCAAAGTGAAACAGCAAAGATGGGGAAGTTTCCAGAGCAGAGGAGAAAACATCAGAGCAGGATGTCATCAGAGCTTGTAGATGGGGACAACAAAACAAACAAGGAGAGACATAAGATGACTGGCTAAGTGCCAGCTGTTCCAATCCTTAAGTAAGGACATGCAGTTATTACAACTAACTAGACATTTAAGCTTATTGGCGGCACCAGGAAAAGTCAAGAGGGGAGAATCTGACAAATTAACACAGCTCTAAGAGATAACGGCAGGTTCAACTTAAATAATACTCCAATTTGGACAATTAATGGAACAGATTCACTGACTAGTAAAAACATTTGATTCAGTTTAGAAGTAAGTTCTGTAAAAAGTGAGAAAATATGTCCTGCTGCAGGTAAGATAATGAAAAATATAGTTTTTTTCAAACAGTTTTATACAGTTCAGTAAGGACTAGGGGGAAGGGAAAGAAAAGAAAGGTAATTGATTCCCTTGAAGTTTAGTATAAACTAAAACACTGGTTTTCACCTTCACCTTACACAGCACTAATACTGGAGGACACAACTAGCACCAAAATGAACAAACAAAAACAAAGATAAAAAAAATTATAATATGAATGGTGAAAGGCATAACTTACTTAACAGTCATTCTTTTTTCTTAAAACTGCAAAAGCACATTTAAAAAAAATCCCAAAAACAAAAACCAAAATTAGACATGCAACCACTATGCTGATAATCAAGTATCTCTCTCCTACACAGGAGGGTGTTTGAACACAGCCACAGCTGCAATACAATATAAATTACTTCCAGTAGTAAGGCCAAACAAATGCTTGCAGTGAGATGCTCTGAAAAATCTGAATTCTTGGCATTACAGATAATTTTACATCTGATGTTAGGATTTTCACATGGTTTCTGAGTATTTCTGACATTCTGTCAGCAGTATTTCACTACAGAGTGGTACTATATACGTTGTAATGTCCAAAAATAGATCTTGGAGAGCATCCAAGTTTTTTATTAGTAAACCTTACTGGCAGTTACAGTGGTTCTACTTAAAACTTCATTAAACATATATAAGTTATATATATAAAACATTTATATATACATATATATATAAATTACTGAAAATTATATAATTAATATGTAATAAATTAGAATACTGTGTAATTTTAGATGTTTACAGTTCTTGACATCGTGCTTGTTGCTGCTCTAGATCAGCAACAGTCTGTGACAGCTTCGGGTGAAGTCAACACAGAAGTGCTAAATGCAACAAACAAACAAACAAACCCACCCACAACCTACAGTACTTCTGGACATATCTTTTCAGTGGAAAAGGGGAATTTTGAAGATTATGAAACATTAATTTTTACACTCAAGTTTGGAACATTTGCATCACATTTTCAAGTCCATATACTCACAAATATCAGAGCTTAGCTTTCTTGGTTTTAAGTTTACTTAGAAAATATTGATTACGAAATCTATACGCTGGTATATTTCAACAATACTTATTGATTAACTAAAAATACTTATGGTCCAGCTTGTTCCCAAACTGGGTTACATAAAAATAAAACAAAAAAATAAACTAAGAAAGCTCCCAACAAATATTGTTCTGTAATATTGCTAAGATATTTCAGTATATGAAACAATTATGGACTTGAGCAGGAACCTGGCTTTATAAGGAACTCAGAATATTATCTCTTCACATTTTTCTTTAATAAAAAGCATAAGGTATTCAAATATATTTCAACCTAGCTTTCTTCTATTTCAGCCACCTAAATCACCACCGGTAATTCAATTCAAAAAACTGTGTATCATAGTAAATATGTTGAAACATCAAATCTCTTTCAGCCACAATTCATGCTCTTATTCACCTAAAAAAGTTCATGTAGAATAAATAACCATTTGTACAAAGAAACTGTAGTTCTATTTTTACTTCACTGCTTGTACAGCAGCTCATGCCCTCTAGTGGAAAGATTAAAATATCATTGTGCAAACATAGTTTAACTGAAACAAACCTGCAACATTGCTAACCTAATAAAGTATTTCTCATATGCTTCTCATGATGTGATCTTAATTTTTCTAATTCAGGATGTTTATTTATTGAGCATCACACTTTAAAACAAAACCAAAACCAGCACTGCTACCTCTTTGTAAATACGTTGCCCAATACTCCTTGGCTTCACATATACTATTTTCCTTATAAGAAGAAACAGGGAAACCTTTGTTCATTTGCCTGTACCTACTTTTTTCTTAATACACTTCCTCCTACTTAGCCGAACATTTTAAGACAAATAGTGACATAGTGTCCTATTTAAATCAAAGGAATGAAGCTGATATTAATTCTAAGGACTTGTGCCAGTGTATCTTACAGTTTTCCATCTTTTTAAAAGATTTGATACCCACCATACGCAGTACAAAATTATTTTAGTAATTTTTTAATTACCTTAACAAAATCTCTATCCGTTTTCTCCTTCCATTCTTCTCCAAATACAGCAGAAAAAGATCCTAAAGCTTTAAGCACAAAAAGCATAGTTTAGTAAAATAAAGAACATTTTCTATTAATCCATAAACTAAATAAAGATTAAAAAAATACTGCATACACCAGCTGAAATGTCTGTTGTCATTTAATTAACAGCTATTGCAGTTTTACAGTTTAAACTGAAGTAAGGAGTTCATAAGGAAAGGGCTAGTTTGTGAATTCTGTCAAAAAAATACAGGGGAAACTTTTCCACAGCTCTTTTCCAGGAGTGAAGATGACAGCTCTATTTTCACCCTCACATCAAGAACTGTTTTCTATGTGCACTGTGTAAGCACAAACACTATTGCAGTAATTAAACAAATTTCCATGATGTTTTCTAAAAAACCTAATAGTAAGATTTTGACAGCGTTCTACTGAAACTCAGTATTTAACCAAGACCAATAATGGATATTCTTGGCTGTTTGATGGTTTGATGGAGTCACTACTACAGCTTTTGTAATCATCACTCCTTGAAAGCAGCTAAGACTCAGCAATCTGATTCAAATGCTGAGTCAATCCAAAAATAAACTCTCTTGCAATAGTCCGGTAATGAACTAATAACACATTTAAGGTAAGTATTTTGGGTCATCATGTTTTCTTATTTTGTAAAAAATGCTACAAATCTCAATTCCAAGACCACATCAGCTTTCAATTCACAGAATCCAAACCACAGCCTTATGCAGCTCTCCAAGCTGAATATATTATAAAACCCCCAAATTCTGGGGCTGCCCCATGACCTGCAATCCAACTGTCATCTTGAAGTTTAGGAGAGGACAGGAAGGAAGCTGGTGACATACTTCACCTAAAAACACTACATTATAAATAATAACTATTATAAAATCTTAATTATAGACAAGAAAAATCTAAAACCTGCATCAATGAAGTTAATCAGCTATTTATTGCCACCTGAAATTATTGTGATAGTATTTTCACAATGCCTGAATTTACTAATTAGAGAATTCATTTAATCATGAAATCTGGCAGATTTACCTTTATTATTTATACTATAAAACCATGTAAGTATTTCAAAACTTCATGCTTCAAAAATAAGTAAACATACTCCTGCTGTTTCTTTCCCCCACTTGCCCCAATTAGTCCTCCTCATACTGCTAGCATATTTCCCTGGATTTATCCAGAAGAAGACATAATCATGTAATATAAAAATGAAGTTTTTCCCAGGGAATGAAAAGAGTGAGTTCATTACATGATCATCATTCCTCTCAGCTTCACCTCAAATATTTTTCAAAAAACACTAACAGAGGCAAGCTATGGAATAAACCTGTTCTTCAAGTTAAGAACTACAGAAAACACCGTCTATCCCTACAACATCCAAAAAATCCTTAAATAGCAATATAAAACTCAATTAAATTACTTGCAAATTCCAAAATCAATAGAAGCTTCATCGAAAGAACAGGGGAGTGATGGTAACCTCAAAAATCTAGAGAGAAAGCATTCTGGAATCACATGGAGGAGTAAGTTTGGCTTTAGCTTTCTTTCAAATATTTTCCCTTTAAAGTTCTTGTGACTGGACTAGATGCAAACACTAAATGACCAAGGTCTAACCCTATCTGAAGGACACTGAAAAATGCACAAATTGAGAGACGCTGGAGGACACTAATGCTACTTGGCGGAGAAGGGGAGAGCTACAAATCATTATGGAAAAATGCCAATGATTAAAAAAAACAACTAAACCATACGCAGTGGCTAACACTGCTTCTTCCCCAGAGTTTTAAAACAGACTCTCTGACTACCATATTATGTTTATGCTTACACATGCAAAGCAGAGTTATACTCAAACAGACATGATCATCTATATTATCAGACTTAATTATGCCTGGCTGAAAAGGCTCATTTGAGCAATTTTTTATGGAGGTAATTTCTGAATTTCAGTATGAAAAAACCAACCAACCAAAAAAAACCCCACAAAACTAAAAAACCCAACAAAACAAACCAACCAACTACAAACAAAAAAACCTCAAAAAACCCCACCAAAACAAAACAAAACAAAACAAAACAATGAACAAAAAAATCCCCAACAAAAACAAAACCAAAAAAACCCCAGAACAAAAAAAAACCCCACCAAACAACCAAAAAACCCCAGCAGTTTTACCAGGTAAATACTTCCTCCTCACCACCCCAAGATAAAAGCTATGCTGTTAGGATTTTACAGTGGTTTAGGTTAACTTATGTTTTGCGCCTCTCTTGTCAGAAAGCCATTAACAACGAATAATTAGGCATGAAGGCATTTTTTTCACACTGAAAAAATATGAAGAATTTATTTCATGTACTTTAGTATTTTGATGGAATCAACTCTTTTTTGAAAATTATGTGCTAACATATTTAGTAATTCTGAAAATCAGATTAAGACTTTTCTCCCTTGAGTTTTATAATCTGAATTTCACTACATTTAAAAGTGCAGCAAAGTATCAGGACAAAAATCTTAGCAAGTCATTGTTTTCAGACTACCTTTTCTTAATTTTTAAATTTGCAATTGCCATTAAAAAGAATTAAGAAAAGTCAACATGGTCCTACAAATTCAGAAGGAAACAGTAACACACTACAAGCACATGAAAATCCAATGCTGTAAATTAGCATCCTGAACACCAGAACTTTATTATTAAAAACCTAATTCTTAATTTCACTAACTCATTCAATAAATTTCTAGATTTCCTAACTTAAAAGGTATTTGTAATGTCTGATAAAACCTGTAACAGTGGACTAGTTAAAGAGGAAAACTAGATATATTACCATGAAATAAGTTATTAACATTTTAATTATCATGAGTTGTGAAAGAGGCTACAACAGGTATGGACTCTTTCTGTTGCAAGAACGTTGTTAGATACTTACTGTCATCAAACACCCCGGCATTTGCGAGCAGTAAAGTGATTATTTTAGGGTCCTTTTCAAGCTGCATAACATGCTTGCTTTCATTTGAAAGGAGAGTACACACATTAATTGCAAAGTCCACTTCATTTGGGAGTCCAGATAGCAGTGAAAGCACCAACTTATTATAGTCATTTGGTGAGTTTAAGTCCATAGATAGCCCATAGCTTTGACGAAGATAATCTAAATTAAAAAAAAAAAAATCATACTTTCACAGCTACACTCATTAATCTTGAAACACTACATTAAGCAATATTACTGTAAGAATTTTGAAAAAGTTTGTTTATAGCTTATTGCAGTCTTTAACAAGTTTTTACAGTGTTCAATGTATTTTTTTTTCCTGGCCAAAATGTGGAACACATTCCACTTTGCTGTGTAACTTTCTAGTTACATTATCAGTTCCTTTGCCAATTCCAGAATGCAACACTGCAGAGCACATTCTCCCAAAGAAAAGCCTACAGAATACAAGCTTTAATTAAAGCAGAATGGAATTGTAATACAATTTTAAGTCAACTTCTACACAACAAACTAAACGTCCATTCCATCAGCTTCTAATTTAAAGCTTAACTAATTGTAGGCTCAATTCAGGTATGTGACTGTAGAGAAATGAGAGACTGAAAGAAACACACTGCAAATTTTCAAGGCAATTTTTTTCAAGACAAGCAACTACACAGCTCAACTAATTAGAAAGGATAATATTTGTAATGAAGACAAACAGCTTATGGATTTTAATTTTCTTTTGTTGTGGTTCACAGTGGAAAGGTTTTTGAGTATATTAAACTAATCATTTGAATGTCCTACAGATTTGATGGTTTTAATAATACTCCAAATTTATCTATGCACTATTTCTGTAGCCTGTCAAAATAAAGACACATACACACACAAAGAAAATAGTACTTTCATCCTCAAGAACTTACCTGACACACTGTGTTGCTGGTAGTTATAGGAAGTTGGAATTGCACCAATAGGAAGTTGTGGCTTTGGATTGCCTGGTTGTACCTCATCATCCTCCTCCCCAAAATGATGGACCTTTTCATACTTTTCTAGATAACTGAAATAAAATCATAAAAAACAGTTGGTTTAATACAGCTAAATCTTTCAATCCAAAAGCAGAACTGCCTTCAATTCTGTAGAAGGAACTGCAAAGAAGCAATTCTATAGAAACATGGAGATTTCCTGGAATCAACTATCAAAGTGCTAAAAAACAAAGCCTGGGTCAGAGTGACAACAGGTGACAGAGAAAATGTAGATACATGTAATTACTGCTTTAGATACCAAATTTTTCACAATTTTCAACGATTCTTAGATAAATTGCAACAAATTGCATTCCTTTCTGACTAAGCAAGTTTTTCCAAAATCAGCTTTGCTACCCAAAATAACTTCAGATGAAAGTATCATAAAAACCATTCTGTGCATGTTACCAATATATACATCAAGGTCAAGTCCAGAAAAATATTTCTCTTTGCCTTTTTTTTAACGAGAAACTGTATATTGGATCCAAGAGCAGCAGTTCAGGATCAGAACTTGAGAGCCATAGCTGCAACTAATAACTACTGGAAATCCCTTTGAACCCCTTTAATAAAAAAAAAAAGCTGATAGACTGTACAAAGAATGGACTTCAAGCACAGAAATTATATATACAGAAAGTAAACAACCAAGCAGCTTGGTAAATTAATTATCTCAATGGCAGTTAATCCAGCATTAAAAATGTAACTTCCAGAACTTTCTACATGCCGATATATAAAGCCAACTTAAAATATCCACTGTAGCCTTAACTTCAAGTGGTATGTAGTTGAAAACTCTTCATGAAATTAAGTCAAGATCGAAGCTGCCTAAATTTACAGATTTTAATTGTGCTGGAAAATTACAATACCAAGTCAATGAAATCATAATGGAAATACTGTAAAATCAGAAAATAATTTAAAACATTTCTACTTCTTTGTATATACTAAAATATTAACTATATATGGATGCTTTTTTGCAATTTTTGTCAGTAGACAGACACTGAAGTAATTAAGTCATGGTAACTCAGAAAGATTTTAAGGAAACAGTATTCCCACTGACCTCTGAGGAGTATTTCCCACTTATTAAATTAGTAATTATGTCATGAAGTGAGGTATCAACGACATAACCATACCTTTAACATGTTAGCAAACACCTTTTTTCTTGAGAAAAGGGTGCATTTCAGAAGAAAGGAAAGATATCAGAGCTAATAAGGCAAATCACGCTGTACTGTATCACATGCAAATACCATTCATGTCTGACTAGAGTTCAGGACATTCCAAGTACTACAGATGTTATTGTTACATGAACCTCTGCCATAGCCTCCTCCTTATTACATAAACTCTTGAGTGAGTTAAGTAGTCAGCAAAAATCTTCTCTGCACAATCATTTGCTTTTTCGGATTGTAAAAGACTAAAAATTACACTTAAATATCGTTGGTTTAATCTTTAAAATAAAAATCCTCATTTATGTGAGTTAAGTTTCAACTGAGTATCTGCAAATAAAGTAAAACCTTCTAAATTTTTTTAACTCTTTTGAAGTCATAGCTCAACACTGTCCTAAAATCTAAACCCTGTTTTCTCTTCCCCTAGATTTCCTTACCCTTTTATACCACTTCATTCCTTTAACTTACATCATATAACCAGATGAATAAAATCTGTAATCCAAAAAACTTTAATTAACAGAGCCCATGCATTTATGGTCACGACCAAAAGGAGCAATTCAAAGGCAGCCTAACCTTCCCCTTTTCTGTCCAATCACTCACCCTTCAGAGAGCTCACTCAGAAAAGTAGGAGGATTCTACATCGGCTTTCCAGTCATTTTTCAAACTGAGTACAGGTCAGATGAGTACTAGATCTGGTGCAGGGGAAAACAGCAGGTGCACATAGCCAAGGATGCCACATGTACCATTTCTACACTGGCAGAAGCTACACTTCTGTAATCTGTATAATAAATGCTTGGGCTAAAGCTAATTTCCTCGTGTTTGTTGGTCTGAGCCAAAGCTTGAACTTAAAACAGTTTCATTGTTGAAATAAAATTTCATAAAAACACTTAGTAAGATGAAGAAAAAATCCCTATATAGAAACACATATGGTACTCAACATACAATCTGCAAATTATTCTGGACTTGATGATTCCACCAAGACCAAACAGCTACTCAAGCATTAAAAAAGAAATGCTGTATATATCATAAAATATTTCATGTTGTTCTATAGTGTTATAAGGAACATATATACTTAACCTAAAGCTTTTTATTAAAGCCACATCCCAGGAAAGCTAAAATACAAATATCCTAGATGTTCTCCTCTGTTAATATCTACTTTATTAAAATGTGTAAAAACAGTTCCACTGACGTTTTAGATTCAAAGTTCAATAATCTACTTCCTTTCTTCCCTCTCTGAAAAAAATTTGGGTATATATTAAAAGACCTTAGCAAACTAAAATGGTCATAATTTGTTCAGTGTTGACAACTGTCACAAAGTTCCCACAAATGTCTTATTAAACATTTCACAGGAAACCAGGATTCAAATTACCTTTAAGAGATGATCTAAATTTTCCCTACGTCAGCAGAAGGATCAACTTCACTTTACTAAATTCTCAGCTCTTTATGTGGTTATTCAATTTAGTAAGGTTCCACCTCTTCAGAGAAGAATCCTTCTTTCTTATCTCACCCCAAACTATCAAGTTTGCAGAGGAAAAGTCAAAAATGAAACAAAATAAAGCCCTCAATAATCCCAAAGCATCAGTTATGAAGGCCAAACCCTGCCTTCCTCCCACCCCAAGAAAAACCCAAACCTCAAACCAAGCAACAGAATTATGCTCCCCACCTCTAACACAAACACTTCATTCTCTTTAAGATATTCCTAGTATTGAGGAGGATGTTGCATTATTTGTCAATCCATTGTGTGTAAGAGCACTGTAATACTGAATTTCAACTATAATAACCAGACTGTAATAGACTCTTCAGAATGATTCCTTTATGCTACATAAGTACCAACTGTTTACAGACAGCTGTACAGACCTGAATCTTCCAAACATTCCTTTTGTTTCCTGCAGAGAGAATGCATGACCTGGAATTTCAGTGTAGGGAAGAAGCTAATTTGCAAATTAGCTTGTACATGAGCTTTACTAGTCTTAAATTCTAATCTCAACAGTCTGGCATACAGCTACTATGCAAACAGCAAAACAGTTTAGCATAAACACACATCTTGCTCTAAATATACAAGAAATTTAAAAATAATAAACAAAGCTTTTCTATTACTGAAAAGCAGTTGTGCAAATGCTCATATGTTATAGCCAGTTTCAAAGGCTAATTTCATGTTTCAAAACAACTTGGATCGGTAATTATAGGCTAGAAAGGTACACTATGATCATAGAAAAAGGTTTTCTGAAATTCAAAATGCTTCCCTAATTTCACAAAGTCACAGGTAGTATAACAATAACAATGTTCTAAACTTCTCTTTTAGTTTCAATACCAACTGAACAATTAGGTCCCAACAAAGAAAGATGCAGCTAGTACGTACAGAAAAGAATTCAAGTGACTAACCAAATGAAAGACCAGAATTAAATTACTAACGAAACAAACAATGTGTATGTTTTTAAAAAGTCGTTTAAAAAGCCCACTTAAGTACTACGTTGAAGCCTTGGTGAAGACGGAGTAATAAGGAAAACTCTCTTCTGCACACATGTGGAAGGAAGTTCCACGCTGTTAGCATGGCACTCTGGTGTGACCCACTGGACACATGAACCAAAATATTCAAGAAACTGAAATGCAATTAAACCCATTTACAGCCACTCCTGGCCTTTCAGTTTGGATCACTCCTCTCTTCAGAGAGGTTTAACTTAAATTAAATAAAGAAATAAATGGAAGAATAAATACATTTTTAAATAGCTACACAGCCCAAACACAACCAACGCCACCATCACTCCCCAAAACCAACAAAACACACACAAACCTCTGGTGAATAGCTAGAACAACAGGATATGCCAAGTATTGAAAAATAGGAAAATAATGGGCAACCAGAGGCAGACGTGCAGACTTGGCTACTGGTTGAAGGGCAAGTGATTTCAATGTTTTCTGAAAACATGGTTACTTTAAAGATCTCTTGATTTGGAAATCAAAATATCAACTCTCTTTGAAAATCAAATTAACATATTACATATTCTGTTCCTCTGACAGCAATAAGTCACTTTGTGACTTATTCATTCAACTCTATGAGAAAAAAGTTCTATGAAGATGAGTAATATTTTTGTCCACATAAAATACTTATTTAGTAACAGCACAGGTTTTTATTCAGCTCAGTGATTTTTAAGCTTGTTTTTGGATATTTGGGAAAAAATAATAACAAAAAGAAGCCTACACTACGTACATCTAGGGACATGTATAATTTGCTGTAAACAGTAGCTGTGAATGGGCTTAGAGTACACCAGAAACTGGTTTATGTCACAGTATAAAACATCTGGCTGGTTTGGATATTTTGGCTCCCTTTACCAGGACACAATAAATGTGCCCAATATATATATTAAACCAATGTCTGGCAAAATGTGACACGTGCAGACCTGAACTACCACAGTCCAACTATCAGTTCCCTCCTCATCTTTGCATTCAGCTGAAGAGCAAGCAGATACCATTTCTACCACAGCTCTCCACTTCACCTTTTCTTGAAACTATCTTACTAACAGCATTAGTAGTGGGGGGCTTACAACATAACCTTGCACCATTTAAGTTTGCCTGAACACTGCCCATCATGATGCAAGACAGACAAGCTCTTCCTGCTCATTCACTTGTACTCCCCCTTTCCCTCTCTGTAATACTATTAACAACATCCTACATAATTATGAGACAAAATCCTGACTGTAATAAGGATTTCACACTATGGAATATTCCAATTTGTATTACTTTAAGTGAGAATTGTTGCATAGTCTCTCTCTGGCCCAAGTTCAATGTGACTCGCTCTGAACTCAAGGACTAAGAACTCATAACAGTTCACAAACTTGTGGTGCCATTTAAAAGCTGCAATCTTTTAAAAAAGATACCATCTTTATTAGAAACTCCATTGCAGTCCTATAGCTTGAATCTATGCCTGATACAGTTACTTGAAAATCCAATCCATTTATGAAGCCTTATGGCAGGAAGTATTTTAATCCCATAAATGGCTGTTTCTCAGCTGGGCCAAAGCATTTAAGCTTGGTTCTGCTGCTGCTGGCACACATAGTGGAGACTGGTGCCACACACCAGTGCCACACACACACTGCAATGAAACTTCTGCTTAGAACTTAACAAAGCTGCTGCTGCAGCTTCCTCAAGTAATGCACTACTCATTTACTCATCCCATAGATGTTCACTTACTAAATTCCTGACCCAAGAATTATCCTAAGTAGTTTCTGAAAATGGCGAACACAACAACCTGCTACAAGGCTCTGCTCAAACTTTTAGTGTACATCAGCAAACTGCCTCAAATTTTATTTCATGCCTGAGTGTTTTGCCAGTGTCATCAGCAATCTTTTCAGGTTGTTCTTTTTTTTCTCCAGGCCCTGAGAGCACCACGAATTCCAATACAACAGTTAAACCTAATTCTTGTCAGAACTGATGCTTGCACCTGAATCCTTCTAAAACAACATCTGCATTTTCTGTCTTCACCTTGTCTACCTCAGAAAATGACTGTCACATATAAGGCTTCCAGTGAAACACTGCACACTTGATCCTCAGCATTATTTGTTTGATTTCTGGTTTATTGTGACCACCTCACAGATCAGTCTGACAAACCAACACTCTTAATGCCGTACTTGCCAGCCTGCCAGATGAATACAAAACTCCAATAGCTGTGCCTTTCAAAACACTTGGAGGTGTCCCACAGTGTGCATACAGTACACTGTCCCAACCAGTCTGGGCTGTTTGGAATGAGGTCCCACATGGGCCCATCAGACCATACCAGGAGTTGTACCATCCAGCCTTGATGCTGACAAATTCTGTCACACTTCAGGAGAATTGTTAGCAAACTCAGAAGGCTCCGAGCAGATTAAACAGCCTTTACACAATCACATACAAATTGTAATTTCATTTAAATGGAATTTAAAGAGGTTAAACTTTTGTACCACATTTTGTAACACGAGACTATGTGATAGATGGTCCAGTCTGTAGTTTGGTTGAAATTTGGTTATAAAATTCTTACCCTACTAAGAAACCGTTGCAAACAGAGGAAACCCAAATACATGAAGTTCTGAATCTTTTCTAAGGCAATCGTCGTTAACCTTTGTTGGAAGTTATGAGCATCAGCAACCCTCCAAGTCTGACTTTGTTAGACATTAGAAGAAGAAAAAGATCCAACGTGTTCAAGAGAAAAATAAATCACTCAAGTAAATGAAAATATCTTGTTAGTATCTATAGGGACACTGAGAGGTAAGAAAGTAAAATATAATTTTATGTTTTCATACTAATAATGCTCCAGCTTAGAAGGGAAACAATAAAATATACATGACAGCCAACTAAAGCGCTTACGCTGGAGTGCAGTTTCAGAACACTGAGGTGGCTGGAGGATGACATCAGTCTCTGAAGAAACTGCACTACCAGCAACTCCAACAGATTCTAGATAAATACACTGCTATGTAAGCTTGCCTTCATGTATTTTTCAATTTTATACTACTTGTGATCCACAGCTGTGGTCCAAACTTCTTTTACAGGACTACCTCTTCTACTGCATTCTCACTGCTTCCCAAACCCAATCCAAATCCAGCACCACCTCTTACTGCTTCAGTGGCGACTTCATCAGACCCACAGCTTCACATCCAGGAATATCCGAGCTGTACAATTACTAACAGTATTAATTCTCCAGTCTTTATCTTTTCAACAAAGGCAATTCCCAGACATACTCCTCTAACGAATACTACAGTCACTCTGTTTCCATCTAGGATGACAGCTCATCAAATCTCAAGTATAATTGCAGTCTGAGTTCAGCTCTTCAAGCAAAACATCATAACCCTCTAGATTAGTTATTATCTCCATCACATTTTCACAAATTCTTGAAAAATCCCAGAGTTATTATTTTGAGAAATAATCTACAGTACCGTCTAGATTTCTCCACAGTGCCTGAACCCAAGTGTATCTGAATGGCAAAGATGCACTCCACAGACGGCACCAAGGAAGGAACAACTGTAGGCCCATGCAGGAAATTATAACTAAGCATCATGTGGCGTGCCCATAGCACACTCACAACATACTACTGCCCACACCAGCCACCTGATTTCAGATCATCACCGAAATCCCAAACACCAACACGTTATGTAAGCCACTATAACAATTTTAAGTATTCACGTATCCACTGCAAAGCTGGCAGCAATATAAATTAATGTCTCCGCACTGTAATATATATTGTGACAGTAATAATAAAATTTGCAACTAAATACAGCTTCTGACATAGCATTAGTTATAAATAGCATGTCTTATAAAACAAAGTCTGCACAGAATGCAAAAACTTGCCTTCATTGAACACTATTTAGGCCACTAAGTGCAGTATCAAGGAAAATACAAAACATAAAATAATAAAATACAAGAAAATAAAAATAATTTGTTTATGTGGGTTCCTTTACAAACATATCTTGGGACTGGGTGGTGTTTTGCCAGCAGATGTACTTATCTAGTAAGTGTATTTAATGAGAAAATATTTATATAAATATTTATTTATATATAGATATAGATATAGATATAGATATGGATATGTATGAAACACATATTTACTTTAAACCAAAATCAGAACAAAGTTACCATTCCTACACAATGTGACAACTTAGAGCATGTCTTAAAGATGGGGGTTTCCATTAAGAAACAGGGGCTTATATTTTGTCAAATATCAAAGCTAAAAATCGATTAGATACTTCCAAGATTAGAATCAAGCACAAGCACATTAAACACATTACAGACTTTGAACACCAGAGATTAATGACCACATGTTCCAGAAGTATTTCCTGAGACAAGCATCTACAAATATGAAGATATTTTAATGCAAATACACAAGTAAACATTTAATGCATATTGTGTATGAAGTTGTGTAACTTTGATAATAGTGAACATGAATAGCTGTTAAATTGACCTATATAAGTAACCTACAAATATTGCATTACTCTATGAAGAAAACTACATGTATTATAATCAAGTATAGCTTCAGTCAACCATTTCTTCTCGTATGATTTAACTATTATGAAATTTAAATTGGAGAGATTTGAGAAATGTGTGTGTGTGCATGTGTATGTTCAGGTAGCACAAAAGAAAGCAATGAAAGAAACATTTGTTAGACAAACACAACATTCTATCAGAACACAAAATGAACAGCTGCTTTCACTAAACAGAAAATTTCTATGGCAATTCTGTCTTAGGTTTTTTTCCCAAATTCAGGATGCAAGCTGACCTTGTCCTATGTAAGATTAAGAAAGTGATTCCCTGGTTTTTTTTTTAGTTTAACAGTTGCATTACCAAATAGGCAAATAGAGGTAGTATTTTTTACAAGAACAGTTGACTTTCAGAGACTTCATTACAGTTTTCAGAGAAACTTGACTAGGGGGGTTTGTACACAAGGAGTAAATTCTTTTATTTTGTGCCTGATAAGCATTATACCAAAGTTATTCTCACAACAATAATGCCCTGAATTTATCCCATCAAGAATTCCCAGTTCTCTGACTTTCTCTCAAACCATTATAAATAACACAGCTCGCGGTATTATCACAGATGGTAATAGCCACTTACCTTGTCTATTCAGAATAAATTTATCTTACAAAGGCATAATCTGGCAAAATACCACACTACATGAATGGTCACACATCACATGCTCACTATTACAATTACACACTTAGACCACTTTGCTAAACTTGAATCTGGCTCATCTGCAAGGACTTGCCTACTTCTTTTCAACTGCAAATACTTACCTTGCACATTTTTGAAATTTAGGAGTATTACACACTTTTCAAACTGCAGTAATAAGAAAAAATACTCTTTGAACTTAAAAATAATTAAAACTATTAAAATTTTGTAACATCTTGTAATGAAAAATATTAAACTTTTTTAAAAAATTGAAAATATTAAAAATTGTAACACCTCATATTTGTGTATTTCACTGTAAGCATGCCAAGAGAACTGCTGCTTACAGATATTAATCAAACACCACTGACAAAACACATGTCAGCTGTTTCTGAAATGAAGTGCCGAAGTCCAGACTATACACAGTCAAAGTACTATCTTAATTATTGGAAAATGGCCCTTTCCCCCCAGCCTACTATTAATCCATACTCTTTGCTACATTCTGGCAGTGCTTTGACAAGAAGGGCCAGTAGGCTCCCGTAGCAAGCCTGGTAATTAGAAGGATATTATACAGGAGCACAGTAATTGTAGATTTAAATCTAATGAAAACAGCAGCCTAGAAATAGCTTTTCTAGATTTTGGCAATTGCTCTAGCCACCATGGTAAACATTTCCACAATACTTCTTCCAGTGTTATTCAACAGTTACTATTAAAAAAAAAAAAAAACAGAACCATAAAACCCAGAATAAAAATATGGAATTAACTGATTCCTAATGCTAGTAGTCTGTTTCTTTAATTTACTGAATCTACAATCATTTAATAAAAACTTATGGCCATGCCATTTTTTCATCTCACATAGCTATGAGTAATTTCACCATTACTTTCTGCACAAGATTTGGCAACTTCAGTAGTTGCATTTTTCTGCCATCATCACAAACCTATCTTTTCCTGCAATTAAATTTATTTACAATTTCTCTGCCAAACTGTATTCCACACTCTGACCACATAATCAAAGTACATCTACTAGTTTACATGTCCTTATTTATGTGGGAAATCAAACAAAAATAAGGACATTAATTAATTGAACACTCCACCAGACAGATCAAATATTCATGAAAAAAGTAAGAATGGAATAAAAAAAATCTGAGTAAGAGCCTTGGGAGTGAGCACTTTCCTTGTCTCAAAATCTTCCCAGAAATCGGTTTGTAAAAATGAATGCAATTGGACCTTCATAAAAACACTCAATATAAAAATATCTGTATGCTTTGAATGAACATATAAATACATGATACACATGCACATAAAGTAAAATACTAATAATGACTACTTTGGCATTGTTTGATCACCTAACAATATGCAGTTATATGGTTAAAAGTATCCCAATGCATTCTGAGAATGCAGCCAAGTGCAAATTTAGAAATGATGATAAAGAGGTAATGTATTTATTTAGCTGTCTAAAGTAGTAGAGGCTACACATCTATTCCGGTAAAATCAACAGTGCTGTGAGCATTCCTGTGCATGGAAATAAACTGCCTGTACCACTAAACTGTTAAAAAAGTGCCCTAAACAACTTCTGTCCAGGCCAATTAGCATTTTTTCAAGCAACCTGAAGGCACCATTCAGAGAGCCACCCTTGGTAAGAGGACAAGTCCCAGAAATAACTTTGGACCTAACTACCCTGTTTTGGGGCTAGGACTACAGACATGAGCTGTGTTACATCAATTAGCCTCAGACACACTTAATTCACTGATATAGATATAGCCAGAGAATCACTGAATGCTACACAGATGGCCTCCAGCTTAACACTAATTCTGATAAAGCATGAGAAAAGCAGAATGACAGATGAAGTGTCACTCCTTCAGAAAACATTTTAGAATAACTGACACAATAATCATGAAGAATTTATAAGCATTTTCCTTTTGCTTTTTACAAGTGTAACGTAAAGCTATTAGAACATACACGAAGATAAAAGAAAGACAACAAATGGGCATGATGAATACAGATAAAGCCCAAAGATCAGATTTCCTGTCGGAAAATACCCATCTCAGTCACTGAAGATAATTACTGCAAATTGCTTTAAAGATCGAAGGAAGAGAATTTTGGAAAACTAGAATGAAAAAAATTAAATAAACACCTCTACTTTTAACAAATTACAAATCTAACAAATTACTCAACAAGAATGCTGTTGTGAAATATGTAATAAAACCACTCGAACTCTAAACTTATATAAAAGACACAGATACTAAAAATGTGTTGAGCATATTGAAAGAGAAATTATTCTTTGATAGGAAGGCTAAAAAAACACCTCAGTATCAACCATATTCAGGTATTAAGTATCAGAAAATGCCTGGAGTATGTATAGTCCCTGCTGGTGGTCTGGGGTTTAGAGGAGATAAAACCTGATCCTCCACTGTAGATTAACCAGCCTTTTCAAATACTGCGTAAACCCAGTAAGGCTTATTGTATTTCTAGTATTTTGAATGGAAATAACTTCTGGGAAGATAAATGAATGCCTTGCAATTAACATACTGTATACCTTTCCAAGAGACACAGGGTAGGGATTTCCAAGGCTGAAGAAAGTACATTACGGAAAGCAACAAAGCCACATGGTATCTCTATTAAGCAATATGTGGGCACGCAAATAAACATTTTCCTAAATAATCATCCAGACGTTATCCTTTCTTACCTCAGAGCCTTCTACACTGTATATAAATCTGAATAGTTCTAAAGGCTGCCATCAGGTTGGCTTTGAGCAACTCGATCTAGCAAAAGATGTCCTTGACCGTGGCAAGTTAGTATGTGCGTAGGGTGTGTGTGCCATGGGCTATATGGCCTTTAAACGCAAAACATTCTATGATTCTGCATTATTACAGCATATAATGACTGGATTTGCTACTTACATTTCCTTTACCCTTCCTTTTGACTTCTACTGTGTACAATGCCTTGTTAAAACAACCAGTTTTTTTAAAACCTAGCTATAAATTCAAAACTGTGTACTTCCACAAAAAGACACTTAAGTTTCCAGCTTAGGCGTATGGTGCTAATCCCTCTCCTTAAGTACTCTATATTCTGAAACCAGGCTACCTCAGTGTCACAAAAGCCCTGGACACATTTTGAAGATTCTTCTTCAGACCAGTGCAATCTTTTACCAAGAGGCAGAGCTCATTTCTACAAAAGCACAAACCTTCTCAGAAATAAATTTCAAACAAGAAACTAAAAATATATCTTCAGTATTTTCTGCTCACATGTAACAGCCATGCTTTGCAACAGATGGGGGAAAGAGTAAATCCTTAAGTAGCATAGAAAGCATTAAGCCAGTGATAACATCCAATCCCCTGGAAAGACTGTGAAACAAGGAACAAACCACATAAAACAGTTTCTTTAAGAACTACCTTAAGATGATCAATGAGCAGTTAAGTTTTAAATTGTTCGCTACTGTTTTATCTAACATTCGAAATAAACTGGCTGATGCTGTACTGTCATCAATAACGTATTTACAAGATCCCCCACATTAGCAGGCTGTAGAGGGAGCAGTACCTGCCAGCTGAGGAGGGACAACGGTAATCCAGGACACACTGAACTGCTGATGTCAGATCCCAAAGTAGTTTAACAGTCATTTCTCCTAACAGTCTGAAATCCATGTCTTACACAAGCTGTGCTGCACTGAGCTTGACCAATATGAATATGGAAGAGCCCAAATCCAGTTTTTGCATCATTTGTGCAAGTTGTACTCTGTCTTCACCACCAAATATGCAACTGAGCTTGTCTGGTAGTCTGGAGGGTGTTGTTTTGTTTGTTGTTTGGGGTTTTTTAAATGGACCAGAGACTTTAATTCATGCCCCAAGTAATCTGAACATTTCTTCTGGGTAGCTTCCTTTGGGAAAGAGATGGAAAGCATTATTAAGTATTTTTAGAAGTTTTAAGCTCCTGGGAGCAGGGGCATACCAGATGAATTACAACAAACTTATGCAAGATAGACAAGCAATTAACTACATCTCTGGACAGCTAGTTTTTATAACACATGCATGATTTCAAAACAACATACTGCGGCCATTACAGAAAACAGATTGCTTTTAAAAAGAAAATATAAGTACCTTTAGAACTGTGTGCATCAAGTTGCAGTCTATCAACATAATCTCACAAGTATTTTGTCATGCTATAGAAAGACAGAAAAAGAATCTGAAAAGATGAAAAAAATTGAAGAAAGGGGTTTAAGACTGTAAAAACCAGTGAGATACCATGGAAAGAGGACACTGATTCAGAAACTAAAGTGGAGACTGGAAGAACTTTACACTCTCTCTTTAATGCACTAGGTTTATAACAAGGGGGAAAAAAACAGCCAGAAAACAAATCAAAATTAAATTTCCCAAAGTTAGAAAATAAATTTTAAAAAATTAGCAAATCAAATCCTGCCAGCCAAAGAGCAGAGGACAAGCAAGGCTTTGGGAAGCATCTGCTGGCAGCATGCACAGTGGCAGGGAAGAGAAGCCACACTGGCTGTATGGTCGGCTGCAATGTGCCTGCAGTAGCTGACCCTGTCAGAAAGCACAGACAGAACTTTTTGTATGGTACAGATTAAGAGGTGAAGGAGAAATGAAATTACATTTACTTTCAAGGGAAACAGGGGAAGATTATAAATTGTAACAGATGAGGTAGAGAAAAAGCCTGTTAATTTCCCTCCCAGCTGCTTATAGTTACTATAACAGCATAATAGAATAGTCAGGTGAAGGTGAGCACCATACTCCTGGCTTCCTTCCCCAGCCTCTAAACATTAAGAACTAGTTCCATTTCACTATAAAAACTGTGAAGAGAGTGAAAAGAAAATAAAAACAATAAACCAGCAGTAATATGAAAACCATGCTTTGCCATAGGCTAACCAGTTTTGTACAGGTGATTCTGCTTTTAAGTGGCATCTGTAAAGAGGACAATGATATGAAGTAATATACACAGGATCTAAAAGAGCTAGATACTGCTCAACTGGAGTAGCTTATTGGACATAAATCTACACGATAAAAATGTCTCATCAAATCAACCTCCAAATCCTTTCAGGTTTGGCAAGCTACTAAAAAGACCGATGGCAAAAAGCTTACAATGATTCCAAGTAGCTTTAATCAAATCTCATGCCCTTCTAGACTATCAAATCTTGTAAAATCAAACACATATAGCTTTATAAGCACCTTTTCAAAAGTGGTATTCTTGTGAGCAGTTGCTCATCTTTCCCAGGATTTCTGCCCAGTCCTGCATCCCCCCAGCAGAGTCTTCTGCCACATGGCATCACAAGAATTTGCATATTGAACATGATCAAGCTAAGAAATTTCTCAGTTGTTTAAAACAATTACTAGGGAGCAACAGAACATCTGCCAGGATATTCCCTCTATACTTCCTTCTGGCCCAGAAAAGGTGGGAGGAGGGCAAAAGGATTGTTGGAGATCTTTCTTCGGCTTCCTGTCTATAATTACAAGCTTGTATGACCCTTGAGATGTTTTTTAAGTAAAATAACTGAAAAGTTTCAAGTGTAAAGATGATGAAAAGATATCATATCATTTCAGGTTTGCAACTGCTGACCAAAATTAGGAAATGATAAAAGACAAGTTCAGTAATTTCATGATGCAACAAAAAACCCTGTTATAGCAGTGATAACATCATCCCTGCACTGTTGCTGCCTATGGGATAAGCATAAGCAGTATGAAACAGCATTTGAACAGCCGTAAAACAGCACCTGTTTTATTTTTAGCTATGTATACATCAAAATGATGTAATATTATGAAATATTAATATCCTTAAAAAACAAACAGGGAACATCAGAAAATAAAATAACAACTGAAATTTGTCTAAGACATCAGTGAAACAACTTTAATTTTTTGAGGAAAAATCATGTCAAAAAGAAGCACAAGGAGTAACTATACTTTTGACTAGAAACGAAAAAAAAAAGATGTAAAATATGGTATGCTATTGTAACATGTTAATGCTAAATCCAATTACAAGAGTGCTTCAAATTTGTCTGACCTCACACTGGGTTGGATAAAAATGCCTATGACTAATAGCCTGTGGCTAACCTAGTAACAAGGGACCATGGCTAGCTAATTAGCCCTTTCACGAACAAAAAGATAAGGAACAACCTGAATTCCATAAAACGTTTTAATTGCAAGCATACCTTCAGTCCCCACCATGAAAGTGAACTGAAGATGTAATTTCAGTATCATCCACATTTCTCCAGAGCATCTAACTTATTTTTATTACCAGATCACTATTCCTAGAAATCCACGGAATTAGAAATCGAACAACTTCAAACTTGTAAATGCTACAACTATAATAGTCTTTCTTAAGCAGGGTTTTAAACTGTGATGTTTAGCAGGCGTCAAGATGCGCTAGTGTTGGGCACATGGCACTTAAACACACAAAAGTACATTTGTCAGATATTGACCTGGGTTTTATCCTTACACTGAGCAAACTAACATAAGGTGCTGACAGACTTGTAGCTGCAGATAAAAATCAGACAACTGAAGCCATCACCACCCAGCTGCCTGCCCCTCCTTGCTGACAAATGTGGCTGCCCTCAAAGAAAGGCATCTGATGCACCCCTGAATCAGCTCATGAATCACTGATCCTTTCAGCTGTGCATTCAAGGAAGCTCAGACAATTTTACCTGGAAACAGTTAGACGGCTTGAGAGCTTATTTATATGCACATGTGACATCACCATTTGGAAAGTGGGACAAATGTAACATAATACCTCATAACAGTAACAGCTTGAGCCAGATGATTTCTATTACTATGTGGCTTCCAAAACCAATAGCCTGCACTATCGGCTCAGAACAGGCCCTACCAGTACTCATTCGAACACTCTGCAAGTGACGCCATTTGGCTTTATGCAGATTACACGTGTTATACCACACATCTCTTATGTGACCTTGTGGACTACTTAGTATACTATTACTTAGTATATATTTGTTCAGATAATTTAAAAAGTTATCTGAACAAGCATCAAAACAATTCGTGAAATACAAACTGCAGAGAGAGTGCAGCCAGCTTGCCATTTTAAGCTCCATCACTTACAATTTTTACTACAGTTTTATGCTATGGCATCAGGAAACAACAGTTGTAGTTTCTTACAAAATTCCTTTCTTAAGACAGAGCTTTTCCAAACGGGAGGTGCCACAGCCCTGCAGGGATGTCTGTACTCCTATTGCACAGGCACAGTCTTCATCCTATCAGCCAGGCTGCCCACACAGTAATTAAACTACACAGATGTGGAGGCAAAGCATGAGCTAATTCAGCACAGACCTCTTCTGTATCAACAAATTCAGGAGGGGGCAGGGTAGGAGCTTGTATTTTCCACCTTACCATGTCTGCAAATCTATACAAAGAGTTTGCATCAGCAACCTACGGAGTAATTCACCCTGGACTATGGCACCGGCAAGAGAGTGAGGAGTAGGAAGACAAGCAATCCAGCTTCAGTATGCACCACTACGTTCCAATCTAGACCCTAACTTGGTCAAATAACATTAGGTGACACATGCTTACACTGGCTGTTGTTGTTACTGAGGGATGAGGAGTTATTTATTGTTTTAACTATTTTGTTTTTAATTGCCACAGCCACAGTAACAGACTCACTGAAAAGATGACGCTTAAAAAAAAATTATAACCATAAATTAATTTCCACTGACCCTCACTTCTTGGGGCCTTGTAAAGATCACCTTAACTGTTTTATTACAATACAAGCAGCAAACACACAACGGAAAGATGGCAGAAATTTAAAAGACTAGAAGCCAATTAAGTTACATATCATCTTTAAACTGCTCTAAAAATACTTTATTTGGATTCAAGTAAGGGATTTAGGCTTAGCAAAGTCCTTAGGCTTTCCTTTAATGACACGGAAACCTTTAATCAGGTTTTCTAACGTCTCACTATTTTAAGATACATCCCATACATAGACTGGCTTCTTTAATTAAAACCAAACCAAAGCACAACCGTAACACAGACTAGGAAACTATATCCATCACACAAATTAGCAGATAGAGTTAAAATAAAACTGTGACTCAATTTATTAACTAGTCTTTAAGAGAATTCAAATAAACCCCACTGGTTTATTTTCCGTAGAGTGATACCATTTATTACTGATAGCCAGAAATGCGGTATTTTCTCTAATGAAAGATTATTTAAGACATCGATACTTGTTAAAGTTTATCATGTACTAACTACATTTATAAAAACCCAAAATGCCCACAACTATAGTTTGAAACAGATGATTTATTATAAACACAGTCTAGTTATTTGATTAAACAATCAACAAACCAAACATTTCCTTAATTACCTGTTCAGTGTTTAAAAAGTCTTGATAATCTTTGGGGCTCGAAAATAATTAAAAACCTGGTTTGCAGAAATCCATATGGAAGACCAGCATCTCTTTTTCCCCTCCCTTTTTTTTTTAACTTGCTAAGACTGACAAGTGTGGCTAATAGCAAATGAAGCAGATCTAACTGCAGCTGCTATACTGATACTTTCCCCTGGCAAAACATTACCGCTCCCTCTGGTGTCCATCTGACCCTGTGCCAAGCTCTTCCCACACACCACAGAACAATTCTTTTAAGGTGCATAGTTGTGTATACATGAGCAGAATGACATGGGGATGTGCATATAGAAAGATTTCTTCCATGTATACTGACTGAAGCAGCTGAGTTTGGGGTCAGAAGGGCACTGAAGCTGGCACAGAGAAGAGGATATGACTGTAAGAGCCAGAAGTTACATCACATTATGCTGCCTCAGAAGAGCAGCTCCTGTTACAGTAAGTTACACTTCCCAGACTGCCCAGCCTAACACACCATTGCCATCTTTCACCCTCTCAGATGTGCTACACTATCCTACTTTGTTAAGATTCTAACATGACAACTATTCTCCAGTCAACCCCACTCTCTGAAAACTCTAGCAATACTCTGCCTTTTCTTTCCTTCTTGGACTAGTTTTTTTCCCCACATCAAATCTGATTAATAAACATCAAATATTGGGGGTTGGGAGGTGAAGTAGTATTAAACAAATGCCAAGGCCAGTTAAAAAATAAGTGGTGGGAGTTCACAGCTATGCACAGAAAGAAGCTGGAGCACATTTTTTACAACCAGTGATCCATTAGATTACTTGAGCTGATTTGTGCAACTCTTTCCCAGATACGTGTTACTTTATTTTCAATTATCTAAAAAAGTATCTTCAAATTAAGCATGACAAATGACTTATCTAGAAAATTCTAATGTTCGTCACACCAATATCAATGATAGGAAGTTTGTTACTGGTTTTCAAGCAGTACTGAAAATCCTTAGTGATGTGATATGGTATGCTGGGTTGCAAGCATTATTTCAAAGACTCCAATTTTATGTCCTGAAACAGCACCATGCAGTCAAAACTAGAAATTATAGCACTTCTTTACATGAACAGTAACATGACATTTAAAATAGTAGATGTGACAGTAAAACACAGAATTATTCTTGACAAGACACTGGTTTTGTACCAAAAGAAACTTAAGTGGCCCAGGAAATAGTAAATCTGACCTGTGCACAAATATCTTTCTCTTAACAAGTCAGAGTAGAAGTATTTATACAACAAATACCTAACAAAGTATCTAATCCATTGATCAAATATTTTGGGTTATAGCAGCTGTTGCAAACAATCTCTATAGGCAAGTCCAATTATGATCATTTCCCGATTACACTGAATTGCACATAGAATGACTACAGCTCCCAGGGAACAGAATTACGATGACAATAATAAGGTGACAATTGCCTAAACAAGACAAACGTAACAGCTTAAAGTATTTTCACAGCAGACGTGGAAAATGGATCAGGTTTCGTCCTGTGACTTGCAACTCATACTCACAATTAGAAGTATGCTGTCAGCTGGGCAGCTGTATTTTGGGTTGTCCTTCAGATGTGTAAAGAATTTAAATACTCACAATTAGGCTTTGATGTTAACACCCTATTAACTCATATGGGAAAAGTTCAATCCTACAGTATTTTTGCTCGGATCTAGCTACTGACACAAGGCAACAGTGAATTCATTTAGTGAATGAGAAAAAGTGGGGGAAGGTATTTCATTCTAGAGAATTATAAAAAAAAAAAGTAAAAAGATTCAAATTTTTTCTAATTGAAATCTGATGACTAAACATTAATTTATCATTTAACTGACCTTACCCAATTTTGCCGCAACTGTTAAGCACAATGAGGTAACACAATTAAAGAGCCAAATGCACACTAAAAAATAAAGTCAACTGTGTGCCTGTAATAGCTGCAGAAGAAAAATAATATTTATATGTAAAATGCAGATACTTAGCTGAAGGTGTTAGAAATCCTTAGAAAAGACTGCACCCTGGTGGAAGACTTGTTAACTTGCTGTAATAGCTACTTGGTAAAGCCATGAGGTTTAAGTTTTAATGTAAAATTTAGGTTTTGTAGTAACAAATTAGTTGCTTCACAAAATGAAAAGCCCTTCAAGCATCTGTTACTTCAGTTCTTAGAGTTCTTCAGTGCCAATTATTCATGACATTTCAAAATACCAAGCCAAATATTTAGAATCATTTTTATATAACTATATACATTTCCATATCCACATCCTGTGACACAAAGAGTAGGAGGGCTAATTCTCTTTAATTCTGAACCTTAGCCACAGAAGGTTAGTAAGCATGGAAACTCCCAACTAAACCAAAGCAAACAACAACAAAAAGAATAAACCCAAGTAACATACCAAGGAGAGTCACAACAGAAAACATGCTTTTAAAAATCCCTGTGAGGAATGCAAATAATGAATCAAGGATTTGTACTTTATATTCCTCATATTCCCTTAACGTGCTGACTTCTCCCTTTGGCTCAAGCAAAAATATTTATCACAGGAGTTCAACATACCCTAAATTTTCCTCAAGTTTTACTTCCCCATTTGCCAGTCACTGCTTTCTCCCTTCTGTGCCTACTAGGGATCTGCTAAGTACTTGTAGCTCCCACAGACCCATCTCTCCCAACTAACCAGGTAAGGAGCAGCCCATGCTACAACTGATTCACAAAAATGTACAACTTGGTATGTGTAAGTTGCTGAAAGCCATTCCACCTGCAATGCATGCAGTCCAAGCAGCCCCTAACCCTCTCTCACTGCCAGCATTTCTCATGTCTCCTTTCTTTATGTATTTGCAAATCAGTTATTGGAAATTTAGAAGGAAGTTATTTCTTTCTATCAAACATGGCTGAACTTGGTTAACAGGTCCCAAAGCTCTCAGAGAAGACAGACATACAGTACAATCACATGAAAATATTCTTCATAAAATGAATATAATTCTACCAAAAATAACTAGGAATTAACAGTAAGACACCCATATCCACACATTACATATGAAAACAGGCAAATAAATACTTGCACTAGCTGCTTGAACTAGTAGTTTACTGGCCTTGCACATAGTGCTAACAGAAGAAAGGCATCTATGACCAATGAAACAGACCAGTTGGGATGACCAGTTCCAGATCTGGGGTAAACACATATACGAGCTACCATGACACAGAGTGCGGAAGAAAACAATACTGATAGAGCAGCAGGCAAGAATTCATTTAACTTCAGGCTGTCCTAAATTAAAATAAAGTATCTTTTCTAAGATAACAGTTATATATATATATATACACACATACACAATATACCACTCCATATTCTGCACTGCCAGCAGGCAATAATGGGAAGAGTAGAATTAGATCATCATGTGCAAGATACTGTTTCAGTTTAACAGCCATATTTTTACATGCAAAACAGCATATGCAAAAGAGCAACAGTATACTTACCATTTGTCTTGCAACCATATTTGTCAACTAAAAAAAACCAAAACCACTTGCTCCTGAATTCAAGGTGTAAGCACCTATAAATCTGTTCTGAAGATTACACTAATTTTAAAAAAGGAACCACATTTCCTATTAGTATTCCCAGATAGAGCAAGTTCGCACTTCCAACTTCTGCTTACTAATTATGAAAAGCTTTTCTTAGCCTTGTCTAGTCTTGCACCTTTCAGATTTACCAATGCAGTCATGAATCATTATTTTTGAGAATAACAGCAAAAACTCATTCAATTCAGTTATCACTGGCCTTACTTCTGAGATAACTTAAAAATGCTGCTGACACGTCAGCCAAAATGTAGGAAATTTAGCACCATAAAGTTGCATTAATGGTAGTGAAACAGGATTAAAAGTGGTTAATACCATTGCATGCTAGTGCAGATACAAACCATATTTACTCTCAGAACTTCCCTGGAATGGCAACAAAACTCAAACATTTGAAGCATCTTCTTTGTAAAGTTTTAAGTATTAGTAACTGTGTGGTATTAAAACACAAAGAAGGCAAAAAGTAGTCCTCTCTTGCATCAGCTCAGGGTGTCCCATGCACTTCCACTTCAGATTCATACTGCAAGCTAATTAACACAGCAACACTTCCGTTACACGCAACTCAGTAGTTCTTTCAATACTGATCTGAGTTAAATATAGTGAATAATCTTTTTTTTCCCCTAAAAATTCTGAGGCCGTAACATCTATGAGCTAAACAATCAACAGTGGATTATGATAACATGAGTAAGTTAATACTGTCACACCTTTCACTGTAAAGGAAGCACTGTACTTCAATCAGATAGTGCTATCATACAAGAATATTTATTACTTGCTGAGTTATCTTCATTGAGAAATCATGGAATATTCTGACAATGAAAAACAGAAATCAACATATATACTAGAGAGATTGAAGTAATGATTTTCTGTGAAATATGAAAACATTCCAGAGACTGCTGGGGAGGGGAGCTTTTAATATCTCCAGAAAGTAGTTGGCTCCCAATGAATGTGCTGAGATGTGAGCCAAAAAACCCAAGCCATCTAGAAAACAGGGCTAGAAATACTTTTCAAAAGGCTATCTTGTCCATCATTCCAGTACTGCTTGCAGGTACTGATCTGAATCGATCCCTTCCTGGAAAAGGTTATTCTAAGCTGTTTCAAAAATGCCATTGATGGAGTTCCACCAATTCTCTGCAGGGATATGATTGCCCACTGCTTATGTTAGGAAACTTTTACCAACCTTTAATCTTGCTCCAACCACCCCCCTCCACTGCTCTCTGTCCCACCTCCAACACACACAAACGAAGTTTCAGTATTATAGCTGGTCCTTTCGCATACTAAAGAACTCTTATCACGTCTCTTTTGTCTTCTCTTCTGTAGACCAAACAAAACATTTTTCTTCCAGTCTTTCCTCAAATTACACTTTCAAGCCTCCTGATGACTTAACAGTACACGAGTGCAAGTGGACAGGAAGCATAAGGTGAAAAAAGGAAAAACACTTCTACCGCTCAAAAACATGTAAGAAACACCTCAGCAACATTTGCACTGGGGGAGGACAAACCATACCAAATGAAACAGAAAAAACAAACCCCACCACTAAACTAAACAACTGTTTTGTAAAAAATTATGAGATTAAGATTATTTTTTTAAAAATATTTATACACATTGAAAAAATACCAGTTTTAAGATGCACTAGCATCAATATACACATTGCTTGTTACTATAATATTAAGCAAGCAAGACAGGCTAAAAAAGGCATATTCCTGTTTTCTCCCAAATCCTAAAACTCCCCTAAGACGACACTCTACTGGTAAATGATTATAGAGGATTTCACACTAGTAATGAAAACGTGATACAAGATCTCAAGAAACAGCATGAAAACTGTTACATTCAGGGTTCTTTTTAAAGTGTCCCAAATTAGCATGAATTTCACTTCTCCTGATCCTTCTTGCTGCACTCATGCAGCAGTCCCTCTGTAGTCAAGGCCATGCTGATAAAGTAAGATGACAAAGAAAAAGTCAGTGAGCATAACATCTAATTTCAGTTTACATATGGATTCCTTCAAATGCTTTAGGAAATCACTTATTGTCCTTATTATTTCAAGCAGTATATTGACATCATACCTTGTGTTTACAAAAGCAATAGATACAAAGAATCAGATATACTTCCATGACTACAAAATGGGATAAAATAGTCATCTAAATAGTTCCTGTAATAGTTCTTCATTTATGCTTCAGAAAACATTTGGAATATGAAAGCAATTTTTTTTGTATTATTCTGTTTTACGTATCATATGCAAAAAAGCTAAACTCGGTTCAAACAGTTAGAGATAAATGGATAGTATTAAGGGGTTTGTTTAGTTATGTTGCAGATACTCTAAATACCAGGAACTGTCTCAAAAGAAATACATACATTTTAAAACACAGAAACTGAGATATAAAATATTAAGAGAACATAAACTCTGCCATACTGAGCTCTGTTAAGTGCAACAAAAGATGAACATTCTGAAGCATGGTTTTTAGCATTTGTAGCCCAATCCACGTTTTAAAAAGATAACTCTCTTTTCTCCTGTAGCATAAAAGGAGTATTTCTACTTTGTAAACCCATGTATCTGCATTTACTAGGCAACAGCCCTACCAAGCACCAGTACTCAGAAGAATCATAGCAGTCATGCTAATTCACCTGCTGGGACAGCATACATACACCAAATAAAAGATGAACAGGAAATTCGACTTCATCTGTGAAGAAGGACAGACTTCCTACAACCACTGGAATTACGCAGAAGTGAACAGCAAAAGCAACACATAAAATTACTTCTGATATCAGAATGTCACAGTTAACACAACCTTAGCTCTAATCTGTGCCATGTATTTTTTTAGTGTCATGTATAGTAGCAAGCAGTTCAGGATAACGACAAGCTAAAATCTTCAAGGTACTGTACAAAAGATTTCCATGTGTTTCAGGTGTATCTAAAGTTTGAATAATTTATCTCATCCATTATTAAATTAATTCAGATTAGAAACATACTGAAACAGAAGACTACATTTCTCAACCCAATTCCTGATTCATTTCAATTTAAAATAATTAATGAGTTTACTTTTAAAAATCCCAGTATTTTCATCATACACTCAGCACTGTATTATGCACAGGACAGGCAGCATTCACTACTGCTTACATCACTTCCAGATATAGACAAATTAAAAGCAAAACAAAACCCAATGCACAGGTGTTCATGAAAGCAATAAATTCTGAGTTTTTCCAGTATCTGGCTCTCTGTTATAGGGGTATTGTACATTGGGTTCCGAAAAAATCCAAAACAAATGCAGAAATCCTGCTTTCAGTGCAAAGCTAAACAGAACTTCTGCTTCTGAGTCATAATCAAGGACAGCTACTTACAAGGCTAGTTATACTTCAGGGTTTTACTTTTTATGTTATGCTAAAAAGAAAACAAGGCATTAAAAAAAAAGTTGATATATAAACTATGTTTTTTAAGCATTGGGTATTCCAATGCCCCATCAGAAACAGCAGGGGGTAGTATTTCTGTGTTTTTAAACCCGTGTACAAGTATTCTGTATTTTCCCTCCTTACAGGTTACCCTTAAATCCCTCACCTAGATTCCTTTAGTGCTTACCTTCTTCCGGCTGCACTCCTGCCAGGCAGAGCTGTCAATCCTCTTCTGAGCTGGCTAACACAGGTCCTGCAACCTGGTGACCAACCACCTGCTGCACTTCTCTGCTCCCTCTGCCTCACAGATTTTACCAGACTTTTATTTGCCACTACTGTGGAAATCATTAGCCTACTAACAGGTCACCTCACAACGCTGTTATATCTTCCCATAAATACAGAGATGTAAAATCGGTGTAAATTTAAAATTAAAATATTAAGTTGTACAGCATCACATGCTGTCCAACATTTTACAGACTAAAATAATATTCCCACCATGAGTTTTCAGTCTGAACATATCAGAACAGCATCTAGCACAATGCAGAATATAAGAATTTAGTGCATGTCATTTGTAAAACAGCTCTTGAAAATGGCAAACCTACTTGAACCTTCCCACTGAGACAATACTTGTCCACTTAGGTTATGAATTTAGACCATCAAACTTTTAGTTTTATCTAAACCAGGCTATGTCTCCCCAACATCTACACAGTATATTAAATACTCCTCCAGTGAGCCTAATTTTACAAAGAGTAACACCAGGTGACTGAGATTATGTGGGTTTTTTTGTTTGTTTGTTTTTTTAACTTCTTGTGCTTCCATGTTTTATTTTTCTTTTTCAGAGTTTACCTTGATACCCACACTCTATCTCCCCTGCCCTCAAATTCAGATTGCCACAAACAACTGTAGAAAACCTATTGTTTTTTCAAATATTTTGTTTGCAATTTTAAGATACATTATCTCATGAATTACCATAAATAAGATCCATGACTGTCTTTGATTCAATTAAAGAGCTGATTCCCATTTCACCAACATGATGGATTTAGAAGCATCTGAGAAACAGGACATATTTATTTTCCATTTCTGTATATTGCATTTTATTTGTAATAGCTCACCTACAGAGTAATTTAAGGGTTTCTTTTTTAAAATACAGCAAAGAGTTTGTGTAAAATATATGAATACTGTTCCAAGGCAATCAGCTGAAGGATGTCCCTTTGATGTTGTCATTTTATCTAAAACAAAGTTAAGTCACACTGAGTTCATAAAAAAACCTTCAGCTTCAAAATGTAAAGCTGAAAACTTAAGAGCAGACTTAATCCTCTAACCAATCTTGCATTTAGTATGTAAAAGTGAAACACAACAAAACCCCCAAAGTAACCCTGTAATTAACTTAAATCATTGTCATTATGTATTATCACTAAAGGGTGAGCAAACTCTCTGGTTCTCCTGTAAGTTATTACATTGTGAAAATTTACCTTGACAAACAAATGAAAATTAGCACTAAATTATTTTATTTATCGTCATAGAGGATCTAAAAGAACATTTACTGAGAGAATCTCAGAATAACAGAGATATTATATTGTGAAACTGCTACTTAGTCCTCTGATTGGACCCAAGCTATCCTATTCAGGAATTTCAAAGTGACACTCAGATGCCATATACTGCATTCTCACAGTGGTAGTTTCTATCCTGAAAATACAACTGTACTATCAGTTTACCTATTTAAGTGAAAAATGACCCTAAACAATCCACCCTACCATCTTCCACCTCTAAGAAGACTGGAAACTACTTTTTATCAACATATCTTGCAGTTCAATTGGCAACCTAATCTGAGTAGCCAGTGACCAGGGAAGTTACAGGAATCCATTAGCAGAGGAACACAACTAAACTTTTCAAGGCAGAAGGGAACCGTATTTCTAGAGGGCAGCTAAACTGTGATCTGCATTGTGGTAGCTCACACTCTGTGAGAATTAAACATTTATCAGCAATTACCTCCATGACTTCCGTATGATCAATCTACAGTATGGTCAAAAAAGAAGAAGAAATGCTCAAGAGCAAAACAATCCAAGTCCTGCTGGTGGCACATACATGACTAGTGGTTACCACGATGATGACACAAATCTGCCACATATTTCTATATAATATCAGGTATAATCTTCTATGCACAGAATATCAGGGTTATTAAGAGAGTAACACAGGGTTTTGAAGACGCCCCTGAACGTGATCTCATCCACTGCCTGCTCAAAGCAGATTTAACTTCAGCAGTCTCTGCACAGTCAAGTTTTGTCAGTCTCCAAGGGCAAGTTTCTCATACTTCCCCATACACTCCAAGCACCAGTGGTGAAATAAAAGTAAGTGTTTCTACCACTATGTATTTGAAAAACATGTACCTGCTACAAAGACGTATTAAGCTCCTTTTCAGGAAATTAGATGGCTTTTCAAGCACATTAGACTTGAACACTTACCAGTTTTTCAAAAATGTACTTTAAAGAAATCAACAGGTCAACAAAGAACCTAACTTGCTTTTGTTTATAAGCTTATTTTTAATAATCTCCATGAGAATCTACATCAGTTTCAATAAGGTGAAAACCAGCAAAACAGGTGTGCAAAATTAAAAGGGAAAAAGACTCTACTTCTACCTGTGCTGTTCATATTTTCAACAAAAATGCAAGTTCTACTGCATTATTTTCTCAGTCAACTGCCAACAAATCAGTATCAGATCTTTGACAGAAGCGATCACTTTTCTTACTTGGTTCAAAATAATGCTTTTCTCGTTTATTTTCTTTCTATTCTAGTCTAGGCCCCAGCAAAGCATAATTCTTTCTTCCTGCACAGGGATATAATTATGTCCTCATTAGTTCTGAAATGCAGTACATTAGGAATCTGTTGATTTTTTGGCAGCATAGGCATACTAAATAAGAATAACCAGATGCTGCTTACATCACTTTCAGATATAGACAAATTAAAAGCAAAACAAAAACTAATGTACAGGTGTTCATGAAAGCAATAAAATCTAAGTTTCCCCTCTATCTGGCTCTTGTTATAGGGGTATTCTACGTTGGGTTCCAAAAAAAACCATTGTGTGTTCACAGCTCCCAGTTATTTCATGCACTCAAATGTACATATCAAATACAAATTATGCAGATAAAACTCTGTAACCATCTGGTCATCTAAAGTATTTCTTAGAAATTTTAAGTGACCTATTTATTGGGATATAGAATGTCTCCCAGTCTGCATTTTTTTCTTCCTTTTTGTTGTTTTTTTGATTGAAAGTTCAGGATGGCAGTTTGCAGAACTCCATGTATGTTATTTGCAAACCAGCACGTGCACATACAGCCATTAAGTAGGCTTGTGCTAGAGAAGGGCACAGTAGTTTAACTGCTCAGTTATGCTCTAGAAATCAATGGAATTACCAAGAAGGAAAACAAAATAAACTGAAGCTCCAAATGAAAAATGAGTTGTCACTTGCAGGAGTGCCTAGTTATAACTAAACCTGACACTTTCATTTTCTGCCATCTCCAGTGTATGACTTACTAAAACAATAATCACTTCCTGCGTTGGGACTGAAACTGTTCCTGGTTGTCCTCATTCCAGAAAGTTTGTCTGCCTGTGGTTCTTCTGGACAGAAAGGAGAAGGGTAGATCAAGGAAATCCATTACTGTAATATTTTATATATTATATATAAATACTATATAAAATACTATATATATTCTCTCTCTCTCTCTAAATATATATATACACACACACACACACACTCTTTATATAATACTATATGAAATAATAGTATTTTTTGCTTTTTGGGCTATTTAAACACCAAGTTTTCAGTCCCAGTCTTTCTGGAAGAAAGATTCTGCTTTCATTAATATTTTCTTAGGAGGAAAAAAACCCAACTGATTGAAGAAGTACAGACTTAGGATTTCAGTTTAAAACAAACTAACCCCAACAAACCAAACTTCACCACATACAATTCACACACTTTTCTTGATGGAAGTACAAACTGCAACTGGTGAGATAAGTAAATGAGAGCATATAAAAACCCTAGGTTAGCCTATTTTTAGTATTGTAGTATTAAGAATTATTGACATTTGAATACATATTGACAACTTGAATACTCATTGTTTTATGGGTCTGAGGGATATGCTTACCACTAACTTACATACCTTGAAAAGTAAACAGTTTAATATATTAAATCAATTGTGTGCACTAGAAAGCTCACCTCAAATATCCATGCCTTTTGAACAGAGACATGAAGTACAAGCGCTATAACAGAGAGTCCTGGAATGACCTCCAGGATGACTCCATGTATGGCAGCTCAGTTCAAGTCTCATTCTCTTTGCTTGTTTAATTCAAGCTTATTTATTCTTCCCTTGGAAGAAATTTATTTTTTATCTTTACAATCCTCTGTACAATGGGAACCTGATATAATTTAGAACTCTACAAGTAAGTGATAAAATCATCATTACTGGAAGGTGTATCTCTAGCATTGGGTACTTCTAAGAAGATGGCTGTAGTTTCACAGTCATAGCCATCAAATTCTACATTAAAAGACTGAGCAACAGTCTAGGTCAGTGTGTACAAATAAAACGAAGGGAAGTCTCTCAGTCACCTCTCCAGCTACCTAAGGACGAAAAGGAAGATCCTGCCTTCCACTATTTGCCTGCTTCCTAGACGTGACAGGAGCCATCTGGCTCTCTCCAACCTCTTGCAGTTGCTGCCCACTTAATAAAAGAAGAGCAAGGTGAAGGACACACAACTGCAAATACAGAGCAAAGTCTTGTACCACCGCCTTTATAACCAAGTAGTTCTACTATAAATGGCTATTTAAAAAAATATAGCATTTAGTAACAATCAGATAAACCATGCAAAATCTAAGTACCTGCTCAGAAAGACAAATTATACTCTGAGAGCCAAAGGTTAGAATTTTGCCAGCACATGAGGTTTCAAATCATAATTTTTCAGAAAACCTCATCCTACTCCTCTGAAATGTAGCAGAACTTATTTTAACTGGCTTTGGCTTTAGTCCACAAGAGACTTATGGAATCAAGAATACAAGACCAAGACCTCCAGCCTTATGTCTAAAAAAACCCTGCCAATGCTAAACATGAGTGTAACATTCTTCACTATTCATTTAAAATGATTGAGCATTTTGATGTTTGAGCACATTTTCCAGGCAAAAGCAAGCACACAGAAGTTACAAGTAACTATAATGAAAATACAAAAAAGTAAATGTTAGTTATTCATTAGTCTGTTGTTTTTTTTTTACAGTGAATTAGGAAAAAAACACACAACAGTTATTTCTGCCTATTACTGAGATAGAATCTGTTTTTCCTTTTCTAATTCTCTTGAAATAAATGTCCAGTCAAATAACAGACATTCCAATCCTGATCTGTTTCCAGGTATTTTCTCCACTGTCGATTATTGGCGGATACCTGAAACTGCCTAGACAGTTTTGCATTTTCTAGAAATTACTACAGCATAACTGATCCCCTCTATATTACCATAAACTCCTAGTGAAGTAATGTAACAGTCTTCCCCTTTCAGTGTAACAAACACTGAAAACCAGGATAAAATACAGGTAGCAGAGCCACACAGCACTCTGCTACAATAGATCTGGTAACACCTTGTCTCTTGAGCCCAAGGGACACAAGAGTTGCAGTGGGGTTTAGTAAGGGAAATAAACAATGGTAATTATAAATGTTTAAAGTTTAAGGTAGTGAGCACTCTTTCATCATGTATAGTCTATTACTGAACCATCATAATTAATAATGAATTCACCTGTAATACTTTAAGATGTTTCAAAAAAGAAAAGTAAATTAAAAGAGTATGACTTATCCCTGAAACAACATCTCATCTCAGTTGGTATGCAGCCCATTAACTGTCAAATGCAACACACTCTGGGATTGCACATTTGGATATACACTTCATTTGCAGCATGAAATATCTTTCTAAAATTGTATTTGATTAAAACCAGAAAAATTACTAAAGGTAGTCACATGCTGCAAAAGCATGAATAGTTGTAAATGATAAATGTCCTAGGACAAGAACCTGTCAGTCATTTCTTCACACAACTAATCATTTTTTATTTTAAGGAAAATTTTTATTGCATAATATCCTTTCAAAGTAATTTATCCTACCATTTGTGCAAGTAGAAATACGCAAAAGAGAGCTGTATTTTGTATTTACAAATATATGACAAACACAAATGTTTTTGTTACTGGCACAGTACTTCAATGCCAGCACACTCAGTATTGCCAGCTCAAAATCCAGGAACTTCGCTGACCTTCTTGCAAACGACTGAGTGGTTTGAAGACACCTCAGCATGTATAACAAGAGGTGCTAGGAAACATTTTACAAGCTCTACTGGCACAGTAAAGCAGAAACCTGCACAAGTCAGAAGAGAGGCAGACTAATAGATATTTCAGTATCTATGTCAATATATGCATGCCTAGGCAGATGGAACTACACTACTCTAAGTTATGTATGTATGCAGTAATAAGCTATAACAATTATCAGTTTGGTTGATATTGAAAGTACAAATAAGGCATTTATGTAGCCATTATTCTCACTCTAAGAATATGCGACATTAAATTAGGTAAACTAACCTTAAGTAATGGATACAAATATAACACCATTGTCTGAAACATAAGTGGAAACTTCAGAAATGATGCCGCTTAGTTTACAAGCAGTATTCCTCACAGGATCTAAATGATCCAGCAGTTTACCTGTCTAAAACTTCAACTGGGGTACCCCTTATCCCTCAGATGAGGGAATAGCCAGAATTTTTATGTAGAAGACAAACTCCAAAGCACTGCTTTCAGAGTCTGAATGCTTTGCCTGCTATATGCTCTAAAGTTTGTTCTTCAAATCTGACTTCTACTTTGGAGAAATGAAAGAAAGTCATTAATGTTTATAGATAGAACAATATAGAGACAGATTTTTCATTTTAACTCTGAGGAAACGTTAACTTTTCAGAAGCACTATATGGTTTTTTTCTTGAATGCTTAGTGATCACTGGTAAACGGCTATGATAGAAATGCCATAGTCACTTTCTTAATACAATTTCATTCCATTTTTTGCAACTGGCACAATTAAGTGATTTTTGCCTACTAAGTATTTTGAATTAAGATTCTCTAAAGAATCAGAATTAAAAAGTGCTTAGAAAATATAACTGTAACTAGCCAACACTCCACTAAAACTGATATATACCATAATATCAAGTTCATTGAAAGAGATTAGGTTGGAGATGCTGCAGCATTAAAAAACATTCACTAGATTAGTCTTCTACAGATCAGTTTTTCCCCTTTCAATAATATTTAAATAAAATTCTGCAATATTAATCTTAGATTTAATCTTTTATCTCATATAAGCAACTATAAATTATATTTAAAAAACCAGCAACTGTAAAACTTCCTTATTTTTCCCTCAGCTGCAGTATTCAAAACCACATCACAATCTAATGAGAAATGGAAGTAACTGAAAAACCACACTTCATTCAGCGTTGGAAACTGAATATAATTGGACAACTAGTTCTACAGGTGTTTCAAGTTTAAAGGATGCTCTGACTTAAAGGTGTGGCCTCACTACCAGAGAAGCATAAAAATGACATACAAGCAGCATTTATCATGTTATCTATAATCTGACACTGACACAATCAGACAGAGAGTCTATTTGGTTCCATTATTGTCAATTGTGATGGAAACAATTCTTCCCCAAATACACAGGAACAGATTTCTGGACCTTCAATGAAAAAAAAAAAAACATTAGTTGCATTTATTTCCTCTGTCACAGATTTCCAGTACTGCTTTGCCACTTTCCATTAGTGTGGAAAAAAACAAATAGTTTAAATCACAATTAACCTAATTGGCTGCATCCTGAATGGTAACTATTTACAAATGCAAATTTCATTATGAAGCCTTAAATCAAGTAATTCTCACTATTTTATTGGAGTAAGAAAAATATTTTTACTAGGGTATACTACGTTGTATTTCCCAGGACACTGAAAACTCTTGTATTTCCAAAGTACCATATGTATGAAACTACAACACAGACAAAATAGATGCTGCTGTACTTCCCTTTAGTAGTTTATTTATATTTTTTCAATGAAGTGCATTATGAAAAAGTAATAATTAGTGTTTTGATTTCTGAGACTAGCATAGTTTATCACCATTACTGCCTACAACTTGACATCATTTCTAAACCACAAGTTATCACCTCACAATACTAATGTTTAGTGAAAATATATTACACATGCTTATCTTTCCTACTCTCACATGAGAACATAATCCCAAATCACCCTATTGTAATATTCTGCACAGGAACCATTTGTGATGCTATCACGAGGGATTGCAGCATTAGATAAGAAGAAAGCAACAGACTAAATCCTAGCAAGGATTTTATTATTTTATATTACTTATTATAAAATACATTTGATAAATTATATTCTCCCCACCTTTTTTTCCCTAAAAAACTTCTCCAGAAAGTATTATGTAGACTTCCATTTTACAGTACTTATAATGGTGCTTTTACAGAAAAGTGTCAGCATATACTGTGGCTTTATACCTCCTTTTTAAAAAGGTGATAGTAAAGAAAAAAAGATTGTCTTTTGTACCGTCTTTATTTAAAACTTCATCTTTTATCAGTGCATGTAAATATGGTTGTTGGAAAATATACCACTGAACAGGTCACAAAAGATAGATAAACTTCTCCTATTTTTTACCTTCCAGGTCTTCTTATTAAGAATTTTACAATTTTTATATAATGTGAAAAAGATGTGGAAAAAATATTCTACTTAAAACTATGCTGCAACACCAACTGTTCTTAATAACTAGCTCATAGAAGTTCCTAAGCAATTAGATGAATGGGCCCCTATTTCTACCCCCTTACATATCTACATCAATGCAGAGCATGTCCAGGAACTGTGAGAAGTCATTTTAAGAAAACATCTGCATGTCAAACCAGCCATACAATTCCGACATATACTAAATTGCAAAGGTTTGGGGGTCATGGTAGTCAAGTTTGTTTGTTTTAAACACAAAACTCCTATTAAACTTCATTTCCTAAAAACCAAGTAAGGAAATTACAAAGCAATGCATTATTATTTTTTTCCAACTGCCCAACAGCATTAGAGTCTAAGAGGCAGAAAGTTATCAACCCAGGAAAGTGTTATTAATGAGATCTTAGTATCCCATGATGAGTTAGGGAAGACAGAAACCAACTTCCTCCTTTACCTTGTCAAAAGATGGGAAACTTCCGCTGTACTTGCTCAGTTTCCTGTTTTTAAAAAGGAAAAGGGGAAACTGGCACAACTGCAAAAATTTCAGAACAGGAAGGTCTTCAGAAAAGTCAAACTGCTCCCTCCTACATCACTACTCCTGAGACTCAAACAGAACTTACCATCCTGGCTACAGCATATGTTACTCCTTGCTCTTTTCAGTGGCAGAGGTGCCATTCGTATTTAGCTATCATCCTGACATGCTGTCAAATTAAAACAAAGAATGCAAATAAAGAGGAAAGAAACTGAAAGACAGTTTAACTACCTAAAATAGAGACAAATCATAATGTAACAATGGATGAACAGGAGGTACTTCTCTAACTACAGGGCCTTGACCTTGCCAAACTGTAGTAGTGTGGTACAGCCATAAGTATTTCTGGAAAAAAAACAAGACTGAAATTACCATAAGGGAAAAGGTAAGTAAAGAACTGCCAGCAGCCTTTCTACTAGGTTAAGTGTAAGGTAACTTATGTCTGTCAACAACCATAGATAATTAAAACAACAACTCAGAAAAAAAATATTTATCCTTTTAATTTTTATTTAAAATTATTATAATATTTAATATATATATATATATAAATAATTTAAATCATAAATTTGTCCCTCATATGAGTGCTTCTGACATTTTTCGAATAAAGAGAAATTATTCCTGATTTTAAAAGATTATTTTAAGCTTAGATAAAGGAATTTTTTTGAATTGTTCCAAATTTTCCTCGAGTTTAAGTGTTACCTTTAAATGCCAATGAGAATATTTTCCCCCAACCTTTTACAAAGAACATCACAGTAAGAGCCACTCTTACCAAAACTGTACTACTGTAAAATTCTGTCATGCTAGCCATAATATGCAAAAAATAATGCAAATAATATATGATTCACTTCAGAAAGGTTTTTATTTTCACAACACCATGCGTATCTTTAAAATATCTGTACTTTCTACTACTAGCGTTTGAACTAAAAAGTACATGTTGTAAAATCTTAGCACATATTTAATGTTTTGCAATAAACTCCTATTCAGAACTATCTGTTTACCAGAATTAAATCTGTTTCATGTTTATATAATATAATATTTGGTAGTTCTCAAATGTACAAAGCAGTAACAAGCACATTTTGGACTAATGAAATTACTATCAGGTAGATTTACTACCCTACACACGTTAAATACAACACCGAAAACTTCTTCTGAAATTAGGAAGCTCTGGCTCCATTCACTGTCCCACCCAGAGAACATTGCCAATTTTATAATCTATGGGAAGCAGCATTATTGACCTATTTAAGGCAAAAGGCAAACACATTACCAGTCTTTAAATGATAGGTAAAAGAGCACTACGTAGTAGCTTAATTACAATTCCTCCCTATTCTTCCACACAAGTGCTATGCAGATATCATTAGCCTTATATTTGCTTTAAAATTTGATACTTCTAAGTGTCCTTATAGTGTCTGATTAAAAGGTAAATATACTAAAGTCTCTCCACTATTTCTGAAAAAGGACAATTGATTCCTCTGTGTTAATGAGCAAAACAAAATATCAAAACCAGCCCCAAGAGTGAGCCACTTTAACAACATGTGAAGTAACTTATTTATTTTTGAGGTCACTATGTAAGGTAAAGACTAAAAGTTACTGATCTTAATGTTGCAGTAAATTGCTCATTTTTCAAACAGTAAAAGGAAAGTAGATGTGCTTGCCTTTTTGTATGCTATGAGAGTACTGCTTACTCCAGCGCAGGACTAAGGGACTGAATATGTGGAAACCAGCAGCCCTAGGGAAGGCTTACTAACATATAAAAAAACCCCCACATAATCCATCTAGCTAAAACATACATAAAAATGTGTATGAAAGAGATTGAGGACAAGCTTGCAAGAGGTTTGAGAAAAACTGCCTACTAAAATTTGGAGATAACTGTATCCCTGATTAACCAGGACACTGACATTTCACTTTTATCTACACAAAGATATAACTACTACCATGAAGAAAGGAAGTTCCTAATTATAATCAAAACTTCCAAAGCATTTCAATATAATGAGACAGGAGATATTAAAGCATCCTATTCCAAGCTGAGAAAATGCTCCTTTGTGAGGAAAGTTTCTTGGATACATACTTCTAAGACAGAAGCTCCTTAGTGCCAGCGAGTCCACAGTGAAGTTCTTCAACTGTGAAAGTATCTTCCACTGCCATCATTTCCTTTTCAGAACTTTCAAAAAACCCTCTAACTTAAACGAATTTCTTAGGTACGGAATAGTACACCTTCCATACAACTGCAGAAAACAGCTCTTGACAATCTCAACAAACATTTATTGTAACTAACATTTTATTAAAGTGAAAACAAGCTTGCAACTTTCAGGGTGAGAACTACAGTGCAGGAGAATAAATACCTCTTCATCAAACACTCTTTGTAAGGTGTTCTTACCAAAAAATCTTGCCAGTCACAGGGAAAGTCAATTTCACCTACTGCACTGCATTACTGGGTATGAATATGCAATATATTTTAAGATTAAGATACATTTTTCTGTAAATGTTTAAGTTCAGACTCAAGACTGTGTTTCTCCATTGATATCCTTCCAATCACATGCCACAATACACAAAAGTGAAAAGGAACATAATGTGACTCCACACATTGACTGCACTTAAAACTTGATTATTGAAGAAAAGTTGGGTACTACAGAGAATATTCCAGGAAGCAGCCAACAGCTGAGAACCAGTTTTAAAATTCTAAACCACTAACATAACAGAAGAAAAAAGGGTGGAAGACCAACCACTTGCTCAGAGAGATGCCACTTGCTCAGTAACTTCAGCATTACTGATAAAAAGCACACCTATCTATTTTTTTAGACAAAGGTGTAGAGGGAAAATCAGTCCTATAGATGATCTTCTTTCACGCTTAAATCAACACTAAGTTCGTTCTCTTCAGTTTGTTTTTTATGATGGAGTCTGTATATTTTTTGATTCCTCAGTCAGCATCCATACTAACACTTGAACATGAGAAAAATGCATGACAACTGAGATATAAGATAGAAGAAATAAAGCCACAGTGTCAGCCACATCCAGCAAGTAAGTACTGTTGCTCACTGGCATGATCCTGCAGCAAACATACTTCCATGGGATCTGCTTCCTCTAAGGGAAGATGTTCTTACCTTGTATAGCATGAGCTGGATTCTTGCCAAGCAGTACAGCTGTGGTCTTTGAACTGATCAGCGCTTAATAGAGGTCCAAAAGAGCAATAGATAACACTCAAAAAGTAAAAAGAATGAACAGAAACTCTGATACATTCTCTGACACACTCTTTTTTCAAAAAATACCATTTGACCTGCTTAAAACAACCTCAACACACCAAAATAACCAACCAACAAAACAAATTCCAGAAACCTAACTAACTTGGTTATGGGGAAATAATGCTTCAAATATCCTGTTAGATGGCTCCTGGAATTTATCATCTTTTTTGGCATTTCAGTTCCCACAGTAAGAGAGACACACCTATCAAGGATTTGAACCTTAGCAGCATCTAACTGAAAAGCATTTGTTTTCAAACACTTCTCTGACAGAAGGTCCAGAATTGTACTGAGGATTCTCCCCTGTCCTGGGGTGACTGTATGGTCTGGTATTGCCTCAAACCAAGACACTCCATTACTGATGGTACATGACAAAATTTCCTAATAATTCCACATTTTACACTTGATTTCTTACACTCTGTTTTCAACCTTAACTGTTTTATATTGCTCATAATAACCAACACAACTCTAGTGTAATTATTATTAACTCCATGCTATTTGTACTCTTTTAACCAAATAACTTCATGCTACTAAAATAATTTTCTTTGATTATGTGCCCTGATTATGCAAGAATTTCTCACGGTCAAGGATGATGTTTTCAAGCATAATTCACTCTCTTCTGCACTCACCTACTCCATAAATCCATCCATCTCCCCACCTGCAACTTTTGGCATCACCCTCTTTGACGAACTCTATTAGTTTACTTTCTTTCTATAATCTATCGTTGTCTCCTTGATCACCAGTACCTAATATTCTCTCAAATATTATGCTTTTTGCATATAAAATCTATATACACACACGCTCTCCAGGACAACCTGTGACTACAACAGCTCTCCTATTCTAGGATGACTCCCAACAAAATGTTCCTACACAGCTTTCTTGAAAGCACCAGAGAAACAATCACCTCTATCATTATCACATACCTTCATTTTAAAACTTGATAAGTTCCTCTGATTCCCTCTTCCTCATTTAGTATCCGCATGCATAAGATGCTTTCTGAAGGTTTTACTAATTTAATCAATCATTCTCATCACACTGATTCCAAACCCCCTATTTATCTCTATTTGTAAAAAAAAAATCCAAGGAAACAACAAAACTGTTAAGCCCTGAAAGTTACTTAAGTGACAAGACTTGATCTTGTTCAGTAAAAACTAGTTAAAAAGGTGTAAAGAATATGTATTTGATGAATACATGTCTAAATATGTGGAGTCTTTTCATCTATATACTCTGTGTTGTTTTTCCTGCTTAGTCTATAATGGGACTTCCCTGCACAAGAGTGGCAGCCTCCAGAAATTTAAAAGGCAGGCAAACAAAAAACCTCTTTCTTTACAGAAGATTAACCACAAGGCCATATAAATAACTTAGAAAACTTGATTAAAAGTAAACAAATAAATAAACAACAGCAGTAATACGCAATTCAAGACCAGAATCTGCTAGCTTGTCTCTAGCAGCAACAGAACCCTGATGTAGGTCTCCATGAAAGTACATCTCTACAATTAAAACCAACGCCAGTCCTCACCACTACCACAACTCTAAAAGCAGAGCTTTTATCGCTAGCCATAGCCATATCACTACTGGGGGCCAACGCCAGCAGCACAGCAGCCACTCAAGGGACAGCAGGACTGTCTGCTTGAAAAGGGATACCACAAGCTGCTCTTTAAGATAACAGCAATTACTTCTGATGTACATAAGCAAGCAAGAATGATGACCTATGTTCTTTTTACCCTCCTCTATGCACTGAGGTAGGACAAGGGGTAAAGAAAGGAGATTATGTACTCCTTTTATACAATGTGTTGCTTTTATTCTCTGGAAATATCAGTGTGGCTGACAGCTCAAAATAGAGTAGCAATGAGCACTACTGTAAACACAAATTCATATTATCTTTAGCAAAAAAATAGCAATTAATAGCTATGCCAATCCAATTCCAAAGAAACTCCAATCATTGCAGAATCAAAAGCTATGTAGCTGGATGACAGTATCTGTCTAATATAGCAGAAATTGCAGAGTTGCATATAAAATAGTTTGTCTACATTTTTTACTAATTCACCTGCCCTCTACTCACTAATTGTTTTGATCAGAGCAACTTGCATTCCATAACTTAGAGTAGTTTTAAACAACAGCCATTCTATGTATTTTGCTTAGAGAAGGTTGAGTTTAAAAGCTTAAACTGCATAAGCCTAGGGCCCAGGACAGGCACTAGTTTTGTACCACATATGATCAGGAAATGTCATATAAAGAAACAGTACTTTGCACTTACTTCCACCTATGAGATCCACTAAACCTTTGTGTTGGTAGGTATAAAAATATTATTAGAGTTCTGGAATTTTTGCTCCATTAAATCTTTTTATCTTCTTGAAAACTCATTCTTAACACATATGCAGAATTAGAATTGGGACAGGAAATCTATGCCATCTATCCCAAACTTAAGCTGACATCCAGACTCGTATATCCTCTCTCCATATACATATACAATATAATGTATTCACTTCTTATATAATCAATATACAAAATTAAATATACATAGACATTACTAATTTTCTCAAAGTGATGAAGAAATTTTGAAGAAATTTCCACTGTTCCACAATGGCAACTATCTCAGCTTTCTCAAGTGCAGGAATGCCCATGAAAAACTATTTTCCAAGATGAGGCCTTTCTCCCTGCAAGCTATTTAAGGAACAGATAAAATCTTTTATTTGATTATATGCCATTTTATGCCTTTATGATATTTTAATATAAGGATAGAAGTAACAGTAATTGTGATGATGGTAGATTTTTTTTAAACCAAAATGAAAAAGGTAAATTCAGTATTAATGAAAAAATATAAACTAACAGAACAGAAATGAATTCTGCACATGCAGCACTGGTAGTGCAAGCAAAGACACAGAAGAACCACTCTAAGGCCTGTACCAGTAAATCAGAACCTCACTGCAGGAAAGCAGATGATGGAACTCAGTATTTTAGAAATTACAGTCTTCACTCAGCAGCGACCCAGCATCTGGGCAACAAGTCAATTAATATCCAGTGAACAATTTAAATGAGGGAGTTGGCTATTAAAGAGTAACTTAATAGCATTTGATTACATAACCCCTCCTTTTCCTTCTACAGTATCTACTCCATCCGCCCTTCCAAACAGCGTTCTCTCCCAAATTCCCATTCCTGTCTCATGACCCAGTGCATGAATGCACCCAGCTCACACAACATTCATATTTCTTCCAGTTGCACTTCAACTACCTATGCACAAAAGGTCTCCTCTCCTGCTCTCATTAAAATACCTCCAAACAGCTTGTCTTTCCTCTCTCTCGGCCTACAGGTGACTAAGAAGCAGCAGTGTTTTATCTGACCCACAGAGTTGGCATGTGCCTCCAGCTTGGTACCTGACTATTCAGAGTACAAGTGTCTCCTACCAGGCCAGCAACCCACAGTACCTGTGCACTTTAAATCCTCCAAGCTGCACATGTGCATCAGCTGCCTGCCTGCTCAGGAGGTGTGTATCTTTGCAACGGGCAGATGCAAAGTCAAGAAATACATGAAGTCTCTGAAGCCACAAACCAAAGCAAACACATACCATCTGAACCAAAAAAGGCCTTGAGGAAAAAGACCAAGGGGTCACTTCCCCCCGCTGCCCTTCTATAGTAGAATCTTGTACTAGGCACCTTTTAAAGACTCATCCAGTAAGGCAATAAGGTCCACAACTCCACATATTTATATTGTTACTGTATGTTATATGATTTGTGACAATTATATTTATCTTGTGTCCATTACACTATAACTTTCCACCATTATTTTCACAACGTTAAAAAAAAATATTAGTCATATTTATTTTGATACTGTGGATAACAGACATGAGCAATACTAAGGGATTACACTATACCACTGAAAACAATACAAATAAGTAAACTCTTAGGTAAGTTTCTGAAAACAAGAAATAATGGAAATACTTTTTGTTTTTCTTACTTAAGCTATGTAGCTCACTTTCCCCACCAAGGAAAACAAGCTTCTATTAGTTTACACATATGATAAACAAAACCCTTTAAAAGGGTAACAACTGCCAAAGTTGCAACTTTTGGTTAGATGGAAAGACCTCCTGAAAGCAACTAAGAATCAGTCTTTACACCAATTTCAGTATCCTAAGGTTTGCATGTGTTTATCTACTTCACAGGTTTACTTTCTACCCTCACTAAGGCAGGCACATTCTGTGTTAACATCCATGGTGCAGATGTTACACACCTGACCTTTACAAGTGTACTGCAAGACTGACACAAGGTGCCACCAATTTCAGTCCAACTCCAAAGAGGCACAAATTCTAACTAAGCAAATCTAGAGGCAATTCAACATGGTAAAAAGTCTACAAACACAGATCTTACAGCAAACCTACAGAAGCATCAAATCACCATAAAACTAGCAAAATATTTTTGCTTTCTAAAAGGCACATAAATTTATGGCACACAAATAGCCATACAGAAAAGTATCAGTATGCTTAGGAAAGGCTGGGTGTTTGTTTAGTGTTATGTGCAGAACCACGTATCATTTTTAAGTCACCTTTTTCTTTGATTTCAAGAAGCACTTTCTTCAACAGCTGGACTAATCCTACTTACAAAGCAATTAAACTGCTTATTAGGAGAATGAAAGCTACTACAGAAAGATGAGATTTGTATACTGGTAATATAAAAATCTAAGCAGAAAAGCCCATTGTATTTATCTATCATAAAACCTACCTTTCTAGGAATGCAACTTCATTTTACTAACAACAATGTATTAACTACAGCACATATTAATGAAACAATGCTAAACATTATTAAATCATTGGCACCAAGTATTGTATTTTGATTTTCTAACCTTTTACCTTTTTACTATTACACCATATGCATTGACTAACATAACACCTTTCTAATTAATAATTTCATGTTACATGAACAAAGAAGAACATGGCATTAAACAGGATAACAAGTTCAGCAAAGTTGGAAGGAAATACAATAATCTGAAGTATTTAGGGGGGAAAAGAATACTCCAAACCCCCACTTACTAAAAGTGTTCCAAGCTGTTCCTAAAACCTAAATGGTTGTTAGGGCCCTGTATACTCTTCAAACCCAGTACTGAATACACATAGTATTTCACTACAGGGGTCAGACTTTGCACATACCTCTGCTCAGAAACAATATTTTCACTAAAAAAATAATTTAAAAAAATGTATTTCTATGCCTTAGAATTACAAAAATGACCTTGGAAGAACAGGCAAAATGTACCCAATGCTGCAATGCCTGACTAGGTCCTGCAGAGTACCTGAAAACACATTTTTCAGGTGTGTGAAATACCCTTTATACATTCATCTGGATCCTGTAAATGCAGCATGCCCACAGCTGCAGAATTTGTTTTTCAGGTACCACAGAACCTATTAGTGTTTTGCTGTAAAATTCAGTATTTTACTGTTGCTAGGCACCTGACATTTAGTGCTTTGTCCTCTTGCCCTTTTACCTGCATATATCCTTTTTTTTCCTTCAATTTTCTTACAATTAGAAATTCATTTGATTACAATAAACATCCCATGTGCAGTCAATGGGTACAGACATCAAGGGGACAAGGAACAGAGAATAATTTACGGCCTGTAGTCAAAAAATTGAGCAGATGATGATTAGAAGAAAATGAGAGACAGAAAGAGCTACACAGCCAGGATAAACAGTATCGCAACAGTGAATCTCCCTCAGTCCTCAAGCCAAAGAAAAGGATTTTTCAATTGGCCTACCTGGGTAACACCACGGAAGGCAAGACAGTGGAGAACAGATGCCCAGAAAGCAAACTCAAAACCTCTTTAGATATAACAAAAATTAAGATTAATCAATTACCACACTGAATGATGAGTCAGAATTATGTGTACATTGATACAGCAGATTAATACTGCCATGGAATTCATTCTCATTTCTTAGAGAGCACAAGGCTCCACTGTGAAGAATATTCTCCAGAAACACAGTTACAGATGCACATTCATACTTACATGAGGCAAATCCTGATTTTTTCAGGTATTTACTGTATAACTGTAGCATTATATGAATAAGTACTGTTAGAAATTTTAATTTTCCTGGGGTTTCATAGATGGTATTGGGGAGTAAAAAGCAGTCAAGAAACAGCTTTGTAATCTACAGCATTTCAAAGCTATACTATCATCTCAAAATTACAGAGGACATCTGTGAATTCTGTAACATGGCACTGTTTATCTGGCCAGTGCCTGGATTCTACATCACTTCATAGGGGTCACTAGGAAATGGACACCCCTGACCAAAACAATCAGGTAAGGGAAGAACTGTTCCTGAGAATATTTCCACAAGTTTTCTTTTAATACATAGATTTGAAAAGCAAACTAACTCATACACATAGTTCTACATCTATCCTACACAATAATAATTATTAATGTACTCAAAACACACTAGATTTACCTCCAGAGTAAACTACTTTCATTTAGCTTAATTAAGCCCCTGGGATGTACACCAAATGGAAAGTTCCCCCAATACATTATGTTTCAGTAATGCAGGTTGTTATTGCACTTCAAAGAAATTGAACAGAGCTACTCAAAGTTAGCCACACAGCTTGGTGATCTACGGACCTGAGAATCTCTGCACGTGGTTTATCATGGAAACATAGCAACCTTTGGACTGGGAGGCGGAGGCCAACCAGCACATGTCACAGCACGTAACAATGAAGAAACACACACAGCCCTAAGTATGGTCCAGCTAAACTTCAGCAATCATGTCAAAAGTCCACCAAACTCTGAGAGAAAAGCTTTCTGAAACAGAATGACTGCCCTACTTTACAAGATTTTTATGTATCTTAAGCAGCTATGGATTGACAAGTAACATTGTAAATTATTTTGAGGGACTAATAATCTCAACAGTTGCTCCTCCCACACCAATAGAAAACAGTATGAAGACAGTTCAGTCTTACATACAAACATGCTCCAGTGCATCATTCAACAAAACCACATTCTATTACATGTGATCTCTCTTGTGGCATAGCTGCCTTACTACAATTTATCTGGAGTTAAAATAAATGCATGCATATTCAGTCTAAAGATCAGAAAACAAAAAGCAGAGTACTCAGCTCCACTACGTTCCTGCTTAAAACGTAATTCAGGTCTGGTTAAGACTTGAACTTGTTGCTCCAAGGAGACTGTATTTGAGATGTGATACCTAGCTCACTAATCTAGTACTTCAGGCAAAGCCTAAGCTCACTATTCTTGGTACCATCTTGCTGTTTTATTATCCTTCCTCAAGATAAGCTTCTTTCTTTCAACCGTTTCAATATTTCTCTGCTTAGGTATCCCAAGTTTATTTATTCCCTAAGGAAGAAAGATTGTTCTTCCTTTCATCTGTGCTGTATTTTCTGCTTTTCAACACTGCAGAGGGCAAACAACCTTATGAATAGTTTTATTTTCCCCATATATTCCTAATTTATATTAATTTTCAAATATTTAAGATATGACATAGAAGCATGAAGAGACACAAACTTGCATTAAAGAGCTTACAGTCTCACACTTCTTCCCTTTGAGATAGGTAAACAAACATCAGTACAGCCACTTTATGAATACGAATAAAAAGATTGCAAATGATTTAACTAAGGCCACAGAATCAATATGTATCAGCCTGGTAACCAGAAACAAGATCACGTGATGGGATCTCCAGCCCATACCCAATCCCCTCTGTGAACTGTGTTGACCTGTAATAATGTGGACTGATACTACAGTACCTCCAAGCACTCCCATTTAAGCTGTAAAACACCAGTCCGACGCTCACAACAAGCATTTTAAAACAAAACACAGCAAAACAAAATGCAAACAGCTCACTCTCATCATCTTACATATTTAGTTCTCAGTTCTCCAATTGACAGAACATAACATTAGTTTGAAAAATAAAACAGGATTTCTCAGCTATTGATTAAAGAGGAATTTAAAAATACAGTAACAGTAGCCTCTTTTATGGATAGTTTAAGGTTGAAAATGAAGACATTTTCCTGTCAGAAATGGATTTTATAAAAACAATTATTAACCGGATTAAAAGTGGATTCTGTAAAAACAATTATTAACAATTAAAACTGGATTATTATAAAAACAATTGACTTTAATGTATTTGTGTTTCATCTTATTTGACATGAACTCTCAAAGTAAAAACCCAAACCTCTGTGTACCTCTGGTACCTCATCTGTAAAAACTAACAAACTGTATTTCTCTAGTTCACTGCTAGGAAAAGTGGGGAAAGGGTTAAGAAAGAGAAAAAAAAAAAGAGTATGAAAGTTTTATCTATTGAGATTTAACTGCAAATAAGCAAGGTAATTAAAGCCTACTACCTCCAGAATAAAATCAAACAAACAAAAAAACAACCAAAACCAAACCAAACAACTTTTCTTAGCCCAGGCTTATTCCATTTCACAAAGAAAGAAGTAATACCCTTGCATTCCATAGGCATTCTTGATCATATTGTAATTAGCTTAGCATTCATTCAAATCCAAGACATTAAAACAGCTACTCATAATTTTAAGGCATAAATTAATTTAAATACTGTTTTAGTTGAAGAATAGAAAATGCTCTTAAATAAAAGTTTCCACCAATTCTTGGAAGATTTAGTAGGTCCCAAAAGTCACCATGGTTATTACAGCATTGCCAGAAACTTGCTCTTTGTAGACTATTAGTTCTGACATCTGCCCAGATAAGCTTTCAAGTTAAACAGTAAGAATTCTGAACTAAAACTGAAGAACAACATTCATCCCTCCCCAAATAAACCAACGTACTGCAGCATAACAGCAGCAACTTAGGTAATTTCTACAAAAAGCTTGCAGAAAATAATCACGAAAATACATTAATGTTCATCACACTAATTTTTCACTATATTTTCCAGCAGTAAAAAGGAGTTTACCCTCTGAAGGAAAAGCTGAGAAACTTTGATAGAAGCCAAACTCATCCGCACAGTAAATGGAGATCACAATGTAATTCTAACAAAGAGCAATTTTAAGGTAACTATGTCCCCTTTCACCGGCTGCTCACTCCCCTCAGATGAGTCCCAATGCAAATGTATTATAAAACTTATGTTTTCCTTTGAGCGGATTCCCAGCAACCCTGACAAGACCACTGCCCTGACCACAGCCATTCAAATAATTAACTTCTATTGAGAGACATTGAGATTTTAACAACCAACCTATTTAATTTTCCTAAATAAAGCTTTATTACACGAACAGTAATAAGTCTTGTCTGTATGGCTGTATGATTCAGTACAACTAAAACAAAATTCCCGCTTCAACTATATGTAAAATATTCACTTAAGAATATTAGATGCCCAACTGAAACGTGCATTACAGTTTTTGTCTTGAGGAGGGAAAAGCAAATTTTAAGAAGAAGTTGTAAAAATGTCACCCATGTATTTGTTTCCTGTCTTGCCAGTGACCGCAGGATTTGGGACAAAATAAAGTGCAAAAGATTCCACAAAGTCAAGTCCATAGGCATGCAAGATGAAAGCCTTCATTATGGCATTATTCAAGGATGGACAAAACCTGTAAGGTCAGCTGGTCTCTTTTCTCTAAGCTATTCCTGGCTCGTTACCTGTTGCACATGTACTGGTGTCCCAGCGAGGCTAGTGCCCGGTGTGGGGGTTCCCCCATACTCTCCTTGGCATGCTATTCGTACCAGAAGGTATTCAGGTCTATCTTGGGGGGTTTTGTGTTGCTGTCTGCTCTGAATTTTCTCCTTCAGTCTGATATCATCTTATACTCTAACATAACCTCTTGTTTTATTGAAAATTACCTCCCTTTTAAATGTTTAGACCTTTCAAAATGCTTGCAAGATTTTATTTCCCGTACTCACACAAACTGCTAATTGAGCCAAGCAAAACATATTTATTTATCTTTTTTTTTTTTTTTTTTATCAATTAGTCCCTTCAGCTTTCTTAACATTTTGTTGCTCTTCTGTAAGTTTCTGTTAAGTTACCCCACCTGTTGCAAAGGCTCTGAAGTAAAACAGTACTCCAAATACAGTCCCATAATCTTGTACAATTATTATCCATCTCCCATTTGTCTGCTGTTTGCTCAATGCCACTGTGGATGCAATGTAAACTCGTTCTGAATTTTACAAAGTCTATATATCATATTGCAAATTGGGGCCTGTCCTTCCTGTCAGAAGCATGCACAAATCCCTTTCATATGAAAGGGAGTTGGGTTCACACAACTGACAGGATTATCAGGCCCATGGTATCACTCCTATCCCTTTTTCAGCAATACTGCTTTCCAGGTTATTCCCTCACAATGAATACCTGTTTTGGATTACGAGCCCTCGACTGTTTTAGCTTGCATTTTTCCAACTAAATCGCATCTGTACTTACCAACAGCGTGCCTAATTTCTTTAGATTACCTTTTTTTTTTTTTCTGCCCTGACTTGTGTTTAACTCTTCTATCATTGCCTGCTAATGCTGCAAGTGTAGTATTCAACCTCTCATAAAGTCAAGCAAAGCAGACACTAAATATACCTAAAATGGCTAAACTTGTATTACTACGTGCATATGTAAGCACTGATGATACTCTTTTAGCACCTAAAACTGCTGTGACTCACCACATCTATTCTTTATCTTCATTCTATTTCTGTTTTTGGTCCTTCATCCAATTTTTCATTAAGATGACTATCCATATCCATACATAATCTCTTAACAAGAAGTTCTGAGATGTATTTGAATTTCAGAAAATATGTAAAATTTTACTACAGCTACAACTTTCTATTCATTTACTGAGGCCTTGAATCTGCAATCAAATTTGGCAAACAAGCCAATCCTGTACTTCTCCATACTCACTGAACTGTGTGCAGATGCTGTTGCAGTATCAGATCCTAATTTTAAACACTAAGCAAGAATAACAAAAAACCTCTCTTAAAGTAATTTTTGCTTAGAAAATTCCAGGCTTCTTATTATTGCTTCCCTGATATTTTAGCCATTATATTAGTAAGAACAGAATCCCTTTTATCTAGTTCTTAAGCTCATGCTTTTTTTTCTTCCCCCCCCTCTTTTTTTTTGGTGTGTTTTTTTGGGCTTTTTTTTTTTTTTTTTTAAGAAATCAGTACTATTGTTTAATTTCTTAGAGGCATCTTGAAGATCAAATGACTTATAAATATCTTCAGATCTTTCAAGAATCCCCTCTATTTGTCATCAATAACTACTTCATATGGTTCTGATTTTTAACTGCTCACTGTTTTTCATCCTACTATATATGGAATTTCAGGAAATTCAGCCTAATGGCTTGTCTTAATAATAACTTTATGCAACTTCTCATTTATGAACTGATCACTTTCCTCTCTATTTCACTTCCTCCTACTTCCCCAATATTTACAACAGCAGATTTTTATTCACCTTAAACTATTATTAGCTAATTACTACTGCCTTTGCCAAAAGCTTACAATATGTATGTGCCGTCCACCTTTCAGGAATTCTCAGCGGAACTAAGACAAACTTATTTTACCTCACAACTAGTTCTTTCATATCATTTCTCTTAATGTAGATAAATAACTTTGAAAAGCAAACTGATTTGCAGTTCAGTTAGGCATACTTCATTCACACATTTAAGCTTACCAGGTCTCTCACTCCCCCAAAATAGATGAAGATCCACAACAGAAATAAATGTATCACTTGCACTCACATGAAAACCAACAAAACCTTATCTATCAACACATGAAGTCACAACAGCCCAATTCTTTGTAGTACTGTAATGTAATCAACCAATAAGATAAAAAACAGGCTATATTCCACGTTAGCTTTCTTTTTACCTACTGGGTGTTTACCAACAAAAACATAAATGTATGTCCACATTACTGATGTTTACATGTATTACCCCATATTAAAATATTTTCATTTACATTGTAAAATTTTTTTTTCAAGAAGCATTTAGAAAATGCTTTACTAATTGAAATGAACCTCAATTGAAATGAAACATCCAATTTGCACTACATCCAAGGGAATTACACTCTCTGTTGCTGTAAAGTCTTAGAGAACTACATTAACAAATACAGTCTATCAATGGTTATCGGCACTGTGGCTTTTGACTGCTCACTAAGAACCACAGTGCATAAATTACTTCACCTGTAAGTCAGCTCAAAGCAAGAGAGGCACTAAGTTTGAATGGTTCAGACTTTCCCTATTATAAATTACTTTTTCCGGTGAGAGAAAAGAGAGGGCAGTGCAAGGGAGAAGGGGTAGATAGGTTATCATGTATTCAACTACCACCTATCATAAAACCTACTGGAATTGTATCACAAGTTTAAACAATTCACTTCTTTAATGAAGCTGAACATAGATTCCCAGACACACAGAAAAAATCCAAAACAGTCAAATTAAAAAGTTATTTTACCAAAAATACACACCTCAAGAACTACCTCAAGAAATACTATAACCCAATGTCAGTTTTGCAAAACATTCACTTTCATCAAGCCAACAGGACTACTGACCTCACATAAATAAATCAATTTTCTAATTTGTTTACACAGTAACTTTCAGTAAAAATAGCAGCCTTATTAGTGGCAACATAGCAAAATGAGCAAGTGGTCTATGTAGCTTGAGAACTTCTATCAGTCAACAAACACATTATGCTAGATGTTCCATAGAAAGAAGCAACTTTCACCACAAACCATCCCAAATCCAAATCTGCAAACATATTCATGTAGGTGCACACTACTGAATCCCCCTGAATTCACCAGGGTCTCCATCTGCCATGCACACCCCTCACTTTACAGTACACATACAATTGGATAAAAATTTAAATAAAAGCTGATAGGCCTCAATTTGTCTGGCTTTGCTTGGAAAGTAATTACAGTAGTGAGGCCAAGATTACAGTCATACTTGAGGTTCACAAGACACACGTTTTGTTTTCCAAGGGTAATTGCTCAGCAGTTCATTCAAATCTAGCCTTGTCAGAAACCTCAGATTATGTTTTTCAATACAGACAAGCTAGATCTTTTTAACAAATTTATTATTAGAGCATTTCTTCTTTCCCTAAAACCAAATCCTGTCCCCCTTACACCTTCTAGGTTAAAGCTAAACAAATGTTAACCTAGCAGAGAGATGTGTACATACAGTCTTATTACTGCACATGGAAGAAGGTGAACTCAGCTGGGAAACAGTTCACATCCAACTCAGATTATGTGAGAAGCAACAGTGAGTAAAGCAACAATTCAGAAGAAACAAAACCAAACAAAAACCAAAATGACCACTAAAAAGCAGTCCACCCCACAGCCAACAACCTTGATAGTTTATTTCAGAATAGCTTAATCACACAGATTATCATAAAGACATTTTTAAGATTCTTCATCTTAAACATTTATCAAGTTTTTTCCTAAATTCCAAATAAACAAAACCCTTTAAATTATTTGTATGTAATCTGTTATATATGCATTCAACAAAAATATTCTAAATAATGTCAATACTAGTATGCCAATAATAAAAATAACATTTTTGCATATCTGATTCTAATTTAAAAAGTAATACCTTATTAAAAATTAATAGTCATTAGAAGGCTAAATTAACATTAATTGTGTTAACTGTCACAGCATATAATCGCTTCCAAAATCCACATGAAAACAGAAATTACATATAATCTTCTACTGCAAAAAGTCAGGCCATTCAAACACTTCCAAAATATGGAAATAGAAATAAAAGAGTAAAACCAAAAAAACACGATCATTTTGCAAATTATATGTAAAATCTAGTCAAGTACCAAATTGCATGGTCCAACAGAAAAACTCAAGAAGCAAAAAACTGCTTTCTATGATGTGACAAATCTTCAGCAACACTATCTCAATACTGTGTAGGAGAGGAGGGAAGAAAAAAAAAAAGAAAAAAAAAAACAAACAAAAAAAAAAGAGGGAAGGATATCCTAAAGCAAGTTTCCCACTTAATTTCTAGGCCTGCCTGCCACCAATCATAAACTCTACTAAAGCTATTAACAGTGGTAGTTTCTTTTCATAACCTGGATCTTAAAGCAATCATATGCCACCACCAAAAAAAACCCCCAAAATTTCAGTTACTACAAATATCTGACTAAGGTTTTCCAGACTTCACAGTAACTCAATAACTGCTCCACTGTGCTATGAACTCACAGCTTCAAGCTGGAAGTCAATCTAGGACAACCAATAGAAAGTGCACCTGTACAATTACTGCATTTCCTAATTCAGAAGGCCAAACTAAAGACAGATAAAGCTTGTGTGTACTCAGCTCACCAAAACAGAAATCCAAAAACCCATACTTATTTTGTACCTACTGAACATCTATGTTATCATTAACTGCAATGAATAAATATCATATTTATAATTCAGAAACAGAAAATTACATTCCTTAACCAACATACATATAACTTCATTCTAAATGAAAGTATCCATATACATAGCATCTAAAACAACTATACACACCATCATTGAAAAATCTTTCCCACAAAGAATAATCACTCAAACTTAATAAAAATAATTTTAAAAAGTAATCTAGTAAATTAATAGTACCATACAAAATAATTTTAAATATTCAATATGAACTCCATGCTACAATGAAAAAAAACCTGTATCACAAAAAAAAAAAAAAATCTATATAATTTCCAAGGAATGCAATCTTATTTTAAAAACCTGCAAAAATTTAATATTTTACAAATAATAAAAATATTATTTAGCTCTTTGTACTCTAAGATAGAAAAGAATAATATATGCTGCTAGTAATTGATAACAATTTGTGCAAAACAGTCTACCTTCCTGCAGATGCATTTTTACAACACGTCTGACCCCACTAAGCAGTAAACAAATTTACATATATCAAGACATTTCAGTGCTCCAAATATTAACTTAAGTTTCTATAACTACAATAACACGATCTCTTAGTAACAGCCCTCCAGTACCGTCATTCTAAAACAATCAAAAAAATGGCCTCTGACATATATTGTTTATGTACTTGGGATCCCTTGAAAGTTTAAGGCTTGCAGATGTAAAATAAAAATAACTACAAAACAGAATCACCTTTAACTGATCACTGCACCAGACAAGAAAGGAATTACAAGTTCTTTTCTGCCTTTTTTTTTAATAGCATTTTAAATGAGTAGGGGTATTTTTATTATTGCACACACTGAAAACTAAATATAACCCCGCACTTAAAAATACTACTGCAACAGCTTGATAGCACTCACCGCAAGTAATACTGTTTTAAAGCGAAGGCAGCGTTAGAACAACTTCTGGGAAAGTTAAACTCTTCTACAATTTCTCCCCACTGATTCTTCTCTGATACCTGTCAAAAACAACACACAAGCCGAGATACACAACGTACACGTAAACATGTTGCTGACAGCGAACATCACAAAAAAAACACAGGCTGCCATGAAGCAAATAGATAAATATATAAAAAGAAACAAACATGAATGTATATGGGATTTAGGACTATATATTTTACTGACAGTCGGTAGTATTCCCCTTTCGGGAATAATCCCGCTTCTCGGGGGTCTTTTACTGCATTTATTTTTTAACATACACATTATTTTTATCGGGGAGAACGGCCGGGAGTGGTGGTATTGTTTTGGGGTTTGTTTGTTTTTGTTTTTACTGCCTGGACAATAACCAATCGGGAGTCCCTCTGTCGCCCCCTTTTAAATCCTAACGCGGTCCGTTAAAAACCCAAAGAAGTTTAAAATAATGCAGGGAAGTGCTGGCGGGGGGCGCCCCCTGGGCTGCGGGGCGCGGGGGCGCCGGCCCGGGGGGTCCCCCCAACACAGATCCACAGACACAGAGAGGCCTTTCTTTTGAGGCCTACATTTCTGTCCCCAGCCTTGAAGCCTAAAGATGGCTATTTGATTACACACCGTCTTGGGTGCCCCTTTTGTTATTTTTCCCCGGGAAGGGCTCGGAGGGCAGCGCCCGGCCCCCCCCCCGGCTGCGAGGATCGTTCCCTAGCCCATGCTCCGTGCCGATTATCGATGTTAAACATGCCCGCTAATTTTGAGTTGCACTAAAACTGCACTCAGACTCTCCTCTGTCTCTCCCTCTGCAAGAGAGACACGCACAGAGCTGCCACCACAGCCGAAAGAAGCCTGCTCTCGCCGCCCAGCAGCTCCCTGCTCCCCCCTCGCCTTCCCGCGGGAGGGGGGCATGGGCGAGGGGGTCCGGTGGAGGCGGAGGAGGCAGGAGTGGGGTGCGCGCCGTACCCCCAGGTCCCCCTCCATCGCTCCGCCGACAAGGCCGAGCCACCAACCTGCCTATCTGCTCGCTTCCTCCTTCCACCCCCCACCTTCTCTAACCGGCTTTAAATAGGACGGTTCCCGGCCACCCCGGCTCCCCCCGCCACCCCCGGGGGTCAGAGGAGACTTTTGGGAAGAGGTTAGTGGGAGGGAAACCCAAATTAAAACTTCCACTCACCTTCCCAAATCCGCCTAAAGTGGTGACTCTGGTATAGAGAGCGTGAAGATCCAGCTCCTTCCCACCCACCACGGGGATCTTCTTAAAAGGAGACCTGCCAAAGGATATACACACAAAACACCACAACTTGTCAGCTCTGCCCCCTTTTCTCCCCTCGCTGGGGCTGCCGTGTCCTTCAGGGAAGGGGCTGGAAGTTGGATCTGGTCGATTTAAAAGCCTCCCCCCCTCCCGTTCCATCTCCCCATTTTCCTCACCCTCTGCTGTGGTGAAACTGCCGCAGCTCGTCCAGGAAAGCGAGTCCCTTTCTCCGCTGGTCTGCGTGGTTTTTACCCGTCGAATTTGCCATTTTTGTAATAAAAAAGGTTCTCGTAAAAAAAAATCCAATTAAAAAAAAAAAAAACCGGCCGACAACAACAACAACAATCCCCGGCTCCTCCTTGTCTTTAAGAGACCCAGGTGCCCGTGCTCGGCCGGGGATCAGCCATGGAGAGGGGCTTGTTTAAAAAAAAGTTTAAAAGGAATAAGGGAGCCCCGAGAGTGTGGTAATTGCGAGTCCTGTCTCCACACAACACACGGGCGAAGAGGCAGGGAGGGAGAGGGGCACCTCTCAGTAATTCCTCCTCCCGCGGCTGCTGCCTCTCTCAGCACCACAAACCCAGCCGATCCAGCCTGCACATGAGACTCAACATGGTGCTGCTGGATCACACAATGAATTGGGTTACTGTTGTGGTGGGGCGGGGGGGGAGCCGGAGTGAGGTATTGACAGTGTGTGTGTGTTACAGCCGCGGCTCCATGCGATCTCCCTCCCTCGCTCGCTCGCTCCCTCGCTCGCTCCCTTACACACACACACTGTACAGCTACGGCGGCGGCGGCGGTGGCGGCGGCAGCGGGATTCACTTCTCTTCTCGCTCAGACAAAAAGATCTGAGGCCGCCGTGCTTCTGCCTGGACGAGAGCGCGACACAGCGGGCCCCGGAGGCCGGTTCCGGTACTGCAGGAGGCAGCTCCAAAGGCAAAAGCCAGCACAGCCCCAGCAAGCAGTTCCTGGCGGGGAACAATAGGCTCCTCTCGCCGCTAAGGGCTCATCTGCAATGTGCCGCAAACTTCACACAAAGCCGGGCGGAAAGAGGCGAGGGAGAGGGAGAAGAGGGAGGAAAAAAACGGCTACTACCGGCTGTTCCGGGGCGCGGGGCCGGTGCGGGGCCCTCCCGTGCCAGGCTCGCGCCGACCGGCCTCTCTCCGCTGGCTGCCGGCGGGGGGGGTTGGGGGGGGCGGGGGGGCGGGAAAGGTGGATTTGGAAAGCGGGGACGAATTTTTTAATTGGACTAAGCCCAACGCCCTGAGTTCAAGGGGAGAGAAAACAACAACCGAAGGGGGCACTGGTGGGATGTGGACTTTCGGAAAACTTTCCGAGTCCCTCGGGCCGAGGTGTTTCCAAGGGCAGGAAGTCGCCCCGGATGGCACGGCGGGGGCCGGGGGGGGGCAGCAGGAACCCCTCATTTCGAGGCATGAGGGCTTTAAAACTCCCCAAAGGAGAATGCCGAGTGCTCTCGCGAGTAAGAGGTGCCCTGGAGAGGTTTCTCAGCAGGAGCCTAGGCTCAGGGTCACTCCATGAATATTTCTTTTTCCTTCTTTCTCTTGAGATACTACGGCCTGTAATCTAAGTGCCTCAAGACTGCTGTATATAATCTAAACCGCTCGTATCTTTTGTACATTGGCAAATGGAACATGCAGCAAAAATAATGGAGGAGTAAGGTCTTGGCCCTCACCGTGGATGGGCAGCAGCCCTCAGTGGCACTACAAGCCTCTTCTCTTCTGCCTGTGGTGCGCGCAGTGTTTGTAAACACTCACCTCCTGACGTGTTTTCCACATGGGAAACCAGGAGAAGACCTGCACGCCGACCATGGTGGAGCTTGGTGCCACTTGGGCTAAACAGGAGCAAGAAAGGGCCCGTGGGGTGAAGCGTGCCTTCCATCAAACCTTGGCTCCTCAGGTGACGTAGGCAGTGCCCAGGTGGGCATTTGTCCTCCCCTGGCATGCAGACAGCTGCAGGTGAGTGCTTGCTCCAGTTTAAGAGACTGTGAAGGAATATTAGCCCCTCACAACCCATACATTAAATCCAAAGCTAGATCGGGCCTACAGGGTTGGTTTCTTTTAAAGCAGACTCAATATTAAGTCAGTAAGGAGCTGTGTTTTAGAATCAATGGCACATGATGGCCTCCAGTGAGCACTTAAAGAAGGAAATCTGCAATTCCTTTCTACTCCCTGTACTAACTTCAGAAAACATTTTTTTTTCTTTTTTTTTCTTTTCCTTTTGGCTTGCATGCTGTTTCAGCTTGAATATAGAGACAGATACAATAATGCTTGGTAAGATTTGCCCTCCCTGGGTTCATGATTTGGGGGGAAGAACAGAGATATACCTGAGTTTCAAATTAATACTCTGTACTGAAAGTTGGTGGTGTGTGGATTTCAGAGTATGAAATACACAGTGTCTTATTCACTGTAGCATTAACAGCCTTCCCTCCCCCCCCCCCCCTTCCCCTAAAATTAGACCTTCGGATCTTGGTCTGCAGCTCCTGTCTCTGACACTCTGAGCTTCTGCTATGTCAGCTACAGTATGCCTAAGACTGCCAAAGCCAGGATAATACAAATCAGACAGGTTTAAAACAAGGGACTGGGGCCTAAATCGCTCTTTTGGAGACACAGTCAAACCTCCCTTGACGGGAGGGCGGTGGTTTCTAATTATGCCTTTAAAATTCCTTAAAAGCAGGGGGTCTCCCCTCCGCGAGGGGGCGGTCGGCAGAGGTGAGTCACCGCTCGCCCGGGCGCTCTGTGAGGGGAGCGGGGGCAGAGGGGAGGACAGGCAAGTTGCGTAGCAGGGCTAGGTGGGTTTCCATGCTAAGCAGAGCAATTGCGCACGGTCCCTTACGTAACTGTCAGCCGGGGATTCCCTAGACGGGGTCACTTTATTCAACCATTACACAGACCCCGGCCGCCGCTCCGGCGCGCTTGGGCTGCCGCGGCCGCCGCGACTGAGACTGCGGCTTCTGCAAGGGAGCGCGGCGGCTCCTCACAAAATGGCGGCGCCCATGGAAGCGGCAGCCCCATTTTGTGCCCGGCAGAGCCTGTCAACAAACGCCGACTTGGCCGAGGCTGAGGAACAGAAGGCGGCGGCTCGTTCGCGTTACGGAGCGCGGAGGGAGGAGAGCGGAGGATTTCACCGCCCTCCCGCCGCCGAGAAGAGACTCTCGAGCGCGCGCGTTGGGGGAGGGAGGAGAGGGAGGTGAAGGGGGACGGGAGCAGCGAACGAGTCAGAGGCTGCGTTATCCCAGCGCGGAGCCGCCGGAGCTGCGGCGCGGGGGAGGGGAAGGCGAAGGCCGAGGCAGGCGGCCTTGGCGCTGCCCTCGCTGGGGCGTAGCTCCCGGAGACTCGGGGGGCTGCGGAGGGCCGGGGCTGCCGGAGCGGCTGGCGACGCCGGGCCGGAGCCCGGGGCTGCCCGCACGGGGGGCGACGCGCCCCGCTCCCGCACTGCCCGGGCGGACGGGACCGTTCCTGTCGGATTCCGGCGAACCTATAATGAATGACAGGACGATCGAGCGCCTTGTGTAGCTAACTAGGTCACTGTCAGCACTTAATTACTGTTTGTTTCATTTTAGTTGCGTGCCTTATGAATAAACCGGCTATTAGGCTGATGCTTCAAGTAACATTATCCAGCACCAAGGTACAAAATGTCTGTATTGGACTCTGATCTTGCGATGCCAGCTTGGTAATAATTACTATTTTACATTAACGATGTCTTGGTTCTTATAGCTTGGTTATTCGGCTTATAGCTGAAATAGGTGGAGATCCCTTACGATAAGGTTGTGAAGCTGATTCTAGTCTGACACCACTGGCTTATTTGTTTTATGTTTGTAAACAGGCTCCTCCGTTTTTAGAGGTAGAGAAGGGGCTTGTGCATTAAGACTCTTTTCTGACCTATTTGTCTTAACTTGCATGCTTTTTAATGGTATTAAATAAAGGAAATTACCTGTTTCTGGAGGAAGTTATAAATTTTAAATGCGCCAAAATTACCTTGATACTAAGGAATTATGAAATACCTTGTTGCATACTAAAGAGTCAAAGATCAAAAGTAAGGAAAAAATCTTGCTATTTAGGAAAAAGTCCATTTATTGATCTCTGTATAGTATTTGTCAATGCAATTTGAGCTTATTTGTAAAATAAAACCTGAAGTGTTTGTGTTACCGTATACAGTGATTTTCAGTGTATAAGTGTTACGGAATTCTTGCAGACAGACAGGATAGGTCCAGTGCCTGAATTGAATTGTCAGTTGTTCAGTGCTGCTTGCATGGGGTTTTGACCTCTCTGTTGGTTGAGTTTTTTAAAGTATAGCTATGTTAAGTGAGTGTTCTGTTGTGGCACCTGTATCCTGTGTCTCAGTTTTGGTGTTTGTTGTTTTTTTTTGGGGGGGGGGGGGGGGGGGGGGCAGTTTGTGTGGGTTTTTTTTTTCCTTTTTTTTTTTTTTCTTTTCTTCTCTTTTTTTAATCTCTAATACTAAATTTTGCACTTATTACTCATCTGCAGTATTGCTGCTTTACCGAGAGTAGGCCATAGTTGTTCCTGTATGTGTGTCACCAACTGTGCATTTGCTTTCTCGTGAGTGAAATATTCTCACTCATTTCCATTTTTGCTTGTGCTGCTCTTGAATTGTGGCAACATTATGTTCTGATGAGTGTAACTAGTATCACTAGCTATATGCTACTTATATTGAACAGTAAACTGTAAATCTGTAGAAATGGAAGTTAATTTTATTTGTGTGCTATACACATGGTTTTTGAAAATGCAGCCTATTAGGTGGAGTAGAGAATCCAGTAAATTTCCTCTTAAGACTGCAGACAGCATATAATAGAGGTGCAATGTAAAAATAAGCACAAGAGTTACAGGATGGACAGGCAAATTGGCAAATTTTATTAACATGCACCTCACATGTATTTAATAAAAAATGTTAAAGTGTTGGAGTATCTGAATATGCTGGCCTAAAGGCTTCACTGTTTGCTTAACTTGCTGTGGCAAATGTGCACTATAGCAAGGGGTGTTTACTCAGTAAGCCCTACCCCTTCTTACTGAATAAGACTTTCAAATTCTTTATTACATTTTAGTGTGCTAGTTTCTTTTAAAGATTCTGCTACTTAGTATAGACCATAAGGGACTAGTCTTCAATGGTACACCATTAAATCATAACTGAAAGGTCTTATGCATGAAATTAAATGCTAAACAGCATAGCAAATGTGGGAAAGTTGAAGTCCAGCATTACAGGCTACTTCTGCACACTTGTTCACAATTTTCAGTACAGTTACTGGAACTTAAATAGCTCAGGAGGCTTGGGTTAGATAATCATAAAAAAAAAAAAAAAAAACAACACTTTTACATTGAAAAGACCCACCTTCTTAAGCTGTTTATTTAAATAATTTATGACACTTACCCTCCTAAATCTTCCAACAGGATGTGCACCTTCCTCATTTCAGCTTTATGGTATTACTACTCAGGAAATACAACAGAGGGGAAATTTTGCTACATAAACACTATTGAAAACACCCAAGTAAATTGATTAAACACTTTAAAAATGTTACCTGTAATTGTAATTTTTAAATAGTTGCTGTTCTTCACAAAGGTCTGCCTCTTGGAATTAGTGAATTTTATGGTCATCTAAACTCTTAAGTTATAAGCACTTCAAAGTTGATGGTTTTTCAGTTGTGCAATGAAGTATGAAACACAAAGCAGGAAAACCCTAAATGCAACTGAAGGAGAAGTAAAAATAAATACGTAAATGCATTCCCACTTGATTTCAAAACTGCCGTGCTTTTGAAATCCTAATTCTTTTGTGGGTCCTGACTTTGGTGTTCTGAACACTCTGGGCTGGCAGTACTTCAGCAGCAAGTTTAGAAAGATTGTCAAATTCATATCGTTTTCTTGCAGGCAAAAAAAAAATAAAAAAAATTGCTGCTTTAAATTATCATAACTGTAATGCAGATTAGGGCCTCAGTGGCAAAAAATGTTTTGATGTTCAAGCAAGCATTGGTCTGTAGCACAGAAGCAATGAATTTCCTGACAGCAAATGGGTGCAGGATTTTTCTTAGTAAAAAAAAAAAAAAAAAAAAAAGTATTTGGTCTTAGTAAATTACCTTTACCTTTAATTCGCACATTACTTTATGATGACCTCTGTGTCAGTGTGATCTGGTGGATGGCACACTTCTGCCTGCCACTATGGCTGTACACTGTTCCCTGAAATAGCACTAGTGTGATTCATGTTTCTGGTTGAATGTGTGAAAGTTTGATTGAGATGCAAAACTGAGAGAGTTCTTCTGAATGTTAAAAAGGAACCATGCTCAGAAATACAGAAATTATAAGATTAAAATTGCCAGAGAGTTTTTGTAGATGAAGAATTATGGTGTCATACTTGGATGGGGAAGGTGCTGTTAACTTAAAGCAAAACCAAACCTAATAACTTCAAGTTTGTAATAAGTAGAAGTGGTGAAATCCTACTAGTAGCAGAGTTCTGCAGATTTTCCAGCAGTATTTCCTTGTCACATAGCACTGTTTCATCTTTATATCTTTACCAATTTAAATGACAGTCAACGGTAGCTAAAATTACGTCGAAATTTCTCTGAGTAAGCAGTTGCCTTACCTAACTTTTATATGGGCATAAATGAAAAGGGAAGTAATGTGTGCAATATGTGTGAATATGCAGAGAGACAATACAAGTGACAATTTATGTATTTTAATATAATATGTGCTAGAAGAACATTTCTGAAAACTTAAATAGTAAATAAAAGAAATACTGGCCAAATAACATATAAACTAAGTAATCTATTAAAATTGTCCAAGCAAATCAAGAACTTAAAGTAGTGAAAATACATGAATACCCACAGATGTACTTTAAAAGGAAGAAATTTATTGTTGTTTGATTATGATTCTCAATGTATCTGTTGGTGATATGCTTAATCTGGATTTGGCCTTACAGACTACTAATAGATAGGTGCATTGCACTGAGTGCTGTTGTGTTGCCCAGATAAAAGGAAGTATTTTTATTTTCAGAGCAACTGGAAAATAAATCCCCTCAAACTTAGTGCATTGGTCAAATACTGATGTGCTAGCTAATTTGAAAACCACGCTTAAAACATAAGACTTAAATTTTTAACTACTGTTGTGTCTAACAACAACTGAAAAAAAAAAGCTAGTGAGAAATAGTTTTTGAAGCTGTTTACTATAAAGGGTTATCAAATGTAGTATCAGTTCCTGTTGCTTGCAGAAACAGGATAGCATTTAAAGCTCTTGGGGAATCTATGACTGTTAATCTCCAGATATTATAAAAATGTTTATTAGGCTGAGCTTCAACTGCTTCTGAATTTTGAACCTTAGTGTGAGATCTGTCTTACCGAGAGTCTTGCTGTAAACTCTCTTTATAAGCAATGAAGATCGCTTAGGAAAATGCAAAAATGGTGTGCATATATATGATCCTAGATCTTCTATCAGTTCTTGATTTTAGGGCTTCTGAGGCTCTCAGGGTCTTTATGTTTAAGAGCAGTTGATGCACAAAGCAGGGTCAGTGTCTGGTTCTGAGCTGAGATGGACTTAACAGTGTTCAGAAAGGAGTGAGCATAGTCCCCTAACCCTTTACCAAGAGGCAAAAGTGCAATCTGGGTATTTGGGGTGTAGCCGTGCTCAAACGTGTTACGCAAGCCAGTCTGCTTAGCCTTGTCCTTATCTAGCTTGTGTGCAGAGTGGGGAATCGGCAGGCTGGGGAAAGGTCTCTGCCCACCATGGAACTCCTTGCATGAAATAGAAAACAGTCAAGAAGCTGGAAAAATTCTAATAGTCCTGCTGAAGAACAAAAAGGGAGATGAAAGAAAATGGGCAGTTCCCATGGGACTTGAACGAGGGAGTGAGGAAAATCTGATAATTTTGAGTGGGACAACTCCCTCTCTGTGGTCTTTCAAGCAGTGTCACAGGTGACTTTTAGATCTAGATCTCCTTAGGTGCATTTACCCTGAAGTTTATTTCTATCTTTCGCTCATTCAGGAATATTACGTACTATTCACAGTTCATTACAAATCAAGAAATTAGACTACTTTATTGTTCTAAGTATTTTATTCCAGTTTGTTGAACACAAACTTCCCAGTGGCTTGAGTCACATGCTGCACCACAGACTGCTTGTAAGTTCTTCAGCATAAACAGGAGTGGCCTGAGTTTACAGAGTGGTCTCTCAGAATGAAACTTCTTCCTGTCTTGTTTCATCCTTCACAAAGTTACTCTAGTGATTGTTTACAAAGTCAAAATAGATTATATTTTTCTTTAATGCTGCAAGTTTGGCTAGATTTATAAGACAATAAAAGTGAAATAAGCCTATCTGTGAATGAAACACTGAGGATATTGTGTTTTATCTGTTACCTCTATTTTAATAAGTCTGGTCTCATTCTTCACTTTGCTTTAGGAAAATTAAATAATGTCACAGTTTTTCCTTTGAGAGGTTGCCAAGCTATTACAGAGCCTCCATGGTGTTCCATTGGAATTAATTGTGCTTAGAAGTTATGAAAATAGAGTTGTGCATCCTTAAGCAGGTGTTTGTGTCATGGTTGCAGTAATACACAGAAACTAGAGTATGTATTTGATAGTGTGAATTTCCCCATGTCAGTAAATTTTTGTTCTAAAGAATCATCTCCTTTTGCCATAATATGCTAATTAAGTTTTCAAAGATGTTTCTTATTTTTTTTTAATATTTGGGTAACTAGCTGCCGCCAAGTTAATCTCAGGATCAATTTATTTATTTATAGAGGAAAACACATAGACATTCAATTTACTAATTTTTTTTATCTGCCAGAGAGTTCTTGACATTAAATACCAGTCTAATAGTTACTGTTTGCGTCTGAACATAAAATTATGTGTAATTACATGCCAGCATTAACATATGTGAAAATTAGGTTGAAGAATTCAGTGCTCATTGCTTAAGTTTTCCATCTGTGACATCATACATGTGTATCATGATAAGCCTTAATTATATGACCACTTTTTTAATGCATGACCCCTCAGTTTGAGATGAAAACTATTCACTGAAGTAAAAAACTAGAAAACTTATTTCTCTGTATCTACGTGATGCTAAGTGTTTATCTGAATACAGATTCTTTTTTCTTCCTGCAGGCTTTTCTAGAGTAATCGTTAGGGGAGCATCTGAATGCTTTTACTAATGAATTCCCAAAATTCTGAACTAGTAGCATTATCATCACTATATTGCTGAGAAGGCTAAGGCATAGAGGGATTCAATAAAAGAATGGCTGCTAAATTGGGATGGTTTTCATTTAATCAAAGCACAGTTTCACTGAATATAATGTACAGGTTATTTGAGGGTACAGGTTGTTAAGCAGTAGGAGTGCTAGCCATAATTTTAGAGCTGTGTTAAATTCAGCGATAGGCTTTTTCTTGAACTTGTGGGTACATGCTGTGGTCCTGTCTGCGTTATTGGGCTTTTCCTGGTGCAGCGTTGTTGGGATGCTCTGTTCCTCAGAGCGTTTGCACTGCTGGAAAGGCTGTATACATACAGTAGATTCTCCTTGATATTTCTGCATTTATTTTCCAGCAGCTTGAATTTGGAACTCAGAAAATGAAGATTTTCGTTAGAGGCCTTCGTTAGAGGCCACCAGTTCGATACAAGAAACTTGCTACTCTGTAAATCCCTGATAAAGACAGAAATAGAAGTGGTGTGTACCCAACAGGATGCATTTGTGGTAGCCTCCCAACATGCCCTAGCCCTCCCTCCCCCCGAGGCTGCTGCTGGCTTTTGGTGGGGCCTGGGTGCCAGAAGAGGGAGCATGGAACACAGCAGAGCCCCAGCCTGAATGTCCTTGCTCCTGCCTCAGGTGGGGGGAACTCTGCAAGGACCATATTTTAAAGAATGGAACAGTTTTGTTAACTAGCTGAATGGCCTGGGAGAATTCCCCAAAAGGTTACTTAGTTTGCTAATCTCTGCTCAAGAGGTTCCTGTGGGTCATCGCTAGCAAAGGCTTAGCCTCATAAGTACTGTCTGCCTTTTTAATTTTTATTTATTAGTTTAAGAAGGGACTGACTGATGAATGGCTAGCATTTATAATGTTGAGGGTTTTTTTTTTGTTCTTACTTTGGTACAACTGGCTTCACTTAGGTCTAAAAATGATAGAAGAGCTTTACACAGCTGGTTTTGCATTTTTTCTCTTTTCCCCCTCTACATCTCATTGCCACAAAATGTTTGAGACGTGTCTTCTCATTAAAACACCAAGGGCTACTCCATTGTCAAATGCCTCTTTCTTGAGGGGAGGAGAAAACACTAAAAAACACTCAAGAGAACCCCAAACAAGCAAACTAACCCCAAACCTATAGCTGAGGAGAGAAAAGAGTTTCCAATTCCAATATATGATCTTCACAAGCACAATGACTGTAGAAAAAAGAGGTTTGTGGCTTGAATTCAGTAATTCTGTTCTGTAAAAAAAAACTTTTCTTTAAATACTCCAGTGGGTATTTGGATGATATACTGAACATCTTTTGTAATGAAGAGTCACCGAAGGTCTGTCTTTTGGTGTTCTTCTGGTTCCGGGGAAGAGGCAGAAAGAAAGACTTGCTTTTTCTTTGTTCTTGCTGGTTTCAATGGCCAGTTGTGGTTCCTAAGTATAGAGGTCAGTGAAGCTGACTTTTATATGCTTGCAATTGGTTCAGTACTGGCTGGAGAGAAACAAATCATCGAAGCAGCTTCAATATTCTTCACCATCTTTTCATGGAAAGTGAGGAGATGTGATGTTGCCAAATTTTTGAAGGAAAAATTGGCAGGCAGGATTTTATATGGCCTTTTAGGTAGCTCAGAACATCTCCTCCTGCTTTAGTACATGACAAAACTCCACCACAAAACACATGCTGTACAATCATCAGCCTTTTATAAACCTGTCATGCACATTGAAACACTGCAGCTTTTTAGGTGTTTTGAAAGTGAGTGTCCTGTCTGATGGAGTTTTGTCCATTGCCACACCAGAGTACTTGCACTGGATGTTAGGAAAAAATTTTAAAATTAGCTAAAGCAAAGCTACTGATCACCTAATTGAGTTGCTATTGCCTTAGTAAAGCTTGCTCACCTTCAGTATGGATTAGCTGTAAATATATAACACCCACAGCTTTGTAAATGCAAATAAAGTCATGGGAAGCTTAACATTTAGAAAGGAAGTAGTAAATAGGCATGTGCAGGAGCCTGGGTGTGTCAGGAGGAGAGGCCACTGCAGGCCAGCTATCTTGGGTGGCGTGTTTGGGGCACTAACTATCAAATGCAGCACTGTACCAGCCTGGCTTGTGCACTGTTCTTTGTGCTGGTGCCCCCACCTATCAGCCAGAGAACAGGAGCTCTTTAAGTCACAGCTCCCAGCATTACTTCCAAGACCTAAACTCAACTACCTAAAAGGGGTTTGTATATACGTGTATATCTCTTGGAACTGGAGTCCAAGGAGTTGAGTGCCATTTCTCAGAAAATGTTGGATCATCTCTTAAAACTGGAGTACTAATATTATTCTGTGTAATCTCTTATGGATGTTTAAAAGTAGTCAGAATTTAAGTACTGATTAAACAGTTTGCTTTATCATCCTTTATTCATGTCGAAATTAATTGGTCAAAACTGCTGCCAATTCACTACTCAAAGATGGTAAGTAAAGAAACTCGCAAAGAAACTTACCAGTTGAGTTCATATTCTGTAGCAGTGTTGCAAATTGACTTTTAGTAAGAGTTTACTACTTTAAAGTATTTAATATATATCTTGATCTCTAAAAAATGAGTTTTCAGCATGTTTGTAAAGTTGGAAGAGAGAAATAGATTGTTAATGTTTTTTGGTATGGATATATGATACAAAGCATGGTTTGAATGCATATACATTTGTAGTGTTTGATCCCAGAATTTAGCCATATTAAGCTCTTTCTCATATACTCCCTGATGAACCACTTAGACAAGAAATAAGAGTGTGTGGAGAGGAGATGGGAGAATTGCAAGCAGACAGTACTTGTGTTACTCCTTTGCACATTAGTCACTTCTGGAAGTACACTTTAATTTCTGTAGAACTTACTGTTTTGCATGTTGTTATATTGGTTTAAAAACATTTTATATTTTGCAGTTGTTGTTTAACTTACAGACATGAACAATAAAGTTTTGTTGTTTGAACTTCTGCCTAATTGTAATGAAAGGAGAAGTACAAGCTCTGCAAACAGATTTTATTGAAGTATGAAAACAGAGCCAGCAGTTTACACAATCATGTGGAAATGACATGTCATTACCACAAACTAGCTACTACAGGAAGTAACTTTTGAATTGTGTGCCAGATTATGTATTAACTTAAGACTCTGTGTACATAAAATTATTTGGGGATGAATATTCCATGTTCTTTAAGAGCCCCTTAAAAAATCTTAAAAGACAACTCCTAACTCTTTTATTGGACAAGTTTGATATAAAAGCTCATATCTCAAAATATGGAATGCAATGTGACTAAGGAGGCAGTTTTTTCATGGGATCACCTCTAAGACATGAGAATATATGTGCACAGTATCCACATCTCGTCTTGACCAGCACGATCTCATGGTGCTGTTTCCTTATAAGAACAGTTGAGATTTGGGTAAACCCCTGATGCTGAAAACCTGCAGGTAAATAATTTAGATAATGATGTCACTAACCTAATGCAGTAGTTGACTTGCCAGACTAGTAACTCATGAATCTGTAGCAGTTGTGGTCTTGAGTAGTTAGCTTCTGAATGTTAGTGATAGCTTTGCCTGCCAGCAGGATGGCTTTCTGCAGTTATGCACTAAATACATTAAACTTCCAACTTCTGGAACCACTCCTAGTAGTTAGGTAACAACAAGGTGTTCCACAGTTTTCTTATTAGTTTAAGCTAGGTGCTGACTCCAAAAAGAAGCACATCATACACCTTCGTCCTCTTCTTCCTTCCTTCCTCTTGGCATTAGCATTTCACACACCACCTCTACTGCAACATGGATAAAGATTAATTCAGCTGAAAATTTACAGGACAAAAGATTGTGTTTTAAATGGACTTGGTACCACTGTGTGAAGGGCATCATCAGTGGAAGAGAAGGTAGAAATAAGAATCAGAGAAAGACAGGACTCTTTCTTCCTCTAGTCTTCCTTCAAAGGCTCCAGCATCCACTCTATTCAGATAACAACAGCAGGACAGAACATTGTCCCCCTTGTTATCACTGGTGAGGGAGTAGAAGAAATCTGAAGTCAAGGCAATTAGGTGCTGCTAGCACTTCCTTGTTGCTCTTTGAAAGGATGATAATGTGGTGGCTCTTTTGATAAATATTTCCTCTAGTTTGCTTAGCCAAGTTGTCACAGGCATTTTGAAAGGAGCGCACCTGGCTGAATTGTTAACTGTGCTCTTATTTCTTTTTCAGGGGAGGTGGCGTACAACTGTCATCTTGTGGTGTTTTTAAGAAAACAAACAGAAAACTAACTTTCATTTTATATGCAGCATGTCCGTGTGGGATGGACACAGATGATACAAAAATTAGTTAGAAAAGCCTTTTTGGCTGATAACAACTGTTATATTTTCCTTCTGTTGCCAGCTTTCAGTCTCTTTGCCCCCAAACTGCACTGCATCCAGAGACCTAAAATTTAGAGTCTGTAGGCCTTGGAGATGGAAGGAAGTTGAGCATAACGAGACCCTGCTGGATATTTTCAAGGCTGAGATTAGGAAATAAGTTTCTCTTCTCCACTTACGAAGAATCTAGTATAGGACCTTTTGGGCCATGGCACATCTATATTTAGATTACCTATCTATATACTTTTCCCCCCGCTTTATTTTTATGTGGACAAGTTTTAAAATACATGCATATATGAAATAAATTCCACATCTAAAGTCTTGCATCTCAGGGATGTTGTAGGAGTAGTATACTTTCTACATGTTTTCATATAAATGAGAGGGACAGAGGACATATCACAAGCTTGATTTTGGTAAGATTAATGTTTTCAGTCAACATTACCTTAATGCTGAAGTACCAAAACACTGCCTTGTCTACTGCTGCTCTCCCAGAGACCCATTGGTTTTAACTCTTGTTAATTTGCATCCATTTTAGACTTCTTTCCATTTTCCGCTCGCTCAACCTCATCTCAGCAGCACTTTGCCACTGGAGCTACAGAGTATCTATCTGGAGATTCATGACACCCCTGTAAGTGTGGAGGGGAGAATGAAGTTGCAGTTAATCCCAGATTGTAATTTTGTGTTGCAAACAGTAAAGTTAAGCAACTGAAAAAGTTGATTAAAGTTTTAAGTGTTGATATTCAATTAGAACTTCTCTGCTTCCCCATGCAATTATATCAAATCTGTGCTGTGCTTTAGAAAAATGTAGAGAGGTAGCTCTTTTAATAGCTCACGGTGGAAATTTTACCATTCCAGTGATGCAAAAGGGTTTGTCATTGAGTCCAGAGTAGGGCAGCATCATCATTCTCACACCTCCTCTGTCTTCAACTGCTAGTGGCTTGGTTTCTTTGGAATAACACAATGGCTAATCCTGTCTAAGAGTCCCAATAGAGGTATGACCTTTAAATTTCTTGAAAGCCTTGGAAGACTCCAGAAGGACAAGTCCCATGCCTCTGCATAGGAATGAAGAAGAAATGTGCAGTTTAGACCTTGAGACAAGCTCAGAGTTGTCAAATTTAAGTAAATTCATTTTATTCAGTGAAAAATCTTCTTTTACAATAAAACATTATAAAGAAAAATCTGCGTTTATTTTGCAAGTAAGGCAGAGGATATGGGAAGTCAGGAATGGAAATAAACAGGATCACTTTTTTCCCCTCTTTTTAAAAGCAAAAATGTCATATTTTAGGTAAAAGTCCATACTTTTCTAGCCCAACTGTTGTGCTTCACATGCAACTGAGAAACACTAAATAAAGCACTTGCTGTGAATTTCTCTCTTGCTTTACTCCAGTTTCCTTCTAAACCAGGCCCTAGTTGCACATTTCATGTAAAATAAAAGGAGCCAGGTGCTTCAGAACTGCCAAGACTGAATTGGGAGGGCAGCATCACAATTTTTCTTTAACTGTAGCCATTGGTGTTTCATATACGGTTAACATCCATTAATTTTTTTCATTTCACTTAAAACCCTTCAAAATCCTTTTTGTTTCTTATCCAAATGGCTATTTGAAGTCTTATTTGTTTTAAATGGTAGGAAAAAAAAATCAGAAACAGCTGATTTTTTAAAATGGAAATACTAAACATGACCCTTCAATTGACACCAAACTCACTTTTCACACAAAGTATTTTCTTAATTTTAGAGAACTTTCTGGTAATCTAAAAACATGTCTTAACTGTATATTTGCGACATCTTCAGTAACCTTACAGGATTTTTATGTATAAAGTTGTGTGTGGAGGTAACTGAAAGAGCTTGGCTTAAGAATGTAAATCCTTCCTGGCAGAGACTCTGTTGCCAACAATTTCCCATTACTCAAGCTCAAAGACTTTTCTCCTTTTTGTGTAGGATATGATTCAAGGAGTGCCCCACACAAGTTTCTCTTGGGGAACAGTGCTGAGGTGAGTGAGTATCAGACAGGGAGAGAGTTGTTTTCCGTTTATTAGACATTCAAGATATGAATGTGCCTCTACAATTTTTCTCCAAAGGCAACTTTTCACTCAGCATAGCTTAAAAAGTCTAAGTCCTCTCCTCTCCTGTGCAAACCAGGAGCCTTAACTGCTCAGAAGGTAATGTATTTCTGATAAATGTTCAATTTGTTGTTATTTTAGAACAAGTTCAGAAGCTTGAACAGCAGAATTACAAACTTGGCAGGTTATGAAGGTATCATTAAATTCAGAATTCCATGGCCACATTAAATAGCAGGAGCTGTGAACTGACAGAACTCCTCATTTCTGAACCAATATGGGGCCATTCTCCTAAGGAGTTTTCCTTAAGGAAGCAGCTCTAATCCTCACTATGTCAAGATTTCTTGGGCACATGAAATTGTAAAAGAAGCTCATTGGTAAGTGAAATATGGCAACAGGGAGTCATATCCAGTACTGTTGCCCCTGGTAAAAGCCTACGTGAAGTGACTGCAGACATGCTAGCCTTGGCACTGGTAAGTCTTGGTGTGCTATGTGTCCTTTGGACACTGGTGTGTGGATAGGACTCAACATGACTAGGGCTGCTCTGCAAGCCAGCACCAACAACCTGAGAGTGCGTAGTCTCCTTGTCCACTCCTAGCCTCAGTAAAGGTGATGAAGGTAGCACCTGTCAAAAGAGGCCTTGGCACCAGCTTTCTAACTTCATCACATTTATCCTTGGGATATGTTAGTAGTGTTTTGCATCAGAGCCACAGTATTCCTCAGCACTACAGCTGTGCTAAAGAGGCATTCTCCCCATGATTCCCTGTGGCAGGTGATAAGGATATTCAGTTTTTGAAGGTGAAGTGAGATCTCTGCTGTCAAAACAGTGAAAGTACAACTCCTTGTTCTATGGAACACCACGTTCCAAACATGTCAGTACTTGAAGCATGGATTAAGTGCCAAAAATTCAATGACAATTTCCTAACATAGGTGATTGCTGAGGTAACTAGAGGAGATGCCCTGCTGGACTTACTACTCATGAACAATTTGTGTGAGGGTGTAAGAGGTTGAAGTCAGCTTTGGCTGCAACTCTGAGTTTGTATAGTTTAAAATCCTGAGATAAAAAAGAAAAATTATTCAATTGGTAGTCTTGACTTCTAAAGGGCATATTTGAGCTTGTTTGGGAATCTGCTGGACAGGATCACATGAGAGGCAGTCAGTTGCCCTGGCACAGCTAGTTGACCTTTAAGAACAACCTTCTCAAAACACAGAACTTGGTCCCTTCTAAGTCAAGAAAAAGGTATGGATGAACAGGGGCAGTATGGATGAATGGAATGATCTTGACTGACTGCAGGTACAAAATCTGGCCAATGGCAGTTGAGTGTGCTGTCCATCACCTTCGCTCTGGTGACTGGAGAGGTCCGTGATGATTGGAAGAGGCAAATGTCATACCCATCTTCAAGAAGGCTGAGAAAGAGGATCCAGGGAGCTACAAGCTAAGAACTCTAACCTCAATCACTTGGAAGATTTTTCCTCCTGGAAACTATTTCCAAGCTCATGAACTGCAAGAAGGTGATTAAAAGTAGGCAGCATGAATTTATCATGGACAAATTGCCCCTGGTGAACCTGATTGATTGATCACTGTGAGGTGGACTGATTCTATGGATGGGGGAAGAGGAGTGAATGTTGTTTACCTTGATTTTTGCAGGGCTTTTCCCAAATCTTTGATAGTATCCTACCAGTCGAAATGACTGAGATGTTGGCAGGATAAGCAGATTATAAGATGGATGGAAAACTGGTTGGAATTCCAGGCCAGACAGGTTGTGATTTGCAGTACAAAGTCCATCTCACAGCTGGTTGCTACAGGCAGTCCTCGTAAGGAACAGATTCTGGGGTAAATAGTTTGGTGTCTTCACTGCTAATGATCTGATCTTGTAGGAGAACTTGCACTATCAGCAGATTCATAGATGATACCAGCCTTCAGGGAAGGAATTGATATGCCAGAGGGCAGGGCTCTTGGCTCAGAGGGACTGAGCCAGGCTGGAGGAATGCATTTCCAGGAGTCTCACCAAGCTCAGCAAAGACAGGTGTGAAGTCTTGCGCATGCTGCAGATTAACTGACTGAAGAGCAGCTTTGTGGAAAGGGACCTGCGTTACTGGTGGACACAATGAGCATGAGTTGGCAGTTGAGGCAAACAAGGTCAGCCTCATGCCACATTGCATTAGCAAGCTGTAACCAGCAGGTCTAGAGTCAAGGGAAGTTATTGTTCCCTCTCTCTGGTGCTTGTGAGACTGCTTCGGAGTACTGTTTTTGCTGCCCAGGACAAGAGACTGACACGTGGTTTTGAATGCAATAGTGTCACTAAGATAACGCAGGCTGAAGTGTATGAGCCGAGTGTGATAGGTGAATATAGGAAAGAGATCCAAACTCCTTGGTGATGTATGGTGACGGGAAGAGTTAATGGAAAGCAATACAGGAAATTCTGCTTGTAAGGAAAAACATTTTCACTGTTACTATAATCAAATGCTGGAATGGACTTTCAGTCAATATTGTGGAATCTCAGTCCTTGAAGAAATTCAAAACCTGACTGAGCAAGATGCTTTAGTTGGAGATGTTTTGAATGAGAAGTTGTACTAGAAGACCTCCAGGGATCAGTTTCAAGCTGTCCATCAGAGAAGAGGATCAAAGACCAGCAAATGGCAATAATTTACCACTGCAGATCTGCTCAAACCCTTACTGTCAGAGAGCTCTAGTGCCAAAGATGAGGCACAAAGATGCCAAAGAAATCTACACATTTCAACATTGCAAGATGGCAGCTGAGTTTCCATTTGAGAACTGCAAGTTTCAGTGAAGAACCCTTAGGTCTGAATATGTTTCTGAATCTAGTTCTTAATAGTCAACTTTAAAAAGAATGGATCTGTTTACAAGGAGTGCAGGCTTCTCCCCTGAAGACATGAAAGACATAAGAGGATGGTTGATCAGGATGGCTTTGAGGGACATTTTCTTTTCTGTTGTCCTAAGATGAGATTGGAGGTTGTAGGAAGTGGCAGATGTTTTGGAGTGGCCCTACTGTTTTCAGGACTTTAAGTTGTTGATTTCCTTTGTGAGTTTCCTATCTGCTAATAGTTAATGCATACCTGTAGCTAGTGTACATGATTGCATTTGGCACCTTTTTTGGAGTTAATTGATAGTTGTCTTCTAACTGGTGCTAATTTCCATTTTCAGACATTCTGCTTAACTTCAGCATTAGCAAAACTATATGAGAAGGTGATGTTGCTGCACTCTGTGTTGTGCAGGGCTGTAAATGTAGGCATGCATTACAAGAATAATTGTATAGAACGAAAAGCTAATATACATTAGTATTCTGTTAAAAAATATGCACATTCTACACATAGTGCTTGGGGAAAAAGTAATTATCTCTTTATGACTGATCAAGTTTTATCCATTTTATAAGAAAAGTTTTTATGTCACTAAAAATTAATGAACATGATACCTACTTTAATGGAATATATGATTTTTCCTTCTTCTAGTGTAATCGTTCACAATTTTGTAGCAACTTCCACAGGTATAGGTAACAGGACAAATACAAGCCAGTGGATAATCCTTATATTTAAGAAAAAAATCCTCCTTATTTTTAGCTTTTGGTAACTTGAAAATGTTTCCTGTATTTTGTCTTAAATACAGCATTTAATCGTTAGCTTGACAATGCCTCTCCCTCTGTGATAAAACACTTAGAATATTGACCTTCTGCCTTTCCACAGTAGTATGTTAACAAATTACATGCTAGTTTATATTTTATTAGAATTATGGGGAAGGGGAAATGATATTTGCCAAATGGGGAAGGAAAACATATTTATCAGATTTCAATGCTTGGATTACATTATATCATGCTCTGTAAGAAAAATTATGTGACTCTTCAGGTTATTTTAAAAGAGGTTCTGTGATCCAAAAGCCATGCCATATTCAGTCCATATACTAAAAGCATCACTCACATGCTGGTCCCAAGAGTATGGTTCTATAAAAAAGGTTGTCACTTACAAGTCTTTTTTTCCCTTAGTTAAGAAAATAATTTCTATTTGAATAGCTTTGAAATTTTAAGATCAGAATCTTTTTATAAGCAACAGTTTAAAGCCTATGATATAATCTGAAAACTATCAAACATATGATCCTCCTAATGTGCCAGGACTTTGATTACATAAAAATACTTTATTGGTTCTTAGTGAATATTCATGAATGGTGTATATATGGTTGGTATGCATATGCACAGTATAAAACAACATTGTAAAAAATACAGCTTTATATTTATGGAATATTTTAAAAGTAAATAATTCCTTTCAATCTCTTTCCTCTCCCTAATTTTTAATTAATCCCTATTTAATGACTATCTATATTATCTCGGTATAATTTCTGCTGTGGTGATGTCTCTGTAGAATCACTGATATTTCCTCTAAAATGAGAACTGGAAGACAATCTATATTAGCTACTAGTTTGCTTGATCATGTCCTGGAATATCCCTAGCCTTCAATCAAACTCATTGAATTTCTCTCCTGTTTTACAGTGTGTAGAGGCAGCTGATAGCCCTGAAGTCATGGTCAATGGGAATATAGTCAAAACAGTCAATATTATCCATAAAATGAGTCAACTCATTTTAAAGCAGGCATCTACTTTTAGTCAGATGAGTCACTCTCTAAACTTCATTGATTTAGGTATGTCAAGGTGGATGAGATGGATCCCACCCTCACATTCCCTTGATATTTCTCCTCGCTTGTTTGAGAGTGAATTGAAGCATTTAAAAAGAAGTTTGCAGTGCAGTTTGTTTTGCGTTGCATTTGCAATTGGGACAACAACTCTCAGCCTTGCTGAGTTAGGTATAAGTTACCAACTTGATAATGCCAGCTGTGTATGGGGACTCTACTGTGTATGAACTGGTCATGGTCAATACATGAGTAAGTGGTGCATTCAGCATTTAAATGCAATAAGTGCCTTCAGTGCTCTTACTGAAAAATGCCTCTAATAAGAGCCATATTTACACTTTAGCAAGCTTGCTTTTCAAATAGCTCCAGAACTCTTAGATTAAGTTGGCTGACAGATTCTAAATTATTTTTCAAGTGTTGTACCAAATCTGTATCGGGTACAAATTCTGACTGCATGTCATTATATAATGTATGCTAAGTTCTGTCTGTGAATTTGTTTACTGGCATGTGAACAGAGGGACCAACCTCATCTTCTTATTCTGGACCTCCTACCACTCTGCCCCTTCTCAGGAACAGAGAGAAACTTGAAAAGATTGGGTTGAAGCTGCAAACATGCCTGAGCTAAAGGAGAGAGAAGAAATATAAGTCTGATGAATCAACATGTACAGGAAAGGGGAAAATTACCCTGAACCTCTAAGCCATGTTTTTTTCTCCAAACATTGTACCATTTTCTGTCTCTGTTCCTCATCTCTGTTGGGTTCTTTGTCTAGTGCTCAGTTGACATGTTTTGGCAGGTAGGTGAAAATGACGAGTGGATGGCCCAAAGCAGTGGCGAGCAGTCATAGGTCCTTATAGCAACCAGTAGCACCATGTTTTGGCACATGTGGAGTGGCCCTTGGAGGCTTTATCTTGCAGATGAAGATAAGAGAATAAGCTAGCAGAGGCATTAAATGTAAGGAATTGATACCCTGTTTGGTTGTCTGGTTTTTCTTTTTAATCATCTCACGTAGCATGAGTTAGGATGGGAACTGCTCTTTCCTCTGGAGTTGTGTCAACAGGCAGGTCATGATAGGAATGCTTCCACCCCCACTTATTCTACAGCTGCAATATTGGAGACAGGTTATTTGTTCCTCTGCTCTGCATCACGCTGCGTAATTCTGGATGCCCTTTGCCTGGAGGAAGTCACAGCCCAGCTCAAGGTTCAGAGGCTTCCTTAGGAGTGTGGGAGGAGAAGTGGGAGTGGATTTCACAGCAACCTCTGATCAGGAAGCTGCCCAAGCAAGCTAGTGGGGAATGGCTACATTCCAAGGGAGTTTCCTACTTGCTGTGCCACTGGGGCATGCTGAGGAGCATATCCTGGACTGTGCCAAGTGCTCTTGTCTTCAGCTGCCTTTTTCCAAGCTCTTGATGGAGGGGTTGTGCTTCAGCCTACAGGTGAGGTAGGGTGGGAGCTTCCTGTAATGGGAATCTCATTTAGACCTAAGAGGTGAGCTAGCAGATTTCAAGGGCTGTCAAGATAAGGCTAAGATTCCTTGCCCTGTGGCAAAGTTTAGGTTCATAGAAATGTAAGTAAGTACCAAAAAGTGCCTCACTGGAGATGGTGAAGCTCTGCAGTACTTTTGAACCTTCCAAGAACTGGTGCCAAGTAACAAAAATGTCTTGTATCTCTGCCTTGTTCCAAATTCACAGGTTAAAGCAGGTTGTACACTTGCAAGAATATTTTTTCACTGCATGAATTCAGTAGGCTGGTTTTGCATCTGTATGAAGCTGGTGTGCTACTTGCCTTTTCCCTGGCCTTTAACTAATTTGTGTTTGAAAAATGGTGCTTTACAATGTCCTTGACCTTGGCTTTATAGTAAGTAAACATTACATCCTGCTTACACGGTCACATCCAGCAAAACCCAAGTATTGAAAGTTCTGCAAATTCATCCCACATTTTATTTAGTTACATATATGCATTCAATGTATTTAATAATTAAACAATGTTAAAACAATTTGTTATTGTGGTTTAAGCAAAGCTTTATGGGTTCTTTGTCCACAATCTTGTCTACTTTAGAACTTCACCCCATTCCCAGGAAGAGATTTGAAAGAAAGAAAAAAATGGTAGGAAATGTGAGCTTGCTTCTTTATTGTGTAAATATCTTTATGGAATTAATTTTATGAAGAAAGAAGCTTGCTTACACCAAATAATTATATGGGTAGAACAGAACTGTTGTGCACATAGAAAGAAAGGGCATGCAAAGTGCCCTTTCAAAAGTAAAGTCATATTAAGATAGGAGTGGTGTGGAAATTTTAAATAGCGTACCTACCAATCCTGTATCCATCAGCAAATAAGAACTCAAACATAAATATTGCCATCATTGCTGAAAGAGAGTCTGTGGTGTCTGTGTAAATGTGAGACCAAAGTAGGTAATTTAGCAGCTTTATCTGCCTCTAGAAACTTTGACTATATGTCCAGTCAAGACCTATTAAAAGGAGAAAATTTTCACAGTGACCAAGCTCTCTTTTGCTATGCTGTATGTGGAGACGCCACACTTCTGCTAGCTGGATGTGATAGAATAGCTCATAAATAGTCTACTCTTCTCATGTGGCCAGCTTCAGTGGTGATGAAACACACATTTTCTAACAACGAGTAATTCTTGAGGCTGAGACACCTTTCTACCTTCTTCCTATCTATTTGTCTGCCACTGTCTCCCCAACTTCAGTCTGCTCTAATACCTGTCCCTGTGTCTTTCTCTAATTCTCCTAATCTAGTTTATAAGATGGTTCATCTGGGCTTCTGTTTAACATCTTTTTATTTAGTAAAACCTTGACCTAGGAGCTCAAGGTTTTGCCAATTTTGCCAATCACTTCCAGTTCCTCCAGTAATATTTTACTCCTCCAGAGTCCTTATCTCTGTTCTTTCATAGCCAAGACAAGCTGATTTTCTCTCTCACGTCCACATTTATCTCTTTCTTCCTACTCCATTCTTCAGCCTTCTTCATTCAAAGCTTTAGCAGCTTTGTCTCTAGTCTCACTCTGACTTATTTGTCAGGTCAGTCACTGCTGCTCTGTAGAAAATCTTTTCATGAGATTTTACATCTCTCCCATTTGGTCATCTGGCTCCCACCCTTCACTGATCACATTATGTACTGTATTTTAAGTGTCTTAACTCTGGCAAAGAAAAAAAGGGAGGCCGTGTTAAGAACCTAATGTTGGATAGTTGATGTCAGGAATAACCTCCAAAGGTCCTCTATAATCAGTAGGAAAGTAGATGTCTTTGAAGAGGTGGTTCATAATAGCAAGACAGCTTCCTGAAATTAACCATGTGTGTAGTCCTTATATCAAAGTTATCCTAGTAACTGTAAGCAAACATGGCAATTCCTGGATAGGTTGAAGGAGCTTCTTAATGCTGATGTACTGTTCAAGTTTCATGCTATTGTTCCTGAAATCCCCAGTATTCAATGTAACTTGAAATATCAAACGTATTTTAAAACAGTGATTACATAAAATGTTGTCTGCTACAGAAGTTTTTCAAATTAATGCCAATAGAAATACCAGTACCGTCTTAGTTCTTTCTGACCAAAATCCTAGAGTCAAAATCATAACTCTTGACAGTGGAATTGATATCATCATTGGGGATGCAAGTATTCGTTTCTTAGTCCTCCAGGAATGAACAAATAGGCTGGTCTTTTGTCTCACATAATGAATATTTTATATAATCCTTGAGTGGCTCCACCTATATACAACAGAATTTATTGCTAAAACTACTGTAAGAACAAAATAAATGACAGCATGTTGAATGTCAGGATCTTTCTCTCAAAAGCACAGATATTTTTGTCTTGGGAGAAGAGTAGAGCAATTAAATGAGGGAGGACAGATAAGAAGAAAGAAAGAAAGGGAATAGATGTTCTCACCTGCATGTCTCATTTAAAATTTTTAAATGCTTTAATACAACAAGAGATCTAAAATCTATACATCAAGCTAGGGTGTAATAAGGCATTTTTTATATAGCTCACAACTGTTGCAAAGAAACCATGTAGTCTCTTTGAGAAGCCAGGCTTAGGAAATTATGCTGTTGTTCAGAATAGCTGGTGAGGTGGGCTTATGGTAGGGGCTGTTTTGTCAGTCAACAGAAGTAGTTGTAAAATCACAGCCTAATCCTGAATCAGCTATTAAAACCTGCACCAGCTGTTTTTGGTCCAGTTGCTGTCACCTCCTGCTCCTTCTTCCTCCATCTACTCCAGCTGTCATCCCAGAGGCTTATAGCTGGGCAGCTTCCCTGTTTGTGTTTTCATGAATCTAGAAATATGCTGTTTCAGGCAGATAAACAGCACTGAGGGGAAGACTTCATAGGAGTTCCACTCTTAGTGCTGACATCAGAAAGCTCATAGAAAGTGTGATGCAAACAAACTTGAATCCAAGTTTGTGTTTTCTTAGATGTTTCGTCAGTCAGGCTTAAGACACAAATCCAAAAGGAAAACAAGCTTCTTAGATTGATTTTCACTGAACTGTGCTTTAATTAATCTAACTTTCAACTTTGGTTTCCAGCAGGACAATTACTAGAATGAGAGCTTTGGTATCCCTCTCCTGGGAGATGATTAGCTTCGTTATTTAAATAATCAGATGAAATCTGGAACTAACAAATCTTAATTTTATATTGAATTATAACATCATGTCCAGTTTTAGACACCAGATTTGAGGAAAGAAGACAGTCAACTGGAAATGGTCCAAAAGAGAGTGACAAAAAAGACAGACATGTAGAAATTGTCACCTAAAAGAAAAAAAAATACATATAAGTTATGTTCATTTAGTCTGACAGAAAAGATAGAACGAAGACACTATAATACAAGAGGTTGCTCGAAGGAGGAAGAGAACAATCTATTTCCTTTGCCTCTATTTGATAGAACAAGAAGTAATAGGCTAAATTACAGCAGGGAAGATTTATTTTTAAAACTACAGAAAACTTTAATGGTGAGGATAGGGAATAGATTGCTTGGCAAGCCTTTGGAATTTCCATCTCAATTGGAGATCTGTAAGATCAGAGTACTTGAAAAACTGCTTCCTGCAGGCAGGAGGATGTATTAGGTGTCGTTTGGAGGTCTCTTCTAGTTCTTCTGTATATTTTATTCTTGTAGTAAAAGTCTAGTTTAAAACATAGGATTCATGTACACTTCTTACACTATCTTTTTCGTGTCTTCAAGCAGTGATAAAACCCTTCTGTAGAAAAGAGAGTAAACAATGCTGTTACTCCAGTGATCTTGTAGTGAAAAATGGAAATACATCTTGGAACTAAGTATTTTTTTTTATATACCTTCATTTGGATAATTGCACAGAAGTACTTGGAATGTTGGCTGTAATAGGGAAAAAACAGATAATGTGATAAAATTCATTTGTTTAAAATTACTTTTCCGGCACCTGTTACTGATGTACTGAATGATATCACTGTAGATCACTCGTGTGGGAATTTCAGAAATCAATTGAATGCCCTAATTGCATTCAGAATGCTAAATATAATTTCAGATTTTTATTTTATCATTCCGTCTATTTTAAAGATTTCATTTAACTGGAAATAGTAGAAGTAGCACTTCAGTTCTCAAAAATTGTACATATCATGCAAAATCCAATAAATATCTAAAAGGATAAAGTGTAGATACTTCAGAGATAACTTTGAAAGTCCTTATTACTGTATTTGCAGTTGAGTCTTCCAGAATAAAATGGTTGGGCCAGGGTGGCTGCCTGATGACTTGTAAATCACAATTCTCAAACACATATCTCTGACACAAAGTTTCGAATTGATTAATTTGTTTAATTCTGGGCATTCTTTATTTTTCAGTTTATAACTTGAGTGCAGTTTCTTTACTTTGCCTGTAATATGACTGGAAGAATATAGTGCTTCTACTCCAAAATGTCCCAGAAATTTCTGTGTTTTGTTCTGTTGTTTCTTTCTCCTGTTTCAGAAATGTTCTGTTTCTTTCTCCTTCAGCTGCTTAGACCTCAGTGCATCTTGATTCTGAAGAAAGACACCATCAGCCATCAGGGCTGAGCAACACACTGTGATTGGTGCCACTGGAACCATGCTCATCTGGGTCCTGTCTTACGGGAAATGCTGTCTCTCCTTCCCTAGATTTTTCAGGTGTAGACCCTGGGAGACCGCTGTCCCTACATTTTCCAGACTGATGAAGCTGAATGTGGCTGACTGTACCCTTCACCTCACCCAGGCATATGTCAAACCTTGTTCCTCCATTTGTCTTTCTCATTGGTGACAAGGGGAGCAGAATGTACCATTGATATTTTATTTGTCACTGAAATAGCTATGTTTGGGTCCAGTGATATGTGCATTTAGGTGACTTTGCATGCTGCAACAGTAGAAATTGATGCACTGTGAAGGTATAGGCACTTACTCAATGAATAGGGAAATGGGAAAAATATTGGAGGCTTCACTACAGTATAAATGCTAGACTTGGACACCTATGCTCCTGCATACATACATGCCCTGTAGATTTCAGGATAGGGTAGAGGTATCTGAAGTTAGCTTTAAGTAAAATTGGTCAGTTATTGGAAAGGACCTGGCCTCGGTAACAGGCCATTCTGTCCATAGAAGTTACTGGCAAAATACTCTGCCTTCTCAAAATTCTGCAGCTTCTACCTTTTGGAGTCAATTGCTAAAAGCAAGATCAATAGGACCTTGCCACTGGTATTTTTCAGATTGTGACTCACAGCAAATTCCTGGAACATGTTAAAACATTGAGTGGTTGCAAGGCAAAAACTTACTGTCATCCTTAAGAAAAGATAAACAGTGGCCCATCCCACCGAAAACTGCACCATTCAGCAACTTGTTGATGTACCTAATTTTTCCATGGCTATAGTTCTTGAGAAGGTGTCCATATGAAAAACACATTAAAATGAAAATAAATTTGATAAACAACCAAAACGATTTTTTTTTTTAAACTGAGAAGCTTGGAAAGAAATAGATAGTTGCAAGAAGCAAAAATCTTCACAGATTTTTGTTATATTTTTAAAATCAGTACCTCTATTCTGGGCACTCATGTTCTCTAATGCAGCTCAGGCACATATTCAAAGTGGTTTTACAGGTACATTTCCTTACATTCGATAGACACAATAGATTTTAAACAGTTTCATAGCAACAGATGGTTCATTATGACCATTAACCTAGATAAGTGAGTATCAGTTTGGCACATCCTTAATGGTCCATAGGGGTCTGTGGGTAAAAAATTCTTTCTCTTCATCTGAGTACCTTCCCAAGAGGTACTTTTTCAGTTTTGGTTTTGGCTATGTTTTTTTCCTCTAGATTTTGTTTTAGCAGGCTCATGTGAATTCTTGAATTCAGGAAAAAAAATTGTACCCGAGAGCTTTGTGGTAAGAACATTTATGACAAAAAATACTTGTTTCTCTGGAATGTAGTACCTATAGTATATCCTATCAGGTAATCAGAAATTTTAAAAGTTGAATATATACCTTGACAGCAGCTAAACAGATATTCCTAAATAGCAGAGATTTTTAACTTATTATTGCTATACCCATTGAAATTTAGAAAGGCGGTTTCATATGCTGGTTTTATTATTAAATCCCTCTGTGCTGCTGGGACATGTCATAGCTCTTCTGTGAGACAAAATACTATTAATGGCATGGTAGAGGAGGAACCCACTGCAATACCTGAACGATGGAGCTGACAAAAAGCCTTGGGAAGTGCAGAGCTGGGATGCTGTGTTCCCCAGAGCTACTGATATCTTGGCATCAGACCAGTTGTGTCGGCAGAGGCTTCTGATGCAGGCATGGCGCTTGCTGTTGGAGGAAGACAGGGCATCTTGGAGGGAAGGCCACCACCTGTCAGAGTCGTGTGAATTTGGCATAAGTAGCTCACACCCCCTGCTCTTAGCATTGTGTCAACATGGTTTGTAGTCTAGGGCTCACGACTTACTTTCCCCACACGTGTGCCTTTGGTGATGTAGCTGTGTAGGAAGACTTTTGCAGCACACGTGGGCTTATTTCCATCCCTGAGGTAACTATATAGCAACAGAAACGTGTTTTGAAAATAGTGCTTTAATACACTGTGCCGCCCTACGTAATATTTCAGACTGAATCTATGATGATGCATATTTGTGTGAACCTTAATGAGACTTACAAAAGTAAGTGACAGATTTTAGAAAATATTGGATTAAGTGGCTTAATTCTCCATAATCAAGGTTTGAGTATGAGACTAGTAGCTCTTAAACTGAATGTTTGCACTATCAATGCAAATATCAAATACAATCAGTATTTGTATAGCAGTGACTCCTAGAAGTATGAACTAAATTTCAACAGCCAACTTTTACCTTTCCCAAAGTTTGTATTTGGCTTGTATTTCGTTGTGTGTTGTGATGGTATCTTGTACTCCTGCACAGCCAGTGGCCCCTGTGCAGACATCTGTAAGACACCTGTGATGAGCTGTATTGGTGCAGTTCTTCTTCCCAATGATGGGGCAATACAATACCAAACCTAATCTTGCTTAATGTGTGGGACAGTAGAAGAATGTTTGATTCTCTACTATCTGCCTTATATGCAGTCTTCACAGAAAAAAACATGAAAGGGTGGTTTTGGATTCTGGTCTGTTATTCTCCATGTCTGTAGTCACAATGCCTTCCCACCTTCCCCAGTGATATTCAGAACTTCATGAATATTACAAAGTTTATGGATTTCAAATTGTCATCCAATCTGGGGTGTTTTCCACAAAGCTCTGGGGAAATCTGCATTAGACAGAATAGATAATTTACTGGTGGTGGAACTGGTGAATCCCAGACCCTTTCAGGTAGTTCAAACCACACTTTGAAGCTCTTTCTTATCTCACAGACATTTCTCAGAACCACATATGGTTGAGGTTGGAAAGGACCTCTTGAGATCCTCTAGTCCAACCCTCCTGCTAGAGCAGGTTCACCTGGAGCAGGTTGCACAGAATTGTGTCTAGGCAGGTTTTGAATATTTCAGTGGAAGGAGACTCCACAACCTCTCTGAGCAGTCTGTTCCATTGCTCTGTCACCCTCAAAGTAAAGGCATTTTTCCTCAAATTCAGATAAAACTTATTGTGTTTCAGATTGTTGCCCCCTTATTCCCATCATTGGGCACCACTGAACTGAGTCTGGCCCCATCCTCTTGATACCTGCCCTGAAGATAGTTATTGATAGTTATTGTATTGATAGTTATTGTATTGATCAGATCCCCTCTCAGATCTTTTCTTCAAGCTAACCAGGCCAAACTCTCTCAGCCTGTCCTCATAAGAGGATAGTATCATTCTTGAAAACTGCTCCGTTCTCCATGTCGCCTTTATAGCCCTCTTCTGGACCCTCTCTAGTAGTTCCTTGTCTTTCTGTTATCCTTGTCATTCTTGATTTGACATCAATTATTTTCTTGCACATAGGTTTATCTGCTCTTTTGGCGATGCACGTGTGTGTGTATGTGTGTCTGTCCATGCATGGCTCAGGTTAATTCATTTTTTCTTGTTTCTACTTGGTCATCATCTGCACCTGTTCATACCACACACTAGGTTTTGATAGTGGCCACCACGTAGATGAAAATGAGCTGGGCATTTAAGGAACCTGCCTGTACTAGGTACCTTTTTGGGCTGTTGAGGGATTGTCTTAGCCTAGCAAAAGGTATTTGTATTTGTTAGATGGGAAAAAGACAGTAAAACCTTCTAAAAGTTAATGTGTTGGATTCACTGTGACTTTAGAGGGTCATGATAACGCTTTGGTCATAAACAGTAAGGAACTTCTATTGAGGTGTTTTTGAAGTTAGGCAGTTTGGACTACAATTTTAATACCCTTAGTGAAGTCATCATGTTTTAAAAATAATTTAATGAGTTTATTGTGACATTAACACATTACTAAAATGTAAAAAAAAAATGAATTTACATTGGACTGATGAAATAAGATATTCTAGAAGAGCAGTGGAATACACAAATACATAAGCAAAACAGTTTCACTTTTAGTATGCTTAAGAAATAATTCTTCAGACTTTTTCCCAAGATGACACCTTTGCTTTCTTTGGATCAACTTGTTCTGTCAGTGTAAAGATGCTGTGTCTTTAAACCATTGTTGGTGTTGTAGTTTAGGAATGGCATTTCTCAGGTTAGTGTTCCCACTGAAACGGTCTAAGCCATGTGCCACTTGCTCATTTCCATTCCCCTCTCCCTCCCCTGCGGCAGGATGGAGAATTGGAAACACAACAGGTAAACATCACAGATTGAGATAAGAACAATTTACTGCAAATTTACAGCAATGAAATTTAAAAAACACCCGTAAACACACTGTAGCAGTAACAATGTCAAACATGAATGCTCATCACACAGAACCTCAACAACAGCCAACCACTCGTTCCACCACATTATGTGACCCAGAAGGGGCCTCTTTCCACACCCCTGGGAATCATGTGGGGTGGTACAGAATAACCTCTGGGTCCTGCCCATGTCCCTCTTGGTTACTTCAACAGCTAACCCTGTCCCTTGCCAGAACCAGGATACATGGGGATGAGAAACCTCTTGCAGTGCGCTACTTCCAGTCTACTTGTGGAGTTATTTTTAGTGAGCAGGGACACATGCAGCTAGCAAATGTATCAAGTGTCCATTAAACTTCAAACAATTTTGGTTGGATCTGGTGGTCAAAAGTCTTTAACATCTCTATGACTTCCACTGTTCTAGATTTGGTTGAAATTGTCCAAGAGGTTGAAAAATTACCAGGGAAATTGGGGTAATAGTTGAGGGAATGGATAATGCACCTGCTTAAGCCACATTTCCTTAGGACAACAAAATAAAAAAATCTGCTGTTTTGGGACGTATTCAATATTTAGCAATATAGATGGTTTTTTTCAGTTGTTAATCTTACTGCTAGTTTGTGGAGAGTAGTTAAGTTTGCTTAACAGGAAATATAGCTAATCAGTCTTCATCATGCTTGGCTTTTTCTTTGCAAAACAAGTAAGAGTTAAACTGAAAACATTCTATCTCTAGTTATCTGTAGTTAGCATTTCTGATCAGAACATCCAGTTCTTTCTTCTCTCTTTCCTTTTAAAATTATGTTTTTATTTCAACCACTTTCTACCAGCAGGCAAAGCTGCTGTTACACTGTACCCAGCTGTGAAATCAATATGATTTTCATTACAAAGATAACAGAAACTCTCTTAGAAAGACTGTGAATTGCCAAAGGTCAAATAACAGTCAGTGGCATAGCTTAGAATTTAGATGCACTAATTAAAAAATCCTGTGGTATAAATATATTAATGAAATGCACCCTGAGAAATGTTTGCATTTAAGATGGCTACAATTTAAAGATATTACATTGTTTCTTTAATTACTGTAGTTCATGTAAGTCACATCAAAATGTGATGGGTTCTTTCTCTGATTTATGATAATTTCTTATAAAAATAGGTATTGTCTCTTCTTTTTTTAATTCACAAATATTTGAGCTTGATTATACTAGAAAGTGTAGCAGGCACAGAAGACAGAACATACCTAGTAAGATTTCTGTCATATTGAACTCTAAAAATTACACATACACCAAATGAATGGGTGCATAAGTTATTTCTGTGATATATGACTTCATTAGGAACAAGAGGAAGTGCACCATCAAACTGAAAGCAGTACTTGAGTCTTTCAGCCAAAGCAGCCAGTTCTATTAAAATAAAATCAGCATTTTAAAAAAATGTTATTACTTTTCCCAAGATCATCCTCGATCTCTTCTTTTAAACCTAAATTTTTTCAGCAGTTAAGTTACATTTACCTTATTACAAATGAAAATATCAGCAAATAAAATATTTTGCTGTTTGTATTTGTTTGATATTCCTTTTTCACATCTCTCTATTTTTATTTAAATTCTGTCTTCTCCATGCCATGTGCTGAAACCTTAAACTCAGATTGCCAGTTTCTGTGTGTTTTAATAGAAAATTTCCTCACCTTATGGCTGAGGGGTTTTTGTGTTACTGTGCTCCCTCTGCTGGATAGTACCTGTTAATTTTTTTCCCCTGAGCTGTACTAATATCCGTGTTCTGTAAACAAGCAATCACACTCCCTTAAAGAAAGAGGTATAAAAATTGGGAATGCGTCATTTCGATCTCAGTGAACGTGGAAGGTGACATCTGTAGGCTAGCATAAAATCCTGTTACCGGGCAGCTCAAAAAGCCTTCAGCAGACATTTGAGGAATAATAAATTACCATCTCTTGAGCAAAACCAGACGGACACTAAATAACCTTCTTTCATTTGTATAACTTAGAGAGGGTGATGTTGCTTCTCATACTTTGGTAAGTACAACAGTATCCTCAGATGTCCCTGTAATGTTATTAGTGTCTCAGTCTTAGCGGCATGGGTCTCATAACTTGCTTTATCCTTTGGCAGATCTTACAGAATCACTGCTGGGGTAGCATTTGCTCAGTGGAGAAAGCAAACATGCTCTCATGCTCAGTGCCAACCCCACAGCAAAATGGTGAGAATACAATCCTTTCGTGTCCCCACTGTAGTGGGGCACAAAGCAGAAAGAGCAATACTCCAGTTTTGTTTCTAGAAGTGATTTTGGTCTTTGTGGCCTTTGACATCTTGCGGCACTATGGGCTTGTTCTGATCACCTTTCTCCCACACTGCTGTCACACAGTGAACCTGGCTTTGCCTTTCCTTCCTTCCTTTCTGCTTTGCTTCTTTCCTTCCTGCCTGCCTCCCTCTCATCCTTCCTTCCTTCCTTCCTTCCATCCTTCCCAGTGGGATGTGGCTTGGGTGGACACGCCCAACATAACTTACTCAGTGTCACAATCCTTTCTCAGTTGACTGTGGAGCCTGCTGACAGTCCACCTCCCCAGACCCCTCAGGGGCTGCTTCTTCCTAACCTGCTTCTTCCCAGATCTTGAGCCATGGTTTTTCCAAGTAAGCTGGATACCTTTGCAGTTTCCTTCAAATTTAATGTAGTGTTAAAGATGCCACTGCATATTAGTAACAACAAACTGGAATTTTCTTTTTAACTTGGTATGGTTGCCCTTACAAGTTAGCCCACATTTGTCCCATATTTTAAAATAGATCAGGCTGGTAGCCTATTCGTGAAAATAAATAAAAATCGCCAATTGTTAGAGGCAACAATTTTTTTTTTTTTAATTTTACTATTTATTTACTGTACCGTTATTATATAATGGTATCTTAAATTAAATACAGATGTTTTCCATTGATATTTATTCCATTTTTCATTGTTATATAATGGTAATTATTTGACTCCTGGAAGTGTCAACTAGACAACTTGTTTTTGGAAAAGGCATTATGGAAAAATTCTAGTTAAGAATTTTTTTTCTAAGGTCAGTTTTAAATTTCAATATCTAGATATATAAATTAATATTCCAGGTCTTTAAATCCCCTAAACAGTCCTAGTGTGAAGTAATCAAAATAATTATTTTCTCTGATTCTTACTAATAAATAAAAACTACATGTACATGTTTTTACAAAAGAAGGTGCTTTTAAAAACTATTTTTAAAACAAAAAACTGGTTAGAAGAATAAATTTCCAATTTCTAAACCTTTAGTTCTTCCTGTTTAGCAGAAAAGACAGTTGCTTGGTATATTCTTCTTTTGCTAAATAATAAAAGCTTTTGCTGTTGAATAAATATTTTTTCCTTAATTTAGCAAGGCCTAAATAAAATCAGCATTACCATTTGCAGGACAGCTTGTCTAAGGTCAATTGATGACAGTTTTGCTGGTGGTGGGGCTGGGCTGAGAAGTCTGGGAAGGATTTCTGCAGAAGAGATCCTTTATGCAGGGGCTTCCAGGATGAAGTTGGAAATCTTTTGCTTTGGATGTCCATTGAGTTATAGCAACTAAAACACTTGACAGTGCTTGTCTCAGCAAGAGCATACACCACATACTTTGGGAATATTCCCAAGCAGAATCTTATCCTCCTAGTGCCACAGCAAGCTCATTAGTACCCCAGTTACCCATTCAGTGGGACTAATCTCCCAGCCCCTGAAGTCAGTGAGGAGATTCAAGTTGTCTTTAGGATACTTTAATAAAACCTTAGATGGAGTTTGCATAATTTAAATCACACCACAGGAATTATTTTCCGAAGTTTTAAATGCTTGCTTATTTGCCAGTTTCTTTATTCCAAACTACTTGTTTTCCTCCATCTTAGGAGGAGCAGTGATGTGAACTGGAAAGGGGAATATGTTTATAAAGACTTCGTGTACATTTCTGCTATTTTCCTAAGTTTTTCCAGAGAAGGACTAGAATAAGCTTGCATTGGAATTTCATATAATACTAACCCAAATGCAAATATATATGTGTTGAACAGATTTTTTTTCTCCAAATATGTGTCCAGTTCGTGGGAAAAACTGTGGAATAAAGAAAGTGTCAGTTTAAGCTGTTGTAGTCCTCGTCAGTTCCAGTCATTCTTTATTGCTCTCTGGTCTCACAATAATAGGAAAATAATCTTTTGCAAAGTATCTTTTTATATGTAAGAGAAGAAGAATTGGTATTTGCCAAAAAGAACCCCCCTTCAGGTCCCAATATTCTTCCAGACTAAGTTTCTTCATTTCTTCAAATTTTTCTTTTCACTCCTATGCATTTTAACAGCAGTTTTGAAGTTTTTTTTTATTGGGAAAAAAAGATAATTAGGTATGTGGGAAGTGAGAAAGAATGAACCTACAAGCTGTACAGACAAAAGATACTATTTCACGTAAGTGTATTTATGGTAGTGGGAGGGAAACTTAGATCAAACAAGAAGAAAAGACTGGAGAGGATCTACTCCAGATTCCACTGATGTGATAACAACTGCTATTACTGTACCCAGCTTTTTGAATTAAATATTGATAGAAATAAGTGAATAAAAGTCTGAGTAAACTGAAATGTGTGTTCTGTCTTTGTAAAGTGCTTTTTTTTTTTCAGCAACTGGAGTACCAGAATCAACACCCTTTTATACAATTAATAGTACTAAATAAGGACATCAGCTGACAGGAAATAAGAAAGTTCCTATGGCAACTAAAAATAAGCACAGGAGGAAAAATGCATCAAATGCTGTCAGCAGACAGCATAAAAGGTGCCTGCATGTCGATAATACAATAGAAGCAGAATTAAATCCTACTTGCAAATATACACATTTTAATCACTTTTACTGGTACTTTTTTTTCTTTTCTGTTTTGTTGGGGTTTTTTCCCCCAAATAGGACTGTGATACCTTGGTTACAGAGTCTAATTACCAATGTTTCAGATTAGTTTGCTGGCATAGGATGCTGGTTTTGAAGCCTACAAAACACAGGGACAGCACCTTCCATCTTCAGGACAGCAGCTGTATCCCCTCGGATTTGGACACTGATCTAAGAAAACCTTTGGGTGCTTTAAGTCTCGTGCACCTCTGGCACTTTCTCTCCACGTTACTCTTTGGTTCCTGTGTACAAAATATTTGAGAAAAAATTTGTGTAGAAGCAGAATGTCTGATAGAGTTGTGCCTTGTGGAAGAAATAGAATTGTACCCATCATGTAGATATGACTTGCATTCATCTAAACATGCACTGGGCTTGAGAAGCTGTAGATGATAAAATCCCTGGTGGAGGGGAAACCTGAGTGTGCAGCTGCACTGCTGAGGCCACGTGCAAGCTGCTCCTTTCATCTCAGTGGGAGAACTAGTTTTAAGGACAGTTTAACTCTTGAAATTCCTGAGTTATCTGTTTTTCCTTCATATCTGATCTTCCTACCTTCACCACTCTCATAAAAAACAAAACCAAACTCTCTCCCACCCCTACCAGATTTGTGCATGGCAGAGAATGCTGCATTGCTTCCTCTTTGCTCTCTGAAGTTGTTGCTGCCCTTGCAGACACATCCAGGCTCCCTCTTCTTATGCAGAGATGTGGTTTTCATAGTAGAACTCTTCTGCTGAGCAGCACAGGACCCTGCCAGAGTGGCTTTGTTCACCATGGCTTGTGAGGTTGACAAACCCACTATCAGTTTCTTGGCTATCTCAGGAAACCTGGTTTCTGAGACAGAATATTCAACCCTGCAGGTAGCAATGGGATTGTATTTCTCTCCTATTATTTCTATCCTGTTAAGTGATAAAAATGTGAGAGAATGCCAAAGTAAGACCAAAAATAAGAACTAGGAGAAATGTGGTCAGACAGCCTTAATGCCAATAAAGATTCTTATATTTACTCAGGACTTCTGTAATTTCTGGGTTTTTTAATATGCCTGTTCTGATTGCTGACCCAGAATTTTGAATTCAAACTGTAAAAGGAATTCCATTGTTCCAAAGACAACTTTGTTTTCAGTTTTAATATATGACTCAGAGGACCTTCTGGGGCAAGAAGCCCACTCCTCACCTATGGTGAGCAGCTATGTCATATAATTGCTTCCATAAAACCAAATTGGGTGTGTTGCTATGTATATTTGTATATGCTTCCCAATCCTGTTGTTCCATGCTTATATGATAGTGTATGTCAGATGTAACCATCATTATGTGACTCAGGCTGCAAGTTGGCACATGTAACCACAGGCATGTGGAGTATGAACAGATACCAGGCAGTGATATCATTATAGCTTACTCTGCAGATTGGGTATGTACAGGCTGCTGTGAACAATACCCAGCCCTCTGTAGACTATACTTGCACTGCCTGCATGTCACCACATGCATAACTACAGAGAAATTTTGGAACAGATCATTAGGTAGTCCACAAACAAAACATCAGAAACTAGGTGATAGTCACTCAAAGGGAATCGCCTTCTCAAACTGGCTGACAAGAACAAGCATAAACACGTTGTGTTTTACTCTGACATAATTAGCACAGCAAAGAAATTAGCTGTCTTCTGATTGAGTAAAGATGGATACTGCACATAAATTCTCCAACAAACAAAATGTTTCTGAAATTATCCGAACCACGATGTCACTGTAAAGGGAAATTGCACATTATATTGTAGCAGAAATTCAGGGGATGGCAGCTGAGTGTTGGCAATTACCTCAAGATTCATAACAAATTCATTGTTATTCATGTCGTGCCTACAGGGGCAGAGCGGGCTGTGTCCATGGGAGCTACAGGCCTTGTGACAGGAAACCTTTGGTCTCTGAGCCACCCATTCCTGGCAGCAGCGTCAGGCAGGTACAGCTTGAAGCAGGAGGCAAGTCACAAGCTGTTCTGTTCTTCCCTCCTGTTTGTGAGTACACTGTGCTCTTCAACAGCTAGAGGAACTTACTGACCACTTCGCTGGTGCTGCTACAGAGCAGTGATTTGCAGTGATTACAGTTATCAGATTACAATGCAGTTTTTTCCTACTATGCTTGTGAAATGCTGCAGCTCATCTCACCTTTTATTCATGGCAGATGGTTGATTTGCTGAGTGTATGAATGGGTCCTGCAGGACTAATCCTCTTCCTGCTCCCCCGCACCACAGCTAGGTTATATTCTTCACCTTGTGTGAACTACCAGGGCCATAAAACAGACAGCATGTCTACTTTGTGCAAGTCAGACTTGACATTTAGTTTATCCTCTCATGTTCAACAGCTTTCTGCTGAGTTGAAATAACAGCAACCAGCAACAAGTGAAAAGAGCATCAGCAACCTCATAATTTTTGTTCCTTAGGTGAACAGATACTCCTGATTGGCTGAATCTAAAGACAAGTATTAAGAGACAAATAGAAGAAACTAAACTTGTAGTCTGAGTGTTTGCATCAAATAAGCTTTAAAGAACACATTGGGACATTGGAATTAAAAGGTTTAGGTTGGGTTTTGTTTTGTGGGTTTTTTAAATACATTTTTGAGGTAGAAATTGTTCATGTATTTATTACAAAATTAGTTTAGTTGTAACACAGAATGCACTAAGGTGTTGTACATATACCTGTAAGACCTATACTAAAGACTGCCTCTAGTGGCTCAGAACGTGATTGCTGAAATGCTGATTGCTCAAAATGCCAAAATTTATGGAGATTTAGGTCTTAAAAATATCTACAAAGCACAGCAACCAGTTTTCGTATGAAAAATGTGCTTCAAGCAATTGAAGTGCTAAAAGAATTTCAGAAGTCTTATTTGTAGAAGAGCTAAATGAAATGTCTTTCCTCTCTGCTCTGACATTTGTCATCTTTTGCTCTGATAAAGTCCACCTCCACTGGACCTGGTGAGCTTCTTGATAACATAAGTATTTGGCTTACTTACTTACAAAAATTTCTGTTCTAGCAACAGCAACAACTCTTTTGACAAGTGCAGTCAGATTAGTCTATCCAGCACTGGCGACTGTGTAGGCCCAAAAGATGAGAGGGAGCCTGCATTGATTATCATTATATCAGCAAAGTCCATTTTTGAAAATGTGTCTGGTGTTGGACAGGGAAGGCAGAGGCCATCACACAGGATCTGAAGTTCAGGTAACCCCTCCTGACCAAGAATGTGAACAAACTCCTAAAAGAAAGTCACTTTTCAGCTGGAGAGAAGTGAAAATGGGGAAAAAAAACCTCAAAAAACCAAAAAAAAAAAACAAAAAAACCCAAAAAAAACCACCAAACCCCCCCCCCACACACACACACACAAAAAAAACAAAAAACAAACAAACAAAAAAACAACCCACCAAAACAAAACAGGAATGCCTTTGCAGTGTTAATGTGTAGTGTAATGGATTTTTCCTCTATAGAATTACTCATGTTCTGAGAACTTCATACTAACAGATCTTATTTAGTAGCTCATGTGTAGTGCCTTTGTGAGCACTTGGAACAAAATTTCTGATACAAAATTGGACAGTGTACATACAAGAAATCAGTCTGTGTTGGTATGGGAGATTGCTCAGAAACTGAAGGAAATGTTGAAATTGGTGGGTCGAATGTTCTCTTTGCATGGTTGTCCTGTTCTGTTGGAATTAACTTTTCTCATTACAACCAAGTGTAAAATTTTGCATGAAACTGTTTTTCAGCTAATTTAGAGAAGGATCATTAATGCATGTATTCCTAAGAAAGGTAAAGCACTTTTGGCTACTACTGAAATGAAAATCCAAGTTGTTTAGTATCTCACAGGACTGAGCTAAGAGTAATCAGGGATGACTGCACAGTCCTGGGACTTCAGTCAATGAAGTAATGTCATCTGCTTAGTGACCTGCTATACTTAAATATTGCTGTCCCACAGGAAAATCATTGCGTATGTTTAACCTGAGAATAAGCAGAAATATTTTGTATTAGTAAATTAATACCAGGAATCATTGCATCCTCAAAACTGAGAGTACTTTTCTTTTTGAGTACATAGATTTTTTCCTTGCTCAACATGTTTCTGTTTGTTCAGTAAGTATAATTGGAAGAGGAAAAGTATATGACTGATGCATTAAAATCAATCTTGCTAGAAAATGCAATATTCAAAAAGTTGTCCAGATATTCTGGGAAAAAAAATCTAAGTGATGACAAAATGTAGTGCAGTGATTAGTACTCATTTGCCATATTGAAGGCAGAAATATTTGGTAGTTTAATTTTACTCATGATTATAAATGGCTTGTGACTTCAGTGGAAAGTCCAGCTATATCACAGCTTTTGAGATAACCAGGTTATCTTTCACATGCAGCTTAAAATGCATGTGGTAGAAGGGCATGTGACATGCATAAGTCACTGTCCCAAGCACAGTGCAGCACATATTGTTAGCATCTCACTGAACATTTTCATTTTATGCTAATATATGGTAAGAAAATTTTTCCAAGAAGTGTAGCAGGAGTGTTTGAAATCTTCTTACTGTAAGTCACTGGATTAATTTATTAAGCATGGACTCCAAATCCCTGTTCCAAGTTCAGGCCCTTCAAGAGGGCCTGAAGAGGGGAAGCTGCCAGAAACCTCCATTTTGTTAAAGGCTGTGATGGTAAGAAGGATGAAAACCTTTGGGGCTTGTATCCATATTCAGGTACTGATGGTTTGAGCTGAGGAACAGGAGCTCCAGGGGTGCCAGCTTCCCCAGTGAGAAGAATGAACTGGAGGAAAGGAGCTAGGAAGCCCTTAGCCCCTACTGGCAGTCTGGTCCCTCTGATGGCACAGGGTCCTTGGACTACCCCTTCACTTCTGAATGAAGTGAGACCACAGAAGATGTACGACCTTTTGACCACTGGGCATAGGCTGCCCATGTCCACCCTACACACTTGGCTCTACATCTCTTCCAGCTGCCCAGTGGCATTCCCCTGACCCCAGCTCACAGCTGCTGTCTGAAGTGAAGCTGTTGTCTTGCTGTGAAGCTGAAGTTGCACCTTGAGTTCCCAGGGCTGTGGCATGGTGCAGGGAGGCTGTCCAAGGTGGCCAGTCTTTTGAAACAGTAGTGGAGGCCATGTCTGATGTGGTATTGGAAGTATTAAATAGTATGGGTGATCTCCAGCCTGGAATCTTGGCCCTCTTATTTACCAGGTAAGAAACTCTTAACCAAAGTCCTAGATTAAGCCTGACTGTTTTTTTCGGCTGTTGCCTTGTGTTCATGGAAAACCTGCTGTTAAAAAGGGCTGCTTTGTGAAATTGCATATAGACAGATTTTTACTGTTTGTCATTGGATTGTATTTTAGTACTATATTACATCAACCCCAGAAAGACACCAGGGAAAATGGAAAACATGTTGCTGCTGTCATCCCAAGTTTTGTTTGCAGTTCTTTACATAAAAGCTGTGATTCTGCAAGAATTTTGAAGACGATCTTGTTCTTGTCTGTGCTAGGTTTCAGGAATATATTGTTAGGTACTAAATCAGATCTTGGTTTTGCATGTTTGTAGTATGTTTATGTAAAATCAACTGGTCTAAATGGTGCTCCTAGGAAAGCATATCAGCACTTCAAACCAAAAGATTTTAATTTTCACTGTACCCATACTTTTTGTTACTGCCAGCATTTTGTTACTGTTTGCATATGTTAATATTATATATTTAAAAAAATGTTAAAAGCACATAAAGTTTCAAAAATCAAGCAGTAAAACATAATTCTGCTTCTTTCTGGCAGCAGTCTGTGCAATTTTAACTAGCTTGATTTGGATTTATGCACTGTGATCAGTCTTTAATTGAAAGAACACACTTTTTTTTTTTGTACTTGTCAATGAACCTCTTCTACTGGAACTTTTAGAGTCAGATACCTGTCATGGAAACATGTTTCATGTAGATGGTCCATTAATGAACTCAGTATTTGATTTTATCCTTGTCTTCAAGGAGCAACCAATACTGATTCATTTCATATTGTGCAAGACTGATGTAATGCAGAATTATTTGTTTCCTTACAACCATTTCTTTCACGTTCATCATTAGTGTACTCAGATGTTTTGCAGGCAGTAATGAACTTCTTGCCATACTTGTTTGCTGTAATGAAGAGTATTATTAGTCCCATTTTTCAGATAATAAGCTGAAGCATACAAATATGAATAATAACTTTAAGTACAAATTTTGGACACTGAGTAAGAAAACAATAGACCGCTGTTCTTTAGACTTCATTAGTTCACAGTACAGCCCTCCCCAGTGTCAAGTGTGCGTGTGAGATCCCACACTTCTGGAAGACTACTACAGTCTTCTGCTCAAGCTGATGCACAGCTAAGGGGCTGAGGAAGGATGCTTTGGGGAATGGCTTTGTGAGGTTAGCTAGCTATAAGATCTAGAAAGGAGATCTGTGCCTTTTCCCTTACCAACCACAGGGAATGATCCCATTGATGCAACCACCTTGTGTAACCCCCACTTCAGTTTGGCGTCTGTCTTCTGGCACAGCACAGATGGGAAAGGCAATTGTAGAGACAGTCTGGGCTTAGCCTCCTTTATCCTGGGGTCAGAAAACAATAGGCTTAGCATGGACAGAATCCTTGGAAATGCTATTTATCAACTGCTACTAAGCATATGCAATCAGATATTTTCTCTATTTATAACTTGGCTGTATTTGCACATTATACCCATCCATACATATAGATGCACAGCAAAAACCTTACCCATCACAAAGACTATTCAATGCCAAATTTCACTTCCTTGCCTCAAGACATCATACTGCCAGAAATTATTTACAAAACTGTTGAAATAATCACTGGTAAATAGCGTGATTGGTAAATAATATATTTTCTGCTGATTTTATTATTGAAAACAACTGGACAATTTATGCTAACACTCTTTTGGAAATCAGACATGGAACATTTCAGCCCTAGCAGTTAAATTCTGGAAGAGTTTTTAATGACTGAAATTAAGGGTTTCTAATGGGAAGAGTTGGCAGCATTAACTACAAAGAGCCTTCACCATTCAGTCTGCAATTGCTTCTCCCGAATTGTGAGTTGCAAATCACCTCCATCCCTAATTCTTGCCAGAGTTACAGTCCCTGGTAAGAGGGGAACCCAGAAGTTTTAATTTTTTACTTGGATAATGAGAGTAGAGAGGCTGGGTAGCTCTAGCATATAGTATTTTTATGAAGAGCTCACTGCTAAAAGCATATGTGGAAGTATTTGAGGACAAATTAAGAAGCAGAAATTATTTGTGTGTACATGGTACACAATGCCTGTAATGATTTTTCAATTTAATAATTTTTCTGGAATGAGTAAGAATAGTGTTATCTGTTACTTGCACAGTTGATAACTTCAGATGTAGAATCAGTGTGTTTACAGTTTTGGTTTGGTTTGATTTTAGTCATATGCATTTGATGTGAGAAAGATGTAGACTTATGTTAACATGAGTCCAGCCACAAATAAAAAAAACAGTATGTAGTTGACAGGGCAAGTAAATTATAAACAGTGTATACAAAGGAGTATGATTGTGATACAAATGGTTTGGGTTTTTTTTTTTTTTACTTTGCTTATAGAAATACCAAGTGCAACAATGCCATTACTTTTTAAATAAGCTTATCTCTCAGGTATCCTGGCTTAAAAAGAAAGCCAAACCTTTGAAGTGTTTCTTTAGCTTCAGGTAAAGGCAATACTTCGTAGAATCCATGCAGGAATTATTTTAACAGCATGAGGCTAAAATGGGCTTACTTTTACATCTTTGGGAATTGTCAGTCATTTTGTACCTGTTCATTTCACAGTCACATTCCAGTTACAATCTGTCTATAAAAGCTGGAAAATACAGCATGGAAAACATTATTATGTATTGAGGTATTCATTGGAATATTTGGTGTGTGTATTTGGGAGGGGGTGAGGGAGAGCATCAGCAAGGAGGTGTTTTTTTCCTACACTTGCAAGACTTGAGCCAGTGAGCTTCTTGTGACTGGAAAGTTGATGCCAGCACATCACAGAAAACAGATTTTCACTATGAGCACAGGCATCCCCCAACTGCAGGTGTCAGGGGACAATAGAAAAGCCAGATTTTTGTGATCGATGATGCAGAATTGACTGGACATACTGTAAGAGTCAACATCCTGAGTCATGTTTTTTACCAATGTAGTGGTAAAATTATTGGTATTTTAGAGAATTGATATTTGAGAGCTCTAGCTAGGAAGTTCATCCTAAGTACAAGAACAGTCCTTTAAACTAGGAGCTTGCAGTCTGTTTGTTTCCTTTCCGCACTGCTAATTAAAGCAACACAGGATATACCTGATGATAAAGGCTCCACGTTCTTACCTTATTTACTGTGTGACTCCTTCTTGGAGCTATGGCAGCTAGCAAGCTACTGAAGAAGTCTGTTCCTGTTGGAGATGGATACCTGAATTTGTTAACATCACAATGACCTTTTTTTCTCACTTCTTTAATTTTTTTTTATTTCCTGATGCAGCCTGTATTGGAATGATTACAGGCTGCAATCACTTAGCAGAACATAGGGGAGCAATGAGGGCGATACTGTCCACGTTATCTCACTGTGATCACAGTTAATAAAGCTCCATTCTGACCTGTTCTAATTTATACTTGTGTTATTACACACTTGGATTGTCCAGATCTCCCGCTCCAACTTCTAGCCTCAAACGTTGATGGTAACAAGGTTTTTATGATAAAAAAACAAGAGAGTCACTTGTATATTAAAAAGAAAAATCTGCTTTGTTTTCCCCTTTTCTTCTTCAGTTTCATGTCTTTTAGAGGTCTTTGCATGGCATTTCAGTAATCTTTATGTTCAATAATTCAAGCAGCTTTTTTAGCCCAAAGGAACAACTTTTAAAAGTACTCTTTTTCTTAGCCAGACCACATCTGCTCTGAACAGAAACATATTACTTGGAATTTATGGTGTAATATTGTTTCTCTGAGTCATCATAATGAATCCACATTAGTTTATTATCACTTACACTCAGGCCCATCACATTATATTAATGATGTTAGGTCGCTTGTGTATCTGAATACTAAAGTCTACCCCACTGTTTCTGTTGCCCTGTCCTGTGTTGCTTAATATAATTGCTGCTGCTCCTGGGCTAGTTCTGTTGTCACTATACCTGTGCCTATAACTACACAACATCATCTACTCAGAATGTATAGAATGGATATATTTTAGATTTGTAGATATTATCACTTTTAAATAAAATATTTACAGTCTTGAGGTACAACCCATAAACATAGGAGTTTATGTTCATGATTACCAACATAAAAAAGCCATCCTTTTTTTCTTTAAATTGAAAGGTTTTGGTTTAAAATAAGCACACATTTCTTTAAAAATGCTATTTATTCATGGCAATGGCAGTCTGTTCTAAGGCCTAATTTTGCTCTTACTATTCTCAGATGTTAATGAGTTCAAAAGTGCATTTTTGCCTTATAAATCTTCACGTTGTATAAGTCTTTTAGAAAAGAGGGTTTGTTTGGTGTGTTTGTGGTTTGCTGGTTTTTTTTTTAAACTTTGAGCTTTTTCAGTTTCTATTATATTGGGTGAAGCTTTCCTGAATTACTTCCAGTGGAATTTTTAGTTGTGAGCTGCAAACACAATATTTTCTTAATTTGTGTTGTTTCATCTAAAGCTGATAGACTGAGTTAAAAAAGCAGAAAAAGGAGTTTCTGTCTTATCATTTACAACTCCCAAATGGACAAGAAAAACATCAGTTGAATCTGAAAATTAAAGAATATATAAACATATTTGTGGCAATATTCTTACATGTGTGGCTGCTTTTCAGAAGTGCCTTGGCATCTTAATGGCATTGATTTTGATGGGTAAAAAGCAGCTGGCCTACTGCAGTAATTCTGAAATCCCACAAGGCAATGAACTGCTTTATTAGGCAGCAAATACCTTTTAAAGCGAGGCCCATGATGACCAGAAACAATATGTTATTTCACTAGCTACAATTAATATTTCTTTTGCATAATAATGTAGTTTTAAATACAAAAGTTTTAAATAGTCTTAAAGCTTCATTTTTATGAAACAGCAGTAAAGGGTCATTTATTTTACCTGTAGAAGTGATTTTAACAGGCTCTTTATGTGTATTCTTAAAATTTTAGTTCCATCTTTCATCTCAGTACTGCTTATAAAAATCTTAAGACAAAATAATCCCCAGGAAATGTGTCCATCGTTATTACCTGACATAAATATCTATGTATCTGTGTATCTATATAGATACCTGTATAACTAATCCTCTAAATGAATGTACATGGTACAGATCAAAAAATTGTGAACAGGTGAAAAATACAAAGTTCAACATAACTATAACAAAAATTGAAAATGATCATGCCAACCAATGAAAATTGAACTTTTTCGTCTGCGCTGATGGTGTCCATAGAATGCAGCCCAAACAGGGTTGGAGCCCAAGTGTGCAGTCAGCAAGCCAGGACACTGCCAGTTGCATCCCTCTGGGCACAGGGAGCACAGCCTGTCATGGGGAATGGCCTGGGTGGTCTGTAGTATAGACAAGCCTATTGAATAACAAGCCAATTTTCACTTTTTTAGCTTCAAAAGGGACTTTCTTTTTAGTAAATCAATCAGGGTTATCTTTGATATTTTATTCTTAAAGACATCTTTTTGGGGGCACAGAAAGGTAAAAATCAAGAGATATTTACTATTTATACAAATACTCCATGCTTATTGCTCATAAGGAGCAATTTAAAATGACAAATCATTATTCTATAAATCAGATCTAGACAGACAACTTACTGGACTCCTTCCAATATACACTTAGACATGCACCAAAATACCAGAGTGTAATTACTTTCATTATGTATTCCAATTAATCTGAAAAGAACTGAGTCTGTAAAAATGGCATCCTGCTAATTTTTACTCACATAACCCCCAATATTATTTATAGAATTGGTTGTCCTCTGTTTACTTGATTAAAATATGGACTAATCAGGCACTGCTTTTCCAGAAATAGTTCTTTACTATGATAATTTGCCATCTTCTGAAATTTTCTTTATTTAGCCAAAACACAAGTGCATATTTTACTTCATAGCAATTCTTGAAACTTGTGTCTGCTTTGGAACCAATGACTTAACTAAAAAAATCCTAAACAAAAAAGCTATTTTAATATGTATCTTCTACACAAGAGAAGGTATATTCTCTCGTGTAAACCCATTTTCTGATATTCTGAAGATGTTTTGTTGTTTGACCACAGTGCTTTGCCAATAATAAGCATAATCTTTTTTTATTTTTATTTTGGAGATTATTTTATAATGAGCTCATCTTCCCCTTTGACATTGCTTCAATCAGGAGAAGGATATGTGGCCATTGAAGACATATAACTCTTTCTGACCCTGTATTATCAATGATTTAGATCTTCGTTGTCTTTCAAAAGCAATGACTTTTCTGTCATTATTATTTGTTTCAAAACCTGCTTCCTTCTTCCGTTAAAATGGAGATTCATTTTTGCATATTTGAAGTTCTCCATAAAGGGGAAAGAAATCACATGAATCTTAAAATGTCATAAGATAGTAAAATGTATAGCTAAGAATATACTACAAATGTAGCATATTTTAATAAAGAACCTTTAGCTCTCTTAAAGGATTGGAAAGTTAAAGGAAGAAGCTCGATTGCACTGCCCTGGAAAACATGTTGTATATGACAGAAGAGAAGTGTATAGCAAAACCTGAGCTCTGAGACGATCAGATCAGTCTGGGAACTTTCTCCACCCTTGGGGCAGTTGAGCAGGTGAGGTGCAGACTTGCTGAAAGTTGGTGTAGGGAGTGGGCTCATGTCAGCCCTGCTTTGGTAGCTGGGCTCTTCCTGGACAGATGGTACCTGCACAGACAAGATCACTGAAGACAAGGATTCTTGCCTTGGTGGCCAGTGTGCAGCAGTCCGTAGAGCTCTTCTGTGAAGGGAGGAAAGATATAGCTTTTGCCTACTCCTAATCCCCCAGCTTCCCAAACACTGAATTATTAATTACACCTATAATCCTCTCCTCCTCTGTTTAAGTCTTCTCTTCTGACCTTGTTCCTCCCTCTTGTCCCCTTCTTCACTGGCACCATGCTTCATGCAGTGCTTAATTACTCCACTGCATTTTGTGTTCTCTAGTTTGAAGGCCCTGTTCTTTGTTTTGTCATATTCTGGTAATGCAAATAATCCTCTTCATTTGAAGGTATTTGTATTCTGTGATCTTGTCTCCCCTGAGCCTTCTCTTTGGCAGACTGTAGAAACTGAGTTTCATCTGTCTAGTCCAAGTCACTAGATACCTTTTAATGATGTTCTCTTGGTATGTGTTTTCTGTGCTTTCATGGCACTTCTAAGCTGTGGGGAGCAGAGTAGACCCAAAATAAAGTCCCAGTGAACTTACCTACATAAAGCATGCCATATCTTGTGTTATTTTTACAGCATAACTGTGTAAAATCACTCATCCCTTCTGAACTTTTATTGCAACTCTTCATGTGAAGGCAAGTACCAAGGAAAAGGGGTATCCACTAACTTATCAACAATCTGTCAATTTAAAATCTGTGCCCAGTCTAAAATATGTGTCTATGATTCAGCATGCAAGGCAGTACTGAGACCATAACTGTTTAGAGACATTTTGGCTTGTGCCTTGTCTAACACATTGATTCTAATGAAGTTATTTGTGGCTTGCATTGACTGCTTTGGAGTCTTGTCTTTCCTAAACCTTTTCTTACAGGTACAAAGTTGATGGAGAGTCTTGTGATTCATGGCAGTAAGGATACATTGGAGAAGATAACAACTAGAAAGCATGAGGCTCCTTCATGCCCTGGATCCCTTCATAGAAAGGAACTATGTAATAACTTACAGAATGAGTTAATTGAAGAAGCTATGGAAGTACAGTGATGAGAAAATGATCAATGGTCTCTGATGTACAAAGGTACTGTCTTGCAAGCACTAATGTCTCAGCTGGTTTTCCTCCATCATCTTGTTGTAAGTGATGGGGAGTGGCCTGTTGAATAACAAGCCAATTTTCACTTTTTAGCTTCTTACCTGCTACTTTCTTTTGACCCTGATGGTTTAATCAGTTCCACCTGGGCTGAATGCTTCATGTAACTGGAGCTCAGGGAGGGCAACAGCAGCAGGTTGCAAGAGGCTCATAGTAATAACTGCCATTCAGCTCTGTGCAATCTGATTTTATTGGAATTATTTGCTACAGATGGATATTTTGAATCATCAATCATTTAAAACCCCTCTTTGTCTGAGGTATCTTGCATCCACTAGTTGTGACTACAAAAGTTAAAGAGTAAAACCTGTGCCAAAAATACCTTACTTTTTTCTGCATATCTCATTATTTAGTGAATATTTCTGGAAAAATAGAAGTAAACTTAGGACAATGCTTTTTCTAGAATATTATTTATCTCACTACCTCCCCTTTTTGCTTTAATATTATAAATGATAATTGCACCCCCTGGGTATATCTTGGCTGATATCTAAACCACATCTCGAGCTGTTTTCATTTTACTATGAAAAATTATTTGAAATGAGAAGCTACAGATGATTTAATACCAGGACCACAAAATGAGCTATCAATAAATCTCTATTATTTAAAAAAGCTAAGTGATGTTGAGATTTATTAAATACCAAATATAATTTCACTGCTACCAAATGCCATAACTGCATTCTTTTAACTGCATTAAAAACAAAGGAGAAAATATAAAAATAATAAGCTTTATGCATTCAGAAATCTCATAGAGCACAAATAATTACTCTGGTCATGACTTGATAGTACACAAAGGATCTGCCCAGTTCCACAAGATTTCCCAAAACCTTTCTGTTACTAATAATGCTTAATGACTTCAGTGGGAGCAAGAACTTTTCCCTAAGAGGGTTACTTTCTCTTGCTGTTACTGGAAAGTCCAAACCAAAGAACTTCATTAAAATTACGTTGTGCTTTCTAGCACAAATGATGATGTCTTTTGTAGGCATCTCCATAAGAGGTAAGTGGCATGGATGGATCTTCTCTAGTCCTTGCAGGAACAACAGCCTGGGGATCCCACAAGCTGAAGTAGGCGTAGTTCAAAAAGTTGTGCTTAATCATCTGACAGGGAATGCCAACAGGCAAATATACTGGAAAACACCATTTGGCTGTAACACAGGTCCTCGGAGGATAGGTAGGGAAAAAATGAAGGGAGTGCAACAGGTAAATTCCTATTTGCAAAACGATCCTCTTCCAAGCCTGGGTCTTGTATCATAAAGCAGTTCAGGATGTCCACAATTGCCTCAGATGCTTTGTGCAGGCTCTGCAGAGAAATGTGTTCAGTGTGAAGAAGATACTCTTAAATATAAATACTAATAATTTTTCTCCGTCCTTCTCTTCTAAAATTATAGGCATTTCTAACTGAATAGAGTTGAAATAGTCTTTGCTTGTTAATCTGAATAAATTCAGATTTATTATGGAAAAATATGAAGTAGCTTTTCCTTATGTACAAGACTCCATGGATTCCAAGACAATGGTATCAAATTCAACATTCTGTTACAAATTCCATTTTTTTTTAATTTCAACACATTAATTTATTAGAACATGTTGCAATCATTTTTCTTTCCTATCCTCCTCCTGGAGGAGGGGCCCAAAGAAGAAAGCCCATGCAACCAAAGTTTGTGGTTAAATATATTTTTTGACATGACATTTATTAATGATTTTTCCACAATCCTTCACTATCAAGATATTTTTTCCTTAAGATTTCTGGCAAGAGGTTAATGCAAAAGGTGGCTGAGCAGAGTTACTCCCCAGGATCTGGAAGCTGTAGACTGCCTTTCCTGCTAGTGCTGAGGCTGGAGCCAGCACACCACCAGTCAACTGGGCATTGCCTGGCACCACCCTGCAGTCCCAGCTCTGAGTGTCCACAGGGAGAAAGCACCTCTTCTTTTTGTCCTTTTGGGGTTTCCTCCTTTTTTTTGCTACAAGGTCCAAAACCACTGCATTTTAAAAAAATCTAAAAACACAAATAAAATGTTATATATTTTATATATTAAATATTAGGTTTTGGTAAACTGAATTACCAAAAAATCTGTGGATTTTTTCAACTCATTTCATAAGCAAGAAGATATAAACTTGCATGTATCTGATGTCAGCCTTTAACAGATTGCTTGGTGCAACAAGAAAACTTAGAAAGTGTCTCTAGTCAAAAATCTCAAGAATGCAAAAGACAATGCCAACAATCTGCATCTGTGATGCAACAGTCCGCTATCTGTTTGGTAAATAGTAATATGTTATAGAAGCTAATCTAATGCATACAACTCTATGAGTATGAAAGGAAAGAAGCAAAACAGGTATGATATGAAATATGTGCTGGGCAGTCTTCTGAGGAGTGGGAAAAATGTGAAAAGAGAATACAATTTTATATTCTGTGTATTCCAGTTCTTAAAAGCCATCTGAGCAAAACATCTACTATTAGCTTCCCTGTAAAGAAGAATGGGGAATGGGTGGCTAAAATATATGAAAGGAACAATAGGCTAAAAGCTAATTGCTCCTATTTCCATATAATTCAAAAATATAAAATTGCCTGAGCAAAATGACAAAAGAGATTTATTCCTAGCCTGTGAATAACTGAAGGCTTACTTATTTCCCTATTCTAGAAAAACTTGCATAGGAAAGTTGAAACAGGAAGCTCATGTATGCATTTCTTTCCAGGGTGAGGTTTGTCATTCAAAGATGCTGCGTAGCTCTCAGGCCTGAGCAGGGACAGGTCGTATCTGGAGATGCACCCTTCCCTTGCACAGGCTTCAAATCCCCCACCACAGCTTTAAAGTCAGCACCACCTTTTTATGTTAGGAGGATCTACTGCTCTCCCCAAAAGCATCCTGGAGAGGGTCTTTGTGCCAGAATAGGTGTTGTACTCTCTTCCCCACAGCAGGGGTGTTTGTGGTGACTGAGAAGGTCATGGTGCAGAGGTTCATGGTGCAAAAGCTTCCCTCAGCACTGGTCCATCAACCTGAATTGCTGGATCTCTGCTTTGTCTCACAAAAACAGAGGACACCATCTCCTGACTTAACAGGAGGCTCCAGTAGCAAGAAACACTCCTGTAACTAGAAGTAACAATTAAACTCAATACTGGCAGTGCTACATAGCAGAACTTCAAGTTTAATAGCTCAAAAGTTAGGATAGTAAGGATCACTCACAAGAAAGCACACATCAAATGCATTTCTTTGAAAAACTAAAGCAATTAATCTAAAACTACCAAGACAGAAAAAAATAATGAAATCCATAGAACTGAGTGAAAGGCAGTATTGTCACTACTGTCATAGTATCGTAGGCTTATAGCATAATTCAGAATGAAAATGTTCTCAGAAGGTCACTAAGCCAACCTCCTGCTCAAGGCAGGATCACCTCTGAGCCCAGACCAGGTTGCTCAGAGATATACCCATATGGGCCCTGTGAACCTCCAGAGATGGAGACAGTACAGCCTCGCTGGACAGCCTCTTCCACAGCATGGTGGGGAGAACACATTCCCTTTCAACTAACCTGAATGTCTCTTATTTCAAATTATGCCTCTTTTCTGTTGTTCTCTTTCCATCTACCACTGTGAAGAACCCAGAACTCTCTTCTTGCCAAAAACACCCCTGTAGATACTGGGGGGCTGCTCTTGGTTCCTCCCATAGCTTTGTCTCTTCTGGGCTGACCAAGCTGTTTCCTTCACTCTGTTTTCAAAGGGAAAATGCTCCAGCCTCCACCCAACCTAGGGGCCTCTGCTGAACTCAATCCAGTTTGCCCATGTTGTTCTTTGTTCAGTATCTAGATAGTCCCTTCCCTCAAACTACTGACTAATGCAGCCCAGGAGATTTCCCAGTCACCTTCTCCTTTATGTGCCAGAAGTGCACTCCAAGAGGACTCACCAAATGATTTCCTGAGGAAACAACAGTAGGTTGGGCAGTCTGCAGTTCCCTGGGTTGATTTTTGTGCCATTTTGAAAATGTGTGAAACACTTTGTGTCAAAGGAAGGGACTAGAGGGAATAAAACAGAAGAATGGACCATTTTAAGCTCTGGCTTACAGCTTTTCAGCTTACAGATTTTCACCTAGGTCAGAAAGAATCTGAAAGAACTTTGAAAGATCCACGAATTGTCTTCTGGACTGTGAGAATGACAAATTACGTCAGATTATGACTCTGCTACATAATGCTAAATCTAATAGCGATCAGTGTAGGATGCCTAGAATTTGGGTATCAGAAAGAATATAAATGAAAGGTTCTCTTGGGTGGAACACCATCTGGTACCCCAGGACACCTTCTCATCTTCAGCAGTCATTGACTTTGGACTGGTGGGGCTCTCAATTACACCTAAACCACTCTGCTAATCAATCCTTGTAATCCCATTGTTTACAAACTCATTAAATTCCTTTGTAGCTCATTATAACTTTGGTACCAATAAATTATGTAAGTAAATTCTCTATTATGTTGGAAAAATGCTTCCTTTTGTTTTACTTAAACATAGAGTTAAGGCTGTCCAGTAGCTCTTGTGTAACAAGAAACAATGGGAAATGAACAATTCACTGTTCACCTTTTTTCCATGGTATGCATTTCTCTTGGATCCCATCAAAGCTGCTCTTGAGCATTTTCTTTCCTGATGAGCTTCCTTTGGGATACATTTCATATGTCCATCTGTCTTTCATCCCCTTCCCATGTGTCTCTCCCACAAACACCAGTTTGAGAACTGTTTACAAAACAGTCCACAGATCTCCTGGCAGACTCTTAAGCAAAACACAGCCTCTAGCCAAAGTCTGTGTTTTGGAAACGGTTTTTCTTTAGTAAGTATAGTTTCATTTTTATTTGATTATCTCCATTGGCTAAATGTGGTTAGCTAGCATTTTACAACAGCTATATTTCTTCAGCTGGAAAGACAGGAAAGACAGGAAAGACTCTTGTGCTGTATTTGGAAATGGGAGTGAAAGAGGTCAGGAATGGCCTTTACCAAGGTCTTTCAAGCTTTTTGTATTCAGAAGGCTCCACACATCCCATGTCAAGGTGACTGCCTGGTGGAGGCCATCACTGCCACTCAGGAATTCAGGTGGGAGGTTTTGGAGGAGGATTGGATATTGGGAGGGAGAAGTGGGACAAAGATGTTGGGGTGTGAGTGCCTGCACACAGCGCCTGCTGGCATCTGCCCTCTGGGCTGTGGGCATCCTGCCAGAGCAGTGCTTGCTCACAGTTCTGGGTGCCTCATTCCCTCAGGAACTGGGATCATGCTTTTCACAGCACCACCACCTTTGCCTCTGCTTGGGCCCGGGTGCAGCACCTTTGCTGTGCCAGCACCAGGTGCAAACCCTTCCTCTGTAACAGTGATCCTGCAGAGCACAAGACAGTCTTAAAATATTACCCTTGGTGGAGTATTTTGGGTTTAGTGACCTTAGAATCAATAGTGATATAAATCAGTGCCATAAAATTATTTCTTGCTGTGAAGGGAGAGTTTCAGCACACTGAGGTGATGAAGCAGCATGTCCTGGACCAACTGTACCCACAACTCTGTGCACTGCTCTGTGAGGCTTTAGTATCCATCATGTGGCAGAGAACCTCCTTTCCATTTTTTTATTATACAGAACTGCAAAAGTGCATTTTATCCTTTTATTAGCAAGCCAGGTCCACCAATAATTTTAGTTCTATGGGTGGACTTACTTTGGGAGTAAGTTTTCTGGTCATTCAGTTCAGAGCTGCATGTGTTGCCCTACAAAGCAAACTCCTCTCCTTGTCTCATCCTGTACCTGGTAAACACAAAGCCCACCAACTAGAGACATTATTCTAAATAGAGCTGGGAAAGGACAATGTATTGTTTTTTCCTTACAGTAACTAATAATGGTTATGAAGTATAAAAAGGGAAAGAACAACAAGGCAAAGCTACTGATTCTGTCCTGGGTGACATTTGGTTTTAGTCTAGGCTTTGGAAAACCTAGAGCATTTTCCTCAAGTTTATCATATTTTATGTGTATCTAGCTTATTTTTCAGGTTTGAGTTTGAGCAGAAGTGTGTGCCTTCAAGACATGGTGTTTGTAGTTTGTGAATGGGCAGAACCAAAGGGGAACTTTGTCACATAAAGCCCCTGAATTTTCTGTTTCAGGTGTCATACACTGTTTCACCTTTTCTTATTAAGTATTTTTGTGAAGTAAAGTTGAGGCTGTTCAGCCTGGAGAAGAGAAGGTTGCATGATAGCAACCTCCCAGTATCTGAAGAGGGCCTGCAGGGAAGCTGGAGAGGAACACTTTATCAGGAACTGAAGTGATAGGACAAGGAGTAATGAGTGCAAATTGAAAGACAATAGGTTGAGATTAGATGTTAGGAAGAAATTCTTTACTGTGAAGGTGGTGAGACACTGGAACAGATTGCCTTCACTCTGTTCTCAAAGAGATTGCCCAGAGAAGCTGTGGATGCCTCATCCCTGGAAATGTTCAAAGACATGTTGGATGGAGCTTTGAACTACCTGGTCTAGTAGGAAGTGCCCATGCCCATGGCGGTGGAGTTGGAACAATATAATCATTGAGGTCCCTTCTAACTCCAACCGTTCCAAGATTCTATGATTCTATATCAACACTCCAACATTCTCTTCCACAAATAAAAACTTCTGTTTTCTAGCAGCTCCATTCTGGTGACAAGCCACGCAGACAGATAGTGTCTAGATCTAGAAAACTGATACTTTTCCATTTTCCCATCACAGTAAAAGGAGCAAGCTGAAGGTACTTAACAAAGTTGATGTGCATTTTCTTCAGCAGTAGTGTCAGTAGTTTGAAGATCTTTCACTTTTCTTTGATTCAGCCATTTAGTTCATTGTATTAGTTTTCTTTAATACCATTATTATTATTAATACCATTATGTGCAAGAGCTTTCTTCTTGTGTTATCCTGGTCATAAGCCTAAATTGTGTAAAGCTAAAAAGAGAAGGCCAAAATGCATTCATTTTGACAGTGCAGATAGCATACAGAAAATAAGAGCATTTACCTATGGCTTACTCCAGCACAGTCTCTGACAGATGATGCTGAAAATATGCAGACAGATGATCTGCATAAGGTTTCTGTGAGTACTCTGGGCAATATTTCTGACTAGATCCTCATCTAATTTAAGTTGGCATGTGTGTGTAGACCACACTTTAAAATTATTTCAGTTATGTGCAATGAACATGTTTATGTCAAATTTAAAGGTGGCCAAACATCACAAGCTCTATTAACCAAGGAACCATTCTTTCCTACTTGAGTGATAAAAATTTTAAAGCTGGTTAAAACTGCTATCCAGCCAAATTCTTTTCATTGGGAAACCTTTCCAGAAAGGCTTCCAGTATATATTCAGTCTCTTTGAGACTCTGTAGAAAGAGTTAATACAATACAGAAAAGTTCCACAAGTTGCAAGAAAAAAAATCCATATTAACTCCAGGGAACTCATATAGAGAAAAAAAAAAAAAAAAAAAGTAGAATTTGATTTAAAATAAATTTTCATGTGATCCATAAAATTACAAACTTAACAGTGAAAGAAACTGACAAATATTTAAAATGTGCTTTCTGTAGGCAGTGTTTCAGATTATGATACTTTATTTCAAAATTTATCACTTGGGAGTTACAATTCTTATGTACTGTTATTCTTCAAAGTAATTCTATTTAACTACATTATGATGAACACTAATAGGAATACTATGAGTATTTTGAAAAATGTTCTCTATGGATGTCTGTATTCCATTGTGTGTGTTGTTACATCAGGTTGAATTCAGTTAAATTCTATCTCAGAACTCTACAGGTAATCTTATTTTCATTTATGATTAAAAATTATTCATGATTTCTGTTTTCAAAATTTTTCAATAGATAAATTTATAAACCTTAGTCAATATACACTTAATCTCTAATACTACGGTTATAATTCATTAAATAGGAATAAATAATGTACATATTTCTTTTGCATACTGTCTAATTGCACTTAGTGTATACTATCCAAATTACACATGCAAATTTTGTTTCTCTGAGATATACATACCATTTATTTTCCACTTAACTTAGTTTTGTTTAGGAGGTAAATATGACAGCTTTTATTTACTCACACCTGTTTTTCAGTAAGGGTATTTTCCTCTCAAAACTACTCTTACACAATTTTTCATTTGTAGCTGTAGATGGACCTGTACTGCTGGATAAATCAGAAAAGTTGAGGTGTTCGCCTTCATCAACACTCTTGGTAGACATGCTTTTTAAGGGACTTGTAGAAAACGTGGATATAATTTAAGAGGAAACAGTCAGTTTAGGATTTAGACTTTGTTAGACCTTGAAAAGAGTTTGAGGAAACTACAGTACTTAATCAAAGTGCTTGAAGATTCTATTTCCTAAAGTATGAGAAAAGAAAGAAATCAATATTTTATTAAATAAGCTGTTAGCCACAAAGGTTTACATCATCCAGTACGAATTTCTGAACAAGAGAAAGGTAAAAAAAAAAAAAAAAAAGCAGACTCTGTGCTCTATGTCCCCATGGAGGGCCTGGGCAAATTCCTGCCTCCATGCTGAACGTTTTCCCAGTGCCACGGTGGGAATTGGAGGAAGTAGAGCTTCCAGAGTCAGTGCCACTGACATTGCTGTCCCACTGCCACAGTCCCTCTGCCCCTGTCCTCCTGCCCCTGCCCAGCTTCTGGTCTCTCTCCTGCTCTGGGAGCAAGTACTAGAGGGTCCATAAAGAAAACTGAGCATGTGCCACTTTCCATCAAGGATTGCATCTGTATTTTTCCAGTCTCTGCAGAGGCCGTAGTTGAAACATTATGTTTAAGCCCACACGAGTACAGGACTGTTGAATATTTAGTTGGCTCTATTATTTTCTTTCAACTAGGACAGGATATAATCTGATGCATTTCTAAGTGATTGCAGTATCTGGAAGTACATCTTTCTTTCCTGCATGGAGCTGTTGTATACCCGTTCTGAAGTACATGGAAGAATATTTCTGCTTCTTTTTAATTCTTCTTCTGACATTTTTCATAGTCTTACTGTGTTTGGGTACTCTCCAACATGGAAACTGCTAATTCACAAATTTTTGTTGCGTGTTGTTAGATTTTTAGGTTTTGGCAGTTCTGAAGATTCAATTTCAATCAACAGCTTAGACATTTTCCCAAATGCCTATATTCAGACTGTAAAAATATTCTATATTTATATATAAATATGTATTTTTATCACATATGCTATATGTCAAACATAATTTGGTTTTGCAGGATTTTTCTGAGGTCATTTGCTGTGGAAAGATCACAGTTCTGATCAATCTGTTAGATCTACAAGTCCTTCAGTGTTTTCTACCCTTTGTCATGGTTTTCTGTTTCACAGTGAATTATTAGAACCCTTTTAAGCCTTGCCCCTTAAACAATGTCATAGGCTCCCTGTCCTTGTGCTAAAGCTAACTCTGTAAGCTCCGCCTCAGCAAGGGAACATGCTTCCCTGGGATTCCCACTCAAGAGTCCAGCAAGTATGCTCTCTTTCTACTTTGACGCCATGTTGTTAGAGGGCAAAGAAACTATGTTTATTTGATTTATCTTCCATTACCCACAGTGGTCCTCAAAGATCCACATATATCTCAGCTCTCTGTTTGAATCTTCACTGTGTACAACTTTTCCAGCAGTCCCCTGCCTCTCCAATTGCATGTTGTATGGTTTTAGCTCCTTTTAACTTTCTGTTTGTTCTCTCAATCCCTGGTTTCCCCTAAAGGTTGCCATGGAACACCTTCCTTATGATGTTCCCACCCACACCCCCCTCTGGGAGCTGGCTGCGCTGTGTTTGTTTCACTACTCTAGGTACCACATGATGCTGGTTGTCCACATGCCTGTGATGACAAGCCAGTTCTGACATTGATAGAATTGCACAAGTGAACAACCAGCAACTTTTCTACACCATTCCTCATTTCATTTCCATTAAATGTCTTTTTACACATAATGAGTTCTGCTGGTTCAATATTTCCCCATTTAGAAGGTGTTCCCACTTTTGGACCATCCTCACTGTGTTTCTCCTACACCTGTACCATTTCTACAGTGCTTTTTAAATAGCTGGACCTGAACTGTCACCAGTAAGGGTAATTTCACACCATCTACACAACACCATAATTTCTGGTTTGACTTTTATCCCTTTCTTACATATTGACACAGTCTATAAGCTGGCCCTTTGCAATCACTTGGCAGAGCACAGGGGAGCAGAGAGACCAATGCTGTCCAAATGTTTGTTCCCTGTGATCATGGTTAATAAAGCTCCCTTCTGACCTGTCCTACATTGTACTTATGTTGTGAAGCACTTGGTGTCACCAGATATGATACTTGGCAGAACTATGTGTCTTTCTGACCACTGTCAACAGTGAACTGAGTGCCACAGACCGACCAGCAGTGACTGCTAGTTCTCTTTTATTTATGGTAATAGCCAATTTAAAATCCATTAACTTATATATACGTAGTTAAAATTGTTTGCCTTCATATTCATTGTTTTTTTCATTTATTGACATTGAATTTTTGTCTGTTATTTTACAGCCTGCGTATCCAGAGCCTGTTCATCAGACTAAGTGTAGAAGAACATCATCTGAGCCAGGCACCATGTGATCCCATTATAGGCAGCAGAGAGAAAGAGGAATCTCCAGGACCATGATTCTTCCAGGTCTAATGTATATATCCCTAACAGACCAGTGGAATCCAGCTTGTTTTCTCTCCACTGAGTACAAAATGAGCCTCAGGTGGTTTTGTGTTTCTCTAACAGCTATACTGTGGTTAGATAAAATAAATCCCACCTGTTGTGAGCTGTCTCTCTCACATTGCAGACAGCCTTTGTTTATATTGCCCTAAACTATTCTGTGTCATCTACAAACCCTGCCATGTTGCTATTTGCTTTTCTCAGATAATTTTGCGTGACTGGGGCAGGCACACAAATCCACAGATGCTGGTGGGACTGCCCTGGACATCTCCATTTATAAAAAAACCCAGGAAAATCCTCATGACCAAAAGGGTTCCTGCCCTTTCTTTTTTACTGCAAGAGCTTTATTTATTTAATAACCTTTTGGGAAGGATGTTCTCAAAGCCTCTTTGGAAACAGATGCATGCTTCTGCAACACAGCATCACCACAATCCATGCTTTCACTGTTTCCAAGGAGCTCTGGATTTCTGATGTAAGATTTTCTCCTTACAGAAGTTCTAGGATTTATTATAAGTTTCCTATGTCAGTGTTTCTATGTCATCATCACACATCTATACATGTTTGGACCTTTTCTAATTTTCTTTTCCAAAACTGAGTTCATATCTACCTTTTAAGGGGAGGGTTGCTCAGTTTTAGCAGTTCTTTTACAAGTTGGGGAAATACCTTAGGGTTCTGCTGATTCATTACTACCTATTTTATTGTTCTCTCCTAAATATTCCCTTACTACATTTGAGCTGCTCCTACTAGTTGCCATCAGGAAAGCGCATGCAGTGGGAATGTCCTTGAGTTCTTTGTGGTTACCCAGCCCACCTAGCTTTCCTCTTTCTGGAAACCCCATTGGTCCTATTGATTCCCTGATTTCCTACAGCAAGTTCAAGAGAGATTTTATTACATCTTTTGGTTCTTTTAGCAAATTGTCTTCAAAATGTTTTTCAGACCTGACTCTTTATGATCTTACCTTTTGTTTACCAGAACAAATCTACACCTACCTCTTGGAGATTTGTCTTTGATGTTATTCATATGGATATAATATTTTTTGTTTTGTTTTGTATAAAAAACAGTATTCTGATCACAGTAGATTAGATTAACTGAAGCTATGACTTGCATTGGGCACATATCTAATTATTATGGTGAAGGTGTAGTTTGCGTATTTCTGCTCACAGTCGGTAGTTTTGGTAAGAAGAAAGAGAGTAATTTCCATTAGTCTGAGATGGCCCAAAGGCAGGCAGCAAAGGTATTTGTGCTCTGGTACCCTTCATTTTAATGGCATTTTTCGAATGTTCTCTGCTTCATTAAAAAAAGAAGAAACACCTTCCATTTTTATATTAATTGAGTTTATACTGTTTTCACGAGAGAGAAGATTCCTCAGAGGAAGGTCAATAACATAATTAGCAAAATATAATTAAGACGGTGGTGCTGAAGAACAAGAACCAAGTTGCTGGCCAGATGCTTCCCATAGTACAGCTGGTAGGTTGGTTCTGTCCTTTGGCTAGGCTTCTGAAAAAGACAGAATTTAACAAGAGAAAAGAAAAAAAATCTTGGGTCTGAATATCTGGCACTTGAAAGACAGCACATACTATGATTTGGTTTTCTAAGTACTCAAATTTTTGCAGCTTTGCATCATAAACAAAAAAAAAAGACATTGTTTATGTTCTTAATTTCAAAAGTTAATTTTACGTCACATATTAATTTATAATATTCAGTGCTTTCAATTTGCCCTTCCATGTATATTTGCAGATATGAGCCCAACTGAAGCCTGAAACAAGGCCATTAGTATAGCCTACTAATGCAGTCCATACTCTCAATTACTTTATCTTAATAAATATGCTAATCTCTGGGACATTTGATAGAAATAAAAACTAATTTAATTTATAACCATATTTGAAAGTTTGAACGTTTGTTTGTGACTTTGCAAAGAGAAAAATCAAGAATTATCCAGTAAATTACTGGCAATGGGTTATTGTTCTTGCTCTGTTGATAATCATGGGAACTGAATAATTGCTATATTTTAGCAGACATCTAGTGTGATGAGTCTGTTAGTATTTCTTGCACAGTGATCAATTCCTTATGTTTCAAAGGCATTTTATGTAGTAACCCACACAAAGGAAGTTTTTAATCTCTGGAAACTACTGCCTGATAGAGCCTTAAACATGGCAGTGAAAGTCCCAAGTGTTTTGACTCATCTTTTCTTAAAATGACTCCTGTGAATACCTGAAATGCCAAGACCTGTTCCACCCACACATTGTGCGTTTAGTTCTGGTTTTAGTTTGTAAAGAAGAATTAATGGCATTTCATATATCTACTTGGCATCTTCAGAAAAAGTACATCTGTATTTATCTCTTTGACAGATCCTGGAGAGGCAGGATTTTCCCCACACAGTTTTATGGACGCAAAGTAACCACAGCAGTAACAGAGGGAAGGAAATCTCTCTCACCTCCTCATTTTAATTTTTCAAACGCCAGGCTTTTTTCCATCAGAGCAGAAGATGCAGCTAGTTTGTCACTGCTGCTAACTGGATTAAGACTAACAACTGATTTTAGATACAGGAATGTAATTTTCCAATTGCTAAGCACTATTATCTTTCAGCAGATTCGTTTTTATTAACAAGTGGAAATCTCTGTGTATTTTTTATTGTTTGTAACTCTTTTTCTTTATATGATCCAATTCTAACCCGGGTGTATAATTCCAGAAGGACTGTAAACTCTAGTAATTCAATCATGCATAATGCATCTTCAGGTGTTTGAATGCTCTAAATATGTTTTCCTGAATGTGTTTTCCTTTCATTGATTAACACAGGGCTACAGATTTTATTTAGTGGCCTGTGATTGTTTTGATAAATATATGTGTGGCCATGGCTTTAATTCTTTTGGAAACCTTACTTAGGCACAGAGGTCTGATGGACCATTTAAAGTCATTGACTGTGGAGAAGGTTAATCAGACAAATCTTCTCATTAACCAAATCAGATTCTCTTCTTTATTATTGAAAGACAGATAATTTAAATTTTTACAGTGAGGTTAAGGAATTAGTTATTATATTAAAAATATGTATATTAAGCATGTGTGCTGTTTATATGAGAGTTTATAGAATAAGGAATATATAGTGCAAAAGCAAATTGTAGTACTATTCAATCAGAATAAACCCTTAGTACATATAAATGAATAGAAGAATGTTCTTTTCCAGTGTACAAGTGAATAAAAATGACCTTGATACTGCTTCTTCTTTTCTTTTTTTTTTTTTTTTTTTCTATTTCTGTGCTCCTATTTTGTCTTTTTTTTTTCATTCTGCCAATACTTTTTTCATTGTTTTATGTTGGTTCATTTTCATTGGGCTGCTTACTTGCTTAAATACATGACTTTGCATTCCCTTCAGTGGTGACCCCCATATTACTTTGTCTAGCCTTTTCCCAGTCTTACACATAGCCCTAGTAACCATATAGGTGGCACAATGTTGTCTCCAAGTAGTATGTTCACATTTTTGAAACAGGTCTGAACATTGTGACCTTAATTTCTCAGACTAATATGTAAAGCCCTGTTTATTTATCTTATCTAGCAAACATGCTATGCCAATATGCCATGAGGAGTGGTATGTAGATAGCAGGTCAATTAATTCCTTATGTCATTCTAAAATGACTTACTTATTTATATAATTTTGAGTTATGAATGGCAGTGTGCTACACATATGCCTCCATCTACAGGTGGGAGAGGGAACGAGACTGAGTTCAGCATGTTCTCTTCTCTTGCAGTCACTGGACTTTCCCTTAAGATTGATGTTCAGGAGAAATCTGGAAGCAGTAGGATTTCCTAGCACATCCTACTACTTATAGGGATGTCAAACTGCAATTAAATACTTAAAATCTTGTTTCTGTTGCTAGCTGACCCTGTCAGAATCATAAGTGTCTAGGCATCTACATTTCTGCCAGAAAAGTCCTTAATTTTTTGAACGATATGTTGGGAGCATGACCAGCACCATCTCAATGAGAGTAACTGGATGTTCTTGTATATCCACTAAACATGGTAATTTCCTCTGTTAGATCAATGTTTGATTTCTTCTCCAGTCAACGTTTTATATCAAATAACGGAATAATCTTGAGAGCAGAAAGTGTAATGACATAATCTTCCATGCCTACTCCAAGTGACTAGATTAGAGAGTCATTTTCTGGCTTGCTAGCTCAACAGACATGCAATCATTCAATTAAAACTGTAAAAATTAACCTGAAGAAACTGGAAAGTGACATACAGATATATGTTGCTGGCCAGGACAAGATTTATGTTAAAACAGCCTTGGCAGAGATGAATGGGCAAGTCTCCCACAGACCTGGATGGCTGTCCTCATTGATCCTAGAAAGCAGGGAAACCAAGAAGGTTGCATCAGCAGCTTCCTGGAGCTGAGGGAGAAAAGGTTTCTCCCCCCAGCTCAGCGCCCGCTAGATGAGAGAGTTCTCTATTCCTTCTGGTGGCTTTCCTAGATCCTGTTCAGACATGTGGATGTCCCCACATATACAACAGGGAGCCTAGGTGTATTACCAGGCCTGGATATTTCTCTGTGGGACAAGATCTTGGATTCATCCCATGTAACAGTCAGCCTGAATTATTGCTCGGAATTCTCCATTAACTTCAGAGGAGCTCTGCAAGGTCTTTGTTTCTGGCTAAGGTTCTGAAAGTTAGCAGGATGAAGCTGGGTGAAAGTGTCAGAAGTTCAGAATTGCGACACTTGATATTGTAACTTCTAAAGGCTTTTGTGGACTGATCTGGTGGGGAAATTTTGGTTAAGTAAATGCAGCGGTATTTTACGATTGACTTTAATAGCCCTGGAAGTAATTTAAAGAATTCTGTAAAATAGCTAATGCTGCTACTCTAGAAGTAGGTATTAACTGCCTTTGGTCCAATAATATTGAGAGATCAAAGCCATTCCTCCTAGGTCTTGCTGTATTGAAAGATGGGGTTTTAACCATTCTTTAAAAGCAGTGAATCGTTTCAGTTCTTTCTCTGCTGAAAGCTCTTTCTATCAGATGTATTTTGATAGAGTTAGAATCATGTCCCTGTTTTCTTACTAAATGTTCCTATTTATATGTTAAAAAAGCTGGCAGGTTTGCAAGTACTGAAAAAAAAAAACCTCAAGGGGACAGCATTTTTTAAATGGAATGGGATTCAAAGTGAGAATTCATGAATATGCCTTTGGCTGGCTATGACTGCAAATCTTACAGAGATCTGTGACACTCTCATTCAGCAGAGTCCAGCTGGGAACTGGCATGTTGTGTCTGTGTAGCCCTTTGCTCTCTGCATCTGTAGAGAAGGAGGTCAGTCTCGAGCCCTGTGGAGGGGGAGGACGTGGGAGCTCTGGTGCAGTTTGGGGAGGGGCCGTGGTTATAGCTAGAGAGTAGGCTCTCTGCAGGAGGTCATGAGACCTGGATCGCTTGCACGAAACTGGGCTACTGGCAGCCTTTTATTTGTTTTTTGATGAAGGTGCTGTGGATTGGGGAAACCTTCCTGAGCTCAGTACTGACATACACATCACTAGAAATCTGTTTTGGCATTTGCTGGTTTCTTCTCTTTGGACACTGACTCTACAGAATAGAAATTACCATATTGCACTGTGCATCCTTAAAACAGACAGCAATTATAGTCATTGCCAAATCAAAAACATCTGCCTGAGGGAAGATCTTGCTGGTCTGGGCCATGAAGCTGTTGCTGTGAGGTAGAACATCGATGGATATTCCAGCACTGTTCTGTTCTGTGGCACAGTTTGCTTCTTCTGACTGTGTTTCCATCTTACTTTTTTTCTACATTCCCATAAACTGTTGGATGAAAATAACCTTAGGAGCTGAGAAGGTCTGGAAGAATACTGTCTGCTTCCACAGATTAGATAAAGTGTTGCAAGGGCTATAGGGTGGCAGGAAAGATGGCACCAATCAAGATACTAGTTTAAATTTTTTTGCCTGATTGAAAGTCACTAAAGCCTAAGAACATGCACAAAGATAACTCGTTATTATGCTTAATGGGCAGTTAGTTCTATTGCATCAGGTTTCCTTTATGTTACAGGGTAATTGGACAAAGCAAAGTCTTGCCATACCAACAGGCATCATCTAAAAGCCAGGAAATATTTCTGTATAGAGAGCTGGAGGGACCACAGCTGCTTGATTCAGAAAGTGAATAAAAACAGTAAATGTATGAATAGAGTCAATATTGAGTGGAAGATGCACAAAATAATAAATGTTATAGAAAATCAAGGTCTCCTATTTATTCTTGAGCATAATGTCAAAACAATGTAATTTGAAATGGAAGTGAAAAGCAGCATGTCCTGAGTGGTATATTATTAATTTATGGTATTGATTGGTGCATCAGAATGAAGGATTTAGTAAAAATAAAAGCAAGGAAAAGTCTGTATATGGATAATGAGAAGATCAAAAACCTGTTAGACAGCACTGGATGACACAAGCCAAAGCAACAAAAGGTAGAGCCTTAATTATTTGGCAGTAGATTTCTTATCCCTTCATTTTGGCAGAAATCTGAACAGGAGTTTCAGATGGCCAGATCATTTCTCTGGGCATGTGTTCCAATGCTGTACAGACAAGCTCAGGCGTGATTTTGCTAAAATGCTCAAAAAGGCTTTTGTGTAGCCACATTTGCAGCTAAACTACATTTAACATGGCTGCAATTGCATGTGCTGTGGACAGCTTGGTGTCAGCCATAGTTGCTTTTCACAGCCTAAGCAGTATTAAGGGACATGAGTTTGACAACAAACAACTGGAGTACACTCATTCCTAAAGTAACTCCGCTGACCTTGGTAGAGCTGATCCAAAGTTCAGTTTAGCCTTGACCTGTTTTTCTGTAGTTTGCAAGTTGTGTGTCTGGAGAACTGCTTCTGCTTCTGCTGTTCTATCCATCTTTGTTCAAGGTAATAACATAAGAAGAAAAAGGGTTCAGGGAATGGTGACAAACATAACTGGAGCACAGGAAAACTCTCATATGAAGGGAGATTAATAAGGTTTGAGTTGTTTCTCTTAGAGATGAGACAAATAAAAAGGAGGCAAAATAAAAAGAAAACTGAAAGAAAAACGTATCCACATACCCCTTGTGACCCACTAAAGGACCTTTAGAGATCCACAACAATGGAATTGAACTCAGCTGCTGCTGCCTGCTGCTCCCTGCCAGCTGGATGTGCAGTTGGGCTCTCTATCCTGTGCCTTTTGGGGTATAAAGGCTAAAAATCATTCATATAGGGGAGGAGCAGCTGTTGTCCCTGTTTCCCTCCCCAAGAGAAAATAGGGGCAGTCACAGAAAATCTGAGAATATTCCAAGTCAAAGGCAAGTGAGATACCTTTCCACATAATACACAAACACCCATGGAACTAGGCAATAAATAAATAAATAGTGTTTGAAGATACTATGGTTTGTAACAAGACTTTTCTAGGTTATAAAGCTGCTGGTAAAGCTGGGTGCAGCTGTGCAGCCTAGGGGATGCTGGATGCTCCGTGGGTTGGATGGACAAAGACTGACAGAGCATGCTTCTCAGGAAAAAGGAAGGCTGAGGTGTTTGAAGCTTCAGACACACTAGAGAGTTAGCTGCCTGAGTCCAGTCATTATCCTGCATCATCTGAGCCAAGAGAGTCAGCCCAGCCTGTGAACATAGCCTGTGGTCAGTGTGGACAGCAGTATTCATAGAGGGATGAAACTGGGTCAGAGCAAACACAGTTTGTCATGCATTTGCAGTATACAGGCAGCAGAAACAAGTAATCAGTTACCATGGTTCAGCTGGTGTTTAGTAACTCGGGAGTGATGGTGGAATATCACAAGACCAAGTCCTAAAAGCATGTCACCCATGCCTCCGTATTTCACAGGTAACAACCATCGTAACAATCTCTGACTACTCACCAAACAATTTCCCTAAGCACCTGATGATAGTGCTATACTTCCTCAGTAAATTCAATTTCACGTCAGTGTACTTTATTTGATGAGTATTTCTTTTTTTGCTGCAGGGCTTCAGCAGCAGCGTGGATGGAGACTGCCATGCCCTCTCTTTTTACCATGTGGTTCACTCACAGCACACCTGGGTTTGTAACACACCAAGCCCCAGAAATGGTATAAATGCATCTTTTGTGCCTGGGCTGGGTACTCTGCTGAGTTCCTTACTGCCCAGCAAACACAGACTTTGCTGTCATTTGGGAAATGGGAAGGATCAAGGCAGTTCCTGGGATATTGCAGGGACCAAGCCCTGGAGATGACAATGGATCCCTGCTCCCAAGCCTGGTGAAAGATCTGCATGTCTGGGGCTTTTCTTTCTAACTTCTCTTTCTTCCTTAGAGAGTCTTTGAATTTCAGTTTATTCTTCACTTAATATGCAGGGAATTACATTGATCACTCTTGTTAATAGCTGTTAATGGGAATTTTATTCTTGAATCTCCTGTGTTTGGAAGCATCAATTTATTTTCAGAGTGAATTTAAGTTTCTAAGTGTTCATGGGAAGAAAAAGTTATCAGACCACCCTCTGCAATTCCTAGCTGATGTTATACAGCCTTCTCTAATTAGCTTTTAAAAACTATTTCCAGCTTAAATATGTAGCATAGAGCCCTAGACACAAAGCTTGATGGTGCTTATCACTTCAAATACACTGTCAACAACCTCCTCCCAAAAGAAACAGATTGTAGGTGTGTAAGGGACTCCCTCTTTTCCTCCTGCAGAGAGCCTTCACTTTTGATATCAAAAACCTTGGCTGCAGTGAGTCCCCTAGCTGCTTCAGCCTGACTCCAGAGATGGCTGATGCTGCAGGTGAGCTCCTTGCAAAAAGTGGGGCAACCCCAAGTTCAAAGTGAAGCAGCTGGAGCTGGATGGGATGCATTCCACAGACACTTCTCCTTTATTTTATTTTTTTTTAAATTCCCTTTGCTATAATATATTATTATATTTCTCTTTTACTTCTCATTTTCCCCAACCCAATTACTGTCTTTTCACTTGAAATGGTTTGCACAGTCATTAGGATTTGAGGAGACATAGCAACTGTAATGCTATAAAAGCTGGGAGGCTTTATCCTGTAGCCCACTGTGAGTGCCCCTCTTTGTGCTTTTAGAGGCCTTTGTACAGGCTAACCTTACTTAGGGGAGTTTATCTAAGGAATTTAGGTTCTCATACAGATCTTAGTTTATGGGGGCAGTTGGGTGGATTTAGGATGTGAAATTTGGTATCTACACATGGGTAAAAATAATAGTAGAATAAAGGAATATGTAAAGTAATAGCCTTTCTAATGCCCAGGCAAAAGGTTTGTGTATCCTAAAGCACATAGACAGAGCTTTCTGATGACTAGGTGCAGGAATGCTTACTTATGCCCCAAATGTCACATTGCCTTTTGCTTTTCCTTTTTTTATTTTAATGCATGTGAAAATCATTTGCAAAGTCAACTCTAAAAATAATAGTGTTTGTGCAACAACTGCAATATTTTTTCAGGTGAGCTTTGAAATTTAGTGTTTGTGTATATAGTAAAGAACATAAAAGTTTTTCCATCCGAGACTCTATCTCACATCTGTTGAGCTGATGTCTTGTATATTTGCTCTTTTCTAGAATAGAAGTCACTTGCTTTTAGGCTGAACAAAAGTTTCTCAAGGAATTTAAGTAGGAAAATGGTAGGAAGCATGGCATAAAACATCTTTGCTTCCCAATGTGAGAGGCTCCTAAGCCACTCCTCAGAATATGGATACAAAGGTTAAGTTATAAAGGTATCTGGCAAATTATTTTTATAATGGATTTAGAAAACTGCCCTGCATTTCTGCAAGCGAGGAGAGATAGGTATTTACCATTTCTGCAATACCAGCCAATCTCTAGAAATGAGTCTGGCCATTTTGTCTTCCTTATTCTGATAGAAAGAAGAAAAGTATAACAATCTGTATTTTGTTAACATTCAAAGTGGTTTGGGTTTTCATGATAATAGGCTTTTAATGATTTTGCATGGGAGAATGTCCTGTTGAAAGAAAGAAGGAACAGCTGTTAAGTTCAACTATAGGAAAAATAATTTAATAAAACTCATGTAGCATGGCAGCACATTGAAATTTTTATTGTACCTTGTGCTGCCTCTGTTGTGAAGCACCCTGATCTTTATTTCATTTATTCTATTCCATACAGTTTAATACTCGTCTGAAAGACTGTTGTTAGTGACTGTTTAAGACCTTCACTAACAGCATTATTTTGCAGTCCATTTTCAAACTGGGTGCATTTTAGGAATAGACTCTTTATTCCATCCCATCATATTGGTGTCTATACCAGAGGGCAAAAATGAGACGCTTAAATAACTTAATTTTTTGCCTCTGTGAATGCTTGTACAGGCCACTCTGAGACTGGTCAGCTGATGGGTGTGGATGGTGTGGTGGGCAGGTGGTTGTGTCTGCTCCCTCTGAGCAGCCACTGCAGAGACTCTGGTGGGGAGGGTTTTCTCACACACCCCTGCAGACACCAGCAGCAGCTGCCCTGCTGTCCTTAGCTCTGCATCACTTGGGAGCACACTGGTGGATGACAGCACGTTTTCCTCTGATCTAGAGACATTTCTGAACCTTGCTAAAGCTGCCTTTTGCTTCAGCTTAGGGGCAACTAAATTCACTAAAAAGGAAGCACCTAAAATCAGAAGTGCAATAGATAAATGAGAACAGAAAAAAATTTCAGTGGATGTCTTGCTCTTATTCACCCTCTCTTTTGAAATTGTAGTGAAACTCCACACTGCACTTCTAGGTGAAGAGCAGAGCAGTCAGTGTAAAGTTAAAGGCTTTACACAAGAAGGGATTGCTCTCCTAATCCATCAGACAGGTGAGCTGCACTGCATTTAGCCAGTAAAAGGTGGATATTGGAGGAAATAGCCCATTAAATTACCATTACCTAGTCCTAGAGAGATATTCCTGAAGAAACAGATCACTAAGGTGTGAAAGAGCAACCAAGTCTCTCCTCAGCTTCTAGTTTTTTGGGTGTGGAAAACAGACAGCAGTGGTGCCTGTCTCTGGGTGAGTCATGAAGCTTAGAGCAAGGACTTTTAAAATCTTCTTAACATTAGAGAGAGACACGTGTGTTACACCTGATGTGTGTTACATGCCAGTTGTAAATCAGATGCTGTAGAGGATTTTTCCACAATCGAAGCCCCAAAATGCCTCCTGGTAGGCAGGGTCAGACCCAAGGGCTCTCCCCTCACCCATCCCTTCCCCAGACCTGGAAGTAAAGTGGGGTTGTCCACTTTCTGTTGCTATTTTTGGTTTTGTGGTGTTTCCAGTCCCACCACAGACTGCACCCAGCCTGGTGCATGGCTCAGTGAAGGCTTTGGGTGAGGTGTGGTGGGTGAGCAGGAGCTGGGCTGGCAGCATGGTGCTGCCTTCCTACCTCTAAAATTTTTGGTCCTGGGATCACCCTGGCCCTCAGGCCAGCTCAATGTCACCTGGGTCCCCTCATGGACCCCTTAGCTCATTAGCCTAGCAGAAGATGAATAAAGCAGTTGCAGTTGCAGTGCTCTTTTCTATCGGTAGGAAAAAATCTCTCCAAAAACTTAATGTGGATTTTGGTTTGGGGACTAGCTTTACAATGAAGAAAATGAGGTTTAATATAAATCTAGCCTTTACAAAGCAATGCAAACCAGTGCTTCATTGCATGCAGTATCTGTACATCTTATTTATTTGTAAGCTAAACTATTATTCACAGGTGTAAGCTATAGATCAGAAAATATTGCATACGTTTATAAATGGTGTAAATAACCAAGTCATTTGGGATTTTTTCAAATTGCAAGATTCTTTGTGAATTGTGCTTTTCCCTAATTTAAAATCCTGAAAATTTCTTCTGCTGAATTTGTTACGTTCCTAAGATCCAGATCCAAAACCACTCAGATGTCTTAACTGAAAGTTCCTCTGACACTTAAGTTGACAATTGTGAATCTTAAAATCCGGCTAGCATCTATGTAGCTTTTTTAACCAATCAATTCAAAAGTGATGAAACTTTACCACCCTTCTACAAGTTATACTAGTACTTATACATATAAGTCACTGCTCGGGTTTTCATCAAACCTCCCAGCAAGGATAAAACACACTTCTTGACAGACACAGGGCACTGAAAATCAGCCTAAAAGTGAAATGGAAACAATCATAAAATAGACTTTTTTGACAATTAAAATTTTTAGTCCTAGCCAGGATCAGCTTTTGGATGCAAATAGTCTCAAAACATGTATCAACGTTACTAAGTGGACAAGACATAAAAACTGGATTTTTTAAAATTTCCATCAAATTGCATGACAAAACTAGGAAAAAGTTAGGTCTCAGCTGTTGTCTGCTCTATGTTATGGACTTAGATGTGTCTTAGCAATATTTCAGTCTTAGGGCTTTATAGAATTATGTTAATTTTAATACTGTGAGATCTATAGATTAATTTTTTTTTTCTCATTGACACACTCTAAGGAGGTTTTGTGGGTTTTTTGTCTTTTAAACTGATTATTCTAAATTGAAGCTGTTAAGAAAAAAGTATTCTTTTTCTTATGAACACACACAAATCCTTACAGAAAGGCTCCTGGCTAAAGCCAGGTGTTTCTGGTCCAAGCTAGGAGGAAGAGGGAGGAGGAAGATGAGGGGAAAGAAGAGAACATGAGGGAACATTTCTCTTCTTCCTTTCATCATCCTATCATTCAGGAGAGTGTCCCAGGCCCCTCCCTGGGATTCTGAAATCTTTGACTAAAGTCAAGCTTCCCTGGTTTCAAACTTGGCAGAAGTGTGCCCAGATGCTGGATGGTAGCTGGGATAAGAATTAACTGGGAAGGACTCACTGAGTTACTCTTAATGAAATAATTTTGTACTGTCATTTTAGATAATTAGACATTGGCATAGAACCTCAGTCTGTTTTCCCCAAACCCCAGGCGGAAAAGCTTTACTCCAGCACTTTTCAGACTTTTAAGTATGTTTGTGGAAAACTTCCCAAGGTCTTGAGTTTTCTTTGGTTGCAAAATATATGTTTGGACTCATAGAAACTATCTGGGAAGGGAAAATATTTTCTATTCAGCTCTTATAACAAAACAAAACAATTTTTTTTCTTTTTTTCCTTAAAGGTTGCTAAGAGATAGATATTTTATTCCTTTTTCATGGAACAGTACAAATGTTAGCAGCCAAAGCAAGCTGGTCTTGCTGTGTTGTAAGGTGCTGCAGAGAACAGGCCAATAAATAGATTGAAAAGAAAAAATGCTGGGAAATGCTTGCTATGAAATTAATTAGATATTTAAACAGGAGGAGCTGATTTCTGTGAAAGCAAGAGGATTTCTGTAAAACCAAGAGTGCTTTTTAATCTTTGATAGTGGTTCAGAGATTCAGTCCTCGAGTGAAGTCCTAGAGGGCAGCTCTAATGTGTTGGTAAGCAAAAAACATGGACCAGTGAATTAGAAGGCAATATCTACTTTATAAATACATAGAGACAGCTTCACCTCTATAATGTATTCATCATGAAGCATTAAAAGCACTTTGGCCTCATATCTTGAGGAACATTAAAGTGTAACGGCAGTGCATTGCCTATCCTGCTTAGTGTTACTGCACACTCAATATATCTTCTGGGCTTGTAATTGTGGTACGTTGCAGGGTGTTTCTTTGTATTTAAATAATCATGGGCCTAATTTCCAGAGAGTGTCAATATGTCTGGCTGAAATGGAATCAATGGTACCAAACTCCTTTATATCAGCTAAGGAGCTGGTCCTGTGTGCTTAAAAATAGCCTAATGAGGGAAGGACCTCTACCTACTGAGAGGTTTTGTGACCTACTTCTGCCACTCTCCTGCTCTTTTGGGAAAGCTCTGCTGGGCTTCTGGTTCTTCATCCCCTTGGTCTCCCCCAAATCACTCACAAAAGTAAATTCCACCAGAGAGAGAGAGAGACACAGCTGCTTCTGCATATATTAATAATACACAGCTCTATAAATGATTAATAAAAGATACCACTGACTTTGAATTATGGTGTAGTAATTCACGCTTAGCTGTTTAGATGGCTCTCAGCCTTCATCCTGGCAGTGCTCGAGGCACCCAGGATGAATGATTATCCTGTCATGCAGACTGTTGTTTCTAGTTGCTTAAATTGAACACTGCACATATCAGACAGGATCATGCAGCTGATTATGGCCCACCACATGGATGGTCATAATCAGACTGATTAAGTTTTAGAATTGCTCAAAGATGGATCTGTGGGAATGGTGTCAGCCACAGACTGTGAGGGCTTTACCCTTTGACATGCTGGAACCTAGAGCTGGTCCAAAGAAATGTCTAAACTTGTGTTCATATTTTATTTAATGACATGTGCAGATATTCTGGTGAATCCTATGGAGTGCCTAGTACAAAGCAAAGTCCTTTTGCTCCTCTGGTGGTGGATATGTTCATGTTATCATTCTCCAGCTGTTCACTCCATGGGAAGTCATTGCACTCTCTGCTGTGCCTCTCTGAGTTCTCCGCAATAGTTACATTTGTGTGAGATCTATCCCTAAAAAGGGAATATTAATTGTTAAAAAGTCTTGCGAAAATGAGATTGTGTTTAAAATGAACGAACAAACAAACAAAACCAACCCCAAACTGAGAAGCTGGGTGTTAACTGAGTAACTGGGAGCTGAGTAAAAGAAATTGTCCATGGGAGATAGAGAATAGGAGCAGAAATACAACCCTGTCTAGTCACCTGCAAACGACTCAGCCAGCTCTCCTTTACTTCCATGTGATTCACGACATCCCAATGTCAATCAAAATGGATCAGAAAGATGACACCTGAAAAGTGCCAGTTTTTCTCTGTTAATTTCAAAGGGATCCTGGGGTGGCTCCTCAAGTGTAGATGACTACTCTCCATAGCCCTAAATCTTGGGAAGGTGAGGCTTACCTTTTAAAATCCCTGTATTCTCTGTAGCATTCTCTTAGGGCGCCAGTACACAGAAGAGTGAGAGGCCACAGCATCGTTTACAACCTGTTCGTCAAATAAATGTGTTTAAATGGTGTAGTGGAGCTTGTAGGGGTGTAAAATCCCCACAAAAACCTTGTCTCTGACTATGGTGTGCAAAGGCGAGGTGGAAAATCTGGTTCGGTTATCCCAGATGGAAGGAAAAACACCAAAGTATTTAGATCCAAAAGTGAGGCTTCCCTCCTCTTCAGGGGAAAAAATGGGGCCTCAGAAGGAGTTTGGTGCCTTTGTGCTGGTTTCTGAGTGAAGCAAACCTTTGAGGGGAAACAATGCTAATAGAGTCATCGCTTTGGCACATGAGCTCTGCTAGAAAGAAAGCCTGTTAATCCCCTCTATAGTCTCTCTATTTATACCCTTAGGCTGCACATAAACTGGCCAAGTACAAGAACAAAAGCTGACTAGAAAAATCACTCCTGTGATTGTTGTTCTCATGAGCTATTATCCCCTTTATTAAGGAGCGGGGCTCAGAACAACCTCTCTTAAGGACAATGTTCTCTAAAGAAATGTGATTATCATGCTGATTTAGGTGAAACTTGGCCCTCTGGCTCGCCTCTCCCTCTGCTCTCCCTGCCCATTTTCCTTACTGTGCTTTTAAGTGTTGGTGCCCTCAGCCAAGCTGGAGGAATGCTCTGACCCCAGCCCTTCCCCTTGCTTCTTCGGGAGATCAGTGTCAACCTACAAGTCAAGTTTGTCCTCCCAGCCATTACTTTAAGGCATCTGGTTATATAAGTTTTACAATATAAAGAGAAAAAAAATATTGGACTACGCATTTGCGTGTCATTTTAGAGGTGAGGTGTTCTAGAGAAGGGCAAGGCATGGGACTGTTCACCAGGTTGCTGGTGTCCTTTCTGGTATTTCTTACAATCATTTAGAAATTAATGTATGTGATAATTAATTTGTTTCTGTAGTATATCTGCAGCCCATTAATAATTGGTATTATCTTCTCTGCAGTTTACTTTTGAGAATAAAAATCCTCACTAATGCCCCTTTTTCACCATGACTGAATGGAGATGCAATTCTTGACCTGGAAGGCAATATGGCCCAGGTTCTTTTGTGTCAGTCAAATTAAAAGAGGAAAAAGATGGCTCTTCTGATCTTTCTGCAAAGTGCATTTCCAGAGGCTTTTGGAGAAACCCGTCCTTCATTGAAATGCACTTGACTGAGAAGATACTTTGAAAATATAGAGTGCAAACAACTCCTCCAGTGGTTTTGTTGGAGAAAAAGGAGCAGGAGGGATTCATTATACTTGGCTATACCGAGCATGGAATGTCTTATTTGGAAAACTGTCTGCATCAAGAATAGCTGTGTTGCACCTTACATTCCTGCAATGAAAATTGTTAAAAAGATGAGGTTAGACTTATCTGTAAGAATTTTACAAATTTTGACTAAATGTAACATTTCCATTATGTATTGTCAGTATTATTGAGTATAATTCAGTCGATAGCACAGACTTAAGAGGCCTATGAACTGAATAATGGAGATTCTTGAATTAAAGTAGTAAATATCTTTTTCAGGCTATGTGTTTACAGTTTTCTGACCCTTCCAGTGTTGGGCAATCAAAAATTTTATCTGCAGTATACCCTGACTTTTCAAGTCACAATATTATTTAAGGCCATACAACAGGAATAAATAAAATCAATGCAAAGAGCCACACATTAATTTGTGGGATTTTTTGTACTCTATAAGCTATTTGTGAAATTAAGTTACTTTAATAATGGTTTAATTATAGGTAGGCCAGATGAGACTGTTGGTATTTAACGACAGGGAATGTGTATATTTAAAGAGATGAAATTCCTGTCACACTGGAAAGATAAAGCATAAAAAAGGATGATAAGATAGAGTGGTGTTTAAGCTTATGTCTGAGGCTGACTGGAGCCAGATGTTGGATTTAGATTTGGTAGTTGCTGGATTCTTGTGAGCTTTCTGCTGCTGAGAGCGGGGCAGAGAAGAACTGCCCTGATACCGTTGTGACCATAAGCTACAAAGTAAAAGTTTAGTCAGTCCTTTCTTTTGAAGACCAAGTAAAAACCAGAAGCAACAAGAGAAAGCAAAGGTTTGGGATTTTTTTGCACAAATGTGACTCATTATGGGATATCTAAGTGGGCAAATAGGGTGTTTCTAATTCTTGCAAAAACCAAATAAGAGGATGTTTATTAGAACATATGTGCAAATCAGGTACTTTTGAAGCTGGAGGGCTGGAAAACCTTTCTGGTTCAGAATTGAGGTTTGAGTGCACTTGTATCTTATTCCTGGGTGAAGAAGAGGGAATTTGGAGACCTTCTTGGCCACCGTGCTGAATATAGTCCCTTTGGGTTTGGCTGAACCTACAGATCATCTCTTATTTAATCAGGAATAATCTAGGAAGGTGTTGTACAAAGCTGCTCTCACCCGTGTAGGACCTACGGTAGCAAATATGAGAGAAGAACCACTGGGAATGTCCTGACTCATTATTCTAAGAATTTCTTTCTCTATTAAAATATCTATTTAAATACTTCATAAGTTTTTATTTTCCTGAGAATTCAGCTTTAATTGAAGAGGGATATCTGAAAAATGGAAGTGGTATTCCTGAGCCAGATGTTTGCCAGCATTTTTAGTGGCTTTTTGAGAAGCTTCCTTTGTCACAGGTCCTTGAGCATTGTCCTGGCCAAGCCTTGGTAGATGTTCAGCTTCCTCAGGGGGCTCAAATTTGGTCCACTTCCACTTTTGTTCTGGCCTTGAAGATGCATATCCCAAGTTAAGACATCACATATTGCTTACTCCTGCTCTAGCACACACAGGATTTAATATTAATCTTTATTTACTCAACAGTGTAAGTTGTATTTAATGTAATATCTGTTAAATTTAATACTGATAAATTGAGCACTTTCTTAATGTATGTTCAAATTCTGTCTTAGTCTATTATATATGTGCTGTATAGATGTGAGGCATTGGCTTTATAAACACAGAAATAAGGACAAGAATAAAAAAAGGTTTTGCAAGCCAAGTAACTACTTTGTGAAGTAATGGAACTTTGAGACCTGCAGTTCATTCCATGGGCTCATTTGATCTAATACAATCTTATCCAGAATAAAATTGAATAGATAAAAATGGGGGAATTTTGTCTTGGGTTAATCAGTTGAATCATCTTCACAGAGGGCCTGAGAAATGCTGAGAAAGTGCATAGTGAAGGCTGATGGAGAGGGAGAATGATGATTCTTAGGTAGTAGAGATCCATTAGATCTACTTAGCTGCCTCTTCCACCTCCCCAGCCAGAACACCAGCACATGGGTCTACAAGACTTTGAAGCACTCCAAGTGCATCTTGCCATTGTGACGTGGTGCCCTGCTCTTTCTGTGCAGCAGCAGTTGTGTCCACTGGCCCTATGATGAGCTGGTAGAAGAATACTCAATATATGTGTGACTTTAGTTAGGTCTCTCTCATTTTTGCATCTTGAGCTTATTTTTCAGGATGTTAAGTAAACACAAGTGATAGTTGAAAAATGTGCAGGAAAGCTTGGGGACACAGGATGTGACTGAGCTCTGGCAGTGGTGGTTTAGATTACTTGAAACTGTAGGCTTCATTGCTACAACAACTGGTTTTCTGCATTTTTGTTTCCCCTTTGCTTGGGTGAATTTGAGAGGAACAGTTACATTTTCTGTAACTGACTGATTTTCATCTGTACTAAGCCATAGGTATACAATAGACCTAACTCTGATATCTGGGTTGCAAAACTCTTCATACTCACAAGATACTGAGAGCAGGCTACAAGAAGGTGGATCTGTCTAAAGAACAAAGGTACATTAATAATTTTGATAAGATCATACACAGACATGACAACCAAAATGCGAATCACCAACTTATGTTTGCTCATCAAAAATATCTGCAGCTGGTCTAAAGAATTTGATGAGGTACAGAAATCAGCTAATAATTTGCCATAGACTCTGACAAGACTAAATCAGATTGTAAGAAATGGACAGACCTGTATTTCCAGGCTCATCCATGTGTCAAGTACAGCGTTGTGGAAAAGTTCCAGCACTGTTCCCATATGTACCATAGATCATACTTAAACTGCTTGCTGCTTTGGGCATACTTCTTGTAATAAGGTCTCTGTACTTGACTGAGTTTGTGGTGATACCTCGGTGAACACATACCTTCTTGTGTGCCTGGGACTTCTAAAGGCCATTGGAGAACTAGAGCAGACATTGTCTCTGATTTAGCAGTAAAACCTGTTTTCATTAGTAGGTCTCAAGTCCTGAAGTCAGCCCAAATCCTCCAGCACCGGAACTTTCAATAAGACATTGTTTGTTCTGCTGCACTGTCAATAAGATGTCGTTACTTTTACTGCAAGATAAGAAAGGATTTGTTAATGGCTCCTCTTGGGGGATGGTGACATTTTTTCCCCCTTGTAGATCACTGGGGAAAAAATACAGGAGCAGGCTGTCAAGGAAAGAAAATCAGTTCAGCACTTTCAAAAATTTTTTTTAAATTATTTATAATTTTTTTAAAAAAATACTTCTGCTCCTCAGTAAAATCTTTAAGTTATGAAAAGCACAAATTCAGCCTTATTTTTGTATTTGTATTAGTGCAAAACCAGTGATACAGTGTTCATGTGCATATACCTTTTAAAGAAATAAAAAGAAATACTTTAGCCTCTTTTAAAAAGAAAGCTGCTTTGAGCAGTAACAGGTCTATAGCCTGTCATTAATCTGAAGGTGCAGTAGTCCAGGAGAGGCAGATCAGTTTTTGCCTTTCCCAGGTCTAAGTAAGTGGTTACTAATGAACAGAGGATATGGCAAGAAGTCTTCAGTCCTTGCTTTGGCACACTGTCAGTGCTGTAACCCTGAGGCTGTGGGGCTGTGCATGGGGCTGCTGCTGCCCTCACCCTGCTACCTCTGCCTCTGGCCAAAACCTCCTGCAAATACCCTTGTCTGCTGTCACCTCAGTCCTAGGCTGCTCGGCTGGTCCTGCAGGTTGCTGTCAATAAAACTCCCTCATTGTCCTGGGGCTTTCAGAGTCCAGGTGACATTTTGGCAATCTCTGATTGAACAATGACATTTTTTGCAAAGCCACATTTAGAACAATGATAAAGGGCACGATCCTGTGAGGTTTTGGCCATCTATATAATCTTCTATATAGTTAAAGATATGAGCGCGCAGACAGCATGTCTGAACTTGGAAAATTCACTTGGCTTCAGGTGAAGTCTGAGCTCAAAGCACAATAGCTACACCTGAATAGGGATATTCAGAGGACACAGAGCAGGTGCCAAGACCAGACCTGCTTGTTCGCAGTTGTGCAGGGGATTCTTAAAGGAACAACCCTGCCCATTCATCTGTGTAACCAGCTTAGGCAGGCAGGCAAGTCCCTCTTTTCTAAACTCATTAAAATAACTGTGGGATGAGGAGCCCATTTGGCTGCGTTTTTGGTAGATTTTTGGGCCAGAGGCTTCCCCGAAGCTGGGCTACCTGTCCCACCATCTCGTCTCTACTTCCCACCCTGCATGACCCTGTCAGGCCGTGCGGGCACAGGCGCGCAGCCAGCCCCGCCACCCGCCGGGGAGAAGGCAGAGCCCCCGCCTCCTTCCGCTGCCGCGGCTGCCAAAATGTTTTCGCGGGACAAGTAATCTTAACCCCTGGCAGCCTGGGTACTCTGAGCTCTATAAAACCCAAGAACACCACAAACCCCAGGCCCCCTCAGTCCTCAGTGGAGGGGATGGATGTTTGGGGCTGAATGCCGGCCTGGGGCCGTCGGTCACCATTTCCATTGGCTTGCCTGGCTGCAGCAAGCGAAGATCGTGCCGTGCCCATGCGGAGAGGCTCACGAGTTCCTGCTCACTCTGAGCGGCCAGACCGGTTTAGAACACGACTGCATGAATGAGCACGGTATGGCTGTAACTTGAGAGCAAGCGGGACGCCAGAGAATGGGAGGTAAGGCGATAGCTGCAGGTGGCTGTGGCTCCCAGCACAGCTTATTTAGGCACTTGTGGGCATCATAATGTCTCAAAAAGCTGTGAAATTATGTGAGAGGCTTACAAGGATACTATACAAATACCTAACCTCTCCCACCCTGATATTATGTTAGTGCTATCAGAGTTGGTTGTAATTTCTCTTGTGTTGCACAATTTGTGTCCTCCTCCCAACTGTCTCTTCATATGCTAGAGGTGGCTTTTTTGGTGTCCTGGCCTGTGCACGCTGTAACGCTGTACTGTGGAATGCATGCATGTGGGATGCTCCTTGGTCTGTGTTATGTACTTTTTTTTTTTTTTTTTTTTTTTTTTTTTCCCTCTCTCTCTCTCTCTCTCTTCAGCATTTAGGATATTACCATAGCCTACATATTTTTAGAGAATAGTATATCTCGATACAATTGATATAATTCCTGATTGATTTACTGTAACTTTAATCTTAGCAACTAGCATTGTTTTTACAGGATGTATCAGAGAATGCAGCAGAAATTGTAGAAAGCAATTTTAAAAGACTCTAGTTTTGAGGCACTTTCAGCTTGTAAATAAAAACCACTTTCTTCAACTGTCCTAAAAATAATTTTTTTTACTATTATCAGGCTTTTAAAACACATTATTTTCTTACCAGGGAAATACTGCTCCAAGCTGTGTTGAGGTTATTTATGACTAACTACATCCATATCTTTTCAGTGTTTTGCATGCCTGCTATGGTTCCCCATGCTTGAGACCCCCAAAACGCAAATAAAAATAAAACTTGCAGCCACCATCACTTGTTCCCCGGTATTGGAAAAGCAGCCTTATGTAATAGACTGGAAATGACAGGTAGGCATACTAGAGAAAAATCTAGACTTAGTGTGAATTGCTCATACTTTTACTGACATCTCTGGTGATGTGCAGGCAGAGCACACTAACAGGGTTGGGTGTTCCAGGTGGGGCAGAACACAGTGTACTTTCATCTGGTATGTACTGACTATGCAAAAAAGGGCACTTCATCTGCTCTGTGACAAGAAAGAGTTACATTCTAGCATCACAAGAAATAAAATGCTATGCTTTGTCTATTTGTATATTGAATAGAAAATAACTAAAGCCTGTTGATTTAACAGTTTTAAAATTATAAGTCAATTTGGCACAGTCCTTGTATGGATCTGGGCTATGATGATACTGTATCTTTCTGCTTGTAGGAAAATAATCCTTATTATGCTTTATTCTAAAGTTTCTTCTGTTCTTGTTCTGACAAAGCCAAATTGAAGACAGAGTTGCAGGGCAGTGGGTACTGGTATCTGTGAGATACATAGCCCTTAGTCAGCAGAAAACAGCTTGGAAGTGGTGGCACTTCTGCTTCTACAACTGTCATAAAGCTGCTTAAAGCAGATCCTGAGAATGTCTATGTGAAATAAAACCAACACACCTCAGTGCAAAGAAGTCTCTATTTAAAATTACCCTCTAACCTTTCTGTTCTCCAAGTCTTAGGAAAAGATTTCCCTGAAGCAGAGAGCAAGATCCAAAGTGGAAACAGAAGAGAACTGATGGCTGGATGGCAGGGAGAGACAGAGTGGACTGCCTGGAGGTGGGAGTATCCCAGATCCAGATGAAGAAATAAATGATGGCTCTGAAACATAACACAGGGTTTATCATGACAGGAGTGAAAGGTTGTAAAGACCTAAACTGTTTATTTGTATGAGACCATAATGGTCCTTGTCATCAATAGGGTGTTGAAAGGAATGACTTCCATCTAGGAGATGCAGAAAAACACAGGACATACATTTTAGCACTAGTAACAGTTTAATGGAGTAAGATTGAAAAAGAGGATGAATATGGAAATTAGACAGGGATGACACTGTAATAATGTAAGTGTAGCATTTGGTAGAAGGAGTATCATTCAAGGAAAAACAGACAACACTAATCAACATCAGATATATTAATATTTTAAAATATACTTTATTTAATGACAATAAATATAAAGAATTCTTAATATTCAGAAACTAATGGCAAACATTCTTAGAAAAAATACAAAAAATACACTCTCACATTCTGAATTTTATTGACATATGCAGAATCTAAAACAGTGGTGATAGTCTGTAATTTATGCTGCTTTATGGTTAAGGCAATGAAATGGTCACTGGTCCAAATTCACCCTGACTTCAATAGATCTGTACTAAGTAGGAGTCTGGCCTACATATCAAGTGTAGAAACAAAGGTAAAATGGATTTAGAGTTTAAAACAAATGCTGATTTTCCCTTCAAGCAGATCTTTAATTAAAGTGACCAGGCCTAAAACATAAACAAACAAAATTACAAATGCTCATATGTTGGCTACTGGCCCCCAGCATTTTGTTCTTATGCCTCTGCAGAGTTTTCTGCATGCAAGCAGAGCACATTTCAGCAGCTGGAGGTAGAGGCTTCAGAAACTGCACAGCTTAAATCAAACTATTAAAATGCAATTATTAGGCAGTGTGTTGGCTTCCCTCTTCTTTTTCTGATTCAGAACTCTGCTTGAATAACACTGAGCACATGGCATACTGAACTGAATTCCTGATGTAATGTCTTCTGAAATGAAATGTTACAGCTACATTAGCAAGGAGCACAGCATTTCAGAAGCAAATCACCAGAGCAAAAAGTTAATGTTGGCTAGGTGATGCCCATGCAGAGCTCACCAATCTCTTCCGTCCAGCTCTGGTTTCAGCTCTGCAGACTAAGTGCCTTCAGCGACCACTAAGTGCATATCTAAAAGCTGCCTTCTGGGTCAGTTTGAACCAGAAGGAACTCAGTCCCTGTGTGCCCAGACTAGTCTGTGATGTCTCCCAGAGAACGGAGACAAGTAGAAGACTGGTTTCAAAAGCACATTTGTCATCTGAACAAAAAACAGTTACATAGAAACACACTCAAGGCTGATTAGGATTTTATTATGGAAGGAGCCCAAACCATAGGCACATAGGCTTTGTTGATGTAGCAGGTTTTTTAACTGTTATTTTTAAGGCAGGAATATAAACTCTTTATGACACAGCAGGCTAACACCCCTTTTTAGGAAATGATGCCAACTGATGTAGGAAGAAACAACTTGGAGAATCCCCAGGTATCAAACAAGGAGCAAAAGTCTAGGCACTCCTGAAAACCAGCCTTAAGCTCTGCCACTGCTCACAGCGTGACAATTCATTTGTTTCCTAGTCTCTTTAACTGTCAAAGAGCTTCCTTAAGACCAAATAATTACCTGAAATAGTCCATTTTCCCCCTTTATCGCAGGATGCCTCCTTACCTTCCCCAGCCCTCTAACGCCACACCTGGAAAGGTATTTAAGGCACACTGGTGCTGTAATCACTGATGAGGGAATAAAAATGGCATCTCTCCTCTGAACACAACTGCAAATGAGAAAGGTCCAGTTGAAAGCTAAAATCAAAACCTCCAAGTGTGAAAGGAGCTGACTGTCCTTTCTAACCCAACTCATTTTGGATGGAGAAATCCCGAGTACTGTACTAAAATTGTTCCTCAAAACAGTTTTTTGGACAAAACTTTGTTTTAACTGAAAGTTTGGTATATTATGCAGTGATAGAACCAGATGCAGTGGGCACAAACTGAAACACTTTTTCACTGTGAGGGTGACTGAGCAGTGGCACAGGTGGTCCAGAGAAGTTGAGGGGTCTCCATCCCTGGAAATATTCAAAAGAAGAGAAGACCGGCCTGGCTGAACAGAGAGCTTTGGCTGGAACTCAGATTAAAAAGGAGAGCTGATGACCTTTGGAAGAAGGGGCAGACAACTCAGGAAGACTAATGCTGTGGGGTTATGTAGGGAAAAAAGTAGAAGGGCCAAAGCCCAACTAGAACTTAATCTGGCTAGTGCTGCAAAAGACAATAATAATGTATCTATAAACATACTAGCGACAAAAGGAGGGCTAAGGAGACTCTCGATCCTTTTTGGATGTGGTGGAAAACACACAGACAAAGGGTGAGGAAAAGGCTGAGGTGCTCAATGCCTTTTTTGCCTCAGTCTTTAGTAGTAAGACCAGTTGTTCTCTGAGAACCCAGCCCCCTGAGCTGGGAGACAGGGGCAGGGGACAGAATGAATCACTCATAATCCAAGGGGAAATGGTCAGTGACCTGCTACACCACTCAGACAGGCACAAGTCCCTGGGGCCAAACAGGTGCTGGTGTGCTCACAGCTTGAGCAGACCTCCTGTTTGCCCAGCCTGGCTGGATGACTGAGCTCCGAGAGTGGTCTCTAAAAGACATGTAGATGAGGCACTCAAGAGACAGGGTTCAGTTGTGGACTTGGCAGTTAATGGACTTGGCAGTCAGGTTAATGGTTGGACTTGATGATCTTAAAGATCTTTTCCAGTCTGAATGATCTTATGATTCTGTAGAGTTTCCTTCAAAAGACAGGCTTGAGTTACATGGCACTCAGCATTTGGAGATTTTGCTGAAAAATTAATAGGTTTAACTCCTTCTGATTATTGACTGGATAAAAGACATCTTCTAAATGCTATTTAGTTTCTGTAAGTATACGTCACACATAAAAAAGCTATATGAATAATCTGCCTAAAAATTTTGCATATCAATTGCATTTAAGAAGAGTACAAAATTACAAACATAAAGTAATCACCTAGTTTATAGAGTACAGGCATATTTTGCTTTTTTAAAAAGGTTTTGGTTTTCATTATTTATATAAATTGGTCCATTAAAACTGTTAAAAGAGAAAGCAAGTTAATAATCTGCCATTTCGCTGCTTCAGGCACAAAATAGCCCTCCACATACATGCCTAATCTGTAATTCCCTAATTCCCAGTTTGCATCTGGAGCCAAAATAAGCAAGCAGATTGGCAGCCTGATTTGAAGATGACTGATGGCTGTAGCACATGCCTCCACACCTCTGACATCCTTCCGCATTATTTAAAGCTTCATAGCATGGTTAAGGCCTATTAAATGGTTTATTCCAATCTCCAGTTTCAATAGATTAATAGTCTTGTCAGAATTCACTTTATCACACAATGTTGTATCAAAATGTTCAGCTGCACATTTGTCCTGTGTCAAAACCTGAGGGAAGAGCACGTTCTGGTGTGAGAGAAATGCAAAAGACAGCCCTCCACAAATATTGATTTAGTATGTGAAAAGACTTTTAACACTTATTGCTTTTACAGGTAGAAGATCTTCAAGGCTATGAGCATTTAGCTCAGAATGGGCGAGTGAAGTAATGAAAGTACATTGACAGGGGAAAGATAAAATGCCTGAGTTTTCTACTCACTTGGAGTGCTGTAAGGTCAGTTTGTATGCATTGATTTCAAAGGCAGTTCTCCTGTTTACACAGAGATTGATGAACAGGATGGGCTTACAGTTCTGTTGCTTCTTGTGATCCAAGTCCATGATTAATTGAAATATCTTGTTATCCATTTAAGTCTCAGTATGCATAGCTAATTCAGAGTAGCAAAAAACCACACTTAGTAGTTCCAGTGTGTTAACAATGGGATCTTGAGTTATATTTTCTTTCTTTTTCTTTCATGTTTTGGCTTTTCCTCTTCATTTTATATGTAAGGTTTGCATTAGCAAGCAATCAAAACTCCTTCATTAGATGTGATGACATTCTTACAGCAAATCATTCTTGTTCTTAAGGTTTTATTCAAGCCAGACTAGTAATCTAACAGCTGATGCCTAAAAAAAAGTAGAAAGCAGCCTAGGTGTATGGGAATTAATCTGCATCTTCTTAAGAGGATAAATAATTTTCACCTTAATTTTTTTAATATAGCCTAAAAAGCTGTTTAAAAAAATGATAACTCTTCTCTGCATTGCAGTGGTTGCATTTTGTCCAAGTCAAAACAGGTAAATGAGTATGTAGAGTTGCAAGAAACAATGTTTAGTAAATCCACAGTGCTTGGTAGCTATTGTTAATATCTGGACAGGTATTAGTTGTGCAAGTACTGTTATTCCATATGGAAAAGTACTTATTCATCTTTGTGTCGGAAAGTGCTGTCTTCTCCCTTGATGATTTTGTCAGCTATTTTTCCCATGTTTTTTTTTCACACCTTTGAGATCATTCTCATGTAATAGTTTCTGTGTGAGGTACTTCTCTCGTTTGACCTTGCTCTTGGTCTTTTGTGATACATCCGGAATTGCATAGGAAATAATAAACTTCACAAAGTATATGACATGCTGGGAAAGGTGAAAATGAAAAAATGTCAGTCAGGCTGAACAGGACATTATTATGATTATAAATGAAATGTCACTTTTTGTCTTAATACTCTGCGTTGATTTAGTACCAGTATCTAACACAGTTGAAAAAGATTTAAAAAAGACATGACTAATAAGATAGAATAATTATCTGATAAACAAAAACTTCTGATTTTCCAATCCTGATTTGAGCAAGGACTTCTCTTCCTGCTTTGGGGAAACCCTGGTACACACTGCTTCCCTCCTGCATGGAAAGACTGGTTATGGTTTCCTATAAGGTTTTCTAGGTTTGTTCAAATGACTCTGGGGCAATTACTTTTCTCTGACACAGGAAATCTGCTCTCACCAGTTTCTGATTACTTCAGCAGTCCCTAGATCAGGCCCTAAATACTTTCAAAAATTAATTTAATATTCCCAATAACCCAATATTTCTCTCTCTTCATCTTGAACTAATTCCCATTTTTTGTAAGCCCAGGCTGTATCTGCAGAGGAAGGAGCAATCGCTTTTTGATGATCATCTAGAGACTCACTTCTTACAGTGACTGTCTTTATAGACTCCACCCTGCCATGAGTTGTACCTGTATTATGCACATGTATTGTGTACAGGTATCGTATATATGCATTCAGGATGCTGTGTGCAAACTTCCTCTAAGTACATGCATTCTATTTCTGCTACTAAAAATTATTCTACAGTTCTTGAGAAAAGAAGCTGCAGATATGTGGGGCAATCCTCGGCTGATATCATAATTTCAGGGAATTCTTTTTCTAATGTTGCTACTCTTAATTTACATCTCCCAAGTTCTTACTCATGCTGGCACACATCACCAGCTCTGGTAGCTGTGCCTGGACCAAATGCCTCTGAAGGATTTTCTGCAGGGAGGGAAAAGACTAAATAAGCAATGCTCAAGCCCCCATACACTGACCTCCATGACAATGATGAAAGCCAGCTTGGCTGCAATGACATGCCAGTAGTATATGTTGTGCTCATATTGGTGCTGGTGACCAGGAGGGTACCGGAGATCCCGGTATCTGAAAGCAATGTAGGAAAGTCAGGAGCTGGTCTCTGGCATCTCTGCAGTACGGCATTGTGGCCAGAGGATGGAGCACCACATGGCCCTGCTTAACGCATCCAGGAACAGTTAGCTCGGGGAACTACTGTGATGGCTAAAATCATATCTGCAGGATAAGCCATATTTGCCTGAAATGCAGTATTTTTGACATTTTATTAAGACTTACTGATAAAATTTTTAAGGAGGTTTTTTTTTTTTGTTTTTTTTTTTTTTTAATTATCAGCTAGGAGAAAACCAAAATAAGAAAAGAATTTTCTGAGTAGCACAAACTTCCACTCCATTTTGCCATTCAAAATAAGCTGGGTTTTCCTGCCTTTTAATGTTTCTTATGGGATATTGTTAACTGAATTAGACAACTTAGATATAAAAAACATTATTTTTGTAATTGGAAAATGACAAATGCTTATTTGACACTTGCCTGCATGTCACTTGGTTCCTGAACCAAGGGGAAAGAGGCTTGCTTGCATTCTTGAAGTCTGATATATTGAAGACAGAAAGCGTGCTGTTTATATACCCCTCCATAGTGTGACTGCTGTGACTCCCGTAAGGAGGGACCGAAAAGGACCAGTAATAAACCAGACGAGGAATCATGTCAGATGTAAAAGCAATGATCATAGCCTGCGTTCCAGAAAGAGAAGACAAAAAAGCAGAGCAACATTCAAGAAATAAGCTTTAACACGCATTCCTTTGCCATGCACTTATCATCTAAAAAGTAAGCATAGGAGCTAAAAATAGAAAATATGTTCCTTTCCCGTCAGTGGTTGTTCATTCTGTAAATGAGCATGTAGTCTCTCATGGGCACAAAACAATCCCTTTCTGGCATGTGCACTGTGTACAGTTTCTAAATTATGCTAGCTCTGCTGAATACCTTAAAACAGTTATACAATAAAACACTTGTTTTCATGTGCATTCAGAGGAGATCAGCATATGTGCTTCTTATGAGTACTTATGAGATGCTTAAAGAAATTCTGCCTGATGAAACTAATGGAAACAACAGAAGAGTTCTTCAGTAATAGAAAATTAAATGTCACCAGGTTCTCCGATGTCTGATTAAAGGAATTAAATAAATTAGATATATAAATGATCTGTCTCTTGTCTCTGATCCTAGAAACATCCCACCCTTTCTGAGATGCTAGCCAGCCCAAATTTATCTTGGTACTTGTCGCCTCCTACTACAGCATAGTACATGTGGAAACTGCTCTTGATGCCAAGATAATTTTTTTAGTAGCAGCTGCATAGTGCCGTTTTACATGACGTGACCATTTGTTTTTATCTTGCTCCCAAGAGAGTCCCTGTCCTACTCAGTCTGCTAGTCACAAACTGGGTAGGAAATATGATCTGTGGGTTTGTTGTGGGAAGTCTTTTCTAAACTCATGAACTTCCCAAAACATCCTATTCTGGAGGGCAGGTTAACTATCTTTAATCCAATTTCCTCCCCTCCTACTGCAAGTTCAAAAGGTTTCCCTGTGAAGAAGACTTTCCACTGGCAAGATCTGTAGCTGAGTATTTAGCAAGAGGCTGCCCAGCCAATTCATGCCCAGCACCTGGGAAGGAGCGACCAGCTGCATGAGAAGTGTTTTGTCCCATAGCAGGATAAAAATACCCACTTGACAACATGGATAGAAAGGACCAGGGCAGAGACATGGAGGAGAAAGGTGTGAAGTAGGGATCTGGTGAGATCAGGAGGAAGGAGGTTTAGGCAGAGATGTATAAAAGAGGCAGAAAAAACCACAGGAAAATCGTAGGACAGCTAGGACCAAAGTCAAGCAGTAATGGGTAACAAAAGAGCATAAAAAATGGGTTAATATCTGTATTTTATTCCCCATCACACCAGGGTCCACACCACAATTCCATTTTTGTGCAGCATTCCCAGCCAGACAGTCCCAGACTGAGGAGTTATTTGTAACAGTTGTTGAAAAGGTAAAAGGAGAGAGAAGAAAGGATGAAAAAAAAAAGCGGGTATCTCTTCTACAGTTCTATGAGCAATGCTTTGGTGTGCTAGCTACAGCAACCTCCTGCTGGAGGTTGTTGGAGTCAATTGCCTCTAGCAATTGACTTATGGTCTGCGCTGGTTTGGACATTCCTGGCCTCTTGCAGCAGATCAGATGACAATGCTGACCTGACTGGGAATCACCACTGGATCCTTTCCCTGGTCTGATTCATCATGTGTTTATATAGTGCTGGTGCCAGAGATAGGACTAAAGGGGAAAGACAGCAAAGGGAAAGAGCAGGCAGTTGAAAAGGGGGCAAGACCCACCCTACCTCAAGTAGCACCACTGCCAAATGATGAATGATATCCCAGTGTCTTTCCTTTTGAGTTAGCTTACTTTGAAGAACCTGAGAAGCTAAACTGTAGTTAAGATAAAAGTTGCAGAAACAATGCTTTTGAGACTGTGGTCCAAGATCTGTATTTAGTTCTCCAGAATATTGATATAAGTGAGTTCAGTTGAAAGAAAGTTTGGCTGATGAGAAATATTAGGGAAGCATTCTAGGTCTCATTGAAAATTTTCAAGGATAAGGTGTTTTTCTTGTACAGCACTTTGGCTTAAATCAAATGTAGTTGGCATGCACTTTTAAATACTGTTTTTAAGCATTACATGCCAGTGTGAAATGAAGTGAAAATTATGTGTTGTTTATATTTACATGCTGAGTGGGTGTTTTTGACTGACAAGAAGTATATATTACTGTGTCTTGCAGTTGCAGGGAGACGACCTCACAGCTAAATTACTCTGTTTTTAACTCTGAAGTAGAGTTAAAAGTAGAGTACAAGTAGAGTATTTGTAGTCTGAATTACAAGCATAGAAAATTTTTGTTAAATAAACTTCCTTTCTGTTCGTTAGCTCATAAATGAATTAATATCAACTTAACAGTAAGGCAAAAAAATTCTTTCTCCCTTTGGACCAAATGAGTTTGCTGCTGCTTCTTTGTATCAGAAAGATGCTGCTATATAGCATTTACAGAGCTTAATACTTGATCTTACTGAATCTTTTTTGCAAGACCCCAGGTCTCCCATCATCCTAAATCTGAACCCTGTCTCATTCTCCTCCCTCTCTCAGAATGATCTCCAGATGTGCTCCGGAGAGCTTCAAGGACAGAAATATGAGAGCTAATCCTACGGCATCCTCTCAAAGGAAAAACTTTTTTTCCTCTTGAATTATGGGCTGCATTTCAGAGTATTGCACTGGAGAACTACAAACAAACAGCACATTCTTTGCTTCCCAAGCTTTACTACACACAGTTTTCCATTTATACCATAACTAATTAAAATCAGTCTTCAAATCAACAACAGATGCAATAGCAAGTCCAGTGCCTCACGGCAACTCTCAAAACTGGTAGCTTTGTGCAGAAGTTGCTTGCAAGTACTAGCAGCTGCTACAAAGGTAACATGCATGAAGGAGAAGATGCATGAAGGAGAAGAAGATACAACACCGAAGTCTAATCAGCTGTAACAAGTCACATAGAAGAGAAGAAACACTTTCTGTGTACTGAGGTAAAAGCAAGGCAGGGTTGGTAAAGGAAAGACTGATGACTTGGATCAGTTCCTGGATGTCAAACAAGAAAAGAAACACACTCAAAGGAGAAAAACAGCTTCTAGCATTTGCTCAAGCACATGGCTCTATGGCCCACACTTCATTAGCAATAAATAACAATCTCTTTGAGGTCCTCACAACACGTGCAGCGGGGCTGTTTGAAGGTGACAGTCTCTGGAGCTGAGCCCCTGGCAGGCCAACAGCCCCACGGAGGTGAGCAGCTGATGCCCTGTTTGCACACTGACATCAGCTGCAGAAGGCAGGGCACGAACCTGCTCCTAATAGCAGCCTACACATGGCTGAGTCAACGTGAGGTCACCAAAGCCTGAACATCATGACAACTGTGATAAGGTACAGTATTTTAAAGCAATTTTAAGATACACATTCAACTTGTAGTTTCATATTGGTATTACAAGATCCAGCTGGATTGACTAGGAAATACAGTTATCTTACCCAATAGCATAACATATTTGGATCTTTCTGATAACAGAAGTAAACAGCGACCTTGTTGAGAAAGGCTATTCCCCATGGATAGTCTGTGGTGTTATTGTCCCTGCAGAAGAAACCAGTGGTGATTTCTCCTTTAAAAAAAGGCCTGCAGCAAGAATTTTCTGTAGGTTAATACATACTAGTTACTGTATAAGAATAAGCAATCAAAAAAATCCACAGTGATAAATAACAATGGCTTATTTTTCTTTCCACAATGCAGCCTACAAATAAGATATTGGTGAGTTGATGCAAAAAATGTGAATTTCATTGTTACAAGTATATTAATCAGAATTGTTTTCTTAAATATTTTCAAGAAACTCTCTTAAAATTCAGTTTCTTTGTTGTGTACTTAAAAAATTAAGTACAACTGAAGAACAGGTTAGTGTCCAAATTCTCAGAAAATCCATTCTGATCTGCAATTTTGAGCACACACGGTATTTTTAAGCACACAAGAAAGAAGCTGAATATCTGTTGCAAGGAGATGTGCCTCAAGGATCATTTCAGTTGCATTGCCACACACAGCACTCCCACATTTGGATGTAGCAGCTGCAGTGAAGGCATTTTATCCTCTGCAGGTGTTGGCACCGTACTTACATTGGTGACCACGGCCAGAATGGCTATGCCCTGCAGGATGGGCTGCCAGGCACCAATGTCCTGTGCCTTTTGTGGAACCATGCGCCTGAACTGGGTGGTCAGCTTCCACGCATCCAACCGGATCTCCAGCATGTTGTTAATAAGGGCCAGAAGAGGAGCCAGGGGGAACGACGCCACAAACAGGGTCACAAAGCCAAACTGTATAACTGTGAGAGGGAGAGGTGACAGGCATTGGTGAGGCTTTCACTTACTGGAGATAAGCAAGTGTAGGCATGTATAGCTAATATACTTCAAATTCATATGGTAGAAACAAGAAAGAGTAGCTGGGTTCCCAGTGAATCTTCTGGATGAGAAAATAGTAGCACAACACTACTGGAAAAACGTGTTAGGTGAAGGGGACAGGAAAATATTACAACTCGCAACACAGCATGGGGAACTATTCTGGGTATTCAAATACATATTTCTTTCTGATGTCTTTATCATGAAGACCTGGAATGACTATCTGTCTCCGTACTGAACTTGAAGGTCCAAACCAGCAATCATCTTATTGGTGTCTGGGTACTGCCTTAAGTACACTGGCAATGTTGTCACAGAATGGATGGTGGCAACAAAGCAGCCATGGCCTGCCAGCTCCCAAGTTACCAGCAAGCACTCCTGGTGACTGCAGACCTCTAGCAGAGCAGTCAGACACTGCTGGGCTCTGCTATGCAACACCAGAACATGACAGGGGTCTGCCTTCTGAATGCATTTCTCACAAGATTAGGCAAGGAAACAGCAGTACTTCTCCATGTACAATCACATGCTGTTTCCTAGTTATAACATGGATTAAGGCTTAGCTGCTTAATAAAAGCTTGTAAAACCATCTGTAATGGCTCAATCAAAATTAGTCTCCTCTGTCTACCATATTAAGCATTGCTTGTATGAAATCTTTATTTAGAACATGTCTGCATCCAGGAGCAGTAGTGAATAAGACTAAACTGTTAATTACCCATTTCAAGATACTCATAAAATAATCCAAGTTTTCCAATGGGTTGGAGGTGGTAGTCATGTTCCCAACGTGCAACAACTTTTTCTGATCTAGCAGCTGCAGAGTATCTTCCAATTAGATTCTTGAGCAAACTGTCAGACAGGGAGGAAAAGAACACTAAAATAGGTAAAAGAACCTAAAAAGTTCAGTAAATGAAAAAAAAAAAAATTGGCATTTCTGCTGTTAGAGGTTTAAACAATGAATTTATTTATTTCTGAATTATTCAAAACTTCCTTCTTTTTGTTGCCTTATCTTAAAAGTGGGGTTTTACAAACCATAAATAAGAGTGCAAAGTGGATCCCAGAATCATAGTGATTTATATTTACTAAATGAATTAAAGTAGTAACTTATATATGACTTTTAAAAGCCCAGTGTATAACAACAAATCCTTCCAATCAATACTGAGCAAGTTTTCAGTTTAATATTCTTGTAACTTCTACTGTATCAGTTTTGAATATTGAACCTGAAACACATCAAGTTTGACTTTCAGAGGAAGGAAAAATTTCTGATTAGAATTAAAATCAGTTAAAACAACAGAGACAGGATCCCAGACTACCAGAGCAAAAAAGACTCTGAGAACAAGTCTTATTCTTTCAGAATACAATATGCACTTTCCAAACTCAGTGACCAAGTGCCTGAAGGCATCAAACAAAACAGTATTGTTCAAATACAAAAGAGAAGATTACTGAATAGTTTGAACTTACGGAAGAAGAACTTCTTGAATGTTGTTCCATATAGCTTTCCCTCCTACTATGATGGCAAGCTGGGTTGTGAGCTCGAGGAGACATCCACCTGGATCACACTGAAGGTTGGGAGAGACAGGAAAATTTTTTGAATTTGGGTAACTTTTCAGGCATGAATGAAACATTTAAAATTATGCAATCCTGGTTTATTATAATAACATTACTTTTTGAAAGTGATCAAAGAAGACTGTCTAGGCAAACCTTTCCAGTAAGGTATGCAAAAGCTAATTCCAGGCCACATATGGTAGGTTGACAGAATATCAGCAAAAGAGTGAAATACCAGAAGACATGCAGCTCTGTGAGGGTCACTCAGCAAAATAGGAATGCTTCTACTGATATTCTCTCCTTTCTGTGTACCCAGTCCCAGACTGTAGGCCCACGGTAAAACACACTTTTTTGGGTATGCACAGTTCATTTCTAAGTCCAACTGGTCTTGTGATATATTTTTTTATGCTAGGGGTTAGTGAGGAGGCAATTAGCTTGGGAAGCAGTCCCCTTTTAAACCCTAATGTTAAATATGTACAACTATGTTTTACTTTATACACTCCTAACTGCAGCACAATATCCAGAATAATTATACATTCTACGTTCTTACCTCTTCATTGCGATACTTTCCTAGCCAATAAACTGGACTTCCAGGGTGACCTACAAATTTGCCCTTAAAGAAGGCTATGTAGAAGCATGAAGAATAGTAGTTGACAAACTGGAACAAGAACATCTTTGTGGTCAGACTGTTTTCATAATCAGTCTGTGTCCTTGGAAGTTCTGCAATGAAAGAAAAGTAAATAAATTAAAAAAAAACCCAACCCAACCTACAAGTAACCTACAAGCTATTCTAGAGCCTCAGCAGCTAAGTATCTTTATGCCTCACATTCCTTTGTATGACTGAAAGTATTATCATTTAGATTGTATGTAATCCCCATGTATACTGTAACCATTATATAATTCTAAAACTGTATGGATTGTAAAAAGAAAATAACTCGTTCCCTGAAAATAAAGAAAGAGAGGAAGCAAAAATTCTAATAACTCAGGGGAAGAAAAAGCAACTAAATCCAGCAGACTTAGGAAAGATGCAAGTGTAACACTTTGAACTGATGAAACAATATTAAATGAAAACACCACACTACTTCATACATCTAAAGAAAAATAGCTACTTTAATGATAATGGCCTGAATATAGAGAATAATATTATTTTTGACTGTTTATCTGTTTAACAACATCAGAGTGGTTTGTAGCTTTGGAAAGGTGACCTTAGTTCACTTATTTATAAAGAAAATAGCTATTTTCTCCATAAACAAAAGCTAATATAGTTGAATGTATTATGCCTTACTGACCTGTTTTCGTAAAGCTTGGTCGTTGTAGTAATTTTCTTTGCTTTGTATGTTTCACAAGCACAAAACTGTAAACAACTGATCTTTCATGCTGCCTGTGTAAGGACTTTTCAGGCAAAAAGCTGAATATCATATTACTCTGATATTGAGAAAATCTATATCGGAAAATTTCTAGGTTGTATTGTGTGATTTTGTGGGAAAATTCTGAAAGATGTGGCACAGGTGCTCATTTATTGTAATACCTACTATACATATAAATGCTAATTTTTCTAGCTATTTTACGCCATGTTTCCACCTGAGGTAGAGCAGCAGCATACCAAAGTCAGTGATCAGGATTGCCACTTTTTCATAGATGATGTTGAGAATCATGATGACAACAAAGCTGATGAGTGAAGCGGTTACTGACGTGGCTGTCTGTGGAGTCAGGTACTTGCGGATCGCCTCCGTTCCACTGATGTGCTGTGACAACTTTGCAGAGAACACCAGGAAAACTGAGAGCCTGTAGACAATGATTCCAACGACTGAAGCAATAATCAAAAGGATCTGCCAAGGGAATGCAAGAAGGATGTTCATGTTCAACCACTGGCATTAGGAAAAAGTGAGTTCAAAACACTTTTTATGATAGGCAAAAGGAAAGCAATTTTGTGCCTGTCATTCCACTGCAAGAGGATGATCAAATAAGATACAAAGCAATAAATAGAGAACCCATAAAAGAAGCCTTTTTTCATGTAGCATAGTAAATCTGCAGGAAAGAAAAGAGATGGCCTGTTTTATGACTAATAACAAGGTTTGTACTGATGTAAGTCAATATAACGAGAAGTGTAATCAAATCTTGCACCTTGAGGCATGTGATGGAGGAAAACGCTTCATGTTGGACAATTGGCAGGATGGGCAAATGTACTAATGAATCTACACTGATTGTGGAGAGGGCTGCACCTTCTCTTCCACATGATACTATTACAGACTACAGATCCTTCAAAGGAATAGAAAAATTTGAAGCCAAGTCATGTAGTCTGCAGGAGTTGCAATAATGATCCAGCTACCCCATCTTGCTTGCCATCTCCTCTTTCTGCTTCTCTTCTTGCTTTTATTTCTTGCTAGTTCTCTAGCTATTATTCAGTTTAAGGTCCACAGGTTGTGTATCTTTTTTTCACTATCTCAGCAAACTGCCATGAACTACCTTCCCTGACCCGCACACAGTGACTGTGCAGTAACACAAGTGACAAACCCAGAACAAATCTCTTCCCTCCAACATGAAGTCTGGCCTATTTAAATCCAACTGCAAATCAGTATTCTTTCCTTTGTGTTTCAAATGTGTCAATTCTGAGGCTCTCCTGGGCTGCCAGACATCACTCTATCTCCTATCTGCATTCTATCACCAAGAATGAGGTCTTTTCCAGCTGGTATTTGTGCTACAGATGAGGAGGACTTGCAGCATGCTATAACACAGAGCTTTTCAAGGCCATCTCTCTGGGCCTGCTTGTGTTATATATTGTGTCATGGTTGACAGGATGGCTTTCAAGGTTTAGTTTTAATTAAAGTAGCAGCTCTGGAAGATTAAAGAGCACCCAGCTTTGCTCTGTAAAGTGAAACACAAAACCTGAAAGAGGTCATAGACTATGAGACACAATATGGAAGAACACAGCTGGAACAAATCAGACAGAAACTCACAGGGAGGAGAGCATATAAACCAAAGTCTTCCCGTAACTGCCCCACTAAAAGCAAAGACATTTGTCTTAAAATAATGAGGGAAAAACAAATGGACCACCTTCACAAGCATAACTCACAAGCTACAGCTGCCAGATATTTTGAAACTGTATGCTAATGAATACTGGGTGACTACAGCTCCTTTCTCCATGTGGATCCATACCTTATAGGCTTGATTTATACAGGAGATGGAAATCCTACCCAACCTGTTTCATCCTCATTTTTTGTTCCATTCAGGAGTACAATTTTTTAGACACTTACTAGAAAGGTGAATTTATGATGGGAAAGAAAAAGAGAAGAACTTTACCCAGAAGAAGATGGCACTTGTACAGAAAGTCATCCGTACGCACTTCCCACATGCAGTGTATGGCACATGCTCTTCTTGCTGTAAAAGATTAAGAAACAGATCAAGGATGCACACAGTCTTCTTTTATTTTTTTTTTTTGCATGCTCCAATTAAACTCTTTATTATACTGAGGGCAGAAAGAAAAGAAAAAAGTACCTTGTTTTGTTTCCTGGAAACTTAACATTTATTCATGATTTCAGAAGTCTTGCCTGATTACAGGCGTCATTTTTAGCTGCCTCTTCTAGGATAAAAATGACTTCCTTAGAGGTAGAGGGTGGTCAGCTCTTACTGACTTCAGCCATGATGGGGTGCATAGTCCTTATGAATGGACCCACCCTTCTTGGCTGATCATGGCATCCAAGGTCATTATCTTTCAAACTTTAATGACTAAATTTAGCAGGCAGTAAAATTTTGGTCCTTGATCTCTCTATTTCTCAATGTATTCCATATGAACAACGGGATGGCTTCCCCAAGGAAAATGACTACCTCAGTGTGGTACTGTGAAAATTCACTGAGTCTTTAAAGAATCTCTGAGTATCAAAATAAAATATTTTAGCATATTCTCCACTCTTTGAACTGTCTGAAAGGGACAGTTTCTAGCTATGACTTTATATATTCAAGGTGGCATAGGTTTATAAGCTTTTAAACAGGATGAGTTTTTTGATAGTAACAAGATATAAAAAGATCTATATAGGATAGTTTCGACTATGGCAGTTAATTTTGAAACTTTTCAGGTGCTCTATAATAAATATTAGTATAACGTGGATTGAATGTGAAAGCAGTGCAAATGTTTAGATAAAAAACAGAGTAATCTATTGACAGAGAATAATAAAAAGTGAAACTGAACTTGAGTAAGCTGCCAAAGCTAAAGCTTCTCAAATGTATAATAAATAGAAATCTAAACTAAAATCCTCATAAATATGAGTCCTCTGTCATTGAAATGAGTTTTATCCTTGTCTCTGCAAGTTTGTTGCTATTAATCATAATTTCATCCATATGCACTTAGCAACAATAGCTATTTATACATGTTTCAAACAGAAACGTCTTCAGTTAAAAAACATTCTTGGCATAATATATAATAATGCAATGTTTCCCTCTATTCATGTTTTTTTCCTGATGCATTCTAGGCAAAGATAGCAAATGTTCTTTGATCCTGGCCTCTGGTAACAACACTTAATAATTTCTTGGGGGATTTAATAAAGTAGACTTAGTCTTCTAAGCTGGGGATGATGTCTTCTTCTGTTTAAGGCAGAGGAACCTCAGCAGCACAAGGTCCTCAAACAGGCAACTACTTTAAAGTGCTTTCAGCTAGATATCAATTCCCTCTCCCTGCATCTGTACTTTATCAAGTCACTGTTTTCAGGCCAGCTTATCAATCTGAGGCACTGCTGATTCATAAAGCTCCAGTCCTGATTCACCACTTTCATAGTGTCTGCTCACAGCATGCCTATAGCAGTAAGCATCACCAGTTATCAAACCAGTCCTTTACCTGTGTGATTTCATTCATCACCACGTGAGTGCAGCGAGCTTCGTATTCTGGGCGAACTTGCTCTTCTTGCTCTAAGAACTCAACTGTGTCCCATTCATACTCCAGCTCAGCCTGCCGCCGCTTCCAAAACTCCAAAAAAAAGGTAACTATCCAAATGACAGACAAAATGAGCAATACCACGTGAGTACTGGATACTGCTTAACCCCTCTGAGCTATAACACATGGCTCAGTATTCCATACAGCTTTTCACAGTCATGGGATAAAACCTTTATTGGCTGATGCGACTGGATCTATCCCTTTATGCAATTATGCTTTTGGATGTATGTACTTTAATATGAGAAACCTGAGGTAAATGGTGGTGTAACCACATGCTAAAGAATGTATATACTTTATTTTTTTCTTTCTGCCTAAGGACAAAATATGAGCACTTTGCATTTTGTATTACAGACTGCTTTGACAAAGTTTAACATGGGATGCTGAAGAAATTAAATTGTTTGGATAGGTGAAGACAAAATGCCGGAAAGTGCAGACTTCTAGAAAAATTAAACTCAGTATGCTAAAATATGTCTTAGGGAAGAGCTCATGCTCATTCATGCTGCAATTTTTGTGTAGATAAGTTATCAATTTGCAGACTACAAAACCAATTTTTGTTCAGGTAAAACTGCTTAAATACCGCTGTCTTTCCTCTTCTGTTAGAGGAGAGACTGCAGGTCTTTTGTATGGCATGGAGCTTAGAAACTCCCTGGGCTGGGCCAGCTGTTTCCCTGGAGTGTACTCCTGCAGCTGGAAGCGCTGAGGGATCAGGTACACAGATGCCTAAGTGGTAATGGTTAAACATGAGTCCAGCCAAACTCATTATCTTGTCCCAAGACACTCTGCAGGCAGATCTGGCAGCAGAGGCAATGACAAAGCCAGATGGGAAGGCTGGGAGGAGCTCAGGATGCTGGGTGTCTGTAAACATGCTCCCTGGCACACCTGGATGCTTCATTCTTGAAGAGGGTGCAGGCTCAGATTAAATGAGTGGTGTGGCTCTGCAGCACTGTTTCCAGGAGGAGTACTATCCAATCACTGCATTCCCATTGCTCTCATTGTCTGGGAGTAATTAACCCTAAAACTGAGGTTTTATTTTGCTAGTTTGGCCCCTCGTTCTGAGTGATGAAACCTCAGCGGCATGCAGTTGTAAGTCCAAACATTAAAGATTATGTCTAAAATCAGGTGTGGTTGAAAAATCCCAAAGTGAAACATTCAAAACCCAGGAAACCCTATGGGCTGGGCTGTGAGATGACCTTGGCATCTGCAAAGAGACATAACTCCAGAAAACCCTGCTCCCCTGATTATTCAGGGGCCTCTTTCAGAAGGACTTCTCCACTCCATGCTTAGAAAGCAGCAAGGACATTGCAAGCAGTGGACCAGAGGGTCTCATCTGCTTTCCCCTGCAGAGCAAGGACATTAGTCTTCCATAAATCTCTAATTGCTGCCTAGCCCAAATCACAGGAATCTAAAGACTATACTGACTTGTTACAGCTGCAAATTCAGCTGCTGCTGGAGAGCCCTGAAGTGCAGGGACTCCTTCTGTGGTGATAGCCTCAAGTGCTAACTGTGGCAGAAGGGCACATAACACAGGGACAGCTCTCTCAGGCCCCTACTAGCCAAGCCATGTCTTTCAGAGCAGGAAAGGAGCTCCTGCTGGATTTGCCATTTTCCATTTATTTTGAAGCAAGATTGTTTCAACAGTGGAAACAAGTGACATTTCAGAATCAGGAGATCAAAGCAGTCATTTCACATCATACTGAGTGGTGTCCCCTTTCATGTATCTCCCAGCACCACTCTTCAGGCTGGCCCAGGTGTTCTGCCTCTGAAGCTGTGTCACCAAGGTCTGAGAGGAAGGGCCTCCATTGGAGAACATTTCTTGGTTTAACTGATCGCGCTCAGGGAGGAGATCCAGGAATGGCAGCAAGTGAAGTGGAAGCTGCCTCTTGTTCATCACCTTTGCCAATCTAGTATTACCATCAAAGGGAGAATTGGCAGAACATCAGTGTATAAAAAAGGCTAACTCCTGAGGCCAAATTCCCTGGTGTTTTACAGTGCTTTAAGATTTTTGAAGGGAATACACACAAGAAAATACGCACTTATTAGAAGTGTACTGATGATAATGATGCAATAATATATCCAAGGGGCTAATATTAATTTTAATTGTTTTGGACAAAGAAGTCTAAAAAAAGTAATAGAGCAAGATGAAAATTACAGCTGGAATTATACCAGGACCATAGGTCATTTGGATTCAGTACAATTTTGGTTGAATTTCTGTAATATAATTTGCCTCTTTATATAGTGGACTTACAACAAGAATACAAGTAGACCTTGCAGCCATCTCTATAAGCATGAATTGAACTTTGTAATTATTGCTCCTGGAACCATTCTTCAAAATAGGAAGCACAATTTTAATTAAAAATCAGATGGACAGTAAATTAAATCTTGACATGATGGGAGAAGATTACATTAGTATCAAACTTCTAACAACTTTCAATTTAGTGAATTCTGTGCTGGTATTTTGACTTTAGCATATATTTTGGAAGAAAACTTCTTTTTGAAATTATACATTTTACCTTACATTTCTTTAAAGCAAGAATTATTTTGAAACACTTTAGGTCATCATAGGGAAATAAAATTACAATATGTTTTACAAAGAAAGCAAATTTTGCATTCTCATATATTAATTAAAAATATTACATGAGATACATTCTCATTAGCACCCCATATACAGACCTAACACAGAACTTACTTCTGTAATTACTGGATAAGACACTGCAATTAAAGCCAGTTAACAAAGCTGCTAATATGAATAAAATAAATTCTTTCTAGAAAAATAAACCTTGCCTAATCCCTTGAATATAACACCAAGTGTTTTCACCTGTGGGAAACATCCTGGTTTCATATATATTTTCTCTGCAAAAAGACAAATCTAGTGCTTGTAACCTACTGCACTTTTTACAATCTGCTTCTTAAATAAAGACAAAAGGAAAAAAATCCTGGGAAATATAACTAATTACTATTTTTCAATTGCACTGTGCAGTTACACAGCTGTTAATAGCATAAGCATCTCCATAAGTCTTTGGGAAAAACCCCAGCTCCTCTGACTTAAGCATGTGGCTGGCTCCTGCTGGATGAACAGCCTTAACCACCTCCCTCAGACTTTTCTTCAAGTCACCAAAACAGAACAGATACTGAAGACTAATTTTTAAGGCTACAATTTTTTGTTTGCTTATGATGAGCTCCTGTGAATGTACTTGTTTTCTACAGAACTACTTTCCAGTGAATTCCCAAGTGCTAGCAAATGAAGTCAGTGCAAATTTATCCATGTTTTCTTGGCTGATGCTGGAGGCTAGGCCAAAATTAGATAACAAACCACAGTTGTTGAAATCGACTTACCCCATATTCCCATAAATACTGCAAACACCAGTGTTCCAAAGCTGTCAAAGATACAGAGTTTCTGGAAAAGTGGAAAAGGAAAAAAAGTCTTAAAATATAACTGACCATTTTTATTCTTCTACAACTACTCAGAACAGAACCCAGAAGCTGCTTACTGAAAATGTTGATTTTCAGTTTTTATGTAGTTTCATAAACAACCCTTCTGGATAGTGTTTCCTCAATTTCTGTCCATGCACACCACTCTCCAGTAAATCACAGAAATAAAATGCAAAATTCAGAATGAAAAAGAAAAGCCATGTATGCATTATGGGGGACAGTAAAATGGTGTGCTATCAAACTTTCTTCCATCTGTTGCATACTAAGAGGAAAAACAGTGCTTCTGGTCCGGGAACTCAGTATAGAATTATGGATCTTTGTACAGCCACTAAGGCCATGGATACATCTGGTTCTCATAAGTAGGATAACCAATAAGTTAGTTTGTAAAACCACACTCTGATGAAATACCTCTGTGGTCACTATCTCCCCCCCCCTTTTTTTTTTTCCCCCATTATAGCCTTTTCCCTGCATTCTTTATTTCTTTTACCATGTAAGTGTGCTGATGCAACACATTAAAGTTGGGCAAAATATTTTTGACGATTAGCTGAAAAATTGCAGTTTGGGGACTGAATCTATGGAGAGGAATGATGAAAGGCTAATATTAGCTTAGTAAGACAAAGTAGTGGGGAAAGAAAGTGAGGCTCTTTTTGACCAGAATAAAGAGCAGATGACAGGACATGGCTGTGTCACAGCTTCTGTCATAGCCAACACCAGCCTCTCCTTGTACCCATCTTCTCCTTGGCAACATGGATCAAATTCAAGGCATAGATCCAAATAACTTCTTCACGCAGGGATGAGGCAGAAATTAGAAATGTCAAAACAAGCTTTAAATGTTTCCTTAGCAAAATTGATTCAGAGCTGTTGAATCAAGGCTTTAACTGAATCTTCCCTTCCCTCAAAAAGAAGTACCCCCAAATGAAGCCAATTTTCAATTAAAATAACATTTTATTCTCATATCAAATATCAGCAGCTATGTGAAATAAAAAAAAATAATTTTTTAACTTAGTTCAAATTGTAGCAATTAATGTTGTTGCTTTTACTTTCTGAAGTTGAGTCACTGTATCAAAAGGAACACCTACTAGCATATTTTTAGCAGTTCTGCAGGACATTAATGGAGGACCAACATTATTTTATATGTAGTACTAGAGAAAGTGCAGCTGCAGTTCAAAAGTGTGTCTACAGGTGGTAAATGTAGTTACCTTGGATGATTCACAAGTGATGTTGAGGTTCCAGTAGGTACATACTTTATCACACTGAGGGCACATTATGATATTACCTCCTATGTTGGGGTCACATACTTCTTGGCTAAAAACAAAACTAGTCAGTCACTCACCAACACTTAGTTCTTTAGTCCCCTTTCACACATGAAGACAGTGCAATAATCTCAGGGTATTAAGAAATAATTTACCAGTGATCTGCACTCAAGAATTCCACCCTCATCCCTTGCTGTGGCAACATATCCCCATTTCCATTCATAGCCCTCATCTCAAAAATGGATGACACATGAGGAAAATATTTTCCATCCCTTGTATGTGGTGGTAATTCTCAAACTGCCCACACTAAAAATAAAACAGCTCTTAAAAGACCTCAGAGTCTTCAGTAGGAAATCCACAGTGGAATTCTCACACATGCTATCGTAGCAAGTCTGAAGGGAGCAGGAAGAGCAATGCTGCCTAGCTGAACAAGGAATAGGTGCAGAGCCCAAAGGACTACCTAGTGCCTGTGGTATTCTAAACAGGATCAGACTGAAAATTGTGCAGAGGGCAGCTGCCACAGTGATTCACAGATCTGTCTCCTAAGAGATGGCAAAGGAGCTGCCATCTCATACATACTACCCCATGGTGGAGGCTGAAAGGTAACATCAATACTCTTTATGCATATATCAGGGGGCTAAACACCGGGGAGAGAGCTGAGCTGTTTAGCTAAATTATAACACTGGCAAAAAGCTAAATGGGTATAAATTTGGCACAGGAGTGGAGCTGTGGAATAGCCCTTCAGCAAGGATTATGAACACCATTCCAGGAGGGGGTAAACAACTGGATGGCCTATAGGCCCTTTGACACAATGCCATCACTTTTTTTCCCTGGGTTGTTTGGCCATGACTGAATTTTGTTGTGTGCTGATAAGAGAATCTGTGTCATGGCTATGCCTTGCCTTCCAAGGCATTCTAAGCAGCTGAAGGCCCCTGTGCTGTTGCTCTTCCTATATTTTCCCAAATTAGAGGAAAAAAATTTTAATGTCTTTGGGTATCTAGTTTAAGGATTATCACAGTGAAAATTTTGTGTTATGGCAATTTGTATCAACTTCTGATTATCACTCTTTTCTTTGTGTTTCTGCACTAGGTATGGTGAGCCTCATTCAAAATATAAATAAAATTATGAAATAGCAAACTCCCCCATGTCTATCACTGCAATGGTCTATGGATATCCATTATTTAGCTAACATTTTATGCCTTTGCCTTCAAATCCACCATGGTAGCTGTTCTCAGGTCCTTTAATTTTGCCTCCTTCATTAAGCAATGTCTTGCAAACCCTGCACTGTCCCCCTGTGTACAGGACTGATCAAAATTGCATGTGATATAAACCAGGCCTGATCAGGTACCTCCATGTGCAGTTGTCCTTTGTCAGGCATCCATACAGAAAACAGCCAACTCCTACAACTGCAGCCACAGTCAGCATATTTGTGTAAAAGCCCAGCCAAGCAAAGTAGATGCCAATTTTCTCTCCATAGTATTTCCTGTGGAGGAGAAGGGTGATTTTTTTTTTCTGAAGCAAGTAAATCTGCATTTCTGTTTCAAATAGCCCTTCCTTTCACACATTTTATGTCAGCCCATATTGTAATAGTCCTCCAGTTTCAGCTTTGGGATTGCAGTAGTACTGCATGCTTTTGTAAAAGGATAGAAATGGGGGGAAAAAAGGGAAAAGAGAAAGGATCATGCATTGCAAAGAAAAATTTTGAGTGGTTGCCTTTTCATAAATCAGCTCATCATGAAATCAATCTCAAATTATGCTCCTGTGCATGAGCTGATCTGGACGTATGTATCTTCCTTCAGAACTGACCTATGTCTCTGACTTCCCCAAAACCAGGCCTATTATGTAGATTTCTCATTCTCCCTGCATTTAATCCAGTGGCAGTTACACCAACCTGATGAAATCCAGAGGTTGCAGTTTGAAAATGTTTTTAGGATGAGCCCATTCTCTGTAGAGGAGATATCGTTCACTTGGGCAGTTGGGATCAGTTGATGGGTGCCCAAAACTTGACTGCAAAATAGAACAAGCATGAGAAGATATCACTAAAATCTAACCAGTGCAGCTCATCTCTCATCTCTACAGTTGATCTCTACACCATGGAGGTAGAGTCTGGAGTAGCCTTTTAGAAAGCCTTACTGCAAGCCAGGAAAAGGAACAGCAGCTCTGAGAGCACACCAGGATTCAGGAAAGAAGATTGTCAGAAAGGCTCTGAATGCTGAAGTAAATGCTGTACATATGTGAGCTGAAAATAACAGAGGCTCATCATGAACTTAATCTAAGCACATGTCAGCATCTTGGCACTTAGGAATAGAAAATAAAAAAGGATCCATTCTAATTAGAGAACAGGACTGAATTAAAATGGATTTTAAGTAGCTTTAACATGCTACACATGCTTTGCTTCAAAATAATACTGTACTAGAATACAGGCTGGAAAGACTGAGGGCAAAATCCAGGGCATCTAGCCTCTGTTTTAAATTAAAAAGAGAGTTCACATGGAGATAATTTTTGTATTTTTGGTAGGCCATTTAAAATGCTACTTCAATAAAACCTGTTTTATTTGAGACATTGTTCCATTCTATATCCATGATGCAACAAGATGAGTGATGTTTGTAGAGATCTATCTGCTACTTTTCATTTTCAGCATAGCTGTGATGTATAATTTCAACTGTATAAAAAGATAGTCATTAATTACTAGTCATACTGAGTCCAAATTCCCCATGCCATGAGAGAAATAGCCTGCAAGGCAGGTTTTAAATCTTTAAAAAGAAACCTTAAAAATGGCTAGTCACAAATTATATTAATTCTATTCTGTAAAGCTTTGATTACTTACAAGAAACATGGCTTGTCTTGATTCTGCCTTAAAAATTTCTTTGAAAACCTTGGAGGCCTCCTAAATATTTTAAGCCAAGTCCATGCAGCTGAAGCTGTTATCATTCCTGACCTCCCATGTTCTCAATGTCTCCTCGACAGAACACACCTTGGACACAGAATGGTGGCTCTGAGGGGGACAAGTTGGGATGTTGTGGTTATGCAATAGATAGAATACAGAAAATCAGCCCTCAGTCTTTGCTCACTTTACATTCACAGCCTCACATGGAGTTTTTTCTTTGTCAAATATTCTGAAATCTGATTTTTTCCCCTTGATTTTTTTTGTGCTCTTACTAGCTTTGGTATACAAAACTACTAAGGAAAAACTCCAGCTCCTTTGACAGATATACTTAAGCATGTGGCTGGCTCCTGCTGGATGAACATGTGGCAGCCTTAACCACCTTCCTCAGACTTTTCTTCAAGTCACCAAAACAGAACAGATACCGAAGACTAATTTTTAAGACTACAATTTTTCATTTGCTTATGATGAGCAAACAAAAAAACCCACATGTACATAAATACACATCTATATAAATACACAAAACAATTTTCAGTCTAACTTTCTTATTCAAATGATATAATTTAAAAAGCTTCAGAAGCGTAGCTGCAAAAGCTGGATTTGTTATTATTGCAAGGTGAAATTGAAACCAGTTAAGCTTTTCTCTGCAAGATTCTGACAACACCTGTGAGGCATTGGACTGGCCGGGCAGAGTCTTCCTGTAGAAACCTGAGTCTCATGTATGTATGCTGCAATGTTTGGGAACCAAGGGACTATTTCTAACTGCGCAAGACTTTCACACATCCTAAAATAAGATTTGTAGTCTACATCTCTGTCAACAATGTTGATAAGAATTTTAATATTGGAAAATTAATACTAATGAAACATTGATTTAAGACTGATAATGCAGCGTGTCACGGGAACTATCTCTCAGTTCTGGTACTTTCCTGAAATACATCTACCAGAGAACACAAGTTTAAGAACTCTCAAGTGAAATATATTGCTTTTCATTTATAGAAATACATTTTTACCCAACAGTGCTTTGGAAGAAAATCTCTAGCAAAACCACGTCTTGATCTTCTATCTGTGTATAATACCAGTCCAGGAATAAGGCAATGAATATCTTGTATCCTTTTATATATATAGAGGATATGTAGATATAGTTCAAAACTCTAGATATAGTTCAGACCTCTATATCAAACTGTATTTTAGTTAGAAGCACCAGACTTACATCATGAAGGGGAAATGCTGCTTTGTAGATTCCAGTGTCCAGTAATTTGTTAATACCAAACTTTTTCACATTATTTTTTGTTGCATATTCCACACGGGACAGGATAAAATGAACCTGAAATTAAAAAAAAAAAATTTGTATCCTTGCAACCTGAAAGAAATCATATACAGCTATACCTGTCTCAACATACAATCAAGTAAGGAAAGAATAAGCAGTGTAGACAAAATGAATTGCACAGGGTATAAAAACCATTCAAATCCCTCCTTTAAATTCAGGTGGAAGAGAAATAGGACAAATATAAGTAAAATTTTCCCTTTGGATTGCCCAGGCTATTTCATAAATTACACAGGACTCTTGCATCCCAAACATTTTTAAGTCTTTGGGATGTTTTAGTGAAGGAAATTACAGTGATTTGATAAAAGGAATGGGGTTTTTTTAAGAGTAAATGCTAGAAATACTCCATAGACTTACAATTCGGCTTCTAGTTGCAGGATTGAAAAATGTGTCTTTGTCTTGGATATAGAAGTTGGACAAATGTTCCTTTTGAAAAGGGGCAGTGAAAAACTCTTGCTCAGGTTTGATGATATTTTCATCCACCCTGAAGAATCTACTGAACCAGTTGAAAGCTGAGTCTCGTGTTTTCAGGTCATTGTGTTGCAGAGGTAATTTGATGTGCATAACCTCGGCGTACGTGCACAGCACTTCCCAAGGTGCGTGCACTTTCACAAAAATAAGTTTCTCATCCAAAACCTGAGATGAAAGAATATTGAAAATAAGTATGCAAGCAAAGAACTTCTCATTTTAGCAATTCTTGAACTATCTAGAATTTTTATTCTCTTTACAGCTCATAGATAACCTACTTAAAGTTATATTCATTGTCCGTCCCAGCTAACATATCATTGGCTTCTGTAAAAGCACTGACATGAGGAAACACTCAGGCAGATGTAGGCACATAAAGGTATATAAAAAAAGACAGTTAAATGTTCCCTTAATGCTTAACGTTTACATCTCTGCGAGGTATTTAACAAAGCAATTTAAGCGTAACACTTTCCCCATATGGGGTCATTAGAACTCCTTTTTACTTGTAATTTGACTAGGCATGGCATGGCTCTGGAGCTGCCAGTGACTCCCCAGCAGCTCAGTTACAACCCCAGGGTGATGGAGCAGGCTAGGCACTCACGGGTGCTCCTGGGAATTAAGAATTCCAGGCTTCCTTGAGAGAATGGGGAGAGGGAAAGGGAAATCAGATGAAAGTGCTGAAAAAGACAGCATGGGGAACATTGCTCCGAGTGGAATGCCCAAACCAGCAGCAGTATGCACTGGGAACCCTGACAGCCACTCCTGTCTCCTGTCTACACATCTGTAGATGTACTCCTGCCCTGCATTAGTGAGTGTCAGCCTCACGAAATTTCCTTATCCAGCTCATTGGCTCAGGAACACTGGTCAGATATCTGATCTAGCCTGGGGAAATGTCCAGTTTTGAATGTTTTTCAGTCACAATCCCAGCAGAACTATTGAAGACTGCAATATGTAAGTATAGCACCAGGTCTGTAACAGCCTTCCAGACAACAAGCATATACTTTCTCATGAATGTGAAGAACCAGACTGTATTCTTGGACATGCAGCAGGAGCCCTCACTGCAGACAAATAAATACTTTGATGCCATAGATTCTGAGTCTAAATTGGGAGGAAGGGGCAAAGCAACCATCTTTAGAGCTCACTACAGACTATCAAACAACAACAAAATTAGACTGGAAGTGTTTGTCCTGGAGAGGGAGACACAGATGGAGCACTGCAGCCCGGCAGGGTAGGAAGAAAGAGAAGGGATTCAGAGGGGCTCTAACCCTCCCTGCCAGAGACAGCAGCTCTGGCAGCTGCTGTGCATTACCACAGTGCTCTTGAACTGCCTGCCGGTGACATCAAAGCCCAAAATACACAAAGCACACGATAGAACCACTTGCACAGCGCCAGGCCTTGTGAGAAGCAGGGTCATGTGCAGGATGTGCAGGAGCCCTGCACTGCTCTTCTGGCAGGGGCATTCTGCACCAGACACACACTGGCTTCCCACTTGTACTACACAGCCAGAGTATGAGAAGTATCTCTCTGCAGGGTACCGACAGTAATTTCTATTTTCCAAGCTCTGGGCAAACAGTGTTAACAGCTAAAGACACTGCTAACAGAAGGAAGGTGGGCCATTTTTCTTGAGGGAAGAGAAATCTTACAGTGAATTCACATATCCAGTTTCCTTAATCCCACAGGGGCAGCTCTGCTCTCAGAACAGCCATTCACACAGAGAATAGCACTCACCGACCTCGTTGCTTCTAGGTGCAAGCCATTGTTTATCAGGTTTGATTCATATACTTGTCTCTTTCTCTGTTAAAACATATTGAACATCGTAAAACATCTGTTCCAAATTTCACAAATATGTATGTACAGGAAAATGGAATTGCCTCTCAAACCCATTATTATGTTATCTCTATAGCCCACTTGATAGCTACCATGGTGATATGTACAGTCCCACCTAGTAATTAATCCTAGTCTTGAGTGTTTTTGTCTGATATGCAATATTGCTCTCAAATGCAGTTGTGGAGAGCTTATCCTCAGTTTTTGGTACATTACAGAGTTGTAAGTGTGACTCAGATTTTGAATATTTTGAAATCTACCCCTGAAATTGTGATCTTTTGCGTTTAGTCACTAAGTGAACTATGTTAAACTCCCTTTAGAAAGTCTTGATCTCAAGAGCTTTCCTTCCAGAAACCTGTAACTTTATGCTTCTTTCTCTATAATCATATGTGCTCACACAGCAGTTCAAACTGTAGTATGCCAATATATTTTAGTCCACGGATTACATCTCCAAAGGAAGAAGTTGAGAGCTGTAGCACTTGTAGAGTCAGTGGTGCTATTCCAGGAGCATTTAATGTCCCAGAAGGACACAATGAGTTTTCCTCAGAGAAGATCAAATCTGTGGATCATTTTAATTTCATTTCATAGTTACCAGCACTTGGCAGACAGTGAGTTACAAAAAACCTGAAATGTCTTTCCAGTCTTGAGTCTGCTTCTCTATACAGCTGAGCTCCTCCCAAGAAACACAGAAACATCCCCTTTCCCCTCAAATACAAAACATATAACTCCGTAAGTGATTTATAAGGAATTTTGAAACTTCATGTGAAGCAATCTAATTTAAAAGCTATCTGCACCAACTGGGTAGTTCCTCAATGATTTATTTGTTTATGTGAGTCAAGGGTAGCCAGCTCTCACTGAGCTACAGACTGCCTGTCAAAATATCAGCATGGGTAGTGGGGGGCACCTGTAAGCAGCTGGGGCTGGGGGTGCTTGAGTGAGCAGTTTGCTGGAAGAAGATGGCTTTAATGCACCGGGAAACTGGGAACTGAGAACCTTATTACTGTACCAGATTAGGCTAGGGCTGCAGCAAGGTTCTTGGAGTGACTTGGGGATATTACTTTCCTACTCCCAGACTCCTTTCATGCCACTGGCCAATTTCTTTGTTGATTAATATGTGCTTAAAGGATTTGGCATCCCCCACAGGAGGAAGATGTTTTAGTTCCCACAGGAACTTAAAGAAGAAGGACCCAGTGTTTTTTGTCATGTGGCTCTATAGTGATTCTAGCTGCCTTAAGATCTGTGCACAGGATCCAGACCTGTTGCTACTGTGAAGGACCAGAGTCAATGAATGACCCTCCAGATAAAGTCTTAAGAACTTTGATAGGCATGTAGAAAGTGATTCTCAGGGCTAGACTCACCCGCTCTAGGGTAAAAAAGGTGCTTCAGCAAAAGGGTAAAAATCTTCAGAAGTTCCACAGGAACAGGTCAGTTGTATAACCAAATAAGTTTCATCCAGCTCTTGAATATTTTAAGATGGTTGTAAGTCCCCAAACAAGAAAATGCTATTTTTCCAAAACTCTAGCAAGTCTTGAAATTAATAATTACAGAACTGAGTAACGATGTGATCAGCCTATCCCATTTATAATTTGTTAGTTCTTAGCTGCTGTGGCTGCATGAGGCAATGATCTCAATGGACTATTTTAATATTTTGTGAAAAAGTATTTTTCTTGTCTGTTTCGGGTTTTCTGCCTTTTTATTCCAGTGAAAATCACCTTCTACTTGAGCTAGGCACAAGAAGAGCCAAATATCTCAATCTGGTTTTTTTGTTCTCTCATCAATACTTAACACTTTTCTCCTTATTCCTTGGTTTTCTCAGGCTAATACCACAAACCCAGACTTTGACAGAACTCTCCATGGAGAGATCTCTCCATGTCTCAGTAATTCACTTGGCTATTTGTGACAGTATAATGATGTTTATATTTTTTCTTTGTATGAATATATATGTGTGTGTGTGTGTGTGTGTGTGTGCAATGTAGACATTTATGATGTGTACATCTAATTATCTTTGTTGTAATGACAGCTCTAATGTAAATTCACAAAATCGAGTGCTTTCCTCGCAGTAATATATTTTCTTGCATTTTCAATATTTCATAGATCTCCATTAAAGGTGTTGGTGCTTTCCATTCTCCTTTAAAGCTAAAGGTTTTCAGCCACCTTGGCTTCTAAATAAACTATATAATGATTTCCCCTGCAATTTTTGTTTTATCAAAACTCAACTTTCTTACCAGTTCATTAATGTATGTAGTACACAACATAGAGGAGTTTGTCACTCTAGTAGTAACTCTTCTGCCACTTCATCCTGCCTCTTTGCTTCTTCCATATTCACGTGGGTGTTTCTAAAGTGAATACTATTCAGTCATGAAAATATTTCAACCCAAGTTCTGCTTTGTTCCAGCAAATAAAACAGGCAGAAGGCTAAATGTCTGCTTCATTTTCTTTGTAAATTGCATAAAAATAGATGCAGAGCAAATTTCATTTGTAGACATCTAATACTATTTTTAAAAATCCTTTAATCAGACTCCTTTAATAATTTATTATGGCAAGGAGTTCCCAAAATTAATTTTGCCCTCAAAATCTTAGAGGAATGTTGACAATATTAAGGTTTCTAATAATACATGAATTCAAGTAGTGAGAAACAAAGCCTCTGGGAGGATTTGCTAATTAGGGGCTTTGCTATTTTATATAAATGATTGAATTATGCATATAATGATCTATGGAGGAGCTAGATTTTACCCAGAGGAGTCTATAGTGGTTTTACATTGACTGGGGAATACAGTCTATAGATATAATAGTTTATTAGGCTGGAAGGTGGAGACCATCCAAAGTTTATTTTAGTATCTGGCATTTTGCTCAGCTACCTGAAAGGCCAAGTTGCAATAATAAAGTAATCATGGTAATGCTGCTAATCTAAATCTGACATAGGTTTTGATGATTGAATGGCTAGTCAATAGACTAAGACACCACAGGATGCACAATCATACACAGTTCTTAAGAAAAGAAAAGCAGAATGTAAGTAAATGTCAAGTATTACAGGCATGTGGAAGGATCAGCTTTTGTGAGCTGCTTTTTCACCACGGTGCTTTCAATTTCTGGTGATTGTCTTGCCAAGTTGAGGAGATTAACAAGATTGTGGGTCTGGAAATTGGTAGCAGACCAGGGGCACTTTTCCCTTGTGTGTTGGAAATGGTAGGGAAGACTTGCTTTGATTACAGTGACAAAAGAACGCCAACTCATATCTTTGCTGAGTTTCTTTTGTGCAAAGAGAAAAGTTCCCTACCACAATATCCATGTGGGTTCAGTGGAAAAATCCTAATAAGAAAAGAGGGCTTCAGCAGCCCCCTCTGCCTTACCTGACAGGCAACAGATATATCACAGTCAATAAGAGAAAACATGGGGCCAAAATCCTCCCCTATGGAAATCAGCTGAAGGGAGTGAAGAGGATCATTGTACCAATATTAGCTGCCTCACAGTTTCTTTGATGGTATTTGGAAGCTATCCTCCAGTCCCAGCTGTCAGCATCAGAAAATTAATTGATTGAGAAGCTCTGCTTTTTAAGCTTCTTTCCCTTCCATTTGAAGACAATCATAAAAATATGAAGCGGAACATGATATAGAGAAGAAGCCCCAAAAAATGCAAACTCAAAGAACTCCAAATACATATTTTTGGATATATCCTTTGATTTTAAGCCAGCTTCATGGTTTTTTGAAACCTGATCCATGACCACACAGAACTGGTAATACTGCAGTCTAGCCCTGCCCTCAACAACAGTTTCTAGTCACCCTGTTTGGAAAGACTCATTTCTGTCCTACAAATGTATGTAGTAACTGCAGAGTAACTCCTCCTTCTATCTGTCTTCATATTCCATTGTCATCCTTCCTTCCAAAATAGTAAATTTTGCATTTGTGATTGCCTCAGGAACAGAGGTTTCATTTCAGTGAGTTTCTGCTTCAAAACTGAACCATCCAGCTGAGATGAAGGCAGGTGTGGCTGCCCTCCTCCCAGCACTGAAAATCCCTTCATACTTGTTATCAGACTTCCTTAGTAGGTTGGCTGAGCACACCACAGGCATGCAGAGCCTGTCATTCTCTACTGCCTCAAATCACTGCATAAAAAGGCACCGAGGTACCCTTTTACCTCTAAACCCAAGAGCTGTTCTCTTACTGCAGGTATGACACATGCTAAGCAGTGGGATGAGTATAATTCATGTTTGAAAAATTACCCAAGCTTATTTTTGGTCATGTTCTTTTCTTTTTGTGGTTTTATTGTTGTTGGTTATCTGAACTTGACAAGTACAGAGGCAAGAATTGTTCAATGCTTATGAAAACAAAATTCTCCAGCTCTGCTGAAGTTCTCAGTAACACTGTATTTAAAAAATCCCAACGAGATGTGTAATGTTCTCCATGAGTGATAGTTTCATTCAATCTGAAAAACACAAAATCCATCTATTTCTGAGAAGCACAGATTCCTTCACAGCTGGAAATGAAGGTTTTGCCCACATTACAACTTAAATTACTGACAGTCTTTCTGTTTCTTTCTTTTGGGGAAATGGGCTAAAATGACATTCTGCATTGAGTTTTTTTTTTTTGAATTTGCCTTTCTGGCCCTGATCCTTTGACATTCAATAGTGAGCTCCTTGAGGACCCAAACAGATAAAACTGGTATTTCGGAGCATTCCTGAAGAGACTGGTGATATTTGATGGTAAACTATCCTGACAAATAGGGTACATAAACTGTAGTTTTGAAAGATATGCTTTGAACAAGAATTTCAATTGCTTGCAAGGTACAGTCTCTGGAATCTTCTCCTGGCAGTCTCCTTTTTGCTAGGGCTTCCAAAATTAATTGTATACAAACTTTAAAAAGTTTGGAATTTGAATTGAGTTGCACATTTGTAACTTACCTACTGGCTTTTGGATCTACAAATTATGTTAGAAACTTCCATGAGGTTGTCATTTCATTAGTTTGACTTTGCCTCCCCTAAACCAGATTTCAGAAACAGATGAAAATAAGAGAAGCCCTGTGGATCTCCAAGAGCTTCAGAATCCCATGTTTTTATTCCTTCTACCAAATCACATCCATGTTTTATTTCCTGCTGTCCTCTGAGATATTTTCCCAAGAATATTGCTTGTTATTACAAACTAATGCTATACCATTCAGTTACATTTATCCAATTCTTTGAAAAATGAACAGAAAGCCATTCAAATCCAATACAATGATAATCCCAGGATATGAGTTTTCTCTTGCTGCAGAAGAACATGTGGATCTGTTCCCTGTTCCTCTGAACCCAGTAAATTGGATATCTACGTTGTGGCTTGATTTTCAAATCCTTCTGTCTAAATTCAGTAAGAATTTGGGGACTCCTCCACATTCGTATCATAAAACAAAACCAGCCACTACAGCACACAAAACATTTCACTTCAGCAATCTACAGATGTTGCCTAACAAATCGAATTCTGAAGTGACTTCCACATCATGCAATTGGGTGGGGTGCTGTGTGTGTGTCAGACAGAATTTTTCTCAGTGACAAATCTCTCGATGTCACAGACCTGTAATATTGCACACAACCAGTGGAAAACTTGCTCCTGACTCCAGTGACATGAGAATGTTACCCTATGAGAACAGACTTCACTGAATCTCCTATTTTTAGTAAGCTGGAGTTTTCAAATCCTGTGCACAATAAAGCTCTGGATAATAGCTCTATAAAACTGTCAAGGAAGTCAAAGAAAGAGTAGCATGGACAAGGAACTTACTCCTGGTTAAAGCACCCTAAATTACACAAGATACTACTTATAAAATCTGGCATTTTCAGTTCATCATTGATAATTACTGTATTTAGTATACTGCATACAGTATATAGTGATGTATACAGTATTTAAAATTGTTTATAAATGACAATGCTATTTATTTTGGTTGCATTTCATCACAAGGGTAGAAGTCATTTGCCTCAAATTACAACCAAATATACAACAGTGTCAGTAAAGACAAGCTATCAAGTAGGTTTTATTCCAACACTGATGAAATCTGAGTATCTCGGGCAGCATCAATCCCAACACCATCCTGGGAATTGTGGTAGGTCAAAATGTTAATTTCCTTCCTGGAATTCTAAGGATGTCAAGGTGAACCATAAACGTGATCTTAATTTCAGTCTCAGATATCAGGTATATGTGTACAGTCCCCTGTTGCTTCAGCTTCTACTTATCCATGGAAATACCGTCTTTGGCTTCCTTCTGACACATCCCAGTCACCCTAGCCTTGTGTGTCACTCTCCTGGCTGTACTTCTGTCCATACAGGCTTTGTTGGCCACTTTGCTGCCAGGCTGCACAGCTGGCTCTTGTTCAGCTTGCTCTCCACGAAAACCACCAGGGCCCCTTCCACAAAACTGCCCCCCAGCTGCTCAGTCCTCCCTTTCTCTGGGCATTTCTCCAACCTGGTCTCGTCCTTGTATTTGTTGCGTGTAGTTAGATTGCTTCCTCTTCCTCAGCATACCACAGAGTCAATGTGGCTGCAGATCTTTGCAGAACTGAGACCTTTGAAAGTAAAGTTCCTATGCAAGCACCTACCCACCATCTCCTCGTTTAATTATCAATGGTTTCTGGCTAATGTCTTCGCATTCATGCTGCATTGAAAATACTACTCCACTGCTCACATTTAATTTCCATTGCTACTTAGAAAAGATGCTCATTATATTTTTAATATATTTGGGCAATGGCCAAGTATTACAAACATAAATGTAAAATGCTAATTGATAAAAACAATTCTTTCCAAAGGGGCAGCTCTTTTTGTCTAATTACCTCTTTCAATTAATGTATATTGCTGATCCTGTGATCATGTGTAATACAACATCCACCCACGGCAGGACTCTCTCAAACCCTTCTAACAACATTCCTTATGGCTGTCTTGTTAATGCCAACAACAACACTGTAATGAGTATTAACCAACTTCGCTACAGGCTTTTTTACTCCTACTCTTCTTTTCCTAACTGCAAATTATTATTTGTGTGTGAGCTGCTTTTAGTGATACCTTTGTCCCTGCCTGTCTCTATGAGAGGCTGCTGCTGGAATATGGATTATTACTAAATCAGAGGAGGATGTGGCTGGGTGGGGGAGTGGAGATGCCAAGGGAACAATCTCATGGATGCTTACTTCTCAGACAGTTCAGTGGCATGGCTAAGCTTGTTTGTGTGACCCTGTGTGCCATAGTGAATATAGTCCTCTGATGGAACTGATGGAGCTGATGAAATGATTAAAGAATAATAGTTAATCTGTTATTGTGCTTCACTGTTAAGGAGCTATGGAGCTGTGGATGCGAAGGGGCATCAATAAGTCACTGGCTTGAGTCAGTAACTTTGCAAGGTCTCTAGAAAGTGCGAAGCTGCTGAAGTGCCAAGGGAAAGAATTTTACAGGGAGAAATTCTGGTGGCAGATACACAATTAAATTCCCTTAAACACTTAGTTATGTTACCAGAAGTCAGCAGAATGTCAGCAGCTGTGTTCATAACTGCGATCTGGGGCAACTGGTCAGCTGCCTCCTTTGGGTTCCTCTGATTTTATTACCAAAGTCCATTAGAGGCCTAACTGAATCACGGTAGGTACAGAAAATTGTCCCAGTGTGAAGATCTTGGTATCTGACTCTAACCTTACACTGGCATTTTCCTGCTCACATCTTCTGAAGGGTGGCCTCCCAAGAGGAGGCTCTGAGGTCACCAAGCACCCACTGACAGACACAATGTGCAGTGCTCTGCTCATTTACACAGCAGTCTAGTGGCTCGAGCCCTGTCCCCTGCTCAGTTTAATGGGCTTCACTCTCCCAGCTTCCAAGAGTACTCTCAGTAAAAGGCAAAAGAATTGCTGTTCTGCCACTGTCCTTTCTGCCCACAGCTCTAACACCCAATACATGAAAAATAACTTACCTTTTGCTTTTTACGACCACTCCTCTTATGAGTCATTTTTTTACTTTCATCTTCATACACCAAAACAAAGTCAATTCTTCGCTGCCCATCTTTGAAGAACAAGGAGTCAGTCTTATCATCAAAATCCACCTGAAAGGCAGGTGACACAGGTTAATATGAAGATCTTTACTTGTTAGTTCCTTACTTGCTTCCATTTACACAGTATTCCAGTGAACATAGAAATTCATCATATATCAGTCTTGTGTAACAGGAAGCCCAAAATGACAATGTTGCACAGAGTAGAATGAAGAAAAAAAATTATCCAGAGAAATTTGTCAGGTCTGTACATGACAGCAAATAAACAGAACTTTGACTTAGCTTTCTTCTTTTAAAATGGTACATTAGTTTTTTACAATGAGAGAAGCACTGGAAAGCAGCACCAGTACCAAATAATGTCTAGTAATGTGTACACCATCATGGACATATATCATAAGATAGCTTGTCTGCAAGACTGTTCTTGCCTGTTTGGAGTCTCAGAATTAATTCCCATTAATTGTGCATTCCCATCTGTTCCCTTACCTGAAGAATTTTAAGCATCTCTGCAATTACTAAAAAAAAAGAAAAAAAAAAAAAAGAAAAAAAAAAAAAAAGAAAAGAAAAAAAGCAGTTTTATGGCTTACACTTAAACCCACCACTGCCAAGAGAAAAAAGAACATGCAAAGAACATGGTCAGAGCAGAGATGAGATCTCCAAACAGACATATTATGTGGATATATTTCTCACTTTATCTGCAGCAACTCAGCAAGAAAAACATATTGTTGTGTGCCACACATCCATCATGCTATAATAGATGCCAAAATCAAAATTTTTAATATATCCATAAGCCATTATCTAGTCCCTGGAGGAAAGTAGGATAGATTGTCATATCCACTAATAACATCTTAATGTGTTATTTCATGCGTGAAACGATACAGACACATTGGTGACAGGGAAACTTGAACACTTGAATAATGATTTTGTAGTTTCTTAGAGTACTCTGAGGGCAATATCCCACATTACCAACCCCCTATATATTTCAGGTAATATACAGCTGTAATGTTATCCAAATCATGCTATGGAATGGGCACCAACTACTCAGGTACTCTAGGCCAAATCCATCCATTCTGTTAATGGAGGTGGTGCCACTGAAGTGGATAAATACCAAAAACCAGAAGTGGGAGTCAGCATGGCATTAGACAGGAACACCTCCAAAGCTGGCAAGGCTCCTACACAGCACTGCAGAGGAACCTTGGTCTCCAGCTGACTGGGCATGGAAGTTAGGCCAAGCCAGGATCAGGTCAGGCAAAATGACACGGAATAATCTCTTGCATTTGCCGTGGATATGGCAATGATCCCCAGATGTCTCATCCCTGGAATTTCCCTGTCAGTTCAGATCAAATTTCATGATACATGCCAGGTCAGGTTTTGGAGCTCTAGGATGCCTGGTCCAAAGAAAGGCCACGAATATGTGGTTATGGTGTCAGAAACCCCAGAAGTGCAGCCTGAAATGGTTCTTCAAGTGTGAAGAGCAGAGAAGAATGTCAGTCTTCAGACAGGAACACTCAAGTTCCAGGGAGGATACAGTGTTTTAGGAACCACGTGTCAGTTTTTCCAAAACAAATTTTCTCTCACTTTTTTTTTTTTTTTTTTTCAAAAACTTCTCCCTGTTATTTTGTAACTATTTATTGGTTGAACCAAAACAGGCAGCCGAGATGTCTCCCCATAATTATGACAAAATTTCCTTATTTTAAGTAAACTCAGGGGAGTTTAAACTCACAATTTTTTTTTTACGTTGCATGTGCAAAGGCTGCTGCAAAGAGGTCCTGTTGACTTAGTTGCTTCAAAATTCTGAGCAGATTCTTGAATAGAACAGTTTTCTTTGAATGCCACCTGTGTTGGGATTTGTGACAAACCTGACAGCAAGCAGCTGCTCACACACATACACATATGGCCAGTACACACACATTCTGCACGTTAGTTTCACAGCCTGGGGTAGGATTTAGAGACTACCTAGGCAGTCACCAAATCAACAGACAATTGCATATTGTGAATAAAGTTTTAGGAAAAAAAATTCCAGATACATCACCAGACCACAATAACACTGAGTATCAGCCAAAGCAAGTCACAGGTGTGAATTTCTAAATTCTTAAGAGATGAAGTTGGAATATTCCTATCAAGAAATCAGAATTGGCTGTGACAAGCTTTTCTCCTGCTGAAGACTAGTCACAGGTGTAAAACACAGCCTTGCTGCTGTCATTTCCAATCTCATTTAAAATATAACTATGATGATTTAATGTTGACAAGATTCCCTGCTGGGAGGAAAACACCAACAGCCCCTGTTGGGAGACAGCCTGGGAGGTGCCTGAGCAGCAGGCACAGAGCCTGGGACCCCAGCAGGCTCTGTCAGGTCATGGGCTACAATGGCTCTGTGCTGCAGTGCTGGAAACACAGAGCCCAGATCCTGTGGTAATGAGTAATAGGGGGAAGGACTGTCACTACATAAAGCACAAGGTCTTTTAATTGGGCTTTTTTCCTCTTTGGAATCTTAAAAATACCACTATAATAACTTAGGTTTAGAGATACACAGTTTAGTTGTGAAAGTCAAGCACTTGAAAGCATAGAAGTAGTAATAGCTTTTTTTTCACTGAAGCTTTTAGCACTTTTTCTGCTATGACCTGTCCTCAGGGTAGAGAAGAAAGACATGGAAAAGAGCAAACATCAAATCAAGTTTTGATAGAAAGAGATTTGATCATTAGTGTTTGCATAATTTCACTGAATAATTTTCCCTTAAATGCAGTCTTTTTAAGCTTAAAATGGCAGTGATAACTGGATTAGCAATAATAATTGATTATATAAAAAGTAAATATACAATAGTTATAAAATACCTACTTATAAAATAAAAAATCTGCCTGTTAACTAGCATTGACTGATGAATTTACTTACATAAGTGTTGTCATCTGCAAGTGTGTATAACTGTTACCTTTGTGAACTGTTGCTATCTTTATCTCTCTCTTTCACACACTATGCACATATAAATTGAATATAGCTGAAAGATTAATAAATTTTGGACTGCATGAATCCAGATACACAGAAGTTCATACTTAAGCAGCTAACTTCTTATATGGAATCTCCATTGCTTTTAATCCCAAGGGCATTGTTCAGTTGACCTTTCCATAGACACTTTATGTATCAATAAAATTATAAAGAATTGACTCATTAAACCTGAATGCTGAAGAAATCAAGATTAAGGCCCACATAAATAGATTGTTATGTAGCTCATATTAAATAAATTAAATATTACCAAATTAAAATTAAGAAGTAAAATGTAAAAGAGAAGTTAATAGCCACGTTTTCAACAGCCACATTTACTTACATGTGTGGTGTATTTTGTAATCCCTACTGGATAGCTGGTAATGAAAAATCATATATTATTCAACATAACTACCCAGAGAAAAACAGGACTGGAAACCAAAAAGATGTGGTGTACTTTGAAGTTAGCATTTCCTTTGAGACAATGTTTGTTTTGGGTTTTTTTTTTTTAATATGCAATATTATTTGACAGTTTTACAAATGTTACTAGCATACCAATGCACACAAGCTTGCATGCAGAGACAAATTAATGGGGCTGAAATTTCAATACATAGTTTTTTCAAGTATCAGTAGCAAATTACAGCCCCAAAATGAACATGGTCCACTGATACCTCTTCTGGAATAAATGAACACAGGACTATTTACTGCACTATTTAATTATTTAAGCCTTGGAATAAACACGTTTTTAAGTACTGATGGAGGCAATCAGTTGTGCATTCTAATGTTTTAATAATACCCTAATGGACAGCAGGTTAATATTGATTAACACCACCACCAATAATATGCATATATATAGCTGTGAAATATTAATTATACTTATCACACCATCTGCAGCCTTTAGTAACTGTCCAAGTGCTGTACAACCAACTGCTTGCCAACCGGGGAACTATCAGTTGCTTTACTAACAGAAGGAATCTGAAGGAGAGAAGGACCTGGCCATGCATAAAGATTTTTGTAACACTGAAGTTACACTTACACAGGCTAGTCTAGAGGCAGCACGACCACCTCCAAGTGTGCGCACCTCTGTGTTTCAGTTTGGAACAGGTCAGATCAGGGGAGCATCGGAGGCTCTCCAGGGAAGGACACTGGAGGAGCCTGCAGAAGCAAAAACCTAGCAAGGTGTGTGACGGAGACACCACCTCCCCGGCACCAAACGCCTTTTGCTCGGGCCCTCACTGCCAGATGCACACAGGTCGTGGCTGCGGAATCCTGCTGGAGCCGGGAAGTGCTGCACTGATGCAGTCACACGGCAGGGGCTGGTCATGAGCAGTCCTCTGCCAGGCACTCCCGTCCCCTAACACACCGTATCTTCCTGCTCCCTGAGTGTGTCCTGGGCAGAGGAATGAGGAGCTTACTGCCCTCTGGTAATCCAGCTCAAGCCACCACCAGCCAACAGCACCGGCCCCCAGACCCCGGGACACAGCAGCACTTGGAAAAGGGGCAAGTGAGACAGGAAGATGAGCCTGCCCCAGCACACAAGGCTCATAGCCCAGGCTCGCTGGTATCCAAGGCGAGCTGCTGTCTCACTCCTGAGAGCTGCTGCTGTAGTCATGGCTACATGTGATGCCTGCAGTAGATTAAAGGGGAATGTGCAGGCGGAAAGCTCCCTTCAGCAACAGCTGTCTTCCAGGGAGGGAAAATGGTTGCATTACCAAGAAACTTGCCTCACTTTCCCAGGCTTCTCGAGGCATCATATAGTTAAATATTCAGTGGGGATAATGGTGGGAAGGGCAGCATTGAGACAAGCATGAAGAAAAATATGTGGGCAGGAATTGCAGCTATTTATTGTTTACTATGCTCTGACCAAGCACAGTATTGTAAACTGGATTTTTTAAATAACAAGAGATTCTGCAGGAATGATTTATCTAACTGGAAAGATGAAAGAAGTGCTTTATATTGCCTGCAAGAACCTTTGGTGTGACTGTCAATAGCGCCAAATGTAATCATTACTGAAGGGATAAACTACTTGTCTACAACCTTACATATTTTTCAGATATGCTTCAAAATAGCTTCCTGCAGCATGCCAGTGAATAAATCAGTACAGGGAAAGAAGAGAGCAGAACCTGTGTAACATTGCCTCTGCTGATAAGCACAAATCCTGCAAAAATCCTCCCACTGGGGCACAGAGAGAGGCACATGGGGGATCTGCAGGTTGCACTTCAGGTGTGGGTTTTATGAAGGGAAAAATTTCAGACTGTCTAATTAGGAGCACAGTTACTTCTCTCTTCCTTCTTCAGGAAAGTTTAAAACAAGTAAATAAAAAGAAAACAAACTATATTACCAGGATATCAGGAAACATATTTATTTATAAAGGACTTTGAGATCATCTGAAGAAAATGTTAGAGAAATATGAAGTTCTTCTTACTGTCACAGCCATATAAAAAATTGGTTGTTGCTTTAGGTTCTGAGCAACTAATAGAGACAACTTTCTGACATTACGACCAACACAAACACTTATTTCTGGATTATATTTTTATATATGATATATCAGATATTACTGAAAGATGTAAATTTATTTGCATATTGCATAGTCATGTTGATCTGGCTCTGGAGGGAGACAAATAAAACCATTGTGCCTTTAACATTTTCCTTTATTATTCATGTTTTTTAATAACAGCAGAGGACTATTTTAGGTCTCTTTTTAGCAATAATGTGAATATTAGCAAGCACTTCATCAGAAGGTTTTTTTTTCATTTCTTCAACATGCAAAGGAATTTCAGTTATGTAGCAAACTGAAACAAACTGAGACTAAAGACAAGTAGAAAAAATATGGGGTGTCACTACAGTTTCTGTCAGCAGAAAGCAGCTGGTAACTGGCCAGGCATTGGGATGCCTTGTCCCCTCAGCTAAGTTTGGATCAGACACCCACTTGACTTCCTGTCTGAGCGTCAGGTTGCTGCTGGCTGCAGGAGGAATTCCAGTCACTCCTGATTAGAGAGAGACTGAATGGCCTTACTTTTAAAGAAAATGAAGAAAGCACTCAGTGAAAATCTGCTTTTCAACAGCTCCCATATTTTCTGGGATGCAAGAGCTGGGAAATTCACTCTTTTGAGCTGCCCAGAATTCTTCTTGCAGAAGAAATTATATGAAGGCCAGCAGTAATAAAAAGTTTGATGAAGTTAACCTTCTCTCTGCAGCTATTCACGCTCAAAAAAAATCTTATTTTTACATGCCAATTCAAATTGTCTACCTACAAAGCAGATAAGCTGCAAAATGAAACATGAGCTGGAAAAGGCTTGAATTAATGCTGACTGTGCAGTTTTGTTCTTCCTTGTACATGTTGTTTATGTTACATGATTAAATTGCAGCACCACATGCCGTATTTCTAAGCTCCTTGTACTAGTTATGGAATCCTCCTTATTGTCCTCTTTATTTAAGGTCTGTTTTTCTGTTTTCATTTGTTTGTTGGGGTTTATTTTGTGGGTATTGCTTCTTGTTACACCTCACCTAAACAGCTCAAGTGCTTAAAATAGAGATTTCCTTCTGACGATGCCTTTGGTATTCTCCTTATGGAATCTCAGCATTCTGCAAATGTTGCGAAACTTAATTATAAAAGATCCCCCAGGACAGAAAGTAACACTATAACTCTCATTTTAATGGTCGTCACATAAGGCATCTAAACACCTATGCCAAAACCTCTTTACTGTCTCCTATATTTGTAGCTACAGCTTTATACAGCAGGACAGTGACATCTTTCCAGAGAGCTCAGCAATTCTCTCTCTTCAAAGAGCAATCAATACACTCAGTTCCAGGTCCATATGTCACTCTCTTGCAAATGCAAACAGGGCCATGGATGTTCTCCTTTGGCACTCAGGAAAAAGAGAAGCTGGCTGCAACTTTTTAAGTCTTACACAAAAATCCTATAGCAGGGGATGTCCAAATATCTAGGACTGAACTCAGTTATTCTAGTGGTAAGAGCCTTTCATTCCTTTGCTGCTACTTCCTGCCACATTTAAAGTTTTCTGAAGTACCACAAACAATATCCTCAAAGATTTTTGTCTTTTTGGAGATAATTGTTCTATTCATGTGCCAAATGAGGCAGGGATCTTGTGGCAAACTTTGCATATGATCCTGCAATTAGAGAAAGCACCATAAGAAGAACAGGACTGCTTCTATCAGCCAAAAATTTACTTAGTTTTGACTCCTCAGAGGAATTTGCAAAATCAAATCAAATTTCCAGAATACTTCTGGCTACAATGCATGTTCTAAGTTTAGACAAAAGGCACAGCACTTCCCTTCTATTCAACCATTTCAGGTTAGGCTTCCTCTTCAGTTTCTGTTTCTAGCTACAATTAACCTTAATTCATTTAGCAGAGATTCATCAGATCTCAATTTTATCTTTCTGTCTCCTCCAACCCACTGAAACTATCTAGTGATCAGCAATGAGGGCTTGACACAGAAGGAGCAGTGGAGACATGCTGCTAAAACTGAGAAGAAACGACAATTGCTGGTAAACATGAGTAACCAAAAATAAAAATTGATTTTGACCATCAATTTTCACTAGAAATAAAAATAAATTCTACCAAGGCTGTTCAGAGGAGAACTGTTCAAACCACAAGGTATATGACATTCCAGCTGCTTGGATGCTATTTCACTTCATAAAAATACGGAAAAAAAATCAGTGAACCACAAGGAGACTCTAAGAAGGATTTTGATAACATCTAAGTATAGGCATTCAGTTGGGAAATGGAAACTCTTGGTTGCACCTCATGCTTCAAAAATGTTTAAACAGCTTCAGATGAACGTCTTGCTGCAAAACACAGGGTCAGGGGAGGCAAGGGTGACCACCTCCCATAAGGAAATGCATTTCCAGATATTTTGGATACTGGTTTCCTATGTGATCTGAGGCAGGGGTTCTTGAGCTAGAGCCAGCAGCCTGTTAGCTGCAGAAGATCTTAGGTGAGCTAGGAACTTAGAACTTTTGACAAAGGGAATAGACACCTCTAGGTCTTTCTCTTTCTTGTCAGTTCAATCTCTGGAGTAAGGAATTTCTTGGTGTCTCCAAACTTTCTTGGAGCCTTCTTGAGTATGTGTGGGGTGTGTTCAGAACTATTTATTCTTGTGTATACACATAGAAATCCTATATATTTGTGAACAAAATTACATTGAGAGAGGAGATGTATGTGTATTTATCAGTTTATAATGAGTTTATATTGGTCACTTATCACTGAGTCCAGTGCCTGTGACAACCTGTACTTATAGATCTGAGTCAATTACTTCAGCTGCCTTGAGGGAAATGGGGATAACAGCAACTCAGATTTAATCACAAAGATGAATTGCATGTGATGCAAATGCAAAGGAATGCTAGTCTTCTGGAAAAGCTACTGGACTATTGCATACCTACAAGAGAAAATTGTACAGGTAGTCACAGTTAAAGTAAACAGGTACCCACCCATTCAGGAGTATGAAGGTTTTGCTGGTCCGGCACAGTTCCGTAAGTGGGAATAATCACCTGGTTCAGTTCCAAGGCTAAAATGAAATATAAAAAATGAAAATATTTCAGCATTTTTTGTGGTATGATTTTTTAATGGGTTTATAGTTTTTTAATTTTTTTTTACTGATGCGTTGTGGAGAAGCCAGTTTATTGCACTTTAGTGTTTCAGAGACGTAACAATTGTGCATCACACTTCAGTTACAATCGCAGATGGCAAGAGAGTGAAACATCAGGATGACAAGGCAATGCTAGGAGAATATTTTGACAATGATGCATCCCTACAGTGATGCAAACAGCATCCCTTTACTAGTATTTTACTAGTTATTTAGTATTTCAGAAACTCTATGGAGTTTGTAGCAGAAGTTTATTTTTCAATGAATAAGGGTACCAGAACTGGCTCCAGCTGTGCAAACAACCCTAGCTCATGCTGGCTGTTCTAGTCAGGCAAGAACAAATAACAGTAGAAAAAAAAAATTCCTCTCAAGGCTTGGAAGGTGTGTTATACAGGCTGTGATACTGTAACATACACTCAATAACACATAACCTAAAAACACACCTACAACTTCAGTGTGTGCCTCAGCTGCTCCTCACCCATTTCATCAATACCTGTTAAAAATGAACAACCTGGAAACTGAATTGGTTTCCTGAAAATACAACATGAACTAAAAATGACTTTGTCAAATATGCTGCGGCATGAAGCCATTATCAAGCACACTGGGAATACAGGCTACCAAATCAAGCACTGGATAACACACAAATTCATCCTAATTTAGCTACTGGAAATAAGTTACAGAAGTTCTACTGTTGCTGCAAGGTATTTGCAACATTTTGTTTCTTCACAACTATTTTTGTGTCTTAAGGAGAAGCCAGATAACATCCTGAGGCTGAAGATAACATTATGTAGCTGAAGGGAGCAGGCTGCTTCCTTCCTATGCATGGCAGACAGATGGATCCCATCTGTTATTTTTAGATCCTTAAAACAGAGACGTATCTTAGTCAAGTCTGTCCTGCACTGAGAAAGGGTCATGGATAACACAGCAACACTGCTACCTAAATATCAGTGTTGTCTGAAAAGGACAGCCTCAACCTACCAAAAAATATTATAATACTAAAAGAAGAGCTCCAAATTCTATAATAATTAACCTATAGCAGTTTTAGAATAGCTCAACACCCATTAGATACAAAGCCAGGAAGAGCACAACTGATATGCCTGGTTATGTTTCGATTTACTTTAGCTCTGGGGTTTTTTTGGCTTGAAACCTTCATTGCTAAATGGCCAAATTTCCAAGACATTTTAAGAAGCTTTCTTTTCCACTGATGATGCTCAATTTATACCAGCGAAAGATATGTCAAAACAGTTAGAAAAAGAGCACAACAAGATTACAAATCAACAGAACTCTCTCATAGCCTTCAAGAAGAAAATTCTTCAATTAGCAGAAAATTAAATACTTTTCCATAGAGTTGGGTAGGGACTTAGTTCCAGGTGGTATTGCCAGTTTCCAGATTTCTCTTCTGGTGATAGTAAATGCTCCAGGGAGAAGACGAAAGCAAGTCCATGAATCTTTTCTGAAATATTAGAGCCATATCCAAAGGTCTGCCCAGATGAATAATCGAGGTCTGTGAGCTCTCAACAATATTAAGATCTTCAGAAACATTTCCCAGAATTAAAAAAAAAAAAAAAAGATGGAAAATATAGACTAGTGCAGCATTCAAACATGACATGGTGGGACAATAACACAAGGACTCAGAAAATACAAGAACCTCTCAGCAGCTACTGAAAAATTGTTGAACTTGTATATAGTTATGATTTAATGGATTTGGCTCAGACTAGGGTGAGAAGGGGAAATATACATTCTCAATTTCAGTGTAATGGTATCTCCCTGCATTTCCTTCATTATTCTCTGTGTGGACCCAAAGATATCCAGATACAAAGTATTTCTGAAAACCCACAGAAGGAGAAATGCTTCTGCCCACATGTAACAGGCAGAGAGAAGTAGAAATATCAGCATCTTACTTTAAAATACAAGCAGTTTCTCTGAAATTGTGAGTGCCATTACACAAAACATTACACAGCAGTGGACACAGACATGAAGACTCTCAGCCACTGAATGGCAGAATGAGGAGTTAAAGTGGCCTTTTTGCTAAGAAACCGCACCCCCATCATCAGTCCCATCTAGAAAACCCTTCAGACAGAGCTGAAGGTGAAAATGTGGCATTCATAGGAAGAAGTCCAATTCTCTCAAATCCTGACGGATCTGGGGCTGGTCAGAAATATTCTTACGAAATTTGTACGTGAGTACAATTTGCTTCTGCATCAGGGTCTCTGTCCAGAACACCTTCCTCCTGATATGGTGAATGTCATGGAAACTTTGTAATTGTGTCTATATTTAATATCTTAACACATTGGTACACTAAATAATGTTCAAGAGAGTCCCTGGGAAGAACTTTTCCCCATGGAAGAACTTATGTAACAGGGAGCTGCTACTCTCACCTCTAATGAGACAATAGCCAAGAACTTCTCTCAAGTTAATTACAGATTAAGGTTCATGTGAATCCAAAATTACAAAGCCTTGACACTACCTGAATGGGTACTTAGAGAAGATTTGTTCTGACAGTGGTTTGCAAGGGCAGCTGTGCCAATTTCGTGCAGCTTTTATCTGGAAGAGACTGTTCTAGTCTCTCAGAAATACAAAAACAGTACTGCAAAAACAGCTTTGCCAGAAAAACTGCACCCACACAAAGTGCTTTTTATACCCCCAAAATCACTTAATTTATTTCTCCCACCTCCCCTCCAGCATTATGGCAAAGTTAGTTTTAAGTATGGAGGAAAAAACTGCAGCATAAAAATTTGGTGCTAGACACTAAGAAAAACCTCCCAACAGCAAGAACAGTAGGTCAGAGTGCCTGGGAAGGCAGGTGAGGTCATGCGAGGTCTTTAACATCAGAGATTATTTAGTACAGATGAATTAAATATCCTGGAACAATCTGGCCATATTGAATCTGGCATCAACTTTACAAGGTTGGCCTAGTAGAAATTTGGAGGTCCTTCCCCAGACCCAGTTTCCTCTGAGTGTAAGTCTGGTCATAGTGACCTCATAGTTATGTCTAAAGGCCACTGTGCTGAGATTTTATATTAAAATAATAGTTCTGCTTACTCATATCTTCTTCAGAAATTTTTATCACTCTTAATATTTGAGTCACAGTATATCAAGGTTAGATGTTTGTGTTCTATCATCCAGCCAAGTAAAGCAAAGGAGAGGGAACAAAAAAATCTACTGGCTTTTTGCCAGCATACTCTGATTTTAATTGACAGATACGTCAAATTCTGTCTTCAAGCAATCCAGGAAACATATGCTTTTGCAAGAACACTTGACTGAATTACTTTCTACTGTAGTCATAGTTCTGAGTGTCTGCCCAATGACCAGTTGATCTTTGATCTAGTCCTCTCAAAAGATGCTGTTGTAAAAATTTTAAGTACAGAAAATGTGCAAACTACTTTGTAAGAATATCTTGGGGGCATTTGAGCTGCCAATGTAACAGTGGTATTTCCAGCTGCCTGGAGATTGTTCTTCAATGCAGGACACTGAACTGAGCTGTCAACACCACACACCTTCCAACAAATATGCCTATGCAGAAGTACTAAGAAGTCCATGTTAATCCCACACTACTCCTTTATAACCTGTGTATATCCCATTCTTTTGGCCAGGCCACGGGAGATGAATCCTGCTGTTTATTCTACCAGTGATTTTTTTAACGAGTTTTTTCTACAGCTTTGCTTTCTCACAGGTGAGCCAGAATTTCTGACTGGATTGAATAAAGATCAAAAAATTTCCTTGATATTCCACACAAAATGTCCAGTCTTTTCATAAGTGAATTGATATTGACAGTGGATGGTTTTGTAAGTTCAGTGGTTTCTCATTACTTAATTCAAATTTAAAGGCTTTAATGAACATTACTACTAGCAATCTCTACCTGTTGTCCTAGGTGACAGGCTGTGGCCTACTGATAGACATGGAAGCTGCTCCTCTTTTGTAAGAAACATAAAGAAGAATTAAATATAAAGAATTAAACCTTTCCTTTGGGTCTGAATAGTGAAATAATGGAATCTGTGCAGTAGGGATGAAACAATTTTTTTGACTCTGTAAATTAAAGAGGACTGAGACTGGAAAAAAATGCAGTATCCAGGAGTGAAAAAAGATGCTGTCCAAAAAAACATTAATGACAAGAAAACCACAAAAATGTTGGATAAACTGATGTTTGAAACAAACACTGGGCTTGGCTTTGTAATAAGGACATTGTCAAACTTGCCTGAAGATGCTAATCTTTTTGTGACAAAGAAATTCTACATATTTGCTATCACTGATTTCATCTCAAATGAAAATAGTCAGAGGTGAAAAAGAGCTGCAGCACTCTTTTGGCTTGTAATCACCTGCATTAACCCAAAATAACAGGCATCAAATTATTCTGAGAATTCAAGAAGATTTTACAACACTAAACTCACGGTACCTGGTATTTAACAAGCCTGTGAGAAACTGTCAAGGACAAGATCTCAGCCCTGCCACTGAGCATGGCACCTCATGAGCAACCAAGAATGCAAAGCCAGGAAAGTGACATCTGGAATCCCTAGGCTTTGCCACTTTGCTATGGAGATCACATCACCTCTCACTTCCCTCAGAGTTTTGTGAGAGTGCTGTCTCTCACATAATTTTTAAAATTTTTTAGTCTAAGTCCCAAATCCTCTTCTTACAAGCAGAAAAACAAGTGAATAGAGTGTTGTGCTCTCCTAAGTACAAACCAATGTGCTTGAGAATGTCTGCTCAGCCCCTCAGTGGGACTTGCCTGCAGCATGGAGTTCCTGTTCCCTGAAAAGAGAAGTTTACAGTCTGGTTCCAGAAAATGAGATGTTGCAGAGGCAGACCACAGTGCGGGGGCACAGCAGCTGGTCTGCAGCACCTGTCTGCACGCACACTGCAGCAGGTGGGAAGCAGCAGAGGAGTGGGCAGCAGGCATTTACTGAAGGAAAACCCTGAGTAGATGACATTCCAAATCCCCATTCAAGCTTCCTCACAACCCTGTCCTCACATAGCCGTGCCTGAGGCAACAACATTCACTGCATGTAGAAATGTGTGAACATTATGTACACCATTAGACATGCTCAGGTCGTTTACGCCTCAAATAGATTGCAAAGAAAATTAGTGTAATAACAAAATACGTCACTGACTGGAAAATACCAGGAAATATTTACATGCAATTTTTAACTGAATTGACACATTTCCTGAAACATTTGACAGCACTGTCATCACATTAGAAAAGAAAAAAGAGTGATCAGTATAAAGTCTATGTGTTCTAATGAAAATCAATTTAAAAGATCGTATCATGTTTGCCACAATGAGGCTTAAAGAACTACATGGAGTCAGATTGTTCCCATCTGCTGGGATAAACAAGAAGATCCAAAGACTGGTCTTTGTCCAGATGCCGATTTTTCCTGACTAGTAGTTCTCTGGGCTCTGGTATTTTCTCCATGCACATATGAGAGCAGACATTATAAAATTATCAATGGTTTCACTGCATTCCATTAAATACTATTTGCTTGCATTTAGTAGTATTCATTCTGCCAAATTTTGTGATTAGAATGTGTTTAAATTAGTTTTATTTCACACCTGTAGACCTCATTTGAAGAATGTATTTAAATTAGTTTTATTTCATACTTGTAGACTTCATTGAAGTCTACAATTTGATGATTTCTTAGAAAGAAATTATTCAACAACAGATTAAAAATCATGCTATTAAACCCCACATTCTTAATTTTCAGAAAAATTCTGCATTTGAAGAGAAATTGAATTATTTTTATATCAAACTATGCTTTATAACTTATCATTTACAGTTAATAAAAGATCTGCACAGCTGCCCTCCATGTGACGGTCTTGTTCTCTTCTTAGGGTCACCTGCAGTCTTACAGCACGTGAGAAACATGGTGACAATTAGTAATGTTAAAATGTAGCAATGCCAAAATGGCTTTCCAGCTGTTAATAAATTATATAGTTTGTGCACTCACATAGTGCAGATCTGCAGGTATCATTAACCCAAAAACCTAATCTACACCACATAATAAGGAAAGCATTGATTTTCATTTCAGAGGCTCAAGGAAATCTAATAATGAAGCCATAGACGCTGCTGGAGCTAAAGGAAGTGAAATGGATGTCTTGGAAGATTATTCTTTTTTGTTTGAAAAACTATTCTTTTCATTAAGTTATCTTCTTTTACAGCTGTGTAAACAAAGGATGGGAACATGTGGAATGACTTTAAAAAATAAATCCTCTTTCATGGCTAACCCTAAACAGGAAAACATTCAGTTGGGTGTATAATACAAGTCATTGCAAGTCTGAGTCAGGGTACTTCACCAAAAATAATAAAGTAAACAGCAGGCAGTTATAAAAACAAGACATTTGACTTTGTGGAAATTATTCTGCCGATAGCAGTGCCTAATATTTAAAAGAGAGTGAATTGGAATGTTTAGGGGGCTCAGTAAGTGTAAAACAGTTCTTACGTGTTTAGAACTCAAAGAAGGCCAATTGCCCAAAACCTGTGGCAAAAATCCTAAAGCATTTCAGTGAGAGCTGGACTATCCCCAGCCAGTTTCCAAAAATAAAAACAACCCATTTGGCTAATGATGTTTAGTCACAATTCTGTGATTTCAGAGTAATCCAGAGTAAGCCAATGTTGGCTCCTGTTCCTCACTGCTGCAGTGCACGCCAGAACCAACCTGGCTTCATCCATATCCATGCCCAACCCCAGCTGACTGTAAACCACTGCAGAAATTCAGTTGATAATTAGAATATTCCAATTGCTTTTTCTCAAGCGAAACACTTTACCCACATTTGTTCAGCTGAAATGGCCTTCAGAAAGAATTATTTTGGCTCTCATCTGTCAATAGGCAATTTAAAGATAAACAACCTTTGATTTAGAATGTACTAACACATTTACCTGATATAATTTTGAACAATATTTGGTATGCTTTTCAGTTGTAAACTGATTGTATGCATGGTAAACACATGGCTAGTTTTGTCAAAGTATAAAGTGATGGAATAAAGTGATTAAGTTAGCAGGCTTCAGACTGATACACTTTTCAGGCATTAATCTCAGGCAGGAATATGGCTTGACTCATTTTCTCTTCTCCACATATGTCTTTTTATAATCTAGTAAGTAACCATTAGTAACCTAATACATTGAAATGATGCAACAAACAAGTCTTCTTAAATTTTTCAGTTAAGGGCTGCTCTTTGGTTTAATATTATATATATATTATATATTATATATTATATATTATATATTATATATTATATATATTTATATATTCCATTATATATGGAATCAGGTAGAAAACTACTGTAATGGTGACTGCCAAATGAGCCTGCTTCATGATTGCTTCTGTCATGCTCCTACAAACTGACGCATACACACTTGCATATATATTGTATTTCTTTCATTTTAACAATAATGAAAACATCATAATGTTTCCTGTCAAAAAATGCAAGTTCTTGGTTTCTAGAGTTGAGAAAAAGAATGACCTAAGTCACATTAATACATAAGATGTAGGGGATCAGCTGGGTCATTGAATCCAGCACTAGCTTACAGACAACTTGGACTTTTAGCTTGGTTAGAAAGTTCCAAGAGAAAATTTTCTTTACTTGGAATAACCTATTTTAGTTTGGAAAAGGGATCAAGAAGAACAGGTAGCATTTTTTCCTGTTGGAGTAAATAAAATCCAGGTTGCAAAGGATGAGATAGACTAATTTTAAGAACCCAAAGGGCATTATGACAGATTTGCAGAACACCTCAGGCATATAAAGTTACAGATAAATTCTTGCTGATGTATTCAGAAGTGTCCAAGCAGATTGAGAGTTTTTAAGCCAAATTATATTAACCATAGCATATGGCCCCTAGTGACCAGAATTAATAAATTCATTTCATTAATCAATACATCAATTTCATTACTATAGTTAATGTTTCCCTTGCTTAATAAAATATTTTAAATGCAAAATCTTTCATAAATGCACTTTTAAAAAAGTATACAGCATGTTTAAGTCAACTAATAAACATGGTTTTCTCTATGGTATATTAACTCTACCTACCAACAAGATGCATCTATATACAAGTTCAGAGTAAATATAAATTATCTAGCAGATTAGAAAGAAATTATTCAACAACAAATTGAAAATCAAAGAAAGTGTGCATTGAGCTATATACTTGATGAAATAAATGTGTGTATGTGGAAACAAAGACGAGATGTAGGCCCCTAACACAGGATTTGGGAGTAATGGAAACATTCAGTTCCAGAAGTTCTAACTGAAATCAGACTCTGCAGCTGCTGGCTAACAGGGATTTCCTGCCTTGCTGTCAGGCAGTGTGGCTATTTCCCTGGGGGTTGCCAGGGTCCAGACTGGGTGTAACCCCTGTGGTGCCCTCAGAAATGACATTACAGAGTAGAACATGAGGGGTTTACTGTGTTAGCTGCTTTACCAATCAACAAGAAAAAAATACTTCCGTCAGTAAGCTTTTAAAATAAAAATTCAGGTTACTACACATTACAACACGTAAATTAAATCAGCAACTGCAATAATTCCTCTCTGGTTAATATGGCTCTAATGGTAGAAACTGGCTTTCAGGGTTCTTCTAAAAAAGACATTTATAGAGAGATGTGGCAAGTAAGCAGATCAATAAGACTTCTAACTCAAACTCGTGAACACTAAAATAGTTCTGGTTCAAGACTGTTTATCATTGCAGATCCTCATTTTAAAGACACAAAGGAAAGGACTGGATCCTGATTTCTCTGTTTCAGAATTTTTTGTGACTACAAAAAAGGTGAAAGGTAGACAGTAATACCATTTGATCTAGCACAGGAGATGCTGACAGATTTTAAGGCAAAGGAAATAATTTTTCAATATAAACCCCAAACTGTTATTCTTTTTTCTTCAGGACCCTGCCTTCTTTTGTATGCGAGATGGGGCTGCAATGACAATGACTCCAGGTTTGGCTAAGCAAAACTTGTCTGTCTAGAGCTTTAACTTATTTTTGCAAAAGACAGATAGTATATAGGACTGTGGGAAGATTGAAAGGAAGAAAGATTATCTGCTTGTCAAAGAATTTGCATACAGCCTCAGAGAAGTGGCCTGTGTCCCAGGGTCTAACACATGTGGCACTGAGCCAGCTGCTCGAACAAGGCTTGGCCCAGCTTTTCCTGGCACAGTTTTCAAGCCAACTGCCCAGGGTGCTACTGCCAGGAAACTCAGCACTTCTACAGCACAACTGGGCATTTGTCCCTAAGATAGACCCTTTACAAGAGCCTGTAGTGACAAGACAAGGGGGAATGGCTTCAAACTGAAAGAGAGTATGTTTAGATCACATACTAGAAAAAATCCTCTACTGTGAAGGTGGTGAGGCACTGGAACAGGTTCCCCAGAGAAGCTGTGGATGTTGCATCCCTGGTTGTGTCCGAGGCCAAGCTGGATGAAGCTGTGAGTGACCTGGTCCAGTGGAAGATGTCCCTGCCCAGGGAAGAAAGGTCGGAACAGGATGATCTGTAAGGTTTCTTCCAACCCAAACTGTTCTATTTCTATGGTGATTCTACAATGAAGTATGGTATGATATTTGTAAAGACAAAACTGGAAAATATGTTGCAAAGCTTTTGTCATTGGGGAGCATTTTTTATGCAGCTTTGTAGGAAAATCAGGGAGTTTATCAACTGTAATCCCAGAATGAGATTAAAATCTGACTGTGAAAAAGAGGTTGAAAATATTTTCATGTGGACCTACAGAAGATGCATTCCTGCCATTGCAATGGCACTGGATTTCTGCCAGTGCAATCTGGATCTCCCTGTTTAGCATCTTGTGTTTGCACAACGCATTCAGAATTGTTTTACCTTCCCCACATCTTAGTAATCACTTCAGCAGCCTGCATTCCTGTGAAAAGGGCCTGGGTTCCTAAAACTCCATGTCTCCCTAAAAACAGGAGGTAGGCAACCTGACATTCACATCCCTCTTAGATATAGTGTTCAGATGTGGTAAAAGCACCACAGAAATACAGAGGAAGAAAGGAATGAAAATGTTCTGTGCAATGCTTGGATAATTTGAGCTAAACAAGACCAGGAGCCATGCTGTTTACGAGGAAGATAAAAAGAAATCTGCAATTACTACTAGTTTACTGAATGAGGCAGTGGACTTAAGAGGAAAAAAAGAACAATGATTGTGTACATAAACACTGTAACTTGCATTTAAACAAATGGCAGGGAAATGGAAGTTGCCTGGGCAATACTAATGCTGACATTGCCTAACTTCTAAGTGCTTGGCTTCATAACCTTAATGTTAACATTTTTTAGTCATAATACATTATTAGCTGCAACCAATTAGGGATGCTATGGCTCCTGCTGGTAACTGGTAAAATTTGCATTTAAATATGGGGAAAGATTACTGCTGGCTATACTGTATTATTTAATTATACAGTCAGTTTAGAAATGAAATTATATCTGAAGCATTTGAGTGATTCCCTTGAGCAGAAATGATGTAACAATTATTACTGCAATTGGCATGAGGAAACTTTGCTGAAAGTCTGGAATTTCACCTAATCAGGCAATTTGATTAGTGGTCCATATTAGCAGCACTCTGTGCTGCTGCAGACTAATCTCAAAATGCACTGCAAGAAAAGTAATCATAGTAACTGTAGACACTTTTTCTCATGGATCAAATTTATTAAGTTTTAAAAAGTCAGTTCGGAATAATGTAGTTAGTGCAAATTCAGTACTATGATGGAAAAAACCACAACCAACCAGTGTGGTTGTTTTAGCTTATTAAAATCACTATGAACAAAAATTCTGATTTCTGCTGAAAATTCAACTCATGATGCCCAGCAGCTACAGCTGGGTAAGGCTGACAGCTTCCTCCTGGACAGATGTGGCTTTGGAGACACAGAGGTTTCTAAATTTCTTTCTGAGAAAAGAGGCATTAAGAAGGATGCATATGTGCACACAGCTTTCTAATAAGAGTGGGCAAGCTAGTGGAAAATAAGAATATGCTCCCTTTGCCTGCCATTGAAAAGTCCACTCTTCAACTAATGTTAAAAATAAATGCATGTGAAAAGAACAACTCAACAAATTTATACACAAATACATTGGGAAAACATGAAGGCAATAAAAACAGGCTCCAGAGAGAACACAAAAATTTTCCCCTGGACTTTGAGAACACAGAAGCAGAAGGATGTAAGATCCCAACAGCCATTATAGTCCTCTAACAAGACAAGGATGGAAACAAATGAAGTATATTCCTCTGGAGAGAGAATGACATGCTGAAGGTCCTGGTCATTTCAGTCACTGGTTAAGAGCCCCCAGGTCCTACAACCTTTGAGGCAGATGCCAAAGATACCTGAGAAAATGCATGAACAGTGCTGAGTATGGGATAGTGAGAGCTTTGTGATTGCTTGATGTGCAACAATGTTAATGAAGTATCAGGTGTCCAGATACTTAAGATTTGTGCTTATAAGAAAGTTGTATAGAAGGATTATTCCCTACGTTGAGTCATACTTCAGATTTCAGTATGGTCACCCACCACCATTGTGAACAAGTCTTTCAGAGTAGGAACAGCAGGACAGCTTTAGACCCAGCAGAACAAGCACCTGATAGTCTGGCATAAAGTGCCATTTCTAGATTTCTCTAGCAATTGCTGCCCCCTCATAGAAGATTAGCCATCCCAGATTGAGTAAATTCTTTCTAAGAACTTATCAGTAAAGAATACCCATGAATTTAAAAGTACAAGTCTCCTTTTGCTTGGCACAGAGAATAAAAATATGTGTATTTTGATAGTGTATCTCAGGAGGGAGCTAACAGAACTCAGGACTATAATGATCCTGATGAAAAATGACTAGCATTGAATCTTAGATACTGTTCAGTTATAACAAAACCAAGCAGCAAGAATAATGAGGAAAAAGCCAAACCCTGGCTTTCCTCCTATCTCACCCACACCACAGTGTAATTCTACAAAATCTTAAAAACAGCCCACAGAAGAGGAAATGCAAGCTTTGTTTTGGAAAGCAGGGAAAGACATTTTACTTTGGTGTCTGTAAGGAATTCTGCTTAACTGTTTTACGATGTTATGAACATACCAGATGGAAGTAACACATGAACAACCACAGGGTTTGCTCATTTCATACAACATTATAGATCTCCATGAGAGTACAACCAGTGCTGAGAGACCCAGCGATAGTCCTCTTTTCCACTGATATTCTAATCCATTTCTTCTAAACTACGGAAGTGAGAAAATGTAAAAAATCAGTTTTCCACTGAAATAAAACCCAAACCCAACCAGCAGCCTCTAGAGAGCTTTTTTCATTTAAACTGAGATAAGAATGCTTATCCATCTTGTTATAACAGTAGGGAAAATGCAAGTGTGATGAGCTGTTAGGAGCTTAGTCCTCACCCATTGATATCAGTATGCTGAGATTTGTTCTGGTTTTGAAGAAGAGACCAGAGTGGCTCTACTGCAGATTCCATTTTTTGTGTCAAAGGTAAGAAAAATGACCTATTGAAAAGTGTGAATCCAGCTCCTAGACTGTAAGACTACAAAGAACAAGCAAGGTCATCCAGTCTGATCTGTGAACACAAACTAGAGAATTTACCTCCAGATTTTCGTTTAGTTTAGTATCTGAAAACTGGAGAAATACAGAAACATGAAATCATGGAATAACTCCTCTGTCCCTGCTTGCTCCAGATTGGCACTTCAGCCGCACAGTTTGGACCTGAAGAGCACCCTATGCCACTTGTGAGTGACACTTCTCTTCTGCAGGAGCCAGATCTGTTCTTATGGACTCAAACTTGGCATTCTGAATGCCAAGAGAATGACTGGCCCTAAAGGTGACACGAGAAAATGGCAGAGAAAATGCCAAAGAAAATAGTGATGGTTATGGAAAAGAACTGAAATAATCATCATGAAAGCAAACAGGATTTCTCTAATGTTTATTTTTGCATGCAAGCTGCTCCTAAGGGACATTATGATATAGATGAATGGTTAATGGGTTTGTTTGGTGAACTATATATGATGAGAGTGCAGAAGCTCTTCTGATGGACACATTTGATCTTTGAGCACAGGATAATCATCTATACCCAATGCATTTAATTAAACTCTCCTCCATTCAGAGGAAACAAATTAAAATAAAGCAAGGATACACCAATCCACAACTGATAAATGGAGTATTATTATTTATGCTGTCATCATAATAACTTTGGAAAATAAACAACTTAAAAAACCCCCACTCTGAAAAACACCTACTGAACAGCTACCCCCAGGCTCTGGGGACTAAGATTGCAACATTTACACACTTAAAAAACTTCATGGATGCTGCTGGATCCACTTATCTCAAAAGAATCACTCTCACATTTGTGTTCTCATGTTTGGCTTGTAATCCTTCCCTACACAGAATATAGAAAGGAGCAGAAGACTGCTACCTCAGAAGTTTACATTGTTGTGTGAGAACTATAGGAGCAGGCTCCAGGTAAGCCTGTAAAAGTCAGTATTCCTACCACAGCCTGAGACAAGTGCATTAAATGGTGGCAACATAATGGCTGTCAGAAGATTAAGCCCAAACTTGAGCCCAAACTCCATAAAGTATCACTGGTTTGATGTTTTCTTTCCCTGAGTAATTTCAGAGGAGTTAGTGAGATCTGATCTAAATCAGCTCTGTTAAAACACAGTATTGCTTATATTTTAAGAAGTACAAAGGATAAAACCAACAAGCAGCACAAGCAGGTTATCATTTTTGTGTGAGCACTCTGTCTCCCCTGCCTAGGTCTCATACATGCCCAGAACCTGGCCTGATAAACACGCATATACTCTGAAGGCTGACTTGCTGTAGGACTGTGACAGAACATTTTGGAGAGGACTGTAGAGTTAGGCCTCTGGTCTAAAGTCTGACAAGCTGCTTTTATACCTTCTCCAGTGTTGAAGGTCCCTAAGGGCCTTCTTGAATAGGAAGGTGTTTTCTTCATTGATTAAAATAATGTGACTTATTATTTTTGGGTGGGGTGGTTTTGTGTTTTTTCTGTTTGTGGTTTTTTGGGGGGTTTTGTTTTGTTTTTAATCCCAGATGAAACAGCTGTCCTGAAGCAGGAAATACAAAGAAGATAAGCTAGTTCTGCTTTTGTCATGAGACAAATTTGCTAAGATCAGCCTCAACCATGCTGTCAAAATTACTACCCCTTTACAGAAGGAACTGGCATACCCTGTCTTCCATGTGTTTTACAGGAGGGTAGCCCATGCACAGCAGCTGCCCCAAGCTCCAAACATAGGTTTTTTTAGCAGCCAAGCTGATCCCTTGGTGTTCCTCACCAATACCAAATCTCCAGGCAGCAGCCATGGAGCCTTTTTGTAGGGAGCTGACATGATTAACCCAATTGTAATTGCAGATGGCTGTTTGGTCAGCCTTCAATGCCTACGGATCAACGAGCTATCTAATTAGAAATCCTGAGATATATTTATAAAACTATACCCACTGCTATTAAATTTACATGTCTCAAAGGAGATATATTTGAATTTCTGTAATGAGATTCTCAGCATGTTTGCTTTAAAGTATTTCCCACACTCAGATGTTAGACAGTGTGTTTACAGGAGGGTCCCAAAAAGATACTTTTAATTACTTAAAAAAACAGTGAAAATATTAAGTTTAAAGTCAAAACCTAGAGGCACTTTTTAACTTGTGTGTAGGTGCAAAGACTCTGCCTGCAAGCATTCTTGATGTTGGACCCAGAGTTTAGAAACAAACTGTACTTTTGTTTCCTAATTAGGAAATACTTTGTAGTTTTAGCAATTGAAGGAATCTTTAGATTTTACTGTGGTGACCAGTGACAGGACCCAAGGAAATGGCCTGAAGTTGTGGCAGGGGGTGTTTAGGTTGGATATTAGAAAAAGGTTTCTCACGCAGAGGGTGACTGAGCACTGGAACAGGCTCCCCTGGGAAGTGGTCACAGCACCAAGGCTGGCAGATCCATTTTGGCAATGCTGAGGCACATGGTGATTCTTGGGGCTGTCCTGTGCAGGGCTAAGAGCTGATTCAGTAATCCCTGTGGATCCCTCCCAAAATCAGCTTATTCTGTGATTCTGTGATAAACGAACTTTGCTTTTCTTGCAAACTCCAATAAACTTACAAAAACATCTGGAGCTCTACTTGGCTGGACTGCATTGCCCTTGCAGCTTTTTCTCTCCTCCCTTGGTTACCAGCAAGGAACAAGTCAAAAAATATAGTCCAGCACTGACTCTTCTATTCTTCAGGTCATATTTTTTAAAAAAAATTATTACATGTTTAAGTCTTACCAAATATTATAGGAGCTATTGCTGGGTTGTATCTTAAGCAACGCCATCAGTTTATAGATTAAATTGCACTTTGGTGCAAAATTCCTTCTTGTATTTTATAGACAGCAAAATAATTAAATGAATTTACTATTTTTCCTAGAATAAATCATCATATATGGAGTTGATTAAAGATTTAATAGAGATATTCCTTCCACTAGGGACTAGTTCTCCTTTTTCTACATTGTATACAAAAATGATTCCCACTCTGGTCAAAGGGACTGCTCACAAGGGTAAAGTGTGCCTTGCTTGATTTCATCCTTGTTCATTAATGCCTATAAAAACTCCATTAGACTACTTACAGAAAAAACACACAGAAAAAGAACACCAATAATCTTACTAATATTGCACACAAACTAATAAAACTCTCTGGCACTGCTAGAGCCCTCTGGATCATCATCTCAGCCTTATTATCTCTAAGTGCAGTGCCAAACCTACAGCAGCGGAGATTTGTTTTGTAAATAACTAATCGTATAAATATAGCAGTTTTTCTTTTCCTGCTGGATAAATTACCAATGAACACATTGTAATTTTTACTATATATTAAAAATATGCACAAAAATGCCACAGATTAATTACTTCAATTCACTGCACTCATAGCTATATTATCTTAGTCCCTTCTGTAGTTTATTTTCCTGATGAACTCAACAGGAAGAATCTTTATGCCACTGCTTAATGAGCGCCTGCCCAGATAAATAGGTGAATTACAGAATCACAGAATGGCTTGGGTTGGAAGGAACCTTAAAGATCATCTAGTTCCCAAACCCCCAGCCACGGACAGGGACACATTCCACAAGACAGGTTACTTTAAGTTCCATCCAGCCTGGCCTTGTACACTCCCAGGCATGTGGCATGCACAACTCTGGGGTACTTGTTCCAGTGCCTCACCACCTCACAGTAATAATTGCTTCTTAATAGCTGCATTGGCCAGACCTCCCCTTGTGAGTACTGTCAAGAGTTCTTCCTCTTTCACTTTTAATTACTTTCTTTTTCCTAGTCTGTACCCAGCGCTTGACATGTTTTGCCTTCACTTCTATTTCCTTACTTTTTTCATTACTTCAACACTTCTTATTTAGTTGAGAACCTTCAGTGAAGACCCTGGTTTGTGCTACATGAATCTCTCCACTGATTTAAGCTCAAGCCTGATGCTTATCTCAGGCTTTCTTGAACGACAGTAACAGACCACAGCTTCTCCACAGGCTGTCTGGTCATGGCTCTTAACTCCTTCACTGTGTTAGCACACTCTTGGATCACTAATATCAGTTGCCAGCATCTTTAGCAGGATTGCTACACCACCAATATTTTATAATCATACATATTTTATATTCTCATACTTTCCAACCTGATCTGCAACCCAGATGACATTTTTTATTTACTATTCCTCTCAGAAAGGAAGGAAAGAATCCACAATATTTCACCCACTGACAAGTCACAAATAGCATCCCCTTCTCCTGACACAAGTCCATTAGTATCACCACCATATAGGAGGTGCAGGGTATCTCAATACAAGCACCTCCTGCTCCCACTCTTCCTAGACAATGAAGACTCCTTATCTGACTGTAATTTCCCAAAATAGTGATGGCCGAGGGAAAGGTCACAGGTCTCTGCTGCAGCCATGGAAAAAAGAAGAGTTGTCAATCAGAAATGAATGCTCTGAAGAAACCTTCCTGTGTCATTTTAGGACTAACTGGCAGCCTATAAGAAAGATGGGGATAGGGCCTTTAGGGACAGGACAAGGGGCGATGGTTTTAGGCTAAAAGAGAGTAGACTCAAGTCTACTTATAAGGAACAAGTTTTTAACAATGAGGTTGCTGACACACTGGAACAGATTGCCCAGAGAGGTGGTTGATGCCCCATCCCTGGGAACATTAAAGGCCAGGCTGGATGGGGCCCTGGGCAACCTGATCTAGTTGAAGATGGGGCTCATGACAGCAGGGTTGGACTCAATGAGCTTTAAAGGTCCTTCCAACCCAAACCATTCTGTGATTCTGTGACCAATCTCCACCCATGCTGGAAGCCTGCAGGACAGCCACACACCATGGGCACTAAAGCTTTCCAGGCATTTAGCCTGCTGCACCAGCAGGTCTCAAACAGCACTGAACACAAAAGAGGTAGTAGCTGTTTTCTACAGCAGAACACTGCTGCACAGCTCATTCTGATGACTGTAATGTAAGCAGCCTCCTATGCAAATATTTAATGTTCCGTGATAAATCATATCTAAAAAATGCTGGAGAACCTGACTAACCAGATTAATGGGGCCAGATGAAATCCAGATACAAAAAACCGAAAGGAAGGGAAACAGTAAAAGCAAAGCAAAATCTTCTGTTGGTGCCAGTTCTTACATGACTTTAACTTTCAGTTGTGTCTAAATAATGTTGATAAATAGTGGTTTAGTTGGAAATTATTTAATGTAAAAACTAAATGGAAGGGCCTTTACACATTCTGAAACTAGGCTGCTGTTTCTACCACGAGTCATAGAAACAATTAAAAGAATGTTTATGGTCCAGCAGACTTGTAATTACACTTCTGAAAGTTTAGTTTGCAGTTTAGTATATTTTATTAATTTTCCAATTTGAATCTGGCATTCATTAAGGATGCTTCAGGAGCCCACTTCCCAAGTCCATGCAGGGAACCATGCCTATTGCTGTTATACAACACTTGAGAATGGGGTAGGTAAGAAGAGAGTAATTCCACTTAATTAAGCAAAAGTATATTTCAGATATCTGTATATTGCCTTGGGATACAATCAAGACACTTCTTCTGTCACAAAGCCTTCAGAGAGATGTGGGATGCCTGAGTAAATTGTGAGGGATGGAAAAGACAAAAGATCTATGCCCAGACACTTGCATTCTTAGACTGACAATCAAACACAATCTATTGTTTGGTGACAGTGTGCATGACTGCCAGTTTTCATTTATCACAGACAGCAGCAATAAGAAGATAAAGTGTACAGTGTCTTTCTCTGCAGCTTTGCATTCCCACCACCCTTACACTGAGACTCCCCAGTGAAAGGTAAGGCCAGAATGCCAAGGAGACTTGGGCTGCTGCTGTGGGCAGGTTGCGGGTGGGAATAATTCTTGTAGCCAAACCAGTTTGTGTGCTTCACATTTGTGACATTACAGCCTCCAGTTTTCATTTCAGCTTCCAGATCCATCAAAATGGAACCTGAACACCAGATGGGAGCAATGTCCGAGCAGTCTCTCCTCAGGGCTAGTGCAGCAGATGAACACACTCTCTTCAGAGCTAAGACTGTTCCACCTACACTCACACTAAGCCTGAGTTTGAATTGAAAAACAGAATAATTTTTGTATTTAATATTAAAAAAAAAATCAGTTAAATAATATATATTTTGTACACCAACATTTCAGACTGTTAGATAGGACTATGCCAAAGACATGCACCATAGGACTAGTGACAGTCCACTAAAAACAATCTGATTTTTTCTATATAGCAGGATACAGAGCTCAGCACTTGGATAATATTTCTCCCCTCACTTTTTTTTCTTCAGTACAAGAGGAGCACATAAACCAACCCATGGCACCTACTTCAGAGCTGTCCTCCTTGACATTCACACTCTGTTAAATAAATTATCTTGTTAAACACGCAACTTCAGCAGTTCCATATGCTTAAGGCCTGAAGCACCTTTTCTAAAGGTTTTCTCATGTCAAGCACACAATATTTAGTTCTATTATTTGTGCATTACATAAAAAGCACATCAGTTATACCAGTTAATCCCAAACGTAGGCTAATGCTAACTTATTTGACTTCTTTTGGGGATACAAGACTATTTAATTTATACCATGTAAAACAAAAGTTCCCATGTGTTTGGTTCTTTTTTTTTTAATCACAGGAAAACACCCACCCATTTTAGTATGAGATTTCCCATGGGGTTTGCCACATGTCTAGTGGCAAACTAGACCTTAAGTACACAGTATGCCACCCACCCATCATTTCCAAGGAATTGGCAGGTATGAGAAAATAGCAGGATGAGGTGATTTAAATGATAACTTTATTGAATTACATAAATGACAACAACTTTATGGACAACAGAAAGCTGGGAGGAGTGGCTGACACCCCAGAGGTCTGTGCAGCCCTGCAGAAGGACCTCAACAGGTTGGAGAGCTGGGCAGAGAGGAACTGCCTGAAATTCAGCAGAAGCAAATTCAGGATCCTGCACTTGGGAAAAAATAACCCTCTGCACCAGGACAGGTTGAGGGCTAAGCTGCTGGGAAGCAACTCTCTGGAGAAGGACCTGGGGATCCTGTTGGACAACAAGCTGTCCATGAGCCAGCAGTGCCCTTGTGGCCAGGAAGGCCAATGGGATCCTGGGCTGCATTAGGAAGAGCATTGCCAGCAGGGCCAGGGAGGTGATCCTGCCCCTCCACTCAGCCCTGGTGAGGCACATCTGGAGTGCTGTGTCCAATTCTGGGCTCCTCAGGGCAAGAGAGACATGGAACTCCTGGAGTGGCTCCCACAGAGGGTGACAAAGATGACCAGAGGAATGGAACATCTGTCTTATGGGGAAGGGCTGAGGGAGCTGTGCCTGTTCAGTCTTGAGAAGAGATGACTGAGGGGTGACCTCAACAATGTCCTCAGTATCTGAAGGGAAGGTGTCAAGAGGATGGAGCTGGGCTCTGCTTGGTGGTTTCAAGCAATAGGACAAGAGGAAATGGGCAGAAACTGATGCACAGGAAGTGCACCTGAATATTCATTCCACCTGAATATGAGGAAGAACTTTACTGTTCAGGTGACCATGCTCTGGAACAGATTGTTCAGAGACGTGGTGGTTAGTCTCCCTCCCTGGAGATATTCAGGGAGGTTGGATCAATGATCCACCATAGTCTTTTCCAATCTTACACATTCTATGATTTTGAGAAATTTCCAGACATACAGTAACAGATCTTATCAGTAATTCTTCTCTAATTCCTCTTGAAAGGTCCTTTTGTGTGGAAACACAACATCTGTTACGGCATGTGTATATCTTACCTTCCACGTCTCTGGTCTCTTCAAATTCAAGTTCTCTATCTGCACTTTCATATACTGCATAAAGCTCAAATTAACTGATATTAGCACAGGTTTTTGTGAGCTTTTGGTTGCGTTACTTTTAGTAACTGTAACATTATAGAACTCCTGGAGTTCTGTAGCATGTAACAAAACTCTGGCTTTTCCCTACATATTCAATTTAATGAGTTTTCTTTTTTACAAATGTAATGCTTGAAAAGTCGTTTAAAAAAACCCTGAAGTTATTGAGCATAAAAGTGTAGAGCATTTTTCCTCTTAAAGTAAGAGGCTTGCATACATAGACAAAAAATTTCAGGGAATGACTTGTGATAAACACTCACTGTAAAATTTATTACTTAATAACCAAAAAGAGAAACAAAACTATTACTACTAAAGGTGTGCAATTTGCACAAGCTAATACAGTGGCAGATTAAGTCCTCCTGCAGTTTGCAGACTTACCTGTAAAATACAGTCATATGCTCAGTACAGCTAAATTTAAAATACAGGAAGAAAGAATACTTTCAAAGCACAGGAAGTTTTTCATGGGCAACTTTTAATTCAGGTATGGTAAAAAACCCTTTTTAAATAGATTAAAATTTGGTATATGTATGAAGGTTGTATAAGTTTCCTAAATTCCTGCCTGATTCTCTGATCTCCTACAGAATTTATGAATTATAAATAGCTGCAAACTGGTAATTATATTAATTATATTGAAATCAAATATTTATATTCTTACCATTTGGGTTTTAGGATTTCTGTAGAAAAAAATCATTAAATCAGCACTAAACAGTGACTGGTACCAGCAGTGTACTTTCAAATGGAACCACACTTGGTGACAAAGTTGATGTCATTGTGTGGCTAGGATTGTATACTCATCTGTGGCCTGGATTCTGAGAAAGTGAAGAGGCAGAAATTCAGGAGATTAAAATACTGAAGTACAAAGGGACAAAAAAATGTAGGTAAACCATCAGTGTAGAGATATAAGAGAAAGTGTAACCAGTGTAACAGGCCACTGTATCCTGGACCTATGCAAGTCCCAGCTCACCAGGTGGAGTCTCTCGCTCCCCCAGCAGTAACTCAGAATAAATGAGACCATGTGTCTGCCCTCCTGCTTGTGTCTGCAGGAATGTACACACAGGAGATGTACATGCACAAGAACAGTGTCGCAAACAGAATGCAGTGAGCAGAAATTCTTGATTCTCAGCTCCTCGGACAGCTTATTGCCATCTTCAGGAGAATGAAGGGCTACAATGTGCTCCAATAATTTTTAAGTTGATTGCAAGTATGAGAAGCAAAAGAGAAGAAAAATAGGTGTGAAAAGACACCACTGGGGCAGTTCTACTCAATACTGTAGGTAGACTGAAAAAGAATAAAATGTCCTTTCAGAAACAGAACTAATTTTTTTAAAAGAATCTGCTTATAAAGTCTTGCGTGTTAAAAATTTATTAGATCTGGCCCCCTTGAAATTTTCCAAAGGTGGGGCTTATACTCAATAAATTACAGCACAAAGCCATACTTCCCCCTCAAAAAAATTAAGTGTTCAGGCTTTCCATTGCTTTTAGAAGACTTCTGTAGAGAACTGTCTATTTCACAGCATCACAAAGGCAAACTGGAGTAATTTGGAGGACACTGTTGGCATGGTATATGTTCATACTGGAGTATAGTACATGATATCAATAATATTTGTAGGGTCATGCAAGAAACATCAAGTTATTGAAGCCATTGAAAAGGAAAAAATAAAAGCTCTGGGCAGGCACCATGACTAAATGCAGTATATACCATGAGGAAACAAGCAGAAAACCTAACAGACAGCAAAAGTAAGGAGGTGAAAAATATGCCTACTCTACACCAGTTGGATTACAACATCACCACTCAGGGCAGCCTTCCAGTCATACGGTGGGCTGAACAAAACTGGTTGTGTCAGGCTGTGACTCCACAATCAGTGTTGCTTGAATAAACCAGTACTTTTGTACATTTTTATTGTAGTTACTAAAAATATGTCCTGAACAACAGCATGAAAGCCTTTTTAGAAAGAAGAGCTGGAATTCTCCCTGAATCCACCCTTTTCTCAGCCATCTATAAAGCATGGTCTGGTCATTATTGCAGCAGTGTCAAAAGATGGCAAGATGTAGACTCAAGGCTCAAGGAGCAGCTAGGACTTAAATTTGAGTAAAACCAAGACCACAAAGAGTAAGCAAGTTGCTAACATATCCCCATGAAGACAACATCATTTCTTGTCAGCTGGATAGTCAGTGTGCATGCCTCTGAATATTGTCTGCAATAAACTGCAATTAACTAAAAAATAAGTTAATTTTTCTGGAAACTAGTAAATATTTAATTTACTCAAATATCCTGTAAATCCCCAAACACAAGCAAACCAATTTGGATATAGTGTCAGGTTTGCATCAGGGAAAGAATAAATTTATGATTTATGGAAAAAAAGAAGATGCTACTGATGTAACAATCCTCTTGAAAGGATTAAAAAAAAAAAAAAAAGAAAAGTTGCCCATCTTGTTCAAGCATTGGAAAGAAAAAGTCTAAACTTGCCAAAAAGTCTAACCTTAGGACAAGACTTTCTTCCCTAAGCACAGCTCTGACCCAAACAATTAGTTTCAAAGCCCTGTACAACAGGAAGAGCAGCTCTGGTACCTCCCTGTGGACTGGGACTTGAGTACTGTTCTTTCTCTGGATGCCTGCCTAATGCTTCTGACATGAGTGGTTTGCTAGTCATCAGCATGGATAACCAAAACCGACTGTATGCCAAAATGAGACAGATCTTCCTCTCTGTGCCATGACTACAAACTTTGATATTCCAAAATAACGCTTTTCTGATGACCTATAAAGACCTCAGACTAATCTTGAATAGAACTGGAAAGAGTTCAGAAACCCTGCTAACTTCCTGAATCAGGGATGGTGTCCGTGGGAAAGATGCAGATGCAAGTGGTACAATAAAACTGGAGGTAAATTGATGATTTACATGTTTGTCAGACTAATAAAACAGTTCTCCTGTAATTATACCTAATATAAAAACCTTAAGACAGTTACACATGCATTTTGCAAGGCAGAGTAGCAAACGTGACAAAGCCAGGTGCTGCGTAACAGGCTTTGCGTAACAACTCATGAAATCATTACTGCACAATTTTTAGGCATTTTTGCCTAAACATAGAATGAGTGGTTCCAAACTGTTGTATACAGTATATGAAGCTCACGATTTGCTGGCTCTGAGAGCTGAACTATCCCCAAGCTGGATAAAGAGTTACAAGCAGGAAAAAATTCAGTTGTTCTCGGGGGTGAAGAATGGAAAAGACAGCTGTTAATACACTGCAGTGCTGATCCACCCTTTAAATTCAGGGAGTGGAGTCAAACAATACCTTTGCCTCACTTCATATGGAAAACTGAATTTGTCTTTGGACTGTTACTGTAAGTCAAGGGATACTCCCATCTGAAACAAAGGCTAATAATGTTGGAGGAAAGACATTCCTGATTTCCACAGACATTGGGTGAGGCTCAAACTTTATACACTTCTGGAGTGAGCTAACTGAATAAATGTGGCAGGCTGTATTTACCATTATTAAGGATCAGTGTTCAGAGGCAATGAGAGTATCAGAGAGAGTTCATGTCACTAAATTCTTTTACAAATGCAGAAATTCAGACCAAATATTTAAAAAATCATCAAAAATACATGTCTTTCAGTGAAAACATTCACTACCTTTTGAACAATAATGAGCAGAAACCCTCTTAATTTGCTAAAATTTATATAGAGAGATCCAGATTCTACTTGCTTATCTGACTTTTGTCGGCATTCCTTATTTGTTAGGTTTATTTTAACAAGTTAACTAGAAATAAAAGGCTTTATAATATCTTGGCTACTGCAGCTGAAAAACAGCTTCTGAACCGAAGCAAATCTGTGTCTCTTCAGTGAAATGAACAGGCCCCTTCAGTCTGAACCAGCTGAGAAACAACCCCTTTCAGGCTGTTTTCTGGAAATACTTTAATAGAATTCATTCCCACAGTAAATACAATGTCATTGTCCTGGGCTACTGGCATTGGAACAAAACTAGCATACATTTTGAATTTAAAACTCTGTCCATTTTAATGTCTGCTTTTCCAACAGACACTCCCAGCAAAATCACTATCTTTCGTTGCTTTGCCTCTTTTCCCCTTCCTTAGTTTTGTTGGTTTATTTGTTCTGGGGGGAGAGAGTGGTGCCACTGAAGGAGAGATTTAGATTACATACTAGAAAACTATTTCCTGTGTGGATGGTGAGGCACTGGAAAAGGCTGCCCAGAGAATTGGGGGGAGCCTCATCTCTGATCATGTCTAAGGCCAGCTAGGATGGAGCTATGTGCTACCTGGTCTGCTGGAAGGTGTCCCTGCCCATGGCAGGTGTGCAGGAACTGGATGATCTTCAAGGTCTCTCCATCCCAAGCAGTTCTGTGATTTCCCTTCTCTTTAGCTCGGTGTCAAGCTAAGGCACTCCAGTCAAGCAGCGCGGAGAGAAGAGGGATGCTGCGAGCCCGGGGCGTGCGGAGCCGACGGCACGTTTGCATTCGCCTAAGGACCAAGGCACCGGGGCACGGGCTGTGCCTGTGCTGGGAGACCTCTGCGACACCAAAGGTCTCCGGCATGGCGCTCACTGCGAAGCGCTACTTCTGCCCCCGCTCACGCCTTTCCCTCCCGCCAGAGGGGCAGGACCGGGCAAAGTTTTCGGTGCTTCTCGCCCACTGAGCCTTGCCCACGCTACGGAAGCAGGACCATCGCCACGGCGCTCCGTTAGGCAACCACACCTGGCACATAGCCTCCTGCACGGACACAGACATCCCGTATTTTCCGCGGAAACCCTCAGTAGTGTCAGCGGAAGGAGGCCAGCGGCGGCGCGGGCTCCCCGTGAGCCGGCTTCTCCCCGTGTGCCGGCGGCTCCCCGTGTGCCGGCTTCTCCCCGTGTGCCGGCGGCTCCCCGTGTGCCGGGGGCTCCCCGTGTGCCGGGGGCTCCCCGTGTGCCGGCTTCTCCCCGTGTGCCGGCGGCTCCCCGTGTGCCGGCTTCTCCCCGTGTGCCAGGGGCTCCCCGTGTGCCGGCGGCTCCCCGTGTGCCGGGGGCTCCCCGTGTGCCGGCTTCTCCCCGTGTGCCGGGGGCTCCCCGTGTGCCGGCTTCTCCCCGTGTGCCGGCGGCTCCCGGTCCCGGCCGGCCCCAGCCCGGGCGCGGCGCCGCCAGGTGCGCTCCCCGCCCGCCGCACCGGCCCCGCCGGGGACTTCCCCAGGCTGTGCCCCCGCCGAGCCACAGCGGCCCGGGGATGAGCCCGCTGGCCAGCGAGGACCCTCCCCGCGCCAGCCTCCTACTCACCAATCTCCCCATCATCATTATCATCATCTTCCTCCTCCTCCTCCTCCTCCTCCTCTCCCTCCAGATCCAGCAGCACATCTTGGTTGTCCACATTCATCCTGCCGAAGTTGCGGCGCCCCGCGCCCGCTCCCTCACGGCCGGGGAGGGAGCCGGGCCCGAGCCCCGCCAGCCCCGGGGCGGAGCGGCGGCGGGGGCGGCCACCGGCACCTTCCCGGCGGGAGGAGCCGCCCCCGCCCCGCCGGGCACGGCCCGGCCCCGAGCCCGCCCCAGCCGCTGCTCCGCGGCCAGCGGGAGCGCCGGGAGCCTTCAAAGCCCTGGATCTTTCAGAAATGTGTCAAAGTACGCACCCGAGCGTCGAAGGACTCGCCGCTGCTAAATACTGATGAAGATGTGAAGGCTACACACGCAAAAAGCGCCAAAGCAACAAGTAATGGAAGAGTTATTTGGAAAAGGTAATGGAAATTGAAGGGGGAATGCTCAAGGACTGAATAAAAAGCCTATCTCTAGAGCCCTAGTAATGTATTTAGCTCGTTGTTGACTATTTCACAGGGGAAAAGGTTGTCCTTATCTCCATCTTCTCCTCCAGACACAGCCTAGGAGAATTTTGCGACACAGAATGCAGAATTGTCACTATGCAGGAATGCTGCGGGGGCAGAAGTACTTATAAAAAGGGATTTTAGTGCTCAGCAATACACTCATCTACTCACTTGTGTTGGTTCCAGGGGCAAGCAAAGGGTTCCTAAAACTGCAAGACATCTGGAGGAGTACCCAGACAGGAACTGGACAGAGGTGGTATAGTGAGAAGAAATGAAAATAAGACTGTAAAAATGGATTGAAGAAATGGAGGAGCAATATTTGGGAAAAGAGAAGACAAGATGCACAAGATACCATTTGAGGGTTTTTTTCCCTGCAGAAAGCAGGAAAAACCCTACAAGCAATCTATTTTTTCTCTTCAGTCTATTGTTGACACCGAAATGACTCACAGGACCCAGGATGTTTAAAGTGTACATACAAGAAACTGGCTGAAAAGTCATATGTCAGATAAGCTTGTTGCTTGTTGATACAGTTATCTGCTGTCATTCAGCTGTGGGTTAGAGTTACAGCAGGGCCTGGTATTAGAGGTAGTCTAAGTGCAAGAACTTTCAGCAAAAAAAAAAAGAGTTAAGAAATTTAATTGCAGAGTTTTGAAATGGCTCTGCTTGGCAAAGACCTTCTCTCATAGGCTGCTTAAAAACAGAAACTGTCTGCAAAGGCATGAGCGAAACCATAAGATTAGAAGCTACTGCTCTTGCCCTGTTGATAATGCCTCGCTGGTATTATCATTATCTGCGCCATCTGACACTGTGCATTTTTCTCACTCAGATTAGGAAAGACTCACAGAACTGAACCAGAGAAGGAGAGCAATATGATGGGAGGATAGCCAGTGGCGGGTAATGATGCATAGCAAGATTTGTTCTTTTGCGTCCTAAGTTAGAAACCTGGTGTGCTGCCCTGTGACACATCCAATCTGCCTCTGACCATCGAAGAATGTGCCTTACTCACTGCTGTGACTGCCTGTCAGGTCTCACACTCTGTGAGGTTATGGGGAGAGAGTGAGTTACATTGCTCCTAGCCAGGAGATTTCACTCCAAGATGACTCATTTGCAGACACATCACGGTTTTGAAGTGCCTGGCACACAGTTGCAGTTACATCTTTATATACCTGTATTGTGTAATCTTCAGCTGCCCCCTTTTCTTGCAGGTCCTCCCGAAAATGTGGTCCTGGCTGGTGAGATCTTGTTTCACAAATGATGGGAAGAGGGCAGGGATTGTTACAGACAAGGCACAGCTTGGTTTAGGATGGTGACATGAGTGTTGTGCACTCTGATACTCCACAGGGACATTATTGTTACCTTGGTTACATGCTTCCCATTTTCACATTTAATGAATGAAAATATAATCCAATAATAGCAAGGTTAAAAAAAGAGAGCACTTCAAAACCAGGCTTTAACAAAATGTAGGGTTTCTTTAACTTGATCCTACTAAAAATACAGGTAAAGGATCTACCTTCTGCTCCCAGCATAAAGATTTCTCCCAGCATTTACACAACATGAAGATTTTGTAGGCTTCATTCAGCCTTCATAACCTGAATGTTCACTTTCATAGATTACAGAGTTGAGTTTTGCAGATATCTTAAAACTCAAGGGAAATATTGTGCGTAAAATTCACATGAAATGCATGTATGTTGGAAAATGCATAGCTATTTCTTTTCTTGACTTTGTACCAGATTCAAATATTTCTATGTGTAGTTTTGGTAAAACACCAAAGCTTCAGAAGCTCTGTTTTGTTACTTCTGAAAAAAACAGATTAAAAAAAAAAAAAAAAATAAAAAAAGCAGATGAAGACAAAAATGCAACAGCACCACCCTGCTGCCATCTCTTTGTCAGATGGATAATAGCAAAAGATCCACTCAAATAATTGCAGTTGCGTTAGCTCTAGCCAAGTTTTTCGAAAGTCATCTGAAATGAAAATGTTAGGCTAACTGACCCCCACCCCAGCTCAAGCATGACTGTATTCAATTTTATTGAAGAAATAAAACTGTTTTAACATTCCTGGTAGTGAGAAGCAGAGACAGTGAGACACAGTCCATGGAGCCAGTGGAAAAATTACTTCCATGGCTAAGGGTTTCATAGCAACTGAAACAATATAGGTCAGGAAGAGAGTAAAAGGGATTGTTTAGCCCAGAAGTGACAAAATTCTGGCTCAGGCACCAAGTCTAACTGGCATGGATCTGGGTTGGCACCAAGAGCTCTGAGTCACAGGGCCTTTGACAAAGAATCTGGCACTGAACATCAGGAGAAGCTTGCTGTCAGTTACTGGTCTGGTCCAGCCCCCAGCAGTAAGGCAGGTTTGAACATATCCACACACTGGTGACAAATGTTTGCCTTCATGTGCTTCACATTCTCTGGTGGAGAGTCCATGAGGCCCCCAGTTTCACTCCTGTTGATACACCGCCAAAAATTTTTTTGCAGCATTTGAAATTTTCTTCTTGTCCTTCTCCCAACATCTGTGAGAACAGCTGGCTATTCTCTTGATAATGATGTTTTACATGTAGAAAACTATCACCTTAATGTCTCTGAAGCTTTTCTCATCCAGATTACACAAATCCAGATCTTGCATCCTTCCAGCACATATCACTGTCTGTGCTTTTCTCTGTTACGTGTTAGTGTAAAAATTACACTGTGAGAATCTGTGGTAGGAGAAGGTGATATTGTTTTACAAAATCTCTTAAGTGCATTAGTTTTATCCACTCACAGTCCTTTTCTCAGTGATTACATTTCCTTACACTCTCACATCCACACAATTACAAGAACAAGTAAGTGTTCAGGTGGTTTGGGCAGGGTCACTAGGGACAACACAGAGGACCAGGGGGGCATGGAGCTCCATCCTTGGAGATACTCAGTCACCTGGACACAGTAGAGGTGGTCTTCCTTTAGCTATGAGCATGGACAAGATGACCTGAAGAGGTCCCTTCCAGCCTCAGTCATTCTGTAATTCTGTGAATCTGCATTTCTTTGAAGGGATGCCAGGTATCAGGACCTCATCATCTCCCTTGAGCAGTGACAAACTAATTTTTTGACAGTTTTGTACCCAAGAATCAAAATTCATTATGACGTGATTCTTTTCCATTGGATTGCTGCTTATTTCCACCTCCATAAATTTTAGGCAGGTCTGTTCTGAGTTTTTTAAGGCCGCAGTCTGTCTTATATTTGGGCTAGAAATAAAAGGAATGGTGGATGTGGTGTGACGTCATGTGATGTGATGTGATATTACCTTCTGTTGTTCGAGGTAAAGTCCTCTGCTGGCAGCCAATCTGTGGTCTGGTTTGACTGGAATGGGAAATGCAGGAAAGAGGCTAGATCTTTGTGTTGGGGACTATGCCCTTCCTTTTATATGAATATGGTCCATTTATTACTTTAATATAGTCCATCATTATCATGCTTATGTGGTTATGTCCACTCATCCTTCATTTCTGCCCTCTTAGTATTTCTCCTGTAAGTCAATACCTGTACACTTTCTTTCATTGCCTACCCCTTTATTTTAATGTACCATGCTCAACAACAAATATTGTATTACAAGTAAGAATTCATCCACAGTGAATACTGTTGCTGTATTATTTTGGATGTGATTTTCCTTCTAACATGTCCACAGCAACAATTTTTTATTTTTTATTTTATTTTTGTCTTCCCACAGTTGTCAACACATATTTCTGTTGCACTCTGCAATAAGTCTTAGATTAATTTCTGCAGCTGAGCTCTTTGTCAGGCAGTTTCCCATTTTGTATTTCTTTAGTTGATTTTCTGTCCCTAAGTGGACATTTTTACCCTTGTTTTTATAATATTTCCTCATTTGATCATTTTTTTTCTCATTTTTCAAGATAATTTTGAATAGGGGTGTTTTTCTGGGTGTCAGAAAACTACTGGGGGACAAAATTCCTATGGCCTAAACCATAGGCCTAGCAAAATAAAGTCCATGAGCATGTAGGAAGCAAAGAGTTGGAAGATGTGGAGGACTGGTAGGTCACATGTGCTTCAAAAAAAACCCAACAAAACAAAACCTTGGAGGGAGTTTCATGGGAAAGCTATCAATTATTGAAAGATATTAAGACCACTACGGCAAATTATATCAGTGCACAAGAAATTTGGGAAAAAGAGCAGGAGACAAGTATCACAGTGTGAAGATTTCTTTAAGGATACATGAGTTAGAGTGGTTCATCACTGTGGGATCCATTGCAGAGCAGAGAACACAGTTGTCTTTCTGTTCTGCATTCTCAGTTGGAATGAAAGAAATAATTATCCCTGGGACCAAACAAAGTCTATTCTTTCACATTTCATAAAACATTAGACTTTTTAATAACTTCTGGGATATTGTGTCTGAAAGCAGGTTTTACACTACTTTTACACCACTACTGAAACTTTGAAACTCAGTAACAGAGCAGAGATCATTTGAAATGAAAAGCCCCTGCTATAATGGAAAACAAAATCAGAGAGAAGACAAAAACTAACTAAAAAAATAATAAGTAATACATATATAAGTGTTACATAAATTTAATAAAATGGTGATTCCACAAGAAATTCCCTTAAGTGCATCAAATTTTTCACAAATTTGCTGCATTAAAAGTCAGTAAAAGAAAACATAGAAGAAACTTCTTCTGGTTGACCACACCATATATTTTTCCTGATATTGTTAAGTTGGTGCTTGCAATCTGTTCAAGCCTAGAGAAAAATGATTGTGAAGAGTTTTGAGATAATTTTGTTTCATCAAGCTCTTGTGTTTATTTCAGTCTGATTCACAGATAAGGAGAGCAATGACGCATTAAGGGAAATTAAATTACCCAAATTCTGTACAAGTCTAGTATTTTTCTTTTGCCTTGGTTGTATTTCCAGTTGCATGTAATCCTCACAGATTTCTTAATTCTCACTCTTGCATGCAGCCTCCAGTCTGAGATGACAACTTCAGTCTCTTTTGCCCTCTATTGAGGTGAATTGGTAATAACAATTACCAAGGAAATGTGAGCTACAGTGTATCAAAGAGGATATAAATAATGGATCTCAGACCAGTGGCATGTGTAATTACTTGATGCAGAAATCTGGTAAGGGCTTCCAAGGCTTCTGCTGGCTCCTACCTATGAGTTCCTTATGCCTTCTTCTTTTGCTGGCTATCCTTAGCATGGGAAGTAGATGTGGTAATCATCTGGCAAACTTCTTGTCTGATATTTCTAACCTTTTTAATACCAAGCTTTTAATTCTTAGGAAAGGTATATACATGGTGAATGTGTATCTTAGAATAATAGACTCAGAGTTCAAGCACTGTTATTTTTCTAACACAAATATCTGAACTCAGAAAGTCCAGAATATTTAAACTTCAGGGAGATAATGAGGTTATTTCAAAAGGTGAATTATGAACAATAACATTCAGTCATTTTCTTGGCAGTGTGCTGTTCTAGTGTTCTAGATATTTTAATTCTACTTGGGGGAAAAAAAAAAAAAGCCCCAAGTCTGCCTGGATATCTCTAAGTCACAGGAAATGACTGTAGCAAAGGTTACTCATTCTTCAAGAGAGAATATATTCTCAGTCATCCTGCCTTACTCTGCAAGTGCACACACACTACAGATGGTGGGGAAGGCAAAGTCACCCACATGTCCAGGTGAGCTACGTGACTAACGTGGTCAGGCCTTTCAAAGCCAGGGCTCAGACCTCTGTGTGTTTCTGGGGATACACTGAGCTGCTCTGAGCTTGGTGGAGCATCTGAGCATCACATTTGACTGCTGGGGAAGTTATGGCCCACACCTGTAGGGAAACCAATAGGTTTTGTCTTAGTACTCTGAAAAAATGCAGAGCTGCATTTACTACTGACCTGAACCCCACTGAAATGGCTAAACTAATTTGAATAATACTGTGCATCATTATCGTGTCCAAGTGCAGGTACGCTCTGGTTGGGAAAGGAAAGGATAAATAATTTGCCACACTTGTTGCTAAGTGTTTTTACAGTGTCACTTTCTCAGTTACTTGGGGAAAAAAATGTCTGACATAAAGCAGAAATGAAATCACAAAACCATAGCTGAGTGTTCAGACTACAAAAAAAATACATATTTCAATGTAGTCTTTAACAGCTTTTCTAATTTCAAATAAGATATGTATGTCCTGGAGAGATTAAATTATTTGTGAATTCTGGAACATAAGGAGATAAAACATACCGGAAAAGTTGAAGAGTGACCATAATATTGTGGTAATACTAAAGTTTTTTCTGCAGCTGCCACAAAAACACACATTAAAAAAAGAGAGTGTTTCTAGAAATTTGCTCATAGAAGCCATGAATGTTATTTTTGATAAATACTGTATTAACCTTTCTATTTCCACGTTGGCTTACTTGGACAATCTTCTCTGAGTAACTGAGAAAGCCCCACTCTGTAGAACCCACTTAGCAATGTGTGTAGCAAACTTACTATTCCATTATCAGTGGAAAAGATTTTTTTTAGGAAAAAACTGAATTTATCTGGTGAAAAAATATGCATATGAGAGTTTATCAATGATAAGGTCAGAAGGGGTTGTCTTGGCAGTTATTTGTGCAGGTTACATCCACTGCCCTCATTGTCATCTTCTCCCCTCACTGTGGTGGCTGATCCATCCAACACTTCAGCCTATGTTCATTTTAACCACAATTCCAGTGGGATAAGCAAGTGCTTCTTCTGCGTGCTTTCACCAAAGCTCTGTATTTGTGGTAAAGCAAAGTGCTTTCAGTGACTGCTGCTGTACATCTTCCCCACCACCTGCAAGCACAGATTTTCCATTAAAAGTTGAAGAGAGAGAAAGAAAGAGGGATTCTGAAATAAATCTGAAATAAATTTAGGTAAGTGACTTAATGTCAAAATACTTCCCAGCACTCTTAAAGATTAGTAGGTTCTATCCTGTGGCCATGAAACATCCTTAAAATAACTTGTCAATAACTGTATCCTGCAGGGATAGAACAGGACCTTCTGGCATTAATGAAAACCTGGCAACCAAACTTCATAAGGCTTTACTTATAGCTAAAAGCCTGAGTACAACTGCACACTTAACACTTAAATGGCTTTCTTCTGTTTCCTAGTCAGACTTCTTCTCTCAGGATGAGTTGCTCTTCTGCTAGGGATGGTCTTAATTTTCATGTGATTTTCAGTACTGTTGCTGTTTCTGGGTTGTTCCACTGTTAAATGCTATGTCTGTACTGGCTTGTGGTCATGTAAGTGGTATAAATCAGTGGACTCCACAACTGATGACGTGAGAGCATTCTGTGGCAGGCTTTAATGCTTGCACAGGAGTTGGAGGAGGACATGTATCTCCTGGGTCAACTCCTCTTCCCCTCTGCTGCAAAAGGAAATGATCTTGTCACCAGTCCTTCCTCCTCCTCTGCTTTGTTATGTCATGTTGCACATCACTGTATTTCAAATTTACTCCAAGAAGGAATTACACTGACAGGCAAACAAGGACAGTTTTGGTCCTCCTGAAAAATGTGAAGGAGGGGTTCTGCTCTATGCTGGTTTGGAGCCCCAGGAGGATTACCCACATGCTCTGCAAAGTATCTTTATTGCACTTGAAAGAGAAATTAATCTTTCTTCACATGTCTTCCATGTCTTGCAAATGGCAAGAAAGAAACCACTTTTATTTACTATGAAGCATTAAATATGTATCTATGTATACATATACACACATATCTATATCTATACAGATATATATAGATATAGATATACACAGAATGTGAGAATTTTTTTACCTCAAGGTATGAGTCAGTTTTAAGCAGCTTATTTTTCCTCTCCTTGTGTTATTTTGCTTTTCTTGTTTTCTCTTGAAAATGAGATTATATGAGCCCTAAAATGTTAGTTGGGTAAGACCGATCTCATTCACCAGATAGAAGCAGAAAGCGAAACAGATACATGTGTGAGGAAGCTGGGACCACAGACCAACTTACCCATCCTTTTCCAGGTGTTTGACACCTATGGTGATTTTAAAATGAGGAGTTTTCTGTTTGTCTCTGTGGCTTTGTCCTCCTCAGTGCAGACTGCTCCATCGCCAGGAATGTGGATGCTTTCTGCTGCCCAGGATCCTGTTTTGTTAATGCTTCCTCCTTCGGCCACTTGCCAGAAAATCACCTTGGAAACCAAGGCACCAGTTTCCATGGTCACTTGGAGGAGCATATGTTTCCTTCCATTGCATGGGGTATTGAGAGGAGGAAGCCCACAAGCATTTTTTCGCCAGAATAAATTCGGCGAGATTGGACTCAAAGACCTGCATCCCAATCTTATTTCCTCCATCAAATCCCACCAGAACTGCAGAGGATAAACAAGTGCAAAATGTGGCTTTACATGAATGTCCTCACAAGTAAGATGTGAAATGACATCTTGCAACAACTTGCCTCTGACTTATTATCTAGAGAAACTCAAGAGTGAGATAAACAGGAATAAAACAGAACCTTGTTCTCATCCCCCCAAATACAGGCATGTAAAATTACACGAACAAGAAAAAAAAGGTCTTTAAAAGCACTCACCTGATGGTTGAGGTGAAAACTAGCAGTCGCTGGTCAATCTAAAGGTGAGATTGGGGCACTATACCACACTCAGAAAGGGCCCATGGCTGACTGTGGAAAAAAGTACAAGCAATAGCATGAGGATTTTTCCTGACTTCCATGCTAGCTGGATTCAAGCACTGTAGGATCAAAGGCTAAAAATGCAGAGGAGGAACTTGTTGACTTCCTCTAAGGAAAAGAAGAAATTTTCCTCAGGCTGCTGTGTTAAGGCTTCTCTTTGTTTTGACCACCATAGGCTGCAGCTGAAGCATCTTCACATCAGGCATTGTATTCAGGTCAGAGAAAACACAGGAATTTTTAATACTCATCTGTGGCTTAAACTTTTCCAAGTAAAGGTTGTCACAACTCCCCTTCCATCTAAAAGTCGGTTTCCTTCTGAAAGGTGCTCTACCCACCAAGTTCCTTAGAAAAACAACATGCCTAACCACAGGATCCAGAATGATGATTATCATGAAGTGACCAAATCTATACCGTGATCCTGCAAAGTACCAGAAAATTTATTTAACGTTTTGCAACAGTTTTCCAGATCTGCAGTTTGAAGCCATGGTGATTCCTTTGTGAATAGCAACTCTGCTTGTTGCTGTTGGAGATTAAAGTATCAAAGCAAGAAATTTTCCTTCCCATTTACAGATGTGTAAATTTTCCTTCCCATTCTCAAACTTGTGTCTGAGACACCAAATCACTACAGCTCTTGTTTCTTGATTTTTACTTTTCTGACCTTCCATTCTGAAGGAAAACAATTAGATAAACAGGAAATTAGGAGGATCCAAAGTCAAATACCATAAGAACATTTTCTGTTATATCTGATGTTTCAACATGGGGATGTGACAGATCACTTTCAATGCACAGAAGGGTGTGAACAGCTTTGATCTTATTTGGCTGAAGATATGAGCTGACTAATTGCCAACCAGACAGTCCAGGAACTACATAGAATGGTAGCATTCCTGAGCAGTCTTGCTCTCTAAGCCAACATGCCCTTGCAACCCAAAATGGCCCTACATATAATTTTCCACATGATATTGAACTATGCAGAAACGAAAATATATGATTGCTGTGGCCCTTTCAAAATTAATTTATAGTGAATGGGTTCTGTCCATTCAGGCTGTTTGTGGCACACTGGCTAACCTGGCTAGCCCATTTAATCACATTAACTCACGGAAATACATTTGTGGGAGCTACTGTTCAATGATGAGTTGGTTCCCTGCGACATAATATCCTCTCAGAATACCTGGGATATTTTGTTGTGTTTGTATTGTCATCAGCAACTTTGATTCCCCTGAAAGCAGCTGATGGTTTTCAGTAACCACAGCTCAAGTGAAGAGTTCACCTCTTCATTGATCAAGTTTGTGGGTGCCCTGCAGAGCCATGGATAGAGTTACAGCCTTTATCTGTTAACAGGTGAGAAGAAAATCAATTCTGCTTAAATTAACTTGAAAGTTCACTTTCAGAAACATGTATCTGCACCTTCAATACCTATTTATTTGCAATTTCACCACCATGTTTTTATATTCCATCAATTATTATCAGTTTCTAAACAGATACAGTAAATACTGCAGCAGAGATTTCATCTCTTTATGGGCAAGGTGCAATGTGAATTGGAGCCTTCACTACACCCCAGGACCCCCAGAGAAGCCATGTTCACTTAAGTGTTTTCTGTTGTTATTGGCCATACACTCCAAGTGTCCTGTACATGAAATATTTAAGTAAAGTCTAATATTAGGCCTGACTCACTAACTTTATTTACTTTTTGATGGGAGATTGCTCTGCTTCTAAATTATGCATGACTAAATTGCAAACATCAGTTTCTCCTAAATTCCCTCCCTTAACTGGACATGACTAAATTAATTATGTTAATTCTGTTAAAATTGTTTTCAATTTCCATTATTTTCTGCTGCAGATATTTATGCAAAAGCAGCTTGGCTTGGCCACAGGAATGTGGCATGTCAAACTACTCTATTTGTCACTCATTCTAAGATGACATTAAAAATAGTTAAACAACATGTAATGGCTGTGATTTTAATTGAGAAAACTTTAGGAAATGCCAAATGTTGGCTGTCTGCACTTTCTTAATGGGTTTACACATTGTATTTACTTTACACTCCATGAAATACCTTTTCCCACCAGTCTTATCATGTTCCTTTTTTTTTTCCCAGCAGTCTTATGGAAAAATAGCAACAATGGCATCAACAACAACATAATTACACATAATTATTATGTGGACAAAAAGGTTTACATGATACCTAGTGTTCTCAGGAATGGAGCCTTAACTAGCTAAAAATAAAATAATGTTAGGGCCCTGCCTTGGGAAGCCTTAAGAATAAATTCTTGTGACAGATTTCCTTCAGAGAAGTGTCAGAGCAGAGCCCTGGGAAGGTAAGTTGAACAGAGCCGTGCACATGGACCACAATAAATACAGGATAGTGTGGCTAAAGCAGAACACTGAATAGGTTATTTTCTGAAGAGGTCCCAAACAAGGGACCTATGGTGAAAATAGCACTTTTTAATGGAACTGCAGTTAGTGTCAAGATGTAGAAGTTTTTTCAACAGCAGCTTTTGTGCATGTGTAGTACAAGCAAATCTATACTATTCTGCAGTATTTATATTATTTACAATAGAGAATAAAGCTTCTATAAAATAATTTCCCTGATCATTTCTGTCAGTGATGCATCTCTGCCACTGGATATATTGTATGTGGTTTTACTTTCAGACACTGAATTTAAATATCTTGCTTCATGATGAATTTGGTTGCCTCTTGCAGAGTGATTTTTCTTTTTCCAAATGTGACTGGCAGCTCTTAAGAACAGCACATGCATGCTGCAGCTACCTAGGGATGCAATACTAATAATTCCTCTCAGGTTTTCCAATGCATGCTTATGTTTTTATTATTGGCAAGACCTTTGGTCATACATGAGGGAAGGACAAGGAGAACACAGTATTTTAATAACAGTATTTTAGCTCGGCACATGGACCAGCAGTGCACTGCCTTGGTAGTGACCTACCCTTGGCATTTGCAGCAAGGAACTCCTGCTGACATCAAACTCACCCCCTCCAGCCCCCTCCAATCTCCAGTCCATCTCACTTTTTGGGCATGGTTTATGACATAGGAAGTTGTACAAGTCAAAAAGAAAAGACCCCATTACTCTAGTCTGGAGAGCTGTGCAGAGAGCTCCAATATTTTAGTAGATAGGAATTTTAAACCTTCCCATCCCATTTCTCAGGACTGTGAAAATCCATCCATCTCTGTGTTAGCAGAGGCAGAAGAGGGGGATAGTCCTTGGTGGCGCTCACCTCTATGTTGTTGGGAAGGAAATTTGATCCCTTTTCGTCCCTTCTGTGCATGAGTCTTTATGTAGGACCTGAGAAATCATCCTTCACATGTTTCCGATGTTTGTGCCCTTAGAGACACAACTCTCCTGGTCACACAGACAATCCTAAACATACTTTTCCCCAGGTATTTCTGGAAACATTCCTGTGGCCTTCCAGGGATAAGGCATGCCTGACTGTGGGCTCAGACTGATGTGCTGATGGGTTGGTTCATGGAGGAAGAAGCCCAGTTAAGACAAGAGTCTCTGTGGTCATGGGGGAAACAAAGCGAAGCTGCTGAACTCCCCCAGCTCTGTGTCTGCAATTCGCAGACTGCCTGCAATGCCTGCTTTGCAGTCACGATACAGTGTTTTGACCTGGTTTTATAGTTCTTTTCATAGAAGAGTAACATTTCTGACTCCATAGTCTGATCTTTCTCCTTTGATAAACCCAACTAATGCAAAAAGATTTGTTTCTGAACTCCTCAAACCCTTGTAAACATCAAATCTCAAAGTCAGAATTTCATTCTGAAAGATGGTTTCAGTGAGGGTGAGAGCACGTTTTGCTAAGGCTTGGACAAAACATCCTTGCAGGTGTTGCTTGTAACAGCTGTATTTAATTCATAATAAAGTATAAGAAACAGTAAAGATCCTTAACGGAATTAGACAGCTAAAAAAAAAGAGCCGTTGCCAAGATCATAGCAATATACAGCATGGTAAAGATATCAGATTAAAATGGTTTTTTTGGGCTGCAAAAAAATGCAAAGGTGTGGACACTGTTTGATGGAGGTAAATATGAAAAGAAGCTGCAAAACTGTCACAGGCTGACACAGAAACATCAGAAAAGCAAGGAAATAGCCACAGCAAGTATTAGGCACGTAGCCTCAAAAAAGTCAATAGCCAGAGACATCTTTCCATGACAATTCTACTGCAAGGATTTTAAAATTGAAAATAAGGTATTGGCCTTTTTTGATAACTTTGGTTTTAGTCCTGCTACACTGAAGGGACAGAAGTCAGACAAGTATCTAACTTCAACATTGTTTTTTCTTTCTGAAGGAAACTTCCATTAAGACTCCAAACACTGAATAGCAGTTCACTTTCAAAAAGGAAAGCATCTGTCCCCAGAATCTTGCCATAGTTTCCTGAGAAACTCAATGTGTTATGCCAGGAGTAACAGTAACAAGAGCAACAAGTAAATGTCATTATGGCCTGTGCTTGTTTCATATCTCAACTAAAACAGCTCCACCTCTCCTTCCTGCTTTCACGTGGAGCTAGGAGAGACTAAGTGGGCAGTGATAGTAGCACTTCTCATGGGCACAAGCTTTGCCCAGCCAGTAGGAGCAGGGTGTCTCACCCAGGAACTCTCACCTCTGTCAGCCTGAAGGAATCTCCATCTGACCCTTATTTCAAAGATTAAGGCTGTTTCCGGGCTTGAAGCAGCACTTGAAGCTTTGAACACCAGGAATACACTCCCTTTCTGGTCCTATAAAGACCTGTAAGAGGTTGTGGAAGCACCAGGTCTGGCTTTGAGCATTAGATTCTCCTTTTTTGGTGGGTTTCTTGCCTGTACAGTACCTTGGGCTTCCTTGAAGAAAGCTTCTTTCTTCATAATCTGCAAAGCTTCCTCATAGCATTGTCGGAAGAGAAAAATCACCCTTTCTTGTGAGATCAAAGGTCCAGCAGCCATGGAGCATCCCTTTGACAAAAATGGTCCAAGTTTAAACAGACTCCTTACACCACGATGTGTAAGAGAGGAAAGAGTGGTTGTTGCAGAAAGCCTTTGGAGGTTTGTGCACACAAAATGAGTCATCAAGGAAAACCACGTGTTGTACTGAAAGTAGGTAGAAAGCTCAAGCCTGGAAGCACAGACTAGCAGCTCCTGTGAAGTTTGTTTGTGCATTTCTCAGCCTGAGCCTTGTGGGACTAGTTAGTTCTTTAGTGAATTTCCATCTCCTAGAGCTCTTTGAAACTTTCTGTAGTTGCACACAGCCCTGAAAATCCAGGCTGGGCTTAGTATTTAAAATACTAGGCTTAGTATTTTATAAGTGTTCATAATTTCTGAAGTGCAGATCAAGTGAAGAACATGGAAAGCTGCTGGCACCCATAGGGTATAGACAGAAAATAAAGCAAAATTATGATTTTCAAGCATATGCTTTCATTACAAATGAATTACCAGGTTGTTCTGTCTGTTTTGGTTATGGCCAGTGGTACAATGCTCTCACAAATTCAAGAGAGAGCTGCTACCACTTGTGAATAGACCATCTTAGTAAAGGAAATAGTCTCAGAATGCATACCAGCACTATGAAAGAAAAAAAAAAGACTACCTATTAGGAACTAATAAAACTTGAAAATAGTTTTAAAATAGAGTGTTCCTTGAAATCATTCTATTTACATTTTGATATAGGTGTGGCCATACAAATGTCATGGGCTTCGAATATCTGAACATCATGACGTTTCCTCTTCCTCATTCAGGAGAGGTGCCTGTCAAGTAAGCCAAACTGCTAGGATTTGTCTGAATTTTGGGAAGGATGCAGGAGGGCAGGGCTATGGGCAGAGGCCACTCGTGTGTTCTGGCTCCCCTTGGCTGCTTGGGACCCTTCAGCTGTGCCTGCCAGCACACAGGAATTTCATGCAGTTTCCCCCATTTTCTGCTGCCACACTGGCCACACATGCAGATGGTCTCACATGCAGTAAAAGAGCCAAGTGTCTATCTCATACTATGGATATCTGAGTGTTTCATCTTAAAACATACTGCTAATCAGAACTAAAGATAAGCCCTTTCCCCAGTCATATCTGGGCTGGCTTTTCATGGGAACAGGTAATCTATCACAAGCGTTCATTAGGAGCTATAAAATCGGGTGCGTTGTGATGGTACTGAGATGGTCAGTGTCAAAGTGGCATTTGTAAGTTCCTTCATCCTACAGTGTCACTCACCACTGTCAGAAGGAATCTGTTACTAGAAAGCCTCAGCAGATGTTACTGCATTATCCAGCAGAAGAGATGCCATTAGGCATTTTGGCTGGAGGGAGAGGCCATTATGCTTCAGAACTCCTTTCCAGTCCCATATAGGTTAATAATTCATGACAATTATTTAGTTGATCTTGATATAAGGATCACAAGGTATAGCTAGGCTAAGAAATTTTCAGGACCACAGGAAAAATCATTGACAGACCAAGGAAAAGCAAGACAAAGAATCCAGGCTTGCAGTCTGGCAAATCTGAATATGTTTAATTTACAGACTGCTTGTCATAATTGCTTGTGTCTGCCTGTAGAAATGGATCTTTATGGAAAAGGTTACCTGAATAGTCCAGGACTGGGCAGTTTGTCTAGGGGAAGGGAAAAAAAAAAAAAAAAAAAAAAAAAAAAAAAAAAAAAAAAAAAAAAAAAAAAAAAAAAAAAGAAAGAAAGAAAGAAAGAAAAACAAAACAAAACAAACCCAGAAAACATCTAACTCGCTTTGGATAAAATATTGTCTTTATATTAAAATTTTTCCACAAATAACATCAAATAAATTATCTGACTGCAAGGGCAACTGTAGTACTAACATTTTCTACAGAGGCATTCTAAGAGAAAGCTCTTCAAACGATTCTTACCGAGGTAGCTCCAACGACTCCAATTGCAGTAGGTGACTTACGCCTACCCAATACATATGTGTGTGCCAGTAATCTAGAAATATACTTAAATTGCTACTGAAAGCGACTGAAAAAATTCCTAAACCTAATACACTGTTTTGGTGGTAAGATAGATGATATCAAATAGTTATGATCTCATATGAAAGACTACAAAGTTATTTCATCTGGGCACTTAGTTTCCTGACTGTTGTGAAAGAGTCACCACTAGCATGGAGTGATTTCCACCGCTGCATTTCGCAGCGTGTGCCAGCCGTGTTGGTGCAATTAAACACGCGTTTACTCATGCATACCCAGCGCAGGCACTAACAGCCACTTAACTAAAGTCACTTTTACCCATAATTTATACGCAGCCCTGGGGTAGCTCATTAGTTCTCTCTCACTGCTGTTTATATATCCACGAGCGTTGTCAGAGAGCTGGGGATTGTTTACGGCCACCTTTGAAGCAGAGGAGCGCTGGAGAGGAGCCGGAGGAGCCGGGGCAGCCTCCTGATGGCAGCACGTTCCCACGGAGCGAGCGGCGCCCTGCGCTGCCGCCCGCCGGGACGGGGAGAGCGCTTACCGAGGGTACAAAAGAGAAGGGAAAAAAACCCAAACCCAAACCCAAACAAACAAATAAAATCCTTAAAACAAACAAACAACCCCCCCCCCCCAATCAAGCCAAACAAACAAAAAACCAACCAACCAAAAAAAACCCCCAAAAAACCCCAAACAAAAAACCCTCCCAAACGAAACAAAAAAAAAAAAAAAAAAAAAAAACAACAAAAAACCCCACAAACCAACAAAAAACAACCAACTCCTTCCAAAACAAACAAAACCCCCCAACCAACCAAAAATCAACAACCACGACAAAACTCCAAAAATTACCCTATCCCCCCCCCCCCCCCCAAAAAAAAACAACAAACCCCAAAAAACCAAAAAAACAAAAAAACCCGCCCCACACACAAAAAAAACCCCCGGAAAATAGAGAAGCAACAAAAGAGAGGAAGAAAGAGAGAAAAGTTGGGGGGGCGTGGGGGGGGGGGTGTGGAGAGAAAAAGACAAAAGGAAAATAAGAAAGACAAAAATCAAGAAAAAAGGAAAAGGGAAAGGAAGAAGGAAGGAAAAGAGGGAAAACAGAAAATAGGGGGGAAAGAGACCTTTTTGCAATTTAGTGAATGGGAAAATATTTACTGTTATACATTTTGCACCTTCATGCTAGGAAGAGAAGGTCTATTATTTGGATCATTTCAGTGTAAAGCTTCGAGGATATGATTAGGTTTAAAATGGAAACTTTTTTTCACTTTGTCATTGTTTTTTATTCTGGCTAAGCAAATAATTGTCAATTTACAAATATTGAAGAGACAATCTAAGCTCAGAACACTTACTACTGAAGAGGCAGACTTTCCTTACAGGTTGTCCATTGTCCTGGAAACCTTTTGTGGGCAGAGGTCTTGCTACCATTGATACACAGAAAAATGGTGTCGTTTTTTCGTTATGAAAAAACAGACTCTGGATTTCCAGGAAAGGAATGGTACTGCTGCTTCCTATTTTTACACTATAACTTTCAGTAGATGCAAGCCTTTTAGTTTGCGGTCACACCTCCCTGACTATTATAAGCTGAGTTCAAAGTCAGTTAAGTTAGCCTTAACATACCCATTCTTCTCCACCTGGAAGCTGCAGTCCAGGATTTTGGTGACAGTTGTGTGAGAAACCTGCCCACAGCCTTGAATGATTGCTTTGCCTGCTGTCTTGTCTGCTGGCATTAGTGTGCAGCCTTGTGCAAAGGCTGTTCCTGGAAATGCATTTACTGAGTTCCATTGTTGCAAAGGAATGTAACAGGATAACAGGTTATAGCTGTATTTTTCTTCTGTCATCTTTGTCAGGCAGAAGATTGGACTTTGCTGTCAGACTATTGCAAACTGGTATATTTTACTAATCTAAGTGTATTGATATGAGAACACATATTAGACACTGCATCATGCCAAAGGAAAGCTTCCGCCAATGCTAGAATGCTGTGTGCTTTTGGCTTTTGCATCCTGTTTCTGTCCTCTCCATCACCAGAAGGTAGATACGTCACCCCTGATAAAGTCTGTTCTGGGCTCTGTGAACAGTTACCATCCTTCGACTGCTGGCAGTGAAAAATAATTCAGCTAAAATTTGAGTACATTATTGGAATTAAAATTTACAATCTAAATAAAAGAGACTTTGAGATCCAAGATGTGCAGCAAGGCTTAACCTGGAGAGTTTGCAGAGTTTAATGCTGGAAAGTTATTCAGAATCTCTTATTTATTTGTAACAGTGTAAACTTAGGAAAACAGTAAATTGTTTTTTTTTAAAATTTATTTACAGGAAAGCAAAGTACAGCAGCAACTGTTTAAGTGACTATTTTATTAATAATAGTAGTTATATAAATAGTAGTTATATAAATATTAGAATATAACTCAGAAGTTGCACATTCCTTGTTTACAAATATAACAAAGATGTTCTTCTTCTGTTCTGTAAGAATCTCTCTGTGTGTTTACACTCCTGGTCTCCAGAGCCCTGCATTACATAGAATATTTTCAAAATAAGTAGTTCCTTTTCAAAACTTGCATAGACACATAAGTCAAGCCCTCATGTCTAGCTGAAGAGATATACACTATAATAAAACTTATATATATAAACTTCCAATTCCTGTATTTTTCAAGTTTTATTACTTTTTTTAATTATGTGGTAGAGATTATATATATATATTATATATACATGTGCAGATTGCTCTTATTCCTTAGAAGAGATTTTGACTACTCACAGAAAAGCTGGGAGACAGACAAAAAAAATCTGCAGTCATTTACTCTGTAGTGGACTTTTATATTCTGAATTTCAGTTTGCTGCATGCTAGACTGATGCCCAGTTGAGTATGTGCCACTGAGTATGGACTGTTCTTTCTCATTGAGGTAGGAAACTTGGCACATATGGTTTTCTCTGGAAAACACCAATGTCTTCAGGCCAAATGAGAACAACAAGAAGTCACATAACATGCTACCCTGAGGAGCCTTGTGATTAAAGTAAATTGCATGGTATGAATTAGCAAAGAGGAATGAAATTGGCTGATTACAGCTCTAACCCTCATGCTCCAAAGACCATGCCATCTGAAGATGCTATCTTTTCCCTTAACTACTGAATCATTTACACCAGACTTCATGAGACATCTGGCCTGAGCCAACCATAAAAAATAAGAGTATGGGTCCCACTTCAAGCAGCACATCTCAAATTCTAACTGAAATTGCTCCTGATATGGGATCTAGAAGACTTACATGATGAGATATCTAAGGGTATCTAAGGGTAACCAGTGGAAAATACAAGACAAAAAAAGCCTAGACTCACTACTTTTCTCTTTTGTTGATGCATATTCCATATATTCATATATACTCATATTTCAATATTTCATATACCACTTGTTCAAGAACTAAGACCATATTTCAAGCCCTCCTCCGAGTGTGTTACATACATTCATGGTGTAAAGCCTACAGTGTTTCCTTGACTATTTCACCCACCACTCAAAATAATTTGTGACTTCGTAACATTTTATTTATACAATGATTACTTCAATTCTCATTGTTTGAATCATAAGTGTATTGTTTCATTGTAGTTAGTTTTCATACAGTTGGAATAGCTAGGTTCAGATTTTAATTGACTTTGAAATGCTAGCTTCATAAATTTTCAATAAAAGCCTAAAATCCTGCAGAGTTGTTTTCTTTCAAGGCTGGAACATATGTTCACCAATCATGGACAGCAGAAGTACCCTTGGATGATAAAGTCTCTGTGTTCTCTTTATCATCTGATAGTCTCGCGTCACTTTGCTCACATTGAAGTGGGGAAAAAGACAGCTACAATTTTGGATATTTGAATCTGTCCTCACTGACAGATAGAGAAAGCTATTTTTTTAAACGCCCAAGTCAAATTCAAAATGGAACAGAGTTCTATGCCAGGGAAGAGGTTACTTTTATTTTACTCAGTACAGATAAAGTTTAAGGTCAAAATTAATGCAGACATGCATATTCCTGCACTGGAGCTGCATTGTCATTAAGAATCCTTGACTATAATTTTAGTGTCTTTGGTCTCAAGGTAAGTTGCTAGTGGTGCTGCTACTGGAAAGTGCCAGGATCAACCATAATCAGCTTCTCCATCCAAAAGTTTGAGCTATACCAAAGTTTGGGAAATCATATTGGAATACATGAGGAGGAATACATGAGGAATACATGTGCTTCCCTTCCCTACTCATGAAAATTGAGTTAAAAATTTTAAAACACAGAGATCCATATTTCTCAAAATTACTTGAGAAAAAAATTAATGGATTGTTGTGTTTTATTATGTTTTAATGATTAAATGAAATGTTGAACCACTAACTTTAAAAATGGAGGATGGATACTTGATATTACTGTGAGAGACAGCAAATGGTGAAATCAGTAGTAACCTTGGCAATTGCCTTGGTTTCCCATCTTTCTCTGGCACTCACAACAAAGATGTCAGTGAAGCAATTTGTCTCTTTGCTTTTCATGGCCACCTTCTCCATTGTACAGCCTGGCTTGCTGACCAGGCTTGAGTGGTTTGGACATGCGGATGAGGTCATCAGCTGGCTTTAGCAGCACCACTGTTGTGGGCTCAGTTTTCATGCTGGGCAGGGAGGTCTCCACCTGAGTCCCGCAGTGAGACAGACACAGTTTATGTAGTTTGTGCTGCCAGCTGTGGACGTTGGACTGAGCCAGACCAGTTCCATATCCCCCACCACCTCCCTGGCCAATGCAGGGAAGGCTCAGCTGCATACGAGTGTCTACAGAAAATCTGTGTTGGAAGAAAGGTACCCTGGGAGAGGACCTGTTCTCCATCTACCAATCAATCTAATTAACCTCAGAAGGAGGAAGAAGATCATAATTTAGGTAACCTGTCTGCAACTTGTCTATGGCAGAAAAGCAGGCAGTGCTGCTCCATTGCATTCGTTTGCTCACCAGATGAAGAGCAGAGACCAGCCCCTCTGTCCCTCTGGAGTCCCCAGGCAGGTCAGGGCCATTCTTTGTGCCCATCACCTGCAAGCACACACTGGTGAATACCAGGTCTGAATGACGTCACACATCACACATGGAAATTTTCCTTTTTTTCCAAAGTAAAAAGAATTTTTTTATTTCTGCAAAATTAAATAAAATCACAAACTTCACCAATATTTCTTTTGCCTAATTTTTTCTGTTTCTGTGTGAAACTGTCTTTTAAAGGGACAGCACACACTTCTCGCAGAGTAGTTTCTCTTTGAATCATTCTATTGGAAAGCATTTTGCTTAGTCATTAAAAGAGAAGTAAACTCTGCCCATTGGAAAAAAGGGGGTTATTTTAAGAAATGTGGTTTTGCCACTTTCAGAAAGCTCATCAAATCGCTATTTATATCTATATTTTTCCTTCTTACAAAACAGAGACAATAATAAAAGCTCCTAACCTACAAATAAAGTTTAACATAGAGATAGTTCAAATGCAGTGTTCTAGGCTTACAACTGTAAGCCTATGAAAAGAAATTATTAAATAAGCTGTTGAGTTGCTGATACTTGACCACATATTAGTTCATAATTTATCATGAATTATGAATTAACTTCATTAGTCAGATGAAATATTAATTACACAAATAAGTATCTCAGGGCTAAACTAAAAGTGAGAAATCTCATTCACTTTCTGATAAAATTGTTGATCTGTCAGTACTGGAATCTCAGCCTCTGAATGAATAAACTCTTTGCTTCTCATATGCAAATATTCTCCTACTGTGATCTAATAGATTAGAGAGGTTTTCTTACACATAGGTTTTTCAAGGTCAAAGATTAATCAGAAATTATGATAAATATTATTAGCTAGATATGACGTTTAACACACATTAATATAATTAATCTTTTAGGACATGTAGGTAAATTGTGGTGCTTATTATACAACGATGTGGTGCATTGCAAAGTTATTTCATACATGGGGGATTTTCAAAGTCCCGCATGATGACATTGATATAGTGCTACTACTCTGTTATAATCTTTGTATATTATTTAAGTGTAACAAATAGTTCATTCACTGCCTGCCCTAAACTTTGCATTTGATGACATTCTTGCTGCTGTGTTAATATCGGGTCTATTAAGCTGGACCTCATGGTCCATTACCCTTTCTTTAGGGCTGACCCCATGAAGTTTAAGGGTCTTGAGCACAGTGTGAAAAAGCAAAGGGTTTCACTCTCACCCAAGGAGCTCATTAGGACTTTATAGAAACACAAAAAATACTCACACAGTACCAACATTTGCACTGAGGGATACTCACCAGACAAACAGCCTGGTGTCAGGAGGTGTTCATTGTTCCCTTTTTCCAGGCCTGCACACCAATTTAGCAGGCTAACTAAAGGGATCACTCATTTGTAATCCCACATTTCAGCCTTTGTAGCAGAGATTCATTTGCCAGCATCTTTTAACTCTGCTTCCTTGAAATTCCCATTTCACTTACGACAGTGTATTTGAAATCAACTGGCTATTTGAAATACACTGGCTAGGATTACACTTGCCAAATGCTATACAGTGGGATTTGGAGGTTGTCTTTGTTTACTGCCTCAAGGCAAGCAAACAGTCATTCACAGTACATCTTTAAAAGATCCTTTCGCAAATCATTTACTGACAGAGGGCCAGGTTCTGCTTTGTTTACCTGCCTTGAATAATGCCTCTTTTCTCCTAGATTGTAGCTGATTTACTGAAGGAGTAAGGAACTACAAAAGCTGCAGAAGGCTGTCAGAATCCGACCCTAACCAAGATAAGAATAAGGAACTGCCCTCTCTTCTACCACTAATGAAAGAAGTTTGTGCTTCTTGGGCTGGAGTCTGACTGTGCACCTGTCTCCACAAAGTGTCAGCATCTTTGGCAAATATGCTGTGTGCTGCTAGCAGCTGATAGAACAGCTCACTATGGCTTTGGGTGCAATATAAAACATCTCCCTATATCATTAATGGATCATTAAGGCTTTTGCAGTATTCAGTGTCTGAGCACAACGATGTAGGTTCTGTCTCAAACATATTTTAAATGGGTTTTCTTTTATATTAAAGACTCAGACATGAACCCCCAAAGAACTGATTTTTAATTCATTCTCGTTTTTTGAAAAATTATGTTTATTGGCTTGGGCAGCAGCAGCCAACTGTCTGTGTGGCTAAGTTTGGTATACTTTTCCAAATTTCCACACTTCCTATAAATACAGGAACAACAGATTTGCAGACGAAAGGGACTCACTTTACACTAAATCCCAAGCACCTTTTTTTCCCCCCCCAGGCAAACAGAAAAAATGTGTAGATTATTTTTTCTGGCACAGATTGCTTTAAATATTTCACAATTAGGTATCTTTACATCAGGAGAAGCTATTTAGCATCCTAGCAATTTCTCACATTCTTTTTGAGATGTTTTGCTCTAAGAAAGAGCAACAGACATTAAAATAACTACAGCTTTGGGTTTGGCCATATGTGAAATCTGAAGTAAGAAATTTGTTGTTTGCACATAAGCGGTGCATTTAGGTGGGTATGCCTATTATTCCCTTGTGATGATATGCATTCCACTATGAAATCAGTGGAGAAACATACAGCAAGAATTTGCTAGTTAGTTTCACTATAACAGCAATGGAAAAGTAGTACTGCATGACATCTGTATATTTTAATTATAAGCAAAACTATTTCTGTTAGTCCATGTATAGTTTTTCTATTTCAGGAAGAGCTACCATGTAAGTCAATTTGGTGCCATCTGTGGATATGATGTAAAATAAATACAAACAGAACAGTCTGCTAAGAAAATATCATATACCTTCAGAATCACTAGAATGTGATTGTGCATTGGCTGACAAATACGTTCATAGTTAATTCTTGGTCAATGAAGCCTGCTTAATACCTGGAGTATTAGGTGGGATTTATTCACTACTACAGCCTAGTATAGAAAAGCTTGTGTCCTGCTTGTTTGTCGGCCCTTACAAAGCTAAGTCCTTAAACCTCCACGGCCACAGTTTGGTTACTTTTTAGTTGCCATGCCATCTCTATGCCATTTTCTCAACCCATAAATTTACATCTCTGGGAGTTTCAAAGCCCCAGCCCACAACTGGTTCATCTCAGTTTACCCTAAAGTAAAATAGGGAAGATAATTTTGAAAGGGATTACAGGAGGAGATGAAGAGGCCGATGAAAAATTCTGCACCTCATTCAAAGGCAATTCAAAGGCAATCCAAAGGCTAAATGGAAATGTTGAGAAGGATGCAATTAGATGAGGTAGAAAAGGGAAGGAATCACTGGTCATCTGGGTCACATGCAGTATAAATGGTGATTTTTTTGTAGATAAAACCTACACCTACACATTTTCAATACCTTCAACAAGTGACAGGGCCAAAGGACAAAACATGAAACCAGTTAACAGCAAATTCAGCATAGCCTCTAACAACAGCATGTCCAAAATGGCTCATGTGAAGACTCATACTGTCTTCACTGTGAAGTCGCTGAGTTTATCCTAACAGCTTTTCACAGACAGTTAAATTGACCTGATACTGCTGATATTTGAATTCAGGAAGTTGCAGAGCCACTTACACAATCGATTTTTGCATCTCTGCTTTGGGGATGCAGAGATAGGGGGCTTGAAGGGGCAGTGGCATTTAAATAAACAGTGTAATTTCTGCATTGAATGTCTGATTGTGCCCTAAGACTTTGGCCTTTGGCCTCCAAATTTATTTAATCTGAGACACGGTCAAGACACTGTAAACAGGAAGGCTCCTGAAGCTATCACATCAATAATCTGTAAATTTCACTTTGTTCTCTCACAAGCAAAACAAACAAATGTAGAAGCCATTCTTCCACCTGCTGTTTTTCTTAATTACAATGTAGAGGAAGAGTTAAGTCAGCAGTTAATTGAATGGAGTCCAGTAAAAGTCATTGTTTTTGAATAGCAAGCATATACTGCTTGAAGGCTTATTAGATAAAGTATAGCATAAAAATCAACTATAGGTCATTGACAATTTTAGTATTTCCTGTATGGATTTGTTTACATTCTTAAACAGGCAGAGGCTGTGTGTAACATTATCTTTCAACATTTTTCAGGGTAGTATTTGTATCTTAGATTAAATAATTTCTTGAAATAAGTGGCATCTTTACTTTGGGTCCTGTTGTGCTCACCAGAACTTCATGCCCAGGGGCCGAGTCCTTGGTGAGGTGGGGAAAGCTAAAAAAAAAAAAAATAACTCTATGTGATAAAACTGCTCAGCTTGAAAGTTTTCTTCAGACCTACTTGAAAGTAAGTAGAAATGAGACGAGTTAAGGCTAAGGCCCACCTGGAATAAAATCTGGCTAAAGATGTCAAGGACAACAAGAAGGGCTTCTTCAAACACATCAATAACCAAAGGAAAACAAAGGATGAAATGGGCCTCTTACTAAGTGGAAGGGAGGGTCTTGTAACACAGGACACAGAGAAAGCCAATGGAATCCTGGGCTGCATTAGGAAGAGCACTGCCAGCAGGGCCAGGGAGGTGATCCTGCCCGTCCCCTCAGCCCTGGTGAGGCACATCTAGAGTGCTGTGTCCAATTCTGGGCTCCTCAGGGCAAGAGAGACATGGAACTCCTGGAATGGATCCCACAGAGGGTGACAAAGATGACCAGAGGAATGGAACATCTGTCTTATGAGGAAAGGCTGAGGGAGCTGTGCCTGTTCAGTCTCAAAAAGAAATGACTGAGCGGAGACTTCATCAATGTCCATCAGCATCTGAAGGGAAGGTGTCAAGAGGATGGAGCTGGGCTCTGCTTGGTGGTTTCAAGCGATAGGACAAGAGGCATCATGAGGAAGAACTTCTTTATTGTGTGGGTGGCTGAGAACTAGAACAGGTTATCCAGTGAGATTGTGGAGTCTCACTGCAGATATTCAAGATACTGCCTGGATGCCATTCTGTGCAATGTGTTCTAGGATGAGCCTGCTTGAGCAGGGAGGTTGGACCAGATGACCCACTGTAGTCCCTTCCAGTCCTACTCATTCTGTGATACTGTGAAATTGAGGTTTCTAAGCACTCTCAATGAATAGTTACAATGTACCTATGGCCAAATATAACTCATATTGACTTTTATATCTGCATATACAGCTCTGTACAATGGATAGTGATTAGCCAACCTCTAGACCTTCCAAATATATAATATTTAATAGAACAACCAGAAGAGGTGTAAAACTAAACTGATGCTTTCCAGTGTTAGTTTTGTAAAAAATAAACCAGATATGCAGCACTTATAAAGGATCATACATGAAATTAAACAGAACCTCATAAAACGGTAAGGTCTCATTCAATTATATAAGAGTAGTAGATATTCTAGTGTGGTATCAAATGGCAAAAAAGTCATGAAGGCAAGTTCAGATAAGGACAAAGTAAAGGATGACTACATGAGATTTGAAGTGAAGAAATTAATGCATGAGGTGCAAAGAGTGGGCTGAAGTCTAAAAAGAGCAAATGATGTTGGGATATTACAAATGCATCTTCAAGATGAGTTACTATACTAAAACACAGGTATGGGTTTGGTATCTAGGAAAAAATCAGAGAGGCAACTAGACGTTGAATCAAAACAGCACAGTATTTTTTAATTGGACACAATAATAAAAACCTCTATACCGATAAGTGTCAAAAAAAAAAGCCTATAAGTGACAAAGAGAAGATCCTGTAGCAGTGACTGGAAATAATATGTTTCAAGCAGCTTGAGAATAAAAGTGCCCTCCTGTTAAAGATGGCATGAGGAGAGTCAGAAAACCACACAATCATAAACCCCGAAAGTGACCTGTTTCATGATCACTTCTGAACTTTGGAAATTGCATTCCCAAGTAGGGACATTATCAGTTCCTACACGGGGAAATTTCAGGTAAGTGTTGCCCCTGGTATGTGTATATGATTTTACTGTTTCACACTGATTAGTGTGAAACTTGGTATTTTAGCATCAAAACAAGTGATGATTGTAACACAGCACAAGTCTTCAGTTTTGTTAAAGAACTTTTAGCCAAAAATTATCTTGGTGTTTTCAAGAAAGTGTTTTCCAACTAAAACCATTTTGTCAGCAAGTGTTTGACTAGCTGTAATGACTCTTACATGGCACCATTAAGAGGTTATTTTCTTCTTCAGAGTATACAATAAGACATTTAAATGATGTGAGTGTGTGGTGAAGAAAGAAGAGAAGCAATTGTATACAAAGGAGTAGGTGCTATGCAAATACCTGGCTAGATTGCAATCTAACTTAATTGAGTAATTGATCACATCCTTTTGACTTCTATTTCAATGAGTTGAGAAGAGGGTTTAAATAGAGGTTACTTGGTGCAATAATCTTCTTGTAGGTGGTTAATGCAGAATCAAAGTTTATGTACATAGGACAGATAGAATGACAGTGACAGGTTAAATAACACATGGTAAAGATGTCAGAGTGCCTTTACCTAGCAACTACACTTCTTCGTAACATTCGTGTATTGCCTAAATAATTTCTTCCTGTTGGCCCAGAGTTCCAGTTAACTTGTCTCCCAAATACATGCCACCTAGGTATAATTTGTTTTATTAAAGAAAAACCCAGCAAACCACAAAAATTGTTTCAGCAATTACTTGGGAAGATAACTGGCAAACATATGAACACTAGTAAGCATGGATGTAAAGGAAAATTGTGTTTAACTAACACGATTAACTTCTTCATGGGAAAGACAATGAAAACTGACAGGTGTGAAGTATGAGACATCCTAAGTTGACTACAAAGAGGCTTTTTGATTTAAAAAAAGATTTAATAAAAGATTGATATGTACCATCATTAAATGTGGTATTGATGGTGGCATCTTACACTGGGGAAAAATCTCCCTAAATGAGATAAGAGAATTGTATTAAATGGATATAAACTTAGGGATGTCATAAGAATCATAATGAGAAAAAAGTTTAGAATTCCCTCCAGTAATATATAAATACTCTTCAAAAAATGCATACTTGTGCAAAGCAGAAAAACATTATAAGCTTGAATTCTAGTGAAAAGAAATAAAATGAATTTTTGAAATATAGATATTTTAAAGTAATGACTCTTAGACCATATTTATTGTCAGAATTTATTCTTGCATTTCTGTAAAAATAATTAGAGAAAAGATTTTTAGAGTCATAGCAGAAACTCAAATACAATACTTGATACCTATAAAAATAGGAGAAGGAAGTATCTTCTTTGCTGTTTGTTTTCTTGGAGACAAAAATGTAAATGAACAGCTACAGTTTGATATGTTAATTAGGCCTTACTTCAAAAGCAGACGGGCAGAGAACGCAAAAGACACAGAGGACAAGTAGTAACACAGTGTATCTCATATATGGGGAGCTCCTAATCTACAGAAAAGGCAATTCTTTCCATGGCAGCCTGCAAGGAATAAAAAGAAGAAAAAAAAAATTCTTATATACAGTCCTGTATTTTCACCAATAGCATAGTTTATGCTTACAGCTTTGCACCTCTTGACACTCTGAATCCCACTAGTCTTAAAATATTTAAGGTATAATCTTAATCTTAACTGATTATCACTACTAACACATGCTTGATATAAGGGTCCTCGTCAGAAAAAAAGACATCAGTACACCAAGAAAATGAACACTACTCTTATTTGAAAAGTATTCCTAAAAGAGGTAATGATATTTTCACTCATTTTGACTTACGAATTTTCTAAGTGAACTTCACAAATTGGGAAAGACTCATAACAAGGGTTAAACAGAGCTTTCTTTTTTATATTTGTGCTCATAAAGCCTGTGTAAACCTATGGTTAGGTCAAAAAACAGCAATTCTGGTTCACATGGCTTATAAAATAGGTAATTTCCAAAGATATAAGCACCCTCCTACTGACTATATTCCTTTTTGCCACTATCAGCTCTAGCAGAAACCCTTGGAAGTTTTAATCACACAGTTTCAGCCAGATCCTTACCAGACACAACATTTCAAGCATGATTATACACCCCTGTGTGTATGGCACAGGCCCAAACAAATTTCTCACCAGCTTCTGGACAACAACAAGACGTGTATTTTCACAAGTTTCACACCTCATGGGCTCTGAGTTCTCCTAGACTATGGGAGTCTGTCACCCCAAGGCCGAGGTCAGCTCCCCAAAGTTCATCACAGGCCTAAGCCTTCACTGGAGCACACATGTAGGATCTGTTTCACCAAAATTTCGGTAAGCATCCTTTTCATTCAACAGAATCCAGATGTGTATAACGGATGGAAAACCAGATTAAAAACAGTAGTTAGGGCCTCCTTTAGCCAAAAGACATTCAGTTACAAGATGATATCCATTGTTATGCTTTAGCCTGGTGTACAGCTAGTCAGCCTCAGGTCAACTAATGCTACACCTAGAAGTAATCCCACAGCAGAATGTGAGGAGTCATCCCCAGGTCACAGAGTGGGACTTTTCTTAATGTCTTCTCTCCTGCCTCACAGACCTCCTAGTCCTCACTGTGCTCATCTTAAGTGCCATGACATGTGATACACAAAATAAAACAAACCAGTATTTTGGTTTAAAAAGGTTATCTGCAAAAATAGGAATTAATATTTTTTACCTAGAAGATACCCAAATACACCAGGACTTGAGGTTTTGTGGATCCTCATCTTATCACAGTACAAGGACTCATAAATAAAGGTTGTACAGAAAGATCTAGAAATATTGTTTCTTTACCACCCTCTCTCAGCTCAGGGAGCTCTCTCTTGAGGTCCAATACATACTGTAAACTCTATTATATGAAATAAACACAATTATAACATGATTAAAATTGGTTTTATGTTGCAGCACAGTTTACACAGACCTGTCATCAGGAACTTTGTTCTTGAATACTAGAATAAACTCATAGGATAATTTAGGTTGGAAAGACCTCAGGTTAGTCCAATAGTCAATAGTCCAATCTTCTGTTCATTGCAGGGTCACCTCCGAGTTCAGACCAGATTGCTCATGGTTTTATCCAGTAAGGTCTTAAAAATCTCTTGGAATGGAGACTGCATAACCTCTCTAGGCTGTTTCTACCACTGCCCAATTGCCCTCATGAGAATTTTTTTTCTTTCTGTCCAGACTGAATTCCTTTTTTCAATATATGTCTGTTTCCTCCTTTTCTCTCTCCATGCTCTGCTGTGAGGAGCCTGACTCTTCTTGCTAACCCCTCCAGAGATGCTGGGGGTTGTTGGTTGACCCCTGAGGCTACGTCTGTTTCCAGCTGAAGAAGCTCAGTTCCTTCAGTTTCTGCTCACTGAACAAGTGCTTCAGACCCCAGTCAGCTTCGGAACAATGCTGAATTCACTCCAGTTTATCGATCTCCTTCTTGCATTTGTGCATTCAAAACTGGATGCAGAACCTAGATGTAGTCTAACAAGTATGGAGGAATGGGAAACAAATCCCTTCCCACAGCCCAAAGGCTGCATCCCAATTCACACCTGAGGCAGCCTGGCTGTCCTTGCTGCCAGGGCACACGGCTGCCTACTGGACCCCCAGGGTGGGCCATTCCTGCAGAGCTGTTCCCCAGCCTGGGCTGCTGCAGGGGTGCTTCACTCTCGGGGACAGCACTTCAGCTTTTCCCTTGCTGAATCTCACAAGGTCCCATTAGCTCTTGTAGTTTCCCAGACTGTCCTTTCGGGGGATGGTTTTGCCTTTCCTGAGCTTCTCCAGCTGTTAGAGGTCTTTAGGTCTCTAGGACTTTCCAAAGACAACAGATAATAGAGAATCATGTTTTAAACATGAGGGCACAGTTAAATGTAATTTGCTCCTATTTGTTCCAGAAGGTAAAAAAAAAAAAAAAAAAAAAAAAAAAAAAAAAAAAAAAAAAAAAAAAAGTTTTAACAATGTTAGGAAGCCATCATTTTGTTCAAAGACCTCAAATGCAGTGCGTGAAAAATCTAGGCTCTTTGGAAGCCTCTGACAAAGATCTTCTTACTTCCAGAGGGAAATGTAAATGTAATGGTATTTATAGCTCCGTTAGGGCTTGAGCTTCCTTGCTCTGAAGCTGTATTTGTCAAAGTAATTGAAAGCAACTTTTATTTTTTGAAAGGTACATGTGTTTGCTGCAAGCATAAGTCAAAGTCCCCGGCAATGGAAAGACAACTTTATTTAGGTTAGATTAGAACAGATATTTAATATGAAAAATTCTGTAATTAACTAGCCCTGTTAATCAAGGAAAAACTAAAATATCTGTAGGGAGCTTCTTGATGCTGTACAAATGCTGTACAGGAGGGTTGTACTTTGTACTGTGTATTTGCTATTAGGTATTATTTTAATGACAAGAGTAGAGGAAATTTTCAGGAGAGATTAAAATGATGCAACAAGTCCTTTTTTTCTAATTAATCTTAGAAAACTATGTGGATTTCACTGCTGCAGGAACGCTTGGGCAAAGTGTATTTATTTTACTTAGTCTAAATCTAAAAGTTACTTTATCTAAAATTGTCTTTCTACCTGACAATCAAAGAATTTGTGTGTTCCTGTAGGGATTAAGTCAGGAAGCAGTTTTCAACAACAACAAATTGAAACGTTTACACAAGGAAGTGTTGCTTTTATAAGTGATGGGAAACTTCAAATTTGATTACAAGCAACCTTTGGCTTCCTATCTGTTCAACAATAGGCCATGTTGTTAAGGGCAATTTCCATGCACAGCATGTGGGTCCCATTTTTTCATCCTTAGACATGGTTGTTTACTGTTCAGAACTGTTTATGCATTTTAATCAGGCTTATTCAGCAGCCCTTAATAAATCACCACTAAGTGAATGTACCAAAACAAGAACTATTATACAGGATTTGTTCCCCTTATGCAGTATTTGCTGCCCTCAGGTTTCACTGGATATAAAAATAAAGAGTAAATGGGCATTCGAGTCAAAAGAATAATTATGAGACATATGATTTTAATGCCTTTTGCTGAGAAGTTGCCTCCAGCAACTTCCGTTAGCTACAGGAGCCTGCCTTTAAATTCAGCTCGGGCCAGAATGACTTAACAATTGGAACCTGCCTTCAGCTCATGGCACTGGAAGGCTTTCTGACGGGATGAAGCTGACAGCCCAGTTCCTTCCTGGCAGCCGTTTACGTGAGACAAGGCAAAAGTCACAGAGATAACTGCTTAAACATTCAGGTACCTTGGGGTCTGCAAACAACGGAGGAAAGCACTGTTAGTAAGAAACTGCTACAAAGAAGTAAATAGATAATTTTGGTTATTTGTATAAGAAACACCCAGAAAAGAATTCTTTTGGCATAGTCTGGTGAACAAAAACTTTCCAAAAGAATTTCAATAAATAGTAATGGTTGCATTAATAAATGCTTTCTGTGATAGCTCTGCATAAATAGAAATAATTTCCAGGAATGAAGTTATTTAATTTTCAGTAAAGGAGTTTTTAATCTGCAAGGATTTTTCCAATCCTGCTTTTACTGGATTTCACTGGATTACTATCCCCTCCGGTGACAAAGAGGGGAATTTTATAGATATTTGGATCATGTGTAGGAAAGATGTGACACACATGGCATGGTGCCCTACATATGTCAAAGAGTAATGTCTGGGAAAAACAAAGTGAAATATAAAGACAAAAAAGGCTTGTACTATGTATGGCAGAGCTTCCCAGAAACTACTGTTAAAATGCAAAATATAATTCTGGAAATTATTTTGCAGGGTCCTTGCCTTGATCTGTCAGTTTGCCCTACTGAGGCCACTAGGAGAAATGAGGGTGGGTATATTTGGGCCCTCTTGCAGAAATCCTGCTTTCATTTGGGTCAGAGTTCTTGGTCAGGCTGTCCAGTCCTGATGCTGCTTGCAGACATAAAAGTTTTGTCCAGCAGTCAGCAGCCATGCAAGGCTCCACACCAACCCCTCCCTCAGCTTTGCAGACCTTTTCTCCTCTCCCTCAGCCTCTCAAAATGTTTGGGTAGCATTTACGCTGGTTACCTAAGAAGCAGGGGCTCCCTAAAAAGCAGAATATTTGGGGCTTTTGCTTCAATCTGCTACTGTTACCATGATAATGAAGGTTTGCGATCAGAAATACTGCCACAACATAACAAAACTCTGATAGCGAAATAGTGAGATTTCCTTTGGGAAATTATATGGCTCAGTGTCCCATAAGCCTAACTAACACAAATGACCATCTTGACTTTAGTGGTACTCAATTATCATGATCAGCATGGGATCTAACTTTACAGCTAGCTGAATCAAGAAGGCTCAAACCTTTCAAGAATACCACACTGAAAACTGTTTTCTTCAGTAACACCTTGGCTAGACCTACACAAAAGATGGTCCCTGAATTGCACTGGCAAAGTGCTCAGTTACTAATACCAAACTGGCAACTGTGCCATTCTTCCTTTGAAAACAGGTTACAGTCATTTCACCTGCAGAAAGAGAAAAGGTGTTGCCCTTTGATAAATGAATAACTACTCAACAATAATGCTGGTTTTATTCTTTGTTCTTAGGCAAAATGTGGGCAAACCTGTTTCTTGTGCATCATTTTCAAACTATGCCCAGCTAAGACCATGTTAGGCTCTTCGCTCTGAATTTAGGTGGTAGGGTTTTTGTTTGGTTGGTTGGTTTGGTTTGGTTTTGTGGGTTTTTTGTTTTGGTGTGTTTGTTTTATTTATTTTTTATTTTTTTTTTAATTCCAGTAACAGCCTTGCTTCCCTCAGTGAAATAAGCACAATCTCCACAACTCTATGCTGGTGTGCAGCAAAGAGAAACTTTCAGAGGAAACCAGTCCACTACGTTTCATGCAGTGTTACCTGAGCAAGACTTTTACTTGACTAATGGACCTTGTAATTGTATTGTTATTGTTAGGTTGAGACCTAGCTGTCAAGATTTTACTTCTTTCACAACTGCACAAGCTATATGTGTTTTTCTTTGCCTTGAAATTTCATTGTATTACCTAACACTTCAGTTAGGAAGTGCCAGAGTCATTCAAGTCAGCCATTTGGGACCTAACCAGATTGTGAACCTTCACCTCAGTAAAATACTTCTGAATGCAGTAACCCACTAACATGCATGTTATTTTACAAAGTGTAAAAGAATTGAATTATGTCAGTAAGTGGGCAAATATTTTTTTTTTCATACATATAACTGCACATGAAACTCTGCTCTTTTTTGAGAAGCAATTATTTCTGGTGTTTAAGGACAGTGTTTAAAAAATCACTGAAATTTCTCTTTTCAAAGGAAGCATGAAGAGTATGCCCCCGCTGATAATATGATGGCTACTGATTTGTCTCCTAACAGCCTTATCTGCACTATTGAAGGGCTCTTCTAGGTACAGTAAAGAAACAAGTACAGTAATTGAAATATATAAGAAATAGAAAAAGACTGTCCATCTGTCCCAGTTACTTTGAGACAGATTCAGCTGTGCTGGAGCAGCACAGCAGCATGCTGTGCCCTTTGACCTGAAGATGTTAAAGCTTTGGAAACTGTGTCAGCAGCTGTAAAATAGGAAATATGGGATGGGGGGGGCCATATGAGAGAACGGACAGAGGAAGTCGGTGGGAAAGGGAGGAGAAATAGAGAAAACTGTTACTCTCTCACCTTCCTTAAACTATTACAATCTATAAATTGTTAGAAGAACATTTAATAATTAAGTATTTTGTAAAAATGTAGCTTGCAACTATGATATATAAGACAACCACGGTGCCCTGATCAGAGAAATAACTGATACTTTTGACCACTACATGGATTTCAGCTGGTTAATCCAAAATTGAAAAACTTTCCCTAAAACAATTACACAAGTTTCTAACACCATCACTGTCCCCAGAGGACAAAGGTACACAATAGAAGTTGTGTGAAATACCCAAGACACTCAGAAAACACCTTGCTCTGATTTTTATATCACCCAATGCCTGAAGTATCAACACTGCTGTAAATAATGCCAAGGTATATGAAAGAGTACTGGACAGTCTATTGGATAAGCTCTGCATTTCATATCAGCAGAGTTGTAAATATGACTTATTCTTAGGAATATAAATCATCTTCTGAGAAATCATTGTCTGTTTTAGATACTTTTTTCTGAATCTTTTGTACAAGAGTGGGAACAATAGATCGTGCTACTGTCTAATTTAATATGAATTACAAGTTCCTTTATATAAGCTCTCTCACATGTTTTGTGTTATTCCTGATATGTCACAAGGGTGAAAAAAGGAAAAAAAAATCCAAACTAGGAAAATGAAATTTCCAAATTAAGTCCTGTAGGACTGAAGCACCCCATGTGTGGTTTCTGCAGGAAGAAGCATAGCTAAAAAAGTTTAGTCACATCCATATATCTAGCTTTCAACATGTGTTAAAATCATGCACAAAAGTCAGGCTGCATGCTGCAGTAAGATTTTGTGCACATCTGCAACATAACTTGACAGGGAATCAATTTCTTTTCACACTTCAATATTTCACTTCTGTGTATTTTTTTGCAACTTGCTGAGCTCTAATGCCAAGCCAGATTTGATGGAAATTACTTCAGTCATTTGAAACTGAGCTCTTGAAGCTTTTTATGGAACTGGATTGAAAGAATGCTAATTCCATCTGTGTTTGTTCAGAATGACGGTGACTCCTAAGCACAGCAGTTTCCTGGTGAATGGTTAAGTTCAGCCAGGAGTGCTGTGAAATTCTTTGGCTAAATCTAGATTTCTCAAAAGCCTGACTAACCTGGCAAAGTTTATATTGCTTTCAGGATGTCAGGACTGTAAAAAAAGAAACAGCGGGAAGTAGGAAGAGAAGTAAGTGTCAAGGCAAACTGCCTCCTCAGAAATTAAAATGACAACAATAGGGTGCCCCAAATCTTCTAATGTTGTGGGATGGATGCCAGTTGTGCTCCTCCCTCATAAAGCAGCTGTGGCTTGCAAGGACTGGGAAGCTTGCAAGTGGCTTGTGTGGGCAGCTACAGCAGAAGCCAGTATCCAGCACAAGCTCACCCAGGCTTTCCTTGAGGCTGCCCCTTTGCTGTGATGCAGAGTAAGACAGCAGTGAACTTTCCTACTTTGTTTTCTGAACATGGACCATCTCCCAGTGCACAGAAAATATTTACGAGATAAATGAAGAAAATACTGAACTGTGACAGGACTCGAGCCTGGCCAGAGTGCACAAATCTAATTTTCCTCTCACATCCTTCCTTTTCCTTGAAAGATAGACCAACGGTTTCCCCAGGCCCCCTGTGGTATACCCAATCTTAAAAGTGGTGCAGGTAACACTCATATACCGAATGTCTGTACAGTGCAAGTCACCACAACATTTTTTGGTGCCAGCTATGCTTAAGAAGTCAGCTTAGGTTCATGCCCTACATCAGGTGGATGTCATACCTTTTATTTGAACTGTGTCCTAAGCTTCATGTTAAAAAAAGCAGCAGGTGAAAGTCAGAACACTTTGGGGATGGTACAAGAATGCAGAAATTAAACATGTAATCAAAACATAAATCCCTCCTGCACAACTGGAGTTTTGCTCCTAGTTTGCTGAGTATTATTTCTAGAATTGCTGTTCTGAGGTATCTCTGAGTTGGAGCTAACCTGAGTGGTTTGCATACAGGTTGGTATAACTTAACAGTCAGCTAACTTCTTGGACAAGGACACCCACCAAATTATCATCACCAAAATGTCAAGGGACCATTTTTGAATGGGGAAATCTAGAGCAAAGTGCAGCAGCTCTGCAGTGATGACATAACCCAGGCTCAGATTACCAAACTTGGTAATACTTTGAAGAAGTTGCTTTAAAGACGACTGTCCAACACGCGCAGGTTAGACAAAACAGTGTGAGACAATTATCTCCAAAAGTGTGGAAAATCCATCTACCTTGGAAAATGGCAGATAGCCCTGTTATTACAAATACATTTCAATGTGTAAGTCCAAAGCATTTTTTGCCAGAGAAATTCAAGATCAATCTCAAAAAATGCTTTGATATGATTCACGTATAATTCCTTTGGCTAGAATATGTCACTCCAAAGCTTACTCACAGAAATGTAGAGAATATGGTATTGTTTTTATTGGAAAAGCAAAGTTGGAAATAATTAATGGGTTCAAATACATGTTTCCAAAGTGTTGTACACAGAGTCCAGTAAAATTATGACTGGGTAGAGCTGCCTTTAGCACATGTAAACAAAGAAAGCCTTAGAAAAGACTTGTATTCAATTACCTCATTTCTCTCTCCTGTAAGTGTGCATCTGATTCTATATCAAGATCCTGTTCTTGACTGTAAGGAAGCTATATGGTTTCCATAAAGTTTGAGAATCTCAGGTTGCCAGAAAGGAACATTGTGTGGATGCATTGAGGCAGATGGCTCACACCATGTCAACTCTTCACAAGAGAAATGGCAGGTATGCTGAAGTTTTTGCATATCTGATTTTAATAGAAGGTAAAGGGCATTTAAATTGTCAATTTCTCTTCTTAAGTCTGTTTTATGTGTTTTGTCCATGCTGATAGGAGGTGCCTTTGGGAAACTTGTAGTCAGGAAAAACAGTGTGAACTTGCCCTGGGCTAGGTAGGATTTTCCCCATATTTACATGCTTCTTTTGAGGTACAAAGCTTTTCAGCTGCTGCTGTCACAGGGTCCTGGAAAATACATCTTCTCCTGAGATACCTATGCTACCAGTTTCCAACACAGCTTATGCAGTAAAATAATGGAGCCTCTCCATTATCCTCTGGATATCTAGAAGTAATGTAATTGAATCACCAAATCATTTAGGTTGCAAAAAGAGTTCAACCATTAACCCAGCACTGCCCCCTTCACCACTAAACCCTGCCCCTAAGCACCACATATGCATGTCCTTTAAATACCTCGAGGGCTGGTTGACTTAACCACTTCCCAGGGCACCCTGTTACAATGGTCAATAACCCTTTCACTGAAAGGTGGATAATTTTTCTAATATCCAATCTAAACCCTCCCTGGCACAACTTCAGGCCAATTTCTCTTGTCCTATTGCTTACTACTTGGAAGAAGAGACTGACTCACACCTTGCTACAGGCAAGTTGTAGAAAGTGATAAGGTCTCCTCTGAGCCTCCTTCTCGCCAGGATAAACAAGCCCAGCTCTCTCAGCCACTCCTCAGAAGGACTGAGTTTCAGTCTCTTCACCAGCTGTGTTCCCCTTCACTGGACACGCCCCAGCACCTCAATTTCCTTGTTGCAGTGAGGGGCCCAGAACTGGACACAGCACTCGAGGTGTGGCCTCACCAGGAAGGGGGAACAATCACTGCCCTGGCCCTGCTGGTGACACTCTTGCTGATACTGGCCATCATGCCACTGGCCTAGGCACACTGCTGGCTCCTGTTTATCAGGCAGTTGAACAGCATCCCCAGGTCCTTTTCTGTAAGGCAGCTTCCCAGCTACTCTTCCCCCAAGTGCGTAGTGCTGCATGTGCTTGTTGTGACCCTAATGCAAGAACCCAGCACTTCGAGCCTCATTGAGCTTCATACAATTGACTTTGGCCCATCAATGCAACCTGTCCAGTTCCCTTTGCAGAGCCTTCTTGCCCTCCACCAGGCCAACACTTCCACTCAACTTGGTGTCACCTGGAATATGACTGAGGGTGCACTCGATTTCCTTGTACAGATCATTGATAAAGATATTAAACAGGACTGGTCCCAATACTGCGCCCTGGGAAACCCCTCCAGTGACTGGTCACCAGTTGGCCTCCATTCAACACCCCTCTCTGGGCGCGACCATCCAGCCAACATTTTACAGTGCAAACAGTGCACCTGTCCAAGCCACGAGCAGCTCAGCACCTTTGGGTGGATCCCATACAGCCCCAGAGACTTGTGTCTGTCTGAGTGGTGTAGCAGGTCACTGACCATTTCCCCTTGGATTATGAGGGCTTCATTCTGCTCCCTGCCCCTGTCTCCCAGCTCATGGGGCTGGTTCTCAGAGAACAACCGGTCTTACTACTAAAGACTGAGGCAAAAAAGGCACTGAGCACCTCAGTCTTCTCCTTATTCTTTGTTACTGTGTTTCTCCTCCCATCCAAAAAAGGATGGAGAGCCTCTAGAGCCTTTCCTTGGTTTGTCACAAAGGTATTTGTTGAAACAGTTTTATTGTTTTTTGCAGTAGCCAGGTTAAGTTCTAGTTGGGCTTTGGTCCTTCTAATTTCCCCCTTGCAAAACCTCATTATGTCCTTCTAGTCCTGCTGAGCTTCCTGGCCCTTCTTCCAAAGGATGGAAATGCCATCTAAGAAAGGGCAGAGTAGACGTAGAAGAAAGATCATTAGGAGACTTTGATGTGGTTGCACAGAACTTGTGCTTGGTATGTTACATAAATCGTCTGCCCTGTCAGTAAGGCTGTATTCTAGACTCTGAGTAGAGAAGGCTGAGAATTTAATGTATGTTCCATGTACCCCATTATTTAAGTTTTGTAACCTGAGAAGTGTATCTTGATGTTTTCCAAACACCTGATACAAGCCAAGATACCCAGGGAAGGGTACTGTCTTCTCCTTTAGTCTGATTAGGGTAAATTAATAAATTGACAAAATCCAGTCGCAGAGCAAGTACTCTCCAAATTTCCATAATCAAATGAAATTAATATGAATGTCATCTCTACTTTCTGAATGTATCTGGATAATGCACATCCAACAGTTTTTCAGGTCCATAGCTAAGGATCCATTTGTCATGCAATTTCAGGCTGCATTCACCAGAAAGGATCTGGATTTTAGGGATACCACTTGTTTCCCTCTCAAATCATTCCATACTCCAGATCTGAACAAGGAATCTATATTTTCCTGTCCTGTGCTCTCCAGCTTTTGACAGGTAACAACTCTTGGACCTCACTATATTCAGTCATCACATGCCCAGAAGGAATCTGGTAGCTACTGCTCAGCAGAGCTGCAGCTGTGTGTCCCAGAGACCAAGTGCTCAGAGGCTGCCCTGGTTTAATGAGTTCATTTCGCTATTCTGCTCTACCACCCTTGCTTAACATCACACAACCAGTTTGGGGTCTCCACTGGGAGTCCCTTGAAAAATAATATTTCCTGTCTTATGTCCTGTGTGACTTGATTTTTTACTAAAAAAACCCAGTGGTTTTTTTTAGTACAGTTATGACAGCAGAGTCAAAACAAAGGTGAGAGGTCACTGATAAATGAAAATCAGAGAGAAGAAAGGGACTGCTTAAACACACATTGTAAGGCATGGGTTAAACCCTGCAACTAGAGATGCAGCCTGACACAAACTGTTAACTCATCATGTGGTCGATCACTCTCTTCCATGCAGTCAAATGCTACACTGGGTCCCTTCCATCTCAGAAGTGTGTCGTGTTATATTTCTGTGTGTTGTGATTATATTTTACAGAAACATGCAACTTGCTAATCATACTTTACTGAACTACACAGCTGAGATTAACACATTAATAGCCACTCTGGCAGCAAAAGTAGCCTTGGGGGAAACCAAACCCCGTGTATGTCTTTGAAGGTTACTGTCTTTGACAACCATAATTTCCTTGGTGAATACCTTTTATTCATGCAGCACAGCTGGATGGACTAACTGCACTTCCCAAGTGTTAAATTACGATTTTCAGTGTCCCTTGGGAATTCTCTGAGAATTTGATCAGCGAAATGAAAGACAAAATAAATCCTTAAGTGTGTAAATTTATGAGGGGTAATTGGAAAGGCAGCTACTTGCAATGCTCAGAAGCAGGTGCCCTCCTGGGAAGACTTTTTTCTTTCCCTTAGAAACATAATTTCTGGACCTTATACTACAACAATGCACAGTAGCTTCAGATACAGTCTAGGATACAACAGCTTGAATTCTGTCCATTCTGCAGCAAGAAGCAAGAGTCTCAAAATGCTCACAGGTAAAATGCTTGCATTAATATCTTTTGATGAAGGCCTTCAGAGTTGCAAATACAAGTGCTCAAGCTGTGGAAATTGTTTAAGCTGAGAACAGTTATGGGAATGTATCAGAGCAAAACCATCAGACTCATCTTGGACTTCTTCCTGCTTACAGTCACTGCTGTAAGACAGAAGGTCAGACTACATGGGCGTCCGGCATTCAGCAGCCTTATCAACTCTTACGCTCCCATTCACCACATCTTAGTACCAATGAAGTGCCAAAACTCCAGCAGGGCCAACCTACCCAAAGATGTAAAGGAAAGCTTTGGACATAAAAGCACCTAATTTATATTCCCCCAGGTATTACTTTGTACCACAGCAGTTCAGACATCCTTCCCATTTCTCATCTGAGGGCACAGATGATTCCACTATTCCAGCTGGTTTTAGCTTTGAACCACCCTGATGTCCAAGGATCATGCCTCTGCTGCTATACAAAAAGGAGGCCATGCACCTCCTCCAAAGGATTTTGCAGGGAGTATCTTCAAAATTAGACTGGTGAACAGCTGCTTTCGAATACAACGATTTCTGTGCAAAACAGGGAGGTGCTTTCAGGACTTTGGAACAGCATCCAATTTTAACTTTCTGCATGCATGTTTGAACTGCAAAATGAGACATCTTTGTCACATTACGTGATTTGTAAGCAAATAAAGAAGAGTTCATACAAGGAAGTAGAAATGCACTAAGCTATTCCGGACAAAGAATGTTTATGCCCACACAAAGCTTCGTCCCACATCTCAAGGAAAACATGATTAACAGTACCGTGCTGATCCTAATCAGATTTATTAAGACAAATGTTGAAAATCCAGCGTGCATGTTGTGTGTGGGTAACAAAAAAAAAAAAAAAAAAAGAAAGGGCAGATAAAAATGCCCAGAGGGAGTGAGCTAATGACTATCTTCCCATTACCTCATGGGATCATTAGGTCGACATGATCTCTCCGCGGGCAGCACCGGAGCCACTTCCCCGCCGGGACGGAGGCCAGCGGCCTTTCCCTTCCCCTCGCGAACCCTCGCACAGGTGCACCCCGCTGCGGGAGCCGCGACCCGCCGCCATGTCGGGGCGGGCACGGCGGGACAGCCACCTCGGCTCCGGGCCCTGCCCCCTCCCGGGGGGCGGCTGGGCAAGGCGGCATTGTTGGCCGCGTCCATCACTCCTCTTCCCCGGCTGACATAATGAATGCGCTTGGACACACCTTCCAGCCCGGCGGAGAGGCGCCGCGTCTCCACGGACGGCCTCGCCGAGCTCTCCGCTGCGCTCCCCAGAGCCCTCGGGGAGGCGGCCCGCCAGCCCGCCCGGCCCCATAGCCCGGCGCCCCGTCCCAGCCCAGTGAGGGGCCGCGGCGGCCGGGCCGGGCTGGGCAGGGCAGGGCGAGGAGGGTAGAAGCCCTCGCTATGCTGCCCAGCGCCCTTTACTGGGACCTGGTGGGCTCCTCGGCTCTCCTCAACCTGCCGGCGGCTCCGGGCTTCGGCAACCTGGGCAAAAGTTTCCTCATCGAGAACTTGCTGCGGGCCGGGGCGCCGAGCCCTGCTCAGCTCCGTCCTCTCCCCGCCAACCCCGTGCCCCTCAAGCTGTGCCCCGCGGCGGAACAAATCAACCCCTCAGGGGGTCCCTTCGCTGCAAGATGGGCTTTCCAAGTGCTTAACCCCTCTGCGGCGGACGGCGGCCGGCCGCCAGCGCGGCCCGCGGCGGCGGAGAGAGGCGGCGTCTTCCCGCCGGCAGCCACAGGTGAGCGCCGGCCCCTCCCGCGTCCCGCCGCCGGGAGACGGGACCGAGGGGCTTTCCGGGGACTCCGCTCGGCGGCGACGGCGGCGGGAGAGACGCGGCCGCTCCGAGGAGCCCGCAGGCGGCGGCGGGACGCCGAGCCCCGCTGGGTGCCGTGCCCCCGGAGCTCCGGCCGAGGGTCTCGCCCTACGGCTGGCATCGGGCGCGGGCCGCTGGTGCGGGCCGGCGGCTTCCGAGTGCGGCCGGTCGGCGCACCTGTGTGTGCAGGAGCGCGGCAGAGCGCGGCGATGGCCGCAGCGGGTGCTGTTAATCGTCCCTAATCGCAGCTCTTTCAGGTCTTGACGTCCCGCAGCCTCAAGGGGTGATAAAAGCCTCGCCGCCAACAGGCGCTCCGGGGAAGTCTGAAATTGCAGGTTTTGGGAGGAGGGCGAGCCGTTCCATCCGCATAAGTAGCGATAGCTCGGGAGGCAGCAGCCCCTTTCCCCGTGCGCCCTACCTTGCGGGACAGCAAGGCGTGGAGGATTCTGGCTCCTCCTAACCAAGGCGAATTAAGCCATGTAGAAAAGGCAATTTTTTTGAAGTTTGGACAAAACCAGGAACGAGGGAAAAAGAATAACAAAGTTTTAAAGCGGTGTAAAGGTGCGTTATCAGCCGTTCGGCCCGGTGTCGCACAGAGCCAGCGCCCTGCCGGGCTCTGGGACCGGCTCGCGGCCGCCGGGGGCCCGCAGGAACGCGTGCCATGGAATTGGAAACAAACAGGTTTACAAAACCTATTCTGTTTCTTGAATGAGTCCAATTTCGTACACATACATTTTGTCTGGGTATGAGCTACGTATTTTTTCTGTTAGTTATGGAACTGATTGAAGTTGTAGTCAATTCATTAAATTAGGTATTACACTCGCTGTCTATATTATGTTTTGCTTTTCTGTTAGAATGCATATATTTATTCCAATATTAGGCGGTATTTTAATTTATGGTCACATAGTTTTAAATGTGATTAAAATGAAAATCAGACAAGCAGAATTATATTTATTGAATTAAGTCTTTGAGATGTGAAACCAAAAGTCATGTTTTGAAAACAGAAGTAATTGTTTTCTTTTCAAGCATCATTTTATTTCAATAAGTCCTGCAAACTGTTCTTCAAAATCCAAAGCAGTTTTTTATCCTTTACCAGAATGTACTTAAACGGTAGGTAGGAGAGAATCAAAGTGTACATTAACTTTTCGTAATGTTCCTGATCTCTCAGGTAAGTGTTATCTTAAGCATATCAGTTACTTAAACATGTTTGTTTTAACTAACTATAGGCTAGGCCAGAGAACAGGACAAGTATCATCTTCCTGCAATTCGATGAATATTATCCCTGCCTGCCCTTTGCCCTTACCCTGAAAAAAAGTTCTAGAGAAAATACTGTATTTGTTTGTGGAGAGAGAGATAGCAGATGCTCCAGCAGTTTTATTTGCTAGAGGTATTTTGTTGGGTTTTATTTGTTGTTTGTTTGTCTGGTGTGGGGTTTTTGTTTGTTTGGTTGGTTGGTTTGTTTTGTTTTGTTTAAAAAGCTATAGGTAAGTTACTACAGAAGTTCCCAAAAGTCAAGTTTTACAAATGCTTGCTTCCAGGATTATTTCTTCTTTTGACCAACCCATAGTAGCAGTTCTAATTTTAGTGTGGTAGGTCTGACTAGTGATTTGGAGTCCAGTCCTATGGTGCTTCTGATTCCACAGCTTCCATAGATCTTGGCAAAAGCACCAGGCTCTTAGATTTGAGCAGGTAGAAATACTAGTGTTTCTTCATTCATTATGCACCCAGAACAAAATTCTCCTGTGACTGTACACTTGTGACAGTGACTTTTATATTCTAACAGTTGTCTGTTGATTCTGATCTGACTTGTATGTCTTAAAGTGATGAGGATGCTTAGTTGTCTCAGCATTCATAAATTTGAATTAGATTGGAACTGTCTTGCTGAGCCAGTTTATGGTTTCTGAGGAGTCTCTTGCCTCTAGTGTCGGCGTATACTGGGGAAACTGTTCAGACCAGACACTGCATTTGTGAGCAGGGCTGGGATGGTCAGGCTGTGCGTAATGTTACTTGTTTATACAGTGATAGGGCAAAGCAGCATTTTGGCAGAACAAAAAATTTTAGCCTTCAGGGACTAGTGAAGGTATTTTAAGTAAGGATTTTGTGCTAGGTAGAGTATTTTAATTTACTGTTTTTGGGGTTTTTTTTCTAATGAATAAACTCATATTTGGAACACCCAAATCACATGGCATTTTGGAAAGTCTTTTTCAAAATCTTTAATAAGACTATTAAAAATGTTAAAGCGAGTTTTTTTTTTCAAAGATTCTTTCTGAACTAGCAAGTGCTTTATACATCATGCAGGGACTAAAAGTCCCCTAATAAGCTAGCTTGGCGTAAGCCAATTTTTCTATTACTTCTAATTTAAAAAATACAGAAAATTGAAAATGTACCAGACTTTTTGGAAACAATAATCTGTATTACGCATGTAGTCCCAAATTCTGGTGAGGTCACCAACAGTTCGCAAAAAGAAGGAAGTGTAAAATCTCTCCAAGGACTGAACTGAATAAGCTGAACCTTTTTATATGCATCTACAAAGGAAAGACATGAAGAAAGCACTCCATTTTAGGGTACCTTTTAACACTCCGTGAAAGTGCTAAAGAATGTAAATCCTGTATTCTTTCTGTAGACTGGAAAACACTTATCCATAGTGGCAAAGGTGACCAGGTGGGATGGCATTCTTGATCTGGGCTATCTGGTCATGGTAATTTTTCTTTTTGTAACTCCTCAGCAAATTCCTGAGTTGTACCAGCAAGATTCCTTCCCATAATTTACAGGTTTCATAGTATTAGGTGGACTATTTCAAGTGCTTATCTGCATGCATATTTTATGTATATCTCCTACAAAATTATCATGAATAAAAAACTGAACAAGTAATCAGAAAGTGTCACAACCTAAATATTACATTATCTAATGAGCATGGTAGAAATAAATATATTTGTTGTCTGTAAAAAATGTAATCACTTTCCATCATGTACATTTTTAAAAAATGAAATAATCACCATAGGTGTTTGGAATTAGTTTGGTTTAATTGAAGAAGAACATGAACAAAGAGCATGTTACATAAAACTTAGGAAGGAAAAGCAGAAGGAGCATTACTGTCATGTGATAAACTCATGAGCCTTCTGCAGTGGTATGCCAGTTTTTACCAGCTTGGGATTCCTACAGACTTTCTTGCACTTTGCTTGAAGCCCCTTTACTCTGTGCTGTCCTCAGTTTCTTCTTGCTAATCTGTGTTTTAATCCCTTGACTCCAAGCCTATTGTTACCTTCTGGATCAATTGGAAGACTTGACAGTTTTCTAGAGTATTTTCTGACACATAAAAATTGTCTAGATGATTCTGAGATGCTGGGTCTTGTGGCACAGGTGCTGTAAAGGGGTCTCTCCACATATTTCCTCATGACTTAGTTTCCAGAGGCATTGGCTGGCGCTAGAGCTGAGTGACCTTCTTGGGAAATGCAAACTTACTCTGCTACCTGAAATAAATTTTCTGAATATCTGTGCTCTTACTAAGTAATTTGCCCTGGAGGAGGTTGACAGTAAGGGCTTTACAACCCGAATATGGTCATGTATAAAGAAACAATCTGGCTTTCTGCTTTAATTTTGGCATTTTTATAGAACAACAGAGAAAGGAGGTTCAAAAATGCAACAAAACAAAAAGTGAGATAATTCTGTTGTAAAACCTGCTGAGAAATTTATCTTAGGGGATTTTTTGCCTAAAGCATCAGAATACAATAGACCAGAATGAAGGACAACACATGTAACACAAAAGAAATCATTAGAACTGTATAGTAAATAAAGATTTGATTTATAGTAAGCATCTATAGATGTACTTTATACATACCTAGATACATTGTGCTACAGATGTGTATTTTCTGTAACATTTGAGTACTTTGCATTTTGATGCAATTATCATCACAATGTTCCAGTGAGATAGGAGAGATTTCTACTGTGTAGAGGAGAAGCTAGAGCAAAAAGAAAAGAATATGCCTAAGATAACACAGAAAACTGATAGCGTTGCAAGGAAGTTAAACCAAGTCTTTTGCAGGCTGTCACTGGAAAGTGGTGTCAGTTTTTTCCTTCTCAGGTGATGACAACAATTCTGTCCTGTAATACTTAATTGAATCAAACATACCTTATTTCCCACGTAGTGTCTTGTGTCACTTTTCGACAACCAGAAGATAATTAAATTACTGAAATTTAAGTGATTTTTTTCTTTCATTTTGGACCTCTTCTTAGTGAATTAATGCTTATAGTTATTGATTCCAAGCCAACTGAGAGCCAGAGTGTGTCCTCAAGCAACATGTAACACTTTCAGTAAAGTAAAAGATGGGAAAGACCTCAGTGTTTTGTCTTGACTCCCTCTAACTCAGGCAACAAGCTGACTGACAGGTGTTAGAATTTTCTTGTTCTGTTGGTGTTTTCTGGAGATAGAAAGCTTATTTAAGGTGGGAAGGTCTATTTGACATTTTTTCTTATTCCCTGATTGCCAGGAGCACTGAGACCCTGTAATTGTTTTGAAAGTTTATGTTTGGAAGCAAGGAAGTTTTTGTCAGTATTTGAAATCGCAGACTCTGTCCAGCATGATTCCTATTTCCGGTTATGTTGATGAGCCATTTGATAGAATTCATCTGGAATGCCCAGCATGTCTTGAGACTGGCTGCAAAATGGCTTTTAAGACAGACTGTTGTCCTCATTATGAGGTTGCCAGAGCTAGACTAGTGCCAGCTGCTCCCCGACCCAGCCACTAGTCTAGCAGTCTGTTCTCAGTGAGGAACATGAGCATTGGTTGGGCACTGCACCTTCCTTTAGCTCTTCTTGCAGTACTGTCTCTTAGAAGGGAGAGGATCCCGAGTTTGGTCCTTTGCAAGATCTAGATACTGCCAGAAGATCTCAGAGCTGCACTAGGAAGACAAATTGACTGAGGGGTAATCAGTCATACCTACAATTAGTGAAATAACTTCTATAAAATGTAATTTGTACAGCAGAAAGAGGTGGTCTTCTGAAATCTTGTAGTATATTGCTCATGATTTTAGAAAACACATGACTGTGGTGAGGATTAATCTCATGAGGCAAACTCAAGTGTAGATTTCAGGTTTTACTGTACTGTCTCTTTTTTTTTTTTTTTTTTCTCTCCCTGTTAAGAAATCCTGCTAGATTTTGGAAGGCAGGTTCTCTGCTTCCATTGCCCTCTGAAGATGCTTTGCATTCTTTTATAAAGCAGCTCTGCAAAATAACTGATGTTTTACGTGGTACTTTTGTGGTCAGTCCCACACTGCACCATAGCAGAAAGAGGTATTTTTTCAAAATGAAAACAACTGCAGGTATATAAAGCAGTAGGAGACTATTTCAAATGTCATATATGTAGACCCTGATATTTATAAAATTATGCATCCAAATATTTTCAGTAACCTGGACTGTCTTTCTTTGAGATGAGTTCTTACTTTGGAGAAGTGGTCTTTGCTTTGTACTGTAAAGCTTACAAAGATTTTTCATGAGAGGCTGCAGTTCTAGCACATAATTCTCTTGAGGTATTCTGAATGTGTGTTGAAAATGTTACCTCCTTGTGACTATGTGAATGTCTCAAATTGCAACTTGAAAAAGTATTTCCTTGTACAGATGTAAAAATACTAAACCCCTCATGTTGAAAAAAAAGAAAAGAAGAATAAAGAATTCACTATGTGTTATTTTTTATTCTAACACTGTTTATATTGTCTTGAGACTTCTGTCTGCTAGGAGCTAGCAATACTGCAACAAGTAAAGAATGCTCCAGGTGAAAAAATCTGGTTAATCAGTGCATTCCACGGGAATAAGTGGTGCATTTTGGCCTATTGTAAGGTTTTGATTTCGGGCTGCAACAATGAAAAACTAGTGAAATGTCCTCTTGCAGGAGCTGACCCTAATTTTGCTGTGCTTAAAGAAATAATTTCTAAACACATTGTAATATGTTGAAAATCAAAGAAAATAACTGATGACTTTTTAGCTGAATTTTTACATATTTTTGAGTCTTTGTGGCTGTACAGATTATAGTATTCCTCTGATGCTTCCTATGAAGGATAATAAGAATGTCATAGTAATTCAGCTGTGTAATAAAAAGTAGACATCTAGTCTGATCTGTAGTCAATACAGAGATGCCTCCAGAGGATGAGACACCTTCTGTATCTGTTTAAAGGTGATGAATTGTTACACAGAGCTACTTAGCTCTTCTCATTGGCTGTACAGGAGGCCCAGACAAGGAACTCGGGCAAGACACTGAACTTTTAGAGAACTTTATGATTACCAGTATTTATCAACTGTTTTGATAAATACTGGTAATCATAAAGTGCTGAGGCACACTAAAACATGAGCATCCTGAGGAAGGACAAAGCCAGGAAAGCAGCTGGTAAATCCACAGGTAGATTCCCATCTTCTCAATAGCAAGGCTGTGTATGAGGCAAGGAGAGGGTAGAAGCCATTTTTACTCTGGACACAGGGTACCCATGGAGTCTTTGGCAAACATTGTGGAGTTTGGTTGTTGCTTTGGGTTGTAGAGGTGAGATCTGACCACGTAATTGTCACCAGCCTCAGGCTGGTGTATTTCCTCAGGCAGTAAAAACCATGTACCATAAATTACAACATAATAATTAGGCATGTGAATGATGCCTCAGAAAACTGACAGTGATTAATATGGTTTCAGATAATTCACAGTGTGATGCTCTTAGTCATTACATTGCTGTAGATATAAGTGATGATTATATTATTAGCACATTTCAAGCCCTTTTTTGGGGTTGCTCTGCCAATTTTTGAAAGGCCCACCATGACCCAACATGGCCCACCATGCACTTCTTGCATCCATGTTTTGTGTAGGATTTAAAAATATATCTATTTAGAACTTAAAAGCCCTTTCTGTGAATGTTTGGCAGTTTTTAAAAACTGATCTGTGTGTGTTACTCTGTTTTGCCCTTTTGGCTTGCCTTTCTTTGAGCATTTATGTAGTTGTGTTTTACAGGAATAAGTAGGAAGCAAACAGTTACTTTAGGAGGGCAGGAAAGCCAGTTCTGAGGGCTCCTGCACCACAGGCTCTTGCAGTAAGTTTTTCCAGTTCCATGTGAGGGCAGTTGCTTTTGGGTGGGATATGGCAATGGCTGCTGCTTCTCACAGCTGGAGGCTCCTCTTGAGCTGCTTGAAATGCTTTGGGGTTGCACAACTGCCGCTGGAACATACTTTAAAGACAGTAATTGCTAGGGAAAGAGCTATGACTTGTCATGATGTCCAGGGCTTGTGGATCAGGAGCAGAAATGCAGCTCAGCTGGATCACTAAGCTGGCAGAGCTGCTGCTGGACTATTTTCAGGAAGCTTTTCATAACATGAAACTTCCCTGCAGCTTTGCAAAAGCCTGCTGTAAGCATTGCCAAGAATGGATGTAGGTAGGAAATTGCAGTTGTGCCCATGTTATGGGCACAAACCATCCAAGGTTTTCAGATGAAATGTGATAATTTTACTGATAAAACATTTAAGCTTTCTGGCAGAAACCAGGGCTGGAACCTAGGCATCACGGTGGAAAGCAGTTCATGTGGATTTAGTAATACTTGGAGAATTAAAGTATTTATGCAGATTGAGGTCTCTCTGCTCCTGTTCTTAGTTTTGTTAGCTGGCTCTAGGCAGTATTCTAAAAAAAATTTTTGGAGGTGTTCCAACTCTGCTCACAGGTTGATACTACATTTTTATCAGTTATCTTTAAAACCCCTCAACAGACTAGCAGCATATGCAGTGAAGGAGCCTGTATATAATACCAGAAGCTTACTATCAGTTTCGCTTTCCCTCAATAGCCATTTTTCTTTCACACTTTCTCACTTTCCCCACAGCTGATAGTCTACACTCTTTACTGAGTTATTTCACAACAGTAGAACTAGGAAGAGTAAACAGTGTCCTTAATAGTAAGGCATTTTCAAAGTTGCATAGCTGAACTGGACTGTATTTAGGAACTTTACTCTCAAAATGATGGATAGTTGAAAGGAAAACTTCTGATCCCATTGTCAGTGTGATTTTTATGATGGAAGGGCTTTTGAATTTAGAAAATTTTCTAAGAATATTTTTTGAATTTAGAATCCTAGATAAGCTTGAGATCCATTTATATGTGTAGTATTCCTTTGTCTGTAAAAGGATTTCTATTCACAAAGGTAAATGTAGTGAACATTATTACTAAAATTTTGCATACATCACCAGTGTCAAAGGAATTTGTTTTGTGAAAAAAGCCCACCTAGGTATTTATTACTTTTGTATATATGATCAAATACATTTTTGTTTAAGGGATATAGTACATTTTTTGGATTGCCAAAAAGCACTCGTGTCATACTTCGATACTTTTCATGCATGTGTGAAGCTGAACCTGTAAAGACTGACTCTTGTGAAACACTTATTTCTACACAGTCTCGGTTTTTATAAAATGAAGATGTAAAGCATAAAAATACTTAAGTGTCCTGAATACAAGTTATTAGGACTTGGCTCCTGCTTTAAGTTCCTATGCATTTTCGGGAGCAACAGCTGGCTTCTGGTTACTGTGTACCTCGTTCTGGCCAAAAATTGGCAGAATTAATATTCTGACATCTCAGCAATTTTCAGCCTTATGTGAACAGCAAAGAGTGTTTGCTTTAGGTACCTTGATCAACAGATGCTGGTAGAGTTGCCTTGGTATACATTGAAAAAAGTAGATAATGCTTCCTCTGTATTGTTCTCAAAATGGATAGGTATTATGTCATTTCTACAGGTACAATTTCAGTATAATTCTGAAATACATGTGTGTCAATTATATGATTTTTCTCTGGACAATTTTAATTCTGTTAATGAGGTTCATGCAGGCAGTGGAAGCCATTTAATGTGATGAATTGTGTTGTTTTTATCAAAGATAAAAGATATACTTGGATATGTTATATTAAAGCATTAACTTTTTCTCTATGTAGAACTCCCAAGACAGTTGAATATCCCTGTATTATGTCAATTTTTTTTACTGATGTAACTGCAAAACTGCTGCACGTTGGTTTGACTGCTACAGCTTCAGTAGATGTAGGGATGTAGTGATGTAGTTTCATGTACATAATGTAGAATTCACCTGTGCATCAGTATAGCTGCAGCACATTAAAAAAGGTTATGAACTGGACATACATGTTGGCTGCTGGCACGGAGAGACATCATGGCGTTGTTTATTCCCCAGGATCCAGACTAAGTCTTGTGAAGTGAGCTCAGGAATCCCTTTGTTCAGAGTTACGTGAGGATATCACCCGCATCGGATTTCTTAAGCAAATATTCTGCTTCAAAGAGATATGTGCCCTGCAGGCAGAAAGAGCAGCAGTTGGTTGAAAGAATTAAGTACTATGCCCAGGAAAGCAAGACTCATGATTTCCATCAACTTGAGCAGAATTAGGTTCAAGATCTCTTCTGTTTGCATTGTGATACTGTGCTAGTGTACTAAATCATTGTCAGCAACTTCCATGGAAACATATTGCTTGTTTGGAGTTGGCTTAAGCAAAGAGTTCATTTAAATTTTTACTCTGATCCATCTTCAGACCTTTGTGCTTCCAGCTTACATGTTGAGAGGTGCAGTGAATGGAGGAAACTGTCCTTTTCTATTCCTGTTGTTACTTGCAGGAGCATGCTATCTGAATCAATAGCTGGTTCCATTCTGATTTATCCAGGTGTCTTCTGCTTTTACCACATACCGTTATGAACCCCGCATTATCAAAACAAAGCAAGGCACTGGACAGAGATAGGAAACCATGAGGGGTAATATGGAGTCTGACATGTCTGACAAAAATTGCATGGCATAAATAAGGTGCTGGAGCAGTGATTGGAGGGAATAGGACATTATGGCAGCCAAGGAGTATTCAAGACATTTAAGAATAAAGTAAAGGGATGGAGTGTGGCATCTTCTGTATTCTAAGTTATATTTTTAGAAGTGGAGAGTTTTACCTGACTGTAAGGAATATGTGATAAAAGCACAATGAATGTGCCTCTAAGGAAGGGAGGAAAGTCTGGGAATTGCAGAGGATAAAGCATACTGTCAGTGATGAGCTCTCGTGTCCAGGAGGTTGGCTGATACTATCTTCTAGAGCTCCAGTGTTTCTTGAGTTAGTCAAATCTTCTGTAGCTTACACACTTCACCAGTTGCATTGAAACCCTTTGGATACATGGGATAGGTAGTATTTGGCTGCACATTCTTGCCTATTTTAAGTTTCTAAGGGTGTGGTTCCGCATTTGATGGTCTTGTGTGGAAAAGAAGCCTTAGAATACTAATGCCTGGTGTAAATAATTCTTTTTTTGTAAATGTTTTGCAATATATGCCTCAAAACCAGGCAAAGAATTTGTATTTCATTAGAAACAGCAACATTTCAATAGGAAACTGTACCAGCAAAATGCTTATCAATCAGCAATTGCAAGTTAATACTTTAAAATAAGTTTAGAGTTAGACTTTTACAGCAATAGTTTTTGCTCTGGGATAACAGCAAATTTAAGGGTCAGAAAACTTATTTTGGGGTCCTAATATGTACTCAGCAACCTAATTTTGAGTGCTATTTATTTTTAATTCCAGCTGAAAAACTTTTGAAAATTAGCAGTATGGCTTAGATACATTTATCTATTTACCTTTCTTTCTGATTGTTGATTTCTTAATTTTTTTTTTTTTTTTTTTTTTTCCTGAGTGTGCAGTTACTTTTTTTTTAATTAATGAGTTTTTTTCCTGGAGATTTGGAGAACTTTAGTACAGGCTCTAGAGCCATTTACTTTCTGCCTAAACGAAAATAATAAAAGTGACAGATGTTTTGGTGCTGATCATATTTTACAAGTCTACATTTCTAGCAAGCATGATGAATCTTTTTTCAAAACAAAAAAATATTCCAGGTTTCATAGTTGACTAGTACAAGCAGAAATTGATAGGTAATTAAGATTAATGGAAAAGCCCATGAGCCTTATAGAAAAAAAATTAAGAGATAAATAGATGATGAGGACCTTGCCATGATTTGGAAGCACATTTTAGATATGAAAGACTTCAATTAAAAAGTTCTGTAAAAAAGTTTACCAAATTTTACCTAATTCTGGGAGTTGATTTTGCAGATTTTTTGTTGTATCATACAGAGCCTTCAGCAAGTGGTTTATTTAAATTCAGAGCACTTTTCCAGGAAGACTAAGTTGACAGTCAGAATAACAGAATCAGGCCCTGTGGTGTCTGCCTGTAGAGCTCAGCTGTTTCATCTCATGGCGTTTTATCAATTTTATTTATAAAAGTTTCTTGTTGAGGATGTTACTGGTTTGAGTGCTATTAACAGCATTGGAGTAGGAGCTGATTTTTTTTTCCAAGATGACATGCTTACTAGAGTTATTTTAAATAACTTTCAGGTTCATTGTACTCATTATTTCAGCAATATCTTATTGAAACAATGTGTTCAATGCCAATTTTTAGGAAAACCCCCATAATTACAGCAATTACAGAAGGATATTTCTAATCTGCAGAGTTTCATCCTTATAAATATAGGGGGAGTTTTGCATAGTATTGCTAAGCTACATGTGTGAGATAACCTTGCTTAATTAAAGAGCGATTACGTGGTTTATCATTGTTTGCCTTAAAAATATCACCATCTTGAAAAAAGGAAAAAGAACTTGTGGGGCAGGAGTTTACACACTGACTTTTTTGGAAGACTGTTGTTATGAATATCACCTAAGCTCAATGGATAATCAATTAGATCTGTGCTTTCTTTGCAGCTCTTTCCAAACACTTTTTTCTCCGAGCCCCACCATTCTACTCAGCATGCTGCGGTGGGTCCTGTCAGCACCCTGCATCCCCCACTGCTTTTCCAAGTAAGTTTTTATGCTTCATCAGTAATGCTTGAGTTATTCTGTAAACCAAAGCAGCAGGATTTAATGTGTTCTGGAAAACTAATTGGTGATGCAATGGCAGCAGCTAATTCCTTAGTAAAATCACAGCAATCCTATTCAGAGGGTTTCCAAAGATTTATCAAACTTAAGTACACTGAGCAATTGTGAGAGGGTTCTAATGGCATTGAGACACCCAGACAGTGCTAACCTAGGAAAGTGCCTTGTTTTCAGTTTGCTAGAAACAATTCTTTAAAATCAGTAACTCTTTTAAAAATCAGTGTCAATAAACATTTGCAAATAAGAAAAGAGCTGAAGGATGGCAAAATGTGTGCTGCATTTTAATGTTTGTTAGGGGTAAATTATGATTCAGGAAGCCTTAGCATTATTTAAATACAACAATCATTCTTTTTGTAGCAGTCAAATGTGTGCACATGTTTAATTTGTTTCTCTTTTTTAATTGTAATGTAAAAAACTGAAGAAGTATGTTGAAGAGAATTTTGACTAGTGTACGCTATCCATTCAGGGTGAAGAACTGGAACACACTTCCATTTAATCTAAAACTAAATTTAACCTTGATTGGGAAGATTGCATGCCATGGTTTAAGAATGGACAATCATGATTTTGTGCTTATGGCTCAGGAATGCAAACAGAAGAAACATTTCCTTTTCCTTCAAAATGGAAAAAAAAAAAGCACAAATTGCTTGTCAAATCCAGATGAAAGCTGGAGCTTATACGTGCTCTGGCATATACTTTTTATCACAGTTGCATTCAAACCATTCCTGACTGAAGTGCATGCTTTTTATGAATGTTTCAGAAGGGCAGTTGCTAAGTTGAATGATTCTTGACAAGTGAGGCAGCAAATGCTGGCAGTTTAATGAGCTGCAAGTTTCTGAGCACCTCTTTAGGGGGCTGACACTTTCCCACAGAGCGTTTTACATGGCCTCGGCTCTCCCACAATGGCTGACAGCACCATGACCAATCACCACTTTCACTTTACTCATCCACACGCGACCTCACCACAATTTTTCACTGTGCAGATGAACTTTAGGAACCATTTCACATTGAAAAGGCCTGGGCAAGGGTCAGTTGCCCTTTTGTATGGCCATAAAGCAATACTCTATGTGCCAGTCTTTTCTCCTGTCTCACATTCCAAGAGATTTTCTGGACACCATTTAAAGCACTTGACTGAAAAATAAAGCAGTGAATGAAACTGACTTTTATAGACTCATTCTAGCTCATCTTCCCATATAACCCTGTCTACCTGAAAAGGGATTTAGTGGATGAGCTGAGTGTATACAGGGACTTGCTGAATACATAGGCCCATTATCAACTGTGGGGATTGTTTATTAACCAGGACTGATACACTACTATTTTGAAAGTGACCTATTAATTGTCCATTTAACTAGAATGTATTGAATTCTAATGAAAAAATGGAAACCATGACTAAAGCTTTTACTTGCTCCTTCAAGGTGGTCTCTGCCATGGAGGCAAATGAAGATTGTTCCACAGATTAAGAGGACATTTATCACTATATATTAGGATACAAAGGAAGACTTAACAAAAATCAAACCAGCAACACAGGAAATAGTTGGTCACATTTATGTCAGTAGAAAATTAAACCTTCTGCTGCATGTTCAGAGTGATGAGCTGCAAACTGACATATTTAATTTTGCTGGAATTGTTGAAATGCACAAATGACTGCCTGTCCCACTGCACTGAAAAATCCTGTAATCCACAAACCGAAATTTAGTTTTTGTGTAGTGGTTGGAGTGCATTTTAGAGTATGACTAATTTTTAAAGAAATTGTCTAGGCTACTCGGTTGTAGGTTTCAGATTTTTTTGACCCATAGGCTGTTAAGGCTTCTGAGCATTCTGCTCATCATTAAATTTTGATTAGTTAATCTTTTAAAATCCATTACACATTGTGCCTTAGACTGTAAAGATGTCTCACTATTAAGTTAGTCTAATATAGGTGTTAAGCTGAATCCTATGTACTGCCTGTACAGGAATTAATTGGTGGCTTGAGGCTCCAGCAGGAGGTTGTTTCCTTGCTGATTGACTGTTAACAACCAGCCAGGCAAGACAAATTTTAAGGGGTCACATAATTTGGCGTCCTCTGTCCTTTGCTGACAACTCCATTGTGGGAGGAGGCCGGCAGGCAAGGACCAGCCCTGTTACGCCTCTTCCCTTGCTGGTATTTCTCATCCCACAGTGGGGATGAGAGAAGGTACCACTTCTGCTGCTGCCAGACTGTACCTTCTAGTAAACCTGAAAACAGCTGACTGTTCAGCAAAAATTACATGGAGGCTACCTGGAAAAAGATACCTAAATTCACTAAGTTTAAGCAAGAAGGAGAGAAAACATGCCTGAGGAAGGAAGGCTCTCAGCTTGCCCCAGTTGTGTGGGTGTGATTGGAGCATGCAGTGAGGGTTATGAAGGGGCTCTGCAGTCCCCAAGAGATATCCACTTGGCTTGCCCTTTGTGGAAACCTCCATTGTGGTATTTTGACTTTCGTTCTGCGGATTATTTATTTTAGTTTGGATTAAATCTGACTGTGTATCACAGTGTAATAAATATCAGGACATTAACTAGTAGGTTATTATGATTTTTGTATCTGGTTTTAGATATAATTTTTAAAACGGAAATACTTCTGTATAAATTAAGGATTATATATACTGTAACATTGTAAATCATAGTAATTATTTTTTACCACACACTGTTACGAGGGACAAATATAAAGATCTTGATTTCTTGACATGAAAAGTTCAAGAAAAGAATTGACAGAATGCAGTGGCCTCTAATCACTTATGTTTCATGGACATAGTCTTATTTTAGGGAGTGATCATTGTACACTTGCTCAGCTTCTGATATTCTACTGGTCAGAGCTGGAAGCAGGATGCAGGGTAGTGTATGTAATACCAAACCAGTAACACGTGGCTACAAAAGAATTTAGTCAACTTTGGAAGGCATGCACACTTCAGTTTTTCATCATTATACTACAATTTCCTCAGTCTGTGTATGTTTGTTTCCCTGTGGATGTTTAAAGATACATATACCCAAGTGTATATATGTATGATATACAGAAGTTGAAATGTGGTTTAACCCCAAGGAACAGTTTGGGGTTAAACTGTTTAACCTGCATCTGGGTTTCATTAGTATTTTCAAGAGCACTGTATCAATTGAAAAAATATATTTAATTCCGCCCCCCCCCCCACACCATTACAGCTGACTGGAATAGACATTTTCAAAAAAAATGTTTAGTATTTTAGAGAACCTGCTTTTCAGGGGGAATTTGCCTTTGGCTTCAATATGAAAATGATCAGATCCTTTGTAGGAATTGAGCTGCCCACACACCTTTGCAGCTGCTGTAACTGTAAGCTGGGAGGACAATCTAGGCCCATGAACATGAGAAGGTGCACAACAGGAGGGCAGCTTGCACTTGAATTGCCCCTCATACAGCACAAGATTGTAGGTGTCAGTGGCTGTACAGCCATGGCACAGGTTTCTGAGCCAAAGTGCCAGTGTTTCCTGGCCTGCCTGCATCTCCCTAATTATCACATGCCGTGCTTGATGATGGGCCCTATTCAACTGGTCCCTGCTCCTGCTTCCTGCCATGAGTATTTGAGGAAGCTGGGAGCACTGGAAGCATATGAAGCCTCACCTCATGCTTCTCATACACCATCCCTTTCTAGGGGAGAGCAAGCATGGGAAAGCACTATGGCTTTAGGTTTTATTGGGTGTGTGGAACACAAGAGATTTATCTTGGGTTTTCTGTGCTCTTAGTGTGAACACTTCTACTTCTTCACTGCAGCTCTGTGCCCCAGCTTTGAGGCTGTTTGCCAGGGTAGGGCTCCCTCTAGGTGCGCATTGAGGAGATGTGATTGGATTCACTGAAAACTGCCCTCCCAGGACTTGCTATGAGATGTCAAAGGATTAGAAACCAGGCTGAAAGGAGTAAGGCCAAGTACTCTCCAAATCGTCTAATAAAGAAATTGCTGCAGTTTCCAGAATAACTAAGTGAAGGACCAGGGATTTTCTGAGAAATAGTTCACTCTGAAAGCCTTTCATTAGTAAAGAGAAAAAAAATATAGAGGAAAGCCTACTTAGTTTCCTTGAATCAGTATTACAGACCACTTTTATCTAATTTTACATTGCACAGAATCAATAAATAAACTCATAGGAAAACTTGTTGCAGTTTACTCAGTGGTGATGACAGGCAAAGAAAAGTGGAGTTCCTCCCTGACTGTATTTCGATTTTGCAGTAGCATGGACTCTGTCCTAATATTCCTCTATGAACTCATCTGATTTACTTTGTCAGGGAGAGACTCTTGCCTACTGACAACACCTTTAGATCCAAGTGAAGATTTAATCCTTAATGAACATGACTGAAGCATTACAACACATGTATAACACCAACAAATCAAAAGTGGGACAAGAGTCTACAGGCATTATAATGAGCAGCAATTAATATTTCTCTGATATGTGCTAGATGCTATGAGAAACTCTCATCTATTTCCACTAGGGGAGGAAAGTGTGCTGCCTCTTCTGACCCAGGAGTCTAACTCCAAATCCCGGAGAGGCATATTAAGAAGAGCTGTCTTTTCTGAAGACCAGAGGAAAGCTTTGGAGAAAATGTTCCAGAAGCAGAAGTATATTAGTAAAACAGACAGGAAGAAACTGGCCCTTAACCTGGGTCTAAAGGAGTCTCAGGTAAGGAATGTCTTTTGGGGGAAAAATCTTTAAAATGACTTGAAGGAGGAAAATTGAACAGTGCAGGGGCAGCCTTAAGCTCTTTTACCCGCAAAGACCTCAGTAAATCAATGGCAGTTTAAACCAGGGAATATTGAACAATTTCCTGGTTTATTTCCTGTATGTATACTTTCAAAAAATGATTGCTCCATTTTCACACAAAGAAACATGACCTCTGTGTTTCATTTCCAACTATCTTTTTTCTGCTGTCTGACAGAGCCCCCTTGGAAGCTTTGGGGTAGGGAACTATACTCCATCCCACTACTCTAAAAGCAGAGGAAAAAACATGAGAGCATAGATCATTCCTTCATTCCGCTGAGCATCCTTTGCACTCACAGCTGAACAACCAGGGACAGAGCAATCAACAGCACTTCTCTGGAACTGTTCTGCCTCCAGAAACAGGCAACCCTTCCTATATAAAGACACTTGACTGCACAAACAAAGATTTTCAGAGCTGAGAGATACCATACAAAGAAAAACTTTGCAGGGTGACTTTCTAAAACACTCCCACTTTACTTACCAATTAATATTTCATGGGATTTTTTTGCATGAGCCTGACTTGGTCTACAGAGTTTAGCTGAGGGTGTAATGAACTCCAGAGAGCTGTTCTGACTGAGCAGCTACATTAACAGTGGTGCTGAGGAGCAGTAGCTCAATCTGGAATCTTGGGGCCTCACCTATACGCAGATAAAAACAAAGGAAAAGTGCCTGGCTTGAAGAGCACAAAATCTGAAAGAAACTGGAAAAAAAAAAAAAAGTTTGTTAGGGCATGTAACAGCATAAAATGAACTTGGTAGTTGCTGACAGATGGGATTTTGAAGGTGCTGGAGTAGATGCAGACCTCTAGATTGCAGCTGAAATACTGAGAGGTGACATGCAATTTTGTTTCTTTCCATGCAGTAGGAGTGAAAGTGCTTAAGATATGTGTACAGAATCTGTCTGGGGGATCTAAAAAGCCTGGGAATGGTGATGAGAGCTCTCACCATCTTTATCTTAGAGATTATCAGAACTTTAAGTTCTCAACAATTTGATCTAAGTTTGCAGTTGGCTCCAGTTTGCACAGGAGGTTTGATCTGGTGGTCTGTGGTGGTTCCTTGCAACCTGATGACTCTGACACCGTTGCAAGTACTGCAGCAGTAAACAAAAACAAGGAGAGTGTGGTGTTTCTCAGTGTAATGTACAGAACTGTAATCTCTGCAGCAAAACTATTTCAATGGAAATGTGCAATTTGACTCACCAGTGTGCTGCCTAAAACTATTCCCAAATGTAGTCAAATTCCTAATATTACAGTAGTTTCTTCGCTGTTATTTTCTGTGCTCTTGTTATTCAATAGAGCTTGGGGTTGTAAAAATAATGTAGTGATACATAGATAATATCTACTACTATAAGAATATAATTTCATGGTAGTGATAGACCAGATGATATCTGTGTCTTTTTTTATTCTCCTCATGAAGGGAAGAGAAGTTGCTGTTAAGGTTACTTCTTCAATTTTGTGGCCAGTTGTGCTGGAGGAATGGTGCCTGTCATACATGACAATGATTCTCCGACCTTTGAAACCATAGTCCCTTTGTCTTTATATCAAGTATCTGAATACTAGACCTAAATGCAAATGTTTAAGGGAAAAGAGAACACAATCTGCATAATTTGATTGGTCACCCTCACCTTTCTTCTCTTCATACAAAGCCAGTTCCTGGTTGTATATTCCCCCAAGCTTTCCCCAGCATTTCATAAATGCCTTTGAATGCTTGTGTTTAAGAGTTGCATCTCAAAGTTTTTGAAAAGTTAATTATATCTCAAAATCACATGGGTTCTAGGCAGCTTCTGGAAAACTGTAGCCAGGCAGACGAAATGTCTTTAAATCCTCAGTCCTGTGTCCTATGCCACAATGCACTTTTTGAAGCTGTATGGCCAAGCTGATTTTAGCTATGTTTGTGAAAGGGACAGTCATGCTTCTTACATGCCTCTATTTAATAGAGGCCTTCACACCATCAGTAAAATCACTTAGTTTTCTTAGTGATTATACTGATTTTCTCTGGGAGTTCTGTTCTGTCTAGAAGGATGTTGCTATAGGAAACTCTTCTATCCCTAGCTGTTGGGCTGTTCATTTTCTAGTCCAAGCTAAGTAATAACCTGTAGTAGGTGGTAAAAGTCAAGGAGAATATTTGTTCCAGGTGTAGTAAATAGTGATGGGAAAATCCTCAGATAATGTCAGTCAGCTGGCTTCACTGGATCTCTGCTGTAACAAGGAATAGGGAAGGAATGTGAAACTAAGAGGGTGAAAGGAAAAAAAAAACCCACAAACACTTATTAGGATAAAATTGTTTAAAACAAAGAATGATAATAAACTCTCATTAACTTGCAAACAGGTGAAAATTTGGTTTCAGAATCGAAGGATGAAATGGCGAAACTCCAAAGAAAAAGAAGTGCTTTCTAACAGGTGCCTCCAAGAAGAAGGTCTTCAGGAGAACTACCTCTCACGATCCACCATGAATTTTACCTCCCCGTGCCCATCTGTGTGGGAAATGTCTGAAGAGCGGGCAAGTCCAAGGTGGAGGGAGCATTCTCCAGGAAATTCAGAAAGACTGACTAGTACACAGCCTCCTCCAAGAGCAAATTCATTGCAGAGCCCACTCTATTTGTATCCTGACCAAGACACTGCAAGCAAGGCATCATCAAGTGTAAGGGAGTAGGGGCAGTTTGTAAATGGAGTGGGAGAGCGCAGGCTTCAAATGAGCAGTCTTTTAAGATTAACAATATTTGAACATTGTAAAGCTAACTAGTTTATGCTTCAAAAATATGCTAAAGTCTAACACCATTAAAATTACAAACAACTAATGACTTAAGAAGTATTCTTGAATATTCAATTTTTTCTTGTGTCATTTCCAGTCTTATACTGACCTTAAAAGTAAAATAGGAACTGATGGTAAGTAAAATGAAGTGAAGAGCATGAAGCTGAATTTGTGCTCTTGATTTATACATCTGCACATGTATGTGATGCTCCTTAAAAACACACTAATAGAGAATCACTTTTATTTCTCATTGTAGTCAGACCAATTAATTTCTTCTGTGCATGAGATAAGAACTCTGTTTCTCTCCAGAAACAGAGTGGGTTTGGGTTCTTTTAGAAATTCATTAAATAACACAGTAGATTCATATGGACAAATACAAGCGTTTTTGGTGTGTTTTCTCCATCTGTCCTCACATACGTCATTATTAGCTTTAAATAGTATGGTCACAGGCCAACTGATAACCTCAGTAAAGTATGCAATATTAAAAGGCAACTAGCCTACTCTAAAATATTCCATGTTTAAGTAACTCTGAGGAGAGTGTGTACTGGAAAGTGCAATTCACAGACTTTTGTCTTTTTTTGCCCATGCATGAATCTTAACTCTGATGTGCAGTGTCTTTTTTTTTGGCTGTTCATAGAATCTTTTGTAGTTCAAAACTGTATTGACAGTGTGGAGAATTGTAGCCAAAATGCACTAAGCAACAGATCCATAACTGGAAAAATTGCTACTACAGCCAGGTCAGAAAATTATTTATGGAGATGACATACTGTAGTAGCATTATTCCTGACTTACTGCTGTTTAAACTGATGTCAGTAAAGATACTTTAGCATATATCTGTATCAATGACAAGACAGTATTCTGTGTAATACAAGTAGCCTCGAATATTATTAAAGCAACTTAAAACTATTTGCTTGCTTAATCCAGTTTAAGGAGATCATTGTATGAATTTAGGTCTGTCTTTTTTGTTTTATTTGCAAATCTTTATAGCTCAAAATGGGAGGATAACATACATTTTCATACATTTATAGATGCCTTTGTTGAGAAGAGAGACAAGATATTTTATGTTTCAGGCAAAACTTTTGAGAGAACATTATGCTTTTACAGGGACTATTTTCTTTCTGGCATTCATACATTTTATAGGTGAAAGATTATGATAAGCTAGTCTAGCTTTTCTTACCATATATGCCTTGAATGTTTCTCATTATTCTTGCCTTGACCTTCACATCTTTTTAACTGTATTGTGCATCTTTCAAAAAGCCGTGCAGTTGTTGTGGAGTAAATTGTTATTTAATGTTTTACCTTTTGATAGATGGTCTACTATTCCATTTGTTGTGTTGTATTATCTGAGAGGTGAATTTTAGATACATTTGCAGCTAAAAAACTTGAGATTGCAATGTTGATAACATTTATGCATGGTCAGGTAGTTTTGTGTCTTGCCTTGTGCTTGCTCTGCCTTCTCAGTGGCCAAATAGGCAATCCTAGTCTTGCATTATGTGTCATTCCTTGCATGTGATTTCCTCTGCTTGATTTAATGGGGAAAAAAAATTACAGAAGAATTAAGAATTTACCTCCTTCTGCATTTACAAATCTTCATTAGTGTAAGCTGCCTCAGTACCTACCCTCAGAAATCCCTTGAACATGTGTTATATATTAGTCCATAATGAGAGGAGTTTATTCCTGTCTTGCAAATGAAAACCTGGAACCAATTCAGATTCTGCAAGAAACTTTTGGTAGGGAGGGGAGAACAGACAGGTTGTGTACACATGGGGATGAATTTGGTGTTGAAATCCCACTCTGTTTCACCAGCTCCTGCCTGAAGGACCAGCAGAAGTTAGTAGCCCAAATGGTTGCGAAATGGCATTGCAGGTATTTCCAGAGTGTCATTAAATGATCAGGTAGTGGTATATATTTATGCATATATTCATCAGTGCTTCTCGTTTTGGAGGAAATCTGTGTGGAAGGGATGGTGGGTTATTTTTAATCTCACTTTTAATGGAAAGGGAACCTTCCCAGCTGCTCATATTCTTTTACTGCAAGTCAGTGAAGCGTCAGTGTTGGAAGCAACACTTTCAGAGATGGGAGATGCAATTCAGAATGCTCCCTGGGAAATTCTTTCAGTTCATGGTGTTGCAAGCACAAAATGTGAACTGCTGTCAAAACTGTGAGTTGGTTGGTTTCACAGTTGTAATATTACAGGTGTTTTAAATTCAACAAGTTCTGGTTTCACTATAGCCTGTAAAAACTTAAACCGTTTCAAAGTTCTCTGAATCTCTTAACACTTCCTATCAATATTGTTACTCCAAAGCTAGAATAAAGTTTCAGTATGCTAGATAAAACATTCTTTACCTGAAAATGCTGATCAAGCTTTTTTAAAAAACCTAAAAGTATACATGCAAATCTTGAACTATATCTAAAATAGTCTGATTCAATTAAGATTTAGGTCCATGAAACATACAGCCTTGATTCCTCTGATTTTGCTCTATATAAAGGAGAAGTTTCACTTCAGTCCATACTGTGAAAACTTGGTAAATGAGAAATAGCACCCTGTACAAATACAAAAATATATTTACAGTACCAATCTTTTCTTTGTGAAGGATCAAGTAGTATTTGGTTTTTCTTCAAGTACGGTATGCATACTAGTTTTAGAAAGAACAAGGAGAGCATAAGTATGCAAAATGCCCAGCAGATGCTTGAACTGCTTCATAACAGACACAGTGCAGAGGTTAAAGGAGTAATGCAGCTGGTATAAGGGAGTGACATGATAGATACCAGTGGCACCTAGGTTAAAACCAGAATTTTGCTTCTTGGACTTCAAAGATTTGACCTGATGGATGATCTTGCAGCATGGTTGTAGGGTATCTGAGGTATTTCCTGTGTGTGGCATTTTGAGACTATAGTTACTGGCTGTGGAGTATTATAAAGGACATTTATTGGGCTCCTGGGACTGGGGAGAGTTTCTGTACCTCAAATTGCAAACCACAGTTTAAAAGCTCATCTCTTCAGAGGCCGCAAACAAAGCAGATACTTGCAGTCACTGAGTACTTCTCTGTTTGTTCTGGCAACCTATCAATGCCGATGTACTACAGAATACAACAAGGAAAGGGAGGAAATGCTGAGACTCAGTACTTGCTTTGTTAACCGAGCTGCAGACTTCCATGTTCTCAGGCTGTGCTGCTGACACAGAGATCTCTGCCCAACCCAACAGCCTCAGAAACAGAAGAGGCTTTTCTCATCCCACCTATAGAAGATCCTCCATATGGTTCTGAATGTGGATGTTGAAAGTATGTTCCTAAAGTCAGGCAGGGGAGCTTCCCTGATACCTAAGAAGAGGCTGCTGATTTCCTTCTAGACCTGGCTCTTGGACTTTTAAAATGTACCACAGTGCAGATTTTTGCTGTCTGTATCAGGCATAGCTATGGTTTTTACTTCATGTGAGCCTGTGAACAGGAGAGGCCAGCTAGCTCCTTCATCGACCTCATTGTTAAAAGCTGGATTTGCTGACCACAAATTGCTGACCACACAAGTGTGTCAGCACTTAGATTTTGGTTGTGCAGATTTACAGTAAAAAAATTATTTTCTGAAAGTTACCTTGCTTTTATCAATCCTTTGCCAAACAGGAAATAAGTGTTACGATCTGCTGAGGAGAACAGGACTGCTTTAAGGCACAAAACTGCATTATTAACTTCAGTGTCAGAACAGCAGTACAAAGATCAAATGTCATTCCTGAGCTGCAGTAATACATCAGATTTATCTGCTGTGATTTACTGGTACTGGGTTTTAAATACCAGTTGCCATCATTGTAGCCACAGAGTTCCTCTGACGAATGTATGTTCTGCAGTCAAAAGACTGACATAAATTAAGTATATTCACATGCTTCAGCACCCTGTACCAACTAGACTGTTACTGATTTTCACATATTAGAAGACAAACCAATTTCATGATAACTGTAAATCCAGTGCCTTTAGAAAGGAGCAGAGAGGAATTAGGGTCCAATTAACTTGAGACTCAGCTTTGAACTATGGGGAGACCAAAAAGCCCCTCCAGAGGAAGGTTCACAGTGGATGAAATTGTCATGGACTGAGGAAGTCTTTAGAAGAGTCTGCTTCTAAGCTATGTACCTGGTGACTGCTATTTACCTTTACTGTAAGGTAAGCTGGGATAATTAAACCTGGGTCTGAAATGCTCCCATGCAGACTTGCACCGAAATTCGTGGCCAGAAAATGGCAACTCCTTGTTTTTATATTGGTTGTAATTCTGAGCACTGAGGCTGGGCATGGTGGCCAGGGTTCTCAGAAGGTGGTATGTTCTATAGTGATCTTCCAGTGCTTGCCGAAGCACACAGAAATGCCACTTTTTTGTAAGCAACTCCTGAGGACTTCAGTTTTTTCAAGTAATTTTTATTTACAGGTCAATATTTGAATGCAGGTACCTGAACATAGATGTATATTGTCCAAGGAAGACTTTAAATTTGTTTTTGTTTTGGTGTCACATGGGTTTAGATAAGAGCTAAACTACAACTTAGTCTACCAGGGAAACATCAGCACATACAAGATTCAGTCTAAATTTAAGATACACTATCAAAACCATTTAGCACTTTATGAAAGGAACAAAATGAATTTTCAGTCACTGGGAGTGTCTGTGTTGTGTCCTTCATCATTCTGAAAAATGGGAGCACTATGCTGAGGAAATCCCTGATGCGCAAAAGCCAGTCTGAATAATTAAAAAAAAAAAAAAAAAAAAAAAAAGACTATACAAAAATGTCCGTATTCTGGGATTATCCTGCAGTGCTTCTTGGAATAAGGTCTGAAGAACAATGGAGATGTTTTTAATTCTTAAGTTTATTTGATTGACAAGAAAGTTTAATGGAAACAGATTGTTTAGCAAATGGAAATTATACCATTGCTTGCCTATTTTGTTGCACATGATGCCAGTGCTTAACTGGAAGCCAGTCCTGATTTTCTGATTTTCCATTCATTTACAGAATTGTTTTTCCTAAATGAATATTCTGATATAAAAGCTATGGATTCTCAAACTCCAAAGCATTTGATAGTAGCACATGATTTTACATTATCAAATTCTCCTAACCAGTTATGCCGCTGTCTTGGAGGAAGTCATGCAGAAGATGAAGTATTCTGCGGTGCAGAAAACAACCATCGCTGTATTTTTGTTTGAGGCATTGGTGGCCACAGAGAAAAGCATGCCCTTTTTAGCCCATTGCTCAGTTGTTTCCCCAAGAGGAAGCCAGGCAATGCTGGCAATATAGGAAGGCTTTTGTTTTACCAACATGCCTCGCGTCAGCCAAAGGCAAAACTGAAATATAACACTAATGAGGATGAATGACTGTGGATAACACTTCGGTGCACTGTTGTTTCTCGTGTGCCACCCACTGTCTCATTTTCTCTGTTTTCACGTTTCTGGACAGCAAAACGTTCCCAGGATTTAGCACTTTGGCGGAGATGAGTTTCTTGTATGACCTGCTCCGTTCGCGGCGTTTTCCACCTGACCCTCAGCTTCGCCCCTTGGGAGGTCCTGCCAGCGGCTGATTTCTGAGATTCTGAGTGCAATTACTTGCCACCAAGCGGGACCATGGGGGCCGCGGCCACCTCCCGTGGGAACACGGCCACCTCCCACGCTGCGGCAGCGCGGGGCGCGGCGCGTCAGCCCCGTCCGCGGTGCCCCGGGGAGCGGGGCGGGCCACAGCCGGTCCGGAGGGAGCTTCTGCCCTCAGCCTCTTCGACACGGTGACCCCGCCCGTGTCTGTCGCCCCTCGCCTCTGACGCAGGGTGGCTGCCGTGTCTTTGCCGGTACGCGGCGGCATTTCCCTGGCACCGCTTGTCCCCTCAGTGCAGGCGCGGTGCGGCGTTTGGGAGCCGGCAGCGTCCCCTCGCCGGCACACACCGCCAGCGGGCTGCTGTGCTGCGGGGCTGCGGCTACATCACATGGCCGCGTAAATGCTACAGCTATTAATTGCTGCTACATCTGTGGTCACTGGTAGATGCAGGCGGTGTGGGCATCCCCCTCTAGTTCTGTGTGTTTGCTCAGAGGAGTCTTCCTTTGCTCTCTTTGGAGCTGTTTTGTTTCCAGTTTCTTAAAATCTGCCCATGAATGCTGCTATTTCATTATGTGTTTGTGGTATCACTGCAGAAGGAACTGCAGTTAGTAATTTCTTCAGGGCAAGCACAATGCCCCATTGCCTTTTTACTATACCTGGCACAGCAGGGACCAGATGCCAGTTGTGAACACTCAGCTTCTAGCTGCAAAAGTACAGCAGCCATCTACCAAACAGGAGATATCTGAGGATAGCTGCAGTTACAGGGAAGTAACTAAAATGTCGTTTCTCTGATCCACATAAATGCTTATTTGAAATCTATCTCTGTGAGATTTCTCAAACCCAAATTCAGATTATAATTATTAAAAACCATCAGCATTTTACTCCTTGTTCTTGCCTGCCTGAGCTCCTGCTACTGTCACCAACCATCAGGATCATGGAAGGCCAGAAAAGAGCATTTAGTGGTAGAATAGTCAAGAATATTAAAGATATTTCGTTGAAATATATGTACTTGTTTAAATGTCTCAGTTAGGCTCTGAATGCAATGAAGTTTTGTTGTATGCACAGCCAGCAGCACCACCCTGCTGCTAGGAAAATGTGATTTCCATAAAATATCTAACAGCTTTCATGTTTTTATTTGCAATGGAGTTTGTCATCATTATTGTAAAATCCAAGTCCTGTGTCAGCATGTGGAATGGAAAAGAGACTTTTTGCTACTCCCTGCTCAGCCCTTAGGCTGAAATGCTATTTGGACCAGAATTCTGACTTTTCACACACTTTTTCTTTAGGGTTTTCTTCTAAAATCAGTGAAGCCATTAGAGATATAAAAGAGCACTGAAAATGAATAAAAATTCTAGATTTTATGGGACACATATGAAAGCCCTCAGAAATCAGTAAGAAATATGATGTGAATGTAAAAGTCTGGCATAGGCAGGCCTTGCAGTTGAATGAACTGATCAACATCAATGTTAAGCAATATTCTGCAGGTAGGTATGTATGTAGAAATGGGGGAAAACATTTTCTTTAAGTAAAAATATACTTTATTGATAGTATACAGATGGACCAAGGTTTAACAAATTTCAACTATGTTGTAACTCAGCTTCTGTAAGGCTTTCCACAGGGTCCCTGTTGACACCCTTATCTCCCAGTTGGAGAAACATTGGTTTGAAGGCGGGACTATTTGGTGGTTAAGGAATTGGCTGGTTGGATGCAGCCAGGGGATTGTGAGCAGTGGCTCTTATGTCTGAGTGGAGGCCAGTGACAACTGGTGTCCCTCCAGGTTCTATCTTGGGACTGATTGCTCTTCGATATCTTCCTCAGTGACACAGAGAGTGGCATGGAGTGCATCCTCAGCAAGTTTGCAGATACAAAGCTGAGCAATGCAGCTGACACAACAGAAGGAGGGGATGTCATCCAGGAGAACCTGGACAATCTTAAGGGCCCACAAGTCCTCACAAAGACATTCTGAAAGAGTTGGCATTGTTTAGCTTGTAGAAGAGAAGGCACCAGGGAAACTTCATTGCAGTCTTACATGACTTAAAAATTGCTCATAAAAAAGAGGGAGAGCAGCTTTGTACATGGATACAGAGTGAGATAAGGGGAAATGGTTTTAAATAAGAGAGGTTTAGGTTAGATGTCTGGAAGAAGTTCTTTACTCAGGGGCGTTGTGAGAAACAGGAATACGATGCCCAGAGAAGCTGTGGATAGTTCATCCTTGGAAGAGTTCAAGGCCAGTTTGGGTGATCACCAACCTGATCTAGTGGATGGCATCCCTGCCAGTGGTGGAGTGGGATTGGAACTCAATGGTCATTAAGGTCCCTTTCAACCCAAGCCATTCTGTAATTCTGTGTATTTATCTAAACTTTGTGAATCAGCCATAGTACAGTCTGCCACAATGTAACATGCAAGAACATTTATTTATCTAATGCTAGAGCACTCCTTTTTAGGTGCATTAAGTGACATATACATATGAGAGTTTATTTAGTATTTCATCTGCATTGGTCAGCTGTGTCAACTTCCAAAGGATTTAAAAACACTTTCCTATTAAAATTACTGTGAAAGTGACAATTTAAAAGTTCTGTTTTTTTAAATTTTTATAAGCAACATGCTAAAGACTACTTGTCAAGGGATTACAATTTAGCAACTATTTTCTGGCATAATCCTACATTTGAGAATTTTTAAGTAGCTTTGTACTTTATTAGAATCTCTCCTAAAACAGTGAATGAAGTCAGAGTCACTCATCATGTTGGCTTCATTACTAATTGATAAACCAGTGCCTTCAGATGATGCCATCCCATTTAATGAATTGCTGATGATCCCCATTGACTGCATCTGTATTGAAAACACAAAAAGAAGTCCAACTTGTAACTACACATAAAACAAAACTTGAAAATACTACTGCAGAAGACAATTGAGGTGTCACGACATTGGGCTGTGCTACTCCAGATCTTTCACATGCTTAGTGAAGATATATGTAAAGGTTCTTACATAGAATAACATTGTCTTTTTATCCTTATGGTATCTGCAACTTTTAAACGAGACTGAAATTTCTGGGTACACTAGTAATGAATACTTATCTGAGTTTAAGTAGAGGAAGCCTAAGGATTTGGTAATCCTTATTTCCTCTTGAAGTATTATAGCAAATCAGTCTTGAGATTTTTAAGCCATTTATTTTAATGCTCTCTGTGAAGGGAAGCTCCTAACATGGTTTATTTAATCAGCTCCAAGGTTTATTTAACCTGGTGAATTCTGCAGACTGTGATCACCTCTCAGAGTAGGTGCTTCACAACAAAGCAAGTTCAGAATTTTCCTGTTTTAACAAAAAAACACAGATGCAAAATATGGAGTGCATTAATTTTTTGTAATGATGTTTCTACCCTGTGGTATATTCATGGTACAGAGAAGTCAATATTTCAAAGATTTCCCTTTTAGTAATACCTTCAAAGGTGTTTTAGAAAAAATAAAGCGGGTAAATATACCAAAATTGTGTAGCTAGTTTAGAGTTTGCTTCAGTTACAGAATGAAGCAAAGGTCAACTTTGAAGTTGAACACTTCTGAACTTTAGGGCCATTTTAACCCAGACCCATGGCTGCATTTGGATGATGGAGTTGCCATTTCCATTTAAGATCTATTTCCATTTGTAACTTTGAGTCACCCTAACCAGGACTGCATTTTATCATAGGGTACAATTCAGCCTATTCTAGTGATGAGCTTTTTAAAAATTGTATTCCCCACCTGTGTTCATGTAGTTGAAACGTGATCTACTAGTGTAAGGTACTAGTTTATTAATCACTGTTTTTAGTGAAACAGACACCCTGGCAGTGTAGCCATTTTAGAGAATGGGCACACAGATTTCATTTATTCAGCCAAAACTAGTTAATTTTAGATATAAATGCACAAAAAAAAAAAAAAATTCAAAGGCCAGGACTTCTATCTAGTAATGAGAAGACAGAAATGGAAATAATAAAGAATTTCATCCAATGATTTATATGTGATCTGCCATAATTTGGAAAGGAGTTTTGAAATTGTTTTGTGACTGACATCAGACTTAAATAATGCCACTGTTGTCTTGAAGAACTTACCCCAGCATAAAAGTATTGCTTTAGAAAGGAGCTCTTTGCATAAGACAGCAGGAATACTTAAATTCCTTAGAATGTAAATCCAAATAATTATTAAGCATTTATTATGGTTTACCCACATCTTCTTTACTGGCCTAGAAAACTCAAGTCATTACTGGCTCATACATGAAGCTACAAAAGGCTCTAGTCTTTGTTCTCGTATATGTTGTTCATATATGTCATATTAATAAAATATTGCCTCACAGGTATGGACTCCTATAATGCCATCTACATATCAGCCAGTCTATAACTAAGTCACATCCTCTGACAGAAAGACGACTGTATCTGTAACAAAGTCATTCACTTTGATAAAAAAGAGCCTGTGAGCCCAAGTGGGAACAGACAATTGCCCGCTTCCTGAAGTCACCCTGCCACATAACAGGTATAAATAAAAGCTACATCAAAAATCTTGCCTTTTCTGTTATTTTCTCCACTCCAGTCTTCAGCTGATGTACCATATTGCTGATTTCCTTAGCCTTGTTAAGGCTGTCATCAGGTAGCTGTTGATGGTGCTCAATATGCTGGTTAAAGTGGGAAAGTGGTTCTTTCCAGGCTTGCAAAAGTTTCAGTATCAGGTGAGTTAGTTCTTCTCTCTTATAATTGAAACAATAAGGGAATATCTCTGTTACTTTGCAGCAGATCATCTGAATACTCTTGGTTTCATTGTGAAATCTGAGTGAGATTAAGATTTACATCTGCAATTCATCACTTAAACACCACTCTATCTCTGCTATTTGTGTGTATATATATATATAACACCCAGAAATTGTGTTTGTTGTGTTTTGTGCTATGAGCAGGGCCTCATCTCCCATCACCCTTCCAGGGGACCTTCTAGAAGGACATCCTGGGGGAAGCTCCTCACTCCATCACAACCAAAATCCAAAATGTTAACATTTGTCTGTCTCCTAGAGACAAAAGTTTTTCCCAGTGGTGTACCCCAACACCACAATTTGCTTTTCCTCTGTATGAACAAACACTTCCTACTCTTCTCTGAACTAATAATGATGTTTTTCTCTTTGCCGTCACAACTGTGATGTAAACAAATTTGCTGTTCTTTTCCCCTTACCTCACTATCGATTCAGAGATGACTGCTATTTCTTTCTCCTGACTGCTTTTTGTGCTTTGCAGTGATACTGATTAATTTAACTTCATTGCCACACACACAAGTTTCTAAGTTTCTGTTCCACAGTTTGCCTCAACAAAATCAAAGGATGTCTGTCAGTCGTTCTCATGAAGTACTACTGCAATATCCCTATTATAACCAGTATATACGATCCAAGCATAGGGAACCACATGCAGATTTAAAATTCAACTAATTTAAGATTCATAGGCAATACTTCTGTGATGTGCACCTGTTTGGGGTCAAAACTTAGCAACCTCTTTAATCCAGATTGTTGATTAAAGCATTAAAACCTCTCTGCCTATCTCCTGCCCGACTGGACTGGGGGACCATTACAGCATGACGAATGAGACATTTTGGGGTTCTGACAGGACAGGAGGTATATTGCCCTTTCTCCAGGGGAGAAGAAAGAAGGCGATGTGACCCGAAGTGTGACCCTTCCAGTCCCCCAAGCCTCGCGGTACCCCCTTCTGCCCTGTCTCTGCCCACCGTCGCCGCTGTTGCCCTTACCGGGATTTTTTGGGCGTACTCTTTGCCGTTGGGTGTCAGCATCCCCGATGTGTGGCACTTCCGAGCGGGTCTTCCCAGCTCGTTGTCACGGGGGGGAAAGTGTTTTTCCTACGGGGGAAGAACACCTAAACGCACACCGAGAGCACCACCACCCCCTGCATCCCCGCACCTTTTCCCCTATCCCGGCCGTCGGCAGCCGCTCCCAGGGCGGAGCAGCGCAGCTCCGCGGCGGCGGGGCCGGCCCGGCACTCACCAGCTCGGCGTACAGCGCCGCGGAGAGGCTGTGGATCCTGCCCGAGTGCCGGATCACCCGGTCGAAGAGATCGGCCACGGTCAGGGGGTGACAGCCGGCGTCCCCCGGAGCCCAGAGCAGCAGCCACAGCAGCACAAGCGCCGCACCTGCGGCGAGGGCGGAGCGCCGGGCTGTGCCCCCGCCCGGCCCCTCAGCGCCTCGCCCCGCCGCCCGGGCGGGGGCCCCGGCCATGGCGCTGCGGAGCCCGTGCCGGGCACGGAGCGGCTGCGGTCGGCCGGCGATGTCCCCGCATCTCCTATATATGCCGGGACTCACGGCGATGACGGGTGTCTCCCCTGACGTGCGCAGCCCTCGGCCACCGTGAGCCAGCCCGCCCGGAGCGGGGCTCACGGCTCGGCGGGCGGACGGGAGCGTCCCTCGCACCGACGGGACCCGCTGTTCTCGGCACAAACGGGTCTCCCGGGCTCGGTGGTGGGTCTGCCGCCGAACCCCAGCCGCCCGGCCGGCCCAGCCCTCCCGTGGGCAGCGCGGGAGCGGCTCCGGGCCCCGCACAGAAGTGGAGTGGTCAGCGCCGTCCCAGAGAGCCCGCGGCCGCCGAGAGGGTAGGGATGGGGAAAGGAGACCCGGAACATGAATTGTTTGTGTCCGTGGTAATGGAGTTTACAAAAGGACAAGAATGGGCAGAGTGACGGGTAGGAAAGAAGCCTCGTTTGATGATATTCATCTCTCAGCTATCTGCTTTTCCTGCTCCATTGGAAGTGATGAGAGGTAAGGCTGCTGAAGGTGTAACAGCTGGTGACTGCATGTTTGGTAGTGCAAATATACCTCAGGATGGTTGGTCCCACGAGGCTAAATGCTCAGGGAGTAGCACATCAAAGGGCTTAGATCAGGGTCCCTAAAGGGGTGTAAGTCCTGTGGACATGGTTGGTGTCCTCTATTTAGGGGCATGAGATACTGAGCAACCCTCAGGACACATAGCAAAAGTTGAGATGCTGGTCATGAGGAAAATTAGTTGACTCTGCCCTTCTTCCCGGGGTTTTTCATTGCCAAGGGAAAAGTCTACTTAGAAATGAGGTTACATGTGACGTGAAATTGTTATCTTTTCTCCCCAGCCATTATGGTGGAGTTATGTATCTGTTTTCTAGCCTATGAATCCTCATTTCATTTATGGAAAATGGAAGGAATATACCTCTGCCAGGATGGTGATCATCCTTCTCCCCCCTTTTAAGGGCAGCTGGTTGACTAGAACTCATTCTGGAGGTAGAAGACATGAGTTTGACTAGTTCTTGGCCAAGATGAAATGGAACTCTATCACTTATACTCTATGTGGATACTAAAAACTGGTAGAAAACAACTAGAGGTAGCTACTTCTCTAGGCAGATACTAAAAGTAATTGTCTGCCAGTGCTTCTGCATAAAATCAAGGTGCATTTCCAATCGACTCAAGTTTTGAAAGGCTGATAGCCCAATGGGTCTAAAGGATACTTTTAATCCCTCATTTTTTAGAACTTCTATAATTCATCTTAAAAACAGTTTACTAAGATGTTCCTAATGATCTACACTATCCAGCAGTTCTCATTCTCTTACGTCTGCAATGTCTCTAATGAATAAAACAGTGCAGGAAATTTCAGTGTTAAGTGCTGCTGAGCCAGTTCTTAATGAATTGCCATATTACCAACATGGCAATAGCTCTGAGTTCTTTGCTAGCTGATAAACTGCTTAATGGCTTGTGGTCCAACTGAAGACTGGGAATATTAATACTAATTAGGTCTAATAATTATCAGAAAACAAGCAATCATGCATATGACATCTGAAAATCATTGGTACTCTGCATATAGGAAGCACATGGATCAATGACTTACTTTTATATAGCCATTTTCTTTTATTTTTCATGTGTCTTGGAGGAATCCTGATATATGCATAGCTTAAAAAGGTTCTTTAAAATATTATATTTTTAAGTTTTGAAGGAGCAATGAACTTAAACTGTGAAAAATGTAAATTATTTGAACAGCAACCCTGCTCCTTCCTTGCTTGCCAAAGATTTATAGTGCAAGATCAACTGGAGTTCATTATGTATTCTAGAATCACTCCTGAATTTATATAATGAAGAAGTAAAAGCTAGAATGAAAAGGTTTGTTTCAACCAAATAGGTATCGATTTGAATTTTTTCCTATAACAACAGACACATTTTACAGCTCAAGAAGGGACACGTCACACACTTCTGCTCTGAAAGTTGACAGTACAAACTCTTGAATAAAACAGGATGAAAATTATGCAACCTGCATCTTAAAATGGAAATGAAAAAAGAATTGGCTACCTGCTTAAAGGAGTAAACTATTTTCTGAGGGCTGGATCTCAGATCTGTGTTTTTTGAGTTCTGTAAACATCATCACTTTATGTAGAAATGTTTGACTTTTCTCTTCTTACTTCTCTGCTCTTCTCTGTCTTCTCTATGGAAACAGCTGTCCAATTCATGTCTCCCTGCTTTCATATAGGAATCACTAAACTTGCTGATTTTGTCTTGATTTGTGTTGCTCTTGACTGTTGCAATCTTGAGACTCCAAAGACATACAAAATACAAGGTAAGTAAAAACACAAAGTATTTTTCATTAAATCTATTGATATAGCTGGGAAAATGGAAACAATGCTTTTAGGCAATGTGAGCTTTTTCCGAGTAAAGCTGAAAAACTGTCTGCTTGATCAACTATCCATCTTTAAAAAATCATTTGTTTGCAAACCACATCTTACTCTGGGTTTTATATTGCTTGCCTTTATATCTTTCTTCTTCTCCTTCCTCTCACTCTTCACAGTATAAACAATTTTTAGTCCCTTCATCTTAAAGGAATTGGTTCTTGTCTCCAGTTGTCACTCTGGGCAAAATCCTTTCCTATCCTCAATCTCATTAAATAACTTCACACAGTGAGAAGTTGCTTCCATTCACTAATTCACTAATCCCTGAGTGGTGGTGCATGGTTTTGTCTGTTGATTCTCAGGTGAGCTCAAGGTGATGAATACAGACTGAGCTAGGGCAGAGAAATCTCATTTTCTGTTTGCAGATGTAGCCCAGGAGCTGAGAGAGCATGTGCTTGACACATCAAATGGAGCAGGTGTGCTGCTTCTTTTCTTACTCCTCTGCTGGGCAGCCTTGTACAGACATTGCATTTTTGCCTCCCTTGGGGCTACAGAGATGTCTACTCATTGTGACTGTGATTGTAGCACAGAAGAAGGGAGAAACATCTTTTTGAAACATCTGCTCTATTCCAACCCTCTGAAAGAAGATTAGTTCCTTAGCTGGTGTGCTGGCTACTCATGGGAATGAACTCCTGTGCTATTTTAGGCAAGCCCTGTATGCACATAAAGATTAAGTAAAACAGAAGATATAGACCCAGTTACAAATTCAGGTACCTGAAGTTCTGGAACCCTTCATTATTATTAAAATGTGTTAATTTACATCCTGCTAAAGTGGTAGAATCAATTGTGTAAGGACAGATTGAGCTCTATGTGAAGTGCCTGAACAGAATATTGCCATGCTAAACAGATATTACTGTAAATTGATTATGTTTGCCATAAAATGATTTACATCATCATCCAAATCAAGTGGGAAAATCAATGTCCTAATGCTTTATTCATGAACTGATTTTTTTTAGGATATTGTTTCAATTTTTTTTTAAGAGGAGAACATTTCTATTCTCATCTCTGTGGGCCTCAGTGAGCTTGCTCGCTGTGTGAATTTAGATCTATCTGATAGAAGATCTTCACTGAAACATGAAAGGGTAATACAGCCTATGAAATATTGGAATTTTAGGTCCTTTTCTACACAAATTTTAGTTTGTGAAATTTAATTATTTGAAATTTACATTATATATTTTATACAAAAATTTTGTATATTTCAGTTTTGCAATTGGTCTTGAATGTAGCCTGGAAAAACAAAGAGGATTTGAGCATGAAAGGCAGAATCTTTAAAATATCTAATGTTATTTAGACAATGAATTTTTAGGAGAAAAAAAGTTCTGCATGCTGGTTGTTCGATTCATTGGAAAATGCTCTTACTTATAAATGCAAAATATTTCTAAAATATATTAAAAATTTATTTTGAAAAGAGAAAGACATTATTGAATCCTACTGCTTGAATATTTACAAATGTTCTTACTGTCTTAACTTTGCTAAGAGTGATGAGGTGTCATATTTTACTAGCTGCAGGTTTTGGGGAATCCTACAACAGAACTTAATTTTCCTCTAAACCACTATAAAGGAACCTGTCTTTTCAAAAGAAGCTTCACCCCTAGCTATAAAGGTGCATCTTCATCCTTTCTACTTCTTACAGTGTCCATATAGGATGGTGTACATTGTGTTTCTGATGTGCTGTAATAATAGTATTTCAAGCTTAGCTGTATTTCTCCTGATATGAAGTGTGTCACTGCTGTTTCAAGAGGATCAGGACTAACATAACAAAAAGATGTATTAAATTTTAGAGGAGATGGGCTTGTATTTGAGCAATCTTTTTGTAGAGAAAAACAAGAACTATGTATTTAGTGTTTGTAACTGCATCAAGCAAAAATGCATTCTTTAGCTCATGATCAGAAATTGCCCGGAGATAAATTTCAGGCAAAGCCATTACCTCAGTTCTGAGAATTTTAAGAAAATACAGATATCTCTGTCACACAAAGGTGGCAATTTCAAGGCCACGTCCCGATGCCCACTCAAATCTCCAATCAGTTTTAATAAACACTGGGTTAGACCATCATGCTCGTGTACCTCCACTAATTCTAGTGTATTTACTTTTGGTTCACTGATGTCACAAAGATGAGGTTTGGGTCCCGAGTCTACATTATTGATAAGCATTTGCTGTTGAAAATGATCTGCAGCCCCCAGGGTTAATTCAGTAATATCCATCTGCAAAGAATACATGCTATGTCCTCTGTTTAGGAAATCAAATTATTTAGAGCATTTAGTGAAGTAGGGAAGAAGATGCTATGACTGTCCAGAGATTTGAAATTATGCTTCATTTAAATTGTAACTTCCTATCTGCCACCATATTGAAGTCATCATTGTAGAACAGAGTCTTGTCAGAGGTACAAAAGGTGCAAGTTTCTTATGAGTGTAGTATGGACATAACCTAACTGCAGTTAATTTAACATCTGGCTAGTGTCAGGTGTTGCCAAGGTGTGCCTTCCCCACTGACATAATATTTTACAGCAGAGGAGTTGGCAATATGGCAAGCTTTGCTTTTTTCATAGCAGGACTCACAGGGAAAATGACATAAATATATAGGTTCTCCATTTGAAAAATAATTTGTAGTTTCTGCTACATTCTTTTCATATTCTCAAATATTATCAAGGCATTTGTTATTATGAAACACTCCTTGCTGAAGCTAGAAATACTAACTATGCTATGGAATCTTACTTTGCCCTCTTTGTGTATAAAAGCTAATATGTTTAATGACATGATTGAATGGTACTTTTTCTCATGGTTTCTACTTTGGCTTATTCAACTGAATAAGTGACCATTGAATTTTGGTTTTCCCCTGTTGTTCACTGTATGCTTTCATGCCTTCCTTACTACTCACTGTTCCAACCCATTCTGAGTACATAATCATTTTCCTTTTGGAATCTCTCTATTGCTCTCAAGTATATGTCTGTTCATACACATTAGTTAATTTATTATCCCAGCATATTCCTGTGGTGGATGGATGCTATCATGCCCATTTTGTAGATAAGTGAAGAGGCACAGTAAAATTACGTACTTATTTGTATAGTCAATTTGCCATTCAAAGGATATGAAGAGTTCTTGAAGAAAAGCCTCAAATCAGATTATGAAAGCTTAATATATAAGTAATATCTTTATTGAACTCAGTTATAAATATCTTTTGCTTAGGTCCTAGCTCTGCTCTTCTGAAGATACTTCCTTCACCACAACCACAGGAGAAAAAAAAGGTAGTTTCACCCAGCTCTGCTTGGAACCCTAAGGTCTATTTTCATTTTTCTTGTAAGGCAAGAAGTTGATAGCAGTGGTAAGTTATTATTCATCTCTGGAGAAGGGGGAAGATATTTGCTGACACTAAGGTTGCACTAAGTGAGACCTGGGAATATTTTGTTCCATCTCAAACTGTAAAGGGGCTGTGCTGTAGTTAGACAGAACGGTCAGTCTTGTCTCCAGTACTGAGACATCAATACATGGTAGGTATTCCTTTCACCAAATATTTCTAGTATATGGATATTTTCTCCAGTTCTCCTCTGCATTTGTGTTTTGAGATACCTGTTCAACCTGTTGCATTCTTTTTCCTACATCTTTTAGAAGTCTTTCTCCTCAGACTTAGCTTCTAGTTATCCTATCTGCCTCATTAATATCTAATCTTCTCTTCCTCGCACCAGCTTTTTGCCCCATTCTATTTGCTTTCCAAATAGTCAGGTGTGAAGCTTGACAGAATATACCTGAAGCTTGGAAGGGAAAATTCAGGTCCTGCTCTCCTCTACCTGTGCTTCCCAAACTGCTTTACATGGGACTGGTACACATCATCTGTATATTTGAATTGGGCAAATTCTTCTTTCATGGTTTCAGAGCACAGCATGGAGACAAGATGGTGCCTACTCTGAATTAAGGGTCATAGCCAAAATCTTTTATCCCTTTGTAGTTTAGAGCTGCATCATCTTTGGGATGAAGTATGTTGAATGGAGGAAGGATTGCTTAGAAAGTTTCTGCTAATACCAGGATGGTTATATTGCATGGATACAGAGTGCTTTCCTTTTCCAGATGGTTACATATTGACAAAAAGAGGGTGAATTTGCACAAGAATAGAAAATACTTATTGGAGCTTAGAGTTTACTGTTGAGCTCTACATGGCTTCTGTGGAACAAATCCTGTTCTCTTAACTTAAAGGCTTTTCTAGTCTCTGCCCACCCCACCCACAGTACCCAGTGGTTGGGGGAGGCAGTGAACCAGATCTCATACTCCTAGGAACTGCCAACAGTATGCACTATCCCACCCTCAGCTTTGGAGGTGTGTTTCAATCATTTACAGATGAAAAAAACACTGAGTGGAAAAGCGAATCTTTCAAGATGGTGCAAAGAGTCCTCCTGGCTGGGAAAAACCCCCATACCTTTCAGTTCCTGTGTTCTAACCTCAGGAATCCTTCCTAGGTGCTCCATGCTGAGAAAAGACTAGTGCACATGCTTTTGACATTTATGTTACAATAAATAATGTATAAAGAGACAAATTATTCAGAATCAGAAAAGAAAAATTGCTCCTTCTTGTTCCCTAGAGGTTTTTTTTGTTTGTTTGTTTTGTTGGTTTTTTTTTTTGTGTGTGTGTGTGTGTGTGTCTTTCCAAATCACTGACTTGAACTTCCATTTATATTCACATGCTTATGGACTTTATTCTTGTGTCATCCCCTGACTGCGGCCGTGTGACAGCATAGTAATAGCGAGAAACCCTGCAGGTTTTCTAACTAAACTGCTGCAAACCGTTTAATAGATTGAAATAAGTGGCTAACCTTCCACTTTCTTATGTAAGATGATGAACATAGATTATTTATAGAGGCTGCTGTCTCTAAATTTGTTTACTGTCACATGGAATGTGTGTCTGTCTTTCACGTGTCTCTGTCAAACTCCTTGGAAAAAATAAACCTACTACCAAATGTTAAGAACCCACTGGTCCTGTTGTGTGTTATAGTTGACAAGGATGAAATATGACATACTTATAATAAAACTAATTGGAATGAGTAATGTGTATATATATATATAATTATCATGCTCATATGTTGACATCTAACTCTTGCCAAAGGAAATAATTAAATAACAAATTACTGAAATGTAACTTAATGCTTCATTCCAGCATTTTCTAATAATCCTTATTGTTCCCAGGACAGGAATTATTTTAAATTGATGGCCAGAATATCCTTTCAAAAGGGAGAAGCAGTCATGCAAATTAAAATTTACTTTCCCCTGTGTATTTGCTCTAACTGACCTTTGTGTGAGAGAAGTGCAGAGAAATAAAAATCCCACTATCCTGAACCAGGCATAACCAGCCAGGAGTATAAGACCCTTCCAGTCTGCTCTCGTCATCTTCTCATCTTTCTGAGAAAAGAAAGACATACACTCCATACTGGAACTGTAGGACCCTTGGAACTGCTGGGTTCTTCTGGACTGTGCTGCAGGGACTAGAGTGTCACTTGCCAAGATCTTCATTGCTCTTGGGAGCAGTACCTCTTGCTCCAGCCAAGCCCAGGAGCAAGAGAAGCTGGAGGCCAAGAACTGTTCTTTCTTATGCACTGATCCTCATCTGCTGGTCCCCATGCTCCAAGGGTGCTGTGGCTCTGTGCTTATCAGTGAGCTCAGTCCTGTCAGGAGACAGTGCTATTTGAATGGCAGAGTTTAAATCACAAGGGATGGGAAGACTCCTTACCCTGACAGTGTTTCTGAAAATGCCTGATGATATTCTGGATTTATATACCAGACACACTATCACCTCTTATTACATATCTGCTGCCAGGGATGGGTTGTTCTAGCTGCAAGCAGCCAGGGTAGAGCCTTTCAGAAGAAAGGGAGATTGAAGCTTTAAGCAGACCAAAGCCAGGTGCAATGCTGTTACAAAGACTTCTGCTCCCCCTGACTCCCTGACCACAGATCCTGTCTGATATCCCTGACCACAAGATGGAATAGAAGAGAAAATATGAGTAGAGAAAAAGGGACTCTGGAAAGGCCTGCTATGGAGCAAAAGGGTTTGTGTTTCTGATTAAATGCATGATGTTTCAAGACTCCAAGTCTAACCAGTCTTGTGGTGTGGCATGAGGTCTGCTCCATTCAACTTCAGCCCTTTCCCAGGGGTTCATAAATCTGTGTAAGGTAGAGGTGACTGGCTGTCACCTAAGACATATCCAAGTAACATTCAGCTCTTTTATTGCTGATAAATCCAATACGGTATAGTTTACAGTATTGAAAAAAGAAAAAAAAAATAGAAGAAAATTTCTGGAAAAAATGGCTTATGCTAAGAGATAATCTGAGAAGGAAAAAGTAAACAGTGTTACAAAAAACATAAGCCCAGCCAGAAGGAACTAAGAACCATTCCTGCAAAAAATATATCAAATTACTTTTCCCTGCAATGACCAATTGAAATGTGAAGCCTGGAAAGAATGCAAGAAATAAGAAGGGAAGCCAGTTTGAGGCTGGAAAACCTGGTGAAAGGAAGCAGATCCCAGATGGCTAAAAATGTTCGGCATTTCAAGCTCACTGCCCAGACTGGTGTGTCACTCAGCAAATGAGAAGAATGAAGAAACTTTTCTTCACCTCTGACCTGGGCTAGAGAAACCTTCATGTAACCATCCTTTCTGATTTTCGTTTCCCCTTTACTTAACAAGAGACTGTTTATAGTGTTGGGGATACTTTTTAATGTCAATTGAGAAAAATCTGTAGGAAATAAAATTATAAGGAAACTTAACTCTGTAACTCAGTGTTATCTTATGGATGTGTTTTTGGACTTTTCAGTTGTTCTTAGGTATGCAGGTGTTGATGTTTGTACAAAAATGAATGAACCATCACATGGTCAAATAGACAACTGTATCTGGCATTAAGAAATAAATTACAATTGTGCATCACCAGCTATCAAATGTATCAATGACAGTTTCTATCAGTGAAAACTTGTCCTACACTTTGTTGTAGAATATGTAAACCCTGAAGGAACCATCACAGGCAGACTTATTAGCAAATGCTCCTTTCTTTAAACTACACACAGAATATGTTGACAGTGAAACTTGCTAAGAATGTGTTTGATTTAGAATTACTGAATCAAAGACTCTGAGATTTTTATAGGGAAGTACATTGTCACAACATCTTTCTTATTTATTTGGGGCCATTAATCATCATGCTAAGGCTTAGCAAGAACAGTTCTGGTGGGTTTTTGAATGTGTATAGATTTTGAGCTACAGCTATTTCCTTGTTGTTCTCTCCTGACGTGACAGTAATATTTTCCTCTCTGTCTTCCACTGTCAAGTCTCTCATGTAAATGTATGTAAATACAGAAGTTACTAAGTATGACATTAAACAGCCATACTAAGTTATAGTAACTATTTGCTTGAATAGCGATATGAGCCTGAAATAATGTCATTAAAATGATGTGGTTGTCTGTTTCTTTGTCAGTGGCACAGTATGTCTTTAGAAGGGAAAAACTGTCAAAGAAAATTAATATAAAGACATTGGGTCTGCAGAGTATAAAAATATATGTGTGGCTATGAATGTCTGCTAGCTGGACTGACCAGTCTGACAGCTGCAGGATTACTTAAAGTTACTCCTGAGTACCTCTTGGAGTTCAAGCCTGAAATCTTAAGGGCTATATCCAAATAAGACCTTCCGCATCTGTGGAGATTCCCAGTAGGGTGGTCAGAGGAACTGACAGCAGCAAGGAAGTCCTGCACAACCACCTCTGATATATTGGAAGATGGAAGCTGAAATTAAATTCTCTCAGTTCAGATTTGCCATTGTACTTGGGATTCTCAAGTACATTTGCCATTGTACTTGGGATTCACATCCAGTGCTAATGCAAAATTAACTCCAGGCAAGATTTTAAACAAATTATTAATTTGAAATAAAGACTATTAATAATACCAGTGATGTGACAAATTATATAAATTAAAATGAGGATTTTTGAAGTCTGCAGTGATAGTGAATAGGTTGATTTTTCAATTTCCTCTGAAATGTGCATTGTATATCATTTATTGGGTAAGAACTGTGCTTTGGAGTCACGTTGTTATCTAAGTAGTCTGACATTTATAAGATGATTTTTCAAAGGGGCAAAAATAAGAGAGCAGCAAAGAGATGGCAAAGTCAGTGGGAGCTCAAGTCAGGGTCTTTGAAAATGTTATCTTTAATGTTTTTTAGGTAACGGATAAATATTTTCTGAGAAGCTCAGTCCATTGTTTAACAAGTTAATATTTTGTCTTTGCCCATTAGCAAATATTTGACTCATACAATTCAAATCATTAAAAATGTGCTTCAAGCATGAGCACGTGTGGAACTAATTTTTGTCTGTTGTCCTTATCATGTGGTAGATTTTCAGTGGTTAGGAGACATTGAATGAGTCACTTCATAATGCAAGGTTAAATGAGGATGATCTTGACTAGAGCTTATACTGTCTTGAAGGGAAGGAGGTCACAGCACAGCTTTTTCTCCATTATTCTATAAATTTACCTTAATTTTGACCTGTAGAAGTAACCTCTAGTTAGGCAATAGGGAATTTTGCTTTTATACTTACTTAATTTTAGTCATATTTGTCTTTGGATGTTGGCCTCACTGTTTTTGTTGTAATTTGCGGTATTTGTCAGTTACATGATAAAGTGAAGTTGATATGAACTAAAGGCTACCAAAAGCCACTAAACTCAAGTCAATCATAAGCAATAAATCCAAAGATGGTATAGCAGTAGTGGTTTATCTTGTAACGAGATTTTTTTTTTTCCAACAGCCATGTTTCTTATCTATTGCACATGGTACGTGTTGCCTTTACTGTCCAGTTTTTATCACTGAAATTTGACACAGCAACACTGACCTCCATGGGACTGTGTTTGCTTAATAGCAGTAAATCTCCCAACTCTGACAGGAAGATTTGATAATTTCCTTGTGGATTAGAGTTTCATGTGGGCCTGAAAGATTTTAGCCTGCTAAGCAGCTGCGAACTTTTTCCCAAGGAGAAAGTTTCTCAAGAAATAATCTTGGTAAACAACTATCCTTTCTCAAAACAATCTTTCTCCAGGTGGTGTTTTGCTGTTTCTCTAGTTTAACCAGTGGCATTAAAGAGGTGTAGTTCCTATTCACCAATCATGTTAAATTCATATCGGAACACCTTATAAAAGGTAGTAAGAATTTAGATTAAAAAAGCCTTCTTTTCTATACTCTTTGCCTTCTGAAATATTTGGAAGGACTTTCATGTCCTACAGTGACAGTTTTGTTTTCTCTTCTACAGATAACTACTCCAAAACATTTCTGAAGAGAGAAAATGGAGGATACCAGGGAACTGAGAGCTGGGTGTTGGACAGCAGAAGCAGAGCAAGGTTGGATATTAGATAACAGCTAATTTTCAGCTATGATCCTTTACCCACACCCTAGTCCAACCTTGACTCGAGTCAAAGAGTGATGCCATAGTATTTTACACTCAATTTGAAGACCTTGAGGAGGATCAATGACCAGGATGTCAAGTCTGGAGGTGATGGAAAAGTGTCTCTGGTGAATCAGGAACTAGCACTGAGCAACATAATGGATACAGTGACACTGAGGCTAATGAAGCATCAAGAGGAACAAGAAAAAGGAGATGCAAAAAAATGTAGTGGGAATGGAGAGGAAGAATGGCAAAGTATAACCAGCCCTGAGGAGCAGTGTGACTGTCTGCCCTGTGGCATTGTCAACTATCAGGATACCCTGACACAAAACAGGACTACATATCCTCAGTGGGGTCTCTGGGAAGCAGATGGAAGTGACACAATATAATGAAAATGCAAAGGGGAAAGATGAGGCCATTCAGTCAATTTATTAGGGTATTTGTTGACCAGGTTGGAGAGAAGAGCACTATTAAATGGGAAGTGGTGGATTGGCTCACTTATGAGCAGAGTGGGTCACTGGGGGTGACAGAATTACTAGAGATGGATAGATAATGTTTGCTTTGGCTTGATAAAGTCAGTAGGCCACCTGCTTTGATAAAAGTTAGATTACATTTTAGCACAAGTGAAAAGGTAGCTGAAATTACATGGAATTCAACTGCTGAAAGCAGATTCATTTTTCAGTCCTCCTGGGAAGAATAAATCAAATCCAAATAAAAGTGGTAGCTTCCAGAAAAGGAAAAATCAGTCAGTATGACTTCTACACAACCAAGTATTCATCTGGCCGAAACAAAAAGCCATTCAAACAGTGCATCCTTAATTGAATGCAAACATACCAAGGTTCCATGATACTTGGAGATGTTTTGATTTAATGTGTATGGTATTTAATGTTATATTCCATTTTCTTACACAGAAATGTAAATGAAGAGGAAGAATTGCTTCTAAACAAACACATTGTCAGAAGAGTTTAGCATTTATTCAATTACACATATATATATAATCATATTTACAGCCACAAGGCCATAACGGAAGATGACATTTTGCAGCTTCCTAAAACTTCACCCAAGTCCTCAGTTTCTTTCCTTATGAATGACATCATCTCTCATTTACTGGAAAATGTTAGGTTTCCAGGGGTAGCTTTTCCAGCAGTGTATGTAATATGGAAAATAACAAGAGACACATTAAAGCTTTTGCAGATGTTGTTATTACAAGCTGTAAATTGTGTAAAATGTTTCTAGAGAAAAAATTCTTAAACAGTTCAATGGTCTTGTTTTCTTTCATCCAAATGGCAAAAGAAAGTGCGTTTTGATATCTAACTCTGCATTGTGGTGACAGGCAACACTTGTATTTGCAATCAAGGAGCTAAATGTCAGCATACAGCTTTTTATTCAGACATGAATTCAGAGGTCCTGGTGAGGGCTCTTCATATATTGACCTACATGTCTAGTGTGTTACTGATAATAGATTTTTAAAGACAGAAAGGCAAAGGAGAAATTGAGATTCAGACCCAGCTACAGCAGTTAAAGCAAAATTGTTGATGGGAAAAGGGTCATCGCTTCAGGAGCTGCTTCACTGCAAATTTACACCTTCTGCCTGTAAATACAGGTAGATAGTAAACAGAGGATTGGCAAAAGTACAATGTAACTCAGAATAAAGAAAAAAATCCCAGTCTCCTGAACAAAAAAACATCTTTCTTTTTATAATGTTGCATCTTTTTCCTTTGCCAAGATTGGTACTGAGGAGTCTGAATTTTATTTCCCTTTTCTCTCCCTCCTCCTCCTCCCAATAACAAAGAAACAAACAACCCCCCCCCCCCCAAAAAAAAACCCAACAAAAAACCCCCAAACCATACCAAAGCCAAACCAGAAAAAAAAAAAAAAGACTGAAGGAGTAGAGAAAGAAAGAAAAAGAAGAGAAAGAAAGAAAGAAAGAAAGAAAGAAAGAAAGAAAGAAGAAAGAAAGAAAGAAATAAAAGAAAGAGAAAGAAAGACAAGAAAGCAAGAAAGAAAGAAAAGAAAGAAAGAAAGAAGAAAGAAAGAAAGAAAGAAGACAAGTATTTTTTAATTTGGAAAAAAAGACTCCAGGAAAATTCAGAGCACAGGGGTTTTTTTCCTTCAAAAAAAGTTGATTTACATAAGACATTCAGTTTAGTGATATTGGCCTGATAGTTGTCTCTAACACGTTTTCTGGATTACTGATCTTTCGTTGCTGTGTACTCAAGGCATTCATTAATAATACTGTACTTCTATTCCATGACTAGATGATATGTCCTATGTCTCTCAAAAAAATTGTTATTACTGTTGTAAGGTATCATCAATTTTATCCTCTCCTCCAATCCATATTACTCTAGTCCTGCAGTGTTACATTTAATTTTCACATTTTGCACATTTTCTACCTCTGTTTCTTTTCTTCTTCTTTTTTTCCATTTTGTTATCTGGTATCAGTGGGTGGTTGGGCACTGGAACAGGCTCCCCTGGGAAGTGGTCACAGCACCCGGTCTAACAGTTCAAGAATTTGGACAATGCTCTCAGGCACGTGGTGTGACTCTTGGGTGTCCTGTGCAGGGAGAGGAGTTGGACTCAATGATCCTTGTGGGTTCGTTTCAACTCAGCACATTCTGTGATTCTCTGAAACCATTGCATGTATCTGCATCTGTGTGAGAAAGGAAGATGTGGAAAGGGCGGGATCAAGGTGTGAAGACAGGATGGTGTCGGGATTATCACACAGAAAAGGATGCTGTGGAATTTCTGGGCTGATGTGAAGGAAAGATATCAAGTGTGGGACACATATAGTTCTGCTCATGCATCCCTGAAAATAGCCAGGCTTTCTAAGAGTGCAGTGGATGCTAAAAGCACCCTGAAGATGTGAAGCTGGGACTGTTTGTTTAGACGATGGTACCTCAAGCTGCCAATATTGTCAAGAAGTTTGTGTGTTTCCACTGTTTAAAGTATTGAAGGCCTTTTATTGATGGGTTTGACGTCACAACTCAATGGAAGATACTCCTGACATGATGAGACCACCTCTAATCACTTTGGAGACCTCTGGAGGACATGTGATGAAGAGTGGAGAAAATTATCATATTCTACTGCTTCTTAATAAAACATCTACCATAGGAAATTTATTTCGTAATTATTTCCTTTGTTTAATTTTTTAGGCTTTTTTCCCTAATTTCCGTCTCAGCCACAATCAGGACCCGATTTTAAATGGCTTTCCTTGCCACAAGATGGCAGTGCAATCCTTTAGATAACACGGGCGGGCAGCAAACTTCATTTTCTAAAGACAAACTTTCAGAACAAAAGACTTTGAAGAGACTGTTTCCAGGAGATTTTATAGTTTAAGGAAAAAGGACATGATAGTTGTTTTAAGCTGTTATTCATAATTCTGGCCAAAATAATTCATCTGATGTGTGAACATGCACCACTGCTGTTTAATTAATGGACAAATAAAACTAGTTCAATTAGATTTATACAGAAGAAGAAGGATTTTGTGGTGATACACTTTACATGCATCCCAGAAGGTTGCAATATATGGGTGGTTTATTATAGTACATTTTTTTTGCATGTACCTAAATGCAATCTCCTGCTGCCTGGAATAAAGTTAGATTTCAGAGTACGCCTAACTGCTTTGTGGAATCAAGATACAAGACCAATTTAAAGCTTGACATCTGGCACTTCCTTAGCTTTCCTAACCTCCCTGCTGCAATGTAAAAATAACTGCAAGAGCATTGTTGGGTTTTATTTTTTTTTTTTTTTTTTGTCAATGGCCCAGAAGTTTCCATCTAGATACCAGCTGGGATCATCTGTGGGGAAAAAAAAAATGAAGCACAGCTCAGAAAATGATCCAAAAGCAGCGAGGTAACAAAATGAGTCCAGGACCACAGTGCACTGCTTCAAATGCTTCCTTCAAAGAGCTGTGGTAAGCTGTATGAATTAAAAGTTCCTTGAAGGAGATTTCCATACTTTTTACATACAGCCAAAGGCACAAAAGATAGTTTGAAAGGTGAACTTAAAAATCTGCTTTCTTGTTAAGAATTTAAAACACAATGCCTGTCATCAGCATATAATCGGCATATAATAAAGGCAATTAAGGAGACGCAATTCTATCTAATTAAGTATTATAAGACATGTCAAAATGTCTAATTTTGTTGTTGCATTGATTTGCAAAGGCTTCTTTAGGTAGGGTATGGTTGAAGCCTGGGCTTGGTGCTCTGAAGGAGCTGAGCGCAATTCTTCTCATTGCCATGAGTCTGTGCGACCTTGGTGTCAAGGAGATGAAGAGAAAAACAGGGAGAGTGGTTCTTCTCTCAGTGTGTCAGTTCTCATCTCTGAAAAGAGAATTACAATTCATCCTTTCTCATCTGGGTATCTCACCTATTTCAAATATAAGTGCTTTAAATGCTATTGTTTCTGTACTTTTGCAAAATTAACTCAGCTAAATTGCATCTTCCAGCAGTATGCCAATACTGCTAACATTGTAATTAAATGCCCCATCTTTGTAAGAATTAAACTTGGGTGTGACTTAGCAATCTTGTGTTAGAGAAGACATTTTCTCATGGATTTATTATACTAGTTCAATGTTATACACTGGCCTTACTTAGGTGCTTGCTGATAAGGGGATTTTTTCCTCTCAGAAGATTTCAGCTCACCATTTTCTTCTAACAACAGCACATTTTTCTGGCAGTATAAAATGCTACAAACAGGCCTCTTATTTAGCTGAATTACTATCGACAGTCAGGACAGGTGTAAATGAGGTTAACAGGAGACACACTGACCTGCACAGAGGATTATGGTCTTCTACTTGCCCTATAACTGACAAAACAGTTCAGCTTTTGGGAATTGCTTTCATAAAGTTTATCCTTGTTCATAAAAACACACTGTTGATGCATGGGAGGCATGTTCATTTTCTAGTTTAAACCTATCTCAGCAAGCAGGCCACAAAGCTCCCTTTAGTGGCTGGCAAGGGCCAGATACACAGTCCCTTCTCCATGGTCTGCCTCCTTCTCCTTGGCATATAGAATCATTTAGGTTGGAAAAGGCCTCCAAGATCATTGAGTCCAGCCTTTGACTGATCACCACTTTGTCAACTAGACCATAGTACTAAGAGCCACATTCTACAGGACAATCTACAGCTGTCCTGTGCAGCATTCACTGCTCCTGCATCCACTGTGGGTGTGTGCAGATAAACGCTAGCTGCGGCCACAAGGCTGACCCTGGTAAAAGAGGCAGACAGCAGTGGCCTGTGAGATACAAAATAATCACAGGGTTCCTTCCCCGTCTACTAGTTTGGGCAGGTCAGGGCCATGGGATGGTTCAGTTTCACCTTCCTGGGGACCCCACCACATGTCCAACATGAGATGTCCATGTCCAACATGAGATGTCCATGTCCACAACCCCATGTCCAACAGGAGATGGACAAGATACAGAGCAGCCAAGCCTCAGGAGACACAGTGACCCAGTGCCACCTCAGAATGAAGTGTTTACTCTGGGATGGCAGCTGGGGAGCATTCAAGGAGGAAGAAGGAGGGATGTGGGTGCCTGTGAGGGTTTGAAAGCAAATCAGTGGGAGAAATGAACCCCACACAAATACCTTGCAAGAGATTAAAAGACAGAAATTACTATTAGAAATTTACAATATTGCAGCAATACAGGAAAACTGGCTTAAATACATGAAGTCAGACTACAACCTGGCCCCTGTTGTTCAGGGTGGTTTTCATGGTCTAATTAAGCAGTGTTTGCAGTCCTGTTGCGGTTGCAGTCTTGTCAAAAGTAGTGGTCCTGTGGAAGGTCAGGTCTTCCTGTGCAAATTCATATCCTTCTCCGGATGTCCAGTGGTGGTAGTGGTCCCACAGATTATATATCCTCAAATCCAGGCAGGAACGTTCAGTACCTCCCCAAGGGCAGGAGTTTCACAATGGAGCCGAGTCATTGGTGTGAAAAAAAAGAAACATTACCTTGCCTCTGCAGGGCTGCCTCTTTTTCCTTATCTCGTGCACCACCAAGCTGGTAGCCTGAGGGGTGGGCTGTGCACTGGGCAGCTGTTGCAAATTATCCAACATTAACAGTTCACCGTGAATAATGTAGATGGGTGTAGAAGACATAGTTTGGTTACTCCCATATTGGCACTCTTTCTCCTGTAACCAGGACAGTGCAGGACATGCTGGGTTAGTTGGTTAGTTGGTTGTAGGTTGACTACTTGCATCTTAAGGAAATTGCTAAACTGGGAATGGTTTGTAAATAGAAACTAAAAGTTCCCAGCCCTATGTGTAATAAGTCATGTCCCTTTTTTCTTAACATTACTTTGTCCCCCTTTTTTGCACTGCAGGAGGAAGAGCACGAATGCATGAGACCTAATTAGAAAGAGCTGAGTTAGTGTCAAGTACACCTACACTTGTTAATGGAGCATGAAATAAAACCATGTATTGTAGCAAAAGAAAATTAATATTGGCCATAAAACTTTCCAGTTTATAAGTTGGATTAAGTATATCTGGTGCAGTATATACTTTCAATAGATTGCTTTAGTAATCTTAGAGAAATGACTCTTCAGTATACCTGAGGCCTGTAGTATAAAACCTGCCTGATTGTAGAAGACCAATTTAACTAATTTTTATGATCAAATTAAAGTCTGTTCTGTTTGAAATTCTCTGTCCTGAGATTATAGCCTCACACCAAAATTATTCTACCAGTTCTGGCTAAAGCAGCCTAGCCACTCACTGAGAGCTGGTTTTGCCTACAAGTTTGGAGAAGGAGACCAGAGACTAGGAAGTAAGGAAGGACATGATGAAGAGTTAGGATGATTCTAATATGATATTGAGACTGGGTGTTTCTTCACAGGAAGAGACAGACTGGAGAGAGATTGAAGAGAGGAATAAATTCTTCCGTAAGTAAAACTAGCACTGAAATAATAAACTTGAGATATGGAAATACAGATTTTCTGTTAAAAAAAGAGAGCACAATTGTACTGAATGGAGAGGAAAGAGAAAAATTTCAGAGAAAATTAGAGCTACGGAAGTAGCAAAAGCACTTCCACTTGTTAGTCAAGAGCTGGAGAAGAAATAGTCTCAGGATAAGGACATGTCAGCAATAAGTAGGAAACAAGTTTGGAGGAAATTGTCAAGGAAGATCACATAGCCCTCTGTACTGGAAAGAGAATCCTAAGACTGACAGCAGGGATCTGTAATATGTCACTCAAAACTTGTTACTAATTTTATAATGTACAAAATTTCACTGCACAATGCTTATTTCCCTCTTGCGCTTTTCTTAAAACAAGAACATACATACCAGACTCCAAAGGAAAGGTGGTTTTTTTTTTTTTTTTTTTTTATTAGGGAAGGAATTATTATCAGGGAGAGAGAAATACATGCATGCAGATGAGGTTTAATTTCCTACACACTCTGAACCCTCTCAGACAATAAATTTTCATTTCCATCTTAATTTTTATTCTTACATTAAAACATCCCATATATGCAAAAAAATCTTCCCAAAGGTCCCATGAGATGGGACATGGGGTAATCAGGACACTGTTCCTCAGCTGAAGACTATAAGCCTGAAAACATAAAGAAAAAGGTACTCGCTGGTCCTGAAAAGTTTAGGAACTGGTTTTCAGAGCAAAAGCTCTTTTCATAGCACTCTGACCAGCCATTTCCATCGCAGAATCTGCCTTATGTTTTGTCTGGGGCATAAAGAAGTGCTCCAGTACCCCTATTTTTTACCTAGCTTACTTCATTAAATGCATCCTGGCCCTATCAGAACTAGAAATTTTATTCTTTAGTGACCCTACTCATCATCATACCTGACAGAAAAGGAAAATATTGGATCCAAGCTCCAAGAGTCTGACCCAAAGGCAAGAGGTTGTTCATGTTGTTTCCTCTCTCTCTCTTTTTTTTTTTTTTTTTTTTATTTGTCACTCTGTTTCCTCACTCCCTGCAGGTACTCTGACTTTTCTACTCCTGAAGTATTGATACAAATCACTGCAAGATAGTATAGTAAGTAGTAGTAACCCAAAGTTCCTTGTCAGGCACTTGAATAAACACCAAGCATTCAAAATCTACTGCTCCCAGATTGCCTTGTGATTTTTTTCAGAAACCCCCTGTGTATACATGCTGTATGCAGAGGATCAAGTCTAAGTAGGTGTAAAGGGCTTTTATATTCAGAAATGTACTGAGATTTGAAAATACCTGTTTACTGTGCATGGAAACACCCACAGAGAAGAGCATTAGGTTTAAATTATGTGCATTTGTTTCCACTAATGACTTCCCTTATGCTTCTACTAAATGCTTGCTAAGCAATAATGGTACGTCCACCAGGACCCAGACCACCCCCACGCACCTGATGTGATCATCTTTACTGTTTACTGAGCTTTTGTCTTCCCCTTCACTTCCCCTTCAGCCCAGTCTGATACCACCTGTCGAACAACATCCTCTTTCAACAAGGCTCTGTGCCACCCAAGCCTTGCAGGTTAAGAGATATCTGCAAAGCTCTCATTCCATTTTGGTTTTTGTCAATATCTACTTTAAAAACCCCAACCCATAGTTTCTAAAACCTAAGCCTATGTTAAATGAGGTTATTAGGTCGAGAGGCTAAAACGTCACATTTAGTGAAGTTTTAGGTTGTTATTGTTTCTCTCACCTGTGAGCATGTTCCACACTAGCTGATGAACTTTTTTGCAGGAACTTCTGGTGCTGTGATAGAAACAAACATGCAGAGAGTTAGTAAAGGTTTCTAAAAATCCTAGATTGTTTTATTGTGCATCCAGTCACAAAATGGTTTCAGCAATTAATGACTGCATTGACATGATTTGGAGAGATTTTGCAGGAAATGGATAATTCTTGGTTTAATTTTTGCTTGTATTGTTTCTGATTAGGACCAGGAAGGTCATTAATTCAGTGTAGCCAATTAAATTCTGAGGAATTGCATTTTTCCTTGCTGAACAAGAGTAATTATGCTGCTGCTGCACTGGCTGTAGTCTCTCATGGTAATAAAAGCCTGGAAAACAAAGCCACAAAATCCCCGTTGATTATACAATATTTTTTTTAATAGGAAGGAATTCTAAAGAAAGTGTATTGACCATATTTACCAGCATAATGGAGAAACACTTACCACCTTCTGCTTTGTTTTGCTGAAGGTAGTTGAAAAAACCCCAACCCCCAAATCTATGAGCCTTCCCCTTACATCAGGACAGCTGAACAAAATTATGTTTGTGGTTAGCCATTGGAATGATTTAAGCCAAAAGCTGATCACCTCACTTTCCCTTTTCTGTACCATTTCATGGTTTCTTTTCTTCAACTACTCTATTCCTTCATCTCCACTTGGGATATATTGGGAAAGACATAAAAAAACCCCATAAAACACAAAATGACTGAAACGAGCACAAGTATAGAAAGAAAAGGCAGCTGCAAGAGGACAAAACAGTCAAAGTAAATACACCATAAAGAAAAAAATTCAAATATCAGAAATAATGACACGAATTCAGCTGATGTGTGATCTGTTATTTGGGGCATTTCACCATTGCAGCTGAAAGCCCTTCATAGAATGAATTGTAAGTGTTCGGGTACAAGTATTTGTTACCATTTCTAAAGGAAAGGAGATCTGAAAATAAGTTTAGTTAGTTCACAGCTGATATTTTCACTAGAATAAAAATAGCTGATGTGGGGGAAGGGATCATGGAGAGTGGCAAAAAGCAGGGGCTAGTGGGTGTAAGCCTGAGGGACTGTTGGAGAAGTTGCTCTCTCTGCTGCAGCAACCTCCTTCCAAGGTGAACATATGCTGTGCAGCCTCAAAAAAAGCAAACAGTTAGTGGGAGGTTGTTTATAAATCACATTAAAAGAAGCCTTAGCAAACCCCTTCCTTATCAGCAGCAGAGTGCACAACCTCCCTGTTAGTCTGTGGCCTAAAAGGCTCATCAGTGAATCACTGCTTGGGACTAAAAGAAGCTGCAGGCTCTGGCTGAGGCTTCCGCAGGCTGGGTTGGAGGAAAGTGAGACGTCCAAACGACCTTTCTTTAAAATACTTTGTGAATCTTGAAGGTACTCAATGTTCAATTTTCTCACCTTCTCTGCTATCATTTCATCTCTGACGTGGCCTTTGCCAGCTAAGATTTCTTTTGTTTTTCCCTTAAAAAAAATCTGGAAATGTTGAGCTTTTGGAGATTCATCAGTGCCTAGAAAGAGAAATCTAGTTTTGCTTTATCTTCTCTAGAGCTTTAGGGACTTTAATCATTTAGTTTGCCTGGAAAACTTGGGAAGTTTTATGGTAAGAAAGACAAGGGTTTCGCCAAGTGTCCTGGGTTGTAGTTTAGTATGTATTCTATCACCATCTTCAGTTAATGGCCCATCAATGCCTTTTGCATGACTCCCTCCGGGAGCTCTCTCTCTTTAATGGGCCATTAAGGCTCTCTTCCATGACTCATCATCCCATTGTGAGATGCTCAGCCCATGGGGAAGAGCCAAGCATTCTCACCTGGATATAAGCTGGGATTTGGGACAGTAGAAGCAGCCCTCACCCACTGGATTCCTAGAGGACCGGAGCTACCAGACCTTTCTACAAGACTTCTGTTTCAAGAAGACCACCTCGTCTGGACTGTTTCCATCACCCTGATCAGGTTGTATTCTGACTCTGTCACTGGTTTTTCTTTTTTGTATTTATTTTATTTTATTCTATTTTATTTTTCTTTTCTTCTCATTAAATTTTATTTCTGACTTAGAGCCTCTTACTTGGTTTGTTTTTAAACCACAACACCAAGGTAATTGGGCTGCAGAAGTTGACTGTCCAGATCATGGGACAAAACTGAACAGAGTAAGTTCTCTCACAGTATCTTTTTAAGCTATCACTTTTTTAGTCAAACTCCAGAGAGAGAGAGCCAAAGTTGATACTTGGTAACTGGACTTAGTAGTATATACTTCTAGTTCACTTCAGTTTAAGGAGATGCCATTTCTTAAGAAAATGCAGTGTGGTTGATAAAAGCTCCAGTTCAGACCTTTACAATGACTCAGTCTTTCAGAAGACATCTCTGGCAAGTACAGAGCTCTCTTTGCATACGGCAAAGGTGGTGGTAGAACTTTGATCCATTTTATAACTTGTTCCATGCTGCAAAAACTTGCACTGCCTGATGATGGATTGGTACACATCCAGGTCTGAGCTGGTGGTGTGGTTTAACCCCAGCCATCAGCCAAGGCCCAGGCAGCTACTTGCTCACTTCCCCACCAGCAGGACTGGGGAGAGAACTGGAAGTGTAAAAGCTAGAAACTCATGGGTTGTGATAAAGAATAGGAAATGCAAAAGCTGCACATAAGCAAAACAAAACAAGGGATAATTCACTTCCTCCCATGAACAAGCAGGGTTCAGCCATCGCAAGGAGAGCAATGCCCCATGACATTCAATAGTTATCGGGGAAGACTAATGCCATCACTCCAAACATCCTCCCTTCCTCCTCCTTCCCCCCAGTGCACACACTGAGCATGGTGTCACATGGTCTGGAATCTCCCTTGGTCAGTTTGGGTCACCTGTCCTGGCTGTGTCTCCTCCCAGCCCCCTGGGCACTCCCAGTCTCCTCCCCAGTGTGGCAGTACCAGAAGCAGGAAAGGGCTTGGCTTTGTGTAAGCTCTGCTCAGCAATAACAAAAACACCTCTGTATTATCAACCCTGTGGGCAGTAAAAATCCAAACCACAGCCACATACAAGCCACTGTGAAGACAATTCATTCTACCCCAGCCAAACCCAGCACAGCTGGTCACCTAGACTTCCTTTATAAAGAGAAATTGGGTCTTCTGTGCTATTATCATCTTACCCTGAAGCCAACATCTAAAATGGGTCAGATGACTCAAAACCTAGAAGTTCCTCCTCCAGATGAAGGGAATTTAGTGTGATAAGCTCAGATGGAAGCACTTCTATTGCAAACGTCTCAGATTAGGTGAAATAAATATACCTATCTACCTTTTTTCTTGGGTTGTCCTGTAAAAGACTGAGAAGTTTTCTCTAGAATTCAATCCTTAATTTCTTTCCAATTTCTTTAGTTCTATTGGACCATGTTTCCTAGACTGTTTGAGAGTGATGGTTGTGAATAAGATCTTAATTCCCTAGAGTGCTCAAATCTCAGTTATATAAAATTATTTTCTGCAATGAACATGACACAGTTTATCTTGAACAATGTTTTGTTGCATTCCTAATGTTGATCCATATTAACAAAAAAATTATTCACTTTATCAGCTCTTCTGTGACAAGAGAAATATTTTTAAAAAATTGAATGTTTTCCTCCACAGAAAGATAAAGCTGCAACCCAATCAAATGCAAACAGGAAGGTTGTATTATATCACAAGATCTTATGCCCTGGGATGAGAGACATACGTGCTGTAGCAGGTGATGCTGACGGTGAAGTAGGGTAGTTACAGCCCTTCTGAACATCTAATAAATACCTGCTTTACACTCATCAATGGAAGGTCAATGGAAATGAGGGCTGATGTAAAAACTTGGTCTGCTGTTCCTCAGTTTCACTGGGGGAAATGCTCCTTCTTTTGGGGAAGGCACAATATCTGTCACTCACATGACTTTATACGTGACCTATTAACCCTAAACTCATACAAATGAAGTGTCAATCTACCTGTCTTATCTCCCAAAGTGTCCCACTGTGGCACTCTGCTATCTGGCACCCTTTTCATGCAGTGATTATAATCTGATATGAAATATTATAATCTTCCACAAAAATACTAACTTTCCACCCCAGGTTTTTTATCAGTTCTGTGTCATGTTTCAAGGCAGGCACTTATTCTCTTTTCTCACAAGCAGCATCTGTGTGACACAAAAGTCTAAGCAGCTAGAAATATGGCACAAACAATGGATAATTGCAGAGACACTTAGCTGTCAGATAGGAGATCTAAAATACAAAACTCTGGACATTCAGTTGATACTGTGATGTGGGGTTTTTCTTAATATTTTTCTTAATATTTTTAGAAACAAGTATGCAGCACTGTAGAATATATACCAGAAGATGAAATACAGCTCTGTCTTCCTGAAGAAAATAGAAGTCATGTGGAAAGTTAACTAAATTATTCTTTCTTTTTTTTCTTATCTGTAAAAGAAAATAGAGCTTTCTTTCCTGCTCTCCTAAAAGATTGATGAAAACAATGCATGACATGCACATCAGGAAAATGCACCCTGACGTTTTTGCGCAGAATATGCATTGCATGTTGAGAGATTGTTGCTATAAAACTGACAGTTTTGGCACAAGTTGTTCCTGCCATAACTACAGGGAATGGAGTGCAAAAGGAAAAAGTATGATTTCCACTATACACATTTGAAATGAACCTGACAGGCTACAAGGCGGCTCATGTAAAGGTACCAGAAGGTATCTAAAACCTGTGCATTTTATAGAACAGCATCCCTAAATATTGTACTCATAATGTAGTGAACTGATTACAGGAAAATCACATGTCTCTTTACAGATTTTCACAGGTATTATAAAAGTACTGTTGTGGACCAGTGAATTCAAAGCTTTTCGAGATTCTACTTCTTCCCTCAAACACTCATAGCACAAAAGCAATTTTCCTTTAACAAATTTACATGAAAGAAGACTGCTTGTTTATGAAAAGATTAACAAAAGTGGCCATGCTGTGTCTGCATAGTTCTGAAGACCTTTTACAAGAAATAAAAATGGTGGCGGTACTTGTAGCAAATTAAACATTTGGCTGCACAGAATGTATATCTATCAATTTTAAATGAGACTACATAAAAAAATTCTTGTTGTATAAAGGTTATAATGTAAGCTATAATATATTCAAATTCAATACAAAATGTCATTTTACTAATAAATTCCTTATGTTTTGAAATTTCAAAGAAGTTAAAAGATCTTTAAAAAGCAATGATTAAATATGCAAATACAACCCTTGCAGCCTTTTATTTTAGGGATGTATCTTTTAGAAAACCATCTATCTGCAGAGAAATCTTGGTTTTTTTCCTCATTTTTCTTACCCGCCTCTTCCATTTTTAATGATGGATTGCTGTACAGTAGGCTGAACACCACACAGCTTCAGTCTTCCCTATTAAATTAATCTAGGGAGAGCATTAGATTTCTAATCTTGGACAGTCTCACTTCCATTCCCTCATTGCTTGAGGGCTCACCTGCTGTCACCTCAAGCTAAATCCTTCTCATTTATTCACATGAACCACCAACTTTCATGAGGCTGCCAAAATAAATAAGAGCAGCGGGATGTGGCCCCATATTTATTTCAGTAGCAGCTTTCTTCAGTGTAACTGTTACACTGGATGACAGTAGGGCTCTCCTCCTCACACCCACTAGTTTCTACGAGAACAACTTGATTTTTGTTTTTTTACAGCATGAACTATTTAGCAAAGTTGTAAGAAATGTGCAAGTTAGGCATGTCTTCCAAACCCAACTTAATATTTGTTTTCCTTGGTATTATGGTCTGCTGTTATTCTTCTCAGTACCTCCTGGGGCTCTCTTTTTCTTTTTGACTTTTACCAGCCTGTTCTAGTTTGACTCCTTTCTAGACCTCTTGCAATGGGCCATTGCAAGAATAGGAAGAAGGAGAGAAAGAAGAAAAGGAAGAAAAATCTTTCTCATTCAGAGAAGCTGCTGCACATCAGTTGGAGTTGGAGACCCACAAAAGAGCTGGAGCTCAGTTGGATCCTTTGGCATTCATCCCACCAGAGTGCAGGAAGTCCTTGATTACATAGAAGAAAGCTGAGACTAGAACCATAAAGTGATTTAAATGCCCTGGTAGAAGCTTGGGATCCTCAAGACCTCACCTCTTGCAGTTTAGAGTAGACACACCCCAAACTTTGTGTCTACTCTACCAACCTAGAGGTTCTTCTGCATCTTGGTGGCTCAGCAGGCCACTACAGTCAAGTCAATTGCAACCAGCAGCATTGGAAGTAGTGACATGCTTGACATTAAATCTGGTCACCTTTCCCTCCAAAACTCTAAGTCTGAATAGTAAAGGCAGCTACTGCCCAGGGCATGGGAGAAGGCTGAAACAGGCAGAGAAATACTCTGGATCAAGCAACAGCAGAAAGTCTTGGCAACCCATCTGCTTGCTTTGCTTAAGCATGGAGGAGTGGTTCTCTGATTTACTTAAGGAGCCCACACAGGGTTTGCCTTCTCCTTGCTGGAGATACATGGTGTAATCAGTCTCCCAATGCTTACTCTCCCTCCATTCCCTTTTTGTTATTTTACTGGAGCTGCTGTGCTAAGTGTCTCAGTACTGATGCTGCCTCCCCATACCTCCAGCACAACTAACAGTAATGGGACTGGGCTGCAAGGCAGCAACACAGCAGGGGAGCGGGGAGAGGGGGATTCAGCACAGCTGGTCCAGAGTCGGACCAGTGGGACAGACACCGAGCAAAATGCATCCCTGACCTTTGCCTTTTTCTAATGTATCTGGTCAACACACAGTGTTGCATCTTGTTGAAAGGCAGAAGTAGGGCTAGAAAAGCTGCTGTTACTGCCTATCTGTATTTCTACATTCGGTGTCAGGTTGTCTCACTGCCAGGTGAGACCCCCTACTAAAGAAGCCTCTGCTAGCTTTGTAAAACCAATAGCAGTGGGAATGCAAATCCTCTTCCCGTCTATGTCTCTCTCACAGAAAGTGATACAATTTGAGGACAGCTAAAACTTTAGATTTGCCATCTGCTTCTGCAGAGGTGTAAGAAAGTCTACTGCAGGTCAAAACCAGATGATACAGAGCAATACAAGATAAAAATGTGCTAAGCAATGCAAAAGAAGAAAAATTTCTTTCCCAAAATCTGATTGCAATAATGATTCTGAAGAAATCAAGACTGTGTACTAAGCTGTTTAAAAATTAAATTTTGAATTATATTGAAGTATGGGATAATTATGAGTTGGAGAGCTAGAAGTTCATTCCTCACTTTTCTGAGCTCAGTCATTGCAGTAGCTTCATCTTGGCTACCTGATCCAACAGGACTAGAGATTCTCCATGTTGCCTACCCCCACAGCATGTCACCCAGAGAGCAGAGTTACCATTTCTCATAGGCTGGTATCCAAGAGCATCTACAGCAAGCTACTGAGTTTCTGCAGAGCAATTATGAATGCAAGTCAGGAGGAGGTAGGAAGAAGTAGGAGGGGAGGGAAAGAGAAAGAAGTAATATTTATTGTCATGGAAACATTTCTCTGCTGTATTGTTGCCCAGCACTGACAGATGTGGTCTACCAAAGAGTGGCAGAATCCATAAGCACTGGCACATGTGACCCAGTGTCATGGTTTAATCCCAGACAGCGACTAGGTACCATGCAGCTGCTCCCCAACTCCCCACTTTGGTGCAAAGGGGAGGAGAACTGGAAAAAGTTAAAATTTGTGGGTTGAAATAAAACCAGTTTTATAATAATAAAGTAAATAAAGTAAAATGATACAATAAATTCTATAATAATACCAGTAATGAAAAGGGTCAGGGGGTGAGAGAGAGAGAAAGAGAAAGAGAGGAAGTAATAAAACCTAACAAAAACAAGTGATGTGCAATAGAAGTGCTCACCACTCAGTGACCAGTGCCCAGCCCATCCCAAGCAGTGATTGGCAGCTATCAGCCAATTCCCTTCCAGTTTATAGACTATGGTATGGAATATCCCTTTGGCCAGTTTAGGCTCTGGTCATGCTCCCTCATGCATTCTTGTGCAGCTCCTCACTGGCAGAGTAGAAAAACAGAAAAGTCTTTGACTTGGGCTAAGCACTACTTAGAAAAAGTTAAAACATCAATGTGCTATCAACATTACCCTCATACTAAATCCAAAACACAGCACTGTACCAGCTACTCAGGAGAAAATTAACTCTATCCCTGCCAAAACTCGAACAGTATCCAGCTGTTATTGCATAATATTTTTGTTATGCCAGGTCCCAGGCTTTCCAATACATTGGAGCTAACCATCATCACACTTCCAGTCATCTGAGAAATATATAGAGATATATTTGTATATATACACACACACATGCGCACACACATATATATACATACAGGCAAAATTCCCTCATAACCAGATCATCCCTATTAGAGTTTGTTGAGTTCATTTAGTCTGTGACTTTGGGCTCTAGCTGGGTATCTGCAGTTTTGCTACTATTGCATAGCTTGTATATTGCAATCAATAAACTACTTGATCCCAGTACTCCAAGATACTTGCAGTAACTTGGATACTTCACTGCTGATGAAGACAAATGTAGGATATCTGCAGACACCAAAATCTGCTGTGGGGCTGTTCTACATTCTAATGGTTGATTCTAAGTAATGTATTTTCTGACCTTGAGCTCTGCATTTATTTTTGAAGAAGCCTGAGAATCAGTTTCAAATTATTGGAGGCATAGCTGTAATCTCCATTTTCTTCCAAGCACATTGCTTTCAATTCCCACCTGTCCTTTCAGACACTTCCTCTATTAAATGGTCACAGAAGATGAATAACAGTACTGTGAATTCTTCAAAATGGCATTACATGTTATTCTGCTATTTATTAATGTTCTGTGTTCTTTTATTTAAGATAACCTTGTGAACATTAAGTTAAGATGGCATCCACATGGTCTTTACATCCAGCTGAAAAATGACACAAGTGTATTATTAAAATCCAAGAATGGGAAAAAACAATAATAAGTAGGAGAAAGGAAGACAAAGTATGTTTTAGGTGAGAAATTAAAGGAAGACTCTTATTACTATGTTTTTGGAGGTGGTCTTTCTTAGTTGTCTAGGTTTAAAATCTATTTGTATAATTAATGCAATTGTCAGAAGTTTATGCACTTCGCTTGCAACACCTATTGTATGCTAATGTGTCTTTTCCAATTGATTTCATTCAGTCACTTAATACACACAAAAATGAATGCTGCAAAATTTGTATTGCCTTTGCTGGCTCCAAGCACAGTGTATCACAGAGAGCTTTGAGATCAAGGGAAGAAAGGTTTTGCTTCTATGTATTTTCTTTATGTATTGGAGTGTTCCAGCATTTTCGCCATTAGGATGACATGATCCATGTTGCTTATTTGAAGTATCTTAACAGTATGGTAAACTTTCCCTAGATAAGGAGCACACAGTAGTTGATTAAACCATTTTCTACATCACTGCAGCTATAATGAAATATTTCAAAGTCTATTACATGTGCAACTATGTTCTGTACCACTTTCCTGGCTTCTTTAAAAGACTTTCAGGTCATGAAATCTGCTTCACCTCATGATTCCTGGTGCTAATGATAGAAGATAATTTGTAATTTTAATACAAGGATTTTGATCCTTCAGGTCACCTCTGTGCACAGGTTCACCTCTCCTTTTCTGCAGTGCACACAGGCATTGAGTTGGCTTCAGTTGTCTCTCCCTCCATTTATCATGGTATTGCCCCCAGGTTCAGTTCTCAAAAACCATGGCTCAGACTTCAAATCTCTTGACATTGCTTATGCTAGCCTTTAAGAAAAAATAATTTCAGGTATCTCCTCATTTCATTTCTTGCTTCAGAGTCTTCAGGTGCATCTGAGTCATATTTTTAAGCTTTTATCTACAAATATAAGTGACAAATATTTTTTGTTTATTTTAATTTTTTTTTCTTTAATGAAAGCTAATAGACTCATGCAATTGCTTGCTGTTAGTCATGGCCTTCAGAAAAACAGCAAACATCCCAAGAGTCAAGGTAAAATATGAGTGCTGAGATAGCCATCAAAACTCTGCTTTTTAAGTGGATGTTTTTGTGGGGGGTTTTTTTTTTGGTTTTTTTTTTTTTTTTGGTTTTTTTTTTTTTTTTTTTTTTTTAGTGGGGAAACTGTATAATCATGAAGAACAAGAAAAGGTACTACTAAGTCATGCAGGGCTTTATGGTGGGAATAAGGTACAGGAACAGAAGCTTTGTGATGAACAGAAGGCACGGAGAAGAAAATATGTTTCTGTCAGAGCCATCTGTTGTGGATCTCCCCAGGCTCAGCTGTGGATATGGGTGGAGATCTCAGTAAGATGATGGAAGAATTATCTGTTGGTAGGAGTTTTAAACTTATACGTATAGCCTGGGAAGTTATGCCACCTGAAATTGTAAAGTCCTGGTATTTTTGGATGAGAAGGTCTGCATGTTCTGCTATAAGGTCACAATATCAATCAGAGGTGATCCTGCTTTAAACTCAGAATCTTACAGAGTTACAAAAGAACTGGCTGTCAAAAATCACCTTTGATCAGGTGATTGCAAATCAGGTGAAACAGGTCAGCAACTAAGGTTTTGAATTCAGAATGGCAATTTTTGTGTGCATGTGAAATAAGGCTCAGTGGAGTTAAGAGCTCAAAAATTTTAACGTGAAGGCTCAGTGGAGTTAAATTAAGTCGGTGTATTATTTAAGAGTTTTCTTGTGTATTGCAAGCAAAAGGGGAAAATGGTAGGAAAGGAAAGCTGACCAGCCTGGCAAAAATAAGCACCCTCCAAAAGTATTTTAGGGAAAAAACCTGCCTCTAATGGAAAAAGGAACTGAAAGCTGGGATAGTTAGGTCTCAAAGGTCAGAAAATGCAGAGATAAACCAAAAACATTCAAAAGCCTTGCTGAGCTGCACCTCATGAAGAAAACGAAAGGAAAAAAAATAGCAGGAGATACTATATCTTGTTAAATAAAATGAGAAAAAGAAGAGCTGCTGAATGACAGATAGAAATAAAAGGTTAATCCCAGGTATGGCCAAATAGTAGATGAATCCCATTCCCAGGATGTGGGATAGAGACAGCACTGGGATGTGAATGAGGATGGCAGGGTGATGGAAGTCATCCCTTCCCGAGGCACAGCAAACAGTTCACACAATATGCTGCTGTCAGGTGAGAAGCAGCTCTGCTGCTGCTGTGGCTGGGCCAGGTGGAAGGCAGCTGTGAAGTGGGCTCTGCTGGGCTGCACCAATGTGGCTGCAGAAAAATAAACCTTGTTCTCATGCAGCCCCTCCACCCAGCGCTGCCTGGCAGCTTGAGAGGCTCCATCCAATTTTGAGCCATCCTCAGCAAAAACCTGAAGTAAGGCTGGCTTCACCACCCACTTGGAAATGTGGGAAACTTAGTTCCAGCCCAGGCGAGCAGCAAGTGACACTTCCCAACCCCCAAACTCTAAGCTAGGCAGATGGCCTTGAGCAAACAGAAATTTTATTGTAGGGTTTGAACATATTGAAAGGGGAAACCTGAACAATCTGCCATGGGCAGGGCAAACATTCAAAATAATTTGCTGGCACTAATCCTGACTACATCTTCTCCACTGCTGTGCTGGGTGAGGGTGAGAAGTATTTGCTGGCTGCTGGGTTGATAATTATATTGGGGCAGTGAGAGGCTTGGAGGGTTGATGCTGCCCTAACCTATACAAACTAAGGCAGCTTCACATATATAAAAAAAAGTCTTGAACTGTCAGAACCCTGCATGTGTGTCTGAAAGGCAACCCAACTGACTCCCACATCCAGCTGAGGAGGCGGTGGATGTGGGAACTGGTCCCTTTGAGCTTCTCCTGCTTATTTTTTGGTTGACCATGTCTATTGTCATCACTCAGCAATCCTTGTGCTCTCTTCCCTCTCTGTTCTCTAAGTCCTCAGGCTGCAGTTTCATCCTGCTGTCAGCATGGCCTGGCCTTCAGCCCTGCCTTTCCCAAGCATCTACTCTATGCCCCAGCATTCTTTTATTTCAGAAAAACAGCAAGGATTTATATGGATTCCTTGTCATTGCAGTGAGCTTTTCCTGAACATTCTTTTCCTTCAGTAAGAGTCTGTCAAGTTCTTTGAAAGAAATGCCACCAATAATATTGAACCTGAATTTTTGTTAAACCTATTAAAGATTTAGTGAAAAACGAAAAAAAAACCCTAACACGAAAGTAGGATTGGGTGATGGCCCAAACATCACTTCTATCTGTCCTGACACTTCACCTGATCAGTAGCTTCTTCTCTCCCCAGGAGATGGTGGCAGAGATCTTGTCCTTTGCTGCTGCCATCCCTAGAGAGAAACATTCTGCTTCATGCAGAAGAGCAAAAGAAAAAAGAAAGGAGTGTTTGAGGGAGATAATCACAAATCCTATTTGAACACCAGAGATGATCTTAGGGAAAAAATATGGAAGATAAAAGCAAATAAAAAGTGCAATGAATCTCTCTAGCCTTAAGGAAAGCATTGAGACTGTGTGCTTCACAGGAACTAATATTTGAGTAAGAAATGACAGGGGATTAATTCTGACCTTGTAGAACAGAGGAGGCTGCTGGATAACAGGAGTGCAGAGCAATAGTTATGTTGCATGTGAGGTCAGCCTTGGGCCCAGTGTGGCTCATTGTTTTCCTTTGTGACCTTGGTGTAAGAACTAGACATGCACTTACAAAATCTGCCGATGACACAAAGCTGGTATGTACAGCTAATACAGTCCAGAGGAAGACTTGATTATTATGCAGGAAAAATTAGATGACCTTGTGGAACAGCAGAACAGAAACAGCATGAAATTTAATAATCCAAAGTGCAAAATCATGCCCTTGAAGACTAATCACCAGAACTTCTGCTGTAGGAAAGGAGTTCCTGGACTGCAAGAATGAGAGATGAACAAGCTGATTGACCATAGGATGGCCATAAGATCCTCCATGCTATATGGCCATGGAAACAGCTAAAGACGATGCTCCAACATGTACCTGGTGAGAATATACAGCAGAATTGTAAAGGAATTAGTATCAGGGTAAAAGGTATTGAGCTCAGATCATATGCATGTCTACTCATTTGTGTTCAAAAGATATTTTAACTGTAATAAATGCAGGGAAATGCAGGTAGGCACAAGCAGGAAAGGTCAGACGGGGAAGCAGTGATTACCATTTCTGCGTTGTATGCCCTTTATCCTCCTCCCTCGTCCCAAGCTTTCATAAAAGGTTTGCTGCTCTGGGTTAATGTTTTCCCTATTGAGTTATTCCCATCCCCTAAGGAATATTTCAGTCAACAGGCAAAGAAGTGAATTCCCCTTTCCACTGATGTATAACTTCATGATGGGAGTGAGAAAATGTTTATCTTTATTTCATTTGCTAAAGCATGATGACAGAGGATATTGAGGCAAGAATGTAGAGTCTTCTCATAGTCCTGGGAAGTCAGTCCATGCCTGACAGCTATATCCTCTTTCTGCTCAGGATTGAACAGGTTTGAGCAGGACAGATGGACAGACATGCCAGCAGCACCCATGTTGTGGAGCTGGGTGCTGGCAATGACAGCTCAATACTCAAGTGCTGGTCCTTCCACATGCTGCTCTCTCTCCCAGCCCTTCTGCTGGACTTTGTGGTGTCACTCCTTATTTACATTAGTGCAAGGAGAAGGGGCTCAAACTCAGCAAAAGGTTCTCAGTGCAAGTGCACCTCTGGAATTTTCCTCCTTTTTCTTTTGCCTTTCACGTTTTCTGGAATCATTTGGGGTCAGAAAATGGGAAGGAAATTCTTCAGTGTATTGGCCAAGAGGAGCTTCCAGCAAAGCCCCTTCCAACGGCACCGTAATCTGTGAAAAAATCTTGCCATATGGAAAGGCTGTTCATTTTTTTCCCTCTGTGCACAGTTTGGCTTGCCCCACATTAGCAGAGGCTATCTTTAGCATGCCGTTGGTGTTTTTTATGAAGAGATATAAAAACTCCCACAGCAGGAGTCCTCTGGCTCTGAGACTGGGTGATGGAAGGAGGCTATGACAGACTGCTTAGCTGGCCCCACTGTTCAGAACCATCTGCTTGCCAAGGTTTCTCAGCTCTGAAGAGAGAGGCAGATGCTGCCCTTCTCAATGGTGGTATGTCACTGTGAGTGTGGAGTACCACTCAGAGAGTAGAAAAGATTGAGATAAAATGAAATCCAAACTATTTAAATAGACAAACAGGAGACGTCTTGTATTATTTTCTATTGTAAAATAGTCCCTGTAGTAAATAAAAAAGAAAATATAGTAGTTCTCTCTTACATGCAATTCAACAAGGCTCTCTCATAATTCGTTCAGACCCCATTAATGAGCATAAGCAGTTTAAGCAGTTTGTTTAATGGCCATATCTCTGTAGTTGCTTATTCCGAACATAATTTCCTTTCCTGTTGCTAGCTTTGCAACAAGTCACAAGAGTTATTTACAGATACCTTAGTTTTATCTAATTTAACAGCTTTGTGTTGTCAGCAGTTTTGCCATCTCATTGTATTCCCTCTCTTCCTGGTAATTAATAAATAGATGGGGCTGGAGAAAGTGGAATTAATCCCAGCAGTGATCTCTGGCACAGTCCCTGTGGCATCACTCTTACCACATTTTCATCCCAGTTATCTGCCATTTATCCCCATCCTTTTCACTCTTTTAACCCATTAAAAAAAAAAAAATCTTATCTCCTATCCCAAGGCTACTGAGATTCCTTAAAAGCCTTGTGGTGAATGACACTATCAAATGTCTCTGTAAATGCAGATCTTGTGATTCCCTTTTAGTCAATATTTTGCTACAACTTTGTAACATTTGAAAAGGTTAGAAAAGCACAGTTTATCCTCACTGATAAGTATATCAATTTATCTCTGCTGAGCAGTGCTGACTTGCAATTTATTCATCGTGATTTCTTCTCTCTCTCCTACACCTGTAGGTGTTTTGTAAGTATTTTAAATGATTTTCTCAACTATTTTGCCCATTAATGAATTAAGGTTTTTTAGATTTCTTTTTTGACGGTCATTCTTAAGACCTGTTTTAAAGATTGCTACAGTGTTGGCCATTTTCCAGTTACCCAGAAGAGTGGATGTTTTAATGATGAATTACATATCTTTAATGATAAATTATGGTAGGCTGAAATTATGCTCCATTCTTAGGATTTTCTCAGAGTCTCTGATGAATTCCATTTGGTACTATGAGTTATTGGAACATATATTTCTGACGTTCTTACACCAGTGATAATTTTAATATCTTTTACCCAACAGGGCTTTCACACCATTACATGTAACTTCAGAGTAAAGATTCACTCTCAGCCCTTCTTTTCTGACACCCAAATGAATCACTTACCTTCAGTGCAACCTTTCCTTACCCTGTGATTTAATTCTTTACACTTAGCAGTCCAGTAAACATACACAGCTTTCCATATGTGATCTACTCACATTTCCTCTTTGTCATCATGCCTTTGACTGGTTTCGTGCAGTTTCTGAGGTTCAACTTGCTCTATGAGTCCTATCTTGCCTGTCAAATCTTCCATTTTATTTGCTATGCTTTAACTGGGTATCCTTTCCTGAAAGATGCTTTGGGGAAAAAAAAATTAATCTGTAATTTTACCGTTTAAATATCCTATGCCTTCGCTTGTTTCTTTGTTCTGAACTGTGGAGATCTGGTAAAGCACAGATTATAAATAGCTTCCACTCTAAAGTTATGAATAACATTTTTAAAAAATAATTATTTTTCTGGAAGAAAAAGACCTTGTTTAGATGCTGTTATTTTATCTTAAAATGCTGATATTTTGCTCATGTTATTGATCTTGAATATGAGTCTATTCACCCAGACTTGTAATTCTATCAGCTTCAAGGTAAATATTCAAGTACATCAATCATAATTATTCTCATGGTAATTATTGTACTTGGGACCATACTCTGAAACAAATCCAGTAGTTAATGAACTTCATTACGTGTAGTATTTCTTCATGCTTAATAATTTTGATTCACGGTATGTGCTGTGTTTACAGCACTGGATTTGTTTTTACAGATCTAGAATTTGTGTGTTTCTCCTATGCATGTTGAATTCTGTTCAGTAGTTTGGGAAGCACATTTTAACTCCTGCATTTATCTTCCTCTAAACAAACTAATAATTGAGCACTTTTTGATATTCCCTTCTATTAAAAGAGTTTCTTATTCACTTATGCTTCATTTCTTCCCAACTTAGTACTGGTTTCTCAACCATCAGAGAAACCTCCCCCTTCTGTATCTCTTTGTTATTCTGTATCTTTTTGTTATTTACACCTGGGATGAATCCTCCTCCCCTCATCCAAGAAGATGTTATTTTACATGTCTAATTTATTTCTCAAGGTTAAGTTATGAGAACTCAAACCCAAGAAAGCAAGAAATTTCCAGCTTCTAAAGTTGTTTTTCCATCAGTGGTTATGTATATTGACCACCATCTGTCCTGATTAGCAGCCTGCCTCCCATCCCCAAGCCTGTTAAAATACATGATCCCTAGGTTTGTATGTGCTTGAATAAGTAATGAGTAAAACTACAAGTGATGTTCATGAGAAATGCCTAGTGCTCAGACTTTTGAAAAACAGACCACTTAGATCAAGACTAATCAAGCATTTTATGGTGAAATAATTTTCTGCTAGAAATAACTCAAGAGTTAGGTGCTCACTAGCAATAGAGACGAGCCAGGATGAAGCATATGTTCTAATCAGATGAAGCAGGTACTTGAACTGGTCATCCTAGCCCTACATGCATTTTTGCTGTTAAGGGGACAAGGCATGGGATCTAAAATATGTGTCCATGGATGACAATTTTTCAAAACATACAGGCACAAATCTTTCTTTTCCTTTTGTTTGTTAAAAAATTTAAATAAATAATAGAATTTATTTAGTATCATATTCAATAATGATTTTGCTACATTAATTAGGAATTTAAAAATTCTGCTATATGATTTTGCTATATGAATCAAGAATTTAAATTTTGTGGCTTAAAAAGCAATGCCAAAATAATGTAACATTTACACTCTAACCAAGAATTTTGTATCAAATTCATTACCAGACTGTTCTGGCTCTTTGGAACTGGGATTTCTTTTATCCCTGTAGGACTAACCCAGGAAGTGTGGGCTGAGGTACAGCCTGTGTATCTTCTTCCTAATGATGCAAGTCAGGGTTCCCTTTGGCTGCAGGGAGATTTGGTGGGACTGGGACTGGGCATGTTTATTCTCTGCAGAGACACAGGGTTCAGAAATCTCAAGGCACTGCCAGAGTGCAGTGCTCTTCTAAAGTACCTCCCAGTGTCTGGCAGCCACCCAGCATGTCCCAGAACTGCAGGACCTGAGCTGACATGGCTTTAGAGGTCTCCTGGCAGGAGAACCAGATGTGGCTCAGGTGTCTGCACCAAAGTGAAAACGCCTCCCTCACTACCCAGGTTGCTCCCTCTCTTCTACATTTTTCTCTTTAGGCAGGAGAAATCCAAAGACCTTTAAGAATTGGAGTTTGATCATGTTACTGCTACTACACAACACTATACCATTTGAAGGCCTTCTTAATTATTTGATAGACTGGTAGTATCATTGAAACCATTCCCATTTCCCTATTTTATATATATATATAGGGTATGAAAACCATACAGATCAAGCTCAAAAAGCCTATTATTTGTCAAGCAACTTAAGAGATCCTGTGTTACTTTCCTGATACTGCAGAAGCAATTAGACTATACTAGGAGATGTAAAATTTGTACCTTTGAGGTCACAACCAAGTTTTAAACTGTATTTTCCTCTTTCTACATGCGAGAGCCAAAATCTAGCTTAGCTCAACTGAAAACTAAATGGATCATGACTGTTCCACAGCAGTCCTACCCAAGACACACCAGGCAGACTGGATTTTTTTAAACTATTGGTGTTAGATTTGGCAAATTTGCTGATATGGCAGCTTGAGCACATGAAAAGGAAAGGAGAGCTCAGCATTACAAGTGTCTGTTGTTCTTTCTGAGTGAATGGGGTCTGGGATGGGGGTCTGGATTTGGTCCCTGATCCAAAGTTGCCTGAAATCTCTCCACTGACTCTGACCATGACTTAGAGCTGTAAAAAAATCCCCCAGTGTGTATGTGTTAAACACAATCCTGTGTTCTCTAAAATGGTATTTGCTTTTAATGGCAATAAACTTGGAGAATTCCTTGTGCCTCTTGTGGTCATTAAAAGTTCTGCTGTCAAGCATGAATTTGTTCTTATTTGATTCTCAGATACTAGATAGTGTTTTCCCTTTGCTTTCTACAAAAAGTCTTCTATTATCAAGAATTCTCTCTATATTTTAGTACATGCAGATGGAATTATCATATTAGATTAGGTGGTGGAATAAAATTACACCTACATTCTTTTAGAGACTTGTATTCCAACCAGTGTCTGGCTGTAGTGACGGCTGCCTAGATTTTTTTCTCTATTGTAGAAATAAAACATACAAGATTAAAGTCTTTTCATGCCAGCTTTGTTATCATAAATATCTCTGATGGATATGCTGATTCATTTTTCAATAGGGGATAATACTTCAGTTGAGAAAATGATCAAAACACAGAGCACAGTTAGGTCAAGGTAATTTAACTCTAATCTTGCCTAATTGTTATTGTGATCTGGACAGACAGAACTGAGATAATTAACCTTGGTCATGAACCATCCTCTTATTTCATATGGTTCCATGTGCCAAATACAATGCTAACAATCTTAGCTGACATTTTCTGTGAAAAGACATTTTTAGGCATCATAATGTGTGAAGGCTGCCAGCAGGGCAGTCTATCACTTCTACCTTACATCAAAGGGATGTGCACTCTCTTGGAGGAAGAAAATAAAGCTAGTATAAAAAACAGGACTTTAACAAGGAAGGTTAATGTTGGCACCTTGCAGCCTGGAAGATTCTAAGTTCGAATTTGGGAAAAAGACAGCACAACCAGCACCTTCAGACTTTCTTCCTTGCCCTTGAATCAAACAAGAGTCTTTGGGAAAACTCTGAAAAATACCTTCATCTCTATCTCTCATTAATGTAATTGCCTCCGCTTCTGCTTCTGCACTCAAAAGAATGCACAAGAACCTCGTGATTTCCACCACGCCTAGTTCTGCTTCTCCACTGCTGACTGCACCAGTCGACTTGCCAAAGCTGCAACCTTAGGCTCAAGGTATGAAGCATAATCTAGTGAAGATGACATAAAACCCCAGGAAGACATGAAGCTTTCAGAGATTTAAGGTGTGTTCCTTAAATAGCTGTAGTCTTTGTTTCACAGCTCTATTTTCTGATAGCAAGTAAATTTTGCAATTACAAGTGGGGCGATATCAAATCAGTATGAAACATTCATAACTGTAGCTAAAATTGGGTGATGTCTCCTCAGCTGATGCATGCTTGAGATGGATGTCTTTGATGCCAAAGCTTTTTAACAGGGCTGATGCTGTCATGGTTGGGTGTGTAGCTTACTCAGTTTGTCAATCTCTGCTGGGGCTTTGCCAAGTGCTGGATTTAAATCCCAAGTTCTCCTGGTCAGAAAGGCAGAGCGTAGCCTGCAGTGTGCAGGATGCTAATACTGGTACTCTCACCTCAGGGAGGCTGCAAGACTAACAAATTCCAAGGAGAAGATGAGCAAATGAGTTGCTGTGCACGCAAGTTTGTGTGTGAGAAAGAGGGAGAGAGAGAGCACCTGTGTGAGAGGATTTTGCTAAAGGGCAGAAAGCATCTGGGCAATTGGGAAAAGAACACTGTGCACTATCTTCTGTGCTTTACACAGGGGCATGTGTGCTGAAGGGAGAGGGTACCACAGAATAAGTTCACAGATCTGATCAGGAAGCCGGCAAGATAAAACCATCTGATAAATGACTGGGGTTAATTTAAAAACATTATCTGAGCTTTATCTACACTGTTGAAGCCATTATTTAGAAAACAAGTGAAAATGGGTATGGTGGTCTCACTTTAGTCCCTCATGGCATTTTACACATCATGGAACAACTGTGCAGTTTTTACATATGACTGTTTTCATGGACAGAAAATGTAGATCATAATGATATAATGGTGAAGACAGAAGTCCACATTGAAGGGTATTAACAGAAAGTGCTGCAACATTATTTGCCTCTTGCGTTTTCCCTGACTGCAACTAATAAAAAGTCCTCATCCCCAGTAATATCAAATTTACTCAAATTAAAAAGCTGCTTCTCTGTGACAACAGACTATTCTTGTTGCACTTCAAAAAGTATTAATTATGGAGCATCATGTTTTACAAATATCTTTTTGTATAAATGCTGCATTAAAGCACTATTATAGTGTTGAGTAAATAACTCTGTTTTGCAATATACTCTCAGAAAAAAAGTTGCATCAGTGTTTTATAAGTAGGCCAGTGACAATTCCTTATGTATTTCTTAAATTCACATGGACTATCCAGATTCTAGCATAGAAATACATGGATAAAACTACCGTGAATAAAATATTCATGTTTTTCTTTAAAAATAAATAGACCCACATAAGCTGCAGTAAGAGAGGTAATGCTTTCCTGACGCAGGATTGTCTTCTGCATGCCTTAACAGCTCTAATTCTTTAAGAGTTTATTACCATATAATTATTATGAGTGTAATTAATATGAGTGCAATTAATATGTGCATAATAAATAAGAAATTCCCTTTGCAATGAAATCATTCATGAATTTGAGGATTGTAACACATCCCTTATTTCTTCATTTGATATGAAAATTACTGTAAATATTAGATATTAGGACTGATTCTAGAGTCATCTCCTCAAGAAGCCTTTTTGCTTATACTTGGATAAAATGTGTTTGTGTCATTGTTGACATGTCCATCACTGTGGGATTTCAGGATGCCACTTCATCCAAGAGGTTTTGTAAAAAGAAGGTTGTTTTACTGTGGATGCAGTAATACCTGTGACCAGGTAGTATTTCAAAGAAAGCCCCAGGAGAAGAATAGCAAGTGGAAAAGATTACTCTTGTCTTCTACAAATATTTCCTTGAGTAATCTCACCTCTAGCACTTGTAGGGGTAAAAACTATCTTAGCTCATCAAGAAACAAAACAAGCAAACCAACAAAAAAATCCCAAACAACTCAGAAAACCCCTCACCAACCAACCAAAAATCTCCCCAAACCAAACAAAACCCAAACTAGTTCTGAGACATCTAGTTTCTGGAGAGTCTTGAAAATTGCTGAGACATGTAAAGGTTAGTATCTGAAATGGGCTTCTTTAGACAGAAACTTAGCTTAACATAGAAAACACTTTCACTGCTGCATGGCTATTAGAGATATATGCCACACCATTTTCTAAGGTCTGTCCCCCTTTCCATGTGTGGAGTAGATTATGGTGAGCCTCGGTATAAAGTGTTTGTAGTTCTTTTGGCTAAAACACATAGTTTCCATCAAAAAGAACACTATTACAGCCATCTGAAAGTACAAAGCCCATTTTCTTTCAGGTATTTCCATAATATTCAAATTTAAGAAGGGACCTGTCCCAAAAAGATTGGGAAACTGTATGCTTTCAGAGTGATCACAAACTGATTCCATGGTTAGACAAGTATTTGAAACATTTAATCATCAATATAATATTCCTTGTGTTGGTGGAAATCCTCCTATTTCTGCTCACTTCTTGGTTAGAGTAGCTGAATACTGTCACTATTGACATTTCACATAGCAGAAACACAGCTCTGTGTAATGCATATGATGTCTGCCCTGGGCTCCACATAGATCTGGGGGAATAGATAAAGCAGTTTGGATGGCATTTTGAGTGATTTTTCATGTATGTGAATATGAGTGGCCACTTCTTGGAGATCTTTCAAGGAAGAAGTAGATTATTAAAGGGATGGACTTCCTCTGATTTACATGCTTATGTTGCTTTGGCAGCTTCAGTAAATGGAAAATGTCACTGTGTGCTGGGAGGTGCAAAGGACTTATGGCAGATGTTTGCCTCTTTTGGTTTGTTTACTTGTGTGCCTGACCCAATGGCAATGGGGCTCATTATGCACCAATATTGTTCTAGATATTGAACCTATTTCTTCTCAAAGTAATTTCTTCTGGCTGACTTATCTGTAACCAAGGTGATTGAAATAGCATGGAAACAATCAGTGATACGTGGCTGTCACCTGTTAACTCTCCCAAGGAAACCTTTTTTTAAGACTGCTTTGGCAGCCAGTGGACCTCATGAGTTTGGAAGCACGGTTCCATGTCAGCAACTGGCTGGAGGCGAAGCTTTGGTGCAGAAGAGGTCCTAGGCTGATTGGGGTAGGGGTGGGATGTCATTGACAGCTATGACTGTGCCAGATTCAACATCAGGCATGCTGTGTGAGCAGTTACACGGGTGGTAGCAGCAGCAGCGTTCCTTTATTATTTGCTTGTTTTCAGACCAGTTGCAGTGTGAAGTGGCTGTACTGGCTCCACCAACTGGAGAAGAAGCCTGTAGCTTTTCTGAGGGTGACATGCACACTGGAACTGAACTCCTAACACCTGTGCTCTGATTTGGGTTGAGGCATGGATTGCATTTCCAGCTTTCATGTTCAGACACTCCTCTCTCTCTCTCTCTCTCTCTCTATTTTTTCCCCCTCTCCTTTCTTATAAGAAAGGATGTTTGCTTTGTGTGGTGCTTAGTACCTCAATTGGTTAATTTAGTCCAGAAAGGAGATTTACCACGGACTCCCATGGTCATCTGGCGGGGGTAGGGGAGAGGGAAGGTGAGGGAAATAACCACTTTCCCTTTCAGCCTTCATAGTTATTGTTGAGAAAAATGTGAAAGGTTACTCGTAAAGATTTATTTGCAAAGACCATAGAGGATAAACTTGAGGGAGGTCAATAAACAACACTGGAATCATCAGGTGACGTCAGGGTCTTAGCGACATGCATATGGAAGTAGAGGGGAAAAAAATTACCCCGCAATCCTTCATCCTGCAGAATTTGACAAACTGGCAAGAAGACATTTCTGCCCTGCACATTGGGAGTCTGTGAAAGGGAAGGGAAGAATGAGGCTATTCTTAGCCCCCTTTATAGGCACACAAAGTACGGCACAGAAATGTCACTTGCTGGGGCGGGAGGAGGATTTGTTAAAGAGGACAGGACCGCTGTGTAGAATCGCCCTTTCCGACAGCGCAAACGAACCTGTCGTCGTCAGCCCCGCGCCAGCTATGTACATTCCCATCTCAGTCAGCTACTGCAAACGTCCTGTTTTCTTCCCTTCCACCCCGCCTTTCCCAAATTGTTTTTATTCGTGCTCAAAGATCAGGCGGAGGCTCGGCCAGACCCTGGACGGCACCACCTCGGGACGGGAACCAAGCGGTGACTTCGGCAGGGACAGACGAGAAGCGCCGGCAGGCAGGCGAGCGCCCCGAGGGTCACCGCCAGCGCCGATCGGGGGCACAGCGGCCCCGGGGGCACAGCGGCTCTCCCCGCCGCTTCCCCCCAAAGTTCCCGGCGGACCCGCCGGCGGCCCCCGGCGCTCCCCCGGCACACGGGGCGGCGCGGCGGCGCCTCCCCCGGCCCTGCCCAGCCCGGCCCGGCCCGGCGGAGGCGGTGGGCGGCTCCCGTGGCCGTGGCATAAACCGGCGGCCCCTCCCGCCGGTGCCGCTGTCCCCGCTGGACGGCGGGGAGGAGAGCGGCGCTGCCCCGGGATCCGGGCGGAGGCTGCGGCCGCTCTCCAGCGGAGGAGCTGCGCCCGGCGGCGGCGGGCCGGGAGCTGCGGGGCACGGGCGAGCCGCCTCCGGCTCCGCGGCCTCGCTCGCACGGCGGCAGCGGCGGGAGGCTCCGCCGGGCTTCCCCATTGTCTGCCCGCGGGCGGAGGGCTGCGCTGCCCGCACGCCCCCCGCCCTCGCCTTTGTGTGCTCCGGCCGGCGGCGGGGCGGCGCGGCGCCCGCCGTGATGCGCGCTGCGGGGCGGCGCAGGGTCCGTGCCGCTCGGTGAGAGGCGGGGAGGGACCCAGCCTGTGCCCCGGAGGCTTTTCGCCCGCAGCAGCCGGAGGAGGGGGACTATGGACTGAGCGCATCGCTGTACCATGGAGTCGGGCATCCGCTTGAGCACGCTCTGCCTTCTCCTCTGCCTGGGACCAGGTAGGCGGATGCCGGACCCGCCGGGAGAGTAGCCGGGAGCGGGGCCGGTGGAGCTTCGCCGCGGCGATGCTCTGGCCGCCGGGCAGCCGCAGGTGCGGAGAGCGGCGCAGGAGCTGGGGGCGGGGCGGGGGCTCGGGAAGTTGCGGTGTCGGCGGGTGAGTGACGGCACTTTCTGGGTCAGTTTCAGGCTTTGGCGTGGACCCCTCGCTGCAGATCGACGTGCTGTCCGAGCTACAGCTGGGAGGCTCCACGGAGGGCGTGCGGCAGGTGCCGGGGCTGCACAACGGGAGCAAAGCCTTCCTCTTCCCAGGTACGGCCGCCCCGGCCCCGCAGCTCCGGCCGTGGCCGTCGGGCCCCGGCGCCGCGCACGGGGCGCGCCCCCGGTCACCCCAAAGCGAGAGGTTTGCTCGCCTTGAGACCTCGGCATCCCGACCCTTCGCGTCCCTTCGCTTTTCTTCCACTCTTCTTTACATCTCCCCTCCCATTATTTTATAAATTTTTTTTCTCTCTCTCCCCATTTTTTTTCCCCCTTTGACTGGTAGACGCTTAATTAAAGTACAGCAGGAACGGGGATGGCAGATGGCATGTTTTGTGAGTCGTGGGGTGCGGTGATGAATAATAGTACCACCCACTCTACTGCTTTACTTGGGAAACGCTAAACATATCCCAGTTCCAGCTAAGGAATACCTCACTGAAAGTTTTATGTGAATCGAGCAAAATGCTGAAATGAAGTGCCCCGGAGGAGGGAGGCAGATGGCTGGAAATAAGAACACCCTTTTTTTTTGCCAAAGGAAATTGGCCCTTTGGAGCTTCTGTGACATACTCCTCCTGAAAAACAATGAATGAGTTTTGGTCTCTCTTAGTGTTTGTGATTGTTTCTTTGTTGATATTGGGAACAGAAATAAAATAGTAGTTTTCTATCTTCCAAAAATACCTTTAGGAGTTTTATTAAAGATTAAAAGTTATTAAACTTTCTGATATTGTCATTCACAAAAGACTGTAAAATAACTCTCAATATCTAGTTGAACATATTGCCATTGGTTACATTCCATACACTTGCTCATTATGAGTGGGTTTTTGAATTACACCTTATTAACATAAATGAAGCTGGAGTCGACAACATTTTTAGGAAAAAACCCAGAAGTCTATCTTAATATTAATTGAAAAAAGCCTAAAATTGGCTTTAGGAGAAAGTCTGAAAGATGATTAAATGCTCCTTATGATCTAGGACAACAGGAAGAAGGAATGTGGTTCAACATCTGATGAAAAACAAGCAAATCTCCACTTCAGCTTGCACTTTTAAAGATCAAGGAGCGGCATTGTTGGCTTCTTGTGCCATGCCAGGAGTTTAACTTGGATCTGAACAGATTTCTAGTGCAACAGGCAAGAGGCTGTGTTTCACGTACAGAAGAGTTATGATTCAAGGGAGATAAGATCTGGAAAGGGAATTTCTTTTTCATGTTTGCATTAATGAGATCATTTATCAGGAAGCTAATAGTTGCCAAAGGCTTTTTTTTTTTTTTTTTTTTTAAGGTGACCTCTCTAGCGATGTTCTTCCCTGGAACCACCAGCATGTGTCACTATGGACATGACTGTGGAGGCACACGGGCATATGCGTTCAGAAACGCTGGCACATGCTGCCTCTGAACATCTGTGATGGGCTTGTGGCTGCAGAGCAGAGACCTCTGTGAAGGGGGTCACTGCTCAGAATGGCAATGCACTTGTGTGTCAGTGGGATTGGTGTCCTAAAATAGGTGTAAATTTTAAGGCATGGTTCCGAGTTGAAGCCCCATTGTGCCATGGTGGAGTGGAGGGAAGGTAAAACTCTCTTGGCCTTCAGTGATAACAGGATTCGAGGTTTGGAAGAATAAAACTTTCTGGTATATTTTCCCAGTGTCAGGACAAAAAATTACTGTGTTACTAAAGACTTTTTTTTTTTTCCCAAGTTTTTCCCTCTTTCTTTGCAATTATGAATGTATGTAGTTCCCAAAGGGGTTAGCAGTTTATTTGTAACAAAAGAAGACAGGAATTTTAAATTTTTACAGCAGCCTTTTTATTTTGTTGTGAACAATCGGAGGAATAACAAGGATGAAAACACTTGTATCTAAATTGTGGTTGAAGTCACTCAGTCCCTTAGGAAGCCTTTAATGCCCTGTAGGACTAGAGGTAATTTTCCCTGCTACTGCATAAGATGACTACTGATTTTCTTATAGTGAATGGAGTCCTTACTGAGCAGAGAGGTTTTCATTTCTGAACTTGGATTTATAAATAGAGGAATTTCTTTCCTTGATCAGACCACTAGGTCCACTTAGTTGTTTTTGTTCTGCTCTTAGAACTCTCACTTTGGGAACACTGCTGCAATGTATGCCTCTTAATGTATGTATTTGCAGTGTGTGAATTTCAAATATGTTTATGTGTTGCCTGGAAATTTGGTTGGTCTGTATGAGTTTTTCCTTATTCCAGCTAAAGCCTTAGTCCTAGACAGAAAAGAATTTGCAAGAATGATGCAAATTACTTTAAATGATCCTTGAGCTTACTCTGGAAGCTCCAACTTGTGATCCTTTGCCTCTTGGTTTCTTCAGATAGTGAATCTTTCCTTGGGTCATATACATGTTTACAACACTTTAGTGTGTTGCCTTTTTGATAGATCACATTCTCAACTGATGTAAAGCCCTACTTTATGTAAGCTTTAACCATTCAGAAGTCCTAAATGCTGTTCTGTATTTTAGAAGAAAATTATGAATGTGGCGTGTTGAACTGCCAAGAGAAAGTAGACAATTAAAGATATATGATGGGAAAATTATACATAGTTAAAGCAGACTACTCTCTTACTTCAGTTTCTAGGGAAAAAGTCAGTTTTTACTGCTTAATTAGATGTAGCATTAATTTTCAATATGGAAGTTTAGCATCTGGTTGGCTGTTCTAGCAAATTCTCCCTTGTGTAATTGACTTTTCAAAGGTACTTGTGCTTTTAGGCCGTATAAAACAGTAAGCAGTTACTCTCTAAAGGTAGTTTTAGTCTGGCACTGTCCAGTCAAGTTAATTTAGATCATACTCCTTATACAGTTACTGATTTAGAAATAATGTTAGTCATTTGAAATTTGCTGTTACTTGGACTTTTTTTTTGCAGGTTTGTACTTGTCTTCAGCAGATTTAGGTGCTGGATTCTAAAGCTTTTTAGGTGTCTGGTGCTCCTTAGCCGTCATGAACTGTAGCAATGGAATGCCACTGAAATCTGGGTCTAGTTAGCTGCAGGGACTTCTTTTCTTGGAAATGTGATTTGCCAAGTAATTGTAAAAGTGTAGCTTGTGGGAAGATACAATTATGAATAGAAAACAGGAGTAAGTCTTCAAAAATGTTAGTGTTGCTGTATGTGAACATCTGCCAGCACTTTCTAGCCAACAGCAGATATTATTATGTCAGGATATGTTGAGAGGAAAATTACTCCTCTGCTGGTCAGAGCAGCAGAGCAGAAGTCAGAATAACTATGTCACAAATGTCTTTCTGTTGGCAACTGTTTATGTAAGTCAGTGAAATTTTCAACACCTTTGTTCTTCCCTTTGCAAAACAGGGATGATATTTGGGTAAAGCCCAAACCAGATGGGTGGACTGAAGTGTAATTAATGTAGTTAAAGAAGGCTTTTGGAGAAAAGCACATTGTCATTCTTACAGTTCTTTTTTGTAAGCATACTGCATTAACGTGATTTGAGGAAATAGGTGAAGATGAAAGTTCAGTGTAGCTATTTTCCTATGCAAGTATGGAAATCACGTTGCTTCAAGAGGACTTGTTGCATATGTAACTGCAGGGGCCTTTGAAGACGTAGACAAAACCAGAACAACAGAGGCTGAAGGATGATGAGGGTTTCGGATGATTGACTCAAATCTATGCTAGGAGATGTAACATTAAGCTCATGCAAGGTCCCAGTGAAGCCAGATATTTCAACTGGCAATAGGAAATGCCATTCTGAGGTGTGGCAATCTGGAGAAAGGCTGCAAGGGTAACTTGGTCTCCTCTGGTGTTTCACTTGGCAATGACATTTTGTCACTCTCCCTTTAATTTCTGTGTTATATGTGTTTTATGGGTAGAGTATTTTGATACTCTTTCTTGGTCTCTGTTGTTGAGAGCAGATACTGTTCATTAGCCTGTCTTTGTCCACGGGGTGTGTATAGTAATGGAGACACTTTCCAACTGCCTCACGCACCAGTGGAGAGTGAAAGGTACACTGTAAATCAAGGGATGAGAGGCTAGAAAAATGAAAGCCACGTGATGTGTAAGGACAGTATATGCCAATTGAAAGGTGTATATTCTCCTCAAAGGGAAGGCTAAAAGGTGGACAGAAGAGTGCAGTCAGATAGTTAAAAACACAGAAACATGCAATTAAGGAAAAGATAAAAAGAATGTATCAGTCATGAAAATGTGAGAGCTTATGTATCTAAATGCAGAATTTGGAATTTTTTCAGAGGAAGGACAATTTTAGAGGCAAAATATGGTATATTCTAATGGGCATCAAGATGTACTATAAAATGCCAGAAAATAATTGAATCTGTCAGTGGGATGAATGAAAGGACTCAGCAGTACTGTTCTTTGAATTGGTACTGGCTGGCACAAAATGCTGGCAGAGAAAAGCCTCCTGAAATAGGCTTCTTGGTATAAGTGATGTTTTACCTCTTGTTGTATGACTGGATCATGAGTGTGTTACTTTAAAATACTAGCAAGACAATATTTCTCTATCTTATATCCCTTTGGAAAGTTCACTTTATTTTGTCTCATGATATTGTCTCTGGACATTTACTAAATAAAGAAGCTAAAAATAAAGCCTTAAGAGCAGAGGTGAATAAACTTTTTGTCACAGAAGTAGGATTTACATTGCCTATGCACTTTACACATACTGCTTTTTCCTTGCCACCTGTCGTTGAAACTATAGACAGATGCTTTCTCCAGATTCCAGCTGAGCCTGCTGAAAATATTACTGTTCCCAGCTGCTCGTCACTGCCCAGAAGCTAGAGGTTACTGTCCCCACAATTCTTTCAAAGCAAGAGATTATATGAGTGTTCCCATGTCTGCTGATGGCAAAAGGAGCCAGCTTCAGGAGCAAACCTGGCTGACTGCAGTGACATGGATTAGAGAGTCCCGTAAAATCCCTTCTCCAGCTGTATCCATCTCCCAGAGGAGTGGTAACAGACAGCTGGGAATGAGGATGTTAATGTTGCCAACTGGCTTAGCTGACTGCAGAGTGAATACCTATCTGCAGCTTCTTTTGTCTCATATATGAACCAGTTTCTCTCCGAAGCACTGAATCCTCAAAATGTGGGACCTCCATCATTATCCCCATACAAAAGTGTTAATCAAAACTTATCTTCAGTAGGCACTGGCATGTTTTTTGATGCTAGAAATGCCTAATGTAAGCAATTGCTCTATGAAAATTTGGTAGCCAGAAAGGTTTTGGTGTATCTGAAATAACAGCATAAGCTTTCCCTTTTCCCTTCCCTGCCTTCCACTTCTGGAACTTTCTAAAGTTACCTCTGCACCTGTGCAAACAGTAAGCACTGTGGAAGGGCACTGCCAGGATTGTGATTAATGCTGCTGGGGAGCCAGGCTGGGTGCTGAAGGAGAGCAGGAGAGCCCTGAAAAGCTGGGCTGCCTTTGCTGGTCTTGCTGCTCTTCTGAGACATACCCTTGCTCCAGAAGAGCTTAATATTCAGCAACCTCTTCTGGGAAGGAGGAGTAGTTGTAGCAAGAGGTCGTGTTTGTGAAGTGTCTGCCACTTGAAGACCCTGCCCAAAAAAGGAGATAGATAGATTGTGAGGATACTGCATCAATTCTCCATCCTAAACCATGAATTTTAATGCATGGAGAACTATGATGCACTTACCCCTACTGAATATTCATGAATATGCCCAGAACTGGAGATTGTGTTGCTTGCTAACTGGTTGTGCTGGTTTATCTGTAAAATAAAGGGGAAAAAGTTATGGAAAGAAGAAAGAAAATACCATAAGCTTCTGACTGATGCTTGTAATTGTACCGTAGAGGAGTAGGGCTGAGAAATGGAAAGTGAACGGGAACCAAATGTACGGCAGATACAGAAACTGAGAGGAGGAAAGCTTGCAAACCCTGAATGTAGTCATTAGTGCAGAGTTGGTACAAAATAATGTTAAGGAATGACATTAAACTTGGCCTATGGCATTTGGGGATTGCAAATGTCTTATGCTGAAAGTTTCTAATAAATATTGTTGGTGAAAGTGCGTATGAGGCATTACTATCACAGAGGTGTAAGTGTTAAGCAACAAAGTCGTTTCAAGTTCAGCTCTAAAAATTGTCATTATTCATCCCAAGGAAAGGTATTTTACACAAAGTGTTATTTTGTTGTCCATTTGGTTTTGTTTTCTTTTGATTTTCTGCAGTGGGCTTTTTCTGGTGAGGGAAAGGTACTAATCTCAGAGATTAAATATTCCCTTTAAAGCCTTTAGGGTTGCTTTTTTGTTGTTTGTTTGTTTGGGCTTTTTGTTGTTTTGTTGGGGTTTTGTTTGATTTTGGTTTTTTCCTCCCCTTTTTTTTATACTATCATCTCTTACCATGTGTCTTGATATGGGCTCTTGTCACCTTTCAGTCTGTTAAATTCCAGCATGACTTTGGTGGCTTTGCCTGGGCTTGGCAGGACATCTAACATCTCCAGTCTCTGATACTTCAGCCTTTGGAATGAATTAATACCTGCATTTATTTATCAGCAGGGTGTGACTCCATTTAAAGCAATGTTGTGTTTTACTGTGTTCTTGTGGACTTGAGCCTGTGCTTTTCACAGCCAGGTTGTATCTGATACCTGCAAAAAATTGAAGTCCTTGGGGGTCTATTTTCTACTGGGACGATGATGAATCTCTAAAATTTTTTTTAATGAGTTTCTGGTTGTTCAGGTTAATGCAAATAACAATGTATTGTTTATACATTCACTGTTGCCCCAAATGATTCATACTGATTAATGGTAGACAGAATTGCATTTGTTTCTTCCTGCCTTTACAATGAGGCCTCTTCTAGAATATTACAAGTACGAAATCCTTGCTGAGGCTTGTATAATCTCAGGGCTCAACCTGGCATTTTGGTCGGAAAGCTGAAGATGAGTATGATGTCCAGCTCTAAGGCACGTGTGAAAGGGAAGCACATTAAGACAGTGTCAGTGTGGGGATGTGGGGCAGAGCCCTGGTGGGTGCTGTGAGAAGGGACCTGATGGAGTGAGGCCTAAGAGCTTCTCTCCATGTTGATGTCCCCGTCAAGAGCAGGCAGGTGCAGATGGCTGCTCGCCTGGCAGCCTCTCCTGGCAGTGTGGCAGTGGTGTTGGCTGAAGTTAAAAGCTGTGATGTTGACAGCAGGACAGCATCTGTCCTGTATGCCAGAGAGAACCCAGCACATGCAGCACAGGTGCCCTGAGAGGGAGGAGAGTGACCCTTCTAGGTAGCTGTCAAGTGCATCTTTCCATATTGCTGGGGGAGGATTGCATTAGCAAAAGGAAATGATGGGGGAAAATGAGGTCTCGCTACCCTTATGTAATTGCTTTTGCTGTGGCATAGTTCTCTAGTCACAAAGCGTGCCTGAGACTTACTGGGTTAGTGGTTTTTTTTGGTTTTTTTTTTTTGTGGTTTCTTCCCTCCCTGCAACATGGCTCATTCTCCAGTGAGATGTCACAAAGGACAGCAGCATTTCCTACATATCCCTCGTAAATCAATCTCAATGTCTGTTTCCCCCCTACTTTTTGCTTATAAGATGTGGGGAATAGGTTTTCTACTCTCCCCCTCCTCCCCAGCTTATGTTCTTTTAGTCTGAATCCTCCAGAGTATACAGGTGCTACCTTGGAAAAATAACTTCAAGTATGGTTAACTTCACAGTTTCCCTTGAGTCTTAAGGGAGGTACAGGACTGAGTTCATAAGTTATTTAAAACCTCTGGATAAGGGCTGGAAATTTTATATAGCTGTCATGGAAAACTGTACTTCTTTGTAGTGACCCTTCCCTATATTTTATCCCATTTAGTTTTGTGTCAAGGTGCAAATCCACTGAGCAGCTGTATTCTCCTACCTGTACTGCTAAGGTACAGCTGAATAAGGGGTGAAAAAGGAATTTTTGCTGTTTGATTTTTTTTTTCCTGTCCATCTGTTTTGTCTAAATTCCTCTATATTTTGTCTCAGTGTTTAAGAAATGGTGTTTTTTTCCATCTTGGCATTTTCCAAATGATTTCCTCTTGGGAAAACCTGAGGAGAAATATAAAAAAGGGTACTTTATTGTGGTTTTTGTTTGTTTGTTTGTTTGTTTGTTTGTTTTTCCCCTGGACATGTTTTCCATGATAAACACCTACTATGAATGCTCACTTGGATATTTCAGATAGGAAAAAATAAAAAATCTGTATCCATTTTCAACATGGAAGGATTTTACAGCAAAAAATTCTTATTTGTTAACATTTTATTTGCTTTTCTTTTTTGGTGCATACTTTGTTTTTGGGGATGTGTGTGATGCTGATGACTTCAGAGAGACTTAGAAAACTGGCTTTTAGCTTGAGTCATCTCATGAGCTGTTGCTCACAGCTCTGGTCTGTTGCAAGGTGCTAAAGAATGGGCATGGTCTAAAAGGACCAGTAGACTGAAAGAGACTTCTGAAGACACAGTGTTCAAAAGGCTTTTAGCAGATTAACATATTTGCTGCAGCACCAACATCATTATGATAGACTGTAATGTTTCCAAGGGAGCCATTACAATCAATATTGCTAGCGATCCATAACTGAGAACTCTCTTAGTGGAATTTGAGTGGCTATTTCCTTCTCTGAAAACATGGAGTATAATAAGAAAAAGACCTCCAATTGTAGAGTTAGAGCAATGTTTCTACTCTGTTAGAGCACTGTTTATACAATTTCCCCAGCATAAATGCTTATTTAAGTATAATTAGATGGGGGTAACATCCGTAGTGTTTATCCTAAAAGAGAAGATGTCATGTACCAGCCTTGACTGTCTGGAAGTCCATCAGTCTCTAGATATAGCTGTGTAATGATCCAGAAGGGTTCCAAAGGATATTTTCTGGTTTTGAGGTCAATAATCTGTGTTTTAATAGCTCCCTAAGCATGCATTTGCATATTGTGCCCCAGCTGTTCCAAAGGCACTCCAAAGATTTTCTGTAACATTAGGTAATGTGCCTTGAACATGAAATAGTCCCTAGGTTTGCTCAGCTCTCGTTTAAAGAAGAGGGTAGACTTGAAGGAAACCTTGTGCACCCTGTTCAGTGTTGCTCTTATTAATAATCCCTGCACACACCATTAGCATAAGGAAAGCATATGGAAGTAAGAGATCTGGGAGGTTGTATTTTTTAAAAAAAATTGCGTTGGGGTTATTGCATTCACTCTGGGTTTCTGTATTTCACAAAAATATCAATGAATTGCAGGGACTAAAGAGGAAAACAGTGAACCTGATTATACAGTAACAAAAGGACTGGCTTAGTAAGAAGGCTTTTGAAAAAACTTGAGCATGTACAGCTTGTCCAAGAAATGACAAAAGTGTTGTATGATAACTGTCTAGTATTAGAAGATTCTTAGAGGGTTTAAAATGAAGGAATTATTTATTATTCAAAGAGCTAGAGGTAAGAGTAATGTAATGATACTACAAATGGAGAGGATTTAAGATAAAAGGAGACTTTCACAGTGAGCTAATTTAGATTGTGAAATAGCTGCTGAAAAGAAGTGGTGGAAATCTCCATACTTTTGATTGTTTTAGAAGATAGCATGAAATATCTGGGAATCGTTAGCTAAGTCATTGTACGTAGTCATTCAGGCAATAGGCTAAGGAATGGGTGGATGACTCTAAGTCTTTCTGTACTCTGGAGAGCAGGGGTGTTGGTGAATTGATCCAGTATAGGGAGAGTTTTTCAGACACAAAGTAGGGTCAAATACCTGGTACACAATTATCAAACCAGCGCCTTTGTATTCTCCCAAAACTTGTTCTTTGGTACACTTACATATATTTTGATGATGCCTGGCTAAAATAAGCCTACAAGAGCGAATGAGACCTGGAAATGTTTTATAATTTTAACTCATCCAAGCTTATAAATTGGGCATGAGTTTAAACCTGCAGCTGATTCATCAGGGCTAGTGGGCACATTCACAGAAGCACAGACTCCATTAATACCTGACTTAAATAAAAACTGGAAAATCTGAACTCAACTCTTTCTCAGTTTTCTTGGAATCTCTGGTAATGGCTGGTTCAAGTCTTCTGTGTATTTTCTACCTGCCTGCCCTATTCACAGCTGAGTTGTGCATATGGTGTTCCTTGGCATCTCTCCTCTTTGATGTTCCTGATTCAAAACCTTCTAATCTGTTTTCTGGCGTTGAAACGGATATCCTGTGAGTACAGATTTTTCCAAGTATGCCAGTATGGTTGGTGGCATTGGTTTCCTACCTCTACCCTCAGGTGTGGTCTCTTGCCACTCCCTGTTTCTGCTAGTGCTTGAATTCTATTTACAGTTCAGTCTCCTGCCTTTTCCCCTCATCTGCTGCTGTTTGCTCAGTCTGCTGCTGCAGACCTGTGCCTAACAACAGAGGTGTTGGATGTGTCCCTTTTCAGATACAGTTTTTTCAAGTGGTGGCATCCCTCCCCCTGCCCTGCTCTTTTTTTGCTGTTAGGATACAAGTTTAAGTTTTCTGGTGCTTTCTGTCTGTGTCAGTGACTGTGGGCCATTCTCTTGTGTCAGAAATTAATCTTTCATGCAGACGGCATGGTTGTGGTCATCTGCAAAATGATCTCATATTAATGCTTTCTTAAGCTCACCATTGCATTGTGTGAGAAGAAATCAGCACTTAAATTCTTAACACATGGAATTTTGGTTAGCTGGAGGCAGTTAACCCTAATGTGGGCAAAATCCAGTTATACTCTAGAAAGCCAGAGATGAAGGAAAACTTGGATGAGAGAGCCAAATCACTACCGAGAGGGAGAAACAGATTCCTCATGGAGAACAAAGGTAAACCTTCTAGGTCGCCCACAAATTATTTCAGTTGGGCAAGATGATCTCAAGAGGTCCTTTCCAGCCTAAATAAATCTGTAAAACACAGGCTGTAGGAGTTAGCTCCTCAGGACCAGCATACTCATGACAATAAAAGGAGGTTTTGAGAGAAAATGATTGAGCAGAGAGCATGAGTAAGTCTTACTGAGACGTGCACAGTGAGAGCCAAGTGAGGGGGAGATGTGGTGTTGCTGAGACAGTATTGGATTGCCTACACCAAGCGTGATCCTAATTCAGAGGTGCCATGGTGGGTGCTGATCTTAGACAGTTTGTCATTGTATGATGGTTCACCACTGGAATATGATGTATTTGAGAATATGAGTTGTGCCTTATCTTCAGAGAGAAGGGTAGAGAATGTAATACAGCTTGATCCACATCTAGCATAATCTGCTTGCATGATTTATTATTGCCATTAAGTTTGTACTTTATTGTTTTCAATTGATTAGGCTTTATTTACCTTTAGTTGCCTGCCTTTTCATTTGGAAAAGGCTGGCAACACTATCTTCTCCTCCTCCTGCCCTCCCCTTTTGCTGTGAATTGAGTAACTGTTAAAATCCTGGCTATGCTATATGATGAGGGATTGAAAATAAAATCAGTCTCTTAGCAGCTCTCATGTGTGTCATGCCCTTATTGCAGTACTAGTAGGGCTGGAAGACAATGCACTCTTTTTCTTCTGCTCTTCAATCTCCCAGTGTTAACAACATTTCTTGGTGTGATATTTTTGTTTGTTGTTAGGTCAGTTTGACACAAAGTGCTCATGTGACAGTATGCAACCAAGCATAACTAGGTGCATATGCCACAGATGGCAGCTGCAAGGAAAACTAGGCAGGCTTGATTTTTCTCCACAGGTTTCAAGGTGTTCTCAAAGCAGCTTCTAGAAAGTTGTTTTGTGCCTAAAGGGAGTTCATGCTTATATACACATATATATTTATGAAGCTATAGTAGTTTAAATATAGCTGGAACCTCAATTGAAATGAAGAAACAAAAGAAATCCCACTATGCTACATCGGTGTCCTTGTTGAAACATAGTAGGTTTTATAGCAGTATTTGCTGTGAAAAACCAAACCAACATAATTCTAAGTAGCAGCACGTGGTTCTACCTGTGAGGGAGCACAAACAAAATATCGTTCAAAACTTAAAAAGGATTTAAGAATAGTATTGGAGTATAGGCTAGGAAAAAATGGTAATACGAAAAGCTATTGCATCATATAATTGATAACCTAGAACCTATACATCACCAGAAAATATTGCAATAATAAATGCATGGTGCAGAGCATACCATGCAGCACACATTTTAATTTCCTAGGAGTGGAATTTCAGTAACAAGAATAGAAGTCTTTTGTCTTAATTATTTTGCTGTCATGTAATAGGTCCCCACTGAGCATCACCCTCTCCCCTGGTGATAGTATCTAGCATGACGACAGTTTTTCTGAAAGGGACAGTATTATTGGTGTACAAGGAACAGAGGTTTTTCATGCCATGTATGCCTTTAAAAATTCCTGATAGTACTTTTTTATGTTCAGTGCTTCCCTGTTTGTTGATCTATACAACTGGAAAATTCCTTTCAGAAATGTTCAGGAGAGCACATTCTCATTTTCTGTGGCAGTTGGTAGGAGTTGCTTTATTAATAATCTAGTGTGGTAGGATCTGTATTGCTTGTTAGCAAATCAGCTGCTCAGTCTCCTGGGCTGAGAATAAAGACTTCTAATCTGGAGTCCTACATGTTCAAAGTTCAGGTTTACCTGCAATTAGGTTTCTAATTAGGTTTATCCTGTCATTTGCAAAAGGTTTGAACAATTGTCAGAAATATGCTATTGCAGATACAGTCACTAAAACTTTTTCTATAACTATTTATCTTTTATTTACTTTTTGCCTACTGAATCCAAAAGTAATGAAATCCTTGTTCATGAACATGACATTTTTGGATGAGCACACCTGACTTTTTGTGGTGCAGCTGGGCTCCTTTACATTAAAGGAAATGACTCCCACGTGTAATCCTGGTGCAAATTCCCTCTTTGCTGAAGGGACAACAGCTCAAAGAAAAATGAAATATGTCCAAATATCTTAGCATTGTGCTCTGGCAGGTTAAGACTGAGATTGAGAGAGCTGTGGTACCGAATCCATCACAGAATGGTTCAGTCACATCAGACTTGCCTTGGTTTCTAGAAGCTGCCTGTTGGTATATAAGCTCAGAGGCTTAACCCAGCCACTAAGATAATCACCCCCAAACTTGTTTTGTCATCTCTTGCAGAATGCTTCTAGGCAGATTTCAGTGGTGTTATTGTCAGTTCACAGGGAATATGTGTTATGCTACAGCTCTTGTTTTCCACAGACAGTCATGGGTTCGCAAAGTCTATTCTAGTTGTCCTGATGCAAGCCTAGTTGTCCAGGCTCTCAGTACCTTTCCGTCCTCTTGTCCCACAGTGGATGTGTTCTCAGCTGTACCAAAATGACTTTAAACATCAAAGTATGTAGCATAGAGGTGGGCCAGAGTTTTGGCCAAAAGTGGTATGATTACTGTTTTTTAAGGATGTAAGTATGAACAGCCAGTGTAATTGGGGAAAAATGTGTTCAGAAACAGGTCTTCTAAGTCTTTTGTGTCAATCCATTTTGACTTGTGGGACTTTGCATATGATTTGAGCTGGAAGAAAGCCCTTGCTAGATGACACACCAAAGCTTTAGCTGACATTCAGAACAGAGGAAGCTACAAAGCAAAGGCAGTTGGAACCTCCCCAAATGCTGCAAGAACAAACTGTGACATTTCCCCCCTTGTTTCTATTTGATTTAATGATTTGGCTTCAAGTCAGTTTTTGTTTCGATTGTTTAGTTTCAGCTGAAGAGCATTTTGCCCTCTTCTCCTTCTCATCCACTGCATTTCTATCTGCATGCATCCTTGCTGAAGCATTCCTTTGGTGGAAATGAGAAGGCAGACACCCCACACCATGGGGGTGTCAAAATGGCAGGGGCACTTCGTGGGCTGTCTCCCTAAACTGTCTGTGGTGTATCCCAAGATCCTGATCGTGCCACTTGGGAAATTAATTTCTAGAGTCCTTGTTCCTGGCATTTGTGAGTGTTTGTTCTGGGGAGGCCAGGTTGGATCCAGTTTATGAGGGGTGCTTGGGTGCATAGAGGCTGGATGGCTGTATCCTGACAAACATTTTGATGGTAGCTCTAAAGTTCACCCAGGCTTAGGAACTGGACAGTGCTCCTGGGCCTGTAATTTAAGTACCCCCTTTGGGAATGGCCCCAGTGGGAGTCTTACAGGGTTAGTGCTTACCCTGTATCTTGTAGTCTTTTAAACTTCAGGTAGACCTGCAACACTTTCCCCTGACTCTGGCAGGGCTCCTTCCTGCAGCCTTGGAGAATCCAACTCAGATTCACATGGATTTGGTGCTTTTTTTTGCTGTTCTCTCTGAAACGACTGGGAATCTTTGAGAAGGGAGTAGAGAAATTTATAGGTAAAGTAGCTCAAAATATTTTATGAGCTGATCTTATGTATCAGTTTAAATAGCAAAACAACCAGCCTTTCTACTGAAGGATTTAATGCGTATCACGTCTAGCAAGGCTTTGGTCTAATAAAGGTTGTTTTACTTCTTTATATCTTCATTTTTCATTACGGGAATGCAACTCCTGAATTTGAATGCGCTGTGCTCCACTTGAAATCCTGTTGTACTCTGTCAGTCTTGTAAAGATTCTGCTTTTGGATTGGCTTTGCACACTGCCCTGTTGTCTGGGTGCAGCTTAGTTTATACTTGCTACCTAAATAAAAGAACCATATAAAGTAAACAACTGCCCTTTGAAGGCTCTGTGATATCCCTAGTTATGAAAATATTAACCAAAAAGTGGAATATGGGAAAGTGACAGGATGTGAACATGTGCTTGTGACTCTCATCCCTCCTAGTGTAGGAAATTGAAACAAAATTGAGCCAATTGCATTTTTCAGCCTCATTTTAGCCTTTAGCCCTCCTTCTTCTCACAAACCACTAGAATTTAATTTGGATAGTTCAGCAGAGCTACAGTCAGATGCAGAATTGATTTATAGATGCTGCTATTAAAAGCTGATTATGTGTGCATGAAACAAACTGTGAAGCTCAATTAGTTAGAATGCTTCCTTCAGAGACTATTCTGCAGGAATGTGTTTTATAATTCAGTTCATACTGTATGTCTACTTTTAGATGCTCTTCAAGAAATTGAGAGCACACCCTTTGCTAGGAAAAGATATGCATTCCATTTAATAACTGTTTCCTTTTATTGTGGACTGGAAATTGATGGTCGTGAATGGCTTGTCCTAAGTCTTTCCACTGTGTAATTTAGTATGCTGCTGCTGCATATGGAAATTTTCCCCCCTTTACCTCCCATAACTTGTTTGTGGCTGCTTCCAACACTTTTTTTTTTTTTTTTTCTTTTTTTTTTTTTTTTTCTTTTTTTTCTTTTTCCCCTTTTTTGGTGAAGATGCACAGCTGGACTAGTTAAAACTGGATCAGTTGCCCATAATAGTTCCTCATATGTTTTTATGAATGATGAGAGCTGTTAAAGGCTGGTGACCATAAAGAGTAAAATTGCTTCTTTCTCCAATACTCATTTGGACTGGTGGAGGTCCTCTGGATTTGTGGAGTGAGTCCTGGTGAAAGTTACTTTCTGTCTTGTTGAAGTGCAGTAATTATCTCATGAATGTGACTGAAGTGACAATATCTGCTCTTGACACCTCCAGGAGACGCTGGTGTGATGTTGGTGTTTGCTGCAGATTGTCTCTCAGAGAGGAAAATGTGTCCTAAATAGGGAGGGTTTTTTGGGAGCACAGCAGCTGCCAAGCTTGTCTTCTGGAGGGCTGAGTTCCTGCAGGTCTTATGGTCAGTGGTTTTCTTCGCTGAGCTTTCAGGCTGCTTTGCAATGTTAGATCTTAAAGGATCTATCCTGAACGAGGAGTGAGACGTGCTTTGAGTTCAGGCTTTTGTTTCTAAAATTGTCACTTTCATGTTTCTATAAGTTAAAGATGATGACACTATAGATTCGTGAATTGCTGTGGTGTGGTCAAACCAAACACATGCAATATTCTAGGAAAATAAACCCCAAATATGTGTATCATGGTTAGAGACAAATTTCTCATTCAAACTAATAATTCTCTCCTTATTTTTGCACTCCAAGAAAAGATTTATGCCTTTGGTTTTGAGTATTAAAAATGTTCACAGTATGAGGTTTTATGTAACTATTGAGAAACTGCAAATTATTGTCTGAGTTATACCAGTTTGATTTTTCCAAGCTATTATGGAAGAAGCCCAGTTCCAGTAAGGTATTTTTGTTGGGTCTTAGGCTGATTACTAGGAGCCAAATATCAAGAAGAAGCCTGAAGCAATATTTATTGAGCACAGCTGGTGATCTATCAAGCACCTACTGCCAGTGTTCAAAGGCAATTGGAAGGAGGGATTTGCACTCTTGTGTTAGTGTGAAAAGAATGGATCTGACAGATCAAGGACCTTTCAATCATCTTGCTTTTAAGAAATCCACCTGGTGCCTGCCCTGAGCAAAGAGTGTTGTGCTTCATAAGAGTAGTAATAATTCAAAGGCTGTGTAGCTTTTTTTGAGCAGCAGGTATTATCTGACCAATTTGCAATACCAAAACTGAATGGCCACGTGTTTTGGCAACGTAACACTCCAGCATTTAGTGTGATGGTAATCTCAGTTTGTTGGCTGCCAGAGTGATGCAATCAGGGCTTGATTGTCTGTGTACAAGAAGGTTATCTGAGGCCACAGTGAAGGATTATAGGGTAGCCAGATAAGGTTTTATAGAATAAAGGATGGAAAGTTCTCATCCAATGTAGTGATCAGGTAATGATTCTGGGTGACATGAAAAGACTTCATAAATTATTCCTGTTTTGTGGATGCTGTGGCAGCTCTGTGTTTCCTCTGCCTCTCCCACAGCAAAGAGGACTGAGGTGGCTCTGGAGAGCTCCCTGTGATGGTGAGGATTTGTTTCCTTCCTAAATCACAGCCCATCTGTAGTACAGTGTTTGTATCCAAATAGCTCCAGTTAGAATAAAAGGGCCTGCATAAAGGAGGAATAGTTATAAATTTATGGGCTGGCCTTCTTTTAGGGTAGGGATGTTAAGCAAGTACTTTCTTTCATCAGTAGCTTATGAGAACATAGTGGAAATTTGGTAGAAATTAACTTTTTTTTTTTTTTTAATTTTATTTTTTTTTTTATTCCTCTTTGTGTAAAACAAATTAAATTCAACTGAGCGAGACACTGTTTAGGAGCTTGGTTAGGACTTGTTGCACAGGTTGTTGCATTTCCTAAACAGATACTAAAATATTCCTGATCCATAAACAAAATAGACTGTTTCTGTTAATGGAGAGCAGTGTCTTCATAAGTCCAACTTAAAGAATAAAACTGTTTTAAGAATAGTGCTGCAAGGTGAGAGTGGTGTACTTGAGAGTTCAGCTCCAGTGCTGCTGAAAGAAAATCACCACTTCTATCGCTGTTAGCTCTCTACTGCTGTTCCTGAGTTAGTGTCCCCAAGTAGAGCAGAATGCTCAAATTGCTGTGACAAGAAGCTTGTGAATTGATTTATTTCTTACACAGTTGATTACACATGCTAATGAATTGATTTTGTGCATTAAAAATGTATATTAATTTTTTGGTATAACTTATTCTGGAGGTTGGGAATTATTTTTCTAGCATTCGACATCTTATTTTGTAAATTATCTCTCTAGAGGTTTTAAGCTTGGGCCTTTTTTATTTTCTATGCATGTTATGTGCAAATTCAGCAGAAATATTTCATCAGTCTAGGCTTTGTGTGGGTTTTTTAAAGTAAAATCTTTATTGTATGTGTGCCTACTACTCTAACAAATGTTCATGGGATCCTGTGCAAGCAGCAGCAGGAAAATACCACCCAACTGGAGCATAGAGGAATTAGTTAGTGATAAAATATTTTGAAATTTGGTGAATTTTTTCACTGTTATTTAAAGCTGACTAAATTGTTTGTTGTTTTGTTTTTCAAATTAGTTTATTTATTTATTTATGTATTTATGCTATTAGGTGGAACAGCTTTCAGAAGTCATTAAAAAGTTGCTCAGGTCATGTGTCAGGGTTTAGGCTCCTGTCTAGTGTTCTCACTGTGCTTCACTGCCAGTGAACCCAAACTTTGGATGAGCTATCAAAGTTGCAATCTGGCCATCCTTGAAGAAAGTAAGAGTTATGACACTGGGTCAAAACAAAAGACCACCCTGCCCCAGAACAGAATAGATGTCACAAAACGTGTTTTCTTTCACTGACACAGCTCCCATTGCATGCAAAACTAATGTTTTAAATACTTTGGTCCCTGCTTTTGCCTGTCTGTTCAAGTGTGCTTCTCAGAAATAGCCTGTTATTTTGAATGAGCCTGTAAAGTAACATAAGATTTTATACTGAGTGTTTTTTCCTCTGTTTATTTTAGATACTTCAAGAAATGTGAAGGCATCTCCAGAAACAGCTGAAATCTTTTTTCAGAAGTTAAGAAATAAATGTGAATTCACAATCCTGGTGACCTTAAAACAAGCCCGTTTGAATTCAGGGGTTATTCTCTCTATTCACCATTTAGATCATAGGTAAGTGCTGATACCTGTCTGCTGGCTGATGAAAGTATATGAATTCGCGCATTGAAAAATTGACCATAAATTAGAACAAAATTGTTGTGTAGCAGATAATTTGTAAATATTTGTAGTGTTTGGATAGGCACATTGTGCAGATCCATAAAAAGTCACAAGGGAAGGGCAAGAGGGCTTTTCTTTACATGTCTCTTTCTTGCCATGTCTCTTTCTTGCCACCAAGGGCATGGAAAGCCAGTTCTCTACTGTGGTTCCACAAGGAGCAGATTCTCAGCTGGTGTAAATCTGTCATGTCACTATAGTCACGCTGACTGACAAAGCCTGGCCCTGTCAGTACACCTCGTCATCGTTTTTAACAATGCCAGCAGTCTTAAAAAAAAAAATAAATCCTCCAGTTATGGGTTTACATCTTCCCATGAATGGCAGAGCACTTTACTCAAAACGTTGTCAGCTTAAAAAAACTAAAGTGAATGACACCTAGCATTTAAGGATTATCCTTTTGATAGAATAAAGACTGCTAGAGAAATAAGATACTTTTTATACATCTGTTTGAGTAATAGCTATTAAAGATAACTGCCCTATGATTCTCTGACAGAATAAAAAGACGTTTTCAAATGTGCACTTTCTAAACAGTCGTTAGCACGAGAAACAGGTCTCTGCTTTAGGTTCCTAGTTGTTTATTTTCTTGTGCACAGTCCCATAATTCTTCCTTTAGAGTCTCACTACAAAATAACAAAAAAAAAGAGACATGTTCAAGCACAGCAAAATGTCAGTTTCTTTTACCTGAGTGTACAAGTTTTCATTAGCAAGTATGGTGACAATTATTTTGTGCTAGAAGATGCTCCAAGTCAATTTTTATTCTGTTTCTCAGAAGCCCCATCTTGTGCAGTTTAGCTGTTTGTAAAAAAAAAACAAAAAGACCAACCAAAACACAAGCCACAAAACAAACAAGAAGGAAGACATTCCCAAGGATCATTATGGCAAGTTTATAAAAGGATTTTCAGACTTGTAAAGGGCTAGTTGAGTGTCTCCTGGATGGCATTAGATGTGCCCTCAGGCTTTTAATAAACACATTCAGGTGTCTTCTGTGCTAGGATGTCTGTGTGCCAGAGATGTGTTTGTTAGTATAGCTGTGCTAAAATGAGGGCTGACCTAGGTGTGGGTAATACTGCAACCAGACAAGCATCTCATTTTGTTCCTGATACGGTTTTAATGTTCTTTTATGATGAATGATAAAGACAAGAGAAAGATGTTAAAAGGAAGCATTTGGATGGTTTGTATTAAATAGCTGCTTCTTCAGTGCTAGATCTCAATCTCTGACCAGGGACCTGGCTGTAACAGTCCTTTTAGTTCTTAAACAACTTCTTGTGGAGTCTCTGTCACAGCCATCATCATAGTTAGTAGAAAAAGCAGCAATGCCAAACCTGTCTCCTCCACTCCTTTGCACTAGCTTTAGCCTTTTATCACACTGATGTCACAAAATTCTGCACTAGCATTGAACTTCTGCCTTGCAGCTGTATTCCTAATTTACCCAGGTCAGTACTAGCTCTTGTGTTTCTGCAATGAGGAGCTGAATGGTGGTGAGGAAGGCTGAAGGTGACAGTAACCGAGGGATGGAATTAGTTACCACACAAGTACCTTTTCATGTGCTTTATTTTACAGAGCTTTCAGGGCAACTAATGGTTCCTGGGTAAAACCATTTTTATGGCACAAGAAAAGAAAAATGTTTAAAGAGTGGGAAAAGGTGAATTTATTCATGGTTTGTGGTTTTAGAAATAGAATAAAAACTCATCCTCTCTTTGCATGGGTCTAGGGGCATTGGCGGAAATATGTGAATTCACATCAAGGGCATTTCCTAAATTGTAGGGTTTTTAAATTTATAATTCTGTTTATAAAGTTAAAATTGTTAACGTCATTCAGAGTTTACTGATCCAGTCTGTATTATCTAGTTTTATGTAGCTGTTTTGTTCCTTTTTGCTGGCTCCCTTTTGAGAATCATCAGGAATGAATACTTCTGCTGAAACATGGTCATGCAACTATTTAAGGCATTGAGTCTTAAAAAGTTGACAGGGCAGGTCTCAGAAAGTTTTCCTTCTAATGTCACGTGTTGCATGCTGTGCTTGTGCTATCAGAGAGATACAGAAGTTCTCCATGTGAGTCTCAGACTTGGGCATTTGCTGAGGCTGGGCTGTTGCTGTCATCACTAAAAGATGCTCCTGAAATGATCTACTGAAGATATAGTAATCTTTTTATACTCACCTAAATGGTTTCTTTCGTTTTCCTGATTGAGTTATCAAAGCTAACTTCGCCTCTTATAATGATTATACATTTCTCTAGTACTTAATGGATTAAAACATTTTAAAATTAATCTTAAAGTGAAAGAATCTGAAATAATACCTGTAACTGTCCTTTCTGAACTTGTCCATACATTCCAGAGCTGTTTCTTTTTTCCCCACTGATTAAAGCAGCCAAGGAGTTGAGACAATGGTAGTTTTGGTCACAGTGTGGAGGCAATAATTTCAGAAAAATTTCTTGTGGTGTCAGAGAATTCAGATTACACATCAGTAATTGTTCAGATGAATTTCAAGCAGCTGAACACATCTTTTTTGTGTGGCAGATTTATATGGCAAATGTCTGAAAGATAGAAGTTAAAAATGTCTTCTTGAGGGCTTTACCTTGACCACAGACAGTGCCCTGCCTAAAATGTGTTGTAGTTCATGGTAACAAGGTAAATATTTTTAAATGTGTTAATGAAGGTATACCTTAAGTCTGAGTAGAAACACTGTTAAACGCTGATTGCTCTGTGTTTCATCTCTCAGTTTAAGCTATATTATCCTCCTCACTTCTGAATTTGTCTCACTTTCTTCTTGATGGAAGAGTCAGCAGAGAGATGATTTTACTCGTTGATGGGGTTGTAATATATGTTTGGTCTTGCTGTTCCATCATGCATTTTCATTTAATAATCAACAGAGGAGCTGATAATAATAACACTTTTTCCTCCTTTTGTGGTTAGATGGCTTTATGTAACTAATCTTGTATTTGTATCTCCTGAGATACTGCATATTAGGCCTCTAAAGGATGAAACTGCTGGGTTGTAGTTTAAAGATCCTTTCCTTTGGTTGATGCTTTTTATACACTGGAACAGAGAACTGAAATCAATAGTATATTATGGACAGGCATTTCCTACACTTAATCTGTATTTCTACTAATTTATTCAATTTCTGCTTTCCTTAGAATTTGTTTTCACAGCAGTTGGTGTCTTGTGATTATCTGCTGTCAAATGGACTGTCCTGTACAACAGTTTCAAACCTCTTAGTATGTAGGAGAAACTTATCTGTGACATTTTCTCTCATACTGATTTATGCTACAAGGAGATAAGCTGCCAGAGGTGAATTCCTGATGCATGAATTTTGTTCTGTCATTTGACCATTGTATTAAAATAGAGGTGGAACTGTACGTTCCCTGCTTTTGATGTATGACTGTCAGTATTTCTGGACTGCAGTGTGAAGTGTCCTCTCTGACACCACAAAATCTGCTGCAAAACTTTTGCACTGAGAAGAGCTTTCAGTATTTACCACTTAAGTCAATATTAACCACTTAAGCCAATAATTGCAGAGCAGATGTTAGGTAATATGGGACTGATTTTCAAACATTAAAGCTGTATATGGTTGTTCCCTGTGCCAAAAGAGGTACTAGCTTATTTCTTCTTTTTAGAACACTCCATGATGTTCTTTGTTGGAAGAGCGGAGGGTTGTAGTGGTCTATATTTTGGTTTTTTGGTATTAAATCTTGATTTCTGTTTCTTCTTCTATTGGAGTGATAATTATGAAACCTCTGGAATTTGTTCATAACAGTCAATTGCTTTTGAGTTCCTCTAGTGATTTTAAACTTCTCTGGTGTCAGTCTTCTATTCTTTTTGATGCAGTTTGCATGTTTCATCAAAGGTGTCAAAAAAAGGTATATTCATTCATTCATTCACTGTTTTTCCAGTGCGTGAGAAAATCCTGTGGGACAAAAGATTCTCTGTGCAGACACTGACAGTTTACCAGGCTCTTTATTCCCAAAGAAAAGAAGTTCCTTGTTTGTGTTGGTTTGGGAGATTTAAGGCCTATCCCTGAGTATGGGGTTGGATGGAAATATTTGTAAAGCAGCTGTTTTGTGTTACATTTTGTTTAATGCCTTCATGGTGTTAGGAATGACCTGTTTTCTTTAAGTGTTGGCTATAAAAGTTATCATAAAATTGATGGACACCATGTCACTCTGGCTTGGATTTGGGGTTTTTTTTTTTGCTTCAGTTTAGTTTATACTCTGTGACCAAAGAAAAAAAAGTGGCAGTAGGATGTAAGTTCCTGTAGTTTATGCACCTTACTTACCGTAACTTTTGTTAAATCAAGTGAGGCCAGCCTGTCTGGTGTAAATCATTGCAGTGCCAGCTAATCCAGGGTGAATTGTTTGAGAACATCTTACAGAATGTTTATATGCACCTGGAGCCTATTGAATTGAGACTAGTGACAGGCCTTCTTGAATAAGAGACAGAAGATTTGTTCTTTCCTATGACTGTAGTAATGCACTCCCACACCCAAGCAGGTGTTTTTATGTAAGGAAAGGAGTTTCAGTTTGCCTTTGAACTTAAAAGGAAAATGGACTAGAATCTTCTGTGACACCCTCACTGTGGTTGGTTCAGTGCCAGCACAGGGGAACTGGTTGGGCTTTAGAAATGTCTCTCAACATCTGCACCTGATTTTTTTTGCCAGCAAGCCAAGTTGTCCCTCATAAATTATTAGGTATTTATAGGAGTGCACAGGAGAGCTCAGGTGCTTTTTGGGGTGCATTAGGAAGGTGTCAGGGCTTCTGACACCTGTGCTCAGCTTTTCTTTTGTTTCTGCATTGTTCGTTATTTTGTTTTTATTAAAACCTTTGCTTTACAAAATGCACCTGAAGACCCCGCTCGGAAGATTATTTTAGGCAATTCTGAGAAGTGCAGGACACCCTCAGAAGCTGATACATTTATGTGCTGCTCTTTACACTGGCCATGTGTTAAACTGTATCATATGACGTTGAAAACCCCACTGAAATAGCTGGAATGTGAGTTTTGACAGATTTTGTTATTCTTCTGATGTTGTTTATAAGACTTTCTATGAGCAAACAAATAACAACGAAAACTGTATTCTTTTGGGGTAGGAAATGGAAACAGTTATGTTGAGACTGCCTCTTTCTCTTACTAATACTTCTGCTAGAAAGTTGTCGTATTTGCAGTCCTCTTGCTATCCTTGGAGAAACTTTGTCAAGAAAAGGGAATGAGAGGCATGGTTTGCCATTTGTTTTTACAGTGTTAGAGTTGAGAAAGTTCTTCCCTTGTTGAGTTTTTAGTAGAAGAGGAAGCTTCAGGCAGGCAAGATTGATATTCCTGGGACTATGTGTTAGTGAGAACAAAATAGAAATATATTGATAAATTTAGGTAGTGAGAAAGATGAGGAATGAGAGCAAGTGCTCAAAGACATGAATTAGTGTTTCAAAATTATTTCTTAATTGGGAAATATTATTTCATATAATAGGATATCAAATATGAATGGCATGGGCAATGTGCTGTAATACTGGGGTTTCATTTTTCCAAGACCAAGCCAACACCTTTTGTGAGAATAGCTTTCCTTGGAGTGCTTTGAAGAGCTTGGCGAGACCTCAGTTCCTGGTACTGGCTTCTTCTAAGCTCCCATAAGTGTTATGAAAATGCTAACTGGGAGCCTTGCTTTGTCATCAGCAGTAAAATTGGATGGGCTGGAGTTGCTCTTGTGACGGCCATGGACTCTTGGATCATAGCACTAAACCCAGCAGAAGCTATGCAGACTGCTGTGGGGGTAAGGGAAGATTTTGCCTCCCTGATTTGCTTGACCCCAAATTTTGGGAGGTAAGCAGAGAGATATCTCAGATGAGAGGCAAGTCTTGACTTCAAAGGCTTCTAGACCACAGCAGTTCCACTAAAATCAGAGGAGGGGCTGCAAGGAGTTGATAAGAACTATATCTTACTGACGTACCTTTTTTTTTTTTCCCCTACCTGCTTTATTAGTTTGAATCAGGTACAGACACTGAGTGGCACAGTGATGGAAAGGATTTGAACAGCCTCACATGTTTGTTTCCTAACCTCCACATCAGGGTATTGCAACCTCATTTTCCTAGCTGCTGCATTGTGCTGTGTCTTCTTTCTGTCTGGAGAGAAGCTGAGCAGTAGCTTGTGAGGGTGAATGTGTGTGGATGATGCCTCTCTGCCCTGCCAGTTCCCTTGCCTGGCTGTTCTCTCCTGTGAACATCCCAACAAGGAGGGATGTCCCAGCATGTCTTCATGCATGTCCCAGCACTGGGCTCCATCACCTGAGCACATCATGAATGCACCTTCCTCCTCCATAGTTATCCAGTGAAAGGAGCAGTGCTGTGGTGAAACAAAGCTGAAGTGGTTGAGTGTTTTTGTGGTCAAGAGAATAATCAGCAAGAGAGATGTAAATGGCAGAATGATCAGTAGGTGTCTGGCTGGGGTGTTTCAGAGGCATTTTCCTCACATGGTTAGTTTCTATGCTGCCTGATTTGGAGCAGAAATTTGTTGTTGTGTTTTTTGGGTTTTTTTTTCCTACCTGAGTCAAGTGCCCTGAAGAATGTAATTCTATTTTTTTTCCTCCACTTGATGCAGTGGCGATGCAGATTTGTTGGCAGTGCCTGGCAAGGGCTTGCCAGTAAATCAAACTGTGCCCAGGCTGGAGCACTGGCCTGCTGTTGTCCATTTTGCATAATTTTTAGCATCTTCTTTGGAATGCTTTTGTCTCCAGCAGTTAGTACCCTTGCAGATGATGTCAGGGCAGTCTGTGAAGCAACATTGGCCCAGGCTTGTTCCCACACCAGTCAGTGTGGAAAAGCCTACCAATTTCAGGGAAAAAGTGAGAGATCACCAATATGGATGTGAGTTGGAGTGGAGAACCAGTTTTATAATATAAATTTGAGAGGATGTTTTTGTTGTTCTGCTGTTTATATGCTCTGTGTTGATGTGGATAATACCCTCTTCTAATTTTTGAGCTCTCTTCCCCTGGGATCTCTGCTTTCATATAAGTAACAGTCATGGCATTAACGATACTTGAGAAAGTCTTTCAGAGAGTCTTATATTTGTGCGCTCTCTCTCTCTCTCTCTCTCTCTCTCTCCTGTTTTAGCAAGCATGTCATCCTAGACCCCACAGGCTTTGCTGTGAGAATGTTTGCTTCTGTCAAAAGATTTGGTTTTAATGAATGGATCAACATGTTTTGAACAAAAAAATACCCTAAGTCTAAAATTACAGTCTGGCTTTAAAACTGTATTTAGCAAAAGAAAGGGACAGAAATAGAATTGATGGCCTTCCTACCCATTGTACAATTGCACTAAGGGCTACAACTTATCCAGAAAAGCAAAGACCAATTTTAATTTGAATCCCTGATAAAAATGCTAGTCTCTGGTTGTCTAGGGAGAGCTCTAGATGGAAAAGGACAAAACCAGTAAGATCAAGTAGTAGTGTAAGTGAGAGGTGGGAACTAGAATCTTACAGATAAAATGAAGCTACCACTTGACTTTTTCATATAATCACAGAATCGTTTAGGTTGAAAAAAATATAATCTGTCTGGGGATATTTTGATGTCATGTTGTTCTAGGGGATGCACCAGGCAATAAAAACTTGTAGTTAATGTTTCAGAACACTTAGTGTTAGTTCCAAATTAAGTGTTCTGAAACATAGAAAAATAAAGTTCATGCTCCTGACCACCCAGTCATGATACCATGGAAAATAGCAAATAATGCATTACTAATGTGGTAGTTGTGCTGCATGAGTTGCTTTTATATCTTCATAATCTACATATAGCAGAATTGCTTGCTGCTATTGTGCAGTGAATAAGCTCTACTGAGCAGGATCTCCTCTTTTTTTTTTTATGCTTTATGTAATTAAACTTAACAAAAAAAGGCAGAAGTTTGATAGCAAAAATCTTCAGATAAAGTTTTTTTTAATCAGTAATGGAGATAAGGATTTGATTTTTTCTTAAGTACATACTGTTCTTTAATTTTTATTGATATGCCTTCTTTTCAGTGTAAATCAAAGAGCTATGAAGAAATATGTTAGTATTATACCTATAAATGTGAGTGGGAAAAGTTAAAAAACTCCACCACCCTGTAATAAATTCATAAGCAGCAGACTTGATATTTTCCCTTTATCTTCTGAAATACTTGTCTACATGCTGTAAATTGAAGCTGAAATTATTAGTTGCTTGGAGTAAGTATGTACATTTGTCATGTGAGAAAACAGGCCAAATGAATAAGCAAGCCATCAAAGACCTGGTGTTGCCAACACTGCCTGTCAGCTGGAATGGCCACACTTCCCTCTTCTCAGATTGCTGCTGTGTGCACTAGAACCATTTTGTGTTTCACCTCCTAAATCTGTAACTTTTTGCTGTACATCCTGACTTCTACTTCCACAGTCTCCCTCGTGCTAGTCTGTCACCTCCCAAAGAGCTGGTGTGACCACGTGTCCTTTGCCAGGGTGGTCATTAGAGCTCCACAGCTGAGCAGATCTGCTGACTCCCAGCTCTTACCTAGAGGTTACAATAGATCAGTGCTGAGCAGCAGAGCAAACATCACTGTTTTCTGTCTCAGATTCCTCTGGGGCATTTGAAACAAATTTCTTCCTCTTAGAAAGACGGGCTCATCCTTAGTCTGTACGTTAGGGATTGCTGTCTGGCTGGTTTCCAAGCAGAGCAGCTGATCTGATGCTGTGGCCTTGGCTGTTGCCTTTGCAATGATTGTGCATGCACAGAGTGATCTGTAGAGATGTAGCAACCTTTTTTCCAGGTTGGCATTTTCTTCTCTCCATGTTGAACATAGAAAAACCTAAGCACATAGCATCTCCCTGTGAAGTGAAATCCAAGTTTAACCCAAGGTGGGTTTGGTTTTCTTGGGGGGGGGCTAAAATCAAGTAGGCTGGTATTGATTAAACACCCACAGAGATAACAGATGTTAGAAAGAGAAGTGCAGGTTCTGCTGTTGTATTGGCGTTCTCATTGTGGTTTATTTTTCACTCCAATAGTTATTTGCTTTCTGCAGCATAGAAGACCTTGGAACTGCTGGGAGAAGCATCAATGATGTTTAAAATGGGATATCTTTGGCTGCTGGTCTCCCTGCAATGAGTGGGCTGGCCTAGGCTGATGTGGACAGGGAACTGGTGACTCAGCTGATGGCTTTTGGTAATGAGATTCTTGGCTGGGAGAAGACTGCAGTACAATGCAGTTACTCTTTCCTTTGGGAGCAAGTCCTTCAGGAGTTAAAAGCACCCTCTCTTTTCTCTCAAATGATAAGTAATCCTGAGAGTACAGAGAAGTATAGGGTGTTTTTGTCACCAGATACGAATTTCTAAGATCCAGGTCTGTTTGTTAATGCTTAATATATTTTTTGAAAGACTCTTCCAAACCTTTGGAACCCATACACTCAATTGTTATGGCCTCACAGATGGAACAAGAAGCCTCACTGTGGACAGATGTTGCATTTTCACCCGCATGTGTTTGTCAGTGCTGAGTCTTGTCCTATCTCCTGAAACTCATGAGGCTGTGACAGAGCCATCTAAGTCCAGGCAGTTAAACAAGTGTAGAAAGGGGGAATAGCAAGCACAGCATTTTGTGAAAAATTGAGTGGAAATGATTCACTTTCACTTCTATGTTTCAGCATCATGGCATTTGTTCAAGTTGAAAGCAGTATTGCTTTGGGTGTCATTTCACTTGCTTTTCTAATTGTGTTTTGCTGCTGCCTCTACAGATTATTAATAAACCATAAATGATTCTCCTAATGGCTGTTATTTTCTTTTTCATTTTGATGCATGTTTTCTCATTTCAAAGGTAGTTATATTTGTTAGTTTACCAAATAGAAGAACAAAAGATATTGTCTGTGAATGTCAAAACAGTGTGTTAATCACCATTAAAACAAAACCACAAGTGTCCACTGTTTCTGTGCAGCTTTGTGTAGGAAAATTTCCTTGCTTATTACAGCGCCATCGATTGTCTGCATCCCCTCTCAGCAGTTCTTAATTCATGAAATTTATACAGCAATGTCTTCTTTTTATTGGCAAATCTATGATTCATCTGCAGAGGTGTCATTATCTTACATGCATAAGGGCACCACAACTGTTTGTTTTATACCTCCTTAGTGGCTGTATGTCTAATAGTGTAGTTTGTTCCCTACCTGTGTCTTTGTGTGCTGCCATCATTTCTGCTATTGGCTTGGAATGAAGGAGAGCTCTTAGTTCTACCAGGATGTAATGCTTCAACATATCCATGCCTTTTCTTTTCCATTTATTTTCTGCAGCTGGGTGGAGATACTTGAAAGTTGCTGGAGGAGTCAAAATCTTTAATGTTCCCCTTCTCTTTTGGGGTATAAAAATAACCTTATTTTTATCCTTGAAGTTTGAGTTATGAAGGAGGTTATTAAGTTGACTGATGTCCTGCCACTATTATGCAATTTTTTCAGCCAGGCCTTCAATTAATTTCTGCTTCTTGCCAATGCAAAAATTATTTTTGGGCCATGAGGAAGTAAATTTATTATAAAATTTGTATCTGACTCTAGTTAACTACTTTCTTAATACAGGGGAGGAAGAAGAAATTGTCCTTTGCTGGTTTTGCAAAAAGCTAGTGTTTTTTGTGCTGTTGCTAGGTATGTTCCACTGTTGAACACCCTGAAGGAAGCAGGGATGTGCAGTAAGCCCAGCCTTCTTCTAGGGATAATGATTGTACAGCATAGTTTTGGTCTCATTTTTACTCTTCAAAACCACAATCATTGTATTTTCTATTCCTTGACGTAGATAGTGTGTTAAAGTAAATGGCATCACTCAGGAACACCTGTGCACTCAGGTTACAAGCCACTGTTATGTCTGATTGTAGATGTAGCCACAAAAATAGACAAAAATGAATTGTCCATTCTCCCAGTTGTTGTGTATCTCATCCCTTATGTCATTTTCCTTGCTCTTCAAGTTGCAAATGGTTATTTGATAATCTCTATTTGTTTCTCTTTCTTGTGTAAAAAATCATTTTCTTGAGGAATTTTAAAATGAGAAACTTAGTACTTTAAAAGACAAATGGTTAGTCAGGCTGTTTCCCAGAGGATGTCCAACATGTGAGACAGCTTGTGTAAGAGCCAAGTTTAGTTGTAGAGTGCTTTCTAAATTGAATGGCTGGAATTTCACTATCAAAGCTTGTTTGCAATCTGCTAGGTTCACTTAGCACAGCTGCACTGCTGGGTTTTTGCTATATATATATCTCCATATTTACATATATATGTGCATACATATATAGATGTGTATATATATGTGTGTACACCCAGCCTGCAAATACACATATAATTTAACAAAGCCAATATGTACACATATATAAATTGTTCTGAGGAGTTAGCATTTCTTGATTTTATATATATGTGGAGAAATTTTATTACAGAAAATAAAAGAAGATGTAGCAGTATGTATAAAAGCAAACAAAGAAGTGTTCAGTCTTAGTCCTTACTTCCCTTGGAAATTACTAATGATATCCCTATTGCAAAACTTGGGGTTGTCTTTTGTGCATTCATGCCTTTAGAGTATCACTTTCGTGCTTTCATTTTATGAAGTAATTATTTATAATAGTGTAATTCAGATCATATTATGGAAAATCTTTTTTTTTAGATGAAAACATATTTGGCTTCGAATCTTGTGTAGTTACATAAAAGTTTAAACCTGCTATTATTTGTTGCTGAGAAGAGAGACACAGTGGAAATCTGAAAAGGGTCTACTTTTGCCTTTGTATCTGCTTGTTTTTCTTCTTCTTTTAAATAGTTCTTGCATGATGATGATAGGATGTCTTATGTAAAATGTTACTGTGCTGATAGGAATGGTTCATGACGTGACAATGCATTTGTGGTACAGGTACCTGGAGCTGGAAAGCAGCGGTCATCGAAATGAAATCAGGTTGCATTATCGTTCGGGCACTCATCGCTCCCACACAGAAGTGTTCCCATATATCTTGGCAGATGATAAATGGCACAGGCTTTCCTTAGCAATCAGTGCTTCTCACTTGATTTTACATGTGGACTGCAATAAGTAAGTAGAGAGTGTTGTTACATTCCAAATGTGACAACTTCTTATAATTGAGCTCCGAGTAAATGAAGTGACAACACCTTAGGATTCTATTTTCCCCTTCCTTTCCAGAATTTATGAAAGAGTTGTGGAAAAGCCTTTCATGGATTTACCTTTGGGTACAACCTTTTGGCTGGGACAGAGGAATACCGCACATGGTTATTTTAAGGTATACATTCCCTGAAAGATAAAGAGTGGGCTAAAAAAAATGATTAAGGGGTTGAGCCATCTTTCACATGATGAGAGGCTGAGAGATTTGGAATTGTTCAGCCTGGAGAAGAGAAGGCTGAGGAGGTATTGGGAGGATCTCATCAATATGGATAAATACCAGAATTTGTGAGAGGGATGAAGATGGGGTATCCAGACTTTTCTCACTAGTGCCCACTGACAGGCCAATAAGAAATGGGCAAAACCTGAAACACCTGAAATTCCATCTGAGTATAAGAAAACAATTTTACTGTGAGGTTTGTTAAAGCAAGATAACTATATTCAAAAGCTGTTTGGACACAGTCCTTGGCAATCTGCTGTGGCTGGTCCTATTGGAGCAGATGATCTCAGGAGGTGCTTCTCAACCTCAATCACTTTGTACTTCCGTAATCATAACACAGCTCTTGGATTGTTCTGAAATTGCTCTTTGACCTTTGCTATTGGAGAGCAGTGCACTGGCACTAACTGTCTTAACTAAGCGTGTAAAATCTGCCTGCAAGCATGGGATCTGTTCTTCTGGATGAAACCATCTCTTTCTCATAGTTGAATTTCATAGTTGAATTTCATGCTTTAATCTCCGTAAGTTCTTAACAATGTGCAACTCTGCAGCTTTGTAACAGACATGTAGTTTCTCAGCGTTTTGCAAGCTTTATGGAAGGATCTCCATCAGAATTTGTTGTGGTTTAACCCCAACTGGCGCTACCTAGCCACTTGCTCACTTCCCTCCCTGGTGGGATGGGGGAGAGAATTGGAAGGGTAAAAGCTAGAAAAATCATGGTTTGAGACAGAGTTCAATAGGTAAAGCAAAGCAAAACAAGGGATTCATTCACCACTTTCCATGGGCAAGCAGGTGTTCAGCCATCCCCAGGTAAGCAGGGCTCTGTCACGTGTAATAGCTACTTGAGAAGACAAATGCCATCATTTCAAGTGTTCCCTGCTTCCTCCTTCTTGCCCCAGCTTTAAATGCTGTGATGATGCCCTGTGGTCTCGGATATGACCCCTTTGGTCAGTTGGGGTCAGGTGTCCTGGCTCTGTCTCTCCCAACTCCTTGTGCATCCCAACCTCCTCACTGGTGGGGTGGTAGGAGGAGCAGAAAAGGCCTTGCTGCTGTGTAATTTCTGTAACATCCCTGTGTCATCAGCACTGTTTCCGGCACGAATCCAAAACACAGCCTCATGCCAGCTACTTTTCTGTGAAGAAAATTAACTCTACTCCAGCCGAAACCAGCACAAACTCATTAAGGGTTTGCATTAGCATATTTTTCTTGACTCTAGTTTCTTTAATGTTCAAATCTATTTAAGAGTTATAGCTTCTAAAAAAATTTGCATTTTATTTAAAAGAGTATTTCTAAGTGACTGAAACTGCAGCTGTTTTCAAATTACTTTTTAAAGGTCATTTGCAGGCTTTTCTGCAGTGACTAACTAAAAATAACAATGAATTCAAAACCACCAAACTCTTGCCACATAATTATATCTTGACATTTAATTTTCTCTCCTTAAAAATTATTCAGTATGCCTGTACATCTATCTATTTTTATTTCTGTTTATTCTTCTATCACTGAATTGGGTCCAGACAAGAAGCTGTTTATTCATAAGTATTGTTTTTGTCAGGTAGTTTTTCTGTGTGGGCTTTAATGTTTTACATGGTGAATGAAAGAACATAATTTTGACAAGTAAAAATAATGTATCCTTTTGTTTTCTCTCCACTTACACATAGGGCATAATGCAAGATGTGCAATTACTTGTCATGCCTCAAGGATTTATTTCTCAGTGCCCGGATCTTAATCGCAGTGAGTCTATTAATTCTTATATCATAAAATGAAAGGTGTGCTTTTTACCTTCTTTCTGTCCTACAAGCTTTCTTAAAACCTTGAATTTAGGTGTATAATTTGTCAACTTTGGCATGATTGAACCTATTGTGAATTAATTTATTAACACATACTGTATTGTTCCAGCATGCCCAACTTGTAATGACTTCCATGGACTTGTGCAGAAAATTATGGAACTGCAAGACATTTTAGCAAAGACATCAGCTAAGGTAATGTAGACTAGGACTCTAGTCGTAGGGGAAATGAGGACTGTCATTCTCTATTCATTGTATTTTTAGATTATTCATGCTTGTATGGGGTTGTACACATAGCTGTGTGCAGAACATCCCTGCATGGTATGTTTACATCTTTATATACTTGTGCCAAATTTATACATACAAATTCTCAGTTCAGAGAGTTTTCTTGTGTTTTACTATTCTTATAGAATCATATATTTTAGTAGTAAAGAGCATCCAAATCCCCAAGCAAGGAAAGGGTTCATAGATATCAAAACTCTACCTATAAAGCTAATAAATCAATAAACCTAGAATGAAATAGGCAACTGTGGTTATAGTGCTTATTACAGCAAGACTTACCAAGACTTTTCAAGACCTGAGGTGCCAAAGGCATGTTCAGACAAAATATATGCAAGACAAGGAGCTAAGAATCCAAAGCAAGACTTACTTCTTTCTTTCCTTTAGAATATTACAACAAAAGCATTCATGTCTGCTGGTGAAAATAGACTGCTCTGATTTGAAATGTCAGTTCTTTAGGTATCTGCAGGAATGCTGTTGCCCTGTTGCTTTGATACACTAATGTTAAAAATGCCTTGGCTGAAGTCCAGAAAAAAATTTCTGACGTTGGTTCTGAGCTTTACTTTCATTTGGCCACTCTGTCTGCAAGTACTTTATGTGGAGCAAGATTCTTATCAGTTCACACATATAAAGATGAAAAATCAGGAGCTTTACCCATCTTGACCTTTTGTTCATTTTGTTTCATGACATCCCTGATGTCATGATGATAAGAAAGATGAAATGCATTGTGTCTTCTCAGTTTTCGTCTCTGAATGACTGGTGGTTTAATCATGTTGTATTTAACAGTTGTTCTGTTGTCTCTGACTGTGTTTTCCTAAATGTATTCTCTCATCTGTGTACTTGATGATGAGGGGGGCAGTTTTGAATTGTGTTTTTACTAATGCGGAAGCCACTTAAACATACAAAACATTTTTGTGAACTGTAAATACAGTTGTCTCAAGCTGAGCAGAGGATGAACAAGTTGGATCAGTGCTACTGTGAAAGAACCTGCACAATGAAAGGCATAACCTACAGGGAGTTTGAATCCTGGACGGATGGCTGTAAGAACTGCACTTGCATGGTATGCCTATGGTTTGAGTGGAGAGTCAGGAATTCCAATGTTTCCTCTGATTAGTTTTATTGAGGCAAATAGTGAGAACTTCCAGACTTATGCTAGGTACTAACAACAAAAAACTTTAAAATCTGTTCTAAATCTAAGGAATAGTATTAATAAATATGTTTTCCTGTATTTTTGGCATTGCTAGCATGTGTAGCACCTGTATTTCATGTCACCATATGCAGGTGCTAGGCAATATACTTAGCTATCATGTTATTCCCTTGTACTGAGTTGCTAACAGTTTCTCTGGAATTCTAATTCCTTGCTTTTTGTCACTATAAACACAGCCTTTTTCTTAGCAAATGATTTAATAGATCCCTTGTGCCTGAGTTCCTTTGGTTGCCTTTGGTTACATCTCAATAAGTAATAAAAAGTAAAATGTCAGGGTCATATGCAAGCTTTGTTATATTACAAACAAAAAAGATTTGGTGGATGGAAGATTCCCAAAGGTATCACAGCTCCAGATGTGATTGCAAGTATCCATTCAGGTACCAAACTAGGGCATCTGTATCATTGTCCATTCATATAAAACTTTCATTCCATTTGAACTCATTAAATACTTAATCCAAAGGCCATTAGAAGCCAGTGAAAAGGCTTTTGTTGTCTGTACTGCACCTAGATTGATTTGCTGATACCTATAATTGGCTAAATGGGTCTCGAAGCTTAGTATTTTTTTGACCTTTATATTTCTGGAGGGATATTAATTTTGCTTTTAGTATTTTATGGTATCAAATCTGGCTGATAAATGTTTAAATTTCTTTGAATTTAGAGTTAAATTCATTAGATATTCTTGTCTTGGATTTTTCTCACAGCTATAATATTGCTACCTTTTAGAAATATATTGTCTCTAACATAAAATCAGAAGGCAGCGTATTGTTCTCTGCAGTTGTCATTTCACAGTAATCTGTCAGGTTTTTTGCTGATTGGCAGAATGTTTTGCCTCCAAATAGATTTACCCCTAAAAAAATTGATCATTATCATCTCAAAGAGCACATCATTCATGGTAAAAGATTGTATGTGTGACATTCTGAAGGTATGGTTTCTGTTCTTGTAGTTATTAAAAAGCCCACATTGAATTGTCTTTTTTGGATACCGTTAGAAAGTTCATTGCATTTAAAAATAGATTTTCAAGTTCCTGTGTTTGAGAACATCTCTGTTATTGCTAAATAAAACTACCAGTTAAGCACCTTTTATTCTCCTAGAATGGTACTGTGCAGTGTGAGGCTTTGATTTGCCCTCTTGCTGACTGCCCACTTAACTCTGCCCTGGCCTACGTGGATGGCAAGTGCTGCAAGGAATGTCAATGTAAGTTTTACTTTTGTGCCTCTTGCTAATGAATGCTTTGAAATCATAAATAATATGAACCTTTCTGTAAATATGTCAGTGAAAGAACTGGTCATTACATAGTTGGGTTGAGGAATCCAGGAACTTAAGACTTTTCTGAAGTATTCTGGGAAACTGATAACCAGAAGGTTTTAGTATTTCATGTGGGATGCTTTGTTTCATTTTAGTTATGTTATTTTTATTTAGCACAGATATTTCATCAAATTTTAAAAAGAAAAGAAAAGAAAGTTACTTGTAAAGCTTTCTGCAGACTTCCAATATCTATGTTTCAGGCCACACTGCTAGAAATTCAACAAAAATTGCCTGGTGTTTGACCAGTGTCTCCAACACTTTTATCACATGCAGAGTGTACTACCAACCTTATGTTATTGAGCTTAGAAGTGGAGGTTCAGATTGATGATTCTTCTTCCTTGAAAAGAGAAAAGAAGAAAGCAGCAAAACCCAGACATCTAGAAGTGTTATTTCACAAAGGGTCATAAACGAATTAAAGGAATAATGGAAAAAGGTGATTTAATATTGTCATTTAAGATTGGACACATGATTAACTTTAGGTTTTATAGTATTCTGGCTTTGTTGCAAGTAGGGCCAGATAAGGGGAATTTCAGGTTAATCACTATCTAGATGGACTGTATATAGTATTTCAGATTCATTATGCATGTGCGTTCCATATGCGATGGTTAGTTATTTCAGACTACGATAAAATCTATTCTTGAAATTGAGCATGAGATGCTTCACACTTCTTTACTCTGTAAATGCTGAGATTTTTTTTTTCATCACTGTTCTATGGCTGTATAAAACTTCTTACAGAGTATAGAGAAATACATAACTCGTTAAAATGGCATGTTGTAAGATAAAACTCAGGAAGACGTTTTGTACTCCATTGATCTAGCTCCCACAGGAGTTTATTAATATTTAATTGTGTTAGAAGTTACACAAACCATCCCTTTTTATGAAACCTTATTAACTTACTCAAGTAGATTAATTCTAATTAAGAGGAAATAAGAATTCAAATACTTTTTTTAACCAGCTACACACAATTTCCATGCATATTAGATGACTCAGGGTAATTGGGAATTCAGCAATGTGAGATGTGGCATTCAAGCCTCTGTTTGAGGCAATCTGAATCTCTGACCATGTTGGCAGAATTTGAAAACTTGATCTTCTGAAGTATGTTTTTGTAATATACTGCCTGTAAATTGAGTTGGGGATTCTCTATCCAGGTGTTAATGGGGAAGCACCCACATCATATGACTTCTTCCAAAGTTATTTTTATTAGGAGTCTTGACAAAAGTTGAGAAATGTGAATGAGCTATGGACATTGACCATAGTCATAGTTCTTTCAATTAAGATGCAGTTCTGGTGCAGCACACTGATGTTTACTCTGATATTTCCTGTTTGATATTCTTAATATTATCAAAGTGTCTTAGCTTTCAGTGTTGCTAATTTGATGCCAGTACATAATTCAATTTATAACTAACATGCACACATGCTGCTTTCTTGACAAACTACCAGAAAAATTATTAGATCAGAAAATACAAATAAAAATTGCTTTTGAAATTTCTTTCCTAATTTCATCTAGGTTATTTAAAGTGACTTTTAAAATAAATCACACTATTTTTGAAGTGGTAAATTCTGGGAACCAAAGGACAGAGAATGTAAATTGGAGTCTCATTGACAGGGTCGTAAATTCCAGTGGAAGAGTGGAACTTAGAGGCAGCAGAGGCTGCAAGACTCTCACTCTCCAGGCCAATTTGGTGGAAATGCTAAATTTCTCTATGTTCATATACATGTGTCAGCTCTATTCTGCCTTGGTGTCTTTGGGTCAGGGTCTGAGCTGATTGAGATCAGTGTGCTTGCTGGAGGGGTTCACAGCTGAGGTGCTCCATTTGGGCAGGTTCTGAGAATAACTTAATTGATTTCGGTGCTCTGAACAACAGCAAGGGATGTAGTTTCTGACTAGATGATATAGGGGGAACACAGATGGGTTATAATTGGGAAAACAGCTAATTAGGGTGTGTTGCTCATGGAGCCATATCTTTGCTTTTGGAGAAACAATCATAAGTGCTGAGAAAAAATGATGCCTGATACGACTGTTCTTTAGCTGGATTTCATATCCTTTTCAAGACAGAATGTGTATGGATATTGATGTTCCCTTTCTGGTATTTATGTTACCTCATACCAGATGATGGGTTGTTTCTGACACACTGTTGTTTGAGTAGAAGTGCCCAGGCAGTGAGAGCTACTGGAGCCTTGTGGCTCACTCCCTCAGGGCTGAGTGCTTCCCTCCACATTTCTTCCTCTCTCCTGCTGGTGTTAAAACAAAGCCACCAAAAATCAAGAGAGATTGGATTTAATGACAGCTGGCAGAGAAGAGTTAAGGGTATAGCTTGACTCCAGCTCTGTTAGTGACCAGCAAACAGGCTTTCTGGTGCTTTGTTTGTTTTCTGGTTTTTTCTTTTTTTTTTTTTTTTTTTTACCCCTTAGTGACTGAGGATGGAGCTATTCTGCATGGCTTTAGGCATGTAGTATTTGGGAATACGATGCAAAGTGGCTTCACTTACATGAGTAAATAAAATAGGGCAGGCACAGTCCTGTGGCACTTGTGGCTCACATGGCTAAAGTCCTTCCCCTTTCCACCCCCAGCAGATTATCTGCATCTAGATGGTTGACTGGGAATGGCCTCTGATCAGGGCTGTGCCCCCAGCTTGTGCCTGGCACTGCTTCAGAGCATCTTGGCTGGTACAGTCTGACATGGTGCCATGATGTGTGCTAACACTCAGACTGCAGGGAGAGTTGCACACCCTAACCAAGAATTTTCAAGCCTGCTGTCATTTGCTGTTTCATTTACTAGTAATAGTGATATCCACTATTTACTGTGGATATCACCAGTTTGGCTCTCTTGATAACCAGCTGCAGAGACTGGCACCTCCAGAAGGCACTTGGTGCTGAGAGGGGCTGGAAGGGGTAGGATTAGTTGCCTTCTGGAGATGGACATTCCTTACATAGCTTGTATAGGGAGCCCAGGTGATTAGATCAGATATTGAGCTTTTAGACAGCTGAAGTTGTGAGACTAATCTTATATCAATTACTGTAATGTGTATCAGATGTGTAACATGGAAGTGTAAAGTGCTGGATTTTTAAGCCCGATTCTGGCATTAAACTGTTATGCTAAGAGACTTTCCCACACTGCCAAATCCTAGGAATTAAGTTTCAGCCCAGCATTTACATTTTGGACAGTGAAGCTTTGTAACAAATGTCCATGACATTTTCAACCCTTTGGAAATTTCAGCACAACTGACTCTTTATGTTTTTCTTAAATGTTTAGTTCAGGGACTAACACTCTGTAAGGGATGGTTTAGATATTTTTTTAAGCCAGTATTGCTTTGACTTTGGTTCTTTTTGTGAGCTAAGAGAAAAAAAGCTACAAAACAAACAAAAAGCCAAACCCTGACCTTTTCTCCTAACTCTGTACTTTTGTTTCAGGCCATTCAGACAACTTGTACTGTTTTGTCTTGTGTGAAGGTCGATGTTGGTAGTGTGAGGGATGGCAATGAATGCAAATTATCACTGTGTTTTCTATTAGCTGTAATGGGCTAAAAGAAGCAGCAATCTTCCAGGGCAGATGAATGGGCCAGTGTGTTGGATATATGTTTCAGCTGTAGACAATGTAAAATTCAGCTACAATAGTATACATCTTAATTCAGTGGGAGCTTCCTGTGGAGAATTGTTTGGAGCTGGAAGGCAGAGACTACTTTTTTCTATGCTCAATGCACTTTTAAAGAGTTCTGGGAAGGTATGCGCAAAAGATCATTAAATTTTTTCTCCTCTGCAGAGACACATGCTTTGTGTGGTGATGGGTAGCAATACGAGTTGTGGGGAGATTAAGCTTCCCTACTGACCCTATAAATATTGCTTTAGACCACAGGCTTGGCTTAAGAAGTACAAGGATGAGTTCATTTATTCTAAGTGAATTGTGGAAGGACTGCCAATGTCTTAGCAGCTGAGAGAATTGGTGCTTGGTCAGCAGATCTTATGGTAATGTTTTTATTAGTCAGTGTATTAACACCAAGACAACACCTACAAAAGCTATATACATTCTTTTTTAAATGGAACTAGTGTATTTTAAACAAGCTAGTTGATTCTTGTTTTTGTAAGACCAGAAGTGAAATTTGTGCCATTGTCTGGTGCAGTAATAATTCCCATCACCCAAGACAGATTTCCAGGAAGCAATTGCCCTCTTCTCATTGCACTCTTCCTCCCAGTGACACTGCAGATATTTATTGATCTAATAGCAAGCTATTTAAATCTATCCCAATAGATTCAGATTAAAACCTGAGCCATTATGCTCAAATCTGCAAGCTGTGATTTTTCTATATACCTGTTTGTTTGTTTTCTGAGACAGGATATTTGATGGGTTTCTGGGGCATTGTAGCCAAATCCGGAGTCTAACACAAGTATTTTAAGCATCTATGAGAAGCATAGGGCTGTACTGGATCAGCTCACCATTCTGGTGTTAGCAGGTAGGGAGAGAAAGTGTGTAAAGGGGTCCTATAACTTCGGAAGGATTTTTTTAACTAAATAATTAAAACATAAATATGGACATTGTAGCACTTAGTAACATGCATGGGTTTCTGATGCAGCGATCTGTCTTGCTATCGTGCAGAAACTTTTATTAAAATTAAAGGGATTTCCCCTCTTGCTCTTCATAATTCACCCATTTCTTCCCCCCAAAGCTAGACACTCTTCTGCAAACTCCAGCACTTACAGCCTACTGACACAGAGAGAAGGAGCTGTGAAAGCCCATCTGCTTCTTTGCAGAATTGCAGCAACAATTGACCATCAGCAAGAGTGCAAAATTTTTATCTAGAAATTTAAGGAATATTGCTTACAACTTACTCTGAATTTTGTAATTAATCCAGGTAGTTTGAAGCATTGTAGACTTAAGCCTGTGCTGTTTACCAAGATCCATAGTTTTACAAAATTGCCACTTTTCCACCTAGGCTTTTATCCTCTAGCCTTAGGTGACTTCCCATCAGAGCTGGGATGCCAGCCCTGCCTTGTTCAGCCAAGTGCTGGAGAAGCTTCTGCAGTCGGTGTGGCACAGAGAAGAGGCTGCAGCTTGGAGGAGTGATTAGTCATTGGCTGAACAGGTCATCTTATCCTTGCAGTAAATCAGAAAGGAAAGGGAAGAGCATCTCCAGCAGGCTGACTGGAAGACAGCAGGAATCTGACGCTGTGGGCAGCCAGCAGGCTCGGGGTGTCAGTGCAGGCATCAGTACTGGAGGAAGAAGAGGCAGTTTTTGGCAGTAAAACAATGATTTCTCATTTATCATAGTCCTTTAAAAAATGCACACTTTGGAATATAAAGGAGAAGCAACATTCTGCTTTGTATGAAAAAATAATTGCTTTTTGATTTTAAGTACTTATGTGCAGCTTTTGAAAGAACATAAGTGCAAATAGAGCATAAATTCCATTCTTCTGAGGTTTCTTTTTAATATGAAAGTTCAAATAAATTAGCCTACTTCAGAATAGTATTAAAAGATATCTTGAATATAGCCAGCACTGGATTGTTTCGTAGAGGTGTATTATTTACTAAAACCTCCCTTAGTCAGCATGCAGAACTTCTGGATGTTATTTAGCAGAATAGTGTCCATTCAGCCTCTACTTTCTGGGTTTTCTGTGCTGAAATGACACACATCAACCTTGTTTTTCAGGCTTTTGAATTACATATAATGATAGAACCACTTTGGAATGACAAATAAAAGGCATTATATACCCACTTTAACTACTGAGATGAATTACATTGTACTTTACCAACTGTTTAAACCATTTTATTACTTTTTGTGGCTTCAAAAGAAAGTCAGTGTTCAGATTAATTTAGAAATAGGGCACAAATAATTTTTCTGATTTAATACTTTTACAAGAGGAAAAAACATGTCCTTGAGCTCATGTAGGTCAATAAAATCAGTGGAAATGTTTTAGATTTACAAAGATGTTTAATAGAAAAGTATACTTGATGCACCTGTCACTTGTGAATCCAGCATAGCTCCTACAGTGTTAGTCTCCCAAAAGGGCTGAGGCTGGAGGGGACCTCTGGAGGTCTCCTGGTCCAACCCTCCTGCTCAAGCAGGGCCATCTCTAGTGGGCTGCCCAGGGCTGTGGCCAGATGGCTTTTGGATATCTACATAGATGGAGACTCCACAACCTCCCTGGGCAACTGGTGCCAGTTCTCAGTCACCCTCACAGTAACAAAATATTTCTTCAGTCCAAATGGATTTTTATGTGTTCTGATCTGTGCCCATTGCCTCTTGTCTTGTTACTGGGCACCACTGAGAGTAGCCTGTCTTTCTCTTCATTCCCTTCCATCAGGAGTTTACATACTTTGGGAAGATCTTCTCAGAGACTTCATTTCTCTGGGATGTGTAACATCTCTGGAAGCTGAGACACTCTAAGGATGTTTTGGGGCCTTTCCTGTGCTGAACTCCATGCCAGCTGAAGACAATGGAAGGAATCCCCTTGGCTTTGGTAGGCAGGGCCAGTCTAACCCTTGAGCCAAGGTGCTCAGTCTCTGGTTTATTTTCCATTGTAAACCTGTAGAAATTTTCAAACTACTCTTACACCCCAGCAATATTTGGTTTATCTCTGTTAAATAGCCAATTTCAAAATTGTTAGGGGATTTTTGCTGATGAGTGTGTAGTCTGGGGTGGCCTTTGTTCTTTGTAAGCTGGGCAGTATTCCTCATCAGAAGGAAAACAGGGAGTCTTTTGACTTGCAACTCTCCTCTGAGCAGGAAACCCATTCCTTCTATGTCTTCTGTTCTCCATAAATTAAAATATAGCTTACATTAAATTAAAATACAGCTTACAATGTTTGGACTTCTCTGAATATTTTGCTCCTGTTTTGTTTCCTTTCCACTTCCCCATGTCCTCTGAATTTTGTTGTTTCTTGTTAGCAAAGGAGGACTTGGAGAGTCAGTCCCTGTGCCTGTCTCAGGCTTTTCATGACTCAAAGTGTGACTTCCTGACTTCCTCCTAGGTGAGTGTCCTTTTAGCTATTCTGGACCCCATGCATTATGGAGCTCCACTAGAAGACTCTAGATCTGAGGGCAGTATATCAGTATATGAGGAGAACTCCAGTTAATGGTAAAGTCATCTGCTTTTAGTCTTACTGTGTGCCTGAGGAGTGAATACTAAAATCAAGTATGCTTAAGAAAATCCTTATTCATTAAAATACATTACACTGGATATGTAGCAATCTGCACTAAAGAAGAAATTGGAAACATAATATTGGTAATTTTAGTGGTAGAGAATTAAAAATATTTTCTTACATGGAAAATTTTGCTGTAGGCTATGCTCTGCTCTCCTTATAACCTATTTTGTTGGGATTTTGTGTGAAAAGAGCTAATCTTTTCCATTCCTTTTTCATTATTTTCTTACCAGGGAGTTCATAAAATATAAAATACCTGCAGCGTATTATTATTTTAGTTTATTTCCAGTGCAAATAAAACATTAACATATGCTAGATATGAATATATTTGCTTTCAGACAGCTGGGAGTGGACAGATTGGCAGTGTTCCAGCTCTAATGAGTTGGTACCCTAACTTCAATAATGTTGATTTCACCAGAATTTACTTAGGTAGCTATGAAATCCTAATAAAGAAAATACAGTTCTATTTATAATTACGAAAATCACGTAGGATATGTAAGCATTCACATGCCTGTCTGTTGATTTTGATATGTTTGTTCTCAGCAATGATGTGCTTATGTCACTCTATATGTGCATCATTGGTCTATGAGGTTCTTTTTAATTTGGTTTGGGTTTGTTTTTTTTTTTTTTTTTTTTTTTTTGAGTGTGGCGGGGGTTTGCTTTGTTTTAGGGTTTTTGTGGGGGAAGTTGTTGGGGGCTTTTTGTCCCATAACCAGAAGCACATTGCCAAATCAGCAGCTTGTAGCTGGTATTCTAGTTTTTGCCTAGACCTTTTATTCTGGTGATCTTGGAAATACCTAAAATATCAGTAGCAAGCATCTTCAATGAGTATGTGAAAATAGGAGACGCTTCCTTTACCTGAAAACCTCAGAACTACAGGTTTTGGATGAGGTCACAGAAATGTAACAAGTTGGAAGCAGAGAGCACTGATGGAGTAAAGGTTCTGCAAAACCCAGCCAACCAACCAAATGAGATTCTTGGCTTGTGCAATTTTGCAAAGACCAGTTTGCACTTGACATGCTCTTGTTCAGAAGAGGATTGCCACATTGACAAGGATTGTTTGCATGGAAAGCTGGCCTACGGGAGGCACTGGTAGGAGATATGGGAATGTAAAAGGAGGCATATATATAGTTTTTTGACAGCACCTATGTCTGTGAAATGAAAAAAAATGAAGGTTGTGAAGTCTGAAACTCAATAAATAAATTATTGGAAGAAAACCCACCACAGAACTGTCAATATTGTGGTCTTATTTCCCTGGAAGGGATGGTAAAATAGGAATGAGGTTGATTCAGTGAGATTAATATAAAGTGATGAACACTGTTATCCTTTATTTGTCTTTTTGTGAAGATAATGATTTAAACCCATGGCTTTCAGTCTTTTGGACTGCAGAAGTTTGACATTTTTTTCAGTGGAAATATGTAGCGAATTAAACCTTCTACCGCTTTGTTTCCTTCTCTTAACTACTGTTTGCAGATATCTGAAGTGTGATGTATAGACCTCCTGGCTGTTATTGATCACTGTTTCTACATCTGTCAGCTCAAAAAATATATTCAGCTTCAAATAATGGTCACTTAGTCCCATCTGAGACACAACTTTAAAAGGGAAATCTTGGCTGATATGGTGTAACAGACCTTTATCCTGCTTTCCTCATCTGTTGCTTTCAAAAACATCACTGCAGTCCTCTTTATTTGAAGAGTTTCTGCAATTTGCTTTTGTCACTAGACTTCAGTCACAGGACTGTGTCTGTGGTGTTTCTGTAACTCTGTTCTGTCTCTCTTCCAATACAGAGAATTTTTACTAATTTTTGCCTTTTTGGGAGTTTTTATTTGTTACCAGCTTCCACTAAGAAGAAAGCCCTGTTCATTTGTTTGGGAGGGCGGTTGACTGTCCTAAGCCTTTCTCTACACAGTAGCTGACTAGTTTATTTTCACCTTCTACTTGTTGAAATTATTTGTGTGAGTTTCTAATTGTAAATGAAAATTCTGGCCTTTCCCTTCTTGCTTTAAATTATTTTCAAGTATAATTTTGACTTTTTCCCAATTTAATTTGAAATTGTGACTAAATTTTTTGTGATTTTAATTTTAATTTATAGCTTAATTTTTAATTTTAATTGGTTAAAATACCTTAAATTGTTTTACATCTAGATTTTTTTCCCTAACAGATGAAAAAAATTGGAAGATAGTATTAGGTTTGCATTTTTTTTCTGATGCCCAGTGTATACATATATAATAGTGTTAGAATTACAGTGGCATTATTGTTTGATGTAATAAACTGATTCAGAGAACACCTGGTTTCAGTTGTAAGATTTTTTTTTTCCCCCTTTCATTCTGAAATCAAAGTAAATATGCTTGACTCATCTGGAAAATAGGCACATAACTTGTTTTTTCTAGTAAGTGAGCATTTCAAATACTTTGAAGGTAGGGAAGATGAACAGGCATGCTTTCTTCTGTGTTGTTATTATTTTGACAAAGACATGTAAATTCAGGTATTATTTCCTTAAGGTGTTTCTTCAGGTTATATTCATATTGACTAAAGTACAATATTTCTCTTAGGCAAATTTTGTAGGCTTCTAAACGGGGAGTTTGTTTTGTAGATGTTTTCATCGTGCTTTATCTGGAAATCTTGTAGATCCTCAAGGCATCTAAAAGAAATCAAATCTGAGAATAGCATAGAGGAGATATCAATCTTGCATATGGCTGTTGTGAATTTCTCAGACAGACTTCTTAATAGTGGTAGCATTTGACTTCAGGATGCTTAAATGTTGTCCGTTGTCTTCTGTGATCCTTATGAACAGAGTTGGCTGTAAAATGTAAGCCCACAACCACATGTTTTTCATTTTACTGATTTTGCCGTGTTCTGTTGGTGGGTTGTTGTGAAGAAACATGGGAATAAATAGATACATTTTAGAAGTAGAAAGTTAAAGTAGACATATAAATTAATAAAGGAATCACATCCTTGGGGAATCACCAGTTCTATCAGTGCTAGTCACTTTTTAAACACCCTCTTTTTAAGAGCACAGGAACAGGCAATTCCAAAATGTTGGAAGTCAAGCAGATGAGGCAGAAGGTCAGCTTGACTGAAAAGGGATCTTCTTTTGGATGGAGGTAAGGCAAAAAAGGAAGGTATGTGCCCAGTGTAAGCAAAGTCAGGTGACATGGGAGGAATGCAGAGGTGCTGCTTGCCACTGTAGGGAAAAAAGTGCTGCAGCCAAAGCTCAGTTGGAGTTGAATACAGCTCCATATAGATAAACATATTTATTTGCACAGTATGTGAAATCTGGCTAATGTCTAGAAGGGTTCTCCTAAGGACAATAGGAGTATTAACAAATATGATTTTTTTTAGAATTATCAGCTACTGTGAAGCTTTTTTATTTTCACTAACGTGAAAAAGAAAAAAGGAGTAATTACATTAACAGTTGCTGTGAACTCCAGTTTACTGTTTCTTGGGATGAATGGAAAGTATCAACAGATACATTTAGGAGAAATTAGCTGTGACATAGCCGAATCTGTAAACATCTGTTCCAGCTGCTTTTAAATTTTTAATTATTTCAATTCCTGAACTTACGAGGCATGAAGTATTGTTTGGGAATGCACAATGGATAATAGTAACTTCTAGGAGCCTTGAGAAATGGCATGTTAGATGAACACAGGTTTCTTTTAAAGGTTGTGTTTTGAAAATTTCCAAACCTATTGGTACTATCTGATTTTTAGTGTCAGTTTTTAGTTAAATACTATTATATGACGAATGTTGGGAGTGAGTGTATAAAAAATTTAGAAAGCCAATTTGCATAACCTATTTTAATCAAGATTTCCAAAAATGTGTTTACACTACCGTGTTAAAAACCTTTTACTGACCTAATGCTAAGGACTTAGCTTAAGAATGTTAAATACGGTTATCTGGGTTGTTTGTGATTATGCCAACTAATCCTGTCATTCTGGCTGAAGGGAGAGAGGGAAGGATTGGCAGATTCCTTATGTGGGAGTAGAAGTGGATGGAAGAAGAGTTGGGAGCGTGAAACCCTGTCAGTTGCTGTACAGAGCTAGATGCAGGTCCTTTGAAAGAAGTGAGATGTAACAAGAGCAATGGGTGTGGTGCTCCACTCCTGGGAAGGTTTGAGCACATTAGACTGGCCTGCGCCAAGAAGGCAAACGTGAGTATTGCTGGAACAGCCAACTTAACCAGGGACTGCCATTCGCAGGAGAAGTGAAAGCCCTTGGATCTGAGAGGAAAACAAGTACAGCAGGTCGCAGGATGCTGTGCCTTCACTAGGGAGGTGTGTGCTGCAAAGTTACAGTGCAGAATTTCTAGCTAAAACATCCATGGAAAGTGTTCTGGACCAAGGAGATTCTGATTGAGAATGGAAGCATCTGTAGGGTCCCTGATAGTTGCTGAAGTATGAGTGTAGTCTCTGAGTACTTAAATAATATGGTCAAAAGCCTCCCTGGCTGTTGGAGGTAGCTGTAAATTCTTGGAGGAAAAGCTGTGTGGAGCCTTTGACTGGGGAATATGGAAACATCACTTCTAATTTTTTTTCACCCTAATAAATACCAACTTTACTGTAGGGTGGTAGAGCTTGTAGTTTTGTAGTTTGCATAGGATCCTTTTTAATGCTGTCAAAAGAAACTGTCAAAATCTGGGAAAATGCTGCTGCTCAGAGGCACTTGCCTTTTACTGAACATGTTCACATGATTTGTGTCCACAAAGCTGCAGAAAGCTGCCATCTCAGTAGTCACATGCAAAAAAATGTGTCTTTGAAAGTTATGCATAATTGGTGCACTCTCTTTTTCTTCATGGCAAATCTGAGCAAATTATCCTAATCAATAAAATGCATTATTTTATTTTCCCTCTGCCACCCGTTTGAAGTCTCTGGGGAGCAGAGTAACAGTGACACTTTGTAAGTGCTGCTGCAGGAGAAGGTGTGTCTTCCCACATGTCATGTCCATGGATGGTTTTAACTTATGGCAATGGAGAACACGAGCCTTTTTTTTTTGTAGTAAATTAATGCTGACTGGTGGTACCTGTTTAGCTCTCATAGATTTCAAAATACTGACTCAAAAATGTGCAAGTCTTTCACAGTTTTTCATTAATTTCATAAATACTCAATGCTCAATCTGAATCAGTTCATTTAATTTCATCTTGCATATGAATGCCTGTGACTTGAGGCATTGTAATGGATGTATGGGTGAATTTAAGCATGCCTTGATGTATAAGGTGCTCTAGGGAGGTGTCTAGTTTTCTAAACTCTGCTATTTTTCTCTTAACAAAGTTTTCAGAAAAGTATCTTTTAAAACTAGCCCAGCAGTCCAGCTGAGAGAAGGTAGAACAAAGTATCAATTTCTCTGTAAGCTTTTGATAAAATATCTATTTGCACCTTCACTAAATATAGCTATGTCACTGGGGTTGTGGACAGCTGACATAAGGATCTATCAGATAATGTCTAATCCCATCTTTATGGGATTAAGCAGGCCTGTAGTATTTGCATTGGAGTTCTCTTGGTCTGTCAAACTGTTGTGCCATTTATAAACCTTTAATATAATTGTAATACGTTTGTAATTTAATTAATATTAGCCTCAATTGCTTTTCTTCTCTTGATACCCTCTAAGGCTTTTGTCTAAGGTGCTTGATTTTATAGTTTGACATTTCACTGTAAAAGTTATTTGAGTACTGGATTGTCAACACAGTGAATTTGTCATAAAATGGCCTTTTATGGCCTTAAATGGGCTTTACATTAGACATGCCCATGATTTTTAAAATACTGTTTTTATAGTCCAAAATACTCCAGTTCTCCTTAACAAGCAGAATATGGTCTGTTGCACTAAAGCCACAGTTTTGCATGTCATTCAGTAGAACTGTTTTGGCTCCTCTGTTTAACCAAGCTAACGTTGCAGTGTGAATAGCAGTGATGCCCTTTTTAAGGGAAGCTGACATCAAACATATTGTCCAGATTGGATCTTTGCTTACCAAGAGATGCCTCTATTTGTGCAATTACTGTCCATTGCCTTTGGTTGGCTGCAGCCTCTTTCACAGACTCATCTGGCAGCATACTTTAAAAGTTTTACTCATCTGATAGGTCGATTTGCCTCAGCTGAACTGCTGAAATAGAGTTTTTAGTAATGTTTTCACTGCTTTTTCAGTGCTCAGATTACCTGTTTAGTCTTTAAGGATGACTCAAGGAGCCCATATTCCAGGATTCAGATGAATTCTCTAGAAGGCTTCTCAACAACACCACATAGGATAGATGAATGATGTCATTTCCTGGAAGCAGTTGATGGAAATATAGGAAACATCAGAGGTAGGGGAAGGAATTTAGGATCTCATATTGACTCCTTGCCAGTGTGACTAAACAGCCTGTTAGTGTTGTTGGAGGTGTTTGAACTCTTAAGTGATTCAAACTCTAGTGCAGAACAATGACTTTGTGTTTTAAATGTAGTAGAAATATTTAGCTTTTTCCAGCTAATGAGAACTAAGACACAAACAGTAACTGGCTCTTCGTCATGATAAAATTTCAAATGCTGTTTTCTTTTTTCAGCTGAGGAAGCAGAAGCAGATATATGCAGCTTTTCAGCAGTGATTGACTGGAAAAATTTGCAATATATTTTTCAGCTTGAAATTTGAAATAATTTTGAATTGTTGAGGGAGATGGCATGTAATGAAGTAAGTCTGCAGCCTCACTGACTGCAGTAACAGAGGAGTTTGTGCTTTCTAGAAAATGAGCAAAGAAGAAATAATGCCCAAATCCGTGCAAAGATAAATGAGAGAGGAGTGAGAGCCATGCCTGGTAATGAAGTGGCTGTCAAGAGAAAGAAATTCAGGGAAGGTGACTATTATCTCTGTGTGTACTTCTAAGGATAAAGCCACACTGTGGTTTTGCACTATGTAAGCTTGCAAAGTAGGATTAATGGGACTTACACAATGCCTAGGCCTTCATCTCTGAACAGTAGGAAATGTAATCAAAGAGATTCAAGGAGGAGGTAGATTTGGAGGTTGAGACAGGTTTGGAGGTTTTTCTGTGTGAGATAATTTTGGGTGAGTTTCCTCTCTGCCAGCCGATCAACATAAGTGAAGAAAAGATTAAGCAACATAGACTTAATTACCAGTTTTTAGGTCATTCCTTTGTAATTACTGACAAATTTCACAAAACTGCAAGTCTTATCTGCCAGTCGTTGGGCAGTTGTGAATACAAGAAATTAAAGTGGTTTGAGGAGTTGACCTATGTGCTAAACTTTCTGCTTTCCCTTGATGATATGTCTGAATCCCAACTAGCTGAGATACCACAGGGAAGTGTACATGCATTCCTCATGGGAAGGCCTGTACAGCCTAGACAGTGAAGGTGATAAATGCAGAAATTACAAAATGTACTACTTGACATCCTGAGACCTCAGTGAATGGAAGGCAGGAGTTCATTGGGTGATGGATTTTGCATGGACATTTAAAATAATAAAAAAAGAAAGTGTCGTTTGGAGGCCAGTGGAAAGAAGAGCAGAAGAGAAGGGATGTGGAAGAGAAGGGACATTTTAACACACTGTGGATAATTCATGAACAAACACAACAGCAAGTGGGCTCCTGAAAAATTCTTTTTGCTGGAAGAACATGGAAAAGATTCCATGTCATCACAATGTGTTAAATAATACTTAAGGATAGTTGCATTAATACAGCTGTGTGAATATAAGCAGACCTTGCTAATAATTTTTAGACCCTGTACGTAGATTCTTACCAGTGTAATATTTGATCACTTTCTGCATACAAATCGATCAAGAGTAGCCAAACTTCTAAGTAGGTTTCCTGTTTCATCTTCTTATAAACACATTCTCTGAACAAGTTATATTATTTTGGGAGCTGGGGAATGTGGAAATCTGATGGCAAGAGGAAATTGTTGATGTAATTCAGCTGTAGATGGAATCCTACATGGGCAATGACTGTCAGGGTCTGGAATAGCTTATGATCAGGTACTGTCCTGACTGTGACTCAGTCTGTTGACTTAAAGGACTTAGGAAGATGAAGGATGATATGCTTCCCCAGAGAGAGACCAATCACAAATTAATCAATGTATTCTGGGAAGATCTAGCCAAACAGAAATTAAATCTTCACTGGACTTTTCCAATTACATAGTAGTAGTCCAGATGTTCATGTTGCTGAAACATCTTTATTTCTGGAAGGAAAATAAAGACAGGAATCATCAGCATCATGGGCTGTTTACTGGCTCTGACAGTTGCTGTCAGAAGGCAGGAGGGACATTCTGTTCCACACTGCCTGGGGATGTGGGTGCCAATGTTCTTATGATGAAAGGGCTGCAAAAAAAAGTTAGGAGATTTGTCTTTCTAGAATCTTTTAATGTGTGCTTATTATGCACCTAACCAGACCATCTTGAAGCTTTTAGAAGCCTTCAGGTAGCCTGATGCAGATCTGCCCTTTACTTTTTGTCAGGATGCCTCCTCAGTGGGTCTCAGTGGAAGAGTGGGCTGGCAAGAGAGCAGGAAAAAGAGGCATTTGTGGCAGCATTGGGAGGAGAAAAGACAACATACATTGGCAAACTTATACCATTGCTAAACCCACCATTGTCTGTCATGATAAGTAACTATGGAGCCAGTGGTGCTAGTGTAGATAAAGTGCCTGTGGTTTTTTGGCATGGTTGAGAAGGAAAAAGCCAAGTGGTAGTGCTTCAAATTAGAGCTTCAGTGCATACCTTAGTTCTTGCTTCTTTGTAATGAAAGGAGCTGCCCAAATATGATGGAATTCTTCATGTTTTAGAGAACACTAGTAGGAAAGAAGTTACAGGTTGTATTACTGTTTGATGATTTTAAGAAATACCCCTTTTGAATGCTGTCAGTGAGAGCAGCAGTCCATAGGAAGACATGCTTAAACTTGTGCTTAGATTATTTAGTTTAACATGTTTTCAATTCAGTTTCAATTAATTGTTTTTAATTGGGCATTTATTGTTTGTTGGGTTTTCTCTCTTTTTTCCAACGTAGTTTGGCCATTCTATATGGACAGGTCCCTGATACCTGGAGACATTGTAACAGTTGCTAACAAAGCCACAGCAAAATGCTTGGATTGTTTATTTAGGGGAGTTCAGTGGCTGAGATGTAATTTTCTTAGCTGCATGGTGGCCAAGTGTTGTGGTTGTGGAGATGGGCGTGTGAGCTCTGCTTGAAATTTCTGGCACCCACACAGGCTTGAATCATGCACTCTGCTGTCGTGTTATAACCTTTGAGAAGCAATCTTTGGGTGCATGAAGATACATAGGAAAGAGTGAAGGGCCATTTGGGCAGAGTCATTTCTCACAGACCTAGAATTTAAGTTTTTCTTGTTCCCAAGACTTTATGGAGAAGAGCTGATTCTCTTGTTGAAAGCGTTTGTGATACTGTGTCACGGCATTTGAATGGCTTCATATGCAAAGGCTTCCGAAGCCTGTTGGTGAAATAAAAAAAATAGATTTATGATTTCACACTAGGCTGGATGTGTTCTTTGATAGTTCTTCTTTGTATGTTATTTTCTATGTTTCTTTGAAGAATCAAGATTGTTGCCATTAATAAAGAGACTGGATTCAGTGAGCTGTGATTTGAGGTAGTTTATTGTTTTGCTTTTTTAAAAAAAAGATTCCTGGATAGTCTCACTCTTACATTCAGAGTATCTTGGCTTCAGGAGCATATTTTCTTCTAAGATCGAATGAAAGTGATTTTGATGTCTTTTGCATTTTCTGTTAACAGTCATAGTTTTCCTGTTGGGAACATGAGGATGTGTTAACAGTTCATTGCCATTGTGTGATCCTCAGGCATTGCTATACTGTATTTTTTCCTGTCACATCTAGCTGTTCTTAGAAATTTGAAATGTATGGGGCAAGGAAAAGATATTAAAAATATTTGACTATTTCATTTTAGTGTCGTGGCCTGTAATGCATAGGAGGTGGTATGTATGACTGGATGATTGTCTTGTCTTACCTAGATTCAAGGTCTGTTAGTCCCTGGTAAAGATTTATGCAGAATTATTTCATATACTTCCTTCTAGAAGAGCTTGTTTTGGGGGGAGGAAGAAGACACCATATTGAGCTTTCATGGCTCTTTCTGAGTCACACACTCTGTGTATAGTGGGCTGATCTTGGCTGGACTCCAGGCACCCCCAAAACCCCTCTCTCACTCCCATTGACAGCTGTACAGGGAAGTAAAAAATATAACAAAGGATTAGTGAGTTGAGATGAGGACTGCAAGAGCACTTTGGATGCTTATATCACACAAGATAATTTATATTTAATACCGTAATGATAACTAATATTTTTGAATTTCAAAACCTCCATTTTTGTTGCTATACCCATCACTTATTTTTCATCATCAGTTCCAAAACTTTACTTTTTTACATGCTGATGAAGTAATAAGAAAGAGCTGCAAGGTAAAAAAGAAAAGTAAAGTAAAAATGAAAATAAAAGGAGTAATGCTAATTAATTCAAAGTAAAAAAAAAATTTTAAAAGTATTTTCATCCTCATACTTGTAGATATTTTTTAATTGTCTACAAATTGCAGTCTATTTAAACAGAATAGATAAATCTCTCTGTGAAAGTATATTTGATTTGTATCTCCAAATCAATGATTAGCAAATTAGATCTCTAACATGTAATCTGGAACTTGAAAGTTGTAACCTACTCATGTTATTTCATGATTATGCTGACTTGATGAGCCTTGACTCTGTCCTAAGCAACAGAGACAGACATCTGATTTTCTGTACCTAGCAGTTACATTACTCAGCCTTTATACTTTGCATAATGTAATTGCAGTAATGGATCCATTAAAAAAAAAAAAAAAAAAAAGGCAAAACGGTTTGCTGTGAAGATGTTTTATGTAAGTCTTAAATACTGAATAGGAATTTTAGTGAGCAATCCAGTATGAGCTGTGCCAGCATGCTGTTGTAAAACCTGATGCTGCCAGGGTGCAGGAATGGCACCAAGGCCATGGTATGACAAACACCAATCCTAGTGACATCTGCCATTTGATCATTGGAGACCTGATCCTGTTTTTGTTGGGGGATAAAAAAAAGGCAGTAATGAAAAGTCAATAAAATTCATATACTTAAAGCTGCCTCTGCAGTAATGATAAAGAACTGGGATAATCAAGATACAAATCCATAGTGTTTAAATAACCGTGTGGGGTGATAAAGCATCAAAGGACTGTGATAACAAATAAATGTGTGGTTTCAGTGATCACCCCTCATCATGCAGCATTCCTCTTGAAGAAACTAATTATGTATTAATGCCGCTGGCACTGCTCTCACACCTCCATTTTCCTGTGCACCCCTGAGTTGTGTTGCAGGCAGTCACCTTTCTTGGTGTCACCTGAGACACGTCTCTTCTGCTGTCTCAGTAGCTGTCTGTACTCCATATTGCTTCAACATCCTTCACCTTTCTCCTTGTGAGTGCTTTTTTCTCCATACTTTGTGGGGCTTTTTTCTCCTCTAATTTTTTTTCTTATGATATCCAAGAGTCATGTAGATGGGTTTAGAATATTCTTGCAGCTGAATCAGTCTTTTCATTTTGAAATGCAATGCTTTTTAAAAAAATGTATCGATTCTTTAAACAGTGTGCCAACATGTTTATACAAAATCATTGTGTTGTGTTGTTTTGTTTTTTTCCCTCTGAAGCGGTGTGCGTATTTGAAGGCAGAACTTACTTTGAAGGACAAAGAGAAACTGTGTATTCAAGCTCAGGAGACTGTGTTCTGTTTGAGTGCAAGGTAAGAATACTTGTGATGGAATAAAAATTCTTGCATGTTAGAAATATCAAAGTCATGCTGAAAGAAACTTTTGAAATACAGACAGGTGTACCTTAGGAAGAGACAGAAAAGGCATCTAATAGGTCCTGTGTTTATTTTGTCTGAGTTCTACATCAAATTTTTGCAAATAAATGTACTTTGCGTAGCTGCAAGCTTTGATCGTGCAGCCTGACAATCAAGCAACAGTCTTTCTTCCCTTGGTATCATCCCCACCATCAGCAATGAAACAGCAGATTACCTTATGTTTCCATCTGCAGTGTTGTTGTTCAAAATTATGTGCTCAAGTGTAAGAGATACATTAATGTGATGGGGGCATAGTTTGGAATTCAGGATCATTCTTAGAGGAATAGCTAGATGAAAAGGAAGAAAACCAGCTGGTAGACCAGGTATCTGGTATTTCTAGTGATGGGAATGTGTTAGTGTTGAGGTTTTTATTTGTAAACAGAATATACCCGATGCTGAGTCAGTCTTGCCCTGCTGCATGAATAGAGCTGCTCTTCAGGGCACAAATACACTTCAAGGGCAAAATATACCTCAGAGACAGCTGTGGCCTAAGAATTACACAAACTGCTGTGGTGAGTTGTATATTGTCTCTCCAGGGGAGGGATGGGGGAAAATCCTGTCTGGTTAGAGAGCTGCAGGCTGTCACTGGAGTTAAAAACCTGAACACACATTTCTAGGGCAGAGAAAAAGGGGCGAGCAACTCCTCTCGCCATGCAACTATCCATCAGACCAGTTTCTGGAAATCTCAAACATTTTAATACAGTTGTTAAAAAGTGTATCTTACAAAGGAAAACTGGAAACTCTTGTCTAACTCCTGTTGATTTTAATTTTTATGAGCATAATTCCTGCAGAAGGGGCTTTGAAACCCTTTTGAGAATGGCAAGGAGGGAAACAATTTTGGATTCAGCTGTAGGTTTTTAGGGCTATGAGCTTGTATTTTCAACATTACTCAGGACATGAACTCTGTGATTAGTTCAGTGGATATAATTACAACAATCAGAAGTTATGTGACATTGCCTTGTGTTCCTTGCAGCTGGCAATTGTGATACTGTGTGGAAAAAAAAAAAAAAGCCTCTGGCTAGGCTAGTCTGTGTTTTGTTGATTAGACTCTGGTAGGCTGCCTCACTGTCTTGGTAGAAATAGTAAGCATCAACTTTGGCTGATTGAAATGTTGCTTTTTCAAGGACTGAAGTACACACAGTTTCTGCTGAACAGCCTCATGAATTATAATTCAGAGCTTAAAATCCATATACTGTAAACTTTCTTGCTCAGTCAGGAATTTATAGATGGGCATTATTTTATTGATACCAGATTTCACATAAAAGGATATAATTAATGACGTCAAGTCAAGAGGTATTAATAGGAATGACACAGGTATTAGTTTCATGCTTGAAGGCTTATAACAATCATATCAAGGCAATGTATGGAATTCTTTCATTTTGTCTGGATGTAATTAAAAGCATCATGTTTTGTTTTTATTGGCTGCTGCAATTGTGCATGCTATAGGAAGGTGCTTCTCTGTTTGAATATTCAAAATAAGTGAATGAAAAATTATCTTCCAAATTAGAATTTATAAAAGATTAAAATGAAATCCAGACTACCTTAATTGATGTTATTTCTATCAAAGGTTAATTTAGCTTGGGAGATTACTGGGTTTTGTTTGTTCTGGTGTACAGCATGTCTCTGGTTTGCTTTTTTTGTACTATAAGATTAGGGCTGGTTCCTCTGTCAAGATTGTTTAAGGTAAAGTTTAAGCAGTAATGTTGATATTGATTGTTTTTCATGCTTGTATTTCATTCTTGAAGAGGATTTAAAATTCAATGCTAGACTAATAATAATAATAGTGCACACATACATACAATGGCAAATAAATTATCTTATATGCTTTTCTTGCATCTAGAAACTCAGGGTCCTGAGTTCATTGAGGTTTTACTTTAACTACATTGCTTATTTTCTGGCAGATGCCTCTGAGGAATATGCTGTTGTTTGCCTTGTTTTCTTTCTTTGCCCTATCATGAGTGGAGCACTGCAAGACTCATTATTTATGGCCCAAGGGAGCCTAAAGGTGGTACACCTGGGGTAGCCAGGTTGCTAATGCAAGCATTTTGTGTGGTCATACTGCAATGATTTCATGTGACCTGCACTGAGTGCCTGAAGATACTTAGATACCATCTTGTGGTACTGTGCACTTCCAGATGCCTGATCCAGACTTATCTGAGAAACCTTGTCTTTCCTAATAGAGTCTCAGTGCCAGTTTTTTTTCAGTGTTACTGCCACAGCTGTGAGATCAGAGATGTTCAAGTTCTATTTTACTTTCTGTATATATAACATGCTTCTTTAGTGTATTCATTATGGAGACCCTTGACTCTGGAATCCACTGCCTCAGTTTTTGAGAAATAATTCTAACTCTTTCAGGCATAATGCTAAGAGAAACTTCTGGGGCGAGTTATTTGACAGCTAGGATAAGAGAAGAATGAGAGTTGTTGCCATCTTTCTGCTTGCTTGAAAAAGTTTGAGTATAGGAGAGTTCCTGATGTTTTTATCATGCTATATTGTCCTCTCAAATGGATTTTGGCCTAGGCATGGGTTTTTGAAACATTATAATGCTGAAAATCCACTAAAATTATAACTTCCTTTATTTCCTATCTCACAGTATTAATCAATTACCTCAATTTAACAGGACCACAAAATGCAGAGAATTCCAAAAGATAGCTGTCCAGCTTTGAACTGCCCAGAATCTCAACAGATCCCCTTATCTCACAGTTGCTGCAAAGTCTGTAAAGGTAAGGGTAATAGCAGGATGTATATAAGTTCAGTATGATTTTTCATTCTTATAGATTACAAATAGACTTTCTGATAATTTTGAATAGGACACTCCTATGCATGATGATCACTGTAGATCTTGGGAAGCTGAATAGGTAACAACTGCGGTGTGACATCTGGATTGTTTGTAAAATGTTTAGTACTGTGAATTCTGTGAAACAAGTTTTTGTGTTTTATTCCAGCCAAAAATGGGTGGAAAGTCTAAGAAGTCAAATATATAATTAGTAATTTTTCTACCCTTCAGGCACTTCAGTGTCCAAATTAAATAGACTGGAGAAATATTCATGTTTGCCAGCATCTGTCTGGGGGTGCTTTGAGATACTTCTTTCAGAGCACTGTTTGTGCTATGCAGTTGTTCAAGTACTTGGGTAACTTGTTCACCTCTCTGGGGTTGAACATAGTCTACATCTATAAGCAGAAACTTTGGGAAATATTTTTGTAGCACCTTTGTGTGCTACACCCGGTCTGATCCTTACCCAAAGAAGAGATGTAGGAAGTGCTCTGAGTCTTTGACCCACCCTTTTGATCTGGACTAACACTGGTATCTTCAAAGCTATTAGTGTTTGCGTCTTCAAGTGGCTACATCTGTTTCTTCTGTAGCTTCTAAATAAGATAAATTGATACCTGGCATGAAGGAATGTGTTAGGCACTTGAACTGATTTTAGGTATACATCAGCCAAGATTGCAGCCATGGATATCTCTATGCTACTCTGCACAAACATGAAGGATATGAGGGTAAAGAGAAGACAGGTCTTCAAGTCTGTCACAGTCCAAAAGGATTTTTTAATGATAATTTTCTATAAAATCTTCAGTAGCTTAGAGAAAAGGATTCTGTGTTTCTTGTGCCTGGTATAGCTAGAAAATTTTATATATGTCAATTGAGTGCTTTCTGAATGTTTTCAATCCTCACTGAACTATGCTAGCTTGGCTTCTTTTGAGGTGAAGAGCTTATTCTTCAAACAAGAAGCTGCTGTAGGCTATTATTCAGTAGCATGTATTTGTTTATTAACACAGCTGCTGTATGAGTGTTGAGAATCTTAATATTAATCAGTATGGAAACCCTCATGCTTTATGGATGACATGTATCTTCCTAGTTAATGTCAAAATCTGATACAATCCAATACAGGCCAAGAAATACAGAAATAAGCCTCTTGCTTTTCCATAAACTCAGGGTTTAGTGAGGAGGGCAGCAAAAAGGCAAAAAGTAGATGTTGCCATGGTCAGAGGTTGCTCTTGGTGCACAGGCTTCTGCTGTCATCGAGGAGTATTGGAGATCCTCTAGGACAGTTAAAGTCTAGAGGGTCTTTATTGTTCAATGTTAGATGGCATCACTGTGGTAGCTGTGGTGAATGATAATATCTAAGTAAGATTACCTAAGTGTACCTTTAAGTGAAAGGAACAACCCACAGCAGGAGGGAAAAAACCAATAGCCTGTTGTATCACAGTAGGTTTGTGATGTTTCATAACCATGCCACTGGGTCTCAGTACTGAAACATTTTGTCTTTATGGCATCTTCTGCTTCCTTGTCTTTTGTTTCATTCCTGTTGCTTAACACTGTTCTTGAGCTGTCCAAGTGCAAAAGACTTCTTTGACCTGACTTCCAAGCATCTCTACTGCTGCTGTCCTTCTTGGGATCCTTGTTTAACTAAGCTTATGTGAGGTTAGGGTTAGAAGCTCTTTCACAGCAAAATATGAAACAGAAACCAGGTGATAAAACTGGAATGATAAACCTAGTAATCTTTACTGCCAAAAAATACTTCTTGCTATTTTGCAAGAGGCTTGTGTTGCAGCCTGAGGCCAGTTTGCATTCTGGAGCTGTTGCTGTTACACCAGTCCTGGTCCCCTGAGCCTGGCTCACGTTCCCAAGGTCTCCTGTGGTTTTGAGAGAAGAAAGTAATTATTGGAAAACATTACTGCTGCTTTATCAATTAATACTTCAGTGAAAGAAGGAAACTTGAAACAAATAAAATTAATGACAAAACAGGGAAGGAGACAAGCTCCACACCTTTATGTACAGATCTGGAAACTGTGGAAGCTTCAAGTCAGTTTCTAGAACCAGCTAATGTTGTTCAACAACATTAAATCATTAAATTTCATGAGAGCAAACAGAAGAAATTTAAAAAGAAACCTACTGAGTTGAAAGGTTCAATCTAAATTTTCCAGCCTAGAACAGAACTTCACAGTCTTAAAAATTATAATTAAGGTGCACAGGAAAATGGCCACACTCAGGAAAAATGGAAAAGAGAAAATAAGAAAATAGGAATTAGGGATGGATAACAGGTGAGATTTAAAAATAAAATCCTCTGTAATGGAAATAATGATGCAGTAAGGGAAGAGTATTCAGTTAGTGGAGGAAGGGAAGAGATAAGGGGAAAGTAAAGCAGAACAAGTCAATGTTAATCAAAGACTTTAGGTTAAATATAGAAGGTTTTTTTAAATACATCTGGGAACTAAAAGTGCTAAAAGTAATATCGCTAATAAATGAGATGCTGAGTGTCTAAGCTGTTAAGCTCTTTTATAAATGTGCAAACAAACAAAAAAAAAAAAAAAAGGAAAATGACAAGAACTATATAATTAAGACATGTCCTGTAAAAGTAATTAACAATGACAAGGAGACAGTAAGGGGATTTAAGCAAGCCTCCTATCCAGCTGCTTCAGATCAGTGCTATAACCTGAAATCAAATTGAAGACCTAGAGACAGACTGTTCTGGTGGCCTTTACTACTCCTCTCATCCATTTCATGCTTGGTACAATTTATTTTTCTGTATCTCACAGACAATAGAAAGGTATTCTTTGACCTAACTGAGAAAAAGATAGGACTATCTTTGACAGGTATGTTTCGTAATCCCTGGATTCTTTTTAACCCTCAATCATGCTTGTTTCTGTACAGGCCATGACTTTTGCACTGAAGGACATAACTGCATGGAGCACTCTGTCTGCCGAAACCTGGAGGACAGAGCTGTCTGTAGCTGCCGGGATGGTTTCCGAGCCCTTCGGGAGGACAATGCCTACTGCGAAGGTGAAATACCTCGTACACAGCACTTCTGTATGAATTACTGTGGGATGAGTGTAGTAATTCATAAGCTGTCAAAGGGATAGGCATATTCAATACAGTGAATTAGATGTGCAGCATGTTCATCAACTAAAATAATCTCCCCAATTAAGTTCTTTAAAAGAAAATTTTAAACAATCTGATCGGCATAGAGGGGACCAGCTAACATGGCTGAGGTCTTGAAGTAGAAACGTTCTTCTATAGGAAAATTTTCCTTTTTTTCATGGTATTCGGATATTTAGGCAATCTAAATTCAACCATTTGAAAAACGTATTCGCATAACATTTAGTTTCTCTTTTCATTGCTGCATGTTCCTATTCTCTCCCCCCAGGAAGTAAGAAGTGCTATAGACTAGATTCTGGTATTGTTAATCACACTGAGTAAAGATTGATTATTTGAATTGCTCTATTGGTATCAGGGAGCAACAAGCTGCTTAATCAGAAGAGAATCATCTATACAGTCTAGTGTCATCAGGTGAAAGGAACCCATTCCCACTCCAGCAGTGAAAGCCAAAGTCCTCTGCACAGTCTCTCAGTGTTTGTTCTAGCTGTTGCTCAGCCTCATGAAAACCCTGATTCTGTAAATACACAATGCAGTGTGCTGTCAGGCCATTCTTACCATAAAGCTCAAAGGTTGGCAGCAGGATGGGCTTTGACTAATAAGCAGTTCTGTTCAGATTAAATTGAAAGTCAAGCATCTGTGAGTAGCTGTAGTTTAAGGTGCTCTGCAGTCCCACCTAATACCTGCATTATTCTCTGGTGATGCACAAGAAATGGGATAAATCGAGGCCTTTTAAGATTGTTCTTTTAGCTAAACTCTGCCAAAGGCCTGCAGTTTGCTTGAGTTAGCAGCTGCATTAATGTCAGTGGGCATGCTCATCTGTAGACTTACATTTGAGAATTTGTGGCTGTTTTCAGGAGGGGAGCATATAATTAATTCAGCTTTATGTACATCTCTACTTAATTTTTATGGTAAGCCTTCTGATGTTAGCCGGTTTTGAGAAGCAGAACTAAAAATCTTACAGAAAAAAATCCCTTTCCCCTCATCATGCTCCAGGAGGTATCTGACATCAGGACCTGCTGTGTAACTCATAGCATCAACCACTTTTTATCCCATAGTCCCTGGAGACTGCTGTGGCTTAGGCTGTGGATCTGTGTTTCTGGGAACTCATCAGCCATTCCCTATTTGAGGGAGTTACTGTGAATTTAGGAGTTTTAAGAGGTCTTCTTTCCTACAGCTCTATTGTCACTCTGCTGAATGAAAGCAAAAAGACAAATTACACTTCCTTAGTGATCTCCATGTCTCTCACATTAGAGTCTGTTGCTTTGTGTGTAACTTGCCAGGCATGCCATAAGCAAAAAAGGAAAAACATTTTTTATCAGCTTTGAGGCTGAAATGTTTTCTGAGGACACAGTAGATTATCATATGTGAGGCTGATGCATTCTTATTAAAAGAGGATTTGCCAGTTTGTGCAGTACCTGATGTGATGATTTTCTGAGAATTTCTTGGACCAGTTATTTCTGTATGGGCAGATGACTTTGATTTTGGATGGTAATTATGAATCCGCTTAACTTCTTTCAGGGAACATGAATAAGTGAATAAAAGATTGGGACATGTTATTTACATAAAAATACTATATTTGCTTTTTACATTTGAAGGCACTGAATTGTCATTTAATTGTCACTGATCTAGGAACACTTGCTCATGTTGAAGGTAATGGGAGTAAGTTACACTAGGAAGATGTGCCCACATGGGCAAATCTCAGGAGGTTGGGTCACTTCCCAAGAGGTTGTTCCTGCCAGAGGTGAAGTTAGCTGAAGAGGCAAACCAGCCTGGCTTTGCTGCTGGCTTCGTGCTGTAGCTGTGTGTTGGCACCACACTTGGGCTGTGCACAGCTAGTACACGGGTCCAGACTTGGCACTGAGTGTCCATCCCAGGCTGACTGTGAGGGTCATGTGCTGCAAGGATGGGAAATAAGGCTACAAAATAAAAAATGGGGACAGAGGACTGAAATGCCCATGTTTCTTCAGAGTTGTGCTTTTATTTCTGTATCCCTTTCCCAGTTCAAATGTCTCTTTGAGCAGAGGTTTTTATTTCTGGAAAGAGACTATTACTTTATGTACAAAACTAACAAACAGCAAAAGGCACAATAGCAATAGTGTAACACCAAGTCTTTTCAGAGTCTTGTGCCTCATCTTGAAAGGCTGAAATGGTCCCAGCCTCCTTTTCTCAGTGGATGCCCTTACTTCACTCTGCTATTATTTGGGCTTTAATTGCAAGCAATGCCAGGTACAGAAATGTTGAGTTAACACTAAGCCTTTCAGAGGAGGCTTTTTGTAATGGCTAGGGTCCATAGATATGAGAGCTGTTTCTGTGTTTGCACTGCAAAAAACTTCAGATATACTGCAAAATTGGATGTCATTGGCTCTGTGTTAGAGCCAAATCTCACTACAGTCCTGATTTGTGCTCCAGCACTATTAAAATTGAAAGAATAAACAGAAGTAATGATGCTCCTGTTTGCAGAACTTCTCCTTAAAGAGAAGAACAAAAATAAGAACACTTAAAGCTGATTTCAGTGTTGGTCTGGAAAAGCTGCATAAATTTTACGTGAATGATGGAAGAGTTTGGCTTTTGTCCTAGAATGAACCAGTGCTTTTCCAAAGCTGTGTGATAGACACTTTTATTTTGGCTAACTTTGTTATATTATAATATTATTTGTTAATATTTACATCACATTTAGCTTTCCCTCAGAGTACTGTGGAAAGCAATACATAAAGAATTTGTATTTCTTTATTTACTGTAAATTTCTTAATTTACATCATTATTTGGAATAATGCTAGAAGTGTTATTCCAAATACTTTAAAAAATCTATTTCTGCCCCAGGCTATTATTTGAGTTTAGTTTGAGATACTTTCTGGGCAGGTTGTGTACCGATTCTGCTGTGCTGCCCAGGTGTAGGTACTTTTAATACAGCCTCCTACCTAAAATCAACAGCTTAATAAAACAGGTGTTCTGATGAAGTGTAATTAATTTTTCCCAAAGCCACATCTGCAGTACTCTCAAACTGGTGATTACCCTCTGGAATATATTTCAAAGAGTGTTCAATACCCACTGTTTTTATGATGGTGGAGTTATGCTGAAAAAGCTTTTCAGGATAAAGATTGTGACTCTTGGCTACCAGGGTAATCTGATGCATCTAGAGGAGCATATTTCAACTGTCTCTGTGCAAAATCTGATTTCAGTTTAGAAGTACTACCAAGGATTGCTGATAAATAGAGAGCAGAAGAAGCTCAAGAAAGAAGACAGGAGAATACAATAGTAGAGACCAAGACAGAACATGACCGGAGAATACTGTGATATTTACTTCTTTATCAAAAGGATTTTGCCTGATGCAGGGGCTATTTTACATCACATATCTATCTTGGCTGTGATAGAGTTAAATTTCTTTGTAGCAGCCTGTGGTGCTGTGGTTTAGGTTTGTGGTGTTACTCTCGGTAGTGAAAACAGGCCATACAGTGTGGTTGTTTCTCAGAGATTGGTTTGGCATCAGTCTATTGGTGGTAGCTGGAGAGCTTTGAAACCTTTTTCTTCCTATCTCCCTTCACTTACTAAATGGTCTTTATATCAACTCATGAGCTTTTTCACCCTTTCACTCTTTTTGTTAATCCCTCCATCCCATATAAGGGTTGAGCAAGAAAGGAGCTGCTGGGTTAGGGTCAGCCCTCTACGCATCACAAATTTATGTTATAGGTGTGTGGACCATAATGTTTATTTTTTCATAGTTGGAAATTTAGTTGTGCTATTAACACAGTATACAACATAGTTAACTTAGAACAATTCTTTGTGTAACAGTTTTCCGTTTATATTCTTACTTATTCTTTTTTCTCAGTAACTCTTCTTGTTTCTCTGCTGTTGTCATGTTTGTCCCAGTTTCATGTGAAGCAGATGAAATTAGACCAAAGACTGAATGACTTTGTCTGGATTTGAGAATTACATCAGCTTCACTGATGATTGTCCCTTGAGGGGAGAAGGTTTTCAGTTGAGAAATCTACTTTTGAATAAGCTGGCTTGATTTGAATCATTGTCAGTGAAGGAAAGTAAGCAGTCTTAGAGGAGGAATTGCCTCTTTCCAGAGATTTCTGGAGCATGTCAGAAATGACACTTGGTTAGACTTTATCAGGTGTCCCTTAGCTCACAGTTGTATGTTATTATTCTGTTTAAGCATATTTCTGTGTATGCTTAAAAATACTAATGCATTATTTAACACTCTTCTCCAGCAGTATGAATATTGCACTTCTTCACTTACCTAATTAGTACAATCTGTTGTTAGTCTTCTTGTTAATCTTGTTAGTTTGAACTAATGGATTACAAAAATAGAGTACATTTTCAAAATTAATCTGACTTCACGAATTGTAGTGAAGAGAAGAAATCTTACAAAGAATAGTTATAATCAAATTGCAGTGGGATATGTGTTGCATCGTATTGGCCAAGTACAGTTATCAGTATTTTTTTATTATATTAAGTATTTATTATTTATTATAATAAATTAATAATAAATATAATAAATAAATATAATAATTTATTATATTATTATATTGGGAGAGTGTAAGAGACCTTCATGATGGAGATAAACCTTGGAGTATCAGAATATATTCTATTATGTCCTCTGGGTCATTAATAGACAGTACTAGGCTATTTGCTAGCTTTGCTGTCTTCATGGTATGCACCGTTTTGGTTTTTTTTGAGAAGGAGTCCTTAAAAGCTCTAAAGTACTGTGAGCTTTGTGAACCTGGGAAGGTTACTCACACTTCCCTCTTCAAAGAAAAAGTATTTTTTGGAAGTGAAAAGTGTCAATAATATCACATATAGCTAAGAAGTAAAGATTTGCATCTCCATCAGCTGGCAGTGTTTGAGTCAATACCTAGTCATTTGCAGTTGGGTTGCAAAACCAATGAAGCAGAAAGAAAAACTTTCACTCCAGGAGGGCAGAATTTTATTTCCAAATTTCTATTAAAATCTAATTAAATGGTGCTAATATTAAAACGAAATATTAATATGAAATAGTATTAATACATTATCAATTATTAATATTTTATCCTCAGAAGCACTAAGTGCTTATTTCCATCATTATGTTAGTGAGTAATCTTCATATGAAGAATTAAAAAAGCAGTTTTAATGTGTCAGTGTGTCAGAGCGGAACGAATCCTTCTTGTCTACCATGGCTTTAATTGAGGAAAATAATAAAATTGATTCCTAACTTAAAGTGCACAGGCAGTATCCCTGACACCAATTCATAAATTGTGGTTTATACTGAGGTTCAGATTTTGCCACCACTTGTAGCAGTGGGACAGTTTGTATATGTACAAATTGTAAGATGTGATTCAGTGTTACTTGATTTTATTTACTTCTATGTTGATTATGTTTGGAATGATTCTATCCTCCAGCCAAAGCCAGGACTGAAAATGATATTACTACAATTAAAAAAAAAAATCAAACAGCTGAAACTAATTATATGAAGGAAACTTCTTGAAAACTCTTTTAAACTTTGCTACTGGTATTTGTTTCCACTAGCAATAAAAACATATGATGTGATACATCTTCAGATGAGAAATTAAGGTGAAAGTTTCTATACAAATTAAGTAGACCTGAAAGCAAAAGAGAAAAGAAAATGAAGCCTTAGTTTTGTACTTATTTTACTTTTGGTCCTGTTTTGACTGTTAGCTGGGGAGTGGCTACTGAAAAAATTGGGAGCTTCCACTGTGTGAAAAGTACCCACAGCCAAATGGTTGGGTTTCTTTTGTACCTTTTAAAACGTCAGTTAAAAAGTGCCACAGATCTGAACAATGCATAAAGACTGGATTCCCAAGAGTTGTAACAAAGACACAGAAATGCATTGCATTAAGGCAAACAGAATTTAAAATAAATATTCTTTCATGAAGAGGGCAGAGCAATAGCAGCCACAGTGTTTGTATCTTTGTGGTACTTGTAAGGAGTTTGGCACAGTTTGAGAGTCAGCGGAGTTGAGATATCAGCACTTTTCTGTAAAAAAGGCAGTAATCTGCCAGGTAACTCACAAGAATCTGCTGCATGGCATAGACCCAAATACAGTCTAACCCACACATGGGGGCCTTTCCACTGCTTACAGGTATTGTCTTTACTGCCTTCAGTAGGGAGCTTTAAAATACATTGTTGCAGTACAATCTGTGCTGTGTCTTCCTGAGAAGAACCCAGGAGATATTTGTAAAAAATGTATAAAAATATTAATGCTCCTTATTATCCTTTTAAAGTAAGGGAAAACAAAAACACAATGAGTGGCAAGTATTTGAAATTCTTGACATCCACAGTTCAAAATGATGAGAAGTTGTCATACTTAAATAAGAAAAGAAAAATATTATTTTGCAATTCAGATTTGAAGACCTATTTCTAAGTGCAGTGCTGAAGGGGATTGGATCACGAGCTGGAGTGCCAGTAAGTTGTTCTGGTTTTTGGATTTGACTAATTAGTCATATATAACATCATTTTTATTCCCAGTATGCCGCTGTATCAGGCTAGTTATTTGGAGCCTAAGGAAAAGCCCCCAGGTTGCTTTCATGTCTGACAAATAGCTATATATAATTACTTATTTCATCACATATACACTACTATATCAATTAATTATAAGATATTAAATAGTAAGAGGATGCAGTTTGCCCAAGTAAAATATTGATGGCAGGCAACATTCGTTTTCAAAATTTTCCTGTGGTATGTACTTCTAAAACAATTTAATGCGTGTGAAGTCCAGTGATGTTTTCACAAGACCAAGATAAAGACTTCAGTTTCTTCCAAGAGTCTCACATTGACGAGTGGCTGTAGGACAATATCTCCTACTGCATGTTTTAACAAGGACAGTTTTATCTCAACAGTCTGCCTTCCTTTCCAAAAACTGGGGCAAGTTGAAATAAAAGCAACTCTTTGTACTGTTAAAAAATGATATTTCTGAAATGCTCTCATGTTGTATTGTGTCCTTGCAAAGCTATATAGAACTTTTGTCTAGTAACGTAGACCTTGAGTGACTTTGCTTTTATTTCAAGTATTTTTTGTCCTGATGGCCTCCTCACAGGCTGCAGGAGATGGACAGAGCAATCATAAACTTAAGCAAAGATCAGAGATTTAAAATAGTGTAAAGGGAAAAGCACCAAGATGTGTACAGTATGCTATCTATGCAGTTTAGTTATGGGCTAGGAAAAAACAAGCCCTGTGTGAAGAACCAACAGAATTTATTTTTAGTCTAATTAATGCTTTATCTGTCTAGTCAAGATATAACAACATCTTATTAGTTTACTTACGAGAATGCTGACTAATGCTTATAATCCAACTCACCCAGTTTCTCTACAGATCTGTTAATAATTCAATAAAAATCAATATACACTAGTAATGGCCCAATTCTTCTTACCCTCCCAATGCATTGCTACGTGAGTTGTTAGTGACCAAGTTCTTTTTTGGGACCAGCATGGTGTGGATAATGGAGGGTTATTTTACCCTTTTCTTCTTGGTATTTGTGTATGCTTGAGGTGATTTTTGTATGCTTTAACTCAGTATGAGGGGTTTGTTCTTAGAGTTGATTCACAGGGCTAGATTGTGATTCCTTAGGTTCTAGTGCTTTTTGGAGAAGAGACACACAGGTCTAGAAAGGCAGGCAAAATAAAAGTAATAGAACTCCCAAAGAACAAAGAACAATTTTGGATGTAGATTATATACATGTTAACTCTTGATAGTTTTGCTGTTGGAACCAGGCTTTTTACTGGCTGTTGGTAGCAGAAAAGGCACAGGGCGTAATGAGAAGAAAGAGTTGAAAATTATCTGTAGAGTGTAGGAGTGACAACAACTATGGTGGTGCTGTCAGCTGGAATAAATAATGTGGGACACTGAAAAAATACACAGTTTTGACTGAAGTTGGTGGTTACATCCTTTGGGGAATATGTCAGTTGGAAAAACTGCTGCAGTGGATAGAGCAAAGCCAAACAAAAGTGCAGTGATTGTTTTGTGACTGACTGGAAGTAACAGCAGTAGTAACCATAGGCTTGACCAGTGATGGAGAGTCTAGAAATAGTAGTGGGAGGAGGAGGAGCAAGGGCTGTGCTAGAGCCCCAAGATATTTTGTCATCTTAGACAGCAAGTGAGAAAGGGTTTGCACAAAAAGAGACACAGAAGATAGTGTTATGGAAATGAAAACACACAAATTGAAGCCAGGCTGTAGGTAAAAATGAAGTGAAGCTGAAGAGAGTAGGAGCTTGGAAATATGGTCAAGGAAGTGTGAGAGACTCTACAGGGAATATTTTTATTAGATTAATGAGGCAGGAACGTTTAGCCTACTAAACATCTGAGTAGTTGAGAAGGCAGTGTGTTTGGTGGTGGAAATAAAATGCCCAGTACTTTCACAGATGGGTAAGCTGGTGGGATCTTGCTTCAGAGTTATGCTCTTTTTTTTTTTCTTTTAAGGAGTAAGAGCTGATGGGCGAAGGGATGAGTTGAGTACAAGAGGGGAGACAAAGTGAGCAAGATCTGAAGACAGGGCTAAACTTAGGTAGAAAGTGGTTGCGGGAGGAAAAGAGCAGAGAAGCTTGATGATGGATGTAGAAAGTTAGAAAAGTAATATTTGGTGGAGGGATGGCCAAGAGAAAGTAAATGGGCAGAACATTTTTTCCTTTGTGATCCTCTTCCAGGTGCAGAACAGGTTATGTTTGTTCTAAAGGTTTTTAACCCGCATTTACCTTTTTAATGGTATTGATTGCTGTGATCGGTCACTTAATTTTCATTTTCCCTTAATTGTTGAGTAGCATCTGCTGATTTTGTGATGCGCTTTTTCTAGGTCAAAGCCCAGAGAAGAGTCTGAGTCTTTTCCTGTTTGTCTTTCTGTATGAATCAGGTTGGTAGTGACAAAGCTAAGGGCCTGAAAGGCCTGTATTGTGATCATTGTTACTGGTATCCGTCCTTGGGGTTCTCAGTGGAGAGGCCCAGGATTCACAGGAAGCGAGGGTGGTGAATACCTTTGCTCTTACCAGCAGAGCCCTCAGATCAGGATGGAGGTGTGCTGATGAAGCTGTGTGAGAGGTGAAAAATCATTGGCCTCTTGAGCAGGTGATGTAGTGCTTAATATTTATAGGCTGTGAAGACATGTTTATTAACATAAAACCCATGGGGGTTTTATTTGTTTTATTTTAAATTGTAGGTCTAATCTACTCTGCTGTTGTGTTCCGGATAATATTTAATGTGTTCATTAAATAATTTTTTTAAATAAATAAAGCTTTTCATGTTTCTGTTCCCTTCCTACCTGGATAGTTAATGTTATTTGTTGCAAAAAAATCCTGCAAGAGTTTTAGCACTTGCCTTAAAACTCAATAGTGTCTAATACCAGTGATCTCCCTGGCTACCATATACCACTTTAAGTGCGACCAGGGAGATCACTGGTGTTAGACACTATTGAGTTTTAAGGGAAATAGCTGGAGGCAGGACACTATCCATAAAGGATCCTCAATTCTGGGAGTAGCCTCTTCTCATAACAGCCGATAATTGCTGACTTAGTACCAGACTCATTTGTTCTGGCAGGCTTTTGTGATGGATAAAGACTGTGATGTATAAGGGGGCCTAAAGGAGAGGCTTTGTTTGTTAGTGTGAGGCTTTGGTCAACAATGATTTATAGATTGCAGGTCAAGTTCTTTTCTTATTAAGGGGATTGTAAAACACGACTGGGAATTTTACTCTGGAGAAGCAAACTCATTAGGGTGCAGGAGGAATGGATACAGGGAAACTTTTCCTTGGTTATATATTTAGCATAAATTTTGTTTGAGTGCTTGGGGAAATAAAGAAAGGCAGGTTTTTCAGGGTTTTTTTTTTCTGTTTTTTCTGTTTTTGCAAGTATAAATAAATCATTGAAGTGCAGATTCCAAACACTTTGCACTAACCAGTTTTCCCAGAGGTGCCCCTTTTATCTTTTCCACTGGGAGTGGAGCAGGTTGATGATCTCCATGACTACACTGTTGTCAGTACATCACAGCTGATGGCTCAGTATCACATCACAGACTTCAAGCACACAAGTCTTTATTGTTGAATGCGTAGAGCCATTGGAGTGGTGCATTCATCTTATTGAATTGACTTCAGTATCGTACTGGCTGAACAGTAAGACCTGAATATGCATTAATATGCTAACTAGGCTTTTTGGCAGAAGGAAGTTAAGATAAATGTTGTAGGATTTCTTAGATATGCAAAATGCATAGGGCTTCCATTGTGCTTGTCTCAAGGTAGCATGCTTGTTTTGGCTAGGGTAGAGTTAATTTCCTTCACAGTGGCTAGTACAGGCCTGTGTTTTGTATTTTTGCTGCCCACAGGGTTGATAATACAGAGGTGTTTTTGTTACTGCTGAGCAGAGCTTACACAGAGCCAAGCCCTTTCCTGCTTCTGGTACTGCCACACTGGGGAGGAGACTGGGGGTGCCCAGGGGGCTGGGAGGAGACACAGCCAGGACAGGTGACCCAAACTGACCAAGGGAGATTCCAGACCATGTGACACCATGCTCAGTGTGTGCACTGGGAGGAAGGAGGAGGAAGGGAGTATGTTTGGAGCGATGGAGTTTGTCTTCCCCGATAACCATAACACATGATGGGGCCCTGCTCTGCTGGTGCTGGCTGAACACCTGCCTGCCATTGCAAGGCAGGGAATTCATTCCTTGTTTTCCTTTGCTTGTGTGTGTGGCCTTTGCTTTTCCTATTAAAGTGTCTTTATCTCAATTCACAAGTTTTCTACATTTTATCCTTCTGATTCTCTCCTTGATCTCACCAGCTGGAGAGTGAGGTGCTGGTTTGCGGGCTGCCTGGGGCTTGACTGCTGACTGGGCTTACACCATGACAGGTGAATAAAAGGCTACACCAGTGTTTTCAACCAGTAGACAGGATAAAAAGGCGTTTATTTTGGTAGCTTTGAAAGACAACCGGTGTTGGGTTCATTCACTGCCCTACTTCAGTACTCCTTGATCTGTAATACCTTACATAATGTATATGAAGCTTGCATGTGGAGTGCCAAAGGAATTTCAGGCTTTTTGTATGGTCAATCTCTGTGTGACTAGTTGTCATTTGACTGTTATTCTACCTTTTTGTATTAATTATCTTTATTTAGTAATATCATTGCAAATTGTTTATAAAAACATCTTCTTATCTGCAGTGTCTGCATGGTGTAGAGGGTCTTTAGGTGCCAATATAACATAATCTTGTGATAGTAGTGATAACACAGAGTTGGGTGGGAGTTTTGATTTCTTGTGAACGTTTAAAGAATGTGAGCAATATCTTTGCTAATAAGCTTGAAAAAAACAGTACATCAGATCTGTCCAAATGAACACTTTGAAGTTAACTTGAACAGTGGTGGGTTGTGTGGCTTTTTGGGTGTTGGTTTGTTACTGTTTTTGTGGGGGGGTTTGTTTTGTTTTGTTTTTGTTTTTTTTTTTAATATAAGTTGAACAAGCCAGGTTTGGGAAAAAAAAAAAGATGATTATAAATAAAATATTTTTCAAAATCTCTATATGTGGTATGTTGGCAAAGTGAAAGCTTTTATTTAGAGCACTTCTAAATTAGGAGGTTTGAATCAAAGGAGCTTTGACTTTAAGTTTTTCCTTGCAAAATAAAAACTGTTGGCATTTTGGGTCTCCTGTTGGTATTTACCTGCCAAAGGAATGATTATAGTTTTCAGAAAATTCTATTTAATGGTCCTGAGGCTTTGTGTTTTTAAGTAGAATTTTCTGAAGGTGCCAGAGCTGGCTTCTAGGCAGTCTGTTGATGCTGAGAACATAAGACCTCTAATTACTCGAAGACTGATGTTGTTACTTAAATACAAATCAACAGAATTAATTTAATATGGAGTTGTTAACTGGAATTATGAAAGACACAAGTTGCATCATTTGTTGTAGGGGCTGAGTCATATGTTGTAACTGCTGGCTGCTTTTGTGAATGGCATGCTTGTGTTTCTGCAGAACATCTGTAAGTCAGAAGATCTGTGCCCTATTCCACTCTCTGTGCAAAACCAGCTGTGGTAGTCTTATGATACCTTCACTTTTTATTGGTGTTCTTAGATGAAGTTCTAAGATGTGTTTGGAACCTTAATGTGCTCACTGTGTTCACTGTAAATGCACGCTCGTTTATGCAAGTGCGCATGTACATAAAATTCGCGAGGTTAGCCTTTCTAAACTAGCACCTTAACAGACCTATGAACTTACAAGGTAGAGGGAAGGAAACCAGCCAAAGTACATCAGCCATGAAATTCTTTTGCAGTGGACACCTTTGTGTTTGGTAGCCAACTGCCTCCAGCTTCTTCAGCAGAATCCAGTGGGCAGAGGACCTATGAACAAAGTTCTTTGTTCAAAACTGAATGAAATTAGGAACTTACTACAGAATCACTAGTATTCAATGTGTCACACTGTTTTGTACAGGAAGGCAAATTATCTTCAAAGAATGCAGAGGGGGGAGAGAAGTGCAGTCAATGAGTGCAGATGGTAAATTCCTGTTGATTTAAAAATACAGGGAAGCTAAGAAGAAATGAGGGATAAGCCTGCAACTTAAGCAGGAGTAAAGTAAAGGAGTTAATAATGTTGGCATTTAGGATTGCAGCATTAAGAAATTAACCCTGATTTGAATTTATATAGACAGTCTTTTGTCTTGAGCTATCATTAGCAACATGATGCTTTTCCATACAGAGATTTTATTTTCAACAATGAAAGCTATAAACATCATTGAAAACAAGAAAGAAATCAAAATGGATGAGCAAGAAAAAAACCAAGCCATCAGTCCGCCCATTTGATTTTTAGTGAACTTTGGTAGCAAGTTCAGTGACACATTGCATGACCATGTAAATAGGTGTACTGAACATCTCAGTAATGGTGTCTTTGTCATTACTATTACAAGAACAGTGTGCTACTGAGCACTTCCAAGTTAATATAGCTTTACTTTTTTGCATATAATACCATGCAGAAGGTTTTTGTTATTTGTAGTGCTTTCTCTGTCTTACCATTGAATTACAATCTGATACAAGAAATAGATCTAATTTTGAAGCCCAAGAGAGTACCAAAACAAGTTGGATTTTGAATTCCATGCCTACAGTCACTTATGTTGGGAGTTTGCTCTAGAACCTTATACTGCAACAAGTATTTTTCTGTCCCAACAAGTATTTTATCAAGTTGTATTTTATTCTGTCAGAGCAGATCTTTATATGAATGAGATTCTGACATGTTCTTTTCAGGTACAGTGTGTATATGTATTTATATACATATGTATGTAGATATTTGCAGATGTGTTATATACGCATATATACCTATAGATCTAAAATAGATATGAACAATAATCTATATGTAAATATATATGTGTTTATATATATAAAAAAACCCTAATTGACTACTTTATCTTTCTAAGAGAAATTAATACTGTTTCAGGGTCTTTTGAGATTTTGCCATGTTCCTTACAGTTTCTTCCTATTACAACAGGTCTTGTTAGATCAAAGGTGTGTAAGTGTGCATATAGTTGTGTGCTTTGTGTACTGATGACTGAGGTGACTGCACAGGGTGCAGTGATGGATGCTGTTGCAGTGCTGAGGCCATTGGTTAGTTGTTTGGGACCCTGGTTTTTTTTCCCCTGTTCTATTTAAACCATAGGAATAACATCTGAGGCACTTCAAAAGGAAAGATGCAAGCTAGTGTGATCTTCTTTGTAATTTCACTAACAGTTGTTCACAGAAACTCTTGGTGCTTCTCTTGTTTGAATATTTCAAGCAGTTCTTTTGAAGGGCGAAAGCCAAAAAACTTTCCAAAACACGCTGGTATTTAAGTAACTCTTTAGTCTAGCCCGCTACTGATGGAAGTGAACAGAGTGTATGGAGAGATTGCAAAAAATACTGCTGGATTTGACTTGTGTTCCTCTTTGCCTTGCTCACAGATATTGATGAGTGTGCTGAAGGGCGGCACTACTGTCGTGAGAACACCATGTGTGTAAATACACCAGGATCCTTCATGTGTGTCTGCAGAACGGGATATATACGCATTGATGATTATTCATGTACAGGTAAGGGCTGTGTATTTCTGGAAGGAAATAACAGGATGGTGGTATTTAGGAGTACTGATATGATTCTTCTAAAGTTAATGTTTGTTGGAGTCAAAGAACATCTAAATGAAATGTTAAACAGAATAAAACCAAAATCTGGTACAGAAAACCTAATGCATTTTACACGTTATGCGTAGGTCATATTGTTTGCCTGAAATTGTAAAGTGGGCTGGATTTTCTTATGGGTCTGCATTGTTTTGGGTCCTGATCAAAAAGGTGAAGGGAGGAGATTGAAGAAAAAAAATAAGCAAGCAAAAATAGTGCTGTTTTATTTGATTTTCATGTTTTGAACCAGTACCGTTTCTCTTGGAGTATAGCAACTCTTCTGCAAACTTTGGATGATGTTAAATTTGCTACGTGTTAAGAGTGGCTGTGTCTTTATTCTGAGCTCTCCATGCTCATTTCTCCCGAGTTCAGAGGGCAGGAGTTCTGCTTGCCTTGAACGACTGGGCGACATGGTCAGTCTTACATCTGTATCTTCCCTTTTTGGTGTACTGCCATTGGATGTGTTTACTTTTATCTGTCTTCTACTCTTCTTTTATTGCAAGGTAATTTGTGGTTATGGAATGAACACTGGTCATTTAAAACAGCCTTTGGTATCAGACCCAGGCTGACTGTAAGTGTTTCTATATTTTTTTCCTTCAACATAGATAAAGAAAATATGGATCAATGATGTGGTATGTTTATTCAGTGAACAAAACAGTATCCCCATTTTGTGTTCACAGGGTGAAAAATTTGCTTTCTCTATAAAAGGCTACATTTTTTCAGTAAAGCTTTCTTGAAGTTCATATTATCTAAGAGAAATTGGCTATAAATGTATGAGAGTATTTTGAATGTTAAGGTAGCACTGTGAAGTTCATTTCTAATTTTGTTCTGTCCATTGTGTCTTGGAATTTTTAGCATCAATGATATGTATTGGTACAGAAACAGCTTCTTCATGAATTGGCATGATTTCCTTGCCTGAATATGCACAACACTCAGTGACATAGATTTCAAATCCATACATGTGATTTTTGGGAATGCTGTTTTACCTGTTCTTGTCATTCCTCTCATGCATTGGCAAGCACTGTTTTACTGCAGTAAGCCCACTTCTTGAAGACCCAAGTTATAAAGCCTGCCCACAGCAGGTCCTTTCTGAAGCAACCAGTATGTTTCTGATCATTCTTTTACATTTTCCACACTCTCTGTGAAGTAAAGAAATAGTTTTGCTACCTGCTGAGTGTGAATATTGGGATTATTTTAAACCAACTGTATCTAAATCCGTGTCATACTTTTTCTGCTTGGCTTGCCTTAACTTGCTGTTCTGATTGAACTTTGCAAATGGTAAACCATCACCAACTTTGCAGGGGTATTGGGTGCTATAAATATAATAAAGGTAGTTCTTGAGACTCCTTACATTGCATTCTTCATACTTGCTGAAACATACTGTCCTGAAATACAGAGTAGTTAAGAGCTTTAGATGGTCAAGCTTCTGTAAAAGGTGTTGGAAATCCATTTTAGATCTATCCATTTTAGATCTCACACTCCAAACTGAATGTGGTTCCACATTTGTAAATCATAGTCCTGTGAAATCAGCCTGATGGGTGACAAAATGAATTATGTCTTTTCCATCTTTGTCTTGATCAAGCTGGGAAAAGTCAATGCTAAAAAAAAAGGGAATTAGATGAAAAAGTTCTGTAAGATTTCAAATCTTAAGACTTGCTAGGCCATCTGAACTGTAAGGCATGTGCTGTGTGTGCATGTCAAAGACTGTATGTATGAGCAATGCCACTTAATATTATTTGAGACCTGGAGTTTTTCTGGAGTTACATTTTAGTGAAGTTTGGATACAGGTGACCATGAGGATACAGCCCCTGCTGGATGATAGAATTTCAATGAATGGCAACCTAACATAAAGTGTATATGTCACAAAATAACTGCATTATTTTTTCTGGTTCCACAGCTGTTGTATGAGCACCTCCGGTGGAGGTACTGGTTTATTAATTAAGTTAATATGTGTCCAGATCTCTCAATACTCATGTGCAGAGTCCAGTGCACTTTGAATTTTGTCAATGTCTGCAATAAATATAGTCATTCAATCCTCTTTTTCCCTCTGCAGAGTTTAAAGGTCTTAATGAGTCTCTATTTGCCTTATTGGCAATTCTGGGTTTAACTCGCCAGCTGAAATATCAAGGAAACTGAGAAGGGAAAAAAAACTGTTTAAAAAAACCAATTAATAAACCTGGTTTTCAATCCCGTTCAGGAATAACCAGAATAGGGCAAACAAACAACAATTGACCCTTTGTGTTAAATTTTTTAAATTGTTAAATCGTGACTCTAAGTGTTAAATTTTTAAAATATATTTCAGGTCACAGTTTCTTGTAATGCTGTGTAAGTGAATCTGCTTATGGAATTGTAGTTGTGCATAAAATACCTGACGTTATAAACTGGAGATGAAGGTCTGGTAGTTTATCCTTTGGAATATTACTAAGCAGGAAAAAAAATGTTCTGTAGCTTGGCACAAAAATGTCATTGTTTGCCCAGGATAGCTGAAGCCCAGGAAGATGCTGAAAAATTATATGTGAACCTTGATTAGGCAGGTTATGATGTAACTGATGTCCACAGCTTGCTGGCACACTAATATACCTTATTGTTCCATCCTATGAACATACATATAATTTAGCAGTCATTGATCAAAATAGAAAAGAGCCATAAAATCAGTGACATTGAAGAGTTTTTCTCCTGTATGAGACATTTGAAAAGAATTCTGTCCTATCTATCTCTGTCAGAGTTGTGCACACAAAAGACTGATTTAGACAGCCTATAGCTGCTTTCAAAACAGCTCCAGTTTCTTTTGTAGTGGCATGTTTATTGCAAGTTTTACAATAGATCTGAATTACATTTTTATTTTCACAACAAAGGATGTAATAAAGACATCAGTTTCAGATACTGTTATTTGTATTCATATTGGAACCAAGATTCTCAGGGTTGGATTGAGTTAGTCACGACCATATTTACACAGAAATCTGTTGTTCATGACTGATTTTTATGTTCAGAAATCAATCATGGCTATGAGAAGGAGAGATGACTTCCATATGCCAAATGGGTGCACAAACTGCAAATTACAGGCATGAAAACATGCCCTGGGCTACCATGCTTTTGTATCCTACAATGATATTGTCTCATTCCCCTTCCACTTTGCTTTCCAGAACCTGGAATGTAATGATATTGTGCCAGGGGAAGGGAGGTAGATAACGGTCTGAGTGTCTGCTGGGGTAGTTTTATACGTGCACTGGTGTGCTGCTCACCGTCGCTGTTAGCTTGGATCAAATTGGAATGCTTTAATTGTTTTCTGAAATAATAACATTCACATCTTTACTTTGCATGTGATTACTTTACTTTGGCAGAAAATTCATGTGAATTCTTCACTGATTAATTGCTAAAAGCACACTGGGCATGTGGGAAATTGTGGGCTACTACTTCCAAGCATGCTCTGGCCACATTAGCAATGATATCCATCTGAGATGTGTGGGACCACTGCCCCATGTGGAGCTATATGCTCACATTTGTGTTTTAGGTGTCTGCAGACCATATAATGATTTTTCATAACCATTTTTGTGAATCAATTTCAGATTATTTTGTCTTTCCTTTTAATTTCTACTTAAGATAAGTCATGCTGATTTTTTTCCCTTGTTTCTAGAAAACAGTAATGTAGAAGCCAAAGGATTTGGCAAACTAAGTGGAGTTTTTAAGTCTGTGAAGCCATTATTGTGCATTACAGCCTAGTACCATCGTGTTAGTGCTCCTGGGTTTATTTTCTGACTTCTAAAGAAAATGGTGAAGGATTTTGATATAGCATCTCATCACTATGTTGGGTACATTTGGGGTTTTTCTTTGTCAGAATCAAAATAGAAGGGAAGAAGTAGTTCCTTAGAATCATGCCAGCATAGAATGTTTTGGGTTAGAAGGGACTTTGGAGACCATTTAGTTCCATGCTTCTGCCATGGAAATGGACAGTTTCTATTACATCAGGTTACTCAAAGCCCACAGCTTTGATCTTTGGCCTTTTTGACTTAGTCATATGGAAATAGCTACTCAAAGCAGTGAGGAGTGTGTGAATTCACCAGGCAATTACTAGCTGTATCTAGCTGGACCTCCCTCCTCCTCTGCCCCAGCTTGTGTATCTTTCTGAGACTCAGAGATTTTCCAAACAACATTTTTCTGAAAATTATGTCAATGCTTTCAGGATAATTTTTTTCTGTGGTAGTCTCTCACAGTAAACTGAAGTCTAATAATAGTTTTCACATAAATTACCAAGAAACATGGTTGTGGTAAGTTGAGTGACACCTGAAATGTTAATTTTTGGGAATACTGGCAGCTCTGCTTATTTTGCAAATCAAATTAAATGACAAATCTGTTGCAAATTAGAAGGAATTCCAAGATCAACATTAAAATAATTAAGAGTCTGGGGAGACTGATTTGCCGTATGGAAAAGATTTAAGGAGAAAACTACACATTTAGCTGCATAATGATGATGAATGAGCAAAAAGTAGGAATTATAACTGTAATACTAATTAATAATTACTTGAGATGTTTCAGTAGTAAGAAGAAAATGTAGGGGGAAGTACCGGCCTGCAGATACAGGCCAGTACCATTTGACATTAGTTTTTCAATTCTGACCTGTGTTCTTTACTCTCTAATGACCCTGTTGGATGACTGGGAAAATTCACCTCAACATAATGCATAGAGAAATGATTGCCATGCTTAGCCCATTCAGCTATCAGACGTCTGATACTCTTTGTCCACCCTTCTGGCATTTTTCCCATACAGCCATTAATGTTTTCCAACTGCCTACATCATTGGGATTTATTTTACATTTGTTTTGCCCGTAGGAATCAAAACTGTGTCTTTCCTAAGTTCTCCTATTTGGGTCTATTCTTCTAGCTATCTGTGTCTTATAAACACCCTACACATCTGCTTGGATTTCAGCTAATGCCACTAGTGATGTCCCTCCTTAAGAAATACACCTTTTGGTTTGGTATTCTGCTCCTTTTTTTTTTTTTTTTTTTTTTTTTTTTTTTTTTTTTTCTCCATATAGTGTGTAGCCAAAGTGTGGGTCTTGTCTCCTTTTCCTTCATTAATGCTTTGTTTGCAATATAACTCTTCTGAGGGTGCTCATGAGAAAGCAGAGGTGCTGTCTTTGCAGTGCAAATGTAGCCCATTCTTATGCCCCAAGTGCAGATACCTCGACTTTGGGAACCAGCAGTCTAGTATCTGGAAGGATTTAAAAAATGACAGTGATAAGCACTTGCAATTTTGTTGGAATTATAGCTCATACCATTTGTAATTCAGATGCTCAGATTATCAGGACTTTAGCTTTTTGCCCAGTTTTTATCCTGTGTTTCTTGCAAGCTACATTTATTTTTGAAGGGAAACACAGTTCCTGTCACATGAGGTTTTTTTATTAACATAGTACTCTGACACACTTTGGAAGAATGATTCCTCTTGGCATCTAAAAACTCAAGTTCATAAAAGTGCATCTGCCTTTGGGCTTCTGTTCAGATTTCATTGTTTATTTTTGACTTATAAATCTATCAATTTTTTGGGACATAAACAGTCTGAGCAATCTCGTACTTTTTTCTATACTTTGCAGTAGAAGTGGTGTTTAATGGCAGGGATATTTGAGAAACAAAATTGTTGAAATTCTTGTGAGAATGCTGAAGGTAAAATCCATCTTTATTCCCTAAAACACAGACCAATTCACGGTTCAAGAAAAGTTCATTTCTGTGTTCTGATGTTGGGTGGAGAATAGGTATAAATACCTTATGAATACTTACCTTTATGTATTTGAAATGATAAATAAAATCTGGCTTACATATGAGGCATTTGTGCTGTTTTAGCATCAGCACTAACCACTTCTAAGAGGAATGTAGTTTTCTGAGTTTCCATAGACAAAATCTACTGTAAGACTGATGTAATCCAGAGTTGAATTAAGTCATCCATCTTCTGTTTAAAGCTGCATGCTTGTCCTCAGTTAATTAAGGTATAAAATTTGCCTGCCTTTTCAGACACACAAGTGTATCCACAAGTCATCTTGAAGATAATAAGAACTGATAGTGCTTAGTACATTGGTAAATGAGACCACATTTTAATAAGTGACAAATATGGCCTTGAGATGCAACTTTATTCAGCACTGCTGTATGTCCTTTACCCTTCACTGCTGCAAAGAAGTTAAAAAACATAGAATGTTAGCTCAGAGGAGTCATAGGCTTACAGTGTCCCAACTTGGCTACATGAAAATGCCGTAATGTGAGACATGATAACAATAAAAAAGCTAATTTCTTCCTGTTTATTTCCCTTGGCTTATTTTAGATGAATTCAGCAATGTTCAAGTTTTCCTCAAGTTCTGCAGCTTATATAGGAGCTGAGTTTACTGGCAGTGCTTAAATAAAAGCAGAATAATTGCTCAGTGTGGTGCAAGGGACAGAGCAATAAACAAGTATACTGACAGGAGCTGGTTGTAACATCACTGTAGCGGCATACCGCGCCTTGAGTAAGGAAATGTGTTAGTCAGCAAACCACTGGAGAATATAATGATTTGGGCATGGGCAAATGAACCATCTGTCTCTCCATCTCTGATTTTGGTTACACCCTCACCCCAGTTATGTTAGAAGTAGTGTGTCCATGCATTATCACCCAGAGCAGTGCAAACTGCTCAGGGGCGATGGTGTCCAGCCATACTGCCAGGGTTGCTATTAGAAATAAGCACTGTAGAAGTCAGCTTTGTGTGCATGGAGCATTTTTAACTCAAAGCCTATTTGATTCTGGTTTCTATTACTTGGCCCAGATTCCATTCTGCTTTATAGTATGTCAGCCTACACGAAGCTCTCAATCTTCTTTGAGGATAAATTCTCTCCGATACCCACTTTCTAGCAGTACAATAATTCACAAAGCTAATAAAGGAATGATCGCTCAGACTGTGCTTGTTGCTATGCGACCACATTACTAAGATAACAACACAAGTAATTTTAATATATCTGCTGTATCTTATACAATTGAACTCAATTATGCTTTATTTGGATTGAATCAGGTTATCCTTGGCAACTTAGTTTGGAGTCTGTTTGAACTTGGAATGAGAATTTTTTTTTTTCCCTAGAGGATACTTTTTAGTCCCATTTTCTCCTTGGTTACTGACCCAGTTCATGACAACTGTTCATCTGGCTATGCAATTATAGCAGGATGGATTTCTCAGCTGATCAAAATCCAACACATTTTTAAGGGTCCTTGGTAGAACATGATTTGAGTTGTTAAACAGAAAATGTATTCCCTTGACAAAGATGGCAATGTATGATTTTCAGTACTAAATGCTTACTTCTTTTACAGAAATAATTATTTTATGAAATACATATATATTTGATATGTGTGTGTATGGGCTATTCTATGTATCCATCAATGTATTATGTAGAATGGATTCCTTATTGGCCTTGGGAGCAAAGGTTGGTAAAAGGCATTGTATCAAAAACAGTCTCTATTTTGCATTTCTACAGTTTCTATATTCTGTTTAAAATTTATCTTTCTGCAGAAGCAGACATCAGAATTTATTATTTTGTTCTACAAGGAATATATTTTGCATTTTTTGTGTAATGAGGAATTTTTCAATATCATAAAGGAGTTCCAATATCAACTTGAGAATATACTCAGCTTACAACTAACTCAGAAAAGAGCAAAACCTTTTTTAATGTAAAAAATTTGAAATTACAGTATTTCCAAGCATTAACATTACTTGATATTTATATCACAGCATTATGACAGACATCCAGTGTACCTCCTGTTTCTCAGTGTTCTGAAGCCCTCTACAGCTTTTCAATCACCCAGCATCTCTCACCAGCTTCTACAGTGCAGTTATGTGCTGTGTCAGTACAATATGATTGGAAAGTAGAAGTGGAGGAGTATAGCAAAATTAGCACAGTATATTGTAAGAATAGAAAATCTGAAAAATCATAGAGCACTAAATGAATTATTAATTCCTATGGTAATTTCATTGACTCTTTATGTTAGAATTTTACTGGCGTTGACGCAGGAGGTAGCATTTAGTATGCAATTTAGACACTCCAATGTACGTATCTTCATCTAAGCTCACATTCTAATCAACAGAGATCAAGAATTCAGCTGAACCCAACTCAGTTGTCTATTTACAAGTTCGAGCCAATCTTCATGACAGGATTAGCAGATCCAACCCAAGACCTTGATTCATTACAACATGACATCCCTTCACAGCTGGGCTTCCCCTGGCCTGTCCTTCTGTGGATGATCACAGGCTGTGACAGATAGACTGTGCAAAGATCAGGAAACACAGTAGGCAGCCTTGAGGACAGTTTGTTTGAAGTCATAAAGATCTTTCTGGCTCAGGAGATGGGAATCTGCTGCTGTCTCACTGAGCAAGGCAGAAGTGAGGGAAGTTGGATGGCTCACATCTCTCATGTCTGAGCCAGCTGGTGATTGCCTCATGCCAGGAGAGTGTTGCCTGCTCGCAGAGGGACTCCAGCCAAGGTCAGTGAGAGACTGGAGCTACTGCATGATGCAAGACAGTTTTTAAAACAGGAACAGTGGAATTATTTTAAGGTTATGTAATCATGCTGTATATCAGTGGTTTTATACATTTTCACAGTAAAATAAGTTGTCTACAGCCATGATACCATTTCACTGGGATTTAAGACTAGCGAGTGCTGCTGGCTGTATATAGATGTCATGTCTATCTTTTGGCATTCTACTGTTGAAAAACATTTCTAATCTAAGACAACACAGTTTTTAGAAAAGATAGAGGCTAAGAAAGCTGACTTCCAAGACAGGTAAGGGGAGACATGATGTTTTTTAATATTGTCCTGGGTTTTAGAAGCTTTTTCATTTAATATTATAGTTGTGAGTTTTTTCTTTGAATGAATACGGAAGATTCCTGTTTAGATAGATAGGACTTTCTGAATTATTTCTGTTCACACAATCTGTGGGCATGGAAACCTTTTGTTCTTTACAGTTTGATTCCTACTGCATGCAACATGGCATATCTTGTAATCACTGATTCCTGAAGCAACTTAAAGTGTCCTTTGTTTTCCATAAAACGTTTGAGAGATTAATCTGCTTTAAGATAATGGGAGACTATTTCCTTAACTCCTGTTTAGTACTGTCAGTTATTGCAATTTAATATGTCATCTTTGACAGTTTGTCTCTACAATAATTCTCTATCAATATTGCTGCCTTTTGTCAGTCTTTTGGACTGGTGATTATCGACTTGCCAAACCTTGTACTTCACCATACCAAACTGCTTTCTTGTGGTACAGACCCCTCAACCACTGCAGGAGTTGATCCTTCCTAGTCCTTTGCACACAGAATTATGCTGAAGTCTACCTTGAAATGCAAAGTAAACATACTGGATTAATCCACTTCATTGACTTACCCAGTGTCTGTGTTACTATGCGTAGTCCCGAAGACGGGCTTATATTTTTAGTTTTACATGTAACTTTTGATTCAGACTGAAATGTGCTGATGATTCTGCAGCCAGGCTGTGACTTGCCATACACAAATGCATAATGTGTGAGTTAAATTCTCACTTCTGCTGCCCTTCTTAGTTTTGTCTAAAACTAGTTTCAGTTCCTGAATTTGCTCTGTCAGTGTTTACTAGCTCGTGTAAATGAATAAAGACAACAGACTCTTTGGCAAGACTTCTCTGCAACAGCCAAAAAGAACGGATCACAAGAAGGAACAAAATACTACCTACTGAGATAAGATATTGGCCATCCTTAAGGTTGTGATTGGCTAATGCCCCGAAGGAGATCAGTGAAATCATCATCAGTAATGTGAAAAGTCACGTTGATACAAAGGGAAACACTGGTGTCTATGTTGTGACACTGTACAATATAATCCTAAAGGATTTGGATGAAATTTCACTTTTGTTAGTGAAGTTGCATTTTGTGAGGTAATGTTTCTGAAGTACTGTGTCTATAAAAGATACTTGATATTTTTCCTGAGGGCATTATCAATACACAGAACTCTCAGAACTGTTTTGTCTTGTTTTATTAAGAAAACACTAGTGGGTTTGTGGCATCTTCAAGATGAAGAATCAAAATTATTTCAGGAACAACAATCAATTTGCCTTCTTGAAACCTGCCCTTTACTGTTCATGTAGTCTGTGCAAAAATTGACATATCCCCCACCTCGTCAAATAACAAAAAAACTTGGAATATATAGATGTTTCTATCAAGGACCAAGAGCTCTGTCAACAAGCTTAGCAATAAAATAGGAAGCTGCTCTATCTAAATGTTTCATAGGAGTTTTTGTGGGAGTATTTTTTCATTCTGACAAGCTTCCAAATCATCTCAAGAAGGCAGTATCTGCTTCTTTCTGTCAGGTGCTGCAGTCTTTTAACATCCTCTAAAATGTGTTGTTTGGAAAAATGGTGCAAGGAATTGTATCTATTTAATATTTTTTAAAGCCAAAGGTATTCTAGGGAAATAGTGGTCAGCTAGCTTGCTTAGCCTGTGCTCAAAATCAAAAGTCACTGTTGTCTCCTATAGCTGTTCTTTAAAATTGTCATAAGAAAGCAATTAGAATTAAGTATCTATATGTTATATACTTTTTTTTTTTTAAATTCAGGTTTTGCTTTAGGAATGAGCATTTTTTAAAAAAAATCTTTATTTATTTAGTTTTTATTTCTTCATTATATTCACCTGTTTGAGCGCATCTCCCTTCCAATACTAAAGGTGTATTTAATTTGAATGGGGCACAGAATTTAATCATGAATAGTTATTTTCTAATGCAAAATAAGATTAGAGTGCTAGACTGCTTAAGCATGCAATAAAAGATGGTTTTATACTAACCCAAATATCTGTCTTGGCAGATATTGGAACTAATTTGTAAATACTTTGTAAGTTAATGTCCAAGTCATATGGAAATGGAGATTTGGACTGGACTGACAAAGATAAGCAGCTCTGAGTCACACAGACCAATCACCAGGAAAAATATATTGTCAGCAACAGTAATTACAGCAGGTAATTGTGTCATTTACCCTGTTACAGAGGAGTAAATTTGATGAGTTTGGAACACACCAGCTGTCACACAGTGTTAACTTTGATTCAGGATTTGGAAACCTGTAGTAGTCTTTTAATGACAGTGCATTTAAAGAAACAAAACTACAAGTTACCTGCTGCTCAAAGCAGGGATAAATGGTCAGTCTTACTCAAGATAAGATTGATTTCTAGAAAGGTGAGAATTCATCAAGAGTATCTGTTCTAATTTTTTTCTAGCGTTTTTAAAATTTTGGAGTGTGCAAATACTTGGAAAGAAAAGTTTGTTACATTGTTCCTAATCCTTCAGAAGGTGAAATTGGATGCATTTAAATTCTGTCTGCATAGTTTTAATGACTGAGAAGTAAATAAAATTTGTTGGTGCTGGTTAGTCTGGGCAGATACTACAGTCTGCTTTGAATACCCTGGGTTTAACTTAATACACCTTCCATAGGATGGGCATCATCTAAGTTTTAAGTACTCCAGAGTTGTTCACAGCATCTCTGCTTAAATCCTAACTTTTCCAAAGAGCAGACTTGTGAAGGAAGCAGGGTTACACAGGTCATTCTAGGTGATAGTAATAGTTGCAAAATGGAATATCTGGTCAAAGTTTACTTTCTTCTTAATTTCATTGATTCTAAATTCGTAATTTGACTTTTGGAGTCCTGAACAATACTGTAGACTTCTATCTGGGTTTCTGCTTGTTAGAGCAATTCATGGTCTTCTTAAACAAGACAGTAAATGTGATGGCAGAATTTTTCAGATACACAAAGTTTCCTTAGATGCACTTATGCAAATATTTATCAATATAAAATACACATAAGTGTCTTAAAGGTATTCCAACCTTAATGGTTTTATGAAGCATGCAAATACAGAAATAATTATTTGTAAGCTTGATAGACACTAGCAATTGAACTGTGGCAACAAAAACATGGTCTGGTCTGGAAAATCTACCCATGAAACAAGTTAGCCAGTGTCAAGTTTCATACCATTACAGCGGTGAGGGAAGGAAGGTGGGAGTACATTTCATTGCACCTCCTTCATTGTGCTGTGCAGCTTTTTGTTAGAATGAGCTCAGACAGCTCTGCAGGTTACCTTCTGGCATCAAGGGCACTGTCTGAATTGCAGCAGGCAGCCAGGAGCATTCATGGCTTTCAAGGCCAGGTATGGGTGTTAGCTCCTCCCTGACACTGCCCAGCAGTGAGGACTGGCTGTACCATTTTCCCCACGTGCTTTTGTGTCCAGGGAAGGCAGCTGGCATGCAGTGTTCACAAAGGATACGTTTGGTATGCCTTTATAAACTATTGGGGGATGTATGCTGGGGAAAATTTGGTCTATCACTGGAGATGGCATCAAGGCTGACCAAAAGGAAAAGCAGCAATATTGCTCCACCTTACCATCACTGAAGTATAACTTTGTCCCTGTTTTCAAGTAGAGAACTGTCTTCAAAAACAGGTGAGCAACGCCTAAAGAAGGCCTCCTCTCCCCAGAGAGCTCAAACAGCTTGTGTTATCAAAAATGTCCTTGATATACAGTGAGCGATCTGAGTGTCTGAGTCACAGCACTGCCAGGGAAATGAGAGAAACTACTTCATGCATTAAGAATCTTTTTGCTGCCTGAGATGACCGAAAAGAAGCCCATTTGTTTCCTAACATTTATGGTTAGGTAAGTTGCTCCAGATTCCTGCAGACAAGAGCAGGATCAAAGCAACAGCAGCATTTCATCCACCACTCTCATTTTGTTTGCCAGACAAGTGCTGACTTAGGTAATGGTACCATAATATTGTAACTGATTTCCAGAAGCTGCTGAAATGTGTTGACAGACCCTGGTCACAATGCTATTCCAAAAAGAATAGAAGCAGCACCAGCTGTTTCTAGAGAGTTTTGAGAACCTTACTGTTCTCTGGCAGTTTTGATTGCTGAGACATCTTTCTTCTATCACTTAGTGCATATCCACCTTCTGTTAACTTTGTGCTGAGAAAGTGTTTGGAGGTGTTTTTATGGAGCCTTCTGGTCATATGGGTAATCTCTAAGTTGTTACTGATGAAATATGAGAACAGGCAGCAAGTTACCAGCCTCAACAGCAGTCAGGTGACTTTACAGCTTTTATTTGTGTAGCAGAAATATGTGTGGGAGGGAGGCCAAATATCCAACGGGTATCTATTGCTAGTGGCAGACTTGCTATAACATGGAGCCTTTTAGTAAGGAAGCAGTAAATAAAAGGGGTTGTAATTAGAAGAACTAAAACAAGTATCTTTCAGTTGGCTGAGGAAATTGTATTTTCAGCTCTACTCTGACTATTCTACTAGCAGTAAAGTAGGGAGCACCACTAGAGATGCAGAATTTGTGATCATTATCACCATTGACCACAAAATAGAAAATTTTGAAAGCATCAGTTTATTGTAAATGTCTGAGAGGTTTTGTGTACAATAAAAGTTGAAATTAAGTAAGATTTACCTAGAAATATGTAGTGCATCTGGCTAGATTAAAAAAAAAAAAAAAAAAAAAAAAAAAAACCAACCAAAAAAAAAAAAAACCACAAAAAAACAAAAACCCAAAAAAACAACAACACAACAAACAAACAAAACAAAGAAAAAAAGAGAAAGATGGATCTGTGGAGAAGGTCTAGAAAGTGTACACAATGAAATACCTTTTAAAAAGATAGAAACCTCATTTAAAAATGTCCCTGGTAAACAATATTAAGAGATCAGTTTGAATTAGCAAAAAAAGAAAAAAAAAAAAAAGAAGTGGGTGACAAGGTCCTTGTCAAGGTCTAGACTGAAATCTCTTCAGGTGGAATTTTCAAAATCATTTTGCATTTATGCTACAGTCCTGCCATTGTAATCAGTGGGAGTTACAGACATTCCTTTAGGGGAAACAGTTGGGTCTCTGCTAAATGCTTTAGAAAATCCTTCCCTTAAACTTTTCTGTTCAAGAGGGAATATAGAAAATGGCAGATGTGAAAGAAAGTGGGGATAAATTAAAGCTTTTTTAACTTTAGCTGTCAGGCAAAATATTCTTCAATATATTTACTCTGCCTAACTGGTTGAAAAGTATAAAAATTCACAGGATGTTAAATGGAGCAACACTGATTAATATTGCAATAGAAGCCTCCATGAAGAGGAGTTTATTTTGTAAAAATATGCATTATTCCATGAAATTGGATATTAAAAAACACATTTAGATGAAGATGAATCTTACTTGGGTTTAATAAGTGATTTGATGAAGAGATGTAGAGGAAGATAGAGAAAATAAGGATAGGCCTACCATGAAATATGCATTTTATCCATCAACTTTTTTGTCTGAAATTACTTAGTATATCAATGTCTTTCCAGTGTTCCAAGAGATCTTGTCACAGACTTCTTGGTGTGCAGATCCCACACAAAATGTGGACTGGTCAACATCCAAGTTATGTGTTAGTCATTTCAAGTTGAGTCCTAGATGAGAGTATAGCCTGTTTAGAGCCATAAAATCTATTATTAGAGCAACAGAATTTGAAATTACTAACGGAGAATTCAAAGGCAGTTAGAACTAGTAGTCAAGTGTTCCATAAGTTTAGGAGGAAAATCCAGAACAGGAATAACCAAAAACTAAAGAAAAGAGATTTTTTGCAAAGAAAAAAGTCTCAAAGTCAAAGGATGGAGAAAAAAAATATGCTTCTTGTAGTCTTTGGTGTGCAAAATAGTTTTCTTTAGATGAAAATCTGTTGTGAAATAAAGCATGAAATTGAAAATTTTAGAGAAAGATTTTTTTAAAAAACTAGTGTTAACTAGAATTAGAATGTCCCAATTTTTTGGAATTTGTATTTGCGGTTATATAGATTGCCTTTTGTATTTTCTCAGTAGTATAACTAGGATGCTGTTCAGGAGCTTTTTGTTTTTTCATGTGGATGTGAAAAAGAACACTGGATTTCAGCTGTATCCCCAAGTGGATTATCTTCCTCAAGTTTCCTGACAGCTGCCTTATTTTTCCTTTTTTACTATATTTAACCCAAATATAGAATAAGTAAATAAGCTAATAGCTAGAAGAGAGAAAAGAGATCTGGATGAGTTAATGACAGCTCTTCTCCCTGAAGAGCAACAATGGACTAAGCAATTGCCAACAGAAAGAGCATCTCAGAGTGCAGGATGATCTCTAAAACAGACCTGAGAATAGAACATGCACATGCCTGGGCTATTTTTATTTTCTACATAATTAAAAGAAAAAAGTAGGAAAGTTCTGAATATGGATGTGCTGGATTTGGCTGGGGCTGAGTTAATTTCCTTCACAGTGGCTAGTACAGGCTTGCATTTTGGATTTGTGCTGAACACAGGGTTGGTAACATAGAGATGTTTTTGTTATTGCTGAGCAGAGCTTACACAAAGCCAAGCCCTTTCCTGCTTCTGGTGCTGCCACACTGGGGAGGAGACTGGGAGTGCCCAGGGGGCTGGGAGGAGACACAGCCAGGACAGGTGACCCAAACTGACCAAGGGAGAGTCCAGACCATGTGACATCATGCTCAGTGTGTGCACTGGGGGGAAGGAGGAGGAAGGGAGGATGTTTGGAGTGATGGCGTTTGTTATCCCCAGTAACCATTACATGTAATGAGGCCCTGCTCTCCTGGACCTGTCTGCCATTGCCAAGTGGGGAATTAATTCCTTGTTTTGCTTTGCTTGTGTGTGCAGCCTTTGCTTTCCCTATTAAACTGTCTTCATCTCAAACCATGAGTTTTCTGGCTTTTGCCATTCTGATTCTCTCCCTGATCCTGCTGGGGGAGGGAGCAAGCAGCTGCTCTACAGAAATTGTAATCTATGTCTGCACTGAAGAAAGAGAAAATGAGGACCAACAACAGCATGGATATATGTGAATAGATGAGGATAAAAATCAGTCAAGTAGGAGGATTAGCAGGGAGCAAACTCTTGTAGGCATGGCTTTTGGTGTCCCCAGCTTTGAACTGAAGCTGCTGGTGGTCATTAATGATTAATGACTTAAGCATTAATTAAGGGTAAACTGTGCGATGATAATGCTATGAGTAATTAAAACACAGATTCTAATTTACATTTAAATTAAGAAATATCTATAGAAAAGATAATTGGGGAATATCAATCAAATTTTTAAACATAACTATATGGAAAATATCAAATCATAGACTTTTTTAGGTTGGAAAAGGCCTTTAAGATCATCAAGTCCAACCCAGCACTGCCAAGGTCACCACTGAACTATGTCCCTAAGTGCCACATATGCATGTCTTTAAATGCCTTCAGGAATGGTTACTCAAACACTTCACCAAGCAGCCTGTTCCAGTGCTTGACAGCCCTTACAGAGAAGAATATTTTTCTAGTATCCAATCTAAACTTTCAAGCACAACTTGAGGCCAGTTTCTCTTGTCTTGTTGCCTGCTTCTTTGGAGATGAGACTGAGCCCTCACCTGTGTACAACCTCCTGTCAGGTAGTTGTAGAGAAGGTCCTCTCAGGTCCCCTTTTCTTCAGGCTAAAAAAATCCTATTTTCCTCAGGCAGTCCTCATAAGACTTGTTCTCTGGTCCCTTTACTGGTTTTCAGTGCCCTGCCTTGGACACTTGCCAGCAAATAGTTCAATAAATTTACAGCATTTGGTCTTTAAAAATAGTGTGCATATACTGTGATTTAAATTAACTCTGCCAATTAGAGTTTAAGTGAGTTAATATAAAGTCTTAAAGAGATTAACCATCTGTCATTTCTCAAATGATCTTAATGGAATAAGTCTTCCATATTACACGTATAATTGCTACACGTAATTTTTGTCTTGTACGTGAACTAAAGGTGGGGGGAAAAGCCTTGTAATTAAGATAAACTGTAAGTGGGCATTTAAGTGTGTTGGGCATTGGTAATTCAAGTAAATCTTATTTGTTGTCACTGCCACATCAGATGGCCAGCTGGTCACCATGGTTCTGTAGTTCTATACCAGATCTATGGGAAGGAGACAGAAGGCCAAAGTAATTTGAGTTCTTGAATGCAGAGAGATCAATGGGGAAAAACACCTAATATATTATCTTTGTTTAAATTATTTTAATTTAGTACGGGTTTAAAAGTTCTTCACTCAGCAATGAATATCTATTGCATCATGTTACAAGATTACAGTTGCAGGGATGTATTCTATTTATATTTTTGGGAACCTTTATGCATTTCTGCGTCTTAAAGATGATCTCAGCTGTTATTTTCCAGTGCTGTTAATGGATGGGTCAGGAAAACTGCCAGCATAGAATTTTTCATCCCTAAGCAAGGGATGCAGCTCGGTCTTGATTCCTATTTGCTATTGGATTGGATTATCATTATTTATTTTTTCTTAGACCTGTGCAGAATTTGGATCCACAAGGCAAATATTGGCAAGGCTTGCAGTATGCATGTAGGAAATGCTATACAGACATTTATTTTTAATCATAAAATACACAGTAGGAAGCACAGGGGCTGATGTTGCATAGTGCGAATGAGGAGACAGGTGCCGCACCTTGTGGACAACATGTTAAATTTTACTAAGTTCAGCAAGAGTCTCTGCACAGGTAACAAATTTGGTAAGACAGGTCCCCAGCTGTCATTGCATTGAGATGCATCAGAGCCATCCAGTGGGTTCTGGTCAGTTTATGCCACCAGTCTCACTTTGTAGAGTGCAATACTTCACTTCACCTTAGATACCCTTCTGAAGTAAAGTTTTTCGCAAGCAAGCAGTATGGAATATTCTGAAATAGTATCTCAAAATAAATCAGAATAAAATAAATTCTTCACCTTTACTGTATGTGTCTGTATAGATATATATATGTATGTGTATATATGTTTTTGTGTGTGTATATAAGGAATTTGCTCATGCAAATATGCAAAAGTCAATCAATTGCATTGTCACACAATTTTTTGCCTTTTTAAGTTGTCTGTGTCATAAGAACTGTTTAATGAGACATTCATTAAATTCATTCATGTTGTTATTACTATGAGACAATAGCAAATATTGGAGTCAAATTTTTTTTATTCACTCTAGAAAGATCTCATTCCAGAGATAGTTTAGTCAATATAAATGGAGTATTTAAAACTTCATTTGATTCCCAGACCATAGATGTTATGAATTTTAACACTATTGAGCATAAGTCCAGGATGGTGCAAAATGGATTTTAGATATATTAGGTAATAAACTTTAGAATTCATCATTGAAACCAGTGCATTTGGTACAAGATGTTTATGCAAGTCCAGGTTGGTAAATTGTTAAAATGTCTCTGCAAAAATAAGCTTTTATTTCTTTGCCTCTGTAATACTATTGTACCCAGCCTGTTCCTGTCTTCACTGTGCAGTGAAATAAGTATGGAACATTCATTAAGTGTGTCACATGATTTCTAAAGATTTTTGGAAATAAATGGCCTTGAGAAATAAAATTTTAACATTTCTAAACAAGGCAGATAATGTTTCTAAACTGGTTTTTGAACTTAAAAAAACATATTGCAGGTTCTCTTTTAAGGATTCTTCCATAAATTGCTTTTTTGCTTCTTTGTAACACATGGTCCTGTCTGCTTCTGCAGTTTCTGATTTGGTATTTAAGATTGCTCAACTCAGGCTCTGCAGTTTTCTATTTTTTCTTTTAAGATGACTTTCCAATAGTTTTATTAAAAAAAGAAACCAAAGTGATAAGCATGAATTAATGAAGAATTATGAACTGAACACCACCCTTTTTATTATTAATAAGTATTTCTGTTTTAATAAAACTGAACAACCTGTCTTGTTATCACTAGTCATAAACCTGTTTCTGGTGGTCTGTTTAAACTGGTGTGGATAGTGTGCCAAAAGCTGAAAGAGTAGATGTAGTGACAGTTTATTTAGGATACATTCATGTGTAGTTTAACTGTGTAATCAGTCCATAAAAGAGCCGCTCCTGAAGTTTAAGCTGTCTGCTCTGTTAGATGTCACTGTAGAAAGAAATATGAAGAAACACTGTGTTTAAATGGTTTCAAGTGTGTTATTGATCAGATGATACAGAAAACAAATTTAGATGGATTGTAAAACACAGTGATCCATTTTTTGCTGCCTTTTTTTTTTTGTATTCCAATCATATAAAAATCTCCTTTACTTGAATCACAGATTTTCTCCTAACTCTGAAACATTTTCCTCCTAAAAATGACATGTAAACTTCAATCCAGGAATCATTTATCAGGCCATGAATTTTTCATGAGTCAGTAATATGTGATTTCAATAAAAATACACCTAAAGTTTCAGCAGATGTGTATTAACCATATATGTATAACCACAGAAGAAATAGTAATGTGTGCTTCAAGCTAGTTTGTACAGAAAAATCCTCCATGAACTTTTTTACAGGAGGATAAGAAGCCCCAAAGCTTACATAGAATAGGATACCAGGCATATTACTTTTGCATCCAAGCCCTGTTGGTTAGCTGGTAGAAAATTAATTTTATTGATATTGTATGCTTTAAGAAAAAAAATCCACCTGGAAAGAGTCAGTAGTTTTTCTTACCCCCAAAATAGTAAATGTTAGGAACGTACACTCAAATGTGGCAGTCATCTCTTTGTATGAAAGACATACATCTGTGCAAATGATCTTCAAGGCTCTGGTCCTGCAATCCTTAGTGGGCTTTCAGAGCTGCTTCAGCCACACACAAGAGCCCTTCCTCTTGCTGTGGCAGTCTGCAATCACCTGCTGCCCTCTAATATACTCTTTTCTCTCTTAAAGAGCTGCTGTACATGCCAGGGGTGCTTCTGCATTCCTAAGGCACAAGATGGATGACTGTGCTTCCTCTTTGAGCACAATACTTAATTTGTCAAATGTGGTTATTTAAGCTGAGTTTACCAGTGTGATATATTGTTGTAGGGACCCTTCCTCCAAAGATAGCAAGATAATGGCTTTGCAGGATAATTTGGCCTGCTGAATACATTTCACACATTCCCATAGTTATTTTCTTCCTGTGTATTGTTTAAAAATTACAAAATAATTAGTAATTAATACTTAAATAAAAACATATTTAAACAATGCCATAATATTAGCCTAAAATAAGAAAGCCAGGATACTGTTACAATATAGATTATACTTTTTTACCTAATTTGTGTGACCATTATGTTATCCAGTGATTTCATATAAATACTGTTTCAGCCAGCATAGAGATTTTACTATGTTAGGAGGTCAGAGTCAAATATTGTTAAGTGGATTTTAGAGGGGCTGTATCATTTGGTGAACAATAACAATTTTAGTTATTCCTGCTGAGAGCAAAGTAATTAAATCTTGTGCTGAAGAGCAGAGGCCTGCAGCCTGCACTCTGCTACATCCAGTGAGGGTTGAAAAGAGCATGACTGGTGATACAAGAGACACAAGTCCTTTTTTAGAAGAGGGATATTAGGTTAATGTTATTAAAAGCCAAACAAACAATCAGTGACAACGAACCGACAAAAATAAAAATAAACTTGTGTAGCATTTAAAATTTATTAGTTAGATTGAGGAGTTTCCCCCTTTTAAACAACAGGTCTTTGCCATTGCTAGAGGAAAATTTACCTCTGATGGATTGGATATGTGCCATTCTGCCAGTTTTATACTCCTACATTTTATTGAAATAGCAATTTGAGCAATATTGGCAATAGCCAATATTGAAATAGCAAGCTGAACATTTCCATAGTGATTTGAAAATGTTAAGAAATTAATTTTCCTGACAGCTCAGTGGGATATGTGAAGTCATTATTTATAAAGAGGAAGATTTAGAGCAGTCTTCTCACTTAAAATGAGGGAAGAAAGATCATCTGATCCCAGATTTAATGCTTGTGCTAAATGGCCAAAACTGGTCTAAGCTGCACTAATAAAATCCACTAAAACCTGGGCAGAATGATAGCTATGAAAACTTTGCATGTAGGTTAGTCCATGTGTGCTGATTAAAATTAGATGTCTTTATTATGTTCCCTAAACAGCTGGTTTTCCTGAAATTTAAATTACAGGACTCTGAAATTTTATGTGGCTAGATGAATACTGTTGGTTTAACAAAAATGCAAGGAGTACTTCCAGAAGATGGAAGCATTTTATTTTGATGCGTACAGATTGTGATATTGCATTTTGAAAATAATAAAGCTTTTCCTGTTTCATTTTGAAATGACACTTTAGGGCATCTTATTTTGAGATTCCATTTACCATTTCTTAAAAATTACAAACTAAAACATGAAAATGTTCTGTAACCTAAATGCTTAAGCAGTGCGGTTTTTTTCAGATTACATAGTGTGTTGCAAATCAACACAAAGTCACATTCTCTAGGCTGTTAATTTATTCCCAAAAGGGCTATTTCGTAGTATGTCCTAGTCACCAGACTGAGGAGTCTCATCCATCACGCTCCGGTACTAGGACATGCCATGCTAGAAGTCCTTTGAAAAGCAGGCAGACCTCTATTTTCAGGTTATTTATTTCATCTAAATAAAGCTCTTTGTATGGGCTGAAGGGAAGGAAAACATGGGCTGCACTTTGAAGACCTGCCTTCTGCTAACCGTGCCTTTTGCAGTTTGGATCATGTGTCTCACACCATTAGTCAGCTTTCTGAAGGAAGCCCTAAGAATCCTGCATAAGATAAACCTGCATGAATAAGTTATACAGCAGAAGTAGCATATGGATTTTCAGTGTGCTAGCCAGCTCTTTGACAAATGTTTATGTGAGTACTGTAGCCCACATAGAAAGTGTAATGATGGTGGCTCGCTGTTAATGAAAATGGAATTATGCTGCAGTGCAGTTGTCACGTACTAGTATGTGATAAAAATAAATATCCTTGGCTATCTCATGGTTACATGTTCATATGGTAACCATGAGATAGGAATATTTACCTGTTGCCAGTAAATACAATTGTGTTTCTCTCTTGTTAATCTGGAAACCTATAGAAAACTCCAATTTTGTTGTGATTTTAAAAATTCAGGACCATCCAATTCTTGCTTCCCTTTTCAGAGCATGATGAATGTGTAACAAACCAGCACAACTGTGATGAAAATGCGCTCTGTTTCAACACCGTGGGTGGGCACAACTGTGTCTGCAAGCCAGGCTACACGGGAAATGGAACCATCTGCAAAGGTGAGCTGCTGATAACCTGGGTGATGTGCTCTGTCATGGTTGGTGCAGTTCTGGTAGTTTGCCTGGAACAGGACAGACGAAATGCTAGGCTAGACACTTGGGTCCTTCACCTGTATGATCTTTACAGGCATATAATACACTGACTTTGCATTTGGCAGAGGGTTTTTTGCGTTTTTTGCAGTAATTTGAAGATGATGCATACATTGATAGTAGATTCTAAAATTTGAAATAGTTACATTTCATTTTTTGTGCCTTCAGTTTCTATATATGGTACAAGGAGGCCTACAGTTACCAAGAAAGTTATGTCTGTGAAAACACTGTCAGATTTGCATTGTCCATGGTCAATGACTTGCTATTTTACTTGCATAAACTAAAAATTATTTGGTATGTCTTGTTATCGTGAGAAAAGCAGTAGACACAGGCAAACAAAACCTTCACTACAAGTGAGGTGGTGTCATGTTTTCTGACATTCTGGTTCACTGCTAAACATTAGAACCTAAATTTTTAATCTTAAAAAGATGCCTTCCCAGAGGTACAATGCTGCTTTTATTTCTGTTGCATTTCACATCAGAAGAAATTATACTTGGTAGTTGGGCCCAAATCCTTGGAAGTTCTCAAGCTCTGAGCACAGGATATAGAGTGCTTGAAAATAAAAGTAGTGTAGCTGTAGGGGAATGAGCTCAGACATGAGAAGTGGGACAGATGCAGCAATATCATACCCAGTGTTCCTTGAGGTTGCCTCGTTACTGTTGACCTCTTAGATGTCAGAATCTAAGGGTCCAGAGCTAACACTGGTAATGTCACATTGATGCCTTCTGCTCCTGTCTATTGCCAAATTTAAGCAACTGAGAATTTCTTTAATTGCTAGGCATGATTAAGGTCTTAGCACTTAGTTATTCTATCACCTGATTTAACAGTACCTTTTCTCTATATATTCCAAAGACAAGCTCTTTGTAAAACACGGCAGTTTGGTTCACTTCCAGTCAAACACAAGTAGAAGGAGATGTGTCAGCAAGTATGTCTTTTTGTTCTGAGCTCTCTGGGGAATTAGAAGAAAGTCTTTTCCTGATGAGGTTTAAACCCAAAGCATCTTCTTTCAGAAGAGCACAGGTCACTCCTGTGCTGTGCTTGGTAGTAGTCCCAAATTCTTCTGCTGAAAGTGAGTCAGCTACTAAAAGATTTCCTTGGGTTGAAGAGAAGGTGCATAACCCTACAGCACTGTGTTCAGCTCTTCTGAATAAGAGCTCTGCAAATTTGGCTATGGTGCAGTCCTGTGCACCATGCTTTCCTGGATCAGGAAGCTTTGATGTCAGTGACAATGGTCTCAACACCACAAGGCGGGTGTCTCAAAACTGAGAGCTGGGTAGCTCAAATCTGTGACTGTTTTCTCTCAGATGAACCATAAGACCTCATCAGTGGTGCTATTACACAGGGCAGCTGCAAACCAAAGCCTGGCACCTCTGGCTGGTTACAAGTGCAGCACTAGACCAGTGCCCTGAAGAAACTCTTTGAAGGTGTAGGCAGATGGAAGTTATAACCTACACAGTTTCTTCTGGCCAGAGAATGCAGGTGCAATCAGAGCAACTAACAGCTACCATGTTTTCAGTCGGAGCTGGTTGCATTTCTGGGTCCACAGAAGTGACTCATTAAAGCATGGAGTCCTGGAGAATGCTTCACAAAAATACGTAAGCACGGCATGCCAAAAAAAATCCAAGGATTGACTTGGAGCTGTAAATGCTAAAAGTTTGGAAGTTCTTCATAATCTCTTCAGATAGAATTAATATTTTTATTGTTTCTGTTAAACTACATAATAAAGGACTGAGGTAGCCAGACAGTTTAATATTCAGTTGTGCCTGTTATGTTCAGGCCTTTTTTTGGGCAACAGAACAGACCAGCACTGCCCTAGGAAGAGTCTGTTCCGAGGGAAGGTGTCTTTCACTGCTTCCCAGTGCATGCGAAGGAGCACATATGGGAGCTGTTGTCTTCAGATGATTTACTGTAATCTCCTTCTGTAGCTTGTCAGCCCATCTGGCCAGTGAGGCAGGGGGGCCATAAACCATCTCTTTGTGACCTCTGTCCTTAGGAGAAGGCGGTCTCTGTGCTCCGTGCTGCATGGACGGCATTCTGTGCCAGCCTGCCAGCTGGACTGTGTCCACCTGCAGGATTGCTGAGTCTCATTCTCTTATTCATTCTCTTATTGTGATTTTGCATTTTGCAGCATTTTGCAAAGACGGGTGTAGGAACGGAGGAGCCTGTATTGCTTCCAATGTGTGTGCCTGCCCACAAGGCTTCACTGGGCCCAGCTGTGAAACTGGTAAGATTATAACTTAATTTACGGTGAAGATAATCCAAGGAGGATGTTTGAAGTAATCCAAGAATAAAGGAAAATTTAAGTTTGTGCCCTGAAAGAGGAAGCTGCCACTAAAACGTTATTCACTTTTCTTATATGCTTCCCAAGAGAATATATTACAGCAATTCTAATTAGAAGCACATGGACTGCAAAAATTAGAACACGAATTAAGACATCTTGGGTTTTGATGTTTCATAATTAATAAGATTATTATGGACTTGCTTGTCACCTCAAATGGCCTTTGGTGTCTCATATAAATAACAGATAATCTGACATCTGGAAATAAATTCAAGTAACTGATTGCTTCTGTGCTGTTCCTGGTTCAGTAAACCACCTTCATTTGCAACACTATTTGAAGACTTGTGATTAACCCAGCTTACTTTACTCAGTGTTAGGGCAGGTTTCAGTGTTCTTGCTACTTTTACCTCCTTTCACAAGCATTCCTTTATCTTCCCCTGCTACCCCTGAGGATGGCAGTACCAAGGCTTTGTTTTAGAACTTTCTCTTTTAATCTTGGATCTAATCAAATTATATTGCCCAGCAGAGTATGTAGAATGTTAATTCTTAGCATCTCAAGTGCCTGTAAATAATTTTTCAAAGTTCAAATGAACAGCTTCAGCACCTTTATTTATTGCTGCAGAATTTTTAAATGCATTCTAAGCATACTTGCCTCCAGGAGGTAAAGAGAGAAAGCTTGCTTAGATTAATTGGCTTCAGTATGCCTAATAAAAGGGCAGTCTGCCACCTATGATTGACTATTGTTGCTGTTCTATATTGCCTTCAATAAATCTTCCAAACAGTAGAAAGGAGGTCATTTGAGCAAGTATTGCTTTCATCTGACTTGTAAACATATCCAGTTTAATGAAAAACACAGACCAGTCTGAATTCTGTATTATCTGGTCTATTTGAGAGGTGAGAAATGTAGTTGTTTTCATTCTTCTGTATTTGAGCAGATATTCCCACAGAGTACATGAGGGATATTATGTGAAAAGCAGAATTCTAATTGCTCATGTATTTCCAAAACAATGTTAGAAGAGCAAGTTTTAAAGTATTGCCCACTATTTTACAGACTGCAAATACCATAGTACAGAGTACCAAGGTCTCTGCATTGTAACACTGCTTGGAATAAATTGTATGCTAAGATAATGCTCAAGTATTAAAGCAGTAAATTTGTTTTAGTAATAGCTGTCTTATATGTTCCTTGAATCACTCTCCTGCTCTCAGCTAAATATAACAGTATAGTTTCAAAGTGCATAATCATCTTTGCAGCTTTATACTCCTGTCTGAAGTGTGTAGACTAGAAGCATCTTTGCTTTAGTTTCCTTCTATAGTCAACATTAATAGCCACTATCAAAGAGAGATCTTACTGGCTTTTCAGAATTGACCCTGGAAGTCCTATCTGTGCTCCCTTCTGTATTGGACAGTCCAGGGAAACTCAGTCACCAATCCAGTAAATTCAAGTAACTTAAACTAACTTAAGTTAGATTAACTGCATTCAGCCTCAAATGTCCTTCAAAAGAATCTGAACTGCTGTCCCAACTTCCCATCCTTCCTGCCCTTCAGGAAACATACAGGGAGGCAGGCAGAGGCCTGGAGCACATCTTGTGGTCTTCTGGATGTCTTATCTCATTGTTTAACATCAGGTTAGTATGGTGATGACCTGTGACATAGCTAGTGATAATGTTGCTGTGATGTGGACCCAATTTGCCAGCCCCAAACCAGATTCATAGCTCAGTTTTGTGAGGAGAAGACCCTCTCTCCTGTTTAATTTCTGTTGAACATATTATTTTTTTCTTGCTGTAGAAATAAATAATGCTAGAGGTTAGCCACAGGAGCATAGGTCTGGTTACCTCATCTGAAGGCTAATATGTAGAGTAGGATTGTCATCTACTTGTGAGTGACTTCAAAACATACAGTCTGAAATAGAGTCAGAATGGCAAATGGAAGAACTATCTGGTGGATAAAGAGCAAAAGCTGATTTTTTCTGAGACTGCACTGTCAGAAAAATGGTGCTGTATACAGCCATAAAAGAAAACTGGAGCTTGAAACAGTACACATTCACTCCTAGTGAATGTAGCAGAGTTTGCTAGAGGTACTTCTTGTTAGGCTTGAAATGTTTCAAGATGTTTGTACTACAAATAATTTATGCTGGAAGCTTCCCTTTGAACAGTCTCTGTATCTACAAAGGTGATGCAATCTTCTCTAGGCAGATATCTTCCACTGCGTTTGCATACAGAGAAGAGGAGGAGGAGGATGGATGTAAAGATGCCAGATCTATTCTAAAACTGCACATCACTTATTTCTGTTTATGCTACACATATTTAAAAAACTGCTTGTTGAAGAATCTCGGGATTTTTAGGTTAAAATATACAGTTATGTAGACATTGTCAGCAGCTGCTGAACCTATTATTTAATTAGCAGGAGATTGAATCCACACCCCAGCAATAACCTAGAAAATGCAATCATCAGTTCTTACTGTTTCCTTCTGTAAAATGTGGTTTAAGAGTTGCACTTAAATAATTTCTCAGAATTATAGAAAAGAAAGGATGAAGTTGGAAGAGACCTCCTGAGATCATCTTGTCTAATCCCCCTGCTCAGGGCAGGGTCAAATACAGCTGGCTTCTACAGCTGGCATACAGGACAGTGTCCTGTTGGATTTGGAGTGTTTTCAGGGTTGCAGACTCCATAAGTTCTCTGGGCAACCAATTCCAGTGTTCAATCACCCTCAGAGTACAAAAAAAAAAATTCTTTTTCATTATAGTCGCATGAAATTTGCCATGCCCCTAGTCCCTTTTCTGGGCATGACTGAGAGTTTCTAGCTTCCTTCAATGCTGTTAGGTATTTATACACACTGGTAAGTTTTGCCTCCACCTTTTCATTTCCAGGCTGAACATCTTAGTTCTGTTAGCCTCTCCTGGCATGAAAGATGCTCTGCTCCATTAATTATCTTCACAGCACTGCACTGGGTTTGCTCCATGTCTCTCCTGTACTAGGGAATATAGTGCAAGATCCAGTACTCCAGAGGGGATCCTAGCAGCATGGAATAGAGGGGCACGATCATGTCTCGTGACCTGCTGGCAATACTCTTCCTAATGCAACTCTGGGGGCTGTTGGCCACCTTTGCTACAAGTGCACAATGCTGCCTCGTGTTCATGTCCACCAGCACCTCCAAATTGTTTCCTATCAAGTAGCTTTTCCACTTCCCTTCTGGTGCCTGGGGTTGTTTCTTAATAGTTGTAGGACTTTGCATTTCCTTCTGAACTTGAAGGTATTCCCAGTGGCCAGTTTCTCCAGCCTGTTAAGGTCCCTCTGAATGTCAGTAAAGCTATCTGGTGTAGCAATGTCTCCTCCAAATTTCATATAATCTGAAAATGTGCTGAAGGTGCTCTCTGCCTTATTGTCAGATGTTAAGTAGTATTGGCCCAGTACCTAGTGTTCACCTGAGTGTGTATTGATAAGTGACTAGTCTCCAAATGGATGTTGTACAGATGATCAGAGCTCTCTGACACTAGACACTCAGCAGGTTTTCAGTCTATTTCACTGTCCATTTATTTAGGCTGCACTTTTTAGCTTGTCTCAGGATGTTATGTGAGTATCAAAAACCTTACTAAGATAACCGATGTGTACTGCTCTTCTCCCATTCACCAAACCTAGTCATCTTACTAGTCTGTCAGGTTGGTCAGGCATGATTTCCTCTTCATAAATCAGTGTTGGCTGTTCCAATTTATTTTCTTGTCCTTAATCTGTTTAGAGGATACCATGATCTTCCCAGGGGTAGAGGTGAGGCAAGCTCATCTGTAGTTCCCTGGATCCTTGCCTTTTTCAAAGACAGGAAGGACATTTGCTTACTTGCATTTCTGAGGAGCTTCTTTCAGTCACCATGACCTTTCAAAGACAGTTGAGGCTGGCCTCAGGTGTGACATGAGCTTCCTCAGCACTCCTGAGTTTATTTAGATATTGATCTTTCTCCACCAGGGGTAGATATTTTTAGTTTCAGACAGTATTTTCCACTGGTCTAGGTGACCTGGGACACCTGAAGGCAGTCTTACCTATAAAGACCAAAGTGAAGAAGGCACTGAGCACCTCACTGTTTAGCATTTCCTTTCCAAAACCTATCCTTGCATACTCAATCAGTATTTATATTTCTCCCAAAGCCTGAGAGGGATGATGCTGCCCATGCTTAGGTCCTGCCTGTGCAGCCTAAACTCAGTGCAGCTTTTGCAAAGAGAAGTGAAATCCTGTGTAAATAAGAATGGTGGCTTCTTTTTTTTTTTTTTTTTTTTTTTTTTTTAATTCCAAAATGGTGTTTCTGGGGTGCCAGTGGGAGTTTCATTTCTGTTGGAAACATAAGAAGGAGAATTAACTGTTACTGCTGGTCGGCTATTTGTGCCGTATCCACTGTGGACTGTCTTGCAGTTAACAGAGCACAGAGCTGTTACAACACCTTTGAATGATCTGTTGGGAGCCTTTTAGGTTAATCATGACCTGTGCCATGTGGAAATGGACCCGTGGAATGAGGCAGCAGATGGAAGAATCATATGCAGATATATCATCCTATACCACCATTTTAAAAAATTGGTATTAAGCCATAAAAATGGGACTAAAAGTCATCAAGTCACAAAAATGAGTGGGAGAATTTCTGTGTCTCCTCCCAGAGGATACAGATCAAGATATTGTTAATGCTGGGGATGCATTCATTGCCATAGGGACGTGGGGTTTATATATTAAAAAAATTTTAAGTCTTAAAAGGCACACCAGCTGTTTTTCAAGTAGAGCAGCTTTGTGTAGTGTAGAGACAGACTACCATGCAAATCTAAAAGTATTTGTGCCTGGTAAACTTTTTCAAAATGCCTGTAATTGCAAAATTATTAATTCTTCAATTGTCATTTTTAAAATGCTGTCTTAAATTGTATTTGACGTGTATTATATTTTAGAACTCAAAACAGGATGACTTTGTTAGATTTGCTTGATGATAGCAACTCTCCTTTAATTTGGTGACAAAGCTTTAATAGTGGGTTTGTTCTCTTACTATATATGCTTATCTGCTAGTGTATGCATACAAGATTACTGCATTTTTGCTGCTTGTCAGCTTCTTTTTTTGAGTTCCCACACTTGTTTTGTGCTTTGAGTATTCCTATGGACAGTTTTAATTATGCGTGAGATCAAAAAGCAGAGTTTTGCTACTAGTAGTGTTTTGATGTAGTTTTTGTTTACAGGTGTCAACAAAAAGTTGGCAAGCTTATGGAATATTTTCTGCTATTTGAATTTCCTGCTAATGAATTTTCCTTGGTTATTGCAGGAATCATGTCCACCTGTTTCTAAACAATCCATGTTCAAGCTGCTGAAAATAAACTGGTAGACAAAGCTGTTACCTTTGAAAGCAACAATTGAGAAAAACTTTAGCTTACAGATTCTACATTAAATCAGCCATACATTGTTACTAATTTGACTTAATTAAAGGTGTAACTGAATTTATGGGAAAAAATGACGAGTGATGGATGAGGGTGAGATGACACTCAGGTAAGAACCTGAGCTCTTATCAGAAATATCAGAAATGTCCAAAGTCAAGGAAAAGATATTATTTGGATCTATGCTTTTTTTTCCTTTTTCTTTTCCACGTATAGAAACTTTCCCCTCAAGGGATGTCGCTAAAATACATTCATGCAACATTTGTAGTTCAAAATACTGAAATATGACTCAGAGAAGTGATTTTGATGAATAATTGTTATAGATCAGATCTTGTCAGTTTCGTGCTACTTTCTATATAAACGAAATAATTAACATGCATGACTATTATTCTTCTCAGCAAATCCAAATTAATTTTTTCATGTGCACTGACCCTCCTAATAAAAGACCTCAGGTTACTAAAGGCTATTATTATTCCTATTTCAAAGAAAGCTTGTTAAAGTCTTCTGATTATGATTCCCCATTTATTAGGAAAAATATTTTATTGGTACTGGAAAAGAATGCTTTGTCAAAGTAACCAGAGAGCTTGTTAACTTGGCTGAATTTGCAAAAATGAAGAGGTTTAATACTTTTAGCATGACAAGAGAACTGCTTCCATTTAATGTCTTGATCCTTTGCATTCAGTTAAAACAACCACAATCATCTTGTGCCAGGTAGGCTCTGAAGGTAAAGCTGTGACATAAATGGTATTTGAAGCCTATAGAGTTTGAACCAAAGCTTTACGAACCAACGTTACCAAAATTGGCAGAATTCTTAAGAATTCTTGGCTACAGTATCAGTAAGCTGTGAGAGTGTCACAGTCAAAACTTTCTGAGCAACTCAGGAATCTGCCATTTGCTCAGTTTTGAATTACTGGTAGCAGATTGGGATTTACAACAATACTATCAAAAGGCTCATATTGGTGGTATTAGTATGCAAGGTCCTGCACAAAGCTAGAGTAAGAGGTGTGCCCTTCATGGTCTAGCAGGGGAAGCCAGTTGTGTCCTGGGGTAGATGAGTATAACAATGAACTCTTTGAGCAGAAAGCATATTGGGATTAATATTTTCATCCTCTGAAATCCTTAAGGGATTACTGGGGGGTTTAGTGAAGGAACAAACAAAAGAAGGGAGTAAGAGAAGTGGAATAAACAGAAAGGCAGCACAGGCATGGACTGTCCAAAGCAAGAGATACAGGAAGAAGGGACACCTCCCCTATATCATTTGTTTTCATAGTCCACTTGACTTGTTTGGAGTTTGGTGTCTTGAGTATTCAGACTCCTGGTTTTGAGCTCCTAAGTCTGAAACATAGAAGTTAGAGGATGCTTTTATCGGGGAATGTTTTATTTACATTAAGGATCTGACTTCAATTAATGGAAATAAGAGCAAGTTGAGCTACTCTATAGATTCTGGAAAAAAAAACTTCTGCAAACAAATAGTTCTTAAGCATGATTTGTAGCATAAAACATTTTGATAAATACCAGTGTGCCATAGGAATTCATTATGTTCTGAAAGTCAGGCCTTTGGAGTCACTGAAGTAATTTTCAAAGTTTGTGGGCTGTTATAAACTTTTCCTTTGGTTCAGGCAAAAGCAAACAAACAAACAAACCCCAAAAAACCAACCAACCAACCAACCAAAAAAAAAAAAAAAAAAATAAAAAAAACCACCAAAAAAAAACCCCTACCAAAAAAAACCCCAAAACAACACACACACACACAAAATTTGCCCAGGATGGAGCAGTTGAGATTCAGTTGGATGCTGAGCTGCCTGCTGCTACTGTCCTGCCAGCAGCGTTGATGCTTTGTCAGGTCCATGTAACCCAAGGCCCTGGCTGTGGGAAGAAGTGAGTAAGGAGAGGTTCTGGAATTACATGTCCCACTCATTGCTGGCCTTTGTTTCCATAGCCTTGGGGAATCACTGCTATTTTTCTTCTTTGAGTACTTCCAAGTGCTCTCCATTTCCTTGGCAAGTCTCCTAGCTTCCTGCCCTGCTGAAATTTGGATATGTGGCATGTTGGGTTCAGAGGTTTCACCTTTCCAGGCGTAGCTGAAATGTAGATGAAAACACAGAGTTCTCAGTATCCCATTTAAACTGGCTTAACTTAAACTTTAACAGTAAATATCTAACTGTGCTTTTTATTCTTGGGAGCTGAATCTCTGAAATGAAAACACTTCTGGATTATGCCTGCATTTAATTAATATCTTCTGTGATTTCCATTTCAGCAGAAAGAGACAGGACCCAGCTGCTAAAAATAATGTAATGGTTTTGCTGAGGATTTTGAAACATGCATTATAACTTGAATCTCTGCTACATAAAGTCACTACTCTGCTAGCATAGGCTGACTAATGAGTAGTCTGCATTACAGCCTTGTCCTTCTCAAATATGGCTATGTTGCACGTCAACTGCTTATTTCAGAAGCTAGGAAGGTGTTTGAGCTGGCCTTGGTTTATTGAGGTAATGCATAACTAGTGTGTTTAGTGTTGCCCACAGGAAAAGCAGATGGTAGAATCATGAGCAAACTTATGGGAAGAATCCTATAACATCAACTTCTCTGTCTTCTTTAAGCATAGTTACTAGTCCTAGCTTAGACTAATATGTCACTACAATAAATTTCCAGTAAGTTGATACAGAACTTTAAAAATTAATTTTGAATATATAATTTGTGTTCTGCTGTCCTATCATTGAACTACTGTTATGCAATGTGAAACAAGCATCCTCAGCTAGATTTTTTTTTGATGACTTGAGGAGAGGTTAGCAGGATAGGACTGCATGAGGTGTTGCCTTACAAAGCCATACCAATGTATCAGTCATCTGATTGATAACATTACTGCTTTCCTTGTGGTTCCAAAACATTTTAATGCTTTCAAAATATAAAGTGACTTTTGAAATTTAAGCAAGAACTTGTAAGGAGTAGGCTAAAATCAACACAGTAATTTGCACAGTCAGTTTACTGGTTTTGTGAATTGTGAATTATAATTTTGTGAATTTTGTGAATTATAATTTTTGTGTTGCCCAGTGTGAAAACTATTAAATTTTACCTTCTGAGCTACTGTATATAGTAGCTGCTTAGGCACTGTATGTGCAAAAGAGCAATATCTCAAATACTGAACTGTGCTCCCATGAACTATCTCATGAACTATCTAATCCAATACCTTGGTAGTGTCACCCAGTCCTTTCAGAACTTGGAAATTGTGTGTGTGTATATATATATATATATATATATATATATATATATATATATATATATATAATTTTTTTTAAACCCCTTGCCTCAGTTTCAAAGCAATAGTTTCTCAGAACAGTAATTCTAGGAATTCAGACTTCTGCACTGCTTACATGCTTCTGATTAACGTAGTTTTCTGATGTACTGCTTAGGGCACAATATCTGTATCTGTTCCTGACTGGAGATAAATAGGGAGAAATAGCCTCACTCACAGAGCGTGACTGTTCCAGGCAGTCAGGCCTAATTTGTTCTGTCAGATCTGATATTCCTAGAAAGTTTCTGAAAAATCTCATTTGGCTGCTGTAGAGCAGAGAGTGATTTTTCTGTATTTTTGTTCCTGTGCTCCTCTTGATAAACCTTCAATAAATCATGAGGTTAGGAGCCATCATCTTTCCAACTTTTGTTCTGTTGATAAGCTGTACAGTTGTTAAGTGTGCTGCAACTTTTTCCCTTTCTTAAATACACTGTCCCAGCTTGGGCTTGGCCAGTGGCAGGTCCGTCTTGGGGCCAGCTGGCATTGGGTCTGTTGGACATGGGGGAAGCTTCTGGCATCTTCTCACAGCACCCACTGCTGTAGCCACCCTGCCTTACAAAGCCTGGCCATTCAAACCCAATATAGCATCTGTGTTCCCTTTGTCTTGCATGAACATTCTCCATTCATTAGTATGAAAGGCATAAAGTGATTAAAGTTTACCCTCCAGCTCAAAAGAATTTGGAAGATCCTTTACAGAGAGTACCAGAAACTACAGTACAGAGTTTCTGCTGAAACCCTTCTCCATGAGGTTTTTTTTGAGGAAAAAAATAGGTTTGAAGGTTTCTAGTTAGAAACTTTTAGTCACCTGTGTCTGTGATGTTTATAGTCCAAGTTAAGATTCAGAAAGGACTGTTGCTGGAAAGAGAAACAATGTTACTCAATACTGATAAAAATCTAGCAAATAATTCATTATTGTAATTTCAAGTGATATTATAATCAATAATTATAATTAATATAATTAATAATTTCAGCCAACTTCAGCTAACTATGTTCCAGTAAAAGCCAAGTCTTTATATTTACTGTTAAGAGGAAGTTCAAAACAGAAAAACGAAACATGAAAAGAAAACATTGGCAATCCCAGAAACTGTGTTCAGCTAACACCTGGAGAAAATGCCTTTCCTGCAAGGAACGCTCTATGTTAACCATGTTCCAGGTGTTAATTGAGGCTATAGAAAAATAGATGTGTAGCCAATGAATGGGTTGCAAACTTTAAATAAATGATATAGATAAGCTGTTCGTGAGATTCTGAAACTTGTCATGTTTGTGTACAAAACAACTTCCTGCTCTTCCCTTTGTCCAAATATTTTCCTTGAAAGTGTATAATAATATGAAGTTAATGACCAATGCTGGTGCTATATCAAACTAGTATTTCAAGTATCCATAAAAATCAAAGATCCTTAGAGGGCAGCAGAACTGTACAGGGGCTATTATACTTTTATGAAAAACACTTGTGGTCTATGTTGTGAGATCTGTCTGAAACAAATAATGTAAGACTTCAATCACAGTATCACAAAAGCATAGGATGGTTTAGATTAGAAGGGACCTTTAAGACCATCTAGTTCCAGCCTCCCTGCCATTGGCAGGGATGCTTTTCCCTATACCAGGTTGCTCAGAGCTCTGTCCAGCCTGGCCTTGAACACCTCCAGGAATCCACAACTTCTCTGGGCAACCTCTTCTAGAGCCTTACCACCCTCATAGTAAGTAACTTCTTCCTAACATCTAATTTAGACCTACTCTAAGTTTTCAAGACATTCCCCTTTGTCCTGTCACTACATGCCCTTTGTAAATAGTCTTGTCCAATCCGTCCAGGTACTGGAAGCCCACAATCAGATTACCCTGAAGTCTTCTCTTTTCCTGGCTGAACAATTCCAATTCTGTCAGTCTTTCCTCACAGGAAAAGTGCTTAATCCCTCTAATCATCTTGTTGGATCTCCTCTGGACTCACCTCAGCAGGTCCATGTGGTGGGGACCCCAGAGCTGAATGTGGCACTGCAGGTGAGGTATCTCCAGAGTGGAGTAGAGGGGCAGAGTAGGGGCAGAATCACCTCCCTTGACTGTCTAATCATGTGTCTTTTGATGCAGCCCAGGATATGTTTGGCTTTCTGGGCCATGTCCAGCCTCTCCTCCACCAGCTTCCCTGAGTCCTTCTCACAGGGCTGCTCTCCATCTGCTCATCCCCAGCCTGTGTTGGTACCAGGGTTTGTCCCAATCCAGGTGCAGCACCTTGCACTTGGTTCAACCTCATGAGATTCCCATGGGCTCACTGCTCAAGCCTGTCCCAGTCCCTCTGGATGGTATCCTGTGCTTCAGATGTGTCAACTGCACCACTCAGCTCAGTGTCATCTGCAAATGAGGGTGCACTTGATGCCTATTTAATTAAGGCATTAAATAATATCACCCCCAGTACAGACAATTACTGTCAGTGATTGAAGTCCTTGTGACTTCTGTGATCTATCTGTGCTACCAAATAAAGCAGGTGGGAGAGAAAGGGCAAGGGGTAGATGGTAGAAGCCCTTTCTCCCCATTTTACAGGTTTGGAATCAAGCCATACAAGGAAAATTGAATAGGTGACAAAGTTTGCATAAGAATACAGTATAGTATAATACAGCAGAAGTCCAGGTAAGATGTAGGTAATCTCATTTCTTTTCCCCTTGACCCTCTGCTAAATATTTCTCTCAATAGCTGAGAGAAAACATGGCGGGGTTTATAGCATATTCTCTGTTAGTGGGAAGTACAGTGAATTTGTAAAACCTAAAAATCCCTTTGACCTTCAAGGAGGACGTATTCAAAAATGGCTATCTCATTATGTAGAAAAAAAGGTTTAAAATCTGTCTTTGTGAGTAAACAAATTAGATCTGCAGCAAGCAAAGAGGAAAGCCAGGGTTCTGCAGATCAGATACTTTTTCTTGGCTGCAATGTTTGAAAGAGAGGTCATTCTCCCTGTTCTCACCTGGTTTTTTCTCAGATGAAAAATAAGCTCAAAAATAGCAGTGAGACAAGGACTGGTGACTTTAGAAGCTTGGAATGTTTAGTTGTTTTACTTGCTTTAGATTTTTATTTATCATTATTTACAAAGAAAATCTTTGACAGAATTTAAACAAAAAATGCTCATATTGAATATTATTGCATTCCAGATTCTGGCATGAACTCTACTTGCCTCATTTATAGCTAAAGATGCCTTGCTGCTTCATCCTTCTGTGTCTTTTTCTCTTTTTTCTCCATTTTCATTGCCTGACATAGTTTCTCAGGTGAATATAATTTCTTTCCTCCCTCAATGTCATCAGTTTTAAATCACAAAAGATTTTTTCTTTGCTGAAGAGTCACATACTGGTACTTAATCTTTTTCTCTTTATATCTTTCTTTAGCTCGTTGCAAAACTACAATCCTATATGTAGCACCTTAAGAAAAAAAAAGGGAGAAAGAAACCAGGGAAGAAAGAATATTACAAAAGAGCTCTAAGGAGACAGGATTTTCTTGTTATTTGTAAAAACATCAAAATGCATCCACTACTTACATATTATTTGCTATGGGGAAAAAATTCCTTTATTAAATATGAAATCTAAAGTTTCAGCTACATTCTTAAAATACAGTGGGCTATAAATAGAATATGAATAGTGCAGCTGGGCAGCATTGTAATGGAATTTTCTTCTGTTATATAAGGGAGATAGGGATGACCTTCATCACTCACTGTAAGCTTTCTCATGAATTATGAGTCATTCAACTATTAGTGGAATTAAAATCTGTAACACTGCCAATCATTGTCCTGTATCCCTATGGAGTTCTTTCTTTTGCTGTCGACATGAGGACGTCTGCAGTCTCTGCACATATCATGCCAATGATATGTTTATGGCCTAAGTAAAGGAATAGTGATTTAGTTTCAAGCTGCTTCTACAGATTTTTCATATTTATATTGAGAATATTTATTGTTTTCTTGATGAGTTGTTGTCAACTGTAGCATGAAAGAATGATGTGTGTGGTTTTTCCTTTTTTGTGCTTCAGCAATTTTGTACAATCTCTACATGATTTGACACTTCAGGAGTAGCAATTCAGATTAGGTGTCTATGGACTAAGAGTCCTGGCAAGAAGCCACTGGTAAGAAAATGCAGGTAAGAATGTTTTAAACTTTAGCACACATTTACTGTGTGCAATGCCCTGACCAAAGAGTAGAGAACTGTACCAGGAGACCAAGCTCAAATCAGGGTGTAAAAACCAATTCTTAGTTCCTCAAACTGTGAGTTGCTTTGAGGGCTCTTTTGTTTGTTTTTCATATTTTTTTTGCCTCTGAACTAAGTGCTTGGAAATTAACCATAATTCTTAACAGAGCTGATCTGAAACCACCTTTTACAAGGCTGTGAATATGCTGGTAGCATCAGTCTTTCATATGTGTAAACATCCTAACTCATGGTTATGACTGACTTGACTCCTCACTTTTGTCAATACACTGTGCAAGTGAAGGCTTCCTTCACACCCACTGGAAAAGAGGTCACACTGAGCAAAACTGCTCTTCTCTTTTCATATTGGTTCCCTTTTGTTTAGAACTCAACTACTTTTATCCATTTTTAGTGGCTAGCCACTAGTGTGTTAGTCCTTTTTTTCATATGCAAATGGAGCAGCGTAACTTTCAGATTCTAGCAGGTATCTAAAACAGGTATGTCAATGTATTTCCAGGTATAAAAGTGTTTTTGCTATCTTGGAGAAAATAAGGACTATTCTTTTTCTTCTTAGGAAGATAGGGCTAATGAGGAAATAGAAGCATGTGTTACAGTTAACATGAGATGCTGTACTGAGAATGATGAACACAGTGAAAGCAAAAACACCTCTTTGTCAACAACTACAAATACAGGCCCAATTCCTCTTAATTAGTCTTTCTAATGAGGATTGGCACAATCAGTGTCACACAATAGAGCTGAAAAATATTTTACAGTATTTGTGAATGCACCTTGTTCATCATGGCAAATTGGGTGCTCTGAATTTCAATTGCTACAAATATCACTTCCTTTGATGATATTGGGTGTGCAATGTGAGACATAGTTTCAATTATTGGTGTGATCTGTGATTGATCAATTTTTGACAACAAAGAATTGTAAGCAGGGCCACATGGTGAAGCAGTCGGTGGAAAATTCCCTTTGATAACGTTTCTATCTAATTTTGAAACACCGCCACTGCCACACATGAAATACCAACATGATTGAATTTCTTTTTGCTGGCATTTAGCAGGACCTATGGGGGTGTGCAGAAATCAATGGGGGATCAGGAGTCTGGAAAATTGCATACTTGAAGAATTAATGAACTATAATTCTGTATTACATTCTCAATCACATTTTGCTTCCTTTTCATTAATGTAACTAAATTAGTTTTCCGTGGACAGGGTACTTTATAAACTGCAATCATGGTCTTGCTGGGATAAAAAAAAACCCAAAACAACCCTATTATAATAGTAGCTATTTTTTCATGCAACGTGACAGTTGGAAATTTTTAGTGAAGAACATATCCTCTGCAGCACATATCTTCAACACCACATGTCAAAGCAATTATAAGATGACTTAACCAGAAGTTCTACTCGATCTGGGAGGTGTTGAGATAGAAGCAGCAACTCCAAAGACCAAATAGTTCAAAACTGTTCCAAATAGTTTGGATATTTTTTCTTTTTCGCCAAAATGGGCTCAATTCATTATCCAGGGGAGCAGGGAGAGGAAGTGCCATGGTCTTCACTCTTCTCTGAAGGCTGTACATGAGAGAACTGGTGTTTTTACTGCTATACGTATAAAGTTTTTTTGCTCATGGAACTCTGTTATGGTAGGATAGAATTGTGGCAGACTTCTCTCCTTGCTGTGTTCCATGGGCCATCTATAATCTTGCCCTTTATGATTTAAACTTGTAACTGAATAAAATGCTAGGATGAAATTGTAGTTAAAATCAAGATTATTCTGTGGTTTTATGACAACTTTGATGTGAGAACCCATACAGTGGAAAGAATGCCTTAGTACTCGAGATAGGATATCCTATCTTTAAAGAGTTCCTCGAAGATGACAAATCAGCATGAGACTGTAAAAAAAATCAGGGTCCAGGACCGTGACTGACAGAGGAAGAAAGTTGTTTTTGGAGTCAAGTGCAGTGTTTGAGAACAAAGGAGCTGATCAAACTTTACAAAATAGATTTAAAAGTCGTTCCAAACAACTTAGGTTTTCTGGTATGACTGATATCTTCTAGGATTATGTCAGCATTCTTAGCTACTCTATTCTTGAGGGGTTTATTCCTCTTTATGATATTTATATGCATATGGTATATGAGAATGTAGTGGATGGAAATTCCAAAAGTTGGGTATTTGTTTTAACAGTAAGATAGCTCCTGTATATTAAACTACTCTCAGGATCTTAAATTTCTCCACCTTGACCTGTTTTTTGCATTAGGTCTCAAACCAAAGGTCTGGTTGAACAGGAGGGTCTTCTCAAGTATCATCATACCAGAAATCTGTTGTCACATGAAAACCAACACAAACACTTTTTGGTTCTTAAGTGCAGGAGATGGGACTCTAGAATTTGCAGTAGAGATGAACTCTTTTCAAGGCTAGTGCAGATAACTGAGTCATTAATATCAAATACTTAATGTAGTACAGTGAACTTTCATTTAGTCCTACTGAATAAGGCCTTTTCCTCCTTCCATACATTTACTAAAATTAGATAACCCAGGCATCATCTTAATCCTACTGTATATTCTATTATCTGAGCACAAATCTGAATATTTGAAACATGACCTTTTAAATACAAGCCAGACATAATATCCTTGGAATTGTATTCACATATGGAAACCCATATCTGAGTCTGACTGTTCCAAATGTACCCATGAAAAAACCCCAAACATTGAAGATTTATCTGTTTAAGCTACTTCAAAGTCTCCTAAACCACTTCTTCAGTTCTCTGTTGCTGAAACTACTTTTCTTTCAGTTGTTTGCATTTTATTTGTGCTGTGTATGGGGTTGGGATGTGGAAGAGGATGTGTGGAGGTTGGGATGAGCTTAGGAGGTTTAGCATTAGGCTGGAAAGGCTGTTGCCATTGAAATGAGATCTCAAACTTGGCCTGAGTCATGAGTGATTGAACATTTTGGAAGATGTTGTCTGTTTATAATCTCTGTAAACATATCCAGTGATAAAACCCAATTAGCACTGGGACAGATTATTGCAATTGGGAGTCTCTGTTAATTTGCAGTTTTAGCTAGCCAAATAGTCTTAGCTAGTTTCTCTGATGCAGAAAAACTTCCAGTGTGGAGACAACTAAGTTCTAAGTATTCACAGCTCCCCATCTGTGGTGTTGACTTCCTGACAAGCAAGGACTTTGGTTTGTATTGACTGGATAAAGCAGTTTATGACAGAAAATATTTATAGATTGTGTTGTACTCTGTGTCTGTAAGTTTGTGAATGCAGGCTTTTCTAAGAGAAGGATTTCATAATTAACATTTAAGTCTTGAAGTGAATAATATAAAATGCCACACCCGTCCCCCACACCGTGGTTCTTTGTTGAGTGCAGCTTGACTACATTAGAGCTTGGTCCTGTTGCTGAATGAAAGAGAACTGCTATCTTTCTAATTGGCAATTTTATACCACTTTCAGTCTTCAAAAAGACTTATTATACAGAAATTCTCTAATCATATGAATCAGAGAGCTTCTACTTTTCTTCTTTTTGTACCAGTGGATAATTTGCTAATGATCTTATTTTACTCTTCAGGGAGCAGAGTTTTCTCAGTGTTCCCAAGAGAAAAGAGTATAATAGCTAAAATTGTTGCCACGGTTAAGGAAATGAATGATCCTGAGGTATAAGGAAGGTATTTGGGAGAGCAAAGCTTTTTCATGTCAAGGGGAGCTAGGTGTACACAGCTCTTACTTTCAAAATGCCTCTGATTATATGTCTACTTCATTAGAACAAGGCCTCTGCAAGACAAATTAAAAATTTTGAGTTGAAAAATGGGTAACAAAATATGGAAATAAGAAAGCTGACTGGTATAAGTGAAAATATGAAGCCTTTTGCTAACTTTCTTTTATAGAGTAATATTTCATCTTCCATGCTTTTCTAGTACAGCATCAAACAGGACTTCATTATCACTGTTAATATTCCATATAGCCCACTGATACACCATAGCCACTGGCCAAGCAAAACTTCAATCAGTTTTTCTTCTCTTGTCAGCTCATACCTCTGACTGAGCAGCTGCAACATGATTCAACAAGGAAGGTTTCACCGTAGGACAGGGGAAAATTATTTCTGTCTGCTTTTCCCATACTAATAAGATAATTTCTGTTGCAGATACTTTTGCAGCACTTCCTGAGCTGTGCTATGCCTATTTGAAAACAGAAATCTTTTTATCCAAATGTCAAGAAATTTTTCCATTAAATTAGTGCTTTTGCTTTGTAAGAGACATTTCTGCTGCAGTTTCTTGCTTAACAGAGTTGCAACAGTCATATTTTGTCCCACTACAGAGCATGTTTCTACTAGAATTAATAACATTAGCTGTGGGAATTAAAATACTGTGCATAAGGAACATCTATACTCAGAAACCCACTGACATGTGCTTAAGTTATCATTTGCCTAAAATGTTAGTGGTGAGAAGTGTTTTGGATTTCTTTTCTTTGCTGCAAAATCCTGAAAGGAGTAATGGCTTATTCAGCATGGATGCAGCAATGCAATGGCAAACAATATATGGGGAGTAAGACATTCTTCAAGACCTGCAGCATGCTTCCATACATGCTTATGATGGGAGGCTTTCTTACATAACTCCACTCCAACTTTGCTTGCAGTCATAACAAAACCAGAAGAATGTATTTCTTTGTTTATTGACAATAGATAAAGCATTTCATCCCAAGTAATACTTCTTGTGTTACAGACTCATCAGCTAGTTTGCAAATAAATACAGGGAAGCTGCTTTTGTTGTCACTTTGCCGATACTGATGTGACATTCACAGCTTGTTTTTCCTGAATAATCAATGAGTTCATCTGAATGCATTCCACTTGTGCGTGTGATACTCTGCTTATACCTACAAGGCTTATAGATTCACAAATAAATTTTTCTGAAGAGAAGAACACAGGCTTTCTTTAATTCATATCTCTACTTTGACCTAAATAACACTCATTTCTCCAGCTCGTCACCAGTAAATACATTCCACTTTCCCAAAGAAGTATATGCCATCCAGTGGCTTCATGCAGTGTTATTAAGTAGCCAATATAAAGATTAACAACAGCTCTTCTCTTTCAGCCTCTGAGTGGACATACACTGGGGTTCTCTGGGTTTTGTAACTTTAGCCAACCCCAACAAATTATATTGTGATCCCAAGTGTTTAGACAGTCACTTCTGTTCTGCCTGGCAAGCTGTCTGCCAGGAAGCGTATTCCCCAGCGGTAAGGGAACTTCCAAATTGCAGCCCTTCCTTCTTTTCTTCTCCTTTTTCATGAGTAATCTGTGACTTTCTGGGTGAGTAGCAGTAGATAAGGCACAGACTGCAAGCCAACCTTTTCTCACTACTGTGACATAATTTTCATTGATCTTTCTCTGATCTCTCAAACACCTCTGAGGTCCCACTGGCTCCTGGCTGCTCACAAGAAAAAGGCCAGAGTTTATACTGATTTAGAAAGAAACACACTGAGCAGTGGAAGATTGTAAAGGTTTGCCATTTCTCAGTCCTGCAGCACAACTGCTCAGATGATTATCTTGGAATTCATAGTGGAGTTGAAAATTCTGTTTTAAACCAATAGATACTTATGACTATATTTGTGGTGCACAAAGCAGCAAAATATAAACTTGCTGCGATATTGCAGCAGGAGTATTGGTAATTTGTATCATCATAAATACTTATAATGTGTATCAGAGGTGCCTGTTTAGAAATACTTTTGATAGAAAAGCAGACTCATACATCATGGTGAAAATTTCTAATGAGATTTTTGTCAAGGATCTGTAAAGCTTTTAAAAACCAATGCAACTCATGATACCATTGTACAGTTATTCCAAGGGAATTTTTATGACAATTATTTGGCATGTAAAAAAAAATACCCAGAACACATTCCACATACCCCCTTTCATGTAGAAGGAAAACATAACTAAAAACCAATGTGAGTGACTGCACTATACCTTGTAGTTTATGCAGGTGTTCCCCACACAGTAAGATTTTTATTACCTTCAAATGTGGAAGGTAATATTCTCAATGGAAAAAGGAAGTCTCTGGATTTGATAAAGTTTGTGTTTGAATAGGTTTCGCAAACTACTTGATAAAAGTATGTCTATCTAGCCACACATTATTATTCTCAGAAAAGAGATTCATTACTTTATTGTAGCTCACAGCTAATTTTCTTAGCCAGTTTACACTTCCTTCTATGAAAATAGCAAATTACATAAATGGGAGGTAACAGAGACTTTGGGCAGAATTTCGACATATTTCACATGTATCTCAGTGGTCACATCACACCTCTCCTTCATATCTCCATCCTAGAGGATACTAGGTCAACTGCTGATGGACTTTAACAGTTCGAGTTTTAATTTGTTGCTTCAGTTCTTAGTTTTAAAGATTCAGCTTTTAAAGAGGGGTTGAATCCTTGCTTTGGCCAGAGTGGCCAGTACACTGAGAGTTTATTCATTGTTCAAACTTATGGTAGAGGGTGAACAGAGCTTTTTTTCTGAAGGCAATTTGCATGTATTGTGCCTCCCTTTGTGTTGATTCAATAGGCACCTCTCAGTCAGCTTGATGCTCAGATAGGTATGCAACTTCTGGCATTAAACACAGTGATAAGGCAGTGAATCTGATAGGGAGCAACTCAGTTTTACTCCTGTTTGATTCTATACTCCTGGTATTCTTTAACTGTTAACAGCACTCTGGGGCCCATTCTTTAGTACAGCTTACTGTGTACCTGAAGACACTGGAAGTGAACATGTCGTGAAGCTCTCTACATCTCTGCTAAGTCCATGAGTTTGGGTGGCTTTAGAACATACTTTGGATTTTGGATCTAGTGAGTGTATAAAAAAATCATTCTTTGATAAATTGTTATTGTAAAGTATAGCCAGTGGAAATTGTTCATTTAAGAGCACTTCCCAAAGGAATTTCCAGGAGCAGGAGAATGCGTTGTGTTTCACCTTCATGATTTGAGCATTTGTTTGGGAACTCAGTTGTCTTTTGTGATGTTTAGAGAGGAGCCTGCAGTCAGTTATGTTGAGATTCAGAGGTGCTGGTATAAATCAACAGGAATTCCAGAGGACAGGGAGGCCGTTCTAACCTAAAGTTGGTGTTACCAAAAGCATAAGCAGGGACCGGAGTAAATATTTAGTATTTTTATACATCCCTAGAAAAAACCCCTTTCTTTTACCAGGCAGCCTGCATTACTCAAAGGGTTAACATCTTAATATATGAACTGGGACCTGATTCTTTTCTTCATATTATGGGCAGTTTAAACAGATGTCAGATTACCTGTCATGTATTGTTGCAAAATGAGTTGTTACTATGTAGGCAGTAAATTGGAATTAGCAGTACCTCTGCTGCTGTTAGGACCAAAATCATTAGCCAAGTACTTTTATGGAAACAATTCAAAACTTCACTGCAATTAGTTCTGCAAATTCAAGTGTCAGTAATGAAAATAATTCTGTGAAACCCAGAAACACCAGGGATATTGTTCTTTCCTTGGATGACTATGGCCATTTCCTCTCTGTGAATTTTCTTGTTTTGTTGTTCTCAATAAACAGACATTGATGAGTGCTCGGATGGCTTTGTTCAGTGTGACAGCCGTGCTAACTGCATTAACCTGCCTGGCTGGTACCACTGCGAATGCAGAGATGGCTACCATGACAATGGGATGTTTTCACCAAGTGGAGAATCCTGTGAAGGTCAGTGTCTGAAAAAGGGGGGGTGCTGTTATGGTTTGCATGAAAGTGTCCAGAAAATGTCTAATATTTCAGATTGTTTTGGTCAAGCATTGTCTTGAAAACTGTAGTGAAATTTAAATCTTGACGCAAGAGAATTACAGTCTAAATAAGCATCATCATCAAAAGCAAAAGAATATAAAGTAGGAATATTCCTATAATGTGGAGCATTAGTGGAGCATTTCTGTGTTTTACTAACATAATGTGTAAAGTCAGGTATGGTGATTAAAATGCAGTTTCTCTGGCCCTACATCTGCTTCTGTGCTTGTCCCTTGCATAAGTGATTTCCCGTGGGCTGATAGCATGCACTGTAATCTGTCACTCCACAGTAATCTGTTTATATGTCAGATTCTTTGTATATAGAAATGGGTCTCAATCCAGACCTCATTTCCTCCACTTTATTTTCCTCGTACACTGAGGTAATACACTGAAATAGTTAATGATAAAAATATTTCCCATTGCAAAAAATTATTATCCATCCCTGAGACCCTTACCTATACCTTGGTTAATACTGTGGTGTTTCTCCTGTGTAATGGCTAACTGCTTCTAGAAGGCTGCAATTTGCATTACATTACAAACTAGGAAGCTCAGTGGACATAGGGCTGGTGTGTAGGGGATGAGGGAGTGACAAGGGGGACAAGGAGATGGAAAGGTTTTCTGTGTTCATGAATGATGTTAGAGACAACAGCAGATTATTAAGAACACATTTATTTTCAGATGCAGATCTCTTAGATCTGAAGAGCTGAATGTTATGCAGCTCTTAAGTTATTTCATACTACTGCTCTTAAATAACAGAACAAACCTGTCTTTTTTTGCCATGGACCTCTCAGGGCAAAATTATCACCCTTTCTCCCTTCTTCTGAGTGCTGAAATATTCAGTGCTCACAGTGTAAGCTTTCTTATTGCTGTTTAAACTCACATTGGTGGGCTGCATCAGCCCCAAAGGGAAGCAATTGAATTAATTTCTCTAAGGCAGACACACAGACAGTTCTCCAGAAGTGAGAATGACCTTTCTGGTATACCCATCATCAATACTTTATTTCAACACATTTTCATCACAGCTGAAAGCCTGTATTCTCAGGAGGAATCAGCAATTTAAGGCAACCACTGCTTTCATAAGTCGAGCTTTCTTTGTCAAGAACTAACTAAATGTCAGTGTTAGCTGGCCAGGAGTTAGGACAGGAAGGTGCAAAGAATAAGTTGTGATCACTCTGATTATAACATTGCACTTCTGTCACTCATGGCACAGGAAACAAATATTCCAGCCAGGCATTTATGGAAATATTCTCAATATCCCAAGTTTTATCTTCAGTGTCAGTATAACATTTATCTCATGGGTTGAAGATAGTGGTTTGGCACATGCTGTCTCAAGGGAGGTACGTGATGCAAAGACACTGTGTTAAGTTGTGTGCAAACAACAATCAATTAAGCAGCAATTTCTAAACAAATGAAAAGCCAAGGGAAAAGAAATGTGGGGATTGCTACAAGTATACAGAAGCAGCAATTATTAGACTGTTTTGACCTTTTCTACAAAGAGCCAGCAGCTCTTTATTAAACGTACACAGAGGATAACAAGTAATTAGAATTAAATCAAAGATGCCAGGAAACTATCTTCATTGCCGATAACCCTAGTGACTAACAGTGGAATGCTTTCAGTTTGATTGATTGCAGCTCCACACATTGGAGCTTGAGATCACAGAATCATAGAATGGCTTGGATTGGAAGGTACCTTAAAGATCATGTAGTTCCAACCCCCCTGGGCAGGATCTCCCACGACCGGGTTGCTCAGGACCCCATCCATGACCTTGATGGGGAAGAAGGTGTTAGATATTTGATTCATTTTACCACATCACTTTTTCTTGGATTGGAACTTGGGACATGTTGTCTCAGATAAAAATAAAACCAGAAAGGGTGTGAAGAGACAACCTAAAATCCATTGCTGTGTGGAAAGTTGAACTTGCAGTATCATAACTGAGTAGTGCAGAAGCAGTTGTCTTCTCTGCTGTCAGATCTTTCCACTGTAAGAGATTTCCCTACTGGGTTTAAAGACAGAAGAAAATTGATTGCTTTTGATAGTTTTCAATAACCCCTGGTTAGATATGATTAGATTGAGCTGTTGGTGAATAGTCTTTTAGACAGTCACTTTAATGGGACAGCAGCTTCCAGGCTGTACTAATCTCAAATTTCAAATTGCAGTTCTCCAATTCTCTTTCGACTCTATCCAGGAGCAGCATCCTCTGAAACTTTCTTCTTGTGCAAGTGCTTGCAGCTTACACAAGCTGTAGAAGCCAAGTGCAAACTACTTCAAAATAGTGTTTTATATAGAGTGCATAATAGGCTTGACTTGACTCATCTTTTGTAAGTTTTAGTTGCTTTAAAGCAAGTTTCTTCTTTTAGAGGAAAAAAACCGTAAAGGTCAAGGAAGCGTGGGTTTAGTGTTTTTTTTTTTGTTTTGGTGTTTTTTTTTTTTTTTTGTTTTTTTTTTTTTTTTTTATTGTTTTACGTTGTCTTCCTCAAATCTGTGTCTGTTTGTGTCCCCTGGACAGGTGCTGATAATACAACACAGAGTGTTTCAGTGACCAGTGTAATCAGTTCTTCGTTTCCTTCAGCAAAGCCTCTGATTTTAAAAATCCATGTGAAAGCACCTCTTTTAAAATCACAGAAGCACAGGAGCATTTCCTTAAAAGCCTTATTTTAACAGAATTCCGAAGTTGCACCTACCCCTTTTAGGACATCATACTAAATATTCCTTCCTACAGCTGGGCTCCTTGGTAGCACTAGACTTTGACCGTGCTTGATAATGAAGTAATAGTTACTGAATTGCCTGTTTTACACATCTGTTGACCTTGGCTACTGCTGCTTCTGAGGCACAACTGAGAATATTGAGTATTTTGACTAATGTACTTGAATGCAAAAATTCATAATCCCATTTTATTGTACCTACAGGCAATGGAAGACCTAGAGATCCCTTTGCTAATAGTTTTGATTCACATTATATCTCTAGGTAGACCTATGATGTCTGTTAAAATTACTGAGAGAAATAATGGGAAATGCAACTGTAGGGTTTCAACCTCTTAGCAGCACTTGCTGTTTTTCCCTTGGAAATAGAATTATGTTATGCCTCATTGTATTTCCAGGAAAGTGAAATATCAGCCATGTAGTCCTTGAGACCATATGGCTCTGGGAAGTCTTAAATTTTATATATGTAAATACAGCATTCAGTATGGTATGATAACTGATATCTTCCTCTTTGCACCCGACAGCTTTTCTTTATAGTTTCTCTGAACAGTTTTATTGGTACTGAAGGTTGTCTCTTATGAACCATTTCATGAAGAGAGCTGGGCTAAGAGAGTAGATATTGCATCCTCAGGCCTCACTGCAGTAAAAAAAACCTGCAACAACTGAGGGCAAAATCCTAAAATAAGAAAGTTCAGACCCCATTAATGTTTGCCCTGCAGTTCTGTGTAACATTCTGATTCCTTTGAATTTGGCCTTTGCAATGTCTAAAAGCTTCTATAATCAGTTGAAGAGGGAGGCAATTTTGGTTCATACCAGAATAGTGCAGGTTTTGCCTCATCAGTTGTTGGACATTTGGCACACGTCCACATCCAAAGAAAGCTTACCTAATTAAGGCAGCCCCTTAGGACTTCCAGAGTATCTGTCAGGTACCAGCTGTTGTTAGTATAGAACATGAGATCAATGTGCCTTCACTCTCAGCAGGTATTGCATTCTTTAAATGAGACAAATGCAAATGAAAGGTTTGGATAGATCAATCCAGAATGCCCAATTCATAAAAGAATCCTTTTTGGTTTTAAGGGTTTATCCATATGTGAACTCCCATTTGGGTTTTCTGTTCTGAGGTATCTTGTATTTTTTTTTCTGCCATCCTGCTTCCAGAATTAGAATCGCTTACTTCTCTGTGTGACAGAGCAGCCTGCCTAACAGCACAGAGGCTGAAGCTCGACTTGAAGTCTGTTTTCAGCAATCCAGGATAATGAGGGATGGAGGCATATTTCAAGCCTCAGTATGCTCCCCAGCCCTACTGACTGAGCAAAGTCCAAAACAGTCACTCCAGCATCTATGTCTCTGGATCTGGAAGGCAGAGGAATTGCTGGCTCTTAGGATGTCTCCATTTATCTCACACTGCATCCTGTGTTTTAATCAGCACATGAGATTTCTTGAAGTTGAAACCCACTGTCAGTTTGGACTCCTACACTTAGGTTTATCAGAAGCTTTGTTTTTGATAGCACTTAAGGGAAACAGGAAATAAAAATCACTACTCTTCAGCAGTAGTAAGCAAGCCTTACTATCAGTCACAAAGCTCCATCAAAATCCTTTTGCTTTTATTCATGTTAATTAAAGGTCAGCAAATAAAGTGACTTTGTTTTTTCCATTTATCTCAAATAGAGCTCTAGACATTAAGGCTTCAGTGTTGAATTTGGGAACCCAACTTAAGCATCACCAAACAGAAGGCAGATATGGAGACATTAGTATTTTAATATTCTGGAAGGTGGGGAGAATACAAAATTTTCAGAGTTTCTCATCTTTTATAAAAGGACTGATAAAACACCAGCTTGACCACTGTATTTTATAGGACAGCAATTTGAACACATTTACTGTATAGGGAAACAACATTTCTGTCAAGCTGATGTTGCCAACATCTGAAGTCTCAGCTCTTCATCTTCCACATCTGGTAAGCACTCTCACAGGTAGCTTACATGAGCCCACACATAAATTATTTACAATTCACTCACTCTTTGAAGAATGATTACACCAGTCAATAGATCTACTCAGGACAGAAAAGAACAGAAATAGAACTTTCTGCTCAGATGAGCTTGGGTTCCCTAGCAAATGCACTCCTTCCTGTTTTGCCTTAAGCAAAAAGTACTCAGGTATCCTGGTACTTTCACCTTGCTGAGCTAATCCTATTCCTCAGAGCAAAGATAACTGAGAAACTTCAGTTGCTGCAGAGCAAAGGAACTGTCCACCCTCCCAAGACATGTCTTTCAATATTTCTCAGTGATACAAATCTTCACCTTTTCTTTACAAAAATGAGAGTCTAACCAATATCAGAATGATTCTGGTCTCAGGCAGACCCTTCAGGGCATTGTGGGCATGTATGCGTGGATAGTTCATCAGAGGAGAGATAGCTGCAACTTTCCATCACCTATATCACAGTGAGTGTCTGAGCCTTTTGTCGCTTCCTAGCAAGGTGTGCACAGGTTTGGTTTTTTTTTGTTTGTTTTCTAATGGTGTCATGTTTATATTCCGTGTGAGTTTATGATGAATTTTTGCATCTGCCATTTGTGAAGGGTTTCTTCTGTATAATTCAGCTATTTTTTAGAGCTATCTACAGTAGTTCCAAGATCTTTTTCCAGAATACATCCAAAGGACTGATGTGATTTTTAAACAGCTATTTCCCCATGCGCTTTTCAATTGAATCTCATCTGACACATTATTGTTTGCTCACTCAATATCAAAAAATACTTCTATAATTCACTTCTAATATTTGGGTTTAGTACTTTATTATCAACAGTGTTACTCATTGCACTGTTCATCCATTTTTCCAGGTGACTAAGTATAAGACTAAGTAAGGGCAGTACACATTCTGGCACAGATTCTTGGGGAGCTTCCTTGGGACAGCTCTCCATTGTGACAAGCTGACCATTTTTGCTGCCTTTTATTACACAATAACGATTCCATTTTATCCCTCTCATTATAAATATATGTATTTAACATTAATATTAATTACTATTGAATATAATTAATATTAATTTTTGAGTCAATACCCACTTTTCTTCAATGGCACATAGCTCCTTTAAAAGCATGTATTGTGCAAGGAAGGTCATGAATAAAAGTATTACAGTACCTAAAATATATTTCTCTTTAAATTACTTTTAATACAGTATAGTAAACTTTGAATCTGTGATGTGGTATCTTTAAAAAGTCATCTTTCTATCTGGAAATGTTACCCTTTGGTTGCTAGTTTTAATTCATATTTAAAACTTCATTTTAATGTAATAGCCTCTTTGAATCTAGACTACCACAGAGGGTTGCTTTTTTTTAAAGCCTTTTAAGTTCCTTGAAGGATATTCAACTTGTGGTCACTGTTGGTCACCAGTGTAGAGGAGTTGCTTGGTTGAGACATTCTGAATCAGAGGCTACTTGCTGCTCAGGGCCAAGTGAAATGGTGGTTTGTCCCTCTGGGTTTCTTTGACTACCTCTTCCAAGAAACAGGTAGTACATGTCTTAAATACAACCTTGAGTCACAACCTGGAGCAATTGAAATTCCCATTTTTTATGGAGTTTTCTATCTCTGCAGTCTCACAAATACTGCAAATGCAGTTTAGTCATTCTACGTACTGTATTGAATGGCTTTAGTACAGCATTTTTCCTGTGTAGGCAGTAAATTATTAAATTAATAAATAGAATTCACTCCTAGTTTTCTGTAACATGTATCACTACTTCTTCTCTTGTGATATTCCTTTGTTATTGCGACGTTAAGTTGTACCTGGAGATGATGGTAAAAAAGGAAAATCCTTAAAAATGGGACAGATCAAAGCTGCTGTAATTTTTCATGTAGGTTAGATAAATAAAAACTGTTTCTCAGTTTAGCACTAGATAACTAGTTATATTTAATTTCTGTCTTTTTCTTTTTTTTTTTTTTTCTTATTGAGGCAAACCTCCAAGTGTTTTGAGACATGATGTTCTAATGTCCTAACATTCAAGCTGCTTGGTTCTTAAGCAGTGTGCTGTAAATAGCCTGAAGTGAACTATTAGTTTTTGAGTGGTTTGTGGGGGACTCTTTGAGGCTTTGTTTGGTTTTGGTTTCTTTTGGGAGGGGGCTGGGGGTTGTTTGTATGTGTGTTCTGTTAGCAGCACGGGAGCAGTAATAAAATAGCTCTGTGGTCTGGATATAGCGGAATATGCAATCTGTAATCTTACCAACTTCCCTTTTCAAACACAAAAGATGCAGCACCCAGTGTCCCTTGTCCATAGCTGGTTATGGCTGTAAACACAATTTCAGTAACATGATTTGCCATCTATTAAAAGCCTAAAATAAATAAATAAATAAATAAACAAATAAATAAATAAACCACTGAACAAAGTTTTGCTTGGTATGGATGATTTGTGTGCAAGTACTTTGCTGATAATGCCTGAAGTTTGATGTGGATGAATAATGCAGATGAGAGTTTCATGCATGAAAAGTTGGTGTTTCTCTTGCTGCATCATAAACACACTGCTGTTTCTGATTAGGTTAGAATCAAAATGTAAATAGCTCCTGCTGTGACTAGGGATATTTAAATTGCCCTATCCAGAACATTTATTTTCATGAATCAAACAACTGAAAATAACAAGATTGGGAATTTTCAGTTCTCAATGCCAGATAAGCTCAGCTCGCTACCAGAGTCAATGATGAAACCTCAATTATTTTCAGTTACTGTGACTGTGTTGAAAAATAAACCTCAGAAGCCTTTTTCTCATGGGAAAATTGTGAAATAGACTTGTATACAAGTGCCAAAAGCAGAGTCAGTGTTTATAGGATCATCGTTTGTTGTTTAAAGCAAACCTTTCTTATTTACATGACAGCTGAACTTTGTCCAGTTATCTCATTAAGTATGTCTGCCTTCTGTTAAGTATCTAGGTTGTTGAGAAGTGACATTATAAATTTATGACAGCTGTGTGAAAGTTACATATGAAAGAGTGTTCTAAATAAATGAATGCAAGTTTTGGAAAGCAATTTATTAAAATTACTTTGATAATAAAGATAGTCTTGCTGTTAATCTGAAACATTATATTTAAACAGAATTTGTGTCTCTTGTTATTGCATGACTTATGAACAGCTATACCTTAATTTTAAATTACCGGATTGTATTACTTTCCAGCTGGATTTAAGAGAAAATATAGGAAGGAGAGAGCAGCTCTTCCATCCCTCTGCCCTGTCCAAACCAGCATCACTCAAACCATTCCTATTAGCTACTTTCCTAAAAACCTTCCAGTTCAGAGTCTGGACAGCCTCTGCAGGGCTGCCTGTTCCACTGGTTGTGTATCCTGACTGCTGGGGTGGATTTCCCTGTCTGATGTGCCAGTGATGTTTCAGTTATTCAGCCACACTGAATTAGGTTCATGGTCCCAGTTATCTTCTGCCCTGTTACAACAGTGTCTTCCTCCAGATGCCTTAGAAGGCAATGAGGTAAAAGATGTAGAGATCTGAGATGATTTGCCTGTTCTGGATTATCTGATATGTAAATAAGTGCACCTTGGGCCCTAATGCATGAAATGTACTCTCTCCCAAAATCTGTTAGCACTGAGAACTGAATATTCTTGCTAGCTTTATACACTTTTGGCTACGCAGTTGTTTTTTGCCTCTTAGGATTCTGGATCAGTAAGTGTCATAGTTTGTTTATGCATTGTATGGAAAGTTATTTCCTTTTATCAGGCATAAATTTGTTGTCTTTCAGTTCCATTCACCGTCTCTTGTCTAGTGTGTTAGCCAATATGGAGAAAAAAAGCCACCAATACACCAATACGTCTTCTTCAGAGTATTCTTTTTTTTTTTTTTTTTTTTTTTTTTTTTTTTTTTTTTTTATATCCCTTCTTGCTGATCTTTTAGAGATGAGCAATCCATTGTCGTTTCATTTCTTCTCAAATGGTATTTCTCTCAATCTTCCCGTAAGTCCTAGTAATTTTGCAATTCTTTTTAAGATGATGCCACTGTTGCTGCACGACGTATTGGAAGGAAATCTACAATGCTGCTGATTTCTACAATGGAGTTCTAATAATTTCCCTGCTGGTTTTATCCCAGTTCATATTCATGTTAGCAGCTTGTTAAGTTTTTAATGTTTTTGACCATAGCCACATTTGGAATTGAAATGGTGATTGAATTATTTTGCTTTAAACTGAATGAGCTTGAGGTGGATTGGAGGTTTCATTTCCATTATTGAACCCAAAGCTAAGTGGGTTTTTTTATGAGATTTTTATGCCAGTGGTGAAAGATACATGTATGACCATATTGCTTATTTTATCTCACTCATCTGGTGAACATTTAATTATAACTATAACAACACTTTTGGAAATGAACTTTAATCAAGAACTTGGGCCATACTGTTGAGAAATTGTATTTAGAGTTTAACTCAGTATCTTAATATTTACAATCACTGTAGTTCTAGTCTTTACTCTGTTTTCCACTTTTTATTGCATATATCCAATTACTTCATGCCCCTTTGAAGCTTCTTTCCATGATCATTTTTCTCCATTTGAACAACTGAAAAAGCTGAATAAAGACTATTTGAGTAGAAGGTAGTGTGTGCTGCAAGCTTGCCTTTGCAAAATAGTTGTGTGTACCTTGATGAAGTAGGCCTTTAAAGTACTTCTAAATTCTTTGAGATATATTTGTTTTGAAGTAATTTATTTTTACTCACTGGAGACATTAATTTTTTTCTTTATTTTCTGTTCTAGACACATGGGCTATAGCTGTCACTGCTACTTGAATATTTAATATATTCTAGTTTTCACGTTCTAATGAATGATGAAATGTAAAGCATGGTGTGCTTGCTTAAATGAGCTTACAGGTCAGACATCACCTTTCACATTAAATTCGCAAGTGAACTCCAATGTGTTAGACAGAGTCAGCAAAAGGTTTTAAGAACAAGATTCTGAAGCTGTTCTTGTTTCACATAAGATGTATCCTGTATGGTTGCCACAACCTAAGGCTCTTTAGAGAGCTAAGAATTATTCTTTCTCTTGTGTTTCTTGTGGTTTCTTCATTCTATCCACCGTACTCAATAGCATTCACTTGGAAATACATGTAGCAAAAGTCAAACTATCAGGTTAAAACATGATCAAAAAAAGCTGATGTGACTTGTAAAATATTTTTCGTGAATTTTTAAGTTCTTCCCATTCTGGTGAAGTACAAATAAATTTTCAGCTGAAGGCCTTAATGGCTAAGAATCATTTATATTGACTGCCACAAGAACATTTTTGTTAATTGGATGTGGTCTAAGAGCATTCCATGTCATGTATTTGCAGACATTGATGAATGTGGAACTGGAAGGCACAGCTGTGCCAATGACACTGTGTGCTTTAACTTGGATGGCGGGTACGACTGTCGATGTCCTCATGGCAAGAACTGCACAGGAGACTGTATCCATGAAGGCAAAGTCAAGCACAATGGTCAGATTTGGGTGCTGGAGAATGACAGATGCTCTGTCTGCTCGTGCCAGGTCAGTACAAATGGAAGTAGCTGCCTCTGCAGGGTGGTGGCAGGGATGAAGGGCAGAGCATCAGGATTCAAGTGAAATTCCTGCCTTCTCAGGTGCATTCATGGAGCTACTGAAATAAAATCATATATTACGTAGAGTTTTGGAGATAGCTTTTCTCTCCAACCTGCATGAGCAAAACATTCATTGGAAGTTTATTATATGATACTGGGAGAAGGATGATAGTACTGTTCTGTTAGCAGAGATGCCACCTGTGTTCTCTGGGTGGGAGTAACAGCATTTTCATGCAAATACACTGTCTAGACACCTATTGGGGCTGGAGACTGACGCTAGTATCTCCAGCAGATGGCTATAAATAGAAGTATGTTCTGTGTCTGCAGAATAATTCAGCTTAACTTTCTCAAATGTTTGCTGTGGGAAGTTTGGTCCCAAGCTAAATGCTGATGGAGAATGAAGGGTCAAAACACTGCTGAGAGTATTGTGAGCATTTCAGCAGCTCGACTTTAGTGTACATGGTTTAGTTTCAGGTCACCTATCATCTTCCTATGTGAATAATTACAGAACAGAGGGGTTGATCTTTCTTGACACCCTGCAATCTGGTATTCTATGAAACCATGATGTTCTAGGAAGTTTAAAGCAAGATTCATCAAGCATCTATGTGAAAATTGCAAACTTAGTGGAATCTATTAAAAAGTAACCCTTGGGAAAGATACTCTTGGGTTTGACCACATCAGGGGAGGGCTGCCTGGAGATTGGTTGAATGAAGGATGTGTATAAGGCAACAGGGGAACTTTATGGTTGTTACTGAGTGTGTACTGGGGTTGCTGGCTTGGTTTGAATTGTATTTTGACAAAGATACGGTGTAGTGGAAAATTTGCGATCTGCTAATGGCTTAGAATCATGGTCAAAAATAAAATTTTTGCTGGAGTATGGCTAGTGTTGTGCAAATTCCTGCCATTGCTGTGTCTCTCTTCTAAAAACAGAATGGATATGTGATGTGCCGGCGAATGGTCTGTGACTGCCAAAATCCCACCGTTGACCTCTTCTGCTGTCCTGAGTGTGACCCAAGGCTCAGCAGTCAATGTTTACATCAGAGTGGGGAGTTTTCCTATAACAGTGGTGATTCCTGGATACAGAACTGTCAGCAGTGCCGCTGTCTGGTAAGGTTCCTGATTACAGCAGCAGAGACAGGAGGGGAAAACCATATGAGATACTCTGATCTGTGAATAGTTTTATTTTCATGCATTAGCATCCACTTAACTTTCCCTGAAGTACATGCATAATTAAAATCTGATTTTCCTAATTTTGTCCATATTGTCCAGTTTTCGTCAAAAATGTGTTTTGGTGCAATAGAGATACAAAAAAATTACTTAATCATGAAGATGGTTCCAGCAGAGTGGAGGTCATTTGGATATGGCACCTACACAGCAACACTCATGATCTCATATTCAGAGACGCATGAAGCTCTATAAGGAAATTCTAAATATATATTTATTTATCACAGCTGATAATTTCAAGGATGCTGGTAAACTAAAACTTACTTATTCATTCAGACATTTTGAGTAACAGAAGAATAGTAAGACATTTGCATTTATCAAAATAGTGAAATGAAATATGAAAAAAAACTCATATCTGTTAAAGTTTGTCATCTTTTTCCTAGGCATGTATTTTGGAGTCTGAGCAAAAAATATTCTGCATAATTCTGCTCATGAAGTTTCTGTATCAGAGAAAATCCCAAGATAAAAACAACTATCTTTTATCACAAGTTATCTCCAAATATAAAGGCTGGTCCATGTAGCAGCTTTGGCTTGTCGGGGTGTCATGAATAACACCTAGAAGCCCATTTATGTAGACTGTGCTTGCAGTATTACCACTGCTAAAATCCAATGAAATAGTTTTCCATGTGCTTCATTAAATTCCTTAAAATGAAAAAATAACCAACCTACAATTTAGGATCTCAATAGATGCTTCTTTTTTTTTTTTCAAGATGCTACTTCTGTAGCAAAAGTCTACTTTCTTTCAGTGATCATGGATTTTTTGGGGTGGCAAAATATTGTCTACTTCTTGTACTGTCCAGCACTGCAAAAAATAGATTGAAGTATTGAGATCAATGACTGGATTAAAAGATTGCCTTCATTTTTACCATCACACATTTCACAAAGAAGAAATTTGACACAGATGAGAATATTTTAAAAGACTAACTTCACAATACTTTCTGCAAAAGTGGAGGAAATTTGGAACTATTACAAGTGTCAGTGATTTTTTTTTTTCAGCTTCTGCTTTGAAGATAGCAAACTCCTCATTCTCAAAGACTTGCATACATTTTTTTGTGAATAAACTGATTTCCTAGAGCTAAATGCTATTCTTTTTGCTTCCCTTAAGTCCAGACTATTAAATCTGTGCTCAAATGAGCTGAATAAATTGGAAGTCAGAGATGGACCTGCTCAAAAAGGAAAAAAAAAATCATTATTGACTTTTGTGAAGTCTTTTCTTTGACCAATGGATCTGCAACTTTGGTCTTTGTCAGAGTGAAGGGAAGCTGATTCCAGTTTCTAGTAACTGATATGATTCATTAAACATTTCTAGATTTGTGTTTGGGCATAAAGTAACTTCCCCTAAGGATATGCAGGCCTCTGCTCAAACCTTTTCTTACCCTGACTGTACTAAAACCACCATGCAGAAGGTGTGATAAAGTCTGGAATTTCAGGTAGTCTGGTTATAATATCCTAAGTGCATGGCCAGTGGGTGGAGATCCTCTTATTGAAAATATGGTGGTTCCCCATTACATTGGGCTGCTGGTGGCTTGACAGCCTTAATCCAGCCAATGCAATTGTAACCATGGCAGAGATGAACTTAGAAACTTTCTATGGCAAGCCAACAGTGCAAATTGTGAGTAAGAACTAGGTGAAACTGGAGATTCTGGCACACTTTTGCAGTGCAGTCATGTTACAGTTTCTGTCCCTTGTAGAAGTAGGGCCTCACAAGGACAGGCCACAGTCCTGTATTGCATAATTTTATGGAGAATTTTCAGCTGCAGCTTGATGGAGAGTGTACTGAACTAAGTTAAATCTAATATACTTCCTGAATGGCATGCAGCAAAAAACACCTGATCTGTGTCTCCCACAGTTAGTGAATATCAGTGTTTTCTGTGCTGAAATTCTGAACAGATGGGAAAAAATAGCCAGCTAGGAACCATAATGCTGATTCAGAGGAATGGGTGAGGAACAAAATAAGAGCTAATAATGATACCTTGTTCTTTGTGAAAACAGCAAGGAGAAGTTGACTGCTGGCCCTTGCCATGCCCGGAGGTGGACTGTGAATTCAGTGTCCTCCCCGAGAACGAGTGCTGCCCACGCTGTGTCACTGACCCCTGCCAGGCCGACACCGTTCGCAACGACATCACCAAAACGTGTCTGGATGAAACCAATGTCATTCGCTTCACTGGATCTTCTTGGATTAAGCATGGCACCGAGTGCACCCTCTGCCAGTGCAAGGTAATGAAGGTTATAAAGATGAAGCTGAGATGCTTCTTCCCAGCTTGTTCTGTGGCGCATAAATATTAATGCACTGAGTCTGGTCAGTGAACAGTTGGCGTCTACACTTGTTCTAAAGCATCAGAGATGACAGTAAAAGTGTTCAGCTTAGTTAACTATACTCTTGAAAGTGCTAGAAGCACAGTTTGATGTGCTAGCAGATCTGAAGCAGGACAACAGCTCATGCTGCAGAGTGCTGTGGACACGGTCCTGGGTTTTGCTTTTCCACCAGAATAGCTCAATTTGAGTCTAAACGTGGAGCTCCAAGCTCCCTGCTATCTTGGAAACATGTGAGTATGGCTGTGTAAGCCTAGACTTGGCACAAGAAATTTGTACAGTGTGATACTATAGTGTTACTGGAACTGATTGAATTGCTTTTTGAGAATAGTAATTGTTTTCAGAATAAAAGGACTAGTTATATGGTTACATAGCTTTTGTACTTTAAAATTAATCCATGTGTTTAGAACATTTACTGGTTTTGTATTCAAAGAAATTGATTGTCTGACGAGAAAAATTAATGTCTATTCACTATGTGAATTCTGGCATCTCTTTTTGAGGATGAAAAAGAAAAAGGGCTTAACATAGGTATTTCTATTCAAAATAAGATCATAAAGTGAATTGTGTTTTCTGCCACCCAATACTGAACATTGACAATATGTGTTTCCACAGCAGCCAAGGGGAGAGAGCAGGATTCATGCATAGTTCTTTAATTGTTACTTAAATTCACAGTTGATTTTGGGCTTTATCCTATGTTCTTCCCAAGCAAGATGCTTCCCAAACTCCAATACGTGGTACAATTAACTATTTGAAAAGATGCTCATAAAAAAAAAAAAAGTCTATCTTCAACACCTCGTTCTGTGAGAATTCTGTGTGATTTCTGAGAACTCTGAAGCTGTCAAGCATCTCTTCCTTACTCTGCTTTGCCTGATGCAATGCTGTGTGCAATAGCTGCTGCTGTGAATGCATAGTCCTTTTTTAAGGGCAGTGGTATGCACCAAGTATCAGCATTTGTCCTGGTGTCAGAATGGGTCAGTGGTTAGAAGAAAATGCAGCAATCTGACAGACTGGCTAATGGTTAGAAAGCCAGCTGCTGCCTAGGGGATGTTCAAACAGGCTTACAGGCAGACACCTGTGCTTTTGGGATCCGTAGCTGGTGCTATACACCAGCTCCAACGCTAGAAGTTACTTTTTGCTCAGGCAAGTTGCTAAGGTTCTTATGCATCTGGTGCCTCTTATGTAGAAGAAATTGTTGTGTCTAAAGCACTTTTGAGACTCAGAGATGGGAAGTGTGCTTTTCTTGTGCTGCTGATGAGTGGCAATGCAGAAGGCATGTGTCAGTTCTGACCATGGCCACCTAAGTGCTGCTCCCATCTGGCCTTTTGTGTTAAGCAAAGACTGAACCTTAAGCATGGACTAGTTCAGTGTAAATACATACACGCTTATCAAATCCATTGCTGCCTTGTGAGGGATGGTGAGGATTAAAACAGATAACCCTGCCAAACTCCATAATTTTAATGACTCGGGTGGGACTCTGCCTAACAAAGATGAGGTACCACTTTTGTCCCTAAACAAGCCCAAATCTTACCCAGTTCTCCTTACAGAGCAATGTTCATTTTGAAATACTCTATCTTCTCATATTGCCAGCATTTTAGTATTGCAGTTCTGCATGCAAGCAGCCCATTCTCTCCAGATCAGGATAGTGGTGTGCCCAGTTTGTATAGTGTTCCTTCTCATTCATCCTGTGTCACCCCACTCTTCTCTTGTAAAGCATCTCATGGAAGGTCAAAGCACCAGTCTAAGCCTCTCTAAACAAGCTGTAGCAAAATAGGTTTACACAAATCCTTTAAGAATTTAGAAACCTGGGCATCAGCTAAAGCAGACTTAGCCACAAAAAAAAATTCTAATCACAAGCAAAGAAGGGGGAGAGTAGGATTATAACCTCCTGTAACAGGAGTGAAAGAAAATGCTTGAATTATTCAGACCTTGGTTTTAATAAGTCCTGTTGGTTTAGTTAGTTGAATGTATTTGGACTAATTTATAAATAATACTCATTTTTTATTGACTTTGTAAGAATCAGAGTTAAGAAGTAGTAGAGATGCAGAAATGATTTCTCCCATATTTTAATGATGTCCATAGGCAATCTGTTCCTTTAATTGCCCTTTTTACATATTACTGGACTATTTGGAAAAAGTTTATGGATTAATGTTTGCTGGTGTTACAACCAGGATGTATGAAGTTGAAGCATTCAGGGCTAAATAAAACCCAGAATCCCTTCTGCCTGATCTGAATAAATCTCCCAAGTGCCTTGTCTTGTTCAACAGCTTTATGAATTTGAGCAGATGCCTGGTACTTTTATATTGGGAGCATTCCTTCCACTGATCCCAGCTTCTTTCAGTTTGAGTGTTGTAGCTCTGGGACAGAGACCACAACAAGCCAAGCAATTAGAGGAATCATAATAGCCTGTTCCCTCGGGCAACATGAGGACATGAGGACAATGTCATGAATCTGGTCCAAGTCTGTACATGTTTTGTATTTTGCAAGTCTGTACGTTCAAATCTGATGGGTATTTGCAAACAGCTGAGCTTGTTAAATTTACTTGTTTTGTGCAAAATGAAAATTGTTTCAATTGTTTTTTCTGTTTTTCATCCTTTAGAATGGCCATGTCTGTTGCTCAGTGGATCCACAGTGCCTTCAGGAACTGTGACACCAACAACTATCTCTCACAAGCAGTTTCTGGATAAAGAATTTTCCTTCACAGAAATAGACCCTTAAACCAAAAATTGTTCAAAATTAAAGCAAAATTAGGTTGGTTTTGTCTATCTGAAGTGCAGATATGTGATGAACTCGGTTACCTGAATCAGAGTGAAATTTATGGGACTCAAGCTCAGATATGTAAACCTTTGTATGAGGTTAGGCCCAAGTCTTCTGGCTATTTGTCTGTCTGGCATCCTTGTGCAGAATGTTTAGGTTAGTTTAAAGTGACACATTGTAATGCTGTACATAATGATGTCAAGATCTAAAATCAACTAGGAGCTCTTACAGGGTCTTGCAAATCTTTGAGAGTCCAGTGCTCGACCAGATGCAGCAGATTTACAGATATTCATATTTGGAACTGCACAAATGTGTTTGATTGCTTACTGCAGAACTTAGCAGATGTTTGAGTAAAAGGATGAAGCCTTCAGGAATAATGAACCTAGCAGCTAAGATGTGATATGTACAGTATGTGCGCTAAAAAAAAAAAAAAAAGAAGTTATTGTAAAAAAACAAAAAACAAAACAAGAAAAAAAAAAGAAAACCCGTGATGCACAGGCATGGCTTCTTAATGTTTTCTGATGGGAAAAGTCATCAATATTTCCTTGTTTTACTGCACTTACTATTATTTCTTGATTGACTTTGTTCAGTATAAGCTCGTTCTTGTGCAAATTTAAATAAATATTTCTCTTACCTTAAGTTTCTGTTTGTGCCATCTTTCCTTTTCAAGGACTTAGCTTTCACGTGTGCTGTTACTTCTTTGCCAGTATTCCTGAGAATGTGGACAGTACAGGTGAAGTGTTGCCTGTCTAGCTCCTCTACATGTGGGAGCTTATGCCCAGCACAGCCTTATGCCTGTCATGTCTTTGTTAAGGTACACATAAGTAATTTGTCATTACAGTGGATTAAATGGCAAGTTCACATGCCTAAGGATCAGATCCTGTGTACCAGCAGAGTGTTGTCACGCAGAGTCAGTAGAGACCATTTGTGTGTGACTTGGATCTGTTCAGATTTACAGGGGATCTTCTCCAAATTCCTCCTCTCTCCAGCTGCCAAGGGTTTGTTTGTCTTCTGTGAGCTCTGTAGATGTTTTTGCTGTTGTTGTGAAGTATCTTAATGCATGGGGATTACTTCAAAAATGCAAACCCTATTGTCACTACTGTTCTGTTGGGAAAGTAAATAAAGGAGGCTGCTTGACCAAAGCTATGTTATTCTCAAAGAGAAATAAAGAATGAAGTAATACTTACAAATTGCAGGCTGAAAATGCATCATGAACAGTGGAGACACAACAGGAGAGGAGGAAGATTTCCAAGATGACAGCATTCTTTAGATACTACTTTAGTACTCATATCCTTTTCGAAGTGCCTTACTGCTCTTTGGCATCTCTTTTAGGAGTTCATGAAACCTGAAGAGGCAAAACTTCCATAAATATTGCTCTGTGTAATATGAAGTTATAAGGGAAGTCCAAGTTTGTGGTTTTATGAAACAGAATTATTTCCTGCAAACAGATGCTACCTCAGTTTCAAGTGCTGCAGGAGATCAAAGGAAACTCATGCAACCACGTGTTGATCCAACAGGCATTCCCTTGAACCCTCAGTGTCTACTGAGGACTGGATGTTTTTGGATTAGGGCTACAAGAGATGCTAGGCCACCAAATGCTAATAGTCTAAATAAGTCCAAGAAACTAAAAATCGGGGGGAGGGGGGGAAACAAACCCAAATGGATGGATATTTTACATTGAACCAATAAAGTTATGAAGATTTCCAAACCAAATAAAACCTTTTCCTCATCTAGTCCACAAATAAGAGGTATTTAAGGTTGTTTTTTTCTGTTTTGTCCTATTTGTGGCAAGCTGCAATCACAGTTTTTAAAGAAGAGAGTTAACTCCCCAGAAAAATGATGCTTTTTTGCAATGTTTTCTTGCCTGGTAGTCTTTGTCAGAAGGTCATGTTTTCGCCTCAGACTGATGCACATCTCCAGTGGATTTCATGAGCAGCTGCCTGCCTGTTTCTGATAGAAGGTTTAGCAGAAGATGTGTACCCTCTGAGAACTGCACTTGAATTTCATTCAAGAATAGGTACAAAATCGACATAGAAAATGCATGAAGACCAGAGGGTTCTTTTTTTTAAAGAATGAACATTTTTCAAGGGCAGAATCCTTTAGCTCTGCAAACGCTGTACAAAGCTCTGAAGAGAACCACTGGACCTGGTAGAGTAAGTATCTACAGAACATTTTAAGCAACACTGTAAGCATCCCAATTTTGGCAGTGAATAGAAAAGTTGCATGTGAGGCAAGTGTCTCTGTCCTTAATCTGGCTGTCTGCATCCTCTGACTTTGGTTTCAGGGCTATGACAAATATAAGAACTCTAAGGAAAATTATCTCCAAAATGTTTTCTCAATTCTTTTTTCTAATAGAGTAATACTAGTGTTTAATACTAGCTTTTAATCAAAATTGAAATGGTGTATAGATGAAAAACAAACATCCATTTTCTTTTGTTGCCTACCCTGACCTGAGTGTTGAAGGATCTTTCTACTATCATGGGTTGTGAAGCACAGTGCAGTACACTATTAGGCTAAAAAGCCAAAAATTGAGACATAAGGTAATAGCTAAAACTTGAATCTGATCCTTGGAGAGACAGTGTTGCATGTATGTAAAGAGCAGAAGTCATGCTACTGAACAAAGATGGAAGTTTCTACTAAATAAAAAATGAGAGTGGTTTCAGTGAATATTGTCTAATTTATCAATGTTTAAGGTTACTAATCAGTTGGGAGTTCTTCTAAAGGTCACCAAACTCCAAGAAGACATATCAGTGACCCTCATTTTCATTCCTTTTCACTCCCTCTTCCCCATCTCCCTCCTGTTCAGCCCAGCCAGTAATTAGTAGCTCACATTTTCAATTTACCTTGAAAAGTAAATTTAAATATGATTAAAAATTGATGTCTTGTTTCCAAGCCTAAATTATCTGTTAGACAATATAATGTAAAAAACAAACCCCATCAAACAAAAAACAATTCTGAATGATGCAGGTACATTGTGCTCTGTTACTGGCCTTTCGTTATTGATGCAGTGTTTGCAGTATCAAAATTGAATAACTTCCATAGAGGAATTGTCACCTTGCTGCAGAGTAATTGCCCTAATTAATAGACCTACAGATATAATGGTAGAGATATGTTCAGCTATAATGCTGAATTCAGTGCTGGGGTGAAACAGGTTTACAAAATGCAGCAGCATTGTAAAACTGTTGAAACGTTTTTATAGCATGCCTAAAAGTGTGTGTTTATGCAGGGAGGCCTGTAAAAATGCCCTCCTTCATTTCCAGCATAAGATCTTGCCATTAGCTCCACTGGCCTACGGCAGGTTCATCCTGGGTCATCTCAGAGAGGCACAATCTCATGAGCCACATTTGAGCTGGCTTCAAATGCAGGATGTGTATGCAGTAGGATCTCCCCCTTCACAGCTTCTCCAAAGTGAAGAAGGCTCCCAATGCAGCAAATGGCAGTGCTGAGCTCACATGCCCTCTCAACAGGAGGGAACTCCCTTGGTTTCGCAGATAAAAATAGCAGTAACTTTAAAGTAGGGCTCTGCTAGTTATTTTTTAATAGTGTGACTTGCTCACAGGCAAATGCAGTTTAACTTGTCCCCAAAGCAGTTAATAATTTAAGGTAAAAATCACTAGCTAGCTTTTGCCAACTCTATAAAGAAAATGTTTTGGAATAATACAAGTATGAAGGCTAGAACAGCTCTGGCATCTCCTGAGTGGGTGGCCTGTATCTCTTCTTCAGTGCACTGGTAAAAATGCCCACTGCAGTCATATCTTCGAGTCAAGTAACAGTCATATTGACTAAGTCACAATCCTGGCTGTGTCTCCTGCTGCTATTTTAATTTCTAATTAAAGATTAAAAGCTTCTTGTTGATTCAGTATAGTGGCCAAACCTCTGTCCTGGGAGAAAAGGCAAAGTGTACCACTGGTTTTTTGAGTAAGGAGAAGCGTTTCTGAGAGGGCCTGAAAAGAAAAAGGTGATGTTAAAAACTGGTTTTCATTTCTGTGGCTGTTAATCAGCCTTGTGAATGGCCACTAGCATGTCAGTGTATTTCACTTTTTTTTCTTTTTGACAGTAAGTTTCTAATGCAAAATGATAAAAATAAAAAAATCAACTGTTGAAATCAATTACTCATCTAGGTCTGCATTAATCAGTGTGTTCTTATTTTCAGAGTTTATATAGTCTGTAAAATACCAAACAGGTATTGTTTACTATATAAGGCGATTTACAACCCTATATCCTACTAATGTATTCATGGATTTTTTCTATAACTTCCAACTTTAACTGCCACTAACCATAACGATCTATTGATCCCATGATTTTCATCCATAAGATAGCCAAACGGTAATTATGCTTAATCTCAAAATTTGTTTTTTTCAGTAATCTCATGTTGCCATTTAAGACTTCAAATGTTAACTCTCAGTATGTCATTTATGTATCACCAGTATTGCTTGGAGTTATAAAATTAAATTATTTAAGGGATTTTTTTTTAGGACTGAGTCGTATATGAAAACCAGAATAACTAGAATTGCATCACTACAGGTAGAGAGAATCCATCTCAATAGAACAACAGAAAAAAAGTAGACTCCAATGCAATTTCATGGTGGGGAAAGAAATTTCATAGTGGGAAGAGGCAACAAAACAAAAAACCCCAATTCCACTGATGTTAACTTGGTCCTGTCGTCTTTTAAAGACTGCTGATCTGAACAAGAAGAGGGATGCAGCCTTGTGCATGCTTACCTCAGTTTTTACAAGAAGCTCCTCAGCTGATGCTGCTTTTGAATATTTCATCAGACTGACTGAACCACAGCCTTTTCCTATTTATTTTCTTAGTGCCTTTGGAGAAAATGTAAAAGTGCCGAAAAAGGCCAATGCAGGATGGGTCTGGCCCCCTTTGAAGCAGGCGCTGTATCACAGCTGGAGCATCCTGTCCAAGGCAGCGTCAGGCACCAGCCAGCCAGGATGGGGGGAATACCACTCTACCTAAAGGTGTAATCCTGTTGTTTTTATCAGCTATGATAGTAGTTGGGTGCTCTATGAGCTGTGACCAGAATGACGCAGCTCTTACTGATTCCTCTTGCAACCTTGCAAGGCAAAGCCTTCCCTTTAGGCTGCTGTATGTGGATTTTGCAAGTCACAAAGTGGTTTGTCAGTGCAAAGAGACACAGGGGTGGGATTGGTGCTGTCCCAAGAGCTCCCATATCACCCCAACATGTGCAACTCACAGCTCAGGAAAGGCAAGGTCTGTCTTCAAGTCAGGAAAAAAATGTCCTTAGTGTCTGGCAAGAAGCTAGGCCCTTTAGTTGCTTTCCAAGGCAAAATGCTTGTATTCACCTCATTCACACTGGACAAACTGTGAGTGCTCACAAACACACCTCAAAATACAATCCTCTCCCTGCTTTGCTGTTTCATTATCATGCAGCTCTGCAGAAGTTACCCCAGTCAACCGAGGGCTAGCCCCAAGCCATGGCCAGCTTCCCCACCACAGGACCTCTGCGGGGAGATGCCTGTGGATGCAGCTTTGCAGCTGGTGCTTGCATGGCCTGGACTGGGCAGCTCCTCTTCCCCTGCCCAGATGGGTCAGGCTGGTGATGAATGGATGTCAAAGTCAGTTAATGAAGATGGTGTTAAAATTTGGCCTTGCAGACACTGCTGGTGACAAGCTGAGAGGATAATACTGATATTACTTAAACGATCTTTTAAAAATCGTCCTCTTTTTATATTTTAAATTTCCATTGAGTAATAATTACATTTGATGGGCCCTGATGCTCCTTTGAAGAACACAGCAGGTGAGGAAGAAATTATTCTTTCCTCGCTTAGTAAGCTTGAGAGGCTGCTCAGCTGCTGTTGCCTTCTAAGGAAAGAGAAATGCAACCCAGCAGAAACACACGTTGCACACTGACCAGTGTGTGACACTGCCTGCCTGCTCTAGGCAGCCTCAAGCCTCAGCAGAAAGAACACTTTTCTTTTAACATCCCTGTCACAATAATGGAAATTATATGGTGTTGTTCCCACCCTCATCTCCTCTGTGGCTGCCAGTATCAGTACCTGGCAGATCACTTTCAGTGTTGGCCTCTGTCTGCATGGCTCCCTGTCTTGAGTTACAGTATGTAACCAGAAATGTTTATTCTATTTTCCATCTGTTGAAACTGGCTGGGGAGGTGTTTTCTTTCTCTCTTGTATAACCCCCATAACTCCAGGGAGGAGGGGGCAGGGGCCTGCTGTTAATGGGCAAGCTGCCAAAACCAAGTAAAGCAATGTTCTTTATCTCTTCCAATGGCCCATCCTCCCTCCGGGGTGTATCTTCTGTTAATGGGTCATTAAGGCTCACCACCTGACTGATAACATTACATCATCCCATTGTGAGATGCTCCACCCAGTGGGAGGAGCCAAGCAGTCTTACCTAAATAAAAAATAACACTCTGAAACACCAAGGCAGCCTGGTTTTCAGCAGATTACATAGGAAGACTGGTCCCATCTCACCACCACTGGACCTTTCTACAGGATCATCTCTACTCCAATAGAACCACAGCTGTTAATACAGTAGGATTTATTCAGATTGCTTCCAACACCTTGACCAAGAGGGTATCAGGTCATATTTCTGATTCTGTCACAGTTTCTAGCATTTTTGTTTGCTTGCTTGCTTGCCGGGTTTTTTGTTTGTTTTTGGTTTTTGTTTTGGTTTGGTTTTTGTTGGGTTTTTTTTGGGGGGGGTGGGGGGGGTTGGGTATGGTTTGGTTTAGGTTTTTTGTTTGTTGGTTGGTTTTTGTGGGCTTTTTTGGGTTTGGTTTGGATTTTTTTGTACTACATTTGTACTTTTAATATTCCTAGTAAAAAACTATTTTTCTTATTCCCTTATCTTTGCTTGAAAGCTCCTAATTTCAAAATTATAATGATTTAGAGGGAGGAGGTTTACATTCTCCATTCCAAGGAAAGCCCCAGCTTTCCCTAGCACATACCTGTCTTTCCAAACCAAGAAACTCCCATAAAAGATGATGTTATTCTCTCCCCTTTTCAAACTTTCTTACATGGAAAGTATCACTGAATGGGCTAGAAATCACACATGTTGGTGTAGAGATTTTAGCCAGTGTTAACCATCCCTTTAGGAAAACTAAATATATGATTCCTGCTGTGCTTATTACGTCTTGCTGATATACTGTACAACAAAAGTCATTGAATTTGGGTAAATATTGGAGTCAGATTCTTATTTGAGTCCCAGTTTTCACACTTCAGGGTCATCCATGTTTTCTACTGCTCTGGTAATTGAACCATACTGAGTAAGTGATTGCTGAAATTCTAATTAACTTTGTTTTCTTTTTGAATGAGGATTAAAGCAAACCAAGAATCTGCTTCTGGATTTTTTTTATAGAAGCAGCTTCCAAAATCTGCAGCCCAGAAAGCCAGTTTGCATCCTCACAATTACAGGTCTAATTTCTTGAATCTTCTTACACCAAAATTTAAAATGCTTCATCAAGTCCCAAAAAAGCTATGGATGTTCAGATATTTATATAGCCTATTCAAGTGATATTTTTGTTTCTTATATAGCAAGTTTTTGTTATTTGTGTAGCTTTTGAGTGATTTGTGCATGCTTCATGTATTTGAATTGCTTTTTGTGGGTAATATCCTTTTGCACATAAAGCTTCTCAGCTGTTGAATTTGAATTTTTTTCAGCTATTAGAGTTTAGGGTTCATATACAAAATGTATTCTTGAAAAATATACTCCTGGTCAGCAAAAGAAAATCCTACAGAGAGATGAATTTGGCCCAATACACATAATAGTGAAGGCAAAACTGTGCTTGATCTAGTATTTGAAATTGGTTTTGTGTTTTATTGTGTTCTTCAGCTGTGTTCCAGCAGGTTTGCAATCATCTATTTTATAAGTATAAACCTGGATTCTAAACAATCAATGAGTACAAGGTCAACTGCAGCCATTGCTTGCCTGATGTGAATCAAAACTTAAGAAACGTGGACATTTGTAAGAAAATAGAGAAGCAGAGATTTCACTGTCACCAAAATGCTTTTCATGTTCCAAAATAAATATATGAAATGGTTTTGAGTGAATTAGGTAATAATTTTTTTGCCAGCTTTTTAGAGCAAAATCAGGGAAAACAGAGCTGAATTTATAGTGTATTTACTGAGTACTGTACTGGTCTACACCAGAAAATCCTGAGATGGCACTGACTGAATAGTGCAGATAATGCTCAGTGGTTAAAAAACTTTCTCAGGGTAAAAAAGTTTCTTTGAATGAAAAACTCCTGGTGCTGAGCTTCAGACAAATTGCACGACTGATTAAAGGCACCTGAACATGATGAGGTGATGGCAGCGGAGCAGTTTAGGGATGCTGCTGTCCCCTTCTTTGCTCAGGTACAGCTGACTCCTCTTCAGGCCTCCTTACAGTGGGCTTGGGACAGGCACATGACAGGTGCTGTGCTATGGCTCAAAGTCTTCAGGAGGGGGTCACGGCTTCTGGTTGTGTAGCCACATCCTCTGTACTGGTTTGGGACAAAAACACCTAGTTCTGACAAAGTCTCCTGCCATGGAGATGTGGTGGCAGAAGGAGAGTTGGCACAGATGCTGGCAACTGGTAACTTGCTGTCTTGAGGGGCAATGACCTCTAACCAAGGAGACACCAACAGACATCAGAGAGTTGAACCAAGACTGAGAGAAGTGGAGATTTTCCCTCATATTACAACCTGTCTTAAGATTTGATTATTTTCTTTTTTGGAGAGAGGATCTCTAATAAGAGAAGAAGGATCTCGCATCAGTGTGCCCCCTGAATAAAGGTGGAAACAGACCATATGCTCAAGTCTATAACAAGGATTTTATTTAATTATAAATGTGAGGCAGAGGTAGAAAGAAATAGGAAAAAAGCAGGGGGTGGAGAGAAAGAGAGTGACAGAGACAGATTAAGAATAGAAAGGTATCATGACCCATGGATCCAGTAGGTGTCCTGTTGGTTCTCTCTGGTCTTCTGGTCCTCTTGGTCATGGAGGTCCCATGAAACATGGAGTTCAATATGTTCAACTGTATGTGGGAAAAATCTATGTACCTCCCCTAGAGTGGGTTATATTTACAGTCTTTTGAAACACCGTGGGTCATGTGCAGCCCTCTGGTGGAAGACATTCAGTCTCTCACAGACCCAGACCCTGAAATATTTATTCACGTCCTAAATGAAAGAATGCTACCAACCTCTTGTTTTTAGTATGGTTGGAGCACTTACACATCATATCTGGCACAGTGCACATGTGGTCTTCCATCACCTTCTCCACTGGGATGAAGTTCTAAGAGGCTATAAATACAAATAAACCTAAAATTATGACAGTGGGAAATACATTTGGCCTATTTTGTTTGACTGGGGAAAAAGAAAATAAGTCAAATGTGTCTTAAATATATTCTGGTTTCCGAGGGGAAACTTGGCTAGTAATGTCAGGAAGGCCCTGTCTGTGTCTCTTGAAGTATCCTAAAGGAAAGGATCCATTTGATGTGGGGCAGCTTTTCAAAGAGTGCACAGTTAGGAGCAGTGATGTAAAAAATTACAGACACAAAGAACAAGCCTTGCAGACACATGACCAAAATACCACGGCTGTGACAGTCATGGGTCTGGGTGGTCCAGCTGTGTGCCTTGGTGTCCCTAATTACAGATGCAACCTGTTGGTTTATCTTCAAGAAGATTTCTTTCAGAGTGGTTCTCTGATAAATGTCTGCTTGCTTGTTAACATAGCTGACATGTCCTAACTCTGCTAAGTTATGCGGCCTCAGTTAATTCTCATCCTTTTTAGTTCATAGGCCGAAGTTCAAATGGAACAATTTTTTGATCCTGCTTGTATGGCTGCGTACACTGTCCCTCCTTTATAGTCAGAATAATAGCTTCAAACCCAGAAAAAAAACCCAAACTCTGAAACAGCAGAAAGCTAATTTACATTTATTCTGGGGCAGAACTTCTTTTGAACTCTGAATATAATTTCTTCTTCTTAATCACTTGTACATTTATCTCTACAGTACAGTAGTAGTTCCTCAAATCTATATTGTTTTCCTACTAGGTGTATGCTAGAATTATACATATGTACCCCACTAAAACAGCAAACATATTTTTTCAATGTATTTAAAGAAAATAGATATGTAAGTCACTGGACAATACATGTTGTGAGAATTGGCAATGTTTTTGATATGGGACAATGACATAATGTGCCCAACCAAAGCCTGTCTTTAAAGAACTGCATTTATCATGGCCTGAATTTCTAAGGTTTATATCAGAAAATGTTTAGCCTGAAGAAATGCATAGAAAGAGAGAATTCATTTTTCTGAAATGTTTGCTGCAGCACTGTAAATTTTCTGAGAGCAGTAATGGCAGTAATTAATCAGGTGAATGTTTGATTTCAAGGGCTCCTTGGGAAGATCTAGAATTACTCACCTGAACAGAAGCTGTACACAGATGACCTGTGTTGCAGTTGCATGTCTCAGTGCTCTTCTGGGGTGGAGGAGACTGGAGTGTGAGACAATTCTCTGTTTCCTTCTTCATTTGCCCAGGAAATAAGTGACCAACCATTGCCTCCTTCATGTTTCTGGTCCCATTCTCACCTTTTCCTTTTCCCTATGCTTCTTTTTAGCCTGATTTTTAAAAAGCCATCTCTCCTCCCAGCTAAATGCCATAGCGTAGAGCTGAGCTGTGCTGTCTCTACTCAGTCTTCTTTTTCCCAAGACACGTGCATTCCTGGATGTCCAGTTACTGCAAGGCATGTGTTGGACAAGAGGAAGGACCTCCCAATAATGTACCCTCCCCCAAGCCCTGCAGCTGGACTTTCAAATGTCCTTTGAAATGCCCACTTCTCCTCCCTGCCGGGGGATTTTCAAATATCCTTTAGTGAGTGCCTCTGAGGAGACAGCAAGCTGAATACCACAGACCAAGGGCCCTGTGTCAAGTGTCGTTCAGGACTGCCAATGCATACAGATTCAGAGCAAATCAAATAGCAGAATAGCACTTGATAAAGCACTTGCCATTTTAATTTATGGACTGCTAAATTTTTATTTTTTTTAAATACTGTTTTACAGAAAAGTCACAATCATTTAGTAAATAATTTCTCATTTAAAAAATCTACATGGGATATAATCTTAGCATCATTTATACCTTACTGAGTAACTTTTACTTACTGGACAAAACAGTCTTTTGTTAACATCCATGAAACTTCAAAAATGTCCTAATAGTCACTGGATAGCTCTCATTTTATTCCCAACCTACATTAGAGACAAATTCAGAATTACAGGGAAAGCATTAATAAAAAATTGACACTGAAGACTACAAGGACTGTTGCAAAGTGCATATCCTAGTATGCATCAAGAGCTAACAACATAAAAAATTCTATACAATTCATGCCTAATATAGTGTGGTTTGATTTTTCAAAAATAACAATGTATTTTTCACTTGGCCTAAAATTTTCTCCATAAATAATAAACCATTAGAAAGCACTAGATCAGTGCAGATGAGCAGAATCAGTGGCTTCATGGTATTTTTTTGCTAGAGTCCCTCCCATGTTTAGGTAGTGACAGGTAGATAAGGAACCTGGTCCTCCCTTTCTGATGACAAGTTATTTATATTGACATGGAAGACTTAAAGCCAGTGATAGAACTGCAGAGGACATGAACTCACAGGCAGCTCAAGTGACTGCCAATTCAAGCAGCCAATTCTGCATCATGATTAAAACAAAGAAACTCATTCTCTTCACTTCTGTGTGAAGCACTTCTCACCTTTCTTTGAGGACCATTAGCGGGACAGAAAAATAAACCAATAACTCATCTGGGGCATTTTTCCTCTTCACTTTTCCTTTCCCCACTCTTGTTTTCCTGTGTTCCTGAAGTTTATCTGCTGAGGTTCCTGGCCCTGTGTGCTCAGTGTTTTCACTCATTTGTCTTGCATGGCTTTCAGGTTCTCTGACCACTAAAACCAAACCAAACCAAATTTAACCAAACAAGTCACTGAGGAATATCTGGAAAAAGCAACAGAGCTGTTAAAAGAGACTGTACATTGCACAAATGAGAGGCCATTTAGAAGAACATGAGTTCTTCTTCATAAGCAAGAGTGGCTCACTTTCCATGTAGTGGCATGCTTTCGAGCTTCTCTCTTGCCTCCCAATTATATGCTTGTCAAAGATAGAGCCAGAAGGTCACAACCACTTTACTCTCCCCACTGTACAAATCAGCCGATAAAAACTTCTACTTCTTAGTGTATTTCAATTATTTATGATAGTTGGTTTGAAAAAATGCACTTCTAGGCCTGAATCTGTAAGCTAAAAGGGAAAAAAATAGCCTGACAACTCATTTGAACTGGGAAACACCACACCGGAAAATAGAAATACTCCTAGTATGCCTTTGTTGGACAGCAAGTCATGGGGAACATAAAGCTTCTGGTTTTCATTACATTGTTCAAAGTGCTCATTTGAAACAAAGCCATCCTGATATAATTCCTAATATTCTATTTGGAAGTACAGCTGAGACACATGCAAACACATGCTTATCTCCCAAGCAAATAGGGTGGGTTTAACTTGCCAGACTAGATGTGCTAGACAACTCAGTAACTAGCTCCTGCTGAAGCCTTGATGGGAGCCAAAACAAGCATGTCTGACCTGGTTGTATATACTTGGAAGATGCCTGTGAGAATTTCTCAAAAGCAAGGTTTGGAGTAAACCAATTCCTCTTAGAGAGTTCTGAGTCTGGCAGCCCCAGAGTGAGGAACCTGCCACAGCTCCCTGCCTCCACACCATGATCCATGCACCCCACTCCCAGAGCCATTCCTCTTGCCCCAGGCCAAGTGCTTCACTTGACTGCTGTTCTGTTTTGGTGCTGGTCAAGGTCAAGCACTGATAACACACCCTCATTGTGCTCTATACTGGTTCACCCTTGGCACTCAGGCTTTGTGCTCTTGGCTCTGTGGATATGAGCCTTTCATGGGCAGAGGTCCCTGTGGTAACAGGATGAGTTGGCCAGGGAGGTACTGGTGTTCCCCAAGCTGTGGTGTTCCTTGAGAGTGTGCATGCAGCTGTTGTCACGTAATCCCATACTCTCTGTCCTCTCCTGTTCATGAGCCCACTAGATGACTGTTGGCTCAGAGGGACTTCCAGTTGGATCTCACATGGCTATTGTCGCTAGAAGCACTGTGGGACTCTGGATTAAAATGCTCCCATCAGAAGTCAGTTGTAATAAACTCTGTAATGCCAAAGAATGCCACTGAAAATGAACCAGAAAAGAAATTCTTATGAACCTCTCATTGATATAATTTTAAGTGAATTTTTAAGGAAGAATGAATGTGTTTCCATAGAAGGAAGCAAGTGTCGGGTCCTGTGAAACTCCAGGACAGAACAGGTTGTAGCTTAACAGTTGTTCTCTCCTGAACAGCAAAACAGAGTAGAAGGGCAATTCATCAAAGTAGGCATACAGTGTTTTGGACACAGTATTTCAGGTAAAACATGCAGCAGATCTATTCTTCTGTTCCTGGGAAAGCCCTCACTCCTCCTTGGCTTTGGAAGGACCCACTTACAAAAAATAAACCTGACTGTACAGTCCAGCTACGAAGGACCTCATTCGTAATGCCTGTCTGCAAACCACTGATGAGTTGAGTGGATGTTCCCAGGGTGACATGGGCACAGGAAGTCCCTACCTGCATTCATGGAGTTCAGACCCAGTTTGAACCAGCAGGAAACCTGCATGGGAAAGCACAGGGTTTGAAAGGATGGTGGGCTTTTTGACCTTTTTACAGGGGATGTCCATACTGTGCGCAGGGGGTACCCACAGCCCCTGGTTAGCCAGCATATGCCCCAGGATGGGGTACAGGGCCCTGAACAGAAATGAAGGGCACAAAGAAGGGAGTTTCATCCACTCCATGTTATCAGCTTAGTGCTGGTCAGGGTTGGACTCCATCTCTCACGTTTTCTTCACATTAGTTACATGTACAGATGATGAGGCTTGTTCCTTAAGCTTTCATTGTGAGGGTTGTTTATGCAAATTGCTGGACTTGTTTTTTCATATTTTATCTCCTCCCATATAATTGCAGAGTCAGGATCACTCTGCATTTATGATTGGGTTTTTTTGGGGGGGAAATATCAAGGAAGGTTCCCCCTTTTGACCTGGCTTGCTCCAAAACAACTCCCAGAAAGCCTCTTGTCAGGAAGAGCATGGTGTTCTCCACGGTGCTGTGAGCAGAGTGGCTCCCTGCCTGCCACCCGTGGGCACCTGTGCCTTTCACCGAGGTGTCCTGCTGGGCCTTTGTCCTCCTCACTGGCAACACTTTGGGAAACTGAAAAAGGCCTATTTATCCCCTTGCTCATTTAAATGCAGACAGGCTAATACTGCAGCTATTTAAAGTAATGGCAGTCAGCAGAACAGATGCTTAGGACGTGAGTGCTGGACTATCATTAAAAGATATGGTCTGTGATTAAAAGATGTTTTTCCTATGGGAAACTGCAGCCCTCTGGAACTTTCTTGGCTTATTAAGAAAGTTTTGAGCTACCACATCTCTCTAGCAGAGATAAAATAATGCAAACTCGCTACTGATGCCAGGAGCATGGTGTTCTCATTCCCGCTGTTGTTTCTGGATCTTCAGACTAATCTGTTCTGATTCTTATAGCTAAGTGACTTTGAGTAGAAAGAATGAAGCACCTTATGTTCTTATATATTAAGATCTTAATTTCTTGTAAGTACATACAGGTACTCTTTACCCTCTAAATATATATAATTAATATAATATAATATAATATAATATAATATAATATAATATAATATAATATATGTCATAATATAATATAATGTAATGTAATGCAATATATAATAAATTATATTTTCCACTCTGAGTTGCTCTTGTACACTATTTTCTAGATAAGAGATCATTTTGGGTGCTTAGATTAATAATTTCAAGCATACAGAATGGATTTGGCTGCACACATTTCCTCGAAATGAGCAGCAATTGTGTCTCTAATCTAATGGAGTGATTCTGAAAAATTGCACACTTAACAGCTTATTTTTAACAAAGGAATTATTTTGTTTCAGGAACAAATCCTCTGTAGCATGTCAAGCCACAACATGCAAGCCAGTTCCTAACTACATCAATTCTCACCAGAAGCAAGTCTAGAAGTATGTGTTCTACATTTCTTTGGTTAATAATGTGAATCAAGTTTTATTTGGTAAATAAAAAGATACGTGTTGCAAAAGTTTTCCAACATCTCATTTAGAGTGTAATAAACTGTGTTGTTTGCTAGCCTTGTGGCTCCTGTTAGTTTCTGATCGTATGGCATCAGAAAAATCAATATCTCATTTCTCACATCGGCCAGATGGATAGGCCAGGCAAAGGCTTCAGCCAAGCCTTTGTGCCATTCTGACAGGGGAAAAAACATGTTTTCCCTATTTCAAGCTCTACTGTTTACAAGCAGCTATTGACAGCTTTGCAGTACTTTCTCTCAGAAAGATCTATCACGGTAGAACTTTAAAGTCTTGCTGGCTCGGCTATATTTCTTATACCTCCTCACTTACCAAGTACAGCTATAAATCCTTAAAGTGGTTACTTTTGCATGTGCTCACTAAATGTTGAGATTAGCCACATAGTAAAGTGTTCTGAATTTACGATCAGCCTGACTTATACTGATCCTTCCAAAAAAAGGTGTCAGGAGATTTTGGCTTACAAAAACCTGGCAAGTACACTGCCATGCCTGCTAATGAAATTAGTTTCCCTGCATGGCTGTATGGCACAGCTCTTTATATCTGTTGCAAAACAAGTTGGTGGAGAACCAACTGGCAGTAGAAAAGGTTTGCTTTTCTGCTCTGTGGATGTCACAGTACACATTAATAAAGGGTAACTTATAATACCACGACTTGGGAGAATACTAATATTCATATAAAGAGTATTTTCAAAATTAGAAGAGAAATGAAAAAGGTTATATTTTGAAATTCATTGACTAAATTTAAAATATTATTAGTGAAAGCACTGGGGTTTTTTTCCTTTTATGCACAATATATCATAATCACATCCAAATGAGAGTATTTATTAACCATAAAACAGACTTGTGGTTGCCAAGTGAATTATGCAATATACAGGAATATCAAATAAGAATTACTCATTTAGCTCATTTAGTAGCGGTTCTACTCATAGTGCTTATTGCACATTATTTTTTTCCACAGACACAATGCTTGTCAAAATAAAACCCCTGAAATTATTTTCTCTCTCTATTAACAGTGGCTGAGCGTAAGAAAAGTTCTCCACAACAGTTTCTTCACAGTTTTGTCACTGCATATGACATGGTTGTAAAGTTGGCTTCAAGAAAGCCAGTGCTGGCATTTAGTGAATCTAAAGCACTATCAGTATAGCAATAGTAATGGTAATTCCCATGTAATACAAGAAATTTAAAATTCCAATGAAGGTACTCCATTTCCCACATGTCACCCTCAGGAGAGCTACAGAGGCAGCTCAACTCACAAAGGGAATTTGTGTGCAAATTCAAACCCTTCACAGACTGGCGGAAAGCAGCAGAATACAAACCAGACCTGTGTAATACTTTTATATTAATCCTCTTAAAATGCCCACCAGTCTGAGTTCTGTGATGAAAGAGAACCTCAGTTTGGGTCTTCCCTCTGCTTTGGCACATGCAGTTCCCTCGGACCTGGAGATGTCTGGGGAAGCCAGCCCATGTGCAGACCCAGAGTGACAACAGCCCCCTGGGCTGAGCCTGGTCACTCCAGGGCCTCGTCAACACAACCCTACATTGTGTGCTTTATTGAAGTGCCACTCTGTAAGATCAGGGGTGTTGCCCTTCATTTCCCATTGAGTTTTTAGGTCCAAAATGTTAAACTGGGAACAGGAAACTCAAACACAAAGCAGTATTCCTGTGACTCTCAAAGAATGAAACCAGGAGCAAACAATGCCACAGTCTTCTCTGCTGGCTGCACAAAACTATGAAACATAGTGGGACTGCATAAAGATTCTGAAATGACTGAGAGAAAGTTATGGGATCCAATCTAGGTTTGTGAAATTAAGTATAGCGAAGTATGGATCCATTTTCCTTCTAATTGTTACTTCTGAAATGCAGCTGATTCAGAAGAAAGGCTCTCTTTTGTTTGATATCAGTTGAAAGCTCAAAATCAACGACACAATACATAAACACAGGCAAAGAGTGAATATAATGTTCTCTACTGTACTTTTTGACGCTTACTTCTGTTAAGCATGAACCGTACTGTTCTTCTGGAAATGAAATTTAAAGATCATTTTGTCAAAGACATCACAGAGTGTAAAGAAACAACATTTGCACAACTCATTTTTAGCTGGTCTAACTTCAAGGCAGAAATCAGAGTTAAGAAAGGAAAATAAAACATGACATGAAAGCAATGCTTCCTCCTTTTCTTGATGATTGCATGCTCAGATTGCACTTAAAATTCCTGGGGGATGTACAGTTTGAGATGAAATATTGGTTTGGTGTAACGGCAGCATGGGGATCACAGCTATAAGCTATTTCTGTAAATTATAAATCAATGTCTGAGCACCAAACCATGGGAGTCTAGCATTCAATTCATATTCATTTAATCACTAATTATAATTTGTTGACTTGACAATGCATCATCACTCATGCAAGAAGCTATAACCTATTTTTTTCATCCATAACCACACAACTTGCGCACGAGACAATGACTCCTGAAAACTGTCAAGCATAAATATGGAAAAAGCTATTTTTGTTATTGGTAATTCTGTACCCAGTAGAGAAACTGTTTCTTCTCACTGCAGCTCAGGGCACTGAACAGATCTTTTCCCAAAAAGTTTATCTTTAAACAAGGCAAGGCAAGCAGAGATTCTGAGAATGAGATTCAACAGCCAAGAATTGAGACTGAGTGACAGTTTGCAGTCAGCATGTTAATTCAATTCTTTATTTTCTTAAAAGAAGAAACACCTGAAAACACTGTAAGTGAGGATGGGGTACCAAGGCTGTGAAAGAGAATCTTGACACCCTTGTAACAAGTGACTAATTAGCATGGAGGAGGAAATACTTAAACTTCATTGTGCTTCTTTGATTTGCTTCCTAAACTGTTGGCCGTCTTGATCAGTTACTTTTCAGCATTTCTTAGCATGTGCCCTCCTCCTCAACCTGCAGCTGAGAACATTTCCTTTGGAATTGGGTCCTGCAGAACATGCGCCAGCGCTTTTTCTAACTGAACTCACAACTCTTCAGTTGCTCACAGATGTCACTTGGGATCAGCCACAGACATGATCCTCACCGCAGCCCTTGCTGGAGCTGTCTTTATCCCTGCTCCTCTGGCTGAAAATTTCTTTTTGATCTCCTATGCTGCACTCTTTTTCTTCCTTTCCCACATCTACCTGCACCCAAGCATGGCACACTATTCTGAGCTGGTCTATCTCAAATCACTTTTGCAGTGTTTTGGGGTGGGTTTTTTTGAAGGAATGTGTTTCCCATTAACTTTATTGCAGCAGCTCCAGCTAGGTGGAATCACTCTGATACAACAAAGAGGAGCTCAGGAGACAAAATAGGCTGAGCTTCATCTCAGTACCTTGCCTTTAGCTATGCTCACCAAAGCCTCACTACACGACAATAAAATCTTGCTAATCATACTGCACTGAGGAGCAAGATCGATACTGCCAGCAGCAGCCTTCCCAGATGATGTGAGCCAACTGTGTGCAGCCAGCATGGTGACATCTCTGGGCACTGTGGGCTGTGGAGGCGATTTGTGGGTGTGTTCTCACTGGTAGAGAGTCAGAGAGTGGGGCTGCAGAAGATGACCTTGCAACTCAACCTTAGGACCTCAGCAGCACCAGCTTCCACTCTTCCCTTACATTGACAGTGAGAGCAACTAACTTGATGCTGAGACTGAGGAGCATTTGGCTGGCTCCAGAACAGATGGCCAACTGGTTCTGAATCTCATGAGTACCCTGGTGGACTATGTCATTAAGTTGGACCTGTAGGGAAGAGGTTTCCTGAGGTGGCTTGAGGAGGGTAATCCTGAGCTGGACTATGACAAGAATATGGCTTGCACCAACTAGGCTGTCTACATCTCCAAAGCTAGGAATTTCCACAGAGGGTGAAACACTGGAGTCAGGTGCTGGCTAACTGAACAGCATCTTTGCACTGAAGACTAGGAGATGTGAGGTCAGAATTTTTCCAGTGCGGAAAGTCTTCCTTTGCCAGTGTCCATGTGGTCTGTTTTTGTCCTTCTCACATACATTCTCCTTCTCACATACATCATATGGCAAACCAGGGCTTTGCAATGATCAGTCAGCCATGTTGTACAGAAAGCAGTATTTGACAGTGAGAGTACTTCCCCATGAGCAGTGTCTGTGAAGTGAACATTTGTTGCACAGAAACCTACAATAACCTTTCTAGCAGCAGGTAGGAAAGTTTCAGTCACAAGCAGATCACTGAAACATTCTTTGGTCATCTAAAATGCTTTGCCATTCTTGAGCAGCATCTCAGTAAGTATCCATCAGGTATATAAGCTTTGATTTATTTGCAACTACAGTAAAGGCATTATTAGAGTTACTTCTGCATCTGTACCAAGAGAGAAGGAAAGTGTCAGACAAACACTGAAAACACCTGTAAAAGTGTGATAATTTCACTGAATTGCAGAATCACTAAGTGGTTTAGGTTGGTTGCAGATTTTCTGGTCCAACTCCCTGCTCAAGCAGGGATATGTAAAACCTGTTGCCCAGGACCATATCCCGATGCCTTCTAAATTTCTAAAAGGAGACTCTACCAACTTCCTGAGCAACCTGTTACACAGTGAAAAACTGTTTCCTGACATTCAGAGGGAACCTCCTGTGTTTCAATTTGTTCTTATTGTCTCCTATCTTGCCACTGAAAAGAGCCTAATTCTATCATCTTTGCACCTTCCCTTCAGACACTATACACCATCATGCATACACATAAATCCAGAGCTAACTATGAAAATGTACAAATGAAATAAAAAGAGTGAAGTCAGTGGGATGTAACAGTAGGGTGTAAGACAGTGGATTATTCCAGGAGATGCTAAAGCAAGTAGAAGCCTCCTAGAAGGTGTACTCTGCTTTCTCAGCTTCTCTTTTTTATGGAGGGAGAGACTGAAATGTAATGGTTAATGGGTCAAACAATCAGCCACTTGCAAAAGCAGGGGTGCTTTGCTGTCAATGTGCAGGGTAATAACCCAGGTGCAGAGGGGATGAGCACCAGAGCATGACCACAACAAATCACATTTTGTCTATCAAAAACCAGAGTTTTGAGCCAGGTAAGGGAAGAGGTTGTCAAAATGCATATCCTGCCAGGTGTAATAGTGCTTTTAATCATGTCCTCCCTTACACAACTGGCTCACGTATGAAAAGTTCCCTCTGGGGAAGGGAATCAGGACATTGACACATAGGCCTGAAGGTATTCATCCCTTTTGAGGGGGCTTAACTGGCTAACAATACTGGTGTGACAGGCAGCTGTCATGTCTTAGAAGGTGTCAAGATCTCTGAAGCACCCACAGATTCATTTCTTGGGGCCTTCCATCAGAGACCTTCCATCAGAGACACATGATCCACAGTGTTGCATCAGACAGTGTTGAACTCCCTGTTGTGCAGGTGAGGTGCATGGGCGTTCCCACCTATAATTGAACATATATTAACCCACTGAACTTTGTGTTTCACAGGCTTCCCCCATCCCCAACCTCAGCTGGATCAAGACTGTGACCATTGCTTTGACCAAGGGACATCTAAATTTCAACCATCAACTCTCATCACTGGATCCATGGGTACTAATATCTTTCTAGTCATCTCTTCTTTCTCTTTCTTTTCTTTCTTTCTCTCTTTATTCTCCTAACTTCTCAAAATATTGTAAGCCAGATTTTAAAAAGTTCCAGTCAATTCCTTGTTGTGTCTGGGTAAGGTTAAAGTTGGTTAAGTTTAAGTTTGCTGAGTTAAAGTTTGTGAAGTGCCTTACATACTCTGGATGCCATTTTAAAATTTGCCAGGTACCTTTCTCTACCATAATAGCTGTCCTGGGTTGTAGCATAGGATGTATTCTATCACCATCTTCATGAACTGATGAATCCAATTGTTGGAGCAGTGTCTTCCCAGGTCCTCCTCCCTCTGGGGTGCCTTCTGTTAATGGCCCATCAGTGCCTTGTGCATGACTCATAGATAACTCCCTCCGGGAGCTCTCTCTCTCTTTAATGGGCCATCAAAGACCTCCTGTATGACTCATCATCCCATTGTGAGATGCTCCACCCAGGGGGAGGAGCCAAGCATTCTCACCTGGATACAAGCTGGGATTTGTAGAAGCAGCTCTTACCCACTGGATTCCCAGAGGACCAGAGCTGCCAGACCTTTCTACAAGATCACTGCTTCAGGAAGACCACCTCGCCTGGACTGCTTCTACCACCCTGCTCAGGTTGTATTCTGACTCTGTCAGTGGTCTTTTTGTATTATTGCATTTATTTTACTTTACCTTTTTTCCCCCCCTTTTCTTCTCATTAAATTGTATTTCTGATGTGGAGTCTCTCACTCGGTTTGCTTTCAAACCACTACAATAGTCTAAAGTCTACAGGTAAATGTTATGGAGCCTCCTGAGAGTTTTGTTGTTTTTCCCACATATCACCCAGAGTGAATCAAACTACCTTCCCCTGAACCTGTTGAGCAGGCTGGGGAATAACATAGGGTCTGTTGGGAATCCTGAAATTTAGTCTACAGGTCATAGGTGGTTGCTACCCTAGCCTAGTTCAGTACTGAAGTTAGATTGGGCCAGTATGTGGAAACTGTGCTTTTGAGCTAAAAACTGCAGTGGCCAGATTAATTTCTTCTCCAGCTTGGAAGCTCTACCTCATCCAGACGTCATTTACCTCTTACACATGCATTAGAGTCTTAGCCTTGATGTATTGCAGCATGCTGATGCTTTCTGTAGGCTACCAGATGTCACAGTTCTGACAGAAAAGAGGGAGAAAAGCTGAGAGTTGGAAGTATTTTTTTTCATTATAAGAACAGGTACCTATAAAACACTTCAGTTCACAATCTTTTCAGCTGAAGTTCAAATCTGTATTTTGCCACCTACATATATATTCATGTTCTCAAAAGGGTTGAGCACCCACATCCATCAAGACATGCCAATGCAGTGCACTTTTATAACAGATTTTTACTACTGTAACTCAGTCCTTTTCCTCCATTTCCAGCATTGATTACATCTTACTTGCCTGTAGAAGTACTCTAAAAAGTCCAAGAAATCCATTTTAAAACATTAAAGAAGTTATGGATCTGACCCTTCTTACCCTGAATACTCTGTGCCCTTCACTGCTGTTTGAACAGATTGCTGCTTTAGACACTCAGCTGCTGAAATGCTCTTGGTAGGCTGTTACTGTCTGGTGTTTGATCCTCCTACACGCCCTACTTGTGTCACATCTGATGTCTCTCTAAGAAGAGTATATATGCTTGGATCCAGGTGCCTGCTGACATATTATTTTAACCCTGGTAAGCCATGACACTGCACAAGAAGTTCAGTTTGGTCTGTCTGTGAGATAAAGACTGCTCAGGCAACTGACTCCTGCAAGTCACAGGATATGACTGGTAATATCTCTAGCCTAATCAGATCCAGAAAAGGAAAAGATGAATTTCAGTACTACCAGGGATAACCATCTTCTTCACCAGCAGAAACCTCCCAGTTAGAGCAAACCAGAAGTGGGAGCTCACAAGACTATGGGCAGTTTGAAACTCTTCAAGCACTGCTGTGCAGCATCAGTGACACCCCAGGAAATCCCTCACATCCTTCATAGAAAGATTGCCCCTCAAGTCACTCCTACCAAGCATCCTCTTTGCACTTTCCCCATGGCTGCAACCATCATCTCCCTTGCTGGGATATGCAAGGTGCAGCACTTTTTGAATTAGGAAATGAATTCACCTATCTGGAATTAATTTTTCCAGTTCTTTTTTGACTGAAGTTCCTGGGTGCTGCTGGAAACCAAGTGTGTGGTACTCCTGAGTGCCTCCTGGGAGCTGACTCCTGGGACCATCCTCCAACCCACGCAGCTCCTCAGAAACTTTATAAGGTGCAATCAATTCTGTTGCATAGTTTCAGGGGGTTTGTGAGGAGATGCTTCTCTGTAATGGGGCTCACATCCCTCAGTCAAAGGGAGTCAGGAATAAACACTAGTGCACCTTTGTATCTAGGGTGAATTCAGGGACATTGCTTAAGGCCCTTAAGACCATTGCTTAAGACCATCCTTTTGAGTCCAATGGTCTGTGTAGGAAGTTAATCATTGATTAGACAACAGGCACAATTCAAAGAAGTGATGCAAAACAAATCAGAGAAAGTGTGACCAAAGCTATACATATAATGCAATCAGTGTCTGCAAATCCTTTTGCACCACAGGACCTATATAAGCTTTGCACACAAAGCTGACACTTGCAGGAAAGGACTGAGAAATTTGCTCTTTTTCTGTAAATCCCTGGACTGCTGGGAGTGCAAGCCAGACCACTCACACCAGTCCCAACTACAGATCATTCTGGGAAAGGGAACATTGATTTCTTTGAAAATGAAAGTGTGAATCTACTCACAGTTCAAAGTCATTCTTTCTACAAAAACAAGAACATTGATGAAATAACTTTGTGCCATATGATGTAAGCTCCTCATGTTTCTGCAAACTGTCAGAATAGAGAACATAATTTTTTATATAACAGTTATCTTAGGGACTGATGTGTTTTAATTTCCTACCTTTTAGATTGTTTTAGGCATTTTTTTCCTTCAGAGTTAGAACTCTGAAAATGTTGCTATGCTATCTGGTAGACCTCCCAATCTGTAAGGAAAAAATATCCAGGCTTTTCTCTCAACAAGAATATCCAGTTTATATTATTAAAACTCAAGGCATCTTTGAATTAATCTCCAAAAAGATTCAGTCAGCAGGACAAAATACCAGCAGCCTCACATCTCCCTCAAAGTAAAGCTTTGGCTCAAACAACTAGATGGAAGAAAATCCTAAGTCTGGATGATAAAGCTGCCAGCAGGTATATGTGTTTAAAAGTGCTTGTCCCACAACCTGCATTTCACCATTCCCTCCATCTGCACAGATTGGCCTTGACTGGCAAAACACTCCAGCCTTGCTTTGTGCAGGCAGAGATGTAGCACAGTACTTGTCACTTTCTGCTGCTCATGAGTGCTTTTACTGGACAAATGTTTCCCCTCAGCTTGTCCCTAAAACCAGTATTTATGACTGATACTGGCAGACTTTCACATCTCAGTCAAGATGTGCAGAATCCCTTTACAAATAAATTGTTGCTTTACAGGTCTCTTTGTTTCATCATTCAAGAAAAAATTAATGCATTCACCATGTACATGACAGGAACATGTTAGCAGAATACTTTTTGTTGCTTGTCTTTTGAATTCCCAGAATTACTCCTCAGCGACACTTGATAGAGTTGAAGTGATGCCTTGGAAAACACAATCCAGTATAAATATTGAAGTTTCCATCACAAAACCACTGGCAGTCTTTGCTATTACCATGAAAAAGAATTTAACTACTTCCTTTTTGCAAAATGTCATTTGCAAAGGAACAATAGGATGTCACCATTTGAGGGGATAAAAGTGGCTTTGTAACTCCTTTGCATGTTACCTGTTGTTACTTGAAGCATTGTTGAAGTCTGTTTTCCAGATCACAGTGTCAAAAACCAGACTGATTTCTTCTGAAGGAAACTCCAAAAGGCAATTGAGGAAGGAGTGAGGTCTTTTCACTTCCAGTGGCAGTTACCCCGAGGCAGTTTCATGGCATGAGACAATGGGGATCTGATGCTAACAAAACTGCCTTCTGATTTCATAAACTTAATTGCTCCAGCTGAAATTTATGCAAGGGTGAAATACACCTAATTCTGTTCCTGGGATATTTTGTGCCATGTCCATGTATATGTGAATCACATGGTGCAAAGAAAACATTTGACAGCAACAAACTAGAAAGACTAAAGTCCTAATAAAATAGGCAAGCAGGGGGATATCTGAGATGTCTGAAATTGAACAAATGATTTAATATTTTAGCCTTTTAATTTTCCTCTCTAATTTTGCATTTCTTTTGCATTGCAAGGTCTTAAAGCAGTTCCCTTCCAATCTCTGTAGTTATATTTGTCTCAGGCACTTATATGTGACAGTGGTGTCACTATAAGTGCAATACAATGAATGGGTAGTTTTAGTAAAATACAATTTCCAGTGACCACAGAATATAAGGGAAAGATCTCTAGGAAAGATGTTGTAAACATTCTGGTTAACTTCTCCAAAAGGTTGGTGGCTATTTCTGTGATGTAAAGCTGGAGCCTTTAAACACCAGGAGAGACACTTGGGCTACCTGTTCTTATTCTTCTGTGTGCACTTTGAAAGGCACTGAAGTACATCCAAATGAAGCAGACACCTTTGAAGTCTAGTCAGACCAGTATTACACTGTGTCTCTGTGACAATCCTCAGAGCAACAGGGCTACACTGTTCAGGAGCAGTGACCTAAAATAGCCATATGGTTCATATAGAGCTGAGCTTCTATCTTTGAATGGCCCTACATGACTTTCAAGAACCTGTTGGTACAGACTGGTTGCTGACTAAGGACCTGTCACAGCACTCTCTTAGGTGATATAGGTATTGCTTGAGCTTCAAAACTGAAAAAAAAACATTCAATTTTTTAAGTACAACAACACACATTTCCATGGAGGTTTCATTAAATACTACACACTAAACCTACCTGTACCTGACAAATAATTATATTGGCCCCTGTAGGCAGACTTGCTATTAAAATGGAGCGGGAGGTTACTGCCAACTTCTGGTGCATCTGTTTTAACTGTTTTAATATAAATAACAAACACTTTAGCCCTTAAAATCAATTATTTTCAAATTTGAATCAATGATATCTGAAGTCTCTCCAGGACTGCATAGGAAAGGATTTGACTGCTGTCCCCTTTGGGATTATTTTTGAGGAGTAGCTTTGCTGTAGATCAGCAGGTCAAAATTGATGGAAAGGGTGAAAAGGGAGTAAGAAGGTGGCACAGATGAAGCAAAAAATGACTGGATCGCCTACTCATAATTTAACTTTAACCTTGCAAAGATTTTGGGAGACATTCTGGCTTCTTATAGCTTCATGAAGCAAAAATAGAAATTTCTCCAGTAACCATGGAAACTGGAAACAATGATTACTAGAAATTATCTCTACTCACTGGATGACACTAAAGTTAAGCCACACGTGCATCCTCAAGCAATGCTGCCACAGCCAACAGGGAATGAACCTTGCAAAAATCCTCAAACATCTGGAGCAGCTGAAGCCACTGCAGTTTCAGAATATACTAATTCTAGCTGTTGTTGGCTCAAGCTATACCTGCTTTCAGGGAGTGATTCTGTGAAGGATTAAATACTGAAACTTAAGCATGTCTGAGTATATGTTTTGTTGACCAAAAGACCTAGTAGCCACTAGCACATCAACTGCCTTTATGTGCCCTCAAAGCTCTCAAAGGAAAGGTCAGCAAGGCATGCAGTGTCTCAGAGCAGTCACCATCGATGTTTATCCCTATTGAAAGGGAGGAAGAGAGATACAGATGGTACCACATCAATAACGGCAATTATGGGCCTTTGGAGGTTAACTTGTCATTTAGGTCACTAACAATAAAAGTTTATTGGAACTAAAAAGAGAAGAATGAAATGAAATGGACTTTTGTGGGGAAAAAAATGAGAGAAAAATGAAGAGAAGAAGGAATTCAATACAAAGTGTTCCAGATGTTCACAAACAGCATGAGAACTGGGTCTATAACCTGCCTGCAGGAATCAGATAAGCTACTCTTCTACACACCCCAATTGCTACACATTAAAGGAAAAGCATGAGATTAGAAGTATCTCTGTGACTGTGCTGCTGATAAGAGATATGTTTCTGAAAGGGTTTGATTTTGCTACTTCAATCCTCTTTGCAAAGCAGCTAGATTTATGTTTTTCCTTTCTCCAAGAAGGAGTTTGCTTTGGAGAACACCAGCCTCATCCAACTTCTTTCCCATTTCCTTTTCAGAAAACTACTCCATTCCTCCAAACAGTGAAAAGCTGTTGACATCCCTCATGCAGAGGAAGTGTTAGGAGGGAATTATGATGGTGTTAAAACCTAGTTACCCAGAACAGCTACTCACCCAGAAGTCATCTGTATGACTGGAACTGTTTATGAGCACTTGGAAACAGGTACTTGCTGCTTCTGTTTGAATATCTGAAGGGGATGGAAAAGATTTCTAGTGACTGCCTGTATCTCCATTTGTCCCTTTGTGCTCCTATGAAACAGGAGTTCTATTTATGTTGATTTGCTTCTGAAATGGTCACATAAGTGACATTCTTCACCTCAAGGCCATAAAACTGACAGACCAGACTCCCCCTTTTTGCCTGCCCTTGGTTGTCCTTGGAGTTGTATATTAGGCATGGCAGTAATATGCCACAGCACACTCAGGTAGCCCAGACACCCCATAGGACAGTTTTCAGTGCACAGGAAAAGGAACAACTCTGTAATTTGCAAGTTAGAATGGCTGGACAGGACAGAGAGTGTATGGCAGAAGAGCTGGTCTGTCTGGCGCTGGCACTGACATCTCTGTTGATAAAGGTACTGCAACTGTTAGTAAATAAATGTAGTTTGAGCCTTTACATGTCCAAATCCAAGCACAGGGCCACTCAAACAGCTGATAAAACTGTTTTTTCTCCATCCTGTGCCAGGAAGTACAAAGTAAATCACCTTCATATTCTTACTCACAGTGTGGTCTAATTTTTATGGTTCTTGGAATCTGCTCAAAGTTTAAGTTGGTTACTTTTAAACACACCCTAAAAAGTTGAAACACTCTGCATGCAGGATGTAACTACTTCAAATTTATAGTCTGAGATAAAAAGTCCTCTCCCACTGAGCCTCTTCTAGAAGGTTGTTAAAATTAGGGCCAGTGTATTAAAAATCTGTTACATTTTTTACTTGTGAGTCATAACCTGTTCACTTGTGGGAAAATGAGCTTGCCAGTTTACTAAGGAATTGACTTGCTGCCTTCCCAGTCTGTGTGAGGTGTCTGCTCTTTATTTCCAGGCGGTTGTCATGATGGATGCTGTTCAGTGCACCACTGTTCAGTAAAAGCAATAATTTAATAGTGCAGTAGCCCAAAGTACAATGATACTAGCTGGAAAGGAAAGAAATCTTTTAAAACAGAAAAAAAATTAGTTTCTGCATAAATTAGACAAAGAAATAACTTGGCGATGCAGTGCAATTAAATGCTCTTTCTTTGGTCTTGTATCTTCTCCAAAAAATAAGTAGAGGCAGAGATGAAACCTTGAATAAGTAACTGATGGAGCAGTGTAGCATAGAAAGGGCAGTAGTAAACTGCCTTGAAAGACTCAGCAGTTTCACCAGCAAAATCATTGAATCCCTGGGCTCCTTATGTACATACATATATACATTTTATATATGTGGTTTTTGAAGGTATCTATACATTTCCATAAGCATGAATACTATATTTAAGGTACTTATTACAAAAATTCTTACCTTCTATTTGCTTCATGTCAATTCCATCTCAGTAAAGGTAATTGTTGAGAATGGTAAGGCAATTTATGGGCACCTGTGGGCTCGTAAATCTTATGTGCTTATCCTAGAGATGTATCTTCTATATATACTGTTATCAGGTGGTTTCTATCATCCATCACTGTATCTTTGGTAAAAAAAAAAAGGTATTGTAAAAATTTGATCTTTGACACAGCAGACACCAGCCAGCCCTGTCATGATGGCAGCTGCTAGATGGTTCATTATAAAGGGCAGAATGGAGATATGTAGTTTGTGAAAAAACTGACACTTCCTCAAGTTTTTCCCCTCCTATGGATTTTTCAATGTCCTCAGAAAAAGAAATAGAAGCCTAAAATATTTGTCCAATAGTTAGGCTTTCAGGAGAAGGACAACTTTGCATATTAAGGTCCCAGTTATGGATACTAGACTAGAAAGCAATTCAGACTGTTCAGAGTTAGCAAAGTGTTTCAAAATGTTAAAAGTGAACAACAGCTGACCACAATGCTTGGAGGAGGAATATTTCCATTTCGGGAAGAAGACTGAGAATGACTCTGCATTAGCAGCTCAGCTCAGGAGTAATGTTGTGATTGCTTGCTTACTCTCCTCTAACTCTGATCATGTAGTTTCTGCATGTACCCCAGACACTATCATTGATTCACTCTGTTAGGACCAAACAAGAGCTAACTGATGCAAACCCCTGCAATGCATGAACTGTGGGCACCGGGTCCTCAGCATCACTTCTACAAACCTGTTCCTGCTGGGTTCCACTACTCAGTAATGCAGAGGTAAATGACTGAGTGAGGTACTTAACAACTTTAGCGTGTTCAGCTCCCAAGTCTCTGCCTGTTTGAGAAGGTGCTTAGGGCAACCCTGGCCACCTAGCTCAAGCTTCTCAAACCCATCACTGGAATCGGAGAATAAAATACTCCTCTCTTTTTCCATCTATGTCTGCAATTACAAATGAGACTCCTACATGACTGAGAAGTCTTTTCTCCATTAATTAACTAGATGAGTTGACCATGGTGAGTGGTTACACTGAATCTTTAAACTTCTTATCAATTCACGATATAAGAAGTCTCTATCCTTGACCATTAATTTAAATACTCATGCAGAATCTAGGATGGCTTGATGCTTTTCTCTCTTTCATGAAGGCTTATAATGACCTTAAAAGCATTAACTCAATATGAGGTCAAGGAATTATTTTAACTGTGAAATCAGTTGCTTATTAACAGTTTCTTCAGAGTCAAGTAATCATGCAGGCTGTAAGGCTCAAGTAATTATTTCATTTTTCTGCCGACATATTAATGTATTTAATTACTACTCTGCACAAATAGAGAAAGGAGTTAACGAGAGATTTTCAGTACTTGGGTCTACAGTGTCCAAAACATACAGAGAAGCATGTATCTGCAAAATTAAACAGCTATTTCTGTAACTGCTTAAGAAATCAAATGTTGTTTGAATGTCAAACATCAGTATATCACCTCTTATATAGTACAAACAGGATCTCACACTGTTTTATCATTACTTATTAATGGCTTGTCTTTGTATCATAAGTCAATTAAACAAGTTTATAGGCTGCAGCAGGCAAAAGGAAGTAGATTTGGGTTTAGCCATAATTTTTAATGCATAAAAAAATAAGTATGATTTTAAAATCTTTTCACTGATAAAATATTAAATATTTCATTTAAAATTTTGGTTTTGACATCACTGTGATGCTGTCTGTCTTTTTTGGTGTCAGAAATATTAATCAATTGAAATAGGGCAATACATGGGTAAAATGTTTTTAAAAAATTGCAAAACCAACAGTGTGTGTTCCTGTCTCATAAAAAACAATTGTTGAATGATGTTTATTAAAATTGGCTCTCAAGTGACAGTTAATGAATGCATATTTCTATTATGCATGCTAAATTCAGCTTTCTGAAAACTTAAAAGCAAATAGATCAAAACCAACAGAGATAAAAAAGTCACAAAGACAAAATACAGCAACACCAGAAAGTGACAGGGAAATAATTCAGTCTTAAAAATGACTTATTATTTGGTAACTTGTAACAACAATTTTATAGAACTAAATTAGAGGCAAATCAGAGTCTTTCTGTTGTTTTAGATATGCAATTTCTCTAGTGCATGTAGTTTGATCATACAGCAGAGAAATTCACATTACAAAGTCCCCTTCACAAAAGCAAAAACCCCAGTTTCCCTCTATTTCTGATTTCAAGTTATGAATACTCATGGATAACAAATGCAGAAAAGAAAAAGTTGCAATGAAATTCAACTATTAGTTTATTTTAATTAAAAACCTTCAACATTTCTTCAGTATTTGGAGAAATTAGACTATAAGCAGTATGTTCTTATGTATGTTTCACATCTACTCAGACCATATCTGCACTGAATTGCAAAAATACTGGATTTAATGGGCTTTGTGTCCTTTACTGTCATCACTCCATTGGCTCTTTGATGTTGCATGGCGTTGGTGTGATGATGGAAAGAGTTGCTTCAACCGTGCATTTTCACCTCTGTTTCTAAAAGGTGAAGGGCAAAACTTCAAATTAAGGAGCGGTTTATCTTTAATTAAGAAAAACATAATTAGGCATTATCACATAATTGCTATTACTGATGGAGGAACTCATATTTTCACAACTAGTGACCCATGCTGTATTATGTCTCTGCTGTTTACTGCATAATAAATCTGTATTTGTGTTTGGCAGCTAGCCAGAAAAATTAAAAGGTAATCAACATGCTTCTCTGCAGTCTGGTCATCAAAATCTCTGACTTCACAGATGAGTAAATAACAAAGTCAAGTTGTGATGTCCTAACAGAAAACCTTCTTTAGGAATAACTATATTTATCTCTTCTGTCAAGACATCAAATGGTACTTGAAACAACCATATACAAAAAGCTTTGCAGAACAGATGAAAAGAAGTGTGCTATACACCTGTCATTGAGTTAAAAAACAGTTTAATGTCTCAAGGCACCACCACGGTAGAATTTTATACCTGCAAGTAATCATCTAATACACTATTATACAGTTAAGGTAATGTATTAATAAATAGCTTGTGCAATTTTGGGAAGCAATCTATAAAGGAATGTTAGATATACAATAGGCACGTACTATAATACAAATAAAACCCAAAATTCCTAGAAAAAGCATGCTGAGCACCTCTTGGTATAGGCTGAGTTTCTTATTCTAAACACTATGTAAATCTTAACTTACAAAAGGTAAAACTGAAATCTTAGAGTAACTGCTTATTTAAACTGATTTTCCTGGGTATTTTCCTCTATGTCACAGGATTATTCTTAGGGACAGAGGACTCTGGTACTGGCTGTAAAGGGCTGTCTTGTTCATTCAGTTGTGCGTTCAAGTTTTCAGAAGTTAGGAGAGAAGAATTAAAAACTATTTCACTTAAGTCTGATTTTATGGATACCATATGTGGTTCTTGAAAATTCAATGGTTCTTCTAACACCTGTGTATTTTCTCGTGTCATTCCCATATCTGACGGTGACTTTCGTTTCATTCTTGTGTATGACTTGTCTAAATTCTCCATGCCTTGGTCAGTCTTCTGAAATCGCCCAAAGAACCAGATGAAGAAACCAAACAAAGCAAAAGCCAGCAAACTTGGAATAAAAGCCAGGCATTTGACATCAAGGCTGGAGCCTGTGAACCTGCTGTGCAAGAACATGTCCCCTTCGGCATAGGTCCGGTTCGTCAGTGGGTTGGTGTTATTGGATCTCCACTCCCATGATAATTTAGTTCTGTTAAGGTCTTTCAAGCTCTCTGAGTCCTTCACTGTGTAGATCTTCTGTCCAGGACCAATATATTGACCATATTCATGAGGTTTGTAAAATATTTGGTTCTTCCACATATTCAAATCCAAGATTAAAACAAGGAAGATTATTCCATAGTTAAACCATTTGCCTGTTTGAAAAAAGAAAGTTCTGTCATCTGATATATCCATTTTAAAAGCAGTAAAAATGCCATTATATGTAAAAAAATCTCAGAGAAAAAGAGTTCTTTTTCATTAATCTATAAAGCAAAGTTGTAAATAAATTTCCACCACAGTCAGATTTATGCTGAATATCCCTTAGTATCTCACAATTAGGTCTCGACACAAAACAATTTTGTAACACAAGCACAGCAGTATATCTATTCGATTGACATTACAGTTTTCAAGTGGCCAGTTGATTAGATCATGAGGTCATGTGTTATAGGTCAATAAACCTAAAAAAGCATTCATTCTAGGGCTTTAAAAATATTCATATGGAAAATTTCCATGAAAAGTCCATATTTGACTGAACCATTTATATTCCAGAAATTACTGAAGTGACTGAGGTTCCTGAGGTTGGCAATTATGTGAATTTTAAGAGTATATACTTATGTTGTTTGATATACCAACCATGGAATGCAGATATGTTCAGGTACGGGCAATCAGACAAACTGTGATTTATAGAATCACAGTGTGATCATTGAGAAATAGCAAGGGCTGATTGTAGACTTCAGAATCTAGCCAGCTTAGCTTTTTTTACTATCTGTGTCTATGAATACACATAAGAAATTATACTATTTTCACAGTCAAAGCATATCTCACATTCTAGTTGGACATATGTTAGGATCTCACCTGTGCAGTGATGACTGCCACTGCCCAAGAACCTGGCAAATCTACATGTCAGCATTAAGTGAAAATACATACATGGAGGAATGTTCCTGCTGGTGATGAATGATCTTGGTCTTTGCTGGAATCATATTTCAGTATGCTTCAAATGCAAAAGAAATGTATCACAGGATCTATCAAATTACTTAGGCTAGTGACTTGCAAAGAATTAATGGATTCCAGCTCCTGAAAGTATGCGTGTTCAAACTGTATAAACAGAATTCTTCAGGAGGATAAGGGGACTAACTTCTTGTATTTAGGACTTATGTTTAATAGTTCTCTTCAGTTTAGAATAAATAGATTGAAAATAAACAGGAATATTTATTCTCTTGTGATATTGTCCCTGTCCAAAACCTAAACTGAACTGAAAAGACCTTGTAGACAATCCTGTAATTCCTGAATAACTCCTGTATCAAAGTCAAGTTGGATGGGGCTTTGAGAAAAGCTAGTGTAGAGGAAGGTATCCCTGTTCCCATCAGAAGGGCTGGAACCAAATGATCCTCAGGGTCCCTTCCACCTGAAACCATTCTACACTTTTCCCCCAGTATTTTGTCAATTTTATAATTGACATGTTAAAGAAAACTATCTTTTCAGACTATTATCACCACATTTAATAATATTTACGTTTTTTAAATCAAGACCAGGAGTCTGAAAATGATGCTAAAGTATGAAATAATATAACAATCAATACAATGTAACTTGATGTTTCCTGTGGATGTTTGCCATGTATTTCATGTTTCTATTTTTCCCATCACATCTATCTTCAAAAAGACACTTATCAATAGCTGCTGTCCAGCAGAATATAATAGCTGACTTTTGTTTTTTTTCCTCAGCTGGGCACTTAGATGATTCTTCTTTACCTTACCACCATTTCTTAGGACAGTGTTAGTATCACTGTTTTCATATTCTCACTGTCTGAAAATGTTTTGAAAATGGCCATGGGTACAAAAGATATTTGATGCTGAGTGTTTGATAGAGTGAAACCAACCCCACATAGAACAAAATCACATAATTCTCATTTCCTTAGGAAAAGTAGGCTAAACACAAATTACAACGAAAATTAAAAAATGCTCCACCTCTTTCACATTAAGAATTTAAGCACTCACCTGATCTGAGAAAGATACGCTGTTCCTGTTTCATAGAAAGTATGAACTCCCTCACTCAGCTCCTAGTAAGAGCTAGGCAGGCAGAAACAAAGCCCTGAGCTGCTGGGATTGTTTGGTCCATGTGGTCCACACAAACCACTTGGGTCCATCATCCCATTTAGTGAAGATGAACTGTGACCTGTATGTCTAAATGGCAACTAGCTGACTGAGAACAGCTGCTGTTCTGTAGTGGATTTTCTCAAAATTCCTTAAATTTCTAATTTCTAGATAACTTTTCCATCCTCTGCATCACTGTTATGCTTGATGAGCTCTGTGGCTTTTCCTTTTCTTTTGAATACAGTTGTCACCAGAACCAAAGGCTGTGTATGAGTAGCAGTCTCACTATAACCATACATGAACACAATGACATCTTTCTGCTCCTACACAGTAATCCCTGTAGCCAAGGGCTGCATTAATCTCCTTAGACACAAAATGACTGAGTTAGTGCTGTCTTGGGTACTTAGAGCAAGTATTTACCTCTTTCTAGAATAGTGTCCTCTGCCATCTATCCCTCTCCAAGACATGCAGTAGGAGGCATGACAGCCAAAAAAAGCCAACCAAGCAATCCTTCTAGGTCCATGATGTTCTGGAGGACAAAGATGTCATTGTGCTCATATGTGGTTATATAGAGATTTAATATATTCATCAACTTTTAACACTATAACTTAACTGTTTATAATCTATATATATGAAATGATTGTGTATTGCAACTTAATTTTAGCATAATCATTTTTATAGCAAACTTTAAGTCATTTATCAAACTTATATAGGAATTAAGCCAGGTAAATTAAAAGTCAATCACAGCCTTTGATCTTGCACATGAACAAGTTCAAATTTGTAAGTATGCAAAGGATCATAATAAACATATTAGGAAGGTATAGATATTAATTTTATTTAAAAATATTTTAAGTTTCATTCCAGACAAAAAGTGACAGGGGAAAATGGAGCCCCGCTTTATTATGAAGTCATTTAACTGTTCTCTTACCCAGTTGCTGTAGGATTACTATGACTGCTGCTTTAGGGTTGGCTCTACTTCAACAAAATTTGTGTGGCCAAGAATACCGGCATATACCTAACCCCACCGAGCCCTTCTTGGATGGAAAGTAGTTAACCAGTGGTTAATTCAAAATTGAAACGGAAAAACGGTTAATTCAAAATTTGAAACAGAAGGATGTAATAGAATCAACACTCAAGACTGGAAAGCTAGTCAATCATTTCAGCAAACTGAAAAGAATTTTATCCAATCTTCAATGAAGTTACCAATGAAGAAGGTCGTGTGGGAAAATAAGTTGTGTCACTCAGCCATGCTAAACTAACGAAACACTACCTAAAAAGAGACCTGGTTAATAATTTTATAGCTTAGTAACTTTCACAGCACTGACATTTTACATGCTACACATAATGTTTGGAGAATTAGGAATCTGATTTGGTGTATTTGGAAATGTGGTACAATACCGCAATTTGATGAAACAAAGATTCTCCTTGTTAGGCTGTGATGCAAAACGTGAAATGTTTTTATAAGCAGTGTAGACTACAACCAGTATTTGGGGATGAAAATTCATTCCTGTTTTCTGAGAAAGCATGTACGTTGAAGAGGGTTGTATCCTCCTGGATAGAACTCATCAGAAGGGAAACCTTGACTGTGCAATAACCTCCACTTGTGGCAGCTTGGACTTGAATCATAGGACTGTGCTCTGAACACCAGCCTGTACAGAACTCTGCTTAGAAACAGTCTTCCCTCCCTGCTGAAGCTCAACAACTGTGCACTGCACATGAATGCCAGGGGTCTTCTCATTTTGAAAGAAGCATGGATTTTTATTTTTCCCTTTTCCAGGAATTCATATGTTTTCACATATGAAATCTTTCTGAAAAAGATTTTTGGGCACACACAACATTGGGAATATATCCCAATGTTCCAAACCAGCTGCTGTTTCTGGAGCAGTTTTATTTTTGCATGCCCACTCTAGAACAGACCATTCATTTCCCAAAAAAAGGATCTCACGTAGAAGCCAGTCCTCAGCAACCTTACTGAGGTCAAGAGGTAATGTGAAAATTCCACTTAATAAGGCTAGATGGAAGCAGCCTCATGCTGTGCAACCACAGCCAGAGGCAAGCGTAGGAAATGTTGACTTTCGACTTCTATCTCAACTGTAATTTGTGTCTAAAACCACTCAGATACTGCTGTAAAACATTTGAAATGTTCTTCCTTTCTTCTGTCATATTAGTATTATTAGCTAGATACATGCAGACAGACAGACCACTCACAGATGATCTAAGATGTTAAGGTTTTTGAGGTTTTTTCACATCTGTGTGCATGGACAGTTTTGTTTTTACCTCTAACCTTTCTATTTTTGCCAATAGACTTCCTCAGGCTACCCTGTTTTAAGCTTGGGCTGAATCTAGACATGCTGTTGGTTTAACTCCACAAGCCAGCCATGCTGGGAACTCCCCAGCTATGAAGGTGATGATTTCTCCTTTGGGTGGAAGGGCACTTGGGCCAGATCAGCCCTCAGAAACATTATAAACAGCCAGAGAAATATCTCATCTCTTTCGATACCCAAATCGTAACATTTTCAGTTTGAAAATTATCGGCATTCTTGACAGTAGATGCTCTTTTATTTCCAGTGCTGCCATTAAAGGGCATGAGGCAGGCCCCCCAGTGCCTTTTAACCACGAAAGAATCTGAAGTAACAAAATTTACTTTTAAGTTTTACAAATTTCCCTGGGTATTATAGAAACTAGGATAGAATATGTATTTTCATAAACATCAGCCTAAAAAGGAAAACACACACTTTGCAATGAACCATCTGTCAAGGGAAATCCAGATGAGCTAAGCAGATGCAGGAATTCAAGTTATTTTTGATGTTCATAAAAAAAAGTGGCTATCAAAACAGAATGAAAATATTTAATACTCAGTAGATACTTGCAAGGAGTTCCTAGCTGCAAAGAAATGAGAGTAAAACGAGGTACTCAGTTACCAGTAAAATAAGATAAGCTTTTAATAGTAAATTTAAAATTACACTGAAGCATATCCGCTACAGTCAGGAGATATTAATTCAATATTACTGCCAACAACATTCAGAAATCACAAGCCAGGCCTAAGAAAGCACGTTATTAGTTTAAAGTAGCACGGGTTAAAATAATATAGTTAGTAGTGTTCTATTTATCTGCCTTTTAGATATTGAATTATGTAGAAACAAACCTTAATTTTTTTTCTCTGTAATCATGATCTTTATTTTATGAAAGCTGAAATTCTCATTTAGTCACTGAATTGAGGAGATAAGTCTTTAAGACAAAAGAAAAAGAGCAACTGTTTCAAGACTTGTGACGAAATCAGGAGAGCTGGCAACACAGAGCATGTAACTGAAATTCTTCATCTGTAAAGAATTTGCTCAAAGCCATCAAGGACAAACTAACAAAAATGGTGGCTTGAAATCCTTGACTCCTCAGAATGTTGCTTTCCTTAGAGCTGCTCCTGTGTGGGGCTATCGCTTATTTGAAAAAACAATATTGAATAGGGCTGCTTTTATCTATATCTGTCAACAGTGACTGAAACAGACAGTGTAAGAACTGAGAAAGAATAAAAAATGCCAGGAAAATGATGGCAAACGTTATTTCATCCATGCTTTCTTCCTCCTTGCTACTTGGGAGAAAATGGTTTTCAGTTTCTAAAAATTAGAGCACAGGTCATAGATTTTTAGCCTGGATTTATCTATATAGCTAGTACTAAAAGAAATGTTTTTCAGACCTCAGTGTTCATTTCCTGCTTGTTACTTAGAAGTCCTATGGTTAAATTTAACATTCTGGATTCCATGCATTAAACAGAGCTTAAATAGAGGGGTGTCCCTGTTATCATTCTCCTATCCCCATGTCACCTGCTGCAGTTGCATCCATGTGCATCATTTTAGATTGGATTATATTAATCTTGATTATATATATACATATATATATATATATATTCTTTTTAAAATCAGTTTTTTTCTTTTATTAGGACCTTGATTTGAGTGCAATATTCAAGTATTTGCACATCCAGACAGTCACTAGAGCTTGAAAATTATCCAACATGATGCCCTAACCTAAGACAAGAACTGATGGCAAGAACAGATGGCTCAAGCAAAACTTACCCAAAGGGACGTTCTTGTGCCACGTGTTATGGCTGTTTATTAGATCTCCTAAAGGGCTGTGTAGCACTGAGATAAAACAGGCACTCAGTATACAGGATACATGATGTGCAGTCAAATGGATTGATTTGTCTAGCGAATCTAATAAATGGATCTTGTTAATGCTGAGCAGGGAAAAATTTTCCTCAGCCTTCATTCATTATCTCATCCTCATTAGAAGAATGCCTTCTCACTAGAAAATCAGAAAGGACTTCAGTCTTCTCTACAGAAGACTGCAATGCATAAATATTGGGTTTTTTTGGTTGGCTTGTTTTCAAACAGAATTGCTAGTGGTTGCATTTCTGATTACTAATTTATTTTCTTTGCTCTTGTTTATTCTTTGATTATCCCTGATTATCATCAATGTCCCAGTCTCTTCTACAATGCAAAACTGTTCTTTGCTCTTCAATTCCTCTTCTATCACCCATTAATTATACGCCAAGTTTCTGTATCTGGTGACACAGCCTAACATATCATGCCTCAGTCTTTTTTCCTGCTCCTCTGTGAATCCATTCCACTACTTTTCCTTACACAATGGAATAACAGCATGACATCTGAGAACTTTGTGAGACTGAGCCCCTCCAAATTCATTCCCTAGTCTTGAGAAAAAGGAAAAAAAAATTTTTTTGCTATCCCTGAATTCCATACCTGTAATTCACATAAAATGTCTGATGCTTAAACTCTTTTATTTTCCCTCTGCTCCTTTCTCTTTTTGCTCACTTGGGAGAGAAGAATGTCTCCATCACATCTCCTTTCACCCTACACCTTCTAGTCACTGACTGGGCCATCATTTGCTTTGTCCTGTTCCATAAATCACTAATGGCTCAAATGGTCTCCCTCAGATATGTACCAGCTCTTCTTTCTCCTTGCTGGCTGGCTGTTCTCTGTCAGCATTCCAGCAGGGCACCTACCTTCAATTTTGAAAAGCCTTCTATCCCTCCATGTGTAATTCCTGCTGGCCCATTTGCCTTCTCTCAGTCAATAGCCAACACTATTTTTATCTTCTTTTCTGTTTTTTAATCTCATTTCTGCATTCTCTGCTGAAAACACTTTTTCTGAGGCCTCATTCAGTCTGCCTCAACTCAGTGCTGGTGTCATTCTTTCCTTGACACATTTTCTTCCCTCAGCTTCAGCTGTCTGCTGAGCTTGTGACTCACCTGCTAACTCTTGGCCTTATCTTTGTATCATCCCTGAACGCTCCTTTTGTCCCTGATCTGCAGGGGCTTCTTTTGGCTTGTCTTTGGTTGCCCTCATCTATCTTATTTCTGTGTGGCGTCATGTGCTGTGACTTTTTATGTTAGCAGTTAAAGACCCCTGCCAATTCACACCTGCATTCTTCTGTTATCCATTATTATCCATCTCTTCCCACTGTAGAGAGAGGAGCTATACTCCTTTTGTACAGCTTGAAGGTAAAACCAAAATATTTATCCCTGCTTAACCTTCACTTTTTCATTCGCTACTGTTAATAAAATACTGACTCACAGTATGCAAGGATCAGGTACTTTTTATCTATATGTATCATCCATTTGAATCACTGCAATTCTATTTCATTTGAGGTTATTTAACTGTCTGCTTCTCGTTAGATGACTGATGGAAGCACGGTTATGAGTGGCCTTTGCCAGATGAGAATGACCGAAGTTATGAAAAGATATTAGCATAAATCATAGCAAAGGCATCTGAAAGCATAAGAGATTTGAAAATGAAATAACCTGCTAATTTCCCTGAGAGAGTAATTGTAGATAAAAGATGTCTGCAGTTACATTATGTATTACTTATTGTCACAAGATGTTGCTGAAATCCATGAAAACCAGCAGGCCTCTCTGATTTGTAAGATACAGGTTCCTCATTTCCTTGAGATGGCTATATATGGAGAATATGGATATGGACAGATAAAGAAATAGAAAAAAAGCTGAGACACACACAAAAATACACATTTAAGACCCTGGCAGCACACATAGAGAAGCAGTTCACTGTGTGACTGTGTCACAACCTGCAAGATTACCTACCTGTTATATGTATGTGATATTCCTCTTTCAGTATCTTTTGGAAATAAGGTACTTTGAATTGCATGTGTGCTGAGGGCAAGCCTGGAAGATTCACTTCAACATCACCCATAAAATGTGGAAACTCCCAGTCCTGTTAAAAAACAAAAACAAGAGCCTAAAAGTAAGCTTTCATGGTATATATTTGCCTTTAAAATGGCATAAATTAATAAAACAGAAATGTTCTATATTTAAGCCTCCATTACTGGATTTTCTTACTTTAAATTTGACTGACCCATTTGAAATAGAATACCTTATTCATATTAGATATTACAATATATTTTTTTATCTCAGCTCCATGTAATTATGTGTATAAAAGTTCACTTCAGAATGACAGTAATAATCACATCTTACCAGCTGATAGTACAAAACAGAATAAGGATAAGAATACATATTTAAAACCTGGCAATACTAAGAATATCTACATAAATACCTGTATAAAAACCTTGCTATGCTACTTACTCTTAATAACTTGTAATTTGGCAAACAGTTTACAGCTACGAAATTGGCAAATGCCTGAGCCTTCCAAACACCACATATATCTGCATTTTATTTGTTCAGCTTTACAGGGTTTTTTCTGGATTTTGCCTTCATACATTTAAATAAACAATCACTGTAAGTGGAGGCCCCTTCAGCATAATCTGCCAGAATCAACCCAAGCACAGTTTTCTCCACTGCCATACTTCATCTATGGTAATGTTGGAAATGTGGAAGCTCTTAGAAATTCCTTATGCATATTTTGATAGCATGTGGTACCCCAGCTGAGGAAGAGCTGCATTTAAAGGAATTTTTCTCTTGGATATCTGTATCCACCATCAGTCATTTGAAAATGAGTATGATAGCATGGCTCGTTAGAGCCCAAACTGAAAGCAATAGTGCTAGAATCAGTACGATTACTGCCAGTGTCATCACTCTGTGCACTGCAGATTGTTGACAATCTCCTGTTACAAACACACTGCCCCTGCTCCCTGCACGCTCCTGGATTTGTATCCAACAAGACAGTGCAGCACCTGAATTACTGAAAAATAAAATAAAGGAATCCAAAATGTGAAGAACTCTGATAGACTTGTGATTCTTTCACATGAAAACCATTCCAGCATGGCCATCACCCCATAAGAACCAATTCCATTCTTTAATTTTCAGTTTTGTAAGGAGGGAAAGTTTCCCTACAGAGTAATATATTAAAAAAAAATCAAAACTAAGAATCACCTACTAAATTGGGAGGAGCTGTTGACTCCCTCAAAGAAAGAGAGATCCTGCAGAGAGACTTTGGCAAATCAGAGGGCTGGGCAATCACCAACTCTGTAAAGTTTAACAAAGACGTGCCAAAATCTGCATTTGGGATAGGGCAACCCTGGATATACAGAGTGGGGAATGAGAGCCTGGAAAGCAGTACTGCAGAAAGGGATCTGGGAGTCCTAACTGAAGGAAAGATGTATTTGAGCCAGCAGTGCCCTGGCAGCCAGGAGGCCAGCCCTGTCCTGGGGGGCATCAGGCACAGCATCACAGCCGGGCAAGGGAGGGGATTGCTCTGCTCTGCACTGGGGCAGCCTCACCTCCAGTGCTGGGGGCAATTTAGGAGTGCCACAATACAAGAAAGACCTAAAGCTACTAGAGTGTGTCTAAAGGAGGGCAGTAAAGATGGCAAAAGGCCTTAAGGAGAAGCTATCTGAGGAACGACTGTGGTCACTTGGTCTGTTCAGCCTGGAAAAGAGGAGACTGAAGGGAAGCCTCATTGCAGTGTAAAAAGCAAAAAACTTCCTCATGAGGGGAAGAGGAGGGGCAGGCACTGATCTCTTCACTCTCATGACCAGTGACAGGACCTGAGGGAATGACCTGAAGCTGTGTCAGGGGAGGTTTATGTTATATACCTCAAAAGGTTTCTCACCCAGAGGATGGTTGGGCACTGGAACAGGCTCCGCAGGGAAGTGGTCACAACACAAGCCTGACAGTTGAAGAGGTGTTTGCACAACACTTTCAGGCACATGGGGTGATTCTTGGGGTTGTCCAGTGCACCGCCAAACACTGGCCTTCTGTGTCCCTTTCAGCTGAGGATATTCTATGATTATATGACCTCTGAAAGATTGATCACTGCATACATAACAACTTCCAAGACTTACCAAGCTCTTCAACATTTTCTACAATGGAAGGGAAATGGAAGAGTTTTTATGATCTGGGAATAGCACAGCCTGATCACTAACAGCTGATTTGTGCAAACTGTTTGTGATACTGAGCTAAATGGATTACCAGGAGTGGAAGCGAGGAGAAAATCTGACACCTTTTACCAGGTTCTTACTGTTCACAGCAATGCAGCAAGTGCAAATTTACAGATGTAGAAGACAAGAGAAATAAAGATGCTCTCCTTTTGCTGTAGCACTAATGCAATGCATGCACTCCTGGTAATACCTGCCCAGCCGCACAGTCTCTTACCCTGCATCTGTAGACATCCTCTTGCAGCTGGTAGGCATTCAAAATACACCCAGAGATAAAAAATTCATGCATGCACACTTTCAGTTCACAGTTTCTAATATACATCAATGGACTGATGTCGCTTGTTATCTTATACATACTCTCACCCAGATTAAATAGGAAGAAATACATTACATATTCCTGAAAATAAATAAATTGAGAACTGTGAACTCTGCATTAGTTATAAGTAAACATGGATCTACAAATCTGGCCTCCCGCTCCTGCCTTGCCTCAAGGCTCCTACTGTGTCTTTTGCTGATTTACAGATAAAATTCCACCATGCAGAATTTTGTACTGGTCTGTGTCTCTGCATCTGAGTTTTTTATTAAAAAGAGTTTCCTCTCATCTGAATGATTATTACCTGATAATAACATTTTCTACATATATGCCCAATACAGTATGAAGCAGGCCTGAATAGTATCATGACCTTTATTACACTGAAGCCCTGTAATATGGTGTAGCCATAACTAGAGAGAGGGGCACAGGCTGGTGCTGGAGACCTCACAGTTATTAACAACTCCCTAGTGTTCAGCTAAAGAAATGCAGATCCGGGCTGGGCAAAACTACTTTTAGTGGTCACAAGGAGAACAAAGAAATATCTCCCAGAAGACACTATCTGTAAAACCTATCTGTAACATGGAGCTTCAGAGCAACGAGGAAACAGCAAGGTCTAAACATGTTACCAAATATAAAAACAGCCCAAAGCAGCTTCTACCATAAGAAAAAAGTAACCATCATGATGAAGACTAAATCCTTCCCAGCAAAGGACTCCAGGTGCCAATGACATGCCACAATGCCCCCACTGAACCCATCAGACTGAAACTGCCCATTTCAAGACCTGCAGGAACAGAGGGAGGCTGGACGAAACATCAGGAAAAGCAATAGAAACTAAGTGTGTGTATAAGCATTCAGACATTCTTATTATTACTACTACTACTCCAACTACTACTACTCCAACTACTCCTACTATTGAAACTTCTTTCTGCATAGAAGTATTATTTTCTGAAATGATTACATCTCAACTAATAATGATTTTTGGATTACACTGTTTAAATTTAACACTTATAATAATATCTTGGCTTTATATATAGAGGTCCTTCACCCGTAAATAATATTTTGAACATAACACCTTTTTCAGACTGTTTATACAGTCTGTTCTTTAAGAAGAGTCCCATGAAATTGCAGAAATAAAAACAATTTTTTAAATCCACCAACAAATAATAAAATGTATTTGCAAACAATTTTAAGATAAGGAAACTAAAATAATCAGCTAAAAATATTTACTTCCATGGAAGTCACAACAGATGCAGCAGTTAGGAAAATGAAGCTTTAAGTCAGGGATTAAATAGGCTTGGAGCTTCATTTGACTCACAGCTCTGGTAACTGTGAGTGTCAACTGTCCACAGAGAGGCATCATCACTTGCAGAAACATAGCTGTAGTATTATTACTGTGCCAAAGAAAAGTAGATTTTTATTACATTTTCAAGCTAATGCCAATATGAGGCTGTCAAATCCAAACCCATGGCTCAAAGTGGCCATTTTACTATCCAAATTCTAAGAAAATGTTCTCCAAAATCTTTTGAATCTGCTATTTTTTTTCTTACTGACAGACAAAAAACTTAATTTCAGCAATATCCAGAACACCATTTTTCAAAGAAATTCAAATGTCTTGTAGATATATTCCACCTCACTTGTTAACAGCTAGATGAATAGAGCAATTGTTCAAGCCCATAAATCCAAACACTTCCCACTCTGGAACACAGCTCAGGCCTGCATCAGCTTTCCCTACATGGTATTTTCTCTCTGTGGCCTCTGGTATCAGTCTGTGTTCACCACTGGGACATGAGAGCCATGTGTTATGTTCTTAAAGTTCTCAGCTCATAATTATGCAACGTTCACTTGATCAGCTTCAGTCCTTATTGCTGAGGTGCCTGTACTCTGCCATTTGTGGGATCTCATTAGGAGCTGGGCCCAAAATACCATATTAAGAATGCATTGCAGGATTTGAAAAATAAAGCCGTGCAAACATACTGTTAGCTCATAAACGCACCTTTCATACTGCATGAACAGATTGTTTCTCCTTTAAATACATCAGCATCAGATTTCTAATATTCATCTACTTCAGTGGTTCCCAGCCTAGGGGGGGATGGGACTGCATCTATTCAGTGTGTGGAGCTGAAGCCAACCCAGAACCAGCAGGCTTAAGTCAGCTGCACAGAGGTCTCTAACCTCAGCAGAAACTTTTGTGGCATGTGCAAATCAAATAAGGTTATTGCCTCATTTCACTCTAGTCATTGAGGAAAGGGCAGCCAGAGGATGAATTTAAGATCACTGAGGGCCTCATCCTGGTGTTGCAATGGGCAGAGAGCACCTCTGATTTCCATCAGCTACCTCATTAAATGCAGAAGGACAGGAAAAACCTGAGGAGATGAAGGTAGTTTAATCCTCTTCCCTTTGGTGCTAGCTACCCAGGCCAAACAAATGCACATACTCTCTGCTGCAATGCCAGGTGTTCGTTTAAGACCCTACAGTGCAGCTGGCAGCACCAGTTTGGTACCTCTTTAAGTAAAGATATTTTTAGCAATGGTAACTAAGCATCAACGCCAGACTTTCTGATATGATCTGGCCATTTTCTGCCATCCACTGAGGAAAAGAGAAGGCAGCCCTGTCTCGACCTCAAGCCAGGACACACAGCTCCCCAGGAGCACATTGGCGATTCCCAGTGTCCTGGCTTGGTGCAGGATTTGCTCTTGGTGTTTTTTGTTGCAGGTTCTGGGCCACATCCCCAGAGCCCAGAGGATGAGAGGCAGGTGCTGGCAGGATCAAGTCAGGATTATTAGCTGTCTGGGATGGGGATGCTAGCCCTCAGCAAACCACATCCCATGCATCATGCACACACAACTCCACATGCTTCAGCCAAAAGCCTCTTTCCACCCAGGGAAAAATGCCACAGAGAAGATGGGACCATAATTAGAAAACACTAACAACTAATAGTGAACAAATGTGCCATGGTTTTATCTCTTCCTGTTTGAATGTAGCTCTTGATGTGTTCAGTAAATATTAAATAACACTAAGAATAATATAAACACTGTTCAGATATAATAGGGAAAGAGGGATAATTGCACACTGATTATTTCTGCTTTAAGTAGTGATGGCATGCTGTATTTAATGCTAAGAGCACATTTCTACTTTAAATGTCTCAAAACAATAAATAAAAACAGGTCAAGAACTGAGAAAACGCATATATTAATGTGTATAAGTGTTTCAGAAACTGCCTATAGCGTTTTTATTTATTTATTAAAAACTTTTTGAGGTGAAAACCTCCTGCGCAGATATCTTTGCATCTTAGAACATGATGGACACAGACATCATGAGGAAACTTCAGGAGATGCAATGGTTTTGTATTTTTGCAAGTGTTTGAAGTAAGAAATGAACAGCTGGAATTCAGACACAAAGACCCAACTCCTCTGTGTTATGTCTAACTTCATTGTAGTGCTGCAACTTGCAGTAATGTCTACAGCTGAGATCTCTGTGAGCTGCTAAAATGCAAACATATTTATAATATTTCATTCCAACATAAGTAAGAAAGGAAGACAGCAGCCATGTCTAGAACTCACTTTTATGCTTGTGAGATCAAACTCACTGCTCATCATCTGATCTCCTGTTCTTTCACAAATAGAGGAAGAAAGTTTGATAGGCACTGCTTGTTTTAGCCCTTTTTAAACAAAAAATTATATCTACTCCTGATGTTACCACCTGTACACCTGAATGGCTTCAGTGAGGCTACTTAGCTCCCACAGTGAAGGATGATACATTATTCTTCAGAAGACCTCCTCCTTCATGTTGGTACTATCAGTTACTAGTGATAGTAGTACTACCAACTATTAGTTGATGCTAATCTCTTTATAGTGTTCAAGTCCAGAAAATTTTATTTGATCTGGTCATCTGCTTTTGCTTCACCTGTCTGGATTGCTACTGACAATAATGATAACAAAACCCCATCAGGAACTGTGGCACCGAGTCCCGACACTGCTTCACCTTTTTCCACTCAATGTTGATTTAAAGAATTTAAAATATGGAAAAAAACACTGCAGTCATGGAAAACCTGCTTTGGATGAGATCCAGGCTGCAGAGACAGAAGACTGAAGACAACTCCCAGGACCAGACACAGGTATAGAAAGGATATCCCTGCACTACATCGCAATGTAAGGCATGAACATATAGACAATCATGCTGTTCTCCATCATTTTTGTGCTCTTAGCTTCTCCAAGCTCCTGGAGCTTCTCTAGAATGACCACTGCAAATCTTGCTTTTTTTCTCTCATTTGAGAAAATTATAATAAGACAGCAATAACTCCCTCTATGAGAGAGCACCAATGTATGCTTGTTCTTGAATGACCTCTTCCATTAAAAAATCATTACAGAATCCTTTGGTCTATTATCTATTTTTGCTTATTTAAAGGCAACAATTCCCAGGTCACGTAAGACCCAAACAAGCCCTTTGCATTCTGCACTCTGCACTCTCTGAACTTTGAATCTACACATTCATGCAACTTGAGTGTAGACAAAGCTGTGTATGCCCATGTCCTCAAAACAGTACCATTTCTTACTGAACTGTCTGAATTGGTATTTAGTCTTTCCACAGGAAGCTCAAAGTAAGCTCAGTATTTCAGTCCACCTAAAATAGGAATGCTTGCATTTCACTCCAACTCCCATAACTACACCTGACTCATGACAGATGGCACCTCTCTCTCTCACCCCTGTGACTATGGCTTGGGTATCTTCATATATTCACTCCTCAGAACATTGTAGTGCCCTGATACTGCAGATCTGTTTCGCATAACATGTCCAAGGTATGAAGATTCCTACCAAAACCTACAGCTAAAATGCTTATCAAGGCTCTCATTGTCTGCTGTTCAGTTACATTGGCACCTTTCCCTCTGGCCTTCATGAGTGTTGTTCTCTACTGATACAGAGATGCTGCTGCAAAGACCATTCTCCTAGACTATTTTTTTGACCATTACATTCCTCCCTTTCATACAATAAAGTACAAATTCTTTAGCTCTTTGAATACACTATGTACAGACTGTCTATATGACAGCTGCTCCTTCAATCAGCCTATAATTTTTTTCTCTATTTAGAGATTTTTTTCTCCTGAGCAGTTCTCTATCAGCTGAAGAGCTTTATCCTGTCTCACTCTTCTTTATAATTCTTTTTTGCGTGACAAAGCCTTAGGATGTCATTTAGGTATCCTGGCTTACCTGTCATCCTGACCAATAAAATTGCTATTGCTTGTACCCGCCTGTCTAGCTGGTTATAACTCTGGGATTTTCTTTAACAATTAAATTCTCTAGGACTGGAGTTGTATTCTGGCTGTCTTTAAGCATCATCTAGCACAACACTGCTCTGGTCCTTAGTGATCATTGCTGGTTTCTTGATAGGACAAATACTGCTAGTAGTGTGAAGAGTGAATGGCTATCCATTAATTTTTTTTACATTAGGAACAAATTGTGTTTGAAAGCAAGCCAGTGCACAAGAAAGGACAGGCACTAGAAGGTCTCAAATCTTGACATATGCAGTGACCAGGAACAGCAGTGGTCACCATTTCCTGCTGAGGGCAAGGACTGTTCTGCTCTACAGCTACCCTTTCATTTTTAAGTACTTATTAGTGTCAAACAGGAACGAGGTGAAATCCCTTTATCAATGGCTGAGGAGTGGCAGACTACATAAAGCACACCCTCTGAGCACTTACTCCCAGGATGTCCTAGGAGCAATTCCACCAGTTTTTCTATCAAGCAAATGTGAGGTCTCATACATCGAAGATGACACTTGGAGGCTCCTCTCTGTTGTAAATCACTGTCACCTGTTGAATAGCTATTCACAACTGCTGACAATGCTGAGTAAAAAAAAGATACTCAAAAGTAAATGTTCCTTGATTTTCTTTCTGTGTCTCCATCTTCTGTAAGCTTTTACTCTTTTACTGTCTCACTCATGTTTGACCTCAGTTGAGTTTATTAGGTATCAGGTAATCCATCTGGATGAGAAATACCAGTGAAAACTTTTCCAGTTAATTCTTGAGTCTGTTAAGCTGCTAAACAAAGCGCTAATGTTACAATATTGTGTATCTGTAAAAGACAAAGAAATCAGCTTCAGTATAGCAACTGTGTTTTGTTCTCTACTTGAAACTTCCCTAAACCACCAGCCAATTGTAATGGTTTTTCTAACTACCTCAGTGACACACTTTATGAAAACCATTTCTCTGCTGAATAGGAGAAATGAACATTCACTAATAATACACAATACTTATATTTACACATTTACTGAGACTACATCCTACTGTCAAGGGAAATCACGACAGATGAGTCAATCTTTCTGGTGCCCTAGAAAACTAAATATCTGACTATGATGTGAAGAATAAAAATAAATTTTAAATATATTGCTGTATAATAATCTTCAACAATATTAGAACATTGCAGAAGTACATGCAATGAAACACATACCATTGCATTGTAGGAAATATACCCACAATGCAGCTGAACAGTAAAATGGTATCTGGGGCATTTCAGGACTTGTAAATACTGCCAATGCCATTTATACCTATTTGAGAACAGCAAGCTCTATTTAGGATTCTTAATTAATTTTACATTAAGAAAACTGTCTCCAGCTAACTTCAGCTGTATTGAAATGTATATTGTTCCTTCTCTTTCCAAATATCCACATACATGAATTTTCTTGTTGCTTGATATTTAAATTTTAATGGTGTTTTTCAGTGTCACCTAAACCTGAGAAGAGACATTTTCTGTAAAACACCTGAGCAGGTATTTCCTCACTATAAGATTTGCAACCCAATAAAATGGTGTTACAAAAATAAAGAGTATCTGGAACAAGAGGATTACTGTGTGTTTTTCACTGTAGGTGGAAAGTAAATCACCTGCATCAATGTTAGAAATGGATGACTGAGAAGTCACTCTGTTCTGGATAAAATTCCTTCAGATTATATGTGCTCTGAAAAGTCTTATCATAACCTGTTCTGAGTTCCCAAAATTTGTGTCTGGTTCCAAAGAAAACTATATAAATTGTCCTTGGGTATTTAGTGTGATCTGAAGTGGTAGATTTGGACCAATGCTCTCAGTTTGAAACTTTCATCCAGCTTGTTTTGGTTTAGCATATAACTAAACAAAATAGCATGCACAGGGTTCAGCTTGCTGCAATTAAGGTAGTGAAGCAGTAATATTAAATTTCCATTGGAAAAAAAACCCCAGTATTACATGCATTTGACTGATATTGAAAAAATAATAGAGCTGAAGGTGACATAAAGTAAAAACACTGAATGCATATGGAACACAGAGAGAAATGTCTCATGAATTTAAATGTGGGGTTTGCAAACAAGTCAATGAGAATTCCCTTTTCCTTAAAAAAATGGCAGTAATTCTTTTCAAATTTTTTTCCTCTTCATAATTTGTGCCAATTAATATATCAGTTCTAATATATAAGGAAATATAAAGGAAACTGTGTAAATGTAAAAAGAAAGGCTGACTGAAAACCATTGATATCTGCACTTAATCTTTGTTTCAGAGATAAGAGTAATATAGAATATACTTGGTCTTCGCAGCTCCCTCTTTTTTTTAAGTTGAAGTTTAAATATTTTCTGTGACCTGAGTTTTAGCCTTCTAGGAGGATCTACAGCAGCAGCATTCTCTCTGCAAACAGAATCTCATTTCCTGAAGGCAACTTATCCCATTCCTGAGTCCCATCTCTGTGCTACCCCTCTACCTCCAGTTTTATACTCAAAAGCTGTGGTGTGGCCATTAGGCACATCTGTTCCAGGAGGTGAGAAAAAAAAGAGAAAACAATAAGTCTCACTATGTAAGTACAGGTCTAGTAGCTTTATTATTATTGGTAAATAAGAGGCTACACAAACCAGTGTGCTGCTGGGATTACTATACTGTATCTTCCATTGAGTGCACAGCATTACATGCAGTACAGTGACATGACATATCCTCTTATTAGAGAGAGTGTATGTCACTTAATAGTTGCAGGATTATTTGCTTAAGCTCTCTCCTATCTGCCCTTCCCTATCCAAAAATCCATTCATTTTCTTATCTCTTGAGGAAGTGATGCTAGTGCTGTATGTTATACATACATAAATTACATCCCTTAGAGAATGAACAATACCATAACCCAAAAAGATAGTCTTAAATATGAATAAAAATTAGGGAAGATAACTCTTTTCTACAGCCTCCTCTCTGATGCCCAATGAAAAACTCACTTCCTGAGAATGAGAGAGGAAAAATGCAATTTCAGTTTTCATACCAGAGAAATATATCTGTCTTTGCCAAGCACATGTAGAAAACATGAACTTCATCCTAAAAGGTTTTTAGTGTTTAGAAACCTCCTGGGAGAGCTTGTCAAAAACACAGTCAACCAAGTTCTAATTGCACAAACTCACCCTGGTGTTGGCAAACACAACTGTTTGGTCTGAATTTCAAAACTGTTCCCATCAAAATCCTTGGGAGCAGAGAGAATGTTATTAAGGTGTCTTTTTGAATCTCAAAAACAAAATCAAAGACTGGTGGTAAGGAATGAATTGAAGTGCTCTCCTAGTGAGACTTGAATCTAAATATAGCAACTATGCTGACCATAAGTTAAGGCTGAATTAAAATTACAAAAAAAAAAAAAAAAAAAAAAAAAAACAAACCAGATGAGACAGGGCGAGACAAGCTCAAAAGATTTGGAAATTCAGTGTAGATAATAAACCATATATGCAGCTCTTGGCAGAAGCTTATCCAAACTAACAGATGCTTCTGAAGGTTTTCCTCCTGCAACCTTTCTATTTGGTCCTTACTCTTGATCTGCAAGAAATTCCTTTCCCCCCCCTTGCTGTTGATGCTAGTTTTGGAAGACAACTTGCTAATTTCCATTCAGAGAGAATTTTCTTTGAGGAAAATTATAAGTGCCTCATGAGGCACTCTTTTTTGGAGGGGAAGATGGTCTCTTACGCTGTCTCTTGCTTCAGAAATTTTGCTCTTTCATCTACCCATATAACCCTGCATATCTAATCTTTGCCACAAACAATAACACTTAAATTCTTTTCTCTTTACTGTCTTTTCTCCCACAACTTCCTCCCTAACATCTACAAGTGGTAGACTTAATTCATAAGTACATATTTTTTATTTTAGGAACTCTGCCTGTTCTCAGAGACACTATTATGAGGGGAGTAAACAGACACAAGATCTTGCCTGCAGATAAGTGCATGGCTTCCAGACTTCCAAACTCCAAAACTTTTAATTACTGCCATCAATGAATCAGGGGAGCAATATTACAGCAGCTGAGTGATTACTCTGTCAGTCTGATTAATAGACCAGGTGGAGTTTTAAAGCAAAGCATGCGGACAACAGGTAGATGTGTGTGTTTTTTGGGGGGAGTTCCAGTTTGACTAGTCAAAACCATATAGTTTTGAAACTTTATGAAAAGGAAAGTATAGAATTCAAGCATTATTTTCAATAGTTTAAAGAAATGCCAAATCAATTTTCTCATCAAAGGAGCTGTTTTAGAACAATTCACCGAGTCAAGATAATGAATGAACTGTTCTTTCACAGCATTCCTCAAGGAGGAATTATCCCAGATGATATGGTTACTTAAGATGAACATTTATAAAGGGACAGTCATTATGCGAATTATATATTTTACATAATTTATTTCAACTTCCAGTTTATAGCAGCGCTTTTATCTTTCTTTCATTCAGTGATAAAAAAGGCATCAATTATAATTCTCCTAACATGTCTATAGAACAAATGTCTGCTACTGAAGTTGCTGTGCTCATTCAAACACATAATTATTCATCAGAGAGTCCTGGGCAATCTACATTTATCAAAATAAGGAATAGATAGAAACTGCACACTTAAATTTAGTAGTTTAGGTACCTGAGAAATGCACTACAAAACATATTTAGGAATGTGCTGGTCTGAAGCAGTGCTACCTGCCATGTGTTGACTTGGGTGGGTACTTCTGCTGTTAATTATGTAAATGAAATCAGAGCCCAGAGAACGATAAGTTTGCTGCCATGTTTCTAAAAGAAAGCAGAGACCACTGCTTTGATGTCTCCTCAGACACATTACATTGTTCCTGAGGTTTTTCCAGTTTGCATGCACAAAGCATGGCTTCAAGATATGCAAGTATGAAAGAAGCATGAGCAAACCAGATTATAGCAAGCACTACTTCATTTTCAAAGAATCTATAAGTTGGAGAGAGTTACAATGCTGGGAAAAAAAATAAAATGACACGACAGGTTACTATCACATAAATGTACTATTTAGAAATTAAAAACTACTGGAAAATTGGTCTTCATCAGCATGCCTGACAGCAGAGGTTGGCCAAATCTGATCTGCCCAAAATGCAATTTCACTGGATTCTGCAAGCAAAAATTCAAAATCTGAGTTACTAATATAACGTGAAGACCCTGCTAGACCTTCCACATGCTGAAAAGAGCTGAAAGCTCCAGCTCATAATCTTTCTACTTCATATCTCATTCACAAATGACAGACTTCCTTGATTTAGGCTAAAAAACCAGTGACCCAAAAGGATTTTTTAAAAATGTTTTGCTCAAGTGAGCCATAGATTAGAAGCTCCTATGGAACACAGCACAGGGAGATACATAATGCTCAAGGACACAAAATTTATTTTAACATTTCCCTATCTTGTAGTCTTGACCCATATAAAGACTGATCAAAGTACTAACTACTCCTTAGCAGTCACTTAGAATGACCAAGCCTTTTGTTAGAAACTCAGAATAAGAGCCAGTATCAGTATTTAAATGTTCCTTCGTAAAACATTAATACATTTTTTAGCCTCTCATTTCCAATTATCTTCTGAGTTTTCCTGCAGCCATCTCACAAACGTTTTGCTTTAAATGCTGAGTCAAAATTCAAGGAAAATATCTTTCACTTAACACTTGTAGAAACCATTTAAGAAGCAAGCCAGTACTATTTCCTTCTGATAAACTTACTCTTACTTACATTGCCTCGTGCCTAATTCTAATACTTAATTGTTTCCTATGAACTCATACTAGACACACGGAAATCCTTTTGCTCATAAAGAGAGTGAAGCCCCATGAAACACATTGCTTGACAGAAAAGAGAGTTATTAGAGGCTTGCTACTTAATTGGCACTAACGACAACATTCTATTTCCCTGAAAAAAAACTGAAAGCCTTCACAGATTTCTATGATATAAGGGCAATTACCAATCATACAACTGGTATCTACATTTATCTTTTGATGAGTATAATTCTGCACTGAAGGCCCATCTTGCCTCTATGGTTCTGTGTGTGGCTATACAGACACAGTTATTTTATCCCAAATGGAACTTGAAGTTTAGCTATAGTTTTTTAAGATTTTCATCACTTTTCTGAATTTCCAGTAGCAGTATGTGTCTTGTAAACCATGAATACCATTAATTAATATAGTAGACAAAATGCATTTGCTGGATAATACTGTCCTGATCTCATTTGCTTATAACTTTTCCAAATATAACTGCTTGGGCTGACACAGCCATGTCTGGTGTGTGCCTCAGGCTCTTTTTTCTACTTGGTTCTGGTTTAGGGTTTTGACATTTTCAACTGGCACCATTTAATCACTTCTGAGAGTAAGAACAAACAGAAAATAAGTTGCTTTACTCTGTAGAGAAATCTCAAGTGGACAAATATAGTTTAGCAAGGGAGTAACTTTGTGTCAGAGATGTGCCTTTTGCTTCCCTGTAAATACCTGCCCCAAACCGAAAAGTTTAAGGTACCTTTGAAAAGTCAATAATTTTCATACTTACAAGAATCTAGCTAAAGGTTCAGAAATAAGCATCTTCCCAAACTTTGCATCACTCAGCATGCCAGTGTCCCTCAGCTCCTAGAGCATCAGGCTCTTGTGAAACAGCCAATCTCAGAAGAGAGACAGATCATCCTCCATTTCCCCTTTGCCTCCATCCCGATTTCTTGCTGCTGCTGCTGCTGCTGCTGGCAGGACTCCGAGCTGCTCTCAAACAGGGGCTGAGCTGGCCCTGCACAGCAGCCGAGGGACAGAGAGCCAGCTTTCCTCTAATTACTAATCCCAAGTGTACTCTGTTACAGCTGGGGGTAGTCAAGTACAGCTTGAGCTAGGCATCTGGACCTGTGGGAAGATGGAGGCAGAAGGACACTTGGCTCTTGAGACAGAGCCTAGCAGAGACTGTTTTTTAAAATTAATTTTAATGTTTTGCTATTTTTATTTTTATTTTGCAACATAGCAGTATGTTGAATCAAAGTAGAGGTCTTTATACCTTTTTGAAGCTGTACATAGGTACACAGCCAGAGCAACACTATATATTACATGCACTTGAACAGGTTGCCCAGGAAAATGACTTAAGTCTCCATCTCTGGACGTATGTAAAAGACATTTTAGACGTGATGTTAATGGACGAGGCTCAGTGGTGGACTTGGCTGTGTTAGATTAATAACCTGATCTTAAGGATCTTATTCTACCTAAATTATTCTGTGGTAAACCCTGTACTCCTCCCTCCCCACCAGGCGTCTCTAAGAGGCTGAGAGAAGGCTTGGCATATCCATGTGCAGCCACAGAGCCTGGGCCATGCTGTGAAAGGAAATACCCACAGAGACACAAAGGTTTGATAGAAAAATTGGAATAGACTACACAAAAGAAGTGTAGGGGAAGAGGGGAGAGACTTGAAGCACAAGAGAGTAGGGATGAGAGCAGGAGGTTGGGATTGGCTGGTTAACGAAAAAGGGACTGAATTAGGGAGAGGGGAAAGGGAGACAAGGAGTGATTCTAGTTTGAACAGCAGCTGCAGGGTAGATGAGTAGGATTTGCTAAATGTCGAGCCTAGAAATGAGAGACATGAAGACTGAAAGATGGAATTGGATATAAATAATTGGATATGTCACAGAACCAGACATGAGGAGGACCCAGGATGGGGACAGAAATGGAGGAGGATTTGGAAGTGACAGGAAGGAAAAAGCCATGGTTGGGGATCAGAAGGTGTCAGTACCTCATTGGCTCTGGAGGTTGGACTGGTCACCATTATTACCACTCTCTGCTGTTAACAAGCAGATGTGAAGTCCAGAGGCAAAGTATGTTTCTCTTCTTTCTTATGAACTGTCTCATTGGAAGAAAAGGCACACACTGCAAATAGCAGTTGCTCATATGGCAAACATCCCTGCAGGGGTGGTAAGAGTCCTGATAAGACACACTTGACTCATATGGCAGGCTTCTGATTTTGAGATTTCTATCTTTTTGTAAAAAAACATCAGATTTATTCACACAGAAAAGTCCTGCATTAAGGCATCCGCCTGAATACTTCATGGTGAAGACTCAAGAACTAGATGTCAGGCTAAGGTTAAGGCATATTACAATCTTTTCTTAGTTACTAGATCACACAGAGTTTGTTCCAGAAGACACAACCTTTTTTTATTAAAGAGTATCTAACTTATGATTGTGAGATGGAAATATATAGTGACAGAGACCCCTGTAGTCCTCCTGCACTCTGCATCTGCTGCACAAGCTGGAAAGTGTGTTGGAAGAGGGGTGTAAATGCAAGAGACAGCAGCAGATGTGAAAACATTTGCCTCCTGTTACAGAAGTCATTGCTGCTAGGAGAAACTGAATTTGACCAGTTCTGCTATGACACATCTCTCAACCAACTCTAGTATGAGACATCTAAGAGATACTAAGTGAATTTTGAGAACCAAACTATTTTTTTCCCTGTGGGATTACTTCCCCATTCTACCTATACTTAGATTTGTACAAGTGACAAGTGCCCATGGCTGGTATTGAAACTAATGAGAGCTGGACCTGAATATATCACCACTGGGAGGAGGAAGAGTTGACTAAATTATTCATGGAGAGAACAAAAGTCCTGTAGTGCATAGCACTGTCCAGATAAGACCACACTGTACTCCTTTAAGATCAGCATAAAAAAAGTAATGGACTCCAGACTTTTTATGGAGCTGATATATGACACGATTATAGGCATCATTCAAAGCAAACAAAGAAACTGCTTTTAAAATCATTTGTATGCTACAAGAGAAATAAGGCTGTCAGTATAATAATATATAGGATTACATCAAGTAAATATGTGGCTCTGTCTGTTACTAATGAAATAATATGCTAGACCCTCCTCCATCAATTAGGTAACTACTCAGATAAGAGACGGGTAATAATATGTCCTCATAATAATGTCCTCAGACATCTCAAATTAGGGGCACTTTGACTTTAATTTCTTTGTGCCTCAGTATAAAATGTGGACAATAATGGACTATAATACTCCTGTTGTGAAGGCTTTTGTGAAGATAAATACATCAATGTTTGAGAAACCCTTAGGAAATACAGTGATGAGTGTCACAAAAAAAGTCCACAAGAAGATGAGTGATTTCATCTTCATATCAAGGTTCCAATCATGTGCAGTAAGTAAGGCCTGGGGCCATAGGGTGCACAGAAAAGGTAAACCAAAATATAAAATAGCTTCTCATTAAATGAACACCATTCATCCAGTGCAGCAAGTGAGACAGAGATCCTGTGGAAAAGTGGAATGTGAATAGATAATTAAAGATTGTATCATAATGCATGCAGAAAAGAGGGGTGAAGAGTTTATACTGGTGGCTTAATTCTGACATCTCCTAATTCCTGAATGCATGATTCGGCAGCTTCAGTGGTGTTGTCACATTTTAAATACCATTTTTTACATGTCACTGTATTTGTGTTGCTTAAATTATCATCTGCTCATTTCTGTTATTAGGCTTGTTTGTATCATGCTTTTCTTTCTCTAATCCCCTGTATTTAGAACACATTGTCCAGATACAAAAATCTTTGCGGCCTGTCCTTGAGGAACAGTAAGAGTTTGTGTAATTTAGATTAGTGCAGTAATTGTTTGGCCCAGATGCCAGAAACATCCCCAAGGGTATTTAACATTCATTCAGAAGATGTAGCTATTGCTTTTCAGCTTAAGGTCAGGAAGAAAGCACAACTTAAAGCCAAAAGAACATGCTGCAGTTCTTGTCTGAGAGGTGGCAGTTGCAGATGGCTGGGGCACCACCAAGCAGCTGCCTTCAGAAATGTCACCCAGCACAGTCTGGGAAGTCTGGGCAGCTTTCTCCAACACACAGTCTGCAAAAACCAGGCCAAACCAAGACCATAAAAATGTACACTCACACTCCTGACATGGAACAACAATCTTTTTGGTTTCCTCTAACTCTAGCTAATAAAGCAGATCATTTAATCACTTATTTTCTGATACCTACTCCTTAATAGATTGCATGCTATACATGGGATCAGTCCTGCTGTAGAGAATTATTTGTTTCTCCACTTTGGGCACACAGTTCTGAAGTGGAATGAAATTTCATTATAGACCAAATGCGTGCTGCACATTGTATATAGTCAAGCCCAAAAACCACCTGAGCGAAACTAAAAGTAAAGAGCTATCCAAGAAGGATTATGGGATTATATCCTTAAATCCATAGTGAGATACATTAGAAAGTGATGTACACTGTTTTTTTCATTTTCATCTACAGGCAGTAGAATGGATTACCTAGCCACGAATTTCCATCATTTAATTCCTTGTGTGGTACATGATGCAGGAAACAACATCACAGCAAAGCTCAGCGAGAACTGCTGGAGAGTGAAATTCAAGCTGGGTTTATATGAAAGGAAGAGCTTCAATGTCTCTCTTGAAAGATGAAATAAAATCACAGACAAAATGACCATTACCAGCCAGAACAACTACAGTGCAGTCTTCTGACTGACTGTAACACTAAATTAATGCTAGCAGGGGTGCAAGCCATGAATTCACTGAGAAGTGCAGTGCTCCAGAGGCTTCTATGAATCTTGAAAAAGAGATGGAAACAGACTTGGCCAGGACAGAATAAAAGCTTCTTGAAGGTGATGGCCAAAAAGGAGCAGCCAGAAAAGCAGCCCTGCCAGGGCTGGGTCACTGAAACCATGAGTACTTTCCTGGGAGAGGAGCACCACCACCACCAATTGCCTTTGTTCTGTGCCTCCTCCTGTGCCTCTGGTGCACCGCACAGCGCAGTTGAATGGAGGGAGACCATTTCAGGGGATTAAGCCAATTTCAAATCTTTCTCTCTGCTGACGTGCTACCCTGCACAGTAGGACTATCCTGCTACCACCATGATCTTTATGCAGACAGGGATCTGCTTGCAAATGTCTGCTATGAGCTGGAGGTGGCCAGGCTTGGAGCTGCAGCCATAACTGCTGGGCCTGGGCTTCTTTCTCCCTTATGGCCCTTATAAGTGTGGGCTGCCTTAGGACACACACTACCTTCCCCAGAGCCAGTCCTGAAAACAGCTCTTCAATTCAGCTATTTTCATCCAGGGAGAAATGGATTCCACACCTGCTGTGACTGATTTCAGAGGTTCGGACAGCTCCACCTTGCATTGGTTGCTAATGGAAAGTCCCCTCCATGACTGTGACTGCCCTCTCTGCTCATGAAGTGGGAGATGAAAGCACATGGTATCATCACACACTACCTGAGGCTGTGTCATTCTGGCATTAGAGGCATGAAGACACGTTCAGCATAACTGGCTACAGGCAGCAATCAAACAAGTGTTTGGGAGAGTGAGGTGAAAACTACAGCTCTTTCCCAGTTTGATCAACATCACCTTTGTCTCTGCTTGTACCATTTCAACAAGTGATGCGTTGATATGCCTACAGCACCCATTGGCTCAGGCATTAAGGAATCTTAATGAAAAATTATATTGCTAATACTGTCTGACTACTAGGAAGAGACAAAGAGAGGTTAATTATTTGGGGACCAGCCAAGGCATAGTACAGTCCAAAGTCAGCGGCAGGACACTACTGAGACTATTTGGGAGACTCTATAGGCATGTTGATTTAGTTGTAGCTCCAGTGGAAACCACAGAAATTACACGGTGTTATGGAGTGCTGGTGCCCAATCTATGTGTCAGACCTACTGTTATTCTGGAAAATCTCCTTTCCCTAAAATGCATTACATGAAGCAAACATGGTCAGATACCAGAAAAAGGAAACTTTTTAACTTCTGACCTGTAGGAAACTAGAAACCTCATTGACTGAAGGTCACACTTACACAACACCTATGACCCACAGGGACACGATGCCAAAGACAGTATAGCTGAGTAATTAAATGGTAGTTGAAACTCAGAAACCACCAACCTGTAATTTCAAATCACTAAAAGCACTAGGGAATACCTCCCCTCCTCTGTACATATGAAAACGAATTATTTATTGATGGGCTCAGTAAAGTCTGGATTCTAACAGATGCAAAAAAATCTAATGTATTTGGTATCTCAAGACACTCAGTGATTAAATATGTCCGTTTTGTTATACAAATAAAAGCAGTAGCTTTACAGGCTTCAAACTTTTTGAGGAAATATAAACATTTGCCATTCAATCAGCTTTGCAGAAATAATTCAGCTAAACTAACAATATCAAGCATATTCTTGTTTCTTTTCCCCTCCAGATTAAGAGCAACCAAGCTGGTCTTGCTCCCTCTTCTTACTTGAACTCAGTATTATTGATAGGTGGATCTGTATGCTCTGTACGACCTGTCTGTAAGTCTTGTATGTTCAATATGTCATGTAGCTAAATGTAAGATATGGATGTGCATAAAACTTGTTGCCAAGGCAGTGCTCTCTCTAATGATGGCAAACGGAGGTTTATCTTTCCCATTTTAATGCACTGCTTGCATTTAAAAATTGCAAGCAATTCTACCACTTTGAAAGCAGCTGAATCTGTTCAGTCTCATCTCAGATTTTTCATTTTCAGATAAAAACCTGTGTAACACTCATAACAAAGCAGATTTCTATGGTCAAATAACAAATTCCAGAGCATTGCTGTGGAGAGTTGAAATTATCTGAATGTCACCATTACTGTTATATCAACATAAATCACTGCACTCTTAAGGAATGCAACATTTCTTACACATACACCCAGCAATAACAAAGCCTATCACTGATTACAGCAGAATCTATGAAAAGGCTCTCTTTGCTATTAAAGATGAAAATAGTCCTGTGAAAGACTTGCAAACAATTCCCAGACTTTCTTCTCCTGTAAGTGTATGTTTTTCTGTGAATTTGGGCTGGATATATTGGTTTCCAAGGGCAGCTTGTGAAAATGCTGGGTCTACTTTTAGACAACTGCTTTGTTATTTCAGGCAAATACCTGCACTTCCAAAGAAGAGCCTCGATGTGACATGTATGGCATGTACCCATTGTCAGGGTAAAAGGGAATGACTGTGAGAAATGGGAAGCTTTTTCAGCTAATTCATTTTGTGTGTAGTCATCTCAGAGCCAAGAGGATCCAGGTGGGACTGGTGCCTGATTACACTAGAAGCTGTACCAAGTCAGATAGCCTCCTTCACTGAGCACCTTGGGGGCTTAAGCAGAACAATCACACAACTAGTGAAAGAAAAGAACTATAGTTGATCCTCTTCTGCAAATGAGGAACTAAGTGATAGAGCTAAAAAAAGGGCTCAGCCCTCAGCCAGTATAAATTGGCACAAGAAGATTCAGGTCAGCACAAACACACCAAGTTCCAGCAGCTGAAGAAAACACTGGCGTTGAATTTATAATGCCTGAGATAAATATAATGCATCCGAGCAAGATTTAACCATCTGCAATCAGTATAAAGGATGAAATGTATTTAAAAATAATGTGCTTCACATGTCTTGTTTAATAAAATCCACAGCATAAAATAATGGTGCCAGTTATCAAACTAGACAAGCACAGAATAATAACACTGCAAGAAAAACCAGACAGCTCGTTAAAATGGTGAAGTATATAATGTAGGGACAGGCAATAATGCAGTAAGGGACAAAATACACCCACCTTTTTCTGAGCAGAAAATTATTTTGCTTATAGTTTTCACAGTCCCAAAGTAACTGAAAGATTTGAAGAAAGAAACTGTACTTTATAGTGGGGTCTGGCAAGGGGACAAAAAATGTTTCAAGGATTTTTAGAAGGAATTTATATACCTCACTAGATCTTGAAATTAGTTCAACAGAAACTTCTGTGTTTTAATTACTCACATCAATGGGTTTTTTTCCCCTCATCATACTTTTACATAAATAGTACCTATACTTTCATTAAACTTAATCTGTTCTCCTTTAAAATAAAACCAGTGGATTACCAATTTTTTATTTAATTCTCTGACCTGTAAGTGCAATTCATTTCCATTCTCTTTGCCTTGTCCTCAGAAAACAACAAAGTGGAGGCTCCATGCCCTGGTTACTCAGAGCCTCACTTCCCTGCCATGAGATGGGACATTTCACTCTGTAGGACACTCCACTTCAACGTGCTTGTTCCTGAGCTGGCCATTTCTGGGACCACACTAACTTGTCCCTCTTAGTACACAATAACTCAGTCCCTTGTTACCAGTCACAGAGAGATGATAAAGGAAAATTAAGAGAAAACAGATGCCTGATAGATGAAAGTGGAGCTCTGGAGAACTACTGTTCTGTGTTCAAAATTGAAAGGAGAGAGTCTTGATATCATTCAAAGCATTGACTCTCAGGGTAAAAAAACCAGCACTTTGGGACTAAGGAATTCAATGCAGCAATAAATCCATAAGCAGCAGCTGCAGAGGCAGATTCAAGAAAAGAAATGGAGGATAGACAAGAAAGATCCAAATCTGACCCACTACAAAGAAATGCCATGGCGCCAATAATGGTGTGAGAAACATAAATTCTTTCGTTAAATGGTATTTAGGAATATACTCAGGTATGTCACTTGAATTTCATAGTAAGTACAAATAAAGTGAAGCTGTGGATCAAGACTGTTCCTTTCTAGTCCTTTAATTCACTTTTATTTTCAGGATTATCTTTGAATGTTTTACATCAGTACAGATAAGGAGCATTCCACAAACCATAGATAGATGAGGATGTAGAAAGAAGAAAAAAAGAGGGTCTTGACTATGTGAGAGACTGCAGGAAGGAAAATCATCTTGCTACAGAAAGGTTTCTCCCAAAGTCACCTCACTTGAACCTGTCTCTTCTATTTCAGAGATCTGCAGACCATGGGAGATACACTTCAACAGAGCCAGCCCTCACAGCAGGATTCCTTGGCAAGCATTGCACAATTAGCTGAGTACAAGTGTGTCTTCAAAATGGTTATCCATTTTTGTAATGCTGTTTGACAGGAGTGTCTAAAATCTGCTAGAAGAGCAATATACTTTGAGTGGAATGAAAGACTCCACATAATTCTGACAAAATTAGTCCAGGGTATATGGCTCCTTCCTGTAAAACCTGCACCAGTAATGGAGCTGGGTCTGTCATCAGTTTTATTAAAGGTGAATTTCCATCTACTCTGACTCATCTGAAAAACCTGTCAGTGGTCACCTGCCCTTATTGCTAAGTTTACCTCTGAGAGACGACCTTATCAGTGTCTGTCAGTATCTGAAGGGAAAGTGTCAAAAGGAGGGAGCTGGGCTCTTGCCAAACAATAGGACAAGAGGCAATGGGCAGAAACTGATGCACAGGAAGTTCCACCTGAATATGAGGAAGAACTTCTTTACTGTGCAGGTGACCATACACTGGAATAGATTGTCCAGAGAAGTTGTGGAATCTCCCTCACTGGGGATATTCCAGAATTGTCTGGACAAAATCCTGTGCAATGTGTTCTAGAACGACTCTGCTTGAGAAGGGAGTGTGGGCCAGATGTCCCACTCCTTCCAAATTTGTCCATTCTGTGATTCTGTGTGATTTAATACTTTGCTCTCTCAACATGAGATTATTGCAGAAGCAATGCTAGAACTACATTGTAAATAATACGTGCCAACATATTTTCACAGTCCAAATAAATAACTTTAAGTAAATAAATAACTCTATCACACAAATATCACTTAGAAATGCAATTAAAAATAGCCTCTTGCTTTGAGTTATAAAAATATGAAAGGGTGCTCAGGACAAGCTGTTTCACATAAGACTTTTCTCTATATTTAGCAACTCCAAGGTCAAAATACTGGAATTTCATTTTTCAAAGCCAAAGGATGATTTAATAGTTATTTTATATGAAGACAGCTCTGTTTTTCTACCCTGCATGCAACATCAAATTCAGTATAGCTTGATACATCCTGCATTTTCATTCATGTTTTCATTACAGCTCCGTAAAGTACAATAATTTATTATACATCCTCTTCAATCTTTTTGAAACATCAAACAAAATTCAAAGGCAGAGAAAACAAAGCACCAGAAATCTTATGAGAAATTCAGTATTATGAGAAAAACAGTATTTCCTTTCTTATCCTCCCAGTTTTAACCATGAGCCACAGTGAGCACTGAATAGTGTTGGACCTTGGAAAACAAAACTGAACTATAGGACTCTATGCACCTTTCAAGTCCTCGAGCAGCAGTGATAAAATCTGAGTGCCTTCAGGGTCACCTCTGTGATAATTACTCAAGTAATAGATAGATTTTTAAGAGAACTGAGTGTCTCAGAAACACCGTCTGCTAGCAGAGTTAGTGATATATTGGAGAGGAAAGACCCATTGGTTCTCCTCATATTCTTTGCTGACCTTCAGTTCAACAGTCTAACATGTCTAGGACTAAGAGCCAAGTCATGGGCCTTCGATGTTCCTCTTCCTTGCCTCAGCCCAAATGATGTAATTTTTCACAGAGCTTTCACAGGGTGCAATATTCACACCCGGCTCAAACCACATACAAATGCAAAAGGGAGAGCACAGCATCACGTGAAGGTTTCTGGCCACATACTTGTGACCCAGATTCCTTTCTTAGCAGCTAGATTCAAAGGAGCAGAAATCAGGCAGATTACACTGACTCATCTCCCCAGTTAAGCTTTCAAACATTACACTACACTACACTTTCAAGTCATTTACACTACAAGGACCTGTTATCAAGTAACAAAATTTTCACGTAAAAGTGGAAAGCTGAATCTTCGTGTGTGTATATCTAATATCATAAATGCTTGAAATACGGAAGTATTTCCTTCTTGTTTGTCTGAATTTATCTCATCTTCCTAAGAGAAGATTTGAATTTACAAAACCACCAGCTTCTGTTTCTTTTCCTGATGTAATTTTAGCAGAAAATACTTTTGAATTTGGAAAGTCATGCAGTTCTTAGCCAGCACTCTATGAAGAGAAATCAGCAATATTTTCACAATAGAAGGCCAGAGGTATTTTTTTGCAAAGTTACTGAGAATGATGTTAGAAAATTATTAACAGTGATTGCAAACTAAACATTTATTTACCTTTTAGTAGCCTTAGCTAAACACCATTTGCTCTAGAGGCCTTAACTAAACACCATTTGCCTGGAGACTAGGCAGCCTCAACAGCCTGAGTGGAACATTAGGAGAGTGTACCTGCATGACAATAAGAAGGTCAAACACCAAGATGAAAGAAGCCAAGAAGGCTCTTGAGACCTCATCACTTGGCAGAAATCCACGATTCAGCTTGTCCCAGCTGATCCAGTCAGTAGTGATGACAAGCACAACTACAGAGGTCAGAGTAAACAGAACTGTCCTGGAAGAAAGAAGAAAAAATAGTTCAGAGAGAATATGATAGTAATGAAGATGCATCATTCTATTTTATCTGTTTTCTAATGGTCAACATGTACTTTATCAGTAGTTTTCCACTGACAGAAACAGGCTAAAGAAAATTAAGTGCACAAACAAATCTTTTAATCTAAAAAAGAAAGCAGTCAGCTGTATCCTTAGTGAAAATAAATTTAGTAGCTATTTCTAAGCATGTTGTAAAAATTAGCTGAGTATATCACTCTGGTCCTTCATTCTGTATTTTTCACTGAAGATGAAAATCAGTTAAGTAAAACAAGAGAGAAGTAAAATGTACCAAAGCCTGCATGATCTAGGCCAAATTGAAATCAACAAATTAAGAGAACATTGTCTAAGTCATCCAATACATTAGAATTTTTGAAAATCTTTCCTAAGCTGTAGGAGCTATTAAGACACTAACTATGAAATCTAATACAGAAACATGTCTCCATTAAAAAAAAAATCGATGCACTAAATTAATTTTTAGAAACTTCTGGAAATTGTAGAAAGATTTTTGCTTTGTGTTTCTAAGATGTTCTTTGTAAAAGTTCTCAACAATTTTATGACTTTTCTGAGAAGTCACTGAAGAGTGAATCACAAAAGTATTAAAGCCTCTGTATAAATGCTACAAGAATTCCAGAAGATACATTTGACTAATTCATACAATTCTGAAACACAGTATTTAAGAAAATATCTTTCTAAGCTATCCCTGAAAAATACTCTGCATCATCTCCAGCAGCACTTTGGTAATATCTTACAGAGTTGGCAGCAGTGACTGATTGAATTTCTGGTTCTGTGGAAGCCGGAAAATTTAGCTGGTAATTTAAGGGTGAGCAAGGCTTCTTTCAGTAGCCATGGCTGGCAGTAAATCTGTGCTATAATAGCAGCATATCAAAATCTGAATGCATGCTCATGGCTAAACAATTGTGGCAGGATTTTTTTTCCACAGCAATAATATCTCATTTTCTTCAGCTACTAAGGGTTGTAAAATAAATTGAAGAATATTTCCCATGACACTTCCAAACAGGACAAATACTCAGTAGAGGGAAAAAAAATCATCTGCACACCAGTAGTCACAGGCTACCAGTCGGTATGCATTTCTTTTTATACATCAGCCTTGTCTGTATCTGTGAGGAAGGGAAAACAAATATGCACACAGGCAATTTTATAATACATTTGGACTCCTAAACATCATTCTTCTGTGACATGATGGGCTGCACTTCTTCAGAATGTAATGAGACACAAAATTACTTGACTGTTACCACCTTTACCTTGGAACATTTATTTTTGTTCTTAATAAATTAACTCAGTTACGTGCAACACTATGGCTGACACCCTAACAATTTCCCTTGAAAGAATTATGAGCACCAGGCAAGAAAAAAACAATAGATGAGGCATATTAGATGTAATTAGACCTTACCAATAGTCCAGCCTTCTTATCCCAAAACATTTCCTTAGCTACCGTCTCAACTGTCAGCACCTGAACCTGACTGGCTTTTCTGCAAGGTCTACTTTGGCACGTACACAGAACAGTTTACTTTGGAAAGACAATTCTCTCTCTTGCATATAGCCTCTTGAGACACACAAAGGTGTTTTTTCCTACTTATTTCACCTTCATATCTGAAATTCTCATGGTTATTGTTCTTGCTTTACCTGAAAGGTTCTCCAGAAAGAAAACAACCCTCAGCACTTGTCTGCTGGCCAAGGCAGACTGCCCCAGCCACCAGGCACCCTGATTGTCCTTGACCTCTTTCTGTGGAACCACCTCTCCTGGGGCAGAGGAAGTTTAAAACCATAATTCAAATTGAGAATTTTGCTATAGGAAGCATATAGCCAGAAGTTATGCTCAAGACTATTCTGCCTCAGTCCTCTTGAATTATGTATTTGCATTTTGGAGCAAGAGTTCAAAGCATGGAAGGTCAGACTTTGGCATGTAGGCAAGCAAAAGCAGGCGTATTTTTATTCATGCTTTGTTGGCATGCATGCAAAGACCGATGTGTGTGCTCAAGTCCTGATTTCCTTGAGGAAATGCATATGCACTTAGAAAACTGCTTTGTTATTCATTCTGAAATGTCAAATAGGGAGGGAAGGGAGCAGAAAATGGGCTGCTAATAGAATAAGAAAATGTGAGACCAACAAAAAAGGTTAGAAACAGACTTTTAAAATGGTTGCATTAAACAGAGTAATTAGTATTTAGTTGTATTTTTGACCTATGATACTGGAACACAGCAAGATATTCAATACATGCTTTTGGAGTTATTATAGACTGATCTTGTTTGGGTTACGGTTCAGTTCGCTTCTTGTAAAAGTACAGTGTCTTGGAGATTAAGAAAAAAAGATGACTATTTCATTTAACTTGACATAACTTGTATTGGATAAACCAATGTGAGCTGCCCTGCAATATCTAGCCCAGTATAGTTTGCCCTTTATTCTGCAATGCACATTACTGAGAAAGAGCTCAGTCAAACTATTCACCACACTGCTGGCAGGACCTCTCCTCATTACAGAAGGGGAAAGGCTACAAGGTGAAGGGCAAGAGAGGACTGACTCTTCTCTGTACCAGGACTAACGAAATGCAATTTCTGTCTCTAGTTCACGAAGGAAATACACTTTTATATTTCACTTCTAATCCTAGCTTGCTGTACTGAATGATTATGTGCCCTGGACACCTATTCAGCTGCAATAACACACATTTTACAACCTACTGCATACTCCTTAAGAGTGCAAATAAACACTGTCCAGACCAATAGCATACTGAATAGTTAAAATGATTAGGTAGATCCACAAAAGTCACTACTGTGCTTATCACTGCCAGCAATTATTTAAAATCCCCAGTGCTACATTGAACTGGGGAGGGGAATAAAAAGGGGGAGGCTGAAAGAGAACTCTTACTGCCAGAAACCTCTCAAAAAATAGGCAATTTTTTAGACTGTATCTGTATAATAATCTTTGATTCCCAGGACTGAGTTCGGTCTTAATTTGTCAAACCGAATCACTCATGCCAAACTGAACCCATACTACTGGCCCATTTGTCAACAGAAGACTAATCTGGTTCTCAAAAACTTGGCAAGGTACAAAACAGATACATCTTCCCTTCTGCCCCTTTCCACAACACTTCCTTGCACTATAACCTTTGACCAAACTGACCAACTTTAAAACTACCATTCAGCGTATTATACATTATGAGAGGTTGTGAACCACATGGACCAGACCTGAGCAGGTTTTAGTCACTGGTGGTGGTTGCCTCATGGCAGACAGGGTCACAGCCTAAACCTTGCAGAGAGAAAACACAATGAACTGCTGTGATCTGATGTTCTGGATGCTTGGAGACACTGTCTTACGCTGTTCAGCATGTCCTACCTCCCTCATCAGGAACTCCTAAGCACAGCCCATGAGGCTACAACTTGTTCTCTTGCAGCCTCAAGGCAGTGCCACAAAACCATTCATAGTACATCCCCTCCAAACCTACACCGGAAATATCTTTGACTCCATACAGCCACACCTTCATGAATCAGTCTGTTATTTGTCTGTACTGAGAGAAAAACTGAACAATCCAGAATTTGTCCCTGGAAAGATAAAAGACAAGCTAATACACGTATACATGTTCACAAAACATTTAATGTTGGGAAAAAAACCTGTTTCCAATCTGAGTCTCATGATCCTTCATGTCTAAATCAGCAGGGAAAAGTATATAAAAAATGGATTTTGGTCTGTGACGGAACCTCATTTCTCAAACCGTAACATAAGGAAAATGAAGTTTTTCATTCAAAGGGTAAACACAACTCTTTGCACTACACTACCTTCCCTTTGCTTGTGATATGAACTGCTCATTTTTAGAGATATTTAGAATTTTCTTGTCTTACATGACCCTCAGCCAAATCTTTTGCAATGCTACAACTTTGATGATAGATAGTAAGGGTTCTGTTAAGACTAACTGAAGAGATGAAAGACAAACTTTAGTTATTTTCCTCATTTTCATTTTGTATTTTTCAAGAGGCAAAAAGCATTATCTTGGCCTTTGACAACACCTTTTCCAGAAAAAAACCCTTACCTGTGCTTAGTCAAAAATAGTTCTTAGATTTGTATGACACAGCATTTTGAGAACTTTTCATCATAATTTCACACATAACTGTCACTAAGGTAGTTCATTTGGAAATCCTTAAACACTGTTAACAAGGATTCCAAGTATTGTTTAACACAATGTTCATTTGGGATGGGACCCTTTAGACAGGACCAAAGAAATTGGTCAGTCACATTCCTTAGGGCTGCCCTTTGTGGGAATGGGGTGTCTGCCCTTATTGCTGTCCCATGCACATCACACTGCCAGTTCCTGGCATGTCTCTGCACTTTCCTGGGCTTTCCCCAACTCAGAAACAGTCCCCCCCCACTTGTCAGAATCCCTCACTCTGCTGTGGAATGCACCTACACTGGCACTGATTGCCTTGATAGTTTCTCATGAATGAACCCAAATAATTGCAAATATCCTGTGAAAACAGATACAGAAAGGGAGCAAGAAATTTTACTGCTCTTCATATTTAAAAAGGTTTTCCAGTCCTCAGGAAAGAAAGATCATCCCTCGAGTCAAATACTCTACAGAATTTTTAATCTCAGCATCAGCACTGGCCAAATATACAGTTGCACAGTGTACAATAACTATAAAAAACAATGTTACTGCAGATGTTCATATACAAATGCCAACACTTTTTATTTCCCTTGTTTTAATTAAGAAGGGTTCTGTTATTTAATCTGTCAAAAATAGCAACTCTAAGCTCATTCAAAATAAAATATTTAATCTGCCTGTTGCTTGGTGTCAGAACCACTTCTGCAATTAAGCAAATATAAGGGACAGATGCTCTGGTGGTGAAAAGCATCTGTGCACCCTGGAGCAGGATAACTTCAAACCTCCAGCTGGCCACTGCTCTTCTGCCCCCCCGGGACAGTTCTCTGAAAGCAGAAAGAGCGGGGACTTGAGATTCCCGTGTTTATCAGCAGTTACTGCAGTGCCACAGAATGACATAGTTGGTGCTGAGGATCCCACATTTACAGTGTTTGTGTAGTGTGGATTGACCTGAGCATGCATCCATAATTTTAGCACACCAGGTGAGATCCCAGAAAGCAGTGTTCACTTCAGATGTACCCAGAGGAAATCCCAGTAGTGCCTCCCAGAGCAATCCCTACCATTAACCAAATGGTGGGTGGAGAAAACCGGCAAGTCTAATGTGCTACTGAAGTGACTTGGTAATACACAGAGACCCTAGAAATCTAGGAATATATGGAGAGTTAATTACATTGGACCACTTTTTTAAAATAAGGGGTTTGATCCTCATGGAGAAAAATATGTGGCAGAGATATGAAGCAATACTGTCGTCAGATTTCAGAGCACCACACTCCCAATGGCATGTTCCGCAGGCATGAATAAGTAGGAGAAATTACATTAATGCAGATTACCATCAATGAGGCTTAATTATCTGAAGTTAAATATCAATTACAAGAAAATGGCTTATAATTCAAACGTTGAATCACATTATTTTTAAAGTCCTTGTCACCACAATAGTGTATGCCTGACTTCTGTCCTGTTGAAAGTAATGTCTAAGTAATTCAGCATTTGTCAGTAACTACCAGTTCTGAAATACCTACTCTGAAACACTCCTTATGTTGTGTACGGCTCATAACTACTTATCAACAGCAGATACTGCACATTTGGAGAACCATACATTGCCAGTTAAGGCTTCTAAACAATGCTTCTTGTCATTCTGACTAGTGAGCTGAAGAAATTGGACACTGCAGAGCATATAAAGGATTCTCTGAGGTGGCAAAATTGGAACTGTTTATCTGCTTTTTTATCTATTCACTTACTAACACTATGGGTTTTCCAGATCAGAAAGATGTAGGAGCAGCAAGGCTGGGGCCTTGATGGGATTGACTTGGCATGCCTTTTCCAGCCAGAGTGTCCCTAGAGCTTGAGGCCCTTTGAATCTTTCAATCTTAACCCTAGTCCTAAGTATAACCCTAATCCTAACCCTAACCCCAGCTTCAGCTCTAAACCCAACAAAATCCTATGGGTTTTCCAGATCAGAAAAACAGAGGACCAGCAAGGCTGGAGCCTTGTAGGGAACACATAGGCATGCCTTTTCCAGCCCCAGTGTTCCTGGAGCTGTAGGGTCTTTGACTCTCTCTAATCCTAAACCTAACTCTAACCCCAGCACTAGGCTAGCTCTAACCCTACACTATGGGTTTCAAGTTCAAAAAGCTGTAGCAGCAGCAAGGTCGGAGCCTTGCTGGGAGCATGTTGACATGGCTTTTCCATACCCAGTGCTCCTGGAGCTCTAGGTGCTTTAACTCTCTCAACCCTAACCCTAAGCCAAACACTAAACCCTAACCCCAAACCCAGTCTAAGCCCTAACTGTAAACAAATCCTATGGGTTTTCCAGATGAGAAAAATGGAGGAACAGCAAGGCTGGGGCCTTGCCAGGATTGCCTTGTCTTGCCTTTTGCAGCCCTAGATGTTCCTGGAGCTAACCTAACCCCAAAAACCTTTCTCACAAGCCCTGCTTTACATCTATCTTTTGACTGTGACAGTTTCGATTTTATTAGAGTATATCAATATGATTCCAGAGCTATTTGGGATTTTTGCACAAAGATTTATGTAAAGCCAGAAATTACGTTAATATATAAAGGAAACATTTTGCTATGTTTCATGTAATAAAATTAATAAGATTAGGTAATGTAATCACATGGTGCAATATGAGAATTCTAGAGAGCATAAATTTTTTTACAGGTAGAAGCATCTTTGAGGTTCTTTTTGCCACACCATTAATTTCCTAAAATGAAAGTGTTATCTATTTCAAACAGCAGCTCATTTAAATTAAACTCATTACGTTTCAAATGCCATTTCATATCTGTGATACAGAAAAGCAAAGACAGTTTATGAAAGTTCATGGTCTTACTTGTATAAAACATTTTCAATCACCACATATCATATGCAAGGTAGTGTAAAACTCACATGAATCATATCCAAGGAATTCCATGTTCAACTTCCAAAGTTAGAAGTTAATTGCTTAACTCCAGCAGAAAGCATTTGGAAAAAAAACTGAACCAAAACAGAAAACCAAACACAATTCTATTTAAGGTAAAGAGAAGCCATTTTTCTGTTTTACTTTCAGATGAATACATTACTTATTTTATCAATGGAATGGGGAATGGAAGGCAGCTGCTCAAAAAACAAAAGAAACAAGATTTTAAAAAATATTTTCAGAGCATCAAATATGCCTTAGGATAGACCTGCCTGGCAATTTTTCAGCAAAAATGGTTTATATTCAGACAAGGGCCGTTCATCAATATGCAAAATTTACCTTTGAAAAGGGATGATTTCTGTAACGTGAGGGAAGCTGTGTCAGAACTGGGCACAATTCCTGCACCACATTATGGTTGAGGAGCTAGGGCAGCATCTCAGTTACAAAAGATGTACAGGTAACCAGTGCAGAGGCCATTACCTGTTCTGAGTAAGTCAGACCAGCTATTTGAATATTAGTGTTAATGAAGCCAGCTGGATGCAATAAAAAGATTTTCACATGCTACAGGGTACTATTTGTTCAGACTCTCTAGCTGGAGCTGGTCTACTTAGTATACCAGTATACTTAGTGAGTCAACATTAGTCTGACGTGACTTTAGTCATGACATGAGTCAACAATCCCCTGGACACAGATTTCCCACACCCAAGTATCTTAGTGCTCAGTTATCCCAGTTCCTGGTAAGAGTGAGCTAAAGGCTTTTCATCATAGTAGCAAGACATGGGATCATATGCCACAACATACAAAACAGGGACTTTGGCTTCCATGTTTGCAGCATCCTCAGCAACTGCTAGAAACTAGTTAGAGAAGAAAATGTTGTTGGCCTCCATTTTTCAGTTATCATGAAATGCTCAGTAAAGTCTTAAGTTCATTGCAATGTAGAACGGGAAAAAACTTTTGAAATTGAAAATATACATGTTTTAACATTTAGAAGGAAAAACCTATTTCAAATGCATTAAGATGGTAATTGAAATGCTCTTCTAAAAGCCTAAAATTAAGCTTTTCAGATCTACAGCTAGAAGTATATCTCAACAACTCCTTCATTTTCCTGAATTGAGACACATTATTAAATTCTAGTTTTAGAAACAAGGAAGAGTGTAAATGCGGATTTAACACCACATTTTCAATCCTGTCTATGATCTGCATTATTTTGATTTCTACATGATTGATTTAAGACAGACTGATTTTCAGAAGACACAATTGAAAACATCTAAGTAAGAAAAGTGATAAAATTTAATTAATTTATAAACTGATTCTTTCATTTCAATGATTCTTTTCAAAAGCAAAATTTCTTTTCTGCATTTAAGTTATTCAATTTTTTTCCCAAATCACAGTGAGGTCTGCTACATTTTGTCTAGACCCAAGCAAAAAACCTTATCATTACTTTTTTTAGAAGATATTATTTTTACATATGGGTTAGTTTAGTGCAATTAAAACATTTTATAAGCAATTCAGAATCAGCCAGAAACTTAACCATAGAGTTGTTTTTTCAGAAGTCTGAATATGAGTTAACATATCTAATCTCTCATTACAATCAATGGAGATGTAGTGTGAGATTTGGTTACGTAAACCAAACGTAGTTTAGTACAATTTGGGCTGTTGTGGAGTTCCTTGGTTGGTCTTCAAACCTTGCAACAGAAGGTCTCCTCTGAGCATTGTGTCATGTCCACCAGGCCTGTGCAATATGTCAATATACCAAAGCATTTCAAATTGCAGTCAATGTCTGTGTTTAGGAACCTGAATCCCACTTTTATTCAAATGACAAGAGTCTGGAAAATTATGCAGATGACTACAGACAAGTTTCTACTTGCAGAAAGATGAATGACCATCTGCATTGGCCAAGGCTCCATTAGCTGCAGTAGGAACTGGCACGCTGATAAACCATGATCAAATAGATATCTGAACCCAGAGCTGAAAACTGAAAAAACTGAAAAAACTGCAAAAACTGAAGTCACTTCCTGATCTTTTAATTTCTTTAAAGAAAACAGTGAAAAGCCTTCGAACTTTTGAATTGAAACGCAAATATATTTTATGTAGGAATTAACAACACTCATATTTGAATAAAATAATGGAAGATTTGTATTTAGAAACTGTCAAAAGCAGTCGCTGAAAAGTTGAGATTTACTTGCTTTTAAAAATATTTTAGAAAACTGAAATTATTTCACATAGGACTTCGATGTGGCAGTCTTAAAATTATCCTTGAAAGTTTTTGGAAAAAAACCCGAAAAACAGATCCAATAAAATTTCCCATAGTATGTGTGGTAATAAAAGTATCACTCAGTCACCAATCAAGCAGCTCCAGAGCCAGCACAATTCCTAAACTGGGGGAACCTCAGAGGGAGACAAGAGAGCTGCCAAGAGCCCTCAAATACCATTACAGCTGCTGATGGGACCAGGGCAGGGTCAGGAGCACCAGCATCCAGTTCTTCCCTGTATGAAAGAAGCCCAAAGGAGCAGCAGGGACCAGGAGTGATGCCAGCAGGGTGGGCACACAGGGAGTGAGTGGACCATCAGTTCAGGCAGCACTTGTCCTTGGAAGGATGTCCAGAAAGGGCACTTTCTCCCTGCAGCTCAACCAGGGAGCAGTGGTATCCACCCAGCAGAAAGCCACGGCCCCTCTGACCTCTGCAGGCACCACGAGGGACACGGCTGCCAGACAGAACTCCTGTGGGAACACGCTGCTGCCACTGTGCCAGCCTGTGCCCGGCTCCCATGGCAGCACCAGGCAGCAGCAGGAGGAGGGACAGGGGCTGAGGGGTATCAGAGAGAGAGAGAGAAAGAGAGACTGCTGGAATCACACCCAGCCCTCCCTGGGACAGGCCCCGCAGGCAGACAGGGTGCATGGTTTGGAGGATTCCCTGCCCTCCCTCTGCCTGTCTGAGCACAGTGACTTCAGGGACAGGGGCAGTGGTGACACGTCCCTGCCTGGTGCAGCAGGCCTGTCTCCTCTGTGACTGCCCTGCCTCCCCGGGTGTAACAGGTGTGAGCCCCTGAAAGTGGAACACATCAGTGATGAACACAATGGCTCATCCAGCATGGAGGTGCCACCAGGGTTAAGTCATGCCCTGCATCAATACCACTTTGATGATCTTAAAGGTCTTTCCCAGAAGAGATGTTTCTATGATTCTATGAGTTACAAAACATAAAGGATAAAAATGGAATCTATTTTATCTAATCAGAACATATGGAACATGTCCTTGCTCAGATACTGTCACGTTGCTACTCTTAGAGGAAATTTATAATTAGTGGGTAGGAGAACTGTACAGTATACACTTACATTCTCAGGGCTTCTCAGACAACATATTACATCCACAACTGAAATTGAAAATACATTGCGAATTCAGAATAAACTAAATGTAACAATTCAATAGTTTTCTATGTTCTGGATTAGATTAGCTGTATAATTTATCTATGCAGTACTTCTACGGAAAAAGAAATTTCTCATTATTTTAGGCTTCATAAGCCATCATATCTACGGGATATAATTCCACATTCATCAAGATATCGTGCTTTTTACAATTATATCTGTGCAAACCCTATCACAGTAAAATATAATTGCAATTGTTTTGAACTGCTCTTCAATTTTTTTCCCAAAGCATTTTAAATAAATACAGAGTCTTTCACCTAACAACTTGATTATATTTTGATTAAATGTATTTCCAAAACAACTGCAACATGAGAAACAAACAAAACTCTCATCCTGCTTTCTGAGTAACACATTTTTTTGTCAAAACCCTTTCAAATAATGTAAAATTTACCTCAGTTATAAAAGGACATTAGTAGACAGCAAGCTGAGTGCATACCAGGCATGTCTGCTGGCAGCAAAGTCCCAACAGTGTCAAGAGCTGCAATAACAAAGGCACAACCAGTAGATCAAGGGACATTACTTTGCTCATATCCAGAATATCACATCCAGTTTTTGACCAACCATGCATAAAAATCACCAATAAACTAAAGTGGAGTTTTTAAAAATGGAGTATTTTAAAGCTTTACTGGTTAGGGGCTGAAGCACTTGTCCCATGAAGAGAGCCTCAGGGATGGGAGAAACTAGCAACTGCCCCCCACAAAGTGCCTCTGGGGTGGTAAGCAAGAAGAAGATGGAGCCAATAATTGATACCAACTCAAAAGTTGTCTAGAAAATAAAAGTTCATATGCCTTATTTTTCACAAGTTGAGCCAGTTCCAGTATAAGGCTGACACCTGTCTTCTTAAGAAACAAAGAAAAATCACATGCAAATTACTGTGATTTTGACTTCCTGGAAAGTTAACCTTTCTAACAGTAGAACATGACTAGAAATAAGATTGAACAAAAAGAAGTTAATAATGAGACTCACCAGAATACATCCTGACAGCCAGTGCTGTTCCAATAATTATATGCTCAGCTCTGTGACAAAATGAATATCGTCACTTTTTCAGTGGAAGATAAACACTAGAAATTTCCAAGAAGAAGATGCACAAAGGAACTTGGGAATTGTTATAGCTAAATTCACTATGATGCCCAGATACATACTGGGTAAACCTTGCGTTTTCCAGGAAATAGTTAGCCCCCTTAAACTTTTCAGTATTTCAGAAAAAGTCCTGTGTTCTATCCTGAGACTAATCTGCACTCTTTTCCAAACTGTTCCATTAAACAGAAACCAGATAAATCTTAAATTGGAAAAACTAGCAACATTCAGGGAACTCAGCAAAGATGCAGTAAAATCCAGGCTAAAGCTTGTCCCACAGCTGCCCTGCAAAGAGAAGTGCAGGGGCTCAGATCAGCAATCCATGTGGATTGGATCATCATGCTACTGGCTACTCTGAGGAGACTGGAGTCTCACTAGGTCTAATGAGAAATTCCTTCCCATGGATAATTTATCAATGAAATTTTAACCAATAATAATGCTTATTTGAGTGTTTTCGTTTTCCTAAAAAACAGCAACCAAAAGTTTTATTGCAGAGTTTCCAACGAAGTGTAAGCAAAGATCCCTTTTCTTCCAGAAATAATTTGTCATCTTTTACCTTCCAACCTTGGTCTCTTCAACTTCTAACATCCTAACAAGAAAGACTTAATGTTAAAATGCTCAGAATTTACCATCTCAGTTACACAATTCTATGTTGAACAAAAACATTTTAGCTGACATTCCCTCCTGGGAGTTAGTACGTTTTCAATTTTAGACCTGTTTCTTCCTCTTTATCTGTCCACTTCACCTGACTTAGTCCTGAATAGATTTACATGGGGTTTGTAACTTGTAATAGAGCCTGTTTGGCCCTAAGATCTGGCAGGTTTTTGTTGATCTGGGACTAATGTGAAGGACTAAGGACACCTCAGCAGGATTAAAGGCAGGGGAGTGCTGGACTGCTGAATGACATTGCAGTTCAGACAGTAAGGATGGACAGGGAGTCCCAAAAGCCACCAGTTTTCATTTTTTTTCTGAGATATAATCAGAGGCATTTGTTTCTTCTCCAACAGTTTTCTCTCGTAGATCTACTTTAGGGTTATTATCATCTTTTAGAAAGACTTAAAGAGTAAGTGATCAGTATCACACCTCTTATACCAATCCAACAAGATAATTCTTGCACCAGACCCAGGGTACAAGCTGGGGACAGGCCTTTTATCTTGTCCAAGGAACAGATGAGCTGTCTGGACAAGGGGCCACATCTAGGTGAGGTTAGATATCCACCCAGTTTATCTCCAGAGACCCAAATAGTATATCAGATTTTGTTTTGCTTTCCTGATTATACTATGCTCAAAATAGTTTAGGTTGCTAAAGAGACCTCAAGTTTAATAAATATTGTGCTGACCAAATTTGTTAAACATATATTCCATGTTTAATATTCTCTTAAACACTTTTACCCCTCACTGATTGTGTCACCTCTAGTTTTACAGCTGTATGACCTTTCCTGCAAAACACTTCAACATGTGTGTTTGACAAGCATAAAAGCCTACAAGCTGTCACCCCATCACTCATATGATTGCTCAATCAATCTCCAGCAAGCACCTACAGTGAGAAGCTAGAGGAATAATTTTGGAAGGGCTATATTCCGCAGTGTCTCACTTTCTCTCTAAACAGGGAATCTTTGTCTTGTTGATGAGACTTTGAAGCAAATCAGAATTTGGAATAAATGGATGCACTTGGCTTCTTTGATCAACCACTGGAGAGACTAGAATCAGCCACATTTTTATACTTTTGTATTGCAAATAACCACATCCATTTCATAAAGGTTCTAAGAGGCAAGGCAGCATTGGGGACTAGATACAGCATCTCAGAAAGTTTCATTTAGTCATTTGGATTAACTTTGTTAGTATTATCTTCAATTTTCTCCTCCTTCAGTCATTGTACAGAGTTGATATTAAATTAATTTGATCAGTTCTCCAATGAAGTTTTTGGCTTTATGTTCCTCCTGGGAGCCCTGAAAATAGCTGTCATCTCTAGCTAAGAGGCTGTGAAAGATGAATGTGACTTACAATCATACCTTTCCTGCCATTATTGGCAACCTATCACAGACTTTTCTGAGTTGATAACCCCATCAATGTCTACTAAAAAAAAAAAAATCTATTTCATCTGAGACAGTGGCCACCTTCACTAAGTTAAAGCAGATTTTTGGCACACAGTGGGAGTATTCTGATATTTATTTGGGGAAGAATAGACTTTACATTTAAAACTCTCCAAATATTGTTAAATGTTATACTAGATCAGCTGGGTTTTTTTTTAGTTTGAAAAGTGTTCATAAATGCTATAAACAATGATTGCTAATACAACCATTTCATTCTGCATTTAAAGGTGGCTTCAGATATGGATTATACAGGACTGGGGTGACCATCAGTTGTTTTATAAACAGCAATTGCAGAATGCCACAACATCTTCCCTGAGGCCACCTGCCCTCTAAGCAAGTTGTCCTTAACTTCTTTCAAAATATTCTATAGCCCACAAGTTCTTGAGAATATGCTGCTAGAATAAATTTTGACAATGCTTCCAGACAGTGATGCTGTTACCAATTTATCTGTCAATCAAATGATACTTTCCTTGAATTTGAATAAATCTAAATGCTGGGAAAACACATATTTAATTATATTTAGATTTCTGTAATTACATTTGCATCAAATTTGTTTAAAGGATGACATTCATGTGTAATGAATGACACTAGCAAACCTCTATTGTTTTACTTGAGTGGGAATTACTGAACATATGAAGGGTTTTGCTACAAGGCGTAATTCAAAGAGAGTGTATAGATCACCTCCTTCTTAAGGAAAAACAAACAAACCAAAAAAGATAATAATTTTCACAACTCAGTCTGAAGAATAAAGACTTGTTCTAGCAGAACTGACAATGTAGAAAAGTGTCCTCAAATCTCTTTCAGAAAGATCATAACAGAACAGCTCACAAAGTCCAGAAGTTTGGAACAAATTAGTACCCTAAAACCTGTGAAAGCTGATTAAAATCTTAGCTCCTGCCTAACATACTATGCTGGTATTGTGTGTGCCTGCTGTGTTGACACCTTGGACCTTACCGTCCATTTCATTCCAAATAGATATGACCTAGGTGCTCTTTAAAAAGGAATTGTTTAAAAACACCTCCAAGAGCTTTCTACTTACATAATTACACTTTGCAGTGATTTTTAAATGCCCATTCTTTTTACAACCCAAGGCCTGCTAGTGATTGTTTAGTTTTCTTTAATTTATACTGAACAACTTAACATCAGGTAGCAAATTGAAATGCTTCTTTAATTTTAGGTTGTTTTATAACATAGTCACACCTGCTGCCGATTACAGTCTTATTAATGTTGATTCAGTTTGTTCATGTTGCAAAGAAAATTATAAAACTGAGCCCTGATTGCCACTGTCCTAATGAGCACAACTGGGTCACAAGGCCAAAGGGTACCTGAAACAATCCAAAGCCCAGACCTTAGATGGCATTTGCAAATGGGATAATAATATCTTTTTTCCTCTTTCTGCTTATGCAGGGAGAGACATGAAAGTTGAGTCCTTCCCCTCAGTTCAAGGAGCTCTGGTTTTGTCCTTGTACTGGGAATTGCCTCAATCACAGGAAGTCACATCACTGCAGATATCCATTTGGCATGAATGATCTTAAAAACAAAAATTATAAAACTGAGCAGGTAAAATGAATAACGGCATTACAAAGTGGTGATTATCTCCTAAAGTTTTTAAAAGCTTTTTCTATTTCCAAACTGATCAGAAAACACAAAAAATGAGCATAATAAGTAGCTTGACAAGAAGGATATATAGTCAATATTTTCACAAGGTCGACTGGAAGGCCCTATGACAAAACTTTAGTTTGTGGCTAAAGCTAGGATCCTAAATCCATAGCCAGGGAATTATATTTAAATGGTGTGATTATCTGGAGTACCAAAAGCCCCACAAATCTGATGTAGGTCAAATTCAAGATAACTTTTTATAAATTTGGATACTTAAAATAATAAATATAGGATAGTAAGTTCAGATGGTTAAGGTAAGAATATTTTGGCTATGACTGATTTTCCAGAAGGGTAAATCATTTTTCCTATACATAACTTTCTGTCTACATACACCTAGATATTAGTGTCAGCTTTTCTTTAGTCTGTTCTTCCACTGAGAGGCAAAACCTGCTCATAATGTGTCATAAGACACATTAAAGTTTAGAAGGCTGTATTGCACAAGGTAAGTGTGTAACTTCTGACACTGAAAAGCCAGATTATTTGCCCACATATCACAATCAATAACCCAATCACGTTTCTGATTCAAGAATCATAAAAATATGCATGTTAATAATATTGTTATTACTCAAAATCAGAAAATAGGTCTTTAAGAAAAATACAAACCAAGAGCAAAACTCAGTAAATGAATGTGAAAAGGAGCCTGATTAGGGGGAAACAACAAAAAAATATGAACATGCACCAAGCAACAGAATTTCACTTATTGAATAATGAGAAAATATGAACCAACACTGTGAAGAAAGAAATATAGAAGTTCTAAGAGGGAAGTTTTATCAAAGGTAAGAAAAGGGTTTAAGACTAAACAAATCAAACAGGACAGCTATCATTGTATGCTTCACTAATCTATTTTTATGGATGCCATGGAGCTTATTAACCACTTCAAGGGAAAACATCCCCTACACCTGACTGGAAGAAAATCTGTCAGTATCTAAAAGAAGATTAAAGTTTCATTGATGACTACTGGGCTTTTCTCATTGATTTTTCAAAAGATGAAGGACAGGTGCTTATTTAAACATATGCAAATGTATCTTTTCACCAAGAAAAGTCAATCATCTTGATGGTTAAAGTCACTACCAAAAGCCTTCGTCAACAACCCTTCAGAAGCACAAATATTTTGTTAATTTTGCAACTTCACCAAGATTGCTTATTCTGTGCCTGAATCGAAGGTCCTAAATACATTCTGCTTCTTTATAAAATTAAAAAATATGACATACTGCTGCTATTTCTGGTAATAGGGGTCACATTAACAGCATATTTCTTTCATTAAAATTATTGATATTACTAGCAGTTATAGATTGACTATATATAAAAAATTATTTTCCTCCAGACCTAAACAAAATCTACTGGGAGTTCTGAGGCCTCAAAACCTCACTGCATTTAATAAAATAATGCTAGTGTCACTGGAAAGTAAATTTTGCTTCAATAATAGCCTTGAAACTATATAAAGAAACAAAAGCACATATCTGGCTTTAGTTCAGTGTTTACTTCACACAAATGCCTTTGCTTCCCTGTGCCATTATCCACCAGTGGAGTATGCCATTACTGGAACACAAGCTCTCATTCCACTAATGGTATTCCTTAAAGAACATATTAAGATGCTGGTGTTTTCATTCGGGAGATATCCATACATCTTGCACAAGTAATTACATTACCAGTAATCCTTTTAAAAGGCTGTCTTTGCTCAGTTGCTTTGCCAATAGCTCTAAGCTTGGTTACATGACAATCGCACTTACTCATAGCGCATGAATTGGTAACAGACGAACCAGCTAATACACTGGTTCTCTCTGATCAGACACAATCATAGAACTTGGACCCATCAAAGGAAACAAACAAAGCCCCAGATAGTTTGGTTTTATTTATGGCTGAAAACAGCAGAGAAAGCTGAAAATAGCATGTGTCCTTTCACACGTTTTACGAAGAACAACAATTACCAGGAAATAGAGCCACTCACTCTTTAGCAGTGCTGGCATTCACAGTGATATATAAAAAAGCAGTCTCTAACTGCAGGACAAGCATCTCTTTCATGAAGGATAAAAGCAGTGATATGAAGACACAGAATACAAGGCATAAAATGAAATATTCTAATAACACCAACAGATTCAAACTAAGAAGTTTTGCTAAATATTCAAACACTGCCTGAATTAAATCTGAAGACTATTTTCCATACTGTGGATTATGTCAAATTCATTAATGAATAAAAACTGTTAACCTCAATACTAACCCTGCACTTTTCTACTGTGGAGTCTACTCCTTGTTCCTGAGATAGTGATTAAAAATAGCAACTGTCACCGTATCTGTCAGTCAGTGTACACACAGATGATGCAGGAGGCAGTGTGCAGAAGTGTTTTTGAATCACCAAGCAGCAGTACACAGAAAGGCAGAGAATAAATTAAACCAAAAAATAAGCCTCAGGCTGATGTGTTTGAACTTCACTGCAAACATTCTTCATACATATTTAATTGCTCCATTGAGACTGTGACTGTTCTGGAGATGTTCCAGGCATTATTTCCATTCCATTAGTACACTTGCAGTATGTGTACTCCTTAACCCAAAATGATTGATTCTATAAATGTCTTCCCACTTACTGACCTGAACACTAATTGAGGTTGTGTATAGGTTAAAAGAGAGCGTATGCTTTTTGAAACCAGCCAACATATATTGCAGTCACTGAAAGATCTTGTGGCAGAAGAAGTGGTACTCCTAACTGAAGACATCAGTAAGTGGTTACACAGAAATGTTTCAGGTAGGAAGACCTGGAAATCATAAAACAGGTTGACAAACTTTGCTAAACAACACTTTAAACAGAAGATTAATTCTAAGTCCCACCTTTCTGAAACACAAAACAATCATTCTTTGAAATACAAATATCACATACAGATGCTTTTGTCTGTGCTTGCACCTTGTAAATTAATTTGTTTTGGGAGAAAGTATAAATTTTTAACTTTCCATAAAAATAAAACTAGCAGTTCAGATAATTTTATCAGTTCAGATGCATACAAGAGGAAAAGTAAAGAGTTTTAAAACATCTTAATTAAAACTAAGATAATGCTGTACCTGCAAATTATTCTACTATGAACTAAAATTTTCCTGCTCAAGTTATTAAAGGCTAGTATAAATACAGTGTATCTGCTAAAATTTCAAGTAAGCTACCCTGAGGAAACAATCCTTAAAATCTCCATAAGCACTGCCGTTACTCTGGATTAACCCTGAAGTTCTGGAGCATATTCAAAGAAGGGCAACAAAACCTATGAAGGGTCTGGAGCACAAGTCCATATTACAAGTATATGGAATGGCTGAGGGAGCTGTGGCTGTTTAGCCTGGAGAAAAGGAGGCCCAGGGGAAATCTTACTGCTCTCTAAGCTGCCTGACAGGAGGCTGTGGCCAGGTGGGGGTCAGTCTCTTCTAACAAGCCACAGAAGAGGAAACAACCTCAAGGTGTGACGGGGGAGGTTTCAGTTGGCTATTAGGATAAATTTCCTCACTAAGAGGGTTGTCAAGTATTGGAACCAGCTGCCCAGGGAAGTGAATGGAGGTATTTAAAAGACATGTAGATGGAGCACTTAGGGACAAGGTTTAGTGGTGAACATAGTAGTGCTGGGTTAATGGTTGGGCTTAAAAAGCCTTTCCAATCGAAATGATTCTATGATCAACCTGAAAGCTAGAGACAGTTTTAAATCCTTAAGACATTGAATGTAAGACATTAAAATCAGTTATACCACATTTTTAAAGAGAAAATGCTTTATTAAGCATTAAATGCTTTTTATGAGGTATGCTCATGCAGCTTGGTCAAGCTTGTATTAGACACTGAAAGACTACTTGAGAGACACTTATATTCATATTATACTTTATCTATAATGTTCATGTGCTAGAATACTGGAGAGAAGCTTAGACAAGAAATCTGGACCTGTCTTTGAGAGAACTTTCATTCTGAGAACTAATGCATTAAAAATGACATTGACAGTGCTGTCTTCCTCAAGACCCTCCAGATCAAACTTATTAAATTTAAAACTGATTATTTCCCACTTAAATTTCAGCTCTTTCAACTCGCTGTATAATTTAAAAGTCAAATAAGATATTTCCAGCTTGTTTACTGTCATTGAAAACATGCATCATCTTCCCAAGACCTATGCTTCCTGTGCTATGCCAATTGGCCTTGGATATTTCAAAAGATGAGGTCAGGTCAAAGCTTCCAAATAACTGGAAGCTGAGCATGTGTTGAGCTCCATTTTTTTATTGGCACACCACTTCTGTAAGCAGCAAATATATGTTTATAGACAAAGGATTTAGCACATTTCTGTGTCATGTTTCTTTTTAAAATTAGAATTCCAGACAGTAACCTCCCTGGGGCAGAGTTCACTTCTCCTGGTCTCTGCAATGCTGGCACAATGGAGGTCCCATATAAGAGCATTTATATGGGTTTTTTCAAACCGTGGTAATGGGTGTTTGTTTATAAAAAAAAATCGTTTCATTAAGTTAAATAATTTTTTAAAATATAAAGTATTTAATTAAAAACTAATTTTCTAAAAGTTATTAATTTATTGTTTCAGTTTATAGTAGACATCACAGAATCAGGATGGTTTGGGTTGAAAGGGAATTTAAAGATCATCTTTTTCCAATTCCCCTGCCAACACCTTTCAGTACACCAGGTTGCTCAGAGCACTGTCCAACCTGGCCTTGAATGCTTCCAGAGATGAGACTTCCAAAAGCACTCTGGAAAATCTCTTCCAGTGCCCCACCACCCACACAGGGAAGAATTTCTCCCTTACATCTGGTCTTAACCTACCCTCTTTCAGTTTAAAGCCATTCCCCCTTATCCCATCATGACACATCTTTTTACAAAGTCCCCCTCCATCTTTCCTGTCAGCCCCTTTAGTCATTGCAAAGCTGCTAAAAGGCCTCCCTGGAACTCTCTCTTCTTCAGACTGAATAACTCCAGCTCTCTCAGTCTGCCTTCATAGAAGAGGTTCTTCAAATAAAATTTCAAACCAACCCATCTAAATGAAAAGTAGCATGTATGAAAAAGGTGCTTGCATGGGAGCTAACAAAAAGGTTTATTCAGAACTGGGACAAAGTTGTACCAAGTATTCTTAAAATAAGAAATACCTTCCTTTTTTATTATTATTTTAAGCCTAGCATTGAATAAATTAGAACTGCCATAGCAAGTCACAAAACTGAAATGAAAACCTCCTTCATTTTAATGTAATAATTTGATAATTTCTTGGCCCTTGCCCTTTACCTTCTCAATTATAAAATAGTCTTTGATAAATGAAAACAAATTCAAATTTTTCTATAGCAGAACCAGCAGAATCTGGTAGGATGTGTTAAAAAGAAATGGGGAAGCAGCAAACAAGAGTACAATAGCAAAAAGCAGTAAACAAAGCTTTTAAAAACATGAACCTTTCCCAAGGCTGAGTAAGTTGTTTTCCAATTGTTTTCATTGGCTTTGCTTTACCCCTTGGCCATCACAGACAAGGGCTGATGCCCTTTCCACTGAAATTCAGAAAGATTTACTCTTTGTCTACATGAGAAGCAGCACTGTGCTCACCAATGCACCAACACAATCAGTAATACAAAGCAAACAGCAGGAAACTGGAGTCAAGGTGGTTTTGATTGAAGGACTAGATCAAGCATTTCACTACATAAAGAATCTGAAAAGATGAAAAATGTCAAGTACAGTATTAAAAGTATTGTTATTTACACAGTTTACTGAAGCTCCTTGATTAGTCAATATCACAAAATCACTACGTTCATCAGGATAACTTCCTACTAGACAAAGCATGCTCAAAATATGCATGGTCTGGAATTTAACTGACAGCTGGTTTTGTAAGAGCTTAACTGCTAACATGATTTTTTTTTTTGTGTTAAAAGCAGAGAAATCAAGCAAAGATGCTAAAGTATTGAAACATACATTATGAAACAAAAGCCCTGCAGGGCACCTTTTGTTAACAACCTTTTGTTGTGATTTCATTGAAAATTTAATCTACTCTTTGTTTTAGGCCTTGCTTTTTCCACAGTCACAAACTGCAGTCAGACAACATGCAATTATCTGACATAAAAATACAGCCACAATATTCTCATTATGGTACCCAGCCTAAAAAAGATATGAAGCTGAAAACCTTGATTAAGATAACTGTCAGCAGATGCTTTTAATTTTATGGCCATGCTGATTTTTTCAAAGCAAGTAAGAAACAAAAGAAAGGCTCCTTACATCTAAATTGAGGTTTTATACATTAACTAAATAAGCTTATATACATTTGTATTTGTAACTGTTTTAAGCACATCCTAAAAATAGTTTGAATTAAGTTTTCTTTTTTATTGAAACGGTTCATTCTGACAGTGGTCATGGATTTAAGAATCTGAGTGAGGATGAAGTCTAGCTGCACTCAAATAATAACTTCTTGCTCCAAATTTAAGTCCAGTCTTTGCAAAATGTTCTAATTTTTCTCTTAGGCCTGAATAACTGAATCTGGATACACCAAGCTGTTTTTTCTTTCTTTTACAGCATCACAAGTTAGAATGTACAACCACATTCTAGTCCTGTGCAGCACTTTGAATCCCAAGATGTCATTTCACTGGAACCATTATTACTCTGTGGCTGTTAGCCTGTTTGCATCAGAAAACAGGTGGATATGGTAAAGAGTTTCACTAATTGTATTTGAAAAATTGATGCCCAAAACAAAGCAGAAGTCACATCATGAAGAACTATCGGGAAATTAGGAGGAATAAAACTTTTTAAATTACACACTCAATGGATGACAACTGCCATATCCTTCTGAAAACTGCAGAAGACTAATAATCTCATCCAGGGTGTCCCCAGGGAGACTGATTTCAGTTCCCACCATTAATGGTGGTAGAACAGTTTTACTGTGTTAGTGCATCCAGTTGCACATGAAATCCACAGGACCTAAAAACAGTTTCCAAGCCGACCTTCACTGGGCACAAATCAGTTTCAGAATTGCTTCTTCAGATGGATCTGAAAGCCAAACAACATTTAACATGATCATGTGTAAATACTCAGTATTTACACAAAACACAGGAATACTAGTTTTTCTTCATTAAGGGAAGATTGGTGCCTGACAGTTTCAGTGGTCTTCTATGACGGTGTTTACAGCATTGGTGGATAAGGAAAGAGCAACTGGCATCATCCACCTCGAATTGTGCAAAGCATTTAACATCATACCACATGACAGCCTTTTTCCAAACTGGAGAGATGTGGATTTGATGGATGGACCACTGGCTGGATAAGGAATTGGCTGGATGGCATTCAAAGAATTGTGATGGGTCACTTGTGATGAGTTATGCTCCCAGGGGCTGGTGTTGGGACAGGCGCTGTGTCACATCTGTGTTGGTGATATGGACAGCTGCATCAAGTGCACCTCAGCAAGACTGCCAACACCAAATTCTGTGGCAGAATCGACATGCTGGAGGGAAGGGATGGCACCCAGAGGGACCTCCACAGGATTGAGACGTGGACCACTGCAAACTTCATGAAGTTCCACAAGGCCAAGTGCAAGGTCCTGCACCTGGGTCAGCGTAATCCCGAGCACAAGTACAAGATGGGCAGAGAATGGACTGGATTAATTCCTCCCCTTGGCAGAGGAGCCCTGGGGAGAAGGACTAGCAGGTGTTAATGGACAAGAAGATTAATGTGACCTGGCAATGGGCACTTGCAGCCCAGAAAGCTAAATGTGCCCTGAGCTTCATCAAAAGCAGCACAGGCAGCAGGCCGAGAGAGGGGATTCTGCCCCCCTGTTCCACTCTCATTAGACCCCACTTGTAGTGCTGAATCCAACTCTAGGCCCCCCAAAAGAAGGACATGGGCCTGTTGGGGGGAGTCCAAAGGAGGAACAAAAGTTGATCAAAGAGCTGGAGCAGCTCTCCTGTGCAGACAGACTGAGAGAGGTTGGGTTGCTCAAAACAGTGAAGAGAAGGCACCAGGGAGACTTATTGCAGCCTTCCAGAACCTAAAGTGGGCTACAAGAGAGCTGGGGAGGGACTTTTCATAAGGGCATGTAGTGATAGAACAAGGAGGAATGACTTTAACTGAAAGAGGTCAGGTTTAGATTACACATACAGAAGAAATCCTTTCCTGTAAGAGTGGTGAGGAACTGGAACAGATTGTCCAGAGCAGTTGTGGATGCCCCATCCCTGGAAGTGTTCAAGGCCAGTTTGAATGGGGATTTGAGAAACCTGGTGTAGTGAAGGGCATTGGCAGAAAGGTTGGAAAGAGATGACCTCTAAATTCTCATCCAACCTATGCCATTCTATGATTCTATGAGAAAGATGAGTCAGAAGTTAAGCTAAGTACATCAGCAAATTCTAAGTCACAAATTTAAACATGCCATTAGGGAGAAATACAATTAAAAAAAATACTCCAGCATTCCAGGAAGGCAAGTAATTTCATTACTCTAATCATCACATTTATTTTAGAAAACTCTATTGATTTTTGGAATCCAGCCATGACAAAGTTGATGAACTCTGGCTATAAGCATGAGCAGCTGAAACACTCACTTTCTGGTCTCCACTGAACTTTGTGGGCTTTCAGAGTTCACATCTTGAAAAAAACCACCGCCTGACACTGCAACTTCTCTATGCACCAGTCTTTGGTGTGATGGATCCTTTACAGCTTTCCCAAAGAAATGAGTTTCAGTTGAACTGACCATGTTTTGGGCTATGATTTTGCCAGGCTTCTGCACATTGAATCAACGATGCAGGACTGAATTTCTGCATTGATAGTCTGAAGTGTTGACTTCCACTGTAAGAACAATAGTCCACAATGTGCATGCTGATATAAATACTTGGAACTTCTATCTTGAGGTGGCTATCTCAACTATCTGACCATATTTTTTATTTTTATATTATATATTTATTTATATTTTAGCACTTTTTTTTTCTACCTATATCATCACATAATGTAGTTAGTAATGTAGTTAGTATTATGTGACAGCTGCTCTCATCCTGATTTTCGAGTGGACCTAGAATGAGGCCTAGGCTAGCTGTAAATGCTAAAGACAGAAAAAAAATTCTAATAGCAAACAAAGGAAGAAAGGTAAAGGACTCAAGCAGAAAGAGGGCAAGGATACAATAACAACCACATCACTGATTCTGCTCTTCTGGAAAATCTTCCAGTGCCTGAGTGGGGGAAGAGGTGTCTTCTGCTCAGCAAGAATTTTGCAGAAAGTGGAAACAACATGCTAAAAAACGACTTGCTCCAACTGTGGTTGAACCAAGAACTGCAACTGCCCATTCAGAGAAAAGAACTTCTTGGAATTTCCCAAGGAAAATTTTTATCTAAGAATTAGAGGTTCTCAGGTTTTGGCATGGAATGTGATTTTGTGAAAGTACTGCAATTTGGCAGTCCTGTTATTACTGAAACATTGAAGACACTGCACTTTAAGAAGTTTTATTAAAGCTATACATGAGATGAAATATTTTTAGTAATTGTTCATGATATACCTCTTTCTCAGTAAAAGAGATGGAAGAAAATGTACTTTTAGAAAGAAGTGAACATGGATTGCCATATCCATCCAATTATGAAGGCTATACTTAGGAATCTAGCAATTATATAAGAATAAAACCAGGCTTTTTTACTAACAGGCAATCAACTACTGAATTGCAAGTATCTACCAAATATAACTCAAAAAGCTTAAACAGGCTGAGGAACTGAAAAAAATGGTATAAAATACATACATAGTACAGTGGTTCAGAGAATTTAAATCCAAATGAAAGGTGAAATTTTTGTCTATGAGCCCAGTCCAAAATCCCATTGTAGCTAATGGATGGTGCTTTTCTCTCTTCAGTATAATTATCTTTCAGCCAGATTGGTCTGTGAATATTTTTTTAAATCCCCAGGACATTAAATGTTCCCACTCTAGAGCTTACCAGGGGAATGGTGTAAGTGCAGGGGTGTTAGGAACTCCTTTCCTTCCCTCTGTTGCCCTGTCAAGTGTTTGATTGTGTGAGTGGATGTAGATGAGCATGTATGTTCTACTTCGTGTGAGAGGAAACCTGCCACACTACACTCACTCTCCTCCTCTGCCAACCCTTCTCTTATTCATGCAAATATAAATAAGAAGCAACATATGTTTTTGTTTGATTTGTAGGAGTCTCCATCAGAAAAAATAGGATGAGACCACTCAATGTGACCTGAATAAGAAAAATAAAGAACTTAATCTTCAAGCTAAAGTGATCCCACAATTTTTGTTTGTTGCCTTGGTTTTAAAGTTTTATTTTAACCTCAGAGCTCAGAGCTCCCTAAACTTAATTATCTCTCCCTCAAATGCTTTGCCTTGAGAAGAAAAGTGAGATGAAGAGTGATTTGTCTCACCATTCTTCCTGTCACGACTAGGGTGTGGGAAAATGCATGACACAGCCTTTCCAAATAGAGACTGGCACAGGCAAGCTACAGATTTCTTCCTTGATAGTTGAGACAGATGGGAGACTTCTACCTTCATGCCCTCCCATATGCATACCTTTTCTCTGCTCATACATCAATAATGACGTGCAAAGCATCCACCCCTCATGCAGTGCATTAGTAGTCTATGCAGAACACACTCCACGTGGCCACATGGGAGGCCTGTGCAGTGATTGCAGTCCCTAAGATGCTCCCAGAAAAGCCAGGGAAAAGCTGACACAGACCAGAATGTTAGATCAGCAAATGCAATGTTGGAAGCCATCCTCCCCACAGCTGACCTAGGGCTCCAGTTCATCCTTAACCTTTCCTTCTTGCTTCTGCAAACACCACAGCATTCTGGGCTGTTGCTGTGCTGGAGGAAGGGGACAAGGGAAGGGGAAGGGCAAACATGTTCTGCTAGGGACTGAGAAACACTTCCAGCTGAAAGTAATGCCTTCTCAGGAGAGCAGATTGGTGGGAGAATCCTGAATTGCTGACACAATAGTTTTCATGCACTGAGGAGTGGGGGCATCTGAGAACAAGGTCCAAAAATGTATCTGACTGATGTGGTTGCCAAGATCTAAAACCATTCTGGTGAGTTTAGACCACCTTTACGTTTTCATACTAGAAGTGCAAAAAAAGTACTTTGTTATCCAAGTGGAAAAGTTTTCCTCAGGACGTGAACCAGGGAATTTGTACAGGACCAAGCTGAAGAAAAATTTTCCTGCAAATATTTTTGATAATACAATATATTTGTATTTATTTGATGTTTTAAAATATTCAAAATAATAAATAATGAAAACTAAAAATAGGCAGAAACCTTAACTCTCATTTACATGAAAGAAAGTTCAGCACTCTGTATTATGATTAATTATTTTCAACATTTTTCTGTGTTAAAAATTTGTCATTTCACAGCATAGCTTACCAATAACACCCAGAAATGAAATAAGTGCTCTCAAAAATATTTCAGTCCTTTCTTGAAAAATTATAATCATATGTCTTGATGGCCAGATGAAATGTAACAATTACTATTCACAGACAGTTTTGTCCTGACATATTTAACAATGCCAGACCAGATTAGTAGTCAGATCACTCAATATAAATCATCTGTGGAGGACCTTAGTGTATATTTTGTACTGAGACAAAAACGAAATAATAAGAAACTTCTGTATTGTCTTGCTTATCCATAGTGATATTATTCACTTGGGTTATAGTATAAGATTTACTGTGAGCAATTATATTGAAAAATATTTGTTCTTTTATACTATTTATGCTATTTACCAGGAAGTCTGCTTTACCTTTTAGATGATTCCAGGTTTCTGTTCAGTGGTCAGTACTTTATCCCAAGATAAATTACTTAAATATGGAAGAATTAATAGATAAACTTAAAAACCTCCAAATCAGGGAGAGAATACTGTATGTGTATCTAAATGCATATATATTATAGATACAATTATTTCATTGTTTCATGCAGTTTTATTTGTGGGAATGTATCCCAAAAACTTTTACTCAAACTTAATGAAGTGTTTGTTTTATTTCAGTTAGTACACAACTTAAATTGGTTGAGCTATAATGTGTAGTTAGTTTTTCTCAATGCAGCTTATAGTGAGAAGAATGAATGTTTTTAGAAGCCATTTTTGAACATTCATATATGTGAAAAGAACATAATTTTCCAGTATACACTTATAATCTAGATTGTGAAAACATAGAATACAAAAATATAATTTATCAAACCAAACATTCAAATAACTGCATGATAGAAAATCTTTTACAGAAACTGCTTTTATTTCTTTGTATGAGATGTGGCTATCTATCTCATAAGGAAGCCTTCTCTACTTCCAGGGTACAAAATATTGTCCAGTTAAGAATACTAACCTAAGCTATGTTTGACACAAGCCAGTATAAACATATGTACATAAATTAGAACTCTGTAGCAATTCTGCACAATTATTTTGAATAAAAGCTTCTAAATCTATATTACTAAGTTGATTTGCTAAACTAAAATACTACATGCTTTCTAACACACATTTCTGAGCAAGTGTAGTTGTATTTTTTATTACAGAAAGCTAGCAGGAGCTTATGGAAATACACAAGAACAATGTTTAGTTTGTGAATTCAAACAGCAAACGTAGAGAATCAAAAATTTACAATTATCCATATTACTTTATTTCTTTTTCATATTGGTATCTGTTTTCCATTATTTCAGACAAGAATCCTGTGTCAAAGGACAATTGTCTTTATTGCACCTTTATTGCACCAATAAAGACTGATCATTGTGAACACATGCAATGAATGCCTAGCCAGGGACACCACAGAAATGGATTCCAGCATGGAACTTGCATATTCAAAGGTTCAGCTTGTATGTATTGTTCTGTCACCCTGTCTGCAATCAAGATTCAGCTGCACAATCCACTGTTATCTCTACAATCCCCCATTTTGATAATCTAACTCTGAATATCAATTCTCTGTTACCTGGTTACACAGACCTCAGCAGCTCTTTTCCTCTATTTCCGTAAACTGTTTGGTTTTCACTGTGCTCTGTTTTTTCCCTATGGCTAAAAGTTCACATTCTTTATGCCTTGCTTATTATAAACCCTCCATACTCTATTAGGAAAATGTTGAGGATAATTAATATTGGAGCAGTTTGTCAAAAGAGAGTATTCAGGTCTTGCCTCTACTGAGAAAACTGCACAGAGCCCAGAGATTTCCTGAAATGGTTTATCCCAACTTATGGTTTTATTCCAATTACTATGCTCAGTTCTCCACAGCATATAGCAGGTCACTGCAGAAAACACTGTAGGGAGTAGACAGAGATTTCAGGCACAAAGCAGGCAGAGGTGCCCCCAGGCCTCGGTGGCAGAGAGCAGTATGTTAAATGGGTGATGACTGTACGGCCTGAGCACACTCTGGGGCACTGGTGTGGGTGGGCTCCTCTAACATCACCTGCCTGTACTGCTGGGGAGAGCTCGCTCCTCTGCAGATGTGTAGAGAACACCTCTAGTGCAGGTTGGACTTATTAAATGTTTGCAGGGAAGGAAAAAACTTATTTGCGAAATAATCAGTCTTTTCAAATTCTACGTCTGCCCTGCTTCATGTAATATCCAACATCAAAATTAAATATGGTCCTATACTGTCTTATTTATTTATCTTACCACTAGCTACAGCTGTTGACTTGTCATCAGTCTTGTCCAAGATCTTTATTTGACTTTATTCAAAAAAACTTCTTTTCTTTTTGCTTCTTTCAAATGCCAGTCCTCTCGTGTCATATATAATTTATCTCTCCTAAATCAGCCAAGTTATCAACATATGAAAAAAAATCAGCCTGTTTCAACTCATGCTTATAATTTTGCATTACTGACGGTGATGACAGAGCACTGGAGACAGTGGTCTGCAGAGAGACTCATCTGACTGCAGGTGGTGCAGGTATTTGTGTGTCTTTCTTTTGTGACCAACAAACAGTTCGGCACATCTTAATAATTCCATCGGGGTTGAAGATTCTTCATTGCTATTTACAAGTCCTCTTGACAACACACTTTCTTAAACTCATGAGAAAGTGTATTTGCATTGTATCACTTAGCAGTATAACAGCATTACACAAAGCTGCCCCACAATGCTGGAATTAGTCATGAGCAGAGCTGGAAATTACCCAAATGGAGACTTTTTTTATGGGGAAAAAAAAAAAAAAAAAAAAAAAAGACAACCTCTGACTTCAAAAGAAGTTGAAGGCACTTCAAAGTACTCCTTAGTGATGGACTACACTAAGGCAAATAGCAACTGATCATTCTTTAGCTAGATGAGCTGTTTGTGGAAGAACTATATTGTGAAGAAATTCAGGTCAGCCAGAATCCTCAGGAGCAACACCTAAGCAGTTGCAAACAGTGTTTCCAGAGAATGATTTAAAACAGGAAATGATAAGACAAATCAAAACCTCTGTGAATTAGTTGCATTGGAGAGCTGAAAGCACTTTCAAATGAGAAACAAAGCAGTCATATAATTAACTATCATAAATAAGTGGATGGTGCCTTCATCACGTTTTCAATCCATCCATCTTTGGTACATCTACAGAAATTTTCTAACTTTGCAAAGTAAAAATGAAAATAAAAAAGACATTAGGAGAAAAACAAGTCTAGTTTGTACCTGATGTTTTCATTTCACCAACCACTTTAGACTGCATATCACATATCTATACTAGAAATAATTAAAATACAGTGCACAGTGTTGCACTAGCCCTACGAAACAGGTCTGCTACTAGAAAACATCCTGAATTAATGGATTTTGACCTGCCAGTATCTACATAGGACAAGCTGTTGAGGATGCTTCGTTCAGGACATTTTGGAAATGAGGCTGTACACATCACATTGCTTAAGAATCAATCAAGTAAATACAAATACTCCCTGTTACCATGCATAACATTATCACTCCTTAATTTTTTCCACCTAGTGGACAAAAAAAAATCTACTTTTACTGATGTCTACATTGCACTATATAAATTATATCTACAGAATATAGACTGTCATCCAGGGCCATTTTATTTCACTGCTTAAAGCTAAAAATAAAGACATTTATGTCACCCTTTAGGTTTTGAGCATAACCTTTAGTATGAGACTATTGCATGAAAACCCATTTTTTTACTCATCTCTATATTGAGCTTTTGATAAGATTTGTATTATTTGAAATAAAATACTGATTTTTACCATTTTAGAGTGGAAGAAAATGGCTTGCAAAAATATTTAAGTAATTTTAATACTCTTTTATTGGTCTCCCCAACTGGCACATAAATTTGAACACTATCATGTCACCTCGCTTCCCATTTTTCCAGTCTTTTCATGTACTGAAGTTTTTTCTTAAATCTTAAATAATCTCCTTTTCAGTCTTTCAGACAAAGCTATTCTCCAGACAAGGGTGAAAAAAAATCAATGATGTTAGACTGAGCTTTTTGCTCAGATGACACTGTAATCATTGGTAGCCCACTTGGCAACTGTCTGTAATTTTTTTTGATACACTTGCTTTACCTTTCTGCCCATCCCTGCCCACTGAGACAGAATCTTCCTCTGCACATCCTGCAATGATGACAAGGAGCTGCCTGAATCCCCCTGCCCCCACCCATAACTCAAGTATTCACATTATTTTTTCAACTAGTTTTCTAAGAGCCCTCTTTCATACATTTTTCAAATTATTAACTTAATCTTTAAATTCTGTCACATCACTAATATTTATGATATATATAAATAATGAATACTACTTCAAATATTAAATAACATAACTCCTTGGCCTTATCAATGTACCAAAATTTTATTATTTTTTCATTACTTTCAATGCACATTGCTGAGATGATTTCTAAATGTTAGCACACTTAGTCTTACTAGTTTTCTTAATTGCATTCAGTAAAGAACTTTGTCAAAAGCCTTGGGAAAGCCCAAATAAATTAGATCAAGCATTTCTTCTCCATCCATTACTTTGACGACATGTGTGAAGAGTTCTAAGAGATCAAGGAAGGTTTTCTTTCAGCAAAGATTCTCCAGCTTCCTTTAGAAGAAATTTATCTAGAGCTTCGTTTATAATTCCATTTATTGATGTATAATTATATATAATATATAATTATGTAACATATTCAATCCATTTAGCTAAAACTGAACTCACAGGCCAGTAGGATAATACCAGTTTGCTGGGGGAAAAAAAAGGCAGAAAAAGCAAAACAATATCCAAATTTTAATATTCAATTTTTCAATAGGCAATTAAGTGCTAATAAACTTACATCAGCTCAACCCCTCCAATTCCTTATAAGCTTTGTGTGTAGCCAATCAGTCATCTGATTCTGCCTTCTTTTCAAATTTCTCTTATTATTTCCTTTATTGCCTTAACTTAATATAATAGCTGCTTTTTACTCCTTTAAAGTGTAAGATACTTCATTGCATTTTTTTGTAGGAGACTCCATACAAATAAATCTTTCAGCTTCTCTGTAAGAGTCCTTTTGAAATCTGTTCTTTTAAAAACAGCAGGTCTGATGACATTTTCATGAGTTTTTCCAGTTCTGATATAATTGAAAATATCTTTGCTATTTCTTAAATCTTTAGCTATAAGGTATTCAGACTGCATCTCAGAATATATATTCTCCATCTTCCATTTTTCCTGTCATAATTTGTGTTCTTTTCCAATAGTTACATTTGTTTGGAATTTAGCTGGAAGAGGCTACATTTAAGGTGAGATAAACTCTTAACTCTCACAACTTTTTGCATTGATTTTTAATATTTTTCTTAATCATCTGAGACTGCAGTGATGTTTTAAATCCTATCCATGTGGTAATTCAAAAAACTGCTAAAATTAATTTCATGGCAGCAAAAGGATGTTCAAATATCTACTTTATTACAAGGAATTACAGTGGGACACTCAAATATTATCACATATAGCAAAAAATTTGCAACTCAATTAGAAAGTGTCAAAATAGAATAAAAGAAGATGTATAATTTAAAAATTATATTTCTACACCAGCTATTCTGATTAGGAATTCCTCATTCATGTAGCATTTTTGCAATGTTTTAATCTTTGTTAAACCAGATTTGCCTTTTTTCCCAATCATATCTCTTTCTGTCACAGATGGTCACAGAAAGTATGTTTTTCAACATTCTATAAAAGGTTTGTTTACAGTAATTTGATTTTACTATTTTCCTACCAGAATAAAATGATCCTAATGTTTCCTTTCTTCCAGAAAGCTCTGGCAGACTTTCCCCAGTCTGGGTAGGGTTTGTCCTGAAGCATCATATCTGTGACCTATAGGGAAAGAAGAAATAGCAGAGTTACACTGCTGTTACATAAGGCAGTACTCGCAAGGACTTCAGGAACATTTTTATTTTCTGTGTGGCAGCCTTGCATCAGTTCTGATAACAATAACAGACAGTAGACTAAGAGTATGTCCAGTGTTATTTGCAATGAAGATAACAAATATTGGGCTACATATTCTGCCTCTAGAAGTGCATGCAACTCCTTGAGAAACAATGAAGCCTGTAGTGATCCAAAGATAAGAAGATAAGAGGAACCAGTCTAAAAGTTACAGCAACATACAGGATGTGAGTTCCATTCCTCTGTGGCTGTGAAGCTTTCTGGCCCAATCTGGAAGAGGGGAACCACTTCCCTGAGAGAGCATCAGTGGAATTTCCACTCTTGAAATCAGAACTGCACAGCTAGGAAGTGGAAGCCTGTGAATTAAGCATTATTTAACATTTATAATGTCCTCTCAGTTCCTGCTATCAGTATAAAAAGCACACTTGGGACTAGCAACAGAAAAAAAAAAACCAAAACATAAAACTTGCAAAAATTTTAAAAGTATGAAATATTTATTCTCGTTTTCATAATTCCTATCTAAAGAGACCATCTGTTTCTCTGTCCAAAGACTCATATGTATGCAGTACTTCTGGGTGGTACATGAAAGTATTAAAAATGACTTTCAGCTCAGTGAGGGAGGTGAATACCCCTCAGGCACCTGCTTCTTTGGGAAGCTGTGTTTTCATATCCGTTTACTTCAAATTAACTGTACGAAAAAGCACCAAAAGTTACATCACAATAAACTCATAAATTCTGTTGTGCAAAAGATCCAGAGTGGAAAACTGATGCATTTTTAAAGATTTAAGAACTAATTGATCAGATAAAGGAAATGGGGGTTACCACCTGCTTCAAAATGCAGATAAGTAAACCAAATTCTATCTCACCGTTATCAGTAAAGAGTAGGAAATTACTATGTGTTTTGATCAAAATGAAAATAAATCTTAAGGTTTCAGAAGGAAACAACATCAAACTGAAGAAAAAATTTCACAGATTTTTTTAAAATCCAGTTTATCATCCAGAGTGTAAGCTGCCGCTTTCAATCAGTGTTATTAAGATTGTTTATTAAAAAAACCACATGGCCAATGAATAAATTTAAAATGGATTCAACGGCTGAATTTTGGCTTTGAGTCCATTTGGGGTTAAAAGTGCTCAGTGTAGTAGCCTGGGCTGGGTCCAAAGGATAATAATGACTAGGCTAAATAAATAGAAATGCACATTCTAAAATTTCGTTATTCCATTAAACCTAACCTTAACAAAGAACAGATCACTGAAAAAAACCCCACCTTTAATAACTGGTTTATGTGGGTAAATATTTTCTCTGATCAGCAAGGTATAATACTTTTTTATAAGGTTCCAATTATCTAAATAAATATTTCAATAAATACTTAATGCTGAACAAGACCTCTGTAGAGATTCAATTCACTACTTTAGAAACACCTTTTTTTTCCTCTTAGGAAGAGTCTACATAGTAACAAATATTTGCAAAGAAGAACAGATATTTCAAGAGGTTTTCTTCAAGTTTCAAAATAGTTTCTCCAGATGCTTTCTGGAGAAATTATTATATTTGGGAGAAGGATGCAATCTATAGCTCTATGACAAATTACTAGAGGAACATGTTTCATAAGAATGACATTCGAGATGGAGATATTTTCTGAGGAAAATGGCAAAATGAGGCAGGAAATGTTCTTTCTGATATCAAATAGTTGGTCTTTCATCTCCCAACTTTGGCGTTTATTTAAAGTCATATCACCAGATCAATGTCAAGTCAGTTGCAGCTAAATTGGCTGAAGCAGAGACAGTCATTAAAGGGATGCATTCCATAAAGAGAAATCCAATTACCTTTTGCATTAGAGAAATCAAATTCATTTTCTGATTTGGTCAAGGACAGTCATTGTGGAACACAGCTCACAGGAGAAAAACACTCAATACTGTCATACAGCAGACAAGTTTTAAATATATATCAAATACCCATTGTTTTTAGAAAAAGAAAAATATAAAATTCAATTTAATTTGCAGAACTTCATGTAAAGAAATGCATGTGTTTTTGTTTCTCTATCCATATTTCACAATGTAATTGCTGGACAGCAAACATTTATCTCTGCTTTTACTGGACAATGTTTGAAAACATTGCTGAGACATGGGAATAAAAAAAATTGGACACTTTAGTAAATGTCAGCCTGCATCTTACATAATCAAGATAAAATAGAGAAAGCCACTTACAACGTAATTAAGTAATGTATTTTTTTCTCGAATTAGGAGATGCAATATACTTTAATCTATAATTACACTGCTTTGGTTCAAAAAGGAATGGCCCCTACATACAGAGAGCGTATACACTTTCATTTTATTTAGTGCCTCATGAGAGAAACAGTTACACTGTATTAAACTGCAAAACAAAAGCTGTATCATACACACTGCCTGACTTTAGAAGTTACACCAATGCCACAAAAAACTCAATTTCCATTAATAATTAGTATGTCTTATATATATTTTAGAATTGTAATTTTCATTTTGCCCTATAAAATATTACTTTATCAACTATTCATATTACACACTTTATATTAATTATGAGGCAAACTCATAGTGATTTAAAAAAGATTTATTGCTGTCATTAGTAGCAAAATGTTATGATTCCCATTTTTTTGTTACAGAAAAATAAAATCGTTCTTTTTTATATGATCCTTTTGATGTTTGATACAATTGTCAAGCCACAGAAAGGCCTGGGTTGGAAGGAACCTTACAGATCCTCTAGTTCCAACCCCACCCCGCCTTAGGCAGGGACACCTTGCCCTAGACCAGGTTGTTCAGAATCCATTCTAACCTGGCTTACAATAGATACTACTATACTATATGTAATACAATAATTTGAAAAATTATATTGTATCACATAGAAGAAAGAATCTGGGATTCAAAGCCATTCAGAGCTAGTAACTTAAAGAAGAAGTACAGGGAGCAAAATCATAAAAAAATTAAAAACAAAAACGACAAAAGAGTAAGATACCTAAGATACCTGAGATGTACCCAGTGGAGCAGTAAGACACCTTAAGGATCACTCCTTCTTTCCATGCAGTTACTCTTTGAGCCTATTGTTCAGGGTACTCTGCACATTACATCTCTCCATAGATAATCATGTCAAATGATGCTACATTGTACCTCACAGGGTCCTCCACAGCAGAGGCAACCTCTGCACTGTGAGTGTCAGGTGGGACGAAGTATCTCTTCTATTTTAAGTTAACAGCAAGTGAAACTTCCCTAAAAATAATTTTAAAAAAATAACAAAAAAGGAAGAAAATTCCCTCATACTTTCATGCCTACAGAGTATCATTCGTATACTTCACTAGCAGGAGCTATGCTACCATCTTCTGAGCACAAAGAGACAACCCACAGAAAACTGATGCGGCACAGGCTGCTGGCCAAGCTGTTTTCATCTGACAAATTGCATTTTAGAAACGTAAAAATCTAAAAGCACATCAGTTGGTTTAACAGTAGCTCTTCCTCATATAAGCTGCTGCAGAAACTGTTTCTTACTAAAGAAATAGACTATGGGCTTTAGGACACAATATATTCTATGCTGCAATATTCATGAAGTAAAGACAAGCCCTTAACAGAGCATTTTCATTGCTTTATTCATACTTGGATAAGTCACCAAAAGAGGGTAAGAGCAGCCCTCTAGAACTCAACAGAAGGTAGAAGAATCTAAGATCCACAAGTAAAGCCTGAAAACACAAACAAAATGGTGAAATATGAAATATTTTTGTATTACTTTGATAACTCAATGAGTAGTAAAAAGTCTAATGGACAGTAGGACTCCAACATAAACTATCAGTAAAGAAACTGTTTGTGTGCAACTACTTAGCCAGAAGGATGTGACATCCCAGTGTTACTGCTGGAAAACAGAGTACCCTGAATAACTGCATTTGCCAAAATATATCTATCAAAATATATCTATTTCACCACTGTGAAATACATGACTCGAGTATTAGAAGTTCTAATTTTTTTAAAAAAAATTATAATTTCACAATCTAAAATATTTTATCCTAAATCATAAACCTCTTTGTAAGTAGCACTATATTAATTTCACTTGACAATCAGCCTTTAAATAGTGCACATCTTGCACATCTCCACTCACCCCAAACTCTAAACACGAAGTTTTTAGTCCTCCAACTGAGGCATTTCATTGATAAGAGTGAATATCATAAATTCTAAACCTTTTAGGAATTGTAAGGATGCCATACCGACAGGACAGGCCAGAGCGCAGTTTCCCATGGTAAGACCATGAACATTTCATTCCTCTTCAAAATAATCCATCAGTAGTTTTGCAAAGACTGAACATTGCCTGTGTGTTTCTGAAAAGTATGTGAGGTTTTTTCTAGAAAAAACAGGGGCTAAATCAGGTTAAAGTAATTATGTTTTCTGAAGTCAGAGTGGGAAGTCAATGAGAGCTAATGCATACCGCTGAGGGGATACACTCCCCTTGCTTTGCTGTTATGTGCTTTTAGGTAAGAGCTATATATAGGTGTCCCACTAACTGCACATCAATTCTTTATCATATCTGAGTCTTTAAGTACTAGACTACATTACAGTGATCATACACCAAAATAGGGAAGCATTTAGTACTCAGTCATTAAAAGTTTCTATCCACCACTTTTTTCTTCTTAAAGATACATAAAAACTGTGGAGCTGATCACTTGTGTATAAAAGTCACCTATAGGGAAAATGTTTTTATGCCTTTTTCATCTGGATTGCTGGGAGAAAACTGTCTTCTGTGGACGGTGACCAATCTGATACTCTTCTATGATGGCATGACAAGATGGGTCAATGGAGGGAGGACAGTTGATGTTCTGTCTCAGCTCCACCAAGGCTTTTGACTCTGTTTCCCATAATAACATCATGGATAAGCTCAAAAATTGTGGGTCAGATGAATGGACAGTGAGGTGGATGAAGAACTGGCTGGATGGCAGAACTCATAGTGTTGTGATCAGCTGAGTAGGATCTAGCTGGAAGCCTGTAGTCAGTGGAGTTCCCCAGGGATCAATACCGGGATCAGTCCTAACTTTTTTATCAGCAATGTGGACAAAGGGATAGATAGAATGTACCCTCAGCAAGTTTGCACATGATGAGAAACCGTGGGGGTTGTTGATAAACCTGAAGGCTCTGCTGCTATTCATCTGGACCTTGGTATGCTGGAACGTTGGGCAGAAGGAAACCTAATGAGGTTCAGAGAAGGAAAATGAGGAACCTGCATCTGGGGAGGAGTAACCCCAAGTGCCAGCACAGGCTAGGGCTGACCTCCTGGAAGCGGCTCTGTGGGGAAGGACCTGGAAAACCTGGAGAGTTGACTATGAGCTAGCAGTGTCCTTGTGTCCAGGAGGGCCAACAGTAAACCTGGAAATGCCTTGGGAAGAGTGTGGCCAGCAGGTCAAGGGATGTGATCCTGACCCTCAACAGGGCCCTAGTGAGCTCACATCTGGAGTGCTGTGTCCAGTTCTGGGCTCCACAGTTCAGGAAGAAAAAGACCTACTGGAGAGGTCCATGGGAGGCCACAGCGATGATGAGGGGTCTGGAGCAGCTCCCGTATGAGGACAGACTGCAGGAGCTGGGCCTGTTTAGTCTGGAGAAGACTGAGAGGGAAACTCATTAATACCTATAAACATCTCAGAGGTGGGTGCCAAGAGGATGGTGCCAGACTCTTTTCAGTGGTACCCAGCAACAGGACAAGGAGCAATAGCCATAAACTGAGCAACAAGAAGTTCTACCTCAACATGGGGAAGAACATCTTCACACTGAGTGTTGCAGAGAACTGGAACAGGCTGCGCAGGAAGGTTGTGGAGTCTCCCCGTCTGGAGACATTCCAAACCCATCTGGACATATTCCTGTGTCATCTGCTCTAGGTGACTGCTTTGGCAGGGGCTTGGGCTAGATGATCTCCAGAAGTCACTTCCAACTCTTACTGTTCTGTGATTCTGTGATCATACCTCAACTGTAACACAGCTTACACATGATAATATGCAATGCCCTCTTTTAATTCTGAAATTGTTTTGGCAGTTGAGCAGAAGTGTCAAGAACTTTGTTACATATTTTTCTGAAATAACTGTTAATTTATTTCAATCCCCTCTGCTGCATTTTGGAGTAAACAAAATGTGTAAGTGTTTGAAAACAAATTTAACAATATTTGTAATCAGGCTTACAGATCTATAAAGGGGGCCAATATTTTTCAAGCTAAATATTATTAGTCAGCTGTAAATGCACTACTAGATTTTAAAGTTTTGTCTGCTTCCTCTGTTTTGGAACATTCCTAATTCAGTTGATTTCTACCCTAAAAAAAAAAAAAAAAAAAAAAAAAAAAAAAAAAAAAAAAAAAAAAAAGCTTCTTTTAGGTTACTTCTCCTTCAATTTAATTGCAGTATATTCTTTTCATATTTGCATTTTCAAAGCAGCAACAATCACAGAGACAAAATGGCCCCTTCGCTATACTCTTTATTGTTTTCTCATTTTAGTCAGACACAGAACATTGTTCTTGTCTTACCAACACACACTGTTCTAACAATAAGTAAATCCTGAAAAACAACATCAAATTGCTGTCACAATTCAGTGACCAATATGACTGATAAAGACTATTACGGTTCACTACTGTGGCTCCCACAATGGTCTGTAGCGCAACTTTGTGTATTTGCTTATTTCCCACTATGTTTCCTAAGTATTGCTCTTACGAGCCCTTATTCTCCCGATCTACAACATTTGGATGTGTACTGCCTTACATCTGAATATCCACCAAAACCAGTTAAAGACCATCTTCTCTATAAACATGGAGGAGGCTTATGTTAATTACTGCCGTCTTTATTGATGCATGCAAATTTTTTTCTCCCCTCACTGAGGAAGCAGCAAGCCTCTTCTTTTTTAGCTAAAGTGTCTTGATTTGGTTCTGAATATTGTCATAATGTTTTCTGCACAACCATGACGGGATAACAACTCAACAAGATGGGAAGAATCACTAAAAATATATACACCTCAGGTTCAGCTTCAGAAAAGTCATTTCTGCCAGCACTTCCTTTCATTTTCCAAATTCAGTTAGGACAGAATGCTGCACAAAGCCAACATCTAGCCCACAAAAATTTCTGGTAAAAAACTTCAGATATCAAAAGGTGAGTTAGGAAGAAATCTGGTCTGCAATTATTTTGAATCTATTCAACTTACTCTGGAAATTATACTTTGTATTTCAATACCAGGAGAAATAATTTCTAAAATTAAAAAATGAAAAACAATAATAAAAAAAACCCCAAGAATTTTCTTCTAACTGGAAATACCTTGACAGTTCATAAACATAAGTAATTGTTTAGGATCAATTTTACAACTGAAGCAGAGTTTCTACAGAAAAACTCTAAGCTGTGCCATTTCATTTCCTAACGTGTTTCAAGTCCCTACTGTGCACACAAATCACTATATATGTGCAACAAAATATGCTGGCTGCCATGTGGCAAGCACTTGCTGTTTATATAATCATTGACAGCACATTTCAGAAGACTTTTTTCCTTGCTTTACAGCTTCCTTATTAGTGTTACAAATGCAGAAGCAGAGGTCTGGGTAATGTCACATATTACAAAGTGTGAGACATAAAGCCACATCATGATTTTCATTTAAGGCATTTAGCTCAGCTCCATTTTAGGTTGTCATGGCAGGAAAGTTTCCTTTACTCATTTAGAGAGCTTGGTGGTTCTGGTGAAAGGTCAGAGACAGAAGACAGACATGCTTGGTGCACGTGGCATATGTATCTAAATCAATGTAGATTCCTTTTATAGTCAGTGAAAAGAAAAGGCATTTCTGGGGTGAAATTCACTTCAAAATAGGTTCTGTTGTGAAGATGTACCTATTTTTCTTCACCCTAAACCAGAACTTGCCCAGATGGTCACACTGCTGGCACTGGAAGTCTGGTAACATGGACCCCAACATGGTTTCCTAAATTTTTTAGGGTTTCTCACCAAAGTGTCATTAACCTGGTTAATGACATATGTGATGGCTCATAAGTAATGGGGTTTTTGTCATAGGGAAACTCTATGCCTAAAAATTAGGCTTTTGTCCTCAGTAGGCTGTTTCAAACAAAGATACTAAGAGATTCCTTAGAGTTCCTTTGGCAGTTCCTGCAGGGAAGCAAGCAAAGGATTTTAGAGAATGGAGAAGTTATATCACAAAAGGGAATCCCAACCTAGGGAACAGAGCCAGCCAATGCAAATATCAGACAGAGGTACTTTCCTAGATTTCCACAGCATGTGTTTTTGTATTTTTGAGACTAAAATTGCAAAGTTCTCTAGGGAATGATGCCAAAGGTGCATCGATTTTCTTTTGTGCAGTACACTATTGCTTAAAGCAGTCAAATCAGTGTGCCTATTTTTAGTCTTGGATTTAACAGTGCTAATATCTTAACCAATGTTACAGGCATTATCCATTGACTTTAATTCTAAAGACACACCTAGGCAAAGTACCAGCCTTCAAGTCTCCCCATCTTCTGTAGCTGCAGAATCAGACTCTTCACAACTTCTTTTTTCTTTAGTCCTGTGAATTACATTTTACAGCTATCTACAGACCAAAGCATTGAAGAGAGAATTGAGCCAGCACCCAGTTAGAATAGAGGTAGCCTGTGGCAGAAAGTTCAAAATTAATTCATGCTGAAAGGGAAACTTCTATGCAAAATTCAAGTCAGAGTTTTTAAATTAGGGTTGGATACAAAACATTTTGGAATATTGGAGCAATGCAATCATATCCTCATTTATCTCATCATTTACATGTTCTCAGCTTTGAGCAGCACATAATCATAGAGGTTTTGTTTTAGTATATATGAAACTAAATGGTAGCACACAGTAATTAAGGTATGGTTCATCCTCTGAGACTGTCTTAATCTAAGCAAAATTTTTGATATCTGAATGTAGCTGTCACAGACAAGTTCAACTGCCTGGTCCCATAAAAGACAGAGAACTCAGGAAAGTCACTATCTGCAGCAACAAAAAACTGAGAACAAATTCTGGTTTGATTTGGAGCAATACAACACAGATGCTGAGATGTTCTGGATAGATTGCAAGCCATTCTGGATATATTGACAAGTAGTAGTTATGTCTCTAAAGACAAGTAGTAGTCTCTCAAGACAGTTCTTCAGGACTTAATAAACAGGAAGCTTACCAGAGTACCTGCTGTAGAGCAGAATACCAGCTTAGGCATGGAATAAATATCAGTTCCCAAGACATGAAGGAGTCCCATGCCAGACAGGTTCACAAGACAAAGGTTTCTACTGATCAAATTTAATTTCAGGCCTGTCTTCTTTCAACATCTCCATCTAACAATTTTCTCGGTAACACTTGGCACATACCCGTGTGCTCTAACAGATGCAGACAGCTTTCTGCATGGGCCATTAGCTAATACTCTTGAGCAACGCCATCATTTTTATTTGTATCATGATGCCCTCAGAGACTCAGAGTTGTAAACTGTCAGTGCAACGTCTCTGTAGTCTATGTTTTGATGTGCCAGAAGGTCATCATTTGCTATTCTGACAATCGTAGATTTGAAGTTCTTGCTCTTCAGAGAAGAAATGACAACACACATGTCACTTGGTCCCTTTCACATGCCTTCTCCTTTCCCACAAATACTTTTTTAATTATATTTGGTGAGTTAAGGGATGAAAGAAGAACAACAAATGTATAAGTAATACTTGTCCAACAGTTGAGTACACAGTGTCAGTGTGATTCTGTGACATGTGAGGAAGCAAAAAAAGTAACCTTTGTGAGAATACTTCGTGACAATAGTATATTTCTAATGAATTATTTGGAAGGCTGCTATTTTCTTCTCTATTTAATTTCCCTTTAGCAACTAATGAGGGAATATCTTGTTATAAATGAGTGAATGTGAGATACAGTGGGTGTTTCTGACACTTGATTTTTGCAAATTGATTTCACTTTATACAGTTTGTTCTAAATCAACAGTTAAATAGGGTAAATATAAGCTACAACAGTATATTTTTCAAAATTCCATATTTGTGTCCACATAATGCAGAACCTAGTAAAAACGAATTAATCCATTTGAATGAAAAATATGATTTCAAGCTCTGATGTTTACCCTCTGCCTTTCCCCTCTCTGGACCCAGGCACACAACCCCAGGAGAACCATCGGGACACTGGGATGCCCCCAGCAATGGGCAGGAGGCACAGGGGCCACTCTGCTGAGACACTCTCCTGTTTCCTCTTGCCAGAACAAGGCCCCTAATTAAATGAAAATCCATCTCCATGCTGCAGACACCGTGCTGCTTTTCCAGTTGATTCAAAGCTGTGATGTACTGACAGCTCAGAGTGGTTTCAATCCATTTCACTCCTTTACGAGAAGCCTTTACTTAAGTAAAGGGGAACTTGAAACTTCCTTTACACGGCCTTTTTTTTTCTGCACTCAAGGCAAACACAGCTACTACATGACAATATTTTCCCTCTAAATAGAGAATGAGAACAGTTCTGCACAAAACAAGTTTCTCATGAAAACTCTTACTGGAAAACAACTGAAAAAATTCATGAAGCACTTCTGAAAAACCATTCACTGGCTCTTTACCATATTTTCTTTATCATTCTGTAAGGGATTATACAACTAGAATAATATTTATGTGCAGCTGCCAGTTCTTTGACAGATTTATGGGCAGCATCATTAATTGTTTTTAATTGCCTTTTTATACTGAAGCTACAATCACACTGAGAACATAATCCATCAACAAGTTATAAACCCTTCTATCTGTCCCCATTTCCTGTGCAATTCTGCACTTGAGGTGCAAGCGTGGCCACAGTTTTGCTCAATCCTCTTTGAATGGTAAAGAATTACTTGGGTCTTACTTCCAGAATAAAGAGTACACATGGAAGGTATTCAGTGGAAGGTGATTAGTACCAGTTTCAATTCAACAGAAGGAAGTCTCCTGGATTTCTGTTGCAAAGCCATTTTCTGTTCTGAATAACAAATATTTTGATTTGAAAAGTCACTGATTTTTTCTGTTGGATTATGTTCTTTAAGAAAACCTAGGCAATTTTTTAACAATTCAGATTATAATTAAAATGTAAAAATACCCATCAAAAATTCACAAGAGAATGTAGCTTCTTATTAAAAGGCTGAGAAATAATGATAAGGTGTATTGGCATTGTTCAAGGAATTCTCAGCGCTGAAAGAACACAAAATTAATGTCCCTATTCCTTGAATAGGGAACTTTTGGGATTAGATTTTCAAAAATTGAGATCATAACTAAAGTTGTCTCTATTAAAAAATCATAATATTGAAGGCCTTGAGGATTTCAAGTGATACTGCCATTCCCTTAAAATTGTGTGATTGGCTCAGCTCATATATACCAAATTAAGAAAGATATTACCATTAAGTTTCATTTTATTTTCACTCAGATTTTGAAGTTTCATGTTTTTGTAGACTTTCCACCAAATTTGATGCCTTGAAATAAAGTAGGGGATAAGACACTCATATCACACAAAACACCACTTTGGCTTTCAGATAAAATTGCTGCTATTGCAGAGTCAAGAAATAATATTACAAATTTTAGCAGCTGCAAATATTGATATTTTTTTTGTACAGTAAGCACCAAAGGGGAAGCTGGTTATTAAACATTAATGAATACAACCGAAAATGTTTTATACTGATCCTTGTTTGGAAAGAATATTGAAGACACACAGGGGATAAGGGTTTGTGAAGAATTCTTAAGTACTTGGTGGGTTGCTATAGAGGATTTCAGAAAAGGAGGTACAGCAAAAAGAGAGCTGAGAGAAATTGCAGTATCTCTAGGGAAAGAATTTTACACTCCCTTCTGGACTTGTGCTGAAATATGTTCCACAGCCAATTTGACAGTAAGTAGATAAGAGGCTTTTCAGACTGGGAAGTCAAGGATTGCTAGAAATGATTGGTAGTTACATTGCATTCTCACATGCCCTTGGCTATAGAAAATAGCAGTCTTTAACCAAAATGCTTAGTTACTGAGCATAGGCAGAACTTTGTACTTTTGTTGGTTTTGTTCAATAAGAAGTGAGAGAATACCAGGACCTCTGGGCAAAGAGAACATTCAAAGAGAATGGAAAGAAATTTGTTCAACTTCTAAGCACATTTGAGAGCAAAATCCTTAAAATGCAGTTGTTTTTCAGGACCTGGTATACTTTCATTTGAAATTTAATATCTCATATAAATAAAGAATCAAGATTTTTTTTCAGGATGTTTTTAGTTGGTGTGTTGTGTTTTTTTGGTGTGGGTTTTTTTGGTTTGGTTTTTTTTTTTTCCTATCCATCTGCAAACATTCATCCCATGGGGAAGCAAGATTGATGCCACATAGAAGAAAAAAAGTGACATTAGATCATGGTTGCACAGTTATTTGCCATTAGTGAGACATGTTTATTTTTTATCTACTGTCTACACACAAGACCATGGGAAATCAGCTAATGGTCACTCATTAAAACATACTTTTGCTTTATACATATTTATAAGAAACATTGTAGGAAAAACCAATACATTCTTTCAAAAAAGGACAAAGGAGAAAAAGCTCAGGGAGACCAACTTTACATGAAAGGCAAAGTTAGTTTGCTTAAATGTTCAGATGTTGCAAATTAAAAAATGCTGCTTTATCAACATGGTGTAAAGCTGATTTTTTTATCAGATTCTCTTTTGAACAACAATTTTTTTCTCAATTACTACTTCCCATGTGGACATTTCTCAAGGCTGAGCCATACTGTGTGCACAGCTGATATGGTACAATCTTTGCTCTACAGCTGGTCTTGTTTGTCATCTTAGCTTACTTGATTAAGTATTTTAATCAGTGTTTTGCTTTAAAACCATGCACCTTCTGTTGAAAATTGTCTGACTGGTATTTAGCTGAAAACTAGTTGACTTCTCAATATCTTACTTAAACTTTGTCCATTTCTCATGCCATAATTTTTGAAGGGTTTATAATTAGTATCTTCAATTCTTTCTTTCTTACAAAACAATAATGAATGTTCTCCAATACCTGCAAATTCTCTTCTGATAATGACAGTAAGCAGCTTCCAATGAAGCTGCTAAGCTGGTTTTTAGTTTATTATAATGCTGTGGAGAATATATAACATGACTGCCTTATTTTGCTTTAAACTTTGACCTTTTTGCTTCTAAAAAACCAAAATAATGTGTTTAGTAAAATATTTATCCCTTATCTTCTGACTGTTTTGTTAAGTTGCCCCTTTAATTCAGCCAGATCAGGTGTCTTGATCTTTTTTTTTGACAAAGCAGTTCTGATTTTTCTCACAGAGTTCTCAAGAAATGAAATTCAGATTATATTTACATGCTTGAACTAGCTTTGATGTACAACCTGAAATCATCTTTACTCTATTCATGCTGTCTATGTTTATATATATATATCTTACAATATTAACATAACCCAGGAGCATTATCATTTGGGCTTTTCTGAGTAGACCATATGGCTGAGCTCCAGCTCTTTGCCTTTCTCTCTTAGCACAAAGAGGGAACCACCCTATTTTGGGAAAATGTAAATCTGCCCTCCAGAGCCCACATCATATTTTCTTAATATCTGCTAGAAATTTTTGTTGATAAATGAGAAACAAAAGCTCTCTGACTGAACATAAACAGAAGGACTCAAAAATTTTATATCTTTACCTTATAACTGTAAAGGGAGGGCGAAGATTCAGTTAGATCATTAGTATTCTCAAATAGTAACTACATACTCTTGAGTGATATGAGACAAAAAATTCACTTTAACTGGGGAGAGATAAAGAAATTATATTTACTGGATATCCACTACTGCAATAGTTGAAGTAAATTTATATCTACAGCTGATTTACTTTAAATTACATCACCTCTCTATCAAAAATGTATGTCCTGCTTTACTAAAGTTTCATAGTCCCTGCCTTGACTACCTTAGATCACCTTTGAACCAGTCCCTAGACTATAGTTTCGATGCTTCTGAATTCTCACTGTAAATTATCACCTTGCTCAAAAAAAAAAAAAAAAAAAAAAAAGAAAAAAAGAAAAAAAAAAGTTAAAATTACTGAGCCCAGGACTATGTAGGCTGTTTGTACAAGAGCACCATGACACTGCACCTGACAACTCCACTCTAATTCTAGTTTGAAAGACAGTCAGTTGAGAACTAAGCTAGTGCTGATGCACTTGCATTTTAACCCAGGTGCACATTAACCTAGGATGCATTCTGCTGGCTTAACTACTACCTAGCTGAATTAACATGGTAACACTTCAAGCATAAATGACAAATATAAGTGGTGATGCTCAGTGTATGTATAATGCATAAAGCTGAAATACACATTCCCTGATGCCTTCTGTCACATAAGCAGGAATCTCATGAAAATGTCCATGACAGTTGGCAAAAAATTGGAACAGAATTTTAAGGTTTGTTTATACATGCATATAAACTTTATCTATATATGCTTGAAAATTAGTAATGTCTGTAAATACTTTTATTAAAATTGCAGCTTCTCACTGTTTATTGGCAAAAAGATTTTATAACAGATGAATAATGAAATATGATTACAGTTCTAGATTAGCTAAAATCAATATGACCTTAGGTCTAGTATGAAGCATTTCTCATGTAAAAATACAGTATATACAGGCATTTTAGTTTGCAATAGGGCTTTCTGAATACTACAGAAATCCAAAGTTTAATAAAGACCCTTATCAGCTTTGAAAATTTCTTTCCTTTTTTGATAGGAAAATGAAACGAGAAAATAGACAGTCCAAGATGACTGAAAGAGATTCTAGAAAGAGAGTGAGATGGAAGACAGAGAGTGGGAGGTGTGGAAAAGATAAAATACTAAAAATGAGAGTATTAGTTGAAATAAACTTAGTAAGTTGACATAGTAATGCACAGTTGCAAAAGAACAGAGTTCCAATTCAGAGCTGTTTACACTTTCTTCAAAAGAAAGAAGGATTTACACTGACAGGTAGATTATCCCCAGATTAAAGAAAACTACAGCTTTAAACCAGGTACTAAAATACTTCATAAGACATCTCAGATTGACTATTAATTTCTGAAGTGTTTTAAAGGGAATCCAAACAGCTGTTCAAGTAGAGACAAAATATCAACCCATAGGACAAGAACCAAGTCAAGGCACACCAAGACACAACTTCCAGGAGCAGAAAGTTCACATCTAAGACCCCATTGTTATCATATGCTTGAGAGACAGGCAGAAAATTCAATACTTCCTGAAGTTATTAAATATAAAATACTCCTATTTGGAATAGTCTGTAGATGTTTCACTTTCATGAGTAACTAAGATAATCCAGTGCTGTCATGTGAATCATTGAAGAAACAGAGAGTAGCAATGGATAACTGCTTAGTGCTTTATAAGCTTTACAATCCCATTGGATAAACATATGAAGACACTTTATATGAGTCTTCAAAAAATCTTTGGTCTGCTATGGAGCAATGCTAGAGCCCAGCAAGGAAAACTCTAAACTGGCATCACTACAAGCCCATGTGTCTTCTCAGTGGGCTGCAATGCCATCAACACACACTCAGCCTTGGTTCACGGGCAGCTGATATAATATGCTTTGGCCTCCTGAGACACAGGCAGTTTACTTTTGATGAAGGACCACAAAACATTGCTTTCATTTTTATGAACCAGGCCTGACATCCATGCATTGTGCACCCTTGTGTTTCTTATGCTGGGTTTGCAAATATGGATTTGCTACTTGTTTTTTCCCTATGCCAAATGGCAAGTAATGAACGTAAACTGATTCATTATGTGAATCTTTTCTTCCAGTTACTAGGCTAATAAGTTAAACTATGTTGTAATCCTGTATTTAGCAGTCAGCAACTAAATTTAGTTTAGCATGAGAAGACTTGAGTTTTTCTTTGCTCTGAATGATGTTTCATCAACGGTTGATTCATTGTGGCATCTTCTATACTGGTCTGAAAACAGAAAGGTGATTATCTCTGTTGAATGAAGGTTCTCTGTGTCAGATACCTCTGGTGATGTATCTTCACCTCCCCCCTGTGACCATGAAACTTGGGTTTCAATAATGTTGAACATAAATTTGAACAGCTCTTGAATTCAGTATTGCAAAGCTACCTATTCCGGGCTTTCCACACAGATGTGTCTACTATCAGTAATTTTCAATATAAAAGTAAGGCTATGAAATATCTGGGACAATCCTGCAAACAATTTATACACAGAATTTGCATGCAAGCTGGGAATCAGGCAATGGAAGGAGTGACTGCAGAATCAGAGTCTTCAGTCTCAGTTCTTCAGCCACAGCCAGTATTAAAATTTACAGCCACAGTCACTATTAAAAAGCAATATTTCCACCATTTTTTAAAACCGTTTTTTCAATTTCTGACTCAATTATCAAAAACCCCACAAAACCCCAAACCCAAAACAAAACAGCTGAGAATTACCAATGACAGTAAACATATTTGCAACCTAGTGCATAAAATTGATTAAAATAATCAGAAAAATGATTATTTGTTAGCTGTTTCAGAGTAACAATCAATGTAGTATAAAACCGGAAAATGTGTGTTTGATTTCCCATGTCATATGTTATACATATATTATATATATATATATATATATATATACACATATAGGCATACTTCCTCTCTCAGATACTTATATTAAGTCGTCTAACAAGGAGAAAAAGGAAGATGTAGGCTTTTGGAAAAATAAATTACTTGATGGATTGAAGTTTTCAAAATTACATTAAAGATTAGTTTATTTTAATGGTGAATTTTTAATAGCACACTTAAAAGCAGTAGTCACTTTTTAGTGATTACACATGCAAGTACAAAAATACTGATTTATACATAAGAAGAGGTACTTTTGCCTGTCTGTCCTCAGTGCTCTTATGATCTGACTGGCAAAGCCTAATACCCTGAAAAAATTGAACTGGGACACAGGTCCCAGTGCCACAAAGGCTTCTGTGTGAGCAGCAGTTTACAGACTGCAAAGCCAAATGCTGTCAGCATTCCCAGACTCCAGCTCTTGCCCCCGTCTCTAAGGCAGGGAAGTCCATTACACTGGACTATCCACCACCCTCTTTGTGTCCTGCTTGCCACCTGCCTCCCAGCAGCATGTCATCCTCAAATTTGTCTGAGTATCTTCCCATTCCTATAATGAAAGAACATTACCTAAAAAATGAACAAAGGATCTCAAGGCTTAAGACATTTTTTTACAAGCTCAAGGATTAATTTTGTCTTCTGTGGGTTTTTCTCCATTGATTCCTCCAATTGCACAAAATAATCTAAAAACATTCTTTGGGAGTCAATGAGAAAGCTCAAAGTATGCCAGCTTTCTGGCAATCTGCATTGCCCCTACACTACCACAACTTCACTGCAATTTTCACTTGCAAAATAAATTCAAAATAGAATTTTGAAAACAGAAATGGGCAGTAAGAAAGTGCTTCTAGAAAGGAGGCTGATGAAGAGCTGAAGACACTCTATTGCTGCAGAAATGTTACTGAAGCAAAGAAACAAGTACTTCAAATGGAAAAATTAGTATCAGGTGAAAGGGCATCCACAAGCAAACGAAGGCATATTTACACATTTTTTTAAGCCGTAGCATCACAAAAGTTCTCACTTGAGCACTAAACAGGATATTTCTGAAGGGTGCTATTTATGAAGGGCATTTCTCTGCCAAATTTCTTATATGACATTCTAAATATATGATATTTGCACATCCATACTATTTTTACAGCAAAATGCCCAGTCAGCACCGACAGCATACATTTGACTGCCCTTACTAAATTATTTCACAGTACTCATTCTGCTGTAGGAAGATACTGAAATAGAACATAAATACCTTTTGCCTCTGGTAATTTTTGCTTTTCTAACTGTTATTTGACTATTTGATTAGTTTGAGTGTGTTCTCTTTCACATTCTAGAGTCTATATTTTTCTGATCCAAGAAGTTTCTGGTTTTTAAATTCTTGCAGTATTTTTGTTAGCACTGTACATATTAGTATTATACAAATGTGTCACTCTTTAGAGAAATATAATAAATCATAATTATTTTAGGAGTTTTTAGGACTTTTATAGAATTAGTTTAAAGAATAAACTATAAACTATATTTTATAGAATTAATTTATAGAAATAGTTTTTAGAATTTATATTTATATTTATATATATACCTTGCAACATATTTCTTTCTTTTTAGTAGTCTGATACCAACGAAATTCCATCTTGAAAACAAGTCCTGTGGTTTCTGATTATGCTCCTTTCTCATTAACTGCACTATAAATTAGAAACGCAACAATAAATATTTTGTCACAATAATTAGGAATAGATTAAGTTGTCAGTTGGAACATGACTAGCAGAAGATTCCTATAGCTTACATTGTTTCATGACAATTTTCCATTTATGAATAAAGTTGGGGACTTTAAAATCTGTACTTAGTTCCTGAGATCAAAATAACAAAGCTTTTGGCATCATTTTAAGCTGTTTGACTTTGTACTGAAGGAGATGGAGAAGGTTCATATGAGCCATTCTGCTGACTCGTGTGTGGTTGTAATATCTGAAACTGATGGGTGGTGAAAGAGCAGTGAAGAGGCCATTTCAGAAAGTTCTGCATGGCCATGACCATCTTCATTTCTAGACTTTTGTTTGGCCTCCACATCATCATAGCAATAAGAACATGCTGCCTTATACTTCCTGGAGGATAAAACCAATTAAAAAACAAACAGATAAGCAGTACCCACTACAAGGAAATGTTAAGGAAGGCAAATTAACAAAGCTCATTTAATTTCAGAGTTCAAAGGTACTTGCTTGGACAGCTCTACCAGTCTGCTGTACTGGATATTTCATTGCTTTTTCATCACAGTAAATATCAAATTATGGGCATCGTTTGGACATGCTTTATTTTTTCTGGAGCTGTCTTTGCAGACACATACTTGTTTTCTATGTGAAAAACAGTCTAACATGACTTCCATTAAAATAATTTTCTAAGCTAACAGTATTTCTTGGCCTGGATCCCTAGTCCATGACTTGGGCATGAGAGGACAGTAAAAGCTCTAAACTGCATTTGTACTTTTCTGCTCCTACATATCCTGAAGCTCTTACAGCTTTCAGTATTCAGACTGATAAACACCAATGTTGTCTGATCACCTCTTCAAGCATCACCATCACATCAATTTGCTGTCAATCTGCCAGGCAAAAAGTGTGATCATCTAACACCTGCAGCTCCAGCTACAAATGTGCAAACTTCATTCCTCTAAGAGCAGTGAGGTTCACACATCTGAACTGATGAGGTGTAGCTATGGCTTGCCAAGGACAACATCTTTTCTTTGTTGGGATGTTAGTAACAAGAGGCTGCAAATACAACAGATAACGGAAGTATGGCTTACCATCCAGGTACCTACTGGAGGGTGAACTAGTGTGAGAGTCTCCCCAGTAAAGTCCAGGATGTTGCAGGAAAAGTATAACATATCTCTTTGGAACGGCCCTTTGCAAAGTTACCATTTTGATACTTGATGTGGAGGAAAAGTCTCAGCTGTTCTACATATGGCAATAGAAATTCCTTTTCCAAACAAAAAAAAACCCTGGAGAAGTTTATGATTCACATGGGATCCCAAAATATCTGCTGCTCATTTTGAAGGTTAACAGCAGTTCTGACTCAGGAACTGCATCTTGCCAAAATCAGCGGAAAGTTACTATGAAAAAGGACGAAAGAGCTGAATTCTGCTCTCTGTTGTACAGATTATAATAAATCCATTAATGTGATTTTATGTCAAGAAGGACCCTTATTTTATATTCACTTAAAAGAACAGACCTCAGCCTAGACTTTACTGTTCTGCCTGCATTTTTGTCCTTCACAAGGCAGACTTTCCTGTCACATTTTATTGCACTCTCATGAGATTTGTTTAACACAAATTACAGATCTGACACTGGGTGCCTGTCACTGTTCCTCATTAATAATATGTAATGCATTTAACACAACTGGCATCAATGGGGATGGCACCCTCAATTTAGGAACATGTATGCTGCAAAGTTGCTGGAAAGCAGGTATGAAATACAGAACTTAAAATTACAAAAAATCTTCATTAACTAAATTAAATTCCAATCATGGGACACAGTTTAAAAAATTAGATAAACAGTTTTCGAAATTACGCCAACTGCAAAATAGTTTCTAAATATTAATTAAAGGTTCTATTTAGAAGTATTTCACACATGATTTCCTTACCATCTGTATTTGTAAAGCCTGAGAAGAAGAAAAATGCAACATCTGGTTAAAATTACTTGAAGATACTAATACTACACTGCTTGAATCTAAATTCAATAAAAGCATTCACCCTTCTTAAAACCATATTCTTTTCTAGATGAAAAGACTACCAATATATTATCTTTGTAGACCCGTCATGTGTATACAAGCAGTGTCAAACTGTATTTTTAGCTATGGAGTTTACTTAATCCCACAAGGTTTTATCTTGCCTTTATGTTGACAAATGAACAAGGCTGAAATATACAGGATTTGAGCTTCTGTCAAGATACACCCTGTTTCAAAAGCATTGTTCCTGCACAGCTGTTTCCTTTAAGCTATTGACTTAAACACAGTTTTATTATTCTTCTGGGTTTATTACTGAATTCCTCAGTAAATGCATTAAATTGTCTCCAAGCTTTATCTTCGTAGACAAGGCAAGAGAATGCAAAAGAATTATAACATGATATACCAAGATGCAATGGGGTGACTTGGATAACTAATTTAACACATATGGCTGTGTTGTGGCTAGATTTTCTTATTCCCATGTTCTTGTTTTTCAAAATATACTTGCAATATATTACTAGATGAAAGTAAAAATGCTACGTGCATTGCTTGTAACACCTTTTAGTTACTAGCACAGGCAGTAATCATTAGTAGCACATAGGTGCTGCAGTGAAATGTTTAACTTAGCAAGTTGGCTTGCCAAATATAGCAGAGGAAACAGAGTCCTTGATTTTCCATGTCCTTTCTAATCAGCGCTCTTCACAAAAAGTTCTTTCTCCTGGATTTTAACATTTATGATGAATGAACGGTTGGTAGGCTGCCCATAAAAGTCTGGTGCACAAGTATGGTGCACAAATACTTGACAATAAGTGATCTGTTTATTGTTACCAACAGAAGCCAGTACAGAAACATCCATAAAATGCTACAGTAATGTCAGAGGTTATAGTTGTGTGTTGTCCTCCTTTTATTCAGTATCTATGTGTGGCAATACATTCTCTGCAGAAACATGATTTTGAATAATCCTTCAAGGTCCTGTTAACTGCTCTATGTAAAAATATTTCAAGAGTATGACATGAAAGCTAATTGCACATAGTAGTTAGTCTAGCTGTCAGACATGCTTGTGAGCTTCCTCTTTTTTCATTTAGAAAAAGAATACACGTTTTTTTTCTTAAAGCACCAATCACTTTAATATAAATATATTTGTTTTGTTTTTATTTTCATGCAAATTAAAAGAAAACACTGGAGAAGCACAGAAAAAAATCAAATTACAAACAGACTGTTGTTCCTTAGTTACACAGACATGAATAGAGACATAAATTTGAACTGCAGTTCTTAACAGGAAATTCTTAATCATCTAGTCAACAGTTGCCATTCTATGAGCAAAGTGGGGAACCCATAAACCTCAGTCTGTACCCATGAAAACGATTCTGAAAATGTATGGGATAAATGGAATACAAGATGGAATAGATGGAATTTCTCCTAAATTCTGTCAAGCCACTACTTCTTCCTCTTCACTCTCAACAAAGACCACAAAGAAATGAAGAAAATCTGCCACCTTACTACATCAAATTGTTGAATGAAGTACTGAAAAATACACTTCTCTTCAGAATTTATCAGACAGAGACTTGGCAGCAGGGATCCACAAATGTATGACCTCCAGATTGATTACCACATCTCACTGTATCCAAAACTGAAAAATACATACTGTGAAAAGAACTCCCACTGCTACAAAAGCAGCTGCTAGTCTGCTTAGCAACACAAGCCACTGTGAATGCATCATTCTGGCACATTTTCAGAGATTTTCACAGATTTCAGAGTCCAGGTGGAGGTTATTGCCATGGTCCTCAAAACTCTCTGTGGGACTGGCCTTAGGTACTTGAGAGGCTTCCATCCCCTCTGCAGTGATGACCTCTTCTGACAGCTCTGTTCCCTTGGAACAATGAAGCTGTCAGCCAAGGGGAAGAAGCTCAGCAATGCAGAAGAACTAACTTTACAGAAGCTAAATCTTGGTGGGAGTGCTACCATTCAGAAGAGAGAGAAATTACTAAATCTCACCAGGTGAAATCCTCAGACTTTCCCCAAGTAAGTTTCTTCCCCACCAAACTGAACCCTGCAAAATGGGTGGATGGAAAGGATACCAGTCTTCAGTGTATAATCTCTGCCAGATGTAAATATAAAACAGACACACATAGTGAGAGGTGTAATACTTTAATAATTGCTCGTTTTTTTTGTGGTTCCTAGATTAGAAAAAAAGCATAGCAAACTGCCTACCTACTCTGTCTCAAATGTATCATATATTGGGGCCAATAAAAATAACTGAAAAGTGATTTTCAAGTCATTCTTCTCAATTTCTTGCTCATTGAATTATTAGAATTATTGGTAATTACAATTTAAGTTCTTTCCCTAGAAAGATGACGGGCCTCACCACCAGTAAGGACACTTTTCTCTCCTCCCATAAAACACTTTTACTTTTACTTTGGGGAACTCAACAGTGATAGAAAATTCAAAGCAGCCCACTTATAAGTGCAGTGCTTCAGACGGACAGAAAAATATCCTCTTGAATATTTTTGTAAAAAGGAAAGGAACATTCAGTCTCAAAAAAATTAACTCACTTTAACAAGTGTTTTCAGCATCTAAAAGAAAAATAGTACAGTCTGTCATAAGCAGTTATTAGGATCACAAGAAATGAGACTGAACTTTTAACACTCTTTTCGTACTATCACGATGTCACACTTAAGTCCTGGGACTTTATCCTTAACTGTGATATGGGTGTTACTGAAGAAAGTGCTGCACAGAGTTCAAAAATGTGTCAGCTGGTGGAAGCAACTGGACTGAGGAAAAACCTCAGGGTAATAAGATGACCTGGCATGAATACAAATTTATATAATTCACTCAAGAGATTAAATTTCTGGCATCATACACTAAAAACACTGCCTAAATGCTTTATGGACAGCAGCAGAACCCCAAGAAAAAAATCATCACTGCTCTCTGAAGTCATTCAGTATATTATATAGCATAGACTGTGACTTCAACATCTGAAGTTCAAAAAATTTTAAAACCCATGAATAATTCAATTTTCCCTCAAGTGACCCTATGAAATGATGCTGGGGGATGGATTCAATATTTATAAGTGAACTGAAACTGCAGAAGCAGCTACTAGTACTACACACAAGGCGTGGGAGCTCTCTTAAAACTCTTAAAGGGCTCCTCTAAATTTACTGGTTTGTGGGCTCGACCTGTACACCACTTTTTATACAAATACTGCTGTAAGGGTTGTGGGATTATCATTCTCACATTGTCAAACTAGTTTTGATGAGGGTGCAGTTAAACTATTATAAAAGTGCATGCAGAGTAAGATTTTTTTTCTTAAAAATACCTTGGCTCTAATGTCATCAGTAATAAAATGCTTTTTCTGACTTTATCACTATTAATGCTGATAGTTAGGACACTTTGCATGGAGGTTCACAAGCTATAGCTGCATGAATGGCACACTGAGTGCTTCTGTATTGTTAACATGTTTTGCTGCCTCGTAATGTTCATTAATGAACTATCCACAAATCAATGCAGCAAAGGGAGTACATTTTTATGTGCTACTACTAAGTTTTAGAATTTATTTTTATTTAAATACAAGCTCTTCAGTCCACTACTCTTCCAAAAATAAACTGATGATTTTTGGCAATTGTGCACCTTATACTGAAATGCATTATGCTTTTAGCAATTAATTTTGTTCAATTAATCAAAATTTCTAACACCAATCTGAGTTTTCTCTGACAAGTCTGCCCTACATTACCATGCTGCAGTGGATGTATGTTACCAGCATCTGTGCTTCATTTCTAAGAACAGGTGTAAAGATGTAGTTTAACCACAGAGAAAGGACCACATTCACCAAGGCCCATCTCATGCAACTCTGTACAGATAAAAGTTACAGCTATGGTTAATTCAGCCTACACTGTCTCCTGCAACTTCTTTTAACAGTGTTATAAAAGTATAGCTGTTAGAACTGGCTAGTTGATTGCTGTGGTCATGCCCCTGCTGTGTTCCTGCGAATCTTCTAATTTCAGTTTCTTTCGTATTGTCTGGTGGGCACTGATTAAAACCTCAGTAAAAGGGATTAAGCTTCTACATAATATTGACCGTTTGACAGAGAGGTCTCTCCTGGGCTGAAGAGGAGCATGTAGATATCAGAAAATATGCATCAGAACTGCACAGCAAGGACAGTCCTTGGTGCCAGTGGGAGCTGTAAGCTTGTACACTGAGCATCAAAACAAACTACATCATTGCAACAAGAAAACAGCAATCATAGGGGGTGTGCAGGATTTACTCCATTGCCCATGATACAGGAGGAGAGTGAAGCAATTGTGTTAGTGCTAAAAAGTTCTATTGGCACTAGTATTTATTATTGCAGCATAGCCTTAGAATTGCAGCTTGCAAAACCCCACACAGCCAGTGAAAGAGGTTCAGTACCTTTCTTACATCACAGAGGTATCAAAAAATGAAACACAGAAGATAGAAGTACAATAAATTAATAGATTGATTAAGTCATCATTAATTGATGGTGGTTGGAATTTTATTCCATGTGAAAGAACAGAAGTATAATGTGTATTGAGAGGCTTATCAGTGTAAAAATACTGGGAAAGAGATTCAGAATGAACGAATTACAAAGACAGAAGGAAATATGAGGAGTTTAAGACACAGTGTGGTGCACAGAAAGGATGACAGCAGGAAGAGAAACAGGCAGAACCAGAAATAAAAAGATATTTGGGAACCACTAAGAATATCCCAGAATACTGACACATAGAAATAAGAATAGAAAAAGACAATCTTTTTTTAGCATCTACAGCTTGAAATTAATGACAAGCAATGAGTTTTAAAATAAGAAACTTAAGAGGAAAAAACTGATTTCTGAGGTAACAATTAGAGACAGCATCATTCAATGATTAGATTTCGGAGCTTTTAATACAAACCCCATGTTACAGATAAATTCTCAGTACCCTCCTCATTATCCCTTCTGGTCAAATAACAGGATTTTTGTAATAATTCTTAGTAATTCAGATTTCATTTTTGTAATACAAGGGTTTATTCCAGTGCTAAACAGTCTTCAATAACCCAACAGGGCAGCACCATGTAGTACTAGAATGGCTCGGAGGTCTCACTACACCGTATTTTCAGCTTCAAATCTCTATGCATTTCCAAAGGAGAAAGAAGGTGTAGAGTTGACCAGACAAGAATCCAGAGATGTAACCTCACAGAGGAATAGTCAGACTGTGTTGATATCTACCAACTAGCATAAGATAACCTTTTCAATAGGTTAAATCAATAAAAATAGTAGGTTAGCAAAGCATGAACAAACAGGACCAGTCTGGCTTTGGTCATACCAGTGAGAATATACATGGAAATCACCACAGGACAGAAAAGTCAGAGGAAGTCAATGAACCAAAGCTTTCTCTGTCCACAGATAGCTTAGTCATATGCTTGCCTTCAACTGCCTTGTAAAGACTATGGCTGTTTCATATCAGTAACAACAGAACACAAAAAGGCTGCCTTTCAGGAACACACACACACAAATGATTTTATCTATTAATGCCCGATATCCTTTGAAATGAGTCTTGAAATTTAGATAACTTAATTAACATTTCTTCTTAGCAATTCTCCTAACCCTAAGGCAAAATTTAAAGTTCTGGAGGATACCCTGACATGCTTGTTCTCATTACTGTCCATAAAATCCTTGATTTCCTACTGCTGTCACATGTGGATTCTTGCTGGTTTATTTGTATTATGTTTTAATTTATTCACTGTTGCATGAACCTCTGCCTTCATGTGAAGTTCTTTTACAATTTCATCAGGAGAGCCTTGACACTCTGGAATTATTTTACCTTCCTTAATTCCCAAGGAGTGTTAAACAGTAAACCATTACATGTTTTAACTCTGTCGGTTTGTGAGACAACTTCTGGCATATCTATACCCCCTATATAAATGTCCTGGGTTTGCCCAGGACACAAAAACTTAATACCTTAAATGTAAGTATCGAAATCTGAGTTGCCTCATAATTCCTTTTATTACCAGTACAGGCCTTTTTCTCTTCATTGATTACTAAGACAACCCAAAAATCAGCTCAGAATAAAATATCAAAATCCATAGCTGTCCAAATGTAAATCTTAGCAATTCTGAGACCAAACCACTACTTGGTCACACAGATCCTACCTTCATTCTCTGGGTCAAGTGTTGACTCAATTGTAAAGCCGTACAGGTAAAAAGCCTGCTCCTCATCTGCCCTGGATATCCTGGAGGTCTATGAAATATAAAAGGAAGTGCATGCAAAATATGTCTGCAGTCTGAAAATTATGGCCCTGCCTAATATAACACTAAATGCTGCAACCTGAGCTGTGCCTTGCACTAGTGCTGGACTTTTGCGAGTGATACACCAGTGCAATCACACCTACACCATTTGTCCTTGTTCTGATAAGGCTCCTGACAGGATTCCATTATGAAGTAGATTATGTTGTCTAATAACCCTACTTAGGTTGTTTCTTTACAATAAAATTGGGGTGTTGGGTGGTAAAGGTAATTTTGTGTCATTATGTGATGAGCAAAAAAATTTAAGCAAATAATTTCTTCAAGTTAAAAGAAAGAGAATACGTGCCTTGATTCTCCATAACCATACATTAGTATGAAATTCATCCCTCTGGTGCAGTTATACAAGCTATATACAAGTTATAAAAGAAATACAAAGCTGAAGAGAAGAGGTCAGAAACGAGCCCAGAACAAACCATCATAGAAAAAACCATGTACTCCAGGTTCACAAACAGCTAAAACCAGGGGAAAGGGAAACACAGTCCAGGGCATTCATCACTTGGAAGTATCTCCAGTGCACATACATTCCATTGCAATTTTCCATAGAAGAAATTATCCATCATCTTTGCAGACCAGATACCTTTTAGAATGCTGTCATCAATAGGGATAGAGAAAATAATTTCCTTTAAACATTTGAGGAGAGCAGGGATGGGATGACTAAAAAATTGAGAGCAGGGTCTTGTCTCAGCTCCATCACCAATTCCCTTTTTTCTTGTCCCTTTTCCTTTGTTTCAGCTCTCTATTGTAAAACAGGGGCACATTAGCATACATATCTCCATGAGTTCCTATAAAGATCAATCCCTAGTGTCTGCAAAATGCAAAACCTTCTTTATTACTGCCAGTGTAGGAGGCAGTGATTTCTTTTGTGATTTGGAGAAGCATAGTACTGTAAGAAATTTCAAAAATAGCTTTTTAATGGAGGTTTTAAAAGTACTTAGAAAAGTTTAAGTGAAACTCAACAATCTCTCTATCCATTAAAAAAAGTACTTCAAGTTCCCACTTCAAGTAATGTAAAATAACAATAAAAAGAGACCAAGAAGAGATTAGACTCATCCTACCGAGTGCTTTCTATTAAATGAAGTTTTATAATGAATTCTAATTCAAATCCATTGAAACTTTTTTTAATATCTCATTTTTTAAAAAGCAATTGTATATTTTAAGTCTGATACAAACAGCAGAATTGCACCCACGTTGGTCTTGGGTTTTGACAGTAAAGAGTTTTTGGAAGGCAACCTATCTGATTTTTTCCTGTAGAAACTGAGTTTGAATATACGGAATTTTCATTCTTTCTTGAGCACAATCACAAGTATGGAAATAAAAAAAATTACTTTCCAGCTAGAGTATCATAAGCCTAAGTTTGACAGTTCCTAAGACTTCTCCATGCATGCAAGACAGAGTTAGTGATTTCACTTACAATTCAGGATTCCTTGATCAATTCAAGGAATCCAAGGGTTCATAGCAACGTTCTTAAGTGAAGACCTCTCACATTCATATATTGTGCAGTACTGCACTGGAAAATTAACTCCGTGCTGTATTTACCCAATCACTTGCTTAATTGCTCTGCTGTTATATCGTGGACTGACCTGACCTGTGGTAACATGGAATACAATTTTTAAGGTACTGCTGTGAGAATAATCTTTAGTTTTTAGGCATAATGCAACACAAAATGAGTAATATTGTAGTAACTTGAGTGTTTAGGCCATTACTTCCTGGACATATTCAAAATATGCTACGAAACAGCATCAGAGATAAAGTTTCTCAGCTGAACACCCACCCATCAAAATTATGTGATTTAGAACCAGCAACAGTGTCTTCCTTATTTTACCAGCTTTAATCCTGCTCTTCCTTGTAGAGAAGAATGGATTATGTACAACATTCTCAACATTATTTTAGGCAACAGTGCTGTGATATGTTTTTTCATAATAAAACATCCTTCTTTTCTTTTTTCCCTTTACACAGTGTCTAATAGTTCTTCCCACAGATCCAGAAGGAATTCAGAATTAAAGAAATGTATTGCTGTGTACCACTGCCATCTGCTGCTAACCTCTCCCTGTGGGTACAGAAGGCCTTACTTCACCATATATTTAATCCAGTAAAGATCTTCAGCTGAATGTGCATGGTCAGTCCAATACTCCTTTCATAATACTTTTTAAACCATTTGTCCCCCTTTTATCATAGAGCTCCTGATTGCACCTCTTAGGTGATATATTGAGACAATTGTTTCAATTTCAGTTTCAGAAAGAGAATTATTTTCTTCCCCCAGTCAGTGAAAAAGGTTTGTGCTGCAATCTCATCCAGAACCACACCGTTCCAGAGAGGAAGTGTCCATCTTACAGACTCCAACAGTTTAAACATTTGCCATCTGTACTCAAAGATCTTCAGTAAGAACATGTTATTTCTAGAGTCCCACTTCTCCAGCACTTCTGACACCCACTCATTCACACCATTTCTAAGGAGTACATCATGTCAGAATGCAGAATTGCTGCATAGTTACTTTAATTTATATGTTACTCTGACTTCAGTTTCTAAATACATGTAACCAGGATATATCAAGATCTGCATAAATATCATCAAGAAGCAAATACCATTCCACATGAAAAAGAGCAAAGGAGAGTATGACAACGAGGAAGAGAAAATAGAGGACCCCCCCAGTCTTGTTTATAGCTGTATGCCTGCTTGAAGCTACAACACAAATCAGTCAAGCAAGATTTGAGTTGCAGGAAGACATATCTTCTTACAGCTTGTCTTTTGACTTCCATGATATTCGGAGAACAGAATTTTTCTTACTGATATTTGCTATGACCCTTCCTGTATTTTTAGATGGGATCCAGACTACAAGAAAAGTGTGTACAAGGTCACAAAAATATGTGTATGAGTCCATAAGCATTGAAATGAAAAAAAAAATAGTTGGGAAAACGTCACACCTATTTTAAAGAACTCCTACTACATTTGCTTGTCATTGGAAGATGTCAGTAGCTGCTTTGGAGAAACATTAGGAGATCTTTTGGGGCCCAGCCTTGGGGTTTGCATTTCTTACTCTTGAGCTCTGAGGTGGAGTTGGCTGTGGCCTTCTCCAAAAAACAATCCTAAGGCTTTTACTGATAGATATACTAAGCACATGTTTTAGAGCCCAGAAAATGGTTACCAACAAAGGTAACTGCTGTAACAAGTCAAAAGAACTCACTGGCTGGGAAACAGACAGGGATGAAGTAACACCTCTGGCAATGCCTGGTCAGAACTGAAATGACAAAGTAATGGGGGAATACAAAAAAAGATCAAGCATGAAAAGGCAGATAATTATAATCTAGAGCATATGAACAGATGGCAACACCATCAATCAATGAATAAATAATAGTGCAATCTGACTTGATGGGATGATTGGATGAACTCAAACGACACCAAGCACACTCCTTATATAACTAAGTGGCAGTCATGAAGCAGAGCAGGAAATGAGAACATTCATGCCCCAGAAAGTGGAAAAAACAAAATTAGCAGGTCTCATATGACTGGATATATTTGGACTGCCATTGTGCTGATGAATTTACTTGTGGTTATCACCTGGAGATAGAACCATTAGCTACAGAATGCTTCTGCAACTGGACTGACCCTTAAGTAAAGGAACGAAAACAAAAACAAGATACATAGGAGAAGAGAAAGAGCAACTTGCTTTTGAATGCCTCTCTGAATGGAAAGAAACATATTGCCTCTAATAATGTTATTAATCACATTTCTGCGCAACCCTGGCAAGTGAGTTTACGAACAGGTGTCATTCATTTTGCTCCTTCATTTCATGTTTCATAGTTCAATTTCATTTCCACTACACAAGAACAGCAGAGTTGTTAGCTGTACGCCACTTCAGATGCTGCCGCAAATTCAATTACACTTTTATTTTGTCATTTGATATGCCAGTGGAATAGAAACAATCAAGAAGATTGACACTGATCATAATCTAAATTGTCATGCCCAATCCTTGACAGAGGCATGAGTTAAAAAAGGTGCCAGTCATTCAAGACGCCTGACTCTTCAAACTACCTTTTAATGTGCATCAAAATGGATTCTTCACTGCTTGCAAATAAACCTATCCACTATTCTTTGCTAAACAGAATTTCCTGGAGAGAAGAATTACTTTCCAAAAATCATGTAAATTTAAGAGTGAACACTCTTGGCTATTATTTTAGTCTAAAAGTTGAATACAAAATCCCAGAAACTTTATTATTTTTAATGATGTTGTTAGGTTTTCTTTAAACATAAATTTTATACTGCTGTCCTTCCCTGTACTAAAGTAAACTTCATTTTTTAGTCACATTATTATTTCATTTTCTATGTAATTTCACTGCAATAATTTAGTGTCTGGTATTTTCATCAATATGATAGTATTTCTAACATCAGTGTTGCTCCCTTTATGTGAACATGCCCTAGCAACACATACACATTTTGAGATTAAATAAAATAAAGAGGTAAATTAATCTAGTTTTTGCAGAGTGCTAATGAACCCTTTCATTACTCTAGGATGTTGACTGACATAAATAGTTACATCTCAGCAAAAGATGACAAGAATAAGATTCTCTCTTAATGGACACAAGGAAAACACTTCAAAATCATTGAATAGCTTGCTCTCCTACTCTGCAAATATTTGTTGTTTGTCATGATCACAGAGGCAACAGTCAAATGCAAATATTTCCAAATACTTCTAAAACTCTTGCCAAGAGATTAAAAGCCACTGAAAATGTTTTAATGGCAATAAGTAAACATCTATTCTAATCACAAAAATTAATAAAGAAGGAAGTATACAAAGTGTATTCTACAAGTACCAGTTATTTACTAGACACTAACTATCAAGTGACAGGTTTACTAACATGTAATGCATGGGCTTTGTTACTTCACCCTGCACTGTACAGTGTGTTAGATCATTATGCTTATATTTTATAAAGAAACACCAGAACAGCATTTATAAAATCAAAATGAACTGCCACATGAGAATATATTTGAGGCAGTTGACTTCTTCTATCCTAAACAACAGCAATTAGATTGTGTCCAATCTCTGTACAGCAGAGGATGAAAAAAAGGTGCTTCTCAGCGAGACTACCAAGAGGTGCTCAGATTCAAACAGTTATGTTAGCAGACATATGTCCCTGTGCTCAAAATCATGATTCAACAATTCAATCTAATTATGAAAATATCAAAACCTTTTTAAGAGCAACCCTGTTCAGCCAAAGAAATGTACAGACTATGTAAGCTTTCAGGAAAGAGATGCTATGTATCTACAGTCGATGTTCTCTGAAACAGGGAATCCAGGCCCACACTCAGACTATTGGTCTCACCACAAGCAGTGACATTTCTGTCTTTGAGATAACAGCTGTGTTCAGGCTCTGCTGAACATTCTGCTATATGTAAGAACATACAAAATAAATACTCACAGCTTAATGCTTTTCCACCTGCAAAATAATAAGGCCATAAGACAAAAAGGTGAAAGAGGTGTTGAGGAAAAAGGACAGAGAAAATGATGAGGAAAGATGAACATGAGGAAATAAGCTCACTGCCTTTCACTGATAAGGCAGATGAAGATGGCTTCATACTCTTTCACAAATTCACAGCTCCTAAGCTGTGACTTTGTCTTTTCTACAAAAGCATTTTCAGGGCCAGCCAACATTGTTAAAATACCTTTTTAATGGCAGAGGGAATATCTGAGGCTGCAGAAGGAGTGCTAAGTGGCTGGCACTGTAAACAACAGGAATGGAGATATTTCAGAACAGAATTACTGAATGAGGTCACAAAACTCATGGATAAAGGAGATGTGTTTGAAACAGGCAAAGCTGAATTTTCTAGTAGGCTTTTGAAAAATTCCTCGTCACAGGCTTCTATGGAAACTCAACACTCAGAGCTTTAGGGAAGGCCTTTATGTTGATAAATAACTGATTAAAAGACAGGGAACAGAAGGTAAGTAGGTTAGCCAGAAGCTCTAGCAATGGAGGGAGGTCATTAGCAGAGTTCCACAGGGATTTTTGCAGGGGATGCAGTTATTCGTCATATTCCTAAGCAACCTGGGAAAATGAATGAGCAGTGAGGTGAGAAAGCTTTATAATTATATTAACTTATGCACAGTGAAAAGGATGATGGCTTGCTGGATGTGAAGAATTAGGAAAGGTGCTTATGGAAGAAAGTCCCTAGGCAATAAAATGGCAGATGAAATTCTTTGTAGTTGAATGCAAAGTGGTGCAAAAAGCGGAAAACAATTCTAAGATTAAGAGTCATTATATACACAAAATTTTAAGCATTTCCAGAGAGCATTAGAGGGCCTACCACATACTATTGGCTTGTTCTTACTCTCCTGGTTGGCTTTTGTTTATAGTCACAGTTTGAGGTGGGATACTAGTCTGGATGGATTTTTGATCTGACCAGGTGGAGAAACTGGGTTTTTTTACAGATGTATCCTGAGATCTAATATGGTGCATGTGACAGAAAAGCATTCTGGTTTAGGACTATACAGGTTTACTTTGTCCTTGCATGGCAGTAACCATTATCTTAAACCTGTCAACTATTGATGCCAATAGTATTAAGAATCCCAAGGAAGGTTTAGAGTATTCTTTATAAATCAGCCACAGGCCCCTCTACTGGTTACACCAGGACTGCCCAGATAAGACATGTTAATCATATAAAAAGGGAAAATACAGGAATTTTCTCCACCAGAGGATGGAGACAAAAATGTTTAACAGAGGAATGTAAATGAAAAAAAAACCCATGGACAAAATATTTTTCATAACTAGCAAAGCCAGAACACAAAATGGTATGAGGTTTTCCTCTGGAATTACAAGGCTGATAAACTGAAGCTTTTACAGCTAATGCTGAAAATCTCAGAGGACAGAAAATCCTTCTTGCATATGATCAGACAATATTTATCATGGGGAGGAGCATTCCACCACAAGTTATATTTCAGAATGTCACCTAATGAAGTGACTCTTTCCCCTAAATTACTTCACAGAAGCCCAGGCAACTCCCAACAATGGGAGTCATTATCCAGTTCCACTAATGAGGAAAGGGAGGTGTAGATTCACTACTCAGTACTAACCTTTTGAAATCCCAGAACTATGTCCTGACAAGAAGTCTTAGGCAGAAGGTCTCTACCTCCATAACCATCCATCCATCCAACTGGATACAGCGTGTCTTGGTCAGTACTGGATCAGCAGGGCAACAGGGATCTCTCACTCTGCCATCCAGACTGTGCTGAAAGTACTGCTTCCTAACTTCCTACTAATTCATCTGCTAAGATGATGAAAGAGAAATAGTCCCAGACATCTTCATCGTCCCACACCAGGGAGAAGTCAAACTGAAATCAAGCAAAGGTGTCAAAAAGAACAGACAATTGCTACAATGATTCACTTCACACTCCTTGTGTCAAGTACTGTGCTAAAGCATAGTGATGAGAAAATTCCTGGCTTTTCCTTTTAAAAAGAATATGCTGGTACATATGCAGTAAACATTAGTTTGATGAATGATATACTAAACCATCCCTAGAGTTTATCATTGTTTCTGATAACAGGAGCAGGCAGAGTCTCTGCTGCTCAGTGATCTCTCAAATGTTCCCAGTTCTCTCTAGCAACTAACATGGGAGAAGAGAATCCCAACTAAATTACCATTCAGAAAGAAGGTAAGTAGGAATAGAATTCCTTGTCAGGAGGATCAACCCGGTATATTCATAAAAATCACTACCAGACACCGGCTGAAGACAACTGCTTCAGCTTCTGATAATCCTAGCAAGCAACATCTAAGATACAACAAACTTCTAAACTTCTACTGTTTAGATTCTTACACACGTATGTAGGGTTTGTAGGCAGCAATATGTATTTAATGCAAATGGCAATGGCAGTTAGTAAGCAAAGCTCTCCATGTGGAATGGAATACGATGGAATGGTACATAGCTCACAGCTCAGGGCCAATCTCTGTGGAGTCCAAAAGGCCATCACCAAAAGTGAACACCAGTTTTGACAGTCTAAAAGCCAACACTACTTTGCTCTCTGTGTCACTCTTCAGTGCTACCTATTCCTGTAGCTATCCTCTGAGCATGCCTTACCCCACATGCTGAGGACTGTGTTCCTCACAAAAATACAGCTGCAGCAGGCTGTCTTCACAGAGAGGCCACTCTAATGATCAGAGATTCTGCCCTCAAATCAGCTCCTTCCTCAGCGTGCTTGCACTCTTCCAGAAAGCAGCCATAATTGCTACTTTATAAGCTTCTCTGGGTGGAATCCAGCCTTTCTTCCAAGGTGTCGTACTGTGCAAGTATCAGTGGTGTCTGCCTCAAAAGCATTGTCCATAAGGACAATACACTTTTCATGGGAGCAGGAGGGCATGTCAAAGCAGGTACAAGATTGTAAGATACACTTCTTCCATTGCTTCAAAGAAGGAAAAGTGCAGAGAGACAGACAGTGTGCTGAACCCATTCCCTTCTTCACAGACTTCAGAATATGTAACACTTACTACAGATTTCAGCAAAGAAGCAGACACTCCCGTCAAGAGTTACAAAGGAGAAGGTTCCATGCTCCCATAGCATGGCCCCATTCTCATTACATGAAATGGAAATAATATTGCTTATTTTATTAGAAACTGTCAGATCCTGTCACCAAACTAGTCCGTGAGCTAGGAAGTGTTGACGAGAAAGTCTTACTTATGTCTTTTCAATCCAAAACAGTGATCCAAAGTATATTTTCCCATTTCAATCATTTTCCTGTTTTAATAAGCCACTCCTCACTGTCCTTGGGTAATACTATTGTTTATTGATTACTCATTTTTAAAATGGAACCCCATCCATTTTATTTCTGCTTCTTCCCAAAGTTTCCAATTAAATAGAATAAGACCCTAATTTATGGTTCAAACACAGTGAAATGAAGGCTACATCTTTCATTTTTATCTTCTGCTTTGAAGTCCATGGATGGATGGTTTCTTTAAAAAGACTTCTTAAACATTAGAAAATATAAACACTGCTATGAATGGGAAGATGTGCAAAGGTTTCTTTACAGGTTTGTTTTTTCTTTTCTGTTTCGAAACAGGATGGGGAAACTTCACAAAATATAATACCACAGAAGACTCAAATCACTTTGACATCAATTCCATGCTGGGCTTTATAAGCAGAAGGCCAAGCAAATTCAAATATAAAAACCACAGCAATTTCTGTTCATATAGAATAAGATAGATTACTTAAGTTAGATGCCATGGGAGATGATATGCACCAATATACATGCCCATGCACCAGCATACACGTCCAATCTCCTCTTTTACTAACACAGGTAGAGACCTGAAATTGTAGTTTTGTTTGATGTTTTCAGGCTTAGCTGCCCTTGTACACTGTCATTTTCATTGCCTGGTTGATATATTTTGCCTAGAAATCTGTGTTGCAGAAGCAGTATCACTATTCTCTTTCACTCTGAAGACCTAAACATGAATCACTACACCTCTTAATCCTCTTCATGCAATCAAAGCATGTCCTAAAACACATTGACTCTCCAATCCCATATTCCCTACTCTTCCTGAAAGCTAATAGAACCAGACTAATTTAAAAAGACTCCTTAAATCAAATCAGCTCTGCAGTTTCTCCCAGTCTCTCTCCCATTCTTCAGTGATACCCCATCTGCCACTGGAATCTGCTGTGGCACAATCCAATTGTCCAGTTGTGACTTCACTGCTAAAGAGACCTGAGATGGCTTTGAGTACCCAGAAAATGATCAGGATTCTCACGCCTTTTGAATCAACCATTTCCATGCTTTAGACAGCACTGCATATAACAGGGTTTTTTTAAGGAAACGAGAAAAGAGGGACTGAAAAAACCTCACATTACCTAATGTAGTACAACTTGTCCTTAATCTATCGCTGGAGCCCTAAGTTGCATATGTATGATACATGATCTCTCTCAATTCAGCTTAGTTTAAGCATCATCTCCTCATTGATAGTGGAATAAAGATGTGGAAGCTCATGAGAAAAAAGGTATTCAGAAGTATCCATGAATTTTATTACCAATTCAGAAGAAGCTCACATTAATTGTCAAAATCAGTCAAGGGCACCAATTCTATGATGTCCTTACTGTAAAGCATATACAAGTTATTTTCTCTGTACTTGCTTTTCATGGTCACCATTTCACAGAGTACAGTTTGTCCTGGACAACCACAGACACATTCTGAACAACATCCTGAAAAAATCCTTGATGCATTTTTTTCCCCCTTCTGTCTGTTGTACAGTATGTTCCAAGTATGGAGGGTAGAAGACATTGCTAAAATACCATTGCTAAAAATCTTACCTACACTAATCTTAAAAACCTAGTCTTAAAAAATAATTAAATTCATGTTTCATCACTTTGTGTTTAAGAAATGCTTTTTCTGAACAATTAAAATGTGCAGATGCTTCATTTCGTTCCCAAAAATTAGCTGTCATTTACAGGTTCTCTTTGACTAAGCTGATCTTTGGCTTTCACATATTTCAGAAGAAAGCTTTTCTAACAAGTAAAAATTTTATTTTTCTAAGTCCTAAATTAGATACAAAATTATTCAGATAGTTTCACATCAGACTACCTTCAAACCCTGGCATGTAACTGGCTTGCTTTCCTTCTCTCACTCCATTGTCCTCTATCATGTCTTTCAGTTTAAATTTTTCTTCTCTTTCTAATTCTTTTCATTAGACTTATCTGTCTTTAGCTGTTACTCACTGTTTCACGGAGTAGCAAGTTGCGATGCTACTTCATAGCAAAGAAGGGCCACCGTGCAGAAGTCAGTGGCAAAACTCCCACTCACAGAAAAAAAAATCAGTCTGATATATTTTAACTGAAACTGCTCTGGACTATCAATTGGATACTTGCCATTATGCATTTGTTAACTTTTTACTTTTCTGGGTTGAAACACTTAGAGAAACTGAGTTTTCTCTCTTCTCCTCTCCTCTTTCCTTTGAAAGCAGCAAATATATTCCTTTCCTTTTAAAATGTAATTGTTTCTTACCATCCATGCTGTGACAAAATCTCCCATCCAAGTCCCAACTGCAGCTACCTTCATAAAATTTTCATTCCTGATGCCCATGAAGTCTGTTATAATGTATGCACTGTGGAAACAAGAACACAAACATAAGATATGCACATTTGCTCAATGTAGTTACAAAGAACTTGCATTAGTGACAAAATTTATGATTATCTGTGAAAGATTTCCCATTGCTTTCATAATAACTTTTCTGCTAGATCTGAGCCTTGACACAGAACTGAACCCATATGGGTCGATTCCAATTAGAAATGCAATGTGAATCTGATTCTGAAGTCCATGTCTCTTTTGAAGGTGCTAAAATAACAGTTGGCAAAGACGTTAGGATTATGTAAAGCTTCTGAAAGTAGAAAATGTTTTATGCTTTTCATCTTTTTTCTTTATACAAACAGAATTACAACATTCTTCAAATTGGTGACTTTGCAAAATCTTCATGAAAAATAAAAATCTTAAGGGTATCTTTAAAAAGATAATTGAGCTGCTTGACTTTTCACTCTATCAGTTATACAACCACACTTTTTAACACATCAGTGCAAGCAATTTTTACAAAATTTCAGTGAGATGTCACTGTTTCTAGATTTATACCATTTATTTTCACAGATATATTTTACATAAATCCAAAAGAAGCATTTCCATTCTGCCCAAATAATGCAACAGATAGGATTTACAACATCACTTGGTATTTGATTTCAAGTTCACCAAGATGCTATAAGGACAATTAAGAAGTTAAAGTTATTTGTTCTGGATTAAAACTTTTCTGAAAAAAACCATAAATTTTAACATACTGGTATCCTTTTCTAAAAGACTTTTATAGTGGTCAGTAAGAGGCAACTCTTCTCAAGAGCTAATAATGATGATAATGAATATCAATGGCAATTGTATTTTAACTTTATAAGTGTTTTATGTTACATGTTTTATGTAATGTTATGCCTATTTACATATGTGCGTAAGTGACACAGTCACATGTAAAAGTGTCCTTGAACACTGTGCTATCCATTATTCAAATCTCACCATTATTACATACAAAATACTGCAATGTCTAGGAGCTATACAGACCATATCTCTGCATCTGGACCAGTGCAAACTGATTCCCCTCTCTGGACCAGTTCTGTTAAAATCTAAATACCTGATCAAGACAGAAGGTCTTGCTAGCATGAATCCATGTGCAGCATGGTATAATTTCTTAGAGACAATTTAATATGTTGTAGAACAGAAATATTATTGTCAGTGAATAGTTTCATGACACATGAAAAATGTCATGCTGCAACAGCCCTTTCTATTATACACATTATGACATTTCAGCTGGTATGTCACTAACAAAAATGCCATCTGTTTGTTTTTCCTGTTGAACAGCACATAAATGAACAGCACTCTGATTTTCTGCTGAAAAAAAAATTCCAAACAATTTTTAATAACATTCCATGTAGTTAAAAGATCATCAAAAACTATCCTAGATTCATCATGCTATAAATAAGGAGGTAAGAACCCAAGAACAGGGTCAGCCTGAAGTCTCCCTGTTTCAATGCTGTCTCCAAGAAAGGGCAACAGCACAAACAAAGGAAGACAGAAAACAGGCAAGCACACCCCTCCCAGATATATTCTAGATGCTTTAGAACCGGAAAATTCCTTCGGAATTCCTTTTTTCCTGCATCTTGGGCATGCCATTCTTATAGCATCTGAGAAGGGAGAAAATACCCAAGTCTGCTTTCCTTAAGAAGGCGTCTTCTTCACAAAGAAGGTATGGCAATAAGTGTTGTTTGTAAGGAACAGCCCTCAAATGCAAAGCACACCTTAGTCTTCTCCATCAGTGGGAAACATATAAAAAACCCCAGAGTTCTCACCTTTTGTTATATGCACTACACATTCTCATATGCTTTATGCATGATTACACGTGTACAATAAGCAAACACCCAGAAAACAGGCCACTTGGGCAACTCCTATAGCCCTGGCGTATAGAGCAGCCCTACCACAGTCACCCTGGCAGGCTGCAGGACACAAGGAGGGTTAACCAAAAGGCTGAGGTGCCATTGATCTCTGAATATGGGTATTACCTAGTAGAAGAGAAATCAACCCAGACATAAGCGATTCTTTTTAATGGAAATTGAAATTCTTAGTGTAATCACTTGTTTTTACGAATGTTAGAAGTATCAGAAGGCTTATAATAAGGTTGAATGAACTGGATATAACACTTATATACACAGAAAGACCTTGAAAACATCATACCTTCCCAACAGTTCTTTTTGTCATTTCAAACATGAAAGCATCAAAGAAGTCTATAAATTGTGCATTCTGGTCTACAAGTAAATAATGCTTTAATTAAATTCGGTTAGTATCAAAATAGCATATTATTATAAAGAAACTGTTAGGAATATAATCTGTGCATGTTTTAAGTGCATTTACTGATTAAAATACAGCTACAACTTTTTATGAACAGGAAGAATTTTTTTTAGCATTGTCATCTTATTAGAAATAGTAATGAAATACATTACTATTTCATTAACTGTTAGCATTACATCCTGTGTCTTTTATGCTCTCTGCAGAACTATTTTTCTTCTAAAAAACAAAGAGAAATTGACTATTTTAAAATAGGGATTTGGGGCTGCTAAAAATGAATTTAAAAAAAAGAAACCAAACCCTCCAGTTTTCATTCACAGGTGTTACAAGTAAGACATGCTTTTCTGACGATACTATCTGGATATATATTATAACATTACCAAAAGTAAAATTAGTTCTATTGTGGAAAATCCTCACATTTTTCTTGCTTTAGCTAGTGATAAGAGTAGTTTTCTTCAATTGTTTAGTCTTCTTCCTGGCTAGGACCCATGTCTGCACCTTGCAGGAGGACAAATGTCTCCTGGGTTCCAGTTAACTGTCATGGTCAGCCCAGATTTTCTATACCTTGTCAAAAAGCTTCTGTTTGCTTTGCCATATGTGAATTCTGCAGCAAGGCACAAGCACATTGCATGAGCAGAACAATCTGAGGAAACACTGAGTGACAAAGCACAGCAGGTAAAGCACAGAGTAAGAAGGCTCTTATTAAAGAGACAGGATAAGTGTAAATAATCAAAGTCTGAGGAGCCAATACTTATGAATATTATAAATAAATGACAAATTTGTGACTGGGATTTGGGAGCCTTTCACAGTATGACTGGAAGCTGCAGCTCCAGGGAAACTGCTCTTAGCAGGCCAAAGTCTAAGGAAGTTAGAGCAATATTTTAATAGAATAGGACAAAAGAGAGGAATCAAAAGACAAAGGAGATTTGAGAAACAAAGTTCTAAAATTGATTTAAAAAAATAAAAATCATAAGTAACTGTCTACATCCATGTTGACACAAAAGGTTTGTTAATAACCATGAGTCAGTAAAAAGACATATAAGCCCAGTGTATTTACAGCTTCTGAAGTTAGCAGAAGTGTGCACAGAATGGATAAAGAGAGAAACAACCACACTAACCCAGAGATTTTGTTCAAAGGAAGGTATCAGAGGATTTTTTCAAAGGACAATGGTGCTAAAATGACAAAGAGTCTGAAAGCAAATGGAAGGTTTTAAATTTTACATTGGATAAAGATGCACAAATCCCTGTGCATCTTTATCTGTGGTGGTATCAAAACTGATATATCAAAATATATCTGGTGGTATCAAAACTGTTCCAAGCACTGGAAAAAACATAATAACTGAGACTCATGTCTCAGTGCTGAGATTGTGTTTTCTTGACCATCACAGAATCTAAGAGTGGGCTATAGCTTCAATACAGACACTTAAATTTAAGTGTAAACCAGGAAATCAAACACTCTGTCGAGCTTGGTCAGGCTGGGTCAAGGATTTACTTGCCAAACATTACTTCTTGATGGCTAGCATGTCAAAAAACCCATGTTCACATATTAAAAGGGATTGTTAAACCTATGTGACTAAGTGATTCCCAGTGATGTGACATAACTTGATCTCCAGATGATAATCCAAAGAGCTCTGTATCTCTTGTGAGGCCTGTGACATAACTGACAATCCAGACACATCTGACCTGAACCCTGGGTGTCCAGGGACAGCAATGAGATAATAGACACTTTGAGGAGGTTTTAGTTGCCTTTTAAAGCAATTTTAGCAACCTTGATGCATCTTAACTAAGCTTCAGCTGGTTCTTTATACATTGTAGAGTACTGAAGGCATTGGGCTGGCACACAGCACACAGTGCATGTTCTGTATAGAGCCAACAAGAACTGCACTCACAGAGATTGATAATTTAATGCTCTTTAAAAAGGAGGGGAGGCCTTGATATCTTTTATGTTGAGTAACAAAAAGTCTGCACATGTTCTGCATTCTGATATGCACTTTTCTGAGATGGTTTTATTATTTGGCCTTCCCCCTAAATAGCTGATTATCTATATGGAGCTCATCTTCCTTGGTGCATCTGACAAAGTGAAATGCCTTGACACTGGCAAACAAGTAAAAGCACGGGAGTTCACACAGGCTGCAAAGAACCATGTGTTTAGATGTGGCACCACAAGCTTCCATTACTCTCAATTTAGAAGAGGCAGAGAGTGTCAGAATAACTGAAAACATACATAAAAGGCTGCAGATACAGATCCTGATCTGTATTTGTCACTCTAAAATGACAGAATGGCAAATGAGACACTTGGTAGCACTTCACTCAGCTGAAAAGCTATTCTTCTAATGCTAGGAATTGAAGTCAGAGCCACAGGGAACTGGAAGATGCCCAGAGACATCAAGACCTGCTGCCTTATAAACTGGCACAGCATAATGAGGAGATGGCATAATGCACAGCTACCAGCAAACAGCATAGAGAGCACAACAGCTATTCTTTCAGTCCCTAACCATCCCCAGTGCATGCTTTAGACATACAGATGAAACTTCTATGACACCAGAACAGAGAGAATTAAGAGGCACTGAACCAGGGATTTTGCTTGACAAGACATCAAAGAGGTAACAGCCACAAGAGGATCAGCAGGCTAATCTCCAAGACACAAAAATCTGAGAAGCAAAACCAGCTTGGCTATAGTGAGGCAGATCCATGGCACAGTGCAGAACACCTGAGACTGACAGACCAAGCATCACTGTAGCTGAGCATCACTGGTTGGTAATTTATTTATCCACGCTTTTTTTTTATTTATTCATGATTTTTTTTTTTTTTCTTTACAGCAGAACTGCAATTCTGAAAACCTCTGCTCATCAGTCTACAGGCCTGAGGGCTATGTAACCTTCTCTGGGGACTCTGCTTGTAGGGCTCCCAAGCCATTAGAAGTTCTGCTGCTGGGATACACAGGAGCTCCTCACTGTCCACCGGAACAGGCCATCTAGTTTCTAGCTTTGCAAGCCTGCCTTTAAGACAAGGCCCATTGAAAAATGCAGCAATTTCAATTCTGTCTGTTAATGCAGAAGAGGTAGAACTTAAATGGTAGAACTTAAATGGTAGGGTATACACAAGATCCAGTCCCTATTCCAAGGGACACTGGTTTAATGCCCTTCATAGTTAGAGAATTGCACCTCTCTGTCATTCTCAATATGCAAAGATGATGAGATAAGAGGACGAGAAATACCTGTTTCAAGACTCTGTTAGGTGAGGTGAAACTGAAGCTGTATATTCTGTATTTTGTATAAATATCTTTCACATATAAGAAAAATATTACCTTTCCTTCACCTTTAGAATACATGCCACAGTATAGGTGTTTGGATTAGATCACAACCACAGTCTAAATTAAGGTGCCTAAGCAAACTGGGGCAGGATTTTTAACATATTTTTGTTCTTAATGTAGTTTTTTCTACTGCTGGTTGTAGGAGTTTTCTGTGTGGGTTTTTGTGGATGTTATTCCAACAAACCAAGCATTAAGCACTTGATTTCCAGTAGAGTCTGAACTTCTCTTAGGAGTTCAAGTGGTACTCATACAGGTTAACTTTTACCTAATTATGCTAATCTTCCTAGGCTGTCTCCACAATCAATAGATTTGACAGCAAATCAAAGCAGGATGTTAATTTAGATTATTTTCTTCTACGGCATAGTGATGTCATATGAAAATGGCCAATAGCTTACATCTAAAGGAGTGGCAAAATGTAGATCACAGTGACAGGCCTACTGCCAGAGGCTGTGAGAGTCTGCATCTCTACTGGGAAAATTTAAGGGATCTGCAAATTCAAAAGCAGTAAGGACCTCCATTTTGGGAGGAATGCAGGCCCTCCCTGGGTAAAGGTGAACTTTGGTGATTGTTGGCACATACTTTCAGTGAGTTTAAATTACAGGATTTGCCACACCTACATTTTTGTGTGTGTCTCTCAAACCCTAAATGACAAATAAAATTAGAGACAACGAAAGGACAAGCAGGGAATTGTACCCAGATTTCTTCCCCCAGATGAGCACCTTTCTCCATCATTACCTAAGGGCCCTGATGAAAATTATGTACTAACCCTACAGATTCCTCTACAAGGCACTTATGATGGACAGGATAGTCTGAGGAAAAGCATAAAAGGTGCATGAAAAGAGAATTAAAAACCCCTGAGTTTTCAAATACATTATGTCAATGAGGTATCTTTTACAAATTTTCCAGGATTTTTGCTATTCATGTGTATCACAAAAATATATATTCTGTTTAGTCAGAAAGAAGAAAAAGGCTGCATATAGCACTTTTCTGCTGCAAATACAGGCTACAATACTCAGCCAAGGTTGCAGAAACATTTCTATTTCTGCACCAACAGATGAATGCTCACCCATTCACACATAGCACAGCCTTACCTGTCCCCACCACACACTCAAACAAGCACTGCAGATTATATGCAGCTGCTCATGCTTCCATTTCAACTCTATGACTGAAGAAGTTGTTTTCACTGAAGCACTGACACACAAGGTTGCCCCATACATGCCAGTTTGATGCTGCAGGAGAGGATTAAGATATTTTCTAACTGCTAAGTGAATTTCTTGTTGAAAATTATTTTTGTGGATAATGAAACAAGTTAGGAGAACTTGTGACAAGTTAAGAGAACCATGCCAATTTTCAGCATTTTTTTTAATTGGGTAGTTAACATTCTGCAACTAATCTGCAACACTGTACTATGTCCTGGTATATTAAACGACCTATTTGATTCACTCCATTAGCCTATAACAGTATGATATCAGAATAATTTTACAGTTAAAAGTACCAAAATGCGAGATAAAAGAGGTGCCCAGGGACATAAATAAGACAGGTGGCCTTGGGCACCTGTTAAGTGTTGCAGATATGCTCATTTTAAAATACAGATACTTTTTTTGGTGTGTGGTATTTCAAAATATTTCAGATATTTCAGCTACTAGAATTTGAAAGTAACAGATTTTTAAAAATTAATTAACATATCTGAAAAAAGCCACAGAAACTAAAGAATATATCAGGCAATACATTTATAAAGGTGAAGCAAGATTACTAATTTAGAAAAAAAGAGATGTAGTGATAGTTTTTTTTTTAATAAATAATGGTTAGCTTTTAAACTTGGTGAGATACTGCTAAGAATGGATTTGAGTACTGCTGCACTGGCTGTACTCTTCAGAAAGAGCCATGGCTTACACACATCCATGCCTGTTTTTGACATTTTAATATGGCTAAGAAGGGAAAAGGACAGATGTGTAGCAATATTCTCAGAAATGGAAGTTCAAAGACAAAATATTATTCACTTAAAAAAAAAGAGAGAACTGTTCTAGAATATAAACAAAATTAAATAAAACAGTATAGCTGGAACTCTATCATTCTAACCAAGTGCTTCGATAACTTTAAAAGTTTAGTGAATTTCAGCCGAAGTTTCTATTTTCTATCAGCTGTTTCAGCTGTAGGGATGACAGAGAAGTTTAAAAGCATTATTACAATGAATAAACAAGTAACTGCAGTATTATTGCTATTCAGAAAGGGGAAAGTAGGACAATTTACAGTTTTTACAAAACACCAGATAGACTCTGCTTGTAAACAGCAGTGCAACTGGGAAAGCAGAGGAAAAAAAAATTTAAGTAAATTAATTATTTAATTAAAGTTAATTAATTAATTAATTAATAACTTGCAATTATTAGCAGATGATGCAACTTTGCATATTAATCATTCTCTAACTTACTAAACTTCCCTGGAAATTTGATGAAAAAATTGGAGTTTTTTATTTAAAAATAATGATACTCCAGAAAACTACAAAAAATATGCTGTAAGTTAATGAGTTGGAAAAGAAATGTTGACACAGAATCTCTGCTGACCAATACTAGTGATCATAACTGAAGAGAATTTGAAGTGATCTGAAAAGAGTTGTAAGCCACATTCTTTAAAAGGGATACTATAATCTGATGTAGCTACAAACGAGCCCTAAATAAGAATCTTCTGAAACACTTCCTCTGCAAATGGTTTGTTCTAAACAGTTCCATAGCCTGCAGACACATAACCAATATTCTGTGGATAAATCAAAATTAATTAATTTGGAAACTGTCACAGGAGGAAAAGTTATTATTTAAAACTACTTACAGGTGTAAACAGAAAATATCTTTCAGGTTGGATGGGGCTTTAGGCAAGCTGTTCTAGTGCACAGCAGCTCTGCCTGTGACAGGGGGATTGGAACTGGATGATCTTTAAGCTTCCTTCCAACCCAAACCTTTCTATGATCCCATGATTCAGCTATGTATATTTGGCTTTGAATCTGTTTAAGATGTCTGGTGTGTATCAGTCTTGCTGCAGTCTATAAAACCAGACAGAGATATAGAAACTAGAGCTGTTAAAAAAAAAATATTTACCATGCTCAGAGGTACCTTTGAGAAGAAATGGAAGGAAAATGAGCTTTGACAATTCAGGGGCTGGTCTGAGGATTTGGTTGGCTTCCCTCATAATGTACTACCAGCAACAGATTGCAGAGCAGATGGAAAAGAACTAGACTTCAAGCAACGCACAAATCATGAAATTGAGGAGATTGTTTCTTTACCGTACTACTTGAAAAGTGTATATAAAGAACAACTGTGTCCAGGGCCAATCATTTGACAGGAGCTGGCACGTAATTGCAGAAGAGATTTTCACATGGAAAACACAGCAAAGAAGACAGCCTGTTCTTCCACTCCTTGGCTGACAAACACCTTTGCTGTGACTTCTAAACCATCCAATGGTTGATACCAGTCCAACACTTGATATAACTTTGCTCTGTATTGTACTGGCTGCTTTATTTTCTGGTCCCTACAATTCTCAGCATTTTAAATAAAATTAGCATTTATATACAGAGGGAAAAGTGACAGAAGGTTTTTATTGATTTTATCCTCAAATCAACAGCTCTCTATTGCAGACTTTCCATTTCACAACAGTCTTCTTTTAATGTCTTGAAATGAGTTATCAGAAGACAGATATATCAGAACCACACATTGCTCAGGTTTTTGCTCCACCACTGTCACTTGCAATACAGTAAGACACACAAATGAAGAAAATGCACACTTTGTGGTCTGAACTTCATTGAAAAGAATATTCTCCTAATTTTCATACTCCTACTAAGGAGTAGTACATCTTCAAACAACGCAGAGAGAGAGAGGGGGAGAGAGAGAGAGAGAGAGAGAGAGACAGAGAGAGACAGAGAGAGAGACAGAGACAGAGAGACAGAGAGAGAGATATATGCACATGGCTTTTTTGACACCCAGACACTCAGCTTTTGTCACTTTTTGACACTCAGCTTTGATGCTTTTGGCTGCATTTTTAAGGCCGGTTAGTTACAAATACTAGAGTTTCATCTCAGTTCAGACTTTTTAAAAGTCTCAATTTCAGCTAGTAATTCTAGGATTCCCTGAAAGAATTCACTTCTCCCCAGAGCAGATGGGGAAGAATAAGCACATTACAGACATTTAGACATAACTCATCTGATTTATCTTAAACATCTGCACTGGGTCTGGCTGAGATGGAGTGAATTTTCTTTAGAGCATCTTGTATAGTGCTGTCATTTAGATTTGTGACCCAAAGAGTGCTGATAACACACTGGGGCTGCCTACCTATTAGCTTACCTTGTTAACATGCAAGAACACCTCTGAATCAGATTAATCATCTTCTGGGGATCTCAGTTCCGTTAAATGAAAAGTAGTTAGTTAAATGCAAACTCATCTTTATTGGATTCTTAAACTATGAAATGTGACCAAATATGGATTTTTATGTTTTAAGACTGGCACAGTTCCAATTTCTAGAGTGAAGGTCTAACATTCCTTGTAGGCCTACACATATCCCAAACTGCAACTAAAACCAGTGACTTCTGTTAAAATATGTAGTGTGGAAAATACCATTCTAACTGAAAAAAATCACCTTTAAACTCATACATAAGACTGAAAAATACATTTCCAAATCACATAAAAGATTATGTGGTAAAACACTGTCAACCAGAAATTTTTCAAAGAATGAGCAAACTTCAATTAAGATTTTATTAAAATTTATTAAAATTAATTATCTTCATTTGTTAATGCCAATTATTTACCAAACCAAACTGCTCCATAAAATTTAATTTTCATATTTTTTCCAAAGTCTCTAAATCTAGATAGAAGTACTGCATTCTTACATAGAGATTAAGTTTGTATCATCCCCTTCTGGCCACTGTCTGGGACGCTTATACCATTTACATCCTCAGTTCGAAATTCATGAACCAGAAAACTTCACAGTTATATTTATGATAAATGTGTCAATCTAGTGAGAAATTTTAACATTAACATGACAATGCAGATGATGTACAAAATCTCTAAAAATAAGCATCACCATGTGTGTGAGTTATCTCCTGCAATGTTTAGAGAACATTTTCTTGTCTTTGTTTGAATCCTGTTCAGTCAGTAATCGGTCACATTTGTGAACTTAAATCCCATTTCTTGTTCTGTACTACAAATGAAAATAAAATCCTCTGCTAGATAAGAGAAAAGAGAATGGATTTTGACACTGTCTCTTTTGATTTACTGGTTGTACAGGCACACTGTGCATTACACTGAGTCATCTCTTTAATTTCCCCAAAGATTGTATCTCAGAACTGGCAGGAGATCTCCCCCTTGCAGGAATCCAGTTCCACTGTTTCGTATCCAGTTTTCACATTTCCTATTATTCTGGAGGGAGGTCATTTACCAGCACTCAAAGATGATGGATTTTTACTCTTTTCTGTAGTGACCAGAATTCAACTGTTCTACAGGTGATCCTTTATTCCAAATAAAAACCCAGAAAAGTAACACTGCAAATTAATGACTTTTACATTTTCTCCTATTTTTATACTTCTCATGAACACATTGAATAATTTAGGTTGGAAGAAAACTCTGGAGATGACCTAAAGCAAACTCCTGCTCAACTCAGGGTTGATTTCAACCGTAACAGGTTGAGGGATGTTGAGATCTTCCCTCAGCAGCACAGCACAGCCCAAACTTTCACCTTTGAAGTAATCATGCTGTTAGATAAAGAAAAGCACAGTTGGAAGTACGACCAAATGTGTTAACTGGTTTTGGACAGAGAAGCCCACAAAGAATTCTTGTTAAACAAGGATTTACTAACAGAATGATAAATAAATAATTTTTGGATAGTTAACAAGACATCTTCACTAATCAGGCTTTAACTGAACTGCTGAAATAGACAGCAATTATAGGTTTTTTTAAGTAAGTATTTCTCTATCCCCCTTAAAGGAAAACGAGACTTTAGCATTAGTTTATCACATTGTCAGGAAGCTTTCCTAGGGCTAGGTGAACTCCTTATTAAGAGACCGCTCAGGAGTGAAAGAAACCATGCCACGGAGGAGGAGCATAGGGTGTGTCCTCTGCAGGGCAGCTGGACTTTTACTGCGGTGTGGATATGATACATTTTCATTTACTTTTCCAACATATTTTTCACCTTGTGTTCTCTCTAATCTGTTGCAGGCTTGACAATACCTGGCACAGCCATATCCACCCTGTATGTAGTATGGCTGGCTGTGACAGTAGGCACAGTGTTGCCCTCCTATGCAAAGGTGCCTGTGGGAAGACAGCACAAGCCACATGCCTTTTTCTAGATACCAAAATAAGTTAGTGTTTGGAAAAGAAGTGCATGAACTCTGCTGGTATCATGCCTTCAGTCTGCAAGAGAAACAGCCAACAGAAGTTTTCTGAGGGTTTTACACTACTTTTCTTATTTTGTTTTAGAGTCTTATCATTACATGTACCTCTTTTTATGCCTCTCAAAAAAGATTTAAATCATTGTTGTTCTCAGAAAATGTTATATGACTACCATGAGATAAAACTGAAACTTTAAATGAAAATTTATTCATAAAAAATACAGAAATAGACCTTTTTTGTCCACAAAATAGATGATCATTAAACCAAATTAATTATTGTTCTTTTAGTCATGTAGAAGTAAAGAAACCCCATATGATTTGGCCAGACCAGCAGGGAACAAAATAGCTATGCTTCAGACGCACTTCCTTATCAGGGATTTGTTTTCATTTAAAAAGATGATGTTTTCCCTTATGGAAACTTCATGACAGAAGTGTCTCCTCATTAAACAGACACAAGCAGTTCATTTCAAAACAATGAAGATAGAAAAGATTATTTCTGGAGTAAGACCAAAAAGTCAATCCTATTTCTTTAAAAGCTGAATACACTGTAGAGACAAGTCAGTGTTTTAAGTCCTTCAAGAGAAAAAGTAATCAAAAGAGAAGAGTTTTCTTGATGCCACCAGCAGTGCCAGTTTGGAACAAATATTAGCTTTCAATAATATCAGATGACCCCCAGGGCACAGAGAGAGTTGAAAGTGGAATGGATCCTGTGTTACTGGGAGAACTTTCTTCCCCCAGATAGTCTGGGGATAAATTCCCCAAAAGATGAGAAAGAGAAGTAATATACGATGACATGTTTGACAAGCCAAGTTTGAAATGCTGACACTTTTATTTTTTACTGTTGTAAGAGGCTGCTGTCATACATTTATTAAGAATGTTTGAATAATTTTTCTGAGGCATTTTCAAATAATTATAAGCACTATGGTAAGCTTGAATAACACATATACAAAATCTAAGGTAAAAATGAGGTCCATATCCATTATACTTTGTCCCAAAATACTTCTGGGCAGGGGTACAATAAAGCAAAAGAACCTGACTGGATACTGAAGAGATCAGCTATAAGAAAAAAATGGCAATGAAAATGTTTGCCATCAGGCTCTCTTCTCCTGGGCAATGCAGGCACTACAGTAAACTTCCTTACTGCAAGGAGATTTCTGCCACAATATAGGCCTTCATTATTAATTGGCAGCTCTTTCAAGAGCTGATGACTATGGCTGTAATAAGAAATTTACGTTTAAGGCAGGCCAAGTGAGTAAGTGACTACTGCTTACTGAAATAAGAGCCATGAAACAATAGTGTAGCAAGTGCCAAAAAGAGAAGCGGTGCTGAAAGAGAAAAACTCATATATTTGTATTTCAGACATTGTGTGGCCTCTAGTCTCATTCATGAGTCTTTTCTTAATGGAGGGAACCTACCCAGAGCTGATCAGTTTATAGCTGGAGAAAAAGCAATGTCCATGCACCTTGAGTTTTGTAGTACTAATTTCAGGCTCTGACTACTATTTCCTTGCAGATGTTGCTTACATAGCTTTTTCCTTATGCATGATGTCCATCTGAGATGAATTTCTTTAATATTTCATGCTTTAAACCGCTTTTTAAAAACAAATTTTTAAAAACAAAACAATATTTTAACTATAATATTTGAATTTCAATTTTAAATATACATATATGTTGATTAGCAGTATAGTTTTTGAGTAATGGATAAGAACTTCATTAACTCCTTAAACAGGAAGAAGGGATGGAGAACTTACAAAACGGAAGTTTTGGGGGAAAAAGTGGAAACCTTTTTAGGTTTGGTCTGTTATCCCAGCACTGACCTTTGAGAAGGTTAACAGTTAAAGGTTAAAGGTTAGCACAGTAGATCGCTCATTTTTCAGATCAATCTGCCATTTCACGAGCAGACGTATGAGCTCTGCAGGTGAGTGAAACATTTTCAGTACAGGGAAACACCAATCTGCTACTGTTCTACTTTCCATCAGAGAATTTTTTAGACTAAGATCCTGAAGGTAAAACTGTGAAATAGCAAAGTGAAGCTGCCTCTGAGAACGTAGGTAGTATAAGCCAACATGTTTTGCTTTAAGACAAATGCTTTTTACTAAAACAGATGAGGGTTCAACTTCTGACTGGGAAAGTGCTTCCTAGAACCAAATTCTTCCAACTGGAGCAGAACTTGCAGTGGCAACAAAAAAAAAAAAAAAAAAAAAAAAAAAAAAAAAAATTGGAAATAATATTTAAAGCAGCATAAAATAGATTTATAGGAGTACAACAGCAGATGCAAATACTAATAGCAGATATCATTATCACTGTTTTTCAGAGCCTTGGCTTTTACTTTGTTTACAGGTTCTAGAAACAAACGTGCTTTGTGGTCATTAACTAGTTTCTGGAGGTCCAGCTCTTTCTGTCTTAATTGGCATTCTTACAGTCTTGAGCATTATAAAGACAACTCACATGGTGATCGGAGGAGGAACCACACTAAAGATGGATTTGTAAAGTCAAACCAAAAATGAAGCAAACACACATTTAACCTGAATTATATTTGATAATCTAAATTACCTGAATAATGTTCATACTTACCTTCTAACATCAGTATGTGTAAAGCATTCTGAGCCTGATTTTATGTAAGTACTTTATGGAAAAAAGACCAAGTCATCTCTGTTCAATGGCATCGGTCCCTCCTCTCTTCCTGACAATATTTTTCAAAAGCTTCTTGAACAATATTGACTACAGCACATTTTCATTCCTTTTACAATTATAAATATTGCCTTGCATTAATAAATACAAATTATAAAAAGCAATAAATAAATTATTCACTTCTGCACAGGGCTATTTAAGCTAATTTCAGACTGATATAATCAAAACAGGCTTCTGTTATAACATTTTGGACAGAAAGGCTGTTATGATCAAAACTAATGTTTCCCAAAATCTCAAAACATAAGTTCCTTTAAGCCAATCCTATACAGAACTCACACTGTTCTTGTGTTAGTAGGACTCCAACCTTGGTCATATACAGGTAACTTCATGGGAAAATAGTTTTGTAAATTCTGCTTTTCGCCGGATCAATACTGCTGTTAACAGGAAAGATTGAGCAACATAGCAACTGCATTGGTTGCTACTTAATGTCAACAACATTTAGAACGGTTTGTGCAATGAGTTTTTAAACAACAGCATTACATGGCCATAAAATAGCCTAAAATATCAGCATGATAGTCATTAATTTATTCTGAAAGGATTTCATTAATGGAATTGAAAGGCATCATGTTACTCATTTGCTAGGCTTCCCTAAAATAACCTTCCCTAAAATAACCTGGATTTATGCGTATACTCTGTCCCAAGGCTTTTATCTTGGATCCATTCCAGCCTTGAAACAGGTCCAACTGAGAATTATTTCCTCCAAACTAGTAATAGCCAATAATTCTAGAAGCTCAACTGAACAGTTTCAAGTCAATGCAATCTTACAAATAGGTAAGATTTTTGCTTAGTATTATCAGGTTACAGGAGTCAATAATTTTTACAATATTTTGAAATTTTCAGCAAACCATCATTTTAACCTTTTCGAAGCCTACACTCAATATCTTAAAAAAAACATAACATAACTGAAGTAAACAATATCCCAGCAACTAGAGTACTTCCATGGGTTTATTAATTACAAATAAGAACAAGTATTAAGACAAAATATGCAGCAGGGATCCAATGAAATGACAGACTAAAAAGACTATCAAGAACTTAATGCTCAAGTGTGTAATTCTGAATCTCTGCACAAGGCCATGAAGTATTGTAAATAGGTACCAACTGGACTGGTCTAATTTACATTCAGTGATGAGCTGACCCCACCTTTATCTCATTTCATTATCTAGTAAAGGAAAAGAATCTCAGGATGAGATGGATGGTGGTCATTAATAGTGCACATTACCTTGTTCTACTGCATACATACAGATTTCACCAAATACTAGCTTTAACATATAATAGAAGGCTCAAACAATAATACTTAAGAAAACTGCTGCAAGGTGAAGAATGTAATATCTACAAATCTGGGGCTATTACACATTTGAATTTTCTGAAACATCCTCATCAGCAGAGTATTCAAGTGCACTTTTAACTTACTATAATTTAGGAATTAAATACATATACTTTTTGATTCAGACCTAAAAACAACAGTAATTCTACTGAATTTCCCCTCTTTTACTGCATTTTACAGCAACTGCCACTGTGTACAAATCTCTGTTATTAACACAAGTGTGGGGGAAATTATATTGATTCTTTTATTCACATTCCAATTCCTGAATCGTTATCTACACTTTTTATTTACATACTTAGTTCCATCATCTCAGTCTTTTGGTTTTCTATTATTTCTCTTTATGCCACCATGCCTTAGGCCTGCTTACACTGTGAATTACAGTACTGGAGTGTGAACCAGGAGATGCTGACACTGCAAAAATGCCTGGCTGAGGAGGAAATAATTCTGTTATGAATTAATATCCCAGACACAGACAGACCAAAGAAACCACATGGAGCTGACAAGAGATAAATAGGATCATGCTGCTAGAATCACTTGCCTTGCTCTAGAAGAATGCCAAAATGAGAAGGGCTGACATTCCCACTAACATTTCAAGCTTCCAAACATAAATAGAAGTAATTTATTTTAACTTGTTGTAGACAGACATTCAGTCACAAAAGTACCAAATGTAGTCGAGCAATTTAACAGACACCATTTTAAATTAATTCTAAGGCTACAGAAAAAAAAAAAAAAAAAAAGTTGGTTCCATACATACCAGGATAAAGGTACAGTTCTAGTCAAATTCTACATCCCAACGGGATATGCCATTTGATGTGTTTATCTCAGAACAGTTCAAGTTGTTGCTTATGTTCCTATCAATTCCAAACTAATTCTAATGACAGAAAAGAATTTATGTATCTTTAGCAAAATACTTTTTTTTTCTCAATACATGACAGCCTGGGTTTCACCATGCAGTGAAAAACAGCAAAGCTACATCAAAGGTCACAGGCAGTTGGGCATTTGAGAACATTCTACAGGACTAGAGAATCACAGAATGATTTGAGTTGGAAGGGACCTTAAAAATCATCTAGTTTCAAACCCCTGCCACAGGCAGGAACGCCTTTCACTAGACTGAGTTGCACAATGCCCCATCCAACCTGGCCTTGAACTCTTCCAGTAATGGGATATGCATAACCTCTCTGGGCAACCTGTTCAGTGTCTCACCACCCTCATCACAAAACAATTCCTCCTTCTATCCAATCACTTTCAGCTTAAAAGTGTTGACCTTTCTCCTATCATTAAAGACCTTGGTAATGTTTCTCTCTCTACTTCTTATGATCCACCATCAATACTTTGCTGATGGTGCTATTCCAGTGGAGCCAATTCTAACATGTAACAGGCACAAATACTAAAAGGCTTCTATAGGGTTTCCCTGCAGTCTTCTTTTCTCCAGGCTGAAAAATCCCAACTCTCTCAGCCTGTCTTCAGAGGAGAGTTGCTACAGCCCTCTCTCTGATCAACTTTGTAACTCTCCTCTGGATCTGCTCTAACAGGCCCATGACTGTCTTTTACCGGAGCCCCGCAACTGGACACAGTATTCCAGATGGGATGGCAGGAGAACTGGGTAAAGGAGCAGAATCAACCCCCTCGACCTGCTGGCCAGACATCTTTTGATGCAGCCCATAGTAAGACTGGCTTTCTGGGATGCATGTGCACGCTGCTGGGTCATGGCTTTTTTTCTAGTAATGCAAGAAAGGAAACCCAGAGATTTTTCCAACATTTTTATTTACAAGAATATCTAGCTTTAGAACCACTGACAGCAAAAAAACTTACTAAAGAACTACATACAGACATGCTTCATACAAGCAACAGTGTTAATGAGCTGTTTGCATCACTTGAAGCAGGTTAAGACTATTAATCCTTTGTTGCTGCCAAGTATGGCAGACAGATTTGTTATCTCTCTAAGAATTTGTCATAGTGTCCCATGGTAAATGTGTTTTTACGTTCTCTAATCATTGGTTAGCAGGTAAAAACTATTTGCCTGAGATTACTAATAAATTATGCATGTCACCTATATGGCAGCAGCTTAAAAGTCTGATTTTATAAATGGTCTATATTTTAAAGGTAACTAGTTCTCCTCCTCCTCAGTACTTAAGGGCCTGAACTTGACCTCAGCTTCCTGGTTGTGCCTACTTTTAGCAAGACAGTGAATGCCCTGCCAAGTCTTCCTACAGCTGCCTGGAAAAGTTATGAATTAATCAATTAACTTTATACGCATGTTTAAGCAGGCAAAAAAGACAATTTTTAAATTTTTAATAAATAAATTAATTCAATACTCATTTTTTCCCTGAAATAGGGGCAAAACATTGATATCAGAAAATTTTCTGATGGAAGATGAAATCAAAAAACTCAGTTCCAAACTTCAGTTTTGAAAAAAACATCTTCTATGCTGTTTTGTGGACTATCCTGCTACCAGAGAAGATTCAGTACATTGGAAAGTTATACTGGTGACAAGGAAGAAGGAAGACAGGAGTTATCCAAACTATACCTCCTATAATCCTATAAACCATTACAGTGACCTAGATTTATGCAAGCAGTAATGGAAAACCCTTTTAAAAGCCACCATTTTAAAACTATAGTTCCTTAAAAGTTAAAAAAATAAAGTAGTATCCTGTTGAAAATTTTAATTTAGCAGAAAATACAGTTTCTGTAGGAAATTCTTAATTAAAAGTTTTATCCAATTTATAATACAAATTTATGAGGTCAGGTTGGTTGGTTGCTTTGTTCCCCCTGCTGAGTCTGCCTGGAGTATCAGATTTTGGTCAAGCAGCACTCTTGAAGAGCCACAGCATTTTCCACCTCAGTTTAGCTACAGTTGTCTTGACAGCAGACGTCAAGAAAAATCTGCCGCAGGGGAATCAGACACATATGCAGAACAAATTTGGGGAAGACTTCAGGAATGGCAATGTGAAAACATTTTTAATGACATACTGCAGGAATGCTGAAAACTAGTAGTTCAAGAGTTTCAACCTGCTGTTGAAACAAGTAACTTTTGTAAATACAGAACGTCACCCAAGTTCTCTGCCACAGTTTCTGCAGTAGATTTAGTGGCTGATAGAAGATTCGGCTACATAAAGGATGCATCTCCTTGTGGTTTAAAGAAATCACAGAACTGTTACAGTGAATTACTTTTATTACTATAAAATTTATTTATCAAGAGATTAGAATTATTCAAAGTTGCTGTAAGGCCTCATTACTAAGGTATCAGTAAGAAAACACAAGCAGACATAACCTTGGGGTTTTGTCCACTGCAGTAGTCAAAATGAAACTAGGAAAAAGCAGAAAATGAGACATTTTGAACATTATTTATGAGGACATGTGAAGAAGTTCCATTACATGAAACCTGATTTTGAAATATTTATACTTTACTATTTCCATTCCTCCTCTCTTCGCTCTTGGCCTCACATAGTTATCCTCTCCTAGCTTCCAATGTCTGAAGTGGCTTCTCAATGAGCTTTCTATCTTCATTCCAGTTTTACAGCTGCTGATGTAAGTTCTCTGTTTACATCAGCATGAAACATGAATTCTATGTACATAAAGCATGAGTAAGATTTTAACAATGTGCACAATTACATATAAATGTATGTTTCTTTTTCCCGTTCCCTCTCCTGAGTATAAAAATTCACAAACAGATGCTGTTTCTTTTCTTTCTCAGTGGTCCACAGGCAGGAGGATCTCCTTGGGAATGGCAGTATTTTCAGTCAGGCTGTTCTTTTCAAAGCCTTCATTACAGAACAGTAGATAGAATAAAGCCTTAAATCTTCCTGCAAAACTTCTGAAGAGAGGACATACATTGCAAAATTAATGCTTTGTTCTGAAACTCAGTCATCTGATGTGCTTGCACAGAGAAACCCTGGTGTAAGCAGAATTCATCACCAGCTTCATAGAAGACCATACTGTATTTTTACCCCACTCTGAACTTTATTGTTTAAACTTAAGTATTTCAGTTTATTTCAGTTTCAAAACGGTAACAACAGTACAGTGTTACCCTTGAATTTCACTGTCTTGCACTGTGTTCAAGTAATTTGTTCATGAAAGTTTCTTGTTGCCTTAACTGGTTTCACCAGCTGGCATCAAGATCAAATTCTTTAAGATTAATATTCTACGAGGATATAAGCAGGTGGGGAAAAGTGTAGATAAAAAGTGTGGATATTTTGGTGTAGATCTCCCCACCATGCAAACCACAAGTAGGTCACGTTTTGGTGGCAGACCTTAAATTCGATTGACAAATTGAAGAAAATTTTAAAATGTTTTGAAAAGGAGCAACAATTCCAACTTCATGTGGCTTTTGTATATTAAGAGTTAGAAATGACGGTACAAGAGGTGAAAAGTAAACTATTATTTAAAGTGCTGCTTTCAATGGGAGCATTCTTCCCTGAATCAAAACAGCACTGCTGTCCAGCAGATTTAATAACTCCATTCAGGTGATGATGAGACAAGAGATATATAGGAGAGATTATACAATAGAGGAAATACGCAAAAAAAAAAAAAAAAAAAATCATTCGCTCTGCTCCGTTACTATCTGGGTGTAATACCAATTCTTTTTTCAATGGCAGTAAGCAGAATTTTAGCTTTCTTTTGCAAGGTGTCTGGTGTTAAATTGCTATTCTAATACATAAGGAGCAATAATAAATTCTAAGGGAGTTACCTGCATATAGATGTAACAAGGGGAAGAAAAATCCAAACGGAGACAATTTAGGGAATTCACCCATCTATGAATTTCCTTTTATGGTGTTTTCTTTTTTTATTTTATTTTACTTTTATTTTGTATGTCCCAGAAAGTAAATTCCATTTTATGTACATTTCCTCATCTGATTCTTCCTTCACTGTAAACTGAAATTTCACCTGGTGATGACCTTGCATGTGCAATAACATCATTAATTCAAGATGGCAGTTGTCCTCCCTGTCTTCATACTCCTTTTTTTTTTAACAAATTAGTCCTCCCTTCTTTTTCCTGGATACCACTGAAGATAATGTCATTTTTGAGGCTTAAGTTGAGCATTTAAGAGAAAAGAAAGTAAACAGCAGCAGCAGAGATACAGAGAATTATAAATTACAAAATTATAAAAGGAGAAACAATATGAAAAGAAGGTGTCATTAAATCTGCCTCCTAACACAAAATCTAGGAAATAGCTAATATAATTATCAGGAATTTAAAATAAGTAAGCATTTTCCAGGGTGCTTAATGTAAGCAAAAAATGCAGGTAATTTGAAAAAAATGGAATTCTAAATTCATGTAAGAAAACCCATACTACTCTAAGTAGTATAGGGTAAAGTAGTATTACGTACTACTATATAGATCCAGAATATAGGTCTGAGAGCTATAAAAATAGTATCACCAGAGAAGATTTTTATTGCTTCTGGGTCCCAGTGAAAACAAACATGCAGGAACAGCGCTTTATTTATGTATATGCTGGCAACAACACTGACAAATAATTTATTAATGTCTTAATGTTCCTCCTGGTACAACACAATTTCAGCCAAGGACACTTCAGAAAATTCCACAGAGCAACTAACCACTGTTTGTTTAAAGTGCAGACAGTTTCAGAACATTTTTTTAATACTTTGTGGTACCACTGTGCACATTTTAACCATAGCAAATTATGCCAATAACTAAAGAGCTTTTTCTCCTCGAAGAAATGGCAGAACAGTACAGTTCCTCTGAAGTTGTAATAGTCTTTGCACACAATAGCAACACAAAATCATAACTTGGTGCATCTATTTAAAAAAAGATACTTTGACAAAAAATAAACACTGTAAGTAGACAGGAATCAAAATTCAGTTATCTCAGTTTAGCCCATATTCTTCTCTGCAGAATTGCAACTAGAGAGTCACTGTTTTTCAGATGTCTCATTTTAGTTGATTCACAGAACTTCAGAGAAATGGCACAAAAGGAAATTATTACAACCAGCCTAATGGCCTGGAAGCAATGAGCTGCCTTTCTTATCCTGAGACAGAAAAAAACTGGAGCTTTCACTGTACGTGATCAGATGCTGTTTGACATCTCTCTACAGAACATCTGTTTGTTCACAACACAAACCATTTTCAAGACTGCTGTGCAGAATGGTGCTGTTTTGGATCCTAGACATCAGCTGCCTCCCAGTGGTAAGAAATACAGAAGTTACTGGAAAAGACTGAAAGGGAAGGCTGACCACTTCTGAAGTCCCGGCTTTCTACTCAGCTCCCACTTTCTATACTCCTGTAGGGCCACTGGTGCTCAATCCAGTACCAGACTAGAGCCAGGCTGAACCCCCCACACCGCCCAAATCACATGTATTGAGGATGCTCAGTCCTCAGCATTTCTTGTTTCTTCCTTTACAGGTCCAATCCTATTTTGCTAAGCAACTTGCTAACACAGATATGGACTGTACAGGTACCTCTTGACTAGCTGGAAGCAAGATGAGCCTGTGTTTATTCTAATCCTTTTGAGAAAGCTAGCAGCTAGTGCTAGCTTAGCACAGAGCCTGTTCTTGTCACTTTGACTTTCTCCAACTGTGAAAGAGATTCTATTCCATGACTTCTCCTTTTCTGAGCAAGGACAAATTTTGACCTGACAAAATAAACTGGGCAAAAGTATTTCAGAATAGATATGGGTGTTCTCTACAGGAAAAGCTTTTGATACCCAAGGTCAAAAAATATATAGTATATCAGGAAGCAAGTTTTCAAAGTGGGTGTCACAATAAGGGCCAGTTCTTCAGGAATTGTAGATCCCACCCATGCAATGTTGAGTCCACGATGCATAAGCACAGCAGGACCAGCCTAAGATCTGGTCTTCTGGAAGATGCAAACAGATGTGGGGAAGCAGAAAGAAAGCCTCCATCAAATAAGTAACAGTGAGGAACAAGACAATCACAGTACTTCTTGACTGTGCCAATTAAAAAGGTCCTGTGAAGATAATATAGGCCAGAGCACATCAATAAATTGGGATATTCATGTGAAACACCTATAGAGAGTATTAGATATTTCTTTTTTGTTGCAATATTGATGAGGAGAAGACAATCAATCTGGTGGCCCTGAGGTGGTCTCAGAAGAGAAGTCAGACCATAGGAAAAGAGTCTATCATGTCTATATTTAAGAATTCAGCTAGATTTAAGGCACCAGGTGAGTCTTATGAAGTCCTTTAATTATTTGAGTACATAAGAAACATTTTTAAACCCTTCTTCTCTTGAGGTGATGAGTAAATTGATCTGTCTGAAAAACTGGTACCTTGTGTGGTCTGTGTGCAGCTCTGTAACCTGGATATTTCATTCAAATTTCTTGCCTAATGGTTAGGAGCTGGTAGTAGAGGGCTCTGCTTCTCAGGCTCTACTCCTTCCTCTTTCAATCTCTTTTTCCATTTTTCAGGTGGGAAAGCTCACCTCTAGCCAGAAATGAAAAAAAAAGTTTCCTCAATTAACCAAGATATCAAGCAACCCTCAGCAGCGTGCCTGTCCCTGCTCCTTCCCTGAACCTTCCCTCAAGTACTTGTCTCCTGACAGGCAGGGCAGTGGCCAAACCAAATGCTCAGCACTCTGAAGGAAATCTCCGATACAAATGACAACTCACACATAAAGTCAGACTCCAAGGAGAAGCTAACAATGCAAAAACAGATTTTAAAACTAGTACAGGCACATCTCTTTGCAGCAAATTGCTTACTACTGAAGAAAATCTGTGGCCTGGAGGCTTGCGCTACACTTGTTGGTCTCCCACGGATATTTTCACTGCCCAGCTATGTATGCTCATTGTTCCTGTAATACTATCCCTTCTACTTAATGAATTAATTGCTTCCAATTAATTGACAGCAGCCTCATACTGTATTACCGAAGGATTACAAATTAAATATTAATTATGCTTCATTGTGCAGAAGAAATCAAATTAAACATAATCACACTCCATTATGAAGTAAGTACACTAGACATTTTCCAGAACAGATGCACACTGTCCAAATTATAGTCAATTCTGATATATTGTAAACAAGCTAAGACTCATTTATTAAACTGAAAGTATCACACCTCCCACACAGAAATGCATGAGACAAATGTTTAAAGCTTCAAATTTTCACAGATGGTAGCAAGGAGAAAACACTCTTAAAAGACAAGTATTTCATGCCTGCAGTCTTTAGCAGTCACTGGTATTCCACTGAAAGGAAAACAAAATTCCCAATACAGTTTTTCTTGTACCACAGTATCAGTCAAATCACTTAATTGCCATTGTGAGTTTGGCCTAACATCATGCAGAACTTCATCCACAACCACAGGTTGCCAGGTACCTAATCCCAAACTGCTAAAAATACATGTCTAAAAAGAAGTCTAATGGTTCTTCAGGGGAAAAAATATTCTTTTGCAATAAGGGCATCTGAGTTTTAAAAAACAGACTGAGAGAAGAAAGCCTAGAGAAGTGGAATACATCACTCAGGAAAAGGGTATCTTCATCAGTGTGGTGCCTTGCAAAGGACAGCTCTGTTTTCCTCCTCATGTTCTCTGAAACTTCACCCGCTCTGGGAGAGCAAGTGGAGTATTTTTGGAGGTAGTGGGAGGAAGAAGGATAAAGGAGAGACAGATATCTCCAGAGAAACTTCTTTTTTCTCTCAAAAGATTGACTCCAAAACATCTGATTGTCAGTTTAACCAGTGAACGGAAAAGTTATTACAGGAGCTGAGCCAGATCCTTAGTTGATAAAAGTTTATTTAGCTCCAGTGATTTCAGCAACAGAGGAAGTGAGCTCTCAAGGAGTCAAGACAGCACCTTTCTCAACAATACTTCCTATGAATTTGATTCCTTTTAAAAAGGTACCTTATGCATAAACAGCTGGGTAAAATTTTTAACAAAGAAAAACCCCAAAACAACCAACAAAACTGAAACAAAACACCATCCATATTTTGAAAACGCTCCCAATGACTTTCTAGTCATCACTATTTCACTCTACCAGTCATCACTAACAACGTGAAAAAGACCATTTCAGCATATGATAGGTATGTAAGTAGGTAAGTATTCTCAACATATTCATGCAAGTGAGTCATTTCAAAAATTCTGATTCAAGAGCCCCATCAACCAGCAGCCATCTAGCAAAAACATACATCCTGCTCAGCAGCAACAGAATATGACCCTTTAAATACGATCACATCTGAATGCAAAACCAAATCAATTTTTCACAAGTGATATCTATAAGAATGTGCAGTGAATTATTTTGCATTATAAGATGCAGTGGTGTACATTTTGATCTGGGGTCCTACAAGATCAGCTATCATTGACCCAGCAACACTACAAGTTTATTGTTTAAAAAATTGCGGATGACATAGAGCTATACTGAAAAGCAGAGGTGCAATTATATCATCTGTATGATTTACAGATGTGTTCATTCGTTACACATTACATTGCATTCATTCAAATAACATTTTAATATTCAATAAAATAATCCTAATCTGTAAAACAAGACGGATGTCATCTGAAAAAACACGCTATGAGCATCATTACTGCTAACAAAATACAAGGTCCCAATGCAGTATTACAGCCAGTGGATAACAACATCCCTGGGAATATAAGCAAAGGAATACCTATCAAGAGTTCAATCATGGTGTTCCTTGTCAGTATGGAAGTATTTTTGGGCAGCATGTGTATTTTCAGAGTGCTGTTTTGGGTTCTGATGCTCTGAAGGAAAATACCAGAAGAAGAAAAAAAAAAGAAAAAAGAAAAAAAAACAACCACCACATATAGTGGAACTACTACATAATCAGAGGGGCTGTAAATCCTGCCTTACAATGACAGACTTAAGAATTTGTGTCTATCTGATCAAAGTGAAGATTAAGAGGGGACTTGATTACACTATACAAGTACTTACATGGGAGATTATTGATAGTAGAGAGCTCTTTAATCCAGTCAAAATGCAAGTAACATCATTAAATGATGGAAAGATTAAGTTAAATACCAAAATAGAATAAAGGTAGCAATCTTTTACTCTTAAAATCATTAATCTTGGAAATGTCCTGACTCTGTAAGTCTATGAATTATATATAATATAAACTGATAGAATTTATGATGGCAAAGAGAGATGCCTCCCAAGATCTCAAACCTGCATTTTTTTTTAAGAATAGTATCAGTCAAAAAGCTTTCTGACATTTTGGTATAAGCGAACAAAAATCTAGAAGACCTTAATTTCATCTGCACTTCTGTCATATTTTACTAATCCTCTGTGTTTATATTACACAAGTGTAGCTAAAATTTAATTTATTGTCCTGCCTCCTATTCCTGCTCAGCTAATCCTTGGGACTCAGGCACATGTTCCTGAAAACACAATTACACATTACTAGCAATAGTGAGATTGAGGTTTCAAGACCTCCAGTTTTCTACATCTTCTCCAGTAGGAGCAGAACTGTTGATACTCTTTTTGTGAGCTAATATAATTTAGTTAAGTAACAGCCAGGGCTGCTAAATGGAGGTCATAATACTGTCACCAGTCTTCATGGAAGACTTACATCAACATGCATACAGGCATGTCAAAAAGTAGTACATGCACACATCACAAACAGATTATTGATGACAATTTTTCAGGCTATACTGTTGCAACTTTAAATGTATTCATCTTCAGTTCTCACATGGGACCTGCAAGATTCTGCTTTATGCATACTGCAGACACTTCACTGTCATTTAGAAGTCTGACAACAAAACCAAAATTATACTAGTGACATGTGACAAAAATGTGTTACGTACAGGATTTGGAAAAACAAAGCCATAATATGTGTACAGTCATGGTGATAAACAGTATAAAAATTGCAAATATAAGGATGGATACTGAAGTAATTTAAGGATTTGAATGTTTAATGTGTTCCACAACACATGCGCCTGTGTATGTGTGCATGTCAGAGAAACTAAGAGGAGCTGATTTATACTGTCAAGCTTTCTAATGTTTCCTTCCTTGGATATTTATAACATGATGTCTCTCCTTAGGGTCAGGGTACTGATGGCTTGTTTAGCTAAAAATTTATGATTACAGAGAAAACATTTGATTGAAAATATTCAGTCCAGTGTCCATTAGGTGCTGTACGAGTGAATGAATGAAGACAGACTAAATGAAACTGGCACCTTTTCTTTAGTACAGACTTGTTGAAAGGAGAATTCAGACAGAACTAGAATACAGTGTACCCCAAGGAATGTACAATGTTATCTCTGTTGTGCTACAAAAACACCTTCACAACATGCTTCTCTTTTCACTTTCTTACATACATGTTTTGCATGTTTCTTTCACTAGTAGTGTCTTTTAAAGGAAAGAACAAGATTTTATACAAAAATAGTAGTAAGCAGTCTGACAGAAGTCAATTCATAAGTTTGCTGACAAAACTAAAATATCTTTATGAAGCATTGACCACTCTCTGATCTCACTCTCACATCACGCTTTAGCCATTCACAATCTCACTTACTCTTTTGCACCTTTGTTACATTTTTGCATATCATCCTTCCTAAGTGATTAGCAGCATTGTGAATGACGAAATATTCATTCCATCTCTGATGGATATTTAGTTAAGTTCGATACACCAGCCCTGTACTTGATGCAACTCTTAAATAATATATACTAAATCAAAAGCTACTATTCCAAATAGAACAGCACAGAAACAGAATCTGAAATAGAATTAGACACACAACCAGAATCTCAGATGGGTAAATAAACACAGGCCAGCATTTTTCACCAATTTTCCTATTTCTAAATCTAAATATACTTCATTCCCCACTTTCTTCCTAAATTTCCTTTCAGTGCCAAAGCATTTCCCAATTTCAAGGTCATCACTCTTTATAGTACCTGGAAGAGAATTTCTATCTTTCATGAGATTTCTTCATGAGATTTTTCATGAGATCTTTCATGATGGTATGTAGAAGACAATTTCTATCCTTCATGAGATTACTTAGAAGAAACCTCAAAAAGCATCAATTTTGTGTTCAGAGAATGGTAGAAAGGGCATGTTGGAGATGTGATCTGTAACAGTCTTCAGTGGTTTTTTACACAGCTTAATGCAAACATTACTTTTTTTAATACCTCTTTTATTATGATCAAACATTTGAGAGACACAGACAATCAAAGCTGTAGGATGTAACAATAATGGCTCTACTTTGCCAAACATCTGTCTGTCCCAGTATCTCACCCCTGTAAGACGACCAAGTAAAGTATTAGAATAAAGAAACCCTATAGGTGATACCTACCCATTAAACACTCCCAGATGGAAGGACTTTCAAGGGCTTTCTCTGTCCAAGGAGATAATATTGTGTGTAAAACTCTAGCTTATTCTTGTTCCATGAGTTTATTAATTGCTTTTGCATCTCCACAGACATCTGAAGTTTTCTGTGGCAATGAGTTCCACAGCATGTTTTTGATATAATTTGATATAGTCTAAATTTTATAGCAGGACAAACAGTGTCATTAATTAATTCTCTCTGTGCCATCCATGAATTTACAGACCTTTACATAGACTTTAGTCTACTTCACAGCTTGTAATATAGAAGGCATTTCCTTTGACCATCCTTGCTGCACTTCTTTATGCATTCTTGAGCTCTTTGTACTATTTTCTGAAGGGGGAGCAGAACCATGTATATCATCCAAGATGCCAGAGCATTAGTGGTATGAGGAGCTGCCCAATAATTTCTATTTTGTTCTCAATGCAATTCTTACCTCTATGCTCTTTTTCTAGTAATTCTTTACATTCACTTCCTTGCCCTCTGCTCACCTTCACACAGACAGTTTTTATAGAACTACCTATATTAGCTCTGAGAAGGAACAGCTTGTCACCTGCCATTTTGTCATCTATTAACTTAGTATTGTGAAATCTTTCTGTATCTCTGCAGTGAGCTTTCATTTTTGCTACACTGAGTAACTTGGGACCATCAAAACCATTGCCATTCTGCTACTTTCCAGTACACTTCTCCAGACACCAAGCAATGAAAACATCAACGCAGATCCCTTTAAGACATTCCTAATAATATATTTTCATTTTACAACTATCTGGAACCTGTCAGGATACTGGATTTTTACTGACTTTAGTAACTTAGGCCACTTTTCATTATTATAGTGCAGGAAACAGAAAAAAACCCCCCTATTTTATACAGTAAACCAGGAGGGAGAATAACTAAAACAAACAGTTCCTATTGAACACCAAATGCCTGCAGAAGGGAACAAAATAATCTCCCATAACTGTAAACAGCTTCAAAAGGCCTGTAACTGTAAACACTGTGAGAAACTCATGGATGAAGGAAACACAATTCTGCATAGAAAAACCCCCTTATCAAACAGGAATACATTCAATCCAAAAGAAACTACTACCCCCAAATTTCTTTACTGGCATGGGGAGTGCCAGTATAGGGGATTCAAACATCCTGCCTGAGCTTTGTGCCCCTTCTGCATAAATCTTATTGCTATCTCTTTCCTATGCTCTTGCAACACAGTCAACTGCTGGGCACTGAAGGCATTTGACTTGCACTAGTTTCAGTATTTGTTTATCATATATTAAAGCAAGTTATAGGAAGCCAACTACTGTGCTCCACCTCCAAGACACTCATCTATGGAGTCTACAAGTTTCATTATTCTCCTACCTTCCAACTCCTTCTGTAGCTCCAGGAGTAACCACACAACATACAACGCAGTGCACAGCTGACACTCATTCTTCTTCAAAACACAGGCACTTTCGTTACAGACATCAGTACAGGTTTAATCTAGAAGTCCTTCTGGCCATCAAAAAAACCCAGAAGAAATTAATGAAGTTGAGCAGTGGAAGGTGCTATGCATCAACTATGCATAGCACTATGCATCAACTGTTTGATGAGCAATGATGGAAGCAACTGAAACACTGAGAGTGCCAGGTGCCCCAAGCACCTCCTCTTTCAGTACATCTTTCAGTCCTAGTGTGTGCTACCAACAGAGAACAGGTGTCTCTGGTGGAGGATATTTGAGCTCTGCCAAACTCATTATTCTTCAGAACAAGGTGATATCTAATAGCCTCAATATATAGGCAGTAGGACTGGATAAGGGGTAAACAACATTTCCCAGAAAAAGCTCAGTGGACTGAGAAGCAGGCTCGTTGCTAGGAGTGGTGAAGGGAGGTCTTTCACCAGAATCAATGGCTGCAGTGTAATGAGAACTCTGTGACGGGGCACTCATACCTACATAAATACCACCTACACACAAGACAGGAAACTGAATACACACTCTTCTCTTCTGACAATTTATTATTAAAAATATGGCCCGACAATCAATCTCTGTGTGTCCTCATTTACCTGGGAAAGACTTTTATCAGTATAAATCAGACCTTTCAAGCCATCGATTTGACGATGATGCCCAAACAAGGAAAGAACAGATGCAAGAGAAGGCATTTCTCTACATTTGGTCTTATAATACCCAGATGTAAAGTTCATTGGCAGCAATGGCACAGAATTATTACAGGGACAAAAACTGCTTGCTGGGTTAAAAGATTATCAAATAGCAGAATAAAAGCAATTTCCAAGTTTCATTACATGTACATGAAATCATGGTTTAGGTAGTCACAAAAAATATCTGCAGAGAAATAACTCTCCTGGTTCACACTAATTTTCCTAAATAATAAAGGAAAACAAATTCGTTTGGACTTCTGGGATTATACAAAATTACACTTATGAAATACACGTTTTGCAGAATGAACTGCTAGGAGGACTTTTATCTAAAACATGCACTGTACTGAATCCCTGAGTTACTCTTGTTTTGATCTCTATGCCACAATACAGAGGAGAGCCTAACAAGTTTCCTGTTGGACAGAGGAAGGTACAAGAGAGAAAATCAATCCATTGTATGTTAAATTGTCTCAAATATAGCTTAGAATTGGCAAAGCATTAATACAGAGAGTTTATTTTTACCTGAAGACTCTGGATTTTAATGAGAGAAATCAATTTATCCTCATCAATTATTAGGGTAATTTCCCTGTAATCTAAGGGTTTGAGCAGGTCAATCTGATTTTTTCATACCTATCTCAATAAATGTTGATTTCTTTTTCATGGTTTATTATGCAATTTTCTCATTGAAAGTAAAGAACAACCAAACTCATAAAAATTAGCTTCAATTAAAGCTACTGAAGGTTAAGGTGGTATAAAACCTTACAAATCATGAATTTAATACTTAGTGCAACCATTTGTTTAAGTCAGCACAGTGGGTTCCAATTAACATTTTTAAAGCATGCTTTCTGCAATAGTCAGAGAAGTAGAATAACTATTGGTAGGGTGACATAAATTCAATACTGATATTTAATGTTTGCAAGCCTAGTGGAAATTCAGATGTTCTACAGGATATGTTTAGTGCTGCTGTAAAGGAGCAGACACACATTTTTCAATGACACTGGAAAAAACAAGTCAAAAAATCAGGAATAAACTCAACCATAAGCAGCCCAAAAGGAAAAAAACTTACTCCCTAAGGACAGAATCACTTTATCTTTGCCTTGAGCATGCATTCAAGTCACCAATAAACCCAAGACCAATAACTGGCTCAGCTGTTACCTATACTGTCATCTCCCTGAATAAAACAGAGACAAAAGAGAAGAGTTGAGTCATGGTGCAGCTGCAACACCCAGCATGAAACTAATCCCAGCTGAACTGCACAATTGATAACAGTTACCAGCACACACCCAATTAGGTGGGATTAATAAATGACTCCATCAAATAGATGGTGCAATTAAATAACAGCAGTTAACTGGTACGTGATTTATGTAGATAAAAACATTCAGACATGTCAGATGTAAACCTTGCATTAATGAACCTTATACATAGCCATTTTGCATCCTGATGAAGTATTAAGCCAAGAACTCTGGAACTGTGAAAAATAATGTTATACATCCTTTGATTTTCAACATTTTGATCCAGGAAACAAAAGTTAGTGCTCTGAAACACTAATTTTAAATTTCATCACAGCCTTATGTATCTCAATAAAGTTTTCTGTATATATTTAAAAACACATTTTGTAAAGATTACGTATTTTCTCCATCAGTTGTGCATGTATCACTCATGCAGCAGAGATTACCTTGTGATTTAGAGTGGATTATCTGGCCCCTGAATGATTAATTCATAGCAGTTTAGCTATGGACAGGCTTGGTGTACTTTACTCGGATGAGAACCCAAGTCACATTTGGTTGTTCTACTGTTTTAAATGAGATCACAGGAGAGCTAAGGCATTCCTCAAGGAAATCAATACAACAAAATCTGACTTTGAATCCAGCCTTGTGGGTGCAGTAATTCCCATTCTCAGTAAGTCAAAGTCTGGAACCCTTCTTTGTTAATATTTCCAAGAAATACATCTCACAGCTGAAATATTGGTAGTTCTGTGTGAAGGATCTGAGCCAGTTACAGAAAATTATTACTGTTTTACTCAGTTTCCCAAACATTTAGACTAATGGCCAAACAAACTCAAAATGCAATGTTTCATGTACTGCACTAAATTCCTCCTCAGGGAAGCAACTTTGGACACATCTCATCTCATAGCAATATCTCATCTGTCACTTCTTTACATACATAAAGATTTTAGCATAACATATGGATACCCACTTCCTTAAAAATTATCTATCAATTAGACAGTTGTGAGTAATGGATAGAAGATTTCAGCATCTGAAAATATGCAGATGTACTGTAAATAACCATATAGCTTATAGTTAATATATTCTTTTGTGGGACTTCAATAATACTCGGTTCAGTGTATTTTTGTCTCTTCATTGAAAATTTCATGAAAGACAGAAATAGCATTTTTACAGTAATTTTGATGCATTCTACAGATGACAAAATACATGAAGGGTAACTTACAGGTATTGTTAATTCCAAATTACAGTTTATGTCTGGCAAATAAATCAGGTCCTAAACAGCAGATTACAAATGTTTAGCCACAGTGCCCTCTAGCTGACTTAATTCTTATTTTACAATTTCAATGTAGTTTTCATGGAATCAAAAAATCTCTGCATGAACCACCAGCTATAGAGGTACAGATATTGCCATGGGTTCTCCATCTGCCCAGTTTTCCTTATTATGAAGACCACCCACCCCACTCCCAAAAAACCCTTTCTCTAACATCCAATGAACAAAATATATTTTTCTTATTGAATTTCCCAGCCTGAAAAGTACAGATCAGGAAACCAGCCTGAAGAAAATAGAAGCTGATACGAAATTTTCATTGGGACCAAAAAAACCCTCAACAAAAAGAGTGGTTTTCTGCCTTTCACTGCTTTTCAATTCTGTGTGAAATGTGTTCTCTTTGTTTTGAATTCAAAGAACCAGTACAGAGCAGCACAGCTGGGCACACCTGGAAAGGTGGGCTAGATAAAAGCCCACCTTTTATGGGTGGTTAGAAAGGTGGGTTACATATAATAATCAATGCCAATAATGAATAAAATAATGAAGGCCAGGCTTCCTTCTCACATGACACCAGTCACTTGCAAACAGATAAGGGGCAGTTTAGAATGTATTTTTCTAATCCACCTGGCTTAGGGAAGTGGATCACATCCAAAGGCTGTGTCTTCCAGAAACACTCTCTGATGGGACACTTGATATTCTCTTCCTTCTCCCTTCTCTTGAGATTAGACTTTGCCTATTTCAGACCTCTTAAATCATACTAAAACCTGATTCAACTAAAACCTGATATACTCAGTGTCTTAAATACACTTTCACAACTTTATTCTCTGTAACAAGATGCACTCAGCTTCTTTCTTAACCTTCAATGGACAAGATGACTTACATAGAGGAATTTTTAAACCACAGTCACTTTTGTTTCAAAAAAACACCAGGAAATTGCAGTCCTTCACAAAATAAGGATCTATTTAAACGATTTTGCAATGAATCATCTTCAGCAGTGTGCTTCCAGTCCCTCTGTAATCCTGAAGGCTGACCTGTGCTTTGGACACAGCAAAGTTCCTTCCTTAGCTTTCTTTTTTTCCAGGAAAGGTGAGAGAAGAAGGGGTGAAATTGAAAAATCTTAGGTCAACAAGCACAGAGGTCCTAAGAACATTTCAATTTCTCTATCCCAGCCTGCTGTAATTTTAATGTATAAATCCTGAGAATAACTTTGTGGTAAACAATTTTTTTTTTCAATTGCCATTTTCCCTCCATTCTCATTTTAAATGAAAAGCAGCTGGAACTAGTAATACTAGATGAGAACATTAAATTCTTTGCAATGTTCAGAGCTACAGAATTCAAGAAATATCTCTGACACTGTGTGCACTCTGCTTATTTAATGCTTATGCTGCATTTATGGAGCTGCAACATAAGGCAAAGCAAAACTAGGAGAACCTGGATCTTAACATTCACTGTGTGGAAATACCCTGGGGTAAGCCCTGTCTCCTGGACACAGGATGCTTTCAGCAATAGATTAAAAACAAGGTCTTCCTCAACCCTGCTAATATGAGAACTGAGCATCTACTCTACAGTTCCTTGAGAAGGTAGACAGTTCTTATCTGAAAAAGTCCAAAACTGAAATATCTAAAAAGATCAGTGTTTCTGAGTCACAAGAACTGACCATAGGTTTTGTGATGGTGTTATGCTCCAGCTTAGAATTTTGGCATCACCTTACTGGCAGGGTTTTTTTTCACTTCATTTTTCCTATCCTTATTCCACTCAACTTTCTGTATGCATATATGGAAATCATTTCAGCATGGAATGCTTCTAGTAGGTAAATGCTGTGAGTAAACCATTCTGAAAAAGACTAGGAGATATCTTTGTCACCAAGTGCTACATGATGCTACATAAGACCAGAGGTTAAGAAGAATACTTTCAGCCCTGGAAAATTTCAGACTTTTGTGATTTACTTCTGAAGTCTCTAATTTGGCATTTCTTTTTTGTTGTTGTTGTTTTTGTTTAGCCCCAAGACAGTCTTGCAAGCCTCAGTACTAAGCCCAGGACACACAGCACAGGCAGGTGGCTCATAGCTGGTGTCACAGTCACAACTGCAGGTTTCTGCCTCTGCTGTCACACTGCTCAGGGCTGGACTTGCCACCCAGGGAGGCCCAGGAAGTGCACACAGGACCAGCCTTCACTCCTCTAGGACAAGAACAAAAGCCCTCTGCAAGTTCCCTCATGGTACTTTGTGCAGAGCAAGGCATCATCCTCCTGCTACTGCAGAGTACAAAAGGAATATTCCCTTTCTTAGCCTCATAAGCATTTTAAGGTTGAAAAAGGTTCTTTTGATTCTGTTATCATTTATTCATCTCTGTAGGACTAACTGTACATGTCAAATTATGCTGTTACCTAGCACAAATTTATTTTCTCAATTACCATTATGTGTTAGATAGACCTGAGGTCTTAAAATGGGTCACCTGAAAGAAGCAGAACCTACTGTGCATCTTGACTCTACTTTTCAGAGCCTATGTCACTGAAAGTCATTTTTTCACAATGTATTTTACAGGTTGATTGCATTTAGATAGGTTCTAACCATGTCATTTTCAACGTTTCATTATAACTTTTACAACTAGCAGTGCTCTCCATCACAGTCATGCTGATTCTCTTACAGTAAAAATGTCTCTAAAAATAAATTACTAACCTACGCTTTCCTTGGTAAGCATTGGTAAGTGGCAAAACATTTCTAACCTATATTTAGCGATTTTCTGTAAAAACCCTTTCCATGGAGAATTTTGGATTGGAAAATGTTTGTATCCTAAGTTACATTAACTTTTTTGCATGCCTATACGAATACCACTAGTGTATGCAAATTCAGAATACTCGTACTCAGCTATTTTTAAGCTCTTTCATTCCTAAAATGGTGAATTGCATTAAAAGTTTTACATACTTAAAAAAGGTGAAAAAAATCTTTAAATAACTAAAGCCAGTAATTTGTTTAAGGAAAGCTATACGCCTATAGAACTAGAAGAGTATCTTTTAATGTTTTTCAGAAACAGTAGTATATCACAATTCCTCTGAATCTACATATATACAGATATATATATATAGGTACCAATACAAAAACAAACACTTACATACTAAAATATACTGTCCATTCCTTCTTTCAAAGAATATTCCTGCAGAATGGACAAGAATGGATGTAACTGCATTTTGTCTAAATAATACTGAAACTTTCATGCTAATTTTAAAGCTTTAACACTAAATTTAATTGAAGAATGATAACATGGAGAACACTTTTGGCACATTAATTATAAAAAAGCTCTTTAATTTAGCAATTTTTTGTGCCATCTGGTACCACTTATTTGTACATTATTCAAAATGATTTTTGAATTCTTGACTTTTAGACTGCTTGTTAACTTTTTTACAGTAAACGTTCAACATTTTATTGAAAATATCTGCTTCAATTTGCTGTAACTGGTGCTTTGGTTACCTATTTGAATGTGAAGTTCCTTTGGGTACTGAAACTGCAGAATAAGCAGTTCTGGCACAAAGGAAAAAAAAAAAAAAAAAAAAAAAGAATGGGAGTGATTCCTGCCTTGAAACTTTGTACACTGTTACTGCACAGCAAATAAAAACATTTACTTCAAAACCTATAGATAAGTGTAGTAGGAAAATGCTTAAAATGTGTAATGCTGTGAAAAATACTGAAGACATACTAAGACACTATTTATTGTTAATGTGCAAAAGAAAGTAGAAGGGCTGCAGCTACTACCAAGCAAAAAAATCCTGGATCATCTAGAGGGTATTCTGACTAAAGAACTCAAGATTTGGCACAAAGACTCACAGAGAGAAAAAAACAGCAATCTGAGTAATCAACAGCAAAAAAATAAATAAAGCAAGACGGTCTTTAGGGTCTTGACTATTTTTGTAGACTAAATTTTCTCTATCAAATCTTGTAAATTTCTCCTCTCTCCACAAATTTACTGGTTTTTTCCCTTTTAGGGGCCTAGTATGAAGGTTTCTCCATGCTATGAGTACTGCAAAGAGAAGACTAAGGATACAAGTTCAGTTCCATAGTGAAAATACTGCTAGATTAGTTTTAGATTAACTTAGGTAAGCATCAGATAAAATAACGCAAGAAGCAGGAATGAGATGCAGTATTGTTTTACCATCTTAACTTTTGTCCTTTATTATCTGGTAACTATTTCCAATCTGTCTATGTCATTCATGGAGATTAAAACACTTGGATATTTTTAACCTTTTTTCTCTCACAAGAATATAGCCAGGGGTTTTCTAGAAACTCAAAAACTGTTTGTAGCTTCCATTTTATAACCAAAATGTTAGAATTCATAAGTCTGGGTGAAAAAAAAACCCATAAGACTTTCATTAAGAAAATAGATATTTTCTAGTTTGGAAAAAGTTACTTTTAACTGCCATCAAACATTAATCATTTCATATGTACAAGCACATTTCTTAGTCTGCTGATTCATAGAGGTATGAACATATTAATGAAGAGGTGTGACCTACAAGTCATATCCTGTTTTAAAAACACTGCATTAATCGTGCAGGTTAAGCACTAAAGCATTGCTTTATTTACATCACACTCAGAGATTTTCTTTAAGAAGTCACAGAAAACAGGCGATTGCTGAAAAAGGCAGGTAAATATTTTTTAAATTGACTACTTGTTTTTGTTACAGTTGTGTTTTTAGGGTGACTGATGGTTACACCATCAGATAAAGCAATAGGGAGCCATGCATTTTTACTTGCAAAATTCAGACATTTCTATAGAAATGTCTGTGCAGTGATTTTTCAAGATGACAATAAAACGTGTCATACAAATGCATGTATTTTTGGGAGAGACTACAGTCTTAAACGTTTTAACTAAACTCAAGTCATACTTTCTCAGAAAGCAAACCTGGTTTCCTATTTTCTTCCATTATCCCTTATGCTACTAAAGAGTGATGAAATATACTTTAAATTGCCCTCTCCAGCAAGAGCAGGTTAACTACCAGCATTAGGGCCATAATCTGGCAAGAATTACTTCAAATGCTCAATTTAATTCAAGCAGTCACCTCCCCACACCAGGCAGCTGATGTACCCAGGACTGTCAGAAGGGCAGAGACCACCAACCATGCTCTGTTGCCCATGGGGGCTGAAAGCACAACGTGGGCCAGATTTGTCTGAATCCCATCAGCTGCTGCCAAGGGAGACCAAACTCCTGCAAAGTCTCTTCCTGCACGTTTCAGTTCTTTCTCTTCCCTGCCCTGGCTTTCATGTTCAACAGCCTCCATCATAACTGCAGCCTCCCCTCCATCAGCCCAACAGGGAAACAGGCTGCCTGCCCATCTGCTGCCATCACCTACCTCGCTGCTGGCAGGCGTGCTGGGGACAGGTGGGCTCTTCTCCCCACTTCTGTTCTAGTGACAAAAAAAAAAAGAATACAGCAGCAGTACTGAGAGCAAGCAAATGTCTCACTAGGGTGGCAGCTGGGCTACAGATTTTTCTATTCCAGGTACTTGGTATCTTTAGAGTTTTCAGCCAAAATGAAGAAGGATAAAAAGTGTCAAGAAGCCTTTTTTTCTTCAAGAACTGATTTTTATGTAATTTTTCATTATTGAATTTCTATTTTTAAAACAATGTTTATCTCAATGTCCTCCTGTAAGCTAAGAGCAAACAAGACAGTAATGGACCAGCTCCTCAGCTAATGGAAATTGGCAGTAGGTCCTCTCAGAACATAAATCTCAATTTTTGGTTTCCCTGGCAAAGGAAAAATCTCTTAGAAGTGCAGATCACAGCTTTACAGTTTTTCTAGTTCAAGGTGAGATGACCTAAAGACAGGACATCCTATAGATGAGAAAACTATTTTTACTCAGAGCATTCTGAAAGGACTATATCTTAATAGGCCTCAGGAGGTGTCTCTGGAGTCCAGCCTCCAACACAGAGATATCATCCTCAGACATGTGGCCTCACCTCATGAGCTGCAAATGCAGGGCAACCCACTAACTTGTTCCCCAGATTGTTCTTCTCTTTGGAACCCAATAGTCTGGGTTAGGGAAAATATTTTTCAGTCTTCAGGGGACTCAATTCATGTGTGTCATGGGCAAAGAAAATGAGGAACAAGTGCTCAGCCTCACCATGGCAACACCACAGGACAGCTAGGACACAGCCACATGGCTACTCGTCCCTCTGTCTTTGGTTTGAGCAAGACCCCCTGGTGCTGGATATGCCTTCGTCTTTCCCATGCTTCTCCCACTGCAGCCTCCAGCATCCTTTGTGCTTGCTGCTCATAGCTAACAGGTCTGGCTGTGCTCAGCACTTGCAGTTCCTCCCTCTGACATCTCTTATCAGTGACAACCTTCTTGAAACCAGAGTCATTGATTTTGGGCAATAGGAAGAAAGCTCTTAGAGGAAGGGGGCTTCACAACTGTGTTACAACTGTAATTCTTACCTAAACACTCACAAGTACCTGAGACTAATTCAGTCAGCCCACATGGCATGTACTTAAGCCCCAAGCTGTCTTCTGCCTGTCTCTTGACAAAGAGTTCCTTCCAAAACTGATATGTGTCACTTGAAATTCTGTGGTTTGGCCTTTGCCTGTAAGCTATCTAAAGGAGTTTACAGGGAAATGATTTGGCTTTGATTTTAATTTTTTTCTCACTGTTTGGTGTTCTACACAAATTCCTATTAATTTCAGTCATTCTATCAAAGTGATTAACATTGCTCTCACCCTGACTGACCTGCATTATGAGAGAGCCAATTAAGCCACAGGAGTTTTGGCAGCCTTTGATACCAACAACCAGCAGGTACTCAGGGATAGCTCTAAGGATAAGAGAGCCCTTTGGTGTCCTGGGATGCCATCCTCCCTGGGATCTATGATGTTTCTATGCCAACTGCTTTGTGATGTGCAAGACCTCCTTTGTCCTTTCTCTGCAGAGAGTGTGGTTTGGGGAACGAATTTCTTGATTGTTAAAAGGTTTGGGTTTTCAGAATCATCACCTTGTAATTACACCTAAATTAAGCATTTTCTGTTCTTTGCCATTTCCTGGCTTAGAAGAAGGAAAATCTTGATGAAGTCTATTTCACAGAAGACAGAAGCAATGTGGCAGATTTAGCACATGGAGACGTACTTTTTGACCAGCTGGGAGTAAGTTTAGCAATAAAAGTTGAAACACCATGAACTAGCTTGGAATTTTCAATTACTTTGATTTTCAAGTATTAATTCTGGCTCAAGACATTTTCCAATCACAGTGACTTGGAAAATACGGTTTCTACTGCTGCTGTGATCTCACCTGTGCCTTAAGATTGCAGCTGAGAGGACAACCTGCAGTAAAAAGGCTAACTTCAAAACTTCTTACAGACTACATTCTTAGACCAATATTTTACATCCATAATTTGTATAACCATAATCAACTTTCTGCCTCTAAATATGTTTACATAATGTAAACTTGTGACAGTTTATGCTGTTAAGAAGTTATAAACATTCTAAGGGAGTTCCTGATTTCCACATACATTTTAAGAATGATGTCCCCAAAGGATTAGTGTCTGAGAAAAGCATAGAGGCCTCACAGATTTGGAACCCTTCCCTCCAGCAGTTCACAAAAGCTAGAACTTTCTGAAGCTCACAGTATAACACTGTAATCTTTGCCAAATATTAAGCATGACTATGGTATAAATACACAGCTACACCAAATATACACAGAGGATACATCAACATAAAGCCCACATATGGCCAGGTAGACACAGCTATGAAAGTACACTAGAGGCTTAATATAGATCCACTGTGGGCCTCACAGTTCTGAATAACAGTAACCATGGTTAGTTAAACAAAGTCTTTGTCGTCCCTAAATCTTGCTCTGAAATTATGCTAATGATGACTAATCCTTGACTCTAATGAGCAATCAAACAAACTAAAGCTCAGAATCCTGAACAACATGTATTTTTAAAGCTCTGAGCAAAATACACATTTCCAGGGACACAATAATCTGCATCTTGGGAAAAAGGAAAAGGAGCAGTAATTAATTTGGATAAGGGTAAAGTATTTAATAGAAAGCTATTATTGTGGCTTTTAAATATATAAATAGCTGTTTCCTTGTTTCAGCTTGTTAAACAAAATGCAAGCCCTCTTTACAAGCATTTGTTAGCTGCAGACTGTAACTTGGTCCAAATTCAATAAATCACCCTAACTAGAATTAATTAAAGTTGTGTCTTTACTCCTAAGGAATTTCTGCAAGTAATGTAAACTATATTGAAACTTCACACTTTTTCTACAAAAGAAATGAGCAGCAAGATAAAACTACGCCAAAAAAAGATGTCCTCTCTCCTAGTGCTTAATAAGAATAACCAAGACCTTTTGACAGCACAGGTAATAAATTCACACCAGACTGTCTCCTGACACATGCAACACTCAAAGAAGACCATCCCAACAAACTGTATTATTTCTACAGTAATGTGACAATTTGCAGCTGAAGAGAAAATGGGTTTGTGTCTGTTACCTCAGTGACACTTTACAGTGTTAAATAATGATGCAGCTGAACGTCTTTCGGACAACTGAAAATCTCTTCATCTAAGACAAGACAGCTGACATTTGTGAGACAAGCAGCTGTAACTTTGACTTTTAGATGTCATGTGAGAAATACATCACTTTGTTGCAATGTTAAACATCAAAGCATTATTTACTGACGTAGGCTCCCAAAAGAGAAAAATTGATTCCCTTTTGGTGATACATTCTCTACTTGAAGGAATACAGTTCAGGAAACTTCAATGTGTGTAGGTACAGACTTGGAATACCTCACTAAGTCAAGGGTACAAAAGTCACATATAAATGACAAAAACATGGGACATTCCCTGGACAGCTCCAGACCTGCAATTTCTTTAAAGAAAGAGAAAATAAATAAAGGCCTCTGAATTTGCTTCTGGCACAGAAAAACCCAGAAAAAAATCTTTGATAGCAAGGATGCCGCATACTTTCACGGGATTTAGCTTCTTAAACGGTGCCCTTTGCTGCCACCACGTGGCCTTGCCTCAAGACACTTTGATACAGAAAAGTAAAATTCAGTTTCCTCCTTTCATTTATGTTTCAAATAGAGCCTTTAATAAATAAGGCATGCTGCTTATCTGTAACACAGCTCAAAATCTCTGCTTAATTTCAAGAATTTAAATGACCTAAGACACCCAAGTGCCTCACCTTTTAAAAAATTATTCAGTGGTATTTTGATAGAGTCACCAGATACTCAGCTCTGACTACAAGAACAGTGACCTTATGTATGTATGGTGGATCAGTGCTCTACAATGCGAATTACCTAAAAGAAAACACCACTGAAATAAAAATAGTGACTTTAAATTTAAAAAGACACATTCCAGTTTGGCCCAAAATGTTTATTTCAAATAGTCACACTTTCACCCAGCAGACAGCTGTATAATATATATTCAAATACCAGCAACCTGTTCATAAAATTATAGAATTTTTAACATTGGAAAAGACCTCCATGATCATCAAATCCAACTGTTAACTGAGAACCAGTGTATTTACCACTGAACCATATCCCCAAGAGCCACACGTCTTTTGAACACTTCAGAGACTGTGATTCCCCCAGTTCCCTGGACAGTCTGTTCCAATGCTCAACAACCCTTTCTGTGAAGTACTTTTTCCTAATATCCAATACACACCAGCCTGGCACAATTTGAGGCCATTCCCTCTCATCCTGTCAGTAGATGCCTGGGAGAAGAGATGGACCTCACCTCACTACAGGTTCCTTTCAGGTCATTGTAGATGGTGACGGGGTCTCCCCTAAATCTCCTTTATTCCAGGCTAAACAACCCCAGCATCCTCAGCCACTTCTCTTATGACTTACTCTCTAGACCCCTCACCAGCCTCACTGCCCTTCTCTGGCCATGCTCCAGCACTTCAATGTCTTTCTTGTAGTGAGGGGCCCAAAACTGAACACAATATTCAGCTTGTGCTCTTCCCTGCAAACTACAGTCCCTACTGCTCCCCTTTTTTAAGGGATATATTCACACTTTTTTAGGTTTGTAGCACTAAGACACATGTGAAGTGTCCTTAAAAATACTTTTTAAAAAATCTCAAATTTTGGCAACTGTAAAATACACCTTTTTTTAGATATGGTTATATGACAGAGCTTTCAATCACAGGGTTCCCAAGCCGTTAAAAGGGCTTATGCTGTAACCATCCATGCTGGCATAATGCAGGATGTATGACTTTCCTACTTGTGTGCCAGAAAGGGATTTTCATTGAAGAGATCAAACATCTGACATAAAGAAACTTGTGAGAATCCCTCTGGTGCCAGCACCCAGGGAAAGGTGATCCAGAGACATTTTAAGGAGAAAAAAAAAACAGAAAAAGAATGTTTTTCACTTAGTCTTGTAGACAGGAAGGCTTCATAGCCCTTGTATTGAAAGATGTATAATCTAGGTTGCCTGTGTTTCCTAGGAGCCCACAGGCTCAAAGGTCAATTCCTCTCCACAAACACCATAACCTTCATGCAGGCAAATTCTGACCTTCATCCTGGAAACCAGTCTCTCTGGCGACAGTCATTGCTGTAAGGCACTGTGGTAAAAGATATAGACAGAGCTGTTCTTTTGCACAGAAGTACAAACCATGAAGCAAATAGCTTTCATAAACATTACATTTACTCAGTAAAAATTAATGCACTCCTTGAAACACTTCATTAAGGCAACATGGAGCAGTTGGCTTTGACAATGCTTACTGTAGAAACTCTCTTTTCAGAAGTACTACACTTTGTTCTACCCCAACTTTGAGAGGACTGCTCCAAGAGCTCTGTTTTACTGATGATTTAAGTTCCATTGTTTGAAACTGAAACTGTTTGTTCCATATCCTTTCTTGCTGGAATGGAGAGCTGACATGTCTGTAATGAGCCCTCAGCCCACTTTGAAAAAAGCCATGCAATTACATGAGCACATTATGGTTAACTTCCCAAAAGAATCACAACCAATCCAGAGCTGGGGCATAAGCTCCAGGAAAGGAGAGCCTTTACCCCACAGAAAGGAGAAGGGCACATTGTCTGACACAGCTATTTTAGTACTAGGCTGTGCCTATTTCCATGGACGTGGATGCTGATGGCCACACAATCTCTTCAGTGCAGCTAATGGAAGCTTGTCACAGACACAGGAAGCAGGAATGTGGACAAGGACAAATGAAATCTGATTTCCAGACATGAGTCAGGCTTTCAAAATTCTTAATGCTTTGTCTAACAGCTAGCTGGTTTTAGTTTGTGGAACATTAGAAATACCAAATATAACTCTTAACATAATACCAGTAGTAGTATGATTAGGTAAATAGGGAAGCCAGAACCCTGCAATGCTCCCTGCTTCCTCATCCTAGTTATGCACCAGTTATTGAGCACCTATTCAAATTTACCACGTCATTAGTGTGATCATTTCATAAAACATTTGATGAGTATGCTGCTTTACCTCCCTGGCTCAAACCAATACATTTGGTTCTCATGCCACAATCTCACCATTATCCCAGCTGGTCTGTGCTTGTGTTCATTCAGTGACAGACACTCTGCCTCCTACTCACCTTTTGCTTTATGTCCCATTGTTTAAGGACTTTGAACGCTGTACATTTTTGTTGACTTGAGATCTGTAACACACCACAGCCCATTAAGTAACTCATCATCAGTCTGTTGGTATGGCTCTGATATTCCAGGAGGAACAACGAATTTCATTATTTGCATTATTCTTCAACTCATAAATACTTTGGATTTAATATTCCCTGCTGGGAAGTCTTCAGATGCTATCTTGCCTTTCACAAACAATATTGCTGTGGGTTTTTTGTCCAATTAACTAATTTTGTACATATTAGATGACTAAAAATATAGATTTTCTCAGGAAAATCAACACATGAAAGTGGTGTTAATTTTGAGATAATAGGAGAAAGCAGGTCTTAAATCAGAAAAATAATATAAAGATGTCCATTTAAAATAAATTCATATCTAATAGATGGCTGTTCATCCCTCAGTCAAACACAATTTTGCTGTCAGAGTACCTTATGGGAAAAAAAATTAAGAATATTCTACACAAACTGGATCAGCAAATATTATTGTACATAACCAAAACAGAACTATACTACCCATTTAATATCCATGAGCTTCCTAAAATTTAGATATTTCAATTACTTTTAACTCTGAACTTCCTCTCCAGACACAGTAATGCTTAATCTTGTAAACCACTCAGCCCTAACTTCGAATCAAATTTGTTTAGCTGTAATTTTAAATTAAAGAAAAAAAATATAATGTTTATTAGTACCATGATTTAACAGTTGTTAACATTAGTCTAGGACTCTATACTTTTATCCTCTTGGCTAATCAACCAATTAAATTACTATTCTACCTAAATTCAAAAAGCAGAGGAATAAAAAAGTTTACTGTAAAGTATATCCTAGAGCAAAAGAGACAAAAATAAGTTCTGGAACCTACCTCATATTCCCTGCCATAATGAGGAACAGGTTATAAATGTGAGAAAAGATGAAGAGGAAGAGGATGGTACTGAAGAACATTGTCATCCAAGACCCATGGTCCTCACGAAACATTTTCAGACGGAGCAACTGACCTGTGGTACAAAAATGATGAGAAGGTGTATTTTAGTCAGTCAGTAAATACACGTTTACATTGTAATAAAACCAAAATAAAGTACAAAACTGTATTTCTTCATATATCTAATTATTCCATTGTGTGTGAGGAGGACAGACTTACCATCATGCAGATGATCTACCCTTCTGGAGTTCAGCATGAACAGATATTACTGCTACAAAATTATAGATTACTTACAATACAAAGGGAGGGGGGGAGGGAAGAATGCAACAATTACTTCATTAATAGCAGTATTGTTAGGAGATTACGAGAAAGACCACAGGCCATAACAACGCATTTCAAATGCTAAAAAAGGTTACTGACTCATACATAATTTTCCTTTTTCGTGTCTAAGACAGCTTTTCATGTCTAAGACAGTGTGAACTATTTGAGGTTTGTCCATTGACAAACATTATTCGCTTCCCTAATTTCATTTGGAAATCAAATTATGAGTCTGTGTAGAATCCTGTACTGTATGTTTTTCTTAGACCTAATCACTTTAATCACATGATATGGCATTATACTTTATTCTGCAAAGAATACCTTTTTTCAAAGAACACTGGTGTGTCTTGCCACTCCAAATGAAGCTCTGCTTGCTCTCACCACTGCTGTTAGGTGAAACTTCTATGATATTTTTGTTGCAAACATGTTTTTCCTGGACTAGCTTTTCTTCTCTGTCATCTCTTACCTTTAAAGACTTGTTTAGAATATTGAAAACCTCACCAGTACAAGAGATGGAAATTCGCTTTAGCAGGGCTGAAACTACTATACCAGAGCCAAGAGTGGGCAAAGGAAGACAATGGATAATTCAATCAACAAGGTGAAGGACAGCATCTAACAAGGAGACAGTGCAGTTTGGTGCTACAAGATGTCAAAACAGGGAGAACAGGAAGTAATATGAGGAGCTGGAGAGGAGGTGTAAAGAGAAGTGATATAGCAGACTGAGACATAAAATGGTCTGGGATGGAGGTGATTTCTCTGAGCTGGTTGTTGAATTACCAAGTCCACATTTAGCATTGATTAGGGCTGGACACAGGGGAAATGCATAAAGTGTGAGAAAATAATAAAAAATTTGAAGTGTTCATTCAGGCAGACAGGAGGATCCTAGGACTGGCGTTTGCTACTGAAGATGGAGATGCAGGTTTAGGGGAGGAAGGCTTGAGGACCTGGAGCAGACACAGGCTATGGGCTATGTGACCTCTGGATTAAGCAGCTGGAGCATGAGAGTTCTTTGACAAAGCTGAGACTTTGGAATGATGCAGGAACTATGAAGCAGTAGAAGTGACAGGCAGGCACAGAGGGGCCGAATGAAGCTGTGTGATGGGACAAGAGCAACATAGGTCCGCAGTACAGTCCAATAGTAGGGCAGCAACAAGGATTCAGTGAGTGAAGGAAGGTGAAGAAAGGGAAAGTGCAAACACACATACACATGCCCTAAGCCCCTGTACTCTTCTATGCTTTCACTGCTGTAAACCATGGCAGCCATGGCCTAGCTAGACCGAGGATGTCCCATAAGTCTGTCCTTCCCTAAAGAGCAAGTGGAGGCTGCTATGGCAATGGCATATTATCCTGACTTACTGAGAGGAGGGGCTTAATGATAAAAGACATTTCCCTTGCAGTTTGATACCTGCCCTCTGAACAGCTGCCATTGCATATGGAATATTACCAACACCTTGGATAATAACCAGTGCTTGCAAAATAGAGTTGTGATTTCAGGAGGTCCAGATTAATGGAGAGAAAAAACACAGCCTGGAATCTAGACTTCTGTAAAACAGATAACTCCAACTTTACTAAAACAGGTAAGAGAAAGATTTAATAAATATTTGCACCTGTACTGTCCAAAGCAATGCTTTTTCCCTATTTAGTTACTACACTCTGATTAATACCTAAAAATATGTATAAATGTCATACTTTTAAAAGAATATTTTCATAAATACTGTCTTTGGTAGGCAAATTTTTCCACTTCAACTTTCCTTCTACTGTAGCTTGTGTTTGCCATATAGGACTTCATTCACTCTCAAGTATGGCTCATCAACATAACTTTTTAATGAAAGAATAGTACTTTAATCACAATACTGAATCACAAAAACAAAAGGAATTGGATGTTAGCACAATCTTCTTACCTAACTGCATACAAATGTTGCAGATATTACTTATTGTTTCCACCATACCAGTACATATAGCATGCTAAATGCAGTTAAACTAACACATGTTGAATGATCCACCTAATAATCACATTGCTTTATATATCCTTTCATATCAATTCAGTTGAAACAAAAATGGGTTACATCAGATGATTACATAGCAAGTAAGTTGTTAAAGTAAAAATTACGTTCTACTTAAATTAAATTTAAGATTAAAGTATATTAAAGTACAATTCCAAACAGCCCGACAAAATTCTCAGAGTAATTCCAGAAAAATAAAACAGTTCATGAAAAATTATGGCTTTTACTATAAAGAACAGCAAACAAAAAGTAGCAAGGGGAAAAGACAGTAGATAAAGAATAATATTACACAAAATAAGCTTATGTAAAATAAACCCTGACAGGTATGACAGAGAAGAACATGGTTATTAGGATATATTTACACATAAAAAAGATATACTTAAAAAACTCCAAATATGTTAAGCCTAATGGACCTTTGCAAATGCAAATTAAATGCCATATGAATGACTGCCAGTAATAAGCTGTGAATTAACTATTTACAAAAATCAAGATTCTCCTATCATAATGTTTCCTAGCTCCACCAGATGTTTCCTCAAAATGTAATTTTTTTACTGGAAAAATGTCTTTTTATCTGCTCCAAGGCTTTGGAGAGCACATAATTTATTAAAGGAACACAGCATAGCAGAGGTTTCAGCGTTTAAGATCCTGCAACAAACAAGGCAGTAGCTAAACAGTATTTTTTTTCCAGTCCAAGAGAAAAGAACTCAATAGGCAGACACAAAACCTTGAGTTAAACAGGTCAGTTTCTTAAAAACTAAAGCTTTTCTAGTATCTCTAGATGCACAGCCCATAAGATGGTTGCACTGATTAAACAGCAGAAGCAGAAACAAGAGAAACAGTAGTTCTTACCTATGCATTTAGCATGCTCTCTTGTCTTAATTATGAGTCATGGAAACCATAAATGTCAACCATCCCCCGGGAATAGCTGTAATATTCTAATGCCAGGCTCTCCACTGAATCAGGTGTATTCCTTTAATTCTGGGTGCCCCATCAAGGGATTGCTCTTTCTGCCCACTTAGTGCTCAAGGTCATCTCCACCAATGACTGAAACTGTTCAACTGAAAAATTAACCTCAGTAAATGGGAAGTATTTTTTAACCTTGAAAACCTACTTTTATCGAAGTTTGGCAGGTCTTATTTTAGCCCATAGTAACAATATATGCACACTGTAATGTCATGGTGCTGCTGTTCATTCTGCTCCAATACAATGTGCATATGTGTGTTGGCTGGCTTTGCTTAAGAATATATGGACTTAGCAGTGAATGCTGCAATGTTCAGAAAAAGTTTTCTTGAAATACAGATGCAAAATTTTGGATTCAAACTGTGAAGACAATCTAGTCATATCCTGCAGCTTGAGTTATTCTGTTGGTGCTAAGACAGTAGACAGAAAACCTGCTATTTTTTGATATAAAAAAATGTAATTTCTGAAAATTATTACAGCACATATCTTCCGGACATCAAGTAGCTCCAATGGCTTCACCATAGAGCAAGGCATGCTGCCTGTCTTCCTGCATGCAGACAGATTGCATCCTTGATTGTATAAGGCTTTAAATTCTTCTGATGGAAGACCAGGAGATCCTGGAATAGCACCAAGCTGGCAGTCAAACCCCTTGTGTTTTCCTCTTGCTTATTAAGTTAACCCCAGGAAAGGTTCTTCTTATCTCTGCACCTGTTCCCCTGTGTCCACCCTGTAAGTCACTCACTTCAATTGCAAAGCACAGCTTCAAGAATCTAGTCTTATTTATGGTCTCTAAGCTCTACAACAAAACAAAGAATTAACAGGAGACAGGAAAAGCTATTTGGAAAATTCAAACAGGAATCCCAAGGTAGATGTGGGAAATGCTGACACAAACAGACATATTTTCTAATGACTCTCTGAGCCCCAAATGCACCTTACACAGCTGGACAGCTCCATCCCCTCCAGTTACAAAACCAATTTCATACAGCTCAGCCCTGAGTGCAGCCCAGCAAACTGAAGGTGATGAAGGAGAGGGGATTTTGTTTTCTTCAAGTCTGTGACTGTGCTAACACAGTTATAAGGCTGCACATCCAGGCTTTATCCAGCCAACTTAAAGCAGAGTAGGTGGCCCAGCTGTTTGCCTCCCTCCATTTAGACCTACCTATAGCCCTTGACCCCTTGAAGATTAATAAGATCAGGAACCTGGCATTACAATTCCCTCATGCAGCTATGGCCATACTGTTTGTAGCCAGTTTAGGATTTATTTATGCTGCAAACAAAACTTGGAATCAAGTGTCTGGTGCCTTCATTTGTAAGTATTGAAAAAGAAGGCAGAGAGGCAGGAAATGCCATTTCATTCCAAGAAACACAAACTATAGCTAAGAGGATTTTAGGAAAATATAAATTTCCTATACCTCTTCAAACTACTTTTAATTGAATATATATATGAGAAAATGTTACTTAACTATCTTTCACATTTTAAAGAATTTACAGGGATATCTTATAAATTTCAGCAGAAGAAAACAATTACACAGTTTGCATAATTTTTTATATTCATAAAGGCTACAGAGCAGGGAAAGTATAGCTACTCTAGGCTAAAGTCCAGTGCTACAATGCTTTAAAAAATACATTTATAGAACAAACACTCCCCACCTGTGAAATACGCTGTAAGTAGAACAGATGGTTTTCTATCTACATAATTTCCTGGAAAGTCATTTGCCTTTGTTGCTGAGCTTCTAGAGAAACCACCTTCCTTCCTAATTTTTTTGAGTACATTCTAAACTAGCTTTTTGTCAGGTAACTGAGTGGACTATAAATTTGCAAAGCACAATAATGCAGTCTTTATTTAACAGGTCTTCACTGCAGCTTCTGTTTGTTATATTTTGACCCATGTACATGAACATACCTTTGGAAAAGGTATTATCCTATTGTATTAAGTTTGACATGAAAGCAAAGCATTACGTTAGGGGAAAAAACCAGTATTGCCAACCTAATGGTTGAAGATGTTTCAAAATTTTCCATGAATCAATAACATTCTGAAAAGGTTCTTTCTTCCACTCAAAGTGTGGCCTGTACTGATGAAAATTTTCTTCTGTCATCCTAGCAAGCACCGTAGTGGACTCTGATCTATAAACTGATGTTTGGATGATCTCCCTACAAAGTTTCTACTTGGACAGACCTCACAGTTCATCATCACTTGGAAATTTTCTAGAAACATAACAAACTGCAATTGGTGACGGATCATTACTCATTAGGAGTAAAAAATCCATTAGAATTAAGCATAAGACTTTACAAGCATTAAAAACTTGTTCTGAAAAATACATTGCAGATCTATATTCTGTAAGAATTGATACAAAGTAGGCCATAAAGTTAGACAAAAAGAATATTCTCTAACCCTACTAAAGCACAATCTTTCAATCCTAGGGCAAATATTTACAGAAGAAAAAAAAATAAAAGGGTTCAAAAAAGCACTTTGTCTAGCACTTTAGATTGAAAAGTTTCTGCAGCCCTCGCCAAAAGCAGAAATTCATCATCATTTGTTTTGATGCTGTTTTCTTGATCTCAGTCACAGCTCACTGCACAGCTGCCCATATGAAACTTGCCCCTGGGCCCCATATGGATGCTCAGGGCAATCAAAGCAATGATGGAACGAGCACGGGCAATTACTGTCCTTCTGTCACCTCCTCTGCTTTTTCTAAAGATAGATACAGATACATTAGCAGCCAAGGGACACTGCCCTCACTTAGGAGTGCACACTTCATTTCTTGCATCCATCATACACTGCAGTAAATGCCAGGGAGGAAAGTATATAAAGCATATATATATATATATATAAAGCATATATATACATATATATAAAGCTTTGCATATAAGTTCATGAAGATCTGCTCGTGTGGGTGCTGGAGAATAAGCTGTGGTACCTATATGGAGTTTGCTTTTTTTTTTTCAGATAGAGGAGAGAGTTTGTACATTATACTATGTTCTGAATTCTTTTACCAGTTCAAACACACTGAATTTAACTGCTAATATTTGAATTTTAAATGTAATGTATCACACTCAATTTTTATTTTAAAGGCTGTTGGTCTCTCTTTTCCCTTCAGGCGTACTCCATGGACTGATGATGAATGGTACATGCATTATTTTCATTTGCAACAGAAATCCTAACCTGGAGTGGTACTGTTATTTGCTGGTTCTGGTTTGCCTTCTCACTTTATTGACAGGATTTTTAGGCAACATACTTGCACTACGACATTATGTTTACTGCATGAAGACATGGACTACCAATACCGTATTTCTCTTTAATTTGGCACTGTGTGACTTTACTTGGACTCTCTTGGCACCTTTTTCAGTATATTATAATATCCAGAAGTTTGATGCCTATTTCAGCCAAGCGTTTTATCAGATCATAGGACTATTTTTTAGTATTAATATCTATGGAAGTGTATATTCCCTGACACTCATCAGTTTTGACAGATACATAGGTGCTGTTCATCCCATCAGCTCATTAACATGGTGGGACAAAGAAAAGGCTGTATTTTGCACCATTGGGGTGTGGATCTTCATAGTGATTGCATCGCTGCCTGAGATTTACTACACCATGGTTGCAGCTAGAAGATATCACAACATTATAAATTACCTGGACAGCACTGATGAACCACTACAATTTGCTGTGCCATTCACATTCTCCAAACTTGTACTGAGATTCCTAATTCCAGTCACAGTCATCTTTACGTGCTATGTGTTGACTCTCAAAGCATTACTAAAATTGAGTAAACGTCAGCAAAGAAGGAACAGACTTGTTAGGCCTCTGTTAATGATTTCAGCTGCTATGATAGTGTTTGCTGTTTCTTTCATGCCTTTCCATGTTATGATGATGGTGGTAGTAATTTACAGAATTAATTGTCAACCACCCTGTGGGAACATAAGCACATTAAGTGCCATTTACAAAGTCACAGAGATCATCTGCAGCATCAACAGTTGCCTTGACCCAATCATTTTTACAATAGCAAACAAGACATTCTGTCAAAAATTAGATGTAAGAAATGTCATCCCAAATGCCAGTACTGCTGCTGTCTGACAGAAAGGGTAAGGGACATCAGTGTGTCCCTGAGAACAATAACTTAAACAACAAAGATTGTTGTTTAAGACCTGCATTCCCAACTGCTCCTTTGGCTTGGTGTCATCAGACCCATTTCATGTTTAGTGTCCTGTATTATACAGATATCTCTCCAATAAGCAAGAACACACAGAAATGCAGAGTAAAACTTAACAAGACAAGGAACACTAGCAGCTCCCAGCTTTACAGAATTGGCATTTCGAATATTGTTGTTAAATACCCTAATTTATTGTGAAATAATACTTCTATCTGTACACGTACATGAAACACAGAATATAAAATGATGAAAAGTTCTGAGTAAAAGTTATAAGCTCTCCTTTAATTCTGGGCGGGAAAAATAGAGATTAACAGCAGACAGTGTTGAGGAGCCTCCTTAGTTTCTGTTAATTATTTCTTCATCTGTTTGTAAGTGCTGCTCAGATTGTGATCGTGCAATTAATAACTGTCAGAATGCTTACAGCTGAACTGCTCGAGCATTTGCAGAGAGGCTTTCTACAAGTACTTCATTTTAATGCTGCTTGCACTAGAGTTCCACTGGCAGTGGAACCTCATTAACCCAGGAAAGCGCAGCCCATTTCCAAAAACAAACAAACAAATAATAAATAGTAAGATAAAGTCCCTGAGGATATTCAGAGACACAGTGAATCTGCTCATGAAATAAATAAGCGTGGATTGCAGAGCTGTGCTAAGTCTTCTCCCAGACAGCAGGGGTTCCCCCAAACCCCCGGCAATTACAGATGTTTGTTATTAGTGCTCTGCTCCAGGGGAGCCTGCGTTCTGCACGAACTCAGAACTCCCCTACAGGCAGAAGTCTGCCCTTGGAAAGCCCTGAAATAAAACGGTGGCTGAGCTGCAAGAAGGGTAAGAGATGCCACTACAGAGAACGCTTCTTCTTCTGTTCCTTTCAGGTCTCAGCATCACAGTTTCAGGATAGTCCAAGATAATTAGGCTACAATACATTTTAGTCATTCAACCAGGCCAACAGTCATCAGAACAACCACCACCTTCAAGAGTCATTAAACATGTGTTCATTCATCACACTGTATGGGCAAAATAATCATGTTCTAATAATCAGCCACCTGCTGACTTGTTTTCTTGCCAAGTTCCACATGCAACAGTGAGCACGTTAACTTTACTTTCAAAGTTACTAATGATGAAGTAGATTTTAATATACTTTGTACGGTCTTAATTCTTTAATTTCCACAGTTTAAATATAATTTTCTCCTTGTATATATTAGAAAATTATTCTATTCTACATGGATATTCAATCTCTCTTGTGTTATGTTTCAATTGTATTTACTAAATATATAGATATAAAATACAGTTGTTTTTTTTAAATTGTAACGGTGACAAGAAAATAATCTGGTCCTGATAATCTGAAACACTTTACAAGTGTTGGGATGTACTGCTACACTCACAAAATCCCATGGAAAAATTACATGCCTATGTGTACTTACGTCATTCTAAGTACTGCTTCTTTCCTTTGATATTTCCAGTTACTTCAATTTTACTTACATTAAAAGAAAAATATTCTTTTTTTAATTTAATTGTCTGTTGGAAACATGCCTCCATGTCTGCTTGCTTCCACTGTCTGTGTCCACAAGTTCTACAAAGTTCATTCATTATCTATCAACAAAGCCATCTATAACAGAGGTCCCAAGATGCTCACACACATAGAAGAAAAGGGGGGAAAAAAAGATAAGAATCAACCTCATGCTTCTAAAAAGTTTAGTCTCAACCAACCATGAATAATGAAGAACAGAAGGGAAAAAAAACAGATAAGGGCATTGCTACAAAACACATCTGTGCACAGTGCCTCTGCTGGCTGTTCTCCCGGCCTGGACACCTCTCACACAACATGCCTTTGTCCTGGACTGAGTCTAAAGGCACTGCTTTTAGATACTCTTTTAAAAAACATCCTTCCATCTCTTAGCCTAAGCTATTCCTGTTTCTCATTATACTTAGCAGTGAATATACTCTAGTAGCTGATAAGGGTTCTAGACATTTGTTTTCCTGATAATAAATGGTTATATAATCAATTAAACACACTTTTAAAAAGCATTTTTGTTCAACTAGGCTGATCTTATGCTAATGTTGCCCTGATTGAAACCAAGTATTTTCTGCGTAGTAAAAGGCACAAGACATCTGTTCATATTTACTTACTTATATTTTTACTTTGAAATACATGGTCCTAAAATGTTTTATTATAATATTACTTGGGTACAATGACATAAACAAATAAAATTAAATTATTCCATTTTGCTATAATAAGTGAACAATAAACTAAACAGCCAAGAGCCGAAGTAAACTTATTCTACTATGAGAAGTATGTTGCAATACTGGTTTCTCACAGATCTTTGTATTAAATCTGAGGGCATGCTATCCAGTTAAATACCTAACTATTATGAGTTTGAACACATTATAGTATATTGTAATAATGTATTAGCCTACAAAACTGACTGCAAGGTCTAGGTAGCTTTTTTATCTAGATATGTTAACATCTTCATAACACATTCAATGGACACAGGGTAGACTGTAGCCTGAAATATTTGACCTTTTATGTGCTCAGCTGTTGTCAAAAAAACAACTTTCCCATTTACTATTGTACATTCAGCAATGTTTTGTAAGCAAAAATTGTTAAACCAAAAATCTCTAAGTTGAAATTTTGCTATAAATTTCCTGAAGTTGCTAAGAAAAGCAATCTTTATAGTCTGTATTTTTCTTTGTAATACTTTCATCTCACAGAGAAACTACTGAAATGTTTACTTCCTCTTTTAAATAAAAATGTTCAGATGTGCCTAAAAGTTTGGTTTTCTCTTCAATATACATAAATTAATGTATTTTGATATCAAAGTTTTTCTTTGTCCTGCCTCAGAATCACCTCACTTCGCAAAAAACTATAACAAACAATACCACAATGCTATTAAAATATTTTGCTATCATACACTGCTTTCATCTGTGGTAGCCAAATCTCTTTAGGCAGGAGGAAAAAAAATTGCCTAAAGTGATTCTACAGCTGGAGGAACCACAGCAGAAGCAGGTGATATGGCTAAGTCCATCATCTGCTTTGTAAAGAAATATGGCTTCTCTGCTCCTGCTTTAGAGAGACATCCAAGATTCTGAGTGGCCCAAGTCCCCCTGTGCTCTGCCTGGAGCCTGTAACCAAGAGATGATGGGACGTGCTGACCTCCTGCAGGGACCTATCAAACCTACAGCTCTCCCAAGTTCTCTTTTCAGGAGTTCTCCCAGCTTGGCACATACCAGCTCGGTCCCTTCCACTTCACCTGAGTCAGCACAAATGGGGCTTCCTTCAGCTGGGAAAGGTGAACCCTGATCAAGGAGCACTGCAGTTCTCAGCTTCTGCAGTCTAAGGTAAAATGCAGCCTAATGTGACAAAAGGTAACAGTCAAGGTCTCAGCTACTGACCCAGCTCAAAAACTGATGTCCTCACACAAAACATCGTGTGCTAAGACAAGAGGAGCTCAGGATCTCCGGTTTCCCACCAGTTCAGCCAACACTGGTCAAAAGACTGATGTCCACAGCCAGGTGTCTTTCCACCGGCCTTCTTGTGCAGCCTGTCTTACTGATTTTCATGGTCTGAAGTGCCTTATCTGAACTAGAGACTGCAGGTGAATTCACACAGGTGAAATGCACAGCACTCTGCCTTCCTTAGAAAAAGAAATGCCACTTTAGAAATGGCACATAACCTTTTAAGATTTTTTGCTATTTCTCAAAGAAGTAAATAATAGAATTGTTCAAAAGAATTTATATTCATCTTTTAATACCAAAACAAGAACAGGAGGATGGACTTTAGCTGCTGCAAGGAAAGAGCTGACATTTTCTTATCTTATGGATAACCCAAAGGCGAGAAAGAGGCAGGTGGTGATGGTCAGTGCCATCTACCATATCACACGTTGCAGGGGGGGTCCTGAAGGTACCCCATCTCTGCTTTACATTGATGTCATTGTTATTATCTAGAAGCAATACTTCAGGCTGCTGATTTGGAAGAGTTGTAAAATGCAGATAATGTGGAAAGACTTAAAGCCATGCCAGAATTAGTGTGTAGGCAGGCTTAATTCTGAATTTTTCTGGGCCTCTCACTTTCTATTATAGAGATTCAGCCTATAATTTTAATTTTAGATTTTACTATTACTGACGTTATTACTTCAGATTTAGACAATTGTGCTGATGCAGATAAAAGGAAACCTGTAAAAATAGATATTGATTTCTTGTAATGTTTTAGAACATTTTTTAGTGGGGAAGTAACTGAAAACCTTGCATTAGCAAAAGAAAATGCTAACGCATTTGTTCCTGAGGTATAGATTTTTTAATCCTATGTGACTCAATCACAGGTTACAAAACTAATGTGAAAAAATAATTCCCTTCTTAAATGGCGTCACTGAATAATAATAAAAAAGTTAGTTTGATGGCATGTAAGTATTCAATAATATTTTTGCACTCTTTATTCCTTTAGAATTTTTAAGAAACCTGGGGTTTTAACTGCCAAACCTATGTAAGCGATTTCATGATCCTCTTTATTTTTTTAATTTTAGAGCTAAGATTTTTTATCACCATATATGTCATGCCTCCAGAAATTACATTTTCCTTCTCTGAATTCTTCGGAATCCAAACTTCATAGCAGATATAAGAAACACAGCAGTATTTTTAGCCTGTATAATGCTGATGCTGAACTCTGAAGGGAAGTGCTAAAATCTCTGCTCTTCAATACCAGTTTAATGGTGCTCTGCAACAATTTGTCAAAATAATCAGGGTTTTTCTATACTGTTTGTTCTTTTCTCCTGAAGCCAATTCACAAGCTTATTTTTAATAGTAAATAGAATTGCTTACTATATATCTACTACAGAGGCCTTCAAAATAAACATTTATAAAGAATTTTGAAAACCAAGTAGATTAAGCATTAGTGTTATTTTTTGTCTTCAATAAACATTTGTAACTCTGCTGTCTATTATGGAGACTGTGACTAGATTTGAAAGTACGGCACCCCAGGGGTTACTGAGCATGTCTGTATTTCCAGTGTAAAGCAAAGTCAAGAACTGGTCTTGTGGGCCAAAAAGAAAGCAAATTCCAGTGACAAAAGAGACACTCTCTAGCTCACTGTGGAATACAGGGGTAAGCACACAGACCTGAGCCCTTCCAGACTCAGTGAAAACTGGTTTTTTGTAAGCTATACACTTCTCAACTGGCACCTGTGTATGCATCCTGATCAACACCTGTCTGAACACCAAAAGGATACAATCAGTTAATCCAGTCCCATGTCAGAACTAGTATGTGCTGCCATCTGCACAGATCTTACATGGGAAGGCTGATTATTATTCTGCCAGACTTGGACCAGTCTTAAAGTCAGCAGGTGTACTTATAACAAGTCACTGTGTACCACTTGCAGTATTTTCCAGAATATTGTCCCTGTGATTACAAAAGTGGTTGACAACACCAAAACTCCATTAACTTTGTCTTACTACCCCTTTACCCTTCTAGCAGAGAATGGAGGAGGCTAAACTACTATTTCAATAATTTTTTTTAATGGCACCACTAAAACAAATTATACAAAATTCTCTTTCATGGGTTAAATCTTTACAAGACTTTATTTCAGTTTTGGGCTGAATTTTTCAAAATGCTGAAAAAATTCTTCAGAAATAAAAGGGTCAAGTTCTCTACTTTGAAAACTCAGGAATACATTTATGATGTTTATAGAGTCAAAAATTGAATAGCTATGTCTTCTTTTAAGCACAAGAAAATCCGAGTTTTTGCACTTGACATTTTTCACTCAATTGCAAAGTTCAGAGAAATGTAATGAAAATCTAAGTATGAATATGTTTCAGTTAGCTTCCACTAATGCACAAATATCCTGCAATGACATAATATTAAGTACTGCTTATGAATCTTAATTTGCCTTTCTAGAAATAGTACATCCTTCATTTGTATTATGTACACTATATAATCGTGTCCAAAAAGGATTATCTACTACATACAGATTGAAAGACACCACAAACTAGACCAAACTGTCATAGCCACTATATTAAGTAGTAACTTAGGAAAAACTGTATTTTAAATCATTTACTACTATGTTATTTTCAAAACTAACCAGGGCAAATAATACATTGCAAAATCTGTTCACTAGAAACACTCTGGCTGGAGAAACTGTATTATAATAATCAGTGAAACTGAACAAAGTAATATTTCCATGGCAAATTTCCTTTGGAGCTGCTGTATAATGAAGACAAATTTCTGTTACTAAGAAAGCAAAAGGGTGGGTAGGTTACAAGTAGAACATACAAAAATACTCTTTCGAGGTAACTGTATAAAAACCTAGTAAACCATTAGGTCAGCAGGGAGAATGGGAATAGCAGAAAATAATATAATTGAAAAATGTGTTAATTTTTTCCAATATACGCTTGGGTTTTTCCCTTTGTTTTTAAATGAATTTTGAATTTAATCATAGAAATAGTCTATAGAAATATGCATTGCGACTCTTTATCTAGCATATTTACCTCTCCGTTTAACTACCTGCCATGTTCACTCGAGACCACTAGAAGGTGCTCCTCTGTTGAAAGATAATTATTTCTGTCTGAATTGCTGTTAAAAGCTAATTTTACTCCGATAACTGTGGCTCTGGCCAGTTGTTTACACAGACTGTAATTGCAGCCACTACCCAGCTATAAAACAGCTGGAGCTCGTCTGCTCTAGCCATTATCACAGCATGAAAATAACAGATCTGTTATCACTCATTTTCTGATAAATCAAAATCCCATCTGAGCAGGACTCTAGTTAGTTTAGCTGGAAGGTGAGGTATGAAAATTGTGGAGGAACTAAGAAACCACACGTTTTGTAAAGTTAGGAATCACAGAATCATTAAGTTGGAAAATATGATAACTGCGCTCAATCATACACCTAACACCACCAAACCCATTCCTGGACTAAATTAAGGCAGAATGCATCCCTCATGAGAATTTGCACCCTGTCTGAAGGAGAGTCCAACATTAAACAGACAAAAAAACCACCCCCAGAACGAAACTAAGACAAACATACAAATACATGATCTGCACCAATTCCACACCACCAACAGTACTGTGATATCAAACTGCATCTAGAAGTACAAGGATCGATAATTCTTCTTTTATACACAAACTTATATGAGCCTGAACCAAGTTCTGGTTTAGTTTGACACCCAGAGTGGCATTCTGATGACCTCAGGGTACACCCAGGCTGCCATGGTCAGCTCTTTGCACAGGCAGTGCAGCCCTCACCTCTGCAGAGACCCCTGACTGCCTGCATTTGCTCTGATGTGTGCCCTAGCAAGGCAAGCAGAAACACAGCCTCAAGAGAATTTGGCTTTTTATCTACAGCCTAGGAGATGGAAATCTGTAGACATCCCCAAGAGAGTAGCACTCCTGTTTTACTCTCTGAATTTAGACAAGTCATACAAAAGTGACCTCTAATTTATATAAAAATTACTCTACCTTTGGCTGCCACAGAGACAAGGCTCATGGGACATAAACCTCAAACCACTTCAAAGTAATCTCAGTTGGAACCTATCAAGGATAACATGAAGCAAAGTGGTAGGTATGGAGAAAAGTGTTTGTAAATACTTTTTACTTGCTGCATGGAAGTGACACAAAATTGAATGTTTTGCTAAGCCCTGAATTTCCCGGATCAGGAATTCCACTGATATTCCACATAAAATACTAGTTTTCAGTTCCTCCTCTCTTTTCTATACCTCTAGCATGTTACACCATTAGGTGTGAATTAAGATCCATATTTTTTGTCACTTACATCTATTAGCATCGATTAGCAAAAGAGCTAGGATATTTGTGGGGTTTTGTTATTTAAAACTGTGGTCTCTCAATTTTTAGGCCTTTTACTCAAGTAAGCTAAAATTAAATATTATTGTTGCTGTCCTTCTCTAGGAATATTTTGCTCTGTCTTGCCTCATCTCTTTACTCCCCCACTGTCCTAATTATTTTTTTCATTATTTGTTTAGCATGTTTGACTTTACCTGAATCTTGCACAGATTTAATTTCTTATTTGCTTTACAATTAAACGAAAGTATGCTTCATAGCAGACAGACATTGCATCAGTGTCCCAGAAATAGAAGACATTATTTAGCATGTATTTAAGTGAGCCTAAAAAGCGCTAAACAGCTGGCCACTTTGAAAGATCATACCCCAGTGCTGCAGATGAAAGCTGAATTCAAGGCTCTGCTGCTACCTCTACTCAGATGTCCAGCCTGCTCCTGGGAGACTCCCACATAAAGGCACCAAGGAGAGTGTGAATGCTCAATGTAGGGGAGTTTCTGCTGTTCCTGCCATCCCTGGGCATGAGTTACTCAATGGGAAAAGGGACATTACCCCTTCTGATGAAAAGAGAAAAATGCAGAAAATTCTGTTTTCCGATATTTGAAATTAGGGCATGTGCCTCTCATATCTCAGCAGTAATATTTAGAAACCCTGCATTTCTGCCCTACCTGTGTCATAGAGAACAATTACTCTCTCCTCCTTGAAAGTCACTCTGGTTAGTGAATACATTTATAAATTCTTTTGACTTTTGCCATATGTAAAATATCTATGAGAAATGTATACACCACACCTACTATTTGCTAAATAGTTCTTACATAGGTAATGTATTTAAAGTTTTTTAAGGACCAGAATATGTTGAGGAGTTTTGTTCATTCTGGAATTAAATATACATATATATGTGTATTTGTGTGTGTGTGTGTGTGTGTGTGTGTATGTATACATATTTTTAACTTTATAAGGCAGGTGCACAGGCTGGGGGAGTGCACAGGCTGGATTCTGCAGAATCACACAGAGAGGAATGTTGGTTTGTATGTGAAGGACCTTCATGCCACTCTGACAGCCTCAGGGGACCTTCGAAAGGACACAGCATGACCAAGGAAATCATGTTCTCCTAGGGACTCTGCAGCAGGCACATGGCAGGGTGATGTTCCACAGTAATATCTCCTCCATCTCCTCCTTGTATGGGATAATGACACATGAAATTTGCCCCTGCACTAGGTTGCACCTGCACTATGCCCATCAGGACGCATCTACTAAGAATAAGCTCACTTCTATTTCTGGAAATTGGGCAATGGAGACATATCATTCCCATAAGTGGCAGGCATCATTCCAAAATCACTCCTGGCTTCAAACAGAAAGAAAAATCTGAAAGTCATGTCAAAAAGATCAAAACACAGATTTGACACATCAATACAAAGTAGCAATGAACCTATTTTTAGTTTTCAGTCACTGGATGCTAAATATTATCTAGAGCTTTCCCATTTTGGAAAATCTGACACACGTAGCTCTTCTCACGCCCTTAAGCTACTGCCTGGGGAGTGGGATATGCACCGCCAGTAGAACCAAAGCTTTCATCGAAGAGAGAATAATCTTTTGTAGCTATTGCTTGAATCTCTCCAATTAAACTCTATAATTTACTACCCAAAGACTGATTCCACAACTAAGGCTAAGTGCAGACAGCAACAGCCTTCTTATTGAGTGTGAAAAGAGGAAGCAGTGAGATGTTATGGCTCCTGTAAAAATAGGCATAAGAGAAGAAATTAGGAGGTTACTTCCATGCTTTTCATTTATATTTGAAAGGTCATTTGTGGTCTCCCTCATGAATAATGCAAAGGTTTAAATAAACTGATATCTGAATTACTGTCAGCTTGCCAGAGCTGGAATCTGATGAGCCTGCAACTCATTCAGTGGCTGGCTGAGAGCTTCTTCTTTTTATGCTACCTTTTTTTTTTTTTTTCTTTTTTTTTAATTTGAGGGTTCTGGCTCTCAGAATTGCTTGCTCACAGTCACTTGTGCGTTATTATTAGCAAACTGTTAGACTGGCCCCTTGGCACACATTTTGTAGCACCAAAATAATTTTACTGTATTGCTTCAACATTTTACTGGTACAAAAGAGGTGAATTGGCCGTGAGGCAATCACTGCAGACCTTGAATACCTTCAACAGTATTAACTTGGTCATTGTCATTAAAATACTGAACAGGCTCTTGAAAAGAATATTTTTCACCAGCTGTCAAATTAATTGTTTTCTATTAGGCTGAAGTCATCAATGGAAAAGAAAGGGCAGGAACAAAGTTGCTGGGTATTAAGTGACAGTCCTTACTGTAATGTAAGACACAGAGCTGACAACAGAGAAGAATATGCTCTATCAATCAGCTTCAAATTTTATGCAAGTATTGCTGTACACACACCACTTGTTTCTACAGATGGTGGTATAACTGTTCCTATCACTACCATCAAACAAGAATGGGAAACAATCTGGCTGAAAAACAAGCATGAGAAAATCTTAACAGATCTATGGGAAGCTTCTCTGGCAAAGCAGATCACACGGTTCATTAGCTATTTCACAAGCACCACTATGAAAGTGATATGCCAACACTAGCAGCAATAACACTGCCCAGATTTTACACTAACATGATCCCAAATATATCAAGATACTAACTAATCATATATGTAATATTGTATGAATTTATCTTGTTACCTAACGTCCACTTTTCCTATATAGTGCAACATCATCCTGACTAAATCCCAGTCTGCCTAATTTCCCCTTGCAATCTTCAATCCGTTATTACATCCCTTAAATTTCAGCATAAAAGCAGACACTGAAGAGTCTGCTTTTAAGACATTTGTATGATCTTTTAAAGCCTTCCAGATCAGATGTTTGACAAAAAGAGTAATGTTTTCAGACAGCATAACCTTGGTGGGTGTTTTGTTTGAAACCATGTATCATGAAATTGCTAACAGCATGGCACTACTACCCATTAAAAAATTTGCAACATTTGTGTGCACCCATAGTTCAGTGGGTTATTTGTTTACTAATTAGTTCTATGAGTTACTTATTCATTTACTCCTGTGTCTGCAAAGCTGGGATTATAATTTACTTTTAAACAAACTGTGAACATTTGTAAGACAGCAACCCATTAAATTCAACATTTATACAACAGCTCTAATTTACTTGCTGTATTATGATTCCTCCATTTTAAGAAATACAGATTTAGTTATATATATCTTGTTTTAAATTAAGTATTTGGTTTTTCCATCCACACTATTTGGAAAGGAACTTACAAGTATAAATCTAAGCACACTCATTGACAATTGATTCAAATACAAGTACAATAGAAATACAATATGGTCTCTGTAATCAGCCTTTTCACCAGATTATAACACATCTTTGGAATCAGAAAAATGGGAAGATAGAAACATGTATGTTTTGTAGTAAGTAAGCTTTTAAAAACCGATGTATCTAATATGCAGCATAAGATAAGGATTAGCAACAAAAAGGCCAGTCAAAGCAAAAATGCTGGACTGAGAAAAGTAACATATATTTCCAAGTATACTGCCAATTTATGCATACTGCTAAAAGTCTATTCAAATTGAAGACTATTTTAGATTTACATGATAGATCATATTTATCTATATTGATGCAAAATGTACAGCCTGAACTTTAGGCCAAAAAAAACCCAACTGAACTCAGAATTTAGGTATAAAGTAGTGTAGAAGATCAACTGTGCATATTCTGAGCAGATGCCAATTAAAACATACTCTTTCTACACCTTAAACACTGTGTTATTTTCTATACAATGCCCTAGAGCAAGATGAAAAGTAGGCAAATGCTTATTCAGGAATATCTTTTAAGTCAAAATTTGAATGCATTTTTTGAATACATAGTGTCATCAAATGGGTCATTTTGTAAGCTCCCTCTGGTTTAAATAAAGCAGAAGATTAATCAAGAAAATACCATTTTCCTTTTTGTCAAGTAATTCTCTCATACAGAAAAAAAAAACAAAAGCCAGGGGTATATATCTTTATTTTTCATTTCCCCAAATTTCCAATATTCTTCTATGACCTTTCACTTTCCACTGCAAAGTAAGAAGCACAGCAGAACACAACAGCTAACCAAATAGACGATATGTTTAGTGATGGATCAAAATAATACAGTGGATAACAGCCAAAAGACAATGTTAAATTCTACTTGTTCTGACCACATGTCGGGAAGATATAAAGAATGTACTAGATAAGGGCTATTTTCCACTGAAATATTTATCATGGGAGATGTTTATCAAATGAATTAAGCTATTTCTTGACCAAATAACAAGAAAAGTAATTGTTTTCTAATCTTAAGTCATGAGGAGTGTCTTGACGGATTCCCTGAAGATGATACCGCTCAAAGGTTGCAACAAAAAACATCCCACTATGTCCCCCAGTGGAGATTTCTACTCCTCATCAATACAGTTTACCTACTTCCTTATATCTCTGTAAACTCAGTGGTGAAGCCTAAATCAGGTTTCCAGCAACTGTCTCCTTCCCTTTTTAGACATAAGATGCTTGAACTTTTTTTTTTTTTCAGTCTGTGACAGCCATGGTTATCAGGCTATCAAGCAGTGACTGTCATAGACAGTAAAATGTATTCTGACACAGTTCTAGCTACACTATTTTTCTAGTTCCTATGCAAACTCAGCATCAAGAAATACAGAAGACAAAAAAGCAGAAAGGGCATAGAGAAAGAAAATCCTTTCCTCTTCCTTTAAAGTAAGATGTGCAGACTAATCCTTTTCATTTTCAATTTGCAGCCTCCACTGTGAGCCAAGATCTGACAGGGAGGGGGAGATTGACTGGTGCTATTTGGTTTCATGACTGCAGGAAGTTATACACAGGCCACAAGAAACAACCAGTCACAATTTCCCCTGCAAACAGAGCGTAGCAGAGCAAAAAACAATATAAATAAACATGGACTTAAACCCACAGTTGTCCCAAGCAATTCTACATTAAAAAAAAAAAAAAAAAAAAAAAAGAGGTTGAATAGAAAAAAAAAATCACAGAAGTAGCAACTGCTTAGAAAAATAGACTCAAAACAGTAAAGGGCTGAATTCATGAACTGCTTGATGCCAGAAGATCCAGAGGACATATATGATGAGGATCTCAAGAAAAAGTGATTTCTAGGCAATGAAGTCATTAAAGCAGTAGCAAGTAACAGGAAGAAAATATTTCAGGATGGGCTGTACAAATCTTCTGGAGACACAGAGATGACTGAAGCTGTAAACTTCATTCTCATCAAAGCAATCTCTATCCACACCAGCTACACAGCCACATCAGTCAGCAATACAGTCAGCTCCTCAGTCACACTGCCTGCCATCTGCTCGCAGTGTATCACGAGCAGCAGCACATTTCCATTCACACTGTGTGGGTGCAGTCCCACAGCACTCGAGCCAACACCAGGTATGGCTGCCACAGCCCCAGCTGTCTTGGCTGCACAGTCCTTGGCCACTTCATCAGCACTGGCACTCGAGTGATCACATCAGTTCAAGGAGCTGCTGTAGACAAGAGCAGAAGGAACTGATTTTCCATGAGACTGGCTGCCTGAGCTGGTTGCTGCACTGTCACATCCACAGCAGCATTGGCTCAAGGGAGGCACCAAAATGATGTGGCTGGCATTAGGAGGGTGGAGTTGTGACAGATCTACATTGGCTCAGATTGCCATGAAACTCAATACGCAGTAGCTACCCTCAAATCAGATTGTACCCACACCCATGCTGCTTACCCAGAGCACAGCTACAAATATCCACAAACCAGCATGGCCTTCAGGGTTAGGAATTTCTTGCCCACTGGTTTCCTCTGAATGCTGACCCCATCTTAGTGCTGCCACAAACATCAGTGTGGTCAGGTCAGACATGTGATCCTTACAGAAATAAAAGGTGGGTACTGCTAATATGGGTAAGTTCCCTATCCTGTTTCACTGAGCAACTGCACAAAGGCACAAAGCAGCAGACACTGAAGGCTGGACAGACCTTCTCCATTTGGCAGAAAGACTGAATCAAGCCACTTTAAAATTTATGTTTAGCTACATATGATATTAACTTACAAATCCAGAAGGAATTATCATAATAACCTACCTAGATAGAAGATAATTACTCTGTAGTCAGAAAAATGTGTTCTCAAAGAGAAAAATTCATGTCTTGATGAGGTCATATCCTATAAAAACTTGATCCACTGATTGTCTAGCCTTTCAGATAAAAAAAACAAGCTGGCTATTTGCCATTTCCAAGCACTGGACCTTGCATTACATATGCTGAACTGAAAGTTCTGTCCTTCAAATTTGAGCAAGTCACTCTCTAATCTTCCCTTTATCCTCTCAATCCTCTCACGATTAGACTAATTTTTTAAATTTATTATCAGTTTCATCATTCTTCCTTAAATGTCTTCAGTTTAACAAAATAATTTCTCAGCTGGGGAAGCCAGAATTGAAAACATTCTTGTGATAGACCTTGTTCCAGGTAAAATGTCCTCTTTATGGGAACATTTTATATTTACCACTACCTTGTGGCATAATAGCCAAATAGGCTTCACGATGCTTAATTATTTTCCAGAATATGTCTTTCAAGAGAAGTTTGTATTAAAAGAAGTCTCTTAATGTGGCTTTGCTTGTTCATTCCTCAACACAATAGCTTTACATTTGATTTACTGGAACAATAGTGGCTCTCTCTTGATCTTAATAAAATGAGACAGACTAAGGAAATGGCCTATCGCTCATGTGCTTCGAGGTGTTCCAGTAATCATCCATCCTGCAGTGCTACCAGTATAAGAATATGGGGGTTGTCCATCTAGACCAGCAGCAGCACACCCAGAATCAGATGTTTCAAAGAAAATGCAAATGGCAGGAACAAAGAAATCTTTTCTACTGAAGATTTCTAGTTATCTCAAGAACATAGAGACAGCCTTGGGCCTTCAGATGCAACATTCTCTACATGTAAATTAAGACAACAAATGGATAGTTTTGCATGTCTATATATTTGCATCTAAGTTCTCAGTCTCAGAATTTATTCCAGGGCCATTTCATTCCTTTCAGTTGGTCCATGTACAGTATGTCATCAGTTCCTCAGTTAAGTCGTATCTTGTGTATGGAAACATTCATTGTCATTTCCCGCCTCTCCATTTTACTGATTTGCTCTTGTACTAAAACAGAGACAAGCCCTACCTCCCTAGAATTCCCATATTCACATGGGAGCTCTTCAGCACAGCTCTGCTAATAATTACAAGAGCCTCTGCTTCCAGTTAAGTGTCTTTTGACAAGACATGCAGAGTTGCTGCCCCAAGGAAGAATTCATTTTCTTCAAACTGCTGAGAAAGTTACATAATAAGACCTAAAAACTTGTCTGAAGGTGCAAAGAAGTACATATGTAACACGGAAAAATTTAAAAATACTGATGTCCGAAGTATTTAAAAATTGTCAGCTTTCACTGTTTTTATCCTTTTTTGACTGAAATCATTGAGAATTATGCTATAGTATTAGTTTTCATGATGGCGTAAGCTTTGATGTACTGAGCTCTATACAGCTCTAAACAGTAGAAGAGATTAAAAGCAAAGTTTACAAAACTGCCACGAATAAAAAGCTAAAAGGAAAAGTCAGAAACCCATTACCAGGAAGTCAGCAGATGCATCTTTTAACTTACCAAACAAGCGCTGATGGAAGAGAAATTTCCCAGCTATCAGTCCCGTGAGAATGGCAAGGAGCCACAGAAACACCTTCAAAAATCTCCAGCCTCCTCCTTCAGGGTATTTATTTGTTACAAAGGAGAAACAATTACCAACAACAATAACATTGGCTTCTGTCTGGCTGTGAGATACTGGGTCCTCAGCAAATATTAAGAAGTTAAAGAAGATCACTAAGTAAGCCACAACTAAGCGAGACCACGGGTGCTGGAAGTAGTAGCGGAAGTCTTTATCCATCCTCAGATACTGAAGAACTTGGTTTTGCCTGTATGTAAAGACACAAATGCATAATGTTACATATACCCAAATTCTCAGAGCTTAGGAGAGACTCACACATTACAAGAATCAAATCATTGCTACCTTGTTGTCAGTAATTTTTAACATTTCAGACTGGTGTAAAAACGAAAATTTCAATCTAAAGATATTGTTAGACCCAGGCAGAGAAAACCTGAAATTTCTCCCTATTCCAATGTAAAAACAACAACCAAACATTGTAGCCAGGATTTTCAGGCTCAAATATACTATTGTTTTCATGCCTCCCCCAAAATGAGGCACGAAAAGAATGGATATAAGAACATGGCAGGCTACCTAAAACTCAGCCTGCCTTTCCAGCCACACAAAAAATACAACACAGATTTCACAAAGGTTCGTGCTAAGCCTAAATGGAATCTTTCTCCATGTAGGAGAAGGATGGAAGCAGCTCAGAAGTCCAGGGGTCTTCTACTGGAAGCTTAAATGCATATGACCCAGAAACATCAGAAACGTGTGCTCATACAAAAGAATAACATATTGGAAAATTTTCTAGAATTAATTCCTGAAGTCAGGCAAGCCTGTATAAATCTTTTCATTGACTTCAGGGAGTACACCTATAGCTAAGCATGTTTTCAAAACCATAAAATAAGACACCCTGAAAAAAGACTGTTCTGTATGAATACAAAAACTGTATTTTGAAACCTGTGTACTTACTAAGGACTTCTATAGAAAAATGCATGGTTAACATTATAGTTGTTTGCCATTTGATTTATTTTTTCTTTTATTCACAAACAATTCGTTGTTTCATCCTCCTGGACCACTTTGTATGCACAAAGATACAAGGCCTTTGTGTTGTAGAGCACAAAAATTATTCAAGCGACACAGTGTGTAGGAAGAAAAAAAATATGTCTAGTAATATTGCTTGTTTATTACAGCATGATCCTTGAAGGATACAGTGACAAATTTTTGCAAATGTCATATGCCCTACAGCAAAAATACCAAAACAAACAAACAAAAAACACCCCACAAAAGACCTAAAGCACAGATCACTTACTCATCCCTTCCTGGACTTCTAACTTAGGACTTGCAAACTTAGAATTGGCACGACTTTCAGTGTCTCCCTTTAGATAGTCCCAAAACTATTTAATTCCATAACCAAATTTATATTAGTAAAATTGCAAGAAATTCTGTACCTATTAAATGAGAAGGGTAAAAGAACCTCTCGACAGATTCAGACAACGCATTCAATAAATAACAAAAAGGAATAATGACCCATTATGCATAAATTATAGATGAAAAAGAAAAAAAATACCACATTACCGAGTTAAAAAGTTAGCATGAGGAAGTGTCAGTCCTTCAAAAACTTTATGAAAAAAAAAAAAAAAGTGATTTAAAGTAAGGGTCGTTGCCGAAGAAAATACCACTCAGGGGAGATTAAACTGCCTTTAGATCCATAAGGATGCCCAAAGCTATTTCTTGTTCTCTTTTGGTTCGGTTACCATTAAGAAAAGTTTTGGTATTTCCTTACGTGTATGAACCATCTTAAAGCCCGTATGGGGATGGAGATAAACAACTACATGTCCTGGTATTTTTGACAGCTGCCGGACCCCCGAGAGTTATCAAACACCCAGCTGAAGATGCGGCTTCCTAGGAAGCGTTTTATAGCATCAGAAGGCAATATTAGCAACAGCGGCAGCGACAAATTGCTAAAAAAATCCTGCTCCTACCTACCTCAACGCCAAAAACGCGGGCGCCAAGAGCGCCGCGGACCACACGCCCGTCGCAACCTGTTAAATCGGCCCACGTCCCCCCTGCCCGCGGCGCGGACCCGGGCACCCGCGGCCGCCTCAGCCGGCGGCGGCCGCCACCGCCCGGCCGGGCGCAGGGCCACGGGCCCCCGCAGCCCCGGGCCGCCCGCTGCACTCACCGCGACGGGGGATCCGGCGCCGCGGGCGCGGTGCCGCTGCTGCTGCCGCTGCGGCGGGGCCCGGTGCGGCTCCGGGCGGCGGGCGGCCCCGCTCCGCTGCCCCCCGCGGCCGGCAGGGCCCCCAGCCCCTCGGGCGCTGACAGCGGCGCTGGCTGCCGCGGCGTCCCGCCCCCCGGCCGCCGCGGGGAGGGAGCGGCTGCGGCGGCGGCGGCGGCGGCGGTCGGTGGCTGCGCTCCTCCTCTCGGCTCCGCTCCGCTCCCGGGCGCGGGCGAGCGGCCCCGGCAGTGCCGCAGCCGCGGCGGCAGCGGGCGGCGCCGCTGCGGCAGGGTCCCGACGCCCCCGGCGCCCGTGCCCGTCCGTGCCCGCCCCTCCCCCGGAGCCTGCCCGCAAGGACCCGAAACGTGCGCGGTGTGCCGCGGGGGTCTTTATTCACCCTGGAAAAGGGTGGCCGGGGTGCTACGGGGGCTTATCCAGCCGGCGAGGTGAACGAAACCCGAGCAGCACTCAATTCCCATAGGTCAGACTCCAGTATTATGCAAATTTACAAACACGGGAAACAGGCGGTCAAATCTGGATATTTAATATCCCAAAGCAAAAGGACAGGGCTAGCAATAACAGTGAGATCACTCAGGACGAGCTATGAAAACCCTCGTATTCGGGAGGGAAAGGAGGTCTACACCCAATTTACTTACTTGGGAAGGGGCTATGCAGAGGCTCCAGGGTGCACACACAGTCGGTATGGTCACTGTGTCGGGCTAAATGTCCCTGTGCAGCCTGCCAGAGTTGTTGACATTGCACTTCAGCCGAATTGTCAACCAAAGCCTTTTAAAGTGGGATGTGGTCCCTAGTGTCAGTGTGGTGGTATTGCTGACATCCCAGGAAAACGTTTACAGGATGCTTTTAGCATTGCATTATGACTGGGTTTTAATGCAGTGTGTACTAGTTCTGGTCATTGCTGAAGACAGATAAAACAAACTTGAAGTTGCTAGACACAGCCTCAATATATTGTTGGGAAAAATCAGGTAACTCCACTGGAGCAGGAATCTGAAATTTGGCATCAGACATCTGGCTGCTTCAGGCCCAGGTAGAAAGGAATGTGGCTGAGATCCACTGAGGAATGCGGAAGCCTCTTTAGGAGAGTCATGTTGCAAAAGACCAGCAAAACCAGAACAAGCAGCAGAAGACTTGTGAACCCCTTCTGTACTTCAGGCAATACAGTTTTATGTATTTCTGTAAATAAATGTAACTGCTATTGAAGATGTCTAACATAATCACCAGGTTACCTTCCTCAGTGGAAGAGTCTGACACCCTCAATTTTGTGTAGAAAGATGCAGTATTCAGTATTTCACACGAACACACCCCAAGCTATCTTTACAGTGAAAAGAAAATTCAAATATTCACAGATGAAAAATCATCATGTGCAATGTGAGAGTACAGAAATACAGTGAAAAGCACTGCCTGTTCATGCAACAGTTCTGTGTGTACTGCCACTCTTGCAGAACTCTGTCTCCTTATGTTCAGCTAATGAGAATCCACAGAGAGGGAGGCAGCATGCACTACAAAGAGATCACACTCCTCCATGCACCTACACACCAAAAAATATTCTCTTCAATTTAGATTGAAACCCATACTATACTACGAAGCATCCATGAATATTTCTTTCAGATAATAAATCAGTGAGCAAGTTTTTGAAGTCAAATGAAAATCATCTGCTTTTCTATTAAAATAACCAAAAGAGTAATGCTCCATATATCTCCCCCAAATTTCATGTTGCATTTGCTGTCTTAAGAGGAAGCTAATATATATTTTAGAAGTGTAGTGTTTCACTCATATTTTTAAAAATGGACTGCTCCTATTTTTTCTTTTTAACCAAGCAATCAAGATTTCCTTGATGAAATACATACCTGAATAGCAACAATTAACAAATTATCTCAGTAGACAAGACTAATCAGGCCTGCTCCCTTGAAAGCCAGGGACTGCCTGCAACAGAATATAAACAAACTCCTACCTACAAAACTGTCAGCATATGAAAAAGCCAGAAGTAAAACCAGAAGTGGAAGCTAAAAAGCAGGCTGAATCAGGACAATGAGTCATCTTGAAATGTTAGTTTTGATACTTGTGAAGGAAACTTACCTATCAACACTTCTACTACGAAATACCACTTCTGTAAAGGCAATTTTTTACCTTTTTTACACTTTTTGTAAAGGCTGGTTTTACACCCGGTTTCCAGCAGAGCTGTGAGTATTCAACTAACCATATATTGATACAACTAACTGATATTACAGTATCAATTTTTGTAGTGTCATTTTACACTCAGATACGAGGAATCAGTCTTCAGCACATTAGTCTGTAACTGGAATGTTCTCTTTTTGTCATAAATTATATGAAATCTCACATATTTCAGTTTGTGCCCATTGCCTCTCATCCCTCACTGAACTTCACAAGGAGTCTGTCTTCGTCTTTATTCTTCCTATCAGGCTTCCAGACACATCAGTAAGATCCTCTACCTTGAGCCTCCTCCTCTCAAGGTTAAACAGTCGCAGTTTTCTCATGCTGTCCTCCTCCTTTCATCCGTGGATGCACAAATGCCTCTTCCCTGGCTTGTGTCTCATTAAAAGTACTTAATTCCCTCAAACCTCAAAACCCCATTACTCAGAGATTGTGCTCTTAATGTATTTTTCTTCCATCCTGCTGTTATGGGTTGACCACATCCAGCAGGTAAGCACCCACATAGCTACTAGCTCACTTCCCCCTGCCTCCTTCCCTATGAAACAGGGGGAGAGAAGAGAAGAAAAAGAAAGAAAAAACAGTAGTTCAACATAAAGATGGTTTAATAAGTAAAGATTTAAAAAAAAAATGAGAATTATAAAATGTAATAAGTAAAGATTTTAAAAAAATATGCTAAGTCAAAGACTCACCCAAGCTCAGAAGCAGACCATTAGTCTCTGACAAACAGCTTTGAATACACCCCGTATCTCACCCTTTCCCTCCATCCAGTTTTATTGGTGGCCATGATGTTATGGATTATACAGGGTCAGCTGCCCCAGCTCTGTCCTCTCCCAAATTCATGCCTACTTGCTTGTATGGGAATGTGAGCAGAATGGGAAAGAGAGACAGCCCTGATCCTGTGCAAGCATTATTGGGCAATAGCCCAAACATTGGCATGTTTTTAACACTGTTTTAGTCACAAACACAAAACACAGCACAATTTCACTGCTATGAAGATAGTCAACTTAATTCTGGGCCAAATCCAGTACACTTGTAAAAACATCCTTGGAGCAAAAGACTCCCCACTTTAGAATTTCACACTCATGATTATGATGACCTGTCTCAGCTATACCACTTCAGACTTACTCCGTATCTGCATACCCAACTCATTTCTTACTATCTTCTAAAAGAAGAGAAAGCAACACAATAAAACATGAAACAAATGGGGGAGAAAAAACTGCACAAAAGCTGGCAACAGTTAGTGTAAAACTGAAGAACTAAATAGTTCAAGAACCTAGAAGAAAGAAAAGGGAAAAAGATACATCCTGTGGAAATGAAGTTAATGAAGTTAAGTTAATTAGAGACAATGATATTTCAAACACTAATCCTGCTTTACAACTAGATGTGAAAAAAAATAGATTTATGAAATAGAAAGTGAAACAGCAGAAATGTTTCTACTGCATATTTGGAAAACATAAACAGTACCAGTGTTTTCACATTATGTAATATAAAATACTTTCAATTAAATCAGTAATTTGAAAGAATAGTAAACTCCATGAACTAAAATTAAACATTTATTTTTAAATGGCAGGTTGAAGAGTTATTAGAAAAATAAATGAAAAACATGATAGACAGCAATGTTAATAATTAAGTTTGCTTCCTAACTGCTGAAATGCTGAAGAAAATTCACAGAACTAGAAGAAAGGTAATGCTGTAAGAAGTGAAAGGGAGAAAAACAACCACATATGCATGCACATGTGCACACATATGTTAAGGCAAAAAAAATAAAAAGGAAGTGAAAAAAGCATTCAGATATAGATTTTTAAGAAATATAAGTGATGCTCCAGCTAAAAATATTAGGGGAATCTTGGGATATGAGTGATTAATAGGTACTTTTTGATCTTTGTCAAGCACGTTTTAGATTACTAATAGGAAGGTAGGGATGGTTTCATCACCATTGATCAGTTAAATCACAAAAACAAAATTTTAAGCAGAAGTTAATATATAGATATATCTAACTTTACAATACTGGTGGAACTTGGAAAAAAAAAAGGCAGTAGGAGAACCAGAACTTTACATGACCTTTTACTTATTGTCAAGCAGAACTTCAGTCCCAGAGTCAAATGATATAGGGCTTATCAAAATTGAAGCAGAATCTGTACTAAAAATTTTGAAGATGAAAATCCAATGACAAACCTTACACTTGAATTAAGTACTTACTTCTGTTCATCCAGACCAAGTTTACTCCAAGTAAGCATGATTCTACTTCAGATAATCCATGCTGATTTCAAAAAGACAGGCAATATACACCTAGCCTAGATGAAATCACTAAAGGAGGACTGAATTAAATGAATTACAGCACTCATTAAATGCCTTTTAAGTACATCTGCTGGCCATATGGATGCTTTCAGCAAATATAACAACTACATGCAACTTCTGCACTAGAAAAGAAAGGAACAATCAGATTGCAGCTCCTCTGATAGTTCCATGTACTTAGAGAAAACACAAATTAAGAAAAAGTGGAATCTGAGTTCAGCCTTACACAGATTCTGTTTAAACACACTGTCCAAGTTGGTTGCAATGATAAAGGAAGACTTCAGAAAAATAGAACTAAGCTGGAAGACAAAAGGTAAGAAGAATAGTAAGTGGCAACATGAGGTCCTTCAGAAAAAAAATATGCTCTGATGTTGCTGAACCCTTGATGCACGGACCATTTGGTGGATAAGGACTTTGTAGGATGGTAGCACTCAAAGGGCTGTGGTCAATGGCTCCATGTCCAACCAGAGACCAGTGATGAGGGACCCCTCAGGGGTCAGTAGTGGGACAGGTGATGTTTAACATCTTTGTTGGTGACATGGGATTGAGTGCACCTCAGCAAGTTTGTCAAGGATGCCAAGCTGCATGTTGTGGTTGACACACTGGAGGGAAGGGATGACATCCAGAGGGACCCTATCAGGCTGAAGAGGTGGATGCAAACCTCATGAAAACCTCCATGCAAACCTCATGGAGTTCATCAAGGCCAAGTGCAAGGTCCTGCACCTGGATCAGGGCAATCCCAAACAAAGGTGCAGGCTGGGCAGAGAATGTGTTGAGAGGTGCACTGGAAAGAAACACAGGTGTTGGTGGACAAGAAACTCAACACAATCTGGCTACATGCACTCACAGCCCAGAATGCCAAAAGTGTCCTAGGCTACAAAAAAGTAGCACAAGCAGCAGGGCAAGGGAGGGCATTCCCCTCCTTTACTCCACTATCATGAGACATCACCTGGACTATTGTGTCTTACTCTGGGGTCCCCAACATAAGGACGACATCGACCTGCTGCAGAGAGTACAGAGAAAGGCCAGGAAGACAATCAGAGGGCTGGAACACCTCTACTGTGAAGACAGGTTGAGAGACCTGGAGCTGTTCAGCCTGAAGGTTTATGCAATACTAAAGAAACATTTGATTAAAAATAATGAGGGGAAATTTCTTAACCTCATGAAAAAAACGCAAGACAAAAAATTCCTGTTTCCAACATACTGTGACTCATGATGCAGTGTGACTAAAGTGCAATGAACAACTTTACCATATACAACTACAGTGCAACAATGCATTGCCTCTGTAAAAAAAAAAAAATCTGAAGGCTTTACTGTGTTGTCATATTAATTCATGCATCTTGGTCCCGTTCCTGTTAAAACAAAAGTAGGTGTAGCATGACAAAAAATTTCCATCATGAGAGAAGTACTTTTTGCATCTTGGCAGAAGTATTCTTTTAAGTTCAAGCATAGTATAATAACTCAAACAATTAAATTACTTTATTTTCAAATCTCTGCATACCTGAAATTGGTGTATGCTATCTATTACAATAAAAGGACTCTGATCATACATTGCCATGTACAACTGACCGAAATGGAGAAACAGAAATGCAGCCAGGGCAGGGAATGTTATGAGGCACTGGCTGCTTTGTTGACTGTCTCAAAAGAGGCTGTGGCAAACCAGACACTACACTAATATAAATGAAGAGCAAATCTGACACTGCTAAAGCAGACCCTTTCAGGTGGCCTGCTCAAAGCATGACTGGTCCAAGCAGTGGATTGAATGCAGGACTGAATACATACAAATGACCTATGCTTGCTAACAACTTCAATATGACTCTCCATATGGTAGTACTTGGTGAATCAGAACTATAATCTCACTGAAAATAATTGTGTATCAATACTAAATATGAGAAAGCTAATCATAGTCTGAAGAAAATTAATATGGGAATCATATATACACTAGTACATCAAGAGAGTTGAGGTTTTGCTGTCCAATTTTTAGTTTTGAAGAAGTGATGAGAAGACCAGGTTTTGTGACCTTTCTTTAAAGCTTTTTCTTGTCCTTTATAGGGATATGCAGTATCTATTATGCAAATAGACAGTTTTCAATGTCCAAAGAACTGCCTGTGGTAAATGCCTGTTATTTTTTATCTCATATTAATGCACTGTGAAAAAGCATAGTTATGCAAAAAAAAAAAAATCAATGATAAATGTAATAATTTATTTAGCTGCTGGAAATCTATTGAAAATGGACATGCAGTTTGAATAATTGCCTGAGAGAACAAGTAAGAATGTACAGTGCAGAAAAAATATCCTTTGTATTTTCATCAAATTTCCTTCCATTTCTAAGAGCACTAAGTGCACTGTAGAATCTTTTGGAACTAAAATTAAGCACTGGAGTCCTTCAGCTTATGCTGAGACATAGCATACATCTGAGTTTGTGTGTGCCTATGAGGGTCTTATTACACTGGGAATTAAGTGCAAGGAGCTGAGCACTAAAAAATAGTCTTAAGTGCTAGAAGGCAACAGTGCAACTACTTCAGGTTTCACTGCAATTCTTTCTCCTACCCTTCCACATTTCTGCCTATTTAAACAGTAAACACTGCACAGTAAGGATCTTAGTAGAGTTTTATTCTCTAACATCTCGGAAATGACCTGCCACATCTCAGAAATGCTTTCCACAAACAATTAGTAATAATAATCTCTAACTGGCCTCATGGAACCCTTTTGGGATAAAACTTCACATGTTTTCTTGCTACTATTTCTATATAGTAATACATGGGTAGAAACCGGGTGTCTCTTCTTCACAACTCGGATGAAAAGCCTGTCTGAATGAATTCTTCTCCTGCATTTAGGACCCCACAAGTAAGAGGAATCCTTTGTCCTAGGTCTTCCCATTCTTTCATTTCAGCTTAGACATCCTTCAGAAGGTCTTATCTGTCCTCATGATGCCTATGTAAAAAAGTGGAATTATCTAACAACAGTTTGAACCTTTTCTTAGTTTCTTTGGAAATTTGGATAAAACCATAAAGCACCAATAAGAAGTATACAAGGAGCCATTGGAAGGGACCTGATAGTTAGTGGATAAGGAATTGGCTGTATAGTTGGATCCAGACAGCAGTGGTCAACATCTCAAGGCCAGGGTGGAGATCAGTAATGAGTGGTGTCCCTCAAGAGTCTGTATTAGGACCCATACACCTCACTTCCGAGTCAGTGACCTAGACAATGGGATTGAGTGCACCCTAAGCAAGTTTGCAGACAACAAACTGAGTGGTGCAGTTGGCTTGCCTGAGGGATGGGATGCCATCCACAGGGACTGGACAAGCTCAAGAAATGAGTACATGTGAAACTCGTGAGGTCCAAGAAGGTCAAGTGAAAAGTCCTGCATCTGGGTTGGGGCAATCTCTGGAATCAATGGGCAATCTGGGGGATTACTGGATTGAGTCCTACTGAGAAGGACTTGGGGGTACTGGTGGATGGAAAAAAAATAGTAATGAGCCAGCTATGTCTGCTTGCAGCCCAGAAAACAAACTGTACTCTGGGCTACATAAAAAGAAGGGTGGCCAGCAGGCTGAGGGAGGTGATTTTACACCTCTGCTCATGGGGAGAGTAGCTCTGGTGAGATTCCACCTGAAGCACTGCATCCATCTCTGGAGTCCTTTACACAGGAAAGACATGGAGCTGTTGAAGAGAGTCCAGAGAAGGGCCAAAATAAAAATATAAAAATAATCAGAGGGATAGAATACCTTTCTTATGACAAAAGGCTGAGAGAGTTGAGGTTGTGGAGAGTGGGTTTGTTTGGGTTCTCCTTGCAGTTTTTCAGTAGTGAGAAGGTGTTTATAAGAAAGATAGGGACATTTTTAGGCCTGTAGTGAAAGAAAAAGGGATAGTGGTGTTAAACTAAAAGAGAATAGGTTCAGACTAGGTATAAGGAACACATTCTCTAGAGTGAGGGTGGTAAAACACTGGAAAAAGTTATCCAGAGAGGCAGTAGATGCCCCACTCCTGGTAACATTCAAGGTCAGATGTCAGATTATCTCTTTTTTCTGACCCAGAGACAGGGCTCTTGAGAGCTGTTTTCAAGACTTTTATTCCATTTTCAGTGTCATGTGAAGAATGAGATAGTACAGATGTTACAATTCATGCCATCAAAGTCAGAAGCCAAACTATTTCCTAATTACAACATATTATAAGTGTTTTTTGGCCTATCAGCCTTTGCCACACAATGCTGCTAATGCCTTAAAACCAAACATCTAAAATTACCCCCCGTGGGTCCTACTATAACACATCTTTCATAGTTCTATTTCTCCAAAGTATCTAGTCTATTTGCAAGGCCATCATTTGAAACCTGTTTCTAGTTCCATTTCACTCTCAACAATGTCTGTCTTATTCCATGGCTTTTCTAAGTCAGCATATTTTATCTCAGAGTTTGCATAGAGATGCATACTATGTGTGCCTTCTGTCAGACTTTGAGGATTCTCTACGAATCCATTTCCCACAGTTACGTTGGATGGGTCTCTGAGCAACCTGATATAGTTGAGGATGTCTCTGCTCATTGCAGGATGTTGGACTAGATACCCTTAAGGGTCCCTGCCAACCCAAAATATTCTATGATTCTATGATCTGTTACATCACAGCCATACATACCATGGATAAACAGGCAGGAATCTGGAAGCTCAGAAAGGCTAGGCAAAATGTCAAAGAAAATATAAGGTAAATGACCAAAATTTTGAAATATTGATACTCCTAGGCTACAAAGTAAAAGCTCTCAGCAAGGCCCAGAGACTCTGCAACACTCTGATTAAGAAAGGAAGTGACTTGGGACTTTGTCTTCAGCATCAAGAGCAAACAATACCTTGGCCAGATCTGCGTTTGCTTCCTCTGGAATTAGTTTGTACTAACTGTACCTTGTCAAGAGAGGAACTGCCATCCCTATAGTAATGGAAAACAAGATAAATGATTGGACAAATCAGCACAGTGCTGATGATTGAGCTGATACTATTTTACAATGACGCAATGCACTCATCTAAAGTAAATATTAAAAGAAAGTGGAAATGAGCACAAAAGGAATCCTGCCCAGGATCTCTTTTGGAGTCTACCAGGAAAATTACTGGATCCATGCTAGTTCTGCACCAGTTTATCATCCTAGATCATCTGCTACTAAAATAATTTCACAAACTTCCTACTAAAAGATCCTGTTTGTACCAAAGTCAGTGAGAGAATTCCTAATTGTTTCGGTAGGGTTATTATATCCTCTGTGTAATGTTAGGAAAAACAGAAGCATAATCTCCAATTTTTGTAATATGCATTTTCACCTAATCATGGTATATGCCTTGGCGTTATTTTTAAAATATTTGTAATAACAGGAACATTTGAGTGGGGAAATCTTTGAAAAAATTACTACTTTCCAGAGTACTCAAAGCTACCTACCAGTTCATTAGATTACTCAGACTTCAAATATTGCTCTATGTTTCGACATGACTACTGGCCAGACAAGCCACCCCTGCAGGAGGTAATTAACAATCTTGGCAGATAAGATCTACTCTAAATCTAGACTGTATTGTGTTTGGTGGCTCTTTGCCAGGACTCACTAGCTTTCTAAAAGGGGTCCTTCTCCAGTCACCATGTGCTGGACTGTCAGTATGATCATCCAAATGGAACTGAAACAGTCACAGCATATTTTCTTTGTCATGGAGAAAGAGCTAGCAAATCAAATGGAGTGGAAAGTAGAGTAGTCCTAACTGACATGAAAACATACAAAGAAAGGCTGCTGTAAGACATACCCAAAATAAATGGATACTTGAAAATTTTTTATTCTACCTTGAGTTACAGATAAAAGTTTTACATGAATGCAAATAGCACCTCATGTTTGCCTTAGAGTTTTTCCAATACAACATCTCCATTTTTAATAGGAGTGTTATTTAAGTGAAGTTTCTATTTGGTGGCAGGAAGACTGACTTCACTCCCGTTGAATGAAAATAGTAATATGGCTTACTGCTTTGTTATACCATCTTTGATCAGAGCTACAGCAACATTATACACCTTGCTACAAATAATTAGTGCATCTCTAGCCCCTAGCTCTCCTGGCCTACATTATGTCCTTCTCGGATTTTCTAGATTTCAGTCAAATTTAAAAGCCTGGCATTTATGGTCAGGCATATGATGGTGTGGGAAGAAGGCAAAAATTCACTAGCTTGGTCCTGATAGCTTAAACTTTGTGACTTATGAATCTCTTCCAAAGGTCTGAGAGACCTACCCTGGTCTTTAGCAAAGGTTTTTTTTTCCCTATTTCTGATCCAAGAATCACTTTGAACATCATGTAAGAAGATTCCTAAAAATCTGTCATGCTTTACACATTAGGAAACTTCTTGGAACATGTCATAAATAATTAACAAGCAAACATAGGTTTTAAGTAACAACAACAAAAAAATCTATTGGAGAAAAAAGGTGAATAGAGGCACCAGTCTTACTGTTTAGTGCACTTCAGAAATGCATTCAAGTAACACCCTATGGAGATAGAACAGAAAAACTGAAGAGTGGCAAAAAGGATGATTGGATCACAAGTCATTTTGTAAAGTGATTTTGCAGTGGTATTTATCCATTAGTTAATCACTGCTACTAGGGCAAGTATATGAAAGAGCTAACAACATTAGAGAAATTTCAGAACTTAAAAACAACTGAGAGCAGGAAACAATTTGATCATGATACTGTCCATTATTCTGTGCATAGAGAATGCAGATATGCCATGTCTATTGTCTATGTACAGATTTACCAGATCAACATAAGGACTAGAAATGGACACAGATATTAAAAAAAAACCAAAACCAAGAAAACAAACAAAAAAAACCCAAAACCCAACAACAACAAAAAACAACCCACCCAAAAACAAAACCAAAAAACCCCTACAACCCCCGCCTCCAAACCAAATAGAAAACCACAAACACCACCCCCAGAAAAAAAACAAAACAAAACAAAAACCAAACCAAAACAAAAAACCAAAACAAAAACAAAAACCCCAAAAAAACCCAACAACAACAACAACAAAAAACCAAAAAAAAAAAAAAAAAAACCAAGAATGAAATCAACTCTTTAATAGTTTAATAGTCTGGAAGTACTTACCAGAAGATAGAAAGGTAAGAAAGATGGAAAGTCCCACCAATTGTGCTTTTTTCAGTTTACTTCACAGGACATTTTCACCTTATTATCAAAACATGACAAAATTCAATTGTCTACAACCTTTAGGATAGCAAAAGTTTTTGCTGCAATTCTCTTTTCATTTATGGCAGTCGCTGGGAAAACCTCAATAACCCAATCTTGGCTATTTACTATACTGCAATTCAATTTAAAATAGTTGTCTACCTAGCATATTCCTGGCCACCCACAGAAATTGCCTACTGTGTCAGCTGTTTAGGGAGCCAGAAAGAAAAGCCCCTCAGATTAGGGATATTAAGAGAAGGGAGCTAGATGGTTTATTTGCTCATTTACAAAAAATGAACAGAAATGCCTCAGAGCATAAAGAGATGAAGACCTATATTCTTACTGCTATAAAGACTCACTGATGAACATCAACTGAGGGCTGTCCATACTGTATTGAAAACCACTTGCTGCAATGGCAAGAGAGCAATGAGTTCTCATAGCAAAAATTCCTAACAGCAGACTATCTATAAGCTCCGTTCATTGTGAAGAAATACCTTTTTGTTTGGCATGCTCAAAAATCAATGTCTACTTGCTAGGAACACCTTTCACATTATTCTCAAAGTTAAAAGCAAATCTGACTCTAGGAGTGATGTGATTTCTAATTTCTTTGTTTAGCTACCTATGAGTGTGTTGGAAGGGAGATAAGTAGAAGCAGAGTTGAAGAAATGAAGATTTCATGTATTTCTGAAGGAAGAAGTTGATACTGCATTTTTACTCTGTAGAGAAGAAATTTCATTCTGCTGATGGATTCTCTCATACTTTAATTACCTTAAAATATGGTTAGTCTTGAAGACCATGCTGATGGGGGAAAAGCATAATCTAAACTGAAGTTTTGAAGAGCGTCAGGATAGACATCTACAGGCAATGAAAGTCTGCAGCAAGAAATAGAAATTATAATATTGCCCAATAAAAATAAAAGGGTTTACACTTCTATTGTTGGAAATGTGTTCAATGTTTTAAGTGTCACTTTAAGATAGATACAAAATGCAGTAATAGAAACTGTATGTAAAAAACTACATGCATTTCCACTGTGAGGTGGACAATTATAATCAAACCTGGGACAGCCTTCCCAACAACATCACAACAGGAGAAAATGATTGCACACCATTACACTGCTATGAACAGAGTGAACTGATGATTACACAGAGCTTATAACCTCAATATTTAATTAACTAGCATAAGTATTTGAATAGAAGATTGTTAAATCAATGAAGAAGTAAATTTATAGGAAAAGGTATTAAGGACAGTGAAAACAAGACCTAAAAATCTCACAAAAAAATGCTGCACCAAAATCTATTAGAAATATTTCCTTTTAAAAAATGTCATTTATTATTCAGTTAAAGAAATCTTATTATAATGTGGGAAACTGCAATATGCTGTCTCTACCTAAACTGTCACAGCCTTAATTAGATACAAAATCTACTGTAAAAAAAAACAATTCAAATACAAGGAAGAAATTATTACCAATAAAAAGAAGAAAAGTTACAACATATAAACAACCCTATTTTTGTACAGGCACTCTTTATGATTTGGACAGGAGTTTAATGATTTAAAGCAGTTTAGTAAGAATCTGGAGAACACTAAAATTCAGAACTTTAGAATCTTTTTAAGATATAAAATCTCTCCTTGCTTGTGTTAGTTTCCATGCAACATCTCTTAGTGGTCACATGTCAATCACTGTAGTATAGGAAAATACACGTGATACTGAGATTTTAAAGAAAATACGTTTGACTTTCAGTTTGTCTTTTTGCCAAAAAGGTGCTACAAGATGCCAATGTGGACTGGTCTCGTTTCATATAAAACTGATGCTAAGATTGAATTCCTGCACTTTAGAGCCCTCAGATTGATGGAAGTCATAGTGATATGACCTCAGAGAGGCAAATAAGATGATCTGAATATAGTGATATGTCCAGTCTAGGCATGAATTTCCATTGAAAAAAAGAGTTCCACACTCTTAACCACATCCTTGCTACCACATTGTGACAATAGTAGTGGTGCTGAGGACACATGACTAACTGGAGCAAGGAACTGGCCAGTATTTTCAGGACATCTGTCAATCAGGGGAAACTTCCTTTTCCCTCATAAATTTTCAGGCAACTCCATCTTTTACAAGTACTAACACCAAGACTGGGAAAACACAAGAATTTAGAACCTGTGACAAGCTTGGGAACAAATAATTTAAATTAATTGTGATAGAACCACATCTTTGGTTGCCACTTTGGTTGGATCTCTGGTACACTTTTCCTCTTGAAAAAGCTCTTCTCCAAGAGTTTCTTTTTTAATATAATCCTGGAGCCTTACAATAGAGGAACAAGAGCTCATTACTGAGTACATGGTAGGTGCTACCTGCCTCTTATTTCCTGGTTTCACATGAACCCTTCTCCTTGTTTCTTTAAGCCTCCTTGCTAGAAGAAAGAAAAATTACAGCCTCTCTGTTTGCTCAGTTGCTCTAAGTCCCAGCTCATTAGCTGATGACGTGTCTCCACAGTGACTTTGGATCTGCTGGACTAGCATTACACAGCACAGTTCACGTAACAGTTACAGTGCTGTTTCACATTTCCCAAATAGGACACTAAATCCCACATGTTCTTTAAACTGGGGATCTGAGAAAGAGCAGGCACTCACATTTATCAACACAGCTGACTTCAAAAATTCCTGAGCTGCAGCACGCTGGAGGATGGGAAGGTGAACCAGGGAAGGATTACCATGCTCTTCAATGCTCTCACCATGCACCTTAACTCTTCGATTCCTGCCTGGTCCATTGCGGTGGATATTTGATATGCCCTCTTACAGCACTTCTTGTGTTCTCTAACTGAATAGCACCCCATAAAACCTGCTAACTCCTAGGAACCTGAAGGAATCATCAGCACCACTGCCTACAGCATGCACATTTTGTCTGTGGAGTCCTAATCTAGATCACAGCACAGATTAAAAATACTGACTACTTGACAAGCGTTTTTAAAAGAAGCTATAGTACAAATCTTTTTGTTTTTAAGAGGATGATGCTTCTCAACCCATAGACAGATGAGACTGAAAAAGAGCAAACAAAAGCAAATCGATTTCCAGAGCATGCTTAAATTCATGATGCAGGACTCTTCTTCACTGGAAACTTTGAAAGAAAAAGCTGATGGAAAATTTACCAACAGTTTGAAAGGGCATAAAGAAGCCTTTGGCCATGCGGATAGGGCCCTGAGAAGCAGATGCACCCTTTCTATGCCTGGATCCATGCCCTGCCCAGGCACACGAGTGGCTCAATCACCAGATCAGCACTGAAAGAGAAGAAATCTTCACTGTTTCAGTTGATGTCGTGCCGCCACGTACCAAATACTGCAAAATTAACAGAGAAAGACTGCCCTGTCAGGCGCAAGGGCCTGAACCGAGCGAGCCCTGGGTCTGGGCTCTATTCCCTAACTTGTGGGGTCTTTGTCAGGGACTGTTTAACCCAAAATTTACTGTATATATATGCAGCCTGCTGTCGAACACACCTGATAGCTCCTTCTGTGCTGCCCCAAGCCAGAGCCACAGGTCTCCACCACGGGCTTCTACAGACCAACTAAAGTCACCTCAGGTATTTTTCAGTATTTCGGTGAACAAGCAACCCGGTCCGCGGGGCTCACGTCCCTTCCAGCCAGGCAGGACTGACCGCAGGCTTTGCGCCGGCGATGCCCGCGCTGCTGGGACAGCAGGTGAAGGGGGCGACAGAGCGGAGAGGGGGAGCAAAGGGAACGGCAGAGAGCCGCGCCCCGTCCCCGTTCAGGAGCACCGGGAGGAGGTGCAGGGAGGCGGTGCCGGGCGGGCGGTGCCGGGCGGGGCGGTGCCGGGCGGGGCGGGGCCGGGCGGGGCGGGGCCGGGCGGGGCGGGGCCGGGCGGGGCGGTGGCAGGGAGGCGGTGCCGGGCGGGGCGGTGCCGGGCGGGGCAGTGGCAGGGAGGCGGTGCCGGGCGGGGCGGTGCCGGGCGGGGCGGTGCCGGGCGGGCGGTGCCGGGCGGGGCGGTGGCACGGAGGCGGTGCCGGGCGGGGCGGTGGCAGGGAGGGCGGTGCCGGGCGGGGCGGTGCCGGGCGGTGCCGGGCGGGGCGGTGCCGGGCGGGGCGGTGCCGGGCGGGCGGTGCCGGGCGGGGCGGTGCCGGGCAGGGCGGTGCCGGGCGGGGCGGTGCCGGGCGGGGCGGTGCCGGGCGGGGCAGTGGCAGGGAGGCGGTGCCGGGCGGGCGGTGCCGGGCGGGGCGGTGCCGGGCGGGGCGGTGCCGGGCGGGCGGTGCCGGGCGGGGCGGTGCCGGGCGGTGCCGGGCGGGGCGGTGGCAGGGAGGCGGTGCCGGGCGGGCGGTGCCGGGCGGTGCCGGGCGGGGCGGTGGCACGGAGGCGGTGCCGGGCGGGCGGTGCCGGGCGGGCGGTGCCGGGCGGGGCGGTGGCACGGAGGCGGTGCCGGGCGGGGCGGTGCCGGGCGGGGCGGTGCCGGGCGGGGCGGTGCCGGGCGGGGCGGTGGCACGGAGGCGGTGCCGGGCGGGGCGGTGCCGGGCGGGCGGTGCCGGGCGGGGCGGCCGCTGCCCTCAGCCCCCGGGCCGGAAGGCGCCGCGCTCGCTCCCGGCCGCTGAGTGGCGGCGCGGCGTCACGTGCGCGCGGCCGGGCCGGGCCGCGGGGCGGGCGGGGAGAGGCGGCGGCGGTGCCCGGGCGCGGTGCGACATGTCCCACCAGACCGGCATCCAAGGTACCCGCGGGGCTGCCCAGCACCTCCGCTGCGCTGCGCGGTGCTCCTCATGCCGGCAGGCCGGTCCCCGCTGTGGCCGTGGCGGCCGGGCGGGAGGCGGGCGGAGCGCCTTTCCCCGCGGGTCGGGGAACGGGGGCAGACGGGCGCGGCGGGCGCTGTGCGGGCCGTTCCCGGCGGGATTTTTCCCACTACTGCGCTCTTTGTTTGCTGTCGGAGGAGCCCGTCCTTTGCGCCGCGGGCTGGCGAGGGGACGAGCGAGCGGGGAAACTGCTGCTGATTTTGTCCCCGGCGGCCACGGCTTCTCCGCGTCGAACCCATAACTCCGTTCCCTGACAGGCGCAGCCTGCGGGGTTTATCGGCCCAGCAAACCGAGCCTGTCCGCCCCGGAGAGGCAGGGAGTCCGCCCGTGGAAAGTGTTCAGTGCAGAGCCCCGTGAATGGTGGGCAGGGCCCGCCGGGGCTCAGGTAACTCCCCCAGTGCAGGTTTTCCTGCGGCCGCGGGGTGAGCGTCGGGCCGGGGGCTGTCGGCTCTCGGGGTCGGCGTAGCGAGTTTGGGATGGGTTGGATAGCACGGGGAATGCCGAGGGTCGCTGCCGGGTCCCTTGGAGCGAGAGCCCGCGGAGAACCAGGAGCCCTGGCGTAGAAGAGTCCACTATTAAAGCCTATCGCTGGAGGCCACAAAGGAGAAAAGTATGTGGGAACCTTTTTTCTGTGTTTCCAGGCCTTGGAGGGTGCGCGTAGCAATTGGAAGGAGACAGTGCATTGTTTCGCAGTATTAGCGGGTTCCTCTGAATCACAGAATTGCTAAGCAGGGATTATATAGCAGGATTATGGAGGGGTCGGGTTTTACTGCAATCTGTGTGCTCGGTGACTAATACCATGTACTTTGCCTGCACTCCGATATTTATTGTTGAAGGTGACTTTTGTCCCAGCCACGGCAGCCCTTAGCTGCTCTTCTATGCCCTTTTTTGTCCATTGGCTGCATTGCTCTCTTCTTTTCCTTCCTTTGCATGCCAGTCTTTGGTCTTTTTTGCAGCTCCTTGTTTTAAGTTCTTCAACTGTTCTCAGGCTGGAGGTGCACCTGAATAGCTTTTGTTTCCAGTCTGCGGAAACCTGTTAGTTAGTAACTCGTAATCCCTTGTTCTCCGGGCGATGATGGCAGGGAGGAGTGGAAGAATAATACTCTGTTGCTTATTGTAAGCGAAAGAGTGGCTGAGTCTCTTCTGCAGCTCTGCTTCGTGTGTGAGACTCATTTGTCCTCTGAGGAGGGCTGTAGAGAATTCGGCAGCTTTCCTTCGGGAGCCTGCCTCAGCAGGCACTAATCAGGAGTCCTGTTTGCAGCAAAGCATCAGCCTCTGCAATTTGGAAGAGGAATAGCTCTACTTGTGCCATTGCTGGCTTTACTACAAACAGGCTACTGTCACTCATAAACAATTACAAGATTTGGCAGCATGGGCTGCTTTTTTTCTGGAAACAGAAATGAAGTCATGAGCACAGTGATATGTACCAGGCAGTTGCTAAAAGGACTGGACTTTTTAAACAGGCCAGTGCAGATAAATACTGTAGGAAGAGGCAGAATGCAGTAACTGGCGGGGCGGGGGGAGGGTGGGGGGTGGGGAATATAATTGAATGGATCCACAGTCTTCTAAATAATTTAATAATTATATTCCCTGAAAAATATTTGTGAAATAAGCATGGATTTTTATTTTGTAGCCCTCTGCTATGCAGAAAGTTTAAACAGAAAATAATATCACTGTTGTGAATTTAAAGTCCTTCATGATGAAAAAACCCATAGATACTTGATAGTGAGCTTGTTTCACAAGTGTCTCAAAATATTTTTCAGGAAACTGTCACAGTTCTGGAATTGGTGTAGAGACTGCTGTGTTCTGCTCTTGTTTTGGTGTGTAGTGTTGAAGTGAGAGAAAAAGGAACAAAAGGATAATAGACAAGAAGAGGGCAAAGAATGTTCTAGGGGAACAAAAAGTCTAGAAAATGGCGGAGTGTTTGGTTGTTTAATGGAATGGTGAAGACTAGCAGAGATTATTAGAAAAGTTTGCAGGAAATTGCTGTGAGGGTCTGCACTGCTTAGTGGAAAGATGACAACTAGGATTGAACTGGTGACCCACTGCAGTTCAGTTTGTTTAACATTTTCTTTTAACATGCCTTTTTGGACTCTCAGGATGGGCTTGGCACCACTTGGACCAACATAAATGTAAAATGTTTTGAGTATGGGCAGTAATGTTGCTGGATACCATCTGTTCACTTGGCCTCAACCTGACTATAATCCATTTTATTTGTTTCCTGGTTTGATGTTTGTTTTGCTGGTGCCATGCTCTGTCCTGTGGGATTACTTAAAGGACTAGCTTGCAATAAATGTTTTTCAGTAAATCCTTACAACCCTCTGTCTCTGGTATAATTAAACTGATTTGCACTCAGATTATTTAGCAGAGCAGTTGAGATAGGAATGGTCTTCACGTGAGTCAAGAACAGTTTTTCAGTGTGTTTAGGGGAGTGAGTCTGTCATGTTGGTGGTATAGTGTCAGTGTCATTTGCAAACATGTAAAAATATTTTAGTTACTTTATAAATTCACTATAAAGCTATCCTGTTACAATAGGTTGGGGCTTGAACAATGTCGTCAACCATAGAAGGAGATAAGGCAGTGTGAAATATGAGCAATGAGTGGCAGCTCTCACTGGTACTCCACAGAGAGGTGATCTCAGGAAAGACCGTCACTTTTGCCAGACAAGCTCTAACATTTTCCTGGCAGGCGTAAAAAGTTTCTGTCTGAAAGTTTGCACTAAGCCTGCAGACCAGGTGAAGCTGTTGTAATTTGAGATGCGTCATTTTTTTATTGTGTTGCTGTGTTAACTCTGAAACATGAGATTGATGGTATGATGTCACCTTTAATTTTCACAATGTTGAAAATCATTTGGTATGCTAGAGAACAGGGCTGTTTTGTAATGGTGCCCTTCATCTTTGTGTGGCAGGCTGATGGTTGGAACAGTGTGCAGCACAGCAGCAGCATCACTCCTGAGTTCATTTTGCTGTCCAACTTTGTAGCAAAGGACCAGTTGTGCATTTTTCCAGTGTTGTTCTTACTCTCATGAATATTCTTTGTCCTAGGGAAGTGAAATGTGTTAATTTGATTACTTTTATTTTCTCTTTTTCAGCTAGTGGAAGTGTTAAAGACATCTTTGTTGGAGCCAGAAATGGACAATACAGGCTTTTAAAAATAATAATTGACAATGGTTAGTCAAATTTTATTCTTTTCTTCTGGTTCTTTTAGGTATTTCCTAGTTGTTTTAATGACTTACTTGTACAATTGTTTAAAAAACAGAACGCTACCAAACTTAATGTTACTAATGTTTTTCATATACAGAAGAGAAAATTTAAATTTTGGCAATCCTAAGCTTTTTACTACAATATTACTGTATTTTTGCATTTGAATTTTTCTCCCAAATATAATTTCATATTTTACCAAGGAAATGTATTTTGTATGGATAGTATAAATAAGCTTATCTCTTACTAAAGAAAGAGTAGAGGGAATGAAAATTTCTACACCTATGTAGCATTTCAACTGGTTACTTTCACTAGACAGAGAGCTAATCTTAGACAACAACCAGTTCCCTTAGATGTAGAACTGTAAATTTCATCTGCCTTTTTAACAAGGATATATCAGTATAAAAGTGTTACATATAGAAAGTCCTGCTAAAGCAGGTGTTCAAATAGTAATCTGGCTACACAGAAAATATCTTTATAAATCTGTAACTTTATTCAAATTTTCAAAGTTCCAACTGTTTCTTAAGTCACAGAATATATGTATAAATAGAAAATTGCATCATGTCAATCAGATCTTGAGTTTGATTTTTTAACTTCTTGGCAAGGGAAAAAAGCTGCAAACATTGAAAGATAGACTATATAATTGCTTTTATTTTCTTTAATAGCAATGTTGGTTGGTTGGTTTTATAAGATATTTCTTAGTTTAGTCCATCTTTTCAAGTATGTCAATTGTCCACTTTGAAGCCATTTGTTCTAGACTTCATTCATATACAGTACACTAAAAATCTGTTAGCTGGAGAAAGTTACACATGCATACATGCACAGATGCACTTTTATTGTTAGGTAAATAACCTACTGTTTCCTTCTTTGTGTTTGCTTTTCTTAGGAAGTCTTCTGATATTTTAGTATAGCTTTCTTTAAGGCAGTGTGGATAGAAAGATTACAGGCAGAACTTTGTGGTAGTCTTGGTAGGACAAGGTAAATACTGAGAACCATTGTTTTGGGTTTTTTTTCCCATTAAGCAAGGCAAAACAATATGCTTTTGTGTGTATGCTACTTTTAATATGAAGTGAAGCCTAGAAATAAGATACAAATTGAATACTTTCCCTATTTTTTTATTTCTTATTTTTTCTTTTTTTTTTTTGGTGTGCGTATACACACGCATATATATAAACATATACTTATATGCATTTCATGTCTGCAAGAAGCAGAATTGAGTCTTCGATAGTATTTCCTGCAGCTCAAAAAGAAACCTGGAATGTATTGCTAATCTAAGTTAAGAAGAGAAGAAGAGATTTGCTGCTGGGCATGAAGTTCCTTTGGCTGTATCTTAAATCCAAGTGGCCATAAATCCAGCTAGAGTTCAGAATTGGCCAGTACATTCTGAATACTCTTGGTTTAGGTCTACAACTTCAGGTGTGCAACTTCAGGTACTTTGAATCTAATTCTAAGAAGGGCCAAACACTTGCCCTGAGCTGTTTGTGTTCTATGAGTTACTGTGGTGGAATTCTTTGCTTGAAGTTTGCTGTAGAGGCATTTGTGTGCTGTTGTACTTTTTTCTGAAGTTTTATAAGTTAAGCCGTAGACTCTCGAAAGGTGATTTGTATACTAGTTACTATGATGGTCTTTGAACTGTTGCAGGACCCCATTTAAACAAGGTATTTCTATTCCACTTGTGCAGGCTAGTATTTCTTGGGAAACTGAGATATGTTTTGTAAGAATTTATACTAATCTTTCCTTTGAAAACTGAGATGTGATGTATAAATAAGAGAAAAATCTTGTTGCTACAGCTGTTTACATAATTAAATACCACTGAAGTATTCTATATGGACTTAAGCCAATTAGACATAATAAACAACTTCAGTCATTTAAAAGAGACCATGGCTATGAAGCTACATTAGAAAGAGGTTTATCTGCTTACATAGTCAAGTTAGGGATTAGTGCAAGCATATTCATTCCAAACTGTTTTCACTGTGCAACTGGGTTATCGACTCCTTACAATGAGTACAAACACTAATATGTTATAGCAAGAGCATCAGTAATTATAATTCTAAAATTTGAATGTTTACTCTTATCCTATTTATACCTAAGTATTCCAAATTAAAAAATAAATTAACTGTGAGAAGTCAGTTCTTATTTCCCTTCCGTGTATGTTATGCTAAAAAAACTAGCACGTTACTTCTCACTAGCATGTTACTTCTCAACTATCAGTATTTTGTTTAAAGTAAATTAGAGTTTGAACATACACAGCTTTTGTAGGAATTCACTCACTTTTACACTTACTGGTCATGTCATCCATTCTTTTGGGCATAATTATGAATGATTAAGTGTCCAGTTAATTTCTTATTTAATTATTCATTTTAACAGACTGTGACTATATTGTTGCTAACCTGTAGCTTTGGTTGTTGGTTTTAGAGCAGCTTGTTGTGGGATCCTCTAAACGGCCAGTTGGATCATGGGAAAAGGATTATGATTCCTTTGTCCTTCCCCTTCTTGAAGACAAGCAACCATGTTATATATTATACAGATTAGATTCTCAGAATGCTCAAGGATATGAATGGATCTTCATTGCATGGTCACCTGATCACTCTCCTGTAAGTAATAGTCATCAGAGGCTTCATGTTAACAATTTTTCAATGGTACCATTTGATCTGAATCCAAGATATTAAGGAAAAGGATTTGAGGAATGAAGTATTCCCCAACCTCCCCCTACATTCCCAGAAGAAAACTAGGAAAATGTTTCTTTAAGATGATTAAAGGGCATATCAGTAGGTCCAAATGGAGTACAGCTGAGCCAATGTATTTTTAGTCTGACTGGCAGACACAAAACTGTTTTTTTTGCTGTTTGTCTGTCTTACTGTCAGTACTTGAGAGAAATTTATGGAAGGATATAGGACAAAAATCTTAATGGGTGCTCAATAGAGAAGGATTACAGTGTGAGCTCAAGCTGTTTATTCTGTTTAGCTTGCTGGCTGCCCAGCTGGCACTTGTTGATATGTGGTGTGCCACAGAATACACTGCTTTTTAGTGGTTTGAGAGCATGGGAGAGGACTGAGATTAGAATTAAGGATTTCTAGGAGAAACTAGGATACAGATTCTGGGAATGTGAGATAAGGGAAGGCAGAAAGCAAAGCTGTTCCAATATTCCTACTGCTTTCACTAGCAATTAGGAAATAGGAAGATACCAAAAATTGATGTATGTAGAGACAATTATATGGAAAATTTGAAGTATTGTGGGGAGGATAACATGAAATAAAGTGAGAAGGTGAGGCTGCTGAGACAGGAGTAAGTGACTATGTTAGACACAAGTTAATAGGGACCAAACATAATTTTTCCTCTCTGTAGTTGAACCATAATTAGCTGGAGTCACTATCAAATCAAAATAATGAGTTATTTCTAGTCTGCTCTTTTGCTGTCTGTTGTATCCGTTAGTACACAGACCAGGTGACAAAAGAGTCAAACAGTTGTGGGGTTTTTTTCCCCATTTAAAATTAGTAAAGATTATTTTGACTTTTTCCTTATTAAAAAAAAAAAAAAAAAAAAAAAGCTCATACTCCAGTTAAGGCTACAATTCAGTTTTGAAGTTACTTTGAAATAATACATAGTATCATGACCTTGTGAGTTTAATAGTGTAAGTATCCTGATTCAGAGCTCTACAAATTTGTAGTCCAGTCTCAAAGCTTAAAATACTTGTTCAAGAAAGATGTTTGTTAATGGATTTGGTATACCAACATGCTGGATTCTCTGTGTACAGCGAAATTTTAGTAAAGAACCAAATCAAAATGCTACTGTTTTATTATATGCTAGGTTCGTCAAAAAATGTTGTATGCAGCAACCAGAGCCACGCTTAAGAAGGAATTTGGAGGTGGCCATATTAAGGACGAAGTATTTGGAACAGTGCAGGTATGTTTTCCTTTTCAAAGTCAGGACACTGACTTTAAATACTGAATAGAATACCTGATGTTATTGGGATGAATGTGGGTTGTTTGTGGTCTTTTTGGATTAAGGAAAAAAAAGAGCTAAAATCTATGTGTATTATTCCAGTGTTAAAGTGTATTTAAGCTCATTTGAACAAGTAATAGGTACAGTTAACATTGTCAGAGTTAGAAGTCCTTGCTTCAAATGGTTATGAAAACCAAATAACCTAACAATAGTAGGCATATCTCTTAATCTCACTGCAGGACCATGAATCCTCTAATAGAATGGAAGGAGTTGGAGGTTTGGAGAATAATAAAAGATGTTGTAGTGGAGAAAAAAGCTGTGAAAGAGAAATGGGCTGTTGTGGTGGACATGAGACTAATAATTCTGTTGCCTACTGAGTAAATAATTTGTTATATTTATCATTTACCTGTCATGGAGGCTTCATTATCCTAACAAACATGTAAATAAACTCCCTGGAGGGGCTATATTCTAGGGAAGTAGATAACTGACTTGCTAAGAGGGTTTACTGGTAAGAGCTCCTGTTATTTTTTCTTGTCTGTTCGAACGACCAGTCTCTCACTGCCACATGCACCAAACCATTATCAGTCTGTGTAATATGTGGAATTTGTGTCTAGTCTGAGCTTCCATCTTAGTTTTGAGGAAGGACCATTACATCTGTCTTACTGTTATTTCAGAATGGGCCTGGGGCATGTGGAAGATTACCTTGATACAACTCACTTTTTCCAAGCTCATTATGTTCCAGCTTATATATCTCTAAATTGTTGGTTTCGGTGTCCTTATAAACAACTTAATCATTGCTAGCCTTGAATGTTCATCTGTGTGAAAATCACAGCTTCTTCAAGGTGTTCAAGTTGCTGATCTCACTCAGGATCTTGATCATCAGCATCCAGTGGGTTACTTTGTCTTTATTTTGTTGATGGTTTGGTTTCAACGAGCTCTGTTATTCTGGTGAAACCCTATTATGGTCCCACCTGCTAATTCATATGTATTAACCTGAATACCTCTGGGCTTCTGAAACACAACATAATGGAATATGGAAATATTCAAATAAAATTACCATAACTGTATGGAAGGTAACTACTTTTTGCAATGCTCTGTATAAAAGCTTTGAAGAAAAATTCTATTCTAAAAGAACCTGATAAATATTGGTATTGTGCTTTCAGGATGATGTTTCACTGAATGGATATAAAAAATATTTGATATCACAATCCGCCCCTGCACCTTTGACTGCAGCAGAAGAGGAACTTCGACAAATTAAGATTAAAGAGGTACCTAAAATGTCTTCAAGTGCGTGTGGGAAATGGTGCAGAGTTCCAAAAGTATTGTAGGGAAATATTTTTCTAGGGTAAAAAAAGGCAGAACAGAAAATTGAAAGTTTCAGAAAGTGTGAGTGAAGGAGCATATGAATGTACTTCTCAATGGGTTGAAACTTCAGGATGGTGATGGCTGGAGTTGAAGTGGCATGAGTGATCTGACTGTGTTTAAAAGGCCTAATGTTCAAATCAGAGGCCTGGCAACTGCAGAGCTTAATTGTTGCAAAATTAATCTCTTAGTCTCACTGGATGACCTTCCTTGTGAAGGGTGACCAGGCACTGACACCAGTTACCCAGGGAGGTTATACGGTCTCCATCCTGGGGATAGTCAGAAGATGTTTGGAAGAGAACTGAGCAGCTGGCTCTGGGTGGCCCTGATAAAATAGTGTCATTGGACATTATGGCCTATGGAGATGTCTTCCTACCTCAGTCATTGTCCACATGTGATTGCCCCCATGCATTTCCCATGGTGGTAGAAATTGTAGAGAAGACACAGAATAACAATTATTGCAGTGAGTGATTGCCAGGAGTATTTCAGCAGCCTTATTCTTAGAGGAAAGGTAGTTTCTGGTACCAGTGCAATTGTCTTTGAGAGGAAGGGAAGAAGATTCCAGTAAAAATAAAACAGAAATCTAAACTAAACAGCTGATCACTTTAAGAGACTGATTTGCTTATGCTACAATCACTTTTTAGAAAAATCTCTATCAAATGCCTTTAACCGAAAAACTGATGATTGCCAGCTAGCTAGTGACCAAAAAGTTTCAGAGGAGTCTTTTTATCATGTTTTTCCTTCATTTGAACACTGTTTATGTCAGATGTATATTATAATAGGTCATGTGCAGAACTCATCTGTTCTTTAGACTTGTATGTTAGAGCTGTGGTACATGTGTTTAAAGTATGATTTATTTCTGTAGCTGGATACCAGGCAGCCATTGTGTTAAATACAGCTGTGTATCTTCTCTTACGTTTTCACTCTACTGTGCTTTTGCTGCAACTTTGTTGATTATTGACTTTTTTTCCCCAGTAGTGTCTAATGTTAGTTTTCATGTTTAACATTTCAATGCAGAAATACATTTGCCATCATTAAATATTGAATTTTACTTGATCAGCTTTAAAAAAAAAAAAAAAAAAAAAAAAAAAAAAAAAAAAGAATGTAAGACTTCTGTGGGATCTGTGATCACTTCTGGTATTAGTGTATGTACTGCATACAATGTGTTTAGAGGCTGATTCATGCAGACTAAGTCTTTATGTGTTCTGAAAATTCAGCAGCAATACCTTTGCTTTTCAGGGACACATAAATTGCATATTTCTGCCATTTTGGCTTTGTTTGAAACATCTCACAATACATTAACTTACATCATTTTTCTCTTCATTGTTTCCACCATTACAAAGCCTGTAATTAGATTTAGAAAATGAAAAGCTTTCTGATTTTAAAAAGCTTTCCATATGTATAGTCTTTCATAATTACCCTAAGAAATATTTTACTGGGGCAGATCAAAGGATTACCTAGTCTGTTGTCAAGTCCTTGAGAGAACAGCAGAAAGCTAGGAACGATGTAGGAGGAGGGCAAGAGGGCCATATTTACCTTAAATGCTCTTCTGTTGCCTCAACATTTGCAGGTAGGGATCTTCCTGCACAAATGACATCTTACTGTATAATTCTTCTTAATAGATTTTTTCATCCATCACCTAGTCTTGTAGTTTCTATAAATCCACATAAAGGTTTTGTTGGCCATAGGTCCTGTGGCAGCATATTCCACAGCTTGACAAAATACTGTATAAAGAACCACTGACTGCTCTCTAGTTTATTCTGATACCCCTACAGATAATGTGGCAAAGGCAAAGAAAAGTCATTCAGTCAGTCCTCAGTTTGCCCCTCCCCTTAGATAAAGCTCTCTGTATCCCAGAATGCCAACCATATCCTGGGCTGCATCAAAAACAGTGTGGCCAGCAGGTAAAGAGAGGTGATGCTCTCCCTCTGCTCTTCTCTGGTGAGATCCCACCTGGAACACTGCTTCCAGCTCTGGGGCACAGGAAAGACATGGACTTGTAAGAGTGGGTCCAGAAGAGGGCCACAAAAATGATCATAGGGCTGGAGCATTTTCCCTGTGAGAAAAGGCTGAGGGAGTTTGGGTTGTTCAGCCTGGAGCATCAAAGGCTTCAGGGAAATCTTAGTGGGCTTTCAGTACCTAAAGGAAGCTTATAAAAACTAAAGGGACAGGTATTTTAGCAGGGCCTGTTGCAAGAGAACAAGGGGGAATGGTTTGAAACTAAACCAGGGTAGGTTCAGATTAGCTATGAGCAAGAATTTGTTTTATGATGAGGGTGATGAGGTTGCTGAGAGATGTGGTAGATGCCCCATCCCTAGAAATATTTGAAGTTGGATTGAACAGGGCTCTGGGCTACCTGATGTATTTGATGATGTTGCTGCTTACTGTGGGGAGGGTTGGACGACGACCTTTAGAGGACCCTTCCAACCCCAACTGTCCCATGATTCTCCATCCATGGACCTCTGTTGTATTCCTTATCAGTTGTCTCTTCCAGGCTGGCAAGTCCTCATCTGGGTAGTTCTTCCTCCTAAACAAGATACTCCATACTTCTGATCCTTTTGCTTTTCTCTGCAGTTTTTCCAGTTCTGCTATGTAATTTATGAGATGGAGGGATGGGGAAGCCAGATCTGCATGTGGTATTCAAGATGCAGGCATGTTACTGATACCTACAGTGCGTAATAATGTGTTCTGTTCTCTACTCTATTTTCTAACAGTTTATAACATTTCATTTGTGGGTGGGGAATGTTTGGGGTTTTTTGTTTTGCTTGGGGTTATTTTCAGATTTAGTCAGAATGACATGCAAGGTCTTGCTCCTGAATGTAGTAGTAGTAGTAGGGAGCTCAACCCTATCACCATACAAGTAAAAAAAGAGGTTTTTTTTCCTCCTGTATACATTTACATTTATTCACAGAAAATTACATCTGCCATTTTATCCAGCACTCAGCAGCCATTACTAACTAAATCTTAGTAATGAGAGTTTAAATATTCTTAAGTGACTTAGGTGGTTCTGTTCATTTTCTTATACCTGGAGTTAGACTGGGTTACTCTCTTCCCTTATCTATCTCCACACTTCACAGCTTGTTTTCAAGTTTGGAGTACTTATTTCCTACTTGTATTTTATTATGGTTTCTAGAGTATGGTATTTTATTATGGTTTATTATATTTGTGATGCCTCTTTTACATTTGTCAGTCAGGCTTTTGTGCAGATATATATTTTGCAAAATATTTTTTCTATAACCTTGTTAATAAATTTAGCAATCTTTGTGCAAAGTAAGCTCTCCGCCTGCTTTCTTTTCCTCTTTCCTTGTTGCTGACAACCTGTTCTTTAAAATGTGAAGTATAAGTAAATGTTGCCACAGGCGTTTGTTTTTAATTTTTTTATCAGTTTCATATTGTATTAACATCTCTTTTTAATAAAGCTGCACATCTTCTAGTTGATAGATTTAAGGCTCACACTTTTCATTTGGTACATGTTTTTGACTTTTGCAGCTTCATAAACAATGTTAAATGTAATTGTGAAAGTTTTAACTGAAGTGAATATATTCAGAAACTAGTACCTAAACAATAAACTATGACTGAAGAAGACTGAAGTCCAGACTCCATTTTAAGAGAAACTGAATGAATATTAAGATAAACATAAGTTCTTGAACATCAACTTTAAAATAACTGTTCTCTCAAATAATTTGACACTAATATAACTGGATTATGGACAATTGTCTAGTTTGTCCTAGAATTTATTTTTTTTTTACTTTGTGCTAGACCTTCAAGATGTAAGAAATTAGGATTTTATTTGTTTGGTTGGTTTGGTTTTGGTATAGACTTTTTGGGGGAGTATGTTGAAGCAGGAGGGAGAGTAGTAACTTTACATTTCCTTCAAGAAGATCAGTTTGTCTCATAATTTCTCTCTTCCTTCAAAAATTTCGACTTACTAGAAGTTATGTCTTTGTCTTGATCTAAAATTTTTCAAGCTATAACAAAGTTTATAAGGTATATTTTCAGTTCAAAAGTATAATACAGCATATTTAAATCAAGATTTTTCTTCCTGGATTATTGTGTCTCTTTACTATATTTTAACTTAGAACTTCTTCACTGATGCTTGAACCAATCTTCTTACTGTTGATTTTGTTGCTCTGCTAAGTAGAGCTGTTTCAGAGATAAACTTTGCAGGCTAGCAAACAAACATGACCTGTAAATTAAAAAATGCAAATCTTTTGTATATGGGGATGATTTCTTGGTGTGGTTTATTCCTGGAATAGCTACTGCTAACTGTATGTGTAACTATATGGAATGCATTGTCAGTCATTGTATGAAACCAAATGAATGCCTGCAGAGGTTTCTTTTAACATCTCAGCTGACTTGTGTTCCAGGTACAGGCAGATGTTGGTGTAGATACCAAGCATCAAACACTGCAAGGAGTAGCATTCCCCATTGCTAAAGAAGCTATTCAGGCGCTGGAGAAACTGAAAAATAAGAAACTCAATTATGTACAACTGGCAAGTATAAAATATTTTAACTGTTTTTTAATAACGGGTATAAAATAGATAAACTTATTAAACAATGTGTGTTGATGTAGTATGTGTTGGAGGTTTGCACAAACAGTATGGGACTGCTGGGAGATATTTCCATGAGCTTTATTGGGACAGCAGTCTCTGTACAAGGTTGAGACAATTGAAAGATGGCAACAGCTCACCTCTTGCCAAAGCAGCCAAAGATCTTTGTTACACAGCATTTTAAAAGTTTTCCAGCCAATAGCATGTTGCTAAGACTTACAAACAGTTGTTCTAGCCAATCACTAGAAGCATACATTCACCTGCTTCAAACAAAGCTTGCTTGTTTGCTATTAACAATACACAATACTCCATTATTAAGCTTAAAACATTCTACTATTTTGCTAGGCATATTTTTCTGCAGTCTTAAGGTCTATCCTATTCAACTCTAAAACCTCAAACTATTGTTTGATATCCTTGCTGACTGTATCATTGTATCCTTTCTACTTTCAGGCTTTGCAGCTGCAACTATCTCTTAAGTTCTCTGCTCTTTCTGTTTTTAAGGCCTGCTTTTACAGCTTCTAAAAATCTTCTTACCTTTACCATTTCCCACAATAGTATGCTGATAAAATACCATTTTGAATTAGATTAATTCAAACTTTTTTCCATCCTGTCATGTTCTCTGGTTTGTTTTTTGTGTATTAACTGTATTCATGTTTGCTTTGTTTACAGCAAATTGATATGAAAAATGAAACTATTATTTTGGCCAACACACTTGATACTGAACTTAAGGACTTGCCAAAAAGAGTTCCAAAGGATGCTGCACGTTACCACTTTTTCCTGTATAAGCACACACATGAAGGAGACTATTTGGAATCCATAAGTATGAGATAATTTCTCAATATGAAACTTGAATGGCTTGTTTCAAATTCCTTAGGAATTTTGAGTCAGAGAGAAAGATGTGTCAGCATGATCATAGCTTTCAGAGTCATTTGGTTGTGAAACTGTGAACTTGTGAAGGAGAGCTCTAATGTTTGTAAAGTATGAGCTACCCCTTTTGATTATGAACACTCATAAATGTGAAAACATACAGATACCAACCATTCTGTTATCCTCTTTTTGAAATGAAACACTTGCTGGCACAAAAAAGCTCCAGAATGGCACTATGTTTTTTGCTTTCAGATTGCATAGTTAATTTCCATTGCCTCTCTGCTATAAGTGGTTTTATGATACAGCTTTTTATTGAGTGTATTTATGGTCTGATTTGAGTTGTTTTCTTTTTCTGCAGTTTTCATCTACTCTATGCCAGGGTATACCTGTAGTATACGAGAACGAATGCTCTACTCTAGTTGCAAAAGTCCGCTGTTAGAAATCGTAGAAACACAGTTGTGGATGCAGATAGTTAGAAAGGTAAGTGCAGTGGATGTATGGGTATTTTCTCCACCCCTGTATTCCCTTCTTAATGGAAAACTGTAACTGTCTTTGTCACCACCTTGTCTAAACAATGACAAGTGTTGTGTAACTTAGTTTGTCCTGAACAGGAAATAATTGTTGATGGAGCTAGAGATATAAAGTTAAAACTCAGGGAAGTTTTACTCTGTTTCATAATTTCTACACTTTTATCTTGAACAAATAAATCCTTGTGCATCAAGGAAGTATCGGAGAGTACTTTGAAGGACTTAATACAATTGAATGATTTCCTACTTAAACTTGTGTCACATTTTGGACCACAACACATTGCTGTTGTTAAACGCTAAATTCTTTTAAAGCCAAAGGTACATAGGGATTTTCAAAATAATTTCAAGCTGCAGTTCTGAAAACTAGAACTGCTATCTTAGGAGTCCCTAATGGGATAAACAAGCTTTTGTAAGTAAGCTGATCTTTTTCACAGTGTATAGATTTTACTGCAATGCAAAAAGTTGCTTCTCACCTCCCCAGCAGATACCACAGAAGTGGTCCACTTGTGACCTACAGTTACTTTTTAAATAAGTAACCTTGTTAAAAATCTTAGTTTCTGTGGAGATTGTGTTTGCCTTAAAAATAGCATAGTTAATGCTAACCATTTTTACTAAGATTGACATGAATTAATTAGATTTTTGCTGTGTGTATTTGTATGTAATTCTTTTTCTGAAATTGGCTTTCTACAACAAAATTAAAGCACCACGTGACTCCTGCAGACAAATTTCTGAAGCATGTACTTGTAACAGCAAAACTGGGGCTGGCAAGTCTGTCAAGTGTTATGGTTGGCAGGGCATGAAGTGCTGAATGCTCAGCAGAGCAAGGCCATAGCATTTCTCCGAATTCTAAATTCCTGGAATTTAAAACAGTGGAGTTGGGCTTGAGAACTGAGAACTACTTTAATTCTATTTGGTTTCATGTATCTCGATTTTGAAAACTAACACATTTCCCTCCATTTTGTTCATTTTTTTAGCTTTTACTTGCTAAACACTTGAATACTTGCTGACTGGCAGTAGCCAGCTAATAATACAAGTTTCTTTATACTCCTCCCCCTTTCTCAAGAGATATAAATATGTATGCACATTGCTTATACAGTTAATCTTCAAAGCATGTTATAGTGAACAACTTTCATTCTTAAAATGTGTAAATACTTAAAATGAGTAAATAAGCACTAGTTTCACATGGAATGTGTTCTCCTAGTTAGTGTTAACAGGTACAGTGTGCCAAAACTTGGGACAAAAAAATAATCCTTGGCATATGTACTGTTTAGTTGTGCTTACATTTCAGGAAAATAATTAAGTCACACAATACTGATAAAAGTATAGGGGAGTCTCAGAAAAGCTATCCAAGATTTCTCAGGGCATTAGGTACAAGTTGGAGAACTTTTCATGCTTGACTTTGAACATTTATTGCACATATGGTTTTAACATAGTATTGAGTTTCAGCAAAGTTTCTGAATGTTTTTCACTTTGAGTATGATGGTTTTTTTTTTTTTTTCTGCCAGATTGAAATAGATAATGGTGATGAGTTAACTGCTGACTTTCTTTATGAAGAAGTACATCCAAAACAACATGCTTACAAACAGAGTTTTGCTAAGCCAAAAGGTCCTGCAGGGAAGAGGGGAATACGAAGACTGATTAGAGGTCCAGCAGAAACTGAAACACCCAGTGATTAGAAACTTTGTTTGTATTTGTTAAAGTATTGGAGTAAGAAATGGAATTCTGGCTTTTGGTAATGAACTGAAATCATTCCATTCATAGATACTAGGGATAAAAAAAAGCTCTTTTTACTCTTCTCTTTTCTGACCTCAACACTTTTTATATTGTTACATGATTATATTGTTGACCATGTTTTATGACTTATAGAAGAGATAATTATTTTAATGCTAGAAGAGAAAAACTAAGCTAGTGCCCCTTTATTTTAATTCAGAATCCATTATTTAATAGCTGTACATGTCATCATAAACTTTGCAGACATAAGACTATGAAGCCCATGTATTCTGTGGGTAAGTCACAGCTGTATTATGTGTAGCCTATTAAACCTGTAGAAGAGATGTCAGAAGAGATGAAGGACTACATAGCATTGTCCCAATTGAAACTTTCTTTTTCCTTGTAGCAGTAATGGAGAGTAGTAAAATAGAAGGTTGTCTTTGGATTTTGACAGGATGCATTGCTGGATTTTGTTGTTATTTTGTTTCTTTCTTTCTTCTTGTAATGGAAAAGATAAACTAAAATCTGTTATGTTTCAATTAATATAAGCATTCAGGAATAGCTGGACATTTTCCTAAGCAAAAACTTGGTCATCTCAAACTTGTAACTAATTTAATGAATTATCTTTTAAAGAAATCTGATATAAAACACCATAGATTTTCCAGACTTCTGTATCACTTGTAAGCATTACATATTAGCTACTGAATGACCAAGTAAAAGGTGATTAAAAGTCTATGAGTTAGTATACTCAATAGATTATGGAGCTGTTTTCAGAGCAATATGCCTAAAGTATCTAATAAGTAATTAATTATCTTGGATCTAAAAATGTGTAAATTCAGTAAAAATTGCAGTAGTCTTGCTGCTTATCAGTGAGTTATACTTGAGGGCCAACTGTGTTTGCAGTATCAGTTGCGATTTTTTACTTTCAAGGTATTCTGAAAATTACTTTTCCTAAATGTTTGAACATCAGTAGTAACTTACATCTGTAATTTAAATCCAACTAGGTCTTGAATACCTGCTGGCAGCAAGCCTCTGGTTAGGATTTTTGGGTTTTTTTCCCTCCCTTCTTCAAAATACTAAAATCAGCCAGAATAGTCTAAACACGATTGAACTGTAAGTAATGTGTTTAACAGGAAGATGAAAAATAGATTATTTTTAATAAGTCTGTTAAAGAAGACTTAGATGTGGAAATCAAGTATTGAATGACCTTAAATATTTAAAACTGTGTGATGAAGCAAATACTCGTGAATAGATTATATTCCCAGTGAGGACTTGCTTTTTAGTGTTTTGTATGTGACCTTTGTGGTCTTTGAGTTTTGTTGGTTTTGGTTTTTTTTAAAGCTACATGGAAGTTACCAGCTTTGGTTAATTGGATATTATTGTAGCTGCTGGATATACTCATTTTAGAGCTGAATCGTGTGTTTACCTGGTGGAAGATGGATTTTAACCTAGTTTTGTAGGGAATAATGTTTTGACACTAGTAGTTCCTGACAAAAAAAATTGTTTTATCATTGTTTGGCTATACTAGCTTGCTGTTGACATCTGAGATTGCACTATATAATGTGAAGGTTGCAATAGTTGGTTTTACTGTGGTTTTTTATATGCAGCAGAAATTTTACACTTTAGCTTTTTTAAATTTAATTTTACACACTACATAAGTCCAATTCAATAGCTCTCGATCCTGAGCCAAACTCGTGCTTGCCCTTAGCTCTTGTGGTTTTTTCCTGACTCTTGCCCCCTCCATCTAGGGGCAAGGAGCTGGTCTTTGAAGTGTTTCTTCTGTACTATGGCAGGCAAGTAATTGTTTTTTAAAAAATATGGTTACTATGTGCTCAGCTCATTGCACACTGTAATTAAATGTATTTTTAGATTAACTCAGAGTATTTGCAACACACTTGATTCACTTTGGAGGTTTTGGTTTGGTTTTAAGAGTGTAGCATTTAAAAATTACTGCTAGAGGGTTGTTTGAATTTAGTATTCCTGCCCTTATGCCAGGTATAGCAGGAGTGCATATACATCTTTACACCTTCTTGAGCCAGTAAAGTTCAGCTTTTTAAGACTAAATGTTTTAAATAATGAACAGTTTGACCTGATATGGTTGTGTGCATGTTGTGGGGGTTTCGTTGGATGTTTGTTTTGGGGTTTATTTTCCCCTGTTACTTTTGTTGTTTTGTTTTTGCTGTTGGGATTTTTTGGTTTTGGTGGGTTTTTTTGTTTGGGTTTTTTTGTTTTTGGTTTTGTTTTGTTTTGTTTTTGTAATCCTGCCCTGGGTAGATGAGAAGATGGAAAACTTAATCTGGAGGATGAGAGCTGGTTAAGTTATTACGCAAAGGCATTTATGATGAGCTGCTTTAGACTTCAGCCCAAACCGGACATTGTAAATTACCTTATGTGAAAATATTTTATGTGATGTACACACCCTGGCCCAGCCAGGAGTCAGTCATGCCCTGAGCATGTCTCCCCTTCACCTTTCCCCAAAAAGAGAATTGAATGAAGTCTTGCACTGCTGGCGGTTCTCCAGGCCTCTTGTAGCTATTCTAACAGCAATAAGAAACATCTGTTCTTTTTGTAGCATCTATCACTTCTACATCTACATAGTTGCCTCCACTTCTGTTTATGAATGTTCAGAACAAGTGCAAAATGTGGGCATTAATCAAAGTTGCTCCTTTACCTTTCTGTGATCATTAAATAATTGAAAGTGTCCATTCAAATTGTTATTGGCCTTCATGAAGCCTAAAACCAATGCAGCTGCTTGCAGTTAACTCACAAGCTAATAAATAGTTAATTAACAGGACAGGTAATTATTTAATAAATATCTGTTGCAAGTTAGGATGATCTTGGTCCTTTAAAACACTCCTATCAGAGGTTAAACTAATCAAGGTAAAAATTGCTGTTGCTCAGATAGACACTGTAAATAAAAAAAAAATTATCAGTGTGTTTATGTATTCAATGAAAGCCACCTTCAGATGCTAAAATTAACTAAGTTTACCTTATCTATTTTGTAATTTACTTTATAAATAAAGATTGATGCTTTAGCTTGGTGTTGTCTGAATCATTTCACAGTATCTTTAGCAAGGATCTGTAGTCTAACATCTGAATGTGTAATAGGCAGTTCCTATGGGACTAGAAAGTGACAGCAGGGTATAAGAAGGGAGGTGAGCAGAAACAGAATTCCTTACTTTTGCTATTAAAGAAAAATCACTGTTAGAAACAGGAACTTTCCCACTGCCTTATGGGAGCAGCACTGAGGGCTCCATAGCAGGATCTAAGGGTGTTCTCTTGAGGTTTTTGTGCTTTCAGTAACAAGCCCCTTCAAAAATTTCTTCTATCCTTTTAAAATGCTGAAGTAGTTGACTGCTGATTTAACAGTTCTCTCTGTTCTTACTTACTCAGTATGAACTACTATAATGAAACTAGTAATTATGTTGTTCAATTAACACTTTTTTTTGTATAAACTGAAAATAATTTGCTTCAAGACCTCCTGTTGCCCTGGAAATTGAAGATGAAAAGAACATTTACTGGTTTGGCTTTTCTCTTAACTGTCCTGCCAACACATCCTCATGGGGAAATATTTATGATGCAGCAATTTTATAATTGAAAGAAGAAAATTTGAAAATGTGAACTAGAACTGCAGGCAATAATTTTAATGCCAAACACTATCTATAAGAGGATCAGGCATAAGGTAGGAGGAGGGAATAGGCTAGGTCTCTATGTACCCATGAATATCAAAAGCAATTTTATTTGCTTTTTGGTCAGTGAGTGGTAAAAAAACTCCCAGCTGGAACACCCAAATAAAGATGAGGCATTTCCCATTTCAGTAATATGAAGTGCTATGTCTGGTGTGATGGCTCAGAAAGTAACTGGACAAACTGATCAAAGAAAATTTATAATAGAGTCTTAGTAACCTAAGGAAGACCATACACCCTCTCCAGAGTGCCTGAGTTGCACACTGCACAAAGCCATTGTATTCCAATGCCGTATCTCGAGATACGTAACCTGGTCTTGCTTTTGTTCCTCAGCAGCCACTTAGGGCTCGTCCTGGCCCGAAGGCTGTGCAGACACCTCTGCTCTGGCTTCCAGCAGCCATTCTCTTACTCCTGCTGTGGCCAAGGGGAGAACTGTTGCCCTTCTTATGAAGTTCTCCTAAAAAAGGCGATTTTCTTTGGATCATTAGCATTTGTTTTCATCTTGCTATTGCTTTTTAATTGTGGAATTGCAGTAAATCGCTCTTGCTGTTTTTCATTCATCTGTCCTTCCCTGGGTGACTAAATTGCTTTATATTTAATGTGCAAAAGGGTTGGCTCTTTCCCAGAGCATAGTGATGCTCTGTTGCCCTCCATGGCACCTTCCCTTGCTGAGACAGGATGTAGGCCAGCCAGATTAGCCCTATCTCTGCCCCACTGGAGCTTTCTTCACACACCAGGGATGGTACCAGATTTCTCTCAGCTCCGGTTCTATGAAACCAGATCATCCCCTTACAAATATCTGGAACAACTCAAGTTACTGATCTGTGTCCTAGAAAGCCTTATTATTGTCAACAACACAAAGAACTGTGTTATTCTAGCATAATTTAATGTTTTTGCAGGGAACAAAAGAAAGTAAAATCGGCTACATTTATCCTCTCTTAGTCTCTAGAAATGTTGACGTCACTGTATGAAGACCTCAAAAAAATTGGGTGGGAAAGGGAAGTTCCTTCTCCTTGCCCCCTGTGTATTACTAAAAAATAAAAAAAAATAGTTGCCACATAAGTGAGCTAGTTTTACCTAGTTAACCCCTCCTATTTTCATTCACTAAAGAAGTCAAAACTTTTATTTTTTAAAATTGTATGAAAGGGTAGCTAAAATGCTTCATTTTCAATGAGGAAAACTACTACCAAAACCTCACTGCTGAGAGCAGCACTGCCGAGAGTAATGGTCTAGTATAATAGAGCAGGAACACCCATGCTTGCAGCTGGATTCTTCTCACACTGAAGAATATCACAGTTGGTTGTATGAACAAAAATGTTCCACCATACAGGAGGTGCACAGAGCTGTCCAGGGAGTTGCTACAGCAAACACACTTCTGGACAACACTATGGATGTATTCCAGCTCCAGGGAATAGTAAAAAGCAGATGTGATCTAATAAGAAACCTTCACATAACAGCTGGAGATGCTTAAAACTGAAGAATGGATTCAGCAGCTTTTTTTCTAATTTAGCTTTACAGCAGCTTTTTTCTCCAGGTTCAGAGCTGTACAGCTTTATTCCATGCAGTAAGGTTACCATAATGTTATTAAGAGAAATGCAAGCAACATAAAATGATGATTATTTCCCAGGCTCTAAGTTTAAATAGCAGAAAGAAGCAATAATCCAGAGCTTTTATTTATGTTAACAGTTTTTTACAATTTAAACTCAAAAAAACTAGAAGCCATTAGGTAGATCCTTTCTTCTAAATTAAGCTAGCAGTTTGAAAAGGCAATACAAGGTGAATTAATAGCCAGAAATCTAATGATATCATTACATTAGAAATCACATGCTTCCTACAATGAGTTATATATTCCTGAATGAAGTCACACCTAATCACAGAATTTCAAATTTAACTGTATGCCAGACTGTGTTCTTATCCCTATGCTATTAAGAAAGTTCATGAAGTGCAAAGTGAGTTTATATGAAAAAAACATCTTTCATTTATAATGGCAGATATTTAGTCCAAAGTATCTGGAATCTTACTAGTCACTTTCATTCCATTTTTAGTCTGCTTTGATCTGTCAATGTTTCTATTTTTAAGAGCTTTCCATTTATACTTTTAGAAGTGTATTTTTGCATGTAGTTAATATACATATATATATTAAAAATAGCTTAATTGTTTGACTAAGTAAAATGCAGAATGGCTCTTCACATCATTATTCTGACCCCTTTAAGAAAAGCAACCATTTGTATTTATAATCCATATGGAATCCTAAAGTACTAAAAATACTCAATCCTCCTAAAATAGTCAAAGTAGCTAAGAGTCTTCCTGTGAATAAAAATTAAATGGTTTTTCATCATAGTTCACTGTAAGAAAGCATTTGCAAGTGCAAATGCATCTGCACAGCAAGATAACTATTTTGCTTGGGAATCCTTGAAATGAAAAAACAACCTTGAAAATGTCTTGCACCATTTATTTGACTAAAACTGACACCAAGAAGACTTTTTGATAATCATATTCACTAACAGTACCAGACCATTCAGACTAATATGAACTCTCAAGCAAAATATTAAGTAGAAGCTTGTTTTAAATGGGTAATACTACTGTCATTTCTCAAAAAGACAACATTAAGTATCATTATAGCTATTAAATGGTTTTGTCTTCAATAGACAAAGGTCTAGTACACCTGATCAAGAAAGCAATTTGCAGAAAAACCATTCTGCCCAGTCATATGCCTTTGCAGCAGACATACTAGATAATTGGAAATAAAAAAACATCAAATCAATTATAATATGGAAATGCATTTTAAAAGCTTCAGGAGAGGATGATGTACCAGCACTGCAATTTGTTAATACAGGAAAGAGTTTTCTCATGTTAAAGGTCCAGTGACAAAGGATATGTGAAAGAGCTACTGACAGGCCAACAGCTCACCTTACATGTGTCTATAGAAAGTTCTGGAAAGCAGAACTGCTGATAATGATGCACTAAATAGCAATTAAATATTTGGTACTGGCATCTCCATTACAGAAACACTGGTGTATCAGAAGAAACACAGTATCAAGTTTTTATCTCTTGAAGCTGCTGTTGGACCTGGAAGAGAACAGACAGAAATATAATTAACTGATATAGTAACTATACACAGGGGACACACATACCCACACTCCTAAAATAAGGTTTTTATTGGAAAGACTACATACCATCTTAATGTCTGGCCTTCTGGACTTTTTGTCATTCAGACACCGATCAGCAATTGAATACATTTTATGAATTGAAGGTACATCCCAGTCACTCATCTTTCCATCAACATAATCCTCAATAGTTGCTTCCTCATCCTCAATTTCTTCTTTTATACCTAGCTACAAGAGAATTTGAAACATCAAGCAGATAACACTGTAAGTATCTGAACAGCATGTGAAAGTATAAACAAACTATAATTTTTCATTGATTTATTAATTATTTTTATTCTATATCTGTTTAATTACCACAAAATCATAAAGCAAATTTCTTTTAAGCTGCATCATACAGATTTAACTGTCTCTCACTTCAAGGCTCAGTTTTCTAGTATTGTTTCTTCTGTTAGAGAAGAGGCACAATCAACAAAGTATCTTAATAACCCAGAAATATGCAAGCTTAATTTGGTATAATTTTTTTAATCACTTTTATAAATGCTCTTTCTGTGAACAAATGTCTGTCTGCAAACTAAATTCCGTCTCCAGTCTCAGTGGCTGCAGTATCCACTGGAAACTTCTAGTCAAAAATCAAATTTTAAATCTGACTGGTTTAGTCCAAAAATCCTCAGTTCCAACACACTTGAAATGGTTTATCTGTAATTACACATACTGTTTGAGGAAGCATAAATGAATAAATAAGAGGCAATGAGTAGAGGCAGATCTTCTGCCTTCCTCCATGAGTCAGTCCAAAATTGCTGACCAGCATTCAACTACCTCAAAATTTTCCTTTCGAAGTAAGGATGCCGTATGGTCTTACACTGACCATTCTCTTTATGGTCCCAAAAGTACATTACAAAGACAAACTGTACCAGTCATATTCCTTATTAGATCCTATCTCTGAAAAAGCCCACTTTAAAAAACCTGAGTTCTCCAAGGTGTTTACAAGCTCCACATGATAATTATTCTGCTACTCCAGAAGATACAGCTTAGAAGGACAAAAAAAATCTATTAATACTACACTGGTATTCCTAAAGATTTGCAAGAAAGTGATTTATACCATTCTAAACAGTATGGGAAAAAAAAAATAAATCAATCCAGACCTCAATGCTATTTCATATTTAATAAATAAATTAGTCTTTATGTAAAAAGTATTCTAGGGAAAACCTTGGATTAAATAGTTCAGAACTTAGTTTTAAGCTATGTGAAAAGCTAAATTATGAAGAATCTTGTGAGGTTCTTAATTCAAGAGAGTGAGCTCTGACTTTAGTTTCCTAATTAGCAGACTGAATTACTAACTGAACAGTAAATAAAATTCAACCCACCTCTCACTCTGCAGAAAAGGCTCTTAAATTTCAGACTTCACTAAGGTTAAAAGCATAAGGTACTTGCAAATTGTTCGTAATGTTGAAGAAGATGGAAACTAATACAGAGCCATAACGAAACAAGAGAGATGAACAGTTCAGAATGTTTCAGGGAACAAGGAGTTATCAGAGTATCTGGGAGTATGTTAATAGAGTACAATGGCATTACAATAAGAAGCAGTACTAAAACAAAGAATTCCAGTATCAGATTAGAAGATGATGACCTTAAGGGCGTAACAAATCTACCAGCCAAGAGAGAAAAGCTTTGGCCTCACTTCTAAGACAAACTTTAACAAAAAAAAAAAAGCTGTTTTCAACAACTATATATTTTAAAGACTAATTTGATTGTCTCACAACCTATTTACTGGCTATGATTTCATATAAAATGATCCTGGAGCAGTGGGATGGAAGGAGAAAGCAGAAAGAACATACCAGCAACTGTGGCTCCCGCTTTTCATCTACTGGAGGAAGACCCGTTATTATTTCTAGTAAGACCTAGGAGGAAGAAAAATCAGAAGAGAAAATGAAGCACAGGATAACCTTTAGCACATACATGATTTGCAAAAAGGAGCACTACCTCAAGCTTGCCAACAAATACTCTCAGAAGCTGTCTGTGTATGTCCAAAGATTTCCTATACAGTTAATTGTTTTTGTTCCTACCTTTATCTGCATTAACTGTTATTAGATGTGTGGCTTACAGATTTCAACACAAGTTATTCTCACCCTACATGGTGTTCCTTCACAGCAAGACTGAAGGATTTCCGAATGATTCAAACATGGTGTTGGGCCTACCTTCCCATGAAACTAAATGCTGTAAAGGAAATGGTCAATAATGAGTAGGGTCTTGGATCTATTCAGAATGGATTCATTTTACTTCCAAACATTAAGCTCATGTCTTTTTTGTACTCAGCTCTAAGGCAAATCCAACATGGACACTGTATTTTTGGTGCTGAATATGGTAAAACGCAATAATTTTGGAGCATTTTCTTAAATTTTCTTTTTCAGCCTGAGTTATACTTTTGTTCAATACCATGCAAGCAAAAACAATGTTCCACACCACTTCAAACCACATTTAGCTAGAACTTGGAATATTATTTTACTCTGATCTTTCACAGAGCAAATCAACATATTCAAATGATTTTAACACAGTCAAAGTTTAGAAACACTATCTCAAGAAAATATCTATTGGGAAGAAGAAAAATTACAGACCAGAGTGATCATTTCATTTCAGATAATCTTGATTTTTTTGTCTTTTATCATTTACAAAAGCTGTCATATACTGCTTCCCACATTCTACTTACTACTCCAAAACTGAAGATATCAGATTTAGGTGTTATCTCTCCTCGCAGAGCTTCAGGTGCCATATAGGCTGCTGTTCCAACAATTCTTTCAGTCATGATTGTCTGTGTGAATGTTACAGATGCCCTTGCAAGGCCAAAGTCGGAAATTTTGGGCACATATGTATCAGTTAATAAGATATTTGCACTGGTGAAAAGGGGAGGGAGGGGAAAAAACAAGAAAGAAAAGCAAATTTTACAAACAGTACAGCAAATATGTTTTATGACAGACTAATAATTCTTCATTAACCAAATGTAAACTATTTTGACTATCTATCTTGAAAGCCAAGATATTTACACATTATTCATAAAACAAGTTAGGTAAATTTAGTTTTGTTGAAAATCGCTCAATTTCAAAATTCATTCCTCTAAATAAATGAAGAACTGACTGCAAGATCCATCCATGTTTTTTCTTGTGTGTGCATGCTCGCATGGCAAAAAAAGGCAAAAAAAACCACAAGGAAAAAACCTAGACACTCCTCCTACCCCCCAACCTTAGAAATACAAAACTTTCTTAAAACAGACCAGTTATATTACATTTATGGTTTGGCTTTAAGAGGGAAATAGAGAACACTTAGCTCTGATCAGCTTCTAGTGGATCGTAGTTTAATTATTATAGTCTAAATCTATGCTCAGAATTAACAAAAGCAGGTTTTTTTATACCTATTATCTAATACTATGTCAACTATGACAAATTCATGTGCCAAATGAATAATAACACTCTTATTATTGTCTTGAAAGAAAACCAGGAAATTATTACTGGTTTATTACTTATTACTGCTAGAATACTATATGTGCCATGTTTTCACTTGACCTCCAGCTTTTATTTTCCTTAAAAAAGAGCAACCCTGGTAAATGAGACCCAACTCAAAGTCCTTGATGCTTTCATAAAATACTCAGTGGGATGAATTACAGCAGAAATCTACTGGGTTTTAAAGTTATACCACTTAGAACCATTTTAAAATAACTTGATTTAATATTTATGAAATCCTCAGTTTCTGATCTCTTTAATGGAACTGTAAGAAAGCCACAATAGCCTGATACAACATATAACACTTACTAGAAAATTCTATTTCTAACTTCCCCTTCTTGTTTAGCAAACCTGAACAAAATTAACACAGCTCTGAGTTACAATGGATCACTTGATGTTAGAACTTCTGTAAATAATGCTAGATAGATGACCACTACAAAAGGCCAAACACTTGTCAAGGCATCATCCACCAACTGGTCTCCTGTTTAAAGCTCAACTTCTTTAAAAAAAAAAAAAAAAAAAAAAAAAAAAAAGAGAGAACAGGATCACAACTTCATAAATTTCAGTTTCTTATCAACTTGAGTCAAGTCCAAAGAGCGGTCATTTTTTTGGGATATACCACAAAGAGCACAACAAATGCAAATTTTACTGCAACTTTCAAGCTTCAAAAGAGAACTGAACTATTTCCTGGGCATAACAAATCCAAAAAACTATGAACAATTGTGAGAACACCGATTAAATCATGTCCCCTCTAGCCTAGAGAAGCTGTTCTAGTTGTATTTATGAATGGCCCCTAGATGTCACAGCAAAATGAAGACTTAAGTTAATCTTAGATGTCTCTTCATCTAAGTGTTATCTGGGAGTGGCAGCACTATTAATATTACCATTCTAATCTATTGAACTATTTACACAGCAAGTTGCAAAATGATATCCAAACACAAAAACCCAAAACCCCAATTCTCTAATATGATCAACTCACAGCAGTTAGAAGGGCAGAGGCAGTGTAAGGTAAAAAAGTGCATCCCTTCCAGTCATTACACTTCTCCAGAGGCTTAAGCAGGGAAGAAAGAAGAAATGAACTGTCAAAGCAGCAAGCACACACGAGGCAGCTGAAGCAAAAGCTTGTTCCCCACAAGCTGAAAGGTCACAAAACTGAAGTTCCCTATATTCAGCAGTTGCTAGAAGCCAGATAGATACTGAAAAATCATCCATAACATCCAATTGATCAGTTGCTTCTTCTTAACCCTCTGAAGGAGTAAGGCATTTGGAGATTTTCTTCAAAGATGTGGGTGGCTTTTTAAAAAATACAATATAATAAACTGTAGCAGGAACAGGAAAACAAACATCAAAACCACCATTAGAAGCCAACCAAACTCTACAACAAACCCCTCACCTTTTCTGAGTTCTGATATCCGTAGTAAAAAATTGGTATAACAAACAATTAACATTCATTATCATTGAAGAACCCTGAACTTCATGAACATGGCTGAAGTAATTTTACTGTATTTATAAAAAAATATGAGCAAATCAAAGAAGACACTCTGAAGAAGTGTTCTAGGAAAAGGAAGAACAAAAAAAGGTGTGGTTTTATCTGAAAAATTCCCTGTTTAAAAATTAATTGTTCTTCAACAACAGCTTCATTAGAAGCAACTGTTAAAAGTACAGAACTTTGTGTGTTCTCATGGCATTCAAATAGTCATTTGAAAGTAACAGATTATGTTACAAATTACAACTTACATGTTACATTTATAACACAAATTGCAATTACAATGCAAAACTCTCATGGCTAGAAAGCTGTCCAGTAGCTGAGGAAGCTGGCAGAAAAGGAGCCTCAGGGAAGACTTGCTACAATTGCCTGATAGGAAGTTGGAGTCAGGTGGGGGTCAGTCTCCTCTCCCAAGTAGCAAGCAACAGGACAAGAATAAATGGCCTCAAATTGTGCCATAGGAGGTTTAAATTAAATGTTAGGAAAAATTTCTTCAACAAGTGAAGCTGTGAAAGAGGCTGCCCAGGAAAGTGGCGGAGTCACCAGCCCTGGAGATATTTAAAAGACATGTAGATGTGGGCACCTGGCGACATGGCAGTGCCTGGGTTAACGGTCAGACTTAACCATTGATGAGCCTAAAGGTTTTTTCCACTCTAAGCAATTCTATGATCCTAGCCTCATAATTATCTTTAGAAGCCTGTAGTGGTCATGCCCTTGTGGCACAGACAAGATTGTGGTGATGGATGTCACCTGCAGAAGATTGTGCCCTTGACTGAAGTAATGCTTTTTGCAGTATGGTCTCTCTAAAATGACTTTAACAGGGGAAAGATGAAAAAGAAAAAGTGAAAATGCAGCCAGCAATAGTCTGCATTGTTTACCTTTTAATATCTCTGTGAATATGATTATTTTCATGCAAGAAGTTGATGCCATTTGCTGTACCTTGAACAATTTTACACCTCATATTCCAAGGAATTGGTGGAGTTTCATCCTTGATTAAGAAGAGAGGAAGGCAAGTAAAAATCTTAGATATACATACACTCACATAAATCAAAACAAACACACAAAACCCCCACAATCCAGAAGTGACTTCTTGCTATGTTTTATTGGTTTTAAGTAGATGATTAAAAACACTACCAGAATACATTTCTTAATTAACTTGGACAGAAATGCATGCCTTTGTCACATTATGTTCTTTCCGTGCATTTTGCCTTAGATTAAGTTGCCAGCCACAAAAAGCGTTCTTGGTTAATGTTTGACTCTGACCTTCCAAGACCAGCTGCTCTGCAAAGACCTGTCTGTATCTACTGCAACTCCTACTTCATACTGACACTGATACCAGAGCCTTCACCCCAAAGAAAATAATTCAAAGCAATCCACAGATTTTCCTATCAACAGGAAGTCAACCTTCCAGTGTTTTTGGATTTCTTGAGAGCTTAGCTTTATTCATGCTACTAACTAAACCTTCGAAGTAAGGACATCTACATTTCAAAACCAGTTCTTAATCTTGTCAGTGGCCAAGGGAAGTGGATTACAGTATCTCACCTCTACCACCTCCCTTGCCTGCTCAACATCCAGACACAAAGATGACACAAGCAAGAGTGTCAAAAATGTCAAAAAATGAAGTTATCAGCATGAACATATATTCAAGTAAGTATATCACTCACCTCTCATCTTATTTGAAAAAGATTCTTTCTACTTTATAGATTTGTATTTAGATTCCTTGATTTACATCATAAATTTGTCTCTTCCTTGTAAAGGACTCAGTTATTTCTCCTTTAGCTTTCAATAATTCCCAATCTTTTAAGCTCACTTGATGATAATGACCAGTAACACAGATCAATGTTTTCATATACATACTTGTTAAGCACTCCTCATTTCTACAGATAAACTTGCACTGTCTTTAGGAAACACTTAGTCTCTCTTCCGCACTGATTCAGTTTAAAAAAACAAAATAATTGCATGTGTAGCAGTGTATGCAAGCAAATGAATCAATCTAAACTGAGACAGCAGTGCAAACAGAGCTACTCCTTTCCCCAAGCACTCATACTCATTCTCATCATAGAACTTCTTTCCCACTGAAGCAGAAGTGTTTGTATAGCCTTAAAAAGGAAATGTCTCAAGGTGAAAATTAAATCTTTTTTTCACCAAGTATTATTTTATCAGCCTGGTCATGTCCCTAATCCAGATCTTTCTCCAACTCATAGATGCTAGTAGAACCAGAGGATGCCGTAGACGAAGATGATCTCAGAAGGATGTTGGGGCATCAGGCTCTTTCAAATGCTGTTTATTGCATAGATGGTGTAACAGCAGTCCTGGGTCATGGGTGCCAGAGCCAAGCCTATAACTGTCAGCATCAGCTTATAGGTGACACCTGAAGCCACTTTAGTTCTGGTTACAATGCATTATATAGTTTTCTTTACAGAGCATCTTAATACATACAACCAATGAGCATCCTTTACCTTTATCACTATACCTTTACCATACCTTCTAACCTAGCCTAGCTATTATCATTACCATACAATAGTTAGTATTACCCAATCACAAAAGTTAGTATGTTACAGTTTCAGCTTCAAGTTGTTTTTCTGTTTTCTTGCAGTGGAAAATTCCTAAATCTTTTCTCTATGTGCTCCATCAGCATGTCTGTTTACCTACGGTATCCCTTGCTTTTCTTGGGAATTGTCTTTACTTGGTAAAAACATCTTTGTGGTCAAACATACCTTTGCTCTAGCCGAAAAACCTCCTTTCAGTCAGACTTAACCTTTGCTTTCTTGGGTTATCCAGTAACTGTTACTATAGCAGTTTTTAGCTTGAAGCTTCTTTTATTCTTCTATATCAAAACCAGCTTTCATTTCTAAAGAGCCTTCTGCTAAGCATTTATTTCTGTAAAACTTTCCTGTTAAAACTTGCATCGTCTACAACAAGTGTGGAAAAAAAAGCAAGCCCAACATTTTAGGTCTGGGGACATGGGTGGTTGAAGTAGCACCAATTTAAAATGTTCACCAGATTACAACCTCAGAAGCTGCAATTGCTTAGTATAAAGCAGATTTTTTGAACTCCTTCAACAAACTAACACAGACACTAATCTACTACCTAAGTCTGGCTTACTATTGGACGGAGTGTCCTTGATGCACAGAGTTGACTCACCAAACCAAAACAACTTATACTTTACTTAAGGCCAGGCCTAGTAGACACACCATTTAATTAAATCAGAAGCATTTACACAAAAAAATATTTTTTACAAATTAAATTCACATTTACTTAGGTACTTCAGAAAGAGATAAGCAGACTATGAACATTGTATTATAACCACTATCACCAGGTCAATTTCACAGTGCAGAATCTCAGGAACCAGCAGAGAACATGCCAACATCAGAACTGGGAACAAGACTGCAGCACCCTCTGCACTGCCCCACACAGGCATAGTCAGCCCAAGCTTCTGTGATGGTTCAGGTCCCAGTACATGACGTTGTACTGTCAGCCTGATTTGACTTCAATCTATCTAAAATGTTTGTGTAAAATCTTATTGGAAGAATACCTGCTACTAGAACAGAAGAAGAAAGTAGTCAAAACATCATTTGGCCATCACAGTTCAGTCTCATTTGAAAGACATTCCACAGATTCCTATACATTAGCAAAGTAAGGCAATTAGAAGCTAGGAAAGATTTCACTTACCAGACAAGCAAGTCTGTCAAGCAATGAACCATTGGGCATGTATTCATACACCAGACATGGCTGAGCACCATCACTTGAGAAACCAAGTAATTCTACTAAATTTTCATGCTGACATCTATAGCAAAACAAACAAACAAAAAAAATCTGTTCACGTGTGCTCTGACAGACCCTCAACATCTGAGGAAAACACAAGGCAGAGGGAACTTGATTCCTTATCACTTGTTTCACCACTATTGCACAAAGCCAGGTTTGTGTGGTGATGCTTTAAAAACAAAACAAATGTGATTGTGCTGTATAAGAAACTTTTCAGTTAACATGCAAACCACTATGTCAGAAAGACAAAATTTTATAAGGATGTACTCACTTTGCCATTAGGTTTATTTCTTGCTCAAACTGCTGTTTCAAGTCCTGAACACTAACATCGACCATCTATAGAAAAAGTATTTGACATTAACTTCATTGGTCATAACAAAATGCACAGTTGTTCATTTAAATAAAAAGAAAAGAATTGTAAGTCTTTCTTAGTTAACTTCTCACAATACACCTTCCACTCAGTTTAAAATAAAGTATCAGGACATGACTTTAAATTCCTTGGAACACAGTATAATTGCATAAATGGATCTAGTTTCAGCAGACATCAGCTTACTCCATTCACTGCAGTTGCCCCCTAATAACACTTATTTACAAAATTCAATATTCACACAAAACAATGGTTATGAAGACTAAAATTCTGTGACAGTACCTATTTAGCTTGTGAATCTCAATCATTTTAATCTGAAATGGATGCCTCCTTAGGACCCCTTCTCTTCTGGCACTTCTTGAGGGTGAGGGGAAAACAACTGAGAAAGCACTCTGCTCTTCCTAACAACTTGCTTAGCCCCTCAAAGGGGAGCCACAGAGAAGGCAGGAATTAGCTTCTGTGACTGTGCTGACTCACAACTCTGATGGGACTAAGGATAAATTTCTTAATCCAACTAACATGGTCACATGGTGACAACATTTTTTTAAATGTATCATTCAACACTTCACACACATAACAAGCTAACGAGCCTATACTATAAAGTACAGTCATTAAAATGAAAAATTCCCAGGACAACTCACAGCAATGAGCTTCTTGACAGCCACGTTTTTGCCATTGATGTAGCCTTTGAACACAATGCCAAAGCCACCTTCTCCCAGTTTATTACCTCCAGCTGATTCTGGTCGGGCATCAAAATTATTTGTAATACTTTCCAGGTCATGAAACAAAAAATTCTGGAAATCTGAAAGACATCGACATTTAGCACAAAACTATGTTTACACTTAAGGAACCATGTTTTCTGTTACAGTTCTCTTAAGACACAAACTTGCTACCCCACAAAACCTGACACAGTGGAGCCCTACTTCCAGCTCTGTGATGAAGATACCAGAAACTCAAAAGGGAAGGCAGGACAAGCACTATATAATTGCCTATGCATAATTTTCTTCACAACTAGCACTGTAGCATGCATCTGATTGTGGTTTTTATTCATACTTTTAATACAGGTAGTAGAAATTAAACGTGGAGCAGATAACAGAGAGAGTCACACTGCCTTATATATAAGAAATACACCAAGGTTACATTCATGTTTCTGGCAACAACCCAAAAGTGGACCTTTAGGAAGGAATAGACCAACCACACACTTTCCTAAAATGCCCTCTTCAGTCATTTTTTCTCCAGTATTCTTAGTAATTTCTGACATATAAAATCTAGTTTTAAAGCATGAGATATTGACAGTCTATAAAATAAGTATTGAAAATGGCAAAAGGATTATGTGGTGGAAAAAAGAGAATTTGCAATTTAATTAACAGTTAAGTTTCCCTCAAAGTAGGTATCTTATTGGCAAGATGCTGTTTCCCACAGATGTACTAGAATAGGAATAGAGTCATCACTCTCATGCACTGGTATATTTATTTCACATGGGGTGAAGGACAGATGAGCAAAAATATAAAACTGAATTCTACCAAAGTAAATGTCTACCTGGTTAGTGGACTGTGAGCTGCTGTTTTCTTCACTTAAGTAGGAAAGAATGTGAATGCTGCTCTCAGTACTCTGAGCTAAACAGGCTTTACAGATGCCACTTCTTTTTCCTGTACAGGTAGTTGTTTCTCATGTATAGGCAAGGTTTCCTGCGAAGAAAGAGGCAATGTAACTTCTTGTGGCATCCTTACAGCTTCTGAAAAGGGAATTTGGGAAAAAGTGTTAACTACATTAGGAACCAAAAAACCTAAATAATATTAATGCCAGTACTTTCGAAATTAGGAGACATGTAACTGTCACCGGGTTATATTCTTCCACCATGTGTAAACTCCAGCACTCGTACTGCAACTTGAAATTCTTATTTAAGATTTTATTACAAGTGATAAAAAGTAGAAAATATATTCACTTTGGGTTATTTTAACCTAATCCTTTCTGATTTTCAGCATCTTAGAAACTGAGAACACAGTACAATATGTATAAGAGTCATAGTTACCTGGAAGCAAAAGGCTTGCTGGTGCTAAGAACTGATTCCTAATCAGCAGATCCACAAGATCAGCAACGGTACAGTTTGTGGTTCCCCAGTCATAAAGCAATTCACACGGGGGCTTTCCCATTTGTACAAATGCCTCAAATCTCCTTTAAAAGATAAGTTAAGGCAGGCCACAATATACAAAAAAAAGAAAAGAAAAAGCATGAAGGGAAAAAGAGGGAATAAACATAAGGCAAATACCAAAAAAATCCACTCGAAAAAAAAAAAAAATCTCATGCACTGACAAAAAAAAAATCACAAAACATTTGGCAAAAAAAAAAAAAAAAAACAGCCAAAAAAAACCTAAACACATGTAAAGTCAGGGGAAAAAGAAAAAACATGCAAAAATGGGAAAGAAAAAAAAAAATTATGGGGAAATACACGTATACATGGCTCAGTGTTTGTCCAGGATTCATAATATATTAGCACCTTGGATAACAGAGAAGAAGTGTTACGAGGAGAAAGTCAGACCCAGATCAAATGGCAAAAAAAACCTGGTTGCATCCATTTAGAATTCACACTCTGTTTTGAATATTTTGAGTGGGCATTAAGATGAAATGAGATCCATTTTCTGTCTGATTTAATACTACTATTGAAAGGAAAACCAAAGATTTAATACCACCATTAAAAAAGTCAGGAAACCCAGGACAATATATACAGCATCTAAAACTCTCATAGTCTTTGAAACATCTTCAATAAGGATTCAACAAGCCCTTCAAGCAATGAGTAATCACAAAATACTGTAAGCATTACTTCTCAAGTAAACTTGTTAGTTCTAGACCTCGGGCTCCCCACATTTGTTGGGCATTTTCTTGGAAACAGTGAATTACGAGTTACAGCCCAGCTGCCTCTTGGGCACAATGACATCAATGCTACCAGTCTTTAGGGTACAGAAAGTTATGCAGCCCGTGCTGTATTGCTAAAATTACCTATGTCTGTAGCTATAATTAATTCTAATTTCTTTTAGTCAATTTTCTGAGGCTATGCTTTAAAGCTGGGCTGCAGAACAATTAGGAGTAATTACCTTGCGTTCCCTAAGGAAACGGGACTGTAAGACCAAGTGTCCACCGGCACACAAAGTGCAGCAAGTTACAGTAAAGGCATTGAACACGGGATTAACAAGGTATTTATGTTGAATGGGAAATGCACGAGTTTACGTTACGGGAGTTTAAGGTAGGACCTGATATGCATTTGGCTGTATCTGCTTTCGCCGGACGGGTTGGTTATATCCACAAGCAAGTTTCTTCCACCCTTCCTGCGGGTCGATGGAACTCTGCCAGCCGCCTCACCAGCCCGTAGCTCAGGCAGCGGACGGTGCGTGGAATCCGTCACGGGATCGCCCATCCTCCGCTCCTGGTTGGACACCCCGGTTACCCGTGCGGCTCGCCGGGGAAGCGCCCCTCCCAGCGAGGCCGCCACAGCCGGCCCCCGGCCTCACGGCTCCGACAGCCGCCCCCGGCCCGGCGGGGCCCGCCCCCAGCGGCGCAGCTCTCGCCCATCACTGCCCGACTCCGAGCGCCCCCTGCACCCCGCAGCCGGCGGCGGGGGCCACCCGGGCTCCCCTCACGCCTCACCGTCCCTTCCTGGCGATCCCCGGCCGCGAGCCCCGCTTCCCATGGGGCGGTACCGTCGCGCTGCTTCCCCTCCGCCTTTACAGCTTCCCCTTTAAGGGGGCGGGGCCCAGCCCCGGGGCCGTGACGTCACCGGCGCGGTGCGTGACACAGCGGAAAGTGCTCTCTCACTGGCCCCCCAGAGGCGGCCGAAAGAGGCCCCGCCCTCAGCACGTCCCATGTCCGGCCCTGAGGAGGGGGGGCTCGTTGCCTCGTTGTCTTTCCCCCCGGCCCTGGGGAACTTGGTAACGTCCTCGGGCCGCTTTGATGGGAGGAGGGGGCGGAGGAGGCCTTGGCCGCCCCCTGGCGGCAGCTTTCGGGACCCGCGGGGCTCCCGTCTCTGTGTGGCCCTGCCTCGCTCCCTTCCATCCGTCCGTCCGTCCGTCCGTCCGTCCGTCCGTCCCTGCCTCTCAGCCTCCCTCCCCGCCTTTTTTGTAGCAAAAGTTGGTGCCCTCGCACCAACTCCCTGACTGCACAGCAGGAGGGCAAGGGGGGTCCCCAAAACCTCCTCCTGTCCCCTGGACATTTGATTCTAGAGACCTACAAGTGTTCCAGTGGGGTGCACAGGGAAACATGCTAAGAACATGAAATCTTATGCACATCCCATCATTTTCCATATGCCAAGACAAGTATATGCACACTTGGCTTCACAAAGAGCCCAGTCAATGATAGTTCTTAAAATGGTTAAAGAAACTGCTATTTCTGTTTTTATGGAACGGAGGAAAAACTTAAAATATGTGTGCATTATCTGGATATATTTGTCCACTGTTGTTTCATGTCCCATAATTCATGAGAGATTGTAACAGCTTATAAGAGTTAAACCCACATGGATGAAATCCCTTGCTTCCCTTGGGGCCAAGAGAAGGGCTCTGAGCTCAGAGATATAGTAGTAACAATACTAATACCTTTCCCCATTTCTTTATCAGGTAAATGCTACCATCTTCCCCTTTTGTGGGATACTTTATTATGGCTTGAGTATAGTGCCAAGTACCTGGAACATGGTCCAAAAATGCTATAAGTCTTGTCACCTTCCCAATTCCTCGCAGCTTGCTTTACTGTACTTTCTCAGTATATTGTCCCTATAGCTCCCCAAAGCTCTAAAAATGCCTTGAAAACTTTCAGGAATACTCCAGCCTTAAAATCAATGAAGTTAGTTAGGAATGATTCAAGTTAAATTGAATAAACCTTCATCCTGCTTTAAAACTTTTAATCTTTGTCATGTTTTTCAAGCATTTGTGAGATGAGAAGCATGGTGATGGCTTCAATGTATTTAACTGCCTCAGCACTCTCAAACCTCCGCTGAGCAGCAAAGCCAAGGGTCAGGCTCTAAGAGCATCCTCCCTGCCCTCAGATCACACTGGAGATTTGTTTGTTCTTTAAAAATCAACTTAAAGACTTCTTCATCTGAGCTCTGGCTGAGTTTGACCTATGTGATGGATGAGGTATCTGAACCTCAGGCTTTCAAAGGTCTGGCCATAACTAGGGGAGCTCGCAGTGTACAGGGGCACTGGGCTGGAGGTTCCCAGTCGGGAGATGGCTGACGAGTAGGAGCCTCTCAGCTGGGGCAAGGATCCAATAAGCAGGGACTTCCCTTCTCTCTGGTTTGTGCAGCTCTAATCTGAGTTATATTCAGGGAACCAAAGGTGTTGGAGAAATCTGCAATATTATTTAGGAGCTTCTCAGAAACCAGATGATATAAGAAATCAGCTAGAAATCTCCTTTTCTAACACAAAGAAGGAAGAAAAGAAAAGAAAAAAAGGAAAAGAAAAGAAAAGGAAAAGAAAAAGGAAAAGAAAAAGAAAAAAAGAAAAGAAAAGAAAAAAAGAAAAAGAAAAAGAAAAAGAAAAAGAAAAAGAAAAGAAAAGAAAAAGAAAAGAAAAGAAAAAGAAAAAGAAAAAGAAAAAGAAAAAGAGAGAGGCCAACAAACAAACAAACAAAACCCCAAAACCAAAAACCCCCAAAAACAAACCACACAAACAAAACAAAACAGTCCAGGGATTGCAGGTCAAAAGTGCAGTGTCATAATAGGCAGCAGTGTGTCCAGGAAGGGGAAAAGTGAGGACGGCCTAGGAACAGCTCTTGTAAAAGTAATTGGAGAGGAAATCCCCTGAGCTCAAATTTATATAAGGAAATTCCAGAAGGCAGGAAGCAAAACACTGTGAAGCAAAGGAAGAAAAATGAGAAATAGGACTTTTGTAGCTTTCTGTGGTCACATAGAGTGATTCAACATTTTAAGCACTGATGGGTATTGAAGTGAATCATCCAGGTAGAAGGGAAATGAAAACTCCAACGTCATGTGGACCACACTCTGGCCTCTTGAATCTGGCTGGAAATATGCTACTTCTTACACTTTCAGGGATGTCCCAGATATTGTCATTTCTCTTTCCTGACAGTGCTTCAGAGTTATCAGGTGGCATGGTGGATTTAAGCTTACACCAACCACACTACAAAACAATTTCTGAGTAACCAGGATATGGTAGAAAAGTTCCAACCCCTGGATTTGAGCAGGTGCTTTATAGCCTGTGCTATGCATATCCTACCCCATCCTACTCATATCCACACTGAGCCAACATGCACCATTTCCTTTTTCACTTATTTATCTTTGTGCCTTTTTATTGGAGTGTTTTCTCTGCTGCTTGGTTACATATTTGTGTCTGGACTGTGAATAACTGTTGTGCTTCTTGCTTGTTTGGCATAATTGATTGCCTTCCTTTAAAAAAATAATTGAAATTAATATAAGGACGAAACTAAGGTGACTGCAGAGGAGGTTGTTTTTCATGTCCTCATTTTCACTTGCTGTTTGACTTTGGTCTGCCATGAAGGGCCAGTTGCCAGTGATTGTATCTGCACACACACACACATGCACAGATACAATGAACTCTTTCATAGTCAGGCTTTACAAGTAAATGGAGAGTGCTTGTGTTGATACAGTTTGTTTGGATTAGTTCATACATGCTTTTGAATGCTGCCTGTAACCTGTTTCATGACCTTGGATGTCACACAACATCCTTCTCACATCTAACAGTTAAGTACCAACTCCTGAAGCATCTCTGTTGAAGTGAACCTCTTTGCAAAAGAGGTTTTTGCTGAAAAATTTCACAGAAGTATGCTCCAGCAAATATTACCTTTAGTTCAGATAAAAGTATGGAAGACTTAATTTAATAGTATTGCAGAAGTCATGTAGCAGTGAAAAATGTAGGAATCCAAGAACTTGTTTACAGCAAGTTGTTTTAGCAGGTTGAAAGTTAAAAAGTATAAAAATAATCATTACACATAATACTCCTGTATATATACTTTATAGTGCAAGAGTCAAGATCAAATTCAACAAAGAGTTCATTATTTCCATATAAATGTCAATTTACAAGTGATATTGTAGCCAAGTCATACCACTGGGGAAAATCAGAGCTTCTCTTGCTTACCATGCTTTGTGCAACATTTCATCCAACAAGGATGAAGACCTGCAAGATGTCCGTGAGCCTTAAGTTTCTTCTGAAATATGGCAATTTGTGATTGATAGAAAAGAAGGTTGAGTTTTTTCCCTGGAAAAGGAACATCTATTGCTACACTCAGGGACAATGGCCTCTCTCATGAAGGAGTAAATCCTTGCCCACATGAGAAGTCCTCTCCTGCACATCTGTGTCAGTAAGAACACTGGCGCAGATGCAGTCTGTTCTGAAGGGATTTTTTCTTTTAAGGGAACTTTACACTTTTGCTTGGGTCAGTGAAGCCCTTCTGCGTCTCCTCTCCATTGGTGTGGCATTTGACTACTTGTAGTAGTAAGGTCTGGATAACTGGGGGTTTCACTGCATACTTGCTTTTCCAGGTCACTCATGAAGATGTTAAATAAAACTACTTCCAGCATCTGTACCTACGGATACTCCAGTATTTTCTCCATCCTGTAAGTGACACTGAAGCTCTATTTTGCTTTCTGTCTTTTAACCAGATCTCAAACTCTTAAGCAGTGCTTCCTATGGAATAGTGGCATCCTGATAACCTTTGGTGCAGAAGAGCTTTCAATAGTTCTTTCTGCACTGCTTGTTGTTACTACGTATTTATTCCATCTGACCTTAATTAAGATAGTCAAATTTCCATGGGAGATGCTAACACTCACCAAGCAGTCGTAACACCCTTTTTCATAGTCCTTCCAGGTGATCAGCTCCCCCTAAAAGATTTTTAAAAGCTATGCTGTAAAACTTTAATATGGCTCAGAACTGCCCAGACACAGGTCTCAGATACAGAATATGCTTGGATTCCATCTGGAAGTACAAAGGAGAGGAGCACCTCAGGATGTCCTGTTCCCCAAATGTGCACATGAATGCGGCTGCTAGAGGTCACCTCATTGCTTTGTGATGATTATGGCAATTCCCAGCTTGAGCTAAATATGGTTTAAGAAATTTTATTGTTAATAAACATGGTGGAACTTCTTATCATCATATCACCACTGAATGCCATGGCGTCCATGCTGGACGTTGTGTGGAACCACACATGAATATGCTTCACGGTATCCATCATGACACTTTTGCTTCTACTGCATCATTGACTGTTGGTAACTCCAATTCTTTGACATAAGAAGAGTCTTTTGCCTTCATCCCTCATCCTTTTATTGCCTTGGGTTTTATCAGGATACTGTCAGGTAGCTCATGATGGTTTTTGTGCAGCAGCTGATTTCTTAGGATGGGCCCCATTTGCATACAAAAGCAGTCACCCAGCCTTGGTAGAGCAGACCAGTCACTGAGTGCAGCCAGACCCTAACAAATCTTGTTGGTTCATTCAACCATATACACAGATGAAAGAGTATTTCACACCGGTTTTTATCTCGTTTGAGAACACTTCATTGTCCGCTATACCATTTTTAATTTAGTCTCCTTAATCTATAGTAACTGATGTTATTGCTTATATGGAGTTAAACCTTTAACTAAACCCTCCCCATATTTCTAGCTATAAAGTATAGGGTATGTATTTTTGTTTTGCATGGTGTGTTTAGTAGGTGGCAGTCTGTCTCTCCCTCTCTTAACGTTCCTGAGTTATTGTCATGGTAAAACTACTCTTCTAATTTTGTAAAACAGAGAAACAAATGTAATTTTTACCTTGACAGAACTTTGGGATGGATGAAGCAATTTACTGAAGTGTCTTTAAAAAAAGATTCCCCTTGGGACAGAAAATAGAAAATAAAGATTTAGCCTGTTGCAAGATTCAGGGGTTTTAACTCCATATAATTATGTACCTATGTAGACAAAATAATAAAGCCCTGTATTTCCTAAGAAATCACCAGTGTGCTATATGGTTTCTAACAATGCATCTGAGGAAGCCACACAGCCCCATTGTCCAAATGCCTGCAAGCTTCACACTATTCAGTGTCTTTTTTCATACAATCTCTGCTAAGGAGAGAATGCTCCAAGGAGAGAATGCCAACAAAAACCAGAAAGACATTCAAAGCACTGTTGTACAAAGACCACTGCACTGAACTTGAACATCTGAGCTTGTTTCTGAGTTTGTTCCAGCACACAAGTTGCTGCGGCTCAGCCCTGTGAGCTCTGCTCCTTTGCCCTCCCTGCTGCAGGGGAAAGAAGCATCCAGGAGGGGATACATCTGTCTAACACCATCAGCAGCCCCACAGACTGGTGTGTACCTGCTTAGCCCTGCTCACAGGCATCAGCCTCAACTAATTCTGAGCAATGCCAGCTGGCCCATACAAACCCCAGGGACTGCAGAACTCAGCCAGGTTGCTCAGTGTCCCTGGGTGCTTCCAGCTGACAGTGCTGTTGTGCTCTGCACAACCACCCTTCCTGCACTTGCAGGGGTCTTCAAAGCTCTGTGGCTTGTGCCTCAAGGCTGGCTGTGATAGCTAGTGGAACTTTCTGGAATCTGTCTTAAATCTAAGCACATTTTGCAGCAAATTAGACCTGCTATCACACGGTATTGAGCTCAGAGCAGAAAAAACCCGGTATTTTCCAAATCAAGGCTAAAGAAAACAGATACTACTGCAAGACTATAGACGTTAGTCAGAAAGGGCAAGATCTGGTTTAATATTCCTCTCATCCTGATGAGATTCAGATTGTCCTTCCCAAGATATTAAACTCCTTGGCAGACTACAGACAAGACTGTGGTGATGGTCATTTACTCTACAGTCAGAATGTGAAACTGATGGGAGAACAGAAAGCAGAAAAGTGTCTAAATCTGCAGGCTACTATTTATAGGTACATCCTCGGCAAGGAGAAAATCTTGTTTCTGTTTCCTGCTTCCAATTCATTGTAATAACTTTGCCAAGACTTCATTATTTTCATGTGGGAAAAGCCAATTCTTTATTCTCACAAGTAATTTTATACAGTTTTTACAGAAAATGAAAAAGTCAACAATCTGTAAGAGAAATAACAGCATGACGGTGTACTGGAGGGATAAAAGTCACAACAAGCATAAAAAAACTTATAAGTCATTTAGTTATGAGAAAAACTCATGGGAACTGCAAATTTCATGAAAACAAAATTTTAGTATGACTTTTTGGAGTGCAGAGTTACTGAAAAAAAAAAAAATAATGTGTAATTTTGCCGACTGCTGAACAGCTGAGTAGCTTCTCACGATTGTATTTTGTGTAATTTCATCTGGCAAATTTGTTAACATTTTTGCTAAAGAAATCAGATGTTGAAATCTTTGATAGGTAATGAGGCATTGCATTTACTGCGCTCTATCTCTACAGCAACTGTAAAACTGTAAAAAACTAGAATTCAGACAGAAAACAAATTTACTTTAAAAAAACCCTACATCAACAGGTTTTCAAGGCATACAAACACAGTACGTCAAGCTTCATTAAACAGAGGTAGTCAGAAACCACTCCGCGCTGGATCCGGTGTCTGTGCCGCCCGCAGGGAAAAAGGAGCGAGGAGGGAAGGGAAAGAAAACTCGGGCCGCTGCCACCCTGCAGCTCCAGCGGGGGAAAGCAAACAGCAAACGCCGCCGTGTTGTGCTCACATCCGCAGAGATCAGATGAACTCTGGCACGACCGGCGGTGGCAGCCGTGCGGACCCGCCACAGCCCTCCCGGGGCTGCCGCTTCCCCGCCTGCCCCCCCAAACACCCGCGGCAGCAAAGCCGAGGGAGAAAGGCAACACAAAATACACTCTAGAGACCGCATGTAGCAAAAGAACAAAAGACACCGAAAACAAATGCAGAAAAAGTTAAAAAGGCACAAGGCGCTTGTGGCTCCCACCTCCCGGCCCGCGGAGCTCCGCGGAGAGGCGCCGCCGATCCAGGGCCCGGCCCGGCAGAGCCGCCGGGCTGTTGAGAAGCCCGCGCAGAGACCGTGAGGGAATGGCATTGGAGCCTTCAGCTCCGGGCAGGAGTTGTGCTGGAGGAAATGCGGTCCGGTTCCGGACGTCTGCAGAGCTCGTGAGTTCCGTGTGGCGCTGCGGGCCGAGCGGCGCCCGGGGCTGGGGGTTTCTGGAGGATAAAACTCCCCGGCGCGGAGCCGCCGCGGCCACCGCCCGCCACCGCGGCCACCGCCCGCCACCGCCGCTTCCCGGGGAGCCGGAGCCGCCGCCCCGCATCGCCGCCCGGGGACACTGTGTCCTGCAGGAACCATTTGACAGAGGCACATGCCTCGAATTCCGGTTCCTGGCTTTTTATTCGATTCCCTGTGCGGCCGGCGGCGTAGATTGAAGCCGTTTTAAAGAGGCTATAACATTTGTAATAGTCTTTTTCAACATGAAAAGCGGAATTAAAAGGTAATTCTTCTATCGTTCGTGGGTAGAGGGGACAGAAACAGACGTACAGACACAGGTCTCTTGGAGCTCGCGGGGGTAGGGGGTGGTTGCCGCAGCAGCTGGGGTCCCTTCAGCAGATTGTAATTTTTGAAACTAATTTCTAATAAAATACCATGCAGGTAACTATTTTGTGACTACTATATCTTCCCCTATGGCCGCTGCTCACAAAAACTGCCCCAATTCGTCCCACCTTTCGATAGGAAAGGCATTTTGTGCATCTACTCTCACGCTGTTTTCTACGCCATAGTAATAAAGTTCGCAATTTCCTTTTATCCTGTTTTATTCCCTGTTTGCGCAATATCAGTGCCCACACCTTCAAGGCCGTAGCTCTCCCACGATTCTCGATCTCGTCTCCGCGGCTCGTTTCGTCGTATTTCCGCGGTTCTCTTCAGGCCGTGCCCCCGTCTCCTCGGACGCGGTCTATTTCCCGGCTCTCGGCCGTTCCCCACGGCTCAGGGCCGTGCTCTCCCACTGTTCGAGATCGTGTCTCCCGCAGCTCCGGTTCTTGACCGTACACTCACCACGGTTTTTGAGACCGCTGTCTCCCCACGTCTCGGTGGCCGCGCTGCATTTTTCGGTCCATGCTCAGTCCCCCCGTGCGGCGCCGTCCCGGGAACTGTGTTTGTTTCTGTGCGCTCACCGCTCGGCTCCCGCTCCGCCGGCTGGTCCGTGTCTTTGTGGATTTTGTGCGGCTGGCTGTAGCCGTAATCTTGCGCTACTTTGTGTATTCGCTGCTTGAGTTTCGTTCCGCTGCAGGCTGTTCGTTCGCGACTTTGAGTATTCCGTCTCTCGAGTCCCTTCTCGGCTTGGCCCGTCTCCTTTTCCGCGGCGGGCTCGGCCGTCGCCTCCCGCGATCGCGGGTCATCAGATATTGTGATAAGTTAGCCGAGACTTCATTGTTTTCATGTGGAAAAAGCCAATTCTTTATTCTCACAACTCATTTTATACAGTTCTTACAGACCTCGTGTGCAGCCTTAATTGATTAATAGCTTTCTTGCCAGCTATTCTATTGGTTAGTGAAAGGTGTTCTACTTGTCTGTCAAATCTCAGTATTCTTGGATCGTTTACATTTTTTCTTTACTCATTCTCATGGGACAAATCCTTTGTTATTGCAGGTGCGTTTGTTTTTCAACACAGGAATAGGTGGCTATGCTAACAAACTTTTCATACCAAGATTGTTTTCGCATGGGAACCTGCAAATTTCTTAACTACACTTAGAAAAGATGACAGGCTAGCTATTAATTTAATAGACCAGGCATGTTTTTATGAGGCCTTTCTTTTATAATACTTCTACCTGTCACAACACATTCGTCTGTGTGCTTGATTTATAATGGGGTAAATTCAACACGTGGCAGGGGTCTTATGTTTTATGGAGCAGTCATGGCAAAGTGTAGAGTGGGATGATATTAATCAATAGTCACCATGACTCCTAAGTTGCTTCTCTCAGTCAGAGATCGGTGAGATTGGAGATTGGTGCTAAATTATTGCTAATAGGGGTCCTTCCCACATGGAAAGAATGGGAGAGTGTTAAGACATAAGAATGGGATGAGATCAATGGGTTAGAACATGAAGGCAGGTGCTGAGAATGTAATTAGTGCCTCTGGTCATCAGATGATACATTCGTTCTATGTGTTCTCCTCCTCTCTTGCTGACTGATACTGAGGTGTTTTGAAACTTTAGTCTCGTCACATCCTTTAAAACATTATAAAGAACATTTTCAGGTATTTAAGAGGTTGCTGTCATTATTACTGCTGTCTTTAGCCAGATGATTAAAACACTAGTTTTCATAAATGCCAGGTTCTGTAGTTGCACATTGCAGCCTTTGCCTAATATATGTTAGGTGTCTCTACTAAAGTGCTCCTGAAACTACAGCTGATTCTTGCCCTAATATTTGAAACCTCAATGTCTCCAAATATCAAGACCTCATAACTTAGACCATTCATACTTTGTTATTTTAATTAACCAAATGGAATGGAGTAAGTAAAAGAAAAACATGAAACTTCTTTTCATTGCAACTGGGCAGATCATTAACTGGCAATTCAGCAAAGCTGCATCATTTTAAAGGATGAAGCCTTCAGATGCTGGTGAAATTACCCCTGAGAAGACTTTATGCTACTTACATTATGTATACAATTGTTTGCTGTGCAATAGCTGCTAATTGATCATTCAAAATCATGATTAGCAATTTAGATATAATTAAAAATGTTACACATTTGTACTTTGTGATCTTTTGGACATCCTTTGATTGACATTCATTTTGTCACTCTGAAGCATGCATAGTTACATAAGCATTAATGTCACAAAATCTGCTTTTCTTATTTGCTTAAAAGCCACAGCTATCCCTCTTGCTTCATAACTGTGGCAATGGAGCCTGTTGCACTAGATGGTGGAATGAGTTTGTGATTTGATTCCCCTGAGTTGTTTCCCTGCAGTCCTCCTGTAACGTTCAGGTGACTCGCAGTGAGTGTGGCCAGCACAGCCATGCAGGGTGTGTTTGCTTGGTGTCTCTTTGCAGTTCTGGTCAGGTTTATCTGCGGGGACAAAGCAGTTCAGCAACAAGAGTGAAATGACATATACTTGAACTAGGAGCACATGGCACCAGTAAAACTTCCATCCTTAGTGGTTTGGCAGTGGATCATTTGGGAATTACGGATGAAAGCAACAGATGTTATGCATTCAAGCACCTGGATAAAGAAATTAAACTACATATATTAAGCAAAATGGTGAAACTTGCATTTGTCTATGATGGCTCATTCTACTCAGATAAGGTACTGTTTGTTTTTAAATGGGAATAAAGCTTGACATAACATGACAAAGCCATAAAGGCCCTTGTGGCCATGTTACATCTGGGTCAGATGTATTTGATGTTCTTACTTTGATCTCCTGTCTAATCAGTGTGTTTTCAACTTAGATCTGGAATCCACGTCTCTTGTAAGCATGAACGATTCCCATACATTTGATCTGCAAAAATGACTCATTCTTCCACAACTCTACTCTAGGACAGCAGAGAGAAGTGATTCCTCTTCCTGGGAGTTTCTTTGGTAGGCTCCCCTGAGACATATAAAACTCTCTCCTAATAAAACTAGAGAGGCTAAACAAGGTCTCCACTGGATCTCCAGGACCCTTTTCTTCGACATTCTTCCCCTGGCTTTCCTCAGGTTTAAAAACTTGGATAAAGTTTGCTATGGTGGCTGGATTAATTTACCGCATTACCCAGGACTTGCTGGATAAGGAAATGGACTGTAAAGTAAGAAAGGAAATAATGGATAGTATAGAGGCTGATGAATTCTGAAGGAAGCAAAGAAACTGCAAGAAAGGGCAAGACCATGAAAATGCAAGATAAGGTTGGATAGAGGGAGAACAGAGACAACAGAACTAAGGTAGCAGGTGGAGCTTTGAGGTGGGCTAGGCAAGGTCATGAGGGGAAGGGACTGAGGTGCCCCAGGCCAGGGTGCGCAGCTGGTTGAAGAGTTTGGAGAAGTTAGAAATCTGTTCTCCTGGGATCAGGACCTGTGGGTGGAAAGGCATGATGGGAGGTGAGTGAGAGTGGAGCCAGGCTTCCTCAACCCCTCAAGGTGGGATAACTTAACCTGCCTTCTATGGGGGAGGGCAGGACCAACCCAGGGGGAAAATAGGAACAAACTTCAGAGGAAGGGATGTGGAAAAGGGAGCCCTAGCAAAAATGGATGAGAAGTGGTGACCACTAAAAACATTTTTCAACATATGACTACTCTCCTGACCTTCACCGTGCATTCTCACCACTTCTTGCGGTACAGACTGGTCCTGTTTCTTTCAGAGCTCATGAAAACCTCTAAAAACCCCAACATTAGTCTTATTAAAAGTGTAAAGGTTAATTTCAATTGCAAGAGATTTTTTTTTCTTTTGGAAGCTTACAGCCACTTTGAAAAAACATTTTTTCTTACCTGTATCTATCCCATTCAAACTGCAAGTACTAAATAAGACATGAAGCTGACTAGAAATAGGATGACACCATGTAAGGAAAGAAAATGCCAATGCACTCACAGGAGTTTGAATTACGATAATCCTTCTTACTTTGCCCTCTATTTCTGCATGCTGCTTCTATGGTGCTTCTTTTGTATGTTATATTCAGAATATGAGTAGGAGCTCTGAGCTGTTTTTGGTATGTGATACTCCACATGGAAGCAATGGATCACGTTTATGAACAAAGGAAGATTCTGCAGATGATGTCTCATTAGGTGCTATTAAAAGTATATAATTCATAAATAATGTAAAATGTAGCAGCCTTCCAATACAGCAAGGCACAAAACCTGCTTGTGTTGTAAGCAAACAGAAACAGAAAGCAGTGCTGCATTTTTCTAATTCATGAGTTCTGTCCTCCTTCTAAACTGCTTATTTTGATACAAAGTCACTACCATGGGCACAAATCTAATTTTTTACTTCGGTTTCCCAGTTAAATGTCTTTCTGTTTCTTTTCTTCAACTAGAGGAAAAGCCAGTGTTTATGTGTTATTTCTTTTATGTGCTTGTACCTGAAAAGCACTTACTGAGTTGTGCCAGAAAGGTGTGATGTGTCATCCTTGAGTATTTCAGTGGCTGCATACGTGAGACCTGTGGCGTCCACGGGTTAGAAAAAAATCAAGGCTGATGAGTTTCCCTGGCATGGCTTTCACATCATGCACAAATCTGTGCTTAAAATACGCTGTGTGGGCCACGTCAAGGCACTCCTGCTGCCATTTCCCTTACTGAGGTGCCATTTGCTCATCAGGTCATTTTTAGCTTTTGCTGGAAACTGCTGGGCTTACTGAAAGCCTTGGGGAGTTCCCTGGGTGTTTTCCATTGGAGAAACCTACATTCTGTTATTGGGAAACGTACATTCTGTTATTGGGGAGCTTTTCGACTTTCCTTTGCAAAGTGAGAGAAGTCTGGGAGTGCAGTGTTTATTTGTCCTGAACTCTTTCTGGCTTATGTCTGTCTATGAGCAGCAAGTGCCTAAATAAAAAGGAAAAGCTATCTAGTAGGGTGCTGATTTAAAAACCAACACAGAGGGAACAGCACTAAGGAGTCTGTATGTAGATATAAGTATATGTATGTGTATAAATGTTTTAAACACTGTGCATGATCGTTGCTAAAATAATCATCCTTCAGGCCCAAACAATTTACATTCCTCACAGAAGATGTCTTGCATGTGCCTGTCTTTACCTATTTCTACACAGCACAGACATGAGTGTATCTGTCCGTGTAACTGTGTCACAGTTGGTGTTTCTGAGCTGCCGAGGACTCGGTCTCCGGGGAGTCGTGCCGCCGCTCGAGGGAATGCGGCTCTGTGCCGGAGCAACGGGATTGAGGGGCTCACGAGCATGGACGTCTTGATGCTAACACGCGTTTGTTTAATGTTTCCTTGCCAGGTCTGTGCTCTGTCTGTGAGAAGTCTGCAGAGGCAGGAGCAGGCTGTGCTCGGAGCTTTCCCTTTCACCCAGCGGAGGGCAGGGTTTCTGGTGAGGAGGTTGGTGGGGAGTTGATTGGAAGTTGCGGTGAGTTGATTCCATTCCGCCCCTCTCACTTTCCCCTCTCCCCGGCTGCAGGGCGGGCGCGGCCATGCTGCCCTCCTTCAGTTACCTGACGGAGCACGCCGGCTTCCGCGGCACCATCAAAAACTCTCCGAGCGACTTCGTGGTCACGGAGCTGGAGGTGCCCGAGCTCTTCCTCAGGGACACCCGCGCTGAATTGCTCCAGAGGACCAGCGAAGCGCCGCCGGCACAGAGCAGCCAGTGCCCGCGGGAGCCCAAAAGGCGGAGGACGGAGCCCCCCGGGCAGGGTGCCCCGGCGTGCCCCCGGGATGCTGCGGGAGGCGGCTGTGCTGCAACCCCCGGCAAAAGTGAGAGTGAGGGAGACCCCGAGCTGCGGGCCGGCCTCGGGGAAGCCTGTCCGCTGGAGTCCTTACTCGGCAAGCCCGTGAGCGAACTGCTCAACAAATTCGCCTGTGATCTGAAGGATACGTGGGGATTGGAAAACAACGCGGATGCTGGCACTAGGGAGTTCTCGCTAGGACCTAGGCTGGACAAGAAAATTCGAGCTGATTTACACAGTGCTGTTAGGCAGAAATTCCCCTTTCTAGTCACTGTTACAAGAGACAACGAAATGATTGTAAAAGGAAATCCTGATTACAGAGAACTTTGTCAATTAGTGACTGAAAAGGAAACAAATGATTTTTTTAAATTTTTAGATGCAAAGCTAGAAAATTCTACGTTTTCCTTTGAGCCTGATGGAAACAAAGAGCACAGAAAAGTAGTTCACCACTTTATCAATAGAAAGTTTGGAAAGCTTTTAGAAACAAAATCTTTTACTGTGACAGATGTCAATGATCAACCAAATATGTCAATAACAGTACGATTTCGAGAAAAAAGTTGGTCCAGAAAAAGGTCTGCTGGTGGTTTTCAGGAGAAGCAAGATGTATATACAGGTAAATACTACATTTTTAGTGAAACTGGCAGGTTTTTGGTGTTCTTTAGAAAGACTGAAACTCAGGATCATTTTTATATGACACACAGGCCTGGTCAAACTATTGTTTATATTGAAATAAATCGTAATCAGTGCAGTGATGTTACATTCCTGGTGAATGAAATGGAGGAATCAAGTTACTGCAGCACTTTGACATAAACTGCTCACTGATAATGGTTATGGTTTGTTATAAATGATAAGAAACCAATTCAAAATAACAGAATTTATTTAGCAAATTTCAAAAAAACCAATTAAAAGCCACAATAAAATTGGACAACATCGATCCAATGCTGGGTGGGCAGAGTGACAGTAACAACAGTACCATCCAACCTCAGCCACACACTCTAGGTCCGGTGTAAAGTCTTTTTATGTGGTTTATTTTTCTTGAGGTTAAGTCCATTGAAAGTCCAAATATTCATGTATCTTTTTATTTCCAAGCGAGGTCTTGAAAGGGGTTCCAGTAAGTATGAAAAGAGGATTCAGGAATCTTCCCGGATCTCGTCTTTGGGGTGCTGATTTGATCATCCTCCGGATCCCCTATCAAGATTGATATCAGATGTCGAGCAGCTGTGAAGTGGAGGCCCATCCTTGATGAATGGGCCATCTCCAGTCCGCCCATATCATTTCTGTTGCAAATCTTGCATTTCGAAGTTTGCACCACAGATCTTGGAATCTCAGCGATGCCCTGGAGTAGCTTTTTAATAGAACAAATCTTTGATACACGAATTTATCCATTATATTTACCACAGGTTCTTTTGGTTGTAGCCACTAACTCTGTGGCATTCCCAGGGTTATAGCTTTCTCCTGAAAGTAACTGGGATTACTTTCCAAATCCCAGTAACTGGGATTTCAGGAGGTACAGCTATATACTGAACAAATTAGTAAAGTCAGAGTTGACTTATGATCTCATCCTTTAAAGCAACTTCTGATGCAGAGAATGTTTCCTGCAATACAGCCATGCATGTCTGTTGCATTTTATAAGGTACTATTTTTAAAGGCATCATGGTTTTTTGATTGGTCTGAGTTTTGTGTACTGTTTTTATATTTTTCCTTCTGTGCTGTTAAACGCCCATTTGATTTAGTTTTGTGGAGTAGGAGGACAGTTTCTTTGCAGTTTCCATGCTGTTACAGTTTGAGGGGAAGAATGTGCCCATCTGTCATGGCAGAACACTGAAACATAAAGACGTGTTCCTAATAATTCTGAGATGATTGTTTCAGCTTTCACCCTTCAGAAAGAAAACCTAGAAACACTAGAAGCAATCGGCTTGTTGGCAGCTGAACTTGATATCCTTCCTTCAGACTTCAGTTACACTGGCATCAAAGATAAGAAGGCTATCACTTTGCAGCCAATGATTGTGAAGAAGGTGACTCCTGAGAGGTACTTAAAATCTGAGTACAAGCAGTTTAGCACCTAGTTTTTAGTGTTATTAAGTATCAACATGGCACTATCTCTTGAAATGTTCTTACTGAGGTGTCTTCCCCTTGCCTGTATAGAGCACAGTGGAAATGGCTTTAATATTTTGTGGCCTTGGGAAATATGCAATTTAGCACTCAAGTCAATGGTAACACTGCACTGCAAACTGGACTGTAAGAGTCCAGTTGTCCAAGAGTTAATTAGCAAAACTTCACGTTAGTTTTTAAATAATGAAGTAAAATAGATAAATGCATCCACACAGCAGGAAAAATAAATAATTTTAATAAATAAACAGTTTATCAATTAAAGTATTGCTTAGAATACAAGCTCTTACACTGAAATTTTCCTTTGATTTGAATCACTCTTATTTACACATAAGAACAAAGAGGTTGAGTGGGTATTTTAAAGGGTAAATACTTGAACTGTCAGCTGTGTTTCCAATTACAAGCATGTGCGAGCACACCCAGAGAATCAGTGCACTGAATTTGTTTTTCTTAAGGCTGACTGAGAAAGCAATTGTGTTTTGGAATCTGCTAGAGCACATTACCTTTTCTTTTCCTGTCTTTTTAGTGAAAACCAGGTTTTGATGAGTGAAGAGTAAAAAAATGACTAGTTTTTCAATTAAAAAAACCTAAAAATTCAGTGCAGTTACTCTGAGAAAGTTTGATGGATTGCTTCATTCCAGCATCTCTCAATATCATAAAAATGCCAATGATGCAAAAATTTTAAAAGTATATTTGGATTATAACTAAATTTTAAGACTTCTATCTCTGCATTTGATTTGGTTTTCTCATAATAATTGTTTTACATCCCATTTTATTTTTTAAGTGTTTTTAATATCAGTGCAAAGGTGAAAGTGTTTTTAATATCAGTGCAAACGTTCATTAGGAGTTGTATGGCTTCAGTAGAGGGTGGTTCATAATTTCTCCCAATTATTTATCCAGGTTGAAGGAAATTGGAAACAAAATGGAAAAAAAGGGTATGAAAATATTCAACATCCGTCCAGCTTACCAGCACCTCAGACTTGGTCAGCTGAAGGGCAATCACTTTGACATAGTTGTGAGAGATCTCCAACACCACAGTCATGACTCTTCTGCAGATTTGAAGGAGAGAATATCTGAAGCAATGAAAAGTGTTGAGGTAAGAACGGCTCATGGTTGCTGAGAATGGACAGAATTTTAATTCGTTGCTGTTATAAAAAGTACTTTTAAGGAAAATAGTTGTAATAGCACAATAATGGAAATATTTCCCAAGTTTGGTACTTTCTGCAGTTTTATGTCTTTCCAACATTACTTAAGGAATCAGGAGTAAAATTGCCTTCCAAGAAGGGACTACAAGTGAATTGATTCTGTGTCACAGACTGGAGACCCCAGGGTGGTGCAGTAAAAGACAAGGGGAATTCAGAAACAAATGAGTATGGATATAAGAGCCATTGCTGCACAGAGCTGAAGCCAGCCAAAGTGATGGTTCTCACTGTGGCAGATGAAGGGGGAAATGATGTACTTACACATCCATATAATGTGTGTGTGTATATACACACATATACTCAGTGCGCATGACAGCTGATTGCCTTTTTTGGTCATGTGAGGAACATGCATGGTTGGCTTGAATGAAAAACTTTAATGGTATGAACATGTGTGGAGTGTCCATCTCCAAGAAGATCCCCCAGAAATGTAGTGCATTTTGATTCTGTTTTCCTTAGGCCCTGAAGGAAACTCCCATAATCAGACATTCTTAAACCACTAAGAAAAATAAAAGCAAATAATGGAAGGGAAAAACTGTAGATATTTTTTACAATATTGATTTTCTTGCCCTGTTTTTCAAAGTAATAACTATAATACAAATTGCTTTAAGAATATTAATCCAGGAATAAAGTCTTGAATGAAAACTACCCAGTGTGCAAAAGCAAAATACATTACATGTATTTTGGAAATTAATTTTATATTTGAGGAAAGCATTCAGCTGGTACTATAATGCTTTCTTCACTCCATCTGATATGTTTTATTTTGCTGTTTGGAAAATGAACACAAATTCCTATGGTTGTGTGTCCTGCTTTATTAGATTTACCTTACTGGTCAGAAGATGAATGACAAAACAGGATATGTATTAATCCAAAATATGCATTTTTCATCTTCTTTGAAAGCAGAATTGTGTATGGGACCTATAGGTATCCAAAACAAGATGATAAAATTTGAACCTAATAACTATTTGCAAAACAAATATATGCTTTTTGTTTGCCTACTCCATGGATACTTACTACTTTTTAGAAAAGGGTGTTTTCTGTGGGTCACATGACTGTGATTTTATTTCTCACAGGTGACCTAGAACTCATCAGGAGATTTAAAATCCCAATTAGCAGAAGTGTTCACTTTTGACCTTTATATTGCAATAAAAACAGAAATTACCTAACGTGAGAAGGATTAGTTTTTAAGGAAAAATATCCAGTGGCTACTGTTCATTAGCTGTGCTGGCATTTGCCTGAGTAGAGATTCCATAATCTTACACATTTAAAAAGCTTAATTACTTTGACTTGACCTATAGCTGGAATGATAATAATTAACTATGTAGAAATAATTTTGTTTCATTTACCTGGGATCTTTTTAATGATGTGAAGACAATGGTAGAACTTGATAGTCTTTTTAGATGTCTTTTTAGTGCCAAAATATTGTAATGGATTATGAGTTTTGCTTTTGTTTCATGTAACTTCTGATTCTAGTTTTATGCATTTTGGATGTAAGTATAGATATATGTGTATTGTATGCCTGGTCTTATTAACCATACCCAGTACTTTCGTGCATGTAACATATTTGTTCTTTCTCATTCTAGACAAAAGGTTTTGTGAATTACTATGGACCTCAGCGATTTGGACAAGGACAAATTGTTCAGACAGATCAAATAGGATTGGCTTTACTGAATGAAAAAATGGTATTTCCATTTTTTTAATTTGAGTACTTACTGTCAAGAGAATTTCAAATAACTGTTGTAATATCTAGCACTGGAGTTGACCTCAGTGAACAATTTCATTTGTGAGATAAATCCATCTGTGTGCTGGAATCAATTGCTAGATCAGTTCTGATAACAACATAAGCGTGAAGACATTCATACTGAAACTAAAACCTTTTTTTAAACAGCAGATGAAGCTTTAAATAGTTCTGTCTGTGATTGGAATGTAATAGTTCTGTCTGTGATTGGAATGTGATTTGAATTGTCATCATGCCACTTGGCAGGAGAGTGCTTGCATTCCATACAGGATTTAAACACTGAAAAGAAGCAGTCTTCATACAGTGTTTATTCATGATCCTGATAGCCTCCCAACTGTAGCTTCTTTATCCTGCTGGGGGTCTGTTTACTTCTTAAAAATGTCATGTAAGTTCATAAGAAAGGATTTGCTTTTTCAATACTGCAGTTTCATTATCTGCTATATAGAAGAGATTGCTGCTTTCCATTATTCCTTGACCACTTTCCCAAACTCTCAGTTCTGAGTTTATTAAATAATAGTTAATTAGATAGGAGTAATGTACTTTTCAGTGTATGTGAATAGTGTTTGGCACAGGTAAAAGGCTAATCAGACACTACAAAGTCAAAAGGATAGTGCAGTGCCCTTTTTTCCTAAGCTTGTTTTGATTCTGAGAAAAATCCTGAGAACTTATCTTTCAAATACAAGATTCAAGATTTGAGGGCTGCCCATGAAAGCTGCTGTTGATGTAGCTGACATCAGACAGCAGTGGGACCAGGTGCCAGTCCCTGAGGAGTAAGGATTTAAATCCTTAGTCTTAACTTAATTACTTTAATTTAAAATAGGTAGGAACTAGTATTTATATTAAAAATGTGCTAGTATGTGCTTGCACAGTCCAATACAGAGGAGGACAGGTGTCACAGGTTGGTAGAAGTGCTAGCAAACTGAGCAGCTCCTCCAGTATTGCAAGTAGCAGAGATTAGTGTTTTCCTTGTCACAGTGTCATCTAACCTAATACAGATCAGTATTAAAAAAACAAAATAAAAAATAGTTGTCCCTCTGTATGGAGACTGTGGAAAGTGTTCAGTCTAAATTTTGCATCAAGCATGCAGGATGGAAGGAAGGAGCCTTCCTGTACTGCATGCAGGAATGAATGATGACAATTTAAAGTGGAGAAGTTTGAACTGGATGACCAAGAAAGTGACTGGTTTCTCACAGAGCTTTGGAAACTGTTTTACATTTTCTGGGTGATTAAAACCTTTTTTTAAGCTGAGAAGGGACACAACACATTGTTCTGTGGCTCATGATATCTCCTGTGAAAGGGAGAATTTGACTTTGACACTAAAGAACTGATTTGATTTTGAGAGCTTGCAGAATATGTTAATACAGGTGGATGAATGATTACCTGTTTAGCTGACAAATAGTCATATTTAACTGAAAAAAATTTGTTCTTTCAAGGTGAAAGCTGTGAAATTATTTTTCACACCTGAAGATACTGATGATCCTGTAAACAATGCAAAAAGATACTTTCTTCAAACTGGTATGTCCACTTAAATTGTCCATATATTTATGCAGAGTCAATATTATGAGGTAATAAGGTGTTGCTGCACAGGAAGATACTTTTTATTTTCCTACTGCTTTATGGTACTTATATTTCATTCTGTGAAACTCAATACAGTTGCACATTTAAAAATTATATAAGGATGAGGCTCTAAATGTGCAAAATAGTGGAAAATGAATGTACTTCAAGTGCAAGAAAATACAGAAGCAAACACTGTGTATCATAATGCAGGAAGAGACTAAGATTGATCAGAGGAGTTCTGGTCTCCTTCCATCTGTCTGCTTTTGGATAATTAACTTCTTCTTCCTACTGAGGGAAGGATACAGGAATGTGGCACCCAACTCATACTCAGCACTTAACACATCTACTTTTGTTCTTTTTTGAACTAAAACCAAAATATGTCAAAGGCAGGAGTGTGTGGAGTAGAGGGCTCTGTTTGCCATATTTATTGCTTTTGTCATTCAGCTGAACTTTCTCACCAATTTGAAGTTGCTCTCTACTTCAAATATATTTTTGTTTTCAAATATTCCACATCTATTAGCCTGCTTATCACTGTAGATTGACATACCTACTATGATATATGGTGCCTACAATAGCTTGAAAAGACAAAAATATATTTGGTTTCACAAAAAAAAAGAGATGAATGACTCTGTTCTGTATATGGCTGTATGATGCATGGAGAAACATTGATGCAGACCCTGATAGCAGCTGCTTGCCTTTTCCTGAGAGCAGACATAGACGTCTGTGTAAAAGGCTTCATCAGGTAATCACCTGTAATATGGAAAAAAAAAAACCCATAAGATTTTAAATATACAGCATTAATATAATGTAGTAAAAATCTGATTAAATGCATTTTCGTCTTGGTTAATGGTCAGACTTCCCTGGCCAGTGTAACTTTTGCCTTTCAAATAAAGACACAGTTTTTACCTGCTGTGAAATACATTTTCTGAAATGATGAGAAATAGAGATTTAATGTTCTTTTATAGCTTGGTTTTTACTTTAAGTTACCTGGTTAAAAAAAAAAAACCCTTTGGAGTGATAAAGTAAATTTCTGAAAAAAAACATTGTTCAAACTAGGCTGAATAACTGAATGACAGCTAGTTGAATTTATACTGCATGAAACAGAATAAAATTCATAGGTCTGTGTTGATAGGCATAAAAGATGAAATACATATATTTGTCTAACATGACACATTGAAGAAAAGGGAAATAATCAAAGCATGAGACATTAGACTGGCACCTTTTTCCCTATTTGATTATTTTATCTTTTTAAGTGTCAGATAATACTTGGATAATCAGGGCTTACTGACATATTTATTTTTGTTTATATCAGAAGATGCGAAGGGCACACTTGTGATGCTGCCAGAATTTAAAGTCAGAGAGAAGATGTTGCTACGAGCTTTAAATCGCTATGGTGTAAATCATGAAGGTTGTACCAAAGCATGGCTCAACATTCCTCACTCCTTGCGCATATTCTATGTCCATGCTTATTGCAGTAAAATTTGGAATGAAGCAGCATCATATAGGCTGAAGACTTATGGCTCAAAAGTGGTTGAGGGTGATCTTGTCTGCTTGGAAGAAAATGGTGAAAGCATTTCCCTGAATGACAAGGTGAGTCTTCTTGTCAAGTATACTTGTAAAATGAAAACAACGACAACAAAAAACCCCAAACAACTTACTGCACTTGAATACATAAGCAGACATACTCTAATGCCTTTAATTTGGTTCATTCATTAAAATATTTAGTATTTGTGACAAAATTAAAAAACACGATGTAGGATTTTTTTTGTTGTTTCACCATAAATAGACATATGAGCTACACACATAATTAGCAGCTTCAATCTGTTTTGGCGGTTCATTTTATTCAAGTGAGAGGAAGGAACAGAAGGTCAGAAATGATACATGTGAAAATTTAGTTTCCATAGTATATAATGCTCTTCTTAGGATCTGACTGGGGGAAACCTTCACAGTGGAGTCTGCGTGTGCCCATATTACCAGTCAGTGCAGATCTGAGTCTTGCTCTCCACATCAGGCCTTTCCTAAATACAATGCTGAGTGTGAGTCCAGGGTGAAAGATGACCTCAAGGCTGAACTGATAATCTCAATTGCAGCTACAGAGGCAGAACATTTTTAGCACAATTTCACTGGCGCTGGGTCTAAACTGGTGGCAGCTGTCAAAAAATGCAGCAATCTTTTTGGTAAAGTAGTAAAGGGCAAGGGAGTGCTTCTGCTTGCCCACAGCTCAGGCTGGGAGCTGTGCATGGAGCCATAGGTGAGCCAGTGCATAGAATCTGGCAGTGGAGTGTCTGGTCCCAGGTTTTGACATGTTGAAGTTCATTCTGAAGTGCTTTCTTCTGTTGGGGTTAGCATACCTTATTGTAAAGACAGTTCCAAGTAGCAAGTGGTAGGACAAGAGGAAATAGCCTCAAGTTGTCTCAGAAAAAAGTTATATTGTGTATTAGAAAATATTCTTCACCAAAAGGCTTATCAAGCACTGGAACAGGATGCACAGAGAAGTGATTGAGACACCATCCCTGGAGGTGCATGATGAGGGTTTAGTGGTAGACTTGGCAATATTAGGTTTGCAGCTGGACTCAGCCTTTTCCAACCTAGATGATTCTATCTTTCTCCTGATCAGATCAATCATAAAATGTGCAGTGTTTTACTGGAGAACAGACAGGTGTGTGCAGAGGCAGAATGTAATTAATTTCTTTAGGGTAAACCTCTTACAAATTTGAAGGCAGGAGCATTTGAAAGGCTATCTCCAGTCCCTATGGCGTGGCTTGTGTTTCAATTGAGATTTTTCTTTACCAGTATTTCTGAAAATGAATGCTAATGAAACAATTAGATCAAATCAAATAAAAGCAGATGTATTGAGTTACTGAGTTTTATGTAGATATATTCCTTCTTAATATAGAACATTTTTCTTTGTATTATTACATTTGCTGATGTAGCACAAGATGGCATTGACTTTGTTAATTCAGACTCAAAGAATAATAGTGGTAGCTAGTGTCACTAAATGCTTAATGCAATGCCATCTACCCATAAACTGATTAATTTAAATCAAATTTCTTAATTAATTCTTAATTTAAATTAAGTATCTTAAGATTTTTTGATACCTGAGTTTATTGCCCCTGCAGTAGTCAAATAACCTTAATAATCTTTGCAAGTTTGTGAGTACTGTGCATAATTCCTAAAATAAAGCACATGTTTTTACTTTTTAAAAGGCTGGTATTTTTTTCTTCTTAAATGTCTTGTCAGGTTCATGTAGTCACTGCTTCAGAAGAATCAGCTAACAAATATTCTATATACCAAGTAAGTCTGTATGAAAAATTCTGAGTTTTTGATCTTTTTAGTCAATTAAAATGTTTTGTTTTAAAAATGTGATTAATTTAACTGGTGCAGTCTTTGTGCCTGCCAGAATGCTCATTGAAGAAAACACATGTGAACTAATTTGCACACTCATAACAAATTTACTTGGTAGTGAAAATAAGTACAGTGTCATTTGTAGTATGGCAGTATTTATCCTGAAGCTGAATACTTCAGGAAAGATTTCAGTCTACTGGGAAAAATCTTCAAAAGCAGTTACCGTTCTAATTTTTGAAAGTTTCAGAGTGTAGTTGTGAAGTCTTGCATAGCAACTTAATATATAGCAACTGAGTGTCTTTACTGCTGTATACTGCTTTGTTTTAGGAATCCTGATACATCGATTATTTTTCTGCTTAAATTACATTCAATATACCTGCCCTGCACAGCTTCATTTCACAAGAGAATCTGCTGGTTTACTATTTCAGGCCTCAAAACACAAGGTTTAAACACATTTTAAATGATCATATTTATTTAAAGGAGCATGGATGAGCATTACCTCAAGTATGTTTTTTTCTTTGAAGGTGGTTCTTCCGATGGTGGGACATAGTGTCAAGTATCCCAGTAATAAAGTTGGACAATGGTACCATGAACGACTTTCTAAGGATGAGCTGGAGTTGTGCAAATTCAGAGTGTCTCCACTACATCTGAATATACCTGGATGCTACAGACTCATTTTGAAAACTGTTCAGAATCTCTCGTATTTTTTGGAAAGTAGTGAAAAAGAGATCAAAATTGAGGACAACCACCTGAATGATTTAAAAGTCTCTCTTCATATATCATTTGACCTTGATCCTTCATGTTATGCAACAGTCTGTCTGAGAGAAATAATGAAATGTAATTTTTAAGATTCTGCTTAATAAAAGATTGCTGGAATATTGTACAATGTTGGTATTTTACATGTAATGCCAAGAACATAAGGGAGAATAGCATGTTCAAGTCATGAACAGAGAAAATTTGTAGACTGAGATTCATACAGATTAAGGAAAAAAAAATCACCAAAATCCTTTGGAATGTTTCAAAATCATTCAAAACTCTAAATGCATTGAATGCATTGGAGTAAAACTGTTATACCAGGCAGGATTAACAGGACTTAAAGAAACCATGGGCAGCCAGCATGAATTTCCTGTTTTCGTAGACATCTGGCTTGCAAAGTTAAGTCCTGGAAAAATATTTGCAGCAAACAAATGTGTCTTGTAATTCATAGTATTTTTAAAAATGTTTTATACTAAATGTTATTCAAGCAATAGTGTTACAAGTTTACAGTCTAAAGGTTTCTAACTGAAAAGTTGTTGTACTTAGGATTCCTAAGTATATTGTGTTTCATTGTGTTCAGGTACTTATTGTTAAAAGGTTAAAGTCCTGAGTCAACAGTGACAAGTTGATGGTTGCTTTATCAGACATTTGATGAATTCTTCAATTTAAGTCAATGCTGATGATTTCAGGATTCAGTAATGCATAGCTGGGATTGCCTATTTCAGTAAGCTCTTGAAGATCACGCAAGCACTTGACATCACTGAAAAAGCATTTATAGTGAAACCAAAACCGTGTAACATTGTTTACAAGATGCAGACCTGCATTCTTGTTACTGTCAAGACTTACGGTAGTGCAGAAGAATACTAACCAACTTTGGAGGAAAACCTTTTCTATTTTCTTTTTGATTAAGTGAAAAAAAGGGTTTTTAAAATGAGTGATTAAATGAGTGGATTTTTGAAAAAGGAGAGAACAACAATGCATCATTTATGTTGTCTATTTGCCACTGTACCACAAGATTTGAGAAACCAAGTTAAGACATTGTGATTTGGATGAGTGGACAACCAGATCAGTGAAAATGTGGTTGGATGATGAGGCTCAGAGAGTAGTGGTTAAAGGGTCACACCCTCCCTGCAGTCAGTGTCACTGGGATGTCTTCTGGGCCCCATCCTGCTTCATATCTTTGTCTGGCCTGGAGGAGTGGATGGAACTCACCTTCATTGAATCTGCAGATGACACCAAATGAAGAGAACAAGTGAATATTCTGGAGAGTCAAGCTGCAGTTCAGGGCAGCCTAGATATGGTCCCTAGCACAAGAAAAACATAGAAGAACTGGACCGAGTTCGGTGAAGAACCTCTGAGCTATTAGGGAACTGGAACCCTTGTCATTTGGTGCTGAGGGAACTGGATCCCATCACCTTGGATAAGACATACTTTGGGGGAAATCAACAGCTCTCCAGTACCTATGAGGAGGTTAGCAAGAAGGTAGAGCCAGGATCTTCATTGTGTGTGTGGCAAGAGAACAAGAGACAGTGAAATGACAGATTTAGAATGGTTAAAAGAAAAGACTTTTTACCTGTGCAGACAGTCAGGCAGTGGAACAGGTTGCCCAGAGGCAGTGCAGCCTCCATCTGAGGGGGTTTGTAAGACCAAATGGGATAAACCTCTTAGCAACTGTCCTGGTTTCACCCTAGATAGAGTTAATTTCTTCTCAGTAGCTGTTACAGTGCTATGTTTTGGATCCAGAATGAGAATGAGTGTTGGTAACACTGATGTTTTGGGGTTTTTGCCCAGTCGATTATCCTGAGTCAAGGGCTTTTTTTTTGTTTCTTGCTCTGCCAGTGAGAAGGTGCACAAAGGAAACTGGTATAGCATAGCTGGGCCAGGTGACCCCAACTGACCAAAGGGATATTCCGCACCACAGAATATCATGCCCAGTATATGAACTGAAGGGAGTTACCTGGAAGAGGAGCTAATCTGGATGCGAGAAGGGAGGTTTGGCATCAGAGGGTGGTTAGCAATTGCATTGAGCATCACATACTTTTTCCCTTTTTATTATCGTTATTATTATCATTTTTTTGTGGAATGGTTAAACCAGGGGCCAAAGTACTCTGCCCACCTGTGTTGCCTGTAGATGGCAGCATAACTTAAAGTAGGAAAGTTACTCGTTTTTACTGAGCAAGAATTAATAATATAAGTTGATTTCTGTTTATTGCATCAGTTGATAAAACAATTGCATCATTTTTGAGATGATGCTAACAGCTGAGTATGATAAATTTTCCAAGCTTGAGAATTACTGGAATAGGAAAAATAGAAATAAAGCTCACATAATTTCAATGCATGTATAAAACTGTGCAGCAATGAAAGATCCACATAATTCTATACCTTAAAAAAGAGGGTTACTCTGTAAGTCTGGGTTAGTAATTTGAAATTTGATCCTTAGCTTTTATATGAGGAAATAGACTGTCATGCAGACAATAACTACAGAGCCACTGCAGGTGTCTTACAATGCTTGCTCTATTACAGTGTTTACTCCACACCTCAAGTTTATGGTATACAGGCAAAATGATGGAAGAATCAATTTCCCTGCCATGACCCAACTCTACAAACTTTCTTCCATCTTTGCTTTTCAGTATCACCTCTTCTGCCTTCTACCTGCCCTTAAAAATCCCCATTTTGGAAAATTATTTTTAACTTAGGTAATTTTGGTACAACACAGTTAAAAATAATTATTGTGTCAGCACAGGCATGGTAAAGTGCTCTAGTGCAGACAGGAAGCTGCATGCAGTTACAATGCCCAGAAGAAATAAACTAGCACTAAAGTTCTATTGGAGGGACTATTGGGGTCATCGCCCATGTGGATGAAAAGAGCCTTGAAAACCATCTCATTGCATACACGATTTGAATACAGAAGGTATTAAAAGTTGAGCATTGATTTGGAAAAACACAAAAGGTCAGATTAAAAGGTTTTTGACTGAAAGGCACGCTATTTCAAAATAAAAGATCAGAAGATGGTGTTGAAAGAGTTCCCCTATAATCATTTGAGGATCATTTGTCAGTACCTCTATTGAACACTAAAAAAACCTAATCTTCTTAAGCAAATCATTCTTTCAGCAACTTTAAGGTGAAAGAGCTAATTATGTGTGCCCATAGGTTAAATTCCTAGAGTAGAAGTGTTCTGCCAGGGAAGTCAGGTTAGCTGTTAGATTGTTTACATGATAAACATCCTATTAACTTTATTTTATTTATTTGTAATTCATTCTCTTAATCCTAGCAGCTATTTTTCAGGGTTGTGTGAATTAACAGCTGAATTCAGAGAGTTTTGTATGAGTGCAATACTCAGCTTCCTAAGTATAATCTATAAATAAGCATATAAATAAGATTCATGTGTTAGTTATCTCTCATTTTACTAATCACTTCTGTTGCTACCATCCTTTTCTGATAATCCTTAAAGCAATTTGCTAGTACTAATGAAGAAGGGTTCCTGATTCTATTCTTAATAAAAGGACAAGTTCAGTGACCAATTGACTTTTTTCAGCACAGATGATAGATAATTGGGAATTTGAATGGGAGAAATGCAAGCATTCTTAATCTGTGAAATCCTGTTACTTTTAATTCCCTACAAATTTGACAACTGGTATGATCCTCAATGAGAATGTGCAAATTTTTAGATCTTTCAGAAGGAGACGGCTTAAAATAATGTTCCTATCGTGAAGACAGTTCAGAAGCCAGGTAGATGGGTGATTATTGGCCCAGCTCACTCATTAAAATTCCATTAACTCCTCTCTTAGTGCCAGTTCCTGTCAGCTGGTGGTTTGACCTCCCACACACTGCTGATGAGGACAAACCTCCTTTCCTTTCTCTTGCAGAACTTCTGCCTGTAATAGGTACTCAAGGAAACAAGCTGAGAAACTATTAACCCTTTCCTTTCTTTCATGAGGTCATTCCTTGCAGTGCATTGGTTCAGATCTAGATTCCTTCTGGAGGAATTAAAACCAGAAGATGAGCTCCAGCTGCAGGTCAAGCATATTCATGTCCACATGGAGAAACGTGGATGCAGACAAGAGGCTGGTCATTTGGAGAGTCTTGAATCCTATACATGGGCATGTTCTGTTAAATAGCCTGGACAACATTTAGTCCAGAGTAAAACCACTGAACCAAATTCTGTGGAAGTACAGAGGTTTCAATGCTCCAATATGTTCATCTATTTCTTTCACACCAAAAAGCTTTCTCATGTAGACATCATCCAGGAATGTTGTGTTTGCAAGGAAGGCAGAATCAATGAAGTCAGATGTTCACACCATCTGAAGCTACTTTATTCTGTTTAGCAGAAGTCAGTCTTTTATATTACAGCAGTTTAAATGTATTTTCAGCTTATATAAAAGTGCTTCTTCCTGCTTAAAACAGTAAGATTTTTAATGACCTTTAGAAAGAACTGGTTTAAAAAATTGATTTTGTCTTCCAGAATGTTCCTGCACTTAAAAACTTAAAACTCCTTCCTTCTGACTTCATTTGATCATCCTTGGCTCCTACATTTCAATTCAAGGATAGTAAGGAGTTTATCCCTATCCATCCCCTTGGTATCCAGCCATATGTATATGAGTACATCTGGGTCTGCTTCCCAAATGTATCTCCTAAATGAGGTGCTTAGCACAACTGTGTGGCTGTGCAGTCTCTGCCCCTATGGGGAAGTCTATTCCATACTTACAGTATTTCTTCTCCTTCTGTTAGCTTTTACTAGTTTTTAGTATACCCTTTTGAGATGAGTGATCTAGAACTGCACATAGTTAAGGGTGTATTTTATTTAATTCTAATTTTGCTCCTAAAGGTCTGATAAAACTTGCGAAAACACATGAAGTTGCTAGTTGGAGCAATGGGAGCACCTTCCATCCATGCTCAGCACAGGTTGAAATGACTGGGGAAGGCAATACCTACCTTCACCCTTACTTGCCAGTGGATACATCAGATGCTGTGTTGAGCCAGGCACTTTTGGTCAGGTCATCTAGCATCTTCCCTGGGATACATAGCTTACATGACAGCTATCCCACAAAGGCAGCTAAAAAGGCATGGGTTTTTTCCTGCAGGAGAGAAGCTTCTGGAAGGAGACATGAAGTCTTTCTTCTAGGAGTCAGAATGTGCTTCACATTCAGCACTGAATTTCCCTGGGTCCTGAGGGTCTGCAACTCTGCAACTGTGATTAGTCCTGACACTCCTTGTGCCAGATTCTCCCTGTCCTGCCCGTGGTGTTCTGCCTGATGCCTGGTGCTGGGCCTGGCCCAGTGCCCCCTGGCCACCCTGCACCTGTCTGGGGCAGTGGAACAGGCTCTGGCATGGTTGCCTGACAGACAAAAGATTTTCTCTTTTGTAAAACTCAAGTTTCAACATGCATCATTTATGATACATGCTGCAACCAGGCCATATAATTTATCCCAACACTTCCTTTGTAAAGCCACTTTCTTTTACACCTTGCAAGTAATGCTTTTTGGCTAGATGATTGACAAATTATTACACTGTGTTACTTAAAAAAATTGTGTAAAACTACAGGGCAGAGTTCACCATCTCAAACTGTCCATAAGCCCTAAATCTTGGCTAGACACCTGATACAGATAGTATTTATCTCCTACCAGCATGTCCAAGGCAAAGAGTAGTTTCCTGTTTCATAGCATTTTCACATAAACACACACTCAGACATTTTAGTAATGCCTCAAGCAGCCCATCAGTTGTTTATTGTCCCAGAATGGTGTGTGATATAATGTTACTGTGAATGAACTCTTGTCTATTTGTTTTTCCCAAGGGGAAAAAACAATATACTACATCAAATTATAAAGCTCTCCGAGAGATAAAGAGTCCTCTATATCTCCTTTACTTAGCTGCTCACAGCAAAGCTAGGGAAGTACATCGTGGGATGTGTGGAGCAGAAGAAAATTTTCCAGATAAAAAGAAACCTTTGGGCTGTATGTTTCAACAACTATTTTAAGGGAAGTGTGAAGGAGAGATAACTTTGGAGGATGGTTTGCTATATGAGGAGGAGTTATTGATAAGATTGATACTCTGGAGTGGTGTTGGGAAAGATAGGAATGGAGAGAGAGATGATCTGAGAAAGAAACAGTGCTCATAAAAAGAATGATATTGGGAAATGAATAATACAGGAGGAGAAAGTCAGTAAGAGATAAGGAACTGTATCTGTGTAAATCGTCATCGCTCCATTTCACTCAATATTTCTTAGCATATTTTCAGTGTATCAGTTCAGAGTGTGACCTGTACTTACCCACTGTTGCATTTGCTTGAAGGAAGGAAACCAGTCAGTTTCTGAAATAGCAGTTCTGTTAAAGCTGGATGGAGATCCTTGTCAGTTTGACTGACAGGAGCCAGCTGAGATACTTCAGGGAATATATAGTACAGTGGGGTGTGTGCTGTCAAGGAATATGATGATTAAAGGGCAGTTTAAAATAAAAGACAATCTAATGGAGAAAAAGCATGATTTGGACTCAGTGTGATTATAGTATTCAAACTGGCTCTTGTTTTCAAAAAAAGCCAAAGAGTGTATTCTATTAATTTATAGCAGCTTTCTGGTATTTTTTAATCAGTAAATAGAAGAAAAACATCTTATCAACCTTGCCCCTTCTCTCCACATCATGCATTTTTATTTTACCCTTTTATTTTACTCTGACTTCTTAATTTCACCTTTTATTTGAAGCCATTCCTCTCTCTGATGCTGAGAACCATCCTATGCAGCAAATAACTTGTGCCCCACTAAGGCAGAACTGTGACCTCTCAATGTGAACCATCTCAGTCAGAGGACCTGCCATGGTCCTTCAATGCCTATCCCTGCCCTGGAGACTGTCATTCAGCTTTGTGTAACAGTACTGGCATTTCTTTCCCATCTTGCTGGTACAGAAAGAGCTCTGTAAAGTAAAACTGCAGGACAGAGGTCCAGCTTTACAGTAAGAATATAGATTCATAAAGTCACTGCCTCATTTTTTGACTGAGCTCAGCCGTTCAGTGCTTGAGAGCTCTCCAATACGGGCTGAGAGTGTCAGAGCAAGAAGAGACCCAGTTGCACCCAGAGCTTGTCCAACTTGAATTTATCCAGCAAAGACCTTAGCAAACAGAAGAAAAATAAGTTTGTAGAAGCCTGGTATATTGTTTTTGGCAAAGCAGCTGGCCTACAGCTGATACTTTTTCCTCTGAGGACCTTTTTGATGCTGAATCTGTTCAGGAACTGTGAAGTGATTTGTTATCTTCAAAGGACAGGTTTGTCTTTAGTGCTTTTAGGGCTTAGTTGAGCAAACAGATGAAGTGCTATTCCTAATATGCAGTAAAAAGTGGTGATTTGTTCAGAATCTAAAAAAAATTTAATGAATTGACAGATGAGAATCAGGTGAATGAGAAAACTTCATCCTTGAAAACTTCTCCCTCCTGCTCCATATATTAAAGCAATGCAGATGTAGAAGGTAAATCCCTTACTGTGTGGTACAACTATGTTTTATGCTGTAGTCTCTTAAGCTAACATCAGGAAATAATTGTAAAAATACTATATCAAAGGTCTTTGCTTTGTCACATGAAGTGTTTGCTTTTTAACATCATTTTCTTCCAATGTTATAATGCTGAGAAACAATACATGAAAAGAACCAATTAGCATTTCTACTGTCAGAACTTCAGCTGTCACTGGTATTTATTAGCCTCTTTAATGTTCTTTGCTGTAATACATAAGCAATTTTCTGTGCCCTCTAATATTCCTGTTTTCAGACAGACATTTGTGCAGGTAGAACAATTCATAATTCAGTTTATTATCAGCATAATTGTCCATTCGAGGTAAAACATCACAAGAAATTTGATTCTAGGATTTAAATTGCTTTTAGGCATTAGGAGATTTCCAGCCTGTTGTATTTTTAACAATTGAGTAAAGAATAAAAGAACATATTGTCCTGAGGTTCTTGCTGAAAGATCATCATATGGCTGTGTGAAGGAATGTTGAGGTAAAATCAGAGCCAGACAGACAAATGCACAAATGTCTGTGTGTGGGAAGGGCATTTGATTTTACATGCCACGGAGTCTAACCACAAAAGTTATCAGAGAGACCCGTGTAGGCACAGAGTGCATTGAAACAAGGTGTTGAGTCAAAAGAACTGCTGCTTTCCAGAGATACACATATGGAAGAGAAACTGCGAAAATCGTGTCACATTCTGGTGTTCTGATACAAATCAGATTGCAGTAGAGGCTGCACACACAGGCACACATGGACAGGCACACTTCAGAGGATATGTCTGACCTGTCTCTGGTTATCCAGAACATCTCAGACAGAAGAGTTTTCCAAGACTCTTTGTTAGCTCTCCGTGGCAGGATCTCTGCATTGGATACCTACATTCATGTGGAGCTGCTTATCTCAGCTACACACTGATCATTATACTGGAGTATAACAATTTGCATGACAGTACTAATAGGAATCAGAATGTGGGTATGATTTACTGCATTTTCCTCCCCTTTAATGGCTTAATTATTTATAAAAACAGTCATTCAGAGTTGAAAAAACCCAAATCTGTATTAATAGACTCTTGAAATGAATATGCTTGTTTTCAGGGTTCATAATTAGTTCATCATACAACTTTATTCCATAGATGTTTCTTTTGTATCTCTTAGTAAGCACAACAGACTAAACAGAATTTACTAGATTTAGTAGATTTACTACATTTACTAGATGTAGAAGATTTACTAGATTATTCTGGTATATTTTAGTGGCAAATGTATGAAAGACTATCTTATGGGGTTTTAGATATGATATCATTTAATAGACAAAGGGTGGGTTTCCAGGGCAAAAACCTAGTAGGAATAACAATAGACAAAATAATGAATACTTCCCTTTAAAAGCTCAGGCATTCCTGATATTTCAGAACTGCTTATGAAAATCAGGCCTGCCTGAATGGCATGAATGGTACATGAAGCTGACTGCAGAGACCTCCCAAAAGAAAAGAAGGCTTGGATGTTCTAGATGCTTTAAAGTAGAGCCAAACTCTCTTTTACCCAGTTCATGAGGGTCAAGATATTCTGAGCCAAGCACACTTACAGCCCCATCCACTAGCAGATACCCTGAGGCTGGCTTTTTCTAAGCAGTTTTAAAGTTCTCAGCCAAGCTACAACAGAGTCCACAGTGAATAATGTGGGCAGTCTAGGCGTGGCTTTCCCAGCCTTCAGCCTGCTTTTAATCCTGCTGTGTATGTAGGGAGGTTATGTGTGGACATAATTTACAATTCCATGTTTAAGAATTTTTGAGGTCTAAGTCTGCTTTTCTTAAAACCCTAGGAAATTGCTGGTTAAAAAGTGCATAAAAAATATTACGGTAGCAAGAAGAAAGATACTGAAACTGAGATTCCCTGTGCAACCTCAATTCAATCTTCTTCTGTGTTGCTGTTATTATATAGCCCTTTATTAATTATTTTCCCACAGGAAATGTGAAGGATGGATAGAGTTCTGAGGAAGACTTAAGAATTGTGTAGTGAAAGAGGCTTTGTGTTGTGATCTGTTCTTATGATGGAGGGATCCATAGAGAAAGGAAAAATGGTCTTTTGTTTCAGACAGTTGAATAAAGAATTGTAAAATGTGAAATTGCAGCAGCTGAGTTCTGTGGACTAGATTCTGTCCTTGCCTCCAGTATAAAATTCCTTTGTAGGAAATTTGTCAAGGCATTTACCCACAGATTTTTTACAAATGTGTCCTCACTTCTAAGGAAAGTTTTTTTGAGACTGTATCTTCTACAAAGTGTGAGCCATGAACTGAAATTGAAAGTAACAATATTTCCTTTTTTTGAAAATTCAATGGTAAGGATAAGATTTTTCACCTCAATTAAATGGAGAATGTTTCCATTTCTGTATCCCCCCCACCCCCTGCCCCCCAATTTGGAGATAAATGATTCTTTCATTTTCTAAAGGGTTTGAGAAAAAAATATTTACTGTTTGTGAGGCATGTATGGTACTATAATATAATGAAATATTCATAAGGAAATCAAAACATTTCTGCAGAGCAGGGCTGTAACTCTTGCATGGAGCCTGGAGCTGTGCACAGAATGTTGAATGTCAAAGGATTATTTCCTGCCTGTCTGATGTTAGTGGCTGTTCTATCCCTTGCTTGAGACTACAGATTCATGGGAACAGAGCATACAACAATATTATTAAAGTTATTTCCTAACACATTTTCACAATGGCATTTGGTGGCATTTTCTAACTCAGAATGCTTGACCTTGAGACTTCTGATGGTTTTTCTGAATAAGCACTGATAGTCACAGTACCTTAACTTAAAATTAAAACATCCTGAGGCATCTAAACAGTTCAACTCTATTGAGTATATGATCTCTTTTCAGCAGTAGCCCCAAAAGAGTAATTTTGATTGAACAAGCATTTGTTATTTAGAAATGCTCTGAAAACCTGATCTAATTACCACTGATGTTAAGTATCACATTTTTTCACAAAAGGTGATGGAGCTGACTGTTATGATGTGGCCCTCAGGTCACAGTTCAATTTTTCTGAATGTATATAGTAATTATCTCAGACAAAGAAACATGCAGTCATAGGATGGTAACTTCATTTGCTGCCAATTTGAGCATAAAATCCAACAAATATGCTGAAATTTCTCTATTTTCCCATTGTTCTGTAATTTTATAGCCACCTGCAATATCTGTTTAAATGTACTTTAAATTGTGAGAGATAATTGAATGGAAGTGACAGACGAAATGGGAGCTAAACACAGAGTTATGAAGGTAAAAACATAATGCCCTTCCCTTTTTGATCCAAACTGTCTTTGTCAAGCAGAAGGTGATTCAAGAGAATAAGAACTCCTGATTTAACTAAATTACAAGATAAAATGAAACAGCAGGTGGAGAAGCTTCCATCATTATGGAAACAATGCCATCCCTTGTATGTAAACTACAGCTGTCTAAATCTCCAAATGAAGGTATTAACTCAGATCAAAGATATTCATACAAATGAAAAGGGAAGGCCAAAACTCAAAGTAATAAAGCAGGTAACTAGAGGCATTGACAGCACAATGGTTTGCATTTAAATCAGCAATAGCACTGGTGTCCTGTTGCTGGGGGCTATGGCGCCTTTCTTTTAAAAGGATTTTCTGAAATATCCAGAAAGGAATAATTTCAAGTGGTTAACTACTGGAAGAGACATAAGAGTGCAGCACCCAGACTGCAGCAGGGTGTCCTGTTGCCCTGGTAGAGGACACAAAGGATGAACAGCAGGCTTTGCACTGGGACTCAGCAGATGCACGTTCTAAGCATCACTGCTGTGACCTTTGGCAGCTCCTCTTAGTGCCCAGCATTTAATCTTATAGCATCTGTGTTTCCTTTTCTCTTTTCTTCATCAGTGTTTTGGAGGTAAGCCTCAAAAAAAAAAAAAAAAAAAAAAAAAAAAAAAAAAGCACTTCACAATGAGGAAAAGATATGGAGTCAACATAAAACTTCAGTCCATTTAGCATTAAGAACTGCTGATGCCACAAACTCCCTGATTTTCATAAGGTGATCAGCTTGAAGAGGAAAGTGACTAGCAGTAACTGCCAGTGAAAAGAAAGAAAAAGGAGAGAAAAGCCAGACAAAGTATTCAATACCAGCCTGATGGTCAATGAACATTGTCAGTTCTCTGGTTTGTGTGCAGCTAGACCTGCAGATAACACCACTTTTCGAAGGAGAAGGAAATCGTGGCCAACTGAGCAAGCCCCTGATTCAAAAGCAAATGATGCAATAAACTGTGCATCTTAATGGAGGTGACTCAGAAGATAAGGATTGGCTGGTGCTCAACAACTTACTTTGTTAGTACAAAGTATTTCTTAAGAATAGCCTTGAATTAATTTGATAAAACACTGATACTATTTTCAATTTTTAATTATTAAGGCTAATACAGATGATAGTGAGCAGTGTGGGACTGCACAACACAGAAAAGTTGTGCCTGAGTGAGCCTTTGGAGCACCTTTGCCCTGCCTGAGGACAATCAACTACCTCAAAATGAGGTCCCTGGAATGCAAAACTAGAGGTATTTTGAAGATCCACATCCTTTGGTACCTTGATACCTGATTTGGGGCTAAAGGGTGACATATGCTGGGTTGGAATTTGTTGTTTACACTTTGTGTAACCTCTTTCATCGTGGTTTCTACATGGTTTCTTTAAAACTCATGGATCAGGCATTCCTTCCCTTGAAATACTTGGAGAAGGCAAAAAACTGACCTGATATATTTGAGAGCATTCAGATCCAGAATTCCCCTCTCCTAATTACTGTGGGGAGAATTTATTCTCTATTTCTTTGTGAATTTATTTTCTATTTCTTTTATTCTCTATTTCTTTATTCTCTATTTCTTTCTTCTTATCTTTCTCTGATAAAGAATTCACCATTCACTGTGGTAATAGATGGCAGCAAGAGTGAGCACAGTTTTGTAGATTGATGACAAGACACTCCTCTGGGAGAGAGGATACCTGCTAAAAAGATTGCTTACAAATTTCAATCAGGGATTATTTAATTATGAATAAAATTTATTATCTTATGGACAGTGTGGGAAATAAAGCAAGGGGATGGGAACTATCAGACTGAGAGCAGGTCACTGGTTTGATGACTTGGTTAGCTGCAATGATGGGAATGGACTGGTTTATCATCCAAGAGGATTAAAAAGAGACAAAATAATGCAAAAGAAAACCCAGAAAGTAAACTTAGAAATAAAAAATAAATCATTGTCTGTTCAGAGAGATGTTAGAAGCCAGTTTTCTTTGGCACTTACTTAATGCAAACCCATTACTTTGTGGAGGGAGTAGGCATAGGTTAAAGGCTAATAAGTTCTATTCCCATGTAAACTTAAAGCAAGGTAATAGAATCACATATTACAACTATTTTACTAGCACAAAACCCTTCTTAATTTTATGACAATGACCATGGTGTTACATTATTGGAAGAACTACTCTAAGTCTTGGGCTTGCAGTTCCTGACAGTCAAATACCAGGGCATCAGAGCACCCTTCCAAAGCATCAGCACACTTCAGCCTGGTTAAGCCCAAAACAAAGATGCACTTCAACAGAAGCTCTATTGACCCTGTCTTCCTGCCAGTGCTGCAGTAGGTAGTTGATAAAAGGTCCAGCTCCGTAGCTGGCTTTGGCCTTAGTATCACCATTATCCAGGCAACATGTTTGGAAAACTGTTAGGAAGTCATCCCAGCACCCATCAGGGAAAGGCGTATCAAATCTGAGAACTTGAGTACAACAAATATGATTACGCCCTCTTTATGTCTGAATTTGAATTCTAGGATTTGGCTTTGAAAAACTACATATTCTTCTGAGGTTTTGCACTGTAAAATACAAAAGTTCCTAGAGAAGACACTCAAACCAGAAATGGCAGTAAAAATGTATGGTAGGAATACACAGCAAAAGACTTATACTGCTGAAATGATAGATAGAGGGATAATACAGTGCTGCTGAGGACATGGAATGAGATTTCTAGATTGCAAGATATAGCAAGTATGTACTTCAAACAACCACCCACAGAGCTGCAATGTTTGTGCAGAACGTGACCTGCTTGTCAGGCAATTTCTTACAACAGTTTTGGATTTAATTAGGGGTGCAAAGAACAGCTAAAAGATTTGCACACATAAAGTGCTCTGGCAGAAATAGAAGGGAAAATAAAAATAGTATTATTTTAACATTATTGGAAACATTAAAATGTTGAGATAGAGATCATGAGCAAATGTTGCAGGCAATTGCAAAGAAAAGAGATTTCTAAACCTGAAACTGGGGAAATGCATTCTAATTCTGCAGAACTGGAGGGAGTTTCAGTGAGTTTATCTTCATGATGTCAAGATCAATATATTTTTTGTACCTATAAAGCCTCATGAAAACCCATTTTTTCATAGCTCAGATGCTGTATGGTCTCCTCCATTACAACAGATGTAAAGAAAGAAGAAAAATATGCTTGACCTTTATCTCTGATTGAGAGGACTGTTCTTAGCTTAAGCCTTGATTTGCTCTCATGGCAGTTATCTTGAAATCGCTGTGGACTTAGACCATTTTTTTCCTCTCCAAAACCCTCCCTTTGAATGAATTGCCTCTCACAAATTTCACAAAGTTGATCCTTCTGTATCTCTTTCCTTACATTATTTTTGTCCCATTATTTTTCATTTCATCGTCCTCAAATCCTTAGTCTGTAAATGTAAGTGGATTAAAAATGCTGAAATGAGAGAGTTTTATGGGTTTAGAAAATAGTTTTTTACCTGCTGTGAAAACACACAATGGCTTTCCTCACCAAAATGTACGAAGACTTTTCAGAATATTTTTGTATTCTTGTAGCATAAACCCTACAGATTATATGTGTAATGTCTTTTGAGAGACTATGAGGTTGTCCCTAATCAGCACCTCTAATTTGCAAAATATTTTTTTTTTATTACATAGAGGAGAAGGGCAAACACGTGGGAACATGATCAGCCTTGGATGCCAAAGCCTGCCCTTAACTCCTGCTGCAGGTGTTTGCGTGCATTTTACCTGTGATTGCTTTTCTCTTCCAGGCCTCCCACACGGCAATGTGCTCTATCTTCTTCCAGTCCTTCATGCTACAGGAGGAGTGTTGCATGAGATTTGTTGTTGCCACCCTACAGCCAGTCTGATAAATCTGGCCATAAAACAAACCCAGTTTGGCTAGCCTGGTTCATTCTAGAAAACAAGAAGAACAAGTCCCTGGGTGAACAGTTATAGGATAAATTTGAACTCAAACAGGGACCCTCAGCCAAACCTGGTCAATCCCAGATGCAGAAACACTCACTGGTCAGAGATCTGGGTGGAGAGAGATCCCAACCAATCTAAACGCGGGAAATGCAAACCCCCTATTAAAAAGGGCAGCCAGAATAAACTTACTGCTGTTTGTTGAGGAGGTTCAGTGAGTTTCTGTCATCTCTGTCTCCAACCAATGACCCCAAACATAATATGCTTTGGTTGAGACATACCCAACTGGTAGCAAAATGGTGAAAGATGCTGCCCATGTGCCCATGCTGCCATAATCACTGGAAACTGCTGACAGTTGCCCTTCCTAGGGAAGGTGAAGGACAACAAGACAGAATGACTTTACATGAATTTGCTGGAATCAGTTTTCTTCTATAGGTAACGATTTTCCAATAAAAATATCTTTTTTCTGCAGCTCTCTACAATCTCAAGGATTTATTGCTCTTTAAAATTTTTCTGTGTTTTTTTTAAATTTTAGTAAAATATTATGGAAAGAGGATTATATCAGAAGAGAAATCAAAGTTCCAGAAGCTGATCATACAGATTTGTTGATAAAAATAGTTAATAATTGTATCAGAAACCTTATGAAATTTTTTTAAAATTATCACTATTAATGCATTTTTCAATAGCCAGTATATTCAGGATGCCAAAATCAATGGAAGAATGTTTTCAGTCATTTTGATAATAAACAAAATTAGAACATCTATGTTTTCCCTACTGAGACTGACTATGTTAGTGACTGAAACAACAGCAAACATTCATGATGAAGTTATATTAAATGACCTTATGGGAACTACATTTTCTGCTGTGATATAGTTATTGCAAAATGACTTTTTAATACATTGTGACTTTTTCATACTAAGCCTTAGAAGATCTATTGGTTCTATTAAATCGGTTTCTGAAGTGCCCCTAAAAGTTCTCTCCAATTTAGGAAAAATATCATATGAGGCATTGGATGGTTAAAGATAATCACTCATCTTTGCTTACTCAAGAGGTCAGGACAATGATTCAGCATACATTTAAGGCCAGCAGGAGTGACCTAGGCTCCACACTTGGTATCTAGAACATTCATAGGGCAGTAAAGAAACTGTGGATTCTCTTCCTATAGCCAAGACCTATGTACAGCCTTCATTCACAAAACCACTGAAACCATGACAAATTAGACCCCAGGCTCATCTAGGCCCATAGCCTACCTCCAACAGTGGCAGGTGCCCAAGGAGATTAGAAACAGGCTAGGAATGCAACAGTAACTCCCCAGAATATTTTCCTGCCTGCCACCAGTTTGTGGATCAGGATTATCACTTGTCAAAGACACCTTCTTTTTCATTTACCTCGACTGAGATGTGTTTGCTTTGTTCACTTTCCCTGGAGAGGTTGGAGACTTTTATCAGCAACAGCATCTTGTGGCACCAAGTTCTCCAGCTCCACAGAGCTGTGAGCAGTGGGAAGAATAACCTCCTTGTTTGCTGTGAGCCTCTCACCCTCATTTGAGGCTTCATAGTTCTGTACTAGAAAAAGCAACAGTCGTTCCCTATTTACCTCATCCAGGCCTCTTAAAGTTTGTAGTCCACATCCATATCACTTCTTGGTCATATCCAGTATTAAAATTTTTGTCTGCCTAGTTGTTTCCCAAAGGAAGGTTTTTCAATAACTTTGAAGATCTTTATTATTCTTCTATGACCTTTTCTCATTTCAGTCTAGTCTGAGCAGAGCTAATTGTCTTTGGCTGGCTTTGATTCATCAAGAAAACAAAAATGAGCTGTTGTTATTCACTGCAGATCTAAATATCTAAGAAGAAAGGAGTTCCACCCCCCTTTCCTGCTTTCCATATAAGCTTTCAGCTTTCATTGTTGCTTTAAAAAATAATTAGTTTTTTTCTAACCAATAAAAGAAAATATCCAGTTGGTATTTACAACTGCTTCTCGGTTATCCATTCCAGAAGAAGTCAGCTGTTGCCAACAATAAAACATCATAATTTACTTTTATTATGTTTCAAGTTATAGATTTGACTTTATTGTAATAACATTTACTAATCAGCATTAAATAAAAAATTAATACAGTAAACCAATATACAATAGCAGAAAAATTATTAAATCCCAAATATTTTTTTCTGTATTTCAGCAGAAATGAAACTAATTTTTCCAATGTCCTCCTTGAAAGGCTGTAACCCATCATTTTAAAGATTCTGCATCAGGATGGCATATAAAAAGGCCATGAACTCCTTCTTGTGGCTTTATTTTTTTTTTTTCATTCTTAAACTGCTATCTCCCCTTTCTACTTTAAGCATCAGAAACAGCAGAATGGTGTGTCTGGAGTGTCCATTGTGCAGCCAGGGCTAAGGGCCAGGAAGACAGGCAGTGGTGGGATGGGGGCAGGCACCACTCTGCAGGTTTTGATGTTGCTCTGCATTGTCTCTGAGAGGACCAAGGGCCCGGCTCACCACCCTGAATTACACTCTGAGAAACAGATGCTGAAACCTATGATGGCAAAATTAGCAGCTGAGACATTTTCACATAGTTCAGCACCTAAGTTCCTTTTTGGATCTAGGTCTCTCTTAGCATGTAGAGTGCAGGGTAACAGTTACCACATTCATCCACAGAAGCTTTGATGTATGTCTTGCATCCTGCTTAGCAAAGGATAGGGAGTGGGAGGCTGCCTGGCCTTAAAGCCCTTTGAACTATCTCCATGTTTAACTTTTTAATTTTTTTTTTTTTGTAAATGTTCCAGATATGAAGCAAACCAAACCTACCAAACAAACAAAAACAACAGCAAAAACTAAAAACAATCCCTCCAAAAATCAAAGAAGCTAAAGAAGCCTCCAAACCCCCTATCTTAAAAGGAAGGATAAAAAATAGCAATTTATTATTTCACCAAGTGAAAAATATTGGAAATCAAAGAACCGACTCAGTTTTGAGTAATATTAATGTTCTTTTCCTCTGATACGGCCTTTAACTCTTGATATATCATGCTTCTGAGGAAAAATGGTATTGCAGCTGCTGGTAGTAATTATTAGATAAAGGTTGCAATTGTGTGCTTACTTTCCTCCCCCCTCCCCAAAAGGGTCTGATTGTTAAAACATTCTCTGAAGAAGCTGTTTCAAGCTTTTCTGCTATGCTAGACTTCATCTGTGGTGATTAGCAGCCTCTTTCCTTTGAAGATTTAGTGCAAGCAAACCATACTTCTGTGACCTTTCATTTATGTTCTGAACTCTGAAAATTCTTGCTTGGCACAAAAGAAGAAATGCACATGCCAGCCTAACAAAAGGAAAAGAGCTTTCTCAAATAGAAAGATATAAATCAGGAAGCAATTTCTTATTCTTGCCTATTTATATATTCACTTTTTCTAGCCCAGAGAATATAATTTATCTTTAGAAATTACCATTCAGAGTTTGCCCTCACACTTGAGCCTTGGGCATGACACATCAGAAATTTGTTTTCAGTTTGTGATTTAGATTTCAGCTCTGATTTAGATCTGCTGTACAGCCTTGTCAAGTGACCAGTGACAAGAGTAATCGGTCCTAACAGAGATCAAAAGATTGACTTTTAAATCTGAGTGAGTCACTGTCAGGATGCTGATCTGAACTGGACAATCTTTATAGGCACAGATTCATTTTCTCATTACACAGACAGTTAGAATAGATCAGATGAGTTGCCTTGTGACAGAACTTATTTATCTACAGCCTGTATTCCCTATGGAGGAGCTCCAAGGTGACAGAGTCCTACTTAGTGTGGCCTCTTACAAAATAAACCTTTTGGTGAAGACTCCTACTTAAAATCTCTCTGGTGCAATCAGTAAAAATTATGGTAGTACCTTTCTATTATTTGTTTGCTTTTTCTTTTCAAATAGGACTGTATTGGCAAAAAATGAATGCTTTATCATGTGAATTTGTGGTGCCTACCATGACTGGAGGGTGGAGGGGAAACACTGGAGGGATTCTTACCTCTCAAAAAATACAAATAATAAACCTTGGGCACAGACTCTTAACATTTTTTAATATGATGCACAAAGACACTTGTAGTGTTGTGAAAGAGTACCAGGAAAGATCACAATGCTCCAGAAAACAATCCTTGTGGCTCAGAACTTACAGAGTGAACCTTTGGGAACTGTAAAAGTTCATCAGTAAAATCTGTGTCCCTTTGGTTGTCTGAAGTCACAAAGTTGGCTTAACACCAAATAACACCAACTGGAGACTGGTTGCTGAAATTAGATTTTTGTTTTCCAGAATGCAATTACTGGAAATGTAGGAGAATTACTTAGCTGAAATGAGCTTGCCTCTTGCCATAGGCAATCTATTTCCAGCTCTCTGAAAATGTGCAACTGCCTCTGATGGGTAACCAAAATAATTCAGTAATTATTTTCATTTTGGCAGAGCATTGTTTATGGCAAAATATTTACAAATACCTACTTTACTTTTCTAAGGTCCTTTTCCTGTGCCATAAGATGACACATAGATTGAATCCCTTTCTAGTGGTTTCTGTTAGTTGATATTTTTTCCATTAACCTGAATAAGTCTTGTTTCCAATCTTCAGTGTTGCAATGAATTTTTCACAAATACTTGTCAAAATAATTTTATTTTCTGTTTTTTCTGGTGATTTATAAATATTTCACAACTGCCTGGTGATATGCCTGCTGCTATCTACATTTTTCCTCATGGAGAGTCAGAGGAATACTACAGTTAACCAGTTTTCTTTGACACTATTCATAAAATGATAAATCATATAAATTAATTCCATATGACTGTCTCTCATCTAAGATAGAGCATAAGGCATAACTCAAAATGTTTCTAGATAATTAAGAGAGTGAAGTTACTGAAGTTCAAACACTTCTGCTGCTTGCCTCCATTATAGAATTGAGTTTAACTGGTCCAGGCCAGTCCTTGTAGAACTAGTGCGTGAGAGCATGCAGGGAGGATGGTTAGTGTGGTTTGATAGATAACATGCCTTCCTCTCAACAACAGACATTGTCCTTTCATTCCTAAGACTTCACTCTCAAAAAATAAAATGCTGTGGAATGTTAACTCTGGTCCAGTGGGAAATGCTTGCTCATCACGTTGCAGCTGATGCAGAAACAGTCATTTTGACAAAAGAAGAGCTCTATGAAAATTAAATTCTTCACCTGGTAAAGTGGAAGAAGATTTTTTAAAAAGTGAAAAAAACATGAGATAGACCTGGAGAAAGAGAATATAGAGAAAAAAATAAACACTAATGTTCAGGAGTGGAGCAACATGAAAAAGACAGGAACAAAGAGAATGAGCTAAAAGGAGAGCAGGACATAAAAATTAATGTGTAAATGTTTTGAAAGGCTTTTCAGAGGGAAGACATGAAAAATAAAAATGCAAATGAATAAAGGAGATCGAACCATGTGTTCTGAGGATTTAGAGATCAGTTTCATTCAACATGATGAAAACCTTTATTTATAACAGTGCACTCTGCCAATACTTAAATAACTCTGAGCTGATTCCATTAACATCAGCAGCCTTCCATGTAGCACTTTTCAAATTTAAAAAGTCAGATGACTGCCCCGGAATTCATGGGATATGCAGCCGTAAAAACTAAAAGCAGAATTCAGCAAGGTCAGTTGAGTCAGTGCTGCTAATAGCAATTTTCTGTCCTGCTTTGGGATTAGTGTCACAAAGACATGAGGTCTGTTCAAACCTTACTTTGTGGTGTTACTTTCATCATCCTAAGAGGTTTATTTTTTTTTTTGAGAAATATTGCAAAAATACAAAAAATAAACCCAAGCCTAACAATTTCTGTTAGTTATGTTCGTAAAACAATCTAATTTGCACTTAGTATATATAGATTTCCTATTGATATAATTGATTTATGGATCAATTCTCACTCAGCTAGTTATATACACTCATATTTGAATATATAAACTACTTTTTTCTTCACATTATTTAAAAATACTACTCATAAAAGATTTTCATGTGTGCTTTTCCCATGTTTTCCTTTTGGGATCAATTGTGCCCTGAGGGTTACTATGCTCAATTTGTCTCTCTTGCTGGAGGTTGCTGCAGGTCCTAGAGACCATCCCTCTGAAGTGGGAACAAAGGTAACACTTGAGCATATCCTTTATAATTGAAGCAAAACAGTGGGAAAGAAAATTCCAGCCTCTGGGGCTGGGGTGAGAGGCTGGAGTGTAGAAAGAGTGTTAACTTCTCTTTATACATGGAACAGAGATTAATAAAGGGCAGTTATTGTCCAACAGATGTACTCTGAGCTAAGCCTCTATCGATCCAATCATCATTGCATTAATGAAGCGGGATAAAGAGATTGCCCTGAAAAAGAGTGGCATAAGTCACTTTTCCCAGCTCCCTAATAATTTCCTTCCTTGGTTTTTCTTTTATTGCGGTGTCCCTGTTATTAGATGCCAAAAGTTCAGAGGATTTGGCAGACTGCTGCTATCATGTGGCAACCCCCTTTGGTGTGCAGGAGATATGTTGTGGGTTTACATTGTGTATGTCCTTTCCACATGCTTGAATCAGAGGACTCTTTTTATCCCATACAGTGCTAAAACACTGCCACAAAACTGCAGCTGGAGCTGTAAAGTACAGCTTTAAGTCAGCTAGAAGGCCAGCCCTCAGAGCAACTTTCTTGATAAGGCAAGATTTTAAAAAGAAACGAACCAAATAAGGCAACAAGCATAACAGGCTTTTGATTCCATTTATCAAAGCAGGGTTGCAGATTCCTCTTACCAGTGGGCTTTACTATTTTGCCAAAGGTAAGCACCTGAAATACCTCAGATGTGACTATTAAAAGTTCTATTCAGTATATGTCAAAATCTGTTACTGTAAGAGAAGATGAAATCAGCTGTTCTTCAGACCCTGCTTGGAGGGATGATTTGACTGCTTGCAGCAGGGACAAATCACATCCATTAACAGTAAGATCTTCAAGCCAAGGATCTTCCATCTTATATCTATTTTTTTAAAAAAAGGAAACTAATAAAATAGACCATTAGAAAAATTATAAAACCCTATTCTTATATTTAGTACTCGAAGTACTTAAAAAGCTGAGGGCAATAAGATGTTTAAATCCTTCTCTGAAAGACAATATATTTATAGTTTAAATGAGGTTGGTAGACAAATCCAGCTGTGGGCATGGATAGATTTTTATTCATTCTATTATCATCTAGAGAACAAGATATTCTGTTCCATAATTAATATCACGTATAAATGGAATCCTCTCTTTTCATCTCTACAGTTATTATGAATTTAATCTTAAGATTAAAAATAATTCTGTTTGTAGCTTTGTTGTACTGAAAGAGGACTTTTGAAAAAGTGATTTTTACCTAAATTAAAGAGTTTCTTGTCCTTACCATGTCCTTAAATCTCTTCAGTCTTGTTCTTCTCATACCTGAGTAAATTCAATTTCCCATAGGCATGAAATTTATTAATGACTTGGCTGTAGCACAGTCAGGCAATTGCATTCTCTGAGTTCCTTTCTGTCTGGAAGAAACAGCAACTAAAGGCAGACTGCAAACTTGAATAGAGGCTGAAGGTGTACAAAGTCAGATTTAATGGGAAAAGTATAAATTAAAATGCTATAATTGCTAAAATACAAATGATAGCATGATGTTAAAAATTATTTCTGAACACTCCCAGTGACTGAATCAACTTGACTCAGCAAAATTTTTAGTGTCATGAGCAAGCATTTGACACTGGCAAATATTTCTGCAACAGGAGATATGTCAGATCTATTTTTGATAGATAGATAGGTGCTCATGTCATAAAACTCAACTGTACCTCCATAAATGTTCTGTAAAAAATATCTGGGTATGTAAATACTGAACTGACTTAATTCTGTCTGATTTTTTTTCTGAATCTTGCTTATGCTGAAGATACACAGAACATACTGCTTTACTAACTTTTACAAAATATTCAGTTTTAAATTCTATCACAGCTATCACAAGTATTTGACAAAATATGGTTACATTTTATGAGTAAATGTTTCTCTTTCTCCTTTAAATAAAAATTAATTGAAGAGGCCATACCTGCAATGTACTGGATAGCCTTCAACTCTCTTTGAAGTTGAGAGAAGTCTCACTTGGAAGGAGTGGAGTTAGAATAGCTGAATATAAGCTATGGAAGAACAGTCTAAGAAGATGATGGGGTGGACTTTAACCTTCTAATGAACTAGTGTTGTCCTTTACAGAGTCATGACTGAGATCAGAGTGTGACCTGCAGACTAAGGAAAACACTATATCTCATGCTGGGAGCTGCTTGGCTAGAGGCAAGTTGTCAACACTGGCAATAAAAGGCAAAAGGCAAAGAATAAATGTGGTTGCCATGATTAAAAAGATTTAAGAAAGGTTTAGAATAGCCCATGGGGTAGAGAGATGCCAAGATAAAGCCAAAATGTGCCCCAGTGTATCCTGCTATAATATGAGATAATGGGGGTCTATAGTCTGATTAAAGGTGTGCTTGAAGAAGCTGGACTTGAAACACTTATATTCACACACAGGAGAGGATCCTGCCCAAGAACTCCATTGGCTTTCCTTCATTTTCCTCAATTACCATAATAAAGATTCAAAGGATGATGCAACCTTTCTCCTCACACCTAGAAGGACCTTTTGTTTGTGGTGGACATATAAGTAAAAGTGGATTTTCTTTTTCCTCTTCCTAGAGAGGATTTTGGATATATTCCAAGCTGATGAAAGAAATGCAGACTGGTATTTACATAAAAGCTGAAGAGCATCAGAGTATCACCTGCAGAATACTGAACCACAGGAATGCTGTAAAAATGATGAAGGAGATCTGGAGGCCCATTTCTAAGTGATCATCTTTTATTTTTCTTCTGCTTTAGAAAAAGAAAGAGCTTAAAACTCCAGGCTTCTACATTCCCTCCCTTCAAGTCACTCTTACACTCCTAGCCTTGTGACTAACCTGGACACCCTGTAGGTAGGGAGGCCCAGGATGGTAGGGTGGCCAGAAACACTCTGATATCATGCTGGGGGAAAAAAATAATATATATATATATATATATATAAAGATACAATGGAGGCTTAAGGACACCAGCAAGAACTAAGAGTGAGTGACCCAAAATGCTTGTTACCTTGGCTCAAGTCACAAACAGAATAGCACAATTTATATTTTCAGCACTAACCAATGCCAGTTGAGATTTTATCTTATAAAAATTTTAGTTCACCTTAAGAGTAAAGTTAAACATAGAGAACCATATTATGAAAGTCAAGAAAAAGACCACAAAATGATAGACTTGTTTGTGCTGTGAAGTGCACTGTAACAGATAAATAGAAGAATATCTGTGTATCTATCAAAGCCCTTCAAAGACCCCGTAATAAAGAGCCAGCCTAAACAATTTCCAGAAACTGGAATTCCCTTTTATCTGACTTGCCATCTGACTCTACAGAAATTCAGCCAGAATAAAAGTAGATTCTGATGTTTATATTGTGTGGTGTCTCTTTGAGTTCACTATGAATTAGTTCTCATTTTTTACATTCAGTGCAAGCTTAGATGGTAATGTGAAACATATTGAGGGTAAAACCACGAACTGAACAAGCATAGGAGCTACCTAGAAGCTTGGAGCCCAGAATGAAAATCAAGTTCAGTACATCACACATAATTTCCTTGATTTATTTGGACTTTATTGTTTTTATTATTAATTTTCCTTTTTTGAAAGTTTAACTGCATGCTTGCTATTGCAGAAAATATAAATTGAATATTAGGCTGAGATGTGACACTGATAATGCACTTTCTAATTACTTCCTGATGTTATGTTTTTTTGGTGTTTGAAATAGTCATTTTTATGTCTTTGGAAAGGAAATACCTCAGCAATATCACAGATAAGGAATTAATGTTGTGTTTTGCTGGCAATAACCATCAAATTTTCCATGGGTGCTTGCTGGTAATTGCAACATTGGGTATTCTGGCATCTCATTCATGAGGCTACGGTTTTAAAAACGTCAAATTACAGATATGTGGAGGCAAAAATTCCACTAATCATCTATTCATAGAAACATTAACAGAGAATTAATTGGAAATAGGGATTTTTCTGGACCTGAATAGTAGAAGGAAGAATCTAGATTCTTGTGTGCTGGAATAGGAAGTTTGGGAACAAACTATGAGACAGAACCAGCAGTTAAGGATGAAATAAAGGAGATGAAGGAGAGAGAGAAGGACTGGTAATGGAATTTCTCAGAGCAAAGCTGGAAGGAAGATATTTGGAATAGCAGAAAATGACTGGGGGTCTTGGCATTGGTCTTTAGTCAGTCCTTCAACAGGATGGTCCCAATAAAACCCCTCCTGATGATCAAAGAGGTAGACAGAGGAGATTTCCAACCAAAATCTCTCTCAAACTGTCAATCTGTCACAGGTATGTTCCAGAGTGATCCTCAGGATGGATCTTACTTATCTATTTTGTGTCAAAATCCAGTCTGATTCCTTTTAATTCACCAGGACATTTGTGCCTTCAGGTTTTGAAGACACTGGGTGAAAACAACAATTGCTTTGGATTTGTTTCTTCAGGCACTGTTGGGTACAGAGATATCTGAAAGAAGACTGTTTTTTTTTGTGATCTTGTCAGAGCTGCATCCTTGGGTCCACTCACCCTCCTCTTCACAGGTGGCCTTGACTGCCCCACTAGGAGTGGGGAGCTTGGGGAGTGTGGCAACCAAATGCTCAGAGAGCACAACATATGCAAGCCGTGTAATGCCTCAGAGTAACCTCCCTGAAAAAAATGCAGTAATCTCTCTACCAGTAAATATTTTAGGCAAAATCCTGGCCTTGCTGAAAGGACAAAATCCCTGGTGAATTAATGAAAACAGATTTTTTCATCTTTGTATTCTCTTATGGGTGCATTCTATAAGGAATGCCATAGAGTTCAGAGTAGGTCTTAGTGTGACTTGAGTTAAAATTATTGAAAGAAAGGGAAAGGAATTTTTCCTTTTATTTTTCTTTACATTTTTAACTGATCTGGCAATTTAATAAGCCAGATCATTTTGATTTAAGAAAATAATCTGCTTTAAATAACAGCTCATCTCATTTTTAATAATAAATGGGGTAATTTACCATCTGAAGACACTAAAAATATACTGCAAAGTCTCTCAAATGAAATGACCCAAACCTCCAGAAGTCTGTAAACTGTTGTTAGCATGCAGAGCTGTGTTAATGAAAGCATTTTTTCATACTTCTCTGTTACCCGTTCCATTAACTGCATGGGGGCATCATGTGTCAAAGGGCAATTAATGCTCACCAATGACATGACACATTACATCATCACATTGTCATCTGCTCTACTCCAGGGAGGAGGAGCCAAACAATCACCACCGAGATAAAAAGGAGCCACAGGCAGCACCAGACATCCAGTGGTCCCATGGGAATCACATGCATAAAAGCCAGATGCACAGGGGCAGAAGCACGGAAGTCATGAGGGGAGGTTCTCTTCTCCATAGGTTAGGAGAAATCTAGAAGTTCTTAGAAGTTCTCCTAGTCCATAGGTTAATTAGAAGCCAATTTACCTGTAAACCCAGTCCAGGCTACAAACCTTCACAGTAGTAATGAAAACAGAGTTAATTATGCACGTTGCTGCTGAAGCCACCTGGCCTTGCTCCTCAGCTTGCTGGAAGGGGAAGAGCCCTGTCCATCACCAGCTGGCGGGGACCGTAATCAGAGTCATTAGACTCAAATGACATGTTCCACTTGGAAGGAGCAGAAAGGCTGTTCTTTATGTTAAATTAATGGCTGCAGCTACAGTTAAAAGCCCATTGGTTCCAGGGCAGAGAGGAACAATCATCTCACGATGGGGAAAATTAAACCCTTGGCCAGGGTTTCAACCTTGACCACACCAGGTGTCAAGGTTTTAAGTGCAAATCCATGCTTTACCCTTCATGGAGCTTGGTGGCGCCACCTCCTCCCACCTTCATGTCTCTGAGCTCCCATCTAAAGCTTAGCAACAACAGCGAGGGGAGCTTCGTACATCCCCCCAGGATGATAATTTTCTTCCTCACCATGGTTTGGGTGGCCCATCTGCTGGGTCAGCTGTCCTCTGACAGATCATTCTGACCTACAGTTCACTACGCGTGGAACAGATGTTGCAGCTGTGACTGGCAGTGAAACCAGAGATCTTTTTCCAAGCTAGGAAAACTGGAAGGTGAAGAGCATAGTCAGGGACAGGGTTGAGTAGGACTGGGTCAGCCACCTGACACCACCATGAGAAGGTGTTAAATTTGGAGCAAAGGGATGCTGCCACTCACATTGTGCTGTTGGATTGACCAGGCTCAGCCAGGAGACATGGCTTAATTCCACAGTGGGCTTACCCCAGCTCCTAAGAAGTTCTGCTCCAAGGATGGTCAGAGCAAGCTGTTGTGCTGTCTAATCTAAGTCTCTTTGTTGTTGAATGTTCCCATGAGCTTTTTATTCCCCCTTCCAAGAGGGCACAAAGTCAGCTCTATTTAATAGCAGCTAAGCTGAGACCACTGCTGGTCAGTATAGAGGCAGGGAAGGCTGTGGAATCACAGACGAAAGATGAGGACTCTTCCTTTAAAGCATTTATTTGGGCTCTCTCATCATAGGTATATATCGCAAGTGTTAATTCAACTTCCTCCACCACTTTGATGTCGAAGGGAAATGTTATAAAATATGCCTGATTTACAAAGACCTGAAACCAGGGAGATCCCTAAGCCTCTAAATCACACAGATTCCCACATGTTTTCAAACCGGGATTGAGGTCTCTCATCCAAGGCGAAGGTAGGGGTCTCCTACGGCAGAATTAGGAAATGAGGCAACAGTTTTCCTGCCACTCTGACATCCAACATAGGCCTGTGAAGATTTTCCTTTAGGTGTTTTTCCTACAGGGAGAAGACATGGAGGAAGGATTGCGCCATCAACTAAGTCCACATGAAAAGGGTCCTCTCCTCATGCTCAGAGACCCCCACTTCCCTCGCAGCTCCTCATCAACCACCAAATCCAGCTTTAGAGAGACTGCAGACATGACCTGCTTAAAAAAGCTTGTTATAATACCTGATAACAAATCAGAAATAATAGTGCTGCTTAATAATAAGATTCAAAAGGTGTTGTTTCCTCACCTGCTGAAACTCCAGGAGGGAGAAGGTAGGAGCCTTCAGGCAACAAACAAGCCCTGAGTACTGGGTGGGGCATAGTTTATATCACTGCAGAGCCTCCCAGTACCTCCCAGAAAGGAGGAGCCAAACCATTTCCACCGAGATAAAAAGGAGCCCCAGGCAGGAGCAGACATCTAGTGCTCCCATGGGGGTCACATGGTTGGGAGTCACATGCATAAAAGGCAGATGCATGGAAGCCAGAATGCATGAGAGTGAGGTGCATGGGGGCAGAAGCATGAAAGCCAGAAGCCATGAAGTGAGGTACTTCACTTCCTTTCCTGTCCTTCCTCTTCATAAAAAAATTGTTTAACAATTTGTGTTAAATTGAAACAACATGTGCTTAAAAATACCTTAGTTACTCAATCACCAGGACATACAACCATCCACTTTCAAAAGCTTTGCATTTCAGTCATACTTTGAGTTAAAAGTTTGGAAACTGTTTCAGTCATCTCATCTGCAATGCCATTCTTCCCTCATTGTTTGGCTCTGTTTCACTGTAGCAGATCTGCTCAAGGCAAAAAACTGATTTGCACTGATTTACATTACCTGTAGTAAACATGACGTAAGGGGGTGCTGGATGTGGACAGCTTTGAGAAGAATCAGATCAGTATTTGATCTGATCAGCTAGGGTGAAATGCATAGAAACTTTTGTTACTGTGTGCAGCACATTTTGCCATTTCATTGTAGTCAGCTGTACATCCTTTTTCACTTTTCTTTGAAAGACTTGGTATAAAAGACAAATAAAGAAGACTATCTCTGATTAAAAAAATAAGACCTTGAAACAGAATAATTAAAAGACACCTGAGAACATAAAAAAGCAAAAAGGAAAGTTGTCAGGGTAGATCAAACGTTGTCGCATTTCGCTTCATGTAAAAGATCTGTATCCTGTTCAGAGAGCTGCTTTCAAGTTATAGCTTGTTGTTATCCTCTCCATAGGCAAGCATTAATAATACATAATCTCTTGCTATTACTAGCACTTGCTAGCTTGCTATCTCATTGGTTCTGACCTATAATGATATTTACATATATTTCTACATAGTGTGTAAGTGGATATCAAACAACTAAGAAAAGTGAATACCTCAAGTAGAGCTGTACATCTGACTTGAAAGACACAATCATTTGCTTCTGCCATGCCATTATCTCCCATGCTTTAAAATCTGTCTCAGAAGGATTTCTTTCTTCCACAAAAATGCAATAATAACACTGACAGCAAGAAATGGGAATTCTGGTGATATACCCTTGACTGCCCTTTCTGTATCTTTTGATGACAATAAGTCTTGCAGCAGAAGTGTTGGTCACCTTTTTTGCATATGCTGTTAGAACTGAATGATTTCAGACAAGAACAGAAGATAATGTAAATCTGTCAGAGGAATGAAGGCTGAGCTGTCAAAACTGAATGACATGACAGCTGTGAAGTTCAGTAAGCACCATGAAAATAAACTGTTCTCAGGCAATAGTATTAAGTACGGTTTCCAGAAATTAGCGCTATTATACTACACCAACATACCAATCTAAATTCTGTTAGGTTAGAATGTTAAATTCTGTTCTGTTAGACTCTAGAATAAATCAAAATAATACTAGCAGAACTGAAACTGATGTCACCACAAGCAGAGCTGCCTGCATTTCTTAGAAACTGCAGAGATTATTGAAAGCTGGGGACAAGAAGGACAGTTTCTTGGAAATGGCAACAGTAAAGACAGCTACAGCCAAGAGTCAGATTTGGTAACCTATCAGAAAAGGGACTCTGCCCCCTGATTTTCTTTGCAAACTGGAATGCAGGGTAATGGATCAAAGTGTGTGTTGCACTGTAGCTTCACTCAACCAGAAACATGAAGAGCACTTCTGTGCCAATACAAGTCCCAGCTACTGCAGAGCCAAGAGCTGCTCTTTAGCCTGACAACTTCCAACAGCTTTTCAGGAGCAAGGCTGGCTGCAGCAAAACATGCCTTCTTCTGTGTGGAATGGTGTGTGTCCAGCTGTGTGATCAAGCTCAGACTGCAATTCAGTAAGTTAAACAAAGTTTGGAAAGGGCATCAATTTTTCTGAGCATCCAGACAGCTTTACTACAGTAAAATATTATTTACTACACTAGTGAATGAGTGAATGCAGAGGGATGATGGAAGGAAACAACCCTTCCTTCAGCACACACATGCTCTCATATCAAAAGAGACAAGCCTATTTTTGTTCACCTCTGCAGAGATTAGGTTTCCACATTTTTTCACTATAACTTTAAATATTATACACATTTTAAGCATTTTCAACTAGAGAGTTAAAAGTATTTTCTCTTTTCTGCTATAAATCTATTAGCATATACAAGTTGCTTTGATAGCCCTGAAGAATGAATTCTGATCATCTCCAGAACAGGTACAGCACGGCCAGAAATGCCACATTTTTTTTTTCCACATTGCTGTACCAATAAGTTTCAGCTGCTGTCCAAACAGACTACTTCTAGGAACAAAAGGACAGTTTAATCTCCATGTTCATTCAGTTTTTTGCCTCTGTAAAGAGACTGCCAAAAAAGTTGCCAATTAGTGCTAATTGTGGAGAAGGTTTTTGTGATGTGTGATGTGCGATGTGCACTCTTCTCCACTGAAAATTGGATTACAACCATCAAACTCATTTCCTATGCTGCTGATATATTTTATTTAGGTCATCAGCATTTCTGCCATTAGCCTTTTTAAAAGTAGTGCCTGATCAGACACAAAGAGAATAGAGGTTGGAAACTCATCATTGTATCTAATTCTGTTTTCTCTCCACGTATTAGATGCATTTGTGGAGGTTATTTTAGTTGAATTTTCTTAACCACAATATACAAAATCAAAATAAGACTTCAAGAGTCTTTTGGTTCTCATGTGGTTATGTAATAATACATTCATATAAAGGATTTCCATTTTTAGACATCAAGCCCCTGACAGATGTTTTTGGATCTAGTTGCATTTAGTTAGTCTTCATTATTATGGCACACTTTGATCTGGAGAATTCCTTGTCTGTGATCAAATGTAAAATGAACTTAGATTCAATCCCTTTCATCTCATGTGAGCAAGACGTGTGAACCATTTACTTAGCCCTGCGACTCTGTATGATGAGTATTGTCTTTTTCACTGGTTCCTGGTGAGATTTTTTTCTTTTTCTGGTAGATGAACCAGCTCCTTTATATAACCTTACAAAAGACACAGGCAGAATGTCACTTCACATTTGTCAAGAGCAAGTCCCACAATCTCTTTAACAAATGATGTTTTACAATGTCTTGCAGGGGATTTTTACAAACTGATGTTAATTAGCCCAGAAAAAAAAGCAATTAAGGCATCAAATCTGTCTTTGGAAAATCTGAAAGGTTTTAGTCAGCCTTGGAGAGGTAGATATTATGAAGGCTAACACAACAAAAAACCCCTTAACTCATCTCCTTATAACTAAGCATTGTACTAATCAGACAAGAAAGTTTATCCTTGTTTAGGAGCCTTTGCTGCCACTATGAAGGCACCATAGAGTGTGTTGAAAGAGTTTTTCAGTAATATTAGTTTATTTGTTTTCACAGGTTTGCACCATGTCATTATCACAGCTGTTTGCATTTCCTATACCTAAGTGTTGCTATTACAAGGAATATGTAAAAGGCAAACAGATGAAACAAAAGTATTCTTTCCCTCACACTTTTACCATCAGTAGTTTAAAATAAAGTTTTGCTTTATGTATTGAACACTATAGGTCAACCATTTAAATTCTGAACTCTCAGTTCACCCCAAATATTATCTTTAACCTATAAGAAAAACTAATGCTCATGGAAGCTTTGCAGAAAATGTTCTCACATAATTTTTTTTGTACATATGATTTTTTTCCCCATGTATTTGCAAACTATTTTACAACTGAAGCTTGTAGCTTAGGCCAACAACTGTAAAAGTGACCTACTATCATGGACTAAAATCCTCCAAGCATTTAAGCATACACATAATTCAGCAATTTAAAGAGTCCCCTACACAGCAACATGCATAGCCCTCTCAGGAGAGACACCATTTAGACAGAATAGGATAGTTTTAAATGTGTGGCCCTAGGTGCTACAAGCAGTTCAGCTTCAGCTGAGATTGATTGCTGTAGCCCAAACTGAGCCTGGCACACCGCTTGACACCTCTGTCATTGTGAATTCCTTTCTGTGTTTGTCTTGCTTGCAAGGTCCTCAGCTTCCTTCAGCATGGGGTGTCAGCCCAGTTCTCAGCTCTGGAAATCAGCATCTCTGCCAAACATGCTGAGTGTCGACAGCAAGAGTAAAGGCCCCCACATCCACCCACCCCCAGGCACCCTCATGGCCTGGTTCATGCTCAAAGGTGGATGACTCCCATTTGAGCTGAAACCCTTAAAGTGAGTTTTACATTACCCTAGACTGTTGGAATTGTATTTTGCACTTCTGGGATTGAGCTATGGCTATATGCCAAATGTCAGTACCAAAATGGAGTATAAATTTAACTTTAAGATATTTTTCCTCTAATTATTAACCCTTAATTTAGAAGTATCAAAGAAAAAGGATGATCTTCTTGATAACAGCAGCTGTTATTTAGTTGAACATCTGTACGATGTTTTAGCTTTAATCTCAACCTGTGTTTATGATATCTTTGCTTGATTTTAGTGACAGTTTAGTGTATTTCTTCAAGGAAAGCTGCTTTAATGACACTTTATATTAAGAGGTTAAGAGAAGTAAAATTTATTAAATTCCTGAATAAGTCAGTGAAATCAATAATTGCTGAATTGACCCCTTAGAAAAAGCCTGTGGAAGGGCTAACTTCATTTTTTCACCCTCTATATATCTGTGCGGGGTCTGCTTCTGGAAGAACAGAGAAATTGCTGGACAATCTTTTGGAGAGAAGAGATTTAAAAAACAATTTGTCACAGCTGACTGGACTGCACAAGCAGAGGCCAGGGGTGCATTGTGAAGTTGAAGAATCAGTTTCTGAATCAGTTTCTGTAAATACATTACTAAATAGCAAAAAGTGAGTTTCATTTCACAAGTAGAAAGGTAAAAATATTATAAGCTCTCTGTTGCTGTCCTTTTGGTTGAATAGAAAGTGCAAATTTCCAGTTTGAGGGAGAAGAGACAATAAGTATGGAGAATTCTGTAAAGTTTTGAAATTTTGTTTTGTTTTTCAAAATAGATGGCTAAAACTTCAGCCTGAAGGAGCTGATAAAATCACTGTTTTGTCTGATACAGTCCAAGAAAGTATCCACGAAGGATTGCTGTTGCTGAGCTTACATGGAAATATATCAAGCCATGATACCTGAGTCCCTTGTAAATTAATTGGATTCCAGTACCCATCCAAGGCAAAGCTGTATTTTCTCTTTCTTATTACTTTATAAAACTTTCTTCTGTTTTGGCAGGAATTCAACTCAATGAGTCCTTCTCCCCAAGCTAAAGTTTCAGCAGCACACATTCTACATATTATGCATAGGGTAATGTGCAGCTATCATTAAAGGCAACACTTAAATGTAAAGGAATAAAAAGATATGTGTGGTATGTATGACTTGAAGCTTATTGGCACATGATTGAAATAGCTTTCATAGGATCTTTCTACTGAAGTTATGTGAGTTGGTATAATCTTAATGTCAAACCACCTTTATCTTATCATCGCCATTTTAGCCATTTTCTGTTGGAATGAAAAGTCCATATGCCAAACGCATTCCATCATTTCAACTTGCTTTCTGATTGTCTGAAAAGTCTGATCTTTTTCTTCAAACGTTTTCTGTCTCTAAAGTGTTTGCTAGTAATTAATATCAATATTAATGTTGAGCAATTGATTAATGACTCTGGATGGCATAAATCCAGCCAAAAGTAAAGAGGCTGATGTTAGGAGAGTTTTTTCACATGCGATATTTGTAAGCCACATTGTGTTGAATATTACGTCAGGCACTTTGAATTCCCAAATGTTGCAGTTATGGGATAATAGGAAGGCAGGGAATCTCACTCTCAAACTGAAATGTTCCAGTCTTCAAGAAATATTTCTGGCCCAAATTTTCTTCCAATAAATCACAACCTTTCTGCTCGCACACAATTCCGTAGGTTATGGCCAAAAAATTTAATGCCACTTGAAATCACTTAAATGTCATGCATGCTTTCACAGCACATGTACAGAACAAACTGAAACAATCTGAAAATTAGCTCCTGAAATGGTGGATATCCCTGCTATATCTTATTGCTTAGCTAACCGATGGGATATTTTTTCAGTCAAATAATGGTCCAAAGGATCAATCATTTAAATTAAAAATGAATTCTGCATTTTGAGTAGCATTACATCTTGGAGAAATGAATACACAAAGGCTACTTTGCAGCTGCGGAAAAGACTGCAAATAGTTTTGTTCTGCCAGCAACTGTCAGCCAGAAAGGGCATGCAATGTTACGGGTTCTTGTTCTGTATGGCTATGGTGAAATTTTTTGTGCATAACAATAAAGCGTTATGCTTGTAGACAAATTTCATTCAAAATTGTAGGGCCCACAGAGGGTCCATAGTTTCATCTCATAAAGGCGGATAACAAGGACTATGGGGCAGGCAGACAAGGAACCTTTTGGTGCTCATGAGCATATTGGAATTAGTTCACTATTTTCTTTCAGTGGCAGGATGTTGGGATTTCCCCTTCCTTGCATTTTATGGGGAAGGAGGAAGTTCAGTGACTGTCAAATGTTGTCATCTTAAGCAAGGAGACCCCCAGAGAGCATCAGGGCTGTTTGTGTTGAGCCTAGAAACAATGTTGTGTGGTGTTTCTTCAGAGATACCTGCAAGAGGCAGTGTCAAAAGCCTCTTGGGCTTCCTGCTATGCTTGAAGAGAGAGCTGTAGCAAGCGGGCATCTTATATTTCTATGTTGTAAATCTCTAACAGCAAACCTCTGTTCCCAAGGGAAGGGATGATGAGTCATTTACTGCCAGTGAGTAGTCATCTGATGGCATCAGCCATCCCTGCATCCACTGCATTCTGCAGAGTAGGGATCCAAGAGGCAGTTTAGGATCTTGCTCAATGTTGGCATTGAAGTAATTTCTAGCCAGGAGAAGCTACTGGAGAGTTTGAATTCTTCCAAAGAACACATCTCAGAGAAATCTCAAAATTCATACAAATAGTATGCAGAACAAGACCTGTCTTCTACTTAGAATTACAGCTAGGCAACCCTTCACTTCTTCTGTCAATTGACTTGGGAGAGCTTGCCGTTTAGAGGAAACTCAATTCAGACTGGGGAGAAACACAAGTTAATAGATGAAATTTTCTGACACTCATTTTTGCATATCTGTTTATGTTACTGTGTAATCCCAGCAGCCACTCTTCAGAATCTTGCCAAGAAGGCCCTAGGTAGGAAGGCCTAGGTCTGGTTTCACCTGTGATGTATAAATGTATGTATGTATGTATGTATGTATGTATTTATGTATGTAGTCATGCATAAAATTTTTTCTGGTTGGGTTATTTTTAATGGGATATAGTAAGCAGGTTCTACAAAGTCACCTGTGCAGATTGGTTCATCAGTTGTCTGTGTCTGCATGTAGGAAAAAATTAGGAAATAGTTTTGTCTGTTTACTCAATGATGTACAAATCTATCGATATCAGCTTCTGACACAATTTCCACCACTACTTTTTTTTTTTTTTTTTTTTTTTTTTTTTTTTTTCATAAAAATTGAGAGTGAATTAAATGCATTCAAACATTCTTCAGTATGGCAACTTCCTGAGCTCATTCGCTGTTCCAGGTTCCTGCTGCAAACATTGCCAGGACAAGGTATCTCTTAAGTGCTGTTGGAGTGGGATCATTACCTCCCATTCAATATAGTATTCTTTGGCTCTTCTGTTTCATTTTTTTGCTGCCACAATGTGGGCAGCATGATCTGTCTTATATGGTTGCCTCATGACAAGGAGAGGAAAAATGAACATATGCCAGTGTCTCTCTTTCAGTCACTTAAAATAGTGGTGTAGCAAAGGTGTGATAAGGTACCTCATGCTTATATAGGCAAGTCTGCTTATACTATTGCCCTTAGAAAAACTTGGAAATTCTACCAGAGTTCCAATTACTTTCCCAATCTTTTAGTTTCCATCATTTCAGTCCTCAGCTTTTCAGAGTCTCTAAAGGTTTTCCCTTTCCTAATGGAAGCAGCTACTCAGAAAAACTAACTGCTGCTCAGAGAAAAGAAGGCTTTGGGGTGACCTAATTGCAGCCTTCCAGTACCTGAAGGGAGGTCATTAGAAAGAGGGAGAGGACTATTTGCAAGAGCAACTTGTGACAGGACAAGGGGCAAATGGCTTCAAACTGAAATAGAGTAGGTTTAGATTAGTTATTAGGGGAAAATTCTTTACCGTGAGGGTGGTGAGGCACAGACTGCACAGAGAAGTTGTGGATCTCCATCCCTGGAAGTGTTCAAGGCCAGGCTGGATGGAGCTCTGAGCAACTTGGTCCACTGAAAGGTACTCCTGCCCATGGCAGAGGGATTGGAAGTAGGTGATCTTTAAAACCAACCTTCCAAACCAAGCCATTATATGACTTTACAATAACAGAATTCAGACAATGATACTTCAGGACTGGAAACTCATATTTATTCTGAAAGTCACTAAATAAAGCACAACATTCCACAGTCTGATAACTAAAGAATACTTCTTTTACGTATGCCTATTTCTAGGCAAACTGAAACACACTGTTATACAGGAAAGGAAAAGAAAGCAGCAAACTATGAACCCTCTGTGTGTCTAGAGAGCATGACAATTTGACTAGTCTTGGGTATTTTTCAACAGAAACACTGCAGAATTAAAAGGACTGTCTTGCTACAGTTTTTTATCTTCCACATTTGGAAAAAATAACTGACTTTGTACCTGTCATACTGGAACACATAATTACAACCATAAAAATCAGGGGTTTGGATCTCACTGAAGCACACTCCTCCCCATGATGCATGCCCCACATAACCTGTAGTGCATTCAAAGAGGAGTGTGAAAGTGGTCTTGCTCAGGCTGGAAGTACAAACTAATATATCTCTCTAAAGAATGTAAAGCCACATATCTCACTCCCTCTTTGCTTTAACACCATTTCTGAGATCCATGCATGCTGTGGTAAGTGATATAATAACAAGGTGTTGATGATTTAGCTAAAGACATTTGTGGGAAAGGTGTGTTCCTCTTATGTTCAAACAAAGTCTCCAACTATGTGAACAGTTTTCCTGCAGGCCACATAACATACAAATGGTAAGGCTTCAAAATGGAAGTTTAAATTAAATTTGAAGTTCTGGACAAAGATCAAATGCAAAACCATGTTGCATTTAAAGTGTAAGACTTTGAACTGACAGTTTAAAATGTGAAGTCCTCATAGCCAAACCCATTTCATGGCTCTGCTACAGGTTTCTTGAGTGAAGCTAAGCAAGCCATTTAATTCATGAAGTGTTACAGTGTTTTGATCACTGAAATAAGGATAATGACCCTTGTTCATCAGGAAAGTTGTGATGATTAATATTTTACTGAATCATTTTGGAATCTCTAGATGAAACTTGACCTATAAATATGAAGTGATTACTGTTTTAACTGGATAATTTATATGCTCTCAGGGAATGCTACAGTTATACTTTAGATGCTACTTTATATCTTACATCTCTTCCTGATTATCTTGGACTGCAAACCCTATCTACCTTACCAAGGAAGTCTGAAGGCATGCCATTCAGCTGTTATCAGAAATTAAAAAAAAAAAAAAATTCTATCTATCTATCTATCTATCTGTCTATCTATCTATCTATCTACCTATCTACCTATCTATCTCTATCTTTCAACTGGTAAAGAAGTTGAGCAGGAGCATTTCGCACTTGGCTTCTAGTATGTATGTGCAGTAACTGTCACCATGAACTGCTGCTTTATTAAAGACAGTCTAAGATCGAAATTCAGTTATCTTTTTCATAAAGAAGTATACTCTTACAAAGGAAAACAAGAGTTGAGGCTGTTTCCACATCACAAGCTAGAACAATATAAGTTTAGCTATAATAACTTTAATAATTAACTAGTGTGGTCTTTTTTCCATTTATCCTACATCTATTCTGTTGCTTTGGTGAGGCCTTAGCAGAGGAAGGTCAGTCCCAGCAGTCAGACTAATATACAAAGCTTTTCAGTGTCTTGTTCTTGACAGATCAAATCAGTCTTTTGGTTTGTGAAGATGAAAGAAGAGACAGGTCTGACTTTCATGTCCTTTCATAAGAAGTGGAAAAGAACCAGCTAGCACAAGTTTGAGAAAAAAATAAAGACAGCCGTGTCTTTTTTTTTTTTTTTTTCCTTTTTTGTCATTTTCCCCAGAGCTTCTGTCAGTCTAAAGGTCCAAAGTATCAAATATTTATTTACTTGCTTTCTAGTAATGTACATAGCTGTGGTAGGTAGACCAGCTACGATCACTTAGTATTGAGACTGTACAAGGCAAACTTTGAAAGATCCTGTTCTCATTATTCTTAACTTTACCAGATTTTGGGCTGATTACATTTGAAAAAATTCAAATTAAACATTGTAGCCATCTCTGATACTTCGATTATGCAAATAATAAGGTGTTTTGCACCTGCTGATGAAGGGTTGCTCACCTAAAAGAAGCTTTCTTGGAGCAAAGAAATTTGATATATCGTAGTGGATTGACCTTTGTATTCTCCCAGATTCTGGCAAATTAGAAACTTCTGAAAATTCAGACTGAACTAGATTTCCACATTATACAAGCTAGATCCTCTACATGCTTTGCCAAATAGAATTTGCTTTATTTCTTTGTAGCTTCTGTGCTGATTATATTGCAAGTACACCATCCTCACTTTCCTTAAAAGGATACTAGGTAACTCCTAGCACTTGGTTTACTAACCACAAAAAATAAGTTTGAAAAAGCTTTTCTGCTGTAAGTAATTTTGTGTCTTACATATGCTTTTTTGTGCCAATATAAAATGACAACAAATAGATGTTTTAAAATAAGAGATACGCTTCAATAATCAAGTTTTAGCAGCTTTGCAAGTACATTTTAAGCAAGTGTAAAGTTATGTTCTGGCGTTTCTTCAGGACACTTTCTTCTTGACAGTGTTTTATTTTACAGAAGGTAAAAGAAGTGACAGGTTATTGTGTACATAATCATGGCTAATTTTTAACTTCAAACACTCCTCTGTGATCTTAAAAGCTTCTCATTTGTTCATAGGCACAGGTTTGTACAAGCCCTGTGCAACATCTGTACACGGTTTTAATACGTAGCTCTAGTGGTGGCTCTTGCTCCCAAAGAAGTTTAATTAGATACAAAAAGTAGTTTAAGCTCTTACATGACTTTAACATGGATAAGCATCATCACAAATGTTCCCACTTTAAATTGCAAGGTGCTATGGCTTTCACAGAAAAATTCATCCCCAAATCTTGCTGAGATTAGTAGGTTTTAAGGTAAACAGAATCTCAGATGTGGTCAGTTGAACCAGGAGTATCTGGGAACTTGGAAGTCTAAGCTCCTCATGCAACCCTCACCAAGAACGCACTTGGTGAATTTTGTGCTAAAATACTTGGCTGATATTTCAATGATATTCAGTCAGAAATAGAGTTAATTTTTAAACAGTGATCAAAAATTTTCTGCTTCAGTGAAACTATACCTATTTATGTAAACTGGTAAATTGATACTAATTCTGTTCAAGCAAAAGTGCATTATCACTCCGAAAAACATGTGAGTATTTTTAGCATTCTTTCCCACTTAATTCAATCCCATAGTCCATGATGTTAGTTGTAGAACTGCTGCTCCTGTGCCAGTAGCAGCACTGAGCCCATAAAATTAATTTTTGTGTGGTTTCTTGTGTGGATCTATCCCACTACCCAAAGCACAGAGCAAGGGGTGAGGCTTACAGTAATACCTATTTATAACTCCTCTTGCTCTGTGAGAGCAAGCAGAGAGTGAAATGGGATACATCTGTCCAGTTTGGTGGTTGTAACCTTTAGAGAAGACAAAAACTGAGCACAGCCTGGGCTGTGAGACACCGTGCTTGAGTCTCCAACAGACCACCTGAAATGAGGTGGGGACTCCTTGTAGTTCACCCCCACTGCCCACTGTCACTTGATGTTTCACATTCAACCAGTCTCATTTTTGCGTTGGTTAGTGGATGGCAATTTTTGATAAAATGTTTAATTTCCAAGTCTCATATTTCATCTCCTCCTCTCAAAGTGCTTTTTGACACATCCCAAAGGGAGCAGTCTTGACTTGCAGGTCAGATTTTGATACAGATGAGCCACTACCAAAGATAAGACAAATCCCTTTCCCTGCACCAAAAAGGCTAGGTAAAAACAGATATTAATAGAGTAGCTGTTTAATGTCTACTTTATATGGTAAAACTCTCTTGATTGATTGAAAGTCTATAATTTAGAAAATCTAGCAGTGATGCAGGAAAATGTACTTATTCACCCTACATGAAGATCATCTCATCAATATTTCTTCCTAGATGCTGAGAGAAGTCTGCTGTCATTGCTCTAGAAGTGCTGTTAAGTATCTGAGGGAACTGTAAGCATGCTCTTTAGCAGTGCTGTGAGTCAGGATGCTATGCACCAACCTAAAACTGACTTGATAAAACAACCTTCTGGCAGGATCTCAGGGCTGTTGCTCACTGTCACTGCTTTTAGCTGGCACTCCAGCTTACTGTCTGTCACGCCTTTCTGTGCTCTGAGAGGAACATGCCACACTGCAATCCTTCTGGCTGCTGCTCTTTTTGGTGGCACCAGACTAGACATCCCCCAGCACAAGTGTTTTCCCTCATCTATTTTTCTGTATACAGGAGGATGTTTGAGAGGAGAACAAAGTCCTTCAGTTTGGCACAATTACTGGAATTAACTGCTCCCAGTAGAGACAGTTGCATGTCACTCCTCTATCTTGATATATAAAGAGACAACTTTCAAAGTACCAGCAGGAGTTTTTCAGGGCAAAAAAAAAAATTCAGAATATTCTCTTTGATGAGCACTCACCGCTCCTTCACTTTGCACAAAGGATTTCACCTCAAAAGACTTCCCTTTCTGCATATTTCCCTACAGCAAATCAAGGAAGTTCCAAATAGGAAAAAAAAGGTGAAAAATATTGATTTCAGGTATCTGAGAATTTGGAAAGAAATATTCGCTGCATTCAGCCTTCTCTGCCTTCTAATAAGGGCAAGAACAGTATGCTGTCATCCTACCTGGCCTCCTGCCCTCTTGCCTCTGACATGGATGGCCAGTGGCTCTGTGCCTGATTTTCACCTCCACTCTGATGCCAAATCTACCTTACCAGCCTTCTGTCAGGTCACTGGGGTAACTGCTGATCACTCTAATCTCCTGCCAGACTATTTTGTTGGCAAGAACCCGTGTTGGATACATGACATTTGGTCTACTTTTACTTTTAGACTGCTCGTAAAATGACACTGCTTTCCAATTCTCTAATTTTAGGACCTTTCTGTTTCATTCAAATTTTAAGCTTTCTGTACAACCTCCATTTTTATAACACCCATTTCTATAACAAACACATTAATTGAGGTCCAGACTATTTAATACAATAATGCTCCCTAGGAAATGCTCCTGTTTAAAAAGAAATTTCACATAATTTATTTTTTCATAAAGCTTTTTGTTTTATTTTATATTTTGATGTGTTGCACAAGTCTAAAACCATTAAGATATAAAAAATAGGTATATGTGGATATATAAATGGGTATGCAAATGGATATATTAAAAAGTGGTGATTGCAACTTGCCAGTGTATAGGCAGAGGCATTTCCAGAATCTGGAAGATTTTGTAACAGAAAATGGAAAACTACAGGGAATAAGCTAAGGCAAGCTGAAGCAACATGATCCATAATATTATACTGCTATGTGTATGATTAACAGTTTTTAATGATAATTACTATACCATAAGAAATCTTCCCAGTATATAGAGATTTAGTAGTTCAAGGATGTATCTGCTGCCCTGTAGATTTTTTCCCATGGTTACAGAGATCACATTCTAGCTATTTTATTGCTTACTAAAAGGAATGACCCAAGTGAGGTAGATTTCTGATTGTCTAACAGTCCGTCACAGTCAGTCTTGGCAGCTAATAGTTTCCACCTCTAAGACACTGTAATAAGGTTACATATAATTATATTTAAGTGTGTCTTTGCAAGGTATCAGATATCCGTCTGTAAATGAAAAGGATATCAGACAAAGGTTGCTGAGCTCACTAGGTGTGGTGCAATTCACAGAAAAGTTTAGTCCTGAATGTTCTCTAAATGTGGAAGGAGATAACTTTTTTCCAAATTGAAATAAGATGCAGTAATAATAGTAGTATTATGCAAGGAACACAGTTTAGTTTCTACTTCCAGATAGATAAAGTACTTGCCATATTCCTGAGTGAATCTTTGTTCAGTCTACACCTGAAATACTACATAATTCATTACTGAGTGAAGACAAAAGCATGTTGTTAGGACGTCCACAAATGCAAGCTATCTGTGTCCAAGCAGAGTGCTAAAATCTCTAGAAAATGTTTCCATATATTATCAAAAATGATCTTATAGCAAATAGAGAACATAGTTCTCCATAGTATGCTTTTGAGAAAATTGGATGCAAAATGTTTCAAAAATCAGAATGACTGTAACTAAGAGCCATGATTTATGAGTAAAAGGAAATCAAATACAAAATATAGTGTATAGCCTTGAGTTAGTGTGTATAGCCTATTAGAACAATGTGTGTGTGCACTTGCTAAAAAAACAATAAGAGTATATTTATTAGCAAAGTCCTTCAGAAACAGAAGTTTAAAAGAAATTCATTATTGAAAACAAAGTTATATTTTTTTGAAAAAAATAGAGAGAGAACTCATAGAGGTATATCTATTGCATTTAAAATATTTTTATTTGTATGTTTACTGAATAGATAAGTATATAAACCACAAGAAAGGAGAAAAAAAGTCTAAATAAATATAAACAATACAATAATATAAGTAAAAAGATTGTTTAGAAAATGGGGATTGCAGAGCAGTTGACTTTACTTCATTGATTAAATATGACTGGATAATTTAAAATAAAATTATCTTGTTGCAATGCATGTAGGAAGAGGAGAGGTACCAGTATGGTCCTTCATGGCAATCTGAGAGCAGAGAAATTTGCAGGCACACACAGTGTGTACACACAGATCCACTAAGTCAAATGAGAGAATGATCACAGGGCAATGGTCATTAGGCAGGCTTTATACTAATTTAAAAGAGCAAATAATAGTTTGAATATTAGGGAAAAAAAAAACCCTAAGCAAAGTAGCTAAACAACACTGATACATACAGTGACACCTTTATATATTTAAAGATTACTTGAATATTTTGGAGCCACTATAGCTAGTTAAATTGTTTCTGAAATGACTTGCTGAAACACAAGCTAGAGTGGAATTCTATTTTTCTTTGTTAAACTTTCTGATGAGGACAATTTGCTTTTTATGAAAAGCCTGACTGATGCCACCACCTGCTAACTTGGGATCATTGTATCAGATGTTTCCTTCTACCACCTGCTGTATGGAATAGAGATGGAATCCAGCTGATGTTTTGACATTCTGGTGACAAAACTGTAGCTGTTTCTGCAGCCTGTGTTTTAATCTAGACATTTCCTCTGGAATATTCTGCTAATTTTAATTAGTTAAAAATTCTGCAATTATGAATTTAAAAAATTGGAACCTGGTGATTGGTTTTAAGAATTATACTTTTCTCACTTATAATGCAGTTTGGTTCTATACTGTATAAAAAGACTGAATTTACTGTAGATCTTTTATCTTTTTTACTCAATTTGTGCTTGCTTTGTATAGCGTTAATTACCAATAAGATGCCAAGCCATGGAAGATGGCACAGTATCTGTAATAACGTCTCATTATGTATGAATTAGGATGCAGATTGTCCACACCTTCTTAAAACACAAAGAGGCAGCCATTCAGAAATGACCATAAGTATTTTTGCCTGAACAGTTTCAAAGGAATGCAAAAATGACAGAGCCATGTGTGAGCCCTGATTTGATGTTGCCAGTCTTAAAGAATGGCTAATATCTAGGTAACTCACTATATACACTTATTTACAGTTTCTTGCTTTATAGCAGCACTTTTCAGGAGGAAATGTGCATGTGAGCAAAATACATGTATTCTCCTCAGAGGTCTGACAACCACTTAAGTTCCTTTGAGGCCTCTCTAGGTTATTCTGTGCCTATGGAACAGTCTTACAATTTTATTAAGTACCAAATAAAAGTTCTCAATATTGCCTCAAAGTGTAATGAGAGAGCTTATCTTTATGCATGTGTGGGAGATATGTTAAAATTACAGTGGAACTAAGGGTTTCTCATCTTTTTAGTAGTAAATGCATTATTGAGTACAGAAGTGTAATACTTCTTTGGTTTTAGAAATGAAAATGCTTAAAAGAGGGATATAGTCTTGGGAAGAAAAAAGAGGGAATGAAACTGTTTTGTTGACTCAAATTCAAAATATTTTTGTTTAAATTACTGTTATTTAAACATTAGCCATCTCTTGACTCTCCAGGGTATCAAATCAAATGACCAGACGATTTTACGTCAGTGTTTAGCAAACGGCGTCTACAACACAACAACTTTTGCTTGGCAGGAAAGTCTTTGGGTTGCAAATAATAGTTATTTGAATTTTACTAGTAACATTAAACTTCCTGTTCTAGGTTACAGAAAACACACACATTCTCTCTCAATACTGGCTTTAGACACACGCCTCAGTTTTTGTACCTCTCACTGGCTGGAAGTTGCTTTATGGGTCTTACAGAAAGGGGAACAGTGGCATCTCAGGAAAGCACTACAAACTTATTAAATCAGTTTTTTAAAGCACTGAGGAAAGTATCCTTGTACTGCCACACTGAATTCCCACAACTTATAAATGACTTGGCAATCTGTCCATTCAGCAGTACGAACTTCAAATCTGTTCGGGACAGTAAGTACACAAGACATATATTTTAGGTCCTGCTTGGCACTATATAAAGTTTGAGCCTTTTTGTTCAGTGGCTGAACCAATTTTTTATTTTAGTTCCTTTGTTCAAACTTAATCTAAATATTTTTGTCCTCAAAATGTTTGACTAGAGGAGATAAAAGAACTGGAAAAGCCTTCAGCTTGATGCCATTTCTTTCAAGCTCATGAAAAAGAAGTTTTGCCCAACAACTGTGACTTAGAGACCTCAAGAAGAATGATGTGGGATCCTTGCATTAATTTCTTTTTGGGTCTTAATGAGATATGAAACAAAGTAACAGAAAGCAGATCTAACTGCTATACAGTATATATCTGTTATACAAATCTTCTGATAGTGAAATGTTGAGTTTTTAGTGTATGAGAAACATCATTAAGAAAACAAGTAACAAGCATGCCCAGTTTACTCTAACTCAAACAGTTAATGGAAACACAAAATAAAATTTCCTTTGGAGGAAATAGAATTAAACATGGATTTGCTCCTGAATGAATTCTGCTGGATGGGATAAAACAACACTCCTCAATTAGTTTTGTAAATCCAAATCTAAATTCAGATGAAATAATCTCCTGAACTTGTATTGATTTATCAGAATAACAGTTTCTCTGTAATCTCCTTGTGTAGAAAGGGCATCACAACTTTCTGCAAGGCCAACATTTTCAATTTGGCAATCAGGAGATAATCTTTCAGAATTACTAAAGATGGAAACACAATGTAGCTCTTTACACACAGCTTTGTATTGCTTTGCCATGGAAGCCCTCATGAGTCAACTCTCTTGGTGATCAGTTCAGTATTTTTCTTGTGAGTCTCCCAGCTGGGAAAACTAGCATCTGAAGGAAGGAAAAAATATCCCATTTTTAAAAACCCAAAGAAATCCTGAGAAAAATCTGGAATGAAGATGGTAGTTTCTGGTATGCTAATTTAATGACTATCAGCTGGCAGAGACCTGACAACTCTATTCCTCAAAGTTTCTTGCAGGATATGAAGCATATACTTTCTCCAGGAAAGCCTGTTAGTACTGTACATGATTTTCCTCTCCTTATGTCTTCAGCAATTTTGTAGTCAGAGTTATGAGTTCTAACACATGAATAGTATTCTAGCAATTAATAACAATATTTGGTCAAGTAAGATACTGCAATGATCCGTGAATTTTTGATGTTCCCATATTTGTGTCACATGACTATAATGTCAGAACAGTGAAATTAATGCAAAACAAGCTCACATCTCCTTTTGAAAAACTGCACTGGGATATGAGGATGGCTCATATTATGTTCTCAGTAATCTTTTCCACTATGCTATAGAACCACACCTAGCAGAGTTTTTGGAGTTCAGATACCTCTGGATCTTCCTAGTCTTTGTGCAATTCACCACATGGACATATATTTTAATGCAAATCTCTGGTTTTGAGGAGTCTAACTTCTGCTAAAGCCAGCATGTCTAAATGGCACAGTGTTACCACTGGGTACAAAACTGAGTTGGCACAATTAGGAATCATTTCACTTGCTATTAATAATTTGATGCCCAATTTTATGACTGCTGTTAGTGTCTTGGAATGTTAAATTTATATTCTCTTGTAGACTAATTTTAGGTACTAACCAGAGTGGGACCCTGAAAAAGGCTGGTATCTAGGAGAGTGCTATATGAGCCAAACTATCCCTGGCATAACTAACAGCGTTGATATGAGAGATGAATTAGACCCTATGTCTCTTTACTTTCTTTCCAGCCAGAGTAACAGCTGCACTGTACTTGTGACTAAAAAAAAAAAAAAAAAAAAAAAAAGCATGCTTTTTGGCAGTGAGTGTACATCTTTGGGTTCACACTACAGTAATTCTTATTTTTCTGAACTACTTGTATGAAATCACTTGTACATGTCAGGTTAGACGGTATTTTTATTTGCCTCTCCTTGAAATTGTCCCATCCAATTCAACGGGTGCTTTGTACTGATGGAGCACAAAGAGTGAAGTTTGGAGCAGGATTCCTGACCAGGGTTAGCAGAAGGCACAAATCAGTCTGCCTCTGTCCTGTATCACTGAGCCCCAGCACATCCTTGGTACTTGCTTGCACAGTGCTGGATGCAACGCTTTGTAGCTGGCATTATGTCTTGGCTTTCCCTCTTGGGGAATTTGTGATGATATCCAAGTGCTTGTCTTCCCTTTGCAACACAAAGAAATAATATTAATCTATCATAAGCTTCTTAAATTAGTAGTTATGGCTGCCTGGTATATATCTGTTTGCAAAGAATACTTTTTACCAGTAAGTTAGTATTTAATAGACAATGTTACAAAATGATTAATATAAAAGGATCTCATTAAAACTAAGTGAAGCAAGTTTACATTACATGGTATGGTATTCGGTACCTTTCACTGTCTATGTAAACCTATATTTCACAGGATAAAACTTGACAACTTCACATTAAATAATATAAAAATTAGGAACCTTCTGTTATTTTTAATTAAGGAAAAAGTAAATTTACAGACATCAAGCTTAGAGTAAGTCACTGCTGTTGCAAAACTACTATAGTGTGAATGCAGATAGTGGCAGAAACATATACATATAGTGGGGAAAAAAATAACATTTTTTCTGCAGCAGTATGTATCAAAATCACGTCTGGTCATGCAGGAACAGCCCAGCTGCCAACACACGGAGAATTCTCACTGACCCAGCCAGACACCTCCCTCCAACAAGCCTAGTGAGCTCCCGTGGCTCATACTACGGGACAGGCAGTGAGCCAGGCTCACTGCAAGGCTCAGTCTGGACGGGGCCAGCCTGCTCCTGACAACAGGAGCCTTGGGCAACAGGGACTTGGGTCACTCTTGTCCCGGTGCTGGAGGTCAGGTGGCTCCAAGGTATATATGTGTGTGTATATATATATATATAGCATCAATATCTCAGTGTAAGTGTGAGATAAGTGGACGAATAGGAGAAGTGATTGTGAACTGGGCAGATTTGTGCAATGTGCTTAGTGTCCTCCCAAGAACAGTAAATAACAGCCTGTAGGTCTGATTTAAATTGCATTCCACAAGACAGAAAAATGCCAAGATACAACAATAAAGAAGTAAAATATATATTTCATACAGTCTCTTTTTTAAAGTAAAATTAGTTCATAAGTCTTATTTTTAACAATTTCACTTACTTGTGAAAGGTTGTCTTTGCCTTTTCTGAATCAGTAACGTTTGTAACTCTATTTTCCACTGTGGTTTTCAGCCAAAACCACTTACAAAAGACCAATTAAATAAAAATGGAGCCAAAAAGAGCTGAAAGGATTTAATAGCTAAACTGTAGTTCTAAGGAACAAATTTATTAAGTTTTCAGTATGTGTTTTTGCAAATCCTCCTTTTTTATCTGGTAAACCTTATCTACTGCAGCATTTTAAGTGCAAAATAAAAATATTTGAGCAATCATGACCTAATTGTAATTAATTTTGTCCATGAAATCCTAGAGAAAGCCCAAGAAGGACAGACTATCCTTCTATTTCATTGACTTGCAAAGTAGCTGGTGCAACATACTTCACTCCAAACATATCAACTGGAAGACATAAGTGAAAAGAATAAATACTGTAAATAGATGGATTTATTTCACTTATGTAGGAGGCATTTTAAAGACAACTATTCAATAGCAAGCTTTCATGTCAATGCAGATTTAATGAAGTCAGAATACATTACATTTCTGAGGACTGCATTTGCAGATGTAAACCAGCAGAGTTCCACTGCCTTAGCTGGAGCTTTACAAGTATATAACTTATAGCCTTGAAAAATCTTACTAAATATTCTCAATTGTGTCTCCTTTCTTCTTCTGTTTCTTTGTAGCTGAAGACTATTTTCTCCTGATTTCCCCCCTACACCTCTGTTCTTTTAATAGGTATTTTCCTTTCTTTTTTCCTCTCCACTTCAGTCTTTTCAGCTTTCTCCAAGAACCTCTTTTAAATGTTTGTTTCATAGAATCATAGAATAACCTGGGCTGGAAGAAGGCTGTGGAGGTCACCTAGGCCAATCTTCCGCTCAAAGCAGGACTAATTAAAAAGTTAATTCAGGTTGCTCAGGGCTTCCTGACCAGATGACTTCTTAGTATATAGACGGATAGAGACTGCACAACCTCTCTGAATCCTTTTTTCTGTACTTACCCCCCTTTTTTTTCAAATTTAGTTTTTAATATTTTATTATTTTTGCAGTTCTGCTTCTTTGAGTAACTTCCATAATTCTTCATCTTCATTCCATTCTTAACGCCTGTCTCTAGCCTTCTACCTCTAAGAGTTGTAGCAAACATACTATTTCCATGCTTTCTGAATTTTCTGATATTCTTATATTTCTTTATAATAGAAATGTACCTCTTGCTTTGATATACAGGGTTATATTTGCTCCTCACAAGATTCAAAGTGATGCCATATGGGTAGAGGTCAAATGAATGACCGCAGTCTATTGCCCAAAGCCATTGAGGTAACACGAACACTACTAGAAATGCCTTAACCCCCTGCCCTATTGTCCTTTGCTCCTGCACAGCTAGCCCATCTTGCACTTGAAAGTCAGACTTCTGCCTGATATCTGTAGAGCTTCAGTAGTTTTTGAAGGAATAATGCCTGCCAAGGACAAAAAGGTGTTCAAATGTCAGGCCTCACATTGCCTGAATCATCAGATTCCTGTTTGGAAATTTACTTTTTGTTTCAGTTGAAAATTTGGGGAAAAAGTGCCTTAGCTGGCACTGGTTTTTGTCCATGGCACTGACCGGAGCTACTGGAACATGTGTCAATCTAAATGAAGGGTGTCAGTTGTAAATTGTTCTAAACAGTTGATCTTCAGGGAGAGATAGACCTTCAATGTTTGCTATAGAAGAGCTGGGGCTCCATTCTCACAAAGAATACCAGGAAATTTAAACACATTAAAATGAGAGTTGAGAGAAGTAATATTATTGCTTTTAAAATATTTTCATCTGAAGTAAATGTCTTTCCTAAAATACTAAAAATACATACATTGTTAAAAAATTGAGTCATCTTATATTTGCTCCGAAGTGGTCCACAACAAAGCTTTGTGCTTGAATTGGGATCACTGAACCTTTGACTTTCCTCATCCTTACTGCTTTTGTCTATTTTTACAAAAATTTTGCAAATCATAAACAAGTGAAACATCACATCTGAATCAGTGGGTATTTGAAGTAGTGCCCATTTGCTTCATCACTGATAACCATTTAAGTTGACTGGGAAGGCAATAACTTGCTGCACTCTGATAACTGCTTCAACGAGTAAAATCCAAGAAATGGGAAAATTCAAATTTCCTAGAGAAATTGGAGGCATGTACGACAATTGCTCCTCTCAGTTTAATGTCATACTATTGTTTGTACATTTTCTGGCAATGAAATCAAAGCACTCATCCTTAAACTTTGCTCTACTTTTCCTCTACTCTACATTGTCCATGAGTGTTCTGCAACAGGACATCTCAGGGTTCTGAAATGGATCTTGTACCTTCATGCTTCTGTGGTTGGCAGAATGGACGTCTCTCCTCCAACCTCCTTTCTCACATCCAATTCTCAGAACAGGAGTTCTTTTTACCTATCATGAACAGTCTTCTCTTGTGTATGCAGTTTAAAAGAAATAGTTTGAAATTCTTGCTTCTTGTTGGATTTCTTTGATATTCATGGTATTTGGAGACAATAAGCTTTTTGATTGCTTTCACTTCGCAGAACTTCAGGTTTCAAACATGTTTTTTTCTTTTCATATAACTGTGCTTATCAGTGACTCCACATGGAGAAAACAGTTTAATATCCCTCTGAGAGCTTCTGTCTTCTGGGTATTTAAGAAGAAATGTGGTATTCCTGACAAGACTCAATATTCTCAAGATTATGCTGGATACCAACATACATTGGAACAATCCAGGTATTTCTTCTACAATCCTGGACTCTTGACAAGGGATGTATGGTTTCATTCTAGCAGTGAAGGCTGTTTCAGTACTACACAGCTTCACTCAAGGCCTGATTAGCCCATTCACTCATTTCATGAGAGGGATACCGGGCTCCCTGAACGCTGGGACAAGAAGCTCTATGAAGACTTTGCCCAGAGAGAACAACTCAAGCAGGGGACCTGGAGCTAGAACAATTCTGTCTCTCGACACCGTGGTGTCAGGCTCTGCCCGGACATCCCCTTCCTTCGAAGCTGCGCGGGGAAACGCCTTCCCCCAGAGCTGCGGTGCGGGGCAGGTGATCGGCGGGGGCTGCGGCTGGCTGATCCTCAATCTGTGAGACACTGACACCGCCGGCTTCCACGGCACGGCCTCTGCCGCTCCCGGGGGGAATGCGGCGTTGCCAGGCTTCTCAGAAGCCCGTGTTTTGGCTGGAGCGACGCCTCTCGCGTGCGGTAACGCCGCCTGCACCCGGGGGGCGATGGGGGGCGGCGGGACGGGGCCGAGAGCCCCGGGCCGCCCCTGGCCCCGCCGCGGAGCCGCCCTCCGGCTGTGGGCGGCCGGTGGCCGGGGGGCGCTGCCAAGAGCGGGAGGGCCCCGCCTGAGGGCAGCGGGCATCGCCGCGCCGCCCCGCCGGGGCAGCGGCACGGGAGGCGGAGGCAGGGACGGGAAGGGAAGGGCCGCCCTCGCCCACCCCGGCGGCAGAGAGCGAGTCGGGGGAGCGGAGGCGAGGGGCGGGAGGAGAGGGAGCGCGGGCGCGGGGCGGCTTCCCGCGGGCGTGTGCGGGGCCGCGGAGGCGGCGGGACGCGGGAGGGGCGCGGGGCGCATGGAGGAGCGGCGCGGTGCGGGGCCGGCCCGGGCGGCCGGCGGGCGCTGAGGCGGCGGCCCGGGGGCGCTGCGGGCACGGCCGCCGCGGAGCGAGCCATGCGGGGGGCGAGGCGGCTGGCGGCTCTGCTGTGCCCCCTCGCCCTGCTCGCCGCCGCGGCGTGGGGAGTCCGCTTCCACCCCGGACAAGGTAAGCGAGCGGCAACAAAGGCGGCGACGGGCGCGGGGTGCCGGCCCTGCGGCGGGCGCCGTGCCCTCCGGGGCGGCCGCCGCTCCCCGACGGGCGGGAGGAGGCAGCGCTCGCTGCCGGGGGCGGCCGCCGCCGCGGGGTCTCGCCGGGAGTGCCGGCGGCAGCCCCCCGCCCCCGGCTGTCAGCGGAGCCCGGGCCGGCGCCGCGAGTGCCGTGCCAGGAGCCGTGCGGATGCCAGCGAGGGGTTGCTGCTGCTGTGTCAGGCTGAGCCTACTGCCTTCTGTTGCAGAGACCTTGGTGAAGCAGCTCTCCTCTTATGAAATCGTCACACCTGTCCGAGTGAATGAGTTTGGGGAGGTTTTCCCGCACACGCATCACTTCAGAAGGAGGAAAAGGAGCTTGGAGGCACCTCTGGAGCCCGCTGCTTTCCGAACACATTACCAGCTCAGGGCGTACGGGCAGGTCTTCCGGCTCAACCTGAGTGCTGATGCAGGCTTCGTTGCCGCTCAGTACACGGTGGTGCACGTCGGGGCCCCGCAGAAGCAGTCGTCCCCTGACTTGCGCCACTGTTTCTATCGCGGGCATGTCAATGCTCAGGAGACGCACATGGCTGTCTTCAGCATCTGTGGTGGTTTGGTAAGCATGTTGGTCACTGCTTCCTGTCTCCATTCATATTCTCCTCGCCGAAAGAAATGTAGTGGGATGCCTTTGCTGGAGAGCTAAGCTGGAAATTCTTGGGCATCATTCCAAGTAGTTGGAAATGAAATGTCTTGGCATCAGCAGTGTGCAGTCATGATGATACTTCTCTGGTGGGATATACAAATGCCACTCTCAAAGGATCTATTGCTGGCCAGTAATACAGTTGGTTGATGTAACTCCTGACACCAAGAGCGTTGAAACAGGAAAAAGCATGCCTTAGAAACACAGTAAGCTATTGACTTGATACAGTGATGCCGTTAGTTAGCATCACTTACGTGTTTGTAGCTTAACAGATAATGTGGTTGTGTGAGTGAGGAGTAATAGTAGTTGAGATAGTGAGAGAACAGCTGGTGTTGATCAGTTTCTTTGTCAACAATACTGTCAAGGTATAGTTATATCCTAATAAGTGTGCAGCAGTGCTCTCTAAACACATTTCTGCTAAAATGGAATAGGAGATCTCCTAACTTCAGTGTCTGTGAAACTTCTAAAGAATTGATTTGAGTAGACAAATAAAAACTGCAATGATATACATTCTGTACTTATCCCTTGATAGCATTTATTATGTCTTCCAAAGTGATAATGGGGAAATAGTATCACATGACTGTCTTTGAAAACAGTTGTACTGTGTTGCTAAATTTTATAGTTTTGTGCCTAGAAACATGAAGACTGGTACCTTGTGCTTTACCACATCACTACCTATTGAAATACTGTGGACAAGTTGTGTGACATGCACACTGTAGAAATACAGCGTTTGTAAATATTACTGTGAACTTGACTTGCTGGTGTTCCATTTTTTTGCAGTCAGGAAACTCAAGGTGGAAAACTTAATTTTGTGACCTCAGGAAAATCCAACTTCATATACTAGTCTCTTTCTAGTAGCCTGCACGAAATAGAATGCAATTGTTTGGCTGTATTTTGGACTGTTTAATGAGTATTAAAAGAAGGTCATGCACAGGATAGAAAAGAGAACCAGAAATATCTGCTATTTGAGAGACACACCTCTTTCTTGTGCTTCTTGGATATTTGGATATATACTGTTTTGTCTCTAGGTTGAGGTGTGTGGACTTGGGATAGTCCTTGAACATTAGTGGAGAAGTAAACATTTGAAAACAGTAATTCTGTATTCCTCCTAAGTTTTGTCTATTATCTTGCTTTATGAACAACTGTCATTGGTTCTTGACTACATTATCCAAAATCCAATTCAAAACTATACTAAATACCTTAATATGTTTACTAAGAGACAGAAAGATGAGGTATCACAAATGTGGGTGGTTTTAGTTTATTTCTTCCATGTTTTAATAGACTCTCAAATACCATGTCATTGAGAATAGTGGCATACTTTATACAGAATATATACAAGAAGTTCTAAGAATCATGACCTTTGCCTGTAAACTGTTGCTTTGCAATACTTTAAGGGACCATGTACATGGTCTCTTCAAATATTTCAACTTACTGCTGTTGAAAGTAAGCTACCTTATTTATCAGTTCTCAAATTCTTCATCACAAGACCATCTTCTTGCATGCAACAAGCTGAATGTCTCACTTCTTATTTCTCCTCGCCTCCTCCTTACTGATACATTACAGCATCATCACGAACGTGTGTGGTCAGAAATCCCTGAGTGCCTTTAAGTTAGGCCTTTGCCTAGTCTAGATGAGCCTTGTGAACTTTTCACTGCTGTTTCCAGCTCTATACCTCATATCCTCAGTCATTGCTTGGCTCACAGAGTGCCCAGTCTGAGCCACCAGCAAAGACCTTTGTGTCCTGCTGCTCTCAGGACTTTCCCCCAGCTCCCATTTCACTTTCTGCCCAGGCACTTACAGCCTTGGAAGGTATATAGCATAGCCAGTGTTGTGTCTGCTTTTCCCTCCATGGTGAAGGTTTTCAGAAGAGGAAGCAGAGCCTCCATGGATGCTGTTGCACTTCTGTGGGATGTAGTTTTCCAGGGAGGGATTGGTGGTCATAGCCAGCTGATTACCTATAACTGCACAGAGTGTTCTCTGATCTGATTTAGGACCTTCAAGCTAATGTTCTTCCTTGTCCTCATGGATTTGAAGCAAGTGTTTTCAGCCTTGTGTGACTGCCAAAGGAGAAAACTTTTTTGGAGTTGAGAGAAGAATGAATGTGAAAAGAGGAAACTACAGACCAGGTGGAATTATACTGTGAGATCTTGTCCTCTGTGAATGCATTCCTTATTCCTAAATGAGATTACCCTCAAAAAATTAGTAATAAGATGTTTTTATCCTTGAAGTTTTTAAAATTTCACAGGTTTGTGTATTCAGTAAATGTACCTGCAAAAATAATTAGTCAGTTATTGCTCTTTTGATGAATAGTGCCATGCTTCATGAGTGCATCCAAACATTTAAAGTCTGACTGCTGCTGAGGTAAGACACTACTTATTGGGAGCAAGAGAGTAGAAGCCAAGCTAGTGACTGAGTAGCCTTGCACTATATTTATTTTAAGTTATATCCTTTCTCTTTGTAGGATCACTGAACTTGAGCTTAGTGTATGGAAGCTAAGATACTGCTTTGAACTACTAGGTATAATTTTATCTTCCAGCTTTGCATATAGAAGGGAATTGCTTATATTTGACCAATGCTTCAAAAGCTAGGGAGGAAAAATGACTTGTACTTAGTTATAAAGGTACAGGAAGTGTAATAATGGAATTTTAAAAATTGCTCTGGATATGTGCCTGAGTCATGTGAAGTGAAACCAGGTATTTGTGTTTGCTTTATCCTGTAGGCATCTATCCCCAAGGTCTGACTGCATTCATTCACAGCTTCATTCCTCCTCAAATTCCATTTTTTCTTTCATTCTCAGGTTGAGTGTGTTGTCCTCCTCCACTCTGCTTTGCCATTTCACCCTCTGTAAAGCCTTTTCCTTCATGTGCTAAGAGCACCTACAGCCCAGAGTACCCATGGAACATTGCTTAATGGCTCCTGACACCCTGTATGCAGTTTTGTTGTGTTACATTTCAGAGCATGCCCTGGGTTCAGGGGTACAAATGGCACAGGGAGGTTAGGAGGTCAGCAGGGAGTCTGTAGTAATTGCAAGGAGGGAGTGTTTAATTAGGGAACTTTGGGATCCATCAAAGGCAGAAGGTCATTTGGAGTGATGGCCTGAGTGCCTAGCTGAACATCTGATCCCATAAAGGCATATTGCTTACATCTTTAGAGTAATCTTTGAGATTTCATGCTTTATTTCACTTTTTTTCTTAAGCTCCATCTTTTTTACTTTTACTGCATTAGTCAGTTATAGCTTCCTACAAACACAGGGAACAGGATCTGTGTGCATGTAGACTAAAGAGAACTTTCAAATGTAGTGCAGACAGCATAATCAAAGAGGTAAACCCCCAAATAATTAAAAATAAATTAACTTTTGAGAACATGTGACTTGTGAGTTTAATGACAAATACAAGCTAATATCAGTGAATGAAGTGTCTTATAAATGATGATAACTCCCTTATTTTAACTAGAATGCACCTTCAATTCTTGGCAGGACCCATCTAAAGAAAGGAGCTTTTTTTGATTGTGTTTGTTTGTTTCATCATCCTGAAAGAATGCTATAGAAACAGTTTGTTTACTCTTTTGAGAAACCTGGTGGGGTGTTTCAGGGTTTAGGGGGGTGTTAGCTGATGTTGAGGATAGATATTTTTGGTGTCTGGTCTCTAGTGTGTACAACAATTTCACATGCTCACTGACTGGCAGAAGTTAGGAGTAGCAAAGTACACATGAATCTCTTCTTGCATGGATTTGCCAACTGTCAGCTTCCTGCAGTCCAGGAAGACTTTGTTCTAATGTAGCTTTGGAGGTTTCTTCTTCAGCAGCTCAAGGGAGCCCTTTGGTAATGCTCCCTTACTGCACATCGACATTTTGTCTGGAAAATGGCAGGAGTATGAACCTAAGTGTGGATCTTCACAATCCTCAGTACAGGAGGTTGTGTTTCTTTTTTATTGATACGGGTCAGCAAATCACCTTTCTCTCAGAAAACAGGTTTTGAAAACATCTCTGTCTGGTGCTAGTGGGTAAAGTGGCTGCTTTTAAGGAAAAGTAAGCAGTCCTGGAATTTGTCGTAAAAAACTGTGATTTTTAATTGTTTGGTTAAAAACCCCAACAATCCAAAGCCCAGAAACTTGCTAAAAGCTACTGCTAGCATAGCAAGCATCTAGTTTCTTGTGGTGATCTAGTGCAGGTAACAAACTCCAGATATCTGCTCCCTGGTTTTGTGCCTCTTAGTTCTAACAACCTCAATGAGTTGTTTCTACATTGTTTCTTCCAAGAAACTTTTACACTTGTAACTGAAAAATACGCTTGCCTTGATGTAGTTTTATGCTTTAACTTCAAAAAAGTTACTTTCTAAATCTGCAGGACAGGATAGTTTCAGCTTTTGGGTTATATTTGTAATGCTATGAGCATCTGTAAGGTACATAATGGATTTCATAGTTTTTTTTATCTTAATGTGCCAATTCCATCATAATCTAGGAAAATCCTATTAAAAAGTCAACTCAAGGCAATTGATTCTTGCTTGAGCAAACAAGGTCTTACTGCTACTGGCTGGGTGATGTGAAGACTTCCACTTAGTAGTTCTGGTTTCTTGTGTCATACACTCATATAAGCTGAGACTCCAGCTCTGGATCTGCAAAACAGGAAGAGTTTCAGTACTTTGATTATAACCTTGAGCATTTTTTCTGTCTCTGATCAGCACAAAGTGGTTGTAAAAGGTTTTACTTTGCAAGTTTAAGAGAAAATGTTCTTTCTTTCTGGCTTACTATTATAAAATCTTAAGACAATTTAGGTCCCTCCTACAGCTGTTTTAAAAACCCTGAAACTTCTCCAGTATGTTTTCCTCAGGCTCTTTGCATTTCAACTTTTCCTGGAAATGTTTCCACAGATGCTATACCTTCCCACATGGGCCAGCACAGATTGGTAAATAGAGGTGATAATTGCAGTTGTAAACCTGAGAAGATACGTGGAGTTGTGGATTGTGCTGCTGAAGGTCTGTCACAGAAAATGTTTTAGCAAAAGCAGTAGAACCTGAGTGTGTGTCTGCCTGTTCACCAGCAAAATTCTGCAGAAATTGTCCTTTCAACAGACTGGATGTGCTTATGTAACACTTTATGTCAAGAGTGCTCAGCCATCTCTGGCCTGCCTTCTGCACTTGTCCTGTGTCTAGTGGCCTTTCCTTGGTGGCTACTTGGGCACATTCTTTACCCATATGTTTGCTAAATAAATTGTTTTGATGGCTGCAGCTTGTCCTTAACTGTTGCTTTTATTGTTTGGATCTATGTGATGCAGGTGAATTTGCTGGTATGCTCTGGGCAGCCAAGGGAACTTCGATTTACTTTTATCTGTGTGTATATACACACACACATGCTCATTAAAGAGGAAGTACACAGAAGTTTCTGTGTCAGGGGAGGGCAGAGTACACAACATATGGCCCTTTGCTGTCACTACACTAAATTACTGGGATGCAAATAGGTGTGTGTTTGGAGGAGGGGGTTATGTGTGGGGGTTTTCTTTCTTTGTCTGAACTTAATTCTTCCAGTCCCAGGTGGCAGCCCACAGTGAGCTGTCACGGATCTCAGGAAACTTTGTACTCTTGGGGAATAGATAGGCTCCTCACATGAGATAGTGTATCTGCAGTAGTCTCAATTCTCATTCTGTTTCAGACATATCCTCATGTAGAAAATGTCAAGATTAAGGTAGCAAAGGCAGACGCTGAGAACAGTTAATACCTTCTGGGAATGCACATATTGACAGAAGTACTCAAGGTAGCTTACTGTGTGGCTGACTAAGGTGAAAATAACCATAGCTTGTGTGCTCTTGAGTGATAACTCCCTGTGATGGCACTTATGAGGTCAAAAGGACTATACAGAGTTATTCATCTTCCAGTGAGAAAAAAAAGGTAGTTACTTAAAAACATCAAAACTAGGAAGTTCTCTTTAAACAGAGATAAATTGTAAATGTAAATTTGCTTGACAATTTCTGAGACAGGCAAGATGATATGATCTTGTTTTCTCCAAGATAAAGTGTATGGATACCTGAGATCTGTGTTCTGTCAGAATAGTTTAGGTATTAAAACCAAATCCCCTAAAACTCGAAAATAAAAGCCTACAACCCACTCCCTCCCAAAGTAACCCCCAAACAAACAAGATAATCCCTTCATGTATTTTGCTTTGCTAATTTCAACAGGCATTGCAAAATAACCGCTTTTCTCTAATGGAATCTCCATGTATTTATCTATTTTAAAGAAGTTGTTATGCATATTTTTAGTTGACTTGTCTAGCTTGTTCACTGTAAATTGTATATAAATGAAAAAATAAATAAATGACCCCTCTCTCTTCCTTCCACTCCAATGAATCTTGTTAATTTCCATGAACTTCTGCTCTTTCCAGGCGGTTTTGAGATTTTTTTAACATTCTCACAAATTGTCTGCTATTTAGCCCCTCTGTTTTTGCTACAAATTTTATTTAGAAACTCCTAAAATACAATTTTCACCAATCTTCAGCCAGACTGTCTAGGACAGCTTCACAAAGGAATCCTCAGGGTATCTAGTGCCTATACTTCCTACAAGAACAATGTTTCCCCTATATGTTCCTTGTTTCTGACTGAAAGTAGCTTGGCAGTAAGGACACTGGATCCAGTGATTTGGTTATCCTATGGTTATTGGTAAGGTGTGGTCTAAGCATAAAAATAGGTAAAATCTCTTTAAGCATTTACATGGAACTTAAGTTTCAATCTGGAATGAAGAAATTTTATCTAAGCAATGATTAGCTGTCTTTGCAGACCAGGACACTTCCAACCATAGGTGAATGCCCCATCAATACTTTCAAGGGTGTGATTACGGTCAGCACATGCAATCTTACCACAGAATTTGTCAGATGTAGTTAGATTCCTATAAAAAACTTTTAGCATTTTATTTTCTAAGAACATCAAAAGTAATATTGCTTTCAATCATTTCTAAAAACATATTCTTAGCAGAAAACATTTCTTGCTAGATATTTCTTCCCTGCTGCTTAGCTTGTGTTATTAATTATTATTTTATTACTGTTTTTGTATTTCTGTTATATTAGCTCTGATCTTAATACATTAGCTTGACCTGCTCTCTCTTATTGTGTTTCTAGCTGAATTATCTTCTAGTAGAAATACTTTTTCCAGATGTTGGCAGTGTACTATGATCACTCAAATACTGTTTTTCTTTAATTAGGCAATGCTTCTGAAGTCTTTCATCATAAAATATTGTAACAGTAAAGCAGGAAGAGAAAAGGGGAAGGATTCTTTCATGCTTCAAGAGCTTTGAATAAACAAAAGGGGAGAGATAGTAGAGGGGAAGAGAATAATATAAAAGGAAGGGGTTTGAATTTACTTTGTCTGTTAAAGTGCTCTTGCAGGTTTTTAAGTGAGTTAAGAGCCATACTTTAAGGGCATGAGAAGTACTTGAGGACAGGAGTGGAGCTTACCTGGGAGGGAGTCTGCCAGTTTAGAGTGAAGTTTTCCAGAGCTTCAGTTGTTCTTTTAGAGTTTTTATGAAACCATTCCAATTGTGCTGTTGGACATATTAATTCCTCATTTCTGAAATCTGCTATATATCCCTTATGTTTTCCATGTGTTCTGCAAACTTTATAGACAAAGATATAATTTGTATACGGGGATGGTAAATTCTTTAACCAGAATTTTGCAATATTTACTTCTATAACTCTTGCAATAGAGTTAATATTGGTTAAAACTATACCATATTAAGCCACTTTAAACCACTAAGTCATACCATATAGTGAGTAACTGTGTTGATCCCCTGAACCTTGATTGAGATCATCCATAATATTTTAAATCCAAAAAATAAATTAGCATTCTCATGTGGGCTTTCTCATAAATTTTCTCAAATCCATGCATATGCATTGTTCTGGGTAGCACTTCTCCTTTGGACCACTTATTTATGATGTGCAAGAGACTGTTTTCAATTTTGTACTCTGCTTCTACTGAAGAGATCTTTTAAATGTACTTTTATCTCTTTATCTGAAGAACAGAAATAGAATGTTTCAGGCAAATTTCTTGTTAGATGACTTGAGAGGCTTCTGTAGACAATAAATAAATCCAGTTCAGTTCTGATTAATTTCCTGCAAATGCTTGGGCTCCTGTCTTGCCAACCTGCCTCTGTACATCTAAGTAACTTTATTTAATTTTACCCAAAGTATTCTTTGTTTGGATCTCACATCTCTTTTCGTTGTGTGTCCAAGATGCAGCAATAGCTCTGTTTGTATCAGCAGAATCTGTCACCACGTGCAGTATCACTTTCCTGACTGGAGTGCTGTGAACAGACAGTGAAACTGGTTACTGAAATTCTGTAGATGCATGTGTTAGGAAAATGAGGAGCTAACCATGTGTTTTCATAGTGGATTTAAGGGGTTGGAATGTGTTGCCACAGGTTCCATATCTCCTTTGGCTTTGAATGACAAATATCAAATGCCTTTCTTGAAATAGAGCACTGTTTGCATCTCTTAAATTTTGCTGTTTCTCACATACAATATAATGAGTTCTTTTCAGTTGAGATAGATGTGCAAAAATTTGTCATAGACTGCTGGTAGGAGGCCTTCATAACTACTCAGTGGTAGTAATTGCTTATTTACTCATATATTGTTGAAGAGGAGAGAATTCACTGTAGAAAGAATGAAAGCTTTTTGCATTATAGAGTTTTGCACAGCTATTTCTTCCACATCTAAACAGGTCATTGATCCTGGGATAATTTACAGTAGCATGAGAATCAGTGGGCCAAAGAGTGATTAAAAGGAAGCTTGACAGCTTGATTCTGTTTTCCTAAAATGGTTGTCCCAAGTATCTGTAAAAGTGGACTCTCCAGTCTTTAGGACACAGCTGTACCATCTTGTGTTAGTCTTTTGATTTAATAAAAAAAGCAAAGAATAATTCTGAGACCATGAATAATAATAGGTGAATCTGCCCTTACAGCTGTCTGTCCTAACTTTTTGGCCTGTAAATTTGTGGTCTGTTACTGTGAAGTTTTGAAGTGAGGAGACTCAGTCAAAAACATACAGCATTTTTTGTTTTTTTAGAATAAAATCGTAGAAAAAGCATATGGCCTTGTTTTTGCAGTTAATCTTTTCTGATGGAAGTCTGATATTGTGGTAAGTTTAGTTTAGAATGTAGTACCAACTCTTCCCTTATTAGTTCTGGGGTATTGTTCTTATAATCTTATGTGTGTTGTAACTGGATCCATTCCTTTGTATATTCTGAAAGTTTGGTTTTTTTTGAAAAACCCTCGAAGAAGCAAACCCAGATTGTCTGCTCCATCTGTTTGAAAGAATAAGAGAGAAGTAAAATGTATGTGAGAAATAAAGCAGGAACAATAAAGTTCTTGCTTAAATCTAGAAGAACATTCTTCAAATATGTATTATGTACAAATACAGGTTTTGGTACATCAGGAGAAAAGAATTAATTAGCATGTTAGTGTTGACAAATAGTATGGGGTCAGATTTATGATTTTTTTAAACTGGGATTTTAATAATATATGTAATAAACCATGAATATGAACAATAAGGATTGATGCTTTGTCCCTGAGTGACAGGCTCTTGTCTGTCCCTGTCATTTACCCAAAAGGTTGTACCTTAAGACTAGCTGACAAGCTGTGGCATGTCTGTTTTCCTGAAGCCCTTCCCAGGCTGTTCTTGGTACACTCAATCTGCTGTCCTCTACAAATTACATGCCCTGGAAACACTGGATGTGAGAAGGCTAAACTGAATGTATAAAGCATCCAGCATGAAGACTACTTGCAAAGAATTTAAATGAAACTGAGGGGGAAGAGTGCTTCTGTGAGTTAGATTTAAACAGTCTTGGAATGAAAATGCTATTTAGCTGTGTCTTTTTTTTTTGTTCTGTGACAAAGTTGGTGCAAAGGATTCATCCACAAGGTATTGGCAATAGCCCTAATAATGTTCTGTATCAGGGAATATTGCAGATGGGCTTCAGGCATGTGTCGGACCAACAGACTGTTACAGATCGACAACTGATAACTGCTTAAAAGGATCCCAGATTCAAGGGGATATTGTAATTCCAGCACAATGCCCTGGACACTGAAGTAGTCTGCAGCCGTTTTTAAAAGATTTAGTAGGTTGCTTGAAAAAGACTCTTCTTGCTTCTGTTCTCATTTATACTGCTCTGTAACCTTGAGTTTCAAGGCTGACATGAAAATTTAATCTCTTAAACCATATTATGTAGATTGTTGCTATTGTTTTATTGGTCAGTCTTATGCCTTACTGGCAAAACATTTATCAGGGTGCAGTGTACCTACTCACTTGGTGTGTTTAATTTGCTGAAGTGAGGAAGTTGCTAAAAAAGTTTGAAAATAATTTGATGAAATTCTTGTATATTTTTTCCTCCTCATAGTCTCCTGAGGTGGAGTACGTAAGCCATAGGAAATTACGAATTCTGTTAGAAGTGCAGTGAGAAAGAAGAGAGTCAGCTTTAGGATTTCATAATTGAAAGGATTATGGGGCAGGGAGCTGAGGGAAAGGAGCTTAATTTTTGTGCTTTGTGTATGTGCCAGTGCTTTTGTTAGTAATCAAGTTACTGTGGTTCTCCTTACATAGTTACCCATGTGTGCCTGTGGTGGCTGGGGACAGGGATGTGTTGGGGGAATCAAGGAGAAAAACACTTTTATAGCGTCAACTTTGAATTTCTGGTGTTCCAGTCAAAATCTTGAGAAAGAATATCGTGTTAACACTGTTTCTAGTCTATGGGGAAAATGCTATTTTAGAAGAAGAATATTATATAAATTATGTTAAGAACAGAAGGCAACAAATCAGTCCAGAATTTGGACAACAGTCAAATTGTGAAGATCTTGATGGCCTCTGCTCTCCTTTGCACAGTTCCCAACTGGTCCTGCTTGGTTATACCTAGTTTCTCTTTTTTTTTGTGATTTCCTTTGTTTCATAACTCTTATAGTAATTACCTTTGATACATTGTTAATATGCAAGGTAGTCTGAATTATTCTGGTGGAGCAAGTTCCTGAAAGCAAAATTCTCTTGCCTTACCTTCCAGGTTTCACTGGAGTTTCCCCCATCTCACATGCACGTGTATGATCATTAACTTCAAAATATTATCATAAACAGCTTTTATTTCAAGGAGGATTATTTTTATATCAGCATTTTCAGTGAAAAATAATGCAATTACTTCTCTTTCAGATGGGCACCTTCAAGGCACATGATGGTGAATACATTTTAGAACCTCTGATGAAAGCAGATGGAGGTGAACATGAAGATGAACATAACAAACCACATCTTATATACAGGCATGATGAACTTAAAAAAGAGTATCAGAAATCCCATAAACCTTGTGAAGTTTCAGGTATAGTCATCCTTTAAGTTTCATTGTGCCTTTTTCAAATGTGTTCAGATGTTCCAAAGGAAAATAAAGCAAAAGATTTTATTTCATAAATAATTTTTTCTCCACAGTGTGCAATTAGAACCTACACATTTCTTTCACATAGGCTTGTCAGCTGTTCCTTTTGTTTGTGACAGTGGCATATTCAAAAGTAGAACAGAATGTTCATATTAAAAAATCCATGATATTGCAAGAACTTCAGTTTGGGTTTACTTTTACACCTACATTGTCATGTATGTAAACACTCCTGTAGATCCACAGGAGTTGTTGCTTATATTTATAAAAGATAATGAAGTTACTGCAAGTCTAGCAGATAATACATAACATCTGTCTTCCTTAATAATGGAAGTATCTAATATTACCCAATAATTTATTATAATCTAATGTAAATGTTTGTCTTTATGAGTATTTTAATAATTTATTCATGCCACATTTTTATAATATTTCATTTTATTTAAGGTTAAAGGAAGAGGGTCAACAGAACCTCTGCCTTGGACTTTGAAAGGGTGGACTTTGGCCTGTTCAGGGCACTGATTCAAAGTGTTCCTTGGGAAACAGTCCTTAATAACAAAGGGATCCAGGAAGGCTGGACATAATTTAAGAAAAAAAATTTACAGATGCAGGGGAAAGCCATCCCTATGTGTTCAAAGATGAACAGGGAAGACCAGCTCACTGATTGGTTCCTGGGCTGAACAGGGAATTTTCACTGGAACTCTTCTTGGGAAATATTTTTTTAAATTTTTAAAAAAAATATTAAAAAAAAAAAAAAAAAAAAAAAAAAAAAAGCTTGGGTGACTAGTATTATTAATTTTGGAAAAAATTTAGAATACATTTTATATTTGGAAACATTATTTTGAGAATTCTGCTTTTCTGTAGATAGTAAGGCCAGAAAATAACCATTGCATCAAGCAAATGTTCATATGCCTATGCCTTTTTTTAATGATAAATAGTTTGTGCTGAACCAATTTAGAGGTCTTTCAGTTTGTTTTATGTCTTTTTTTCTTTAATCTAAACAAGTTAGTGTGACAAAAGGGCTTCAAGCATTAAGGACATGGTAATTTTCTCCGTTTTCATTTTTTGGAACAATTACATAAGATTGTGAGCTGGATTTTATTGTCATTTTGGAGGGAGTGAAGTTGCAGAAATGTTTATGAAGAAAAGCTTTTAAGTTTCTGTTCTTCTAAAGAAGAGATGTGTCTCCTGTAATGCTAGTCTTGCTTGGATATTCATATCCATTCATATTCATATTCATATCTTTTCTTCACAGAGGAACAACTTATATCACTACTTGGAGCCATGAGTTTCTCTAATAAAGGAACCTTGACACACGATAGGGAGGAACATAGCATTCAAAACATATTTTTAGTTTGAGATTGAGCCATGGTGATTCTAAAATTGTCTACCAAATCTTTTCTTCACTTTGTACTGTTTTCTTCTAAAACTAAAATGCCGATGAAAAAATGTTTTGTAACCCTGATATATGCCTTACTCAGGTCAGGAAAGGATATTTATTGCATTTCCTCACTCCATAAGGTCTGTTTTCTTAACGTGTGGTAGCTCATCAGAGTTTGCCAAAATATATTTTGGATAAATCTGATAGCTATTGCTTATCCATTGTTGATTTCTGGTGCTTGTGAACAAAATTAATTAGATTTGTTCTTGATTTGTGTGGTCCATAAATTTAGATAATCTTTAAACTCACCCTTTAAATATGTGTTATTTCCCATTTTGCCAGTACTATGGAATTTCAGACACCTACAGTGTCCTAGTAAATATTGTGTGTATGAAATTGCTTCAGCCAATTCTCTTCAGCACTTCCAACTCAGTCAGTCTGAACACATAGAGTATATGTGGATACTCTTAGACTAGTTCCTTTTCAGAGCCAGTCCCTGCTTGTTATTGATAGTGCTAATGGTTTCACAATTCGTATAGCTTTATTTTGTGATTGATTTTTAAACAATTACTCAGTAAAGTGCTTGCTGTTGTCTCTTCTGGGTTTTTTTTTTCCTGGCCATATTGTGTTTAAGCAAGACAGACTATGGATCTCTCAAAAGTAGCTTAAAGTTTACACATAAAGGCTCTTCCTTTGAATAATGGAATGTGTAAATTTAAATCCTCTCAAGTTAAGGGTGACGGAAGTGTGATCTCTGAATTCTTGGGTCAGTGCTGTGGTCAGTAAGTCATTAGAATAAAATGACCAGGAGATATATCCTTTGGCTGCTACTTGAGGGAAATCTAGTTTTCAGAAGGACAGTGGAGGTTCCTTCTAAAGGAGCTGGAGTGTCCAGTTAGCTGCCTAAGTTCTAGAGGGTAGTGAGAGTTCAGATGTGCTTCTCCATCAAGTATTTTTTATGTGAGCTAAGATGACTCTGGTAAACGTATTGTTTTTCCGTATCAGGCATCAGCAGCCTCTGGTGGCTGGACTATACAGTGTAACTGGAAGTATTACAGTACTTTGGAGATCTCTGAGTAGATTGATTATTTATTTTAGACCCTGAAATATTCTATAATAATTATTTACATAATGAATATTTACAAAACTGTTACAGAGGTCACTTAAGCTTTTTGATGTGTACTTGCTTATGTAGTTAAACTCCATATTTATTTAAATATAATGTTATGTAATTTTGAAAGTCAGTAGGGACTTGCATTCAGGTGTTGTACCTAGATTGTTTTTATTTCTTCTGCTGATGCCAAAAGTTTGAGTGTAAAAATGTGTTTTATTTAGCTAACTTGTGTCCTTTGTTACACTGATTAAGCTGTAGTGCTTATCTCCTTCCAACCTTAATGTTTGGATTATACTGCATTCTAGGAACTGTGTAATATAGCTGTCTCTTAACTAATTTGTAACAAATAATCCATTTATGATAGAACTGTATAAAAATATAGAAGACATCTAATTTAATGTTCCTATTACAGTCTTCTGCATTTTTTTTTTTTATTCTTGCACAATTTAACTTGGGAAAAAGATCATAAATATAAGTTTTCTATTTTGGGCAACCTTTTGTCTTTTTACTATTTATCAACTGCATTCAACAGTAAATAATTTTATTTTACAGAGAAAGAATTGAAGAAGAGCACTTTATTACATCCAACCTTCAGCAGCTTAAATGAAGAGAGCAACATTTTACAGAAGTCTCTCAGTTTAGAGTATGCTTTAAATAACCTCTCTGTAGAGGATGGTGGCAATCCACATTCCAGGAAAAAACGTTTTCTTTCCTATCCAAGATATGTAGAAGTGATGGTCACAGCTGACACCAAAATGGTTCGTCACCATGGGCAGAATTTACAGCACTATGTTCTAACACTGATGTCAATAGTAAGTAAGTTCTTAAGTATGAGGATTTTTTTCTATTCTGTTTTCTTTTCTGCAATTTTCCCTGTCTTCTGGTTTGATCAGATTCTGTAGAATAAAAAGAGATTGCATAAACATAAATGAAGAGTTGGGTCAAAATTTAAGATTATGGATCTTCAGTTTAATGCAGTGTAGGGTATGTAGATGAAATGATGAGACCAATTTCCTGATTTTCAGTTACTTTAGAAGAATTCTTAAGCTTCAGGGAGTGAAAACTACAGATTAATTATAGCAGACATGTTAAAATGGTATTGTGAAAAAAGAAAAAGTTTGGTTATGGTAATCCTAGTTTTTCAATTTCTCAAGAAACTTCAGATTAATATGTGTCAGGTTTTGAGTTGGTATAATTTATTTGTATCTTTATGTAGTAAATTCTTTCCTAAACCAAAAGTCAATATTTTGGTATTGATTCAGAATTTAGACAGTAAGCTCTAAAATCAAAAGTTTTACCATCACTTCAGTTGAACCATCAGTTAATCATCGGGAACCATCAGTTTCCTAACCATCTGTTAGGAAGAGGCATGCTGACATATCCTGCATTGTAATTATTCCTAGGTTTGTGTCCTTACATCTATTCAAGAAGCTTAATTTATATTAAACTCTGCCTAGCTTGGAGGCTAGCAAATTAAAGCACCTATCACATAAGTATCTACAGACACATGTGCTTTTTAGATGGCTATTAACTTGACCAGTTACAGACATCTCCTCTTGGATGAACAGAATAGCACTCTGGTTTTCACTGTGGTTATTTAATGTGCCTCATAGAAGTGCCGCATGCCGTTTAAGATCTTGGCCTCAGCTGCTGCTTCACCAAGCTGTGCAAATCTCCTGTAAATCATGTGCTGTATCTGCCAGTTGTGCATTCTGATAACCTGTAGTGTGTGAAGGGGTGCTGGGTAACAGGCAATTAGAGAGCTGAGCTGAATTCTCCTCACTCTGTTATCCACATCTCCAGCTGAGGACAGTAGAGGTGCTGCCATCTATTACAAAGATGATGTGGGCACCTAGATTTAGAACATGGAGTTTCCTTTAATTACTTTATATGAAAAACAATGCTTTAAGGGATATTAGCATATATTATTGTGTCTTCTGAATTTTTCTACTTTTAGTGCTGTGAAAGTATGAAAGTTCATATATTATCAAAAAAAATCCATACTGAAAGTTGTTTTTTCTCTTATAGTACAGATTCAGTTTGAAATTCCTTTTGAAACAATTGATGCCTAAGATGCCATTTTATTACAGTTACTTCCTTTATTAAAGAGATGTACTAAGAAAAAAAGTGGTAAAGACATCACTTTAAAATAGAAGCTGTTTTATTATATCTTTGTCATGAGGTCTTGTGATTATAGGTAATGTAATTCCTGGTTGGTTTTTTTTTTTTTTTTTTTTTTTTTAAGAAGAAGAAAACATTATTCCTGCATCTGTAGATGTTGTACATTCAAGTACTATTCCTTACAGTTCAATATTTATCTTTTTACTTACACCATTGGACTTATAGGTAAATAAGAAGCATTGTATAATTGCTTTTAGCAAGAACCTGTATATGAACTGTTTTTAAGATCTGGTATTTAGCATATACTGTATGAGTGACAGAATACCAGTTCGTTTCTAAAAAGCTTGTAATTTCTTTCTTGTGCTTTCCTATCTGTACTGTAAAACTAGTGTTTTACACTTATTGCTGATTTTGGGTAATAGCCTTCAATAAACCACCATCTTTAATGTGAGTTTAATATTTTTGAATACCACTGTAGGTGGTAAGATCTATTGCCTGCCTCTGTTTGCAGCTCTATTCCACACATGTGTATGCAAAAGGTAATCTTGAAAGAAAAGTTTGTAAGATGTTATTTCTAGTAATATTGAGCTTTTATAAATGCAGATGTGAAAAATATAAATTCAAATCTTAATTAAAAAAAAATCTTTACAGTTCAGTTAATTCCATGCGCTCTCCCTTCCCCTGCCTCCATTTCCCCTACAGAATACATATCCCAGCCTTGTATCCCTTCTGCTTGAAGCATTTCAGCAATGGCTTGGAATCACAGAACTATTGGAAGTCATCTGATCCAACCCTCTCCTGACGTATATATGATTTGTCTAACAGATAATGTGTATGAGTATGCAGCCTTCAGTCACTTCTTCTCCATAACAGTTATTTTTCAGTAAACTAGTAAAAAAAAAGTGAAGGATAGGAAAACAAAGGGCTACCATTCTTTGCTATGTAATCTGCATTAGAATTTATCAGTATGCTGGTGGGTCATTTCTTGACCCACAGCCTCTTAGTGTTTGAAATAGAACCATTTTTAGTCTTATTTGATTGCCTGTAAAGGAAAGAAATGAAACCTTTAAATTTAATCCTTTCTGTCATTATACAGATAGCTTTGATTATTAAATTTTATTGGTGCTTATATCTGGTCAAGCAACTTCTGTTATGGGAAATTGTTAGGCTGCTGGCCTTTTAAGTGAATCAAGCATTATGCTTTACTCTTGTAATAATTCTGACATTTTTAAGGTTGTTCAGTTCTGGCTTGGATTTTAAAGAAACCTAAAAACTTTAAGCATATAAATCGCATTAAATTTTAATGAAACCTAGACATCTAGCTCCCCGAAGAACCTTTGAAATCCTGGCCCATTTCTCTTTTATTTTCTTTGGGGCTTTTTTAGCATCAACAAAGCCACCAAAGTAAACTTACTGCTGTTTTATGAGTGGAAAATAAGAACTGAAATATACTGCAAAATATTTTTAGGGTTTTAAGTGTCTTGTCACTCATCCAATTCAACCTGAAAAGGCTTAGCTCTCAGCATGCAAGTAATCCCATTGAACTGGAACTGGAATGCATTTCTCATTTCTTTAAAACTGCATAAATGTTGGCAATATGAGTTTTCACATTACTTACATTATATCTTGGAAATACTTACTCATTCTGAATGAAATATGTACTTCAAGATAGAAGTACTACCTTTGCCATAGGATTTTATGAAAAACTTTATTGTATTTCAACACAAAGAGTGGCATTATTTAATGTGAAACAATAAATAAAACAATAAGATTACTATAACTGCTTAATTTGCACTGTTTCTTCTTGCTCCTCCAAGCAGTGTATCAGCAGAGCAGGCTGTGGGCACTGTCTTAATAGATTTAGTAACTGAAGGACTTTATCTTAGACTATGTTCTGAAAGTTCAAAGCCCTGAACATGAAGGCTTGATCTTAGCAACTGAAATAATTCATTAAGACGCTGGAGTTTACTATAAAATTCAAAACCACCTGAAATTTGATTCCATGAAACATTTTGAGGTACTGTCCTCATTTTCTGAATCAAGAGCCTGGTTATTGACACCCTTTTAAGTACTCTACTGCTTATATAGTTTGTTTGGTAATAAAAAACCTACTTGGTCTGTTCTTAGTCTGCTTGCAGCACAAACTTTGTAATCTTGCCTTTCTGAAAAGAAATCATGACATGTAAAACCACCTGTGGCAGGGCTGTGATGGCCAGCCTGGATTGTGAAGTTGGCTGACTGCCAAGTCATGTGAGTGCAAAAGTGGAGCATGGGAGGGAGGCAGCCATGCGTTCAAGGAGAGGATTGAGATGTCATCACTTTAGATCATTTAACTTGCAGTGAGACTATGAAACCATAAAGTGTTGTTGGATCATGGTAAAACAGCACTATTATAATATGGTGTTAAAAGCTGGTGCTTTTGATTTTCATTAAGACAAAAACTTTAGTCAAGTTTTACGACTACCATCTTTTACTGACATGAAATGAAAGGTAATGAGTAGTAGGTCTTAACAGCAAAAGATTTTTCCAGTTAGAGTTTTGTTTATACTCTTTTTTTTCCATTGTCATCATCAGTATTGATCATGAAGTACTTTCTATATGAATAGACTGTGTACACCAATGTGCCCCATCTTTAAAATCAGACAAATTATTTTATCTTAAGATATATAGGGTAAATTTAAAGACAGTTTTTATACTTTCTTCGCAGTTCATACTATACAATAGTATACAATATTTATAGTTGTGTACTGTATATAGTATACAACTATACTACACTGGAAAACACAATGGGAAAGCATAGATGTATCCTGGCCTTTAAGAATGTTTGGCATTACTGATTTTGCCTATAGTCATCATTTAAAAATAGGCAGTAGATCTAAATAGTTTGTAGTTAATAATTTAATTTGTATGACTACCATCTGAAAGGCAATGAGTATAGTTACATGCAAAATTTAGAGGGAAATATATTGTTCTTTGTATCTCTTTCTTACAACGTCAGTAGTCTATTTTTCCCTTTTCTCATTCAGATCATTGTATTAGTATTAAAGCTACAGGAATGTTCAGTGCTTTTTATCTCTCATCTAGTAAAATCTACAAGGCCAGGACAAGGCATATTTTTCTTGGCATAAGCCAAGACTATACCTTGTTATGTTTCTTCTGTGTATATAAAATCCCATGATCTTGTGCATTTGCTGTGGTTAAAATGAAAGTGTGTATTTGTTTATGCACCAATGAATATGCATAGCTGGAAACAATTATCTTCAAAATATCCTTTATATAAATTCTCTAAGCTGGCCTTCTTGCTTATCTTGACATGTGGGTATCTATAGGATATAAAATCCTACTATTTTAATTGTGACTTACTTTGTATTGCAATCTCAGGGTGCCTGTATGCTAAATGCCATAATGATAGTTCACTACATCTTGAGGTCCACCAACTAATACAGAGGTATTAGTGTGCCCAGGTAGCCAAGCAGGCCAAAGGCATCCTGTCTTGTATGGAAATAGTGTGGCCAGCAGCACCAGGGCAGTGATTGTTCCCTTGTACTCAGCACTGGTGAGGCTGCACCTTGAGTGCTGTGTCCAGTTCTGGGCCCCTCACTCCAAGTACATTGAGGGGCTGGAGCATGGCCACAGAAGGGCAACAAGGCTGATGCAGTTTCTGGAGCACAAGCCGTATGAGGAGTGACTGAGGGAGCTAGAGGTGTTTAACCTGCAAAAAAGGAAGCTCTGGGGTACCTTACTACTGTATACAACTGCCTGTCAGGAGATTGTAGTGAGTTGGGGGTCAGTTTTGTCTCCCAAGTAACAAGTGAAGGACCAGAGAAAATGATTTCCAGCTGCACCAGGAAGGTTTAAAGAAAATTATGTCATTAATATGGTTGTGAAGCATTGTAACAGGCTGCCCTGGGATGTAGAGTCACCATGCTTGGAGGTAAGTAAAAGATGTGCAGATGTGCAGATGTGGTGCTTAGGGATAGAGTTTTGTAGTGGACTTGGCAGTGTTTGGTTGAAGTCAGTGATTTTAAGGGTCTTTTCCTACTTAAGTGATTCTATTTTGCAATATGTAGGTAGGCATATACTTGCCTGTCTTTACAATTTACTGCTGTTAGTACTATTTATGACTATTTTTGTCTAGGTGGTGGTTGTTGTTGATTAGACATTCAATGATTAGACTTGTCTCCATGACTTTCTGTTCAGTACTTATCATTCAAAAAGTGTTCCTAAGGTGAAGTCTTGGTACTGTTCAATTATGACAAAAGCCTTGCTTTAAACTGCCTGGGACCTCTCTCTCATATAATAAGAACAGGAGCAAGGAAAATAAGGAGACCTGTTGCCAAGCAACACTCATGTTTCTCTGAGTAGCTTCTAACTGCTAGAGAAGCCTGTCTATGGCTGTGTCTTATGAAATGATCTTTTAATGTAGTTTATTTTAGTTTATGAAAGGAAGGATGCATTGACATTGTGCTGTACCTGGTGGCATTTGATATGATCTGATTATAACTGTGGTATGTGTTTTCACTGAAGAGCTGTAGATGGTGATGATCATGACAGTTACATGTTCTGAATTAAAGGGATTTCTTTACACCCATCTCAGTTACAAGTCAGAGACAGAACATAGACATTCCTGATAGGGTGTCCCCAGCTGGCAGCTAAGACCTCCACTTGCTTACTCCCCCACCACCAGGATCAGGGAGAGAATTGGAAGGGTAAAAGCTAGAAACTCATGGATTGAGATGAAGAAAGTTTAATAGGGAAAGCAAAGAATGAATTCACTGCTTCCCATGGGCAGGCAGGTGTTCAGCCATCTCCAGAGGAGCAGAGCCCCATCACATGTAATGGTTACTGGGGAAGACAAATGCCATCACTCCAAACATCCTCCTTTCCCCTCCTTCCCTGCACTGCACACACTGAGCATAATACCACATGGTCTGGAATCTCCTTTGGTCAGTTTGGGTCACTTGTCCTGGCTGTGTCTCCTCTCAGCTCCCTGGGCACCCCCAGTTTTCTCCCCAGTGTGGCAGTACCAGAAGCAGGAAAGGCCTTGGCTTTGTATAAGGTCTGCTCAGCAATAACAAAAACACCTCTGTATTATCAACGCTGTGGTCAGCGCAAATCTAAAACATAGCCCCAGACCAGCTACGATGAAGACAATTAGTTCTATGCTAGCCAAAACCGACACAAAAGGCAACTCAGTATTTAAAAGGGATGTATTCTTTCCTTTTGCCTCCACTAAAGCACTCCACTAGATGACATGTGGAACCTCTACTTGGTTAACTAAGGGCATAGTAGATCGAAGAGGACTTGGGTGAGAGACCAGTAGATGACCTAAAACTCACAGGGGAATAAAATGGTAAGTCTGAGGCATGGGTGTACTTGTGCAAGTTTGCATGAGGCATTTTTGCTGCCATTAGGTCCAATTGTTAAAGCCAGTTTTGTACAGAAATATTCATGCAACAGAATAGGAATAGCACCAATAGAAATAAGACAGCTCTTTCTTTTTTGCTGAAGTAGTGACTACTTATATATATCATGACTTCAGACAAGTTTTGGGTTTTAAGAAATATATGATGGAATCAGTATGATCAGTATGACGCTGGAAAAGGTGAAGGAGAAATCTCCCAGAGCCTGGATATCTTACATGCTTTCAGCACTCAGGTGATACATAAGAGATTTTGGACCCTGCAAAAGACATACAAGCTATATAGTGATACTGTGTTTCTTTCAGGGGATATGAATGTTTATATTTTCTTGGTACTATGGTTGTGTGTAACAGACAAGAGGAAGGAAAAAGAGGTCTTGTGATACAATGTTTAGGGGGAAAAAAGGAAGGAAAAAAAAGAGCTGAACAAGATATCTAATTGGATTTGGATATTATAATTTACTTACCTTCCAGCATCTAGGTGTACTTACTTGTTTATGAGCACCTTTTCTAAATAGGGCATTTTGCCACTATTCTCAGTCACACTTTCGTGGACAGTTGCAGCAGGGTTGTCAAGAGAAACTAAACTTTGTGACCCAAGTTACTTCCAGTCAACTGGCAGCCACAGCTGTCTGACTTAGTCTTTCAAAATTCCATGGAAATAAAAGCTGTGATCCTTCCACTAAAGTGTAACTGGTTTCATTTACATTTTTTTTCATTCTTTGTTGCCTCTGGTGCAGAGGCTGATTTTAAGAGTTTCAAAAATCTCTTGAAACTAAGTTCACTTTATCTTGGCTATTACCTCCTACTTCTCTGTAGCCTGTGTTTAGATCACTGTAAAGCAAGTAGATCTGGAAATTGTAAAACAATGGTATAGTCTATTAAATTCCTATCCTCTTTCAGCATCCTTTTTCATAACTGCTTCCAATAAGAGATGATTGAAAGGCATATCCTTAGAATACAGGAGCAGGGAGGACTTACCTCTTACATTTTTTTTTCCATAAAAATGAGAATCTTATATTCCAGAGCTTTGATAGTTCCCTGCATCATTATATCATTTTAAGTCTCAGCAGATTATTTTAGTCTGCCTAGTTCCTTAGGTAAATCTTCAAGTTTGATTTGTGGTTATCAGTTTTCAGGACTTTTCTCTTCACATGTGTTCAACCATGCTGAGAACACATACTGAATTTTACTGGTAAGGGCATCTTGTTATCAGCATAAAATCTTGCTCTTTAATCTTTTGAAAGCAGTGGTAATAACTGAATGTTTGGAGGTCATGAAAGTGCTCATGAGGCAAAGAATCCATAGTTTGACTCAAATATAGGGTTAATGAGAGAAGTGTTATATTACATTTAGCATGAACTTACTTGCTCTTATAATGGAAACAGGTATGTTTCAGATTTTGGCAGGAGCTGCTGACCTCTGGCATCTACATGACATTATTAGAGTACTCAGCTTTTCTCCAGAAAGATAGCCAGTACATAATTCAGATGGTGCATAGATACAGTGTTGAAAGTCCTACAACAGATTCTCTTCAGGAATGCAATGAGATATTTTTCTCTCATATGCTTACTCAGTCTAATGCATCTCCTCTGAGGTACGAGTAACTAGTTTTGTGTTTTGCAGATACACTTTTGCTCAAATATTTTAAATGGACACTGGATCAACACACAGGGAGGAGGACTCTTGACTGTGTTTTGTGTTGGTTTCTTTGCCTCCTCTATGTTTCCAGATTTTGTTAGCAGGATAACCTTGACAGAAAGCACTTGCACAGTTGTAAAGGATTTTTTTCAAGGAACTACTAGTATGTATGAGGGAACATCCATCAAATACAGTGTAAGTACTACTAGAACCATGAAAAACAACTGCTAAATTTTAGTTAGAAGAAGGCTCCAGCTGAACTTGATTAACTCTCCCATTTAGTTCTCAATCCCTTTGCCTACACTACCTGATATATATATAGCCTTAGAGTACTGGACAACTGGACAAGTCATGTATTGGTGTTTATTGATTGTGTCACTCTCTCAGATGATCTGCATGCTCTTTACTTGACAGCCAGTGAAATGCATCTGGTTCCTGAGTTTCAGAGCTTTCTGTTCCAAAACCAGACATTAACTAGACTGATTTACAAGTTAATTAAGAGATGTTTCTAATCTAATGGCTAATCTAGTGGCATTCTGTGATGGAGTAACTGCATAAGGGACAAGGAAAGAGCTCTGCCTGGTCATCTGTAAAGCCTTTGATACAGTCCCCTACTACAATCTGGCCAGTAAACTGGAAAGATATGGATTTGATGCATGAACTGTTAGATGGATAAGGAATTGACTGGATGACTTTTGGAACCTACACTTTTTAATATCTTCATCAATGACACTGACAGTGTAATTGTGTGCACCCTCAGCAAGTTTTCAGATGACACATTCAGTGATTCAGTTGAGTTGCTTAAGAGAAGGTATGCCATCCAGAGTGACCTTGAGAGGCCCAAGGAGTAGGCCTGTATGAGTCTCATGAAGGTCTATAAGGCCAAGTGCAACAACCATGTCCAGTGAAAGAAGTCTGTGTTAATGCTATACACGTGTAGTCTTCTTGTATAGGTTTATGCTGTAACATGTTCTCAGCTGTAAGTGCCTCTTATATCAGCTTAAATTGTATTAGAAACAGTCCTTGGAACAAGTGTCTTCCAATCCTTGGAATAAGCAAAAGATCCTCACAGATCTCATTTCACATTCCTCTCTGACATGATTTTGGAATCCCATATGAACCCATATTCTCTTTCTTCTTTGCTGAAGAGAAATAAAACTTGAAAGAGCTGGGCTGGAATTAATCTGCCTTTGCCTCATACATCTAAAAATTAGCATTTTTAGCAAAGGGATGAAGAAGTGAAATAGCTGCTCTTCCTGTCTTGTATGAAAATATATGTTTACATATATATTTCTAGGTAGTCATGTCTACAGAACTGTTCATCCCTTCTTCTCAATTTACCATTGATGGAATTTGCTCCCTGTTAGTTACATGAGTTGAGATGGATGTGATAATTGTGTTATTATAAGACAGCAGTTCCTACAGGAACATGACTTGACTGTGCAGTGAATAAATATCCAGAAATATATTTTCTAAGTTTCTTAAAGTGGATCTCAAAGTATAAGAACACATTATGAGCTTGATGGTGGTAAAGTAATTTTGATATTAGAAAAATGGTAGTTTATTCAACTCAAGTTCTGCCTAAATTGTGCTTGAACATTTCAGATTCCTTTTGTAAAGGCTTCTGAGTTTGTCCATGCCCTGTGGATTCAGCACTTCAGTGAATATTTGAGAGATATTCCTTATTCCCACCTAAGAATAATTGGATACTTGCTGGTTAGTAACCAAGAAAGGAGTCCATATGGAAAGAAGCAAACAATAGCTGTACTGCTCTGAAATGTGTTCTCCACATGGGTTCTGAAGCTCTGTCTTCTCCCTACTCTTATTGAATCCTCTCCTTCCAGCTTGTTTGTCAACAAAGAAATCAGGGACAGTGCTGCATATTGCACTCTCTCCAGTTTAGAGAAAGGTGGGGCATGAGTTGGGAGCCAGTGCTCTGTCATTTCTAAGTTTTAGCAGTATTATTTGACCTCAGGTAAAAAGAATTTATATACTACAAGACTGTGGTTTCACAAGCAATTTGAGTAAGTTCAAGTGGCTCAAAAGTCTTCTGAAGTAAGTCTGCTCTTCTTCTCCTTTCCCTCAGCCAGCACTTGTGTTGGAGACTGCATCAGAAATGAGAACATATTGACCAGTATAACGTGATTTAAAAAACTCAATTTTACAGCTGGATCAGTTCCTTGATCACTTTGTAGTCTTGCAGCCTTAGCACAAGCTTGAAGGGAGGAAAGGCAGTACTTCTGGTTTTGATGGCAATTCTTGTTTACATAAGGCTGTCATTTGATGACTGCTTTAAGCCAGAATTCACAGGGATGAGATATCTGAAGCTGTTACTTGTGATGTATAAACATTTTACTGCTTTTATGAAAAATAGCTTTCAAAGTAGTTCACTCTGGTGTATGGAATTGACTCATGATTTTTTCTGTCTACAAGTGTATGTATAAAAATGACTGTTGGGGATATAAATACAAAATTTATGACTGTGGAAAGATGCCTTTGTATGTGTAATGTATATTTTTACACAGTTTTACAACTCAGTCCAGCTTCCATTGAAAGCAAGGTAAAAGCTTATTTGTTCAAAGTTGGTTTTTAATACTCTCTAATATTTCAGGTATCAATTCTTCAAATCATCCATATAAAGCAGCTTATGCCTCACAGTATCGGTATCATCACTTTTTCCTTTCTTTTATATCAATGAACTGTATAATGAGTGTACTTTTTACATTAGCATTTCAACATGGTGTCTATCTGTTTGGAAATGAATATAGAATTGAAGATATTCGGATATTAAAAACTGAGAAACTTTTTTTTTTTGTCATCATGTCCTTGGGTAGAAGGTACAGTTGGATGCATGAGATACCTGTTGTGTAGTGGCTTGGCTTTCTTGGGTAAGTTGTTTGTTTCATTACAAGAGATAATTTACCACATGAGTTTAATACTTCTTTTTTTTCTCTTTAGGTTGCAGCAATCTATAAAGATTCAACTATTGGAAATCTTATTAATATAGTTATTGTCAAATTAATTGTAATTCACAATGAACAGGTAAGAAGAAGAAATATTTAAAAGATTTCATTCTTATACAAGAAACAAAATGCATGAATTTGCATCGTAATTACAAAGTTTAAATTTTTTTATTTTAAATATAAAATATTTTCTTTAACTATATAATTTTGTTTTAAAATAGAAAACAATATGTCAAATGCAAGGTTAACTTCAGGGCCTGTATTTAATGCCTCTATTCTCCTGTCTTTGTATTAATGTGTCCAGTTGATCTATACTGACATAAATCAGATAGTATATTGAAGCTTATGTCAGAACTAACTGAAGTGTGGTTATGCTCATGGAAACATGTCAGGAAAATGGCAATTTTTATAGAGGGTTTAGATGGAAGACTTTCAGCCCTAACAGCTGTAATATTTTAAGATTGTAAAAAGTACTTGCTTTTCAAATACACGGATTTTATATTTATTTATCATAAATGTCTTGTCACTATATTTTTCTAATATTTAACACATGGTAAATGCTCACATACACTGTTTAGAATAATGGGTTCTTGTGACTGATGACTTGTAGCTAAATTCAGATCTCACCCTTCAAACAAATCTGCTGAGGGAATTCTTATGTGGAGTCCTGCTGACTTTCTTTCCATGTGCAAGTCATTGTTTTGCAGATTAACAGCACAAATGACAATGCAGTAAGTGCAAGTCCATGAATATTAAAGCCCTTATTTGATGCTTTTGGCCATTTTTTACTTAGGAAGGACCAGCTATCACTTTTAATGCAGCTACGACTCTTCGTAATTTTTGCTTATGGCAGCAAACACAAAACACTTTGGATGATAATCACCCGTCTCATCATGATACTGCTGTTCTCATCACTAGGTACAGTATCTAAAATAGCCACAGTTACTCTGCTAGGTGAGACAAATCCTTCAGTTTTGTTTTTACAGTGCAAGCTTTTAACCATTCCTCTGACATTGTTCATAGATAAATGAATAACACTATCTTGCCCTTAGAAAACACTGATTATGAACAGGTGAGGAATTACTCTGACATTGCTATGTTGATAGATAAGCATCTGATGATCCTTCCATTAAAGATCATAGAAATTAATTAGACCTGAAAGTGTTGCAAGGAAATTAAATCTTTAGCTGTAGTGCATACTTGTGATAGGGGAGGAGTGTTGTATATAATATAGTCAGTGCAAGGATGCAGCAGCAGACAGCTCCTGATAGTCCTGATGTAATCAGAAGTATCAAAAGCTTTAAACAGAAAGCATATAAATTTTAGTGTGTTTTGCTCCTGTACACCAATCACCTCAGTGAGGGTTCTAATATTCATTCATTTGAATAGTCTCTTTTTCACTCTTCTTTTTCACTAGTTTTTCCCTCAGGGTTCAAGTTTCATGTATTCTGCAATCCACATGTTTTTCAGCATAATTTCATGCCTGATCTACCTTCTGCATTGTAGAGAAAGAATGTAATTAAGTTTTATTCTTTGCATGCTAGATAAAAAGCAGTATTGTGGGCTTAGTGCGGTGAATTTAATTACCTCTTACACAAGAATAAGAATTGTTTGAATGGCCTGTAACATTAAAAATTGAGAATCAGATTTGCAATTGCTATAAGTAGTATAGCAGTAGTGAAATACTTTTAAGATATTATTTAATATGCTGTAATGATATGAAATAAATCTTTTCTTTCAAGGGAAGATATCTGCAGAGCTAGAGAGAAGTGTGATACTCTTGGTGAGTTACTCCTTTTTCATCAGTATGTTCTTATATATGAGAATATCAGTGTGAGGGGAAAAAACCGTTAGCAGTAAGTCAGAAAATAGATGCAAAATTCAAGACATGAAGACAAAAATAATGTTTTCACATTTCTTATTGCTGTACTTGGGCTTGTACTTCAGAGCAAGGTGGTTTTTCGTTTTGTGTAAATTTGCTGCATCCTTGAGGCACGCCTTCCAAACTGAGTGCCATAGTATTCACTGTAATACATGGCAATAGGTGAAAATTCATTCTCTTAAGCTTTTATTTAAGGATTCAATTTTGCAGGTTTAGCAGAGCTAGGTACAATGTGCGACCCACTACGCAGTTGTTCTGTAAGTGAAGAAAATGGATTGAGTGCTGCTTTTACTATAGCACATGAGCTTGGACATGTGTAAGTACCTATTTCTTGGCAGGTAATTTTATTATTATTTTTAAATTTATTTTTAAATATGACCAATTTTCAGCAGTGGGCTTTGCATTTCTAAGAGGGTGTAGTCTGATATGCTCTTTTAGAAAAGTCATTATTTTTCCCCCTTGCAGTGAGCCAGATAAAGAAATTGTGGTTGGTATCCTGAATTTTAAGAAAAACTGTCCAAAGAGAGGAATTCTGTCCTTTTGTCACATGAACTGGTTGGTACACTGGACATACTCTAGGTAGTGCAACATAGTCCCGCTAACTCTTAAGTGTATTCTAGCTCTCTTAGGAATTTACTTTTAAGAAAAGACAATTGTTAATATGACACAGAAATATTCTTCCTTGTGTTTGATCCTTTCAGAATACAGTAGAGTAACACAAAGAGAAATACTTTACACTGAACAATAAGAGGAGATGACAGCATTTTATTTTATGAAGCATACCTCATCAGTGATGGCAGAAAGGTGCTATACTCTAGCTCCATGAGCATGCCACAGTGTAGGTAACGATGATGTTACAGAGCTCAGTAGCTAGCTTGTTCATTTTCATGTCCCTGCAAGCACACTTAGACACACTGTATTTTGTCTTGGTGCTTGAACTGAGAACTCAGTAAAATAAGATGCTGTGTTAGTTAAGTATGGTGTTGATGTGCTCTGCAGTTTTTGTTACTGAAGAGTAAGAGTTATGATCTGAGTGCTGGGGTTGCATGTTGTGGGCAGACCAGCCATGGCCTGTGTATTCAATTGTGGAGATGGGTTGTTCCTTTAAAGTGGCACACTCCTAAAACACTGGAATTTTTCTGGTAAGCTAAAAGATTATGTTCATGGTAAAATTCTATTTGTACCCACCACTATATAACTAGGAGTATTTGGATAAGGGGATAATTATGTAAGGCATTTTAAAGATACCTATTGCCAAAAGGTCAGATAGATGTATTAAGTGAGTCCCATTCAATTTTAAGATATTTTCAAAGCTCATAACTCAAGCATTTGCTGCTACAGCATAGAGAGTTTCAGTTAATTATTGCTGAATTTGTTTTGGAGTTTATCTGTTTTGCTTTTTAGGTTTAATGTGCCACATGATGATAGTTTTAAATGTAAAGAATCTGGAATGAAACACCAATATCATGTGATGGCTCCAACATTAAATTATCATACAAGTCCATGGACCTGGTCAAAATGCAGTCAAAAATATATCACTGAATTTCTTGAGTGAGTGTCAATATAATGCTGTGGTTGGGAGTGGGTTTTTTTTTCCTTTACCAATTTCCTTTGTTTCTGAGAAGTATTTTAAAGGTAATGCTTAAATATAGTTTTTGCATTGTTCTCTGTTTAACCACTGACTTGCAGGGCCTCAGTCCTCCAGAAAAATACATGTATTTAGCTTTTTCTGTAATTATGACTTTATTAAAATTGCACTGAACATGCAAAGCTTAGAAGATTTTTTTTTAATGTAGTGGTATTGTTTATTGAAAATACCTTTAGGATTATTTTAGTAGGTTAGAATAGGCCCCCTTTATTTTCTAAAGTTTTTGTGTTAAAAACAAGTGATGAGTATAATTTAGGCAGTACCATTTTTTCCCTTTTTAAAAAAAAAATGAGAAAAAACCTCACAATTTTGTTTGGTGGATCTAAATGCAAAATACAAAAAAGGAAAGCAAGTGACATGGTATATTTAATTACTCATTAATTCAATCAAAGTCATTATATAGGCAAGTAGGCATGCAAACCCATAACTCCACTGAGATATGCATGTGTAAATGTGTGAATAGTGAGAAGTTTCCCAATGAGTTGAGTGATTTATTCACATTTTGTTCCTGTTTTTCCACAGTACTGGTTATGGTGAATGCCTCCTAGACAAACCTAGTGGAGGAACCTACGATCTTTCCTCTCAGCTGCCTGGGTCAGTGTATGATGTCAACAAGCAGTGTGAGCTTACGTTTGGTATTGGGTCACAAGTGTGCCCTTACCTGGTGAGTGAAAACAAGACGAAGTCATGCTTAATCTATACTAACTAAAAATTACTGAAAATTACTGGTTTGGGAATAATTTTATCCTGAAGTAAGTAAAATTTTGGGTTACAATGTTTTGAACTGGAAGAGTTCAGTAGACAGCGTTGCAATTTTACATGTGAAAAAATCTATAGCTATAGAAAGTAGATTGCATTCATTTTGATTTCCATATCTGTGAATGTGCTAATTCCTTGAAGATATCTAAAGCTGCATAAACTAAGGTTTCCTGCAACAACTGAAAGGCATATATTTCAGCACTTCCTGCAATTGTTTTCACAGTATAGGTCGTATCCTACATTAGCACATCTTGCTTCTCTGCTTCTTTTAAGACTTTTTAGACACTTATAACTTAAGAATAAACTATCTCAAATATTTTTTCTAAATGTTTGTTCCAAAATGTAGATTCCCTCTATTTTGTCAGTCAAAAAATATTTTCATGCCTGACACAGTGTATACTTTGTATACTAAACTGGGATGTGGAAAGAAAACTTGACCAGATTAGTACTGAAACTTAAGTTTGTATTTTGAAAAGTTAATCTGGCCATTGCAATACAAGCACAAATGCAACATTATGACTTTATTCACTGCTGACAGGTTTTCATGTAGAGTTAGATTTTGGACTAACTTGTAAAATTTCTCTACCAGTATTATATGTCTTGTTGGAGCTGTTTAAAGAAGAGCATTTCAGATTCAGACTGATTTTTGTTGAGGTAAAATTTTGCTTAAGAGGAGTCAGGCTTTACAGAAATATTAAAGAAAAGGAACTGGAGGCTTCAAACACCTGAAAATGGCCTGAAGACTACTTTGTAAACTATAAGGGTTATTTTTCTGTTAAGAGTCTTTTAGCAATTTGAAAACGAGGCTTTTTCCTTAATTTTCTATTCAGTACATTTAATTCCTGTTAAATTCACTTAGGGTCTTTTTCTGGGTGACAGTATGGAAACTGTTCTGTGTAGTATTAACTGTAACCTCTTACATATTTTTAATAACATTTTCTACTGAAGTAGAAAATGAAGTTATCTATAAATCTGATGGGATCAATTCCACATTCCTCCCGGCTTTAAGGAAAATCTATTTCGTGGGGGTTTATCTTTGAAAAATGGTAGTACAATAGCAAACACAACCTGCACAGTGTGAGAAAATAAAAATCATCACAGCTAATGTTGAAAATGGTATTGCAGCTGCAACTAAAGTAATCTGGTTTTCTTTTTAGAAACAATGCAAACGTTTATGGTGCACAAGCACAGAAGGTGTTCACAAGGGTTGTCGTACTCAGCACATGCCTTTGGCTGATGGAACAGTTTGTGGTGTAGGAATGGTAAGCCTTGTTTTGTTTCTCAGTACCTGCAATTTTGGGTGTAGGTGGGAAAGATCAATGCTTGCTGTGTGGCAATGCTGTGCCTATAGACTATTGATTGTGTGGAAATTACTGATTATACCTGCAGTTTCTCTTAGTTCTGTAATCTTGTGACATAAAACCTCACAGTTTGTCTGTTCAGAGTAATTATTAAAGTTTACACATGCCACACTGGTTAAAAATAGGTGAAAGAAGGTCGGGAAATGTTGACATCTTTCCATCTGTTTGCAATGTTCAGGTCATGCATAATAAGTTGGTGTTTTCCTGATCAGTAGTGCCCAAAGTAGAATTATCTGAAATATGACATCCCTAAAGTGTGTTTCCTCCAGTTCATCTTGTTGAGGCTGTTTATTGAAAGAGAACAAATTAAGTATGAGTCACTTATTTACAGGTGTGTGCTTTTTTGGAAAGGGGAGTCTTTTGGATTAGCATCTGGTTTCAGTAGTTACTTGTATCTGTTGTGTCTGTTTCAGAGAAAATATGAAATCATGTGTCAGCATCTCTTCACCCACTCCAGGAAGTGCCTTAAGCACACACGATTTGTGTTCATTTTCTGTCTTGCCTACTGTAGCATAATCCAGGGTACTTGGGTCTGTTCAGTGCTAAAAACAGGATCTCTCTTCTCATTTATACCCCAATGTGTAAGACTGACTGGCTGCTTGAAGTATGGATTGAATGCTTCGACAGATTAAAAAAAAAAAAAAAGACAAGTGGAAATTGTGTTTCCTATATTCACTCACTGGTTTATTTGGTAAAGACTTCCTGGGTGTTAAGGATGCCACTTCCTCATTTGCAAGTTTTTAAATGCAGATGCTGGTCTGTAAACTTGGACAATACAGCCTTTCTTAGGCTGTCCATAAGGGTCATAAATATCTAATTAGTAGATATAGTCAAGGCACTTACAGAACATTAATAGAAACAGAAGTAATGGTGGAGGCTAGTTGCATCCAGCATCCAGTGAGGATGTGAGGCTTTGAGTTTTGGATTTGTATGTAGTTTGGGAAGTGAACAGAAATTAGGTGCTTAAGTTATTTCCTGGTCTAGTATTTGGTTTCTTCATGTCTCACTTTGCCGCCAGCAAACAGAAGTGGTTTTTACTTGTCAGGGTATTGTGATAATAAATGTTTTTGAGATTTTTTACATAGTCAGGTGTGACAGTGATTATCTTAAGTGTGGGTGGTTTTATACGTTGAGCTGCTTTTTATAGTAGTGTGCTTTGGCAGCCTCAGAGGCTGTGGAAGCAATGTTAATTTTTAAAAAAATAATTTTGTATGTTAATATGTTTATATTATTAAAAACTTTCATTTAATTTCTATGTAATATAGGCAGCTACATTTCACTCAGTTATTTCTAAATTTGCCCTAATAACTTTAAAGATTCTATGTTTGGTAAAACAATATTAACAAGGAATTTGAAAATAGTGTCTTATTGGATAACAAATTTAGTAGGTAAACTGTCTCAAATGGCTTCTTTCTGTCTTGCAAGATTGGAAAAAGCTACTTGAAGGCTGTAGTGCAAGCTTTGCTTGATTATAGCCTGTGCATGCTTTTGGTGTTACAATGTTTAACCCATTTTTCAGTTAGTCACTCATCAGAAAGGAAGTTCATCTTTTATGTAGACTTCATTTGTAATCTTCAGTTAAATTGACTCTAATTTGCCAACATCAGAGGATTTCTTTTATATAAGAATACAAAAACCTATTTTATGTAATTAGTGCAGTGGAACCATTTTTCTCTAGGAAGTAAGGAGCTAATTACAGTCATTACCTCTGAAAGATGTAAGAAAGAACAGCAATTAATTAATCTGACAAATTGTCATCTGTTCCTGACTAAGGGACAGCTCTTCTCAACCTCAGACTGCAAGTGCCGGCTGATGTTAATTGGCATAAGACATGGTGACTATTAGTTGTAATTAATATTTTCCAGCAAGCTGAATTGATTTATATTTGGCATTTGCAACATTATTGCTGTGATGAATAAAGAAAAGATCCATTTAAGGCATTTGTTATTTTAGTATCAACCTTTTAGGCTCAGATTTCAAATGCCATGTCATAATGGATCTTGCTCTATAGACTGGTCTAACAGTTTGCTTTAGTGAAGCATAGATGAGTCAAAAAAAAAACCTCACCTCCAAAGAAGAAAAGTTGTTGAAACCACCTATCTTCCAGGAGTGGCATTCTCAGAACAAGCCTTTATTGCTATGAAAATAACAGCAAAAATACCCGATAGTGTGAGTAGTTTAGTTTTCTTTTCTTTTTTTTTTTTTTTTTTTTTTTTTTTTTGAGGCACTCAAAAAGGTTGCACTCTGATCCTTCCTGCATTCCTGAGGAATGTGGAAATATGCCCATATTTTCTTGATTCTTTGAACATTGGAATGGAGAGGTAGGAGGTAGCTGTATGATTCTGACCCAAACTTTTCCATGTCCTGGGGATATCCCACTGTTCTACATAATGGCAATTTGCTACTTAAACACTGAAAAATAACCTGTCACTGAAGTTTTGAAAAATCTCTTTAACAGCAAGAAGGAATTCACAGGTAACAGTTGGATTGGAAGGCATGTGCCTTTTTGTGTTTTAGAGATGTGTTAATTCTATTCACTGTAGATATGTAATGTATATTGAGCTAGCATCTAAAAACATTCAGAGTAGCTATCAGTTAAATTAGGATTTCATCCTAGTTCTTTTGGCATGAAAGAGTGGGATAACAGGGACAACTGAGAATAGGGATGCAGAGCAAAAAAGAATTGCTTTGAACAGTAAAAGAAATACCCATCTAAGGGTATTGAAGGGTACTGAGAAGTATGTTTGCTGTTCTTCACTTGTAGGTAGTACACATTTATTGATTACTATTAAAATTTTTTGCATCACTTGACTGGCTTGACTTCATGATTGTAATACATGAAGATATTGAATCTGAAAGAATAAATCATTTTATGTGTATATATGTAAAGTATAAGAAAATCAGGTGGATTTTATCAGAGTTGGGGATGGGGGAATATGCTCACCATCTGGAATGCAGCAGCAGATTTTTTGAACTGTAAGAACGGAGTAAAGTATGGGCTCAAACTGTAAATTTTTTTCTGTAAACTGGGATTTCTGTGAAATATTTTCCTATGAGCTATAATTTCAGAAAAATTAGAAGTTTAAAGGGAGAAATAAAGTATGCAGATTTTTTGCAAGAAAAAATTGAAAATTCAAATAGTGTGGGTTTTGTAGATAATGTCATTTGAGTAATAAATGTAGACTTGTCTGAGAATCCATGCCACAGAGATAAAGACCTGAGATGCTGTGGCAACACCTTCAGTTACATGTCTTTCCAACCTCCATTTCTTCTACCTTGTATGCTCATTTTATTAACAGCTCTGACTTAGCTCCTTTTATATGCTTTAGGGTCCCACTTCTTATCTTGCTGGGCTGTTCGGGAAGTGCTTGATTTTAGAGGAGCTCTAGTCCTGTTCTGCATGCATCTGCCACTCTCCTAGACTCAGTCAAAGTTGAGTGTAGCCTGTCAGCTTTCAGTAATTTCTTTCAAGGTTGCTTTCCTGAAAATTTAGCAAGTTCAGTAAGAGGTAAATTGGAAGCTCTCAGAATTAATTTATCGAGTCATAGGTTACTCCATAGGAAAGACTCAAAATACTTATTATGAGGAGATTATTAATAAAAACAGTTTTGGGTACCCATAGACTCATTGATTCAAAATTTGAAGAATTTCTAGGTTTTTTTTGACAGAAAACCATCCATTGATCTTGACTAGAGCAGCCTTGCCACTTGCATGCAATCTGTATGCTTGGAATTATGTGTGACACCTGCTTTACATGATGTATATGCTATATTTGCCATTAAAAATGTAGAAAAAAATTGTTAGCAATTATATTTAAATTCATGAAAGCTCTGAACATCATACTATTCTCAGTGAAACAATGATTCAAGTGAACACAGAGGAACATCTGGAACATGTCTGGTTCTGGAGTTTTCTACCATGACTTCATCATGTTGCTTCTGTAGGAATGCATCAGAATAATAGCTGAGACAGTTTGTTGAATAAGCTATTAAAATCCCAGATGTGAGCATATGCTTTGCATTTTTATGGATCAAAATTATACTGCTGTGGGTATAAAATTTTGTTTCACAACTCTTTTCTTGAAATCATCCTTCAAGTTATTGTAAATTGTTCTCTGGGTGGAAGAAGAACCTAAACGCTAGGTCACTGTCGATATTAGAATGCAGTATTTATTTTGTGAAGGAGGATTTAGACTCTTCAGCCTATAGTGTAAAAAATTATTTTGTAAGATGCTAAAGAGAGTTCTTGGAAAGGCAAGTTCTCAAATTTCCTCATTTTCCTTATGGATGGACTATGTAGAAAGTCTGCCTTTGATTGCTAAGAATTTGGTGTTAGGTACCAGAAGGCTCGGGTGTAAAGGTACCCGAAGGCCATCTTGAAAAAAAAATACAAAATAACATTAAGCATTCCAGTGTGAATTCATATGCAGTGAAGTCCATATGCAGGCTTTTTGGTTTTAAAGTCAAGCATTAGTTTTAGGGTTAAGTGATGACCTGGCCAATTGACTGGATTGTTTACATAGTTGTATGCTAAGATTTAGCTTTTGTTCTGCATTTGCTTTGGGTTTGAGAATCACCTGGAATGATCATATTCTTAGGGGAAGGCAATAAGAGCTTAAAAGAGCGATGTGCAAGAGTTGGCTTGACAAAGATTTATGCAGGCAGGCAATTTTATCATCAAATTGGATTAGGAACCCAGGCAGAAGCCTGAAGAGAGAACCTATTTCTGTGACAGATTCCTATTTTGAGAACAAAATGGTTGATAGCAATGTGAACATAAATATCAATACAACAATAACATATACTAATTAGGAAAAAAATGTATCTAGGAGTTATTTTAGGCAGTGATAAAACCACTGAACAAGATTTTTGTGCCAGTCAGCTATATTCAGAAAGACTGCACAGAATTTTTGTGTGTTCAGCAAAGTTGGTTTATTGATAGTTTCTACAATAAATTTGTAATAACGCGTAAGAAATTCTATGTAACATTTAAATTAATTGTTAGAAAAGGAGGCTTAATACTTGTTTTGTTAATTAATTATTTAATTATTGTGTATCAGAGGTTCTTAAATTGTTGTATATGCCAGAACCTTATTTATCAAAATCCTTCTAGAGTAATTTGAGGCTGTTTTGTCTTGCAGAGAAGCAAAGCCTAGACTTCAGAAATAATAAGCAGTTGAGTTGATATAGCCTGCTCTAGTGACTGATCCATATACTGTATTTCCTGCAGGGAAAGGTGGAATGAGCCACTGCCTGTCAATACAGCTAGCAGAATCCCACCTGACAACAAACCTAATTAATGGATAGTCTGATCATGAGTCTGCAAACAGGCATCTAAAATAAAGAATTCTCTTTATTAGGTTGAGCACTGACCCCATGTATTCAGTCCTGGCTGGTATCTTGTCTCCAGATGAGGCCAGTCTTTGATGCCTCAGAAGGTGTTTGAAGTCAAGGACAAAGTTGACACGTTTTCCACATAGAAGTCAGCAGGATATATAGTGCTGAAATTATAGTATCTCATAAATATTCTGTATTAGTATGTAAACTATTCCATTATGTTGTGGTCAAACATACTACTTGGGATTTTCTAAAGGATGCAAGTGAGTTAGAATTCCAGCTTCCGTGAGTCATTGGTAGAATTAGTCCTGGTAATTCCTGCGGATTCTTTGGAAAAGTCACACATGCATAAGATTCTCATTTAGACTTTTTGGTCATGTACTTCTTGAATAATGACTGAAGTGGACACATATTTTCAGTCAGGAATGAGGATAGTAAATACTTAAAAGCAAGAGATTGATGCTTTTGGGGAAAAAAAAGATAATTACTTTCTATAAATAATTAAAGTTCACAGTTGCAGTGTGGTGAAGTCTCATAACTAACATGACCACATGTCTTGGTTTGGCAAGACAGGTATCTGCCAGGAAAAGCTGGAGTTTCCCTTGGAATGGAGAATGTAACCCCCCCTCCCCTTTCCAAATTATTGTGATTTTGCAATTAAATGCTTTTCAGGCAAAGATTTGAGAATAAGGATAACATTTCTTTACTAGAAATATTAAGAATATGAATGTAGTAGTACAAAAACCAAGCAAACAAAACAAACAGAAAATCCTAGAAACCCTGACAGAGGCAGAAATACAACCTGTTGGTCGGGGTGTTGGAAGCTGTCGAAATTAAGCCGGCCTGGAGTGGCAGATGTGGTTCTGTTGGAGTAGAGATGGTCCTGTAGAAAAGGGTCCAGTAACAGCGAGATGGGGCCAATCTTCCTTCGGGAGTCCAGTGCTAAAAAACAGATACCTGATGTCCCTACGTCTCAGTTTTTATCTGGGTAGGGGTGGTTTGCTCCACTGGGTGGAGCATCTCATACTGGGATGATGTGTCATGCCGTTGGTAAGCTTAATGGCCCATTACCAGAAGGTATTCCCCCCGGAGGAGATAAGGAACACAGAGATGATGTAATGTGTCATGTCATTGGTGAGCCTTAAAGGCCCATTACCAAAAGATATCCCCCCCGAGGGTGGAAAGACATAAGGAACAATGTTACACCTGGTTTTAACGGCCAACCCCCCTCCCTCCTGGAGTTACAAGACATAAGGAAAATACCTCCCCAGCCAGTTTCTACAGATGGAATAGAATAAACATTTATTGGTTACATTACCTAAGACACCACAACAAAATAGTCCTGCAGTCTTTGTCTTCTTAATCATGTAAATCCCAGCAGACATAATGAAATTTCCTCCTTTATGTAATTTTTTAGTGAAAATTAGTCATTCTTCACCAAGAATAAGATCTAAAGTAACAGAATAGGCACTGCAATGTAGTATCTTGATCTAAGAATTATTATGTCTTTACTATTATTTTTAAAATTTAACTATTAATTCCATTTTAATGGTAATAGCTTCATTAAATAAGTAGTAAATAAAAATCATAAAATATAAATGAATTAAAATATTTTATACCTTTTGTTATAGGTGTGAAAGTCTGAGTTCAAAAATGAATCTATAACATCTTCTTGTTTTACATAATCAAGGCCTTAAATGCTTTTTCCAAACAATCTCACTAGATAATTAGCTCTTGAGATGTTGAAAACACCCTGAATTTCTTAGTGCTTTCTTATAACTTTTCACTTTTTGTATCAGCATAAATCCAGAATTAAACTGAAAAATACTGTATATAGTTGACAGTTGAAAATCTATTTTTGAACTTTATGCATGAAAATGTATCAGAAATTCAAGGTGATTTAGAGATATTTGGATAAAGTGACAAGACAGATAAATATTCAATATCCGGTAGATTTCTTAGTGATCAAAGATGGCGTTTTTAGAAATATGACTATTGGGTAAGTTATCGTAAAGGAAATGGAACATTTTACAAAATATCTGGATAAGAGTAGTGATCACTTAATTTTTTTTTTTTTCTGCCTAAGATATTCAGTAACCTTTTGCTTGAATTATAAATTTCATTTTGTTTGTCAACTCTGCAGCACTGCCGCCATGGAATTTGTGTGAGCAGAGAAATGGAGCTGCATCCTGTAGATGGGGAATGGGGACCATGGGGACCTTATAGCTCATGTTCAAGAACTTGTGGAGGTGGAATCAAGAGCACCACTAGGCTGTGTAATAGACCAGAGTATGTTTTTTTAAATTGTGTTTTACATTTTTTATTATGTTTTAATGTGTTTTACATTTGCATAATGAAGATGCTAAAAAATTATGGATTGGCTCCAAATAAAATAGAGGTATTGTGGGCTGTGCAGATCAGTTTGAAGCACCAACAAAAAAAGCATGTTTCAGCCATATTGGGAAAGAGAAAAGTTTACAGAGGACTTCTAGATTACTCATATCTTTCAACAATATTATCCATTCTTACACATGTTTCTAAAACTTAGTTTGGCAGGGTCTTCTTTTCTAGCTTTGCTCTAACAGTTGAGGTTTCTTTAAACATTAGATGCTTTCTTTGCAGTTCTTACTGCAAAAATAAATATATGTATTCCCTACTAATCTCTCTAGTGAAACATTTGATTTGCTTTGCTTTAAGGCATTTCCACAACATCACCCACCAGTAACAACCCACGAGGCGCACTGGTTATAACAGACGCATTTAAAACTTACCTTTATAACTGGAAAGTGTACATTGACTGAATAATTCCATGTGGCTTTCTGTAATAAAAGTCAAGGAGAATTTTAACTTGTCCAGAACCAGAACCACAGCTGGTACCTGAGTAGTTTCAGGGTTTTTCTAGGAAGTCATGTCAGCTTGATATTATCAGTAGGATAAATGAACTTCAATCAAATGGCCCAGGTTATTTTGTTTGGTCTGGTAAGTAAGAGGCAGGAGACTAGATTGCCATTAGATAATGCCTCTTTCAGTCTGTAGTGACTGATAGTATTAGTATGCCATTGATTTATTCTTTTTTTCTTCCCCAAGAACATACTAATACTGACTTATTTTGTATCAGAGTTTATAGCTGTTAAAATGTATTTTAAACTTTACAGTAAATTGGGTATTTTCCAAAATTTTCTCTTTTTATTCTTTTGATCCCCAAAGTAAGTATTAGGACTACAGAAATGACTGTGCCAGCTCCTAATTGTCTTCTTTCTTTGTCACTCTGTAAAAATGTAATTTCAAATTACTGAGGGAGGTGCTGTTTGTGTAAAAATATAACTGTAATCTCAGCTAAATTGATAAAAGCATTAAATTATTAATGGTTTTACCCAGGCAAAATTGTTATAGCTGTAAGAGAAGTAAAAATAATAATGTGTTAATAAACATCCTTTGTGAGATTACCACCTCAGCAACAGTATTTTACAAGGATTTGGTTTATTTTGAGTAAAACTGAAATACCAGTAGAAGCTGAATGTGTCTGCAAGTCAGCCACACAGCTGACAGATTGCTATGAGATTTTTTTCCTATTGCTGTGAGATTTTCCTCTTTAGATCAGTGGCTGAGGCTGCTTTTCATGGAAAACAGCAGTTTTAGAAAATTAGTGTGTTTTACATTTACCTTTTTTTTAGGCCAAAAAATGGAGGAAAGTACTGTGTTGGTCGCAGAATGAAATTTCGGTCATGTAATACTGATTCATGTCCAAAAGGCAAAAAAGATTTTCGGGAACAGCAGTGCTCTGAGTTTGATGGCAAACACTTTAATATCAACGGTCTTACCTCTGCTGTTCGCTGGCTTCCAAAATACAGTGGTAGTAAGTAATTACACATCTTTGCAATGAAAACTATGAAAATGCTACTTTAAATAAAGTTTTAAAACAGACAAGAAACCTCTTGGATTTTCTTTCCAGTTTCTATGAAAGATCGCTGTAAACTTTTTTGCCGAGTTTCTGGAACAACTTCCTACTATCAGCTGAAGGACAGAGTTGCTGATGGTACTCCCTGTGGAGCAGAAACCAATGACCTTTGTGTTCAAGGCTTGTGCAGGGTATTTAAATCTAAACTTATTAATTATTAAAATCAATTTTAAGAGGTGGTAATGTAGATATTAAATATTAATACAAATACACTTTACTAATAATATTATGTTCTGAGTTCACTTAAGCTAATTTTATTACCTATCAAATTAAAGATCTGGAAATGGAAACAATTAAGTTAAGAACATATAGTTGAACCTGAAGACCCACAGTCTTGCCTCATTAAGCCTCATATGTGAAGGAGTTCAATATTGTTCAAGTGAGCAGTGAGATCCAAAATGAGCATAAACAGAGGAAAGAAGCATGCTGTGTTATTATTAGCATTGTATTTCTGCTACCAAAGAAGTAAATAGTAGAAAATCCAAAGGTAGATAGATTATGTAATTACTACTTTACTGTAAAATCAGGAGGAACTGACCCTTAAATCCATTCAGCATTCTTTGCTTAGTAGCAGCTATGGCATTGCCATGAGTTTGTTGGGAGAAGCAAGGTGCTATATTTTAACAATTCAAGACTTTTTTGTCAAGCCTGGTTGAGGTTTTGCTGATTGTAGTGAAATTGAGGAATTTCAGAATGAGGAGAAAATATAGCTTTTTTTATATGGTTGAATGAAGAGGAAATGCAAAAGAATTATCCTGTTTATCATAGTTCAAAAAACCTCTGGAAGTTTAAGTAAAGATAGGTGAACAAAAACTGTGCTTATGTTAATTTAACCAGCACAGTCTATGTGTATTCCTTTGCTTCTTTTCAGTAATGACAGACTTTAAATGAATTGATGGCCACGTGTATATATATACTGCTTTTAGACTTCCAAGTCTTTTAATGTAAATATAAAATTTATAAATTATGTTGATCTTCTAAATTCAAAATCTTCATGTACTGTTATGTATTCTCATGCAGTTCTTGACATATGGACTGTATTGGGATTGCACCATTCTATTTTGCCCTTGCATTGCAGAATCCAAAACCACTCATGGCTTTTAATGAATTGACAAGGAAAACTAGATATATACAGTGAACAACAACATTTTGGGGTAGTGGGAAGCTTACATTACTTATTTCCATTGTTTTCCATTGGGCTGAGTGACACAGGGCCTTTTTATTTTTGTTATTTTTTGCAGCAAGCAGGCTGTGACCATGTATTGAATTCTAAGGCGAGGAGAGACAAATGTGGAATCTGTGGTGGTGATAATTCTTCATGTAAGACACTTGCAGGTACTTTCAACAGTGCTCATTATGGTATGTTTGTTTTGCCTTTTTTAAATCTTAATACACACTTAACTATGTCTTAGAAATTATTCTTTACATTTAAGGAAGCAGAATTTCAGTGTATGATTTTTAGGGCCTCTATCAACAAAAAATATTTTTGATTTTCAGTCACATTCCCTCTCAAGGGTGCAGAGTTAAACACTATGACATACTAACTCATTCAAGTAAAAAAAATCAATCTCCTCAAAGGTCAAAGCCAAAAATAAAAGAAATTTTGAGAGTAAAAATACTTCAAAAGGATGAATTTATACTGCTTTATACTTTGCATTCTCTGGTCTGAAACTTTGCAGCTGAATAACACATTCCAATGTCTCATTTTGGTTGTGTAAAGAGGTAGCGAGAAGTTTGTGTTGTGAGCAGCTGATGAGGTTCTTTTTCTCCTTCAGTGAAAAATACAGCCTGTGAAATGTGAGCCTTCTCCTTCGGGAGAACAGGGATAGCAATATTTATGTCTTTTTCCTCCTCATTGACAGGTAGGGAATGAGAAAGTTCTGAACAACCCTGGTATTTCTAATTTATTTGATTTAGTTTGTCTTATAAAGCTGCTGATAGTTCTATATGTGGACTTTTCTGTGAAGTATGGAGAGACTACTGTATGTGTGTAGCAGTGCAGTTAAGTAGTTGGAGCATATAGAGCATAGAACATAAAGACAGAAGTCTCCAGGTCTATATCAGCCTAGAGGCTCCTTCATTCCACTTCACTGGTTGAAAGAGACCACAGGTGAAGTGAAAATGCTACTGGAGAGCTGCCAAATAGGATCTTCATAGAATAAAGGGGTTGTTGCTGAAGAGAAAAGTGTGCTAAGTATCCCTATTGGATTTTCTTTTACCCTGGCAGAAGTCACACATCCATCAAAAATTACAAAAAAATTATACAGCTACCCTTCCCATACAAATACAGGTATGTTTTTTTGTGACTGTCCTAAGAAGTTGCTTGTAGATAGCACATGAACTTTGTCACACACACATTTATTACAAATCAAGTGACTGTTATGTGAAACTGCCATTATGCAAGTATGGTCAAGACTGTCACTCTCTCCTATTTAATGACTTTCCCTGGTCACAGACTTATTTGCTTTGAATTGAAGTTAGAGAGGAAAAAAGCCCCCATATTCTGGGATGAGGAAAATCTTGAGTTATTATTTGGTTTTATAGCAAGTGGAATGGTAAATTATGTTCAAATTCTTGAATTATGGCATATAAGAGACAATACTGAGTTATTCCAATGAATAGTATGCTGAACGTTTGGGATTATCACCAATTATGCTCAAGTAGGAATACAGCCATGCAAACAGGAAATTGTACTTAGCTGATCACTAAAACTCCAGTGTCCATGGGAGGTCTAAGACATCGCTAGGCTAATGACTGAAGTCTGAGGAGACATTATTTTGCAAAAAAATTCTGAGTTATGATCACAAGCTAAGTATGCTGATGTGCATTTGATCTTTTTCTTTTAACTTCATTTGGGCCTCTTTCAAACTGAAATGAGGCATTTTACTAAAGCAGAATTTGGGATTGATAATAGCAGCCTGTGGTGTGTGCAATTTTGTTTATAGTTTCCTTCTGTATTTTGTCTTCTTTCATTCTATTATGATAAGGTCTTCAGTGTGTGAGATGGGAGGCTTTTAAAACTGTGTTTTGGTTTTCTTCCCAGTATGTTGAAAGGTTGACAAACCATGTATTTATCCAGAGCATTCATCTTGTCAATTTGCAATTGCAGTGCTGCCCCCAGCTGGTAAATGTGATGGGCCTGTAATTAGATTTAATCTTCATTTAAATGCCTGGCATGGTTTTAATAGACTAAAAGCACTTGGAATTTAATGAATTATGAAAGTTGTCATGGCTTAACCCCAGCTGGAAACACACAGTCAGTCACTCACTCGCAGTGGGATGGGAGAGAGAACTTGGAAGAATAAAAGGGAGAAAACTCAGATAAAGAGAGTTGAATAGGTAAAGCAAAAGCTGTGCACACAAAACAAAGCAAGTGTTGGTTCACCATTTCCCATGGGCAGGCTGGTGTCCAGCCAGGAAAGAAGGGCTCTGTCATGCATGACCTGAATTGAGAAGCCAAATGCCATCACTCTGAATATCTCCTCTTCCTTCTTTCCTCAGTTTTAGGTGCCCAGCATGAGGCCATATGGCTTGGGTCATATCCCTGGGGTCCATCTGTATCCCCTCACAACTCCTTGTGTACCCTCAGCCTCTTCACTGAAGGAGTTGGGTGAGAGGCAGGAAAGGCCTTGACTCTGTAAGCTCTGCTCAGCAATAACTAAAACATCCCTGAATTATCAACATTTTCCAGTACAAATTCAAAACACATTCCCTACCAGTTACTATGAAGAGAAGTAACTCTATCCCAGTCAAACCCAGTACAAAATGGAAAGGATGGTGCTGTTTAATTTTTTATCCACAGAAGTACATCAACTAAAGCCACAGTAATATTGTTAAACACAGTGAAATAGGTGGAAAAATTATCAAAATTTTTATTAATATCTCAGGTTACATGTTTTTATTTAATATTTGTTTCTAGTGTTTGCTGTACTCAGTTTTTCTCAGCTGTAAGTGTCCTTTTGAATTTGTGGTTAGCATCTGTGAGAAACACATTTGGATTTTTTTACCTAGATTTATGTGCAGCATGACTTTTTTAAAAAGTAGGTCTTGATGCATCTTATTTTGTTACCTGGTGGCGAGGCTACTGTAATATAACTTGGGGATATTACAGGAAATGGTGACTCATTTGTGGAGCATTTGTATTTTGAAGGGAGTGAACTCAATATTTTAAGCAGAAGAAGGTAGATTAAGCATGGCTAGTTTAACAGCTATATCTACCTATGCATATGGCCTGCAGCACTGCAATATTTTAGTACTTAAGACTCATTCTTTAGTGCGCTGTCTTGAAATACTCTTGTGAAAGAAAAGCTACCTCAGTTGCATAAATGGGGAACAGAGATGTTTCATGCAAGTGACTTACCCTGATTTCTGTAAAAGTTTAAATTTTGAGCAGTCACAGTGTTTCCTGAGTCCCCCTTGATATACTTGACTGCTTTCTAGAGTAGTTCTGCTCTCTAGGATTTTTTCTGAGTAGATTGAGCTCGTGTTAGTGGTAAAGAATTGAATTCACATATCTGAACCCAGAACCTAACACCTAACACATGAAGGCATTCAGTATTGGTTGTCTCTAGTGCACTGTAGGTTTTTGTGTATAAAAGTGTATTTTCATATTTACTAATAGTTGACTAATTTTGTATATAATTAATTTTCAGGTTACAATGTTGTAGTAAATATTCCCAGAGGAGCAACAAACATTGATATTCGACAGCACAGCTACTCAGGAAAACCAGACGATGACAACTACCTTGGTAAAAGCCTCCAGTGTACAACACTGATGGATAGGTTTTTGCTTTTGACAGAGATCTGCTCTGGATATATATTATGAGAAGGCTGATAAGCATGTTGGAGAAAATACAAAATTATTTTTTGTATTCATTGGCCTGAGTCTCCCTGTAGATGCTAGTTTTAAGAAAACTAGTATATAAATCAGTGAGATGTTAAGGTTTCTAGTTTTTAAATTAGTGTGTTCATTCATCAGAGAATAAGAATTACAACACCTTGGATCATTTTCTCAATTTTTTTACTTTGTTGTCACAATGTTAGTTGGAATGCCACAAATGAGCTCAGGAATAATGCAGATATTTGTTGTTTTAAATCTTGGAAGCATACACTTCGTTTATGAACAAAGTAGCCTGACCATCAGCAAACTTGCCGGTTGTCTCACATACCTCTTTTTCTATTATGTCTGGGACATCAAGATTGTAAAGGTGGTCACATGCTGATAGATTTGCAAGTGTGTGTAAGCAACAAAGAATTCATAAGTACATCCTACCAAAAATCTTAGTTGTTCTATTTCACAGTAGTTACATTGTATCTGAAGTGCCTGAAAAAATACTGAAGCATATTTACCTTCTGTGTCTTTTTCTGTAGTCATCCTAGTCAACAAATTTCAGAAGTCTCAAAATGTTTTCTTTGTTACCTTTTGCCCAGAAACAACCCTTGTTCCCTCACATTAGCTTCCATTTCAAATGTAGTCATGCCTGAATAGCACCTTGTACTACAAATTTTACCTTATTTTGAAAATGCTTAACTTGTCATTAATCATTATTATTGCAAATAGATAATTGTATTAAATTAATATCACAAATGTTTAATAATTTATTTTTATTTTCAAGTTTACTTTTAAAACCCACTTCAGTAGAGGAAGGTGTAGCAAATACAAGGATGTAATCTATAGAATAGGGCAGAAATAACAATAATTATTGTTTCCTTCTGCAGTAGCAGAACCTAGCCAAATTTAAAAGTCAGGACTGCAGTCAGCCCTTCAGGAGAATAAATATTACTTAACTACTATAATGCAGAAAAAAATCCATGTCTTAGAAAATCCATGACCACTGCTCAGGTGAAAGCTACTGATGAATAGGATTGAATTCATTAATTTGAACTGTTTGATACAACTTTTTACATTGAATAAAATACAGCTACTTGTTGGTGAGGTTTTATTGATAGAACCTTGTAACTAAATAGATTTCCAATATTTTATTTCACTTACAGCTTTATCAGATACCCACGGAAATTTTATCTTGAATGGAAATTTTGTTGTAAGCATGTCAAAAAGAGAAATCAATATACAAGGAGCCATTTTTGAGTACAGTGGTTCAAACAATACAATAGAACGAATCAACAGCACTGATAGAGTTGAAGAAGAATTAACCTTACAGGTGCATGTTATTTTTTTCATAAGTTTGAAAGTTTCCTACATGATCATTATGTTCATAATTTTATGTTCAAGTTCACTGAAAAACAGCTATCATTTTATCTCAATCAAGGTTTTGTGTGTAGGGAATTTGTACAACCCTGATGTGCGTTATTCATTCAATGTCCCCATAGAAGATGGAAATGATCTGTTTACATGGGACCCTTATGGACCCTGGCAAGAGTGCAGCAGGATGTGCCAAGGTACTGTGAAGTATTTTTTTCACCAGAACCAAAGACCTGATGGGATTAAGGAAGAGACTCATCTTAAGTTGTCTGACACTTCACCATTACTTGTAAGGAAGAAACTTGTTAGCCGCAGTAAGCTTTAAGTTCACAGAGCCTTTAAGGACAGAATAGCTTCTGAGTTTTGTTTTTGCTAATTTTAGTACTTATAGAGTACAGTTCTATATTCAAATTTACATTTGGAGACATAGGAGCAGTTTATTTAAAAAAGGGTGAATCAAATCTAACACATTCCTATAAAGTAGTATTGTATGTCTATTAATATTCATTAGGCTTCCATTATACCATTTCCAGGTGATCATTGATTTTTCTGGTGTCTTTCATACTCACTTATTTGTAGTTTTTTGATTATCTGCTATATGGGATGAAGCTGTTTAAAGATATATTTTACTATTTTAAATGGCTTCTCTCTAGGCCATTCCAGTATAAAAATAAAGCCACACCATTTATGAAATATATATATATATATATATAAGTGTATGTACACAGATTTTTGACAAATACTCCTATTAGTGGGTGCCAGAAAAGTCTGAAAATATGTGATGGTGAGTTTCTTCTGGTTTTGAGTCAGGCTGTGTACATGCTTATGTGCTAGAGAAGCAGTCAACTGTGGTTCTGGAATTCCAGAACTCCAGACCTTTTAGGTACCTCGTGGTTATATTTTCCGCACCTTTAATGGAAAAGATCACAACTTCTATGTTAAGATGGTGGTTTAGGAAATATGTTAATTAGCAGGACATGCATGATGTGTTTGGAATACTTAGCCTGATGAGTAAATGGACTATTGCACTTTTGTAGTTTTCTGGAATTTGATATCCTGTGAGACCACTGTAGGACAGCTGGGAGATGGAAAAGGTGACTGGGGAAGGTTGTTCTCCACCTGGAATGTAGTGAGCTGCACAAAGGAGCATGTTTGTGCAGAATCTGCTGCATACAGCAATTTGTACTAAGGGGGTATCTCAGTCTCTAAATGATGAATGGAATCCATAAAGCAGTCTTATTTTAGTCCTTTATTTACTTCTTTTGATGCTTTTTCAAGGTATTCGAAGAAGAAGAATGACATGTATACGTAAAAGTGATCATATGGTAGTGTCTGATCAAAGATGTGAACACATACCCACTGTACCAAGTGTCTTTGAAGAGTGTAATACAGAGTGTGAATTAAGGTAAAAAAGGTTCCTAACTAATGGAGTTATTGTGGTCTTGTATGGTTTTATTGATTGACATTGAAACAAGGTAATTAAGATTGTTTTATCCTCTGTCCTCCTGATCTGTCTCTACCTTCTTCATCCTTCCCATCTCTCCATGTTTTCCTCAAATCTGTTGGTCTAATGGCTATATACATGATATTTGCACCTTCAACTCCACATAGAACTAGGGTATTTTTCTAGTTTTTATTGGTAAAATACAAAATCTCTTGTTAGAATTGTGAATCTGTTCTGTATATTCCGGCACAAAAATTTGTGTTGCTGCATGAAATACGTTTTCCACCAGAACTGTACCTACAACTGGAACTAATTTGAAACAGACTTGTGTTTTTGCACTCCAAGATAGCCCACAGTGAAATATTCAGAGGATGAAGAGTTAGAATTATAGCTTACATTTTTCAAAGTCACCTAGGAGATTAAGACAAAATATCCTTTAAATTTAAAAAGCTCTTTTAAGCCTATGAGTCAAATTCTTTTATATTGCTTTGAAAATCCAGTCATGAGATAGAGTTTACAGTTTTATTTGTTCCCTAAAATGCATATCTATATTTATATTACAATTCTTGGTACATTCTCTGAGTGCTTTAATTTCCATGGTCACATTTTTAAAAACATATTTAGCTTTCTACAACAGTTTGTCATTTTAGGTGGCACAGTGTTGGCAAAAGTGACTGTACATCCAAGTGTGGCCCAGGACATCGGACTATTGAGATCCGCTGCATAAAGTACTCTACTGCAAGAGGACTCAGTGCTCCAGTGGATGATAAGTACTGTGCTGATCAGCAGAAACCAGCAGCCAGAGAACCTTGCCATGGTGACTGTATGTTAAGAAGTTGGCACTACACAGAATGGTCAGAGGTACAGATTTAAAAATTCATAATTGTACCATTATAGTTCTGATTAGCATTCGTACCAAATTTTTATTCCTCTATATATTTTTTAGTTTAATGACTAAAAGGAAACAATGTTTGACAAATACAGATATGTAGAATCAGCTAATAGCAATCTTTATATTTCAGCAATTTCCTTATATTTTTGTAAGAATAGGTAGCTTGTTTGCAGCTTGGTTTTGGATGTCAGCAGCGAAGATCCTATAACTAAAGGTGTATATCTTATTTACAAGTCTTAATAATTTAGTTCTGTACAATTTTGATTTTGTTCTTTGTTAGTTTTATCTTGGAACTATTACACAAAGTGCTGAATTTATCTCAAATTGACATATTAGCATTCTGTGAATTAAATGGAGGACACTTTTGTCAGGTGCAATCATTAACTTTTTACCCTAACATTCTTTTACCTTTTAGACTGATAATATATTTTGGCCTGGTTTTATTGTGTTCTGTTTCCTGTTTCATAACTACACACCACAGTGTTCCAGGAGCTGTGCGAGAGGTGTCAGAACCAGAGAAGCTTTTTGTATGAACAACTTGGGTCGTCATCTTCCTGACAGGGAATGCCAGGATCTTCCAAGAGTTATAACACAGAGTTGCAATGAGTTCTTATGTCCAAGCTGGTCGGTTTCTGACTGGAGTGAGGTAATGAAACTATACAAAGCTTAAAGTACATTTGGTCCTGGTCATCGATATTAAAATAAGATGCATTAACTGTGTAGGGGTTTTGTTTTATCTTGAGCCACGAAGTTATGAAAGTTCTGAAGTCCTGTGATTTGTCTGATACACATCTATGAATGACATGAGAACTTCTGTAAAACACTCCTAGAATTTATTTTTCTCCTTAATTTTGTCACATTAAAATGAGGTAGTGAAAATATGTAAACATATTTGCAGTAATTTGCATACCTTCCGTATTTATGCAGCAGTGAGAACTATACAGCCACCTGTTTAATGGAATTATATTAATTTTATTATAGGTTAGATGGATGTGAAAGAATTATGGACAGTTAAAATATTTTTCCAGTGAAAGCTGTGATATATGCACATTTATTATATTTAAAATAAATTATCTGCACATAGTTTTCATAATTTGTAGCTTTAGAATTTGAATAATAATTTCTTTGTATTAGCATTTGAGTTGAACCTAACAGGAAATTAAAAGTTCATTAAAAAATAGGAGTTTCTGGACTACTTACATTCATGGAATATGTTTGGTTTTTATCTGATATTTAAAATCCAACAAGTTACTAAAAAGAAATTGAAGAATTAATGCAAATCCATGTTTCTGCAAACTGGTGTTTATAATAATTTTACAGTGTCCTGTGACATGTGGCAAAGGAATGAAGCATCGTCAAGTCTGGTGCCAACTTAATGACGAACAGCTGAGAGATGATTTCTGTAACCCAGATGACAGACCAGAGTCAGTAACACCGTGTGAACTTCATGAATGTGCATCTTGGCAAGTAGGGCCTTGGGGATCAGTGAGTACATAAGGATTCTTGGCTTCTTGTTTTATCCTTCAGCCTGTGAGCAATCAATACTTTTTAAACATTGTAGTTTAATCTTAAGTAGTTGTTTTAGTTGAATTGATTCACTGGTTTGTTTGCAGGGCCATATTGGCTATCTGACTTGTAATTTAGGAACACCCATATGTAAGTTAGATGAAAATAGTAATTGACCCTAAGCCTTAATAGCAAAGGTGCTTTTGCACATCAGTGTATTACATCACCAGAATGTAATGAAAATGAGGGTAGCAAACTGTTCAGATGAACAAGACAGGTAAAAGACCAAATATTTATAGCTAAGTGGGCATACTCAAGTGGTAGCTTCAATTAATATAGATCCATCTTCAATCTACAATATACCTCCATCAATCATAGAAATGTATATGCTAATATTAGCAGGGAAAAGGACTTAGTATTTTATTGTTACATTTTGTTTTTATCTTGATAGAAGATCTGCTATCTCTTTATGTGAAAGCGCTGTTGAAAAATATGTTCAGTGTGACACTCATCTAATGTAAATGAGAGTGGATTTAAAATGCTAGAAAAAAGTGAACTAATTTGTGAGGGAAACTTTTGTCAGTAAATAGATGAAAATTAATTAAAGTAAGGTACTCAACTGTATGTGGCTTTTATGAGATCAGGTTACTCAAACCAACAGAAGATTATTCAGTGTTTCTTGGATGTTAGTGGGAAATCATAACCAAATAGCAGCTGATCTTTATCTTTTCATATACAACCTGTTATTAAAATACAGAATAAATATAGCTTTGGAAATTAAGTATATTTTTAATTAGGACATTTATTTTACTTTTTAACCTTAGAGATAACCACACTGTTATCTAACATAATGTAGGGTACCCTTGTGATCACAAGGTGATGGCTTTCCATTCCTACAAGATAAATGCAAAATTTAAATAAAAAATTAATTCAGTTCCATTATAATATTTTTATGACTATAAATAGTTTTCTGAAATAGCTTGTACAAGTAATTTACCAATCTATGTCGCTGGAGCAGAACTTTTCATTGCAGATTTTCTGCTGTACCACCTAATAACAGCCTTTCATAACCAAGTTTTTACAAGTACTTGTGTTTGAACCACAGCATTTATAGGGATAAGATTTGTATCATAATATTTTCTGCTATCTAATGTTTCATGTGTCTTCTTTGAGTGCACTCTGGTCAAACTCTGTAGTGAAGGGAAAGACATTTAACAGCTGCAGTTAGTGATTCTTTTGAAACTACTCCTTACCCCTCCCTTTCCCCTCCTCTACTTTCTCTTCACCAGTTTTTATTGCTGAGCATGACATTATAGATCATGGGTTATCCCTTTGATCAGGTTAGGTCAGATGTTCTCACAGTGTTCCTTCCCAGTCTCCTGTGATGTCTCCTCCCAGCCTCCTGCCTACTCACTGCAGGGGATAGAAAAGGGGAAAGAGAGAAAGGCTTTGTCCTGCACAAGCACTGTTCATTGGTGTGCTATGGACACTGATATGGACACTGACAGGCAGTACCTGATGGTCTGCCACAAAGTAGGTTAGCACCATCTCAGCAGTCATTCCTATATGTTCTGGAAAGCGTTTTAGAGTAGAAAATGGGATTAAAAATGAAATTTGATTGTAAATAGCGCCTTTTAAAGTGTGTGAAACTGCTGCCTTCAACAGTGCGCTGTGACGTGCGGGCGCGGGTACCAGGTGCGCGCGGTCAAGTGCGTTACTGGGACGTACCGCGCTCTTCTGAGCGACGACAGGGAGTGCAACGCTGCCACTCGTCCTACAGACAGCCAGGTAAGTTAGAAAATACCTCTCTGCTCCTCTGTCAAAGGTGTCTAAATACAACTGTTTTCTACCGGCTCTATGTGGGAACTTGGAGGAAATCGCTTCTAAAATGAGAAAAAAACCCCGAAACTCTATGCTTTGCTTCATAAATGTCAAATTTTGCCAAAGGAATTAAGTAAAAGAAGGGCAATTTTAAGACTGGATGTTTGAAAGTTGGTATGTGGTTGAAGGATTATAGTATATGACTTCAAGGAGTCCAAAGGCCTGTGATAATTTGGCAGTGAGGGAAGCTCCAACACGTAGAACTGTTTGCCATCCTGCTTAATAAATATTACCTACACATGCTTCTTTGATAAAATTCTAAATATAAAAGCCAGTTAATTGCTATAGTTTATTTCTGCTTAAATGGGAAAACATTGGGTTTGAGTATCCTTTGCATTTTTAATTATGGTACCTGTTTGGCTACTGACTGAAATTGGGCAAATTTATATTCTCAGTAGCTGAAGGTATAAAGAACAAGATGGCACAGCCACTGTCTCTGCTTGGTCCTTCTGTGCTGCCTGTGGCTCTGAAGCTGGACACTCATGCCTATGCTCCTTCTCTCCAACAAGTTGGCCAAAACTGTTCTTTCTCAAAGTGCCAATATTATTGGTTATTACTAATACTGTTTAAAGATCAAAAAAATTTTCATTGACACTCGATTTAAAACAAAACAAAGCAATTCAATGAAAGGTCTTTGAATAATTCTAGGGAAAATGTAAAAAATGGTATTTACATGTTAATTAATGCTAAGCATTTGCTTTACATTTGGCTCTTCTGAAATTTATATTTCAAAAGCTTTTTTTTTTTTTTTCACCCCCACAGGAATGTGAATTGCCCTCTTGTCCAGAAAATACAAAATTATTGACTACTTCACTTCCTCCTGTTCATGTGGGGAAGTTGACCCAATGGAGATATGGATCATGGACCCCAGTATGTAATGCAGCAGACACACCTTGCAGAGCAGTCCTCCAACTCATTCACCCATTTTTTCATGAAGCTTTCATTAATATATTTTTCAGACCAAAATCTATTTGTGATAGATTAAAAAGGAGCTGTAATATTTTCTTAAGAAAAGAAACTGTTTCTTAAGGAGCAGATAGATGTTCCCAGCAAACTGTGTGCTTCAAATTCAACCAGGAAAAATAATAGGAAAAAAAGCAGAATTCTAGGAGCTGGCATTCTGAGTGAAACAATTTTCATATGATTGACAGTGCACTATGAGGCATTATTTTAAATGTAATTGATCAGCTTCAAAGTATGGAGAATATTTGATTTTAAAATATTATATGAATCTTCTATGTAAATAGTAATTCAAAGCAGTTGGACTCTTTAAAGGTCTAATTTGACACTATTTTGTAAAATAAACATTAGTAAAACAGTTCCCACATAAATTTTCTTCAATGCAATGTTTTTTATTTTGATAATGTTGAAAATTAGTTTCACTTGCTAGCAATGTGAAAATTTTAAATTACTTACAAAATGAGGATGTGTTTATTAATCCCTTGAGATATTTAACAGAGTATATAATGCAATTATAACTAAATATAATTATATATTTATAACTATAACTAACTATTTTAATGAAATAGCAGTAAAGGGTGCATAAAATGAGACTACTCAGCAGTTCTTCATTAAGTCCACCTTGAACTACTCAGCTATAAAGGCATCAGAAGGGGCTTAGTGGAATCTGCAAGTACAAACCATCATGGCAAAAGGATTGTTAATATCAGGTTTTATTTTAACAGTCGATGTAAATATTGCATCCCTGTGTAACAACTAAAGTGTTCTGGAAGGTACTGATGTTTCTGTTGTTACTTGCAACTGTGTAATTAATTATTCCATCTTATAGTTTAAATGCTGTCTTATATATACTGGAATGCTTCATCAGAATTAAGGTCATGCAATTCTGTTCCAAGCCAACAGAAACTATGTTAGTATTTTAGATGCCTGCATGATCCTGTTTTAGTCTCCTAAACTGTGTTAACCTTGAATTGTTCACTGACAGTGCTCTGCATCCTGTGGGAAGGGTGATCGTGCTCGCTATGTGAGTTGTAGAGATGCTCATGGAGAGATAGCAGATGAATCTTTGTGTGCTCATTTACCACGACCAGCTGAAATTTCAAGTTGCTTTAGCATCTGTGGAGAGTGGAAAGTTGGAAATTGGTCTCCTGTAAGTATTAATTGTAACAATTTTTTAATGCATGTGTTTAGATTATTGGCCAAGTCTTTGTTTAGAACTTGAGAGTTCTTTTTTTTTTTTTTGCAAGTGTGATTGAAATTGCATATCTTGAAAAAGCAAAGTATATGCTTGTTCTTGTCAAAAGTAAATATAAATGTATTTGTTTATTAATTATCAATGTTCTGTGACAAACACTGTGTTAATCTTTTGGTCAGTGCACAGTTACGTGTGACCGTGGAACAGTAACAAGACAAGTCATCTGTGTTAACTATCATCAGCAAATCAATGAGAATTACTGTGATCCTGAAGGCCGACCTCCTAAGGAACAAGAGTGTAGCATGCCACCATGTCCACCAGTTTATCATCATGTTCCAAAAATACATGACCATCCAAGCCATTTTCCAGAAATAGGTTACCTCCCAATACACCCTCCACAAGACAATTTAAACCAGCGGAACCGTCCTTCTGTGGGAGGATATCAATGGAGAACTGGACCCTGGGGAGCAGTAAGAAATTCTTTAGCTTATATTAATTTGTTCTGTCACGTGTGTTAAAAGTTTTAGAAATGTTATTGCAGTGCAGATTTGGTCAAGAGAGCAGCACAATCATTTAAAAAAGTATTGTTATTCTTGTTCTTATTGTTATTCAGAATATATTAAATTCTAAGTGGAATTTTTCTGTGATTTCAAATTTAAAATACTTCTACATAGTAGTCATTTTTATTTGAAAGTTAAGGTTTAAAACTAAGCTCTTTTAACCAACATATTTGACATTTCTTTGATCATGCAATGGCAAAATGTATGTTTACCTGTTTTGGTAGTGCTCAAGTACTTGTGCAGGTGGATTTCACCGCCGAGTTGTAGTATGTCAAGATGAGGAAGGAAGAAGTGCCAGTAACTGTGATGAGGCAACAAAACCTTTGGAATTGAGACACTGTGATTCTGGACCCTGCCCACAGTGGAACTTTGGGAGCTGGGGAGAAGTAAGAGCATTTCATCTACAAAAGGGAACATTGTTTACCGCATAAGCTTAGAAGTAGAAACATAATTATGTGACTGTGAGTGGAACTGAACACTTTGTTTTTCCTTATTTAAGAGTTTAAAATTTAAAAAGAATGAGTTTCAGCCTGTTTATCTAAACTTTATTCTTTGATCAAATCCAGAACTGTAGTGGAAATATGAGTAATGTAAATACATATCCAAAAGAAGCATCGTGTGAGGCTAAGGATACGCATCAACAAATCATGTAGTTGTACAACATGTATCTTCAGACATAGAAAACTATATTCTGTTACAAAAAGCTGGATTGTATGCAGAAAAACCACAGTGCAATAGCTAGTCTAAGAAGAAAAAGAAACTTTATTCCATGTAATTTCATAGATACTAACAATAGTAACTGCAAGTAATAGTAGCTATTGGGTTGTTGTTACAAATTAGAAGTATGGAGATAGCATCATGCGTCTAAAAGTTGTGCCTGAGTTAGAAAATTTTGATGACACATTTTATATTACTGGACAAGGAATGGTTTGTCTGTGCTGTGTGATGTCATATTTTGACCACACATTCCTGCTCAAATGCTACAGAAAGAGTTTAAAGCTGATTATTTTTGCATTTGTTCTTATCTAACCTCTTGTGATTCTTGCCTATATTTCTTGCTTTTGAAAATCAGTTACTGGAATTGAAAAAAGAAGAAAAATTGGTTGAGTGACTTCTTTATTTTATCCTTTTTCTCCTTGTTTTGGCCAGATTTAGCCATTCAGTTATTAAGGTCTGTCTGAATGTCATATTTTTTCTGTCCATATCCATAGACTTGGGATATGGTTCGTGCAGATGATGCAGCTTTTTCCAAATTTAGAATCATTGAGAATACAATAAAAAGGTTGAACTATTATTGGTTTTAAAAGCTCATTATGAATGAGAGCTGGTATTGAAGAATTGCAGGCAAACAGATACCCAGAGAACACATCCTATAAGTATTTTACACTTAGTCTGTATAAATTGGACTGTGTAAAAGTGTGCCCACAATCTGAGTTTTCTGAGTCTTCTGCTACTGTCTGGCAGGGAAAACTACTTTTAAGACATTTTTCCATCTTTTCCTCTTACTAAAGAGAGGAAGAGATACATGCACACTTCTCACAATTTCTTCTCATTAATGGAGTGTCTGTAGCTGAGACTTTCTGCAGAAAATCACTTTATAAACCATAAACAGGTAGTTTGGTAAAGGTTTTGGTGAGAGAATTACATGAGATTAGACTTGAAGTCCTTATTCTTGAATAGTGTCCAGGGAATATGGAAATAGGCATAGTAAATATTATGATGTACTGATTATTGCTATATCTTTTAGTTTGATGGTATGTGATGATTGTTAATAAAATTATTGCATATAAAATTCTGTGTTTCAGTGTACTCAGACTTGTGGAGATGGAATAAAGACAAGACTGGTGATTTGTCAGCTTCCCACTGGCCAAATGCTGGGTGATCAAAACTGTGAAATTCTAGACAAGCCACCTAACATGGCACAATGTAATGTGCATTCTTGCCCTGGTGATGTTTCTTGGCATCGGGGACCGTGGAAATCGGTACGATAGCATTCAATAATATTTTTTGCTTTCTTGTTTTCTTTCTGTCACTCTATTTCCCATTGTCTTTTAAAAGATTTTATGTCATTATTTTATTTGATAACAGTGAAATAATAATGCATGAGGAATATAGTCTATGTAGTTTTATAAAGAAATTGTTCCTGCAGTCATAGAATTAAATGCGTTCATTCAGTGGGATGAACTGTAATGATGCTCTGTAAAACATCATAGGGAATATATTGAAAATTACCTGAAATCATCAAAGCTGATAACAGTACCTAGCAGGTGCTCCATTTGGAAGGGTAACAATTTGATATGTGTTTAAATTTAAAAGTTTATGCTGTAAATGATGCTATAGTATTTATATTTGCAAAAACACCCTAAATTTTTAGTGCATAACTTTTTTTCCTATAGTATATTTAAATATAAAGTAACTCACATCCATGTATATTATACTCTGTCATGAAACATTTTACTCCATATTACTTGTACATTTGTGTATAAAAGTTTATATTAGTGGTTTTAAAATGGGGGCTAATTAAAGTTATCTATGTATAATTATGTATGTAACTATAACATGTTATTGTCTACATGTCACTGTCTATTAATGTGTAAAAATGCCTACTGTAATCACTATTACTCTTTAAAATTGCCACTAGCAGATTATTAGCGTACTGAAGTAATCATAGCAAGCTCTGCAATATAGAGCACATTATAATTCCCAAGCTGTAAATTTGACAACAATATTGATTATTGTGCTAAATTCTAAGGGGAGTCATGGCAATCAAAGGAGGTTGGATCCAGTTCTGGTTCCATCAAAATCAGCAAAAAATCTGTCATTGACATCCCTGGGAGATGCTCTGGGACAACACTCATTTGGGTTTTTTGGTTAGTAAAATTATGTAATGTGTCTGAATTAATATGGCAGCATTTAAAAAATTGTCTGATTTCAGCTATAACAATTGCTAATATTTATGTAAGCTATTCTAATTTATTGCAAAGAGACTGTAAAATGTGAGTTTTATTTAATGGTTTACCACAGTATCTCTTTCTTCCACTACGCAAAGCAGAGTTTAGGGTTTGTGTTTAGCAGACACAAGAGCATCTTGTTTAGCCAGTTCCCAAATAATTAGCGATGACATGCTAATTAATATTCATCAGGAGCTGAGAAGACAAACAGTGTTCAGCACACAATTGCCTTTGAACTCAATGTTTGTTTTCCTTTTAGATCAAGAATTATTCACAACCTGTTCATTCCCTGTGTAATTCAGTTTGCCCTACTTTAATAGAATACCTGTAAGATCTTGTAAATGTTGGGTAGGCTTAGTTTTATAAAGATTTTCATGTTGGTTTATTTTTCAAGTGACATAAAAAGCCATTTTAATCCTTCAAAAACTAAGTATAGAATGGATTCTATTTATCAGAGAGAGAGGCCTCTTTTATATGTATGATTGCAAGCTGTATGGATGAGCCATAAAAGATACAATTTCATCACACTATTTCATGCTGCAGAAACAAACGTAGCAGATTCAGGAAATAAATATTGAATTTATATTGAATATGCCGTCATTTATATGCTCACATATTGAATATGCTGTCACATTTTAACAATTTAGCTAGTTTGAATGCTGCCAACACAGAGACTTAGCTGGTTTTTGTTGCTGTTTAAACAGAGAAAAATTTATTCATTAAGGATGACTACTAGAAAGGAGCAGTAAAAGCTTTACTCACAGGAATGCTGTTGTAGCTTAGAACAGCTTTCTTTAGCCATGGTTGACTAGTGATTTGTTAGTCTGGCAATAGATCTTGGCCCTGCTTGTCTTATCTTACACATTTCTGGCATAAAATATGCTCTAATATAGGGAACTGTTAATGACTAGATGCTCTCTGGCTGCTAAAATTCTCAAGCCTGTCACATCTACACCTATTCCTTCTCTATAAGATTGCAAAAATCAGAAGAATAACTACTTATATTTTTCATAGGAGTATTGAGTAATATTTCTGTGCCAGGTGAGCAATGCATCGAGCTTTTGTGTCTACTAGTGGGATTCCAGTGTTAAAACCTAAGCAGAAACTGTGATGGAAGACTAGATGATCTTGGAAGTCTTTTCCAACCCCCATGATTCTGTGATTCTAACTTCATCCACTACCTTTCGCTGTATATTTGAGAACAGAGGACATTTATTTTACTATTATTATAGTTATTGATTAATTTTATACAACATAATTAACATAAAACGTATCTTGTAAATCCACAAAAGGGCCCTTGCAAGGAAGGTTCAGTTTATGATTTGAAGCCAGAATTTTGGTTGATGCTTTCTGCAGTTTAGCAGCTGTTGGCTGTTACACTTTATAGTGTCTGTCAGTGGCTGCTGGAGCTGACCCTCACAAAGCTTAAAGGCTGTGTACTCCTCTGCTCCTGGTTTCTGCAGTTGTCCAAATGGATGTGAAGCAAGTAAATCTCAAATTCTAAAGGTTTGTACCTTTGACTTTTATATATTTTCTAAAGATTTTAGGAAGCTTGGGCAGGAATTACGCTTGAGGAATAGAATAAGTTATTCATGTATGAGAAGACAATACCTTCAGGCTTTATGTACTGAGGAAAGTTTGTTCGCATTTTTGGACAATGAAAATTTTGATAAATTTAGGAGTTCTATCTTATTTTTGGCCCCTTGTACTTTTTCAGTGCCTGCAAAACCCCTTGAAGATCCAGGCACCAAACAGCAAGGTTTCTGCTTAGGCAGTTGGTGGTAGCAGTTGGTATTGCCTTGGAAGCTTTGTATTTCATTTGGGCAAGCAATTCTTGTATGAGTGTTGGTAGTTACCTAATTTTATAATGAAAATTTTAACCAGGTATGTCTCAAATTGAAATATGTTTGGTTCTCATCCCTTCTTGTTTCTGTAGAAAGAATAGGTAGCTCCTTACAAAAAATAATTATATTTTGTTTGTCTGAAATGTTTACAAAATAAAGATTTTAATTATTTTTCTTTTTCTCACTCTTAGGATTTGTATGTAATTCCTAACTATTACTTGTGATTTCAGAGAAAATAGGCATAAAAATAATGGATTATTTTCAAAATTACCCTGAAGTCTCAGAAATATGTTGCTGCATTTTCTTACTGCCCCTCAGACACGTAATGTAATAATTCTTTAAAGTGGCTGTCTGTATGGCTTCAGTTTTCTACTTACTTGATCCAGAATAATCTAAGTTCAATTCTGTCTTTGCTGTAGTGGAAGAAATCTGCTATTAGTTTTAATGTATATGAATCTATTTTTTAGAAATAGTCCCAGTTCCCTTCCAGTGTTGTTACTGCCAGGCATCCCATTGACTTCTCCAGGAGCAGAAGCAGGCCAAACTTGCATAAGTAAAATATTTATTTGTTTTCATTTTAATGCAAAAATTCTCGCAATGCATGATAAGTGCCTTCATTCACTTTTTCTAATGTGTAAAAAGTATTTATATCTTTAAAAATAATCTTTTATATTAAAAGGGAATTCAGAATCAGTGAACTTGGTTTTCAAAACCACCTTCAATTTTTTACCTCTACTTCCGCTGCTGCCTAATGTTGAACTTCAAAATACCTCATTGTCAATACAGCACATTAAATTAATATTCCACTGCCTGAAATCTTGATGTTAGCATCTGCTATTCATTTTTTTTAAATTTTGGAAGTGGGAGGGGGGTTTTATCAGAGATAACTGATAGCAGATGTCACTGCCCAAATAATGTCATAAAACAGACTTGGGATAGTGAATTTTATTTAATGTCATTCTGATAAAAATGAAAGCAAATAAGCAAATACTTGTTTCCAAAATTCAAAAACAAAATATTTGTGTAATGTTCATCAAGAGGAAATTTCTCCTTATTGGTGCTATGTTGCCTGTATAGCTTGAAATAATAAATAAGTTATAATGTATGTGTAATAATTTAATTTAATGACTGTGACTTGTGTCTGTGAAAATACAGTTGCATTTTAACCCTTCTTTTTTATGCATGTTGTGTGGCTTTGTGTTTACATTTATTGTGCTCTTTATTAAGGAATGTTAATATTTAAAGCCCTTAAAAAATAAAGGGTGGGACAGGTACTAACCACTTTTGCTGAAAGTGAGATTTTCTTTAACCTGTGTGTTGAAATTAACTTCATATGATACTTTAGTGACATTGTTTTCATAGGGAAACCTCTTATATTTGAACACACACAAAAAAAATACTGTTACTGATAAAAGCAGCAGTTGATGGACTGAAATAGATAGTTGACACATAGTCTTTGATGGTAAAGCTAAAAGATCCTAGCTCCTGAATCTTTTGCTGGAGCTTTAATTTTATGGCTCAGTCCTCTCCCACTTAGTAAGTGACAAAACACAGAGAAGAATGAGGATCGTCATATAATGCTCAACTCTTAATCTCAAAGACATGACAGGGATTTTTACACTCCTGAAACACTTTTGGCTGGAAGAGGTTTGCAGAGCTTTCAGACCTTCCATTTAGAAAGAGGACAAGCAAGAGTGGGACCTAGTAAAAATAAAACCAATAAATAATAATAATAATAATGTCAACACCTCCCCCCAAAAAAACCAAATACCCAACATAAAACCCCAACAACCAGAATATAATGAAAGGGGAAAAAAAAGCAGTGTGTAATACTATGCCTAAATACATAGTCATTTAATGAGAATGGAAGGAATGTAAAGCTACTGGTATATTTATTAGAACTTTTAGAAAAGCTGAAGGGTTCTAGGTGGTTAGATCCTTGTGAAAATGATTCTGAGCTGCCTGCATGTATGTGGTGGCTTTGAAAACCCCAGTGAGAACTCATAAATGTTAGTTTAAAGCGGTTTTGGAACTCAGATTTAAAAGTTATTAAATATATATTAAAGTATTAGCATTTCCAAACATTTTTGAGGGTCAATACATAAATATTTTTATTACCTGGAATGGGTTAGGAAATAAACAATATATTCTGTAGTTCTGCATTGCAGGAGTTCCTAGTCCTTTCTTTGAAAACCAGTAACTGGGAGACTAGTGATTCCCCTAAGACAGGCTGCTCTATTGATGAGTGTGTGTTCTAACATGCAGCTATCTATGGCCCTTTCAGTTCAGTGACAGCAGGATTAAACACTTAGATTTCCTGCTGAATCAGTCCTTCAGAAGCTTCAACGCCTGCATATTTATGTACAGGAAGTGTAATGCTGGAAATATTGTTAGTAAACTGAAAATATACAGAAAAGTGGTTTAGGTTGAAAGGAAACTGGATTTCAACATGTGAAGGTAGGTAAAATGTTGCATTTCTTGTCCAAAATATATAATATTTTCATGCTAAAGTGTTATTTAATATAAATTGAGGGGTTGGTAATTCTTGAAGTTATATTTAGTTAAGTGCCATAGAAAAAGTTATATTTTCTATGCTTCTGAGAAGTGTAAAAAATTTCCGACAATAGTATATTGTGCCAGCATATATTGCTTTGTACTTCCAGTTTTTTAAAGTTCAAATACAAAATCTTAGCTTTTAATCAAATTAAAAAAATGACGTGATATGAAGTAATATTTTTTATAGAGCAGAAAGGCACATAAGCTCATGTATTTGTCATTCCTTTAATTTCTGAGCTACTGTTTTGCTGTTGCTAACATGACTAAAAGTGATAAATCAGAGCTTGCACTTGCTGGGATCCAGCATTTCTTTTGCTCATATTTAGATTTTTGCAAACTCAGCTGAAACTAATTCATCTACTGTTGTAAAAGTGTCTTATGTCTACTTACTTTTGTAGCTGGTTGATTGAAAAGACCCTATCACTTAGGATAATAAAATAAAGTTTTAAATAGTTAAAATATTACAAGAAAAGGCTTTTTAACTGTGCAATCCCTTTGTGGGAATGTAGCTTCCATAGCAGAGATCCTCCATCATATTAAATGTGCTCCAACTTTCATTGTGAAGACCTGTGAAAAAAAATGTCCCTCTCAAGGGGCCAAAGTTACTTTTCAGTGAGAGTGCAGATTATGTCATTCCTGTGCATTTGTTCAGTTTCCCCCAGCTCCACAGGAGGCTGGAGACTAACCTACCTGTGATACAGTCTGTTAAACTGTGTCCAGTTTTTGGGAGCAATAAATGAAATAAATTTGGGTTACTGTTTGGTTTTCATGAAGGTTTTTGAACACAGCTGCTGGATAGACACAGATATATCTGTTGTTCTCTGAAAAATGTGTCCAGAAAGGTAACCATTTAATTCAAAACAGAGAAACTCCTGCATTTCTTTTTGTCATGGTGGATTTCCTTAAGGTCTCCTGTCTCCATTTCTTGATGCTTGCACTTTACTCACTGTCTCCAGTGCTGCTGCTTCGATGTAATTGCTTAAAAGTGTTACTAGTGCAATATGAATGTAGCGTACAGGAAGATGAGTCTTGCTGAAGTCTGGCCAAGTCAGCAATTTGAGATCTGCAATGCTGTAATGGTGAAAGTGCCCGTATGGAGCTCTTGCAAAAGGTATCAAAGGCACAGAGCAGGACTGCAATTTTGTAAATTTGACAAAAAATTATGCTTGTAGGTTATATTTTCAAAAACCCCTAGTGAGAGTCTAGCTCTGTTCCTGATTGCCACTGATTTCAGAATGAAAGGTAAGGCGGAATTGTTTGTTGGGCATGTTGGTTTTGTTTCTTGATTTATTAATATTTCTTTATTTTTAATTGTGATTTGTCTCAGCCATCTGTCTGTTGTATATATCATTCAACTTAAAGATGATAAAAGGTACAGATACCAGAAAAGTTGCTGCAGGAATGCTGGCTAAACACAGCACTTTATCTGTTCTCTAACTTCCAGCAATTAATAAGCTGATCATACTTTTCATTTTTTAAATATATACTGTCATGAATGACAGTTTCAATGTTTCTTGAATGAGGGCTGATGGTGAAGTTCCTTGCAGAGATATGCAGAACCTTCAGTTTAATTTAAGACTGCACATGAGGTAGCTGAGCCTGCCAAATGGCTGCTGAAAGGAGGCAGAAATACCTCTTGGTTTCCTGATTCTCAGGTGGTAACGAGACAAAGAGGACTCAAACCAAGAGCATGTAAGGCAGGAAGAATAACTAGACAATTCAATTTTTACTGTAATTGAGAGATTAAATGGAAGATATAAAGGAAGAGGTAAATGAGATAGCAAATATGGTATGTCACCCCTGTTGAATGAGAACTCATGAACATAGTATTCTTATTTTTAAATTTCCACCCACATTAACATCTCCATAATCTGTTGTTCTTGTCTTCTTGTAATAGCTAAAAGCTCATTTGAAAATCTAATTGTCTTGTGTGAGTCATGTAGGTAAAACAAAGGGAAGGTTGCTGACTGGGAAAGCTCAGTCTCATTTATGAGATTCATGTAGATAGCGTAGGAATACCTGGCACAGTGAAACCTGTCTGAGTATCACAGTGGGTGGGGTGCTGAGCATAGTAACTCATGGGGACTTGTTCTGCCCACGAGCATGGTCTGGTTTTCAAATGCTCTGTAGTTGGCATCAAGAAGGATGTCAGGCTTTAGGCAGTGATGGGCAGAATAGTGGCGTTCATCCTGAGGGGGAAAGACATGGTAGGGCTTTCACAGAAGGACCTGTTCATCTGTTTTATTTGTTCTGAACTTGGAGAAATGTACAGTATTCAAAATGTCAGAAAGGTAGGCCAAATTAAGACTTACTCACAAATCTAACTGGACTGGATAAAAGACATTCTGTAGATGATCATTAAGTGGAATCTCAAGGGTTCTGGTTTTGATTTTTTCCAACAGCTGTGAAGAGTGTGGTTGTTCATCTGACATCCAGGCAGACTGACATTTTCTGGCATTAAGGATACTGCCAGCTGTACTGGACAAAAGAATTTAGACCATGTGCTGTCAACTTAAAAAAATGTCATCTAAAGTTTCTTAGCATCATCAGCAGAGTGTGGCTTCTTCAGATGTGAAATCCTTTTACCTTCAATGTACATGCTCATGGTTCTTTGTTTTAATCAGGATGTTTTTATGCTTTAAAGGAATAGCACATTCCTAGTAGATGCCAGATATATCCTCTCATTTTTCCTTCCTGTTATCTGCATCTATCCTAAAATCTGTCTTTAATTGTCTTTATTTCTCCATCATTCCTGCTTTTTCTGTGTCTGCATGTAGATGTATGTAGCTTCTCATTTCTGTCCAGCTGTTTTACATGTATATATTTCAGCATGCTTGGAAAATGATTATTCAGGAGTTTTTTGTTACCCTTAAGATTAAAGTTGAAACAAAATTATCTAAAAAGGAGTCCAATAGAAGCAGCATTTTTATGGAGCATTCAGTGCTCAGTCCTGACAGAAAAGGTATGACTGGGGGCAGTGACCAGGCTAGATGGCCTCAGGGAGTCATGGCAGTCTCTGTGCTCAGCTGCCACTTGCAAACAGCTGTCAGGTTGTAGTGCAGTGGACTCCAGGGGCTCCTACACACACACTGGGACTGTTTGGACACCACTGGTGTGACATCCCCAATAGTCACCTGGAAGCCCCGGAAAACAATGTGGATGGTAGAAACTTGGTGTGTGCCTGCTTCTCTGCTTATTACACAATCAGAATATGTAGCTAGATTGAAAGGGGGGAAAAAAAAGTGAAAGTCCCTCTTGGGCTGACTAGAGAAAAGAATTTCTGCTGCCTTTTTTTTCTGAGTTTAAAAATTGCAGTATTAGATGATAATACTCTGAGCAGATTGTGCTCTGGTCCATTCCACTCAAGGCAGTAGGTAACAGCAGTTCCTTTGCATAGGGCCTTCCTGAGCTGCTCAGCCGAAGAGAATGGCTTCTGAAAAGTAAAGTTAAAAATGTCCCTCATAAAAAATAATGAGAACTGATTTTCAACAGTATTTTTCATTACAAAAGTCATGTATACTACACCACACTTGTGAGTTTTTAAATTAATAACAAATAATTGAAGTGAAATCGCTGGGGAAGAAAAGTGGTCTTCAAATATAAGATTTTGAAATAGCACTATAAATCAGTTTAACTCAGTACTCTTTCTTGAAAGCTATCTGAATAAAGAAGAGGTGTGGTCATAAGTACTGCAATTCTGAAGTAAAAAGAATACCCAGTGATACTTTCTGGATGAAGTCTAGGCCAGCATTAACTAGAAAGACACGTTTGTAATCTCCAGAATCTAGTTATAAATAACTCAGGTCACAGAGGAAGGTTTTCTTCATATGTTAGAATAAAGTGGCTCTGGAACTCTTAAGCTTGCCTACATGTCTCCTTGTAAAATATCCTGAGAGCTCACATCAGTTTATTGCTTACGTTGGATGGATAAAGATCTGGGGTTAAAAATGAATTTCAGAGCCTATAAAATTTTTTCTCTTTATAATTAAGGCCAGGTATGGCAATTGTGGAACCATAATCCAGGTTTAGCAAGGATTAAGAAAGGACTATCAGGCAGGTCTAAAATGTATGTTGAGTCTTGGACAGGTAATCTAAATCTGTATTTTTTAGATGATAATACTTGCGACAGGTAAAAACAATGCCTTTTTTTTGTGGCATAGAACGGGCAGCTTGTACTGTGAGGTCTCACTGTAGAGCTTGAACAGAAGAATATCCACATTTTTGACCTCTTTCTGCCTAAAGCCTGGGAAAGAAAAAAAATATTAACTTCATGCAAGTGAGAGTGTCATTGAAGACAAGACTGACAAACTGCTGTCAGGAATGGTCCATGTATAGCTGATTCAAACTGAGCAGCATCATGGATTTGATGATGTCTGTAAGTCCTTAGCCTAGCCTTCTTCCCTTCCATTTCTATAGCTGCAAAAGCACAGTCAGAAAAGTGGCAAAGCAGACTTAGAGACTGCAGATGGAAGGAGAATTTAATCGAATCAAGGTATCTTCTGAACATCAGAGGAATGTGATATAACACTGAACTTTTGAAATCAAGCCATACTCAAGGAGAGAATTTAAAATATCTTCAGTGTAATGTCTGCAGTTGACATAGATATAACTTAAATGTGACAGTAAATAATACACACACTTCTTGGAGTTCAATCCACTCTTTCTCAGGAGTGATGGAATGTTTCATCCTTGGTTCATTCTGGGTGCATGAGCTAATGGCAAAAGTGTTTGTACTTGTTTTAGCAAAGAATTACTGACTCTGAATCAAAGAATTCATTAGGATCTAATTACAGAGTCTGTGTTGCTTCTTAACAGTTGTCAACATACTTAAAGGACCAAAAATTTGGAATGCTTTTTATCTGAAAAATGCATATTTTGTTCAAGCATCATAAAAACCCTGTGGAGATGCAGCAAGCAGAGGAGGCAGACACAAGAAGATCTAATTCTCATACAGCAAATGAAAAGTTGAAAGTAATTCTCAACTAAGCAATGTTCAAAGTGTTGTTCTATTAATGTCTTGTGCAGTTGTGATTCCACTCTACTTCTAGAATATTAAGAGTCCAAACAAACTTTTGGGCCAATTAGAGATCATCAAAATGCAGTTTGCCAGACAACTCAAGCAACTACCATGTTTAATTATGTTATAAACTGAACTTCCTGACCAGTCCCAAAAGTTTCTGACCAAAAAAAGGCAGAAAAGGAAAGAAAATACCTTTTAACATTTTTAATATATTTTATCCTTTTTCAGTGCTGCTGTTGTGGCATTGAACACCACGCAACCACTCCCTCCTTCGCTCTTGGTGGGACGGGGAAGAGAATTGGAAGGATAAAAGTAGAAAAATTCATGGGTTAAGAAAAGTAATTTTTCTAGGTAAAACAAAAGCTCCACCAACAAGCAAAGCAAACCAAGGAGTTCATTCACCACTTCTCATGGACAGGCAGGTGTTCAGCCATCCCCAGAACAGAAGGGCTTCATCATGCATGATCATTTTTGGGGAAGACAAATGCCATCACTCCATGTTCCTCTTCTTCCTCCTTCTTCCCCACAGCTTTTATTGCTGACCACGACATTACTTGGTCTGGACTGTGTCCCCTCAAAACTTTTGCACCTCCAACATCCTCACTGGCCTTGATGCTGTGTGACATTGTTCAGGAATATCTAAAATATTCATGTGTTTTCAACACTGTTTTGGTCACAAATCCAAAAGGTTGCACTAGCTACTATGAAGAGAATTACCTCTGTCATCTTCTAGTCACTCATTTATATTTAAAGTCTGTATATCTAATACAAATACAAAGAGAAACTATTACATGTAATAGAAACTATTACATACTATTAGAAAACATTTCCTGGTCTGTTTTTCAGTATCCAGAAGCCCACTAGGCTACCAGCTAAACTATACAAAGCACTTCCTTTAAAGAAAATGTTAAGGAAATTTGATACAGAATCCACCAAATAATACAAGGTCTTCAAATTTTCAATGAAATAATATTAGCAAAAGAATCAAAAAGCTTTTAGTGAAGTTGCATATCTGCTGCAGAAAGAGCCCTAAATTTGGTAGGAATTGATGATGGCATGCCAGTCTGAGAGTCCATCTGTGCCACAGAAAGCATGGGTTCTGCCAGGCTGATCCCTACAGAACTTTACTGCTATGAAGAAAACACAAACAGATGAATCCTAGTTACTAGTGTTATGGAATGGCTTTGAACAATAGTAATGAAATCCAGCTTTTTATTGCAGATTTATGTTTTTAAAAGAACATGACATATGGGAAATATTACTTTATCCAGTGTTGAGACGTGCTAGAATTTCTGTGTAAAATGGTTACAGGATGGGGTTTTTTCAGTTCACATTTTTTTGAGGAGCTGTTCATATTTCTTCTGAGATTTAATGTTCTTATTGATTTTTTCTTCCTGCGTGGGTAATCTGCAGAAAATATATGGAAAATTGTGCTCTCTCCCCATAAACTTCCAACTGTGCAGAGTGTCATGTAAATGAAACCCCAGTATAGACAAATTGAGCCACAAGGACCATGCTCAAGTAGTCAAGGACCATGTTCAAGTGTGAGTGGAGGGCGGTCAAGCAGCCAGAATTACTGCAGCTGTACTTTCCCTGGTCAGGAGAGTTAAGCCTTGGGAAGATCACCACCACAGCAGGGTGGGCACCAAGCAGCGAGAGGACTGTATTCCATGGAGAGAGTGTAATAACATGTTAGGAGCTTCAAGAAGGAGCACTTGTAAGCCTTGTAAGAAATGTGTGCTGTGGGCTCCATGCACTAAGAGGACACGAGTGGCTTCCTGAGTACAGAACAAGGCTTTGCTCCTGCACCAGTGAGAATTTGACACTTCTTACTGATGGTACAGAAGGAAAGACAGGCAGGCAGGTGCCTAAGTTGCGTGTTCTGTATGCAGCTCTCTAAAGAAAATACTGTCTGGTCTGGTCAATGCAAGACATCTCCCTGAAAGTTGCATTTAGATGCCTTTAGGCACTTCAAAATCCCACTCAGATCTTCCATGGAATCTATATTTGCATTCAAGGAACTGAGCAGGATCTATGATCTGTTCTTACAGAAATGTAAAGTCATCTCCCACTTGATGAAACATTTTTATTCAGAATTTGAGTGATTTAATGTTCTGTCTTTGCTCTTTGTTCTCTGTAAGGGAGGAGAGGCAACACTTACCTACTTGTCAGAAGTGTCCCATGAGAAATGTTTTGGACTAGAATAGTCTTCTCTTGCTGAAGGTGGGTCACTATGCAGTAAAGAACACAGCTGAGCCTGCCTGCATATGGTGCCAAAGCACTTTGGGTGGAAGTGATCCTTTTAAGAACTTTTAAAATATATTATCTAAGGAATGAAGGCAGAATATACCAAAGTTCAGGAGAATACTGTACATGCAGAGTAATATACCCTCTCAAACCTTCCACCGATGATCCTGGATCATCCATGGCTAGTGTATTAGCTTTATTTCAACACTTTTTATGTGTTGAAAAAAATAAAATTGGAGCATTTCTCTTTTTTTCAGTTGCAGATATCATCTATCACTGTGTTTTGCAATGAGCTTCACTCACCTGCTGTGCACTCAGTGTACACTTAGAGCAATTTCTTACTTTAACTTGTTATTAGAAATAGAGGAAATCTGTTTTCAGGATGTTAATTTTTCCTTACGGGTTTTTAAAGCACTGAGTCAGCCAATCTGGTAAAAACATTGTGCATGCATCTAGAACTAGACTGTTAGCACTTTTTAAGAGAACATTTTAAAGGTCCTTGGCTGTGGCTCAGGGCAATCTAGGTGTTTCTGTAACTGATATTTTTGCAAGGCTTTAAGAATAACAGTCCTCAAATCAATTGCCTAAATGTTATTGAGGTCCCAGTGCAATTGTAAAGGATCTGGTCCTTAGAGATATTTTGGTTTCTATTCCTCAAGCTCTGATTGGTGGGAGGTGGTCACTGCAGCAGATGTAAGAAACTGGTGCTGTGGAACCACTCTGATGTGGACAAGAGCAGCTCCATGAAATTGCAGGAGATGCAGTATCCCAAGCACTTGGTTGTAGCAAAGCTGCTTAGAGGCACATCTTAGTTTAGTGTTTTATTTGTGTTTACGTTTTGGCAATTATGTTTAAGCAGAAGTTTACAGGTGCATAATATCTGTGAGGTTTTCTGGCTTTTAAAAGCATCAGGAGTTTTGTTCCTTCAGAGCAAAATCACATTAATATAATGAATTAAACATCAGCATTCTTTCACTAATTAAGTAAACAAACAAACAAAACACAAAACAACAACAAAACCAAACCAACAAACCCACAAAAAATCCCCTGTTGAAAAGCTCTAAGTTGAAATCCATAAAAGGAAACAAGTGAATCACTTCCTGCAGACTGATGGTCCTTTTTTTCAGTGCAAGGTCCATTCAACAGAAGGTTTGGATACATGTAAACAGATAATCAGCTCTTGATGAATATGGGAAAAAATAAGATAGCAAATCTACATGCAGAAATGCTGTCTCTGCACACTTTTAAGGATTGAATGCATTCAATGTTTTTTGATGGAGTCCCAACATGTTGAACATATCTTTTTAAGTTTTCAACATAACTTAAATTAATATGGAGTGAAAATCTCCCTGGAAAAAATAATTTAAATGTGGATATTTGCATGGTATGAGTTGGCAATATTTTGTAACTAATCGTCTTTTACAACAAAGAAAAAAATAAATCAGAATACTTAATACAAGTTACATTACTGAAAAGATAAACTATGTTCCCAATATTTTTTTTTAAAATACAAACATTCTTAAAATAATTGAAAGCAATTTCTGCCTTCAAATTTTATGTATTTTTCATCTATGTTCCTGCATTTTTCCATTAAGATACCTAGGTTTCAGCTACTTTTGGTCATCAAAGCTAAGCAGTGTTTGAGTGAAATATTTGAAATAACTGTTCATAAAGGCTCTATTATTTTTAATATCTAAACTGGTATTTTCCTTTCTAAACTCCTTCTCTTAATTCCTGTATAATTGTATTCTAATTACAAAAGTAAGTAGAACATCTTTATAAAAGAGAAGCAGGCATTGCTCTGGAACTGCTAATAATGGCTTCTAATAAATTAACACAAAAATATTTAGTTTTTTCTTTAGAAGTAATAGCACAAGTTATAAAGATTATAAATAAGGGCATTTAAATAGAGCAGAGTTATAACTCAGTTGAATTTGAACCAACAAAGAGAAAAAACCCAGGCCAACCACACAAAAATTCTGATCAAGTTCTCACCTGTGTAGAAGTCAACATGTAATGCTGTATCTAGTGAGTAGAGAAATGGGAAGATCTTTCTAAGGCTGAGATGCAGGATAAGACATTTCTTTGTATAATCTATTGCTGTTAGCAGCCATTAGCCCTGTACAATAAATAAAAATTTTGTTGAATATTAGATATCTGCACAAGGTGTATAAGCAAAGATGCATATCTGCTGAAAAGTGCTGTTGTAGTACTTGATGTTGAGGACAACAAAGGATTAGAGAGTGAGACTATGCTGTGCGGTGAGATTATTCTGTGCTGTGGTAGCCTGACCTCCTGAAGTGGAGACATCTCAGGAGAGTTCCTTTGGTTGCAGCTCTCAGCCTGGAGTGCTGTCCCCACAAGGCCTCTCCTGGGAGCTCTCTGGAGCATGATTTATTCTGCAGAGGAGACCACTGAGGGAGGAGGGACATGCAGTAGTTTCCAGCACATCACAAGATGAGTTTAAGTAACCCTGTGCTCACTTCACTTCCTACTAAAGAATTAAAGGGAAAAACCTTTGGAGTTTAGGGGTTCTTCATGTCTGAAATTCTTAAAAAAAGTTTTAAGGAAAGGTAGAGTCAATTTTCAGATAGTAATAGTATTTTAGTTATTATGCATACAAGTTATCATGCCTGGTTTGATAAATAAATTCTCTGAATTCAGAGCTAAGTTTTCTGAAAGAGTTTTATAATTATATTATTTGAGCATTTTAAGTTTTCTGACCTATATTAATAATATAGTAAAATTTCAAGTATTTTTTGTAATTTTCCTATCTTCAAGTATTTTCCAAATTAATGAAACATAAATTCTAAGCCTATAAGAACGTTATTTTAAAAAGATAAATTGAAAGATTTTGCTGAGAGCAAGATAATTTAATTTAGAAACAAGTATTCTTTTATGGAGATTTTAGAGTAAACATGTAAAAGGCAAACCAGCCAAATCAGTGCCCTTATATTTTTTGTGAATATATTTACATAAAAGAAATGTGTCACCCATTGAGCCCCGTATAATAAATAAAACTTTTGTTGAATATAAGATATTAATATAATGTGATAAATGAATTGCTTCATTCTGCAAATATTTAATTTTAAACACAGTGACAGTTTCAATTAAACCTTTAAGATTATACATATAAATGTTTAAAAGGCATAGAAATCTGTGTGATATTGAGGACAACTAAGTAAGCTGAGAATCTGTTTAACAAACTGTTAAACGAAAATGTTTCTTACGTAGCAGATTAATTTATTGCAACTGCTTGTTCTGTATTTTAAAAACTTTTATCCAGCTGTTGTTCTCAGGCAAATATTTACCAGGTTTTGTACTGAGCTGAATGAACTTAGTTTCCTGAAAATAAAAGACATGTGTATTCAAAAGTACTTTGTTTAGTTAGCATGCAATGCTGATGATGCAGATGATTATGATGTAACATGAAGGGAAGAGAAATATCTTTATTGCTGTTGAGGAAAGTCTATATTTAATTTTTTTTCATATCCACAAAAATTTCAATTTTTATTGGGCTATTATTTTTTTACCTGAATTAATTATCTTCCTGTAGCAAGTGCTTTTTCAAGCATAAAATAAAGGATGGATGAAATCCTAGAACAAATTAAGCATGTTCTTTTTCCAGACAGAAAACAATCATCTCCATTGATCTAAACTTTTTAATGGGAGAAGTAAAATAGGATTCATTCCAATATTTAAGAAGAAAATTCGAAAATACTTATATTCATGTTTGTGATTCAAGAGAAATCAACTGAGTAGCCACCTAAGGTGGAAGAAGTTCAGATGTTTGACTTCCTTGTTTGACTGAAAGCTCCCAAGGTCCTGTAGCCATACTCTGTAGGTGTACAGGACCGCCCTGATGCAATAAATTAAAACGAAACCTCACTGAAATCTGGCAGCAGCCCAGCAATTTAGCAGAGGAATGGCCATTTCTCCAGAGGAGCCTGATCCATCAGGCACGCTGTAGTCTTGGCCAGGTGCACTGCCAGGTGGGTTTCACAGAATGAACCTGCAGCCCCATCAGAATGACATTGGAGAAAAGAAGGCAGGTCCTAGAACCAGCTGTGGATATTGTAGCAGCTTTCTGAAGAAAATGGCATGCTAGGGTGGCAGGGCAAGTCCACACCTGTAAGGACTGCACTTTAACTGGCCGTGTCTACTTCACACCTCTTCTTTTGCCTCTTTGCCACAGACCATAAAATACACAGAGCTCATGGAGAGGAATTCCCAAGCAATCGCAGCCTACTAGTTAGAAACATACATAGCCATGATATTGCATTTTCCTTTTTTGTGCTTGTGAAAAGCATCATGCCCACACTAAAGCAGCAGTACACATGCTGGAAACAGGCAGCTGCTAGAGCATGTTCTCGTGAGACCATAGCCTCAAGCTGTCTCCTGCATGGATATGGATGGCTGAGCTCAGGTATTTCTCAATGATGACATCAATGAATGAACAAGATGTGAGAGATATTTGGCACCTGGTCAGTAACACTCAGTACGAGAGAGCTTGCAGAGAAATTTCAGACATGTAAAGAGGATGTTGTGTCCTAATACAGAAACTCCTATAATGGCTGAGTCCATTTTGAGTGAGGCCACAGCTTCTTCTGGTTTTCTTATTGCTCTGAGATTTTTAACAAAGTGATGAAATATCACTTCTCTTTTCAGTGTTCTGTTTCCTGTGGAAAAGGTTTGAAGTTTCGTGATGTGCATTGTATTAACAGCTTCCATGCGAAAATAGAAGAAGAAAATTGCAAACACTTGAAAAAACCACGAACATACAAAACATGTAGAGCTGGAAGATGTCCTTCTTGGAAAGCCAGCAGGTGGAAAGAGGTATGTAAAAGCTTCCATAATTATGTTCTCTGTGAAAATACAAGATCATAGTCATGACACATTGCTTCCATGGGAATATTTGTCGGTACACGCATCACAATTACAAAGTAGCAAGTACTTAATTGTGGTTTTCTTCTTTTTTTAAAGTAATGAAAAATAAATGTCTGTGAAAACTGAAATTATTTACTAACCTGAATTTTGTATTGATTAGCTACTTAGGGCTTTCCTCATCTTATGTCGTAAATTAACAGCAAATTTTTAAAGTTTACTTCTTACCTTCTGCAATGAATTCAGCAGTATCACTATTTTCTATCTTAGTCTAAATAGTGAAATGGAGTCAGGTTTGTGGGAAAAGGATAAGAAAAAGGGCTTGTGTGCACAAATACTGGCCTTTTCCCTGGTTTAGTCTTAAAAACCATCTCTCACCATGTTGTAAAATTGTGTGTAATTGAACACATTGCAATATTTTGCATTTCACTCACTCTTTCAACACACAATTCCCCGCATTGGTAAAGACACAGTACCACCCTCCACACTTTGGCCACACTTGGTAGAACAGTATGAACTTTAGGATTGAGCTTGGGCCTGTAGGTAGGCTTTGGAACATAATTGTGCTTCTGCCTAGGGTAAAAGGTTCTGTTTATCTCAGCAGGCATTAGTGGTATAGTGAAACTCCCTTGGACAGGAAGAAAGGAAAGGGGTATTTGGCATTTAAGCTCTTCAGATTCAAAATTCTTAGTAATGCCTACAAAAGATAGTGTCCTGAGAATGTTACACTTTTCAAAAATTTTCTACATTGCAAAAACACAGAGAGTTTTTTTTTCTGTTTTATTTTAGTATTTGCATTTTAAAACAACAGACAAGACTGTCAGTCTCTAATAAAGAAAAGATGTAAACACAGAGCTCTATCTCTTGATCTTGCAAAAAATGTAAACTTTTGCTTTGCATATGCCTATAGTGATTTTCCCTACTGTGAATTTAGCTAGGCAGAGAGCACAATTAGGTACCTCAGATGCAATTATTTTCTGTATTTTTTAAACATTTTAATTGTAACTTTGCCTTTTCAACATAAGTTCCTTCAGGTACTATACTCACATCATAAGGGCTGTGAAGTATATTTTAAATAATATCCCAGGAACCTCTAATGACAGTTGTACTCCCTTCTGGGGACTGTCTCGTTTCACAGTGCCACAACTAATTTTGATCAATTTTAGTGTTCTGTGTCCTGTGGAGTGGGGATTCAGCAGAGGGATGTCTCCTGCCAGGTGGCAGGCCTGGGGCGGGTGAGTGACGCGATGTGCAGTGGCCACCTGCGCCCTGCTGCCTGGAGGCACTGCCACCTACCCGCCTGCCTCCCCTACCAGTGGCTGGCACAGCACTGGGAGAATGTAAGTAAGGTTTTTAACTTCTCTGACTCAATTAAGTTATGTAATATGGCATAATAAATTTGGATTTTTCTGGATTTTTTTCCTTTTTTTTTTTTTCCTTCCCCCCAGGTTTGGAGTTTTTGTAGTAGCTGTTATGCTGCAGAATTACAAATGACCATGTTGGAGATTTTGAAGGTCAAACTTGCAAAGCTTAAGAAGTGACAAAAAATATCAAAGACTTTATTTATATTCTCTTTTTATCATCTCTAAAGAGTTTGCTATTCTGTTGTTGTAGACAAATCTCTGGTGCAGTTCTGAGCAGTCCTATTGATAGGACTGTCTCTACATACTTCTCAACATAGCTCATAACATATTTAATATATCCTTAATTTGAAATATCTTTTTAAAAAGCAGCTTTTAAGAACAGAAATGCAGAAGAAATATCATATGGAAGTGAACACCTTGGAGATAAAATCTTTGAACAACAGTGTTTATAGGAAGTTCTGTATGGAAGACTTAAAGCATCTTAAAAACTTGAAGCATCTTTTCTTGTTAAAGAAAAGATAAGGAGCAAAATAAATCTCATTATTCCCCTACCAAAGAGGAAGAAGAATAAGAAGATAAAACTCAACATTCTCTCACCAAATATGCCTTTTCATATTTAAGAAAATCTACAGATACTTTCAGGAGAAAGCTGATATTTCTAAAGGCGTAATTGCTATTTTCTACATGCTAAAAATGTAATAACTTTTGCTATTTTTGCAAACATGCAAACATATGAAAATGAGGAAGAGAGAAAAGATGTATGATACCTGAAATGGTGCAGAAGAGCCTTTCTCTAACATTAAACAAAAACCCATTTTGTGCATTTGTGTCATATTAATAATCTGCAATGATAAATTTTCTGGGGCAACCCCCTTAGAAATATGAAGACTCTAAAGTCTCAGGGGCACAGTACTACAGAAGTGACAACTGTTCATGTATAAAACGTTGGCTGGTGCTCTGCAAAACCTGAGTTATATTAATGCTGTTCAGACATATAATTCCTTTGTTAAGCTGTATTGAGGGAAAGCTGACAAATATGTTTCTTTCAAGTATTCTGTTCTCGTATGTAGCTGTCAAAATCAGGAATAAGTGGAAGTGGTTCAGAATGCACTTTTAGCACAAATATACACTTTCAAAGAATGAGGGTGAATTTTCCTTTGCCAGCAAACATTTGTGTATTCCAGCTGTGTATTTGGAGCCCTCTACTACAAACACATTGTTTCAGTACATTCTCCAGCTATTTAATAACTTCTGTGTGTATATTGCTGTTTTCTTGAAATTCCTGGGTTCTGTTCCCTTCTCTCACCACATTCATACACAGCCCTGTACATGTAGAGTTAGTAGTTCAAGTGCTTATCCATCTGCATGCCACTCCTGGTGCAGGATGTCCTCCACCAAACTTGTAGTGTTTTGCCCAGCTGTCTTAGCTCTGGGTGCTTGTGTGTCATTTCCTCTCCTCACCAGTCATGAATGCCTACAAGGCTAAAATATAAAGCATAATGAAAAGAAATCTTCTGCCTGTCCCCATTACCTTGTGACTGGATTATTCTTTATATGCCCAATATTCTGAGCTGCTCCATGGCATTAAAAGTTAGCTCAATTCAGGTACCTGTGGCTGGGGATATGCTGTTGATCTATAGTACTTGGCCTGTACCTCTACTTTTCTGGATTCTGGTGGCAGCAAGGTTCTTATCCTGTCCTGGGAGAGCTGTGATGGCTCACCATTCCACCAGCTTGCCATGGGGAGTGGTCTGAGGACCCTCAGGGCAAAGGCACTGGCTCAACAACTACTGCTGCTCTAAGCTGGCACTGGCACTGGTTGATTAATAGGCAGTCTCCCTCTCCCTCTCCCTCATTTTGTTTTCAGAACCAACTTATTCATGTTTCGCTGAAATCCTTTTCTGTCTCTTTCCTTTTCATATGGAAAGGCTTTTACACTCAACCTGTCATCTTGGCTTGACATTTTCATTTTCTTCTCTGTCTCTACCAACAGTTACAGTGTCATTGTTATTATATGCTGGTTTTTTTTTCAGCTGATTAGAAGTGCCTGAACTTGGAAAACAAATTAAAATACTCTGATTCAGTGAATAATTTAGTGTGACATTGATAGCAGATGTAAAAAGATATCGCTGTCTGGGTTTTACTGGTGTGTGGCAATCAGCAGATAACTTCGTTCTGTAAATGTATAGTAAAACTGTGATTGATTTTCTCACTTTTAGTGCTCAACATCACCTAGAAGAAAGGAAATATACCGGAAAGTTAAATGTGTGAATGAATTCCAGCTCCAAGTGGATGAAAGCTTCTGTGATCCTGCCACAAAGCCCCCATCATCCAAAATCTGCAGGGTATCTCCCTCTAAATATGTTGTGCTCACAGGACAGCTGTCACAGGTGTGCTAATTGTACTGCTCACACATCTTTTATAAATCTTTACATTTAAGAATGTTATATTGCTGTAGGTTACATGTGTGGAGAAAAAAATAAGTATATTTGAATTTGAACATGGCTGTCTAAACTTTCTCCACATTGACCTTCCAAGTTAGCCATGATTTATTATAGAGGCTGTTATGAGTCCTCCCTTAACCCTCCAGGACCTGTGATAACCAAATAAGTGGGAGCTGCCCCTACCACAGGATTCCTTTGCTGGTTTCCAGGAAACTGTCTTGCAAGCTGACCTTGCTGAAGTAAACAAAAAGCTTTTCCTTGATTTCAGTGAAGTGATTGGTCAGTGCTTTGTTTCCCTTGCCCATCTGCACTGCCTGTGTGTGCATGTCTGTGCATGTATCACAGCTGAGAGGGAATGACTCTGGAACCTCTGAGAAAAGGGCACCATGGGGCTTTGTGGCTCCTTGCACACGTAACTACTGCAGACCTTCACTTCTTTGCACTGATGTTTCAGCCCAAGGGGGCACACCTCCAATGACAGGCTTTTTGCAGAGCAAGGATCAGAGCTGACTTACCCGTACTGGAATTCTGTAGAAATGTCACAGAAATTTTGACAGAAATAATGTCTGTGCTTGGGGGTTTTCTTTTAGTGCTCCGGAAGCTGTGGGTTTGGTCATCACCAGCAGAGGATCACGTACTGTGTTGGGATCCATTCTGTTCCAAGCCAAGTCCATGGTCTTCGCACTGTAGCGTACCCAGAGTGCCCGGTGCAGCCATCCCCCTACACTGATAGATGTCATCTCAAAGGATGTTCACAAGCAGCCACGTGGACAGTGGGGAGGTGGAGCAAAGTGAGTACAGATGTGCCAGCTCATTTTTTATAGCTCCTTCTAAAATGAATAAATGCCACTAATAACTTGCTGACACAACGATGTTAATTATTTGCTTCTTTCTAAACTAAGTCTTAATGGCTGTCTATGTCTAGTGCTCAGCATCTTGTGGAGTGGGGATAAAGCAGAGAAGAGTAGAGTGTATGACTGAAAATGGCTTATCTAGTGACTTGTGCCTGCCACATTTAAAACCAGATGCTAGAAAGATCTGCCACGAAAAAGAATGTAAGTGATAGCTGTGATTTTATGCAGTTAATGTTTTCCCAGGTTGCTTATATTAAAGCTATAAATATATTTGGAGTGAAATGATGCAAAATTAAGTCCTAAAGCTAATCTCTGTCCCTGAAATATTAATATGATTTAATCATTCATTTTGAAGGTGAAATTCTTACCACCTGCAAAGATGTGCAGATTAAAAAAGGGATTAGAAAGGATGGTGAACACCTACTTAATATTAAGGGAAGGATGATAAAGGTACTGTTAATATTTATGAGTTTTTATGAGTCCATATTTTTATGAAATAACACTTTTCTAATAAAGATTTTGCTAAAGGGTTGCCTTTTCTCTCCCAGATTTATTGCTCGGGCATGCACTTAGAGAATCCCAAAGAATATTTGACACTGGTAAAAGGTGAAGCAGAAAACTTTTCTGAAGTATATGGATACAGGTACAAAAGTGATTTTGTAACTTTATGAAGTCCATTTATTCCTTCCAAAATAAAAGGATTAAATAATACTGACTTTTTGCGAGAAATATGAGTAGGATGTTTTCCCTTGATTTTCTGTTTTAAATATCCAGGAATGTGAGCATACATAGAGAAATGTAGATACTTCCAGCCTGAAATTATGGTAATTGTACTAAATGATTATAATTTTTTTCTGTCTTGACTTCGGTTGAAATGGCTTTGATCCACATTAGTGTTTCAGTTGAGCCAAGATTAAAAGCTGCACTTCTTGTTCAGTAAAGGCTGTTTAATATTTTTTATGTGGCATAGTGCATTACATTTATTTTTCACTATGATATTATGTTGAGGAAAAATCTCAAAAGGAAAACTAAATATTTGCTATTCTTTAGGTTGCAGAATCCGTATGAATGTCCTTTCAATGGAAGCAGAAGGCAAGACTGTGCCTGTCGAAATGATTACCTTGCAGCTGGCTTCACGGTTTTTAGCAAAATAAGATTTGATGTAGCTTCTATGCAAATTAAAAGTAAGCATTTTGTTAGTTTTAGCCAATTTGAGCATTTTATTGAAATTGTATTCTGTCACAATTACCAGATTACTATTTTCACCCACTTACAGATCCAGCTGTGCCATCTTGGGGCAAACAAAATTCTTATTTAAGAATTCAGTGTCAATTTCAAAAGAAAGAAAGAAAGAAAAGAAAATGTAAAAAAAAAGAAAAAGAAAAAGAAAAAAAGAAACCAAACCACTACTTACCTTGTCAATTTGTCCCTAGTGGTCAAGTGGCATGAATCTCACAGATTCATATTTTATATGTGAACTACCTTCATTTTCTAACATTTTGTTCCCGTTATTTCATTTTGTTTTAGTCCATGGCTTATTTTTCTTATGGAAGTCTTCATTTCTATGCTCTGCTTAGTCCCTTCTCAGACCTTGGCAGACACTAAGTGAATGGGCAGGGAATCTTGCAGTGCTTCAAACCCCTGCCTGAAGCTGGAAAGTTGGCCCACAAATCTGCTCGCTCCCAGTGTCCAGGTGCACATCCATCTTGCTCCTAGCCCACTCATATCTCAGAGAGAAATCTGGACTTGTAGGTTGGACTAGTGGTGCAATAACCAAAATTCAAACCATTGTTTCTCAAATCAAAACACACAACCTTCTCTTCCAAACAAACAACAAACAAAAAAAAAACCCCACCCAATGCAAACAATAAAACACCCATGTTCACACTTTTCCCTGTTTCCCCCTGAACTTCAAATACAGCAGTTTGTGTAGAGTAATTTTCTGTTTTCTAGCCACAGATTTTCTTTTTGCTCAGACTATACTTGGGAGAGCAGTACCATTTGCTACAGCTGGGGATTGCTACAGTGCAGCTAGATGTCCACAGGTATTTATGATTTCTTACTCCCTTGAAATGTTTACATAAGAGGGGGAAAAAATGTGTGACTTGTTTAGATCTGTAAGGTCCTAAACCAATCTCCTGTTCTGTGAGGTCAGTGTGCAACTGAGTGCAACTTGGAGATTTTTTCTTACTCTCTTCTCTCCTAGTCCACCATTCCTCCCACCTCACATTTCCTCCCTCAAATTGTTTATTACACCCTTTCCCTGTAGGCTCCATGTGTGTGTATCCAGCTTTCTGTGTGTTTCATGTATTGCTCTGCCTCTCTCTGGATGTGATGTATCCTTTATTTCCCCGAACACTTTCTCATTCTTTGTTCTCCTGGAGTGACTTTTCTATAATCCTGCATAATTTTCCTTATCTTTTCTCAGTTTCTCTCCTGATGCTTCAATGTCTTTGAAGACTACCAGAGGAAATCAATCTTTTTTAGCAGTTTACTTTAAAATTCCTATGTCTACGTTAGTGTTCTGGTTGTATTGGGTGGTGCTTTTCAAATTAATCTCTATATTGTCCCAGTTTACTGTTTGTTGTTTCACATCACAGAGTAGTTTTGAAAGACATGAACAGGATCCCTTCTGGATGAAGCCAAAGCCAACAATGAGCTTCAGAGGAAGGATCTTAATACACTCTATTGCTATTGAGGATTCAGTCCATGGGACTAGGGGAGAGTTAGTCCAAAATAAACCCCTGATTTGTGCACTGTCTACAGACATCGGGCTCTCTGGGCCAATTTTTGCTTTACAGGTCTGCTTATACTGCATTGCCCTTCTTGATGATGCAGATATTGCCCTAGTCTGGACCAATCGACTTTTGGAGCCCACTGAGAGAAACATAATTCCTTAGGAAACATTTCAGCTTATCTTACTGTATTAGACAATTTAGGATGAGGTCATCTGTGTTCTGGAAGTTGATTTCTTTTCACTGATTATAAAGGAGTTAAGACCAATTGGCTCACACTTGCCTGGAAGTGAATTCCTGTTATCTGTGTCTCCTGATTGCCTAAACTTAAGACCAGCTTTGTGGGCAGACACAGCTAGAGACAATTTATGTGCAACTTATGTACAGATGAAGTGCCTAGGTTGGCAGACTTAAACCCCTGACAAAAAAAAAATGGTGAAGTTTTGGATGGCTTCATCCTGCAAATCCTTTGGGTGCAGTGGGATACAAATCTGTTTGCCTTGTTTGGCTTCTGCTGGGGGGTCATTCTGCTTACATAGTTTGGCACTGAGGCATCTCCATCTATAAGTTCTGACTGAAGCCAATACTTCTGATGCAGTGTAAAGGCTCCCATTCCTGTACTTTTAGTCCCTGAAATCTGTTCCTGCCTTGCATATGCTGGATGATATGTCAGACAGCTCTTGAGCTGTCGTTGTAATCGTAAAAGCATTTCTCATTTATTTTTGCAAAATGAGATGATTATGAGAGAAGTTACTCTGGGACTGTTAATTGTGGAAATCATTCCACACCATTTGTATGAATTTCCTCCTTCATTAAATGGTAGTCTTCCATGTTGTGGATACTTCAGGAACAGTCTGCCCTAACCATATGAGATTTTATTAGCTCATCCCAAGTTACATGACTGCTATAAGCACAGCAACTTTACATAAAAGTGCTCTCAAAATAAATCTGCCAAACTATAAAGAGCAATATAACTGATTTTTTGCAAAAGAATTTAAGTGAATCATCATAATAAAAGCTATATATATATATTTATATATGTATGACATTATTAAGCAATAAAACACAGAAGCTACCATTTGCAATAAAAAATTACTAGGGCTGAATACAGAAATCTAGGCTTTTGGTGAATAATGCAGAGGTGTGCAGTTTTCTGATTGTAGTGCTGCCTGAACTAATCATTAGGCTCTTTATGGAGGTAGTACTTTTTGTATCATATTACTCTTCTCTGTGAATGCAATTTAATAATTTTCTGTGTCCCAGTTTGTCTACCAAGGTAGTGCAATTTGTTACTTTTTTAATAGTTTCCTATTCTCAGAAGATCTGACTGAAGATAGTTTTCAGAGCCTGTATTTGTGTAGGCAAAATGTTTTAGAATCAATAGCTACTATATCCGTTGTGAATGGTTTGTGTTGCAAAACATTCTACTTAAAAGTATAGTTATTTATTTTAACATACACTTATGATCTTGTTCAACTGTGTTATTTGTCGTACTGAAAAAGCAATGGAACATGATAAGATGATGATGCTGTGTGATGATGCTGATGATTAGAGAGTGTGCAAACATTTGAAAATTAGATGTCCAATAAGTGATTTGTCTTTACAGACAGCAGTATGTAAAGTTATTTCCAATAACTTTCCAATTTATTTCCAAAAAGTTCAGGACCTTAAAAAAAATATATAGTATTTCAAGAAAACCAGCTTCCTTCTTGCCTATTGCAGGTCTGTACTTCTTGTAAATGAAAATTTCATTTATAGAAGAGCAACAATAATTTCAGTTGTCTCATGCTAACTTTGTCTTCACACTCAGATGCTACAGCCCAGCTGATGCACAGCTGGTGCTTATTGCAGAATACTTAGTTTTGTTGTGGATGTCCTTAGAAAGGGCAAAATGCAGCATAATCAGCCCATGTTTTGTACACACCTTTGAGTACTTTATTTTTAGGCATATCCTAAGTGATATGTGCAAGTATGCCTATGTAAAGTCATTTAGTGTTTCGAACTCAGTTTATCAGCTCTGTATTTTTCCTTTTTCTTATCTTTTGTTTGTTTGTTTCTTTGTTTGGTTTGGTTTGATTTTGTTTCCGCAGGGACAGTTCAGCATTAACTTGGCTGGTACAGGTCTGAGATTATCCAGTACAGTGAGGTGGATTGCTCAGGGCAACTATGCAACTGCTGACATACACAAATCCCACGTGAGTCAATGTTGTTTTACTTTACCTGCTCTTACAGCTTGGACAAGAGGAGCAAGTGTTGACTGTAGTGAAAGCTAAAGTGATTTTTGTGAATCAGAAATAGTATTCAGGGTCTCTGACCCATTTAAGTCATCTTCAGCAATGTTTAATCACACTGTCCAGTATCTAATTCAGAACAGCACTCCCTGCCTACCCTTCTCTTAGCTGATTTAAAGAGGTTATTATTGTTTTAATTTGGTTTGTTTGAAACTTTGAAGATACTAAAAAAAAAAAACCCCAAACACAACACCCAACCCTCCACATTTTGTTCAAGATCATCCTACTACAGATGATCCTTTTTGTTGCTTACTCCCAACTTTATTAGCATAGGAAACCAGAAGACCAGTTAAACAAAAACAGTAAGTGTGCACGGTTTAAGACAACACTGGATGGTAAGCCTGGGAGCAAGGTGTAGAGTGGTAGTGTTAAAGGATCTCTGTTTCTGTTTTGCTGATGCTGCTGTTTCTTGATTTAGTGTTTCTAGGTATGATTTATCAAAAGTCTGTTGTGTGCAAACCTTGCGAAGCCTTTTGTGCAACTGTGATTTTAATCACTTTCCTTGATTGACTCTTCTCTTTGTCTAATTCCCAGGATGGTACTAAAATATATGGAAGATGTGGAGGATTTTGTGGAAAATGTGTTCCTAACACTATTACTGGTCTCCAACTTCAAATACAGGGAGAACTTTGATATAGTAAGAGCATCAAAGCAGGGACATTTGCCATTTAGGTTCAAACTGTAGGTGCTCTGTATATGTATATTAAATTTTTTTAATGTCTGTATTATTGTAATGTTCACTAATAAGAATTCCTGTTTTCCTCAGGATTTACTCAAGGTTGTATTATCTGTTTGTGGGCTAGCAAGTGCATAAATCACAATCAGAAACCTCCAGGTTTTAAAGGAGAAGCATTTATTCAAAGTACAGTATATACTAGCAAGTAAATTGCACTGGGATTATGCCCATGGGTAACACTCTAAATTTTATCATAATCGTAATTCTTTACCTGTAACTTACCAGTATAATGCTTTATGCAATATTCAGTGAAATTTATGCTCTACTGATCTTTTTTGATAGATTGTGCTAAAATGTAGAAAGGAAAGCTTTTTACTGTTACATAAAGAGACAGGTAATTTCAAATACTTCCAATTTTGTGCAAACTTGTAGGGATTATCTGTCAATAACTAACAGCAGAAGAGTACATAACCAAAATGCTTGAGATAGTTTTATAGATCTGTGTGTTTCTCTGTCAGTGAAAGCATTTTCCCCCATCCCTTTCATTATATTATTTGTGGTGCGCAAATCCTAGAAGTAATACTGAGAAGTGTGGTTTAACCTTTGTAGTCTCTGTAGCACATGTAAAACATCAGGTTTGCTGTGGTTACAGGAAAAGAAAATAAGGAAACAAATTGCTTCAAAACCTGATTTTAAATCCCCCCCTCTCATCCAAGTATACTGTGAAAGCAGTGTATTCTGTTTACCATAGGATCTTGTGTATAATTGCACAAATATGTATTTGCTTAAACACTTTCCATATCCACCTTACTCCTATACCCTGGCCTATGGTATATTAGCAAAGGCTGTAGTGTGCATCCTTCAAAGTCTGATTCAGCATAATTTTCAATAACCTTAATGAAAAATCTGGACAAAGGCAGCATCAAGCCCCCAAGTGGTTTTGCTGTCCATCTTTGACTCAGTTAGATTTTTCAATGTTTGTAAATACAGTTCTAACATCTGCTATTTAAAGAAGAGTTAAAACGTTTAAAAAAATTATCTAGCTCTTTGATTTGTTGGTTTGTATTACTTTACGGTCCAGAACTGTAGGAATATATGCATATACAGATAATGTGTTTTAGGGCCAACTCTCAGGTATTCAGAATACAATTTTCTACCTGTATAATAACGTATATTATTGTACCAGATAACTATAATATACCAGATAACTGTATGTGCGTTTTCTGACTATATGCATTCTGTAAACCAAATATTTATTTTGCATGCCAGTACAATTGGTAGATCAAGTGGCAGCTATGTCATATTTTTACCCACAAAGAGTTAGTCATGAATTAGCAATGTGTATTAATTCAAAACAATACTGTACCACAGAAGTGTATGCAGCTTCTTTAAAGATAACACATATAGGTAATTATTTTGTGATCTCTGCATCAGAAATGTATTTTTGCACTATGTGCCTTAAAATAGTTGTAAACATTAATAAGCCTATAAAACGTTATTTTCCTAGAAGTGTTTACATTTGCAATTAAAATATTGTAATTTATAAAATATTTATATAATAAATATGCTTGTGTGAATGGTACCAGGATACTTTTTTTTTAGTTCTTTTTGGTATTGTACTCTGTGTACAAAATGTTGCAAAAACATTTCAGATTCTTTATGCACAGAATAATTACATTCTTAATACTTCTTTACAGTGGTATACATTGACTTGTACTGGAATAACTGGAGGTTATAGTAACAGGAATGATTTCTATGGAAGCAAATCCTGCTTCAGAGGGAAGAACTCCATGTCTGTCTTCCACATTTAGCTATATTTTTGGGAGGGTTGCCCTGTAAATTGTTAACTGAAATAATGTAGAAATCTTAAATAATTTTCCTCTCTTTGTGCTAACTCAAAACTTTATACCATGGTCCATTGCCTGCTGCTTTGGCAGAAGGGCAACTGCAGTTCATCTCTATCCCCAAGAGAGGACATTTTTCTTTTCAGCTCCTTTAAAGGCTACAGCATGCACAGCTCTGCTGCCACAAAGTCATTCTGAAAATCCACTGCCAAACAGTGACTTTTAACATGATATCCAATACACCATGCTTTTCTTGGATAATAAAAATTGGTTTTGAGTAAAAATGTATTTTCTATACTTCTATCATATCATGTGGTCCAACTTCTGCATAGAACAGCACTATGTTGTGTTGTAGTTTTTTGCATCTTTTCTTTCTTATACCCTTGATTTAGAGTTGCAGTCCTGCTGTAGTGAAAAAATAAGGATTATGTTCTGACATCTTGTGACTGTGTAAGAATCTTTTTGGAGTTTTTTTGGGTGATGAAAAAGGGCTTAATCAGTCACCCTATTTTCAACTTTTTAACTTTTTATCCTGAGGACAATTTACGAAGACATAGGCCTGATGAGCTGCTCTGAAGAAACTGGAGACTTGATGATCCTGACATGTTGGGGAGGCATGCAAACAAAAAAATCCTTCAATTGAAATTGCTCTGACTTTCCATCCCACTGGGCAGCTGAGATGCTTGCCAGAGTGGCAGGGTGCTCCACAACAGTGCTGTTAGCTCCACCTCCTGGGTCTGCATGTGCTGAGCTGCCCATGGCTGGTGGCAGTCACACAGCTCTCCTGCTTGGGTTCATGCTTAGGAAATGAAATGCTTAACTGCCCATCACTATTCCAGAGAGAGAGAAAAAAATAATAAGTGGTAATAGCTAAAGAGGATTGTAACAATGCTTTGCTAGATGGCTTTCAGGATCTTTTCAATCCCATCAATGGCAGCATTACATATTAGGTGTCAGAACTGCACTTAATTTGCCTGTGTGTGTGCACACACATTTAATGCTTATCTGAATATTAAGTGTAAAAAAGTGACTGGATGTGAAAAACCTTGTTTCTCACATTTCTCTAACAAAATGTCACTTAATGTGTCATGTAAGTACCTGTGATTTCTCTTGATGAAATCATCCTCTAGACATCTACTTGTATTACCCCAGAGGTTTTATGTGGGAGGTGGCAGAGAAGGTGGAAACTTTGGCTCTGGGTACACTAAGAGGTCTCTGTTCTAGCAGAATTCATCCTGGTCCATTGTGCCACTCTTCCTCTGCAGAGAAGCAGGATGTGCCCAGGTGTTGGACGTGGAACACGTGTGTTGTACAGTCAGTCAATCCTGTGTTCATGGGCAGAGTTGTGACTGAGTGATTTCAGCACATGTGTGATTGTGCAGGTTTCTGATGGACAGTCGTGTGTTTTCTTATCTAGCTGAGAGGCTGTGATATCAAAGACAGACTTGACAAGATGAAGGAAAGGTTTGGGGTTTTCTTCCACTTCTGTAACCTGGAATATGTTCAGCATAACTTCTGTGTTTTGTTGGCTATTTGAAATGAAAGTTACGTGTAGCAGGGAGGGAAGAGGGTTTGTGTCTTTGCATTTTTGTTGCAGTAAAACATGAGATTCCTGGGAAATTCAGAGTATGAATAAAATACTACTGTCTTGCAATGCTTTCTACCTCTTGCAAAGCTTTAAGTAAGATTAGGAAGGAGTATGTGGGGTTGTTATTATACTTTCCATAAAGAAACAGATATGTGAAAGTTGGTGTTCTGTGGCTATCAAAACTGAACTTGAATTATAAGTGGATCAGAAATATACTGTAATATTTTAACTCTAACTGAAAAAATATAAAGGAAAAACTATTTACAAAAATAACTTTGAAGGAAGAGAACTGAATATTCAAATAAGGAACATCAAAATGAACATCGTATATAAACATTGCAGCTGAGGTTTCAAAGTAATCCATGTTGGCAGTTAATCCATGTTGACAGTTAATCCATGTTGGGCCAATTAATAAATTGAAACAATTTCCTACTGCTCACTGAAGAAGCCTGTCAAAGCATTTTTCAAGAGTTAATTTTCATGATATGATAGACTTGCATATTTCCACTTTTGTAGAAATTGAACCATCTAATACTAAAGGTTGCACTTAAATGCCTTGCACAGTTATGTGGTACCTTAGTGGATGCAGGTAAAGTACAACTGGAGGTCACCACAGCAGAGCCAATATAAAATAATATCCTCTAAAGGCTAGAAAGTGGCACCTCTGGGGAAGTATTTGTATCCTATAGACCTGTTTATGGTCTCTCTTGTGTGGCATGTTTTGCTCTCCTACGCTATTTGGCCATCATTTCCTGAGCATTTATCCTTTTTTAGGACAGTCTCACTAATCATTATCTAATCACTAAAACGTGGAGGGGCCCCTCTATCTTTCTGGTGTGCTTTGAAAATAAGCTTTATAGATCACAAAAAAAAAAAAAATTCCTGCTTTTAAAGGGCATTCCTGTTTCACAGTACTGGCTTTCCTTCAGACAGAGCAGAACTGTGATAATAGGGGTAAACTACCTGCATTTTTTCAAACAGAAGTACAAGCTATCTGACTTGGAGCTGGACCTGACATTTAATATTGCCATCCACAGAAGGTGGTTTGCTTTTTGCACAGTTAAATTTATTTTGCAATACTGTTGCTTGAGAGGCTTTTCTGAGCTTTGTTTATTCTGGCTTTAAAGAAGCAATCTGGGTTCTGTTTCTGATAAATTTCTCCTTGTGCTCAGTTACGATAGATATATCTTTGAGTTGATTGTATAAAAATACTGTAGCAGCAGAGCAGAGCAAAGATCTAACTGTATTTATGTCTATATTCTGCCTTTAAACATGAACAGCTGTGCATGCATTCATCTGTCTCATGTCTGACTCTGTGCTGTCATCCAGAACCTTTTCCTTCTCAATAAACAACTGTTTCCCTCTTTAATCTGCGTGTGTGTTTTATCTCTGATCTTGCAACAAAACTTTCTTGTCCACATATGTTTTTCAAATTGTATTTGCATAATTAAACAAAGCATGCAACATGGAGAATCTGAGCTGTAAATGGTAGCAAGTTGCTCTCTCTGAAGACCTGAAATAAAACAAGCTATTTCTGTCTTGCTCATCATTACTATTTTGTTTTGGAAAGCAAAACCCCTCATTTATGAATACTGAAAGGCTTTTTTTTTAAATAACTGTATGGGCTTATTTTGCAGTCTAGTTTACAGAAGCAAGAAACATTCAAGGAGAGCTCATGAATTTTCTATTTGCAGAAGACTAGAGTGATTCATAGCAGCAGCATATATTTATACCTTGTAGGATGAAATCCTTTTTTGCACTTCAGCTGTCTCTGGCAGTCATTTATTGTTCATGTTAATGACATTCATGGTCAGTTCATAATTCTCCATGAGTTTTTTAAATTTACTTTTGGGAGATGGAATAATTAAAAATGTGGTTGCACAGAACACAAATAGAAATTTGTGCTCATAAAATCAGTTTTAAACTTTTTTTTAAAGCTTCTTTTTAGTGTTTTGTATTTAAAACATCTTGCAGAAAAGCTTATTGTAAAAACATTTATTTTACACCTCAGTAAAGAAAACAGCAGCCATGTGAGCTTTTGTATTCTTGGAAGCTCTGCAGATAGGATAGGGCTAAGAAGGCTGCCACCAGTAGCCCCTTTGATCAAGGTTTACAAGGTATTTAACCTAGAATTCTTTTGCTCTTCAGTTACTGTTTTCTGTCTTGGGTTTATTTCTACCTTTGCCAGAAAAATAAGGGTCTCCAGTTCCTTAACTAAATTTCCACTTCTAACTTCTAAGAAATAAGGGAAAATAAGTAAATTCATAGTTGCTACCTCAAAGGGAAGCCACACATCCCTGCGTGCTGACATAAAATCAGGACCCAAATGTAGCCAGCAAAAGTGCGCACAAAAAAAACCCCAAATGAAAACAAAACCCCAAACAAACAAATTAACAAAAAACTCCCAACACCAATCAAACATTATTTTGCTCCTAGAAGCCTCTTTTCCATGGCAGGATTAGAGAGTCATTGCTGCTTTTTCTTTTGTGGACGAGTGGATTTTTGGTATCATGCTGCCATATATTTACTGAGAGATTCCTTTGAGACAGGTCTTGGAGAATGCAGATAGGCAGGTATGAAAGAGGGAAATATTCTTTGGGCTGAAAGCTCAGCCTCCTGCAATGTGTTTGTCTGACCAGCTGTCGACAGCATTGCCTCATGTGAAACTCAATGCTCAGAGTATTTCCCAAACAGCAAAGGAAGTGAACTGTGGAGCACTGTTTCCAGCATTAACTTACATCCTGCTTAAGCAAAGGCAGAGAGAGGACTTTAATAAAGAAATGTGCTTCTGGCTACCAGAAAATCTTACCTAGCCCATATGCAACCAACCCCCTCACCACCGTTATCAGCGCTGTGTTTTTACTGCCATGTTAAATTATATATAAGCTGAAAGAACTATAAAATTTTAATTAAAAAAATTTATCTACAGGCAATTTTGTACTGTTCAGAGGCTTTTTCTCTCTGTTTTGTTCTGTACGCTGCAAACATTATTTCATACCTCCTGAGTGTGCTTGACTTTTCTAAAAAAAAAAAATAATTTTTCTGGAGACATTAGTTCTTAAAAATTTTTTCTTTTTGCTTTACTCACAGTAAAAAGCAAGGTCTCTTATTTTAATAATATTGCCCTAGTAGCACACATTTAAGCAACCAGATTTTTTAGTATTTCAATGTTTTTACCCACCCCCACATTTACATTCTTGATCAAGCCAGTGGCATTTTCCATATCAAAAGATATAAACCAGCACAAGCGTGATGGGAACTAACCTGGCAAAGCTGTTTGAGTTTCTTTGTAACATGGTACATTACAAAAAATGTATGTGAATTGACATGACCACACTTCAGTATAAGAAAAGATTTCTGGTTCTGATTCCACAAGTCAGCATAGCAGGCCATACTTCTAGCCCTTCACTGAGTCCCAAAAATACCCACCTAATTCTGCACTGGTGCACAGATGTTGTGTGAGGATCCAGTTCCCCACGTTGAGACCTCAGGCTTTGGGGGTTTTTTGGATGTTTGTTCCTGGCCATATGCTTTCCTCCAGCATTTTGTTCAGGACAAAGCACACGGTTATTTTTCAGAATTGCTATTTTTCAAAATGTGCTATTGCTGATTGAAATACAGAATAAATGGCGTAACACAATTAACTCTTGTGTTATTTTTTTAAATCAGGAGTTGCTATTTGAAACTTCTGTATTATTTGAAAAGTTGCCATTTAAATTCCTTATAGCTATACAAGAATCACTTGCTTTGAAAGCAGAAATTTCATGCAAATATGAAGGCATATTTTCCTTTAAAGATCTAACTGTATACTAGCTGCTACTTCACACTGCTTTTACCATATGAGCCAAAGCTAAATCATGTGATGCCAAGTATGTGCTAAAGGTATCAGAACAATACATACGAGGACATTGAAATGACCTCTTGACATTCAGGAGACAGGTTCTCATCCCTATATAGCATCAACTAGCAGATGATAGTCTCAAATCTAGATCTTCTTCCTAAAAAAACAGCATGATCCCATTTGCTGAATTACAGAGTATGTCCAAGAACCTCCCTTGCATATATAAAATCCCTGCTTGTTCAACTGGTAAGCAATCCTCACTCAGCTCATTGACCCTGTCCTTTCTCCAGTGATAATGTGCTGATTCTTTGTCATCATGAGGGCTTGGCTGTGAGGTGGGAGGCAGGGAGCTGCCTGCTTCTAGCCTGAGCTTCAGCAGTAGGCATAGAGCTCATGCCCCCACATCACCCACTGGTAGCTGGTTCCCCAGAATCAATCTCAGTTTTTCCTGCTGTCAAGGAGCCCAGGTGTCCTGTGTGCAGCTCCAAGGCTCAGCACTGGGGTGTTTGCTGTGTCCTGCTCTGGACAGACCTCATTCTGCCTTGCTGAAGGTCAGGAGCCAGCAGCCTTTCAGCTCGTTGGAAAGAGAAGACACATCAAGTATGAAAGATGCCTGCTTCAAATCTCGAGTTGAATGGTTTAGGATCCTTGACTGCTCATAATATTTATTAGATGCAACACATTTTACAAGTTCATTACTGTAATAACAAGATGCTCCATCTGACATCAGTGGTCTATTTTATACAGCCAGGGGCTTTGAGACAGGAACTGTAAAACACTGACCAGTGAAAGACATAAGGTAGGCATGCTGTTAAAATCTGGGAAATGATCTGATGATTTCCCATCCAGCTCTCTGTATACCTGCACTAGAGTCAAAGGTACTTCTTAACAAGAAAATGTGACTCAATACAACAAGAAATATTGAACAGGTCTTTTCAGGCATCACTTCAACTCTTGCCTTCGTGGATGGCCACACTTGCCCTAGTAAGTAGTAGGACAACACAGGACAACACAGTTCATCTTCGTATGTCAATAGGTATAAGCCCCCAATCCCCACAGGCAGGATCCTTGCTTGCTGCAGGGAGCCTCTGGCACATGCTGCCCCAAAATGTGCCCACACACTATTCAGAGAACAGTAGAGGCCAAAATAGCTCCAAGAAATGTGTCAATAACTTAATGCCAGAGCCAGCAAGACAGAGGTCACCCCATGTTCCAGCTCTGCTTCATTTGCAGGCCCAGGAGCAGCCCTGAGGATGATGACAGCAAAGAGAGATTCCTTGTTCCTCTCACAGACAGCTTACACTCCTCACCTTGGCCACAGAGCAGCATTCCTAGAGACATTTGCTTCAAAAGGTGGGGGAAACACAGTGATGAAACTCTTGCTGATATATTTCCAGTGCACGATGTTGTGCTGGGTCAGTACCAGCCTTCCCTCTCTCATAAACAGCAATGCTAAATTGGAACACAACTTCCCCGGGTGCATTTTGAAGGGGGAGCTCACTTGATGAAAACATCTCAAATTTTTAAGAAGTTGAAGAAGAGTCTGTAATTCTGGCAGATATTTGGAGAGGGGGAGTTTGTGGTTTTGAATAACACAAAGTGGTGCCAGATCCTCCACTTTTATTTCAAGGGAAGCTTTATTAATAATTGTGAAATACAATCTGACTCCAGATTTCTCTCTCCCAGACCTCTCAGATACTATGTCCTTGGCTATCACAGCAGCAGCAGGAGGCTGGCTGTGGTGGTTTCCATGGGCAGAGCTGGCACAGAGGGATTGCCATAATGAGCCCATACTGGCTTGGCACCTCTCCTAGAAACACACACTATGGTGTGTTTGTTCACTACAAGTATATTTTGCTGTGCTGAGGGCTGTTCAGTGGCCCTAGAAAGAGAGAGATTTGTGTTTTGGTGGCCAAGCACTAGAAGAAAAGTGCTGCAACACTGAAGGGTGTCTGGAGCGGCACACTTACCCAGCTGTGCAGCTCTCTGCACTGCCTCAGCATAGAAACCTGGGACAGAAGTTCACAAATCAGGACTGGGAAACATCTGGTTTGCGTTTACCCTGAAAAGTTTGCATCAGACACCAACTGCTTGGACCAATGGAGAGAAGGAGCATATTTCTTAAGCATCTTTACACTAGGCACAGTTTTTGAATTTGAAGTAATAAATTAGGGCTTAAGGAAACCATTTGGAATCAGATGGCTGAAACAGAGACATTCTTTGAGAAGACATAGCTGTTTATGTTAGCAAGCTGATCTCTCTTCACTCTTAATTGTGCAACTTTTGTAAGAATCTGCATACACCCTTTGAGAAGAAGGATTTGACCTTCAAATTGGAAAGTTTGCTCAGCAGCACAATAAAGCTTCAGAAGGCCTGAAGTGCACTTGAAGTGATCTGAAATTTTGCAGTATGGTTTGCATATATTACACCACTGTAATATTAGAGCAGTCACTTTCTCACGATTTTCTTCAGCACACATTGAACCCACACACTGAAATCAGGAGCAATCCAGATGTTACCCTAATGTCACACAAGGTGGTGACAAAACAATTCTAATAACACAACATTTTGATTTGTGCTATGTACAGACTCAGCCACTCCAAATATTTCCTTATGATGCAGTTGCATTAAAGTCTGCTTATTTAATACATTTTGGGCAAGTTTTAAGGGCTTACTCATTTGGCAGATGTTCATTCTTTTTAAGAACTTTGTTGATTGTAGTTTAAATGAACTTCAGGACTACATAACAAGTTTCAGTCCTTCCACATTAGGAGTTATTACAAGTTCTGTAGATGCTGGAGAAGGAAAGGTACTTTTATTGCTTCTGATTCTGATTCATCCCTTTGCCAGACTGCTTCCTCTCCCTCCCTCCCATCCTCTGTGATTTTTTTTTTTTTTTTGGGTTCTTCTGGTCCATGAATTCCTTCCTTTCTGAATGTAGCATGAAAAAATTTGTGGGATGGTTTGTGGCATTAGGATAAGAAAGGAGGCAAGACCAGGAGCAAATACGGTGGGGAAGAAGTGAGGTTCTAGAAGTGAGGTGCTAGGGAGGGCTGGAAATATTCTCCCTTACACTTAGTCCCAAAATATTTTATTAGACTTTCTTTTTATATTTAACTATGGTCAGTTTGGGATAGTTGCTTCTTTGAACAACCAAGCACAGGATCCTGAATGGGGCCTGAACTGCAGAATTTGCCTCTTGGATGTTGTGCCATCAAACTGAGTACTGTCCAATACTGGACATGGAGAAAGTATTCTACATTACAAACTGCTGGTCTTTGAAGAGTAAAAGTATTGTCCAGTACTAGAAACAGTTGTTTCCCAGTGTCCTATTGTTTTAGAAACAATAAAAATTACATTCTCAAGGTACAATGTAAATACAAGCTCTTTATTTTTTGTCAAGGCAGTAACTGAATTTAACACACTGATTGGCTCCAGCCTTTCAAGTACCTGAAAAAGATTGTGAAGAAAATACATTCCCAGCTGCACCTGTAAGTTTCTATCAATAGGTGACAATATCAGATCAATCCTTGCGCTGAGACTGACAGAGGTATTTCAGTGACTTGAAAGCCACATGACCAGACTTTCAAAGGCATTCAGTGATTTAATCCTCAGTCATTTAAGTATGAACTTGGTCTCTAAATATATTCCATTTCTGACCAGAAGTACCACTTAAAAATTATTTATGCATTCAGGAGCCAAAGCTTTTGTGATAAAACAGGGGTGTGCAGAGAGGCTCAGCTTGTTCCAAACAAGCTTGTTTGACTATCAGACATGATGCACCCACGTGAGCCTGTGCAGGAAAGTCATCCCTGCTGAGGCATGTACTTAGATCGCCTCCAAAATCTCACCTCCCACCCTCTGCACTGCAAAGACATTTGCTGTGAATTTCTTTCCTGTGCATTTTGGCCACAACTAACACAGGCTGATTGTGATATGCTCATGATTTTTAACACTACATATGAGTTTCAGTCAGATTTTTTTGTAGCAATATGTAACTCCTAGTCTGGGAGATGGAATGCAGCCAGTTGGAAAAGAACACTTTGATGGTAGTGTAAGTGGCAGTGAGTGTGATGGTTTGAACTTGGGGACAGCACTGTCCTCAGCAGTAGTGGCTTAGTAGGACTTGGCAGGACTTATCATTTTCCCACTTTAAATCTAATTTTAAGGATTATTCTCTCCCTCCCTCCCTCTCTTTCCTTGCATCTATGTATCTTTTTCTTCAGATGTCACATAATGTCCATCCCATACCTGTTCCATGGCAAATTCCCACACAGGTGCATCCTCATGTTGTACATTTCACACCTCTGCTGTTGTTTGATGCTGCATTTGAAACCTGATGGTGGAGGAAATCCTGCCCTCCCCTGCTGGCACAACCATGCTGTATGAATTCCTGCTGTCTACACCCACTTTTAGCATGTTTTTGCATATGAGCAAAGAGGATGATCACAAGCATAACCACGCTTGTCTGGAAGTGGGCTATTCACACTTGTATAATTTTCATATAAGAAGCTAGATGCCTAAACCCATGTTCAACACATAAATAAACATGCCCTACTTTTAAGCATCTGCCATTCTCATGGCCTTTGCAAACATCATTTAAATGTGCAGTCTTTGGCATCCAGCTGGGAAAGTTTTGGCTTATGTTTCCAGAGGCCTGTAAGAAAGACCTTAATGTGTGCCATTATTTTAAAGGCATAAATCCAGTGATCTGGAAGCAGGCTTCTGGGTTTGCCATCAATCCTGGGCAAAATATCGGAGTTACTGATGAAAAGTTCTTTTTGCAACTCAGTGCTATCAGCCATGCCACTTGATCTGGCTTTATGGAAAACAATTCATCAGGCTCACAAAGAACATACTTCAAGCTATTTTAACACAGAAGGTTTAGCAAAGTAAGATTGGTTGATAGAGTTATTTAGGCTTCTGTAGGCACAATTTAGCACAATCACCATGGGATTTTTCATTAGCAGAAGGAAGGAAAATGTAACTGTAGAAGAGAAAACATCCACTATTTTTTTTAATCAGACCCCACAGAGACTAGTTCTTGACCCCATACAAGAGTAAGGGGAGAAAATAATTAGGATGTGAATGAAAATTACCACACAAAATGGAGAGCCCCACCCCTTCATTCCTAGTTGCTTTCCAACTAGAAGGCCAAGTAGATCAGGTTGCTCAGGATCCCATTGGATATTTTAGTTTTGAATATCTTCAACAATGGAGATTTTACAGTCTCTGAGAACCCTCTTCCAGTGTTTGACCACGCTCATACTGAGGAAAAAGAATTCCATCTTGCTATCTAATTGGAATTTGCTGTGTTACAGTTTATGTCTGCTGCCTTCCTCACTTCCAAATAGAATATGGTTTCTTCTCTACAACCCAAATAAATTTTTGCAGACAGAAATAATGTCCCTCCAAAGACATCTCTTCTGTGGACCAAACAAGCCCTGCTGGTCACCATCCAGTGAATCAATTTCCACATATCTTGTGCTTGAAGTGCCTTGTCCATGTCTCACCAGTTTGTCTCTAAGGATACTGTAAAAAGCCTTGCTATAGTCAAAGAAAACAGTATGTCCTGCTCTCCCCCTCTGATTCCCAGTCACCTCAGCACAGAGGACTATCAGGCTGTTTGTTCATCACTCAGTCCACTCTGGCTGTTCCCAAACACTTCCCATCTTTTATGTTCTTTGGAATGTCTTCCAGAAGGAAAATCTGCATAACCTTCCAGTACTTAAAAGGCAGCTACAAAGAAGACTCTCTTTGCAAGGAGCCACACAGGGAAGACAAGGACGCCAGGTACAAGTTGCACTATGAGATGTTTCATCTTGGTATATAGAAGAAATTATTTCAGTGAGAGCAATAATTTTGTGGAATAACCTCTCCAGAATGTGGTAGAATCTTCTGTCATTGGAGAACTTCAATATGTGATTGGTTAGGGTGCTGCTAGCATTTATAATCTCCCTTTCCCACAAAATGTTAAACCAAATGATCATTTAAGGTTCCTTCCAACCTCATATGATTCTGATTTACAGGCGTTAAGATGGGCAGATGAAGCAGCAGGGAAAATGGTTCATGTCCTTCCACTTTCTGTCAGAGCCTGGTGAAAAGACCAGCCTTCTCCTCAGTGGCTGCAGGCTGGATGTGAAATGCAGCCCTCCATGCCGCAGTGTCCCATGCACCAGGACAGGGACCTGGGTAGGGGAAGAGGATGTATGGGGGGAGAGAAGGGGCAAGCTGTGACCCCTCTAACTGCCCTGGCAGGATCTGGCAGTGCTCTGCTGATGGAGTTCTTCAGTGTGACAGAGGGCTGTCGTGGTGTACGATACCATTCCCTCCATGTCTTCAAAACTGAGCTCTGTCATCACTGCTGCTGCCTCCCTTGCCTCCCAAATAAAGAAAAAGGGCTTCTTTCTGAAATTTCTGGAGCAAGATATTCCCTGAAAGCCGCCTTTTCTGATCCCACCCTGAAAACACATAATGTTGAGCATTTCAGAACATGAGTGAAGAAGAAAAGCTTAGTGCTGGATTAAAGCCACTTTTGGCAAAAGATAAAAGACAGTCTCTCTCTCCCTCTCACTCTCTCTCTCATGCACACACACAGACAAACAGGAAGAAAAGCTCTCAGGGGCACAATCAATTACAGTTCATATCTCCTCTGAGCTGTCAGAGATAGTCTCTGGCACAGGCCCTGCTGGAGTGCAAACCCAAAAGGGATTTCAAAAACAAATCCTCAGCTGGTGTATACCTTGTATACCAGTACAGCCCAAAGCAATTTGTGGAACAGGAGGAAGACGATTAATACATGATGATACATAAGCACAAGGAATATTTTTCTCTTAACTGAATTTCCTCTGGCCTTCTGTAGTGAACTGACTGAAACAAAGGCTTTGCTGTTTCATGCTGCTCATGAGAAGTTTAAGATTTTTAAAAATTTGACTCAGTCCCAACCAGGACAGACATATTTCTACACACAGCTGTATGTATAAATGCAGACACAAATAGGAAATTCTAAAAATATTTAACTTGGAAAATTCAACCTCCAATATGAAATGCAGACCTGCTGCTGGTGTATGGGTTTGTCCATTCTGCTTCTGCTGGAAGTGGCTGTAAAACTAGCTAGAGTATGGATTACAGACTCAGAGAGATATCCCTCTGGAAGGTATTATGAAAATGTCACTAGACCTTCCTTGAGAGAAACAGCAGCTCTCATTTTATCAGTTACAACTGGGAAGCACAACTCCAGTGCAAATATTTGCAACCCACCCAGACTTAAATATTTGTTCTCTTATCAGGGGATCAGCACCAGGTTATCATGACAGCCCTGTAAATCTTGACTAACGTGGCTGACATGAACTATAGGAGCTTTGCTACAGTCATGTAGGAAAATTCCTATACAAATTTGTTAGACCTTTATACCATAGACCTCAAATCACCATTCAGCAACTTGTGAACGTCTTTGTAAAGAACAAATTGGGCCCCTGTGGCTGCAGGGTGCCATCGTCTGAAGCTAAATTCAGTTGGAGGTTGTGCAAGGGATTGTACATGCTTGAGCAGACCAGGAGAGCACTAAAATGCTGCTGATGGCTCCTTTGGCTCTACCTCTGAGGCTTTCCCAACACTTCAGGCCATAGCCAGCAGGTAATTCAGGGCTGTGTGATATTTCTGTATATCATCAGCAAGCTCCCTCTCCCTTCCCACCCACCTGCTTCTCAAGCCTGATGCAAATATATTACTTATTCATTTTGATGTTTCATTCAGTTTGTCTTGTATCCTTCTGAAATATTCATTTCTGGCCTCATGGCAGATTTTTGTGATCCAAGCACAAAAGTGCTGTGTATGAGTGCAGAAATTAAGAACCCATCTAAGGGGAGAGCAGGGACAAATCTTACCCAAGGGGGTCTGGGGAGTGGCTTTGGTTTTTAGGATTCCAGGAGGCCCTGGCCAAGATGGTAGGATTGTAATAAATTAAAAAGAAACATCCTAGTTTAAATCTGCAACAAAGACAAATTGCAAGTGTAAATTAGAAGGGCTAAATCCTACTCAACAGCTCTTTAGATCTGGAGAAATGAATTGACCCACATACCTGATTACAGCAATGGAATGTTCTAGCATTGCTTGTTGCTAAGCTTAACCCTTCAATGTACTTGGTACCTCAGTGTCTACAAAGGGCTACAAGCCCAGGCAGTGTGCATGGGCAGAGGAGCCCAAGGATGTTAGTCCAGGGAATGGGAAACAGGATCTGACCTTATGGTTCCAAGCTAGGGCTGAAGGTTTCTGTGGTTATAGGAGAAGAGGGAGCTGCTAGAGGGATTAACAGCTGGTTTCCAATGATCAGACCTTTCTAAGGGCTGTGGAGTTGTGTCTGAGAAACAACTTCAAAAGTAACTCAAAACACGCAATGCTTGGTGCATCCTGTCACCTGTTTCTGTTCTGCTCTGCAGAGCAGGACTGATTTACCAAGGCCCATTCAGGAAGCCAGGGCTCTGTCTGTGGCTACAGACCTGCCTCTGTCCCAAGGAAGAGATTGCAGAACTTTATTAATTCAAATTTTCACCAATTTTTACTGATGGTTGATATACATGATTCAAGTGCTGCTGGATGTGGCATCATTTTGCATTGCTTTTCATGTGATCACCACAAAGTGAAACAGGAGTTGCTGAATTCAGAGAGGTTATTGAAAATGAAACCATCTGAGGTATATAGAGAAGAAGAAATTGGGAGGGGGAAGCTCAGGTTTTCTTTCTTTTTTCTTTTTTTTTAAGGTTTTTCTAAATATTGTGGCGCATGTTGTAGGAAAAAAAAAATTAGCCATCTGTCTGACAGATATTAGTAAAGTGGAGACCGTGTTAATAATAAAGTGCCAGGTTGTCCTCTGCAGAAAGTTAATAAAAAGAAGGAAGTGAAAGACTGCTCATTATTTTTAATGACTTTGCTTTCCAGCAGAGTGCCTGTATCTCCCTTTACATTCTGCCTTATTTCAGTTCATTATGGCACATTCAACTGCCCTGGAGAATGATGGCTTTGTTCTAAAATATTGGATATATCAAGAGGCCCCTGGCCTAGCCTGGCTGTGCTGTTAATCACAGCTCCAGCGCCAGGAGGAGGATGCTGAGAAGAGCCTGTTGCACGGGGAGTCCAGCCTGGATGGCTGGGAGTGTTTTGGTAGGGAGAGCCACGGCAGGCACTGGTGCTGCTGAACACCCTGTGCAAAGCTGCCAGCAGAATGGATTAAGTGGTGCTTGGCAACTGCCTGGATGTTTTCTGCCTGCACATCTCTACATTTGTCTCTCTTCCCGGCTCCACCTGGCATTAGCATCTCATTCCCTGTCAACAGATATTTGCTTTATTGACTTTAAAATATAGGATGCATTTGTCAGTTCAGAAGATGAAGATTCATGAGTGTGCAATTCAGAACACAGTCCCAAGCAAAGCACCCAGAGCATCCAGCTACGTCTGCAGGCTCCTTGCACCCAACAAGTAGAAAAGCCGAAAGCAGAAGCCACAATTCCAGATTTGAGAACAACTAGCTTTTCTCAAAAGGTTTGCTTGAAAAAAATCCATGCTGTCATTCACTTAAATTTTTCTGATATGCTCTTTGATAAATCAAGGCCCATGCTATAGCCAGACTGCAATTATGGTGATTTGATTGGAAACAAGATGCATATTTTCTGTGGCTCTGAGGAAACATCTATAAAAGGTCCATAGCCAGGCTCCAGGGTCTTTGCGAGTTTTTTTCTTAGTAGCTCCTCAGAAACGCATTTGCCAGCAGATTTTTGTCATCATGCTCTGCCTCCTTCCTTATTAGTGGCCAAGGCCCTGCAGCAAAACCTGCATCATGCATATGGTATGAGACATAATGCAAAAATTCCAAACACCATGGAGAAGCCCCTGCATGGCTTGGGGCAGTAGCAGGGGATGCAGGGAGACCTCACACAGCTGTGCTCACAGCTGGAGTGCTCCCTTGCCTCTTTCCATGCCTTCCTCTAGTTGCCACTGCCAGTCTCAGCTGCTGTTCCTGGGGAAGCAGAGGCTCTGGGAAACTGCACTGGGCAGATTCATAACCCTTCCAGAGCAAATGGCAATCCATTGGAACAACAATAAATTAGCCTGGCAAACAGGAGGAGGATTGGATTTTTCTTACATTGCAGCAAGGCTTGGATGTGATGTCGGGGAGTCAGTGCTGATCCTTTAAATTCTAGCCACAGAAAACCAGCTGATATTTTGAATTTGCTTACCTTTTAACACAGAAAAAGGCCAAAACTCATTTGTATTGGCTAGCTACATTTTTTCTGCCTGTCTTAATCCAGGAAGTGAAAATCATGACCAGAAATTTGTCCCCTTCTCTAAACACTTGCATGCTGGTGTTTATAAAAAAGATCTCCACCATGATTCTTCCCAACTGCTTGAGAAGGAAAACGAGTGTCAGCCAGGGAGGAAAATCCTGTGTGAAAACTTAGCATAGAGTCAGGGCAGAATATTTTTGGAGGTAGGAGGGGTTGGTTGGTTGTTTTCCAGCTCTACCAGGCACAAAACTTGGCTGTAGCCTGATGACATGTAACAGGGGACACTTTTGTCTGTAAGTTAATGAAAGAAATGCTTGATAGATGGCTGCTAGCAAGCTAATTAGAAGAGAAGGTCTTCAATGGATTTCAGGAAAAAAAGCAAAGGGAAAGGAATCAAAACGTTCAAGAAGATAATTTAAGGTCCTTGTTCTGGGAGAGAGAGTAACTGGTTTCACTTCCCAGAGGCTAATCCTGCCCTAATTGACTTATTATTGGAGTCTGAAGGAAAACAATCCATGTGGCTGTGATAGCAGAGCCAGGGAAGGCACGATTGTGGCTGCTGTGGGGAACACAGGGAGACAATAGCTGCAGTGTGTGAAGTGACACAGGATAGCATGTGCAGATCCCAGCAGCATGAGAGCCCTAAGTGGGCACACTGTTTAGTGTTACAGGGTGGATGGGGAGCATTGAGAACAGGCTCAGGATTCGTTTCCACTCTGTGGTTTCAAATACTGGGAGAAAAAGCTCCACCTCTTCCCAAACACAGACCAGACAATCAGGGATCACATGTTACCAAAAAACCCAATGTGCAACCTATAGCTTACTCATGAACTACAAAAAACTTACAACCCACACTCAGAACAGTGAGATCCTGAGGGGTGACTCTATGCACAGGATACAATATAGTTCTAAGATGCATCAAAATACAGTAAGTCTGGGAACCAAGCAAAGGCTGAGGAGATTTGCATTTTTTCACATTGGGAAAATCAGTTGTCCTTTCTGTTAACATGACAAAATCACTTTGAGTGCCTATTTTGCATAATTAAAATACATAGCTAGAAAGGAATTCAAATTTGGGCTAAATTAGACTGAGAAAACTACAGTCAGTTTTGATCATTTTGCTCGACATGGACTTTTTTGGTATTAGAAATGCATAGAAGATATAGTATTACAAAAGTAAGAACTATTATGGAATGCCTCAGGGATGCAATTCATTATCCTGAAAAACTTTCAAATAAGCAGACACTAATGCATGCTAAATTACTATGAAATTCCAGTGGAATTACAGCCTTCTTCCATAACAGGGCAGATGACCTCATCTCATGAATGTTGTTACTGTGACTCTCGAGGTTCTTCAGGGAACCTGAGCTTTGATAGTATAAGCATATGATAAATTAAAGATAAATTAAATCAAACACAGAGGAAAATCCAGCAGAGAGTAGAAATGTGTAGAAAAATGCCTTCCTCATCTTCAGATAAACTTTAATCTAAGAAGTATTTTCCTGACTGAAATGAGTGGAAATGAATTCTCCAGAATGACTTGGTGATCCCATCAGATTTGATTAGTAGCTGTGGTTTGGCAAGGAAGGTGTAAAAATCTGGCATCTTCTGTTGAACCAGGTTTTCTGGCACTTTAGGCCAGGCTTTTTAAGTAGAGTTAAGAAAGGAAAAGTCTAAAATTAGCTGACCAGAAGTATTTTACATTGTTGGAGTACATATATGTGCAGGCAATCAGCATGGCTAAGTAAGGGAAAAGCTCATTAGAAAGCAAAGAGATAAGATATCACTCAAGTTTGCATTTTCTTCTGGATTACAGCTACAGGAAGACCAAAAATGAGTAATATTCCTCTCTGAACACAGCATGTACTACTACCCTGCCTAAAGTAGTGGTAAAACTGAGGTCCTTGTTAATAATAGATCCTTTGGGGTGGCTTGGAGAGAAATGACACCAAATGATCAGCAGGTTTATTTCAGAATGATTTGGTTGAAATGGAAAGGAGGTATTTAGCCATTTTGCTTATTATCTGTAAAAATACAGCAATATAAAAGCATAAAAAATAACATCTAAGAAAATGTAGAGGGAAAAGAAAGGCAGAGAAAAAGAAGATAAGAGTACAAAAATACCACCACCTGAGGACCTAGCAATGAGATTGCTGCAATTTCAAATTCTGTTGGTAGAAGTGATGGTCTCAGTCTTGATCCGTCAGGAGTGGGGAAATCTCATGAAACACAGGAGTTTAATGGGTTTATATAAGTTCATGTTTATGGAATGTCCATGTACCCACCCTGGGCAGGATAGAGAGTTTTATACCATGTGATGCAACACTGTGTATCACATGCAGTCATCTGGTGGAAGGCTTCAGAAATGAGTCTGGGGGAACTTTTGGGGTCTTTGAGACACGACATGCCAGCTGCCTCTCACCTCAGTGTAGTTAAGCCAGTTATGTCCTATCAGAGGGTACAGTAGGAATGTCCTGATACTTCCCCAGAGGGGAGTTTTCACATCTGAGCCAGTTGTGCAAGGGAGAACATTGTCATTGTAAAAGCATTATCCCACCAGGAAGGATCTGCTTCTCCCCTTACCTGGCTCAAACTGCAGTGTGCAGTCTCTGGTGGTGGGTGCTCACACCTGGGCTGTTACCTCACACATTGTCAGCAAATCTCCCCTGCTCTTGCAGAGGTCGATCATTTGAGTCATGAATATTAATATTAATTTTTCAGTCTCTCACAGCCGGTTGCAGACAGAGAATGAGATGTGCCATCCAGGTGAGTTCAGGAACTCACTTCACTCCACTGACTCAAGGTGAGGACCCTTCTGCCAATACTTGGGGCTCTGCTTGATGACTGGGTCAAGTGTTCCGTCTGTAGTTTGTCAGAGAGGGCTTGAATTCTAAGACCTGCTCCATAACCATGTTTTCTGGTTGTACAGACAAAGAAACACATCTGAAAATTTCAGTATTTTAGTAAAGTACTCTGAAGTCAGAAAATTTCAGAAATTCTAAAAATCCTCTCCAGACTTGGCCTTACTGCAGACTTTTTCATGTGAAAGAACCATCTGCTGAACCACACAGTAAAGTAAAAAAAAAAACCAAAAATAAACACAGGTGGTAGAGGCAGGGAAAAAAGCTCTCAGAGAAATTGGTGCATTTCTCACTTATTAGGACATTTCCTTCATTTTAAGCATAATTTATTCTGTTTCAGCCACATGGTTTCTACACATTTCCTTTGAAACATCTGTAATTCTTGTTGGCAGAGATCCGAGGCAATACAGTGCAGCCTCATCTGGGAAGAGTATCCTAGGAAAGTGTAAATATCACAAAGCTGTAAAGAAAATAATAATAAAAAAATGTTAGCATTGAAGGGTTGAAAAAAAACTGGACTAGATTGGAGACAAGTGAAAGCACCTCACTGGGTGAATTGGGCAAGTGGAGGAGGAGAAGGAGACTGGTGTCAGCCCATCCTGTGGGCCCAGGAGAGGAGTCCTCTCTCAAGCCTCTGGAACTCATCAAACCCCATTTCTGATGGACTCACCTTTCATAGATGACTGATTTTTAACTCAATTGTAATAAGAGCAAGACATGAGCTCTCTCCTCAGTGGAATCCACCCAGGAGACAGAAATGTGACTGAGGAGTCAATTATTTGGAGATTACTAAGGCAAAGCCCTGCAATATGTTTTGGTCCTGCCAATCGCTACAGGATCATTCACTTCACCAGGAGAGAACTCCAGCATGAACAAAGCACACAAGCTGCTCAGTTGGACCAAGTCTGGGGGTTCAGGAAGGGCTGAGCACCAAACAAACATCACAAGAGCACTGTCCACATCTCTCACAGTGCAGGGTGGCCTCTAAAATCCCACCAAGCTGACAGGTCTGTGCAGTGCAAAGATGTGCACAGACACTTGCTGAAGTCCCAACGCATCAGCATAGAATCCTGGCTGGCCTAGTTAAAGAACTGGAGCTAATTAGGCCATCCACAGCACCATATTGATTAGATGGTAAAGGTAACATCCTGACATCTAGATATGCTAGTGGGAAAACAGGCCATTTTATTATTTATTTATAATATAACATTGCACATTATCTGGGTAAATCAGAGTCTTTATTCCCTGTCACTGTCAGTGTGGCCCTGCTCCCAAGCACTGCCTTCACACAGACTTTAGTGCTGCATTGCAGTTTTTTAAAAATGTAATATTATCCAGAACTCAACAGCCATCTCCCAGTTTTGTGGGCACAGTTCCTGAAATAAGATTAACTTTGTCTCCAGGGGCCACTTTCCAGCCAGCAAACCAAAAGCTGTGCAGGAGAATGAAAACAAGGCAAAGCGAGAACAAAAATCAGGCTGTGTTGCAGACTTTAAATTAATAATACAAAAAACCCAAACAAACAAACAAACAAAAAAACCCCCAAAAAACCCCCCAAAAAACAACAACACAAAAAACAAAAAAACAAAAAAAAACCACCAAAAAAACCCAAAAAACATTTCAGGGGTTTGGGGGGAAAATATTCAAACCCTCAGATTAGGATTTTTGCATTCAAGTCCTCTATATTCTCCATATTCATCTAACTGCAAGGAGCTGATGATTTCCTAGCCAGAAGCCATTCTCAAGCACGCAGATTGCATGAATCCACCTCCCAGTGGGTCCTACCCACAGCCTTCTCTGTGCAGAGGCATCCTGCAGCACAGTGCCCTGACAGAGCTCTGCTCTGCAGACTTGGCTCTGAAGATGACAGCCCAGCTATAGCAACCCCAGGGGATTCATTCTTCTGTTAGTTCTTGGTGTGGCCTCCATTTGCCACTTCCATTCTCATCACCTAGGACATTTCAAAATGATAGATTTTTTCCCCCCTATATTATTCTAGAAAGGCTGTAAGAATGTTAATATTTATGGGTCTGACTAGCTGGGAAATCAGATTTCTCCATATCATGGTGTATCCATTTTGAAGATCCTGTTTCAAGGAAAAGTGAATCCCAAGGTTCAAGCAGGGCTGAGAAAAAAGGGAATATTTTATCATCTGTGATCTTTCTGATCAAAGCAATACCAAAAGCATTTCTCTGTCTGCAGAGAAAAAGCTGAGGAATGTGGAGTAGGCAGAAAAACTAATATCACACGTGCCTTTTGAATCTCCTTCACACCGAAAAGGGACAGCCCAACCTTTCAGTCTTCAAGTATGTGCAGGCATCCACATTTATCATGCTGTGAACTTCTCTATTTTATTCCATTTCAGTCTGTACAGAAATGCAAACGGACTGATTCAGCCAAATTATTGTGTTCTCCTCTCCCTCCATGGAAAAGATGTCAGAGTTGTTTTACTGGAAAGCAGACGAGAGGGGGCACTCATAGATTTCCTACGTCAGGGCTTTGCTTTATGCTGTGATGGTAGGAAATGTATTTGAGAGAGTCCTTGTTGGAAAAGGTTCCAGGAAAAATACCAAATTAACGTAACACCATGAAGAAGCAGAAAAATTTGTCAGAAAAGGAAAAAAAAATGATGGGGGTATTATAGGAGGACACCGTGGTGCTCCACACACCAGAAGCCCTGACCCCATAAATCTGCTTGGGTGGGAGGACAGAGTGCTGCAGGAACAGGGCTGGAAGCAAGATCCTATGGCAGTGAGAAAAAGGCTGGGTCCGAAGTGTTGTCCAAGCAGTGAGCTAAAGCTGGCCTCAGGCCCCTTGCAAGAATTTACATCTGCACAATAATGAAAAAGTGCAGGATGGGGCTGAGAGAAGCTGTAAGAGAGACAGCTTGCAGGGCAGTCCTAATTTTGCTAATTAAACATTTTGGATTGCCTACACAGGGTCACTAGGCAAAGTTTAATAAATCAATCAGCTAAAGGTGTGAAGTCAATTTATGTAAGTTATAGCATATTCAAGCTGCATGTGAATGGTTTCATTCAGGGTAAATGGCTTTAGATGACTACAGCTTAATTTTCTACATTAGCAGAAACAAAATATGTTTTGATAGCAAAGCAAAACAAGACAGATGGAGAATAAACATCCTGTTAGTAACTTAGCCCTGCATCTATGGTCCTTCTTTGTTTTTAGCAGCAGAAAATCCAAAGCTGCCTAGATAGACAAATAAAGTTTACTATGCATTATAAATATGGTCTAACAACCTTGGCTGCCAAAGTCTGTAAGGAGCAGAAAGTGTGTTAGGACAGCAAGTACAAACCTCACAGTGTTTGCTGTGCCCTCGCCAGCCCCTTTTGCTGCCTGTATCACTCCGTCAGCACCCGCCTGGAGCTGAGCCATAGCCCTGCTGTGAACAGTGGAATCAAGTAACTGTGGATTAACTTCTAGCTAAGACAGTTTCACTAAATTACTAGAGTGGTATTATTAGAAACATAATTGTTTTATTAAAGACTACATTCATTTGCTCAGTTAAATGAAGTATCAGTCAATCAAAAGCTCTGCCTGCTCAGTGAACTTCTCTTCTCTGCCCTTCACTCACCATTAGGGTCTCTCCAACTTCATTTTGAACCAGTAAATTGAGCCATGCTTGTGTCTCTTGTGCCTCAATAGGCTTCTCCCATTGGTCTCATCATTGCATGAGACCCTTCAACACTTTTACTGTGTTGTAAAAATGAAGAATTTCTGTTGTTACAACTAAATAAGTGAAATCAAAAAAAGGTAATTGTCTGGGGTAGGTACATGTTTATGGACACCAGTTTCTGAATTGTATCTGTGTATCTGCTTCACAAGGAAACCTGAATTGTGACTTCCAAAAATCATCTGTTTCCCGCTACAACTTTGTAGACTGCCCATTAAAACGAAGACTGGGATTTTTTTAAGCAAGTGTTTTATTGGTCACTTTAGACACCTGAATCAAATCACTACCTGAGGGTGAAATTGGGTTAGATAAGGAAATATTGTACAGCATAGATGTGATAACATTATAGCTCTGAATTTTCTTACTGGCCATCTTGGAATGGATTTTTCATTGAACTTCTTCAATGTTGAAAATAAAGTCCTACTTCAGATTTTTCCCTGGAACCTCCTAGCTACAAATGTGTTAACATCCTTAAGGGTCACATTTTCACTTTTGAAAATGGAAAAATATCAGGCTTGATTTAGTAAATTTCTGACCAATTTTAACAAGATGGGTTTGGAAACGTATTGTTAAATGGAGTATTACACATTTCTGTGACTGTCAGGGGAACTTCCACAGGAGTGTGAAAATGGGAGAGCAATCCAATGAGAAAATGAAAGCATTGTAGTAGTACTGAGACATTTGGGGCATTCACTTCAAAAAAGAGGTAGACTCCTATCAAGGGAAAAAAAGTCAGGCTGAAATTATATTACTGAGACTTAGAAACCCCAAATGTGTCCTAAAAAGATACAGCACCTCAAGACCCATGGTCCTATTCATATTTTGGAGACAATTTGTATTCTCCTTATAAGACATTCGCTGTGTGGGACTGATTAGATACCCTGCATAAAACTAAGAAGTTACTGAACATATGAATCACTCAGGGAAACCATAAACAGCATTTAAAACAAGAATATTGTAGTGCTTTTGTGTAGCCTTTGCAGGAATCTAAGAAGAAAACTGTTCTATCCTTAATTCACCCTTTTCCCCCAATAAACTGGTAGAAGGATTATGCAATATATAGTATTTTTACAGTAGAAGACAACTGGGTTGAGGTATACAGGCTCTATCATATCATCTAATTAATAATTAGGCTATTTCTCCATTTTATCTAACAGTTGAGTACTAATTTCATTGCTATTGCTGTAAGCTCCCATTGCCACGAAACCACAGCAAATAATAGCAGAAATATTGTTTATTACAAAACCCCCAACATTTGAAATATGTTAGTGAATGATTTTTTCCAGGCCTTGTAACAGTAAACTTACTCCTCAATTCAGGGAGAAATCACTCAGTTCAGGATCCTACTAGCTTAAAAAACATCTTCTTGAGGTCTGGGGAGAATGCTTCAAAAGACTTTACGGGAGAACAAGGTCAGGCCATGCTAAGCAATCAGGAGGCTTTCTGGAGAATTTACAGCTGCTGAAACATATCTAAGGCATGAGGTTAAGAAACCAAAACAGGACCAAACCAGAATTTCCATAGGGAAATTACTTTCCTTACCTCTAAAATTACCTGCAGGAAATCAACATAATAACAATATATTTTATTTATTTGTTTGGGTTTTTTCTAAGGACAGTTACTTGCCATTTAAAACGAAGATATTTTAGAAATGTGTGTAACTCATAGACAAGCATCTTTTAGGATTTATGTCCCTGCTTCCAGGCAACTAGCTTTCTAAGATCTTCTCTTCAGCCCTTGCTAAGATTTTTCTTTGACATTTTCACTCAGCCATAGGCTTTTTGGTCTTCAAGGCACCATCCTCTGCTCTTCCAACCCCGTATCACCAGAGCTATTTTGGAGCCAGTGCCAACACCTGGGAGCCAGTGACTCAATGCAGCTGTGCTCTCACACCCTCACGACTCTCTGCCTCTGGCAATCTCTCTCACTGTGCCATGCCCAGCTCCTTTTGCTTCGAGAATAACAGAAGGAGAACCCTCTCAACCTGCTCAAGTTCATGTCCTGGGAGATGGTAGCCCTGAGACACAATTCCTCAGTTTCAGCTGCAGCAATGGACAGAACCACGGTAATTTTCAATGGGGAGAGATCAAAATATCTTTGGCAGGGAAGTAACACAAAAAGGTAATAAAATCCTTTACAGGATCATTAAATTACTATCTGCTGAAGGAGAAACCCTTTTCCCTAAGAATTTCTTCAGATTTAATCCCTGAAAACTCAGTCAACCAGCTGGAGAAGAACCATGGAAGGTCCTGCATGTTACTGTGACTGGTCTGCCTTTTAGCTTTACTCAACTTCCATCATTAGGTATGTAACAGTCCTCTCAGAGCTTAAATTTATTCCCTCATTTTATTTTTTTTTCACCACAAATTAAGCACAGTTTAAGAAATTAAAATATGGGAAAGAAGAAAGAAAAAATTAAGCCCCTCAGAATAAGACAAATGCCTCCACTAGCAATACATTTATGAATATATTTGCACAAAAACAACAAAAGGAAATTCATAATACCGTACACAATGTTTTAAATGCTATTGTGAAAGCAGGCCAAAATGTTCAATCTCCTTAAGCAGCAGTTGAAACAGGCTTTAAATTAATCAGGATTCTTAGAAATTCTAATAAGAAGGAACTGATGGAAAACAGCTGCACCCAATCCCTATAAAAACCTTCAAAAAAAAGGGAATTAAGTGATAATGCTGGTGGAAGGGCATATCATCACAAAATGGTCTCCTGCTGCTACATAATGCCAGAGCAAGACCAAGTATTTTTCCAAGGAGAGATAATTATGATGAGCCTCAGCCCTGTTTTGGGGGGCTTGATTTCCACTCTCTGGTGTGGTGATAGAGCTCTCATTTGGGTAGTCTTTAAATTAGTGAACACTGAGAGAAAGACCATCCAGTTCTAATGCTTATTAGAAGAGGTATTCAAAACATCTCTGCCCCCACAATAGCAATTTGTCTGAAAAGGTTGTGCTTCCAAAGTAGGGCTTTGCAAAGGAGAGGAAAAAGATGAAAATAAAATATATGCTTACCATTAAGTGTTGAAGCTCCTCTGAACTGTAGACTCAATAAAGTTAAATTACAGCCCAGTATTGGTGAAGGAGAAAGTATCCCACAGAGAGGCAGGATGTTAAGTCTGGTCTCAGGAAACCAGTTGTCTGCACAAAGAATCCCTTGTGGAATACCAAGAGATGATGCTAACAGGTTCTAGTAGTATTCCAGAAAAAAAAAAAAAAAAAAAAAAAAAAAAAAAAAAAAAAAAGTAGTAATATTTTGTCAGGATTAATGGTACAACAAGGTGATATTGTACAAAACCAGTAGTTTATGGAAAGCAAGAAAGAAAACTTAATTTTTTCATGATTCTCAAAAAAATGTTAATTGAGTTCAGGGTTTGGGGTATTTTTTGGTGTGGTTTGTTGGTTTGTTTTGGTTTGTTTGGTTTTTTTTTTTTTTTTTTACAGAGAAGCAGCCAGATCTCAGTAACTCCCCTTGCTCTGGGTGACATGACTTCAGAGAATCCCCCAGGACAGAAAGACATGCAGCCCACAGTGGAACTGCAGCATACAGACACATGGTTCCTGATCTCCATGACATTATAGCAACTTCCCCAAAACTCTGTAGGATTTATGCAACACCGACAGGCTGCAGCTGCCAAATCTCCCTTACTGAACTGACACTCATAATGTCCACTCTAGAGATTTAATCACCTGGAAACTGAGGTCTGTGTTTTGCTCAAAAGGACTTTTGAAGGCTGTATGAAAATATTTGCACATGGGACATTTCATCTAATTTTTTTGCCCTGGAACAAATTGCTTAACTTTTGTTGTCTTCAGTTTCTGTGGTTATAATATTGTCTTAATGTTCATAGTCACCCTGGAGAGTCTGTGAATGAGGAGTTCAGGGCTCCCATGTGGAAATGTGCTATTGCATCAGAGCTGCTGCTCCTCCTCTGAGCCAAGTCATCCTCATTGGAGACTCCTCTGGGTAGGAGACGTTACACAGAGACACACATCCAACATTCCTACAGAGGCTCCCTGCCTTCTCTCTGATAGAACAATATATGGCAAAGGTAAATCTCACTGTCAGTTATCTGCACAACAGAAGGAAGTTAAAGAGGTAAGATTTTTGCTTGCCTTGACAGTGTGTAGAGGCACATAAAGGCACAGGCACTACAGAGGGACAACCAATTCCTCTTATGGGAAGGCTGCTAAAACTACCTCAGTGTAAGGTCTCAACTTTCCCCATTTGCTGCCTTCTGCAATACCCCTGCCTGTCATTTCCCAAGACAACTAAATGCTGTACCCTGAAAAACAAGGCTTGATAAAGCAAATGTAGTTAGCAATGACAAGTCATTCTGAGGACCCTGTAAGAGTCATAAACATGTTTGTTTTAATTGAGGTGGGGTAGGGTTTGTAGTGCAATAGAGCAATGAAAACAGCCCCAATAAACAACTCCTCTCATCTCCTGCTCTGACAGCTCCTTTCTCAAAGCACCAATATTACCCACTTAGAAAATGGATTTATGCCAAGTTTAAAGCAATTCTTCTTCTTTCAGCACACCAGATGGTACTAAAAATTCAAAATATTTCCTACAACAGCTGTATCTTTGACAATAAAATTAATACAAGCCAAAATTCCACTGTTGTGTGTAGGCCATAATGACCACACTCCTCAGTTTTGTGTCTAAGGAAACAAGGTGTTTGATAGTTAAAAAATATATCTGATCAACTCACTATTGCGTCAATCATTTGACTGTGTCTGGATCCTCAAAACCAGTTGCAAAATTTAGTGCCTTTGCAGTTTAACAGCTGGTCTGATAAGAATGTAAAACACACCTTTCCCCAGAGCTATAATAAATGTGTTAACACTTTCTTACAACCAACACTTTCCTACAACCCATCATTTTCTTGCCCCAAGATCCCTCTTTATATATTTGATGACATAAATCTTTTAAGCTGCTTTTGACCAGAAGCTAACTTCCCTTACTCTCTGGTATTGGGACTTTTGAGGAACACAATGAGATGTGGTTTTTTCCTTTCGTGTTTGAAGAGGAGGAGGGAGAAGGTGGAATACTTTCAGTTCAGACAAAACAAAAAATGAAAAAGATCGTGCTTGCAGTTTCCATCACCTCAACACAAATGTGTACAGTAAGGCTTTTTGATTATCTATTTGTTAGATCATTTAGTAGATCATTAGATATGACATGCAGCTCTTCAGTATTTTAAACAGTGCGGTGGCTTTGGCATGTCCTAACAGTGAGCAAAAAGAGAAGGAAACATGAAAATAAAACTGAAGTCAAATAGTTTTCCCATCAAAAGAGCATGTTATCCATACACTATAATGAACACAATTCTATCTGCATATGTTTCTACATGTGTCTGAACATTCTTCATTCTAGCATGTGAACATCTGCTAAAAAATTCAGTTATTTAGGAGTGCTGTGAAGCAAGAAATAACTGTTAGGTCTTGTTGCAGGGGGGCAGAATGATGTGGTGGTTACCGACGCTGGACAAAACCTAGTCTTATCTTGTGAGACACTGAGCCACCTCAACAGGGAGTTTTACATCCCAAAGTTCTGTAGGGCCTCAGGCCCCATGGGAGCAGACAGTAAAACCCCAGGGCCTGAGCTACAGTCATCCTTTTCCCAGTCAGACCTTGTCTGTGGTAGGTGAGCATCGCCTTCCCCACCTCTGTGTGACTGTCTTTACTCCCTGACAGTCACAGATCTCTGCTCTCCCAGTGGCACCTTCCCTGCACAAATCACTCCTCTCAATTTCCTGCAGTGCAATTCCCACCCTCATGTGTGGGATTCCCTTACTTCTGGGACTCTAGTCTTCATTCAGCACAAACATGTGTTTGCACAGACCATCTGGCATTGAAATGATGTTGTTGGACTGGCACAGTCATGCTGGACATGGAGGTGGTAAGCATGTGGTTTTTATTTACAGATACAGTGCTACAGCTATTTTTAACCAACTTCCTTTTTGCACAACTGCAATGCTCTCATATCATTTCAGTTTACATGAAAATTAACATTCAAAATACTACTCAATACAAATGCTCCCATTTAAAACTTTTAAGTAATTAAATCTTACATTAAATGTGGCAGGTTCTTAATGAGAAATTTTGTGTGCATCTTCAAGACAAATACACTGTCCAGTTGATGAGGCAAATGTGTGTGACCTTATCAGACATGAGCAGATGGTTTTACTTCAGGTAAATCTCTAAATTATTTTACCCAGAAAGCTAAATTATTTATCTAGACATGTAAATTTATCTAGAGGTCTCTAAATACCACAAGGTTGATGGCTTTCTGCCTCTCCTCAAGTAGAATGCATCCCCACAGTCAGTTCAATTTCAAGATTAAAAAGGTGTGTCGCTTCTGTGCCCTGGTGATTCACTAAGAAGGATCAAAACAGGCTTCTCTGATCTATACTGAAGATTGAGCTGATCTTGAAGGCTTAGATTCATCCTTATTTTCCCACCCCTGCAGAACCACACCACTTATTCACTGTCAGTCAGGCAAGAGCTGGCCCACTGTGAAGGTACAGACCCATTTCAATTCAGTTAAGTAATTTTAAAGCTACACTTAGCAAAGAATTCTCTAAAGGACCCATTACATCTTCTTTAATTTTGGGGGAAGAAAACAAACAGATGATCTCTAAGTAGGATTTTCTGAGCTCTGTTGTGTTATTTTCTATTTGGCCAAAATTTACTTAAAGTTATTTATTTCCATTTCCATTTGGAAGAGCCCAGCTTTCTCACACAAATCTCTGTTAATGACACACATCTGCAGAGCACTAAAGGAAGATAAAGGGATGCCCACACTCTTGATTAAGCCTCAACTTAGCTGCTGCTTTGAAGCCAAACAAACTCCTCAACCTCTGAACTGCAACTCTGCCACCTGCTTTCATGGTGCCTGCTAAGCCAAGCATCAGCAAAATGCCAGCCTGTACAGGAGAACTTCCCATGTGCAGCAAGACAGCAAGATGTGCTAAAGCTCAGTAGTAGCCACGGGGCAGAAATTTCCTCTGAAAACTCCTTTCAGTTGTATCTATTTCAGCCCAGTGGAAATCTGAAAGGGTCAGTACGGAAAGTGCCAGCACTTTAATACATTTGGTTTTGCACATGAATGAAGATTACTGAAAGATGTTGAAAGAACTACTTTAAAATAGGGGGTTTTTCTTACCTTCTTGGTAAGACTTCATTCTCAATAGTGTTCTTACTCACTTGGACAAAACCAGAGTAATTCAAGTGATGCATCAGCCAAGGTTCTGGACTGATTATATGAACAGTTTCAGAAGCCAATGCTTTCCTTAAAATTACTTTCTTCTTCAGCATCAGCTCTGTGACCCGAAACAAAATCCTGTGCATTTGAGAGATTCCTAGAAAATCATCTGCAGTTCCCAAATTCTGTCCCTGTAAGTCCTTTTCCCAGCCACAGCACATGCATAATCACCATGGCTAACCAATTATTCTGGAAGCGTGTGTGATTCCCAGACTGTCAGATTTTCGTGGTTTGAGATGTTGACATACAGCTCCAAGCTGAACACTTTCAGCTCTAGGATAAAGCACATAAAGGAGCACAGGGTGCGTTTAGTACACCTGCTCTCCATCCATCCACCAAGGAGGCCATATTTAGACTTTAGAGAAATTCACTGTAGACTCCCAGAGGTAAAAGGCAATGAATGAAGTCACTCCACAATATTTAATTTCACTGCTAAGATACCACAAAGTTGAAGGAAAGCTGACACCAGGAAAGGTTACACAGGCATCCCAGAAAAGAACTCAGGAAGCAGGGAACATCGCCCATATACCTCTAATGCATTTCTAGTTAAGATCCACACGTTTAATATCTTGCCTTTCATCAAAAAGATTTATGGTGTTTGATAGCAGAATGGTACTGCAAAGAGGCTGTGCTGCAGGAACACTATCCTTGTGGTGTCACACAATGACATTGCAGGAATAAATGATCTTGCTCCCTCTCTGCAGTGAGTGTTCACAATCTCTCTGAGCGACCCATTTACAAAAAGAGATCAGAGCTGTAGATCAGTGCACACCACATCTGATGAGCAGTATGAGACTGCAGACCCTGTCTCCTTCTCCTGTGAACTGATGGAGGCCCCAGTTTCACCCAGTCATTTACTATTCTGATTTGTCTATCATTCTGCTGTCCTTGATCTCTTTAAGGTCCAGCCTGGGACATTTCTTTTACAATCCACTGATGCTTTTACATTCCTCTAATGCTCATTTTGTCAAAACCAGAGGGCAACTATATACTATGTACTTTAGAGCCTTCATACAACTCAGGAGCCACAGAGATGTAAAATGCACTGTGTCCATCTATATTTCTCTGGCTTGTTGCTTGCTGTGTCTTGCTAGATTTTATCCTAGTCCAGGATGCATTCTTGCTTTTACTGATGTTCTATCACACTTTGTGCTAATTATCTGCAACTTGCTGACCCAAAGTCAGAATTCACCCTCAGCAGTGGCAGAGCACAGAATTTATCATCCTGTACAACCAGAACTATGCCAAAAAAAGCTCTCTTTGGAGAACAACATGCAAGCTGGAATGGATGTGAGGTATGTGCATGGCCAGCTGAGAACTACTAAGGAGTGAAATGCCTTTTGAAAAGTACGGAAATCAAGTGGATGTGCTGCCACGGTCATTTGTACAGGATGAAAGACAAAAATATTTTCCTGAAAACTGGCTGAAAAAACCTAACAGCATCACTGACCACACACCAGTATCCTCCTCAGAAGTGGAATCTGCCTGGGAAAAGTGTTTTTGAGACAGTACACATCTGTGAGAGCAGCAGTTTGCCTTGGACAGTGCCACACTTTTTCCCGTAGCAGGTCAAGTCATCATAACACAAGTTCATGCTCTCCGGTGTATTTGTTCCTTGTGCTTCTAATTATTTCTTTTGCTAGTGTACTACAGTCCACTCTTGTTTTAATCGTTATCTTGAGATCTTCTTTTCCACGGCAATGTCTGAAAAAATCCATGAGCCTGGTGCCTCGATAGTAACAGTACTTACCTTTTGAGTCCCCTTGAACCTTTAGTTCCCCACAGTGACCTTGATGTGTCCTTAGCCTTGCTAAGGTGACTGCACAAGTGATGGATTTTTGCAGGTCAGTCTGTGTGAGAATTTGGAATGAGGAGTCTATTCTTATCTCACTTAGTGGGTCACCTTGGAGGAGTTTGTTCCCTGTTCTATGCTTCACTCTCCTCATATGTCGGAAGAGATATTTAATATTTCTTGATGAAAAGCAATTAGCTAAGCTGTAACACAATTTCCCCCCCTAATTATCTGTCAGCCTGCTGTCTGCTGAGAGAATGTTCAAGCTATGTGCTCTCATGGTTGCAGGTGCACTGAGGCACTATTTATTTTTGTTTTTCTTAGCCTCTCTCTTTGCAGTCTTTGTGCTCTTAGTCTTCATGAAAATGGACCAGAATTCTCTGTTCATCCTAAGTCCCATCATATCACTCTTGACAGAAAAACATAAATTACCAAAGAAATAGCATTAGAAGTTTAACTTATAGTTTAACTTCTCATTTGACGGGTAAAGAAAAATGCCATTTGAAGAAAATTGAAATAAGAGATGGCACCCAGGTTCTCCGAAGGATTCTGGCACAATTCACCTCGACTGTAGACTGCACAGGAGAAACAGATCTCAACACCTGGAATTCTGCACCTTTCTGGAGCATCCTTTAGAACATCCTCCAAGCATTTGCCAGGACAATACATGATACTTCCACACTCATGAGTTGTGCTGGTGGTAAGTTCATATGCAGAGTAACCATATAGACCCTATTTGTGAAGTCCAGTCTGTCTGTGAAGCCCCAGTGCCACTTTTTATGTTCTGTGTAGTCAATCTACCCAGTGTGATTACCATGTATCTGGGACTTATGGACACCTGGCAAGTCCAAAAACCTTATTTATCTTTGTCCTTCTCTTTACATGGCCAGACATTTTTAATACACCAAACCCCTCACCCTGTCTCCTGGAAAAGTTTCTGGGTAGTGAGTGAAAGTGGGCATGCCTGGGAAAATCCAGAGATGTGTTTGAAAACAAACCAAGACCAGTAGCCCTCATCTCCCTTTATCCACTCCTTTTCCCCAGCCTCCACATAATCATTTCCCTGAAGCACAGAGAAAATCTCCTCCAGCTTGTTCCCTGTTTCTTTGGCTGATGGTGGAGCAGAGGAAAACCCTCTCCATGAAGGCACCCGCTTTTGTTCCTCCTTTTTGCCCAGAGCTGCCTTGCTCTTCAAGCTGCTGCTCCATCACCTCTGCCCCTTTGTTCTCCTGCTTAGGGATTTTCCACTCCTCACCTTCCTGCTGATAAAGTTAATCAGACTAATTTTCCCACTCAGTCACCTCCCTTATCACAGTCACTGCTTGGCCTGAGCCCAGTGGATATGCTTTATGAGCGCTGCTGTTTGTTCTGCAGCTTTTTATGGCCAGGGTGAGTGATGTGTCCCAGGGTCTGTGTCAGCAGCTCGCTGATTCACAATACCTTGAGACAAATAACAAATACGTTTGGAACCATTTTGTGAAATAACCCAAATTCTTAAATTCAAAAAATTTCATCATCAGGAAAATATCCAGGGTTTTTTGTTTGGCTTTGAAATTCCCTGCTTTTAACTAGTGTTTAGTCCAAGGGATGACAGCAACTTGTTTCAGCTTCTGTGTCAATGATTGTAAAAGGAAGAAAGCAAATTTTGTTCTGTCTTGTGTTGCAGTGCAGATGTTCTGAAGATGCAGAATGGGAATACAGAATGCAGAATGTGAGAATCAGCAGGAAATATCTCTTGTCCTTGGCATCTCTGGCAGATCTCTAGTCTGATCTCCCTCCCAAGGCCCTCTCAGCAGTTAATACAAGAGCCCATGGCTCAGTGACTGAGGAAGCCAAGGAAATTGGTGCTTAACCCCAGGTGGACTGAAATTAAGATGAGTTCCACCCAATGAGTCAGAAAGATTTGCAGATATTGATGCCTTGGGAAGGCTGACCTGGAACAGAGACTAGACAGAGCTAAGAGAATAAAGTAGTTATTTATTGAAAAGCCTTTAGGATACACCTTGGGCATTACAAGAGCCTGGCCAGGGTGACACTCAAGATGGACCCAGAATGGTCACAAAATGGACAACTGGTCAAGAGGTCTCACACTTTTTGGTCCATTTGCTTATTGGGGTTAATTGTCCAATTACAGCTTCAGATTATGAAGTCACATCCTTCTTGTTTTCTCTCTTCAGTCCACCATTGTTTATGCTGTTGGGCCTGAAAACTTGTAATGGTTGTCCTTGGTCTCAAGCTGGAAAAGGATTTGTTTTGTCTACCTACTCTCTGAAGAGAGCTGACTAACACTTAATGTGAGTCTCAGAACTACACACCTAGGCATAAGAGAATCTGAAAAACATGAAAGCTAAAACTTAAGGCTTCCTCCTGCTCTTACTTCTCCAGCATCACATGTATAAGCAACAGCAAGGACAGGATGCACAAGGGCCAACAGCAGCATTTTGAACAATCTGTTAGCTGATCAGGTAGTGTCACAAGTGAGTAGGTAGATCCTTATGCTCAACGTTGCTAGTCATCCCTGTCATTTGATTTCATGCCACTGAGTTTGCCTGAGCTGTCTCAGTGATGTCTGCTCCCCACAACTTGGCTGTCAAGTGTTAGAGACCTCTAAGGAGATCCTGTCAGCTCAGTGGTAGGAAAATTCCTGAGTACATAAGTCTTACAGTCCTGAGAGGATTCCTCTTTGCACATCACTCCTAGCACAGGGTGACATTGCAGCATTTCACTCGTTATCCTGCTGAGGTAAAAAAAAATCAAACTATTTTTATTATGCTATGCCAAAAATAGTTCTTAAAAAGCATTTTAGATTTGGAAAGCAGGTGCAAAGAATCAAGGAGCATATCCTGCTCTGACCTCACATGGCCCATTCCCATGTCTGCCTCTGGCCACTCATCTGTGCATTCTTTCACAAGCTCCGGACCTTCCTTGAGCTTTTCATGAGCTAACTCACTAAAACAGCAGAAAACTAATCCCAGAAGGAGGAAAGGGAGTAAACAGTTGTCTGAAGTTTCAGTTAGGTCATTTGGCTTGGCAGGATGTCCGGAGGATGCCAGAGCTGCGGAAGGGAGCAGGGAGGGATGGTGCTGGACACAGGATGCAGGGTGGCAAAGCCTGCCTTCTGCTTCCCTCTGCTCAGAGACAGCTGCAACTGTGCTCCCCAGCAGTCTCATCCCTCTAATGTCATCCCCCTGGACTTGGGGCAAAGCTTGATGAACTCCTGCTTTCCCTGGGAATTCAACAGAGTATGAATGCCACACTGGGAATTTCCTGCAGCCTAAAGACTCAATAATTGGTGTAATTAGGCTATCAATTTTTGATCTTGTTAGTGAAAAGCTGCTTGATTCAATGTTAGCTTTTGATATGTAAAAATGCTTTTGAAACTCTACCTCAACCTGGGTGGCCCAGAAAGTGTAATAATTTCCCTGACAATAGATAATTCATTCATTATACACGCATGTATCCCTGCTTGACAAATGCTGATGGAGAGTGCTGAATAATCTCTGAGGCTATGGATTCATAGAAAGTTTTCCCTGGAGGCATTGCCAGAGTGATAAGTTTTCCAGATTCCCCCCAACTCAAAAGCATCGGTTTACTTCACTGACTTTCTTGTGGACCTGCAAATATTTCATTCAACCTAGTGAGAGTGCATAAAGGCAGGGACAGTGGAAGTGACAGGGAGGAGATAATCTCCTCACACTAGCACTAGTACTGGAAAAACATAACATGAAACTAAAGCTTCAGTTTAAATACAGGAGTCTGAGTGACTAAACTTTCTATTACATACCCACAGAAACACCCAATAAATAGTCATTATGGTTGTAGAAAGATAACAACTTATCTAAAATTTTGTACTCATGCTAATTATGATCTCTGATAAGACGAACTAGATAATTTTCAGTTCTGAGTTAGGGAAGATAGCAGCATAGCAAAAAAGGGAAGGCAGCCTTCACTGAGGCACAGTGTGGTGCTGTCAGCATCCTTCTGTGTTTCAAAGGCCCTGGAACTTCTATGAACAGTATTTTACTAATATATAATGAGAATTACACTGATGCAGAGGAATTTCCACTGATCTCATGTCATTTCAAATAGTACTTAATCTTTCTCTTTACTATTTGTTTCAGTATTTTCATCTATGATGATTTAATTTAACCTGGTATTTCTGCAGAGCCAAAAAAATTTCCAATTCTCACTTCTTTTGGACTGCTTTGCTCACGGGGCACATTTGTTTCTGTTTCTGTTATGACCCTGTTAAAATGAAAACATTTTGTAAGTTGTAAAAATCTGGTTTAGACAGCACTGTGTTCTTAAGTTAACATTAGGCAGCTTTTCATGTTTTTACACCTACAATCTAGACTGCTGAGCCCAATTTCATATCTTCTTCATTACTTGGGGAAAGTGTTGTTAGTGAATCCCTAAAACATTTGCTGTTTTGACAGGCGGTCACTTCACTGTCTTGCTCAAAGAGAAGTTGGTCTATTAGAAGTGCATTGCTATTCCAAACTGGTTTTCTGGCCACATTGCAAAGTGCCTGATGTCAGCAGTGTTGGTCCCACTCCATGGTTAACCTTGCCCTTTGGTACTGGCACAGTAAGAGACCTTTTCCCTCACAACAGTGCATGGCTGTGGGTGGAAGGTTGGGTGGTCAGTGGTGCCCATGCAGAGAAGAGAGAAAAATGGCTCAGGAGGTTTCAGTGTGGGACTGTGGGGAAGAAGAAGGGAAGTGATGCCTTAGGGGACAGTTATTTAAGATCTATCCCCACACAGCGTCTGTGCCTTCTTACCTACCCTTGATTTCCTGAGATGAACCAGGGAGGGGCCACAACCATGAAGAACTGCCCTCAATCCCTGCCTCAGAAATATCTCCAGGCATGTCAAAACTATCCTGTTTCCTCTGGCCTTGGGGTGTCAAGTGCCAAGCAGCAGTGTCAAGTGTTCCCAGACCCAGGCCAGTTTCAGTAGTAGCCAGGGGTCATGTCTGGTCACAGGGGGAAGCAGTAGTTTGCACAGCTAGTTTCTACTCTGAGAGTAGAAAGTAGACAAAGGCTTCTAAACTGCACACCAGCACATCTCATCTGGAGTCAAAAGGGGTTTTCAAACTATGAGAACCAAGACCACTGTGGCATAAAGGCTGGGATAAGGATTGGTGGGATACACCATGCAGAAAAACATAAATGTTGTGAGCTCCTGCCACAGCACAGAATCATTGAATCATAGAACCTTAAGGGGTTAGAATGGTCCTCAAAGATCATCTAGTCTGAAACGCTGCTGCCATATACAGAGACACCTCCCACTAGAGCAGATTGGTCAAGGCCTTATCCAACCTGGCTTTGAACACTGCCAGGGATGGGGCATTCACTCCCTCCCTCACAGGGCAATCTGTTCCAGTGTCTAACCACTCTCAGAGTAAAGAATTTCTTCCTAATATCTAACATAAATTTTCCCTCTTTCAATCTGTCTCCACAGTAAAGTGTATAGGATGTAGTGAAGTCTGATAGGGTACTTTGAAGGCATAAAGAAGCTTCTCAAAGATTACTGGTAGATCTCGTGTTTCTGCTAAGGTCTCAAACTCAGCCTTATCTCAGCCTTATCTGACCCCAAAACCTTCTGCAGCCTCAAACCTTTGCTCCCTTCTCTCAGTTCATAGCATTTCCTCAACTTTCATAGCAAGTCCTCAAGTCAGGATGAAGGTGTGGGAGCTGATATCTGTCTAGTGATGGGAATTTCTCACTGCCAGAGTAAAGTGTTATTTCCAAATCATTCCTCATAGCTAATGGCTTTACAAACTCACTCAGAATTAAGGGCTTTCCAGGTGGTTGGTGGAGATTTATACCACATAAGGAAGAAGAGGAGAAAATCAGATATCTAAGCTGATGGGAGAAAGGAAAGAAATAAAAGGAAGATTTTTTTCTGCAATCATGCCAAACAGGCATTTTAGATAGCGGGATACATTTCTGCGCCTTGGTTTGGATGGTGGCCAGTTTACATATGAAGCTGGTGTCAGTGAGGAGGAGAATGAAAACTTTCTTAATCCTCCCTGTATGGCTACTTCTGGGGAGATGAAGGCAGGTCTTCCTGCATGGTGTGAGAGAGAAACTGGTCTAAATCAAAGTCTCTCTTTCTATTCAGTGATCTTCAGCTGTTAACCTCCAATGTGAAAGGTGCAACACGGCAGAACTCAAAGAAGACCTAAGAAAGGAAAAAGTAGCACTTCAAAAGCAATCTAAAGGGGGAGCTACTTCAAAAGGCAACCCCGGAGTAAGAAGCACTTCAAAGGGGAAAACTTCCCTAGGGTGCTTGTTGCAAATTATCTTAAAGTAGGTCCTACCATCAAACAGATGCAATTAGTTTCATTCTTGATTGTCATGAAATCTTGCTAATTCAAAAACAGTCTGAGCATTTCATATGGTAGAGGAGCACTTGCCAAAGGATACACCAGACTTTTGTATAGTTAGCACTCTGTCACTGTGGCTGCAAGAACCTGCTCACCAAAGTTTGTTAAAGCTCAGGAAGGTCTCTCAGAGCAGGTCTGTCCAATGTTATTAACTTGGGTTAATTTGATTCTCATTTTTCACAGCTTGACACTATACTTGAATACTATAAATGAAGTTTGTTGCCACGGTAAAAAGTGCAGAATGTTTCTCGCCTCTCATGTACTTCCAGGTACTTTTTGTAGTGATATTTGAGCACTCTAAAATTGCATACACTTTTTCTTCCTCTGATTCATTGTCTTTAGGCGTATGACAATCCAATGTCACAAATTACATGCACTGCCAATTAATTTTACTGTTACCATAAGACAGTGTAATTAAATTCATGGCAACATGGGCAGACCCTCCCATTCCTCCTCTTTTTATTTTTCTTGTAATTTTTTTCCTTCTCATCACTTTGAACCCTTCATCTTTTATATATCCTTTTCCATGTGCTTGTTCTGGCGACACGGGAACCAAGTCTTTCCAGATCTCCTGGTTGCAGCTGCACCCTCCCTTGGCCAGCATCCATATTATCTGCCTGGCCTCAACACTAATACAAGCGTTAATTTTAAAGTGTCTGTTCTTTTTAGAAGTTCAAATTCTATAATATGCAAAGAAGGTAACAGAGTGAAGTGAATTGTGTCTGCAATTTAGGTCAAGCATGAACTTGCAAAAAGAACTGAGGCATATCAGGATTGTTAAGTTTCGAAGTGCCCACAGTGTGATTTCAGGAAACCTCCTTTGGTTCTCAGCACTCTGTTTCCTCAATCCCTTCACAAATCCTTGGTGATAGGCTAATTTTTCATTCTCTTGAGAACCAAATACCACCTTTGGATAAATTAAAAGGAGTGTCTTGTGAAACCACATCCATGTCAATTCAATAAGTACTAAGGTACCTTATTCATTATACTTAAATGGATACATGAAAAAAGAATGCATATATATTATAATGGTGTCAGATACAGCACCTATCACTGGAGGACTCTCACACAGATACCAAGAAGGCTTACTCATCTTTTTCTTGTCTTTCCCATCAGTGTGTCACTATGCATCTTATTCAAGAGTTACAAATAGCATCTACATTGTTACACGAAGGCAGATGAAAGGTGGTTCCTTATTCCTTACACAAGTCAGGCAAAGCTGCACACATACTGGAAAAGGAGGAAGTGCTAAAATGAGGGAGGATCGTTTTTAGATTGTTTACCAAAAAGCAGAATATAATGCTCCCATCAGGAAGTTTTAGTGTCATTTTTCTCCTTTTGTCAGACAGACTCTTACAATGTAATTTCAATGTCTAATTCCCATATTTCCGTTAAACAACCTTATTGCAGCAAATCATCCTCCACATTAATAGTGAGATTAATCTTGTCTTTTGAAGACAAAGCAATTTTTATGTGTAAGAAAAGATCCTCCCCTAGACTTCTCAAGCGCACCAGTGCTCTGGATTTGAGCAGCCCACACTCTGAGGAGTACAGAGAAACATCTCCTGGAGTGCAGGGATCCCTGGAGTGTGTGACAGGTACAGTATGGAACATGTCAGACCTATTGCACTCTGACCTGCCAGCGTTGGCAAGCCAGCTTCCCACATATAAAAAGTTACTTGGCCTTATCAAAGGATGTTAATGTGTGCTCTACACACCATGAACACTTATTTAAGGTTTTTTAATATTAATCCTTTTGTAGTTGGGATTTGTTTTGAGATTTGTCTCTTAGCAACATCAGAGTTATTTACAGTAAATCACATCTGAATTGAGATGAAAGAACTTCACCTGACTTCAGAAAGGAAAATACACACAACTTGTGTTTACAAGGCAACCCATTACAGATGATTGCTTTGGTGATAGCAGCTTATGGAACATCCATATGTGCAGTTGGCATTTGTAAGGTGATGAAACAGAATGCAGTTTCTGATATCTGATCTGCTTTCATTGTGGTATTTGCAAAAATAAATTTACCAAATAAAATTAAACTTGAAAGTCATAACAGTTGATTTATGTGAAAAACAGGACCCAAACCATGCTCTTTATTAAAACAAAGATCAAACTCTAAAATATTTTTTTTAATAATTAGTGTTTAGACTGTTGTACAACATGACAAAGTAGTGAAGCCTGAGGCTGTTATCTGAGCTAAAAGGAAAGTTAAATAGTGTTGTTCTTGTTTTAAATTAGAAAGGAAATAAGCTTATAGAGGATAGCTGCTATAACTCTTTTTCTTTATCACATTCTGAAGAGAGAGACAATAATGCAGTAGAAGGAAACAGAGGAAAAAGGCTGGCTTAGGAAGAGATGACCTGTCTTTGATAACAAATCCTGCAGTACTGTGCATACTTTGCTACTCCTTTGCATGGGGGTTAAACCTTGCTGCTGACTGTTCAGTTTTGTAGGACTGGTTCTATGGTACTTTGGATGGTTCAAGAAAAGGGAGAATTCATGCTATGAGACTTCAGTTTAAGCTAATTTAGAAAATTAAACTATGTCAACATCACCAGTTCAAAAACCAGATAAGGTTTTTGCAGCTATGAATCTTTGGTATTAGAAAAGTAGGCATTCCTATTAACCAAAAAAAAAAAGAGGAGCTATCCTCAAGATTTCAGCCTTATTATTTGAATTATGGCATCACCTTCCTGTTAAATGTTCTGCTTGTAGTGCAATTTACAGACTAAGTTAGACCCACAGGCTACAGGATACAGGAAGACTGAGCATCAAAGACAGAACACACAAACCTTTCCAAAATGGTCAGGGAGGAAACATCTTTCCTAGACACTTGAGGGGTAAATTCTTCGGAGGACAGAGTGGCTCTGGAGAGTCACGTCTCTGAGTACAGACTTCCACTTTTCAGGTGTGCAGCCTGTCCTAGAGGTTAGACCTCTTGCCAAGCCCTTCTTACAAAATGCACACAGAAAAGATATTCTCTATAACCATCATCTCCTGTGTATAAAAATTCAGATTTCTGTCCTTTCGTTAGCAGAACTCAAGTTTAAATCTCCTTTTTCCATTACTCTTTCCCATTGTCATTTGCCACCTCCTAACTGCTGGTCTGTAGCTATTCAGGTTGTAGTCTCTCTTTCATTTTGTATGGATTAATTATATATTCCTTATTACTATCTTGGGTCAATGCCCATAAGAATCTGTAGCTGGGAGGACAACTCTTATCTGAGATGTGAGAGACCTGCATATTAATTAATGCTCTATTCAGTACTAATCCCTTTATTACGAAGCAATAAGTATTTGTGTCTCCTAAGTCTCCTTTGAATGCTCTAAGCCTTCAATTAAGTTGCCCAGAGAAGTGCTGGATGCCCCATCTCTGCAAATATTCAAGATCAGGTTGGGCAGGGCCCTGAGCAATCAGATCTATTTCAAGATGTCCCTTTCCATTGGAGGGGGTTTGACTATGTGATCTTAAAAGGTCCTTTCCAACCCAAACTACAGTAGGATTTTGTGATTATTTTTTATTATGTAGCAGTGGAGGGGAGCAGTCTTCCATCCTGCAAGTTCAGTCCAGTGTATGCAGAGTTTCCCAGTACAGGGAGGATGAGTATGGTATGCCTCAAGTAGGCACCAGGCTGAGGTGGACACCCATCTCGATGCTGTCACACCTTCAGGCAATTTATTTGTGTAGCAGCAGGAAATTCAGTGTCTGTGGGCTTTGCTGGTAAGTCTCAAACACTTCCACACTTTGATAGCATCAGAGAGGAGGTGAACAGCCAACAGGGCACGTGGGGAAAACCCATTTTTAGATTTCAAAGTGTCTACATAACTGGCAGTGAGGTGTTACCGTCTGGATGGCATCTCACCATCAGGCAGTCTCTCCTTCCATGAGATTTTCCCCAGCACAGACTGTCTCCTAGAATAACGAGAAAATATCACCCTCTAAGAAATAACAGCCTTTCATTCCAAAATATTTGAGAATGTTTTCTAATGCTCAGAAATGAAAGCAGAAAATGTTCCTTATTTTCTGCAGAAGTCAAAGAGTACCATCTTTATTTTTGTGTCTCTTCTCAGTGTTCAGCTGTCATTGTAGTTTAATTATCTTTTCAGAAGCATCTGCAATTTGGAGATTATTCCTTATGTATTTTCACACAATTTTCATCCCAGTTTGCATCCCATGGTGGTGCATTCTGGCGAGTGGTGGGAAACAGAAGAGGATAAGGCAGCAGGACACAAAGATGGTCAGGTTTGGCAATGAACTCAGATAAGGCCATGATGCTTATAAGTTTCACTATGACAAATCAGAGAATATAATAAACACAGGAGCACAGGGATGGATGTACACTTTTAAAAATAGTAAAGAAGGACTCTACTTATCTTTGATAGTAGAATCTTAGAGTAATTTTTTGAGTGTACTTGTTATATAGAGTTTGTTGGACTTGCATGATGCTGTACTATTGCAATGACACATTTTCTGATCCAAATCCATTCAGTCTGAATGGTTTTATCTGTCCCAGCACTTATAGAGGTGTTTAGGAGGGAACATGCAAGGTGTGCATTTGCTGGTCAGGGCTAAGGCACGAAGACATGCTTCCTCCAGCTACCAGCTGTCTTTCTGAAGATGAGACCATCAGAAAAGGGGTTGGAAAGAGCCTTAGCTATGGAGAGGGTGGCAGGAATGCTGGCCAAGTGAAACCTGCACATGCTATATCTTTTCCAGGACTGACAGGAAAGACCTAGCAGGTATAGCATCTGTGTAATTTAGTGAAGTTCTTGGGCTTAGTGGGTCTCCCATCTGGGTGAAAGAGTATCTATTATGCAGGAGCAAGCAAGCACATAAACCACAGGCTGACATATAGATTGACGATGATTACCAAGTCTAGACCCCTCTGCTTGCCTAAATATACAGCTTTAGTGTAGGATGACACTGTCTCAAACATCTGCCAGAGGGCAAGACATAGTAAATTTCTCACATACAGGAGAGAATAAGTGTTAGATAATGTTCAACAAATAAACAAACCTGTTCTACCTCAGTCAGAAAGAAACAATTGTCTGGATTGTCCCTGTCAGCACTTGAGTAGATTTATTGCTTCTTATCAACAGCTTGTTAAAAAAACTGGCAAGACATTAAGAACACGGGGAAGAAAATCCTCCAGACGTAGTTTGCTATTGACGTCTACGAGTCAACTTGTCATGGTATGGATGTCAATAGGAGTGAGCTATGCTATGTGATGGAGCTCTAACTGTGACAAGTGTGAAGGTCAACTCCTTGCAAAGGATTTTAAATTAGAACAGTGTAGTAAATATGTATGTTATTTACTGGGAATTTGTAGTAATTTATGCATCATGACTGAGAAGGTTTAAATAAAATGATTAGTCAAGCATTTTAAAAATATGGCTGCTCGATACATTTAAAAACGAGGAATGAGGTCTTCTTTATGAAAACAGCATACAGATGGCAAAACCCATTCCATTCTGGCCAAAGATATTAACTGTAAGCTAGTCCAGAGTCTATCCAAGGTAGCCAAATGTTTTAATGGAGGCAGCATTACTACATTACTGCTTGGAGCAATGGATGAACCTGCAAAGGAAGATGTCATTAGTAAGAGCTAACATGTAATGCCAAATAATCTATGATTATTTTAGTTCATCTCATTCCGTTTTCCTAAACTGAATTTACCTTAGATCTATTGCTTTATTATAATTTGGGTATTCAGAAACGTGGAGATCACATTTGGAGTTGCCAGTTATTAAGACTATGAATTTCCTATCTATCTGTAGGTCAGATTTGCATAATGGTCTTATATTTCACTTACAGCATTAACACAGTTATATCAGAGGCCTGCATGGAGTAAGAGACAGCCAGAGGAAGGCATTTGGTTTTGAAACAGATTTGCTTCAGTTTCACTTATTAATAAGAGAAAGATCAATCCAAAACACAAGCAAATTCGTAAAATAGAAGTTATAACTAAAAAACATACCTGTATATTCCAGTTTCTTCCCTGATTATATAGGCAAAAGGAATAGAATTCTCTATTTTTCCACTTTATGAAGTTAACGTACAAAATATCTATGCTTTTGTAGCTCAATAAACATAAATTCTAGCTTTTATGGCACAGATGAAGAAGACTCTGAATGTGGATGTGGTTTTAAAAGGAAATTAAAGAAGTTAATAAAGAATGAAATGTTTATCTGTTTTATCTCTGATTTTAATGAAGTCTTCAGTGTTTTCTTCCTATTTCCACTTACATCAGATCATATGGGTAAAATACACAAAATAAGTGAGATCTCAGTCCTAGAGTGACAGAGCGCAGATGGTTCAAAATTGTATGCTAAATTCATAGTGTGGAATTTTTTATAAAAGTTATTTATTGCAAAATGTCCCTAAATCTACACTGAGGTGTAATGTTCCACCAGCAATTGCTTTAACAGCTCTCTCTCTCTCTCTCTCAAAAAAAAAAAAAAAAAAAAAAAAAAAAAAAAAAAAAAAAAAAAAAAAAAAAAAAAAAAAAAATAAAATCCAGGGACTCACTTTCTCTCCAGTTTGTATTTCATTAATTCTGTTAAACTATGTCACTCCTGTCCATCATTTATGTTTAAAACTAAATTCACATCCTGCAACAATTACTCCATACATAATGAATACCTTTTATCTGAAAATAAAACCTCAACAACACAGAAACTGCATTTTTCTTCACACGTGATTGTTCTCCCCATAGAATTTTAAACTAGTATTTTTGCAAAGACATTTTGTCCATGTTCATTTTTTTTTATCAGCTAGTAGAATATAAACATGAATCACTTAAATGAGGTCTCTTCTGTTTTCATGGATCCCACTGTCTCACATGGCAAGCCAGCAGGGCCAAGATAACCCCTTTTACCCACAGGTTTTTTGTCAGCATGCAGGAGGACATGACAGAAATAATTAATTCGTGATTAATCCGTATATCAAAATTAGAAAGCTGTTCCAAAGCTGTTTTCTGTGGCTACTGCTCCTGAATACAGAGGAGAGAGCAGAGAAGGCACAGCAGAGAGCACGTTCACCTGGGAGGTGCCCCTGGTCTGTTTTGTGCCAAGTGCGATGATGTCCTGCCTGTCCTTCCTCTCACCAACCTGTGGCCCAGCTGTTCCAGAGATTATCTTGCTGCTCACCTGACAAAGTTGCCATGGTGCAATAAGGCTGTAGGGAAGGCATGTGGAAAGAACACTGATTTATTAATTTGGGAATCTATGCACATCTTGGCCAAGAAAATCTCAGATGAAAAGAACATGTTTATTGCATTGCAAGAGTTTCCTCATTACCTGAAAATAACTCATAAACTGGAGCCTTGTTGTCTGGCACTAAAAGCAGCATCTCCACAAAGCACATTTGTAAGAGCTCACAGTCAGTTTCACTAATTAGCTATCTTGTAATTGCTTTGGATAAAGTAATTTTACCCTCTTGAAATGTGTGAATATCTTCAGCAAATTGTCTCAAAGTGCCATGTAATTATTCTATTTGTGATGGTGTTAAAGTAAAAAAAAGAACACTTGCGGCTTTGCTCCCAAATCAACAAGCAACTTATTTTGTCACTGTTAGAAACACATAAGCCACAGAAAGGCCATCAGGTTTTGGGGCACGGCTTCTACACATGTGAAACGTGACAGGGCCCAAAAATAGCTTGAGTGCAACCTCAGCCTTATCAAAGTGCTGAACAGACAGGGACCATGAGACAGGCTTCGACTGGGAGAATGCAAATCTCAATAGTTGGAGCACGGGAGACAGCAAACACTAAACCTATCTTGCAGATGGGCAGCAAAGGCACAGAGCAATTAAGGTTCTGATTTGGGAAAATACTTAAGAACATACATGAATCCCACTGAAGTAATTAAGTTCAGCTCCTGGGGAATGACTTTAATGAAACAAGACCTGGGAAATTGCCTGTGGCCACTCATAAGCTTAGGAGGGAACCAAAAGCGGGTTCTGTCTCCAAAGTTTCATTTTGGTAGCTTCAGTGGTGTCCTTGTTCTGTCTCACTGGGGTCCTCTGTATTGGCTTTGCTTCTGACCAGAGAGCACAAAAGGAGCTGGACATGTGAATGCAGAGCAGGAAAAACTGGTGATCGGAGATCTTTCTGCCAGAGTGAAGAATATCGGCTGGGGCTTTATTGCTCTTAGTTGTTTTTCTGTTTACTTTTGTCTATACTGTCCTTTTTAATATTGTAAATTTAGCTATTGAGAGGGAAGGAAAGACAGTGGTGATCTGTCAAGCTCATTTACCAAACACAATCCTGTCCTAGACCCCTAAAACAGGTTGGAAAGGTGCAGCCCTGGCATTTTAAGGTGGGACCATGGTCTTGCTGTCCATTGTACCCTGATGCTGCTGCTCGCCTCGCTGTGATCTGCTGCTCCACCTGTTCCTGGAAATAAAACTGGGGGCTGAGTCCACTTAGGCCTGCTGCCTGCTTGCTGCAGGTCCTCTGCACAGGGCCACACAGCTCAGCACCAGCACCACCTGGGGTGACAGTATAGGCAGGACAGATGGGAGTGATGAGATTTGCTACCCAAAATGAGTCATGCACTAGAGGGGCCATCAGGTCTGCTTGGGGATTTATTTCTGAGAAAAGGTCAGGTGGAAGGGAAAAAAAAAGTGAGGAAATGGCATTTCTCTTCCAGATGTGCATGCCCTGGGTGACATATCACTACACTCAACTGTTCAGGTCTCCATTAAAACCTGGAAAGTAATGGACTTTTAGCTAAATTAGGAGATAGTTGAAATAACTTTTCCAATTGAGTTTAACTTTAAAAATATTCAGAACTAAAAAAAAAAAAAAAATCTTACCCAGTATTGCTCCACTCATGTCAATTAAAAGGCATTTAGTAATTTCTTTTCCAGAACTGAAGTGAAACAATTTTTAACAACGCTTTTTTTTCCCCACTGATATGCTCTGCATGCTTTTATTTTCTGCAAGTTTCTATCAAAAGGAAATATGTCATTTCAAAATGAAACATCAAAATATTTACTTTTAGTCTCTTGAAATAAAATGTTCAAACTTTTTCAGCTGAAGCTTTTCACCAACCCAGAAAGTAGTTTTCCCATCTTCCTACAGACAGAGTCATGGGTAGTGATAGTTCTTCCATCCCTTCCTGTCATCTCCCCTCTGCCACTTTGAACAATTTAAGCTGTGACAAGTCAATGGCACTTAACATCCCAAACATTTTCACTGAACAGCCATAGGGGAGACAACTCATACCTTTCTAAACACTGCTTCAGGCTCTGCTGCAGCTTCAGTTAGTCAAAGGGAGAGCACTCCAGTGCATTTTCTGGCAGCAATCACTCGAACAAATGTTATGTCTTAAATCACTTCTTTGATGTAGTGAAAATACCAAAAAATAAATCATGATGGTAGAATCAGGATGCTATTATGGCATGTGCTGAGCCAGTTGATTTGGGGCTGAGAGGAAGCTGTTTTTTTCCTTAGTGCAGCTGTTTTCTTCCATCTGTAGTCATTTGGACTTGAGGTATCTCAAGATAGTCCTTCTTACTGAAAAAAGAGAAAGGAGTGTTTTCTTTGGTTTTCAGTCAGCTGATTTGATAGCTGCAGAGGAGTTACTTGCCATCCTGAGGGTTGCCTGTTACCTGACTATACAGAGTGTTTCCAGTACTTACAAAAGCTTTTCTCTGTCTCTGGTCAGTGAACAGTGCTGCTGTTCTTGTGTTTGGTTTATGATCTGTTGCTAGGATGTATTTCCCTGGCTGGGAGCTGGCCACATTTGGCTGATGTCTGGCATGTGCTGCTCTGCTTTTTATTCATGTAATTGTTAAGCAGGAAATACCTACTAACTTGTTATCATCTTGCATTGAACAGAATCTTGGTGAGCAGACACCAAGGAGCTGCAGCACAGTTGTTTCTGCTCACACACATCATTCTCTGAGCTGAGTACAAAGCATATGTGTTTCCTTGTTTCACAGCACACAAGTGTAATAGGTATCACGTGTGATTTCTCTTTCTTTGATTAGGCTTGTGGGAAACTCACCTCCTCCCACTAGTGAGATCCACATGTGTGTCCTTCCTGGGCTGCATTGCTAGACACTGCTGTAAGTAACCCTAGATTTTTAGTATGAGCTTTCCTGGAACATGCTAGTGATAACCTCCTTCTCCAAGTGATAGGAAAACCAACAAAGGGCAGGGCTATTCTGGACCTTGTTCACATGCAGGAGGAGGGGCTGGTGAAGAATGTGATGCTCAAGGGCAGCCTGGGCTGCAGTGACCCTGCAATTGGGGAAGGAAAAGTCCTTAGAGAAGAGAGGTGGATGCACAGCAAGCTCACTTTCCTGGATTTCAGGTGAGCAGATTTTGGCCTCTTCAGGGGTCTGCTTGGTAGAGTGCCATGGGATAAGGCCCTGGAGGGCAGACGGTCCCAAAAGAAATGGTTAATATTCAAGGATCACCTCCAAGCTCAGAAGTAATGCATCCCAACAAAGAGAAAGTAAATCAAAAATGCCAGGAGACCTCCATGCATGAACAAGGAGTGCCTGGACAAACTCAAAAAAAAGGAAACCTGGAGAGGATGGAAGCAGGGAAAGATAATATGGGAGGAATATAGAGAAATTGTCTAAGCCTCCAAGTATCAGGTTAGGAAAGCTTAAGCCCTGATAGAATTAAATCTGGCCAGGGACATCAAAATATTAATGAATAGTTTCTATAGGTACGTTGATGATGAGAGGAAGACTAAAGGAAATTTGGGCCCTCTCCAGGAGGAAACCTGGTTACCTGGGATATAGATAACTCTGAGGTACTCAGTGACTGTTTTGCTTCAGTATTCACTGTGCTCCAAGCACATCACCAACATTGCAGGGGGCACAGGAAGGGACTGGGAGAGTGAAGAACCACCTGCTGGTTTGAGAACATCTAAGGCACCTGAAGGTGCACAAGGCCATGGGATCTGATGAGATCCATCTACAGGCCCTTAGGAAACCAGCAGATCAAGTTGCTAAGCTGTCCATTATATTTGAGAAATTATGGAAGCCCCATGATGATCCCACTGACTGGAAAAGGGGAAACAGAACACCCATTTTTAAAAAGGGAAAAAATGAAGACCTGGAGAACTATAGGTCAATTTTACCTCTGTGCCTGGCAGGATCATGAAGCACATTTCCTCCTGGAAATTGTGCTAAGGTGCAGGAAAAATAAGATAATTTGTGACAGAGTTAACTGACATAATCTACCTGGAATTATGCAAAGCATTTGACACCGCCCCACACAACATCCTTGTCTCTAAATTGGAGAGACATGGATTAGATGGATGGACCACTCAGTGGGCAAGGAACTGGCTGGATGGTCCCATTCAGAGAGTTGTGGTCAATGACTCGATATCCAAGTGGAGCCCAGTGCCAAGCGGTGCTCCACAAGCGTCAGCGCTGGGACCGGCGCCGTGTCACATCTCTGTCACTGACACGGACACTGCCATTGAGTGTACCTCAGCAGGTTTGCTCTGGGGAGACCTAACTGCAGCCTTCCAGTACCTGAAGGGGGTTACAAGAGAGCTGGAGAGAGACTTTTCTCAAGGACATGTAATGATAGGAGAGAGGACAAAGGCTTTACACTGAAAGAGGGTAGATTTAGATTAGATGTTAAGAAGAAATTCTTCCCTGTGAGAGTGGTGAGACACTGGAAGGGTTTGCTCAGAGAAGTTGTGGCTGCCCATCCCTGGAAGTGTTTAAGGTCAGTTTGGACATGACTTTTAGTGATCTGATGTAGTGGAAGGTGTCCTTGCCCATGGCAAAGGAGTTGGAACTAGAAAATGTTTAAGGACCCTTCCCACAATTTCTATGATTCTATGATCTTTATTCATTTGTCTCTGTTTAAAGAGGCTGGTGTGAATGAATGAAGAGTGGTACAACCACAGCCATAGTGTCCACCCTGTTCTACTTCCAGTAAAAGATCTGGACCATTGTTTCCAAAACCACCAATGGGCTCAAGTGCCCCAGTGACTCCTGTGTAAGCCATATTTTCCCAGGACTTGGCAGATATGTTGACAGTCTCAACATAGGAAATTATTCCTATTGAGGTGTTTTACCTGTGTATTAAGCACCCACAATTATGATACTTCTCAAGGCCTGACTGTATTCAAAAGAAGTTTAAAGTTTCCTCCTGAAATTTGCATCTACAAAATACAAATGTAGAATCTAAGATGGGGGATTGATCAGTGGCTGCAGACTTCATTGCAAAGTTAACTTTTACCTGAGTTTCTTGGAATGGTGATGTCCTGCAGGTTGTGGCTAGAAGAGCTGATGTCTGGGAGACTCGTCCTAGTTTGGCTGGGCTGTGTATGTGCACCCACACTCACTGGCACCAGGGAAATTGAGCAAGAGCAGCGTGGGTGTCTGCTGAAACACAGCTTCCTTATGAACTGAGCTACCATGGAAAAGATTTTGAGGGGAGACTGAAACCTCAACAGCTCCATGCTTTCTTCCTGGTCTTGAAATTTCTGAGTTTCAGCCCTTTATTTTATTGTAATTTGGATTTTAAAAAGCCTCTGCTGAGTGGTTTAGTTTTAGGACTCCTACAGATCTTGCCCTGGGTCACTGCACCCGACCCAGGAGTGTGATGAATGCACATTTGGGCAGACTCTGAGAGAGGCTGAGGAGCTTTCAGGAAAGGTGTTATGTGGGAGAGGACTGCAGCAAGGTATGGAAACTTCAGCCCTCTTCCTGCCTGTGTCTCAAGAGCCCTGGAGAAAGCCAGTAGAAGGTGAGAGCTCCTTGAGTGTCTCTTTTGGAGAAACCAGCTTGTTCCTGGCCACTGTCCCAGATGCTCCTCAATAAAGCAGGAAATGGGAGCATGAGCTAGACAGTACATAGTAGTAAGTCTGATCATTTTGAGAGTGCTCCAAAGTCCTGGCTGCAGTAAGGTATAATATTACTCTGATTGTCTGCTTGTGTGTATCTGCATCAGAATAATTTAGGGCCCTTTAAGTTGTACCTCAAGTCCTATTTACAGGCAGCTGTGAAAGCAGTCATAATCACAGTATGGACCATGATTCAGCTGCCTTCCATCTACAGAATTCCTCATGGACAACTTGTCATTTGCCTGCAGGAGATTTCTCTTGCTCCCTGTTTTCAGCCCCAGAAGCCTCCAGTGGCTAATACCCCAGAACCTCTGGCAAGGGCTGCTCTTCAGGCTCTCCTGGAGTGAGCCTGGCAGGCACCTTAGAGAAGGCAAACAAACTGCCCACCCACTGGCAACCAATTTGATGTGAATTAAATAACTGTGTCCAAAGAGCTGTGAGCAAACAAAGCATTTGATGAGTAAAGGCAGGGATATCAGGGGGAGGCTGGCTGTCTCCAGCAGGGATGTTTGCTGAACTAACCTGCATGCTGGCATTTCCATGAGTTCATGGAGCCAGAGCGAATCACAGGACTGTGCACCATTTTCTTTTGATTTTGATGAACAATAGGATGAGGTTAAACACTTAATATGAAATAGTAACTCTGATAATGATGACAGACTTTATAGAGGCCTATTTTGCATTACTTAAATGTCTTTTAATACAATATAATCAGTCTTCCTATGATGAGTGAAAGCTGGAAGTTTTCCAGGTTCTTGTCATGCAATAACTGTAGTTCAGCTGTGTCTAACCAGGAAGAACAAATTTTAAACACATATTTTAATTGGAAAGTGAGGTGACAGATCTTAGCAACCAATGCTGCATTAACTACCTATTAAATAATTCTTTAGCAACCTGGGCCTTCTGGAATTGCCCTTTTGGGATTTATCCATCAATAAAGTGAGATCTACATGTAATACTTCAGGAAGGTAAGAATGGAGATTGAAGTTTTATTGTTATAAGGCATGTTTTAAGTTGTAAGGAGATGCCCTTCAGAAGAATTATATTTAAAACTATTCCAGGAAGCCAGCCAATGTACACAAGCATTTGCTGAAAGTATGTGAGAGATTTATAAAAAATATTTCCTGGATGAAACATCAACAGCACAATGTTTTAAAAGTAGAACTGCAAGAAATGCAAGAAGCTTAGGTGAACATCTTACTGAAATACAGACAAACCATGAGAATCCAGGACATAAAGTGTCAGCTGCGTGGCTATGCTTCCACTGAGAGAGCTAAAAGATATCATTGATATGGAAAATAAACTGTCATGTTTCTCCTAAGCAGTCGTTCCTCACACATTTTTTCAGTTCATGTTACCTGAAAGATCCTTCCATTTGAATTGCATATGTAACATTTCATTACTGCTCCATGGCTGACTACCTCTGGGCATGGAAAAACTCAGCAGTTTTACAATATTTGTGCCACTGACCGTGCTGTTGCATGTTTCTTCTTCCCACCTTTCAGCCACACAGTCTCATTCACCCTGTCCACTCTGCTTCACGTTTTCCAGCACCTAATTCTTTTCCCTGTCCTTTCACATTTTTCACTTCTGTAATGTCCTTCATCTGTTTCCTTGCAACCACAAGGAGTCATCTCTGGCAATCCACAGATGCAAATGTGTACAATATGTGAAGCTTACCTTTATTGCTTAAACAACTTTTCCTACTTTTTTTCTTTATCCTTTTTATATCAAAACCACTTTGGCTTTGGAATTGTGACCCTATAGTTTTACAGTAGCAATGACACTAGGGAGGTGTTGCCATGTACTGTACCTAGGGATACTGCCATAATAAGATAGCAAAAGAAAAAAAGGAATGTGTAAAATAAATGACAATACTGAATGAGAAAAACTCAATGTCTATGGTGAGGTCTAGAGAAAGGCAAGAGAAAATAATTTCTGAGATATAAAGATTTACTCTAACAACTGGAATTGAGATGCACATTTAGCACACCTATTAAAAACAGTAAATATTGCTAGAAAGCAGTCTTCATCATAAATAATGCAACAGATGCAACTACAAGCCAATCATTTAGAACTCACCACTAATATATTTTGGATCAGCTCTGGTCAAAACCATTCCAATGTGTGCATATTGGTATCATACCATAAGAATTTTGCAAGCAAAGATGTTTTTTTTTTAAGCTAGGATTTCCTGGGATAGATCTGACATATTCTACCCCCATTTTTAGGAGAGCCTAGAGTTTTTAGACACACTTTTTAAGTTTAAAAGTTCTTCTCAAGACAGTCCAACACCCTGTTGCATGACCTAGTGTTCCATCTGGGATAGTGAAGTGTTGCCTGTTCAAGAATTAAGGAAGAACACTTTTTTTTTCCTAATAGTCACAAATTATCTTATTTTTCATGCACCTTAGTACAATTTGGAAACTACTATTTGGTAGTACAGGATGCATCATCAACTTAGATATTTATAAATTTTGATTACTTGTAATGCCTTTTTCTGAACAAAGAATTGTACCACAGAGTTGAATTTGGTCTGACTGCTGTCTCCTACTCACTCTTTTCTTAAAATATTTATACATTTCAAAAACTCTCCTACAAGGCCATGCAGTGCTAGTGACTTGTCATGGAGTTTAACAGACATGATGGATTTTTAAAGTGGAAATAAATATGTAAGCCTTGGTATAATATGCATCTGAAAGAATGCTCATTCCAGCAACTTTAGGTAGTCACTGCTTCCTGTCATCTACCAAAACTGTGATGCAGATGTCTAGAAGCAAGTTAATGACTATAATGGCTGTTCAAGACCATGATCATTTGAGTGATTCTCTGGGGAAAAAAACAAAGAGATGGGTTTGCACTGATTTTGGTGAAGAGTAAATATATATTTCTGCTGGAGCCAAACCCAGTTTGAAAAATACTGAATCAGTATCTTCAAACAATGCTGAGCAATTATTGCAGCTTTGTAGAAGGCCACGGCTGCTATGAGATGGAGGCCTCTGAAAATCTCCCTGAAGACCTCCAAGAGGAACAGTGGTTTTTATTGGATCAAAGACTACATCAGACCTGCAAAAACCTAGTCCAAATGGGAAATCTTTCAACTGTCACGTGCTGCAGAACTGCACTTCACACTGTACAAAAAAATTAGTGTGATAAGTCCTGGATATTTCAAAGTGAGAATTAAGGTATATACAGAATAACATTCTTCATTCCACACTAGAGCTCAGCAAAACCAATGCACTTTAAACTTGAGAGATGATGCATGTGAAGAAAAATCTCAAAGAAAGAGATATTTAGAATTTCTAACTGGTGCAGATGGTTTAGATGGTTATGATGCATACTGTGATAAAAAAAATTGGCACCAGACACCTTCCTGAAATCTGTTTTCCAGATTTGCAAAACATGGATAAGGATATGAATCTAGCAAGGTAATATCTAGGGACCTTATTCTAGAATGAAAAAAATAAAAAAAAAACCCAACCTCCCTCAAAGGACCCGGTTTCTAGTTGGCAGAGAGCAGGGTTCAAGAACACATTAGATAAAAATTTTACATTTCAAGATGCCAGAAGAGATCAGGACTGCAGCAGATGCTTCATGTCTGGAAAATGAGACTTAACTCGGCTAATTTTAGGGATGTTGTTTGGTGTCATAAATGTTTAGGGCCAGTATGAAAGGAATTTCCTAAACAAATTACAGAGAACTTACAACAAGTAACAGCATAAGGAGAACCTTATTGCTTTTCAGAGCACAGTGTTTTGGAAACCAGATGCAGTGATTCAAACTGGATTCTTAGGAGGTTCTGTAGTTGTGTAATTTGCAATCATTGCTGCTTCAGCTTGGTAAATTATTGTGCATGTGAAGTTGGCCTAATTTCTACATAAAACTTCACCCAAAAAAATGCAGTTAAGTTCAACTGAACAAACCCATTAAAAATTCCTGTGTCTTGCATTCTAGTAAATTTCTTATTAGCTGAAATTTATCATGTGAGTAAATTTTGCATGGCCAAAACTATCTACATATCAATATATCCTTGTCTATATAAGCTCAGCCAATTTTCTTTTCTCAGAACAACCCAATAAGATTTTTCAGAAACTAAAATGAGGTCAGTTGTCTTACATTTTTTTGTAGAGGTTAATGCAGAAGGAAATACTTTTATCTGTAGTCAAATACAGTACTGCTGTTCTGGTGCTGAAGGCACTGGGATTTGAGCTCAGCTATCCTGTTGGTCACCTGTGGCATGAAACCAGGAACTGCTCCAGTGCTGCATGAGCAATCACCTGGTCAGGTTAATAGAGCAGTTGAGTAAATAATTCCTGCATACAACACAGTATGCTTTGAATTTTCATTTTGGACTACTATATTGTAAACAGGTTGCCTCATCTTAACCAGGATATGCTTTTAAAAGTATCTAATAGAATTGCAAAGATCAAGAGAAAGAATTGCTAGATTTATTTTTTTTTCCTGATGAAGACTTTATTCTGGCTACATAAATCCTGCCTTTTGCTCCGTAAGCTGAAGTATTTCCATTCTCTGTAAATATTACAGTACTATCTTTCCTAACAATTATCTCATTCTGCCTTTTCCTTTTTTTTTTTTTCTCCCCAAAGGGTTTTTTTCTCTTTTAGCAAAGTCTAATTTGGCCAGATCCACCTACATATGCTCAGCTTTCAAATGATTCATTTCAGATGTTCCTTCTGCTTCTCAGCAGCATTTGTTTCCATCATTTTCCATATGTCAACAGGTTATTTTGAAGCAGGCTCTCTTCCCATTTTGTCAGTAGGGTTAGCAACATTTTCTGTGTGTGGATCGTGGGTATAAAAGACAATAAAAAATGACTGAAGATTTCATCAAGCATTTGTTCATAACTCTTACAAAAATAACAGATAAAAAGAATCCTTGGTTTTCCTGGTACCTAACTGATCATTTATTCACACATCTTTTCTCATTAGCCAACAACCACCTTTGATTTCTCATGTTAATTTTGAGTTTGATAGTGTGATCAGGTGTCAAGCCCAAGTAAAGGTGCATATTAATTGTGTGGGGTTTTGTTTCTGTTATTATGCTGATTTTTACTGCAGATACTTTCCTACTTTAGCATTGGGTACTTCCTCTGCAGTAATTAATCTTTCTCCATTTTTTGGTTGCTCAATTTTATTTTGGTTTTTTTTTGACAATGGAAGAAAATAATGCAGCTTCTATTTTCCTTAGAGCTATTCAAAATATTTCTCTCTTACATATATATATATATAAAATCATTAATTTAATTTTTCTCTCCAACATGCTGCTCCGTCTCAGTCAGCCCTTTAATGTCCTTCAAGAAACACTGAGCAAGATGGGAGAAGCTAAGGATCTATGATATAGCCTGTGCACTGACCTGCTGCACTTTTCATGTTACACCATTGTAGCTATTCGGCATTAGGAGTTTCACAGGGCTTCAGTAGAGCAGAATTTTCTGTGTAATTTCTCCCTCATTTAATATATCAGTTCATTCTCAGAATGAAAACTATTTGGTATTTTTTGAAAATACAGAATTTGTTTTTGTTGGCAAATGCCCCACTTTGAAAGGGGCTATAATTTGCATTATTAAAAAGCTTTCATACAAACACAATGTTGTTTCCAATTCAGTCATATTTTTATTTAAATTTTGAGGCATAATTTAAAAAGAATCTACTTTGCAGATAGCCCAGTTGGTAACAGCCAGGCTTTGCATAATCCCTAGCACAAACTTTGTGCAGACAGCCAAACAATAGAAGGCCTGTGTCCAGCTTGACAAATGTTAGATGCAGATTTCCATTGTCTTGCTCGTAGTTGAGATTGCGTCAGGGAATTTCTGCTGCGATTTTATTCACTGCAACTGATTGTTAAAAATCACACCCTAAATCCAAAGTTATTAATAACGCATTCAACAGATGGCAGATTATTTTAGAAGAGCAAAATGCATTGAGTGTGAGTTCTCCAAAATGAATTTTCAACTCTCAGTATTTGGCTCTAAATCCAATCTAATCAAATGTAATTTAAATTGCAGTATGAAGCAAAGGAAAATAATTTTGTGCCTCATGTTGTATTGCAATCTAAATCCCTGAGCCTTAACAAAATTGTCTATCACATATTTAAGAAGTTTATTGGAAGATGGAAAATAGCATCATTCAGCAGAAAAATGCCATACAAGTATAAGAGTACAGATGTTTACATTAAACATATAGAAAACAAAAGATTTTTGAGAGGGTTTTATTAATTAAGTTGGTTGGGATTTGTAAAGCTGGGATCTATATATATATGGTCTACATATATAATGGTCAACCATTCCTTCCTCCAAAAACAACACTAATATTTTAAAGTTCTTTTCAAGGCTGATTGAATGGTGTTGGACTTTGTGATCATTCAATGCTAAAGCAGCCCCCATGAAAAATATTGCAGAGACAGAAGTCCAGAGAAGGAAATTTTTCTGAGCATCATCTCCTTTCTCTGTAGACCTAGAGGAAGCAGTACTGTTACTTGTCAGTAAGAGCAAGTAGTTCTCCCCATCTCACCAGCCCTGCTATTCTTTTTGTTTTCCTGGTGATACATAAGCAAGTTGCTACCTGTTCTTTCACCTGATGAGAGCTCAGCAGCTGAGGCAAGTGACAATTCCAGCCCCTATGTATAGCACAGCCTGCATATGAATAACCTGCACAGATGCTTAGATTGCATTTTTCATCCCTTTATGCCTTAATGGGATGAAGAAAGCTCCAGTTGGCTGTCAGCAGCAGTGCCCTGTGGAGCTCAGCTGGGTTGCTCCTTTACAACCTGAATGAAGAATTCAGCTCCTTCACGGTGCAGTCAGGGCAGTATCAAAGGAAACCCACATGTGATGCAAACTGTGCTCTGGTTCCTCCTCCGGGAGATGTTACAGCCCTGTAACACTAATGAAAGGCCAACTATACTGTCAAAACATAATTAAAATGTAAACTAATCTCAGTGCAGGAGGGAAGGTGCAGCACCTGCCTTTATCAGCCTCAGCCATGACTCACTGCTCTGTGGCGTAATAAGCCTGAAAGAATATGCAGTTAGAGCTCAACCCACACAACTCCGCTCTCAACTATCAGCAACAACACCAAGAGGCACATATATTGCAGAAGCAAAAGGAAAGTTATTCTTTAGGAAATTTTATTTCATTTCTTGCTAAAATAGTAGCGGTAAATATGGATATATAAAGAATTGTATATTAGTAACTATCTACCACAAAACCCCATAGAAATGTTGATGTATGGGTAGCATATGCTCTATTGAATGCGAATAGAGCTGAACTATGCTAAGGCTGGCATCATATTTCTGGTGTTAAGCGAATTTAGCATGTAACATTATCTCATATGAGATTCAAATGTAATGACTTGGATTTGTGTTTCACAGGGGGTCCGTGAAATAAATTGTACTATTTCTATTGTGCCAGAAGAGATTGTCTGAAGCAGAGGAAGTAGAGATAGCTTAAGTGACATACAATCAGCAAACCATGTGACGTAACTGTCCAGTGACAGCTTTGGTCAAAATCATTCTTATTTTTCCTTGTTTTGGCTTTTTTCTCTTCAGCATTATTAAAGTGCTTTTTAAGCATTATAGAATATTCTGTTATACTGTCTATATCCTTTTCCACCCATAGTTTACAAAGCCTCTCAAGCTACAGACAGGCAGCTGAAGAAATTCAGTAGACTGTGGGTGACATGCCAAGCTGCCTTTTGTAGTTAACCTGAGTCTGTCTGCAGCATTACCTAAATGAGTAATGTGCTGCTTTCATCTTAGATGCTTACAATATGAAAATTGCTTCCTCCAAAAGGGATGGCATTGTTCCCTGAATGCATTGCTGTGCTAAAGGATTTGAAAACCTAACTATGTGTTGAATATATTTACCCTGACAGAGCATGATGACTGGCTAAGGAAGTTGAATCACCAGCACATAAGCAAGAAATATGGATCTTGTTTTAGGGTGCTTCTTTATACTTTTAATCTATAGAGCTAATGAAATAGTCTTATAACATCACCATCGTGGGAAATATTAAAGGTAAGACTTTTAGAAAGTTATGAAAGCAGGCCTCAGAAGCAATCTAAAGTCTACAGTCCAAAAGACATCTTACCTTTAATATTTCCCACAACCACTCATGACTCTTTTTGCTTGACTCCAGTTCAATAATGTATTCAAGCATGTGCCTAGCTTCAGCTGGGTCATTTGTAAGCAGATCTTAAACTTTATCTTCAATACCTTGGGTTTTATTATCTTGAGTCAGTAGGAATAGACTCTATATTGGGCTAATTAAAAAACCTAACCTCTCAAAATAGTCTTGTGTTGATATTTTGAGAAAATGCATGTAAATATTTACCACTGATGACAAAAAAAAGTTGAAAGTCATTAAGCTTGTAAAGTTGTTCTCAAAATGAACTTCTGATTATCTCTTAATTGGATTCTTTTTCAATGAAGTTCACTTGAACAGCAAAACACATGGTCCAGGGCATGCCTTTTTCATCTTCCAGTTATTTACACAGTGAATTCTTCTAAACATGTATGAGATTCACTGTTAACTTCATGTAAATCCTGGGAAGATTTAGAGAAGTTCAGCTTCAAATTTCTGTTTGACAAATAACCTCAGATATAGGAAATAATAGAAATTTCTGAGATGAGACCTATAATTCTAATATAGCCACAAACAAGAGCTAACAGTATCCTTCTCATCCCAAGGCCCTTAGTGCTCACACAAGAATGTGAAGAACAATATTTGAAACAAAGAGAGTTTGTAAAACTCAGCAGGTAATATAGCAAGAAGCAGCAGACAAAATATCTGCCTTTTAACATGGTGCTGTCCTTTGACAGAGGGAAATATGGAGACATAGAGAAGCTTGCTATTGAAACACAAAAAAAAGTCTGGAAAGAAACTGGGAATTATGATCTTTCGGGTAAGTCAGTGCCCCTGGACAGTGAGTCCTTGGCGTATAAACCAAAGACAGTGGTCACTGTCACATAACGTAGGTCCAGTTTAAATGTAGTTGCTATGCTCTGTCTATTTTCCTTAAATTAGGATATATTGAGGTGTGTGGGTTTTTCTCACTTCCCTTCTTATCCTTCATGGGCATCTTGTAGAGCTGAGATTAGAGTACAAGTATAGTAGAAACCAAGTCGGGAAAAAGCCCTAGACCAGCCATATCCCTGGAAGTGTTCAAGGCCAGGCAGGATGGGGCTCTGAGCAACCTGGTCTAGTGAGCAACCTCATGGCAGGGGTTTTGAACCAGATGATCTTTAGACTCCCTTCCAACCCAAAACATTCTACAATTCTATGACTCAGTTTGCACTCTCAAACTTCTGCACAAAATCATGGTGTTTCTTGCTGTAAAAATTATAAAGATAATTGCTAAATTGTAAAGAGATTGTTAAAGAGAATTGTTCAAAGTGTTGTCTGCAGTAGTTAGTAAGTTATAGATAATGTAAAAGCATGCATTGCAGACTGCACCAGTGCATGCCTAAAATGTGACATTCAAGAAGATGAAATATTTCCAGAAATCTGATGCTGGATCTATGTGAGGCCAGTGAGCTGCCAAACTAAGCAAGATTCTGCCCAAAATTTTGTTCCACTGCTCATGTGCCATATTTTCAACCTCACTTCACTCACATGGCAACTTTAACTTTTACCTTTGAAATTATGAATAACTATATTAAAAAAAAACTTAGGATGATGGTAGGTTATGCTAAAAAATATCCTGATAAATCTATACTATTTGAATGTTCATCTGCACACACACAGGAATTATCTGAACCCCAGTGTGTATATTGACAGAACATACCATCTTTTAAGGCTGATGGTGGTATTTTGCAAGATTTGATGGTTTGAAATTTACCCTCCTTTGAATTTGGTGAAAGTTTACAGGATACCTTTAAAATACAGTGTAGCTAATAATTATTTGCTAACTAATGAGTAAAGGCTGTTCCAAAGCACCAGGTGATAGTGATCACATAATGAAGGAAGTGGTAAAATCACAGACTGCTGTTTAACAAGAGACAAGTTTTCCTTTCAAGTCTCTTTACTATTCCCTCCTGACAGGTTTTAACTCTGATTTTCTTCCCCATAGCATACATATATCATAGCGCTGCATGATATTTTTCAAATAAAAAAGAAACACTTCAGTGGTCACTTTTTTAAAGTACCATTATTTTTCTTCTCTAAGCATTTCATATTATTAAGTTTCCACTCAGACCCTTAAAATATTTAGAAAACTATTGATATAATGAGAATTCAGTAATTTCAGACAAAAAAATTTCTGAAATCCACTTAAAAATATGGGTCTGTTTTTACACTTATGAAATAAACTCAGCTTGGAAATTATATTGTTTATAACCTTATTGCTTTATTCTATTTTATTTTCATTTTTTATTTATCATGGCCTTAATTATTTTAAGAATTTGGCTAACAAGTATCAATGGCTTTCTATAACTCATAGATCCTTTGATCTATAAGCAGCTTCATAAACTAAAGGTGGGCTGAGATTTGCTTTCTGATTTTTTTCAATATATTTTCTGGATTCCTTTTTTTATTAATTTGTAGATTACTTTTTTAGATTTAGGCTGGTGAAATACAGGATGTTTGAGGCCTCTTAAAATTATTTTGGCTATCTGTAGGGTGTACTATCTAAATAACTGTAATGCAGAATTTACTCTGCTTCTGAGGAGACTATTTTCTCTGTCCGTATTCTGATTTAACAGTTCTCCTTTTTACCAGGAGTTATTGACACGCTCATGCACACACAGATACACATACATTCTGACCTATATGCTGGTCTTGTGATGATCCCAGAGTTAGATTTTAGGTCTGTAGGAAAATAAATTGGAATTCAAACTCTGAACATCTTCAGATTGTCAGTGTTAACTCTTTCTCAAAACCCAAGAAAAGTTTTATGTTATACTGGGCAAGAAAGCTGCAGAAAAAAATTTCAGCATCAAGGGATTAATTGCAGTAAAGAACTCTTAAATCAGAATGATAAACTCTTAAGGATGGAATTATGAAGTCTAGAGCAAAGTGCAAGTAGGTCTCCCAGAACTAGTAATTCATATTGGCCACCAAAACCTCTTACTATTAAAAATCAAACATGGATGTGCTCTGCCCAAGGCATTTTTCATTTACTCTAGCTTTGTCCTGGAGTACTCTGTCTTATTTCCTGATCACGGGGAATTGCATACTATGGGATCAAAACCTAAAAGAATCAACTTTCCCGAATTTCTTCTGTTACCAAAGCCATTTTTATGCAAGCTTATAAATATGCTCCTATCTATAAAGGAAAATAAATGTAAGTCTTTTATTTCCTCACCACTTCTTAGCTAGCTCTTCAGATCCTGACACATTTGGGGTGTTTAATTTATGTAATTTAGATAATTTTATGTATTATAAACTACCTTAAAAAAATGCATGGAAGTTCCAAAACTCCCCTTGACTTAAAGTAACAGGACCTGACTTTGTACAAAAGTGAGTTTTTAGCAGTAGTAGTATAGCACAAAAGATATGGAGAAAGTATCTTATCCCGTGAAATATAAGAAGATTAACGATGGAGGCTCTTTCAGTAAGACAGTCTGAAGGTAAGTGCTGTTTGAAAGAGAATATTTTCCCAGCAGACAATAAAAGATCTTCAAGACTAAATGATGAACTGAAAGTCGGATCCCAGTCCTTTTAATTCAATTGCATGGATAATCCAATTCCCTGAAAAGATTATTTTCATGGAAAATGGAACAGCTAAAACCAAGTATGATTGAAAGTGAACCTTGCTTATTGCCAGTGGTGTCTGTAACACATTTTCATTACTGATTTTTAGTAACAGCAAAAAACTCCCCAAAGAGAAAGACTGTCTCAAATAGACAACCCAGCTGTTGAAAGAAAAAGGTTAGAAAAGGGGAAGAGACCCTCACATGAGGTTGCAGAAGCAAGAGGAAGCTGAAATAGGATGCCAGTGAAGTCCCCACTTCTCCCAGAATTGCTTCTGCTGCTGAAGCTAGAGATACTCAGATATAGATCAGTACAGAAACCCTTTGGGAAGGAGCACCCTCACAGGGAAATATCTAGAATTTTTAAATATAGTAAATCTCAGGAAAACTTTTAAGAAACAACTACAGTTACAGGATTTCTAGGCAGGAAACAAATGTGTGATAGGACACCTATCACATGGCATCTGCGCTTCTAAAAGGCAAAAGTCCTCAGAGCTGTAGTTACTGGTAGCATTTAACAAGCCCATCAGCCTGGAAGATACTTTCAGCCAAGGAGCAGGTTAGAATTCTTGCTAAGAACCCCTCTAAGTACAGGTTCAGTTTGTCAGGAGAAATTTTTTGTCTGTGCTCTATCAGTGTCAGAAAAACCCCACACTGCCTTGCTACTCTTGGATTTTTATTTCCCAATATGACAATGTTTCACTAGCTTAGATAAGCAACACATTCATATTTACCAAATACAACCTCACAAACCCTTCTTGACAAGCATTGCCATGTGATCAAAAGCTCCTTCTGGTGACATGTAGGTTTATCTTAGTTTTAACTCCCTGAAGACTCCAGATACACCTCTGCATAAGGTGCGTTGGCAGTCACAGGGTGGTGAAACAATGACAGTGAATGGAGTCACACCTGTGTCTACCAGTAGAAATTTGTTCAGTTGATTATTGTTTAGCAGACATTTTTGGGCTTATATCCCCAACCAGACCCCAGACCTTTTCTGCCTACGGCCCCTGAGAAATTCCTGTTGACACCACTTAGGTGGACTTCATGGTATGCACAGTGAGCTTTAAGTAGCACAAATTGCATTTAGCTGAATTCACTTGGAAATCAGGCATTTTAATTCTTTCTGCCATAGCCTCAGCTCACTGCATAATTCCAGGTTGAAGCTGACCAACAATGTACAGTGAATACAGTGGTTGAGCCTCAGCTGTTTATAAATTTTAGATGAGTAAAATCGAAATTCTCCTGACTAAATCATTTTGTATTTCATTAAAAGAGAGCATTTTAGAGTTTCTTAGCTGTCTCTCATTTTCTTGGCTGGAGTTCCCAGGCAGATTTGATATTGTCAGATGGTGTTCTCAATTCTGAGCAAAAAGGGAAAAAGGCAACTTTTTTTCCTTGGGGCCTTGAAAGCTTTTCTTCTAAGTTGTCTGATGCCTTTCTCACTGTCCTCTCTCTTCCTGTGAACAAGAATTCTAATACCTTTTAAGAAATTTTCTTCAACCAGGGTATTGTCAGTTTGCTGCTTTCTATGAAAGTTAGCTGTTCAACACCAATGTCCTTTTAGTGGGTGATTTCTGACCCAGTCAGCATGCTGCTTTGAGATTTTTTGGCAACTAAGATGCCAACTAACCATTCCAAGTTGGAATCTCTAGGCTTCAGAAAACATCAAAGCCACACACCAATAATGGGGACCTTAATGAAGTTTGCTTACATTTGTATGCTAGGAGCCCACAGAGTTCAGGTGAGTTCAAGCCAAAACCATATCCCTCCACATAGCATTGGATATGATATGAGACATATTTAACTCTACCTGAAGATGTGGGAGTGTCAAGTGCTGATTTACTGTGGGCCTGAAGAGCATTTTCAGCTACCAAAAATCAATACTAACCACCAGGGTGCACATTCACACATCCATGCAGCCACCCCTCCTAAAGCAGTGTTATTTACATTCATCCCCAGAGCATCCTAGTTGGAAGGCGAATAGATTTGCTCTTGCTTCTATCACATCTTGACAAGGCTCTCTAAGTCCGAGGAATCACTGGGACTTGTTACCCAATTCAGTAATTTGACCTAGATTCTTCTGTTGCATTTCCTGGAAAAAAAAACGCTATGTTTTATAACATGATGTTCTGCTCAGACCTCCTGGAGTGATTTCTCTGACCTTGATCACACTTCTTCAGTCAGTCTTACTGGGATGTAATATTTCATATTCATCTCTCAAAGTCTCTCACAACAGACCAGTACACTTGGAGATGAGAGAACAGCACATTATGAATCATGAACTCTGAATTCTTTCAAAACTGACTTCAGGGGGCAAAGGGATATATTTGAAAGAAGTACTAATTCAAACAAATACAATTTTATTAGAGGAGCTTGGTAGGCTTATTACCACATTACGTGCAGCATGCACATCTTGGGTCATGCAATAGGGATACTCCTTGGCAGGCTTTTCATTCTCTGCACAGCCAGGAGCGGTTACTGGCTCTGAAGTCCACCCTGAGTTGCTAGTCACAGCCACTGAAGCACAACATGGTATTCTACAGCTTCTATGTTGCTGAAAGCTGCAGAATTTGGCCTTTGGCGGTGCAAGGTGTTTTACAAGGGGTGAATACATTGCCAGACTATTAGCTGTACTGAATTTTAAGCTCTTAATTTAGATGTCTCCTAGGCTTCTCTTTTTACCAACTGGGAGGGAGGATCAGGTTGGAGGCTACTCAGAATTGCTAAGTTAGGCTTTCACACTCGGTAGAAGCTAAGTCTCTCCCCACTAGCTAAGACTCAAGAAAATAAGGAGCCTCTCCAATCTGTTAGATGGTTTGCATATCTACTCTGACAAACATGCAAGCAAATGCCACAAGACAAATTTCAACCAGATACTTTCAAACTCAGTTGGAATTTAGCTTGAGGAAATTTAGCTTCAAGACACTGTCCTCAAACAGCTACAACTGATATGCTAGGAGATATATTTAAAGCAGATAATTTCACCAAGTATTGCAGACAAGATAATAAATTAATATCACATTTACAAGTAAAAATAAAAAATAGTTACAATAACTATGCATTCTCTTTTCAGATAATTACATAATTATTTATTTTATCCAGGAACTGATATTGTGTTGCATCTTCATGTTAGACGAGGAAGTACATTTTTACTGAGAGAATCAGAAAAATATCCACTGAATAGAAAGCAGTATATGTCCTTAGTGTTTTTTAAATAATCCAATAGCATCAGAAAATCATAAAGCAACCTGGATGGTCAGATACACCTCATATGCTTCTAAAAATATCTGTATATAAATAACACTGTTGATATTGGGTAAAGAATTTTGTTATCTTAGAATCTGTTATATGCTGTTGCCATGTAGATTATTTGGCTGGCACTACTGACAGTTTATCTGACTGGATTGCAAATTGCTTATTAATGCAGTGTTGGAAAATCATGTGAAACTGTCACTCTTCTGAGACCAAGTCAATATTTACCTGCATTTAGATGATGTGGCTGCCGTGGTGATGGAGGGGCTATGAGGAGGCCAGAAATGCCTGGTTTTGAGGCACTCAGTGCACGTTGTGCCCCTCTGGCAAGTATGCTACCCACACAGCACCCCAGAAGCTTCACTATATACCACCCCAGAAGAATCAAAGGTCCCAAGGTGGCACTGCTCCCAGTGCACATGGTACCCCAAGTGTATCATTTTGTTCCTAAAAAGACTGGAAAGGCTCCTGTACATAGTGAAGTGGGGAGAAGGAGATGGTATTTCTGCTTCCCAAGACAAACTAAGATAGTTGCCCACCTGAGCCATGTTCAACCAAGCATCCCTAGTCTTCTTTTATGGGGATATTTCATATCAAAACTTGATTTGGTCAGTCTCATCTGTCCCCTTCCATCATCCCTCCTTCTCCCTCTGCTGACTTTATAAACAGATAAATTAAAAACATATCCATGGATTAAAAAATCAAAAAAATTCAGCAAAAAGTTTAGAGCAGCAATCAATCAAAATAATACTTCCCAAAGCCCGTGTAACTTAGCAAACTCCAAGCCAAATCAATTTTAATTTATGCAAAAATTCCAAGAAGGAATTAGAAGAAAAAGAAAGAGAAAAAGGAAGAAAGGAACAAACATAACTTTTACTCTTGTTTCCAATGATGCTCAGTGATAGAAATTCCAAGAGGAAGCAGGGCCAAGATATCAGCTTGCCTTGTGTCTCACTTTTAAGTACCCTTTTTCCTTCCTGGGCCCTTCCCCCAGGTGGGACTTGTGTTCATTTGGCTGCTCAGGAGCTGGGTTGGGGCTCCAGAGGTGGGTGTGGATCACTGCCTCCAGTGTGCCGGGGACTGGTGGCCACTGCAGGGCTGGGACAGAGCCCCAGGGGATGGGGTGTGCAGGGCAGGGCATCGCCTGACCTGACCTTTGCCACACACCTGCACCCAAAATGTTTCAAGCCAGCAATCCTTCCAGTCTCTCGCAGCCCCTAAGACCTGATACTGATAGTTTTTGCTGGGATATTGCTATGACCCAGAGATGTTACTGAAAGAACTGGACAGTGAAGGGAGCTCATACTGCAGGAAGGAAGTGGAGGAGGAAGGTACTGCGGTCCTTTGGCCCACAAGATCTAAAATAGCTGCCTGAATTATTCTTACATAATTTTGTGCCAAAAGAAAATATTATCTATCAGGATGCTTCTCTGACTGACCTGATGTTAAGCCACACTGTAGATCAAGGGTAAGTAGAAGCTGATGAGAGGAACACAACAGCAGGGACTTCTCTCTGGCAGATGCTATGGGGTCCCTGAGGGTGGAAATCTCAGTTTGAGCTCTGACTTCAGAGCAGACACTCTGTGTCACTCAGCTGTGTAAATCCAGCACATGGAGCACTCATTTGTTTTACAGTTGGAGACTCACCTGTCATAACAAATAGATAAAAATAGACCCTTTTTTTTTTTTCAAATACTTTAATTTGCATTAGAGTTTATCCATTTAAGAGCAAATTGAAATTATTCCCACTTCCCTTCCCCCCAAGGAATATGAGAGAAATTGCTAGTTTTGAATAACAAAGGGATCAGAGACATATCTTTATTATATCATATCATATCATCATATCATATCATATCATATCATATCATATCATATCATATCATATTTATCAGAGACTGATAAATGCCACACTACTCACACAAGTTTCAGGCTGTCCACCTGCTGAAATGTCCCCAGCTTTATGGGTATGTTCCCATAGTTTAGGGAGAGAGAAAAGAGAGAAGAAAAAGATTAGTAGATAAAGGAAAGCCCTCAAGGTGTGAAACCAGGTGAATACCACAGGCAGGACTGAGATGCCTGTATGCTGAATAAAGCTTTGCACCATGAGCAATCCTGTAGATATTAGGTGGTCAAATGATGAGGAAAAAAAATTGTTGCTGTGTGAATAAGAAATCCCAATTTGGCCAATACTCAAACAAGGATGAAAAGCTCTTATCAGCAAAAGAGATTAAAGATTATTTTTAAAGCAATTTTAAAGTGCTTTTGACATTTATTTGTATCCAAAACAAAACTCTCGTCAGGCTTGATTTTTCCAGTGTTTTCACTGTTGGAGAAGAAAGCTTTATAGCTTTCTAAAACCTGATGCATAAACCACAGTAACTGTCAAGTAAGATTTTCTTATAATACATCATCATCTGGTTCTTCAGAAGGAAGAAGACAATGGTCTGTATACAAAATAACCTGTGCATTATTATGTCTTGATCAGAAAAAGGAAAGGGTAATTTTAGACACCTCTTTATTTGGCAGCTTTGCAGGATCTTAAGTAGACCATGAATTACCTTGTTTCAGCAGATCCATATCAGATTTGTAATTACACTTCCCAAGGACAAACCCACCCAAATCAAAGCAAGGATCATCAAATGTCATGCAACATCTAGGCTCCCCCTTGAAATTAAAAACATTGCAGTACCGAGAGCATTTCAACAAAGGAGGATGTAAACAACTTGACTGTCTCCTACAGTTTCTTTCAGTTAGTTACACAATTTAGGATATGCTCTCCCCAAATCCAGAAGACACTCTCACTACTTACTATCTTGTAGCTGAGGAAGGCTATGCTAAAGTATGTTATTGCCAAAGGCACAGCATTATCAGCTTGGAAAAAAAAAGTAAAAATTAAGGTATCCACTTTTAACCAGGATCAGGTAGAAACAGTGACATAGAAAAAAGCCCTACTCAAACTGATATACTGTGCTGGGAAGTAAGACAGAATTTCTTTAGTCTTTTCTATGCATTCAAACTGTAAATATCTAACCTGTGATTAATCATCACATAAGCCAAACCTTTTCTCTTTAATCCTCAAGCTAATGGAGAAAAAAAAATGTGAATCAATAAAACTGTAACATCTTGACAGATGCTGTAGATACACACTAAGCTGAGGTAGCAGATCTACAGTAAATTGCAACACTTAATCTATGCATGTCATTTTCTCAGGAAGAACATAGGTTTGTGTAACTCCTGTTCACTCCCACTCTAATGACTCCATCATGTAAACCCTTACATGCCTTTAGTTTCTTTCTCATACGATCAGTGGCAATGAGTAACAGGGCTAGGCCAGCAAGCGTTTTCAGGGTAAAGCTGAGGGTGGAATCCAGTCTACCTCACCAATGCTCTAGGCATGTTTTTTCAGAGCTGTTAGAGTCAAGGAAAGGGCTGATTCGTTGCATCTAAATTTGCTTTTTGCAAGGAAAGCACTTAAGATATATCCCACCATTCTCAGCTTCTTCCATGCCTCTTGTCTTTAGAGGAACTTGTGTGCTCAGTATCATCAAGCTGCACCAGAAGAGGTTTAAGTTGGACATTAGGAGGGATTTCTTCACAGAAAGGGTGATTTGACATTGGAATGGACTGTCCAGGGAGGTGGTGGAGTCACTATCCTTGGAGGAGTTTATGGAAAGACTAGATGTGGCACTCAGTGCCATGGTCTAGTTGACATGGTGGTGTTTTGGTCAAAGTTTGGACTCAGTGATCTCAGCTGTCTTTTGCAGCCTTATTGATTTGGTGAACTCTTCAAGGGAAAGCCAGTCCTTCCAAGTTTTTATTTTCACCTAACAATATGAGGAACTAGGAGCAATTTCCAGATGTCTCTGGCTTCCAAAAGCCAGTCTTCATGACCTTCTTCAAAGGACCTTGAAGAATGTGGCTAGCCAGATGCTGCAGCCAGTCCCTGCTGCAGGCTGGGAAGAGGAGCTGGGCAATCTGCCCTGGGCTCTGCTCAGGGAGGGGAACTACACATGCCCACTGTCTTGGCAAATGCTCCCAACAGCAGAGCACAGGTTGCCCCAGGGGACTACCCAGCTCCCCTTGCTGCCCAGGGGAGACCATCAGTCAGCCACTGTGCTGGAGGAAAAGCCCACAGGAGCTCATCACTGCCCAAGAGTGCCGTTTTGAACCATGGTTCTATCACACACACTCTGGCAGTAAGAGCTGGGAAGATCTGAAGAACACGATGTCAAAACTAGCTGAGGTGGGTGTTATGCAGTGGTAGTCCTATGTAAAAATGGAAAGTATCCCAGAACTTTTCTTGAAACACTAAATATCCCTACATGTGTAGTGACTTTTGTAACCAAAATGCAGCCTCTCTTACCCTTGTATTCTGCTTATCATTCTCCACAGGATCCAGCCTTGGTAACACCAGGGAGCCCTGCACAGCAAAGGAAGGCGAAGACTGTAGTTTACAGCTGTGCCGACCATCTGAGCAGAGAACTTTCTCTAGTTAGTGGTGTCACTCTATAGCTCTCACAGCATCAATAAATTCCTCTTTGAAGAAAGCATCTTTAAAGTCCATATTCAGAAAGAAAAGCTTAATTATTTTTCCCCTATACTGTTTGTTTTCCCTGAAATGTTAAAATCATTGAAGAGACATTCTGACTTCTTTCGGCATGCAGCTAACAAAAATTAGTGATGCTATTTATTATTCTTGCCATAAAGAAAAAGAACTTCAACAGTATCCAGTTAAATTATTTTCTCATCTCTTTTACTACAGGAACTTTTTTAATATTGCTGAATATTTCACTTCAGCCACTCTATAAATTAGTCTCATCTGAATAAGTTTCCACCCTTCCTTAATATATGGCTTTCGCTGCATTTGTATTTGTATCACAGCTGTTGCCTACGTCAGTTTCTTTTCCCTTCATTTAGCCTTTGCATTTTCAGTTGCTTCAGAAAGAAATTTATGGCTGAATCAGCAAGGATAATGTCTGTTTAGGCATGGTCTGTGGGGAAAACAACTGGAGGCACATTGCCTGGCCTCTGTCTTTCTCCAAGTAATTTCTTCTATAGAAATATGTATGATGCAATGGTGGTGCTCCTACCCAAATGGGTATGAGAGCTTAAGAGCTGAGGAAGATGTGGAAAGCAAGAGAAGAGTGGTGTTTTTGTTGAACAAGAAGAACTACCTTCAACACTCCACCTCCAGGAAGTGGCAGGCATGGGAAAGTAGTGGAGTGTTTTTGGCTAGTGTGAGGGCACATCTGCAGCTTTGTCACACTGTGAAATGGAGCTGATATGCAAAAAAGGAGCCTCCTTGCTCTGCTCACCACTGCCAGCTCTTGTGGTTTAATGTGAGACCTGTAATATTAGCTGTTGTTCTTGTAGCTTCAACTCCTTGGGGCATGTGTGGGTGAGACTTTCAGCTTCTACTTGTAGGATAAGGTTAAAGCTTTTTTGGTGAGAAAGGATAGTAAGAAACAAGACCCAAGGGTATCCTGGTAGCTAAAGAGCCCAGAGGGAAATAAAACATGCACAATTGTTTTAATGAATATCATTATTCGTATGCCAGTTGCAGGAATTTTGAACCGGCTGATGACTTTTTATTTGTCAGCCTATAAGGTTCCTTAATAATGTCCTGATCAATCATCCTTTATAAACATCTTTAATTTTATGATCTTTCTCTTCCATCTCTCTGAAGCCCCCAAGTATATAATGTTGGACTGAGTCCTGTGAGACTCTGTTACCAGTCTCAGAAAAGCACAGTAGATCTGTTCATGTCTGTAAATACAAATAAAAAGTGTTATAAAAATGCCATTTATACTGGGCACCATTAAGATATATGATTTTGCCTGATTAGAGTTAACACAGTATTATCTATGCTAAGATGCCATGGTAACTTTAAACAATTAGAAATGACAATTATGCACATGCTAATATTGAGCATAGCATTATTAACTGCATCGTTCAGGTTTGTGGGGGCAGAAACAAATTCAACAAGATTTTAGAGAACTAAAGCACACAGAGAAAACAGCAAATCTGTACGATAAGAAATACTGGGGGGCCTCTAATACACTGTGGCCACTAAACACTGAGCGGTGTTCTGTTTAGTTCTGTGAATAAATTCTGTATACTGTGAATAAGAGCTATTGAAATAAGAGCTGACAAACCCATTGATGTCCTTCACTAAACCAATAGAATATTAATCTCTCCTCCTACATCCCCAGAAATGTGTCCTATGTCTTAATTTAACACTTATAGATACATATCTAAAAGGGATGTTAGAAAGGAAGGCCAAGTTTTTCCAAAGAATGCTCAAGATGAATGGTTGTTCAGAAATTTTATCCATGTTGGAGAAGTGCCAGCTGCACTCATTTTTAATATTTGAAAATTAATTGTACTTGCCAAAGACCCTTTCAAGACAGATGCTTTAATTCCTTTTTAAAATTCAAGATCAAAATATGTATCATCAGTTACTTTATTTTGAAACATTACAAACCCTGTCCAAGATCAAATTCATTACAAAGTCACACGAGCTGATCTTTAAAATCACGTTTTGGGCCTTTATTTACTTTGATAAGAATAGGCTGTTTTTCCATCATTAATATTTAAGAAGAAAGAAAATAAAACATAATAAATATAATATGTGTATTTTTTAAAGGGGAAAAACCTTTCCTAGAAAGACAACAGGCCCCCAAGAAATACTAGTTGTGCAAACTTAAGAGGCTGATACAGGTGAGATCTGAAGTAGGTAAGGACAGCAGTTGTACCTGCCCCCAGGTAGGATATACTGTGTTAGCACTCAAAAGAAAGCAAAGAAAAACTGGGTGATCCAGTTTTGTAATACTGATCCCATTCTGTATTTCTAAGCCTACCATTTGTATTTATTTTATTCTATGTCTCTATTAAAAGTTATTAAAAATGCTTTATAGGCTTTCACAGCACATTATTAAAATTTCTCCCACCCAGTGAGTTAAGTTCTGTTCCACTTCTCAAAGTATGGTGTATAATATATGACTGGGAATCAATGGCCATATCTACTGTACATATAGAGTTGGATATTGGCCAGATATTCCAGACAGATGTCTGGTTCCCAGAGAGTATTTGCCTTAAGGAGTGGTATCTGAAGAAGTTTTATGACTGCCTGCTATTGTTGTTCTCTCTCTCCTCAGTGTTTCTGCTCTGAGGTGTCTCTTATCACCTTTAAAATCATCTTTTCCCAGCTGTTTCCTGGTATCCACTTTGGGTACCTGATTTTTTTATTGCCATTCTTTGGACACTGAGATAAATGGCATGAGTCATTAAACAATCCTGCATCCCATGTGTCCTAAAGATAGCTTGATACTTGCAGCTTTACAAACTACTTTCCACAAAGTGCACAGCTGATGAGAACATAAGAGTGCATATATGCAGAAAAGCCAAATCATCTCAGCTAATATAAAATATGTACTGGAGACTTTTAGATTCAGGCAACTTATGCAACTCCTATTTTATGATATATCCACTAATCTGAAGTCAGAGTGTCAGAGTTAAGTGGTTTGAACCATTAGCGATAAAAGTTTGTGTGCTACAATAATGAAGAAACAGCAGCATAAGCATTGGATTACAGGAAACTTCTAGAAAAATCACCTTGTTATAAAAGTACTTAAGCAAAACCCATCCTTCAAAGCTGTACCTCTGGGTATAGGAGGCAGGCCTTGCACAGAGCAGGTGAGAGAGCAGCATGCTGATGTTGCCAGAGCCCTGCAGTCTTCACAGTAGAGCTTAAATACTGAAATTAGGTATGAGCTAAATATTGGGGTAGGCTTCATTTGAGTAACGTATCCAGGAGAATGTGACAGGTGATGGCATGACCTAGCAGGAAGGAAAGCTATAATATGATCCAATGCCTAGAAACTGAATGTTGACAAAATTCAGTCTAGAAATAAGATCTGAACTTCAGCTGCCAGAGTGATTAACTACTAGAATAATGTGTGCAGGGATGAATAAACTCTTGCAGACACAGACCATCCATTTTTCTAAATGACAGAGCTTCAAAGAGAAGTTCTGAGCACAGTGTAGAAATTACAAAGTACATTTTTCTGGCAAGTGTCATGTGTCATGGAAAAGGTCATAGAAGCTCATCAACACCACACCTTCTGGTCTTCAGATTCTCTTCCTTTGCTTCATCATCATATCCAGAGGCCTGCATGGCTGCTGCAAGGCCACAGGCAACACCCACCCCCACCACTGGTCTTTGGGACATGGTCTCCCTGCTAACTTGAAACTTAGGGCACATAAATTGAAAATGTCACAACTTTTTGAACCAGCATGGAGCTACTTTCAAACCAACCAGAGTTGTTCATTTAGATTTTAAAAATCGATTGGTTCATCTTTTTTAACCCAAATTCCCCTAAATATGGCTTCCTGTAGGTTTTTTTTTTTTTGGGCCAAAATGATAAAAACTAAACTTGTGGAATGTAGTTTATGACAGAAATCTCCAGTATTGATGAATTAGGAACCACAGATATTTTCTTCTGCTAATCAGTTCAGTTTCTGCCTTCTCAGGAAGGCAATGTATTTCTGGCATGTATCTATCTACATCAGAAGACCTCCTCTAATGAATGCTCTGGTCACATTTTACAGATAGGGCTGAACTGGGGACAAGAAAAGGGAAAGCTTCTTGCCACTGTCCTCCCTCACAACCCTTGTCTTCTGAGATTAGCTAACTGGTTCTCCCTCTGTAGAAAAATTTCAGAAACTGACAGGGATTTATTTACTCTGTGTTTTCAGACAGCAAAGTCCGTGTCTTTTCACAGTGCACCTTCTGAAGGTGCAAGAATAATTAGAATAAGGACTTTTGCTGGGTCGCTGTCTGTCCCCCCTCTCAGCAAGGAGTTTTCCTTTTGCCTACAGAGCACCTTCAGTGACTCGTTGCCTTTTGCATTGTGTATTTGTAAAACTGCAGACTATTTGAAATTTCACCAGATTTCACTTTGTGCATAAGGTTCAAAATGAAAAGAAGGGATCTGAAATTTGGGATGAGCTACAACTGCCCAGTCTCACAGAAAAATAAAAAAGAAATATGAGATATGAAATTAAAGAAATGAAAGAAATATTCATTCTTATAATGAAAGAAAAAAGAAAGAACTAACAATTCTACATAAATATACATTATTTAGAGAAAAACTACACTCTTACACAGATTTTTGAGTTTTCAGCCTGTGGATAGCATCACTTTCAAATAATTAATGAGTACAGCTCCCTGTGACCTCAAAACCTGCTTAGATTTTTTTTAATCTATGTCAAATCCATTTTTCTACGAAAGCTTTGAGATAAACTCCTGTAGTTTGTGCTAGGAATTTTAACCTCACCGAAAGGCTGATGTAGGTCAGAGTTAGACAAAAGATGACAAACCCCTGTTATTGTGAAGTGATATTGCTCATTAGATTCTATTATGTGTCTGTCTCTCCCAGTAAGCTGAGGCATCAGATTCTTGCGTATATGGATTAACTTTCAGTCAGCATAGATAAAATACAGTTAGTGGTGTTGCTTTCACACTGTTTTGGTTTGCTTGTTTGGGGTTTTTTTTGTCATTTTCTGTAGCTAAGCAGTACAGACACAGAAAGAGAAGAATGCTGATGTGGGTGAAAAAAATATAGTGGTTACCTTTTCCTCGTCAGAGCACAAAACCTCCTGCAGCTATATCAGAGATCACAGCAAGGACACCGTGACAAACAGTGCTCATCCTTTGCTGGTGGAAGCCCACCACCCTCAGAGATTCTGTTAGAAGTGAATTTCATGAAAGCCCCCACCAAACTTTAGTAGTTATGCCAGGTTTTGTCCAATTATAATGATTAAGAGCTTCCCATTTCAGAAATTTCACAGTAAATTCTGACCTGAGGCACTGGTGCCAGTGGTAATGTCTAATCTCCCACTAGCTTCAGCTGCAACACAGTGCCCAAGGATGGGCATCCTTGCCCTCACACACCTGGTGGTGGGTCAGGGAGAGGACCAGCGGGACAGACAGCGTCAGTTCTCATCTGTCCTCTCCAATGAGGCAGCTCAGCCACAGAGCCAGGCAATCAGAGCAGGACATCAAGTATGTTGTCTTTCCCTCTTTTAGAAAAACTGTGGTAAAATGCAGAAGGCTAAAAGAGAAAAAAAAAAATCACTGTCTTTTACATTTCAAGATCTATGTCCAAAAACAAAAAAAAAGACCAGGTGAACCTAGGTGGTAAATTCAAATTGAACAAAAAGAGATGGTCCTCACTCACTTGCAACTATGAGTCATTGCAGATCATAGCAGCTTACAAAAGTTTATAAAGAAATTGTATGAGTTAATGGATAAATAATTCATCTTGGACTATGAAACAGAAGCCACTACTGCTGGGTCAGGAGGCACCTGCAGCACAAATCACAGAAGCTGCAAGACTGGGCCAAGATATTGTCATTACATGCTTGTCCAGTTTCTATCCTTTGTCTTAAGCTTCTTCTTCTTCTAGGTTTGGATACAGTCTTCTGGACCCTTGATCTGATCAGTTTATAGTTATTATTGTATTCCTACAATCTTCAGAGAGTCTTGGCCAAACTTATGATATCTGACTAAAATTTATAATTTGTAAAATTGTGATCTAATGAAATAAAAACTGGAGGCAGACACATAATTTTTTAAACTATTGATATGTTAAAAGTCACTTAATTCATTCCACACAAGCCATTTCCCACTTATCACTTGGCTACACTTAATTATTTTTACTAACCTGCCCACATACTTATCTTTCTTTTTACTGTAGTGTAGTATGAAGCAGATCTGTGAAATAACTGGTGGAATACAGCCAGGGGTGGGAGGTTTGGGTCCAAAGTTTGCAGCTTGGTTCTGCTCCCTTAAAGAAAAAAGATTAAAAATTATAAAAAAACCCAATAAAAAATAATAAAACTCTTTAAAAATCCAACCTGAATTCTTAATGCCTCCATTGGCTGATGTGGTTCTGGTAAAGCTACTTGCATTGAATGTGTAAGTTTCTTAAAACCTCAGTCTGTCAGATAAATTATAAAATAACCCTTTATCTTTAAAGCAAAGACTGTTCCTGGGACCAGGTACCCATGTCAACCAGTGGTCCAAGAAGTGACCTTGCTGTGCTCTCCTCTTCCTCACTCCCACCTAGATTTCAGGATCTGGCAGATGCTGTGCTCATTGTGTCTCCCCATGCTCATTCACTCCCCATGCAAAGCACATCTCATTAAACTGAACTGACTCAAGCAGAGGCTGAGGCACAGCTGTGCAGTGATCCCCAGAGGAAGGGGTCCCAGCTGGCTTTGGCCCAAGATGTTTCTGGAACATGAGAAAAGTTGTCAAGGGTCTGCACAGCATGTGTGTGGGCACCCCCTTTGAGAGGGGAGGTTTTGGTGTCAGGGAATTTTACTGTGGGGACACAAGTCTTGTTTGATTTGCCGGTTCAGCTGCAAGTTAAGATGCACAACGGTTTGCAAAAGAGAAGATGGGAACCCACTAAAGGTGAAAAGCCTTTTTTTTATGTTGACAGAGTTTGGATCAGGCCTGCTGTGCCTGGCCAATTTGATGTTTGAAGCTCCAGAACTCCTAAAAGAACACAAAAACCATCTGTCTGTTTTGCAAGCAGCAAAGGCACTTAGCTGAGGCACATAGGCGCACCACTCATTTTAACAGATGATTTGTGAGCTACTGTGGCAAAAAAAATCAATTAAATTTAAGGAAAATAACCTCTAGGATGAGAAAAATGGGATTTTGAAATGGCAACTCATTTCTGGATCTGTTTTCTTCATCAGGGAAACACAGCACTGCAGCTGATAACGTAATAGTTGCAACACCCAAAGGCACCAACTGCAGTATTTTTGTTCCCTGAAGCTCCCAAGCAACAGCCCTGCAAGCTGCAGCTGACATTAGTGTCTTTCATAGGCCAGAACCATGTGAAAGTCTTAGAGCCATTGTGATTTGTCTGTTGTTTCATGTTACAAGAGCTGTACCAGTATTCCAGTACAATATTCATGTGATGCAAATGTATTAAGCTTTTGCATCCTTTTTTCTACTAAAGCACATTAGTAGAAGAGACATGTGGTGCTGTTGTACTCAGGTCTTCAAAGAATCCCTGAATTGTCCAAAGACATTAAATTCCCAGAAACTTTCAACTTAACCAAAACCATTTGGACTATCCAAAATAATTTTTATGAGGTGAACTGAAAAACATCCAAACTCCATTTTTGTTGGTTGTTGTTTTGGTGGTTTGTTTTTGTTTTGTTTTGTTTTGTTTGAGAATGGCTGTATTTTATATAAACACTCAAAATTTTATGCCACAGGTAACAATTTTTGAATTGTTAAGACCTAAATACAGAAGGTTGCAAGTAGCACTGTTCCTAATATCCTGACTCTGGAGCCTTCAGAAATTTTCTTCAGACAAACTGTAGGCACAGGAAATATTTTGTAATGGCTCTTCCCCCTCTTTTATTTCTAGCATATTTATAGTTGGCTTGCTGATACTGGAGTAAGATTTAAGTGGGGAGGGGACACTTTATTTTCTCTCAACTGTGGGTAAGTACTATCTACTTCAGAGGGTACTGTGGGGCTTAATTAATGTTTACAGTGCCTCAGGAGTCTTACCCACATTAAAGGTATAATAATAACTATTCCTAATTAACTTCCTACTAAAAAGTAAAGTTTCATGAAGTTTTAAAGCAGAGCAGTGGATGAATTTGTAAACTCCATTTATTTGAATCCCTGGAGTAGAAAAAGTTAGTGGGGAAAGTGGTAAAAATCTTCAATTAATTTTCCTCAACCTGAGGGATTTAATTAAGATGTTAGAAAAAACGTGCAAGTTTCCTGTGGGTATTTCTTATTTAATTTTTGGTTTCTCAAAGACAGATCTTGAAGCTTAGAACAGATTTTTTTTAAGCCAAAAAGAGACTAATTCAAAAATAGGTGTTAGTTTATTAAAGTTGAACTGGCTATGGGTCAAATTATCCAGACAAAAATTCAACAGCTACATGCACCACTTTATACTATTTACATTCTGTAGTTTCCTTGCTTTGAATTTCTTTAAAAAGGATTGCTTACGATTCCAGAATATGTCTTGCTGGCATAACTCAACCACCACATAGAGATAACCTGATCTACCTGTGAAAGATCTGAATCAAGTGTTGGAAGCTACACACCTCTGCTAGATCAGAGTAATATCTGAGTTAATTAGTCCTGAGGAGAAGAGAAATATATTATCTTCAGTGAGGCACAACATAACACAGTAAGACCCAAGCTACCTACTCTAGACATACCCTCTAGGAATATGTTTCCAGCTGAAAAGTAGAAAACTATTAAAAGGACCCACAGCACTGCATGGATTGCAGTACACACAAAAGAAGCACTTGCCCTGTGCCCTCAGGGTGCAACTCCAACCACAGACAGGAGAAGACCTACTTCCATGTGCAGAACAGAACTTCTGTGCTTGTGACCAGACAGAACCTTAACCAATACTACCTCTATCTATACCTATCAAACAAACCATGTTTGCTGCAAATGTCCCATTTCCTCTGAGGACTGGTCACCATGTGGCATGTGGGGGGAAAAGACTGTAGTTTGAAAGGCATTAGGTTTCACGAGTGCATCAATTTGTGAAAACAGGAATGAAAACCAACATAAATAAGGATGATTGAAGACAAAAAAAAAAAAAAAAAACAAAAAAAAAACAAAACACCCCAAACACAAAAAACAAAAACCCAAAAAAACCCCCCAAAAAAACTCCAGCCAATTAGAGATCAAGAAATTACACTATTCTCTTGGAGACTGCATGTAAACTTTAGAAGCTAAAGTGCTTTCCCTGGCTCTGGGCAGTGCTTCTTCTCTCATTTCACCGCTCTGGTTTTCTAGCTTCTCAGCGTTTGTCATCAGGCTGCTCTGCTTCACTGAACCTGAAGAGATTCTCTGCTTCCAAGGAAAATATCAGCAGTGCCCAGCATCACTGGTTCTCCCCACACCAAGAGGAGCCTGGTGAACAGGACTTGCAGCTACGTGGTGATAAGTCTTCAAGTTCCCTGCCAGCAACCTGCTTAATTTAGACATGTGAATACACCTATGGAAGTAAATGCTTAAGGGTAAGATTTTCAAAATAAGCTTGAAGGAATTAAACACCCAGCTCCTACAGACTTTCTCAGTCTAACTGCTTTTCTGGACTAGGGCCAGAGTGCTGATCAACTGGCAGCCCTGACCTTGTAATGAGGGACTCATATCCCTACTGCTCCAGTGGGCTGTTTGCCTTCTCATTCGACTTTGGCCTAAAGCATGCAACAGCATCTCTGGTTTTGCAATACTAAGATTTCACAAATGTTGTTTTATATCTTTTTGGATAAGGTTTTTGCCTGATGTGCAGCACAGCCTGCAAAACTATATCCTCTATCATGTAGAATTCAAAAAAATGTGGTAATATCTGTCTAGCACAACATCTGTCTAGCATTAAATTTGAAAAATTGGAACCACTTGTTTGATGAGCCATGTAACAAAGATGAAAATTCATTCTTGGGATATCAATGGGAATTTTTTTTTTCCTTTTAATGAAATGTGAGATGATTTCAACCAAAAATTATGTCTGCCAGCACATATAAGCCTCCAGGCAGCTTATAAAATGTTTATAAAAATAAAGCACAGACTCATTAGAAGACTTTGGGGGTAAAATGCAAATAGTACAAGATTTATATGCTGTTTAGCCATATACAGGTGCTCCTGATGAAAAGAACCAACAGAAAACTTGAGGGCATTTCTGCAGACTTCATACATCCTGCCACACAATAGGTTGTTTCTCCTTGTATTTTATTCACAAATATTTTGAGCCCACAAATACAGTTTGCTATAGGAATAACTTGGGAAGTGCAGAGTGTTTCCTCAGAGCTACTGGACAGATTTCTGGACACCCTCCTCTATAGATGATCAAGCAACCAATAAACATGCCAATGCAACAAAACCTCCATGAAATCATACCAGCTTGGATGGGATGCAGTGAAGTAGACGATTTGGGAATAAAAAACTACTTACAAAAGGAAACACAGGGTAAAATGCCAGTACTGCAGGCTGTTGTCAGACTTGACGGGGTTTTTACGAAGGTCAGGACAAGTTGGCTGTGAGTGGCAGTACATGCAAGGGCAGTGGAGCATCCTGTACTGCATCTGGGCTTCTTGGGCTGCTGGAAGAGAGCAATTAGGCAGAGGGGAGCAGATGAAATTTGTCAGCAACATGAAAGTAATGACAGGTGGAAGTGACAGTATTTTCTCCTTCAGAAAACATTTAAACCCCACCCAAACAACCTATATGGCTTTAGATGCAAAGCACAAAGAAAAGTAATGGTGCTGTTCTACCATTGCATTTTACCAATAACGAGAAGATTTTTGGCTCAATGTAAAATTTCAAAACTGAGTTCTCCTTTGACAACCTACTGAGCTTTTTCTCTGGTTTCTGGATAGTGTCAAATACAATTTGAACTTTCTTTCTTCTCTCTGGCTTAAAGCAGAACTCTGTGTTCAGCTGACCGAATGCCACGTATCAATAGTTTTCATCAGAGGTCCTGTTAATTTCTCATTAGTTCTTTTGTCTATTCTATTAACAAAATAAACATTATTTAAACAGCAAAGGTTAATTTTTATTAGTTGTTCAGGAAAAATATAAAAAAGTCTTTGTTTCAGACAGTAACAAACCCAGGGTTATTTGTTTCTCAGTTGTTCAGGACATGTTTAAATGCCTTTTTTTTATGTCTTCCATTATAACTGGGAAAATAAAACAAGTCTGTTAGAAACTAAATAATGCTTATTTATGACCCACCTCTAGGGTTTGGGGTTTTTTTGCTCCCATTGTTCTCATTTTATTTAGTACAATTAAAATACAAAGGACAATGGCTATCCATAGCTTTTGGCACATTACCAGTTATTTAAAATACAAGTCCAACACAGCAGAGCTCACGCAAAACAAAATTAAATTAACTTAGCCGGCTAGTAATTCAAAGCAGTAAAATGTATCCTGCCCCATTCATTCCCTCAACTCTTCCCAAAAAGCCTTAGGAAACAGACTGTCTTTGTAGTTTGCTTTAAAGGTCAAAAGACTATGTTTGAAACTTTTTGCCTCTTTTAAAATGAGGGGACTTACACTTGCATCCCTCTAGTGACACCAGGACCAGTTATGTCAGCAAAATCTGAAAGAAACAGTAAGGCAGCATTTAACAATACCTTAACATCCAGCCAAGAAAATCCAGCTGCCAAAAACCAAGGGACACAGATCTTACAAGCTTATGGAAAAATACTGTTACACAAGCCCAGTCAGTTGATTGCTGGCTCAGCACAACTGGGCACAAAAATGATGGAGTCTGGGTAAGACTCTTTCAGTGGAAATAAATTCATACAGTGATTAGGAGTGTAATCTTTTTCTTCAGTTTGGCCACTGAAGTAAATTAATTTCAGCCCCCCAGAAACCTCCTTCTTCCTCATCACCCATCTGTCTGTATCCTTCCCAACATACAGGAGACAGGACCTGCTGTCCCAGCAGGGCTCCTGGTTCCCAAACCAAAGTGGAACACTCATGCTGGTCCCAGTGCCACTGTTTCATTTTGTACAGCTGAAACAGCTTAAAAAACCACTAGCACAAGGCCTGCCCTACATTGGCTTGCCTGTTTTGGTGTACACCCTACAGCCACAGGCTCTGGAGTGATCCTCTCTTGACCAGCCCACTGCAAAAACAAAGATTTGCCCCTTCCTTGATGCTCCTAGAGGTTATTTTAGTTTATATATCCTGAAAATGCTTTCTCTGGGGATGTATTTTTGGACTAGATTCTGCTCCTGTCCATTTGAAGCCACCTGTGCACTCTGAGTGGTGTGTGCTCTAGAAGTCTCTGCCCTAGAGCATGGTGGTGGAGTCCATTACAGGGTTGGGGAGTCCATTACAGGGACTGATATGCTCAAATCTCCTCTGGTAGAAGAGAGACCTTAAGCTGAGTTTTTCATAGATTTGATGAATGTTCAGATCGCTGGGTGACTGTGGAGGCCATCACCATCCACAAACCCATACCTAGACCAGAAGAAATAAATTTATACATATCCAGCTCTGAGGACAGCAAAAAAAAACCCACAAAAAAACCAGCTTAAACAGCTCTACAGATGTGGTTTTGATTCAAGCATATTTTCAGGCCAACAAAAATCGTGTGTTTAGTGAATAATCTATTTGTTGGAAATAAATGCCTAGAGCCAACTCTTTTCCTGCTGCTGAAATAAACAATTCCCCTTTTTCCCTGGGGTAGGACTCACACCCACATGCTTTCAGGCTTCCTTCCTGAATTGCCTCCTCAGACAGCATCCATCTCTGATGAGAGGGGCCACACCTGAGACTGGTATCTGTAAATACGCCAAGAAACACCCACTTCCACATCCACAGAGTGCCCCTTGTTGCACTCTGATCCCTAACCAGTGACCTGTCATGGTCTCTGCCAGCTACAGTTCGCAGCCCTCACTGCCTGCAAAGTTTCTGGACCAAACTCACGGGGCTAAAAGAAACCACAGTCTTGGAAAGATGGAAACATCTTGCAGGAGCAACATGAAACAGCTATCATGACCACTTCTGCATGCTTGTGTTTTAATATTAGGAAGTACATTTTCAGAGACCCAGCTATGCTCTCTTCCTCTCTGAAGTCTGCTTAAGATTTCCTTACTTGGTGTCCTAATTTTTCAGATTCTTAACTCAAAAAATATGCGGCTACCCCATCTCAAATAGGTATTCAGAGAATTAATGAATGTGTATACCCTTTCCTATCCCCCAGAAATATCCAGGAAAAATGTTTTGTATGTAAAACTGTGAGATCTTCAGAGAAAATTAATGGAAATTGCAAAAACAGAATGAAACCTGTGGACAAAATTTTCAAAAACTATCCCTTTTTTGCTACTTAGATGTAGCAAAAACATCTCTTTGATAGCAACTGAGAAGCATTGAGTCAACCAGCAAGAAGATTCTCCTCTTGGGGTTGAGGATGTAAATCACAGCAAATCTCAATGGATTTGCACCCATAACATCAGACTCTCATCCCCTTGTATAGCAAGTTAGTATCAACCAGAACAGGTATAACAAATTTCTACAGCACATAACTCAACTTATGAATTTTCAGGGGGAGAAAGAGTTTAGCTCTTCTCTGAAGTTAGTTTGCATTTTTACTCTCTCAGTTAAAGTAGGGTGTTATTTTCCCAGACTGAAGTGGATTAGGAATACAATGGCTTCAGTGGAAGTTGAGAATAACTTCTCTGTGATGCATTAGTAGGATGACAGAGGACTGAAAGGTTTAGTAGGGGTGATTCCTAGAATTATTTTACACATATAAGAGTACATCATCAAAACAGAAATTAAAAAATCTATTGCCTGATAGAAAATTATTTTCGCAAACACATTTTTACCACAATGACAGTTAACAAAGTATTGTTTGACTTCCCACCCTTGGATGTAGAAAAGAAACAAAAATTCTCTAAGTTCTCCGCGTGGACATTTTTTTAGTATTTTTATTTTTTATTGCAGCCAAAAGAATATTTTTAAAATGGCATTCTTTTCCCACAGAAAATAGCATTGTCTGAGCTTCGTACTTGGTTTAGTAGTATCTATAGCAGTACCTATAGCAACATATGGCCAAACTTAAGACAACTTAGTGTAAAAGAAAAGTCAATTAAATGTTTAATTTGGCACTTGTACCTAATATAAATGCCACATGTATGTTTCAGTGGAGTATATACAGGAATTGGCTCAGAACAGCTTCTGTTAAACAGCCACCTTTGCCAGGTTTAGTGACTCAATATTACTTATTTCCTGGCTAAGATTAACTCCTGATTTTATGGGTATTTTTTGTTTCTCTTCTGTAATCAGCACAGATAAACAATTTCAAGAGCACAATCCTTCAGACCCTCCTCGGGCAAAATGGCCACTTAGGAAAATTGACATTTTGGTGCAGTGGGGACTTAGCCCATGCTGATATAACACTGGTGCAAAGAATAGAAATTAAACTAATGGCTAATTGTATTCAGGGAAATAGACTGGAAAGTAGGACAAAATTTTTTTCTATACTTCATAAATACAAGGATTTGGGCAACACTGGTGAGATGCACAAGATTAATACAAATCAATTCTCACTTGTGCAAACTTGCATGTGTTACCATACCAATGTTTTCTGATGGCCAGGAAACAGATTCTGAGGACAGCTTCCTTTTGCCAACCAGCAGGAAATAATAGAATATTTTTATTGCTGCTGTGTTAAGATCTGAGGCACTCTAAAAAGAGAGCCAGATAAGAATGATCTTTCTTCCCTTCTTTCCAATGTCTTTATTTCTAACTTTACCATGATGTGACTAAAAACTCATTTCAATAACTTGTGAAAAAGATTACTGGGACTACAATTACAAGCAGTTTCATACTGAAACAGATTTTTTTGAAAATCAAAATTAGATCAGCTGCCTGGGGAAATTTTCCACTATGTTATTTGTAACAGATTCAACTTCTTCCTGTTAGTGCCTTCCTTTGTAAGGAGCCTTATTATCCTTAGCCTGGAATGTGCACAGAAAGAAAGGCACTTATTACAGAAGATATCTGTTCGATTCTCATTTTAAAAAGTGAATAGTTAAATACTTTAAAAGTCTCTGTCTCTCAGGTTTACAGCAGAGGTTGAACTGCTTTCTTACAGTCAGGAGCTATCGAACCCCATTTTCTTCATGACCAGCAGTATGAAACAGACATATCAGCCTTCTTTTTCCCTAATGGCACGATGAGATGTATTAAAGCACATAACATGGGGGAAACTTAGTGAATATCTACTCATTATTGTTAGAGAGCAGATTTGAGTTTGCTTGTACAGAGCATAAATTATTTTTCAACCTGTGGCCTCAGCTTTCCTCCTCACCCATGCCGTGCTCTCCATGCCCATTTCATCTGCAGTGGTTTCACGAGGCATTAAAGCCTTCCTGACAAAGAGATAAAGCATATTTTCAAACAGAACCATAGAATGGTTTGGGTCAGAAGGGACCCTAAAAATCATCTAGTTTCAACCTCCTGCCATAGGCAGGGACACCAGGAGCCTATCAATGCCTTTTTTTCCTCTCCAAACTAGGTAGACCTTTGCTCATACACCATTCTCCCTTAGCTGCCCCTTAGCTGGGCTTAGGAAGCAATCAGATGCTGCCATACAGTCTTAGTACTTGCATATAAGGACTCAGATTGCCAAATTGTTTTGTACATCTCAAGCCTTTTTCTTCTCCTTCTTACTCTGTACATCCAAATTTTAATCCCTTAATTTTCAAGCTCCTGACAGACCAGATCCACTCAGATGTTTACCTCTTCAATGCCTTCCTGATCTCCCTTGGGCTTTTCCCGCAGCAGCCTCCCTCAGCTCATCTCTGAGGAAAGAACTCACATAATTTCTTCTCCAAATCCTGTTCTGTCTTCAGCTCAGGAAGAAGCTTGTTTTGGAAAATCCTTATTGGAGTTCCTATAAGGGCTTACACTCTTCGAGCTGCCTTTCAGAAAAAACAACCACTGGCTGCTCGGTGGGTGCTATTGTCCTCTCCTAGGACACATAGCCACAAGGTGCCCTCACTACTCTGAGAACCATCTCAGTAAGGAAATTTAATTCAAAAGCTGGGTTTAGAGAAAATTTTAATTCAGTTCAATACATATTGCAGTTTTAGAAACCTTGCAGTGAGGTTCATGTCCTCTAGCTAAGGAGTTTGAAAGTTAGATGAATGGTTTGGATTAGGACAGAGCTTCTAGCCCTGTGCTTCTTTGACAGGCACTGAGAAAAGCAGGCAACTCCTGATGGTGAGCCACTGCATGTGAAGAGAGGAACCTAAAACTAGTGTCAAAACCAGCCTTTTCTCCATACACAATCTAAGGCACCAAAAGTGACTGGTAAGGATCTTGCAGAACAGCTTGGAAATATCCTTAGTTCATTGAGAGGAATCGTCTGTGGTTTTCCTGTGTCATCACAGAAAACAGACATGGGAGTTGTCAAGTTAAGAGCAGATGTAAGTGCAGCAGTACCAGGGTAGGTTGAATGCTACATGTTTCTGGATTGAGCCTGGCTGTAGCCCCAGGAGACAGCATAGCATCCCTGGTGTGTGGCTAGCCAAGGAAGGCTGAGTGGTGAGCCTGTGTCAGCCCTTGGCAGAGTCCAGCTCTTCACAGACACTTGGAGAGATGAGCTGTGTCCCCTTCCTTTAAGCTCTACACCCCTATGGAAATCAGCCATTTAAATACAAAACTGTCCTAGCTGAGGATCTGTCCAGAAGTGTATTTCTAGGCATAAACATAATGAGAAGCAACACTGCCTCTTATCAATCTATTGGTACCCCATGGCTGCAGTGTTCACTAGCCTGCCTGAAATTGCCATCAGCAGCAAATCTGTGCACATTGCATTTTTCACCTGACTTAGTGAGGGAGAGCACTGGTAATTTTCCACTTGGAGATGGGAAACCAGACCCTAGAAAACAAGAAGATAATGGAACACAATCACACTTGAAATTTACATGGGCTCTGTCTACCCTTACCATCATCTAAAATGAGGACACATTAAAAACATGTCATTTCTAAATTGCCACTACATCCAGAATACACATGTGCAAATCCTAGCATCTGTAATGGTCTGACTTTTGCATTTTCCTGTTTTTGCCTCCTAAATGTCTGTGCTATAAAAAAAAAAAAATGGTGGTATGCGCTTAACAGTAGACATAGCTTCAATGTTTGGATCTGTATTAATCCTTTGAGTTTCTCTCTCACGGTTTATTATGTCATCCAGATTTCACTCTGAACCATCTACTCTTTTCCATATGTTCTTAGCAGGAAATGTGCATGAATTTAGCAACACAGCAAGACATATGATATTCAATAAGAAGAACATTTTGAAGACACACAAAAGAAAAAATCCAAAGGAAAGTTGTCTCTGGCTTCCACCCTCATTCAGTCAAACAAGATATCCAGTATTCCTCAATTTGAAACTTTTAGTTACAGTAAAATACGTTTTGCTTTTCCTTTATTTAGCTGAGACTTTACTGCAGATACATACTTAGACACTGCTGTTTTTTGTTTACTCATATTTAAGTTTGTAATAATATCTAATATCTAGAATCACAGGACATTTTTCTTAAGTCTTACACAGACAAAAGTAAACAATGCTTTAAAAGACTAGTCTTTGTATTTTGAAATTTAGTGGATATTGGGTGATATGACATGCCACAGCTTAGTTTATTAATTACAATGCACATTATATATATATACATATAAAATAACGTGATGTAGCTGCCTGGAAAAAATGAATATTATATACATGTCATATCAACAAGAAAACTGCAAATTATGTAGAGGTAATTGTCTGAACCCAGAAAAATAATTCCAAATGATTCTCATGTATATTTTTCCCATTAAGAGAGAAATAAATAAACTGCCACTGACCTTAAGCATTTCTCCCTCGTGCCCCTGCATCTAGAAAGGTGCTAGCAGAGTAAGAAAACAAGAGTTGCTACTGCAGAAAAGGCAAGGAAACCCCAGTCTCCAGAGCCTTGTAGGCGCATGAAGCAGAGGTGAAGATGATCTAGAGGGGAATGGAAAAATCAGGACAGAACACGGGAGTTATCAAGCCAGAACTGCACACTGGGTCAGTCATGGATGTTCCATCAGTCTATTTTGTCCCATAAAGCTTGGTTAAAAAACTTGATCTTCATTAGAAAAAAAAAAAATAAAAATTGCAACAGGAAGTTACTTTTTTTTTTAGAGGAGGACTGTTTTTTTCTATTCAGTTTTGCTTATTTACTTGTATGTAATGTTTTATTTTATACTCTTCTTCTTCAAGATGACCAATGTGTAGTATTAAACCCCTCCAGAAATATCAGGTCACGGATATGGTGCTAGCAATTTCTTTCTGTCTTTGCTTGGTGGTGATGGGTCTACAGGCAAGCAAAAAATGCCCACTAAATGGGGCAATCTGCTCCAGGGTGTCTGCAGAATTCACCGTGTGAGGGCAACAGGGAGGCTGGGGAAGGAAAAGGGAATGGATATTTTGCATTCTTCTTCTCTAGCCCAAAGAAATGAGTTTGAATTGGTTTTTGTCACATTATGTAAGGATTTATCATGGTCATTAATGGTGCTACAGTCCTGCAGCCAGTAGGACCTGATGTTAGGCTGGATGTTGTCAGCAGTGTAGGCCTGCACATCCCATATCCACTCCAGTCCTGGCCCTGCCTGACATGCAGTCACCAATACGAAATCCACAGGTCAGCCTCTCCCAGGGTAGGAAACAGCCGATGGTGAGCACCTGCAGAGCCTGCTAGGAGCACTGGAGGCAAAACCTAATTACTCAGGCTAGGAAAGTCAAATTTAAATTTATTTACAAAAAAATTACTAAATTAATGCACAGAATTATTTAAGGTACTTATTAATTAAAGTTAAAATTATTCACAGAAGGGGTAAAGGTTTTGTTTCAAGACCATATGCAGACACTAATTATGATCAGGATCAGCAGTTCCCAGACTGTTTTCTGCAGACAGTCTTTTGTGGGGCATGAATCAGCAGTAGGCAGCAGACTGGCTGTACCCTGTCACCGTTATAATGCTGCAATCTCATGAGCCTTGTTCTGGGTGCTCTGCCAGAGATTTTAAAAAGGTTTTTCTGTCACTTTTCTTTCCTGATTTGAAATGGGTTTAAGCCTCAGAACGATGAGTCTCTGTTAGCAGCAAATCACTATTAGCAAATCACTATGTTCACTATTCCAAAATATTTCTATTTTTCCCTCCTATTAATTAAGTCTTATATTCCAGAGAAGATAGATTTCAAGTACATGCCTGTACAAAAACATGATGTGAGCTGAAGCTCCTGCTCTGGAAAGTTCTTTGGACTGTGGTATGTAGAAAATTCAAATTTTTTCTGTGGACATTTTTGGTATTATAACTGTGTAGTCTAGGTCTACCAGATCTGTAATTTTAATCTAGCCATAGGCAAACATGGTAAGTCAGTACATGTATAAATCACTGGTTGTGACAGGTGTGGGCCACAGTAACAAATCTTCTATACCTTAAATTAGTCATAAATACATGCCTTTCACTAAGCAGGCTCTCCTTCTTAAAAAAAAAAAGGTGACCATAGAAATCAATTGTGAGTTAATTTGGTATCTTACAATGAAAGACATATGTGAAGCTAGCAACATCCATTGGCAAATTCACCAAACACACATTTTTTAAATTGCTGTTAAAAGACTAAAAGGTTTGCATCTCAGGGATGCAACCTCCATTGTTAAACTTTTTAGTTTGTTTGGCATTTTTTCTTTTCCTTTGCACAGAGAGAATTTAAAGTTCAACTATTGCTCCACATATGTCTTGGCAAGGCTGCTGAACAGCAAACACCCTCAAGTTCAGCCAGTGCTCCATTCCTCCGTTCCTCAGGGAGTTCTTATTTCATGTGTTTTTCATTTTAAGTTCTGCCTCCTCGAATGCTATTTCCTCTCTTTTGGTTTTCACCAAGGTCAAAGAAATCTTTAGCAAATAAAAAATGTGAACATCCAGTCATCTACTGGACTGGTGCCCATCTAGTGTCTAAATAATAAGTTAATAGGTTCATGGAGCAGTCCTCCCTACACTGAGTGTAGCACAGCTGAAAGCTTCAGCTGAGCACTTCTTCACAGCTAAATAGTGTACTTCTCAAATAGGGGGCTCCTTTGTCTGGATTATGAACTGCAGAGAAATCAGTTTAGCAGAAATCACAGCTCTAGCAAACAAGACTCTCCCAAGCTTCTGAAGAACATGACAGGGCACAGACCTTTCCCACTGGCTTTTGCCCATCCATGGGGCAGAACTGCAGAGGCCCCTGCACAGAGAAGAAATGATGGTAAGCAGTTGGAAAACCCAGCTACTAAAAATGTTTCATATTTTGTTAATTCTACATGAAAATCATAGAGATTAAGATTCTATAGAACATATTCAGAATATTTTCAGGTACATCTTGAGAAAATTACCTATAAAAAGGGGAAAATGTGATTTAATAATATTTGCTAACTTCCACCAAATGCTCTGCTGAAGCTGCCTGAAAGCCAAGAGTCACTACAGGATTTCTTACAGGAGATAGCATATTCATGGGCATCATTTGCCTCTGTGGAGACAAGAATGTATTTGGAGGTTGAGCTAGTCAAGCAATTAACAGCTAGTGATATTTCTTACAAATCTGGGCTTACTTTTCATCAAAAGCAGGATTCAAGCTCATGCTAGTCTGTGGGAGACTCTACCAAGCTGAGTGTCTGACCTGAGCACGAGCTGTAAAGGAAATCAGACCCAGAGGAGCTCTCCTGGATTGCTGCCTCCAGCTCCTCCAACCACCTTGCTGTACCAGCTTCCACAAACTAATAAGGTTCTGTCTTAAGAGCATATTCAGATTTACAGATGGATGTTCCAGAAATGTAGGAGTCTTCTGGTTAGAAAACTCCCTGCTCCCTTCTGAAGTAATCTGTGTCACAAAATGGCACCCATACTTATCTTTGCTGCAGGTTCCCCACATGATACATCTGATCACATTTATGTTTCCCGTGGGCACATCACATATTGTGTCATCTGGTAATCAGATAGTCCATTCCCAAGTCTTTTTTTCACAGCTTCCTGCTCAGGGAAAAACTCTGAGTCCTAAAGTGCCTGACCTCACCTTTTGAGTTATTTAAATTCATCCTATTTCTATTATTCCAGTCCTGAAACTTATCCAATTCTTCCTGTACACTGTCCTCCTCCACATTCACACTACATATTGCATTATCAGAAAATTTCATGAGCACAGTGCTACTTTTTCTGCCAAAGTTGTTAAAAATGTTAAATAGGATCAGTCCCTAGACACATCTTGGAAGAACTCCACTGGTAACTTCCTTTCAGTTTGGTATTTTTCCTTTCAACATGATCTTTCATTTTTTTCCACCTCACAATTCTTCTGCTAATCCAAATTTTCTACAGCTTAATGAGCAATTTCCTATGCAGCACTGAGTCAAGCGCTTTCCTGGTAACTGAGTTGTATCTCATTCTCTTAAAAATAAAAATAATTTTTCAGGTTTTTAAGACATGATCTACTTTTGTCATTTCATTTCCATCTTCATGTCCTTATTTGCTTATATCCAACATGTATTTTGAAATTTCACATATTCTTGAAGCCAGACGTGGCTGACGAGACTCTTTCTTTTTTTTTGCTTGAATTAGATCCAACACTTGCTTTTTCAAGGAGCTTTCATCTCCAATAAACACGTTCAAAATCTTTGTTAGCAGACTTGCAGTTTCTTTAACCAGTTCTTTTTTTCCAGGATGTGCCTCTGCTGTAAGATGACTCAGTCACATTAATCTCTTCAGATTTTGGCGTCCACTTTAGATGTGGTTAATTCTATTTCCATTCACATATTCCCATTAGCAACACAGCCTTGTTTAACATCATCATCCCTGTTGAAATCTGAGCCAAAATATTCATCTTGGGGCCATATCTGTATTATCCTTAACTTCACCATCTTCACTGAGCAGTATTTATAAATTATCTTATTGTTTGTGTGGCTAAAACAACCACAACAACAACAACAACAACAACAACCATCCCCCACACACACACCTCTGTTTGGTTTGTGTTTGAAAAATTTGGCTGTGTTTGAAAAATTCAACCAAGTTTGTCTTTTGGCAATTTTTATTTTATCCATACACCTCCTGACCTCTAAGACTTAATCCTGTTAGCTGAACATTACTCTCTTTTTCCATTCTACATAGGATGTCTGCTTGTTCCAAATAGGTTATTTCTGAGCTGGGTAATCATCCAACTAAGTCTAGATCCCTTCCCTCGATTTCAGCTGAGGCCCCAGAGAAAAGCTGCACCTTTGTCGTTCAGAAATTCCAGCTCACCTTTCATGGGTTTCCCAGTTCAGTGACTGCATGTTTGAAACTGAAAATGGTAGTTTCATTTTCAGCTAGAACTACCTGGTTTTACCTGGTTTAAATTAGTCAAGTCAATATGTCTAGATCTGGTACAACCAGTTCTTTTCCAGTGTCCAAAGGTGTAATCCAAACTGCATCTAATTGAATGATCTGTATCTGGTTTAAAGTTTACTTGCTTAAAAGATTGCCAGCTATCTCAAATATTAAAGACAAAAGCAAAATCTCTGGTAATCCTTCTAACTGGAATGGAAATGAAGAAATTTCTATCCAGAATCTGAGTTAGTATAAATCTTTGTTGCCCTGCTGAAACTAGCTGAGCTGCAAAAATTTAAGCACACTCATTGTCATGACAAACCAGATCAGACACATGACAAGGACAGCACACTTTGGTTTAAAGTGCTGGCTGAGCTGCCTCATTCTCTGAGAGCTTTCACAACCCAGAAAGACTTTTTATGGCACCATTTATAAGCCTTATCCCCTACAGCATCAAATAAGGACACTCCTATCACTCCTGCTGCCATTGAAAAAGCATCTCACGTAATTTATTGTCTTTCATTTGCTTGCAAAAGAAGCAAGGAAGTTTCATTAAGTAGGTGGGAGAACCTCAAGGCCCTTTTCACACTCACATGTTTTCTCTTTGTTGCTGTTTGTACAGGTGCAGCGAAAAAGACTCAGAGGGCGTATTCATAAAGACAGGACTTGAGAAATGCCACTTTAAATTGTTTGAAATCAAAGGTTTTGGTAGCTCATAAACAGGGAGCTGGGTTTTTTTCCCTAGGACTGCAAATCTAAATATAAGGAGCTACCTTTATGTACAAATATATTTGACATACACATGTAACTACCATTAATATACTCTGTCCTTGTGGATTGTGAGAACAGGCCCTTTTCATTTATGCTCACTGAGAATTTCAATACCAAACAGAAAAAAAAAAAAAATAGAAACTCTCATAATCAACCAGCTCATTTTGTATGTTGAAATGAAAGTATCCAATGAGGATGTCAGGAAGCCTGTACTCCATCCAAACTGACCAATTTAATGCCTGCTGTAAGCATACTTCCAGACTAGCATCTGGAAATCTTAAATGAACAGAGATAGACATAGACACCCTTACACTCTGGGAAATAATTAAAGTTGGATTAAGAACACGTTTGTAGACCAGATCATCAGCTGGTATAAATCAGCACAGCTCCAGTCATTCCAAAAAAGTAATGCCAGTTTATGTCAAAGTGCTAGCTGGCTCCTGTAGCTTTCCTTTGTGATTAATTTCAGTGCAATCATTTGCTGGAACATGCTGTTGGACCAAGCTTCCTGAAGCATTACTTTTACAAATCTCTTGTGTGCTCTTGGACCACTGCCTGTAGCACACCCTTCTGTATTAGGTCTGCTTTTCTCCAAACACAAAGCTCAAGACTTGAGATTTTTTTTTTAAATGATATCTCAAAAATAAGATGAAACCCAAATTTTTGCTGAGCAGTTACTTTATATTTATCACTTTTGGATCTTCTATGAATCAATGGCATCTGACTTTTCATTCTTTGCCACTCTTTGATTAGATTATCCCTATGACAATTAACGTTGGTATTTTCCATTCCTTGTGTACCACAGAACCCCACTGGTTTTAAGAGTGGAAATCCATCTTCATGGTAGGGCAGAAGCATCCACAGGCTGCTGTGAGGTGCTGAGGCTGTGACAGTTGCTGACTGGCTGGCACTCTGTCACACAAGGTTCTGTAAGTGCCTGGTACTCAAGGATTCACCACAGCACAGATCAACACAGCTAAGGCTCCTACACCCTCCTTTTTGCAAACCACTCTAGGAGATGCCCAGAGCTGGAATCTTTTGCCATGGGAGGGTGTACAGGTGGCCCTGTCAGCTTTCCACTGATGTGTCCAACCTGCCAGATTTCCCTGCCTGAACGCAGTAATCCTGGTGAATACCCTCCTGCTGGGACCTCAGACACCACCCCTGGCCTCCTGTCTGCCTGGGAAAAGCTTGCATCACCCAGCTTGGGGCACCATAAGAGAGAAGATACAGCACTGTCTTGTGGCTGGGGAAGTGTCCCCATGAGAGGCTGTACACTCAAAGTCCCCTCACTGGAGCATACAGTTTCACCTTTCAGCCTCATGCCCAAACAGTCTGTGGTGAAATGCAGCCAGGTCTGCTCTCATGGCACACAATCCCTGAGAAACCAGTCTAAGAGCATGCCCCAGAGTTATCATGCAGCTCCCCAGCCAGGGCTGGCACATTTTCTTTTCTATGTATTTACCACAGGAAAAAAAAAAGGAAGCAAATTACCTAAAATATTGCATGTTCATTCAGGCATTTTAGTTTCTGAAAGCAGTCTTTGAAAAAATACAGACACTTGTGAGTTGGCTCATCACAGTCTGTGTTCTTTTTACCTTCTTCCCTAGCTCTCTCATTTCTTCCTCCAGGCCAACCAGAACCTACAAACACGTGAAGAAATGTAGGGAACCAATGTGTACAAGGTCATGACTTTTTTGAAGGCCATGATAACTCTTAAAATATTCTACAACAGTGTCTCCCTCAAAATGTGGGAAGCCATTGCTCCTGCAGCAAGGAAGGCTCACAATGGGATGATGGCAGCAGTTCATCTGTCCTCGGTTACCCACAAACAACTCTTACTCCCCATTACAAGGGGTAAGTACAAGGCTGTACAGTCTACAAGTGTTCAAAGATACAAAGGACTTGCTAAAAGACCTTAAGCGTCCACAGAGCCTCATTTCCTTCAGGGCACAGGACTAAATGCAGATATGTGCAGGTTTCTGGTTATGAGACACTGAGCTGCTGCAATGCTAAGGATGATGCCTCAAGAAATGAGCCAGAAGTGCAGTTCCACACAAAACACCTAGCAGCAGCACAAGACATGATTTTCACCTCTCAGAAAGACAAGGAGGATTGTTCCTTCAGTGTTATCCATGCTTCCTCTGTGACAGCAACTTGTAGAATGACTTTTTCTGTGTGCTTTGGGTTTGTGTTTCCAGCTCCTGATTTGCAGAAGTATTAAGTAGTCATATGGAAATCTCCATCTGGAATATCCCAAATTTGAAGAGATATGACCCTGAAAGACCTGATCTGATTTCAAAGTTGGGTATAACTTCAAAATTGGCCCTGCTTTAAGCAGGGGGGTGGATCAGATGGTGCCTTTTAACCAGAACTATTCTCAGATTTGAGCTGCCACTGCAGTCACTAGGAGCTCTGCCTTGAACAGACGGGCTCCAAAAAATCAGAGATTTTCTGCTTGGCACCCAAAATTATTTGCAACTTTTGAAAATCTTCCATGTAAATCTATAAAATGGAGCAAATAACACCCACACAATTCACCAGCAAAGATTAAGGATTGCTTATGAATCTCTCAGCTATTATTTTACAAGCATTAGAAAAGACTCTGAGGAAATCAGAAATTTACTGCTGAGACCAGGGCTGGGGTAATGTAAAGGGACAGAGCTCTTCATGGAGCCGTGATTCTTAAACACAAGACAGAAAACTCATTTGTTAAGCCCTATCTGTCCAGAGTTGTTTCTCTGAAGCATGGCTTCTGTGCAGAAGGTAGTATTTCTCCATGGAATTGAAAACTGTAAGAGGCGTTCATTTTTTATTTTGTGCCCAAAAGCATTTATCTTTGGAAAATTAAGTTTCAACAGGCCATTCCAATCGACTAGATACAATTTTACATCAATATTGAAACAGCTTTTTTTTGTATTGCCCTTCGAAGTATGAAAAGGGAGGTCTGGATGCTTACAATTACAGCAGATGCCTAGAGTTTGAGTGAATGACTAGTATTAACAGGGTACTATGGAAGCAGAGAAAAATGCTCTGGAGTGAGGACACACATATGTATCTAAGTGAAATCTACTTCACTCAGCAATTAATCAGATTAAGAAGTCTACTGAAGTAACCAAGATTTCATTTAACACATTTCTCATGCATAACTACTAGCAGTGATAGCAGAAACAAGCTTTCAAGATTAAAAATAGAAAGCATTCCTATAGTGAGTTTTGCTTGAAGCTCAAAAATAAAAATGCTATGAGAACAAGAGAATGGGAGCCTAATAAAAACATCCCTCTTTGCCTCTCTGTCTCTGAAATGCCATGCTGAGAAGCAGCACTTTCTTTCTCTGGTGCACAGAAATCTTTGTGCCTGACAGATAGAACAAGAGATAAAAAGGATACAAAGCATCCAGCTTTCCAATATTTACATGGACTGGTGATTTAAATTACAAAGTTTGAACAATTTGGCACTTAGCAAACTTGAACCTTGCTCAAGCTTTTTTTCCTTCCTCAATAGTAAGTTTAGAAAAACTTGAAAAAAGAAATATTTTCCCTGTAACACAACATATAAACAACATCTGCACTTTGAATGAGTTCAAAATGCTTTTGGAGTGAAAGGTTTTTCCCTTCCAGCTTGCTTCAATGGAGGAAAAGCCTCACAGAGATTGAGCTGTCTGGTTTCATTGTAAGGTGGCTGGCAGAGGGCCGGTGGCAGGATTGCCACTGTGGTAATGACCAGACCCATGGGCCCTCCAACCTCGCTCCACCATGGGACATACTGGCAATGGATCTGAGGAATACTGGCATTGGACCTGAAGGCAAGGTCTTGCCTGAACTGCAGGTGAAGTGAAACAATTCACTGCACTAATAAAATCCACATTTCTCTGGCATTCAGACTGTCTGGGAGATGACTATTTAATGTATTGCATGCTCTGTTACTAATATCTGAATTTAACAAACAGGATTACAGAAAAGACAGACTTTCTCAGGTATTTTGGTTTGTAAATATTCATAATACAAATAATATTTTAATAATAGAGATACATTATCAGATATGAGTTAGTTGAACAGGGGCTCCAATCTTACTTATGTATCTTCAATAGGTGAAAGTAGCACCAATACAAGAATGTCATGGCATGCAGACCCAACTGATGCCGGGCCCACAGGGAGCTGTGCTCCACATTAACTTTATTGGACTTCCAGGATAAAGAGAGAACAGTGCATCACAGTTACATCACCTGGCACTTTCTAGCAATTGGTCCTTCCTGGTGTTTTATTTCAGCTGACCTAATTGCACTGCAGCAGCTTGCAGAAATTTGGAGGCCTAGCATGGTCAATTCTTTAAGCCTGTCTCAATCTGTGCACTAAAAAGTTAAATACTCACTTCACCATGATCACTGTCTAATTGATTCATTCTTGTCTTGCTTGATTGCACTGCCATTTTAACTCAGAATGAGACATAACAGCTAAGAAGATGGAAACTATCAAATTACTTTTTAACCAACACCAGTTCCTTTGGTTATCAACTTTAACTACAAAAAAAGTGACAGTCAAAGCTGTAAGACTCTGTATTGGTCTTTATGAATAGGAAGAGCTGCTGAATTTGGCATCATCTCACTCTAAACACTTGAATGAGAGATTGGATATCCGAAATCCAAAGAAATACTGTTTGCAAAAAATAAGTAACAGTAAAAGAACTTTGAGCTCAGTCTATATATAGTTCTTTAATCCAGGTGGAGTTTAAACCAATATTTGGCCTTGACATACATTCCCAGAGTGATTGTGCAAGTATTACAGATTTTAACAATGTTTATATAAACAACATGAAACGCAAGATTAAGAACTTGATAATTACATATCACTTTTAAAGATACAAGTGAAGTGTTTAAGTCTTTCAAATCAAAGTCATAATGGATTATAGCTCTATATGTAGCCAAAACAGGGATTTGTGGAATATGGGGGGCTTATGGCTTCTAGATCTATTTTTAAATATTTTTAAAAATAAAGCATCCCATCATTAGTTATTTCAATTACTGCATCACATAGTGTTTTTTACAGGCTCTAATTATATCTTAGATTAAAATTCAAAACACCTGCTCTTGTGGATCACACTAATTTCAGCCTTGAGTATTTTCATACAAAGAACTATAATCAGAGACAACCAAGTGATTTCCTATTCTCTGTACCACTCCTTCTCAGCAAAGTACAGCTAGAGATCTACATTTATTTCTTATTTTTTGTGTTATGATTATTACATCTTTTATTTAAAATGACTTTTTATTTCTGAAAGATGTAGTATTTTTACTTTTATTTAAATCAGATGAAGCATTTAATGCAGATATTAGTTTTTAAAATAACAGTAATTTTTATTTTAAATAGCAGATGAACACTGTAGTTTTCTTCTGTTAGCTCCCCTTTTCATTTCCATGTAGCTAATATAAATACTTTGTTCCTGGCTTTTAGGAAAATTGGTCTTTAAAAACCCTGTAATTTGAGTTCACAGATTCAAATGGGAATACATACTTACTTGAAAGATAGTTTTTGATGTGCTTGGCTCTCTGTCATTATTCATGCACTTCTCTACACTTTGAGGATGTGATCCAAAGCCCATGGAGCCAATGGGAAGACACACAGGTTTCTCTGGACTCTGGTTCAAACTCTAAATACTTTATGAAGAAAAGGAATGGTTGAAATGACTATATAAATTCTATCACAGTAAAATAAGAGTATCTTTAAAAGTATTCTTTGATAAGCATAAGGTGAGATCTGACCCTTTCCCCAGCTACACTGGTTTTAAGCTAATAGGACAACACTACAAGACACAATAAGATAATGAAGAGCTGGGGCAGGACACTGAATCAGGTGCACCACAGCCCTCCGAGGCCCTCCAGAGCAATTCAGTTGCTCTGAATTTTATGCAATGATCTACTTTCAAATAACACTGTCTGCTGAAGCTGTGGGTGTGGGCCAGCAGTTCTGCGCCAGAGCTGCTTATTTTGTTCCCCTCCATGCTGTGCAGTGGGCAGGTTCCTGAAGGCCCATGAAAAGCCACTTGGCTCTTGCTCCATAGTGTATTAGTGCAATGAAAATAGATATAATGGCATAAGAGTTAAAACAGTCTTTTCAGAAATTCGATAAATTCATACTCTATGCTCCTCTATGCACTGTGATTAATCAGCTGCGAAAATATTCATTGGTATTTTTCTTCCCTTTTCCATGTCATGCATTAGAGAGGTAGGGAAGGTAAGCTCTTTGTGGAAAAACTCAAGCCCTCCACATGATAAAATGCCATATCCCAATGGCATGCACCAAACCCCTCTCGTTTTCCCTAAACACTCAAAAAAAATTGTGCCTGAGTGTTGTACAGTGAGCTTTCCATCACTTGCAGACAGCTGTTCTGTTTTAAGATAAATAGTAACCTGGGGCAGAGATATCTACTAGAATCTCACAGGCAAGCCTAGTAACTCTGATTAACCATGAGGTCTTTGCTGTGTTCAGTGTTTTTCAGTAGTACTTTCAGCTCTGTTCACATGCACATAGCCAGCTCAGCTCTGTGGCTGCTGTGGGAGAAGGAGACCTTCCTGAATGGGCAAAGAGGTGTGTGGGGTTATGTGGAGGAACTGAGACAGCCCTGTGATATTGGTCCTGCACTCCCCTGGTTCTATGAGTGCTCACCAGCTCACAGCACTGTACCCCAGTTAATAAACTGGCTTTACGAAGGGTAAGTTTGGGTCAAGAACCAGATTTGTTTTCTGCTGTCCAGAGTTTCCAGTTTTGCAGGTATCTCATGACAATTGAAGCTGGCTGGTACCTCCTGCCAGCCAGCAGTAAGGCAGAGCCCAGCAGCCACCAGCACAGAGAAACCCAGAAGGAGAAAATAATTATAAGTGGCACTAAGAACAAAAAAAAAAAGTAATGCAAATGTGTGCGTAGAACCCAGGGCTTTGTTTCACAAAGTCTCACCTTTCTGCATGGCAGATGCAAGAAACTTGATGTCTGCCTACAGAAGCTGAAAGGCTGAGTCAACCCTGCTGAGATTTAAGCCAGTGGTTCCAGAGAGTCTAGGTGTTTCAAATGTGGTGCTTAACATGACTAAACTACTTCTTCGGCTTTATTTAGCTGTGGCTACTGCCATCAAAATAAACCATATGTTTCAAATCTATTCATTATGCATTTGTGGTGGGTTGACCATGGCTGGAAGGCAAGTGCCCACTAAAAGTCAGTCTATCATTTCCCTCCTCAGATGGCCAGGGAAGACAAAATAGAACAAAAGGCTCATAGGTCAAAATAATGATAGGGAGAGATTGTTGGCCAGTTTACATCACAGGCAAAGCAGGCTTGACTTGGGAAAATTAGTTAAATTTATTAGCAATCAAATCAAAGTAGGGTAATTAGAAATAAATACTTAATAATTATCTTCATATATATAGGTTAATAAATCTTAAAACACCTTCACCTCACCTCTCACTTCTTCCCAGGCTCAATTTCTCTCCCAGATTCTCTCCCTTGTCCTCCCCAGTAGCTCAGGGAATGGAGTCTGTGGTCAGTTCATCACATGCTGTCTCTGTTGCCCCTTCCTCCTCAGGGGAGAAGTCCTCACACTTTCCCCTGCTGCAGCTTGAGTCCCTCCTGTGGGAGAAAATCGTCCATGAACTTCCTCAATGTGACGCCTTCCCATGGGCTTCAGTTCTTCAGGAACCACTAAAAACTTCTCACAGAAGCCACCTCTGTACCAAAACCTGTTCATGCAAACCTAATACAGGGCTTATGCTTCATTTGATGGGAAAGTCTTTTTTAAATCAAGACAAAACCTTGTTGTAGCCAAACTGTTTCATTTTTGTACCTACACAGCTTAAAAAACACCACTATTTTTTCCTTCATAGTAGAAATTAAAATGAAACGGATGTTTATAATTTGGAATTTACTGCCACAAGGAAAGTCTGCCTACCACCTAGCAACTGGAAATACTAGTAAATGAAAAAGATAAAATAGAGGATATTAAAAAAGATAAATAAATCAAAGCTGTGCACAAGCTGTGTCTTCTGTCTGACAGGAGTCCTTAGAGAGCAATACTGTGGCATTTTCCAGAATTAAATTGCATTATTGTAAGAGCTTTAAATTAAGCTCCTACCCGTGACCTTTAAACACGGTGATTGCCATTATGCCTGCTGAGGAGGTTGTGGAGGGTTTGGAAACCCTGTGCAAGATTGATGGGTTATAATACATAATCAAGTATAGGTTCATTTAGCACAGCTGTTGAACAGAGGGTCTAACACCAGGTTATCACAGGGAGTGCCCTCTCTTTTCTTCCAGACAAATCAGTGTTAGCAGTGGGAGGCAGGCTTGTTAGTGCAATGGAAAACAACACAGTATCTTCCTGATGAAAGGAGATGAGTTTAACAGACATACCCCTCCTTTAGAGGGTGACCAGGAAAAGAAATTTTCCCCCAGCACTCATGCAGAACCATATGTTGATAAAAAAAGCAACTGACATATAGCTTTGGTCTCTAAGTATTTCTATAGGCACAATCCAGAATAATAAAAGCAATCTAAAAGACAGTAAAACACAATAAGCCAAAATATGCTGTGGAACTATGTTCACTTAGGCGAGGTAAAACCTCATGCAATGCATACTTAAATCAAAAATACTAAAATAATAAAAAAACCAGTAAATTTTTTAAACAAAGGCACAGAAGTAAAAAAAGTTTTCTTGCTCTCCATTACATTTTTTTCTCAAGTGTATCTACTGACATTTTTACACCTATATTATGCCTTTGTGCTGGTTTTATCACCACCAGGAAATTAGCCACTTAGCTTGCTTCACTCCTTCTGGTAAGGCAGGGATGAAAAGCAGAGATTATAGGTTGAGATAAAAATTCACTAAAACCACAAAGCAATGGAGTAAGACGCACACAATAACAGCAGTATTAATAGCAAAAGTATACTAAAAGAGAAGGTGCTTCAACCACAAAAAGATGTTCACCACTGGGAACAAAGTGAGGAGAGCAGTCGCTCCCTATAGGTGTTGTCGAAGCTTTCCCAGACAAAGGCAGTAGGGTGACCATTCCCATGTTTTGCCCACATGGTCATTGGGAAACAAAGGCAGGAAGGCAGGGGAGCTTCTGCAGATAATGTTTCCTGCCCCCCCAGACTGCAAACAACAAAACACCACAACAAGCCAGCTCCCCATAAGCTAGGTTGTCCAAGCAGAGGTCACTCAGCCACTCTGCTGGTTCCTCTGGTGCACTTCTAATGAACTAATCCTATGGGCTCTCCCCACGGGGCTTTCCTACCACTCTGCTCTGCTCCTTTTGGCTCTGCTCAGCTGGGTTCAGCTTCACTCCTTTCCTGGGTTGGGATGGTCCTGATCACCATTCCATTCTCTGCTGGCAGTCTCCCTGCTGGCACTACCAGCTCAGCACTATGGTCCATTTGCATTTTTGCCACTGTCCCGCTCAGCACCATGGCCTGTAGCCACACTGCAGGGAAAAATGAGAGCAGGGACAGGCATGGTGGCAGAGGGTTTGAGTCCTCAGGGGTTGATGTCAACACCTTCCCAAAGGGAGGCAAAATGGCTGACTACAGGGGAGGTCACCTGGGTTTTTGTCCTGAAACCATGTGCCCCTGTGATAATGTGAGTGGTGTAGAATTACTGCTTGGTCATGTCTGCTCCTCCACCCCTGTCTGCAACCACAACAGCCTTACATCTTACACACCTCCATATACCTATCTTATGTCTTATAGAATTATTTTCAAGTGACAAAAAAGGAAACACTTTGGAGAAATAAACAAGGCCCCAGTGCACTGTGTGATTATGAGGAGCCAATTCTGTAAATATGCTTTATAACCTATCCCAAAGGCTGTTAGTTTAACCTATCCCAAAGGCTGTTAATTCTCATCATAGAAACCAAAACTTTGGGTGAGTAGAGGAAGCAGATGTCTGAGAGGTGTTGATTTGTCTCATTAAAGTCCCAGCTTTTCCAGTGGGCCAGATAGGAGAGACAGTATCCTGGCTTGTCTGACTCCTCAAAGCAGGGTTAGAGTTAGTCAAGGCCCAAATAATCTATCTTGTACAATTCACACTGAAAACAAACTGCATGGACTGTAGGACTTTTTTCTGGCATACAGAGATCATTTCTGTGGAGTATCTGACTCTCAAGGAGTGCTGCCACTCGTGCTCTGCTGCAGAAACCACAGCTGTGGGTTCAGACCATGATGTCATACCTGAAGACTTTCCCCTGTCCAGCTCTGCCAGTGCCTCTGACCAGTTTCGGGCTCAGAATGACCCAGTCCTTGTTGCCAGGTTTGTTCATCAAACACAAGTGCAACCTGAGCTCACAGGTTATTAAGTACACCAAAAACTCCACCCAAAGAAATGTTCAAGAGCTGAAATTTGAGCTGACAAGATGTGGTGTGGTGGCTGATTTTGGTGTTTGTGTGGAATTTCACAGGTTTTCAAGTGGAATAACCAGGACAACTGTACTGTGCTGATTCTATTGTGCATTATTGTGTCAATAATAATTATACTTCACTTTTTTATTAATTCAATTTCTAACCAATCAATCAAGTAAAGGTAGGCAAAGGCTGAAGCATCACTTTCTTACTTTAACACTATATTAGGCAGAAAATTACAAATTGTTCACTCAGTCTTTTGACTAAAATAAGTATGCACTCCAAATTCACGACCTACCATCCCACATAAGCTCTCCTTCCTACTTATCTAAGCATCTTTGAAGAATGAAAACCAGACAGTAAAATAATGTAGGATTTAGACTATAAAAATCTGGGCTTCTGTGAAGATTATAGAAATAGAAAATAAAAATATTAATAGGTTGTTATATTTGGTGACATGATGAATAATGGTCACATGACATATAATGGTCACATTGACAAAAAAGGATGTCAGGGTTGGTCAAGCAGAACCTGCTTTTCCTCTGCTGGCTGGGCCTGAACCCCTGGTTGTCCTGTATGTGACACAAGGTGGCACTCAAGATGATCTGCTCCACGATCTTCCCTGGCACTGTGGTGAGGCTAAAGGCCTGTAGTTCCCTGGATCCTCCTGACCCTTCTTATAAATGGGCATTTCATTTGCCAGCTTCCAGCAACATGGCACCTCTCCCGTTGCCCAGAACTGCTGGTGAACAATTGAATGTGGCCTAATGAGCTCTTCTGTCAGCTCCCTCAGTACCCTTGGGTGAATCCAATTCAGCCCCAAGGACTTGTGAGGGTTCTAAGCTGCATAGCAGATACCTGACTATTCCCTCTTGGACTACAGAAGCTCAGTGGCCAGATCAAGTTCTAGTCAGGCTTTGGCCCTTCTAGTTTTTCCCCTGCATGACTTCATAGCATCCATGAATTCCCAATCTTCCTGCCCCTTTTTCCAGAGGTGATTAACTCTTTTTTTCTCCCTTCCAGCCAAAGCTCTCTGTTCAGCCAGACCAGCCTTCTTCCCCACCAGCTCATCTTTTGACATATTTAGTGTATCTTGTCTTCTGTTTTCTCACAGGTGAGGGGAAAAGTAAGTTTTTCTTTTCTATAAGAATTCACTATAGTATTAGTAACAGCATGTATACACAGGGTAACAACTAACCTTGTGCTAGTTTTGACTGCTGTCACACTTTTCCTCTCCTATCAGTCATGATCAGACAGAGGTCTTGTGGTCATCTATTCATGACCATATGGGATAACTCAGGAAACCTAGACATACTTCTTTCTACCTGTTCCACTGATCTCTGTTGGCCCTGGAAGAATGATTTTTTTTGTTTTTTTTTTGTTTTTTTTTTTTTTTTTGTAATGATATTCTGCTGGAAGAGTTCTGCACAGATTCTTCACTTCTCATTCCCCCATCACCAACATTTTGTCACAATATTTTTCTCCAGGCATTTTTTTTCTAATTTGCTTGTTTTAATTTTATTTCAATAGAGATGCAAACTGAAATATTAAACATGAAGTATGTTTAGCTGCATATCTAAGGCAAGCTTAAAGAAGAACACTACAGTTTTCTTCCTGGTTGTTTCTGCATCTCACAACAGCTTGCTTGATGTGTAGCCAAGTTTTACTTGTCTCTTGGGCCTGGTAGGTGAAGATGGAATATATTCCTCTTCAATCACTGGACTCTGTAGCTAATTTCTCTGATGAACCAAAGTTATCCTAGCATTGGAATTAACTAATACAGAGCTGCTTCTGTTCTTTGCATGAGATGCAGTGCTTTTTCTATTGCATCCATATGCAGTTTGCTTTCTTAATCTGAGGAGGTTTGCCTTCCCTTTACATTGGGAGGAGAAAAAAGTGCATAAAAGTGCGCCAGTCTTCCAGCTCTGAAAATGTCTTCCTTTGCCCAACTTGGGTCAGAAGGAAAAAGCATTTGGCAGTTTTATTCACCTTTCCAGAACAAGAAAGCATGTGCTTGTGGAGCAGTAGTATTTGATATGCACTGCTATTAGTTACAGCACAAAGCAGCTTTGTAGGCATTTGTATCCAAGTCAGCTACCCAAGTGTATCTTCTTGTAGACAACTGATTGAACTGAATGATTTATGCCTATCTGCTCTGAAATCTGCAGTGTATTCTCATTGTCTGCTTTCCTCACGCTCTTTTCGTGGTGCCTTTTCTGTTCTTTCCATCACAATAGTGTACTTACAATACATTGATGTGGAGTCTTTTGTGAATATCCTGTCCATCCTTATTTGGATATCCATTAGCTGATACCAAGTAATCAACAGATAATCATCTAGGGAGAAAAGATTTCCTGCAGATGAGATTTTCAGCTGAGAGTCATGAAGCTGAAAGGTACTAAATGTCTATAAAACTTGTGGTGTTCCACAGAGAGTCATCTGAAATTCAGTTTATGATTCTGTTGAAGGTAACCCTAGTCTAGGGATCCAGTTGCTGCTTTTGCTTCAGAGGAGGGAGCAGATTTGTGGGAGAGTATACATATGAAGCCAAACAATTGTATAACTCCTGCTATCCTTTGATGCAGCTGTCATCCTCTGAGACATGTCCATGTGGATAGTGGCAGTGGGATTGGAGGATTCTGGCACAGTGTAGATCCTTAGGTCTCATGCACCTGATTTAGCACCTTAGAGGGGGATGTCTCCTCCCACATACAATTTTTTTCCATAAGAATAAACTGTGACTTCTAGGAACAAGTGTCCAGAAGTGTGTCTATCCCACTGGAGACATTAAGAAAGTATATGGACTCCCCAAACCGAATGCATCCTGAATTTGTTGTTGGCATTTGTTGTTGTAGAAATTGCCAAGTCTTTAGGGCCCGCAAAAAGGGATCTAAGGACCTACTCCTCCACCTCCTTATGTCATATGTGTTATCAGAATGCCCAGATCTACTTTGTGACATCTCATTTAAATTCTGAAGCATTAGAAGTTACTTTTTCTTTCATTGAGGAAAAAAAAGATGAGGCACCTTCCCCTCAAGAAAGTAGTTTTAGGAAATAATTTGGGATTGCATCTCAAATATAATGTTGAGATTTCAGATACTTTATCACTTTCCTATTTGGTATATTCTAATATTATTTTTACAAGACAGAAATTATCATTCTCCCACTGACCATCAAGCTTCAAAGTGGATAGTATAATATTTTGTAGTCTGGATTTTGAGTACCTGAAGGTATACAGGTGCAAAAAGTGATGAAATACTTTCATGGAAGTAAAAAAAACATTGAGAACTGTTAATAAGAAACTACCATGTCTTCCTGGAAAAGTACCAACTAGTTGACTGCTGAAAGATGGCATTGTACTAGGACAAAATATCACCAAAATATCACTCCTGAGTTTGACTGCCTCTTCTCTAAGCATCTGCAGGAAATTATCACAAATGGGACACTGTTGTGGATGAACCTTTGCTCTATCTGGTAAAACTGGTCTTAAATCCCTGTGACTCCTTTACTCTGATGTCATGCTGAGGTACCACCACTGTACCACTATTAATTCAGTGCATTTACAGTGTCATAAAGCTGACCTAGTCAAATGCAGAATTAAGCCTGACAATGGCAGAACAGTAACTTTCTGAGCCGAGTTTGTAGAGTGACTGTACACGTGGCAAATTTACAGGCCATACCAATATGCTACCCCTCTTTTAGGGCAATACAACCTCTTCTTTGTAACTGCAGGAGCTCTTTAAGAATTTCCCTACAAAACAGAACTCATTTCTTGGTCAATGAGTTGCAGATTATTTATTACTTACTTAAGAATAATTACCCCTGAACACAGTCAAATGTTTCTAGACTGAAAAGCAAAATAAATGTAGGTTGAAAGCCATTATGTACAGATACAAAAGACTTTTTGTGAGTAAACTTTTCATACAGCCATCCAAAATAAATTGAACGGGTCTGATTGGAGACTTCAGTCTGCACAACCCCCTTATTCCTTACTGGGCTATTGCACTCCCAGCATTTTGGTAAGGAGCAGTTTTGGGCAGATCTATCTTAAGGAGATGTTTTGATCCAAAGACACAGGCATGAAATTGTCTCCCTGCTTCCTGTCTTATGTGAAAGAACTACCTGGAGAAAAGGAACAGCACTGATTTTAAATAACTGAGCTTGGAGGGGTGCCAGGCCTTGAGCTCGCCTCAGTGCAATGAGGGCTTCCAAAGGCTGCTCTGCCTCCAGAAGTGCCAAAATGGATCAGCACACGGGCTTCAGCCAGAAATGGAGTCAAAGTAGCTGTTGTTACTTCTCTCCCAGGAGCACTTTCATAGGAATGCCTCAGAGGCAAAGGCTGAGGTTCCCAAGAATAGCCAGCCTCATGCTGGGAATGACTGAGCATGTCCATTTGCTAAATGCTCTATAAAGGGTAATATTCTTTAGGCACTTTTTGGATAAATCCCACTGCACTTCTGAGAGAATAGTTACAGACAGCATCTCCTGAGCGTCCTGCAAGTGACTGACACAGATACACATGGATTTTGTTTATTCTTGTCTGCCCTGGTTTTAAATTTTATACATGTCCTCTAGGCATGACTTTGATGTTGACTCTTCTAGGGAGAAAACTGAATATGTAAACAAAGAAGTTATACATACATAAAGTAGTGAAACATAAATCAAAGTCAGGCCACGTTTTGGGTTTTTTTGTTGTCGGTTTTTGGTGGGGTTTTTTTGGGGGGGCTTTTTTTTGGGTTTTTGGTTTTTTTTGGGTTTTTTTTTTGTGTTGTGTTGTTTTGGGTTTTTGGGGGGTTTTTTGGGTGTTGTTTTTTTTTTTGTTTGTTTTTTTGTTTTGTTTTTTGTTTTGTTTTGGTTTTGTTGTTGTTGTTGTTGTTGTTTTGGGTTTTTTTCTCTTAATACCAAATACTTTAAGAAGCAAGATTTTATTTCAATGGCTGTCTTGCCTTAGTTCTTGTCTGCTTCAGTTTAAGGGGCTTTTAGTTCTCCATCATGACCTCCTCAGGAATTTGGCTACATTGTGCAATTTTATAACAGTAAAGTCAGAAAGCTAAGAGCTGTTAAACAGTCTCTCAGCACCAATATTTTGTCTTTTCCCCGTGTGCATACTAAAACGAGAGGTCAGGCTCTATCTGACCTGACGCTCTGGCTTCAGAGAGGTTTAATGTGTCACCTGTTAGTGTGACAAATCTCCTCACATCCCTTTTCCTGATGTGCTCACACAGAAGATGGTGGGTGGGAAGCCATTCACAGAGTTTTTTTAATGTCTGTGCATTTATTTTCCCTCCACTGCTGATCTTTGTGGACCAGGTCAGTGGCATTGGCTTTACAAGATTCTTACCAAGGAGCAGCCAAAATCACTTTGACTGTGGAAGTCAGATGCCATACTCCAGATCCCTGAAGGGTTGCCAATGGTAGTGACACCTGTACAACTCTCCTGAACAAGTGCTGTTTACATTAGAGAGGTATGCCTGGATACAATTTTATTTGCACATCCATTTTTATCAAAAATCCAGAACATGTTATTCATTGACATAATTCTTGTGTTTCATCAGTGCTTGCCCTTATCCTTCCCCACAACTCCTCTGCATCCACAAAATGGCTCTGGGTCACTCCTGAAGTGCTTGTTGAATCTGAAGTAGGAGTGCCAGTTTTCTTTGAAATAGTTGAGCACTATGTAGATGAGCTATGTAAAGACAAATTCATCTGAAAAGCCCCTTTCTGACATTTTTTTGGCCTTACCTATGAATCCCAAGCAAATATAAAAGCTAGACTTGACTGTATTCAAACCACGTTTGTCCCAAATGCATCAAATCAGTTCAGAAGCTGGGCTGTAGTCTGGGATCACATGTATCCAAGGTATTATTTTCTGGTTTTAAATGTCCAGAATTTCCGGATTGATTATTTCCTGTGTTTTATTACATGTGTTCAGTAGCTAACATGAGACCTCTGACTGGGAAAACATCACACTGCAAAGACTCTGCTGAAATAGCTCCCTGCCCACACATCTTTCTACAGCACTTCAAAATATGCGTTTCCTGCACATACTATAATTAGGCTCTTTCATTCTCCCTGCCGTTGCTATCAAAATGCTCATTATCTATACAAAACTCTCGTATTATGCTGGTTTTTATAACCCTCTTGTTACTTCAGGAAGCAAACAGATATTTTAGTGGATTTAGTTTTAACAAGGGAAATTCCAGAATTTCTTCACCATGACAATAGGACTCAAGCATCAGTGTAGCAACTTCACTGTGGATGAGTGCAACTGCTGAAGGATTTGAGGCTGGCTTGCAGCCATAGCCAACATCCACAGGACTACCTGCAAGCTGCACAGGCAGATGCTAGACTTGAGTCTAATTCAAAATGTGTTGGAAGGACAAATAGTCCTTGGAACCGTAACAACCAGGCAACAAGAAATCAAGAAGAAGGGAGGTAAGAGAGGCTTCTTTGGCTATTGATAGCTTGTTGTCTTGGTAAAAATTTTCCCTAAAATATGTATCCTCCAGAACTTGTGTCTCAGGACTGTGCTTTACTGTCAGAGAAGACATCTTGCAAACTCAAAAAGTGCAGAGTTTAAACCTGTTCTGCTTCCCTGAGTTATCCTGAGCTTACCTGATGAAACAGAAGGAAAGATGCAATGTCATTGTCTGCTGCTGGCCATAAGACAGCTGCTGGAACTACACTGAGTATTTGTGCAGATTGTTCCATCCACAGCTGAAAATGATCAAAGGGTTTAAAAATGGTTTTTGAAATATTATTTGACTGAAATAGCTTTTGAAGGGGAGAGAAATTCTCAGAGAGAATATGGCTTTTAAGAGAGTTTCAAGCTAAATTGTCCCCCTTTACTGGTGCTAATCTGATCTAGGAAGTGCAAATTAGGCTGTAAGAAGACTTATAGGAATATACACTCGGGAAACAGTACTTCAGTGCAGTATTGGATAATCTGATTAAATTTATTCAGTAATGGATAATCTGAAGAAATATATTATGCATAGAGATACATAAAACTCAGGTATGAATTATTATTAAATATTAGAAAAGATCCTGGCATGACTCAGACCTAAAATAATGGGGCAGTTAGAATTTCTATTTCAGCTAAGTCAAAGTATGTTAATACACAATCATAAAATTACAATTTTTATGTATAAGCTGAACTTACTTTGACTTTTCCCAGAGGACATGTGCAATGTAGTTTGAACTTTTTATTTATCCCCAAACAGGATCAAACATGTAAAGAATATTAATATATTTAAAGTGCACATTTAGGCAGAAATGCACTTCCTGTTTGAGCAAAGAGTTGAATAATTGTCCCTGGTTCAACAGCAAACAGTCATTATATTGGAAGCAAAGTAACATGAGGAACATAGTTTCGTCTAACTTTGAAGTACTCACAAGAAAGAATCTGGTGGTAACAGGCCCAAAAATCAAGATAAAAGATCAAAGATGCATATGTAAGGTGTCAAACCCTTAATTGCATAGTTGAACATGCATGTAGACAGTGCTTCTAAATTATTTTGCAGTTGTGTTCATTTTATACAAGTCATAAGCTCGTATAAGCAGTGGTTTGATGCACATACACTTTAAAATAATGTTGGTTTACCTAAGAAATATCACAGAGTGAACCCAGTTCATTTTGAGGGAGATATTGATGATGCACAGTGAATGAGTAGTCTAGTTCATTACAAATTCTCTTTTCATTTTCTCTGAGCTTTGTCAGTCCTGAGATTTGTCCCCAGTCATTAGGCACCTTGATCCTCACCATGCTTTGTTTCAAGCTATACAGAAAAGATTTAAAGCTTACGGTCTTATAGGACCACCACCCATCATTTTCTGCATTGCATCCTTTCTCTTCTATGCTATATTGACCACGATTTGAAAAGAGCTGTCTTGTTTCCAACTTGAGTACAATTGTTGATTGCTAAAAGTACATCACTCTCCTTACCCCAAGAAGTGACAGACCCATGCCCAAGTAACCACGCATTTAAAACAGACTTTGAAAAATGGAAATGCCAGTGGCTGTTGGTGTGAAACAAAGGTGGTTAAAAATCAAAGAAAAAATAATTAAAACATATAAATAAGAAGACAAGAGGCAACTTGAGCTAAAGCAAACATCTCCCAGAGATGGGATTCCATCCTCAGGAAAGACCTCAGGAGTCAAACTCCAACTGGCTTGGAGCTGTAAATTACTAACACATTTGTCTCAGAAGCATACCCATGCACTGTTATGACAAATCTATGTCATGATCTGTTCCTGGCGTTTAGTGCTTACTAGTTTCTACATAGCTGTCTAACATAAATGTATATCAGCAACATCAATCATATCAAATTACAAATTATCTTCCTGTGTAAGGGTTGGAAGGTTTTATTTTATTCACAAGACAACACAAAATCATGCATAATTAAATCTTCTCCACTTTCTTCTCTCAGAATCGAAAGAGGTTTTTTTGTTGTGGGGGACATTAATTTCTGCTGAAGCCTGGATGACTCGCAACTTTGCCTAATACACATCAAATGCCAAACCAGACATTTTTAATTACTAGCCCAAAGTCTACAGAGATATGTTTTGTAATGAGGAATGTGGTTAAACAGCAAAATAGTCCCATTTGCCTTTGCAGCAGACTGCTAACATTTCATTTTGACCTATTCTTATACCAGAGTTCTGTTTTCTTTTTAAAAATATACAGTTTCTTGCTAAGTCAGGTAAATACAAATGGACAAATGCTGCCCTGCCAAAGCAACACTGAAGCCAATGAGCCTCTGCCTACTCATATCCACTAAAGACATTTCACAATTTTAAGTACCATTAAGATAACAACACAAATCAACAAAACAAAATGAAATATTATTATACTAATACTGTATCTTATACATAGTAGGAAAGAACAATGGGCATTTAAGAAAAGGTCTTCTGTTCCCTGGATAGTTGCACATCAATAATTTGCATATAATGCTACGTTTTCTTAAAACCATAGTGGTGGTGTTTAAGGAAACCAGTATAACAAAGGATAAAGAAATTATTTGAAAAGTTTCTTTAAAGACCATTTAAGGTTAGACAGTGTTATAATAATGATGGATCTAATTTATGAAACCAAGTTTCCTTTGTATACAGGAGGCTTTGTGAACCTTTATTTAAGTACTAATCTAGTTTTAAGGAAGAGATAGATAAAGGAAGGCAAAGGGACCTATACCAGCCCCTGCTGCACATCAGTGGAGGAACACTGTGATCTGTCAGTCCTTGCCAGGCAGAAATGACCACAAGAATAAAACCTGTCACTAATCTCACTTCAAAAGGTGCATTCAAGTCACATGCATTTCTCTGCAAAGGTTTTTTCCTCTTTTCACTGATTAAAAGAGGAATGAAGAGTCATTAATTTTGATTTAGAAATCTAATTTTTCTAAAATTAGATTGAGTTAGATGAGCTCCTGCTTATGGACTGCGACACAGGCAGCAGTTGTTGAAAAGTGCTTTGGCTCTGTTAGACCCCATCTGGCAGGGGTCACCAAGAAAGGTGATATAGAAAATATTTAACTCTTCTAGGTGGAACATAGATTAATGTGAGCTCAATTTTACCTCATATCATTTGGGAAATAGATAGCAATAAATAACAGAACTTTTATGTTTTCAGCATTTAATGTATCTCAGATTTAGATCACCAGGTAAGCCAACTACATGTGTTTAAGAGGAATTTTACCAAGCTGCTTCTTTCTTTCTTTCTTTCTTTCTTTCTTTCTTTCTTTCTTTCTTTCTTTCTTTCTTTCTTTCTTTCTTTCTTTCTTTCTTTCTTTCTTTCTTTCTTTCTTTCTTTCTTTCTTTCTTTCTTTCTTTCTTTCTTTCTTTCTTTCTTTCTTTCTTTCTTTCTTTCTTCTTTCTTTCTTTCTTTCTTTCTTTCTTTCTTTCTTTCTTTCTTTCTTTCTTTCTTTCTTTCTTTCTTTCTCTCTTTCTTTCTCTCTTTCTTTCTTTCTCTCTTTCTTTCTCTCTTTCTTTCTTTCTCTCTTTCTTTCTTTCTCTCTTTCTTTCTCTCTTTCTTTCTTTCTTTCTTTCTCTCTTTCTTTCTTTCTTTCTTTCTTTCTTTCTTTCTTTCTTTCTTTCTTTCTTTCTTTCTTTCTTTCTTTCTTTCTTTCTTTCTTTCTTCCTTTCTTTCTTTCTTTCTTTCTTTCTTTCTTTCTTTCTTTCTTTCTTTCTTTCTTTCTTTCTTTCCCTGAAGCTATGTCCGAGAAGGAAAGACCAGATTGTGAAAATGAGAAGGATTTGAGTGAAAAGTCTGAAAGCAATGAAAATTGGAGGTTGGAGGAAAATAACTTCGGTTTTATTTTGCCTACTTCTTACTTCACAGTATGTTTCAAAGAGCTAATGGCTGAGAAAAAAAAGATCTCAACATAATTGCAACATTCAGAGACCACTAAGTCAGGGGAAAAAAAGCTGAAACTCTAAAGAGAATAATTCAACATAATTCAGTTCTTCAAAGTGATAGTCTCAAATAGGACACCCTTTCTACATCTGTAATCTGGCACCTATGAATTCAAGATGGAACAAGGCAAAAGCCGTTCTGAAAATCTTGTTGTTCCCAGTATAATGAACATTTTTTCTCAAAGTTGTAAACGCAGAAGGAGGTACCAAATTGAAAACAGAGCTATTGTCAGACAACAGTGCTTCCTGCTCTAGCTGCAGATGTCTGTGAGCAACAGTTTCAAAACTCAACAAACCTGACAGCTTCACAAATCAGACTGTTTTTCTAATGTACTGCAGCTCTCTTTCTGAAGTATGCAAAATGAAGCACTCAGTGGATGTGGCTAGCTCTCTACAAGTCCCAGCACTCAGGAGACACCCGATAAATTTGGTTTTATTCATATTATAGATATGATATATAAACCTGTATTTCATGCCTGATAAATCCATGCTGTAATACATACTGTCTGTTTATGTGTGAGAATAAACTCCACATACATACAGACACACTGTTTGTGTGTGTGTGCACATATATCCATAAAAATACTTGCATACAATCTGTCTGTGAAAAGCACAAATATCTCCAGGTAACCTCCAACAATAAGTGTATATTTCTCCTCAGGAAGAGAGGTGGGCTAGAATTGCCCCTACACCACATTGCCATTGTTTTTACAGTGGAGCACTGAACCGAGCAGATGTACAGTAATCTAAAATAGAGAAAGAAGAAGACGAATAATTTATGTGAAGCAATAGCAAAAGATCTCCAAAGTTGTTTGGGGTAGCAGATGGTGACCCTTGGGGATCACACCGCAGCAGTGACTGAGGGCAGTGGTGGCCTGGTTGGAGGGCACAGCAACATTGCATTATTCCCCTCCACTGTCAGAGCTCTGGGAGTCTGCAGCACTGTGGGTGCAGCTACAGGCTTGGATTCTGGTCCCACCACCACCAGCCAGCCCCCTTTCAAACCAGAGTGACACCAAGCTTCCCTGCCCGTCTGCAGGTACACACTCCAGAGCCGGTCTCCAGGGCACAATGCCTTGGAGCTTCTGGGCTTTTGGCTCTGGCAGAATCTGACCTACCTGCCTTGGAAAGGAGTGACTGCTATGTCTGTGCACAGCAGTCTCATAACACAGCAGGAAGACTGGACTTCTAGACTGAGGGAGGAAAGCTGTTCCTCTCCCTTTTGTCAGGGGGAGTGAGCAGCAGGTGAAAAGCTGGTGGGAACCCATATCTAAGCCAAAGGCTGCAAGGCCCCTGCATGCCTGCCTCCCTCATGCCCAACAAGGAAACCTAAGGCAGTTATTGAAGTGTTCTTAATGGGGTACACAGCCAGGGCTGCTGCAAAACATGCAGGTAGATGTTTTTTCAGGATTAGTAACAGAACAGATTTTCACTGGTGACCTCAGATGTCAAAACAAATCTCAGGGCAAGAGCCCTCTTGCTGAGCTGTACACACCATGGCAGTCCTCAGGCTTCCCTTCAGCTGGGAATGGTTATTCCATGAGAGCCACAGGCCAAAGCAAGCCATTGCCTCTCCTCTGGACAGACTAGTCTCAATTTCTTCAGCCTAAAGCAGTAGCCCTTGTCGGTTCTGATGAAGATGGCCTCATGTGAAGTCTGTGCCTCCTTTCTGATACTGCTGCTGGACAATCCATTAGTGGCAATGCCATGGTCCTTGCAGAAGTTGACCAAGGCTGCCATACACTGGAAACCTCCTGGCACTGCCTTCTCTCTTATGATGGCTATTTGGCAGCTCATGTGAGAGGGCTCCCCTGAGCTGCTATGTATTCCAGAAACCTGGTCTCATAGTGCCAGGCTCAGGTTAGACATGTAGTGTGAGTTCTTGGGTTACCTCACATCCATATCTGACATTTTTTTGGTATTCCAAACTTGTAGTGCTCATGATCTGGCTCTACCATCTTTGAGTCCACAACCAGAGGGACTAGGACAGCAGCAAAAAACCCTGACTGTGCTCCCATGACAGTGTAGATAGAGTATCTGGAGCTGGAAGGTGTTCACATACAGTTAGAGACTCCAGAAATACAAAGAAGCAATTAATAGAAAACAAGGACAAAATTCCAGACCATGAAGTAAAATGCTTATGACAATGTAAGAAGCCTGTCTGTGGTTACGTGTGTCTTGGTTCTTCCTCTCTAAAATGCTGACAGCTGCCTAGTGTGCTCTCTTTCTATACAGGCCAATTGTGAAAAAGAGAAAATAATTGCTCCATAGGTTGGGGGGGGGGGGGGGGGGAGGGGAGGGTTTAAATTATTTTCCATTAGAAATTATGCTCTGTGGATCATCTGGGGTCAGATTAGAGTCTGTAAACCTGTGACCTAGGACCTTGCAGTGACAGGGAGTTTAGATAGAGGAGGCAGAAGAGGTAACTGTACTGCCCTGGGATGATGGGCACCCACCCCAGCAGGAGGGCACAGTAAAGCAGGCTTGTGCATTGGTAGAAAAATATAGAACCAAGTGGAAAGGAAAGAAGCAGTGGAAAAGAGCAGTGGCTCACCTGAGGGTTTGGAAGAGAGTCTTTAATAAGGCTAGTTAATCGTGGGTTGGGAAACCCATCAAGCTTTCATCTAATCCTGATCGTACAGATCTCCTTTCTCGCTTTCTACATTCTGTGCACTGTAATCTGAACTTTCTGTGTCAAGTAACACATTCTTTTCTAAACGAAATAACACAGTAATTGTTCTGCTCTTAATTGGTGGTTTTCATTTTAACACTCTGACTACCGTCATAAACAAGCAGAAAATGTTCACAATCCCACTTCACATACAGCATGCCTTTGCCTGCCAAAGCAACAGTAGCCCAAGGGTTAATTTTTATACATTCTAAACATATGCATGCAACGAAATCTATCCTAGGGCTATGATTCACTTGATGAGTTCATAGGGATTGAAACACTCTCGAATTCTAGCAGTTAGGCCTTTTTTTGGGCTTGCATGTTTAGCTGGTGAATATTTGTATTAAAATGCATTTTATGGTTTTTTCTTTATATAGCAGGGAATGTCTGCAAGAAATACACTGACCAGAAGCTTTATTTTTTCATTATCTGATCTAGTCTTGCACCTTGTATCCAGGCATGAGGTGTGGATTTCTGAATGTAGTTTAGACCATTTAGGTAATTTTAAAACGGGAATATATTTATTGAGAGCCAGACCCTTCTATCCTTTTCTTTGATTGCATTCTCCCCACAATCAATGGAATAAGAACTGTTTGTCTGACATTAACCATCAGTTAGTGCTGATGTTAATTAATTCTGGTATATAAATAATTGGAGCTTGTGGGTGGTGAAGTTTAGCTTTTTTGGGGACCCCCAACTGTTACCACAATGAAAGACATGATCTCTCACCAGCCCTCCTGTGTCCCATATCTGCATTTCTCCTAAAGCAAAACTCTCTGCCTCTCAGCCTGGTGTGGTTCATGCTGCGGGGAAGCAGCTGCTGAGGGCGCCTGTCTGGTCAGCCTCCCCTCTGCTGAAATTCTTCCCAGTTGCCAAAGACAGAATGTCACACTGTTCTCAAACAGTTGTGGATGTGAAAAATGTGAAAGCCAAGACTTTGCTTCAGGTCCAGGAGCAGCTTTTAGAACTGGCGTAGCTTTGGTAGATTCAAAACAAGACTGAGGAAAAGTTTGTGTCTTAGTGCCAGAATATGTCTGGGAATTTGCTTTGAGCTCTGGTAGACATTTAAAGAAGATCACTGGGCCTGGCAAAAGTTACCTTTGCCTAATGGGCTGTCAGTGATCTTTAGCATCTCAAAGTTATTCCTGTCCCTTGGAAAAAAATCCAGGCCAACTCTGGCCCACCTAACCCTGGTCATGGGATGAAAATAATCCAGTTTCCAGCAACCCTCTGTCCTATTGTCTCTGTAAATTCTGACCACATCATGCTGGTTTGGTGGGGAGTTGGTGCAATGAGGAAAGGAAGAACAAAGGGTGGGCTACAGACTCAGGGCTGCTGCAGGAGCTAACCCTGGTATACATCAGAGAGGAGGATGTTCATATGCTGATCCCATTTGTTCAGGAATACTCCTGCATGATTCATAGGAAGTTATGACACACGTGTATAGACTGTGGCTCTAGGAGAACAGGAAAAAAGAAATAATTGCTTTAATTATCTGGTAGTAAATGTCATCTAACTTCTCCCAGCTGCATTAAATTTCTGTCCTCAGCTCCAGCCACACTTGGTTTGAAAGACAAAGCAATGGGAGCTGTATAACTCCCTTTGGATTGGGATATCCCATCTCAGTTTATTGCAGGCGAAGAAGGATTCTTGGTTTTCTGGCCAGTCCCTGGAAGACAGGATCTTCCTAGCCCTGTTGTCTTCCACAGGCAGCTGCATAGCTATCCCAGTCACCAAACGTGCCCCAAGAAACATGTCTGTGTCTTTGCTCACAAGTGTCCCAGAACCCAGTGTTCAGGATCACCATACCCAGAGAAAAGGAGTTGTTGGCTGGGCAGCTGGCCATTGAGTCTGAGTCAGGGAGATAAAAATGAGGAACAGCATGCATCTCCAACAACCTCAACAGACAGGAGAGCTGTAGAGAAAAATCATGTGACATTGATGACCAAAAACAAATGCAGAGGTATTCAGCTGAGCTGCTGTGGGCTGTCACCCACCCCAAGAATCTCAGTAAAACCCTGCCAGAACAGAAGCAAATATTGAATATAACAGCGAAAGCTTCCTGTGTCTCTGTTCACAGAAATTATAAACTGTCATGGCCTAAAGCATATTTCTGCATGGACGTATTATTGAAACGAATTCCAAGATACAAGTGTATGAAATCAGGGAGTTTAAAAAACCCTCTTTGGTGCTTAAACACTTTTCTACAACCTTTAATATGCATATTTTTAATTAAAAGCATTTTTCTATGGATTTCTAAGACAGAGCCAAATACTCATCTTTTGACTTAAAAAACACCCCCTAGAAACTGGTTTTGGTGTGTCTGGAAACAGTAACTTAGTCAAGAATACACAGCACATGAATCCCATCAGCTTCCATTCAAATTAAAGAATGTTTTAGAGATGTTTTCAGAATAGAATCAACAGTGCCAAAATGTTTGAAACACTTAAGCAGAAAGTCTACTCTTAGTATCCCTCTCATTATTTGGAATTATTCAGCATAAGTTTGTTTTGAGTTTTGTTTTACTGTTTGTAACATGGAGTTCTTTACAAATACATATTTTTAAGGACAAATATTTTAATTGCTCTAAAAGGGGTTATATTTCCTTGGTATTCATCCATCACTGAAGAAGGTAAATTGAGTACACTGGCTGTTCAAAACTGTTGCCAATCCATAGATGGTGAGCAATTTGGGAAAAAAATTATTTCAATTTTCACCTATGATAATTTTAGATTCTAATTTTATCTAAAGTTGGTAGAGTTTTTCCCAGAAAGGAAGAGGATTTTGTGAATCCATGGCCTTCAGTGTTGTTTTGTGTCAAAAAATGTGGCACACCATGAAAAGATCACAAAATAATGCCAAAATATTTTTTAATTTACAAATTAAAAGAAAATTGTGGAAGGTAAGGCATGTGGTTATTTCTTTTGTGAAGAGATATAAAATTAGAAAACTAAATTTTTTATTGCTTCTATTTAAGAATTTCCTGTAAGTCAGCTATATTCTATTCCTAGAACGCAGAATCAAGCAATGCATCTTGAGCACCTTAGCCGATCTAATTGTGCCTTGAATGACAGCTCCTTTTTCTGGAATTGCCATTTTGAGAAGAAAGAAGTTCTGAGAAGGTAGGTAAGGTCATGAGAAATTAATAAAAATGAGCCAACACCTGGAAGCAATGATATGTTTGGTGGATCCATCATACTCTTTTAGCTGCCCAGTTAGAACACTCCCACATACCATTTCAGTGGATGAATTCCACAACAGAAAGGTTATAAATTGCGCTAGGTATTAAAACACTCAGCTAGAAACATTGAGATAAAACACCTCTGTGTTATTTTCCCAAAAATCAAGAAAAATTTATGAAGATTCTGAATCAAAATCTGGTTTAAACTTTGCATTACCAGCCCCCTCAATCTTCTTCTTATCATGTCTGAAAACTCCTTTGTATGGCTGGAAATTCAAAGGAATGCTGCAGATTTTGTTAGTGATATTGGAGAGAACAGTGTGCTCCCTTCATGTGAAAGCTTATGAGTTTGAGAAATACCTTTATATATTAAAAGATAAATGAAGGAGAAAGTAATGTAAAGTGAGAATGAACCATAATATCATTTTGCTATGCCTGGAGGGCTAGATTTTTAGAAGAGTTTGTAGTTTAATGGATCTGATTTAAAATGAATCCATAAAAGGAAAAAAAATTCACCTACCTCTTCCAGCAAAATGGAATGGTTTATCATATGTGTACCAGGCAGTGCAATATGTTCTCACCTCCATTAACCACAGGAGATTTTCTTTGGAAAGTACTTATCTATGTGGTTTTGTATTGTTGTGTTGGGTTTTTTTAGTTGGTATAAGCACAAGTATGAATAAAGCATTTATTTCTCTCACCCTTTTTTAAAGACTCTTTGTACTATTTGACCATCTCTACTAATTCTTTCTAATACTTGACAAAGCAATTATTTTGGCATCCAGGTTGTGTATTTAGATGCATTATAGTTGAATGCAGTTGGATTTAAAAGCCACCCCTCTCTCTGTACCAAATGTTAGCAGTCACAGTTAGAGCTTGCTCTGCAACTGTTTATAATCTGCACTAAGAAAAAAGACTGGGGAAAAACAAAAGCACGAAAGGGAGAAAGGAATCCTGTATGTGGGAGACCTAGGGCCACTTTCCAATGCAAGTTGCCAGGCAGAATGTCTTGGTGCTCAAAGATTTGTAGCACTTTACTAACCCTGAAGAATGAAAAATACCACCTAGAGACCTACAGGGTGAGGGATCTTCTTCTAGTGAAATCACTGAGTTCACACTGGTGTCAAGGGGAATGGGCCTTCCATCCAAAGAATATCAGATTTTGTCAGGACACACAATTTCCAGCCTCTCTGTGGATCTCCAAGGGACACACTAACTTCCTTTTAAATGTGCATCAGTGCTTTATACAGACCTTGCAAAATTGTTTCCATCCTCTCTTTTTGTGGATGCCTGGGAAACCAGCCACATCTCTGGGGAATCAGCTGTTCAGCTGGTGGAAAACCACCCTATCTGTGCTAGGAGGCATCCATTTGCACAGCTAGGCTAGATGCCTCAGGGTTCTACATCCTGTCCAGCAATGTAATAGCAGCAAGTTCCTGCTCTAGACATTCCTGGCAGAAATAGGCTGGTTTTGTCAGATCAGTTGCCTTGTTAGAAGTGTGAGGGTGTGCTGGCTGCTCGCAAGGCTCACACCTTCATTGTAGGGCTTCTTCTTCCTCACAGAGGCTCTGCACCACAGGTAAGCAACATGAGGTAGTAACATCTGATCACCAAAAAAGCAATATACCATGTTAGATATTAACCATAGAGCCACTGAAGTATTCCTATTATCCATTTGTAATGGATTCTCAGAGCATGTGGCAGTTTAAAATGAAGGCAAGAACTAACTACAGGCTATGATAACATCCTAGGGAAGGGAGCAGACTATTTGCCACGTTGAACCTGGGACCTCGTAGTAAGGTGAGGTGTTGCTTGTTTCCTCTCCAGAGTTGGGAAGAAATGGAAGGAAGTATTGTCTCCCAGCTTAGAAATACCATCTGCTAGGTGTTGACAGAGAGCTAGAGAGAGGTAGGGGAAGACATAGGGTTCTTTTTCTTTCTGCATCTATAATGATTTTGGTGTCTTTTGTGATCCATTTTTGTGTGTGGCTTATAATAATAATATTTTGTGTGTGGCTTATAATAATAGAAATACATCTTTGATTTCAGTTGTTTTGGAGTTTATTCTCACAATGTAGCCAATGCAAGGAAAATAGCTAATGAATGCACTGTTTCAATAGTGATTTACTCCTTGTCATGAAGGGCTTGAAGCCCTTCAAGATAAAACAAGATGAATAAATCAGCAGAACCCTGTGACTATCTCTCTAGTTCTGGATGTTCTAGACTTCAGCTGGAGACATACTTTGCTGATCCATGTCACAAATATTCTTCATGTACATGGGGCCAATAAGCTCCATAACTGCTAAGGGACTTCTTCAAAATATCACTTACAAGAAGAGACATCAAACAAAGTTTGGAGTTTCCAAAACTGCAGTCTTAATGAAATCCTTCTGCAGACATTCATGATATTTATTAGTTTCTACTTTCCAACCTATTTTGGAGAGTAATTATGTGGATAGCCTGCCACACGCCCCATTTTTTTGAAAAGGTGATGTACACTGCAAACCCTAAACGTTCCTGAAGACCAATGCAGAAAGTGAACTCAGCAGAGCACTGCCCTCAGTTTAACTGGACTGACAGAAACAAGGCAGGGTTGAAAAGGCCAGGAATGTCTCCAGAGGCAGTGAGAGGGAGTGTGGGGAGTGTCGGCAGCATGGCATTCCCCTGCAGCCCCTGGAGCCCCTGGCTAGAGAGTCATGCCAGCTCTGTGGGAGTGAACAAAAGGGAAGTGGGATCCAGGGAGCAGACAACTCCCACAACGTGTTCCCTGCCTGAACTGGTAGTGATAATTGTGCCAGAAAACAAAAATAATAGAAATACATCTTTGACTTCTGTTGTTTTGGAGTTTATTCTCGCAATGCAGCCAATGGAAGGAAAATAGCTAATGAATGCACTGTTTCAATAGTGATTTACTCCTTGTCATGAAGGGCTTGAAACTTGTTGTTGTGAAAAGCCCCATGGGTCCCCAGTCCTGAGAGATGTGGACCAGATGTTAGAACATCTTCCTGAGAAAACTAGTTCTTGCTGCAAACAACTGGCAGGGATGGCAGGGAGCAGGGACCTGCCAGGTCCTGCCTGCCGTGGTTAGCACAGTAGAGTGAACAGTTTTCCATTTTTAAACAGTTTCCTAACCCAAACAAATTGTACAAAGAAATCAAGTTTTTTCCAACTTCTGTACATTATTCTAAATGTCAGAAATGTGATCCAAATGTTGTGGTGCTAATTGCCTGTAACCCATAAGGGAAATGAGCTTTCTCATTTAAATGTTCTTTCTCTGGGGCTAACAACATGGCCTTTCAAGTGACAGAAAAATAAGTACCCCTCACAAGAGTCTGACTACTCAAATGATATTCAGACATCTCCTTGCCACTGCGCTCGTGAGGGATGTGACTACCCATGAATGGATTTGGATGACTTGAGGCTTTTTTTCCCTAGGATTTTACATTCACAATATTTATTTCAACTGGGAAGAGAAAACAGTCCCCATGTTATATGAAATTGAAGTCTCAAGTGTGTTTCTTTGCCTGAGTTATTAACCCCTAGTAATGAAGGTTTGAATTGAGATATTAACCGCTGGAGGGGCAAATGAAGTTGCTTTAATAGGTCTAATTAGTCTGCACCTGCAGTGAGGCTGGATGTGGCTGCAAGTCGCCAGCAGCTGGGCTCCTGGAGGCTTATCAGTGTCAAGCAGCAGCTCCTGCAGTGGAGCTCACATCAGGACCACAGCCAGGACCTCAAAGAGGCATTTATCTGAAGGCAAAGCCATCACAGACAGAAGAGACACAAGCACAGCCGTGTGTCCTCAGCCCTGCTGAGGCTTTACTCTTCCAGCTTTGATGCTGAAGGCCAGGATGGCAGTGGCATGGCAGCAGCTTATGGCAGCGCTTGGACCATGCACAGCAGCTGCTGTCTTAGCCAGGCATTATCAGCCTGATTTACATACTAATTGTAGAACCATGTTTAGCAATTTTATCTCATCCTTCTTTTTTTTTTTTTCTTCTTCCTAGACCTCAGAAATTGTCAGTTTCAAGCTACAGGAAAAGAAATAGAAAGGAAAAAAGAAGCTAAGGTTTTTCATTTCAGTTTTGGAATTGACTGGCATGTTAAGAAGATTGAGAGTTTCTCTAACAAAAGCATCTGCATAAGACTTAGACCCTTTCTCTGATCCTCTTGTACTCTTTTGCTTTTTACCAACTGACAGGTTAATCCAAGCATAAACAATTGCATTATCATCCTCAAAATTATTTTCCATATAGTTGATATTCTTATTTAAAGAGTGAAAATAAAAAGTGAATCCATAAGAAGTCTTTTGTTGCAGAATTTCTTAGAGAGTGGGGACATGATTTATATTTGGATTGAGGGTTGAGCGACCACAGACTGAGCTTCAGGCCTGTGGGGCCTGTGGCACAGCAGAAAAATTATGTTAAGGCGTGCACATGGAATAGTGGGTTTCTAGGTGTAGTTTTGTGGCATGAACAGTTCAGCCACCTTAAGAATAAGATAAATAGTGTTTGTTTGCATTCTTTTTATGACCTGTCATTGTAAACTATGCTGAGATCTATATAACCCGCCATTTGAGGGAGAATAAATGGAGAACGTTATGCTTAACCACATTGGCTTGACTTACGTTGCTCTTGCCCAGCCTCCTACTATAATTTGGAGCCTCTGTCAACAGTCTTTGAATACTGAAAATAGTTTAATTGACTTAGAAGTACTCAGCCACCTCCAGAAAACAAACTCAAATGGCCTAATTATTAATACACCATATGGAGGAAAAGCAGAGGTGTGGTGCAGTCTGTTGATGGATCAATTAGCACACAAGGCAGAGGATTGTGTCATCAATGCTGTTGCCATCAAAACAAAATCCTATTTTGGATGTGTCTGTAATATCACACAAATGAGCTTGTTTTTTTTTCCATTTACCTAGCAGCTCCTTCAAAACTAGCATCTCAAAACACTTTGAAAACATTGAATTAAGCCATCTCTGCCTTTGCTTCATTCTCCACAGGTTAGAAAGGTATAAATGACAACCTGGTACAGCTGCTGTATAAAAGCATATAATTTCTAGAGCAGCCAGTTTCTTCCACTAATAACTCCCAGCAGTTTTGCAAAGTAATGGAATATCTGCTGAGAGTGAAGATGCTGTCTCTGTGAGCACAAGCTCCTGAAGGGCGTTTACCTTCCCAGCATAGGAGGCCAGGCACCCCCCAGGTGCCTACTTATCTTCAGGACTTCAGAAAGGCACTGGGAAATTGCAGTGCGGTGCAAATCTCTCCACTGCTCTTGTCAGTATAATACCCATGGCATTCTGAGAGGAAAGGTTAGAGTACGAATTCTTTTACCCCCAAAATAATGTAATGAATTACAGCAAGTAGCCCATGCTGTTGCAATTAAGAGAAGTTGGTTCTGGTAGCCTCTCTTTTTAGCCTTGGATTAAGCACCCATAAAGTTTCTGAGTAGGCTCCTAGGAAAAAGGATATTGGTAAAATTCAAAATTAACTGGCTGCAGTTTCAACAGGAGAGGAAAAATGTCACACTTTGAGAAGTAATTTGATGAAATTAACTGCTTTTTAAAATGGAAAATTCACTTCTTTGGTAATGCTTAGAACATGCAGGAACACAGGCAAGCTCTGGCACAGGGCTGCAGCTCTTCCTTTCAACAGCTACTGCCCTAACTGGCTAATTTGATAACTGTAGGTCAGCTGCATCATTCACATAAACCTTTTCTACCAAAATTGCAAGTGTCTGAGATTTCTGCATTAGACACTCTAATACCCCAGTATTGGAGGTGTCCATCCTCCAGTTACACTGTACACTGATGGGACCTCCTCACTCTACAGTGTGACATCCTCACTCTACACTGATGGGACCATTCTGTGGAGCTGCCACCTTTCCTTCAGCATACACACTTGACCATGCCACAGAAGGCTTGGTTCCTGGTAGTGTGTCTGTGAAGGTGAACCATTTTGTCACATCCAGATACTCTATTTTCAAGAGGCTCTACTTGTGTACAGAAGTCAACTTTTGAAAAGGTCACTGCTGTCTTAATAGAAGTGTTGCATTTAATCAAATACTTTGACCTCTTTTTCATTCCTTAATCAGTCTGCTTTTCATATTTTTGCTCATGTTCTTCTATGTAACATGGGAAAATGTGTCTTGTACAAAATTATTGTTTTGTTTCTCCAGGTTTCATCTTACATGCATTTTAGCCATTTCATCTTACATGTGTTTTAGCCAAGAAATCTGCTTTCCAGCTTTCTTACTTAAGGCCCAGTCTAATCCTCTGCTACCATCATCAATGACATCCATTTCTGAAAATTTAAATAGATATGGAAAGCAACACTGTGAGGACGCTTTACTCCTGGAAGGATTTGAGATCAGCACCATCTAGCTGTTTCCACTGCTGTCCCTTTGTAATACTCTTTTGTACTTTTGAAGTTAAATCTCAGACATAACAGCTGTTTATTGGGTGCAAGATATTTGCATGTGGCTAAGAAGTGTGGGCAACTCTGTCTGTAGGGTTCCTCTAATTGCTTGGAAGCCATACAGATGGGAAAGCCAGGTTCTTTGTAATTGTCTCAAAATGAGTAAAAGCTGGACAAAACTCAAAACACTCAAAATTACTCCTTTCTTCTGAAAAGCTAGGTCTAGCATTTTATATTCTGAAGAGACTTAAGCAGGAATCAGTTTGTCTCAAGATGTCAGTATAAACATAACGTCAGGTTTCATCCACCTTTCACCCACTGATACAAGCAAGACTTCCAGGAAGCTGTCTGGTGCCAAGGCTGTAGAGACAGAAGAACCTTCTCTTCCTGAAGTGACAGTACAACATTAGTAGCGATGAAGGAAGGCCACTTCTCTAGGTGCTTTTAGACATGCAATAAATTATTGCAATAGATGCTAATTCCCATTAAAATTACTACAGTAAATTTTAAGAGCAATCTAAGAATGACTGATGGCTTCCATTGTACCCAGAGAATGGGAGCTGTCTGAGGCTTTGAGGGTACCTGCTAGCAATAAATTCTTCCCATGGAAAATTGTTTATTGTTGGACCATCTCTCTTTATATGGTAGGTACAGTGCAGTGGAAGATATCTCGCTCCTCTTGGACTGGCTCCCTGCCCAACCTCCTCCTCATCCTCCCACCATCCATGTGTCCAGTCAGCCTTACAGGAATGCTGCATAATGCTAAAACTTTTAGGGGAACCATATGTCTAGAAAATGAAGTGGATTTTCAAAATGAGATGGTCTCTAGTCGGAGTTTGGTTTTATATAGAAATGCCTGAAGCACAGTGATTATTGTATGAGTTCTACTGAGACACTCTTGGCTAGGATAGAAGTTGGACATGAGGAAAGATGATGTGAACATTCCTTGACTACACATCCACTCAGGGGATGAGAGCTGAAGGTACATGGCTCTGTCCAAATGGGCCTTGCAGCCATGTGATGAAGTGTGCACATCATGTCACATTTCATTCCTGTGCTGTGATAGTTGTCCCTCAAGTACAATTTCTCTTCTTGTCTTTTCTCATGCTGCACTTGGACAATAAGGCATCAGTAATTTAACATACTGATTCCTTCTTGGCTAAGTTTTTTGAAAATTCAAATATCTTTGTTTTCTGTGAACAGAGAAATATGCATATGCCCAAAACATATTCAGTAAACCTATCTATAGATTTCTAGCAATGTGGGCATTAGTTGCCCAGTAACACAGTCATTTATGGCCAATGCTCACTAAAAGTGTCAGGAAAACAAGCTCACTTCATGTTTTTCGGTGCACATGGTTGGGTACCACTCCACCCATAGAAGCGCTACTTTTCAGAAATCACTAAATATTTTCTTCTCTGTAGAAGAGCAGGTAAAAACTGAAGCTGCAGTTCAGCAGAGAAGTATATCTACCCCTTGAAACTCCAACTGCTGAGCAGGAAACACCGCAACTGTAAGACAAAACTCACTATTCAGATATAATATCACCCACTCAAATCCATCCAGAAATGTTAATGGATTATCTGTATCAAGCAGACCTCAGCTTATATCAGGTACCGTTGCTCCACACCACTAAGTTAGGCTGTACTGAAAGTCATTCATCCTCCCCCAACTGGTGTAAAGCCAATGTAAACTCCATGACAGTTCTGTATGGTGTGTTCTGGCTAATTCGACAGAAATGTGATCATGTGCCTGTTCTTGAGCCAGATCAAATTTGTGCTTCTGGGAGATCAGTCAGCACATAGCCCTCCAACTAATGGCTATGGAGCCAAAGCATGAGCATGAGCAGCACACGGGTTCCCGTGACTGAGGCCAATGGGGCTTGAACAGCATCCAACAAGTCCCCAAACTCCCAGGCCCTTAAACCAGCTACTTTTCATTTTCTTGTATTTCAGTTTTCTGCCGCATACAGACTCATCTAAATCAAACAGGAATGCAACACCATTGCATTCCACATTGCTTTTCTCCAAATATTCCTCTTTGTTGTGGAAAATTTGCAATGGCCTGTGCCGTTTGAACTGACAGCCCCAGTTTTCTAAGTCATGGCACTTGTGTATAAAAGCAGGGTAATGTTCATCTACAACAGGTTAGTTAAAAGAGAAGGAAAAAAAACAGAGCTGATTTATTCAGCATTTGCATACCATCACTCTCTGAACATGCCATTTTATGGTTTTGAGCAGTAGTTCCTGTGGTCATTGCTGTATAGATGTATTTAGCAAGGTCATAGATGTCATGCCCTGGTATGGGCTAGGAAGGCATTCTAAATGAACCAAGCTGTTTTCACATAAAATTGTAGTTTTATGTCCAGTTTAGTTGCAGTTGATATCAACTAACAAACAGTACAGATTTCATTATGTCAGGAAAGCAGCAATGTTTATCTCTTTGTGCCTGGTCTTGAAACTTCTTACAGATGTTGACTTCAAATATGTAGCCAGATAAAATCAATAGCTCCATTGATGCTATTTTGATTTCTGTACCTCGTAATTTCTCATTGAAATGTTTTAAAATATGTAAATTTTGCTCAAAGGCAGAAGGTTTGTAGAACATTCTCTTTTCTTTTTCTGAGCTTTCCTTTTGAGTTATACCTTAAGAGTAAAATACCATATGGCAGACACATACACACTTCATAGCAGAATAATGAAGTCCCACAGAAGTTACACACAGTTTCCCACAGGGAATAGTTCTGCCTGTACTTCACATAACCAGTTTTATACAGCTATTCCCCTCTAAGACAGCTTACAAATTTTACTTTAAGGGATGAATTCCTCTGAAAATTATACTAGAGTAAACCTAGAACTATTTTCCTAAAGGCACCAAAATTATTTAAGAATTATGCTGGCATAACAAGGCTCTGAATGTGATCAATATATTGTTATTTGGTGCTTGTAATATGATACCTGAAAAACATTATTAGCAAAATATAATTTATCCTGAGTTTGTTATCCATGCCACTGTCAGTACTCACAACATCAGCAAAGAACAACAGCATTATAGGACATTAAAGGACAACAATGTTAAATGGATTTTCTAAATCCAGTCACTGTGTGACTGAGGTACTCAGAACAAATTATGATATTATTGGATCTTTATTTTTCAAACATCACTATTGAGGTAAATACAGATTTTAATACAGCTAAGCATAAACCAAGAATTAAAAAAACCTTATTTCTTTTGAGAGCATTTAATTTCTAAAATGATCATAATTCATACATCAGTAATGTAACTTCATTTTTCAAAGAATAAAAAAAAAAACTACAGGGTTTTTCTTCTGCATTGAGGATGGTCTTTTAATTCCATATGTAGGAGACATGTAAGACATGAATGCAAGCTAAATTTCAACCGTAATAGACTCTGCATGTTGCCACTTCAATGACCTTTTAATCCCTTGGAGTTTAACCATTTCCTAATGTCTCCTAACAGCCATTTTCTTGTTGGGAAAGCCCTTTCTAACTGATAACATCTAAACAAGCTCATACCTTAATTAGAAAAATTTTCCCATAAATATTTATGTTGCTGTGATTAGGCCATTTACTGAATCCAGCTACCCATTACGAGTTAAAATAGAGTGCCCTGTTTTGAGAAGCCTGGGGCATGACACAGTTTATACTACAGGACTTAAAGTTGTAATTCATCTAATCAAGTGCCTGACCTCTTGCCTCCAAAGTAGCCAGTAGTCATTCAAGGAAAATAACCTTCTGCTGAGCATAGCATCCTTCAGTCTGCATTTTTGTATGTTGGAAATAAATTGGATACATATCTAGGCAGTTACTTAACTCCAGAATCGCCTCATGCAGCCCTCTTTTTTCACTTCAGCATTCAACATGTCAGAAGTCTGAGAGAGAAAGTGAGCAATCTCTCTTTTCCAGAAGGAAATACTGAAAGTTAGGGGAATACCAAAGGGGGACTTCTACCCAAAGGATATTGCTCCTGCCTAATGAGACTCCCAGGCCTCATGGGGCTGGGGCACCGCGGTGACTGCGGGTTGCCGCCAGGCAGCCTGCTGTGCATCGAGCTGGGTACCCAGTGGGATATCTCCCCTTAAGAGAGTGATGAGAGATTTAGGCAGCCTGTTCTCAGGGGTTCTCTGGCTCCTGAGGTGTAGGAAGGACTGAAATGGAGCAGTGCGTGCAGTGCACATTTGCCTAGTTTATCAGAATATGGAGCCTGAAGACATACTGCCCCAGCAGTCACCTTCTTTTAGCTGCCTAAAATCACTGAGTGCTTAGACTGGGATTCTGAATGAGGCTTTGAGAAACCTCCATGTGTCTGTACAAGGAAATTTAACTGTGCCTGGGAGCTGGAGCCCAACTATCACGCTGCTGATACTCCTCCCTGTCACACTTTTGGCTGTCTCATTCTGTCATGTATTTCCAAGACACAGTCCTGGCAACAAAACTTTCTAAAGCTGCTTCCTGTGAGGAAGTCTGTGCATGGTCCTCCCATTTTGGTGGCTGGGGAGACTCAGAGAACAGACACATCTGCTCCTGGCCAGCTGGCTCACATGTGCAAGAGCACTGCTGAGCACGTTCCATTTACCAGCATTTCTGATGTCATTTGTGACATCTAATGTGCTAATCCCATGTCTAAGTAAAGACCCAAGAGTTCTTCCAGAATTCCAACTCCTTCAACATCAAATAGAAGGACATGTTCCTTTTTAAAAGAGATTTTAAAATAAATTTTCACTTTATCCAAAATGTTGTTCTTTTCAGAAAGAGTTGCCTTCATTAATACCCAGATGTTTGAGCCCAGCTTGGAGTAAAGTGTTTAAAATTACAGCACTCCTCATTTTTCTGCTTCCCACCACTTACGCTATCCTCATTTGTAAGGATGCATTTCTAGAAGTAGTTCATACATATTTCAAAGCAAAAGTTACTTTCCTATCTATTCCAGCTGCAGATTTCTGTCCTTCCATTTCCTTCTCTGGGATTCAATTAATTCACATGCAAAGTAAGAAAATTCTTACTCTTCGTCTATATGTTGCCTTTACAGCCGCAGTGACTAAAATCAATTCCCAGTATTTTTTATCTAATTTTATAATTTCATTTAAAATCACATCTAGCTTGTTGATTGATCTGGACGCTTAACCACTGTGAATTTGAACCTGTTAACAAGTAAGGAAGTCTGAAAATAAAAGAGATGATTAACAAATGGTCACTTAATACATTATCTTCTTGGCTACTCTGTTTCCTCTCTTTACAAAAAAAAAAAAACCCAAAACAAAACAAACAACAAACAAGCAAACAAAACCAAAACCCCAAACAAACAAAAGCCAAAACCAACCAAACAGAACAAAACAAGAAAAAAAACCAAGCCAGCAATGGGATTTTCTGTGGTTTCACTGTTTATTTCTTTATTGTAAATAGAGTCAAATTTCAGTTACATACTTTTGAAACATGAAAGTACTTATATTTTAGTAGTATAATTTATTATCCTTGTTTGAATTACAATTTTTTTTTATAAATGTGGCAAATTTTTTTCTTAGTGTCAACTCTAGACTTCCTAAATTGTTTCATGATTAGCATATCATGATACTGACCTTGAAATAATAAGATTAGAAAAACAATCATTTGAAGTCTTCTTATGTCTAGTCTGATTTCTGAAATATGAGGGGTCACATTTTTGGGATTTTTCTTTCCAACCACACCAAGAATTTTCTCCAACAAAAGATAAAAACAAATCTGAGGCACTCTACGATTTGAAAAAAAAATTACCACAAACTGTTTCTTGAACAGCAACAAAAACAATCATGAGGGTCAGGTTTAAAATCACAGAGGTTGGCTGCATTGATTTGCCTGATTTGGGAGCCTTATTGCAGGCTTGAAAATCATATGCAGCTTCCAACTTAAGTCTTATTGATATGCAGAGACATTGAGCATCACAAGCTCCCCTTGACAACAGGTAACAATGCCTTTAAAGCTATTCTGTGTATACAAACTGGGCACCATAACCCTTGTTTGAAGGCCTGCTAGGACAGTAGAAGTGCTGCAAGTAAATTTTCTTTTAAGGCGGGAGTGAAAATGAGGTGAATGCAGTTAATGTGAACTGTTTCTCTTCTTTGTTTTCCATTTACACTGTAATTGGTATTGATTATTAGCAGCTAAATCACTTTCAAAATTTATTTTCATTTCAAATTATGCTTCCTGTTCTTAATAGGATTTGTCAGATTTATTCTTTACTCTCCAGCAAAATTCCAGGTTCTGATGGTGATAAATAAAATAGTTTTTGCTTAAATTCACAAGTTGAACTATTTTGTTATTTATAATTCTGTCCTGAACACTTTTTCTGTCTACTTAGCTCAACTGTCCTGTCACACCGCTGTTGACTACATGAGATGCTTGTAAATGTGAGTTTCAAAGAGGATTTTAAAGCCTTTTACCCCTATAATATTTCAAACTTCCTCACCCAAAACTATTTTCTCTACACTTCTTTCAAGATGCTTATCATTTAGCCAACAGTTTTCCCCTCGTACTTCACAGCAGGACCATCTGTATCACCCAGCAAACCATTAGCTTCTATTGCCCCAGCTTACTCTGGGAAACCACCTATCAGCAGATATCTGCCTATCAGCAGCAGATGCCTATGGCTCACCACTCCAGTCTTCAATAAACAGTGAAAATCAGAAAGCTGATCTTAAGCAGACAAAAGCCATTTACGGTCTTATTCAAGAAGACATATTTTGTAAGAGCAGTGAAACCCATCTAGGGATTGAATAAGACAGAACATCTACCATGTAGGCAATTTGTTCATTTGAGGTATTGAGAAGAAACTTCTGATTCCTGTTGCAATTTTAAGCAACAGGACATTTTGCTAAAACAACCAGGAATGATTCCTCTGGCTGAAAAAAATAAGAGAAACTCAGCATACTTAAGCTAGTCTGAGTGTACACTGGGGTTCTAGAGCAGAGCTAGATGAGGACTAAATATGCCAAACAAACAGGTTTTGGTAGAAAACCATGAGAACATGAGCAGAGGCACCAGCAGTCAATTTGACAAAGGAGAGGAAGCCTGAAGGGTTTTCCTGAACTTCGTTGTATTTGTGACAGTCAATGGGCTAGTTGAAATCAGCTGCAAAATCCTAGAAAAACTAGTCCTTCAAAATTCAAGCACTTTACCCCTTCCAGTCAGACCAGAAAAGCACTGTCAGGGTTACCAAATTTCTATGTAATATTTTAGCTCTTCTGTGTATATCAAAAGGTTGAAGCACACACAAAAAGTATCTTGTGTGCTGCTTAGAGACGTTCAAGGCTTTTGGTTTACAGCTCAAGAATATTTTGCCCCAGATATACAGACTGTGATTTGGGTTATAGTCAGAGCTTGGCATATATCTGATTTTATCCAGAATCACCTAGCAGTGAAATCATGTTCTGATGTTCTATTATGGGCAACCTCCCTCCTTGAGGGCTAGATGTATTTGTCTGAATGCCACCCCAGTGTCAACCTCTTTGCAAACCCTAATGATAAGCTGGACTCGCAGGTCTCAGCAAGGTCCCAGAGAGGTCTCTGTAGCCACAACTCACCAGATGGGCAGTAAGCCATACTGGCTGCCTCATTCAGATTCTGTGTAACCCCAACAAGAAACTGTTTATAAGGACTTGGTCTCTTCTGAACTGGATGTTCACACACCAGGAAGGCAATCCCAAAGGATACAATTCTTGTATCTGAAGACCCAGTATCTTTGTCCTCTGTGGTGAAGACTCTAATTGGCCATGGCCTAAGCATGTGTTCCATACTGTAAAGCTCAGTAGCCATCCCACACTAACCAAGAGGCAAGTCCTTAGTCCTTCCGTGTGTTAAGAGGACCAATTAAATGATTTTCCCCGAGTCATCTGTGCATATCATGTGCAGTCTTCTCTGTGGAACAGAAAAAGGGAATGCCATCACCAAGTTCAGCATGTTGTTGAAAACACTGAATCATCTCCATGACATTTCACAAATTCATGCTTCTGAATAGTCATTGAATTTAAGCTCCAATTGTCCCAAACTCCTGTGGTACCAAAGCAGTGCAGCAGATCACATCTGTTAATCACCAGGGACTCTGACATTTTAGAAGTAAATTATTCCTTCTCTCTATGTGCAACTTAACTAAGCCTGCTGGGAATACCTCTGTTAACCATTTGAACCTACATGTACACAGACACGGCTGTTCTCAGAAGGTTTGTATGATGGTGCTTAGCAACAAGGACTCATTTTCACCTTTTTATATTTTCCTTTTTTTCTGGTGATAACTGTGAGTTATACCCCCCAAAGGGACTGGATCCTTTTCAGTGCTGCAACTATAAAAGGAATGAAACAGGTGCAGAGGACCATGCTCCAGATTTGGCAGTGAAGTCTAACAGCAGGAAATGAAAGGCAGTATTCTCACTGTATATTTTTTGGTTGCCAAGGCTGACATAAGAGTGTCATTACTTGGAGAAAGAGTTGAGATTTGACACTTGTAAGGTCCTTGCCCTATTTTATTTTCATTTGTGGAACACAGAGAAGGGGCCAGAGTACTTTTCCATGCGATTTCTTTTAAGTCATCTATGTGACCAGTGTCTCAGTTTAGCCCAGTCTTTGTCAACAAGGGGAATTTTTCCTATTTCTATTGTGTTAAAGGCCTCTGTGGTTCATCATGAATGCTTTACTGCTGACATTTCTGGCTGATCTGCCCCAACTTTCCAGAGTTCTTGCCTGATAAAAGCCATGGCAATAGTCCAGCAGGCAAAATGTGTAGACATCACAAATTCATTGTTCTTCTTTTGCTATTTAAGGCTATTCACACCCCTGGCCTTCTGCACGTGAGGAACCCTCAATAGATATCTCAGCCATGGACAGGATCTCCTCTATCATCACCTGAGGTTTTACTGGTGACCAGATGAGCAGGCACTCACCCCTTCTCAAGGAGATCTTGGACTGACATGCTGCAGTCCAATTGCCACGCCAGGACCTTCTCATTTGGTACGTCCTGCACAGCATTTCCAACAGTAAGGGGGACCAGATGGAGGAAGAACAGGAAATGGAGCCTTGCTTAAGGCTGCTACCGCCACCATTCTCTGAGTGGCTCCCTTATTTCCCTGTGAGACTTGGAAGGAGCCTGCTTGGAGGGACAGCTGATAAAGTTTTCTCTGCTCCAGCCAGCACAGGTTTGTGGAAGGAATGTCCTGTGTGACAAACTTAGTTTCACTTTACAGCAAGGTTACCCACCTAGTTTCCCAAGAGATGCAAACTTTCTGGATTTCAGCTGAGTTTTTGATACTGTCACAGTATTCTTCTAGACAAACTGTCTATCATACAGCTGGTAATTACTAGTCGGGTTTTGCAGGGCCACATTTTAGGACCAGTTTTCTTCAGCATCTTCATAAACAACTTAGACACAGGAGCAAGTAAGTTTGTCAATTAATTATACTGAATTGTAAGGAATTGTGGACTCCTTCAAGGGCAGCCTTCCTACAAGCATATGAAGTTCAACAAGGGAAATTGCTCATGTGACATGATGACCCTGGATGTACAGACTAGAGAATGAGATGCTGGAAAAGAATGGTGCTGGGGGTTCTGGTCAATGGAAAGATGAATTTGAGCCAGCAGTGCCCTAGCAGCCAGGAGAGCCAAGTGTGTCCTGGGGTACATCAGGCACAGCATCACAGCCGGTCAAGGGAGGGGATTGTCCCACTCTGCTCTGCACTGGAGCAGCCTCACCTCCAGTGCTGGGGGCTGGTTTTGGTGCCACAGTATAAGTGTACTGAGCTGTTAGAGCACCCAAAAGGGCCATAAAGATGGTGGAGGGCCTTGAAGGGAAGTCATACAAGGAGCAGTTGAGGTCACTTGGTCTGTTCAGCCTGGAAAAGAGGCACCTGAGGGGAGACGTCATTGCAGTCCACAGCTTCTTCTCAAGGGGAGGAGGTACAGGTATTGATCTCTTCTTTGTGAACTGACAGAAACTGAGGGAATGGTCTGAAGTTGTGTCAAGAGAGGTTTAGGCAGGGTATTAGGAAAAGGTTCTTCACCCAGAGGGTGACTGGGCACTGGAACAGCCCCGCAGTGAAGTGGCCACAGCACCAAGCCTGATAAGAGTTTAAGAAGCATTTCAAAAATTCTCTTGGGGTTGTCCTGTGCGGGACCAGGAGATGGATTCCATTGATCCTCCTGGATCCCCTCCATGTCAGGATATTCTATGATTCTATTACTCAAAATCCCTATCTGAGGCTTGCTGTAGTGAAATTGATACTTTCAAAGGATTTGATACAAAATACCAAATGGCCACTGTGTCATCTATTGGTTCCAGTCTCACTTTCTGCAACTGTCTCTGCTGCCAGCCAAGGTCCCCAGTCCTCAGCAGCTCTTCCTGAGGACCAATATTTCCTTTATTCCCCCACTGTACCTTGAAAACTTTCCTCAGCAGCTCCAGGCACCCTAGGCTTAAAGGAGCTATTGCAGTGTTTCTCTCAGAAACATTGGTGGAAACCTAACCTGGTGAGTGAGTGCAACATGTAAAGGCTGGAAGAAAAAAAAAAAAAAAAAAAAAAAAAACAAAAAAAAAACCCAAGGCTGAAAATTCATTTGGGGAACAAGCGTGCACAGCTATTTACAGAGGTTTAAATTACAGGGATGAGGTAGCCAGGGTTGGTGTGAGGTCCCTAGACTCAGCAGGTCTGTGCTTGGCTTTAAAGTGCTCCTCGTTTCCTGCCCCCGGATCACTGGGACACTGGCTGGAGGGCACCTGGCTGGCACATGGAAAATGGATATGTCTATGTAGTGCATAGTCCAAAGAGGCTGGAAATAGCCACTGGCTGCTCACAACAGCCTGTACCAATCCTCACAGTGTTCAGCTCTCGTCCCTCCTGGCATGGCCACGGAGCAGGCTGGCTTCAGGAACCCGGCAGTGCTCGGCTGCGTGCCACATTGGCTGCCTCACCCCTCCTCCTCCTACTTCTGCACACTGGCAGTTTGCAGCACCTCTTTGAAAGCTGTCAGCCTCCATTCCCCCTTCCCTGTTTATACTGGATCATATTCACCACCCTCTTGGCTCTGGCAGGCAGTCGTGTCACGGACAGTCTGGATTCACCCACAGGTGTTGTTACTCCAAGCACAGGGAAATGAAAGCAGTGTCTGTTCCCTCCGTCCTGTGGAGGGACAGGAGCTTCTCTTCCTGGCTTTTAAGCCTTCTCTTCTAGCATGACTCCACCTTCCTGTTCACAGTGTAGGGATCTCTCTGATTCAGGAGGGAAAAAACTTTGATTATAATTGACATCCAAAACTGACGTGATGTGGGAGGAGGAGGTTGTGGGCTCATTGTCTGTACCACTTGGGACATTTATGAAAGATGAGGATAACATAAGAGCAAATATAAATGAGGGATTCCTGCTCAGTGGAAAGCTGAGCCTGGGACCAATGCTGTGCAAGAGCAGTGGCTGGTCCCTCTGTTAAGGGAGGCTCTGACTTTCTCATGCTGGATGAGATTATTTTATTCCAGCTCAGCAAAGGTGTTTCTTCCCTAAGCAACAGGAAGTTAAGCCTAGTAGGTCTGGATGATGGAAAAGCCAGAGCCAGGGAGACACTGAAGGACAGCATTAAGAGCAAGCCAGGGCCAAGATGTGGAACCCTCACCAGGTGTTTTGGCCACTTGGTGTGGCCACCTCAGAGCTCTTGGCCCACCATGGGTTACTGTATCTCAAATGTAAGATTTGATGACAAAGTGATTTGGCCCATGAAGGAAAGGTCTGAGCCCTGTGACCCGTCAGGTGAAAGAGAAAGTGAATGTCCAGAGGTGATTCACACAGTAAGAGGGCAACACTTGCAAACCTTGAACATGAGGCACTAGGAGCCTAAGGGGTCTGGTGGAAAGACCTGAAAAGAGAGCTAAGACAGGCACAGTACAAGAATTGTGGAGATAACTGGACAGCAAATGCATTTATCCATTTTTAAATCCATCACTTAGTTCTATAAAACCAAACTTCCCATCATGCTGCTGGTGGGGGCACAGTCACAACAGCAGACAGCAAGCAAGGACACAGCAAAGTTCTCAGGCATCTTTGTCCTGATTTTACAGACCTGGGAGCAGACACACTTCTACTGACATGCCTGTTATATTTAGGAAAGATGAATGTAATGACACTGATCTCAGCCATGCTTTCTGCAGAGGCTGAGAGAGAGAAGCCATGTGCAGGGAAATCTGCTTTGGCCTCCTCTCTGGAGTGAACTGTGGGTGGAGGTCTCCTGAGCTGTCCCTCTGCTTTCCTTCCCACCATGTCTCTCCGCCACTCTCTGAGGGTATGTTTAGAAGATAGCGCTTTACTTTTTGGCGCTGCTTATACTTGCTCATTCAGTGTAAATAACTGTATAAACTTTATAGGCAGCCCTGGTTTGAACTGACTGAGGTTCATGTAGCAAACTGGAACTATGCCAGGCCCACCAGAGCAGCGTCCTGTTAGTGCAAGGTGGAGCCTGAACAGCTCTCAGGTTGGGAGGTCTTTCCAAATGAATGTGATCCCTCCTTGTTCTTACAGATTAGTTTTAATGCTGACACAATGGCTGCCAAATACAGAATCTGCCAAAAATGTTAACAAAAGACACTTTGATCTCATTCACTTGTTCTTGTTAAGTATGTATTGTACTATTTTGCCTTCTTTGTGGTCAGAAGAAAAATGTTTTGCCCTTGCATATCACTCATGTTCAATAAGCTATGTACTGTGTAACACAGGGCTTCTGCTTTTCCCTGCTCCTTCATTTTGAGTTGCTTACTTTAGCAGTTGTTACATGCTATATATTTGTTTAAATACTTTAGGGAGATTTTATATTTTTTCTATAAAAGATTGAGATTTGTGGATACTTGTTGACATTCTCATCTAAACAGCTGCTACAGAATTTATTTTTTATTTTATGGGTAAAAAGTACTTAAAAATCAGTTTGAACTTTCATGCTAGTTATTAAGCTCTTGGCTCAGTTTTTATACAGTTCACATATCTGTTCTTGGCACAAAGTTTGCATTTTTCTAACCACATACATTATATGTGAGCAAAGAAGCTAATATTCAGTAATAAAATTATACATTGACAATTATCTAGCAACATTATTTCTCGCAACATATTGACCTCACAGTGTACTGTAACAAGTATAGTATATAAGTCAAATTCTCATCTTCAAACACAATAGAAGTGTATGGAAAATGTAATCCCCACTAGTCAATAAAGAGATGGAAAGAAACTGTTGATGAAGAATTTTTGTGCCAAATCAAAGTACTACATTTGTATACATATAAAACTGAAGAATAAGATGTAACATGTTAAACCTATTGCCATGAGGCATTGAGTATACTCTGGTAGTTTAGCATGACAATACAATCAGCAATTATACTGGAGGAGATTCACATAAACTTGCAAAATGGAACAAATATGCATCATTATTGCTGTTTCTTGATATTCTAAAATCAGTAGTTCTTATATTTCAGAAAAACCACATGGAAATCTCTATTTTCAAAATGCAAAGAACCTTCTGTTCTGAAAACAAATTGATTGCTTGTGCTGTATATCACACTCTAGTTAATTAACTCTCAATCTCATTTTTGAAGCTAAAGTTCCAACATGTGATCAGGTAAAACAAAAATATATTGTCCTCTTCCTCCAAAAGCTGTAAGTCAGAAAAAAGGCATCCACATTTAGGAGATGCTGCTCCACATTTATAAAATTGTTTAATTGTTCTTTTCACAAAGAGAATTTTTTTGACACCTGGATTATTTAACTCCTGATGGAGTAGTGTCACAGTGCCATTTCTAGGTCCTCAGTTTTCATTAGGAAGAGCTGATACATCTGCTTTTTTTGTTTTCCTTCCCTACTATTCACATGGGATAGTTTCATGAAGAATCGTGTTCCTTCTCCACGTCAAAAGGAGCATATCTTTAGGATAAGATTTATTATCATGTTGAGTAAGTATGAGGGTCAGCATATTGTTGAGAATTAAGTAATCCTGACTTCAACATGACAAGAAATATATATGTGGGGCAGTGAACGAAATGCCATTCAAAACTTAGCAAAATTTAGGAAAGTTTTGTAATTTCAGTCCATAAAACTGTTATGTAACCCGCACTACACATTACCAAGAGCTCTTTGAAGCTATTGACCTGCAAAGTTGCAGCTCCAGTAAAATTGTGACAGGATAGGTGTTCCTAAACTGGTGTCCCTTTCTGTAGATTTCAGGGTCACCAAAACATCAATTGGCTAGTGCATTCCATGTAATGGCAGACACATCTGGCAGGCATTTGGGCCATTTCAGTCTCATTATCGGCAGCATGCATTAATTTCTGTCATAAGTGTCAACACTTATCTGCCATCCATTGGATAGATGTGTTGTTCTTCTGTAGGTAAAATTTCACTTTTTAGCACATTGCCACTAAAGATATTGAGTTTCATGCTGATGATACTGGATTTGAGCAGCACAGTTTAACATTTTAACAACACAGTTTACCATTTCAGTGTCAATTCATTATCTTAGAGATAAAATAACAAGACTTGGGAAGAATGCCTGTCTGTAAGGAATTTATCTGGGATTACCTAGACCATTCAGACTTGAGTATTGACCTCCATAGATACTGGTCTTTTGACTGACAGGTTGTGTAACATGCTTGTTCTCAGTGATTCTCTCCAAAGCACACTTCTGCAGCTCTCAGACAATGACCATCATTAACAACACCACTGTCCTACTATTCACCTCAAGTGCGAGGATCAGTTCTGACTGGCAGCAGTAGAACAGGAGCTCTCAGCACAGTGGGGAGGAAATAGAGGCAATAGAAGGATAGAGGAATGCACATTTTCTTCCTGACCAAAAATCCTTCAAAATCCAGACACCTTTGAAGAGTAATCTATAAATTGCCAGTATGTGTCACATAGTGTCTCCATTCATGTTGTCAAAGACTCTCTGACAGCTGATGAAATTTAAAGCAAGTGGTAGTTGCTGTGCACTACTTTTTCCAAACAACAAAGTGTGAAAATAATATCAGTGCAGAAATTCATAAGGAAAAAAAAAAACCACTGCTGTTCTTGAGCTCAATTAAGTAAAATTTGAAAAAAAACCCCAAAATGTTGCTAAACACATTTAGTAACTAGAAACTACAGATAGATAACTCACAAACAGTTTTGTCCAAACTCAAGGATTTCTGGAAAGATTTTACGGTAAAGCTGAACTGTAAAATTTGGCATTGCTCTCTCCACTGGTGCTCTCTGATGAAGAATTAAACCTCTCATCCATCTGCTTGGTGTGGCTAGGTACCATTCTTAAAAAATGCACATGATGCTTACAGATTGCTTCTGCTTTTAGCTTTCAGCCATGCTGGTGTCGTGCAAGATGATAACTAAGGTCACCATGGTTACATAGCAAATATTTAAGACCAAAGTAATTTGTAATGTTCAGATGACATCTAATTTTAATACTCTCTTTTGCGTACTGTCTTCCAAGAATAAAGTGGGGAATCTTCTGGAAGATTATGTAGTTTTAAACTCCCAGCAGCACAAAAAATTATTGTTTAAAATTTTCTAAGCTTCCTCAAACAGTTCCTTTTTACACGTATACTGGGTGTGGCTGTGGTGGGTTAACCCACAGAGTATCAAGAAGTAGCATGGCAATCTACTTAGAAGATTAAGTGACTTAGAAGCTGAATGATACTTTAGGGGTCCTGGGGTCACACTTTGAATTAACCTGCCAGAGAGAGAAAAGGTGAAAACACTATAAGAAGGGTAACTATGCCACTTATTGGATAAATATTATTGCATATATTGTATGAGCCCCGTTTTTTCTTTCTTTATATCAAGAATTTTTGACAGGATGGTTCTTATTCTAAAACCAAGACCAGAAGATGTGGCTACAAGGAATCCAGGTAAAAATTGCTATAATTTAAAATGTCCAATTCTTAAAATTTTGAGGTGCTTTAAGAATTTGGTCAGCTTCAATTTACAGAATCACAAAATAGGCTGAGTTGGAAGGGACCCCAAAAAAACATTGAGTCTCTCTCATGGTTCTGCACAGCACCATCCCCAAGAGTCACACCATGTGCCCAAGAGTATTGCTAGAACAGAGCCTAGAAACATCTGCCACAGGCTGAATTTTAAATTGAAAGAGTTAGCCCATATTTCAGAATGACACTAAGGTGATGATGTTATTTTCCCCAAGTTAAAAATAACTTTATTTATCAGAGAGGTTCCAGTGTCTTACTTTTTTGGGCCAGGGCTCTGAAATATGTCAAGCTGTGTGTTTAGGATCCTGCCATTAAAAATCTGCTTTAGTCATTCCTCGTGGAATTTGACCAAACTTGGTTTAAAGTATAAAATTTTGGAAGTTGTCAGTTTACCTCTGACAACAGATTAGTTAGAGGCTGATGCCTGCCTTTCCCCAACAATTTCTGTATGTTTAATGTGGTCCGTCATAGGGTGAAAAGGCACAAGAATCTGTTCCTCTGGCACCCAAGGATGTGTCACCCACTGACTAAAACCACATAAAAGGAAACTCTCCATTATGTCCCCACTACCTTTCCTGAGGGCCTCCAGCTCTCTGAAGGAGAAGGAAGAAGCTGCCTCATGTCAGAAGAGCTTGCAAGGAGTGTTGGAAGGAAAGGGGAAGTAGTGGAGGGAACAAGGCAGAGTTCAGAAACTGGAGAATAGGGTTCTGTAGGAATGTAGGAGCGTGACACCTCCAAACTTCAAGTCATGCTCTAGACCACTGAGCTGCTTCAGGCTCCAGTGTTGTGTATCTCACTAATGGGATCTGGTACATCTCCTTTGATGCCCAGCCCTTATAAAGCCTTATAACAGTTACCTTTAAAAACTTAAGGTAGCAACCACTACCATCAGCTCCAGGTCTGAATGCCACCAATAGCTAAAAGGGAGTCAATAATTCCACTCATAGAACTGCTGCATCATGTACTGGATATGTCCGTACCTGTTTAGCTTTTTGTTTACAATTGTGTTAAAAGAAAACTAATTTTAAAATAGATTGAGATTGATGGTTCAGCTCTTAGATCTGTGCCTTTGTATAACACACTGTGCTAAGACAAGTACAGTTTCTGTTTCCCAGTGTGTTAGTTTCTCATTGCATCAGGAGAATGAAATGTGAAATAAGGGAAACACTTAAGACTTCCAATTAACTTTTGAAAGCTTGATGAGTGCTAAATATATCATGTGGAGCAGGAAATAGACCAACAGGCCTACAATTCATTGATGTGTTTGTTTTAGTCCTTTGTGTGTTTTATAAAGATCCACTGATTGCTCTGCTATATTTATTTGAAAATGCTACAAAAGAGGACAGAAAAATGGATGCCAGAGCAGAAAAATTTATTTTCCCATAGTTGAGTGGGAAAATAAAATTATTACCATAAAGACATGCAGAATTTATGCATTAATTTTGCAGTGAAAAACTATTTAAGGAAAGCTGAAGCATAACACTTTTTAAAAATAGCATGTGCATAATTAACTATTTCACCTAGATTGGTATTAAATACTTCTTGATTATGAAAACTGTAAGCCTTTTTTTTTTTTTTTCCTAGATATTAATAAAATCTGAAATGTCAGATTTAGCCTCATTTCCATGGGGTGGTTAAAGGAATTTAGAATAATGTGAGAAATGTGTATCTGATTAAAAAGATTTTTAAGACCAGGGAATTGATTTCCAAACCACAGATATTCATTTTATGCATATGTAATTCTTCTGAGTAATACAGAATTAAACCTGTTCAATGCAGCTGGCAGAGGAATCAGTAATGGAAAACCAGGTATTTAACTGCTTATTCTCCATTCAGCCTGTAGCTTAAGCTGCTGCTTTTCTGATCCCGCACAAAGCAACACAAGCAGGAGTGCACAGCTGAGGCTGTTGTTCTGAGAAGATGCTGTACATATAGGCTTCAAAATAATGGATTGCAATCTATTGTGCAATATTAAGAAGTACTTTCATTTAGTAGAAAATGGACTATTTCTCCTCTTGCCCCCATCAGTGATGATTGACATCCATGGGTGCTGCCAGATATGAGAGATCTGAGGCTCTCTGATCAACAGCTTCAGGGCAACACAACCAAACCAAACTTAAAGGCTGATGGAAATCATCACTGTGGATGGAGAAAAGGCAAATGCAGAAGGTACAGCTCAGCTGTGAATGTCATGTCCTGGCCCCAACTCAATGATCAAAGACATTCCAAAACAAGCACTAAGTTTCTGCAAGCTGCCAAAGAATTTGGGTGCAGTACTAGGAAGAAGATGAAGAACAGATTATACATCAGTAGCAGCTACTCCCTAGTTTGATGAGGATGGATAAAAAAAAAAAAAAAAAAAAAAAAAAAAAAAGCTGGAAATATTTACAAGCCTATTACATGTTCACAAAGATCCTCAAGAATTGGGATATAAAATATACTGTGTTGTAGTTCTCCAAGTTACTCTTTAAAGAAAATACAACCATCAGGGATTATGGACTGGAAGCAGAAGAGAGAATGATGAAAGAAACAGTGAAGTAAAAAAGGAGAGCAGAGACTAGGAGGGGATCATGATACAAAGGTAGCTTTGAAACTGGGAATCTCCTGCTCTTAACCAAAAATATGCTGCCATATGACTAGAAAGTCACATTACAAGAATTAAAACTTTTGGCACCTCTTTCCTGCAATGACACCAGGAGAGGAGGGCGCACAAACATCACAAAGTAGCTGTCATGTTTGTCATGCACAAGAAGCATCTTGGTTTTGAGTAGCAAAATACAGTATGTGCATTTTACATGGACCAGAGCTGCAACTTTGTCCATCCCTCTCTCTGTGCCCACCTATCTCCTCAGCACGAAAACAAGCTATTGAAAAGAAAACAAGCTTCATATGACTGATTTGAAACAGCATCTGGTGTCTTGGAAAGTGCTTCTTCAGCCAGTTCTCCTGGCTTCTTTGGAGCTGCAGGGATGTTCAGCTGCAATATGGTTAGGCTTGCTTCCCAGATTGTATCTGCATTGGCCTGTGGAGCCTGGCCCTCCGAGTAGGGAAGTAGATGGAGAAACTGCTCAGAACGTGTACGTGGCTGGAACAAACTCACACCAGATGGCCATTCAAACTAGCAGTCAGGAGAAAAGTGTCACACAGAGCAGATGCAAGTCTCATCCTTGAGAAAAGTCCTCACAGCTGCCATTTTCCTCTGACTCATCTTCTAGACGAACTGTGTTTATTTCAATTGCAGCCAGTTTTGAGTCACAGATGCTGCATGTCAGACCAGTTCACTGGGGCTCCTTTGTGCCTGAGGTGAGGAGAGTACCTTAGGCAACTCAACTTTTTTGGTTAGTACATGCAAATTCTCAGTTTTCTCTTATTTTCAGTCACACTGTTGACAGAACCGTGGGACAACTTCAGAAGCACTAATGCAAATGCAGACAAAAATATACCAGACAGAGATTTCTAACAATGATAAATAGAACCCTCTTGATTTTAAGGAACATTAGATCAGCCTTGCATTAAACCAGAATTTTGGCTTTCAGTGCTGGATGATAAAAAGGTATTTTAAACATAAAGTGTCTGAGATCTTTATAGATTTAATTATATGAAGCAAAAAGTTCCTCTGAGCGCCTGCAACTGTATGAAATGTTCTTTGAGATTTACTGCTCTTAAGAAAGCTTTTTTCCCTGATATTTCAAGAACTACCTTTTTCAATACTTAAGCCATGATTTCTTTGTACTAATTCTGGATAGTACAATGTAATGACATAAAAGGCAAAAATAGAGTTGGGGGAGGTTTTTCTAATTTCTTGCTAATTTCCCCAGCAAATTCTGAAAGGCTTGCATTCATTTCACCAAACACTGGTCTGCACTAAAGATTTGGTTTATTTTATCTTCTTTCAGTTCCAAAAATAAAAGGTTCAGAGTCTTTTGTGAATATCTTTCCTCCGCAGCTAGAAAACATGTGAATGCACCTCTGTCCCTCCTCTTTCTGAGCTGAAATCAACCTGTGCAATGGAGGAACGAGTTTCAGCTCCCACCTTAGGCTAAAATGCCTGTTCAATGCAGCTGGCAGAGGAATCAGTACAAAATGCTTTATATTTCCTTGCTCAAGAAGGACTCTGCCTCTATCCTTTCCTGCTGCTCTCCTGCAGTTTATTGTATCAAATCCCTCCATTTACTGAGGCAGAAGATTTAATTTACCATTTTCTTGTCATAAGATCTTAACCACTTGCATTAAAAGAACTCTCCCTTTCCCCCCAAAATAAGGTCTTTATGCTACTCAAAATTGTGGGTTTGAGCCAACACTGTTCGGTCAGTGGGCCAATTCAAACAATTTCTTTAGAATCCATTAAACCATGAGGAAGCTGACAAGTATTTGCATTTTTTCAGAGATACTTCAGAGAAATTTCGTAAGTTAATTATTCTCCATATAGACTTTTCCACAGTGCCATAAAATAAACAAACAAACAACAGATCAAGAAAGGTGGTTTCATAAAGTCTTAATAGCACATACAAGGACAAACCTCTTTGTTTCATTTTTATTAATTTGATGTATTTTCCATGGCATTGGACCAAGTTATGCAACAAAAGGAAGAGTGTCAGCATTTGAATTTTTGGTCTATTGCATTGCCTTGATTCTTTGGCATCAACCAGCATGATCTTCATACAAAGAGAAAACATCCTGCTTGTAGGTGGTCAAACACCTTCTACCCAAGCTAGAATGGCAGCAGCTGTTGTCCTAGTCATGCCTGATTTGAGAAAAGTAGGATGCTATCTACATAATTTCACAATGCCATTTATAAGGCATGTTTGTGGCTTGCCACCATATGAATTGTTTGCTTTGACAGAATAAACAAATTTTTTATACAAGACTTTGACAGAAATACTCAAAAGGCTTTTTTTTGAACACAGGCTGAAGAAGTCAACTGCTTTGAAAAACTGAATAAATTCGGTTCACAGAGGTGCTTTGCTGCTCTCCAGAATAAAAACTCTAGAAGACAGTAAGAAAGCTTCTCCAGGTTCTTCCACCTGCAGACAATGGCTCTGCCACTGTTAAATATTCTGTATTTCTGTTGAAAAATCAACTATATTTGGTCTGGTTGGGATGGAGTATGGCACATCAGCACATTCAGATGTCAGGATATTTGTATTCTGTAAGGACGCTCATCTGGAACTGTTTCAGTTCTTTGTAGAATATATTTAATTCTAAATTTTCACAAAAGCCCTTTCCCTTAAAACAACTCATCTGCTTAAAATTAGGCATGGACTTGTTTGTCTTGCTGACTTGAGGCCATACAATACACAGACTTCTGATGCTGAGTAATTTATATGCCTCCATAAATTAGTAGGTAGCCCACAGAGGACAGACTGGATCCAGCAATTTCATATATGCATTCTTCATTTATGGTCAAAAGATCATGGAAATAATCTCATATATCATGCCTTTGAAAGTTCATTCCTTCTTCTGTCATGTCTTGAAAATGCAATGGGATATGATTATTTACAAGATTTTTAGTGAATTATTTACAATCCTTGGCAAAGAAAAAAATGTGAACTTTGCTATCTTCTCCAGCATTTGGAATGAAGGTTACAAAGGTGACCACAGTCTGTAACAGTTCCTTCTCTCCTTTAATTCTTTTAAAAGATTCAAATGTGTGAAGACTGCATAAAGCCTGAAGAAGTTCTAGTCCTGTATGAGAGTCAGGAATAAGAAAGCCATGTGTCCTGTCTCAACCAGCAGAAATTATTCTGAAAAAAGAGATCCAGAACTGCAACTGCCCATTTCCAGCTCCCTCTGAGGAGTGAAATGCAGTGTGTTGAACCAAAATGCTCTTAGAAACACATCTTGTTGGTCTTCTTGAGTTATGGATGGCCCTTCACATTGAAAGCAGCTAAGCTATCTTGTCCTTTTAGTATACAGAAAGCATTTTTCATATCTGTACAGAAAGTATAAGCACATATCCTTGCCAAATCACAGAAGAAACCTGATAAATGCGATTACATATCCAGAACAGAATATTTGCATAGATGTAAATAATGCAATAGAGAAGAGGTTTAAAAAAAAATTATTACTCCAGACTGGTAAATTCCCATTTCTAGTCCTGATTTGCTTCCTTGCCATATACCAAAGCTGATGGGCTATATTCAGGGAAAGGAGATATGCTTTGCTTGGTAAAGCACACACTGAGGGCTATTTACCAGCAATCAGCAGGTTTCAGCACACCATCCTGTAGCACTCTGAGAGCAATAAAGTCCAGGGGTTGAATCCAGTGCAGCTCCCTAGCAGGGTCTGGGGGTGGCACAGGGAGTTTTTCAGAAGGACAGGGAGCTTGCTATCCCACCAAGGGTGAGGCCCAGGCAGGATGATGGCAGAGGGCAGGAGTGCACAGGCCCACACTGGGCACCAAGGGCTGCCAAGCACAGGGAGAGCAGCCACGAAAAGCCTCTGTAGCCTTGGCAGCTACAGCAACACCAACACAGCAACGAGGTGGATGAATGAACACATTGGCAGAATTTGTTTGAAAATTAATTGCCTCTAAGTGATTGCATATGTCACGCCAGACTCAGCTGTCTTTTAAATCCTATTAAGCTTTTAAGTTATAATTCATTGTTATTTTCCACCTCATGTTTACTATAGGAGACCATTCACGGGCATTTAGAGCTCTTCCTGTAAAATGCATGTAAAACATTTAATTCTTGAGTTACATCTTAAAGCTAAAGGACTAAGAAAGAGACAGGATGTATTCTAATTTAGAGGTGGGAAACAGAAATATTGCTAAACCCAGAAATAGCTGAAAACATCTCGAGACTTCTGAAAAAGAAAGACTTTTCTTACACCAGCCAAGAGGAAAAGGGCAAAATTTCATTGTATTTTCCCACCTACACTGACAGTCAACCATAGGAATTGAAAAAAATGCAACTAGTGAAAAATCCCTTCTTCTCCTCTGAGCCCCTTCCACATATGGTGCAAGCTTTGTGTGACATTGATACCTTAATGCCTTGTATATGCCTCTGGTCATGAACAAAATCTCATACATGGCAGGCAGGAGAACATCTGAATTGGGCTGACACCTCACCAGACCACAGTATTTGCGTTTTATGAGTGTGAGTAGAACAGACAATCCCATCTACCCTTGCTTTAATAGTTTCCTTCAAGTCTGGGAAACTACAGAGAATGTAAATAGCGAGGTAATTAAAACATGTATTGCTTCATTCATTGTTATGGGTGGCTGAGAGTTTTTCAGATAAAGTATTTTTCCTTTAGGAAAGAGTTGTGCTTTGAAAAGAAAAACATGTGTTGCAAAAAGTGGGGTTTTTTCTCAAGTTACTCCAAAGTCTGTTTCAAAAACTATTCATATTTTCAGTTTCAACATTATTAGGATAAAAATTCATCTTTGGTTCAAACAGTCTTTCAGAATTTCATAGTACCTATAGGAGAAACTGCAAATGAGAGTCAGAATCTAAACGGAAAATCTACAAATATTGACATGAAATGTTTTAATTTACTCAAATCAACATGTGTTCTTTAATAGACTGCTGGAATGAACATGTGCAAGAGTTTGATTTTTCATCCTCCTTCAAGCTAAAAACTTTTTTTCAAATGCCAACTTCCCCAAGAAAGATATAATTTCCTCATTGGTCCTGTTCCTTGTGAACCTTAATTTAACAAGTGCACGATACACTGATTTCTGTCAGCAGATCACAGTGAGAATATACTGTGGTAGAAATTAACTCCATCTTCTATTCTGAACTATCTTAAGCAGCTCTGTTAATATAATAGGCTTGTGGGCATATATTATACAGTGACATGAGGCCTAACCTTTCCCTTTCAAGCAGTTTCTCATTTCCTGACTTCAACAAACATAAGAGAATATCACATAGTGAAAGAATGCTGTGAAAAGTATATTGAATCATCTGGCAGTATTTAAACCATGAGATGACATTTTATTTTGCTTATTCTACATGGAAATTCCTAACATCAGTCCTTTCTCAAATACATCAGGGCAGGCTCCACTGTTTCTTTTCAAACATTCTTTATCCTCTTCTTCTTTTGTTATGTATTTTTATCGTTTAGCTTGAGTATTGATTTCTGTACATCTCTAAAAGGAGATAAATACCCAGAGTCTGAGTATTTCTCTTTTTTTCCTGTCAAAAATCTGAATACAGAATTGTTTAATAAGACCTTTTTTCCTTGCTCATGTTCTGTTTTCTCTGGACCCCTTCAGAGCCGTAGGTATTCAACAGGGTGTTAACAAGTGCTCAATGGCTGCCCTAATGCTTCAGAGATGCTCTAAGGGAACCTTCACTACATATTGGTCAAAATAATGACATTTTATACATTTAAATAAATCGATTTCTGGCAAAACGGCTACTATGCTCCAAGGGCTCCTTTTAAAATCATGGTGCCTCTCAGCCCAGACTGCTCATACACCTAAAGGTGACCATTCACTTAAGAGCCTGCTTGGAGATGGTCCAGAGCTCTCAACACCTTGAACAGCTGAAGCTCAAACACAGGGTTATTTCCCAGAAGAGGTAGCACTTAGTGAAGCCATAAAAGTAAGGATTCAGGAAAAAACGGTATGTGACAGTATGAAAAGGAAAGAAAATTAACAAAGCACAATAAGACATCAATTGCATACCTCTAGAGACAAGTAAATAATGCATTACAGCAAGCAAGTAGCAACTGATTGCTGTCTTTTGAACCAAAGGGAAAAGGCTGTAGTGTTAGCAGAGAGGATCTTATGACACCACATATGTTTTCATGGATTTGAAATCCAAAAATGGCTGTTAGATCTTCTAGTTATACTTGCTTAATAATACAGGCCATAAAAATTCATGCTCCTCCTTCCATTCAGTAATGACCAGTCTGCTGGCAAGAGCAGTCTGCCCCCCTGGGGAGCCTTAATCTGAAAACTTCAACAAGGGAAGGAGTGAGTCTCTTGGCCTTTATGGTCTTCTTATAGTCCGTCTGTTCCAGAAAAGGTTTACCAGCCCACATGCACTCCAACACCAATATTACATTATCCAGTGACATATAATTGGAGATGACAGGCTATGATTCATGGCTTGGCATTGCTGGCGATGGCAGCAGCTCACAGCTGGACAGGACAGTGCTGCTTCACTCTGCTGCACATACTGCACTTGAGGAAGGACTGGCCGAAAATTAGGTTGTGGCAGCTACAGCACCTTCATTGTTGCCTAGAGAAAGGTAGAGACATTTGAATGTCACAGAAAAATTCTGTATGTCTCAAACTGATTTCAAATTCTCCATGGTCATGGGAGAAACTATTGCCTACTTCAGATGACTCTATGGAAGACATGGGCCTTAGGGGTAGGCTTACTCAAGAAAAGGGAGAATATGAGATTACAGCATTAGATATGGTATTAGAAAGGCCAGAGCACTGTGACCTTACTGTGTTCTTTAGACCAGTTCCCAGCAAATTCGGGAATTGCTTTTCTGCATAAGAAAAATTACCTGTAAGAGTTATACCAGTTAATTTCCAACAAAACAAACCAGGAAAAAAAAAAAAAAAGACTCAGAGAAGAGGGTATAACCATAACTATCCTATACTAGAGCTTTGCTGTAATAATATATACAAGCTTTCTGAAATTAGTTTTGTTTTGGTTTGGTTTGGTTTTTTGGGGGTTTTTTTTTGTTTTTTGGGGTTTTTTTTGTTGTTGGTTTTTTTTGGGTTTTTTTTTGGTGTGGTTTTTGTTTGTTTTTTTTTTTTTTTTTTTCCTAATAGTAACTCCTAACTTATAAAAGACATGAGTTTCTTTCTGGGATATATAAAATAGAATCTTCAAAATGCATTTGTTCCTCAGCTTATAAATAACTCCTCTCTAAGGTGAATAACAGTGTTCAGTTTTTGTTGCACAGAGATTCAGTTCATTCTTTTTTAGTAATACTGGATTTTCTTCTATCACAACTGTACACTAAAAAGTGTTCTGGTTTTTGGAGATACAGAGGTGCTTGTAACTGGAGAGGAAAATTTTCATGGTGACACCATAGAGGAATAGTTTTTAAAAAATTTCTTGGACTATAACACTGGTACCCATTCCATACAAAACCCTGGCATGGTACAGGTACACGTACATCACTCCCTCTCCAAGATTGTGGTAAACCTATTCCATGTTTTTACAGTAGGGCAAATTCAGAATTTATTCCACTGTTTAATAAATGTTGATGAGATCTATGCATGTATAATATGAAACTGTAAATGGAAAATAAAGTAATGTTAGCAGCAAAAGTAGTCCAGCTCCCTGGAGAACATTTATGAAAGTTGAACAAGAGGTTTCATTGTTCCTATAAAGCATGTATCAGAGTAAATACTAGGAAAAAGTACCTCCACTCACAGAGAACAGATGCAGTTCTTTTCAAAGGGCAAAAAGAAGGAAAGACAAGGGGAAAAAAAGAGAAATTAACTCAATTTATTTAAGACACAGATATTTTGCTCTCAAAGAAGAGATGATCAGTCTCAAAGGTCAGTCTTCTCCTCTGGTCAGCTTTTTATGAGTTACATGGATGCTCAGCACTTTGCAGGAGTTACATTGTCTGCTTTAACAGTACAAAGAAAGTTGGAAACTTAGGTAACCCTGCCTGACTTCCAGTCATCTTAGTAACAGCCCAACAACAGCCATGCAGTGTCTGCAAAACATCCAGGAGATCCCAGACAAATTATCTCCAAGGTTTTTCCAAAACAAAAGAAAATCTTTAAAGACATTTTATTATCCATAAACAGTTCTCAGACAGATAGCAATTCAAGGAAGACAAGCAACTTCAAAAAGAGTGGAAATTCTGAATTCATGCCTAAAATTAAAATAACTTTTTAATAGCCTTGCCCTTAAAGAGGAATTAATGAATGTTCTTTCACATCTTTACATAAAGCCAGACTCTGGCAGATGTGAGATAGATTACTACAGGCAACATAAACAATATTTGGTCTTTTATCCTGACAGCCAGGAGCATACATCTCTGTACTTGAACAAAAGACCATTTCTAGCTCAGCAGAGGATGTAAACAACCCCGGTCACTAGTTGCACTCCAGGAACCCAAAGGAATACCTGGGCAATGTTCCCAGCAAACCCTAAAAGCCAAGCTAAGGGGGAGGCAAGGGGAAGCACAGCAGAAAGCTCGGAGCAGGATTTGGCCTGAACAGCAGGACTCATCAGCAGTGTTTGCTTTTGTGCAGGCTGAGGACTGCCAGCCCCTGCCCAGCTGAGATCTTCAAGCTGTAGCTAGGAGACTGCCTCCAATACACTAAAAATATATCCCCTGCACCAGTCAGTGACAGCCTGTATGCAAGTGCCGGGGGTGACCTTGGAGGCTGCAGGACCTGGTTTCAGGAAAGCAGGAGGCTGGCTGACAGCTGAGCCCAGGCATCCAGCAGTGGTGCACACTGGCCCATTCACAGTATCCCACCTCAGCCAGGGCTGGCAGGGCTGGTCCCAGTGGTGCCACACACACTGCTGCCCTCACACAGGTGCTGCTCACCCACTCTGCCACCAGCAGACTGGTGGCACCCTGTCCTGCTGAGAGGCCACCTCTCCTCCCGGCCTCCAGTCAAGGGGGCAGAGAGATCACAGTCCCATGCACTCACCTGTCAGGAGGAGGAATGTGAGGCAGGACGTCAGGGCCCTTTTTAATGGAGAGAGCAGAGGAGGGATACAAAGATGATCAGAGAGATGGAACACCTCACCTATGAAGACAGGTTGAGAGAGGTGGGATTGTTGCCTGGAGAAGACTCCGGGAAAACGTCAGAGCAGCCTTTCAGTACTGAAAGGGGGTCTCCAAAAGAGATGATGATACACGTTTTAGTAGGGCCTGTTGCCACAGGACATTGGGTTATTGGCTTTAAACTAGAAGATAGTAGATTCAGACTAGATATAAGGAACAAATCTTTTATGGTCAGTGTGATGAAACACTATCTCACATTGCTCAGAGAGGTGGTGGTTGTCCCATCCCTGGAAACACTAAAGGTCAGGTTTGATTGAGCTCTGAGCAACTTGATCTTGTTCTAGATGTCCCTGTCCACTGCAGAAGGGTTGGACTAGATGATATCTAAAGGTCCCTCCAACCCAAACCATTAAACAACTCAATGAAAATTCACTTTGTCCCAAATACTTCCGTAGAACCCTAGCTTTAACATAAAGCCATTGGCCAGTTCTCTTTTCTGGACTCTGTGTCACCTGGGCTGAACACTGTGAGACCACAGGGGACATCTCTCCCTGCCATCACCACTGCCAGCAGGCAAAGCAGGATCTCTGTCCTCCCATTAGTAGGCTAGAAACAGTGCCCTTGGGAGCCCAGGGGCAACCATACATCCCATTTCCAGACAGTTAAAAATGTGGTTGAATAGATGTTTGAAGCTGACATTTGTCTTCAAATTAACTCGAGCAAAGCAATACAATCCTGGGAGTTGGACCCTGTGTGGTGAAGAGTTGGAACATTGGTTCCTCTGAATCATCAGCCAGTGAGATGTACCTTGCTCACACTGAAAACACAACTCTGGAGTGAAAACGGTGCTAAAACGTACAGCGGAAGAGAGAGGTCTTTTAATACCAATTATTCCCTGCTAGAGCTGCCATGCACATTGTGCCAGGCAATGGAAAACCTAGAGTAAACAATTATGTTATTCTGTACAGACATTTCACTGTCTCAAATTTCTGCAGGTATCTGTGGCTATTTCTAAATTCCCATGCACATACCAAGAACACACCTTTGCAACACAGGAATATTTGGTTTTGAGAACTGTGCTTTCATAGTTCAGCAGGAGTCTTGGGCAGGGAAGCTACAAGGAGCTCTGTGGGCTGCAAGCACAAAGCTACCTTTGATGAACTGGATCTCGTGCATTTGCAGATTTATGATTAAACTTAGAAAAAAATGTCATTTTCTTTAACTAGAAAAAAATCTATATTTCCTGGGTGCCATTAGTATCTATGGAGATACTGCACAAAAAAAACTTTTCTAGTGTTGATTTATGACATATTAGTTCAAAACAGCAGAGAAGAACAAGCACCAATACCACTTCAGTTGCTTGGAAATTAATAGATTTGTCTACCATGCCACTCTGGGCACATGTGTGCATAGAGCCACAAATGCACCATCCCTTCCTTCTGTCTGTCCTCATGATTTTCTTCTCTGCTTAATTCTCTTTTGTATGCATTGGTATCAATAATTCTTAACAGGTTACCTTACAGTAATCAATGGAAGTTTAACATCAATCTTTTTCAGCATTTCAGGTATTGTTACACCCTGGCACGAGTCTGGCAGAATTTAGGTGAGATCCTGGTTTGCAGGAGCTTAAAACAAGTTTGAAAAGAGGGACTAGGTAATGGAACACCGGGCAATTATTTAAAAGATCACAGATTTCATGGATTTATTTGAGACAGAACACTGAAACAAGAGAGAAGCCTGTTAGTGTTGCCTTTCCCTTTTTATTTCCTCTAATATCCCAATTCCTTCAAGCTGTTAATCATAAGAGCCTTATTAAAGTTACTGAAAATATAATAAAGGAAAAATAGAGGGACCTAATACAGCAGGAATTACCAGAAGTTTGAAACCCCTGCCTGTTTTTCCTTTGAAATTTTGCAGGCATGTAGAGTGCTCAAACCTGCTCCTGCAGCGGAGCTGTCATTCCCTATCCAGCAGCGGCTACCTTTACGGTACTCCAGGTATGGCCCAGAGGTTTTTATGAGTTTCACAAAATGTCTTGCAGAACGTGGAGACAAAACTTATAAAGAGCACATTAGCTCTTGTAGACAGTTTAGCAGACAGCAGCTGCCCCAGACAACCACAAGACTGTTTACAGTAAATGGTATCATCTGTTAATCAGGTACTCACTTGTGTCAAGGCTGGAGGCAGCATCCGGAGTGCAGAGCCTTCTGACAGCACCAGCTTTGTGGCTGCCTTTCCCCTGTTGATAACTACCTGCTTAAATATTGTATTCAAATGAATATTCAACTGAAAGGCGCTACCTACCTCAGGCAAAGCTTGAAAACACCATCACTTTTCTCAAAGACTGGACATACCCTTGATCCTTCATATCAAATTATCCTTAAAAAGGTTTTGAAAATGTTTCTTTAATTCTTTGTATTTGGGAATAATAAAGAAGGAATCTGAAAAGCACACTTGGATTTTATCTAGAAATCTAACTAGTTGACACTTTCAGCCATGTTTTCCCAGGGTTTTTCAGCTCCTCCTGCCCCTACTGTCAGTGTTGAAGTCAGTAGTCCTGCTTGTGTGGTCAGGTTGACCAAGTTCAGCACCATGACAGAAGTGGGTAATCAGGTCTGTGTTTGTTCTCCAGCATTTTGGGGATCAAACACTCTTCCACCATGAGCTGTGAGTGCTGGCATCCTGTCCTTGTCGGGGAGGATGGGAGGATGCCACCTGCACACTCCTGCAGAGGCACTTCCCCAGTGGGCCATGCACAGCTGCTGGTTATGCCACCCCCACCTCTGGCATGGTTACAGGAATGCCAGGAAACCTGAAGGGTCATCTTGTGTTCCAGCACAAGTCTAAATGAGGAACACCGATGCAGAACAGCAGCTTCTCCAAATGTTCAGACAACATTTATAGCAGCACTGTCTTTCTGCACTCACACCTGTGTACAGAAGAAAGCGTATTTTAATGCATAATCTTTAGAATAAGTATCATAAAGGCATATTAATTTATGGAAAGCACAGTTTTTCATATATTGCTGACTCCTCCACTTTCTCACTCTTAAATTATTCACAGATTTATATGTTTCTCACAGTCTTCTCTACTTTTTAATTTGAGCCCTTCCCATGCTGATGTCATTCCTGTTTTCTATTTCTCTTTCAGCATTGCTCTCTGCTATCCAGTTGTAACAAAATCTTCCTCTTCCCAAATACTTTCAGAGCCCTTTGTATTGTGGATATGTCTGGGAGTTTTGTGTGTTTTCTCAACATAGTCATTAGGAATCCTGAGTGCTCTCTGAGCTTCCTTGGTAACGCTTATGAAAATCTCTAAAGCTGGTTGGGGTGGATCCATCCCAAGCAGTCGAAGAACTGCCTTTTCCCTCACTCTGAGATGGAAAATCCAACACACGTTGCAATAGTGACCCTTTCTGCAGCTGTATGCCCATAAGCAATATCTGCTTAAGGAAGACAAGGCAAGGACTGATCCAATGCAATTCCTGAATAGCTGGGCAATGCATTCTCTGTGAGTTCAGGGATTGAACAGCCTTGGTAAGTCACACTAATATCTCCTGTGCAAACACTCTCCTTATAAACTTAAACACAAAACCAGCTTTCCTTTGACACACAGCACATATATTTCCAGTGTAATTCCTGAAATGTATAGTCATCCATGCCTCAAAGTAAGACTAAGAAGTCTTTGTAGGACAAACCTTTGAGTAACCAGAATATTGTCCACACACACTTAAAAAAAAAAAAATCTAACAAAACTCAACAAAAGAAACAAAAATGAAAACATGCAATAAAAAAACTCCAAACAGACCCCAAAGAAAAGATAAATAAAAAAACACCAAATGTTTGGGATGGGCAAGCATCCAAATGATGCTCTTGTTTACCCACATTAGATAACACAATATTCAGGACAACAATAATTACCTTGCACTGCTAGTCCCCACAGAGAAATCCACATTTCTCCTGGCAAGAGAGGCCCCACATCTATGTCGTGGGGATGTGATGGAAAGAGGGATATATTACACACCATGACAGCCACAGCAAAGTGGTGTCGGCCATGACTGATTAGGAAAGGAACTGTGTCATTCCTTATCGTGAAAAACTTCTCTTATCTCACGTATATGTTGTTTTATCCCTGAAAAAAAACAGTGGAGCTTGTAGGATGGGCTGGAATGCAGTTTGCTATCCTACTTCAAACAGCTGCAATTTCTCGTGGTCTAATTTTAACTGAATCACAGTCTGCATTTGTAATTGAAACCAGTCATTTTACTTTTAGGATATCCTACCCTGTCAGGACACAACATCTGCTTTTATGACCTTCAAAATTATCTTCAAATCTACGTAAAAACCACCTTTTCCTGTGCCTGTAACTTTTTCTGCTACCATGTCTTTCCAGCAGAAACCACTGGTTTCCAATCCATAGCCTTACTGAAAAATATCTCCAACAATACATAGGTTTTTGATTCATATGGCTCTCCTTATTGCCAAATATTTGTATTACAAATCCATACCAATTAATTAAAGGAATATGAGTAATTCAACAGGTTATCTCCAACATCTGTCATGTGAAAAATTAATTGATGAACTCCCCCATATTTTTTTGTGCTTTTCAGATACACAAGCCAAGTTTCAGCTCTCAAACTAGAGACGTGCCAAACATAATTTAAATGTGATCAGTGGTATGTATACAAGAATTTACACTTTCTTTTTTCCCACACTCTATTCATAGCATTAAGTGATTGACTTAAAAACTCAATTCATTGATGTTCAGTTTCTCACTGGCTGTTTATAAGGAGGCTGCCATTGGCTTTCAAGTTCTTCACCTGGACTAAAGACTGCAGAGAGCTCTGTTGATGTTTATGAAACACCAGTGTATGAGTTGGATGTTCTTGGAAGTAGCATGGCCCAAATCATCAGCAGCTTTGGCCCACACAACAAGATTTTCAGAATGAAGCTTTGTTTACTTTTAATAGCAGAAACTGCAAAGTGTGGGGAAAAAATCCTAAAATTCTCAAGTTGAAACTTGCAAGCTTAGCTGATTACTATGTATTTTCTCCTGCTAACATTCAATTTAGGGAAAAGCAAGGGTATTTGCACACACAGTTCATGACAGCTTATATCTTTAAAATTAGTCTTACCATTTTGGATTTATAGGTCATTTTTCAGATACAGAATTTTCAAAGAGGGCAAGATAAATTAAAAAAAATAGAAAAGTAGCAAAAATAATAAAAAATCAACTATTGGGTAATTTGAAATTCTGTTGAATTCATGTTAGTTAATTATAGTTAATTAAAAATTGTGATAAAGACATTTAGCTGGCAAAGATTATTGTATGATGTTCTACACTATATTTCTGGGCAGAACTGTTTGCAAATAAAGCTAACAGTATTTAAATTAAGAACTCGTAGAAGCAAGCAGGGACTTTAGGAAAAACAGCACATTGAATCGTATTTTCCATTTGCACTTCTAATCACAGGTTTCATCACAGTCCATGTAGCAAGAACGATTTCACCCTGAGAAATTCTTATTAGAATTTAGAAAATCAGCAGTGCTTTAGTCAAAACACTTCAGTCAAAACGAAAATTGAAGTTTTACTTTGCTTACCACAGCAAGAAAGGGTTATAAAAGCCCCAAGGAAAATGCATGTTTATTCATAAATCCAAATTATCCAAACTGAAACAATTAAATGGTAGTTTAGAAGCACTAACATCAAGCCAAAGTGCTACAATGGTGTTGCACTGCAGATTCATTAGTTGGCACCAGGCTTTGAATAATTGTGTTGAGGGGCCAGCCTTCGTCAATTAAAAATGATGTATGTCCCTTTGTCTGAATTACTGCTTATTTTAGGCAGAACCCATCCATCCAGAGGGAAACTTATCCATCTAGCTTTTGACAAGAGTCTGTAATCTGGTTGGTCAGCTTCAGACAGGAATGTTCAATAATTAAATAATAATTAAATGTGTATTGATTGGTATAACCTTGGCTACATTTGTTGCCCTCTGCTGTGCTATGGTTAAAGGTGGGAAAGCCTTCTTATTATTCTTTTGTACATCTTTCACTCCCTGAGAGAGGGCTCTACCCTCCTCTGCTACCTACTGCTTTCTTGATAATTGAGATGGGCAAGGCTGCAATTAATGCTGAGTTTTCCAGCAGATACAGGGAAGTTGAGATTAAAATATCTATCCAAATGTTGCTGTCTTTCTATATGTTTGTGTGGAGGGAAGGGCAGACAGACTTGCAGGTCTGAGTGTCACAGAACAAGCAGTGACACAAAAACGAATGGAGCATGAAATTAAATTTTAGAACTTGTGCAGTGTTTTCTACCACAGTGATAGTCAGGTAATGAAACTCCCCAGGTTCAAGATATCAAATGAATTCTACAACCCCACATACTTAGCGCTGGAACTCAGCCAGGTAATGATTAAACCTGCCAAAAGAAAATCCAGGAGAATGTATTTAGATCCAACAAACCAGTCAGGGGTTTGAAGACATTTCAGAACTTGAAATAGACCGGAAATATCTTGCCCCAAAGCAAAGAAGCTTCATTTTTTTACCAAAGAAATAGGAAAACTATTGGCTGAAAAGAGAAAACTTCTGTTTAACACCATCAGTGAAGGAGTCTGAAGAGAGCTTTTGGGAAAAAGGAATGGGCACTCATTTCAATGGTCATACGATAATTTTGAAATTCTTATTTTCATAAGTTAGAATGAGGACTTCTTTATTTTGTTCATTAAAGAAAACCAAAACACTTCCGAGAGCTTTTATTCATCTCTCACTTTTACACTCTCTTCTTTTTCCAGTTAGTAAGGATGTTTACATTTCAGAAGCAACAAGTTTTTAGTGATTAAGTGGTCTTCTGTGAGAATATTCAATAAAGCTGGAACTCCATTTTGATCAGTATCAGGTCAGGTAGTCTTTTGCAGGAAAACTTCTAGCTCTCTGATCCAGTAAAGCACTTTTCAATAGACACATAGCTTTCACTCTCTTTTGGACTTCTAATTTATTTTATTTACTTTTTACTAATGATAAACAGAACCAATAAAGGCATCTTTATTAAAAAAATTTTAAGACTAATGTAAGAAAGGTAAAAGCAAGAAAATATAATGGAGCTGATCTAGGAAAGAACATGGCTTTCTTGAAATAGTCATCTTATTCATATGAAAGTCTCAGGCTTTATTTGTTCAATTTATTTGGACAATTTTTACCTCAAACAGCTGAAATGTTACTCCAGCAGACAGTAAATCAGAACCTTTCTCTTTATTCTCTTGTCTGACCACTTTCTCAGTCTGGTATTTATTCCTGCAACTGCAGCAGTTAAATACACTCATTGCCTAAAATCATGAAACTGAAATTTCATCCCTGTTTGTCATTTCTGAAAAGTGTATCAATAAGATGTAGATTTCAAAATAGTGACTCTTTCTCCTCTTGCAGTTTGCAAAACTTATCCACGAAGCTTGCAGTGATGCAAAGCAAAGCACAAATAACTTCTGATCTAGATTCCTTCACATGCCCTCTTTACTGTCACCGGGGGATTAGGTGCCAGAAAAACCTCAGTGAAATTTGTAGCATTTCTTCACTACATAGCACAGAGGTCAGTGAAATGAAAGGCCAGTGCATCCAGCGGTGCCACAGCCAAAAGCGTCTTCTGTGGCACACATTTCACTTCTCTGAAAACCATGCCAAATGTTGTAAAATGCTGAAACCCTTTTGTCAGATTTACCAAGCCATCCCCATTCAGAAGGGTTTTTGACAAGTGACATTATGAGAAAGCTAAACAAAATGCAGAGTTCTATACTGAGCACAAGTGGCTAACTGTTGCCACTTCAGTTTCTTTTGTACCTTTCCTGACTTGTTCAACATACTAAGTACGCTGGCACTGCCCCAGGTCTTTGAATGGTTATAGTCCAGACATTGATCTGAAAACCTGTATTTGACAAGGAAGTTTCCAAAACAGCAAAATGCTCCAAGTGTTAGAATTTGCATTTAGTTACGAGCTAGTTGAAACCAGGGGTTCAACATCTCCTTGTTAACACTGATCTGAGAAAGTGAGTGAGCCATCTGAATGATGCACAGTGTTCCCTTAATCTGGTGACAGTTTTTACTCATCTGGGTACATGTTCACGTCTGCATTTCTGGCACTGTGTTCAGAAGGGGCTGCCCATAAATGAAACATGGACTTTAGAGTCTATGCTCTTCAGAGGAGGAGCTGCGATTCCCTGAGGGATTGAAGAGCAGTATCTTTGAGCAAGAGCCTCTGACTAAAAGGACAAGGATTCTGCAATAAAATTTTTTTTAAAGTAATAAAAGAAAATTTACAGTGGTGACATGATTTAGAAGTTCATTGGACAGGCACAACTCTGCATGCCAGAAAGAGCAAGCAGGTCCGCATGGCACAGCGCAGCCCGGCTTTGCAGCAAGGATAAACCCAGGGAAAGGAAGGGCGGAATCTCCCAGAGGTACTTTAAAATAAGATCCTCCGAGCTGCAGATTTGTCCAGGAAGAAGGAGGTTTGGACTGTATCACATCCAAGTCTGTTATTGGTTTAATCCCTCACTGTCAGGACCCCAGCTCTGGCCATCCCTTCCTGGACAAGGTGGTGCTTCTTGCCACTGCCTCGCCCCTGGCAGAACAAGGGGGGTTTGGCCTGGCACTGTAAATCACATTCCCCAGGCGGCTCCCCTTGCCTTGGGAGATAATGGGGCAGCTGCTCCTGTTCAGGAGCTCACCAGTGACTCCCTGGCCTGGCTGCTGCCAAAAGAATTGCGTTTGCAGCCACGAGTAGGGGAAGGTTGGTGGGCATGGCATAGTGGGCAATGCCTAGGTCAAAGCTAATGGCTGTTCTCATTTCAGCCCCTGCTGAAGGCTAAGAGCCGTGACGATGGCAGAGACCACTTGTGTAAAGCAGAGGATATTTTAGATCTTAGCAATTGCAATAGCCAGTCTCCTCAGGGCTGGCTCTTCCTTCCATTCAGCTTCAAGGTTTTGCTTATTTAAAGGGAATATTTCCTGTTGTGGTGTTGCTTCAGACAGGAATTCCTTCATTTTTCCTTATCTGTATCCAACCTATAGGGAGTTGGCAGAAAGGGTCAGTCTGACATTTTTCAACACAAAACTTCTTGTTTTGATGACCTGTTCACATTAGCCATGGATCCTTTGCCACCAGGACATTTGCCTCTGCCATGTAGAGAAAATGGATCCTCTGTGGAGACTGGCAGGCTTCACAATCACTTCTGAATTGAGTCTCCTGACACCCTTGCTAAGCACTATTATCCTGCGTCTCTGGAGGAACATTAAACCAGAAAGAGATTAAATAACTTGTTCAAGGTCACATATCAAGTGTGTGACAAAGCTGGAAAAACAAAATAAATTACTGCAAGTCACCATCCTTTGTCTCCATGAGCTTCCACCTTTTGTTGTTAGTGTTATTATATATATACTGTTTATTACAGGCAGTATTTCAGAAGGCACAGTTCACAGTGAGGGGCAGACACCATTGCCCCAAGTATTGTGGAGGTAAAAGGATGGTCTTTGTCTTGAAGATGTGGAAACCCAAAAGCAAGCCTTTCAGTTCCTCACATTGCTGGGATCCTCTCAAGGTACAACCTTGAAACTTTCACTGGACAGTTGTTCAGCATTTTAAAAATGCCCCTGTCTGCATAAGAAAAATCACATAGCCCTCTCCTGTAAGGGATGCAGGGCTCCAGGAATATGAGGGACACTGAATTTCAGCTTACCTCTTTTTCTGTCTTATATTGAAAAGCATTTAAAGCAGACAGGATTTTTGCTCATTTCCTGCAAATGGAGCTGAGAGGAAAAGTTACTGATTGCATTGACTGACCTACAAGAAGCACACCCACAGCATGCTCAGAATTCAACTCAATAACATTCCCTATACCAGCCAAGCCTGGCCTAACACCAGGATTACAATGTGTGGTGCTGCCAGGTTCAGGCCTGGCTGACTTTACAGGTTGGTCACAGGTTTCTCTTTTGTTATGAAACAGCTTCCAAACTTCAGACATGAATGCAATGTGCTGACTCACTGCCAGGTATGCCATGCACAGGAAAATAATGTCCAGGAAGCACAAGAATGTGGATTTATTTTTAAACTTATTTTTTATTTAACACTTCATAAATGCAACAGCACTAAGTGTCTGCTTTTTCAATTCTTTCTCCTGAGCTACAGACTAAGTGATCAGACAATAAGTAACTCCGGGCACTGAATTTACAGGGAAATTGTTGCACTTTTCAGGTGGTTAAAGTCATTAACTCATACTTTATTACAGCAGCTGAGGCATGCAATAATCAGCCCCAAAAGTACTGCTCTTTGGGTCTTAATGCTCAATTAATTTTCTGGAATCCACATCAAGAAACAAAGGAATGAAACCACAGTAAGAAGAAGCAAGGGAAGAGTTATTGTTTCCTTTATTCTTTAATTTCAGTCTTGGTTTATCAGAATTATAAATACTTCAACCAAACCCCTTGCTGGTCAAGCCTCGCTGCCAGTCCAAATTGTTCTACTATTTCTGTTGACTCAAACAGGATTAATTGCAGAGGGCAGACATGTGGGTCAGACCAAAAGTCATTCTACTCCAGCATGAGCCTCCAGAAGTGCCCAGGAGTGGATGCCCAGAAAACCCCACACAGACAGGATAAGGAGGAAGTGGTGCTTTCTCTGGGATATTCCCAGTGTTTAGCCTCTCTGTGAATGAGAGATGGTTTTGTTCCATCTAATATCCCTCATTAGACTTGTATTCCATAAATCTATCAAATCTTTTTTTGAACAGGTCTACATAATATTATTATCCACAGCATTCTGTGGCATGAGGACATATGAAATAACCTTTCAGGACACTCATAAAAAGATGAGTCCTTCATTTGTTCTGGATTTGGCAATTGCCATTTTTCTTTGACATCATGACTTTCCTTTCAGCTGTGTATTACTGGGGCATAGCTGAGAAAAATGATGTTGTAGTCATCCAGCCTCCAAAGATCAATAGTGTTCCTTCTTGAAAAGTAAAAAATGCTGTTTTCGGGGTAAGATTTATAAACACTTATTTGCAAAAGGAAAAGAAATAAAACAAAGGGCACCTAAGAATTTTGCACATGCCTACAGAAGAGGTTTTATGTCTGAAACACTTAACAGAAATCCTTTACTGACAAGCTACACTTCAAAGCAGTGCAGGCCTGAATTTTCTGGACCAGGCTCAGCCTCCTTTACTAGAACAGCTGTACAGGAATGTTATCCATGCGAGCTCAGGAAACAAATATGCAATTCTATATTCATGATCCAAGTGCAGCACTCCTGAATTTTCCAACGGTTTGCAAGGCCAAAGTTTGCCTTTCTGCTTGTCTAGTCTGATCACATGGCTATGAATCTTAAAACAGTACTGCTGCCACCAAACCCACATTTTCTTTTGGAGATAAAAATATATATGCTAATTGAGAATTTAAGAACACTCTTGGGTGCCAGCAATCTGTAGTTGAGAGAGACAATGTTCTGTACTTAAAAATAAAATTAGACAAAAATGTAAAATAAAAATTATTAAAACAAATGGAAAAGCAAGAAAGTCAACAGCATCAAATATCATCATACAGTGCGAAGTGAATAAGGCAGGAAACAGGACATGATAATATCTATAGGAAAAAAATTAATGACAAAAAAATATTTAAACATAACTAAAATAAAAGCATTCCTAACAATGGTTTTATTACAGAGGGCAGGAGTACTGAAACATTTCTGGCCTTCTGGTGGGGAGAAAGAGAGATTTATATATACGATAAAATATTTTGCATACCATTATAACCATTTCTAAAGAGGATGCTAAGCAGCAGATTCCAAATGAAGATTTAATAACAACAGTATCAGACCATTCCCATGTATGGATTTTAAAAGAGCCAGACAAGGTTCTCTTTAGTATTTATTGTAATTTCCAGTAAGTGTTCAAAAACCAAATAACTGCAGAGGATTAAAGGAAGCTGAGTTTGTGACAATACATTAGAAGTGTAAGCAGACATCCTGAGCAATTACACTCCCAGCAGCCTGCTAGCAAAGGCAGTGGAATAGTTACTCATGGCTTCTATTAATAACAAACTTTAAAAGCTAATAAAAGAAATGCCAATCAACATGCATTTATGAAAAATACATTTTAACAAGTTAACCAGGGAACATTTTCACAGGATTACACATTTGGGTCACCTTTTACACATTCATAGGTAGCTTAATATCAGCACCTGAGACAGACAGCATGAGGACACGGCCCCTCCTAGGGCAAACAGTGCACACTAGGGGAAGACACTGTGGGAGCAGGGACCAGGGGCAACATGCAGAGGGGCAACGGGTGCCTCAAACCCTGTTTTGTCAGTCAGAGAGATGTGTCAAAGGTCTTCAAAAGATTCTTAAAGATCATTAATAAAGCAAAAGGCTGCCATTAGAGTTTGAGGCAGAAGAAAGGTCCAACTAACACAGTACCAGGTCCCTATGTGTCCATCCCAGGCTGGGCACTGTTTTCAAAACAACTTTGTGAAGAGTATTGAGGGAAATCAAAATTAAGACTATATTTGCAAATGTGGTATCAGTTGCTCTAAGGTTTTTTGCTCCTTGTATTTCAGCACATACAGCTGATATTTGCACACGGTTAACACTGATTAAACCTATAAATTCTCCTTTTGACCAGCTGCAAGAAAATGTTACAGTTTGAGTATTCCATAGTGAGCAGCAAGGAAGACTATTTAATGAGATCGAATCTAAGCACTTTCTGAACAATTAATTTAGCAAATACAGTGCCAAATAAATATATATACCTGTTTCTTACGCTGCCTGTGTGCATAAAATGAGAATTAACTGTGTTTATGTAGTAAAATTGAAAACTTGCTTTTCATTTTCTACTCACTAGCATATGACTAGTTTTAGCAAATTATGCACTTAATATGTTCTAAAACATTCATTTGCTGTATTTATTCAATCTTTTGTTCCCAGTTAGTTTTCTAATAAAGTATATTCTTTAAGTTTGGTTTTAAAACAAACCTTATTTCTCTAAAATGTGAAAAACCTTCATATTTGCAGTGAAGCAACCCAACAATATACCAACACCATTTCCCTTCTTTGAGAAAGGTTTGTAATCTTTTTGATATAATTATATACGAAAGAAGGTAAATTGAACTTCAGGTGGCCAGTCTTGTAAAAGTCCTCTGCAATAAAACAGGTCCTATTTATCGCAAATACTTGTATTTTCTAGATGTAACTAGTGAAACAAGTATTTCTCCTCCTTTAGTCCCTGGATATTTTTACATCCATATTGCAGAATAATGGAGATTTTGGACTGTTTAAGTTGTGCCGAAGGAATGTATGTGAGAGTCACTGGGCAGGGTTTGTCAGGTACACAGGAGATTTAAGATACAAGGCAATGCAACCTCAGCTGTTGATACCAATTGAGGAAGTATTATCCTAAGAAAATGCAGGGCAATGAATCTATCAGCTGCTTCTGACACTCAGTTCCTCCCTCCATTTCCTGCTCACTCCCGCTCCGCTGACCTCCAAATCCCCTTGTTTCCTATCTTGCAGATTTCTTTTTCAGCATCCTCAGCACGGTTATCTTCAAGCATTCTGTTGCTGGCCCTCCTTCCTTATTTTCTTTGTCTTGTTTCTAAGAGACTAGTTCTCAGAGAGAGCTTAATAACTATTCTGTAAAGTGGGTAACAGGAAAGGGTGAATTACTATAAGATATTAACAATTTAAGAAAAAATCATTAAAAACATACATATTGGACTGATTCCTGCAAATTCCCAAAGATAAGAATATTTTTACAATCACTTGGAATGGACTTTGTGGGAACAGCATTTTAGCAAAGACTTAAGAAATAAACTATGCTTAAAATGCAGATGGCTGAATTAATTTCTTCAAATTTTTTAGTAGTTAAAAGAGCTACTGAAAAAAGTTCAGATTTTAGAAGCTTTTATAAGGTCAGATCTTATTCCATGGATATTTTGAATGAGTCAAAATGGAACTGGCTAAAATGTTTTACATGTTAAAAACTTGTATTTTAAAATTTAGCCATTTTAATGGCAGAAATAACTTAGAAATTAAATACCTGGTGAAATCTTCAGCCAATCTAAAACAAAGCTTAAATGGGACACTGCTCAGCTACAAAACAAAATAAACACAGTATATGCCTGGCACTAACTACAACACACTCTGTGTTGCTGAAATACAAAAGAGTTCTGCAGATTTAAAAAGGACACAATTTGACATAGTTTACTGCCATAGCAACTGGTACCTAAACCTCATACAAATGGAAAAGATCAGCTGAACTGTTTAGTTCTTTTCATTTGGACAGTCATTGTCAGAGTTTCCCTTATTGCAAGGACTTAATTGGGCTGGGATGTCTCCCATTCTTAGGCTTCTTTTCTTAAATAGCATTGTAGAAATACTCTGCTCCAAATGGGGTATATGTGCTTACAAAGCCCAGAAATGTCCAGTAGAAGTGTGAAATGATGGCTGCTTTAGAGTATTCTGGCACTGACAGTGCAAGATAGAAATATTGCTTTATTTTCCTATGAGCATCTCGAGACTGTTTAACAGAAAATTTTATCCCGCCCTCTGGATAGTGCCTGATGAACTTCCAAAATAAAACGTATGCATCATGTGCAGCCCGCTTCCATCCATCATCAGTGCCCAAGGAAACCAGTCTGTCCCCAAATCTGGGTTACAAGTGTCCCATCCCTCTACATCCTCCTTCTTCCCCCACACCAAAGCCTAGGGAAATACTTTGCAGCGTGCCTGGGCTGCAAATGTGTACTCTGAGGCACAGCACAGCCCAGAGGTGATGGACTGACAGGGAAGCTTCCTTTTAGCAGCCCCTACACTTGGGCATCGAGACAAGTGTTGTGGCTGGGAAGCAGAAGAAAAGCTGTGCTTAGAAAAGGTGGCTCAAACTTTTCTTGACCTTTCCTATAAATGAAAAGATAAACTGTTCGCAGCTCAAGCTGTGGCTAGAGCAATGTATGCGTTTTTTCAGTCTCATAGTATCAGTAAGTATTCAATCAGACTCATGCACCATTTTTTCCTTTTTTTACCACAGATTTGGTTTAGTGCAATGTCATAAACTCACTCTGAATTTTAGGAAACATTGCCGTGGGAAAACAAGACATGCCACTCTTGCACCTGCTCTGGCTAGCAACCCTGTTAATCTGGGATCCAGTCTCTGAAGGGGAAAAATACCAAACAAATGAAGGAGAAAAGTGCAAGAACATTTTCTATTTAACCAAGATATCTTATTTTTCTCTGGAAGATTGGTGTTTTAAGTTTCTCTTCAAATTTCCTCACTATTAAATCCTTCTAGTCCCGTTTCTTTTAGCACCGGAGTGCTGACACCGTGGTACAGGTGTGTCCACAAATTCATTCCCTGTCATGTGAAAAATCACAGCCTCTTCTCAGAGTTAAACTTCTTGCATGCTTTTCATGAAGTGTCCTAACTGCCTTGCCTGGTGCAGTCTTTCATATGCAGCAGACACATTCCCTGTTGTCTCCCTCTTGAGTTAAATACAGGACAAGTCATTTTGCAGCACCAAGGGCTGCCCAGAAGCACGAGCAGCAACATCTTCTCAGCTGACTTCATAGGTGTCCCCGGTGCTGCTGCAACTTCTCTTCAAGCAGACATGTCTCTAAAGTTTCCTCAATGTCTATTTTCTCAACAGGAACTAGTCCTTTGTAGGCACATGATAGCCAGATAATAGTTAAGCAGTGCAGCAGAAAGAAGGAATTCAGCTTCTCCTCAGAAGAGGAGAAAAGACAATGCTCTGCAGTGTGGGGGACCCTGGGCCAAGCCTCTGAAATAGGCATTTCCAGGCTCTGAGAGCACTGACAGCAACTCAGGGTTCTCACAGTATCCACTCACACTGAGAAAAACATCTGAAAAATGGGTATTTTCCAAAATAATTTCTTTTGCTGAGGGTCCACCACTTCTCTGTCTAAATTGTACCAACATAATTTTAACTTATTTGAATACTTGATCATGCCATGTGGTATCAGAGTGACTACAATCGGGGTTCATCAGCTATCTGTGGCTGAAAATCAGGAGTGTGTGAATTACTTAAGGAGTTTTTACAAGTTTTTACTTTGGATTTAATTAGAACTCCTCTGTACTATCTCTGAGATCAATGGCATTGGTAATTTGGTTTAAATCCAGGCCATAAAGATATATAATCTGAGGGTTTTTTAAACTGAGTCAGATAAATTTGAAAGAGTTTAACCTGGTTTTTACTTCAGCTTAAAAACATTAACAGAAAAAGTTGGATTTTTCTTGTTCCCTGGCTGATAGTCAATTATTCTTTTTAAACATAAGATAATTTCCAAAAATAAGGTATTTCTCAAATGAGTGACAATAGCAAGGGAGCGAAACAAGTTCAGCTTGCTGGCACTCTCTGCCAGCTGTTTGCTGTGAATGCTGACCAGTCACATTAAGTATCAACTATCAAAGGTTATAAGCCATTTGTGGACAAATCCTGGATTTTGAACTGCAGACTGAGTGTCCTTTGTTCCTGTGGCCATGCTATAAGGAGTCCAGCAGTACTTAAAACCAGATTTGCATAGAAAGTAGAAGAGTCTCAATAAAAATATTTGTACATTAATTTCTTATCACAGAAAAAAGCCTTTCTTCTTTTGATTCAGAAGGAGCTATCTTCACAAATCCACCAGCCCCTCTTTCTGGGAATCCCCTATTGTCTAAGTGCCAATCATGTCAACATCTGTCAGCATTAAGCAAGTTTCCAGAATTTTTCTCAGGTTGGTCCATAACTTTAAACCCAGATTGTCTCACGGGCACAGATCTTCTAGATGCTACTTTCAGTCACAAGGTCTGTGTAGAAATTGCATGTCCTCATTATGGAAAGAGTGTGAGGAGCTACTATGCTAAGAATGTAATGAATGTAACTCTTGACTCTTGTGGCTGTAATTTCGTGGCTGGAAAGAATGAAGAGGAGCCATTAGCATGTGACCAGCCAGCTCTCCAGAGGCTACAGTCAAATGCTCTGGGAAACATAGCTTGGCAACCCTGTAACCCCCAATAAATCCCAAATTCCCAGTTTTCCCAAAGAGCCTCATTCCAGAGCACAGCAAAGAGCTATGAGACACTCTTTTTTAATTTATATATTTATGCGTATTGCTAAGTGTTATTATTTTTGTTGATGCAGTCATGCAGTACTATGGAACCTATGTGGTTTAGTTAGTGCTGGCTATGGATGCTGATGGGTCTCAGTTGATGTGGTCAAGGAAGTCAGTCCCTAGAGTGCTCCAGTCAGGGCCTGTCTCCTGTTTTCTTTCTTCACTTACCATCAGTGTGTATTCTGCTTTATTTTACTCTTAAATACAGAGCCAAGCGCAAGCCTATCCACAGTGTAGCCACAGCAGGTACACTTCTGCCAGGAGTGCCTTTGTTGGCTCTGAGACTGCCCATGGACTTCATAAGGGCTCAGAACATCATCTGGGATGAGGGCAAGGAGGACAAATCAGAGACGTCTTCCTAGCTGGGTCTCAGGCGTGAGCAGCAGCCCTGGGAGGAGGCTCCTGCCTGATCTCCCCTGCCACGAGAATGGTGTGGGACCACAGCTGCTGCCATGGTAGTGCCCCAGAGCTGGCAACGTGAGTGTGTGGAGTGCAGATTATAAAAGTATTTCCTTTGACTAAGATGCCTAGAAAGCCTTGTGCAGGGAGCAAGGTGAAGGAACCTGTCATCCAGTCTCATTAAATTCGAGAGCAGGCTGCAGACACATAGGAGGATGTCTGAGGGACCAATACTACACGCTTGCCCTTCTTTTATACTGTTCCCAAGCATACAGTTTGAGCAGACAAGTAACCTACATGGGGCCCTGGTTGAACTCGGTGTGGCCATTCATGCCAGGGTATGAATCCCCATTCAGGAGGGGATGCCAGCTGTGAGAAGGTCTGCTGGGCAGCCCCCTAGTGCTCCATGTCCCTGTCTTCTGCAGCCCATCACCCTGCAGATCCTTGTGCTCCCTCTATGCTTGGGTTCCACTTGAAAGGATTTCAGCTTTGGGGAGGCATGGTATGCAGGCCCATGTCCTTCCACCATGGTGCCAGGACACAGAGAGGGACTCTCCAGGAGCAGGTCCATGAAGCACACCACAAAGAAGCTGTAGTATGGACACAGCTGCAGCAGCTGTGCAAATGATGTCAATAAGAGAAAGATCAGATCCTGGTTCCTAAAATTACTTGCTTTCAGTTAATGTCAAACATATTGCCAAAGCATCTTACACAATTTCAATTATGCACTAAAAGAATCTGCATAGTGAAGTTAAAGTTTAATTTTATTATCATTTACTCTGAGGAATGTTTGTGGTTTAATCACTGTTTATGTTTATTATCTTTTGGTTTACATTTTTTCCCAGATTAATAGATCATAAGATACACTGCATCTAGATTTCACATTAAGGCAAGATACTTGTTTAACATTATGTGGTAACTCTTTAAAAACCAAACAATTGTCAACCTCGTGCCACTGAAATAACTGTCTGTTCCAAATTCATGTCCCTGAAAACGCTAGAATGTCCTCATGGTGAGGTGGCCTGTCAAATCACTAAACAAGGGCTGGGGGTCGGCTCTGCTGCTGCTGTAACACTAATGACTTCATGCAGCTGTGCCAACAGGGACTTTGGCCCCCCAAAAAACTGCTCACAGGATGCTCATTATTTGATCATATGCAACATGCACTTGCTGAGGACATGCAATGCCTTCAAATAGTCCCCCTCAGAAAAATGACTTCAGGAGTTTGGATACACACAGAAAGGATGTATAAGGAAACTAAGCTGTATGATAACCCTGTGAATGTGGTCCCAGGTGGCTGCAGGACCTTGCAGTGTAACCAGTAATTTCCATCACAAACCAGCCATGTAATTACAGTCTAACTGCAGAACTAATGCTAATCTCACAGCAGTTCAATTGTGCACTGGGTCCTGATCGTGTTGTCAGATACCAGGTGCCTCCCCAGACTATCCAAAGGTCAGCCCTGACCTATAAATGTTGGAGTACATGTGGAAGGCACTTGCACACGCTGGCATTCACACATAAAGAAGGGGTAGTCAGCAGGAATTAGATCACCACATAGGAGAGTCCTGCATTATCAGATCAAGATTTGGTTTATAGAAATTTTTCAGTAATATCATTGTAGTAACTAAAGTAAAAGAATTGAAAGTTTCATGTAAAATCTGTGTAGTTACAATACTTCAAAATTTCCAAATGGTGAGCAAGTATTATAAGAGAGGAAGAGAATGAAGACATTTCTTTCACTCCTTCCTACCTAGCTTATTTGTGAAAGACATTTGATTTCAGATTACAATGTAGGTAGGACAAAATCTCCTCGAGATACATTCAGACTATGTGAACACCAGATTTTTCTTGAAGAAAACATCATACAGTGCACTCTCAAGCAGAGAAGAAAAACTCTGTGCAGTCATGGAAAATGTATTATGAAATAATACACATACTGTGCTGTACTGGAATGCAATACACAATAGAAAAAAGATAAATATGCATATAAATTTATTACTATGCATGAACATGAAAGTACACATATGAGTTTCTTCTGTACTTTACCCTGTCCCATAACAACAAAAGCATACATGAAGTTTTCTTGACCTTTAATACAGAGTGTACATTTGTAAGGACTGCAGAATCTCGTCATATTAGAAGTAGTAACAATAATGTCAGAGTTTGCCCACATTCCTCAGATAAGTTACATGCTCAAACAATGTGCAGTGGGCTCTCATGTCTGCTACTACCTTACCAAAATCCACGCGGCTTGCTCGAATCTGTATAGTTAATTCATATATCCTTTTTTTAATTAAATGACAGATGTGCCCAGTATAAACCATGAATGTGTGTGGAGACTGCTAAACCACTCATAAATGCAGACATTTCTGCAGTCACTGAATCACTTGCAAATAAATTCTGATTTCATTCTAATGCATTCTGCATACTGAATGTTCCAGCAAATATTTTCTGTGACAAACTCTCAGCTGATGGGTGCTGCTCGGAATTCACTGAGCACAGCTAGCAACCCAGTGTGTAGCCCTTACTTTGATTGGATGAAAAGGAAGACTGTCAACAAGAAAATAAGGAAGAATGATTAATTCATTTCCCATATGAATTTTAAGACATTCAGAAACATTCATACTAAAATTCATGAGACTTTGGGGATTTATTCATATCAGGAAATTTGTTTCAACTCATTTTTATGGAGAGACAGACTTAGTGAATCAGAGACTAGTGACCAGCTCAAATCTTTCATGATTTTTTAGTCAAAATATTTTCCTCTATTTTTTTTTTTGTATTTCATGAGACTTTAAGTACATGTATGTATGTATGTATGTATGTATATGTACATGAGAAATACATTTCTGTGTAAATAAACAGGACCAGAAAAAATCATGTCAAGGATAGAAAATACCATAATAGTCATGTCCTTGGAAATTTTCAAGGGAGGGGATGCTTTTGTGACCAACATTGCAGTCTTTTCAGGTGCCCTGCCCCCTGAGCTTTCCTAAATGGAAAGCTGAACTTATAGGAGAATGAATCAGACCAAACTTTAGCCATCCAAAATGTAGGCACCAGTTAGGCTGGTCAGCTGGGTGGTCCTTTTCACCCAAACAGAGATGGCCCTTCCACAGTGCAAGTCAGCCCAGCAGTCCCAGAAAGGGACAAAACACTCTGGACTATTTATCTTCATCTACAGTGAGATGGGACTGTGGGGGAAGCTTAGGCAAATAGAGAAATTTAAGTTTCCTGTACTTCAGCATAAGTCAGATGAATCTCAGCCTTTTGTCTGAACTTGGGAAAATAACCAAGTAAAGTAAGGAAGTCATAAGAGATTCAATCAGGCTTTTTATTACACTCTACAAAGCTTCATATAAATGCTGGCTAAGGCATTTCTCTATACAGAACAATAACATGAACTGACATTGCAGGCTGCAATTTTTTTCTCCTTTCATTCTGCAGAGGCTGAACATGGAAAACAAGTCACTGGGAGGGAGGGAAGCGTGAAAAATGTGTCTCTGTCTGCAACTGCAACCTTTTGCTTATTAATTCTCAAAGGACTCAAAGCAGAATCTCATGGAAGTTTAAAATCTGACAAAGCTTTAAAAAAAGGCAAGTCTTAAAACTTTTAAGGTAATAAATCATAGTCTTTAGATTGGCCATTTTTTAGAATGTCAGTTAAGATTAAAGAGCCTGAGAAGGAATAAAATACTTGGTCTTTCTAATTATTCTTTTTCCTAGTCATCATTTCTATGTTTCTCTTTATTTTGCCTACAGAAAATCAGTTTCTCTCTGTGTAACTTACAGTTAAATTGCAGGGGGTTAAACCTTTCCACAGGTTTTTACATGGAATGTAGAATAATTTTGGAATGGGTTCTCATCCTAGCATACCACACTGAAAAACTATCTCATCTTTATCTCTTATTAGACTGGAGAAAGATGCATCAGATCACACATCTATTACTCAAAGCAAGCAGACAGAGTATCATTCTACTAAAATGCCTCTGTAATTGCAGAAAAAGACCACTGAGGTTGCAAAGTACAAAATAGAGATGCTAAAAAGTTCCAAAATTAAGTCCCCACTGGGACTTAGTTATGCATCAGATCCAAAGAGCAACTTAACATTCCCATGCTGTGTGTAGAACTGCCTGGATGCAGGCAACAGGAAAGCAAGACATAGCGATGTCTCCTCTCCTCTGTAGCTTATGCAATCAAGTCAAGACCACGTATAATTTGTATTTTGTTTTGTGCACTTGGGACTTAAAATTCAGGGTTTACTCTAGACAGTAGGTATCTACCTGTGCACAGTGGGGGAGGAACCCTCATCTCCATGGCTTATGATGAGAAAACAAGTGAATAGGTGAAGTACTTGACCAGGAAGAAATACAAGCTTAATTAACTCTGAAACAGCTGACCAGGAGACTCTCTGACCTCTGGGCGGATCAGCTGGAGATGGAAGGGCAAAGTCACACCCTTGTCTTTGGAAAGCCCACTGCACTGCTGAGCATGGAAGCACCATGCCACCAAAAAGGTGAGAAGTGGCTTTGGGCAGGCCAGGCAGACTGGCCTCTCCAGGGAGTTAGGACACTCTCCACTCACCTATCAGGGTCATGGTGTGAGAAACCAGACAGTTCACTCATGGAGAAGCAGCTGGCCTGTCCAACCTGCTGTCCTGCCTCCAGCAGAAAGGCAGTGGCCATCAGCTGGTGCCCGAGGAGGATTTGGAGATGAAGGCAAGCCGTACAACCATGCTTCCCCTGTTCCTGCCCCGCCTTGTGATGTAATTTCTGCTTTGTGTCTCATAGCCCTTGATGGCTTTTCCTTCTGTGGCCTCCCCCTCTCCATCTCCTGCAAAGCCAATCTCCTGCAGCGACAGGGATGCTTGTGCCCCTAAAGGGACAGGCAGGTCCAGAGCGAGGGGCCAGCCAGCAGCAGTGTGGGACAGGCTTTCCAAAGGCTCCCAGCAGCCAGGTGCCTCAGCTCCACTCCAGCCTGACAGAGGTGCCGAAAATAGCTAGGCTCAGTTGGGCCTCAGGACTTTAATGTTCCTTTTATTGCTGAAGCAATAGCATAAAACATCTGAACGACACTTTCAGAATGTAATCTAACACATTGTTTTGTTTGCATCTTTTTAAAATAAAATTACTAGGGTATAAAGGCATTCTGTGAATTATGCTGGCTTTCATGTATACTGGAATATGATGTTTGAATAAGAAAATTCAGAATAATAGTCTGCTGTGTCAGATACAATGTTCACACAGTTAATATAGTCTTATCTTATGATCTGAGAGAGGAAATTTCCAGAGCAGACAATCCTTTGGTTGGTTTTATTTTATTAATCTCCTTAACTCTGAGCTATGGCATGGATATTACAGATGAAGCAAGATGTTCCTTCAGCATGCTTTAGACATTCTGTGAGAGTTCAGAAGACCCTCTCTCAGCAGCCACCTTCACAGGACACCAGTACCAGACTTGGTCCCTCTCATCAACCCTCCAGGAGCTCAAAGCAGATGGTGTAGCTACCCCAGGGAAGGCTGGATTTTTCAAAAGACTTCGGCTCCCACGAAAGCTGAGAGCATTTAAAGTTTCATCACCTCATTTAGCTGCCTACATGGGAACTGGTGGGTGCTGAACTCTTTGGAAACGCCTGTCCTGTGAAACGAACCTCCAAGCATTTTACATCACAGCTGACACTGTCAGTGTTGACTTCTACATGTTGAGTAAGGAAGGTCCTGACATAATACACTATAATGACTCCCTGTGCAGCCCTTTAAGGCTTTTATGTAAAGACATACTTAGACGTCTTAATAGCTCAGAGTTGTTACTTTTACTGCTCATAGCTGTCTTACACATGTGGGTTTATATATTGATTCACGTCAGTGGAGCTGCTGGGTGAACGTATTCACGTAAGCCTTGGAATTTTTCTTGGAAAATTCACCAAAGCTTTTCCTCCTCCCTGTGAAATAAATTATGTCCATTTGACGAAGTGCTTTCTCTGGTATTCAAAAAAGGCCATTGCTACAAGAGTTATTCAATTATCTGCCAAAAAATCAGTTGCAAACATATGCCTGTCTGTGTATCCACTAAGGTAAGAGTTTTACAGTCTGGTAAACTAAGAACAAGTCTGCATTTAAGTCTCAGGTTCTTTAATTATTCATTCTTTCCTTTCAGCTTTGGAGAGGTTTTCTTCATCTAACTGTTGAATTCGTGAAAAAAAAAAGGAGTTTATGTCTGGAGTTGTATGGTAACTAGAGAACCTTTAAATTGCATGTACATTTTAGACAACACGTGTACTTTACAAACACTCTCCATGTGGCTGTGTTTAACAATCTAAAGTATATCGCAGTGAATGAACATTTAAAAGTAATCACATAAAGGACAGGGTAGACCTCTGGATTAATCACTACAACTTTTGGGTGGTCCAGGATATGCTTGTAAAATTTTATACTAAGCAAATTTAATAATATGTAGAAAAATCATCTTTGCAGGATATTTCACCTCTGCATTCTTGAGTCTGCCTTTTTCCCTAGCAGAGCCAACATGGCCTCAGGCACTAACAGGGGTTCAGCTCCTGGGAGTGGAACTGTTCTGCAGACCCTTCACGGCTGTAGGACTGACTGTGCAAGCATGTATTTTTTTGGTAGATGATGGATTTTTCCGCTGGTACTTGCCAGACTGACAAACCAGACCAGCTCCTCTTCTTTCAAATGGCTTCCTGATGCTTCTGAGACTTTGAGAAAACCTGTATATTAATATGTTTGGCTTCATTTTTGGCAAAGCAGACTCTCTGAACTCAACTCAGGATGAATGCTTTTTTCTCCCCTTAGCCTCTAGCAATATTTAAATAGGTGAAAACACCTCTTATATTTGAAAAGTAATTAAAAAGGTAGAATACTATCTAACTAAATCTACTTTTTCAGATCTGGCATATATTTCTTTCTCTGTTTATAAAAACTAGGTCACAGTGTGTGTGCATTTCAAAGAAAAAAATTTAAATATACTTTTCGAGCACAAATTAATGCTTCCCAATTATGCCTTCCTGTGGTGTTCAAAAAAAGTTTTTTAAAACAACAAATTTAGCATAGCAGAAATGAAAACATTTCTATTAAAAGAGCAAGACTATCATAATTTGCTGACTAAAGTTGTAAAGTTATCAGGTTAAAAGTAAAGTAAGGTTAAAAACAAAGTAATAAGGCTAGCAGCATCTTTCAAAGGATAGAGTTATTGGTTATGATCATAGTTATTACATCATTCATGGGCAGTACTGGTTTTGCTACAAACATGGAGCTATTAAAGCAATAAAACAATTTTTAAAAAACAAACCCTGTCCATGAAGAAAGAATTAATGAGTGGGGAAAAAATGCTTTTCTATAGAAGGATATGTTAATTGTCCTTGTTACACATGTCTGCCTATGCATAGATGTCTTCTATTCAAGCAAGAGAATAATCCAAAATCCAAACTTGCTTGCCACTGATACTAAATCTTCCAGGACCTTCTTGAGCTGTAATGGCAAGAGAGGAAAGAAGAAGAAGGCAAGGTTCCTCTCTTTGGTGTGCTTCCCAGGTGTCATGAGCTGCATGCATAGTTCAGCACACCCCTCATACCAGTACAACAGCACTGGGATGGCAGAAAACACAATTTCCTCCAGATTATTATTAATTTTCCAGTGATCATAGAATCACAGAATAACAGAATGATTTGGGTTTGGACAGACCTTAAAGATCATCTAGTTCCTTACCCCCTGCCACAGGCAGGGATACCTTTCACTACATTGGCTTGCTCAAAGCCCTATCCAACCTAGTTTTGAACATTTCTAAGGATTCTAAGGATTTTCACAACTTCTCTGAGATGCCTGTTCCAGTGCCTCACTACCCTCTAAGTAAATAACTTCTTCCTGTTATCTAACCCAAACCTTCCATCTTTCAGCTTAAAGCTCTTCCCTCTTGCCCTATCACTGCACAGCCTTGTAATGTGTCAGGTCAGAGAAAACCCCTGGGTAGAGATCAATGAGAAGAGCTGTTTCCCTTACAAATACAGCTGTGGGTTCCCTCAGGGCCCAAGGAAGGGGAGCTGTGCTGATTGCAAGCAGCAGAAGCTGCTACCTGTCACCTTCAGGAAAATATGAGTTTATTCCCCATTCAGCTGATCCCTCTTGGCTGGATACAATAACATGGTGAGAGTCAGTGACAGAACAAAGCATGCACACACCTCTCTTTGCTGAGGTCTGTGGCCAGATATGCACCAGCTCTTAGTTAACAGCTGAATGAAGGAGTGACTGAAGCAAGACATCAGCTCTGGCATGCCTTTGGTGGTCCTGCCAGAGTGAGTCTTCACCCAGGTGTGGGTCCAATGCAAAATAGCCCTGGGAGAGTCAAGGCTGCAGGGAAACTGGAGGAAAACTTGGCCAAGAGACCAAGACAAAAACTTGCACTGCTGACTTGAATGCATGGATAAAAGCTTGCACTTGCAAATAAGTGCATTAAAGTTCTTTTCTCTCTCTCTCTCTCTCTAGCTTCAATCCCATTGTTTTTTATCTGTCATGGTTTGACCTTAGATGGCAGCTCAGTTCAACGCAGCCACTTGCTCAGCCCTCCTGCACCCCTGGTGAAATGGGAGGAAAAATCAAACACAAGTGTTGAAATAGGAGCAGTTTAATAATTGAAACAAAGTAAAATAATATAATACCAATAATGGAAATAGCAATAATAATTGTAATAAAAAGGGGAGAGAACTAAACCCCCCAAAAAACAAGTGATGCACAGTCCAGTTACTCACCACCTGAGGCCTGGCATGTCACCAAGTAGCAACCAGCCCCTTCCAGCCAGGTCTCCTCAGTTTATAAACTGGAAATGCAATTTTGTGGCACAGAATACCTCTTTGGCCAGATTAGATCAGCTATCCTGGCCATGCTCCTTCCCAGCTTCTTGTGCAGTTCCTCCCTAGGAGAGCATGGGAAACTGGAAAGTCCTTGACTCGGGGTGAACACTACTTAGCAACAAACTAAACATCCCTCTGGTATCAACCTTATTCTCATACTGAATCCAAAACAAAGCATTGTACCAGCTACTAAGAACAAAACTAATTCTATCTCAGCCGAAACCAGGACATTATCACAAAAAAAAAAAGAAAGAAAATATTCAACTCGATATTAAAATGCTCTTCATTGCTCTGGCTAAGGAAGGTACTGAAAGAGGATAGGTGCTGAAAAAACTGTTCCAGGCAACACCATTGGTAGCACAGATATAATCAGTGAGGTTTTCACATGGGAAAATGTGCTCATGACTATCTTCATTTTGAGATAGCTCTCTAGCATTGTCATTTTCCAGCTCACATGCAACAATTAGCAGGACTGACAAGTCGTCCTCTAATCCACCGGCTGCAGAGCATACCTCTGCATTTATGTCCACGGGCAACCACGTACTAATATAAATACAAACAAAGCTGGTGTTCCTGCGCCCTATTGTTTAGAACTGGCAGCAGAAATAAAGCTATGAAACTGTTAATAAACATTTTGAAATACTTACTCAGTCACAGCTAAACCAGACCTAAACTCAGTATTTTTTGGAAACAGGAAAGAAACAGACACTTCATTTCCATGCCTCAGCTACACATGAGCACAGCTCTTGTTTGTAAACCTGGCAGGCTCAGGCCTATGGACCTTAAAGTTACAATAGCATGATGTGCAAAAAGCTGTTTCCATTCACCCTACGCAATACCTAACTGTGTGTCCTCTTTTGGCTTGTTCCAGAATGCTAACATAAAAATGCAAAATGCCTGGGATATTGATGAAGAGGTGAGAACCCATAAGATTTTTTTCCCTCAGCCTGGAACATTTTTTTTCAGGAAAGTAAATTATCTGACAACTGACATAATTTAGGACATATTCCAGCTGTAATTACAGATTAAATTGTTTTCATCAAATATAAGGTGAACTGGATCAGACTTCATTTAAGATGAGCTACAGATATTTATTTGGGCTTTGCCTCTCCTTTGCAATGGAATCACTGCTAATAATCACTCTCTAGAGGATCCAAGCCTCACTGATCAAGGGACTGTACGCACAATATAAAAACTAATATACAGACAATCAGAGAATCAGCTGAATGCCAGCTGTATTTACTTAGCTATTTTTTTCGATCTCAAATATACACAATATGTGGAATTTCTTTTAAGATCAGCTGGTTAAAAATTAAGATCAATTGGTTAAAAATTGGCCTAATAAATAAAAGAGTTAAAATATATTACAAATACATTCATTCATTGATTTTGTCTGGTTATTTAAAATAATAGTGTATGGTTAAAAATTGTTTTGGCTAAACCGAAATATCAGTTGTCCCAACCATTAAAATGTCCTGGCTGTGCTCCTAGGTGATGACAGTACTATATTTAGTCACTGAGTACCACCAGCTGTCTTGCTAACAGAAGTCTGGCATTTTCCTTAATTGAGAGATGCAGTATGTGTGAAATGATACCGCTCACACTCACTCATGATAATACTAGCATGACCTAGTTGAAAGCTTTTGATTTTTTTTGCTTCTTTGTTCAGAAGAATAACAGTTGGTTCAGTAAAATGTTAAAAACTGAAACCTATCCAAGGGGTTTATAAGGAATTCTCTGCAGATTATGATCTAGAAACCTCATTTTTCTGAGTCCTCTGGCAGAGAAGGGCAGGTGAGGGGGGAGAAATGGAGAATATAGCCTTCAACATTTGACAATTACCTTCCCAGTCACCCATATCTTGCAAGTCTGGGTGATGTTTTCTTAGGGTTTTTTCCCTGACTGGACACTGGGCAAGAGATAACTCAGAGTGTTATATTCTGCTGGACATTTCTGTCAGCCTTCTGCTTTACAAGCAGTTGTATAGATGGAGGTGGATGATGGCTTTTGTTGCTGAATAGTTAATCTGTCCCAAAAATTTATTTGTGAATTCTGAGTTGAATTCCTAGAGAAAAAATTTCAGAGATAAGCCAGTGGTCCTTTTCACCCCTCTCAGTCCAAATTGTATTTCCCAGTAGAGAAGGTAGGATAAACACCAGGTCAGAAACATAACTAAGTGCATTGCTTCCCAGGAGAGCTCCTTGGCACTGGGGGCTGGGTGGTGGGTGATGCGGGTCATTCATTCTTGTTGATCTCTTGTTGAATCTTGCATCTCTCTTGTTGAAATGCTTCCCCTCATATTCATAAATAAACATGCACTGAAGCAGCAACCAAAAATCTAAAGTTCCCCTTGTCAAATGACCTAATCATCAACTTAGAGAGATGTATTATTTTTTTATCCAGTAAGAATTTAAGTTTTCATTGTAAAGGGGTCCAGGCATAACAGAAGAGCCATGAGACCCCTGCCTGAGCACACATTGCAGCTTAGCACTTGTGGTATTTTCTGAGTGGGTCAGCCTAAAGTAAAAATTCCTGCTGTTGACCAGACAAAAAGGGAAGTGGACCCAAGGTTTCCCGCATATGATGTGAATGTCCAGCCTGGACTGGGATCTGGGGCACAGGAGGAAGAAACAGCTTTAATACCAGCTTCTCTGGATTACCTCATTCCTCTTCTGAATCTGGCCCTTGAGTTATTTTTACGAAGTCCCAAAGTGAAACCAAATGATTCAAGGTGAATTCAATGTTGCAAGCAGTCCAGAACTGCCTCTTTTTTTCTTCTTCCTTTTTTTTTTTTTTTTCCTTTTTTTTTTTTTCTTTTTTTTTAGTGAAAATGTTGATAAGTCTTGTCTGGGGGAGCAGTCTACAACAGTCAAAAAGGATAGAAGAATGGTTGTTGAGCAGAAAACATCCTCATTCATTGTGCCTGCTCCTGAAGGGCCAGCTGGAGCTGGCATGCGCAGCCAACCATTCTTACTGAGAGTGTGATGCCTGTGAATGGGCAAAATAAATATTTGATAGTATTTTCAGGCACTGCAGGCAGGTGAGGAAGCTGCTCCTGAGCTGGAGAATCAGAGGTGAATTCAGTTCCCAGATGAGCCACAGAATTTCTGCACAACCTAGTTGTTTACTCCCTGGATGTGCAAATGTAAATTCTTGTAGCTCTGTAGGTTTCTCTGCTTCAGTGGACCGGTTATACCAGCTAGAGATCTTGGCACCCATGGCCCTTGGTACAACAGGGTGATTAATGCTTTCCTAGATCTTGAGACCAGAGACTAATCATAAAGTCACTAATGGCTCTCATGTGTGCCTATTGTGATGGGCTCATAAAGGCCTAAAAAACCAGACTGAGTAAAACAAATAACATGGGAACACTTTAACCAGCAGTTTATTGTATGTTACACAGCAATTCGCTGTGTACCATTTCACACTGCGATCGTGGGCTTTTAAATCATTAAACACAGGATGTTTTCCTGTTCTCACACACTCAATGCTTCCTTCAAATGAGGAACTTCTGGTGCATTTACTGTCCCATGAAGTCACATTTTTCAGGAATGAAGTTGTGACTTTTTGCTCTAGATGTGATTACAAAGACAGCTGAACCCACACGGCTTAGCAAAACAATGTAGTTGGTCAGAATTTCTCACAGTCTCATGTATTAACTGTGAAATGTACTTGAAAATTGAGATTTTAATTAAAAATCTGTGTTCTTACCTGACATCACTGGATGGTCACTGAGCAATACAAGAATGCAAATGAGTTCTGGCCTGCTTCAGCAGTGGTTAACAAGCCAAAGGAGGTTATAAGGTTTCACAGAAAGCCCAGAAAACTGAAGAGGAAATGTACAGTGTTTCCCAGCCTGTCAATAAGTAAAGATCATCAGATCTGTTTATCTGCTTTTCTATTCTACACTTTTATATGCCTGGGGAAAAATCTGGAAGGGATGAGCAGGCTCTCAGTCACTGTTTAATTACCTTGCTTTTCACAAAACCGTGAAACAGAAGTGTTTTGTTTTTCATTGCAATTCACAGCTTCTGCACACTAAATGCTTTCAGATTCCTGCAGAGAGCTAAATCTGGTGTGCAGGCTGCAGCAGGTAAACAAGGTATATCTTAATGAACTGCCAAGTAATAACATGAGGGAGCTTTTAAACATGACTTTACTTTCATTACTCATGCTATATTCCATGAGTAGTACTATAGCCGCTAAGCCCTGAAAAAACAGTGTTTGTCCCTGTGATTCCTGATGTAACATGACTAGGAGGCACAAACCTGACCCTAATTTAGCACAGCTGAGTCACATGCCCTTACAAAAAGACTAGATTATTTTGTTTGTTTGTTTTGGTTGGGTTTTTGGGGAGTTTTGTTTTGTTGGGGTTTTTGTTTGTTTGTTTGTTTTTTGGTTTTTTGGTTTGGTTTGGTTTAGTTTGGTTTCTTTTTTGCAAAAGAGGAAAAGTTAAAAAGCTGAAGATCTACATTTAATTAGCAAAGATATTTGGTTTCAGATCTGCACCCAGCAGGGTAGCATTTTGTAAGAGCACTGTCTCTTCTAAGAGTAGCTGCAGAGTTGGGACATCCAGTTCTACCTCCTATACAAACATGATCTTTCCAGAATATTTTAGCATCTCTAAATAAAATATGACAAGCTGGTACAAGCAAAGAGGTCTTGGAAGGGAAAGAGGTCAAGGAAAAAGGAAGGTCACATGACAGGACAGTTTGGCTTACTTCAACTTGGGCACTCTTTTAAGAGCAACAAGAGATCCCAGTAATACCAGTAAGCACCTCCCATCAGCCAGCACTTCGGCATGGACATTGTGGTAATAAGGGGTCTTGAAAACCATCCTTAATGGACAAGACAGAATCCCATTATAATGGAACGGTTGGGGCTGAAATGGATCTTGGGGGGTCATCTGGTCCAATCCTCCATGCACAGGCAGGGACACCTAAAGCAGGTTGCTCAGGATCATCTACAGATAGCTTTCGAATATGTCCAAGGATGGAGACTCCACAGCATCCCTGGGCAACCTGTGCCAGTGCTCAGTCACCCACACAGTGAAAAAGTGTTTTCTGATGTTCAGAGGAAATCTCCCATGTTTCAGTTTACACCCATTGCCTCTGGTCCTGTCACCAGGCAACCAGCAATAAGTAGGATGTTCTCTAGGAAATGCTTTCACTCATGGATTGCAAGACTCCAGGTTTCTGTGCTCACAAAGCATGAGATAGATGACTTGATAAAATTCTTACCAGATTATTCACAAAACACAGCATTTAAGAAACAACAGGTCTGCTACTGGCACTAAATTGAAGACCTTTCTTGAAAAAACAAACATACAAAAATTTGGACATTCTTTATTCAGTATGTCACTTTGCAGTAAGCCAGGAGCTGCATTGCCCATTTGAAAATGTTTTGCTTCCTAGGATTTCTGTAAGGGTTGCTCATAATGCCGCACAAGCATATTATTTCAAATGCTTCAAAGTAATTGTTCTCCTTTCTAAATCAGCGCCTAATTCTTGCTCCAGAAATCAAAGCTTTCATTTTGAGCATATTAAAATCATTAGCATGATTAACATTAAAAGAAAATGCCAGGCAGCCAATGTAAGTTCTCTGATGTCGCAAACACTGTGAAAACAGCAGCTTTGTTATGTGACCTACACTCACTCATCTCAATGCAATATTAATAATGGAATATTATTTACAAGCAAAAGGCTACTTCTTACATCAACATTTTAATCTATTTTAGGGGTCACTATTGTGAGAACATCACCAGCAGTGGCAGTTGTTTTGGAAAGGTGCAACAGGCTGCTTGCTATTGTCATTGATGCTGTAGATCTCAAGCATTTTTTACCACTTACCAGAAGGAGAATGTTCTCCAGATTCTCCACTAAAGGAGTCTGCTGCCTTCTATTCCCAAAAATCACAACCAGGTTACATATCTCTGTGTCTCCCAACACAGTGGTTCTCCCAAGTCCATTTCCACAGTGCATCCACAGTACAAAATTGGCCAAATGACCAGTAACTAATTTAGCATTGATTGTATTGTTTCAATGACGGTACATAGCTCACTCCCATCCAGCTGCTTTCACCTGGCCCTGGATTATTTGCTGACTCACAATGATCTGTTTCTTAATAAGCATTGCAAATGATTGCTAGCAACCAAAGTAGACCTCCACAGCAGAACATCTGTATTATGTTCTCAACACAGAAGCCAGATGTCCAATACCACATACTAATGGAGAGAAGTAAGGTTGTGGTTTTTCTTCCCTTATGTAAAGACCTAGCTTGAAACATCAAATATCTGATGGAATTTGCACAGGAACCCTCTGGACCTGACGGGCTGTCAGGAGTACTGCTTAGGCAATGCAAAGGGTATGTCTGCAACATCTGAACTTGCCTAAAATGCTTTAAGGACTTGAAAATATTTCAACAATTGAATATCTTTAAAGACCTGAATCTTAACACTGGAAGCTACATTTCTGAAGGGTGAAATTTGTGAGATGATTGTTATCCAATTCAGAAGCCCACAAACTACAAAAAGATGAAGGTTTTTGATGCCTTTGAGATCAGGAAAGAAAGTGATTAGGGAGCTTCAGGGTGAAGCAGTACCTTACCATCATCAATTTACTGGGTGTCTTTAGAAACCCAGCTGCTGAGTGGGAAATAGGGAAGTAGCAACAAAAGTGGAAATGAAAAAAAAATTACTGTTTGGCAAGGTTCTCCATCACATTAGAAATTGGGCAGCTGAATTTAATGAATGATGCCAGAAATTGGTTTGAGCCTGCATCTTTGACAAACACAGTGACTGTGCAAAGAGACCAGCCACATTTCTGTGGGGTGTGGACTTATAGGGACTCAGGTAACACATCTTAATGACCAAGGCTGCCAGCTCATGCAGGGAAGCCAAGGTTGGAAGCTCTATGTGAATCTGAGGCCGTTAAGCCCTCTTTAACCAAATGTAGTTTTTAAAGTGGGCTTCTCCCCTTTTCCATATTCTGCCATGAGGAGAAAACAGGCCAGTTTCAAGTAAGGTATTTTTTCTGGCTTTGCTCTTTCTTGACTAAGCTAACCACAAATGGGTAAGGAAAGCATAATAAATCACATGACAGATTAGTCTCAATAACTGAAGCAGAAATCAGAAAAATAAATAAGTAAATAAATAAATCTGAAAATACAGAAGGATCCATCTATATAAGTGTATGTCTCTTTTGCATTGTTCATTTTTCACTTCCATATGTAAATTGCATTGAGATGTCTTCAGTATTTTCCATGCCCATTTATCTTATGATATTTTCCTGTTCTTGGCTCTTTTTTCCTCTCTGAGACTTTTTTCTAGCACTGTGGTTGGAGAGTGCAGCTGGGTACAGCTGTGTACTGTCCAGCTTTGATGAGCTATAAATGTTTTCCCTTGTGCTAACGTTGTGACATTCCCCACTGCTTTGGTTTCTTGAATGCTGATGCTTAAAAGGCAGATTTGAAAACCCCAAGACTGCTCTTTTTACCAACAGTTGCTCTCCCTTTGTATCAGCAGTTTCTAATTAAACAGTACCATACTAGAAGACCTAAAGATCGTTAATGGTGCACTCAGGGTATCCAAGAATAGCAACACAATGCAGGTGTTGTTCCCTCAGTTCAAAATGGACTGGTCAGTCCCCTCATTGATTAGCAATTGTGCTAAATGTCATATAAAATCCTGACCCTAAAAGTGCTAATACCTATGGTCAGCTAAATAAATTCTTTCAAACGTTCACAGTGGAAAAAACTTTCAATTTTATGATTTTATAACCCTGTCATTAGCAATCTTTGAAACAGCATTCCACCCCGAGGTTGCATTCTGTGGTTATGAACTTCATTTGATCACTGCCCCATCAATTTGACATTAACTGCTACAATTTACAACTGCTCTGGCTTTCCCTCTCTTATTGCCGTACCTCTGCAAGTGCAAAAAACTGCTGCCCAGGGGAAGTCTGAAAGAATGCAATGTCTTGTTAAAACCTGAAAGGGCAACAGGGGTGGGGGAACAACCTCCTAGAAAAGAAAAACCAAAGGCTGATAATGAATAATGCTTCATTTTCTGCTGTGAACACGGGTGACCTGGCATGTAGACCACAGCAAAGTAGTGAATAATTCACCTAGAGAGTCACAGACCTCCTGGTAGACCACAGCATTGCTTTGTCTCACAAATATGTTCTCCCACAGAACAGGGCTCGACAGGATGTTCCAGTCTACAAATGTTTAAACAAAGGCCGGTGTGACAGGGGGTACAAGGGGAGCACCGCGCACAGAGCGGGCCCACGTGCAGGGATGTTTCTCCACCAGCAGTCAACTGATAATTCCCTAGGGAATTACCTTAAGGGTCATTATCCCTAGAATTATCCCTAGGAATCACCTTAAGGGTGATGGAGAGAAGAATGGCTTTGGTGGAGATGAGGCACACAGCTCATGTCCAATTTCTAACCCTGACAAGAAACCAACTGCACTCTCAAAGAGGGATATTTAAGCAGCATTAACTGTCTGAGCTGAAGAAACAGGAGCATGGATATTTTGAGCAGCATCTAGAATCCAGGCTGATTTCCTGACCTTTGTGCTCATAAAAAGAAAATCATACAAAGGAACCACTGGGGCTGGAATATGGTTCCAGTTTCCACGTGAGTTTCTTTCTTTGCTTTTGTGGGTTTCTCAGCCTGAGAGACAAGGTTTGTTTCTGGTTTAGTTTGCAAATGTTCACGTTGCTGAACACTATTCAGCTTCTGCCTCCTTCCTTCTCTGAGCTCAAGGCTGTGAATGTGGGTCTGGGTCCTGGGGGCTGTGCTGGGGACAGAAGAGAAACAAAACCCCCTAAATTGCAGCTCTGCTCTGGGTTGCCATTGTGTTTGGGAGCAAAGCTAGCAGGCACTTTTTGTTGACTTGGATATCAAACTGTTTATAGAAGCTAACGATTTAACAGTTTTAGCCATTTCTCTACCTTTTCCATCTTAGTAGCCAGAAATAATCTGAGCCTAATCTTATGGAATATCTGAAGTTTAAACTGTTTGATCTGATGGGGCTACTGAGTGAGTCACTTCTATATCCATATCCTCTCATGTTACCTTAGTCACACTAAAAAAGACCTTTTTATTTAATTGTGGTAATTTCCTGATAGTTAATGTCTAGCCTGTGTTTTTTTTTCTCTTATCCTGACAGACCGAGATATTCTCAGGCTCTGTAATTTGCCAAAGTATCAGGCAGCTATTCCTACATTCTTCCTGCTGATTATCCTCCCATGTTACACAACCTTCTATAGATCTTTTTTCTAACATACCAGGCAGCATCTTATTCTCTCACATAGTGAAGAGTATGTCTGGTCTGTCAGCCAGGAGAGTGTCCTGTGACAGGAGGAGGATGTTAAAACTTCAGTTTGGAACCATATGCTTTGAGCATGTCCTCTGTCTCAGAGGACACAAGTGCCCATGACCTGGTGACTGCTGCACCTGGCTCAGGAAGTCAGTGACAGAAGGAATTCTCCAGGTTGTCACCACGCTTCAGAAAGGAGGAGGGTGCAATCATCAGTGCATGGGCAGGGAATGCAGCAGGACTGCAGGACTCTCATGCTGTGCATGGAGCTTGCAAAGGAAGGAAATTGTGTTTTGCATGAGATGTCTTTCATCCCCTTCCCTCTTGGCACTTTTTCCTCAGCCTCGCTGGTACTGACTGATACTCACTATGATTCAGTTCCATTCAGCATCACACCACAGAGGAAAAGAGACACTGCTGTTGTGATTCTATGTCACAAAGCTATCCAACTTTCCTCTTTACAGATCACAAGCTGGGAAAAGTGTGACAACTCATTCTGAAAATCACCTTTCCAACCCGTGCAGTTCTGCTCATGCTTGCAGTGTCTACCAGAATGCTCAGAGTAACCTTGTTTAATAACTGATGAGAGAATTGTTTCAACTGTTTTTCAAAATAGTTGATTTTCTCTCTATATTCTAGATCTCTATAAAAATTTAATTTTTATCAATGAAGGCATTTGGGGGTAAGTGACTGCAGGAATATGCAATTGTATTGTGCTTTTAACCCTCGGATCAGACTGGTTATTTTCCCACTTAGCAAAGCCATAAATGCTCTGTCATAGCTGATATCTTTATTGCAGATTTTCAGAATTATTTGGTCATCATTTTCACTGGTTCAAATATATTTGAGAAGCTACACCTAATATTTGCAAGCTTCCAATGTAATATTTTTATTTTTCCAACCATCACAGTCATACAGTCTCCTGCAAATTAGCTCATGGAACACCACGGTCTTAGTGTCTTTTTCATTATTTCCATCTATTATATACTACTCTCAAGCTCAGAAGAAACTTTAAAAGCATACAACTGAAGAATCTTTGTTTATTATTTGGAAAAGTTTGGATGTTTTTCCTTTGGCCAGATTTTACTGACTGTGACTGGAGAACTAAGTGTTCCTGTTGTTCCCAGTAAATAAGCTTTAAAATACAATTTTATGACTTGAGGACAAAGCAGAAAACAAAGGTATGGGTATCAAATGAGCCCTCATATTTTTCCAATTGTTGGATGCCTAGCAACTTCTGAGAATATTATCTGAGAACAGACTTACTTATTGTTCAGCTTCCAGTGGCAGGACTCACAGATGGGATCCTGCCCCTCACTATCTCCTATTTTCCTGCTTTCTAAGGGCCTGGTTTGGCTTCTGGGTCCCGGTGGCACCCAGGGGAGCCTGGAGCACTTTCTGCCTCTGAGAAGTCACTCAAGGCCTTCAGGGAAATGAGCCCATCATTTTCAAGGATGTCTTAGACAATCTGAATGCACTACAGAGGTAAGAGAGCTGCAATCTCATGTCAAGCAGGGATGCTCTGATAGTCACTGCACAATGCCCCCTGCAGATTTTAATAGGTGTCCCACCTCGTTCAGGAGAGACCATTATCAGCACAGGACATCTCCAATGGTTAGTACACTGCTATTTCAATCTGCTTCTTTATCAAGGTGCTGCCCCTGCCGTGTGGGCACCGCTCACTATTACCAACCTGTAAATGAGACTTTATGTACCGACTGTACAGATCAGGCCCCGTTCCCATGGTGCACACTGAGAAGAGCTCTCCTTCTCCAATTACCCCTTGGAAACAGGACAGACAGAATCTAACCTTTTGCCCTATAAAAATTGCATGTTGTTCTGGAAGTCAAAATGCAAATCATTCATTAATTTTATAACCATGTGTAAGGGAAGAGGCAAACAGTAGGCAAAATTGGAATCTTCTATTTTTACTCATGTGTCTAGTTAATTACATGTCATTCTTCTCACATAGAACTAAATATCTTAAATGCAAATAGCCAGAGGTTGCTGTACGTTTTTTGCCCTTTCCACAGCTGTTCATTACAGAGCTCAACAGCATCTGACAGCAGGTGAATGTGTGGATGATGGGCCATGGATATGTTCTGTTAAATAGAATGAATAAACCATTAAATGATCTTGTTTCTTGATATGCCTAAATGCAAGCTGCAGCTTCAAGCAAAGCAACATTAAATTCTGTACAGCAAATCCCTCTTGTATTTTGCAGCACATCAGTCATGCAAATTTTATGCTATAATCTTTTAAGCAATTATAACCTCCATTTATTTTTAATGATATAGTGTATACTTTTGCTTTTAGTTCTAGACAATTGAAATAAGGATGCATGAATCTGGAATGTTAGACTACTTGTATCTGGTTCATTCTGTACACTATATTTGGTGTTTTATATAACTTGTTTGATCTGGGTAGAAATGAGTGACAATGTATCTTCCCTTTTTGAGAATCCTTATCTTTGAAATTCACTAATATGTTAATTTAGCTGTATGTCTCTATGCCATTTCTATCATAGGAATTAAGAATGATTGGGAGTATTGTTTTAGAGGGAATGCATATTGCAGGTATGTAATATATATGCATGCATACAAAATAGACATAAATTGTACATTTTACATATAAGAAATAAGAAAATTATAAAGTTATAGTTAAAGTTCCCAAATCAACATCTCAAAAAAATTACCACAGATTTTTAACCACTTTTTGATTTAGAAATCAGATGCTGGATTTGGAAGTGTCTCTCTTCAATAAAAGGTTCATATTTTCTATATAAATATAATTTCAGATGTAGCTCTGCTCTCCATTTGCTCAAAAAGAGATTTATTTTCCCATGGCTCTGGGAGTGAAGGACCTCCAATTCTTTCCATGACACACCATCCACACAGGCATGACCCTTCTCCAGCCCAAAGTCTACTTGACCCAATCCACAAGAGCATGGGTTTTTGGAAGGTCAAAATTATCAAAACACTCTTCTGTATGAGGAAGAATTAAGAGGGAGAAGTATAGGACCAGACTGGTCTGGTGACTTCATCTGAGGGATGGTGTCACTGCACAGCTATTACTCTACATCCAAATGTGAGGCTTGGGAAAAAAGTGATCAAAGACCATTAAAATATTAACCATCCATGCTCTTGTGCCTTCTTGCTTACTCTCCCCACCTTGCTTACACAGTAGACCTTTTGTCTGGATTCTAAAAGCTGGGAAGCAGCCTCGAACCTCAGAGACATTATCCACTCTGGGAAATACAGGAGAAGACATTTGTCTTGGATTAGTAATGCCTGCACCTGTAAGACTTGCATGAGCAGTGTGCAAAACGGGATCAGCTGCAAAAAGAGCAGTTCCAATAGTACTAAAGGTCAGGCAGAGGAGATGGCATTTGATATAATTAGGAGTTTTCACATTCCTTCCTTGTACACAAGCAGAATTCAATTCTCCTTGCATTCAGTAAAGCTCAGGTAGAGCAAGACTTAGTAAAATCAAAACATAGGGCATATGATTTACATAAGCTTTAGTAAACCTGAGATATCTTATCCTACCAGCCCACAAGAAAGTCAGACTCTAACTCTCCCTCTATTGTATTTTGCGTGGCCTAATGATGTTTCTTTGCAGCCAACTGTGGACTAAAACTGGGAGAGAGATTTAGTTAAGTTTAATCCTTTTTTTTCCTGCCAGCTTCTGGAAATATGTTGTGTGCTCTATATTTGGAGTTTTCTTTCTTTAGAAAATTCCTCCGTAACCAGCTTCCAGGGAACACTTTTTCCTGTAATGCTGCTGCCATTCAGCCACAATTTTGATCTGATGTGCTTTCAGAGACAGCTGTATCATTTCTCTTAAACATTTGAAATCCATATGAAAGTGGGATACAGTTACCTGCAGAATTGTCACAGGTTTAGAGGAGTGTGTGTTGCCACTAGCAGAATTAAAGAAGCCTGGCAACAGAAGCATATAAAATAAGATAATAAGAAGATATGGACAAAAAGCAAAAAGAAGAAGTTGCAGGTACGCTACAAAAACATCAAGTAGATAAAGATTTATATATTAAAACATACTTAATAACATTTAGAGAAGTTGCATAATAATGAAAAGCAGATACAAAACTATCTAGCTATTTACAATACTACAGATGTGTGCATGTAAAACTATCCAAAGAAATGAACATTGAAATAAACCCAGATGAACAGATCAGAAAACAAAGAGCAGCCCTGTCAGCATACCAAGTTGCAGTAAGATTAATAAGTGCTGCAAGTGTTGTTCCCAATGTATCTCTCTGCACTCATTCATCATCTCCCACCATGAAGCCAACATAAGCTTGTGGCCTTTTAGCTGCCTAAGGCAACCTTGTGCTTGGGAGTAAATATAGATTATTTGCCCAGTCCCCAAACCAACAGTGCTCACACAGTTGTTAGCAAGTAGGACATTTTTCTGTCCCCTTACTGGGAATATCCAGGCTTTCTCCTGTTCTCACATTCACCCCAACTATGCTGCACTGTTAAAAAAAATGGTCTTTCAGAGTCCCACACTAAAACTGGTGTGAAAAGCTGGGCACTTTTAAAGTCAGGAAGTATTTAGACACTTATTTTAAAACTATGAAAAGCATCATATTAACTGTAGAGGAAGCCTAACATTCACTTGTGCATGGTTAACATTAAGTGAATTCTGTGCTTAGAAAGATGCATCCAAAGCCCACTGCACATAAAAGTAGCTTCTACAGTCCAGCTGAACCAGTCCATAGTCTGAATACTCATTAGACCAACACCTGTAAACCACCATAGGCTCACCAGAAGTTTCTCCTTTCTCTCCAGCACACACTGGAGTTTGTTTTGAAATTAGCTCAGATTAACTTGCTCCCTTCTTTTTAATAAGAACAGTAACTCGCAGTGATACTTTTACAAGCCCTTACACAGAGCATTAGCATCAGCTCCTAATTCCCCTGTCTGTGTATACAGAGCCTGTAGTATGCCCCATGTTCCCAGCAGAGACAAGGGAGAATTGAGAATTCTCAGAGCCCTCTCAGAGTCCCTGTGTGGTGCCATCTTTTTCCTCCCTCCTCAGATTTCCTCTGGTGTCACCTCTGATGTCATTACTACCACAGAGTGGGGCTAACACATATCTCCCAGGAATGTTGTGGGTGTTAATTAATAAATGCTCATAAAACTCTTGGACACCTTCAGGCTGAAAAATGTAAAAAATCTTTCTTAGAAATATTGTTCTTATTTTCTGTATCCAGATACTATGTCTCCTGAGGTCTCTGCAATCTGAAAGTAGGTCAAAACTTGGCTCTTAATAAGTTGAATTGGGAACTCTGAAATTTTCCTCCAGACACAATTTTGTACTACTTAAAATAAGAAACATGAGGCTCGCTTTCATGTACCCAAATTGTGCTGCACAACAGCTGAGGACAGCAATCAAGAGACCAGAAGATGTGCTTCTCACATCCAGCCAAGGTGCATCTGCAAGCCGAATGTTGACCTCAAAGTGTCAACCAACCCCATGCTAACATACACCCTGGTTTCCATGGACTTACAGGTTTTTATGTTTTGGCTCCCCCAAAAAAGTCATCCATGCAACATATCGTTTAGAGCATGAAACACTTCCTTTGGGAAGAGCCATGATAAGCCAAGTGGATGCATACGTTTGTTTCACGTTATTTAACCAGGTAGGACATGGGCTGTTAAAATTCTCTGTATGTACCAACTGCAAGAGTGTTAACCCCTACAAGAAATACATGGCATTGCGCTTTTCAATTCCTTTCTCTAGGAACAGACAAGGCTGAGACATAGGGTGTTTCCTGAGGTTAATGATAACCTGAGGTTAATGGTTTCTGGCTGAACTTTAGGCCCTTGGCTTCCCCTAACCTGTCATTAATCCCCAGGAAATGCCTGAAACCAAGCGTATTATTTAAATCTGGCAGCAATTAATTTATCTCTGGACCTTACAGATGCTCATATTAAATTAAAAAGAGGATGATTTATGGAGAGCGCCAATGATGTCCAGATCTAGGCAAAGATAGATGTTATCCTTAATATTTAAAATTCAGGTTTTCTTTTTCACTGAGTCATTGACTATCATCTTTATTAAAGGGTTTTATTCAATTAATCTATCAAATATGATCTTTTCCTTAATTATTCCTTTAAAAAATACTTTATCTGGTATATTTTGCCAGCTGCATCAAGATTTTATCTCTTTTCTTCTTTGGGAGGTTTCATGAACATTATTCGCTGTTGCTTTGAATCAGAAAATAAATGTATTTTTAGCAACTTAGTTTAAAAAGAAGCAATCAGAAGAAATGCAGTGGCATATGTAAGAAACAAGAATTATCCTCTCACTCAGCAGTAGATCTATAAGTCTCAGACAAAATAACAGCTGTGATTTCATTTCTATGTATTAAGAAGATAGGCCAAAAACACAGTATAAGGTTATTGGTTTCTACAGAGCCAGAAGGTGAAGCTGTACATCGGTTTCTATTCTGTTTATCTCTGGCTTTTAGGCTGAGGCTGCCAATAGTGTGCACACTCTCTGTTAAGGCTTCTGAATCCTTACCAGAGCTCTCAGTGATGTGTTTGGCAATAGCTACCACTAAATCACCATCATAGGCGTCAGTTCAGTTGGCTCTGTAATTGCAAACAACAGCCATAAATCCATTGAAACTAATCCATGTACCAACTAAAATAAAATCCTTAATCTCATCTCCTTTCTGTTTTTCAGCTTTCACTTTCAAGTCTTATCACAGTATTGTGCCATTAGCTTTACAGATAAAATGGGGTCTTCCAGACCCCTTAAAATCTGAAATTCTGCTGTAAAAACAGCTAAAGAAAAATGGACCTTCTGAGTTAAAGATGAACTGCAAGGGGACAAAAATTAGAGTTGATTTTTTTTCCTTCTTTGCAGAGAATTCATTCAGTAATATGTTTCACGAAAAAATATAGTTACTGAAAAAAACCACAGTTTATGCTTTAATATTTCTGTAAACTGATTAAACCAATTCCCTACAGAAAAATTACTGCCTGTATTGCAGTATGAGCTCTACTGATACACAGTAGACTCAACTCTTAGAGAATAAGAGGAACATTCTCACATATGTGTATATGTGGTCACACATCTGGCATTGTGCAGCATTAGTACTCTCTTTCCTGAAATCAATATCTGTTGAATATTTTTTCCTTAACAGCCTCTTCTTACACGTTGGTTCTGCTGCCTCTCAGCAGTCTCTTGTATAACCCACCTGTGGAGAAGAAGACGAGGCAGGTGCGGTGGTTGTGTTATTCTGGTAAGGCTCCTCCTCAGCCTCAGCAGAGCCTTCCCCGGGGCAGCTCCTACCCCTGGTACCAGCAGTCTGTACATGTGGAGAGCACACATCCACTGCTGTACACATGTGACCATGAATAATGCTGTGAACATTGTTGTGAGAAATGGAAGACACACTTCAGGCTTCTCCACTAACACGTGGTTCCTTCATGTTTGAAAAAAATTACCTTTCTCAAGGTTCAGTTCAGAAACTCTTTTTTAACCCCCTCTTTTTCACAAGCTTAGCCTCATATGGCAGAACTTCAGCATCTCTTTTTCTTACAATATTTTCTCTTCATTTTGAAAACACCTCCATGTGTGTTCCAGCTACAGGTGTTGCCCTGTTTCATAATAATAACAAATTTAAAAATATATATCGCAAGACCATTTTCTAATGGCTAAGGAGGGATTACAGAAATATGTCTATAAAATATTAATCAGGGAAGGCAAGGGCAGTTTATGTCACAGCTGTACTTACTCTGTTCCTACAGTCATGTACAGTGCCCATTTCTTCCAGCGTCCAATGTAGCAGCTATGGAGCTTCACCTGTGCACTGGAGCTTACTGTTCTGGTTGGTACAAGCAATTTTGGACTTCTTCCCTTGGAGCAATCAAAACATTTTAACTATGACAGAATAACTGAAGTTTCCACAAATTTTAACGAGCTAAAGAAAACATACTTTGAATGTTCCTCTAAACACTTAGGATCCAATCTGTATCCCAGATAATTTAGGAAGGATTTGCTATGCACTTTACTAAACTTAGGACCGAAAGACAGAGTGTGCTATCATGCACGCTTTGTGGAGATCTTTGTGCCAGGAGTCAGATTCAGTCATGTTTACACGCTGCTTGGCAAACAAATGCTATTCCAAGGAAAAAGAAGCCAGCTATCAATATGCAGCCACATTTCTTATGGTTTCCTGATTTTCTGCCTTTTGGTATACCTAAATCCTCTAAATAAGAGCTACTGAATCAGCATTTTGTATGCTCAGATGTAATTAAAGCTGTTCAGAGGACACAGATTCCATTTTGCTCTAAATTTCAAGGTTTCAGAATTTGTTTTCACTATTCAGAGGAATGAAAATAACCCCCTCAAACATTTTTGCAAATGGAAATTGTTATGAAATGTCTGTTTCTGGATAGAAAACCTGATCTTTTCAGCTCAAGTTCTTTCTCCTCTGGCTGTAAGTGACAAGGGAACCCCAGGCAAAAACTTTCTCAAGAAATGTTTGTCAAAACTGATATGTTGATACAACATTTTGGCTTTGATGAAGTGACATATTTCATTTCACCGAAAATATTCTGACCAGCTCCAGATGGGATTGACTTATTTAAGCTAAGAAAATGATTCACTGTGAGAGTCTGAATAACCCAATAAAATAATAGAGTAATGTGTCGGGGAGTCTAAATAAGCCAATAGAATAACAGAACAAAGCAATATTTTTCAAATCAACATCATTGGATCTGAACCCTTGTCTTTATGTCTGAGATAAACTCATAAAATATAAACAGATTTAAATAGCAGAAAGGATGTTTATGTCCATTCAATATAGACTCCTGGGTAATATTGGCGTTTTCCTTTAGAATTCTGAAGCCAGAGGAAAGTAAGGTCTGAATCCAACTTTCTCCTGTGCTGAAGAACTAATATACAGAGACGATATCTGAGAAAAATTTGTGAAACATATTTCTAAAGTTTTTTATTAGAGGAAAATCTAAAACTTTCCCAGATAGTTATTCCTTTACTATTAGAATATGCTGATAATTGAAAACGTTTTCCAACAACATAACCTACATTCTCTTGATGAAACCTCAGATAATTGGTTTAAGCAAAAGTTTAGAGGATCATCAATCCACTTAGAGGATAATCAATAATTGTAGCAGTTCCAGGTGTATTTGGAATATAGTAAAACTTCACAAAGTCCTCACTTGTAATTCATTTTTCTTAAGTAAATAAAATATTTCTTAAAGAGTTTCCCAACTACATGTGTTGTCTGCATTTTCTAAACTTTTTGAAGAGAAGAGCAAACCAATAAATTCTATGCAATGATTTCTTAATCATCTTCATATTATTCATTTCAATACATAACCATATATTCAAGTATTTGAGTAATATTTTCTACATGAGCTTCAGCTATTACACCACATTTAGTAAGGGGCCTCAACCTCCTTTTCAATAAGAGAAAGGTAGTAGAATTGCCCACCAGTTCACCACTCACACTGTCATAATTATATCTGGATTTAAGCAGAGCTCTGACCACCAGAATATGTCATGAAAGCCTTGACAGAGCCACCAGATGCAGAAGTGTAGCGTGGCTGACTTCTCATGAACTTCACACTTATCAGGGGCTGGAAATCCCTGCCTGAACTAGAGCTTTGAGTATCGGCTGTGGAATTTCCCGAGCCATCTGACAAAGTGCAGGCATCCCATCAATAGCTCCTGCCAAGCCATAGCAGTGATCCAAATACCTTTCCCTCTTACTGTGTCAAGAAGATTGGTGTGCTATCAGCCCAAGTTAGAATTAAATCACAGAGATGGTTTCACTGTGAACAAGAAAGAGGGGATAAATTATCATTTGCTTTGTTTTCAAAACTGGGGAAGACCAAGACTTGCCACATTGATTTCCAATGAAAATGTGACTGCCTAAGCAAGGCTCTATCACTGTTGATCAAAGAAGATAACTTTAAAAATCAATTTGGGATGTTCGCCTAATTAATATAATTGGAGTATCTATTTGATACTGAGTTAAGGCAATTTGGACGGGATTTGAGCACCAATAGGGAACAAAGCCTGACTCCCAGCCTTGTCTCCTGGGAACAGGCTGCCCAAGCCTACATAGACTGGAAAATCTAACTCGCACTGCTTTCCTTTCAAGAAAATTCCTGGGGCCAACGGAAACATATGAGGTTTTATATCAGGTCATTAAATTGTCATGCTTTGTCCTTTGATTTAATTAAAATCGTCTTAGTTATTCAGACTTCTGTGCTGCAAGCTGAAGTGTAAATGAATGGTAAGATGAATGGTTTAATATAACATCTACAATTCTATATTTCTTCCTACCTGAGAAGTTAAAATTTAATAATGTATTTCTAACTTCACACAATCATCCCTTCTCTGAGTTCAGAGTAACTTCTTGTATTAGAAAACTAGAAAATATATTTTACAGTTTCCATATTACACATACTCAGAAAAAATTATCTTCTCTTTTTCTACCCAACAAATGTTTAAAAATCTGTGAAGTTCAAAGAACTGAACAACATCATACTATCAGACTGAACAACATCAGACTATTTTGATGTTTTCTTATTTTGACTAAATAAGCACACAATTGCATTGATATAGATCATAACTCAATATCTTCCTTTTTTATCCCTTTGTTGAATAGGAAAAGCACTTACTCCCATAACTATAATCTATTTTTTAATATACCACTAATGATTTATTGTAAATGTCTCTCAGGAAGAATGAGCTTCTTCTGCATTCTTCTCATGACTTCAGTGATATAATTTGATGCTTTATTTTATTTTCACGGACACCACTGAGTTCTAAAATCTAAAAACATGTATTCCTTGATACCACTGGAAACATTCAACACAGATGTTTGAATTCTGCATAATTGTATTGTCCATACGTATTCTGTTCTAAAAATCTCTGCTTAGTGTAGATGGCGAACTACTCAATTACTTTCAGAGTATTTTGCTCTTCTAGACATAACATCTGCAATTCAATTAAATGTTTCATCTATTTTCTTCCTGTCATTCCAGGGTATAGACCTTGGTTCTGTTAATCCAGTGTTGATGCTTGTCGTGGAAAAGACATTTTGAAACTCTTTAAAACAATGCAATAACTTAACAAACAAGAAGAAAACAGAGTGTTTTCTTTTAGTTTTTCCTAAATAGAGTGTTTAGGAAAAGCTACTATGGGATCAGATCAGTGATTGCTTCATAACCACAACTTTTCCCTGGCATGCAATTAGAGAAGATCATATATGCTGGATTTCTCTGAGGGCAATGAAACGCTCAGCTTCTGTTCCAACTTCGACCAAGAAAAGAATTAACATTTCTACAGATTAAAATTCTGTGAACAGTCTCTGTTCGTCATCTGCTTTTTTGATAATTTTTAATAACTTTTGCAAGAACAAGTCATAACTTTTAAATGCGGGGTTTGCAGGAAGAGAACTCACAGGGATTACTGTGGAGTAGATCAATATTAGACAACCTGCAAAAACAGCAAACATTTCTACAGATAGGATAAGAAATGCCTACTTGTCCCAGAAAAATGAATTTGCAGGCTATTCTGCATTGCACTGACTTTTGTAATACCTTGTCATTAAGGTATCTGAGCATATCTAGGCATTATTGTGTGAAAGCATTAATAACTGTTGCATTTTCTTTCGTTTGCTGTCATTTGCCCCTCCTAGGGAAAGTAGAGGACATTTATCTGTTTAGATCCATTCGCTTATTTTGCGTCCAGTGCTTGTATGAGCCCAGTTACTTTGGAAAGTCAATCCACTGTCTCCAAGGACATCCCTCTGCTCCACGGGGTCATATTGAGGTGTGTGGTTGCCACTCACCAGTCCTCTGGGACATCCCTAGGGGTGTCACCCCCCTGGCTGATGAAGAATGCAGGGGAGGGTGAGGCACAGGTGGCAGCCCCAGGGCCTCTCCTGTGGGAGGTTTCTCTGTGCTACTCTGGTCACCAGCTCTGTGCTGCTGCTTGCTGCCTTCCCTGGGGACCTTCAACCACTTCTTTTTTTGAGGTATCTCGAAGGCTGACTCTACACAGTGGACCTTGCCTTATACCAAGAAGACTAAATTTTGGAGTTCACTGTCTGTGTATCTGCTCACAGCTAGTCTCCCTCACCCAGATTCCCTCTTGGTCATAGAGTGGTTTTGAAGAGTTCTGCACCCCAAAATTGTGTCCTTTGTTTGGAGTATATGCTCCTTTCCCAGCCTCATCTTTCTCCTTCTTCTCATTTACATCATGCTTTTAGCTTGGTAGACTAATGCACTTTAAGCTCAATCTACAAAAGACAAATTACTCAACCAAACAGCACACAGAGGAGACAGCTTATGACAATAGCAACAAGTCTTGATACTCAGGGATTATTACTTTATAATAGAAGCTAAAAGCTAGAACAAATTGTTTTTTGTGAAAGGAAGTCTGCTTTCCCAAATGCATGAAGTTTATATAATAGTCAGAAAATGGCCAGTTCAGCAGATTTTATACACATAAATATTATATGTAATATTTTATGTATAAATGTTCCAAGTTTACTCCAGTGTAAAGCTTTTCTTTAAAGAGTAATTCTCACCCCATAATTCACTTTTATGATTTTCTTAGGGCTTTAAGTGTAAAAGCTCAATCTGGTTTTGTTTTATCCTTCCTTAAAAAAAAAAAAAAAAAAAAAAAAAAAAAGCACAGGACAAGTTAATTTTTACATTGAATCTGCCAAAGGCATGTTGTCATATGAAGCTAAACGTGTCACTTTTGCAAACACATGCACACACACATGTTCACATCCAGATACACAATAACTTTTTAAGGCTTAATGACAATAGAAATAGTTTCATGTGGAAAAAGGGAGGCCCTGACCAGAGCCATTGACTGCAGCAGGCTGTGCTCATTCTTGGGCTCCTCTCCAAACCTCCCTCCAGCCCTCCTGTTTCACATCTAGTGTAAAGATATTTCTCTCCCCCAGACAGTTTCTCACAAATCTGAAACTTGGGCTTTCTGCCAGATGCTGGATCTTAGGCTGAGTCCTTTGCTTTACTGTGACTCTTTCCATGTCCATTTCTTTCCCTTTGGTCTCAGAGAGCTGCAGCAGTTGGGTTCTGTGTTCATCCTCTTTCTCTCCTGCCCTGTGTGAACAGAGGAGAGCATTGATTCCTGCTCATCCATGGCCATGCATTCTCAGGTGTTTTAACATGACCTCAAAAGAGAGGATTTGATGAAGCTGACTGAGGAAATCACATGTGCTTGGGCTGGAGTGTTATCAGTTTTGAACCACCATCAGTTTTGAACTTCATGAGAGGCAAGTCCTGCTTATCAAGCCTGATTTCCTTTTATGACAAGGTAACCCACCGAACTGATCAAGGGAAACTAGTTGATGCAATCTTTTTGGATTTCAGCAAAGTTTTTGATAGTGTCTCTCAAAAGATCCTTCTGAACAAAATGTGTAGCACACGGCCAAATAAACACATCATGTAATGGGTGAACAACCAGCTCACATGTTGGGCACAAAGGGTTAAGAGAAAATTCAACAAATGAGAGGGCTGCGCAATCACCAAACATATGACAAGGGAAAGTGCCAGATTCTGCACCTGGGACAAGGCACCCCGGATGTACAGAAAGACTGGGGAATGAGAGGCTGAGAAACAATGTCATGGAAAGTGACCTGAGGGTCCTGGTCCAGGAAAACTTTAATATGGACCAGCAGTGCCCTGGGTCCTTAGGGAAGCAGTCACAGCACCAAACCTGACAGAGTCCAAGAAGCATTGGGACAACCCTCTGAGGCACATGGTGTGATTTTTGGGAGTGGTGCTGTGAAGGGCCGGGAGCTGAACTCAATGATCCTTGTGGGTCCTTCCAACTCAGCTCATTCTGTCATTCTGTGATTCGTCAAAGTCAAGGATGCGGCTGCAAGGGTGTCTGCTTTTTCAATCTTCCTCTTTCTTTGACAGCAGTTCAACTTTCAGACATACCCTGTAACCATACTCCTTTTGCCCCAAAATATTCTACTTTAGACAGGAATTATGCCCAGTATATTCTAGGATCTAAATTATAACTGCCAGAATTACAAAACCAAAGCCATGCATGGTTTGCATTACCAGAACTCACTCCCTTAGGATCTGAAGTCCTAATACTTTTTCTCCCCATGTAGACTGTGCTGTATTCGGGAGCTGCAAGGCTTCGCATTCCACTTCATATTTTAAATGGCATACTTGCTGCTTGGAAATGTTTTTACCATGAGGATGACCTATAAAAGTGTTTAAATCCCCTGCTTATCCACACAGGGGTTACAGCACAAGTAATGGCAGAAGACACTCCACTGCCACTACCTCCTGAGTCACTACCACCTTATTTCTATTCCAATTTCATAGGGATGATGCTTAGTCAAGTAATATTATGGGATCAGGCACCAATGTTGTCCCAAGATTTATGGCATAGCACACAGAGCAACTTGGAGGATTCCTGCTGCTCTCGGGCAGCTTACAGTTTTTGGTGTGAATATTTCTCAGTTATTTTACCATTTTTCTTAACAACCACATTTATAGAGGTGACTCCAGTTGTGTAAAAGTCCATTTTCTAAGATAACAGATTTTTCCAGTCAAAGGAGATACATCCAACTCACCGGGTCAGTCATTCAGACTGAACACCAGAAACGAGAAATAAGAATCGGTGTCTCACAGAGAATTGCAGAGAATTCCTCAAATCACTCACAGTCATGATTATCCATGGTGCTCATATGTTGGTTTACTTTTCAAGTGAAAAAATTATGCTCCCCAAGGTGCAAGATGGATGCAGTTTCAGAGATAGTTTACTATAGGAACTACTGGTCACTGTGACAAGCTTGGTTCATGCTCACACATAGGCATGCCACTGATACTCCCAGTAGCAACACTCTCATAAAGACACCCGTCTGCAACATTGCCTCATGTTTCGTGCACCTTACACTGAAAAACTACTGGCCAAAACAGGCATTTATGTATACATGCCTGCACACACACATACATGTCTTATGGTCACAGAGATGCTACTGGTGCCTCTATGCACCCAGCAGCTCTGCTATAAACTTCCTCAAAAGGGTGCAAGGGAGATTGCTCTACCTGTACTGTTTAGGCACTGTTTGGTCCCATCCTGCACTATTCTTGCTATACATTTTTCCTTGGAGCACTTCAATCACTCACTTAACAATTTTTGCACAACTGCTACGTGTGGCGAGTGTGATCCTGTAAAGGAAAACATACAAACCGCACAGCAAAGGAACGGAACTAAGTTTGCACAAGGATCTTAAATTTGGCATTTCCTACCCTATGAGTGACTTCAATGTAGATCTTGTATTGTGTTTTGCTGTCAAAGTTCCCATCCTCATGGTAAGGATATTTCTCCACTACAGATCACAGAAAGCTCAATTTGAAGTGCTCCAAAATGGGAGCTCACCATCCTTACATCTTTAACTCATTTTGGATTCAAGCCAAAATTGACTAGTTTCATGTGTCACCATAACAACTGCTGAGCACTACAGTTTAAGCATATTTTCTCTACTTTTTTGTTCAAAGAACCAGTAGCTGAGCGATAGATTTTCACACTCTTATTCTGAAGCAGGCTCAAGCAAACCAAGGCAACCATTTTCAACCGTTTATCCTTGACACACAATAGACACACAATGTGCCAAATGTTTCCTTGGCCCCAATGGGTAAAGCCATTGAAAAACAAACTTGAAATGCATTATTATTGTTGTGTGATCAGAAGAAAGTTTTAGTTACCATTTTTTAAATATTTCATTTCCATTCCTAGCAAATCTTGAATCAACATAAATAAATATATCTAAGCAACAGATTTCACATATCAATACTTTCAAGGAGATTTATTTTTTTTTAGTGAGCACACCCACACAGATTTTCAGATGAGCCTTAAAAACCTTACAAAAAATTCCTTCACTGGAATCACATACTGGAAAATGCTGATAACAAAAACTTTACCTAAGAGCTCATAGTAGTTAAATTAAGAGACATGTTTCATCTCTGAAGCATTTAAACTTAGCAGGATTCTTAGTTTTAGGAAGAGTAAAATAAAATGTATCTGTTTAATAACCAAGATTTTGTCCTAAACAAAAAATACGAAAATAATCATAAACTTCCATAACAGAATTCCTATAAAACCCTCTTTGCTTTACTCACCTGTTGGGGCTGCAGACAGCAGACACTGAGACACATGTGGAGACCAAGCTTCTACTTGCTTCTGCAGCTCAGGTATTGAACTATGCAAATAATGTTGGAACAATGTGAAGAAAAAAAAGTCTCAAATATGCATGATGCAATGTAACTTGGAAGAGGTTTCCAGCTTTGTCAGATATAAACATCAGGATTAATTTAATGAAGGAGGCAGCTCTGCCATAGCCGTAGTGCTATGTACACGTGCATAGCTACACCTATCAGAAGGCTGAGATGCAAGACAAAACATTGGCCTATATCAAACAAAAGCAAATGTGTATCACACCCTTGTTTTTTACACCACCCCTTTTGAGTGGCTGCATAACATGAATACTTTTTCATTTTAATGTTAGAGATGTCCCTGATGGGATAAAAAGCCAGAATAACATCCTGAGTGCTGGAATCTTAAAGCATTGCTGATGCCTTTGAAAGCTCATTTACACTAATTCAAATACCAGGTGTGGAAATCAGTCAATGTACTTCTTAAAATGCTCTCTAGCACACTGTGAATGGGTAAGATGTAGAACAGCTCAAGGCAAATCCTTCTGTGGTCTTTCTACAGATGGGACCGCAGCTGAACACCTGTAGGAAAGATTATGGGCAGATGTCTTCAAAGACCCAAAAAAAGAAGAGCATTAAAGAAAACAAGGTCCTGTGAATTCAGGAAACTATATTTGGATCACTACAGTCGCCAGAGCACTGCAGAAGTCAGACTAATTTGTCATCTAGAAAGCCACAAGAGCTAGATCTGTCAAATAAATGTGAACCTCCACCAGCCTCTATCCTGTTTCAAAGCTAGAAATAGCATTTGAGTAGGTAGCTGAGAAAATAAATTAATTGAAAAGTAATAAAGCAGCTTGCAAGATCATAATAACAGTGTTCTATCCCAAAACTATGTCAATCTAGGACTTATTTACACACACATGAATCATTCACTGCCATTTTTCAGGGTTAAGACACAAACTTTTGAATAACACACAGTAACACACATACTCACTAGCATTTCCTCAGACAGACAAATTTTCTCAAGCCTTGATTTTAAAAAGGCAAATGGATTTCTAGAGTATATTGTAATACTTTGATGGTGAACCTAAACTCACTTGCAGTATCAATGTTATCTTGAGCCTACACTGCTGAGAGAGTGCTCTCTTGTGCCAGAAACAATCATTAAATCTCCACACTTTGGTATGATTACCTACTGACTCATTGAGAGGAAAGCCCACAAGTTATTATTCTGAAAAACCTAGATTTCATGGCAATTCAATAAAAAATAATTCATCTCAAATGCAGTTCTCTCATAAATTAGTTGAAAATATAGGACAATCTTGTCTGGCTGAGGCAGAGATTAAATCATCAGGAACATATTGAAGTATGCTCTACAGATCTTCAGAAATTCTGGCAAGATTTCCATAGACCTAATAGATTGTTATTTCTCTATAACTAAGCAGGATGAACCAATCCAAGGAAAAGTGATCCAAGTTCAAAATAGGATGCTCCAGATACTCTTTTCTAACAATCTAACAACAAATTCTTGCCCTGATTCCCTGTTCATTCCCTCATTGCACAGGATGTTATGAGGCCATCCACACTAAAGAGCGTGATTGATTCAATGGTACAATAACGGAGTCATCCAAAATCCTAAAATAAACAACAAAAATAGAAGATTAAGTCTATGAACTCCATTATTTTATGAGAAGGAGAATTTTTTTTTTTTTTAAGGAAGGATTCCTATTAATTAGGAAAAGAGGGTAAACACCCTGTTTTTGGGAGATAAATACATGGCTTGAACTGTATATGCATTGTTTGCCCCAGTGTGCCAAGGACCATTCACTACTCAATGCCCTCAGTCCATGGTCCATATTATTCATCAGAATAACCACAAATCACAACCCCAGACTAAAGACCTTCCACAGCTGCTGAAAGACAAATCAGCATCTTTTATGTTACTGTTGATGTTTGTGGTGTTGTTAGTAGACAGGGAAGCGCAAGGCATAATAGGGAAATTTTTCCTACTATGCCCTATTCCCACAACCTTTTTCACATTTTCTTTAAATCCCAGGCATGCATTTCTGTCATTGTGGAAAATGTATGTTTAATTTAAGACCCAAAACTGAAATGCTGCTTACAGTAATGCTTTCTTGAGTCTTATTAACTTATGAACTTTTGGTGGGCTGCCCAGCACTCAGAGCAATTTTTCTGTTATTTTCCAAGCTACATCAAAGTGTTTGTCTCAAGGGCCTGAGGTTTTTTTAATTTTCAGTGAGGGAAAGAATATTCTCAAGAATAATTTTCTAATGTTATTCATGTCAGCTGTAACTGCATTTCTCTCTTCATTCTAAGCTTAGCAGTCCCTGTATACTTAACTGAGAAGGGAAGCATTACTCCAATTCTAGACAAGTGATGTACATATATCTATATTTTAGACAAGTGATGTAGATCAGGTTAGCTGATGTTATTCCTTCTAGCAGCCTTGGGACTCATAAGAGGACCTCATCCACACAGTTGGAATCTATACCCAAAACTGCTTATATTCCAATGACTCAGGATATTACACAAAGGTCTCAGCAGACTCCAGGTGAACTGTAAGGCAGTGCAACAAGTACAACACAAGCTCTTGCTTACAACAGCACCTATCATTCCCATATACACTAGACCCACATCCATGAAAAATATGTATAAATACAAATAATGGTCTTTAGCTAGCAGCATTCACAGCTAAAGATGAATCATGGACAATATGGATTTTTCATGTGTGCATGCTTGGACAGTGACAGACCTCCCTTCTTTTCCTATAAAGCCCATTTGTATAAACAGTACTTTTTGCCCCAAAGTACATGAAGTGAGACCGGAAAAAAAAAAAAAAAACACATTGCTGATGGGATGTGAAAGGCCTAGCATAGCATATCTCACAGACTACAACTCTACTTTGGCATATACTGGAGACAATACTTAGGTGATTAATAACCATGTATTTCCTGAACCATGCAGGGCAAAGTTCATTTAGTAACAATCTCTGACCTGTGAAAAGAGCCACAAGCTTCCCCTGATGCCTGAAGAAGCAGCTGCAGTGTCAGTCAGTCAGAAATGCAGGAGCATCAGCAAACCCCGCTGCCTTGGTGCAGATGAAGTAGGACCACCCCGCACATGGCCAAGCAACACAAAGGTCTGTGCTCAGATTCAGCTCCTGCTCACACCCAGAGCTAACAGCCAGTGTAAATTTTGCTGCAATATTTCTGGAAAACTTGAGAGCAGGATGGCATATTTTGATTCTTTCTACTATTTATCCTTTTCCCTGCTGGAAGCAAAGCTCTTTTGCATTATCCTTTTCAGATGCCTTGCATGGCTACTGATAAAGTAACTTCAAGCCACAGCAGCACATAATGATACCAGGAGTCCTGAACATTTATTGCCTCAGCAGGACACTGAAAATCAAACACGGCAAACCAGCAGCTCTCCTTTCAGCAAACAAATGTCCTGAATTTGCTTCCTAGGGATCAGAGCTTCTCATCCCCCAGCATCTGCTTCTTACAGAAGAAAACTACTTACATCCTGTCATGCAATACAAGATGTAACCAAAAGTATGTATTCTATTACCATCTGTTAAAAACAGGTGGGGCAGTATTCTTTATCTTTTCCATGGCCCATCCCTCATAACTCCAGGGTAATGTCTTCTGTTAATGGGCCACTGAGTCTCACTGCATGGCTGATAAAATTACATCATCCCATTGTGAGATGCTCCACCCATGGGGAGGAGCCAAGCATTCCTACCATGGATATAATCTGAGATTTGGAACACCAGAGTCATCCTTTTTCCACTGGATTCCCAGAGGAAGACCAGACCCTTCTTCATCTCCACTGGACCTTCAGACAAAAACTGCACCCTTCTATAGGATCACTGCTTCACTGCTTCAACAGAACCACATCTGTCACTCCAGGAGGACTGCAGCCACCATTTAATTGGACTGCTATCAACACCCTGACCGACAGGGTGTCAGGTTGTATTCTGACTCTGTCAGTGTTTTTGTACTGCTGCATTCTATTTTCATTTTCCTTTTAAGTTGTAGTACTTTTTTTCATATATACATACTAGTAAAGACCTGTTATTCCTATTCTCATATCTTTGCCTGAGAGCCCCTTAATTTCAAATTTGTAATAATATGGAGGGAGGGGGTTTACATTTTCCATTACAAGGGAGGCTCCTGCCTTCCTTAGCAGACACCTGTCTTTCAAACTAGGACACATCGATAAACTCCAGAGATCTGCTTGACTAGAAGAGGTCCTTAAGAGCAAACTGGAGTGGACCTAAGTCCACAATATGATTGCTTTATGTTGCTATGTGAGGTAAAGTCACAGTAACCTTCTAATGCAAGTCCAAGATTAGGGGCAAATTTGTGTTAGCAATAATTACTATGGGCATGGATCTGCAAAGAGCAGCCAGGCTTGCTCCTTAATACATACACAAAATAGACAGACATATGCTAGAGAGCAGTCCAGAAACAAAAAATGGCATTATGTCTTGTTTGTTTTTTTCCTGTGGAGCACGGAGTGTGGGGATTAATCAATATGTCTGCAGTGTGGATGATGAGAAGACCTTGGCTCTGGTGGAACAGGGAGAGAACCAGCCAGTGTGCAGCCCCATGCTGGGGCAGCTGCATGCCACTGTCCTTTGCTGCTCTGGAAACCTGCAAAAGAAAACCCATGGGCCTCCCTTGAGCACCAGGAGATTTGCTCATGGAAGGAGAAGCTAAGATTAGCTGTTCCTGACTTTTCCCCAGGCTGAGCCTCCTGCACAATGCTCAACAGCAACACAGCACCAAATCAGTTCTCTCAGCTCTGACACTACCCAGACAGGGTAAGTTTTAAGTCTTAAAACAGGCTGAGCTTTGCAGTTTAAAGACAGTTCTTTTAGTATGTGCTGGGTGATTTTATGCTGTGTGTAGTGTGTTGTAATTCACTATATACTCCCCTTCTCACTGCACCTTCAAAGAAACAAACTCCTTTTTTATAAGTAATTCATTCATTTGGGGCCACAGGCAACCTTAAGTGACCCCAAATGTAGAGACAGGTAACAAAGACAAGACCTAACATTGAGCATGATAATGCTGAGTTTTGTTGGGAATTTTGTAGGAGCTGGGATAAGAGGAACTGGCTGCAAAGAATTTCTGGAAGCACAACTCTCTCAGAAAATGGAACCTATTGAACTTTTCCTAATTAGCAATCAGGCTCCTTTCATTCATCTGAATTACAAACATCAGCAAGAGAGAGAGGGAAAAATCCACACTGAAGCTTTACGTCAATTAATTCTAGCAGAACATCAGAGTTTTTATATTATTAAACCTCCTATATAATTATACCTCTTGCAGTTGTTTGTTAGGTATGTAAAGTTGTCTCTTTTTTTTCTGTATCACTTGTTTAATTTTTCACAAATTTAGCTGTTATTAAATAGTTCTTTATATACATATATATATATATATATATGTATATATATAAAACAGTCCTTTGGTTCTGATTAGCCATATTTAATTGCTAACATTGCTCTAACATCAACAGTAATGCAGGACCAGACTCTAGTCTCCTTACTTACAATAGCCAAAAGTTGTGTGTACCTCTGCTGACTTCAGTGTAACCTCTTGTGTGAGTATCTGCTCACCAATGAAAGAGCTTCACAATCTGGCATGTGCTGCTTTGTTGGTCACTGGCACACTGACACTTCTGAGTTCAGCCAACTTCCAAAAAGATAGTGATTTATCATTATGCTGTCATTGATTTAAATCTTGACAGTCTTGTAAATAAGCACAGGGAAAAGAAAAAAATTCCTGTTAGCCCCATTTTATAGATTTGGAAAGGTGCACAGAGAGATGATGCACCACATCTAAGCCCTGCTTTATAGGTATTTTAGAAATAAGATGGAAAGTGACTGCACCACTCAGTACTGTAGCTCACGGGCCATAAGACATATTGTCAGGAGACTACTGTCTGCAGCTTCTGGGTTCATGCCTTCTGAGGCCAGGATGAAATCCAGACCTAAGTTGTTCCTATCTATTATTTGTGTATTTATAGGGTGTCAGTCGCTGAAGTACTGAAATGCCAGACTAGCCCAAGGCCACAGATCCAGCATCCAACTGGAATTCAGATTTTAGGAATTCCTCTGCCCCATTCCCATGCTCTGTTGCCTCCTCTGTGCCACATAATAAAGTTCAGGCCACCTTTAACTCCAGGACTATTTGATTTCATACAATAGATACAAGAATACCATCACTGCTGCCAGAAAATGTTTATCCACTTTAGTCACATTTCTATAGGAATTTTCTGATGCAAAAGAGCAGTGCTGCAATCACATAAATTAGGAGACTTATTTCAGTACTGTGATAATAAGACAATGTCATTCCCTGTGCTTGGACTGAACATGAAGGAGTAAGAGAAACAGTGGTGATAGAAAATAGATGTTAACATTCAGCCATATCTCTATTGTGCTCAGCAAAGTGCTAGTTCATTGTCTTAATTCACTCACTTTTTTTTGCCTTGTTCAAGACCAAAAAAATGCAACCTGGGAAAACAGTGAGGCAGTGCAAGAAAGGAAAAGCTGCTTTCTGAAAATTCTTTTGTTGCCCTAACTTATTATTTTTTCTCGTAATAAAAATCCTGTTATGAGCAGGGAAGGTGACCTTTTATACAAGTTTTGCGAACTACAGGGACTTGGATACCTCACATCTAAATCTGCTGAGGAATCTAGAGAAGTTAACTCCTTTATTCTCCTCTTGCCTAAACCAAGTCAAATCAAAGAGAACAGAGCAGGGCTCACCTAATGAAACATATCTGACAGTATCTGAGTTAGTTATCCCTGTTCCCTTTACTGTTAACAGAAACAGGCAACTCAGCTAAGGAAGGCCAGGTAAATCTTACTCTATTTCTTTTTCTTTGGTAGTTACGTGGGGAGTTTGCTGGCCACCTTAAACATGACTGTCTGTACTAAAGTCCTATGAGACAAAACCATAGTTTAATCAGCTCCATCCTTATTGATTCTGGATGTTGAACAGCTTAACACAAGGCATGAACTGTATAACCATTTATTTCATCTGCTTGAAATAAATATTGTAGCTTATCATTTCCCTCTTCTCTCTTGAAAGACTCAACCCTAAGGGCCCAACTCATTAGGTACCACTGAACTACAGCTTCTCTTTAATGAGTAAGAAACAAGTGCCAAAGACTTGAGCTCACAGAGCTTCTCTGCCCTCCTGTCTTTTAACTTCTCTTTGTATTCTTCTCTCACCTAAGCTCTCATCACCATCTACAGCTTTTAGCAGCTGGTGGCCATGATAAAGCAGGTCAGCTGCTGAAATTCTTCAGATAGCTTTTGACAGTCAATTTGGATCAACAGTCTACAGGAACAGTGCATTTCTGAAAGCCACACTCATTTTATACACGACTGCAAATGGCTAATGTTCAAATATGTCAAACTGCTCAGGATTAAGTGCACTGGAAAGTATGAATTTAATTTCCTCTGTTTTAGAATTAGGAGAGAAGCTTGTTTTTAAATTTCCCAGTTGCAAAATAGTAATTTCGTTTTATTTCAGGCTTGTTCTCTGTGAGGTGGGGTGGTTGGTACCATGCACAGCATTAATTCAAAAACATGCTTAAGCACACAGAGTTTTAAGCAAGCAAGTAGCCCTAATGAAGTAAAGAAATTAATATTGCACCATCCTTCAGTACTCAAGACCTGAAAGTCTGAAAAAATAGTTTCTATTTTCATCCCTACAGGAAAAGCAATAGAAAAACATTTATTTTTTTAAAACCTATTCATGCAGTAACTAATGGCTTGAGTTTGGACAGTGGCATTGTCTTGATAAATGTTCTTTCCAAGATACTCCTTAGTTTACTCCGGACCAGGGAGAAAGTGAGCAGGCAAAAAAGATTGACACAGGGTTGTGTTTGAGGCCAGATTACCCAGAGGCAGAAAGTGGTGAGCAGCCTTCCTTGGGACCCTGTTCCAGTGACATAGTATGTCTTTTCATCAGAGAAAAACTGCTTTCAAAGGCATCATAGCAACTCCTGAAGGACACTCTGACATTCAATATGGGACAGAGAGTTACTGTTTAGCACTGAAATACTGTTTATTAGATAAACATTACATTTAAGTAGCAAGAACACACATGAAATCATTGCAAAAGTTAATGTATTTTCTTTGCTGCAGCTTTGTCCTTCATGTTATTTTTCTTGAGGAAGGAGTTTAGTATTGAAGAAAAGGTTCAAAAAGCAGCAGTAGTATAAACCAAAATTTACTTGCTCAGTAATACTGCATATTCACCAAACTGTTCCATCGCTGGTTTCAATGTTTACTCCTGAGTAATAGTTTTCTTTTTCACAATTCAAGGATCTTAGTGGTGCAGAAAAAAAGTAAAAACTTCTGTGTGTGTGACAACAATCTGCTGCCACTGCAATGCATGTCATCTTACATGCAACCTTTTGGGCTAAATTCTTCTCTTAATTATACTTGATTCATGCTGTTGGCTTGTATACTTTTACAGGAATTTAAGAGAGAGATCTCTGGTATGACTGTTATGAGTACAGCTCTGCTCCTATGCTAATCTTATTTCATCGGTCTCAACCAAGTTGCTCCTGATTTATATTAGTTTACCAGAGATCAAGTTCAAGCATGAAAATCATCAGGAAGTTATAGACTTTTATTCAAAATAAAAATATCTTTTCTCATTAATCAGGAAAGGCTATGGAAAAAGTAAAGAAGCGACTTTACATTTTGTTGATATGTGAGAACATTTGTCCAAGTACTAAATCCCCCTTTAAAGAAAAATAACATGTGCTAAAACTTTAAAAGAAGTCCAAACAGAGGATTAATTGAGAAGATTGATTTCAGTTCTCCCACCCTAGTTTAATAGGCCTTTTCTCAACTGGATTTTGGGGAGTTTGTTCTTTTAGACCACTTATTCTTAACAGCAGTAAGGAAGAAATCTGGAAATTGATTTACTGTGAGGATTTTCCATCAAACTGAATGGACATTCTGTGCTGCCTTGTTTCTTGGTTTTTTGGGGGTTTTGGTTTTGGAGGCTGAGGTTTGCCTACTTTCTAGCTAATATGAATCTGTTAGGGTTTATACTTTGCATCTATATCTACTAGCATGGTATTTCTTCCTCTGATATTGAACACAAAAGACTTGGACCCTGTATTTAAAAAATGAACATTTCATGCTGCTATTATACTGCAATACCAGCTCTTATTTTCAAATTGCTTGGAATTGAGAACTTGCTGATACACTGCTGCGCTTTAGAACTGCTGTGTTAGCTGAGGAGAGTAGAGTTAGGTCAAACCTGAGAACAAAATATCTCCCGTAACAAATGTAGCATTTGACCAAAGACCAAATCCTGGCTTGGTTTTGGGTCATAAAGGTGCAAGCCCCTCATCAATCATGTTCTTTTTTGAACTGATCTTATTCCAGGACATTAACTCTTAAGAGCCCCAGGAGCCAAAACAGAGAGGAAATTACTCCTTTTAACAGAGGATGCTCTTGTAGCTACAGCACCACGATGCCCCGACAAAGACGGCTGTGTCCGTGTTCCAGGAGCCAGAGCTGGGGGCAGCTCTGCTCAGGGACCTACCCTGGCTCGTGGTCATATTACGGGTGGGGACACGCACTCAGAGGAAGCTGTTTCTCCTTGTTGCTCTAACCTCCTGCTGTTGGAATCTGGCACAGAGCAGTGTGATCCAGCTTTACTGCAGCTCTGCTAGCAGATTTGGTCTGCTCTGCGAGCGCCGGTGTAACTCAGAGCAGTCAGACACAGAGCCAGGCCAGACCCTTGGCTGCGTTCACAGACCACACACCAGCAGGCTCAGCCTTCCATCAGCTAGGAACAGCTCGAGCTGCTCAGAAACCAGGAGGTGAGTGCTCCTGGATTTTTAACAGCATAGCTTTTAATTGCAAAAATGTTCTTCCAGGTTTATTTAAGCCACAAGAGATCAGAATGGCTGGCAGGGGATCAGCTCCCCAGAATAGTATTCAAGGCCAGGTTGGATGGAGGTTTTAGCAACCTGGCCTAGTGGATGATGTTTCTGCCCATGGCAGGGGGGTTGGATCTAGATGATCTTTAAGGTCCTTTCCAACCCAAACCATTCTGTGATTCTATGAAGAGTGTCCCAGGCACACATCTTTCTCTCTAGGAACAGATATGTCCATTCCATGGCCAGAAACTGCTGACTCTGTGATGCAAAGCACATGATCTGGCTCCTGTACTACATTTCCTGTCAAAGCTGTACCTAGAATTTATGAAACTCTGCTGATTTTTTCCCCTTCTGTTCTGTTTTAGATCAGGCTGAGAATACATCTGAGCATTCAGAGATTTTTAATATTGTCTTTTTCTGGCTAAACAGATGTAATGTTTTATTATTTTCCCACACTTCAGGCTTTCCAAACTGTGCTGCTCTTACAAGTATAAATGTCGGGGAGGAAAGAAAATGGGTAATTATATCTCCTATCTTTTCTTATCAAAGCTGTGTGTTGGAAGAGATGGAGAAACTGAGAAAAAAAAAAACAAGAATAAAATTTATTGCAGACATTTCTCAGCTGAATGTCTTCCAACTAAGCTTCCTCTCCCAAATTTTGTGATTTTGAAGAAGGTGTATGATATAGCTCACATTCAAGGATTTAAATGTGGGGGGTTTTGCAGTTCAAGAAAATAATGTTTCCAGTCTAACTCAAACACCAGGGGAAAAAAGTGTGTTCAGTGATATCTCCCAGAACTACATCTGCATTGTGATTGTATAGAGATTTTTAAATGCCTGGCCTGTCTATAGAAACCAGCTGGGGAAAAAAACAAAAAAAGAAAAAAAACCCCCACCTATTACTACAGGAACCTGAAGGAAAGCACAATTCACAATTAGTAGATGTTCTCACTTGCTCTCCAAACACTATAGCATGTGCTCCTTTCCCCAGGACATATATTAGCGATCTCAAAGGAGCATTTGCCTGTCACATTATACCCTGGAGCTTTGAATTAGTATTTGCCAACTCCTGTAAACCTGAAGCACTTAAAAGTCATGACTCCTACTCCCTAGGCCAATGTGTGATGATCTCCCAAATATGTGGGGGTTTTTTCCTGACCCTTTCATTTTTCATTAGAAAGTTCAGATCTTATTTTTAAATCATATCTTTCTTTGCCAGATATCCATGCAGTGTTTACAGCACTGCCAGATCCAAAATATTGAGAATACTGAGAAGTACTTTTGGAAGTTCTTTACAAGACTCCCACTTGGGAGGCACAGTTTTAGTCAGCTCACCACGGTTTGGTTTGGGCTTTATGTAACCTTCGCTTCCACAAAAATTCAGAGACATTCATTCCCACATCTACAACTTAACCTTCTAAGCAACTCAACCCAGAGAGCAAAAGCAGGCACACACTCTCCAGTTATAGATCAGCTCAGCCCCCAGACTCACATCTGTTTCTTCACCTAGCATCACTCCTCCTTTTGCAGCACTTAAGGCTCCACATCTCATGGGGTTATTCTAGGGAGGGTTTTGTCCCTTTCCATCCTTTTTGGCCTGAGGAGAGAGATGCCTTCTTCTGAGACAGTAAGATGAGGAGGGAGTGGACAGTGAGGCCCACAGTCCTTCCAAACTGCTGGGTCTTTTCCTGACACCTTTTTCTTCTCTCCTGTGGGGTTAATTTAGGGTTCTCCTTCCTCCACATTCCTACAGAAAATGTTGCCTGCTCAAGCACAAGTGGGAAGGAGTTCTGTCGGCTGTCCCCAGCAGCCCTGCTGCCTTCCCTGTGGCTGCTGGGGACATGGCAGAGGCAGCAAAGTGAGGACTGCAAAGCATGCAAGGACTGCAACCTGTCACTCACCCGCCTCAGTGTTTGCTGCACATGCTCTTAATACCAAGGCCTAAAATGGGACAGCGCTATTTCTTTCTTCCTGTCCCTTGAGAGTCCCAGTCAGGCTGGTTATATTCAACCACACTTGCAGGAGAGATGAGATGTTGTGTCTAAAGCTGCCTTCCAGCGACTTCTTTTATTTCTTTAACTAGAAATTTCCTGAGACTCTGTTTCATAAAATATTGAGTTTATCACATTTCTTACTACTTTTAATGACCAAGCTGTACTTAAACATGCAGCTATCAGTTACAATCATAGTTCAACATTCCAGTAAGAAAACTGGCTAATCAATCACTCACATGAGAGGTAAGCTTCAGGTCTGGCCTCAGTTTCTGAGGTAGATTTTTGCAGTCCTTAGTATAAATTGTCATTATACCATTCAGCTATAATCAGCTATTGGAGTAACTATCACAGTAACTAGTGAGAAAATGAGGAAATCCTAAAGCACAACAGAGGTTTTTCACCCTGCATATAGACATAGAGCATGCATGGAAACTGTACAGAATGACATGGGTGTTATGAGCTAAGACAAATCACAGGTATATCATGGGAATCCAGGTTTGAAGTGAATGTTGGATTCGGGTTTGAAGTAAACATGGGGTTAGACTTTTCACATTTTTCAATGCACCCTCCTCCTCGACATCTATTTTATGGTGATCTATTTGCTTTCCGAAACTACAGTACTGCATAGGTAAGAAAGAAGAATGTTTAAGGTATGTTTGTGGATATAAACTCTTCCTAGTCAATGGGATGAAGCACCATGAATACTTCCACACACAGTATCTTTAAAAATAGGTTCAGCCTACCAAGTAAGACCCAAGAGGAAATATCTGGTGAAGAGTGTTGTTGCGTCCCAAATCCCTAGTTTAGTATCTGGGAAGTTATGAACAAAATGTAGGCAGGGGAGCTTCCCGTAAGATTTAGAGCAAAGAATATGGAAAATATGAAATCAGATTGAAACACTCAGCAGAATTAGGAAGCCTAGCAATCTAGAGACAGCTGCCTGGAAAATGGCAGGGAGAGAAAACAGTGAAGAACGTTCTCTATGAAGTATGAGTAAAAAGCTTGCTACTGCTGAATTGAGTAGCCATAGGAAAAGATAGGATGTTTTTGAGAAACTCAGCAGGCTCTGGTTACTCTTTTTATGCTGGAGGTTATTCTTTATATATTTTCTTCAGTCACTTGGTCCTGGGGACTGGATTTGCAGCCTTACATCTTTCATTACTACTATATCTGTCAAAGGAATTGTACTTAAGTTATTTACATATTTTCATCTTTGGAACTTCTCTTAAAGGACCCCTCTGTGACTTGGATCTTGCATGCAGGACATGACATGATCCTGCATGCATCTCAGACTTTCAGGGAGAGAGTCATGGAGAGCAGAGCTCTCTGCCATATTGATATATAACAGGGAATCAGTCAAATGAATGGAGTGAAGTCCAACAACTCCAACAACATCCACAAAGGTAGGAGACAATAATTTTAGCCTTAAGCTGTGAATGGAAGAGAAACAAGGTAATCAAGCCTCAGGTTACTGCTCTGGTGACCAGACTGATGTATGAAAGATGGGAATCACACTTTCCACCAACTGTTAGGTCAATCTGAGCCTGAATTTCTTACAATTGGCATGCACTCTCTTGATTGTCCAAGCCAGGACCACCTTTTAGGAAGCAGCAATACAGGTAAATATTTTCAAAAGAGAATGCCCTTCTCAGTGTTATGGCCTTGTCTGAAGTGTCTTTGACCAAGTCTTAACTTCAAAAGTATATACATTAGAAAAGAGAATACTTTCATCTAATGAACACAATTTCTTCTCTCCCCCCTCTTAAAACCTGTTTTCATTTTGTGTGTGTATTAGCTACATTTGATAAATCATGGGCTAGGGGCCAGTGAGATTTTGCCATGGTTTGGCATAGCTTTGACAAGTACTGACTAATCCTGACAGATTTCCCACTGATTACATTTCAAGTTTTGCCACTGAATCAAATGGAGACTTTGCAAGGTATCTTTGTGATCAAATTTCTCAGATTAGTATAATGAGAAGAATGAAAGGGATCCCAGCAAACAGGCACAAGAAAATACTTTTCTAAGTATGAAGGAAATGTAGTGAAAGATTTTACAAAAGGTTTATTCTGTACTTTTTGTACCAAATTTTAAGCACATTGGCTCAAATGCTTTCCTTTGATGCAAATAAACAATGTACAGAATAAAATCATGCTGTATTACAGAGAATCTCAAAACAATCTTTTGGGTTCAAACTGAAAGAGGAGAAACTTAGGTTAGTATGTGAAAGAACTTCTTTACAGTGAGAGTGGTGAGGCACAGGTTGTCCATCCCTGTAAGTGTTCAGGACCAGGTTAGATGGGGCATTGAGCAACCTGGTCTAGTAGAACGTGTCCCTGCCCATGGTACAGGCAGTGGAACTGGATACCTTTGAAGTTCCTTCCAACCCAAACCATGCTATGATTCTATAAGCTGAAGAGTACAGTCAGTCCTGAGAAATTTTCTTCCCAATTAGCATAAAACTGGCCAAGTAATTCAGTGTGAGTTTGCTAAAACCTGCTTTGCTGATTTCTTTGTTTTGACTTTCTGGAGTTCCTATTATATCACATTTAACTATTGTAAAAGGCAATATAAGGCATATTTAACTGATAGATCAGGTGGCTTGACATATTTTCACATCAACCTTGACAGACAGATAGGCAGAGCCTGAGAAAATTACATCTCTAAATGAACAAGGATGCTTTTTTATAACCAGTACGTCAGCTTATTTAATTGTTGACATCTCAGCAAGGCAACTAATATACAAAGTACTTTACAGGATGGAGGATGGAAAAGTACAAAGATTTGGCAACACTCCCTTCTGACTGGATCTAGAGAGAGATCTTAGTGTAAAAGGGAGCTGTCACGGCCATAGCAAATTGTGTTGTGACACTCCATGGAAGAGAAGAAAACTGAAACACAGATCAGTGCTTAATTATCAAAAACGGTGGGAAAAAAACAACAAGCATTCAAATTCTGTAAACATTTCTGATTTTCAGAAATGCTGCCCACTCATTATTCTCCTTCCCTTCTGTTGGATTTCTGGCTCTTACCCATCTCCAAAGTGCATCCTTTGAGTAATTTACTCGTGGCTTTTATGTTTCTGTGAACTCCCACGTTACCAAGTTTTAGAACTTTCCAAAATGCTTTCCAAAAATCCATTTCAAAATAATTTCAAATTGTTAAAGGAAGCAGAATCCTAAATTCGTCAATATACACACTAGCAGCATAGTGTCTTCAGCCAGTAAGTAAATAAAAATAACGTAATATTGCTGATATATGGGAATACAAATAATTTGAATAAAGAACATCAAATTCTGAAAACAAGATATGCATTTAAAACACAGAAAGAAGATTTGTTTCAATAATGTAAATCTGAGGAATCTTTTGTTTGTTTGTTTGAGATCTGGTTTTTCAACTTATTTTTCAAAATAACTTTCAACAAATTTTGAAAATTTGTTGATATTTTAAGACATAATAAAATGCATCTTGTGTAAAAGCAAGGAGAGTGAAAATAAATAGTTCTGATGACATTACCATTTCTGCCTCACTGCACAGGTCTAGCTAAAATGCTATTTAAATTTGATTGAATTCTGTTTATCCTTTCCATTTTCCAAACCAATGGCCATTTAGGCAATGGAATACATTTGCCCATGTGCACATAGGTTACCTGCAAACTCTGCCTTTATGGTTCTGAACTAGTTGTTATAATGCATGTCATTGAGGCAAAAACACCTTAAAAACTGTGAGACAGCTCATATCTAAATCTAATCATAATAGAAAGTGTATTTCCAGTATATGAATTTCAAATCTACCTAAATATTTATGCTCTGTGTATTACTGCACTCATCCTATCAGCATCAAAACAATGTCATGTGAGATTATTATTTGCAACTAATAGCTGCATTCAGTTACACAGTGTGAATAATGATTACTTCCAGAGAACAGTTCATCTCTGGTGTTAAAATATCCCCTAACTTAATCAATCTTTCTGAAGTATTTCTATTTTAATTTGGAAAAGAAACATAATATGGTACATTAGTGACCTTCCAGTTTACTTCTTTGGGTGGAAGACAATTTCATTCATCTCACTTTTAGCATGATGGTCAAAAAATCCTGAATACTTGAAGAAAGTTTTGACATCTGCTGGGGACTGCTGTCAAGGTCAGACTTCACTTTACCTGAGTCCAGCTGATGGACAAGTTATTTCATTAACAGTGGTTATGGTTAAGACTAATGCTGAGGACTATTGTTTCTTGGAGAATCTTTTTCTAGGTATGATAAGTGACTGAAAACAAAAGGGTACTTTCCATTGATTTAAATGTTCAGCAAGTCAGGCCCTTTATTCAAGGAAATAACAAATCAATTAGTAAATTTAAAAATCCATAAGACTTGTAAAACTAAATCCTTACAGCAATGAAAATCCATGTTCATTTTTGGCATTTAGAATGAAAAACACAAATTAGGCTAAAGATAAATTTAGCAGAGGAATTAGATGTTTAATTTGTTTCTAAGAATGTGCTTTATGTTTTGTAACTGTTGCATTGGTCACATAATAATGGAGGAAATTAAAATCTATAATAATAACACCATGCTTGCATTAGACAGAAGTAATGCATGGAAAAATTAGAAAATATTTCAGGCATCAAATATCATCTCTGTCCCCATACATGAATAGGCTCTTTCAGATTATGCTTTTGTACAATCATTACTCAGTGCCTCAATCAGGCTACTCACATTTTAATTTCAATTTGATTTAATTGCAAGAATTGGAATTTCAAAAGAAGTTATCAGTACAGAATCCAGTAGTGTTTTATCTTAATTACATCTTATTCTTCGTGCCATCTATTCTTCTCTAAGAATGATGAATAATTGATTACAAGATTTGCCACAATTATTTGATGAAAAATCAATGGCATTCAATCAATTTGTTTAGCAATTGTACTTTGCAATTTACATTTAAGTAAAAGATTAAGATCTCTGCATAGTTAAATAACAAAATACGTTTAAATAATGTTAAAACCGTAACACAGTGAAATAAAAGTTAATCAAGTTAGGTTGTGATTTACACTTTTGCCATTATAGAGAAGGACAAATAGTGTGGCATATTATCCCTAACTTCTAACACCCTGGCCTCCCAAAGTGCCAGTTTTAAGCAAATTGAATTTACTAAGAACAAAAGATACTTAAAATAATTATTGTTATTTATCTAAAATAATATTTATTGTCTTCTGGGAAACAGTTTTGCTTTTTTTTCTGTGCAGCACTTACAAAACTGGATCAATCTTAAGAAAGGGTTAATCATCAAGTGTCTTACTTCATGGGAGGTCAGACATGTGCTCTCAAAGATATTTTATCTCTCAAAGGGGGGACAACAGAAGGTTGTTGGTGTCTCTTGCTCAAACAGAAACACCTCCATGCGATGAAACGGCTGCAGGGTCCTGGGGAAAATGCTGTGAAAATCCATTGCAGTCTCATGCAGGTAGGAGACTGGTGGGACAGGGAAATAGATATGTAAAGAGCCATTGGATCTCCGAGTATTCTTTAGGAACTAGAGAAATGCAGGGAATTCTGCCATTGTTTCTTGAATGCAACCAGATTCATCTGAAACCACTCAGAAGGCAGAGTACAATCATCCATGGCTGGAATAGCTACAGAAATGTTGGGATGTTTTCCAAAAGCTGCTCCAAACGTCACTGCAGCTCACAGGACTGACTCCAGCTCTGGCAGAAGACAGCAAGGCACTGCAGCAAATCTTGGAAACAGGACTGGCATTACTTACATGTATTGTAAACTAAATGTTTTTTTCATCTCAGTCAAATTGCCCACTTTTTCCTAGTCCACAGGAAATAACTAGGCTAGAAGAACCAATGGAATAGTCTGTGATCAAAGGCAGAGCACAAAGCCTTTGTGTAAGGGTAACAGTTTAGCCCAGGAAGGACATAAAGAGTTAAACATCCAGGGAAGGTGCCTGTGAAAGAAGTCCATAAGAAACACTTTTTTTAGCTGGCCATGCAAGGATTCAGCTGACTTTTTAAACAGAGATTAGGCAGAACTATACAGCTGAAAAAGTTATTGAGGCATAGGATAAGGCCAAAACAAACAAAACAGACAAAAATCAGCAGGAGGGATCTTATACAAGAAATGAAGGACTATTGCAAAAATAAATCAAAAAAGGAGATTCAGTAAACTGGAAAAATACTTAAACTAGAAAGCCTGAGAAGTCATTCCCTCTTCAAAATGCAAGCATGCACTCCAGTTTTGTCCTGACTCTGTGGCAGCATGCAATTCCCTCCTTCCTTGTGTGTTTCACCCAGGTTTGCATGGGAAAAGAAATCAAATCTGGACACTGTGATGGGACTCATAATACTTCTCAGTCTACCTCTACTTTGACACACCAGTGACCAGGTTTCCAACTACCCTGCAAAACCATACAGCACTCACAGAAGGTTCCGTGTAGATTTTTAGGTTCATGCTGATAGAGAAAACAAAAATGGCAGAAAGACAACCTCATAATGTCAGTTTGAAAACTCATTATTAAGACTAGGGTGTTTTTTTTTAACCCATATATATACAACTGATAAAGAACATACTGCTGGGTATAACCCAAAGAAAAGAGTTGGGTTTATAAGAATCAGCATTTGAAAGTTTGGATCAAGCCAGTCCACATTACTTGATCCCAGTGAAAGTGTCTCAAAAACACCAGAACATCTAACAGAGGTTTAACAAGCTGCTCTCGATAATATTAATAATTGATGTGGTTCCATACAGATTCTTGTCGGAAAAACTCTGCATAAAGATTAACTAAGCCATATATGACCCATGTGGTGTAAGACAGTTTTATTCTCTGCACGCAAACAGGGAAACTGAGGCATTCCTACTGCTGCTTAGAGGCACATATAGGAAAGGAATGGCCATTGTATCCATTATGACATCCCTTCCTGAAGAAAGACTAAGTAATAAAAAGAGAGTAAAAAAATCAATGAACAGTGTTATAGAAAGCAAGCAGCAGAAATTAAAGCACTGATTCTCTCCCAAAATCCCCAAATGAAATGGTCTATGCTTCACAGCTTAGAAAAAAGCTAAACAAAACAGTACAATTAGACCTTGCAAGAAATTCAAACCTTGCCTCCAATTTCACAAAAAAATTGTTTTAATACACAATAAATTCATGATAGACATCTGTGGGGTGGCAGAAAGTCAGTGTAAAGACTGCCATGTTTCACTCCAAACTCTCCATCTCCGGGAACGGCCTTTTTCTATTCCCCATGCTTAAATGGCTTTAGTAATCAGACAACAAAATCAGACCTGCATTGGCTGAATGAACAGCCCTAGATGACAGGATCAGGGTTGGAAGGCACCTCTGAGGGCTTTCTGGTCCAGCCACCTCTTCCAGACCAGCCTCAAAGCCGCATCAGTGCTAGATGACATGTTTGTTACATAAAGAGCTACTCTTGTTTGCTTACCTGCAGTTGCAGCTGCAACTCTATGTAGGTTTCCATATGTATACATGGGATACTTCAAAGATAATAAGAAATATTTAGAGTATTCACTGGAAGAGGTAGGATTGGAAAAAGGTCTGATGGATTGCTCTAGGCATTTACTTCCAGGGTACCTGTATGAATCTGTACTGAGACTTTCCTCCTACTTCGAAATCACAGAAAAAGTCTCATACTTCACATTTTTAAATTTTAACCTCCTGCAAAGCGGGCCAAAACCTGCATTCCTCACATGAAATTAATGATAACTGTCAGCAATACTTTCTACAGAAAAATTCTAAATATAGAACATATCTTAGAGAACATTTTTTCATTAAATGGGCAACAGTCTCATGGAATTTGGGGTTTTTACTGTGTTACAGTACCAAAGGTGGGACTCAAGCTCTTTTTAAACTTGCTTATCACCAGTTGGTTTTTTTTCTTGCATAGATATTTTTGAAATATTTAACAGAAGTTTAAGATATAGAAATAGATATTGTAATTCTGGGCCTTTTTTATGTGTAAGCTTTCATTATACCCTCTTGCAACCTACTCCAGTGGCAGACAAGACCCCATCCTCATACTATCTACACTTCAAGTGAATGAAAAGTGCATGAAATTAAAACCTGTGAACAGTATCTGAAGAGAGAATGCAACAAAAGCACAAAACTGCCAAGTAGTTTCCACAGAAAGTGAAAAAAAAAATTTATGGAAATATTATCATGCCTTTCTCACTAATTGCATTTGTAGGTTGTAATTTTTTGCCTTTCCTGTTGTTTGTAGTAGGTGTGTTTTCTCCTGGACACAAACAAAGCCCTGTAGGTCCAAAGAGAAAACTGTCTGTACTGTTTCAGGACTGGAGTTAGTAACTTGGACACGCTTTATTTCCATCCATGTTGTGAAAAACCGAGCAGGTTTTAACACTTTTTAAACAGCCATGCTGGATTTGCATTGCAGACATGGCCATAGAATGGGTAAATCACATTACTGTAGCAAACTTCTCAGGCTACCCATATGGTTAAGTAGAAACTAGGAGTTTATAGCTTAATTAGAGGCACTTGTAAGTGAGGATCAGATAAACAGATATACAACTTAAAAGAGTGCATTGGCCATAAATTCTTTCATTCCAGATTCAGATCTGCTAATATATGACTTCAAACACCTTTGACAAGGTTATTTAAACGCCAAGCAATCTTATTTCCTGTGTCTTTGGAACATGAAGTGGGAAGAAGTAAATGACAGAAATAATGCAGTGCTGCCAGCAGAGCCTAAATGTATTTAGATCTTTGTGATAAGTGACACAGAAATGCTTGAATAGGTGGCAGGGAAGAACACAAAACAAGGGACAAACAGCTCTAAGGCAGCAGATGGCTCCTTTGCCATCTTTGCCACCCTTTTCTTCTCATTCCCTTTATAATTAATTTTACCATATTATTATATATTATTATATATTTTACAATAGATTTAATTTTTTTCACAATCCTGCTTCATCCTCTGTGTTTTTTCTTAAATTAGATGAGAAATGCAAATTCATTCTAATGGAAAGAGTGAGAGGCTGGCTCTTCTAAGGTTTCCCCTGTTTGTACAAACGTCTATTCTTTTTCTCTGAAAACCTGAGTGATTCAATTCTTAAATATTTATTTTCAGATGTTTAGTGTTTAAAATTAAATGAAAAATTAACATTTAAAAATTTGAAAAATTAAGGTTTAGAAGCGCATGCAGGGTTTGAATTGCAGCTGAAATTTATAAGGTGGTAAGTAATTTTAGCACTCTTGACTGCAGCAAAGTTGCAGCCTACGGTTGTAGTCTGAAGTTGTTTGCTCTGAGTTAAATTTTTATTTTTTCAGATGGAGAGAAGTGATTTAGATCAGATTGGAATATAGATAAACTTATTCAGCTAACAGAGGGAAACCAAATGTGCTTCAAAACTCTAAGGGAAAATTTTCACTTCCTCATGTAATTCCTTGTTTAGAGAATCAAGAGAGACACTGCCAGAGACGCAGCTTTCTATAAAACAAGTGTGTTTTTGAGGTTCCAAACACGCTTGTTTCACCAAGTGGGGAGAGTTTGTGACTGCCTAGAAGTCACCTCGGCAAAATTATTCTTACGTTCCAATTTGCATTGAGTTAAACGCCATGTTACTCATCCTTTGATGTTTCCATAGAGGGTTTAGACACTGAGACCATTGGAGAACCAGGAGCTCAATGCACGTTGCTCAAAGAGCGTTAGGTGCGAGCAACCAGGATCAAGGGCTGCAGACTCGGGATACCAGAAGTGCCGCCAACGTCACAGGGAAAGGGATTTATCGGTGTGCCTGTACTTCAGCGTCCCTTTCATGCCGATCGCCTTCGTGCTGCCGTCTCTGCTGCTGAGACCGGGGCTGCTTTGCTGTGGGACTCGCCAGTCCCCCCGGGCGAGGGCTCCGCACCGCCTTCCCTCCAGCAGCGCCCGGGTGCCAGCCGCGGCTGTGCGCAGCCCACCGGGAACACCGCGGGCCGCAAACCCAGCCGGGACCGGCTCCATCGCACAGAGCCCCCTGCACACAGCAGCGGGAGAAGTCTTTAATTAACTTTCCCCGTCCCGCTCCCTCGGTGAGAGCTGGCGGCTCCGTCCGACCGAGGGAAAGGGAGCGCACAACCCGGCCGTGGCCCGCCGCCCCCCGGCCCTCGCACACGGACCCGGCCCGCGGACCCACGGCTCTGCCGCGCCCCGAGCTCCTCCCGGCCGCGCCCCCGCGCGCTGCCGCCGGGCCCCGCCCCCGGCCCCGCCCCGCCGGGCCCCGCGCGCCGCCGGCCGCCAGGCGATTGGCGGGGCGCGGCGAGCGGCAGCCAATGGGCGCGGCGGAGCGCGGCCGGCGCCGTCCCGGGCGCGAGGCGGCCGAGCCCCATTAGGGCGGGGGCGAGCCGGGGCTCGGGCAGTCGCGGCGGGGCGGCTGAGGAGGCTCCGGGCGGTCCCTGCGCGGCGCTGCCGGAGATGCGCGTCTCCCGCTGGCGCTGATTCCGTGGGACAGAGCCGTGTATTCGCCTCCCCCGTCGTCTGTGTGACGGACCACACCGCCTCCAGGGAATACGTCGCTGTGGTCCGACCGCGCTGCGGGGAGGGTAAGTGGAAGCTACCCGGAGTGACGACGGACGCGCAGCCTGCGGCGGAACAGCCGGCTGGTTTGGGGGAGCGCTTCCCACCGTGCGGCGGGGGTCCTGCGCGCTGCCCGGGGCTTGCATCGCCAGGGCGCGCCGGTGAGGAGCCGCCCGAGCCCGGAGCCGGCGCTCGTCAGCGCCGCTGGCGCTGCGCCGTCCTGCGCGGAGTTGTCGGACGGGGCTGCGGGCTTGGGAGAGCGGGGGAGGCGGTGGGGAGCGCAGGGCGTCCCGCCGAGCCCCGCGGCGACTGTCGGGGGAAGGTGTCGCGGCGCCGCCGCTGTGCCGGCTCCGTGCGCCCGGCGGAGCCAGCGGCGCGCCGCTGTCGCCGGTCTGAGGGTCCAGATGCGGGAACTCAGCTGTTGCCTGTCAGTGCGTGACAACTGGCCCTTTCCAGGCAGCCTCTGCCCTCTCCCTTATCCCGAGCGAAGCGTCCGCTTCTGGGCGCCCTCCTGCCCCGAGCGGGGACCCTGGCGGGGTGGGAACCTCGGTCTGCTGCCCGGCGGCATCTTCCATGCTGTCCGCTTTAACTGGGGGGTTATCCCCACACCCAGCCCTGCAGCCACGAACCTCGCCGAAGTATGTGTTTGTGCTTTCCTTTCTGAACGAAGAGAGCTCTGGAAGGGCGATGGTCCGCCAGTCCCTTCCCCCAGAATATTTATGCCCACCGCGGGATTTAGAACTCCAGCAGCCGCCGTTTATCAATCGGCCGGGCTGGGCTGAGTCCAGACGCCTTCTCTGTGGTCCGAGCCCGGGGCGGCTGGGTCTGGCCTTTGACAGGAATCTCTCACTGTACCCCAGCGGGGGTGGCCCAGGAAGGCAAAATAAAGCTCTCACCAGTACCAGTGTTTCTAAATGCCATCAGCCGGAGAGCGAGGAAACGCAGCGGGGGGTATTTTACAAGCTCGCTGAGAAATGTTTATACAGCGAAATTTAATGGTTAACAATCCGTATTCCCAACACGCGAAAACCTAAAAAATGGCATAAATAAATTACTAGCGTTGTTCTGGCGAAATTCCCTGTGATCATTGTTTAGCTGGTAACTGAGATCTTTAAACTACATGTTTTGCACGGCGAACTCTAGAGTAAGTACTGAGATTTTTTTTCTAGTAGAATGAGCTTTTCTCTCCTTTAGCTCTTAATATTTCTAGAGGGAATTAAGGTAATTTGTACTATTTTTTTGCAAGGCGTGCATATCACAGTGGTCAGATTTTCACCCCACGATGTGAGTAGATCAGAATAAGCTTGGACAGGGAATGGAAAGGAGGGGAGATGGAAAGAGCTTTTACTCTGATGCAGTGACAGATCCTTTCATTTCTCCCTGCAGAGCCCCGGATGAGCTGGGCTGGTGCAGTTCTGCCAGCAGCGCAGTTAATTATGTCCTGTAAATCAAGGTCCATGGAGCTGCTCTCTTTCTGTACAACAAAAGGTTTTGTAATGAGTAAGCCCAGATCAGTCATATAAAATTTTAACATCAACTGGGCAAGGTGTGTGTGTAAGGACCTTACAGGGTTAATAGCTAAACTATTAAGATTGGAGTCAGATGTGGGTAAAAGCAACAGGAGAGTCTGGTTTTTCCTAATATCCTGTAGTATGATAACTCTGAAAAAGGTAATTGTTTTAAAAAAATCTGTTTCAATTTAAGATTTATTAAGCAAGGAGAAACTTACGTAAACATGAGAATCCCTTTCTTGTTTGGAAAGGCAAGAAATGGCTAGAAATGTCATCTGAACTTAAAGACTACAAGCTATGTGTGGATTTTCATGCATATGTGCAAGAATGTTATTAATCTCATTTTCAGCTAGCTTATTCTATGTCTTAGGGGGACTGGGGTGTTTAACTCAGGCCTTTGGCAAAATGGCTTCTGTGCTTTTAGGTGTTTGTTTTTTTTCTCCTAGCAAATGAGTTATTTCTAGCATTTAATAAGACTTTAAAATACAGGAGCAAGAGATAGCAAGTGCCTCCCAAAGAAGGAGAAATCGAGGGGGTGGGAGGGGGTGTCAAGTTTTACTTACATGTTGTAAGTTGGGAATGTAAATTTGTATATTAGGAGAAGATCTGAAGAATGACTTGGCACACTAATGACCTGGCTTTTTGGAACTTCAAGAGTTTGGTCTGTCTCCCCCTATAGTTATAATAAGAGATTAAATGCATTTGGCATATTTAATTAATTAGCATACAAAAATAGGATGACTTTTACTTTGTCATTGTTTTCCTGTGAAACTTTTCTATGCTAATGAATGTCTACATTTTCCAGAGTAATTTAAATGGCTTTGCTTCATATTATGCTTTTGCAGATTGGTTTGACCCTTTCTAATGCTGAAAGCCTTTGCTTAAAGTCCTTCCCCTTTATTGTATGAATCTTGTGTAATAAATATGTCGTCAATTACTGCTATACACAGCTTCTAACAGAGCAGACTGAAAGTTGCTCTTAAATTTAGAGCCTCTATTTGCTTGGGTGCTATGTCTTATGCATTCCAGAGTTAATTGGATGTGCAGTGATGAATTTCATTTAAAGCAAACAAACAAGCTGGGTTGTGTTTCTGTTTTCTGTGACTATGTTATCCTAAAGTAAAGAGATCTCTGCTGCTGGGGTATAAGAGCATGCTCTGAAACATTACTTTTAATTTTTTTAACAGTTGAGAAACATCATTTGTATTTCTGGGAAAACTGTTGCATGATACAATATTGCACTAAGGATGCTGGATTGAGATGGGTTCCTGGTGACCAAGTGGCTTATATCAATATTCAGTTTACCCCCTTGTATTAAGGCTTAAGCTTCAGTTTGGCCAGCACTGGTTTTTGCTTATGCTGTTTAAAACAGAAGTAAACTTGAGGTTAGCGCTAGCCATTAGTATATGCTTGGTGTAAGCCATGCAAGCTTAGGTCCTGCTCCTGGAAATGTTTACAGAAATGAATAGCTTTTACTTGTGTGCTTAAATTGTTTGGATTAGGAGTTGTATAATGGGAAGAACCAGCTTGGAAGGATACAGCACAGCTATTGCTCATCTTTTCCTCCTCCCACCTTATGGCTGAAGAATGATGGGAAGAAACATGTTTTGCAAGTAATAGCACACTGAAGTCGTGGCATTTCTGGCAGAAATTCCCAGATAGACTATCAGATCAGTTTGCCAAAATTACAGGCTTTTTTCAGAAACAGTTCTTTGGCTGCTGGTTCATTGACAAAGGATATTTCCACCTACTGAAGAAAATTTCATAGGTATCTGCTCCAACTCTTCCTTATTGTATTTTACTTATTTATAATATTCACAAAATACATTATATATTTTTAGCAGAACTAAAAGAACATTTGACTTCTCAGCACAATGTGACAATACTCCTCAAGCATGTTCTTGTGTAAGGAGGTTTTTTTAAATGTATGCAATGAGTACATTTAGTGCTCATATGGAAGAGGTAAGAGCCAACATAAAAGTTTTTAGTATTTTTTAAATGTCTGTAAATGACAACTTTTTGCTAGTTTACCTTTTCTTGGAACACTGCCTGGAAGGCTTCTTGAAAGTTCTTAAATATAGCCATAAGGTTGGTGAGTTGCTTTTCAAGATCATTATGAACCTATCAGGCCCAATGTTTTGCTAGCTAGTAAACCAGGGGTTGAGAGTCTCTCAGGTAGGCCGTTCATTTCCAGTGGATTACACATCAACAAATGCTGGAACTGTGTTATTTCGGTTGTTCTGTACCATAGCCATGTACTCCTGCCTAAGGTCTGTTTGAAACATTGATTTATAGCACCTGATAGCTCTTGCTGTTCTGTCTTCTGTACTTCTCTCCTCTGTCCCCTCTTTAAGATGTAAGAGTATTATGGAGTGTGCTTGTAGGTTTGTATCTGTAACACCTTTTATTCATTCAGATATTCACCTTTTATCTAAGGACAGATCCCACAGTTTGCAATTACTGTCTTTGACTTCAGTAAGAATTTTTTTTAAAATGTTTCCAGTTACACACAATATTAGCTTTGTGGAGTAGTTGCATGCCAAAAAAAGCATTTTCAACTGCCATCCAAATACTGAAATATAATTGCTTGCTTTTATTTAAAATAATTTTGTTTCCTGTGATGTTTTTGTAACCACCTTTTTGAGCTTGTTACCTTCTAATCTTGCATCAAATAACCTCAGACTTTAATATTACATGATTCCAGAACTAGGCTTCTCTGTCGGCAGCATGCCAAATCCTGTCTAATGTTTGTGTTAATGTAGTGTATATGAAAACTGACTTCTCTGTGGATTGGAACACTGATTTGTATAATTGCAACCAGCATGATTAAAAATCTGCATGTCAGTCTCATGATGCTTATAATAAAACTTACAGGGTTTTTTTAAAGCAGAGTGATGTTAGTTCCTTAAATGTTCTTTGAGAGTCTTCATTGTCCAAATATATTAATTTCTGAATGTGTTTGAGTGTTTAGAAAAGAAAATAAGGACATGTATGCAGTTACAAATATAATAATGTAAGCCTTGGATTGTGCTGCATGGCAGGACTGCACCCTCTTGCTCTGTAGGAGAGCTGCATCTTCTCTCACTAGCCTTAAAGAGACTGATATAAAAGACTTGTCTCTGATCTTTAAACGTATCTAGACAAATGCTTCTGCGCCTTTCCTCAAAGCACGCATCCCTTCTGTATTCCTGCAATCCCTGCTGGAGCGGTGTAAGCCACAGAGCCTCTGACACACGCTCTGTACTTGTTCAGCTTTACCCGTTTTGCTGTCCCCTGATGTCGCCATTAGCTCCTGTGACAGTGGTAGTGCTGGCTCCGCAGGAGGCTCTGCCGAGGCACCCAGGCACTCTTGCTCAACCCGTTGAGCACTTGGGCTTGTCGGACACTGCCCTCAGCCATGGCCCATTTCTGTAGCAACACAGACACACAGTAACTAACCATGGCACAAATTGAAGCCACCTTGTGCTTTTAGATGTGGATCAACTTGTCTAACAGCAGTAAAACCTGACATGTTTTCAAGTATGCAAAAAATTAGTGCATGACTAGTGAAGATATCTTTTAAGGAACTCCTTTTGTAATCAAGAGTTAATCACCCAGAAGTTCAGAAGTGCTTATGTAAAGAAATTGCATGTGTTTGTGTGCATACTTTAGGATTAATACCTTTTTACTTAATTTCAGAATCTTTGCAGGAATTGGTATTTTCATATAAAAACAAAAGCTTCACATGCTGAGAAGACTATTCAAACCATGAATATTTATATACTTTAAAATTAATTTTATGGAGGCGCTAAAAAATGTCTGAACTTTGCATATTTGCATTGCTATATACAGACTGCTAAATAAATTATGCTAGGTCTAGAACCTCACTGGAGAATTGCAGATGTCTTTTGTAAAAGTATACATATGGCTTTCTCACAGCTTTGAACTGTTTCCCTATGCTTTGCTCATCAGAAAGATGGTATGGATAACTTCATTGTGAGAGGGCATTTTTCCAGTCTTGTTTGCAAAGCATAGTGGATCTGTGTGGTAAATAATGAGTTTTCATTCATCCTCGGGCTGAAATGAGCTCATTCTGTGCATATGGAATATGAGAAAAATATATACAAGGGATATGTTTATACTTAATAAAATTAGTAGTATAAAGCAAGTGCAAAGAAACTTGCGAGCCTAAACAGCTTGGCAGGCCAATAGCCAGGGAATGTCTCAGAGTACTGCCAAATATGTAGAAAGCAGACCAGGCTCTCATCTCATGTTATGAGGTACCACAAAACTTCCAGCCTCATGAGGATGTTGTTTACCAAAGATGCAGCTGTGTTCTGTTCTCTCAGCAGCTTGGTGTAGGTTTGGATTTCAGCAGGTATCTGCTAGGAGCACTATTATTCAGGAGAAATGTGACTGTGTAAAAAAACCAAGCACCTGTGTTGCAGCAGCCTTCCACAGACAGATCCCAGAGTGTGGGTCCCATTTTATAGGGTACTGGCTTCTCCTTGGGAGCCTCTGGGGAAGAAGGCAGTGTACCAGAGTAAGTCTGGAGAGAACATCTGCAGGGTAAGAGGGAGGCTATATGTTGGTGTTGTGCTCTACCATGAGCTGCCAAAAGGCTGTAGAAGTGCTCTGAGCAAAGGATGCTCTAGAGTAGATTACTGAGCTAAATGGTTTCTTTAGCTGTTTATGAATCCAGTAAATGTCAAGCTCTACATGCAGCCTTTCATGTGGCCCATCTGCTTGGATAGTATTTGCAGGGGGTTTCAGGTGGTGTGAAGCTGAAGTTCAGTGGTCCAGGCTAATATTCCATTTTGTTCTCAATATGTGATTTTCCAGTTATATAAAACTGTTGAGTTCATGCAAGAACAATTTGCATGTTTTTAGAGTAGCTGTTAATATACTAAAATTGAACAATGCATGTATTTTATTGAACTGAAGTGACCATGGTCACAGATACCTGTTTCATTGCTGCCGATTTATTGCTTTTTAGATTTCTTTGCAAAATGCCCCCCAACACTCAGAGCTCTATTGTCGAGTTCTCAATGTGCCACCTTTTAGACTGTAATTTTGGAAGATTGCTTTTTTAATATCTCCCTGTCTGTCTCATATTGTGCTGTGGCTGTTCATAAATGTTTCTCACCTATTAGTGAATGTCTTATTAGCCTGAAGCCTGAAGCTGACACTGTCAAGAGGTACTGATATTATGATGGCTTTTTTCTAGGAACTGGAGTGGTACCAGGCTCCTGTTCATTTAAGGCTTGCCTTTTTTTTTTTTTTTTTTTTTTTTCAACTTTGATGCATAAGTCAGTGTTCGACATCTAAATGCTAAGTGCAAAACAAAGTTGGATATTCAAGGACATACATTTGTTCTTGGATCTCTTTCTACCTTCTGAGGGCTTCTGGAAGGAGACTTACACTTTGAAAGAACATACCTCATGAAGATCAGCAGGTACACCTTCAATTATGCAACATTTTTTTTTTCTGCAGATAGAAGTCATCATCCTTTGTGCAATTCTCTGCATTTGTCTTCATCCTGCTTTGTTGTGTACTAAATCAGCTAATGATATCTAATGCAATTTTGAGTAGATAATCTAGACTTGTTTTTAAAAAGGAAACTGTTGGCACATTGTCCTGCTGGAGTGCTGGGGGATGACTTAAAATCTGCTGTGTGAATTGTGACAGGGATTGTGCACATGAGTGAAAGTGGGGAAAAAGCATTTCCAAACAGTTACAGTAATATTCTGTCAGTGTTGGACTCCAAACAAATATGGATTACTTCAATCTTGCATTTCTATGGTATATAAAACAGTGAATTAAGTCTGTATTCCTTCTGTAAGTTATTCAAGCTGTTTCCCTTGCACTGTCACATAGTTGTGCAGGCAAACCTCAAATTGAGATACAGAGATAGCTTGAAAATATTTAGGACTTTTTTGTTTTAAGTGAGTTTCCCAAATGAGCCTCATCAGTACAGAATAAGGATTATGTTTTGCACAGTGGGGTGGTGAAAGAGGAGCTTCCTAACCACGTGCTGCTAAGAAAAAAAAAAGCCTAAAAAACTGTAGACTATAAAGCTGTAGCTTCTGTTCTGCTATACCTCCAAATCATGTCACCTCTGTCGCATATAGGACTTTGTCTGACTTGAATTCCAGTCTCAAGTGTTTGTTACTCTTTCTAACCACTGTAATGTTAGTTGTCCAGATGATCCTGAAGAGTTTTGGAAGACTGTCTGCTTGGGCATAAATGATCATTGGGCACTGTTTCTGATGATGCAAATAGGTCAGATCTCCACTTTCTAGGACTGGAAAATCTGTCTTCCATAAACAAAATGGTGTGCTCTCATTTTATAGGATAACTGTAGGAAAGCCAATGATGTCTGTCTGAAAAAAATGCATTAGTTATCCATAAAACTTTTCTGGTTTTTTGGAAACCTGTTTACTGACTGGGCTTCTGACTTACAAAAATCCTCCCAAGTCTTTTTTAAAAAAAAAAAGCAAAACCAAAAAACCTGGGTAAACTGCAAGTTTTCTTCTTCCCCACCCCCAGCTAGAGCCTCTTTGCCTGCCTTTGCTTGTGTACTCTATCGGTTTCACAGTTCATATACTTGTGTTTTTTTTTAAAATCTCCCCCTGCACTCTGGTGGGAAACATGTCTGCTGTTTCCTTTCAAGCACACAAGGCTTGATTCTCCTCTCACAATGGCATAAATTGTGAAGAACTCCACTTGAAATCAATGGAAGTAAAGACATGTAAAATGGGGTGAGAGAAGAGCCCAGCCTCTGGTTTCTATTTTTAAGTGAGTCTGGTTAACCTAAAATTGTTCAATGTGCCTCTGTGACTTTAGTTTGTAGATATCAGTTACTATGCTTGTTACTTTTTGTACATAATCTTTCATTTTCATATATAATACATCACAGCTAGTATCCCTAATCAGGATGCACATGTCTTTAATTTAATACCTTGCTACTACTACGACAATTTTGGTACATAATAAGTAATATGTATGGTAAAGTACTTACCTTACTGAGTCAGATCCTGTAAAAAGTCTGGGGTATAGCTGTATTCCTGTGCAGGCCCCAAAGGAAAGGAGGCTGGATTGGCTCTATCTCTACAACTTAAACTTTCTTTGTGGTTTTCTCTTGCTTTAGTAGTTCTAATCTGGGAGTCTTGTTCCTCATTATCCAGGTTCAAAAGACTAATTCTATATAAACTATACTTTTTCAGTTACTGTTGGATTTTTTTTTCAGTGCTTGTGAAGTGTTCAGCTCCATTCTTATGCTTTGTGCATGCTTAGGAACTTATAACTTCAAATTTTCTCTGAACAGTGAAGTACTTTGCCACAAACCTGGTATATCCACACACGATTTTTTCTATTGCCCACGTTTTGGTGGTTGTTCACATTTGTTTATTTTTTGGCAATGGATTATGGTCCTTAATTACCATCAGTAGTCAAATAACTGAATGAGATTATACAGCAGTGCTGTAAAAAACTGTTCATGGTGGCTGTGATCTGTACATGTGTGGATATCTTTGAGAACAGTCACCTCATTCATTAACCAGTGCTACAGACTCCAACTTTACCTCTATTTAGTTTTGAAATTAATACAACCTTCTCTACCTAACTGAAACATTGCTTTGACTGCCTCTTTCTATAGTTTAAAAAATGCCCATGAAATAGTTGGCTCCTGTAATGTATTCAGACTTGGAGTAAATTTATTGGCATATTTAAATTTTTGTTTTCTGCTTGAATAGCAAATCACAGGTGTCCACAAGAGAGTCTCTTCAAATCTGGAGTAGACTTAGTATAGCTCTTAAATTTTCTTTCCAATTCTATTATGATGAGAGTATAAAAAACCCTGTGGTGTTTACCTGTTTAGTCATTGAGCTTTCCTCTTCCATTTTAGTCCACCAGCTCCCCAAAAAGTCAAGAGGTTGCCTAGCTAGTTATGTGGTGGCCTTATATATGAGGGACAGCAGATGTCACAGAATTTTGCTGTGCTGCACTGGGTTGGAGTGATGCAGGTCTCAACATTCAGTGTGGCTTCCAAATGATGCGGAGCTGGTTTCTGACCCCTTGACTACAGTTATTAATTCCAGGAGTGAATTCTTCCTTGTCCCTGATAGGATTTTGCCTGACTTACCACATGGAAAATGGTTTGTCACAATAAGTTCATTGCAGCTTTAACTTTTTTGAAGTATGGCTGTCAGACAGTGAGGTGGCATGGTGCAGACCAGGAAATGGTGTTAAACTGCTGCTGTGAACTACTTGTCTACAACTGAAGTGAGGAGTGGTGGGGGCAGAGAAGGGTGTTTAATAGGGATACATGTGCATGTCAATTCAATATGCTTTTCCTAGCTGGAAGCTGGATACTTCTCAGCTTTGTTAGATGGAGCCATCCTTGTGGAGTAAGGAACTGACAACCTCCCAAGTGCAGAGATGTGCAGGTGATCTTCCTTGCAGAGGGCTTTCCTCATGTTTATTCTTAAGGTTTTAAGAACTCATTCTGTCATACCATTTTGGGGGCATTTTTAAGCTCTTCTGAAAGTTACAATTATGGAGGCACAATGCATGTGTGGAACAGAAACTACTTCTGGTAGTGTTTTCAAGGTATAAGGTCTGGTGTGCAAAAGTAATTTTTGGGTACAAGGGAAACAAAAGGTGATGTGGTTAGAGTATGAGACTCTGTAGGAAAATTAGTCTTTAATACAGATTGGTGTATATATAGCAAGCTTGCAGAAAGACTGAAATGTTATGAAGCACTTTATCAGGTTTATGGATGAAGTGGCTTCTACTGGAGAAGATAAGGGAATAGAAGAGCATGCTTCTGGCTCTGTCATTAGTTGTAGTGGTTAACAACAAATCAAAGATAACATGTAATCAAGTTGATGACTTAAAGGTTCTGAAGAAACTTAAAACTTTCTGCCTGTTGTGAAACTGATGATCTAAGACTTGACCTCAGGAAATGGAGATGATTTTGGGGGCTCAAATCTTGAATCTGTTTATAGGTACTTTAGAAGAATTGTCACCACAAAATACAGAGCTGATGGTGCAATGCTTCTGCAAGACAGAAATTTGTTCTGGAAGCAGCAATAAGCCCAGGGTAAATCTTAGAAATCAGTCCTCATTCTAAATAATTCCAGAGCCATTTGCTTGCAGTCTTGATTTTTATCTAAGTATGCTATAAGCTATGACTGCTGTATAGTTCATTACCTATTCCAGCTATCTCTTTTCACAGAGAAACTTTCTGACAAGAGGCCTCAGGTAGATGCTTAGCACCCATGTCTTTTGTGGCAGAAAGCAAAAATGTATGGCATCAGAGGTCTAGATTAATCCTTTTGTTCAGTTACAGATCCATGTCATGGTATGCACTATAAGCAAGTGTTTAAAGCTCTTTAAAAGCATTCATGTGTTAAGGACAAAGTGTGCGTGATGGGGAAGTAAAGCAGTATTATAAAAAATGCCAGCAGGCTCTAAGTTTTTATCTGTGTCTTGTTCAAGGAAAGTAAAAATGACTAAAAATTGGTATGCTGTGGAAGGGTGCATAGAAAAATATATATTTCTTGACATACTTCCAAAAGTACTATTTAAAGACAGTTTTGTAACATTGGTGTCTTAGCAGCATTCTGGTATCCTCAGTTTTCTTTCCTGTGGAACAGTTCCAGCTCTCACTTGCAAATTAGACTGATGTGTGATACCTTACGAAACAAAGTAAATACCAGGAGAACATACTGCAACACATCTAAATTTGACCCCAGTATGCGCACAGCTTGATACAGCTATGAATTTTGTCCTTAAGAAACATTTTGGAAAACACCTGCTCCTGTGTGCACACGCTAGACCTGCACCACCATGGATGTACACCAGGCACACCTATGTAAGGAAGCTTGAGATCCACATCTCCAAAGCAGAAACGTTTGTGTAGCTGTTAGGTCAGCACTGGAAGGTGCTTTACCAGCATGGAGGGCAGAGCGTACCAACCTCTGGTCTACATGGTTATCAAGTCAATGCTGTGACAGCTTTCTGCAGGAAAAATGCTTGAGAAAAGTCACCTTGAAAATGTATAGATGAAATGTATGCAGAATTAATATACAGTCCTAGACATTTTCACTTAAACACTAAAATGCGGAGCTTGGGTTCTACCTACACTTCTGGCCCTGCAAAGAAAACCAGACTGGTGTGATAGTGCCTGCCTCACCTCTTACAGCTGGTGACTCCAGGGTGTTGCAACTGGGAGGGTAGCAGCCAAAGCTGGTCAGGGAAGCAGCAAGTACAGACTCAGAGATGGCAGAAGATGTAACAGTTAACTGGTGAGGTATGGAAGGCTCAGCTGTGGCTTTTAGGGCTCTGGCTGCTAATAATGTCCAGTATGGGTCTCACAGTTCTGGTGAAAAAAGTCCATGTGCTGTTATCTCCTTGCCAGGGGGACATGCAGTGGAATTGCAAGCATGGAGTTGGTGTGACTTATGTTGGTGGCTTAATGTAGAGCTGAACAAAAAGTTAATGAATTGTCATAGAATGATTTGGGTTGAGAGGGGCCTTAAAAATCATGTAGTTCCAACCCCCTGCCATGGGGCAGGGACATCTCCCACTAGTCCGGTTGCTCAAAGGCCCCTCCAACCTGGCCTGGAACACTTTTGGGGATGAGATGTCCGCCGTTATTCTGGATAACTTCTGGTGTCTCACTAACTTCACAATAATGGCTTTCTTATTAATACTTAATCTGAAGCTACCCTTGTTCATTACAAATCAAATACCCCTTGTCCTATCACTGCATACCCTAGTAGAAAGTCCCTTCCAGCTTTCTTGTAGGCACTGGAAGGCTGTTTTAAAGTTTTCCTCAAGGCTTCTCTGTCCCAGGCTGAACAACCCCAATGCTCTCAGCCTGTCCTTACAGAAGAGGTCCTCTAGCCCTGTCATCCTCCTGGCCTTCCTCTGGACTCTCTCCGATAGGTCCATGTCCTTCCAGTGCTGAGGACCCCAGCTCTGGGTGCAGCATTCCAGGTGGGTCTCACCAGTGTGGTGTAGGAGGGCAGAATCCCCTCCCTTGCCCTACTGCCCACACTGCTTTCATCCAGCCCAGGACACGTTTGGCTTTCTGGGTTGTGCAAGTGCCCATTGCCAGGTCATTTTGAGCTTCTCAGCACACCCAAGACCTTCTCTTTAGTCTTGCTCTCAGTCCATTCTCTGCCCAGCCTGTGCTTGTTCTTGCCCTGACCCAGGACCTTGCACTTGGCCTTGTTGAACTTCACGAGGTTTGCACAGACCGCCACCACCCCCCTCAAGCCTGTGAAGGTCCCTCTGGGTGTCATCCCTTCCCTCCAGCATGGTGACCACACCACACAGCTTGGTGTCACCAGCAGACCTGCTGAGGTGCAGTGTCCGTGTCAGTGACAGAGATGTGACACGGCGCCGGTCCCAGCGCTGACCCCTGACCTCAGCGCGGGGCGGCGCCGGCACCGACCGACGGCTGCGGCCGCCAGGTGGCGCCTGTGCGCCGAGCCGGGGGCCGATCCCGGGGGGCCGATCCCGGGGGGCCGATCCCGGGGGGCCGATCCCGGGGGGCCGATCCCGGGGGGCCGATCCCGGGGGGCCGATCCCGGGGGCCGATCCCGGGAGCCGAGCCCGGGGGCCGATCCCGGGAGCCGAGCCGGGGGCCGAGCCGGGGGCCGATCCCGGGAGCCGAGCCCGGGGAGCCGAGCCCGGGGAGCCGAGCCCGGGAGCCGATCCCGGGGGGCCGATCCCGGGGGGCCGAGCCCGGGGCCGAGCCCGGGGCCGAGCCCGGGAGCCGAGCCGGGGGGCCGAGCCGGGAGCCGAGCCGGGAGCCGATCCCGGGGGCCGAGCCCGGGAGATGATGCTAGATGATGTTAGTGAGGCGGCATTGCCGGGCGCGCGTGAAGGAGATCGCTCGGGCTTTTCTCGTTGTGCTTGTGGCACTGGGAGCGCATCTCCTTGGCTGTGTTTTCAAGGCTGAAGGTATTTCAAGGGCTAGTTTGCAGTGACACCGAAAGCAAAGGTTTTTAATTTCTCTCAAATAGCTCAAATCACTCTATGAGTGATCCTTAAATGATTTGAAGGGACAGAAAGCAGCCCATCCATGCAGAAAACACCCAGAGAACTGGGTGTTTTTCCTGTTCCTCTGCTTGCTTTGTCTCTGTTTATTTGCCAGTGTTCAAAATTATACCGAAACCTGAAGGAGAAGGGCACAAGCCTGGAGGCCCAGCCCGTATGCTTAAAGATCTGCACAGACATTCATCTTTTGGCATGACATCTTGCTTCTTGTTTTCTGTCAGGGGAATATGAACATGACTTTCTAGGTAGAGCTGGAGAACAAGGGTGTTGCCCCTCTGTCCACCCAGCTGTCTGGAGGGTACAGCAGAAGCCTGTCAGGCTGTGGTGCTCCATGCTTGGAGAGTGAGCTCTCCCTCCCCAGCTTTGGGCTCCCCAAAAGACCCTCTGGCAGCATGAGGGTGTGTGTTGCCTGTTGTGGTGCAGCTCCATAAGCGTGCAAGTGGTCTGGGCACGTAGGTGGAGGCAGGAGCCTTCTCACAGCCACTCCACAAACACCAAGGACAACTGAGGAAATCCAGGCACTTTGATGTGGTTCTCTAGGCCCCTGGTAAGCTGCCCAAACTAGTTTAACCAGACCCAAAGGCAGAAGAGGAAGAAATGGGCTCTGCTGAATAGCCAAAGGAGCACTTCCTTATCATCCTCATTCCTGGGGAGCTTTTGCACTGAAGTGAGCCTGTCCCGAAGGTACAGGAGTGAGATAGGCCTGCCTGAGACTGAAGGAGAAATGCAATTTCTTATTAATTGTGAGGAGGCTATCCAGGGTCAGTAACTGTTTGTTCTCGTTTTGAAGGATGGGTGGGCAGGTGCTAAATTCAAGTCTGCAGAGTAATCCTGCTTGGGATGCAGGCTGTGACTGCCACCACATCGCACTAATGGCCTTATAAAGGAAAAGGGCACCTCGGGAAGTCACTGGGACTTCAGATGGACTGGGTCTTCAAACAGCAGTGTCCATATCTTTCTGTGGATACAGGGTGACCATCTAATAATGAAGGTATGTGATTCACCCGGCAAACAACAAAGGCTGACAGCCTGTGCAGCCAGATTTGTGGATCAAAGCTGTCAAACACCATGTGCTGTGTGTGGTGAGCTCCTCCACCTTGATTAAGCTAGTTTAACAGCATAAGAATGGATGAAATATTCAATACTGAGAAAATTTTCTGTAGAAAAGAAATGAGGAGGAGTTACTGGCACTGCAGAACTTGGGCATCTGGTCAACTTGACCAAAATATTCCTTAAAAATGGTGGTTTCTCAAAATTTTAGGCATAGGATTTGAGATGTTTCAGCTAAATCCTTGTGAACATTATCCTGTTAACATGAAGGGTTCATAGCTTTATAGACTTTCTGATGGGGCTGTGAGGCAGTTCTTATAATGAATCACCTGAATGGCAGGTGTTGAAGCCATTCTCAAATAGACCAGAAGGCTTTTTTTTTCTTTTTCTTTTTTTTTACCCCTAATCTTCTACAAATACTGATTAGTGCTACGACAAACAAGACCTGTCTCCTTTTGTACCCATCTTCCCACAGGAGAAAGAAAACATTCTGTTGGGATTGGTGGGTTTGGGGTTTTGGTGGGGTTTTTTTTCTTTTTTTTGATTCCTTGATTTCAATCTTGGGAAAGGAAACCCTTGGTGGTAAATAATTGCATTAGGAACTAGAAGGATTGGCTTAAATGAAAGTGCCTTGTTCAGCAATTCATTACTTAATTGTACAATGGACTTTCTCAGCACTGCTTCCTGGTATTCATCCAAGTCCTTCAGCTCTGATACCTGTAAACAATTAGCATTCTCCCACATGGCACACAAACACTTGATCAGTGTTTAACAGGATATTTGTGTGTGGCAGCAGTTTAACCTCCTTAAGGAATCTTCCTATACTCCGTCTGCTTTTCTCTTCCTTGTACTTTCCTCCCAGTTACTGATGTATTCAATTTATATACAGATTCTAAATACAGCTGTTTATATGTGATGCTGCTGTCTTCTCTGTCCTAAGAGCTGTAATTGCACAAAAAATGTCAGGTTTTAATGTATATCTCTAGTAGTCCTCTAATGTTCACATCTGCTTTTCAGTTTGTTATAGGGGTAAGCAGCTGATGGGAATATGATGTTCCCCTTTCTCATGTTTGAAAAAATTGAGTGGTTCCTGGGACTTTGTTGAAGTTCCTTTTATTGCTGTCCTCTTCCTGGGTTTGAACAGGTTACAGTGCTAATTGCCTCTTGGCAACTAATTGGCCAGAAGCACAATACAGGGAAACAAGAATTACTATGAAATGTGCATTACCCATTATGTAGCTTGACCATTGGGTGACATGGAGTTAGACCTGTGGTGCTGAACCTCTTACAAGATGTTAAAATGGATTGAAAATCAACATATGCTGAAAGACTCTTAGAAGCACATTTCTGAATCACAGGGCTTACTGGTATGGAATACATACAAATGAACAGAGTCTGGGAACTACTTCTTAGCCAGTGGTGAAGGGTAAGCAAGTAAAAACAACCCCCAACTGAACAGTAAAAGTGGTTGACACTTATGTGCTTCTGCAAAATGGAAGGTGTCCTAAACAGCACCTTTCCCAGCCCTGGTGCTAGTTTTATTGTCTGATGGTGAGACATGAAAATTGCCATAGAGATGTTCTCTGTGCTGCAGTACTGATTTGAAAAAGAACCAAGCCCCACATTTGTGAATGTTGATGATTTAGCTTCCAGCTTTCATCAGATAATGCACAGCCTGAATTATGTGTTTACAAAGAACTTTTTAAAATGCATTAAAGTAATAGAAACAATGTAGTGGCATCTGAGATGTCTGTCCTTTGAACATCAGCTTCAGTTGAAGCACTTCAGGATTTGATGTGTGATGCTTGTAATTCTCTTGGTCTCCAGCAACCTGTGCAAGAAGCTGACTTCAAGGATCAAAGCTACCCATATTTTACACCAAAAGATTGTGAATAACAGCTAGTACCAGCAATTTACCCATCAATTAGTATTTATTTGTTAATAAAGATCTTCAGAACAAGGGAGAAATGGAACTAGCTCTTTTTTAACAGCTTTTTTTTTTATTATTATAATAACTAAGGTTTCTTAATAACTATGCTTTGCATTTAAAAGTAGAGGTACTTTTATTTGGAACTTGGAATATGTAAGTACTTACTGCAAGTACTACCAGTATGTTTTGTCTGACTGACCATTTCTTATTAATTACAGAGCTAGAAGTAGATTGGGTTGATAAGGCATAACCCTGAAGCTGCTTCCTGTACACAATCCTTAGTGTTTCTTAAATTCTTTTCTTATCACATTCTAATCATGTCTGGCATCATGACACATGCCTTCAGGGGATGACAGGCTGTGGTCCTGTGGGATTTTTGTTTAAGTCTTCTAGTCTAAATTTTAGGAAGTTTCTATTGTCTAGGTAACACTTTCAACTTGTGGATAACATGCTGTCTGTACCCTGGCATGTACAGACTAATACAGGAATACAAAACATTGACATCACAGGCAACAGCCTGAAGTTGATATTCCATAGACCAGTGTTGGTGCTGTGACCAGAGCAAGCTAAGATTTGGCAGGATTGTTAGCTCAAGGAAAGCCTAAAAAAAGTAAATAAAACTCTATGTTGCTTCAGTCTTTAAAAATCCCTCTAAAAGGTAGACAGCTCTTGCCCTTCACTGAAGCTTGAACTGAATATCAAAGACATTTCTTGACATACAACCAAATGCACTGAAAAACAAGTACAAGGTTTTTTTGGTTTTTTTCTGGAAGCTCAAATAAGTTCACTGAAGGGCTGATGCTTCATCAGTGAGTACTGCTGGTTGCTGTCTCCACACAGCACCTCTTTGCATCATAAAACCATTATTTTAACAAAAACCTGAAATATCTCCTATCACTTACTGTAGAATGTATAGCTCTGGTGCCACTAGCTGGACCTTTTTTTGTTGTTGTTTTTTTTTTTTTTTTTAATAGGACTGAATTCATTTGATGGATCTGATTTGTGAGTTTCTTCTGTAAAGCCACTATGTGGTGGATCAGGGCAGTCTGAACAAAATGCTTCACAGAAGTATGTAGCATCACTGGAGAACCTATCATAAAGCAAAATGAAGATCTAAAACACTAAAAAAGACCATCCTCTGTAGCATGTCCAGCTCACAGTTTCTTAGCTCTTCTAAGCTGATGTTTCATGAAGGCAACTCTTGGGCAAATTTATCCTGTATAAAAACAATCAGTTAACAATTCTGTACTGCTGCTGCCAGGTCTTTGGAAGCTTCTCCCTTCAGACTAGTACAATGCTTAATTACCCATCTGTACACAAACAAGGCAAAAAGTCCACTTTAAAAAGGCAAAGCAAAAGGTCACTTTTAAAAAATCCATTGTTTTTCCTGAAGTGTTCATACCCAATTTAGAGTTAATGCTTAAGCTGTATCTGTTTATCTGACTTGTTTTTGTCTTGTTCAATAAAATGGCACTGCACTATTTCTACAGAATATCTTAAATTTTTGGACTAGAGTGACATCTAGCAAGTATTGATTACTTTGGCAGATTTACACAAGATTATGTTTATTCCATCAAAAGCACATTTTTTCATCTATACTTTAAATTTTTGAAAATTGAAAGCTGTCAAGTTATTTGTTCTTATCAGTGGAGTCTGTCTGGACATTTAGAAAGTTTAACTTCTTATATAACAATTCTCATTTTCATTTAAAGTATTGCATATGTTATTTCCTGCTACTGGTTAACTTGGTCCATGCGTGGGTCTACTCTTCTCCCACTCAGTGTCTTGAGTCCTTGATGATTAGAGTGGTGAATACAGAAGAAAAATGGTACTCAGGGGAACACAGGAAGAATGCAAGAGGTAAAGAATCTGGAGAGACAGAGAAAAGAAAATAATTACCATATCTCCTTTTCAAACAGTTCCTCCTTTCATTTGAATAGTAAGAAGCTTATAGTGACCCACTACAGCTGGTAATGAAATGGCAGTATAACTCTGACCTGAGTGGGAGTTCTTCACTTCAAAGGATAACTTAAGTAGGGTGTTGTACTCATCAGGAGACAAAGTTAGTGTATGAATAGTGCATGCACATCTCTACCACCTACTAGTTTGCTTAGAAAAGCAAATACAAGGACATCATGCCAAAACGTTAAAAAATCATTTTAATGGAGAATGACAGTGCTGTAGTGCTTCAAGTATGTTCTCAGTAAACTGAACTAGCCACCATATTAGGTGGGACAGTTTAATCACAGTTCTAAAATATCAGTCTTCACACCCCCATAGACCACAGCAAAACTCAGGATTGGACGCTCAGATTTACTTTATCATTCACACTTATTTGTGTTAGGTCAAATGAACGCAAATCCTGGGAGAGAACTGGTGTAGTTGCTGTGTTACCCATGTTAGCAGAGAATACAGGTGTACAATTTTCTAAAATCATTCTGGTTGGAAACAACATCCAAAGGTCAGTTGATCTAATCTTCTCTCAAAGCAGGGTCAGAATTCAGACCACACTGTATCAATGCAACATTTGGATTTCTGCAGCATGCAGCAGGTCTCTTAATGAATAAACCGGTATTTCTATGAATTGTATCTTCATAATACCTTTAGCAAATGATATATTACTGGAAGAATGGGGGTAATAGAAGAATGTAGGTTTTCCCCTGTGTGTACAGTTACTCTTTGAACCTGCAGTACTGCCTCATGATCAGTTGACCTGTTTGACTGCCTTCCTTCATTCTTGAATGCCTGGTTGCTGAAGTAGCTGGCTTCAGGGTGACTTAGTGGCACTAGACTTACTATATCCTCCAGTGCTGTTAGATGGGATTAAGATTCAAGTAACCACTAAGTTGCTTCTCTTTTGAAAATACTTTCTAAAATACTAATTTTGAAGCTGTATTCATGAAATATAGGCTTCATTTTGCTGTTTAGAGATGTGATATAAGCAATGGTCATTTGGGTTCTGTCATGTTAAAGCATCTTGCTCTTTATGTGGGACAGCAGACCCTACTCATTCATGGCCCATGAATGGTCAGAGATTTGTTCTTGAAATATTTACAAGACCTTCAGGGAATTCTTCAGAAACAACTGCTTGTGAGTACCAGTCCAGGGTACTTCCAGAGGAATACATAAATTAAAGTCAATTAAGATTTTCATCTTTTAAATCTACATGATATCTACGAAGGTTGAGAAACTGGTCATTCTTGACAAGTAACAATCTTGCAGCTGAACTTGGACCTCTGAGTTTGTTTTGTTTTCATATTCTGTACATTTGCATCATGCTCCCTTGTAAGTAGCCAAAGTTGCATGCTTTTTTTTACCTTTTCAGACAAAATTTTTATGAGTGTGTATTCCTTCCAGGTAATTTGGTAGTAAAGGGAAAGTTTGTTAAGTAATAGTTATACTTAAAATAACAAGTCTGAATTTTTGGATGCCCAAAGGTATGTTTAACGATTTAGTGGAAATTGGATTTGGGTTGGAGGTTATTGTGGAGCTTGTAATTTGATTCCTAATGGTTTTCTGGGCATCTGAGGATATTTAGGGAACTGTTTGAGGTATCTGAGCATAACAAGCCTATTGCCAGTGAGTGCTGGTGGCACTGCTAGGTGAATTTACCATGCAGGAAAAGCATATCCTTCTAAGGAATTCCACTGCTCTGCACTGATGCTCTAAAGGGACCATTTTATTTTCAGGGATGTTTGTATTACTGTCTAGTATGTCAGGCTGTTACTGTTCAGTCAGCCTTCAGTGTTCTAAGTAAGTAAGTAGAACAACTTTGTTCTTTCTGTAAGCTGTTAATTATTCTTAATTCTGTTTGTATAAAGTATTCCAATACTTCAGCCATGGACGTTCATGTTTTATACTCTAAACCTCCAGCTGTCTTTGCTAATACAAACATTTGCTAATTCCTACTCAATGGAAATCTGTCTTGTGTTCTTCCTTGCCTACCCCAGTGTGCAACTGCAAGAGAAGAGAATAGTTCAGAGTGTCCCACTGAATGTGAAAATGGAATCACTCAACATGGACACAGCAATAATGGTTTGAGAACAGCAAAGGGAAAAGTGGTCACAGAGGGGCCGGTTCCACTGCCTTAGAGCACTGCTTAGATAAGTGCTTCTGTGGTCTGCCTCTCCCCTTGTAGTGGCATTCCTGGTTGTCTAACCTCATAGTAAACTGGTTTAAAGGATCAAATCAACAGGAAATTTCAATTTCTCTTTTTTTTTTCTTTTTTTTTTTTTTCTTTTTTTAGCATTATCTTTCTGCTTGTTTAAATTTCTGCGCAGTTCCACGATACAATCAGCTGAGTGCCAGTGCTAACACTAAGTGCCTGTGGTCAGTAAGAAAGAAAAAACAGGATCCATGCAGCTTCCCAAACATAAATGGGTTTCAGTTCTGTCTTGAGTCCCCAGTTACATAGTTCTTGTGCACCTAGCTTTGCCTTGTTCTTCAGCTGAACCTACTTCTCTCCTTCAGCCCTGCTTGCACAGCTCACTTTTATAACTTCACAAATAGTGAAATGTTCCTGAGAAATATTGCCATGTACTTACGTAGTTGGGAATGTTACTACCCATGGTCACTGCTCTTGGTGGTGCAAATATTGTTAGGGATTGGGACGCTTTGCCTGCCATTTCTGCATCACCATTGCTGGTGACCCCTGACCTCTTTGCCAAAAATTATTGCCCCTCCCCAACAGCTGTGGTGGAGTGTTGGGTTGGGTTGAGGAGGTTTCAGTCTAAACCAGGAATAGAATCATAGGTCTAAATCCAAATGGTAGGTAAAGAGTACATGCTGTGGGGAAAAAATGGGTATGGTTTGGACCAGGATGAGGGAAGTAATTAAAAAAGCTGAGGTCTCCTATAAGACAGATTTTTAAAAAGCATTTTTCCTGTAGATAAAATCTGAGATTTATCCCTAGAACCTCTTTTTTATTTGGTGATAGACTGTGAGATGGAATCAATTCCAATTAAAAATAAACAAAAATTTGTATATAACTAATTGTATTTGGTTCTTAGTTTACTGTCCAGTCTTCTGAGTATTTCTCTAGGTTACTGTAACTTACTTTGGTTTGTGGTTGTTTGATTGGTGTTTTGGTGTGTGGGATTTTTGGTTTGATTTGGGTTTTAAGTCCCAAGAAAAGACTCCAAAACTTCACATTTTTCATATGAAGGGGTTTCTATGTCACCCTTTTGTCATAGTGAACTTTATGCTGATAAGGAGAGCAATGGTAAGAGATTTAAGAATGCTTTACAGTAATTGTCAACCTCTCTAAATTTTTGGAACTTGCGAGATCTTGAATGCTTACTTTACTCTGCAGTGTAATTATGCTGTATGCTTTTGTAAACATCTCCAGATTTTCTGTTTAATTGTTTGGTCTCCATTGCACTTATGAGTGCAAACTCAGGTCTGGTGCTTAAAAATAGCTGCTTGTATATATCAGGTGTACAAAGCAAAAAAAGGAGGAGGCTTAACAAAAGAACCAACCAACCAACAACAACAAAAAAGAACAAAAAATCCCAAACAGAAACACCAAACATTTTTAATGTGTTCCTACTGTGTGTTCACTTCTCTGCTTTTAATGAGGACTTCAGAGGTCCCACATTTAAGGGCTTGTAGAGGAGTGCTGTGCCAGATTAACTTCCTCATTAAGATGTACATCAGTAAATGGATTTTGGTGTTGTCAGAGACGAGTTCCTTGAGAAAAGGAAATCTTACAGAGTATTAAAGTTATTTGACTGTTATTTGAGAGATGGTGCTCTGACATGAGTGTATGCTTTTATAGATAGCTGCATAAAAGATTTTTTTGGTAGATCAGCTCTGTGATCTAATAGTTAAGTTATCAAAAATAATCATACAGTAAGTTCAACATGTTTTTAAATTGTGATCACAACTAAATCTTTTAAATATTAGTATATTGTTACAGAGAGCAAATTTTTGATTGTAGTACATTATTGTGAGTCTCAAAAATTGGTGATGATAAACTTCACACATTTTTGAACTGAAGAGTGATTAAGCTTGATCCATGCAAGTTGTGGCTATGAAATATTTGCCAAAAAATTGTTGGTTCATTATATTCTAGTCCTAGGGAAGGGGGATCTTGGATGCAGCTGTGTGCTAAGGAGACCACATCATGCTTTAGCAAAGAAGCCAAGAATACAATGTACAGAAATGAGTTCATTTGAGGTGATACCTCTGGTTAAGTGAGAAATTGATATTAAAACTCTACATTGCCGGGAATCTGTGCTCTTCTTACTGTGGTTAAATTTTCTTATGTGTTCTTGTAAATGTAGATCTTAGAAGAAAAACAAAAGGCATCAGATCAATTAATGCAATTAAAAAAACAGAGAACAGGCCACGCATCTTCACACAGCACGTTGAACTGCTACATTATCTCTTCTACTGTTATGCTGTGCAGAAAGTCTAGATGTTAAAAAAAGGGGTTGGACAAAAGAGAGCAGGCAAGGGATGGAAAACAAAGTCGTCAGATCCTCCAGCTGCAGTAAAAAGCAAACTCAAATGCTAGTTGCTGAGGTTTCTACAGCACTTGGCTAATAATGCATTATCTTGCTGTATTCTTGACTTTGAGCAGCTATTGTGCTAAAGCATGGGTCCTGGCTGTCAAAGTCTTTCCCACTTTCTGTGTCCAGGAATGGCTGGAGCTCTGAGAGAACAGATTGTCTGGCTCTTTTTTTCTTTTTTTTAGCCAACCTTGTTTCCAATCTTGTCTGAATGCAATCAGTTATCTGTAGATAGCAAGCAGTGACTGGCTATGAATAATGTCTGTGTTAGTTAGAAGTGACATCTGTGACTTGCCAGACTGCCTACGTGAAATGCCTCCAATGATCTCACTGTTGCTCATACCAATGTAGGAGGGGACAGCAGCCTTAGTGCAGCACCAGAGTGTTCTGCTTCACTCTGTTGACCTGGGTCATGCACTGCTCTAGCCTGAGATCCCAAATCCTGGTATATGGGATCCACTTGAAAATGGCACCAAGGCCGGAGTGGGGCCATGTGCCACTCCCGTTGATGATGGCTGTGCCCTCTCCTGCTGTTGTACAAGTGGTAGTACACAGGACAAAATGGACTTCAGAAACTCTGTGTTCTGGTGCTTCTTCAGAACATTTCGTTTTCTGAAAGAGCTTATTTATTGAGCTTGACTCATGAGGATTTTGCAGAGAAAGCTGAATTTTCACTTCAAGGTTCGAAACACAAATCTTTTGAAAGTGATAATATGAACAGTAGATCAGCCTGGTGGTGGCGGAAGAGTATATTTTAAGAGACTTCTGAGCTTCATCTGGCTCTAAGAAGGGAACAGAAGGATATTTGCTCAACTAGTATCTAAAAGGCTCTAGTTCCTCTGAGGTGCAGGTGTACCTAATGCAGTATAAAATAAAGTCTGATTCAAAGGGCTGCAGTCGCTAACTGCTTGCACTTACAGCCTAGAGAAGATACTGATGACAGATTGCTCTCACTGCCATGGCAAGTTCTTTATCCCACTATATTTCATGGTGCTGTTAGCTCCAGCCTAGTGATCATGGCATCTTTCCCTACCTGCCCTGTAGAGTGTGTAGTGTTTGTACTGTTTATGTTTACAGGCAGATCAGTGTTTGCCAGCATTCAGAACAGATGGAAATACCCTTTTTAGAAGGAAAGAAAACTAACAAGGACAGTTAATTGAACAAAATCCACTTATTTATCAGTGACCTCTCACATCTGTTAGCTGTCCTGAGTGTTGATTTAACAAGGCATCTAGAGATACGCTTAAGTACAGAAGAATGTTTGCTATGCTCACATCTTCTTGGTTAGTAGGAAGAGGAAAACGACTCTCACATATTATCTGTAGTATGTTGTGCAGAAAAGTGATTTTAGGAAGAGTTCTAATAGTGAATTCTGTCTAAGGAGCAATAATTACAGCTTTGAAACCTATTGAAGCAAATGACTGAATGCTGTCTGAGAATGCTGTTATTTTGAGTTGGACTTGATGATTGTTGTGGGTAACCACCTACACAGGATATTCTATGATTTTTTTAAAGGAAATCCACATCACAACATACTTAGAAATTCAATTAGGGTTAAACTCATCAACACCAAGTAAGGGGGTTTTTTGATCTCTTTATCTCAGTTCCTGATGAGTTGTGTGTAATTAAAATACCTTATAGTTTGGGTCATGTTAACTTAATCCTGAACAAGATGCCCAAAGCATAACTATTACTTGTTTGTATCAATTGATGGTGAAAAGTTAGGTAATTGAGTTTACTTATGCCTAAGGAAATCAGACAGGGTTGCAGGTTAGGATACACCTCACAGTTCTGACTAAGTTTGTGCGTGATTTGTCTCCTGGACCTTGGATGTTCTTTGGGACTTCTTTTATGGACAAATGAATAAAGCTTTGCTGCCGTGTCAGTATTTCTCAAGCCAGCAGGAGAGGTTTTGGGCTCGCTGTTGCCTTTACATCTGTACTCTCCAAAAACCTAGTAGCAAACAGGATGGGTTGTTCTCCATCATCTCTGTAGTTACTAACTCGTTTATTTGAGGAACTATGGTATGCAGATATGAAGATTATCCTTTGAAACCAACCCTTGAATCTGCACACAGGTCTTCTCTTGCAGTGGATGAATAATTTGTTCACACATGTTAAGGTGTGTATTTACAGAACTTCTGTTTCCTGTCTAGCCAGGAGATGGCTCTGTCTAGCCATTCCCAAAGCACAGCTAGATTCTGAAGCTAGAGATAATTGGTATTCCTTGGGAGAAGTGTGTTTAAAATTGGCATTTTATGCATCTGTTTCATGAGTTGCTGGATAACTGTAGGGAAAATCTTGAATGGGAAAGAATTCTGAACAGAATTACAGTAAGAAAAATGGATATATACTGACATGCTTGCCTGTAATTGGAGATCTGTTTGTAGAAGGTTAAGATAAAGGCCTTACAATAACCAGAACCTGGCTAACAAAGCCTGGCAAGCAGTTACACCATTGTCTGGCTGCTGCAAACACAGCCTTTGGGCTGAAGCATAAGCAGCTGTGAGGCATGGTTTTCTTATTCCTTTACAAGTGTTGTTACACCTAGTAATTGCTTCCAGTGATCCTAAAATAAAATAAAATAATAATGGTACATGTTCAGTGTACTCATGCTGTTAAGCCACTGATATTTCAGGCCATGTCAGTGACAACAAGAAATGGGAGAGAGACTGAGTGTGTCTTTGGTACTTAGTGGTCTAGTACAAGATTGGAGGATCCAAGAGGTGTGAATAAACACTGACTATTTTACTAAATTAAAACACCAAGGCACATACTTGGCAACACCCATCAAGAGCAGTTGTCCTCTGTCTGCTGCAGAAAGTGAGGAAAGCACAAGTTGAGACTCTCATGTGCTGCACTGAGGGAAATAACATAAGAAGGAAATGTTATGTGTATGTAGATTTTATAGTTAAAGAACTCAGCTAAAAGAATAGATGCAGTCTGAACATGAGTTGTGTTTTTGACCTATTAATACAGGTGGTGAGGATTATAATTAATACCTTCGTATCACCTAAATCTGCACAAGTGAATCCTTGATGATGAGGTCATGTGAAGTAACTACTGAGTGTCTTGTTTACTGATGTAGCTTCTTAGGTCAAAGAAAACAGGAGTGTTTTTCTCATGGTCATTAACAGTTGCTTTTTTCCTAAAGTCAAATTAAACCCGGGTACTTGGGTGGTATAAAGCTCTTGTTCTTGTGGTGTCTTCTCTGTTGCACTGCAGATGACTTGCTGAATTTAGACACACATTGATAAATCTGTAGAATATTCACCAAACATGGGTCTCTTAAGGTAGAAAATTTTAGTCTTACTGTACTCTCTACTGGTCACAAATGTTGCTAAGACTTTACATACTGAAAAAGGAGGGAATTGCAATTTCCAGATAGTAAATATTAGAAAGTTTATTGTCCCAACTTCTAGACAGCTGGACTTCTCCGTGAGTTTTCACTGTGGTTGGTTTTGTTTCATCTGGGAGAAATGTGAATATATTTGTTTTTATTTTTCCCCAGTGCTTTCGTGGAACTGAGTAACTTTTGGGCACACAAGGCTGACTTGTTTGGATGTGTTGTTGTTGGGGTTTTTTACCTGATATTTAAATCTTTGTATAATAATACTCAAGTATTTCTAAGCAGTTATAAAATCAGTATGGCTGAATGGTCTTGTATAAATGTTTTGCAGTGTGACAACAAATGAAGAGCTAATCAGTAGAGGGAGCTGTGTGGAAGATCAGTAACTTTTTACTTTCTGGGGTCCAAGTTCTGCAAGGCAAGACAAGACTATTTTAAAAGGTTTGGAGAACTGCAGGTTTGCAGTAAAATACCACCACTGGCTGTTAACTTGAGGCACTGGTGTAAACTGATCTAAATGCATTTCTATACAAATAAGTAGAACTGCAAGTATCATTTTTCAGATGTTCACGAAGCCAGGGGCTGACCATAGGAGAGTTAATTTTGACATGCAGATCCCAACTTGGGCTGTACATATTTTGAGCAAAAAGTTGTAAAAGAGAATGAAAAGCACTCATTTTTTAAACCCTTGAAGTATCTGTGAGACTCCTCAGTACAGGGGACATCTTTGTCTTAAGTTTTCAGAGCTGATTTACAACTGTACAAACACTTACCCACTAAGAAAAGTAATGGTACTTGATTTTTCCCCCCACCCTCTTTAATCCTTGTACTTTTTATAGCTCCAAAGTAGGATGGCTTGACAGCTGCCTCATGAGCAGCTGAGACATCTTTATTACCACTCATCTTGGACAAGGGTGGGATAGGCAGGTGAGGAAGGAATATTTACTACAATCATGTAAAGAGAAGTTATTCCAAACTCTTGGCACATTTAAGATCAAGAGGATTTAGAAAGCAGACTTGAGCTTTTTGTGATTCTTTGATTTTCCTCTTCTGAGTCTTTAAATCTATGAGAATTAATGTGGGGCTTTTAGTGCAGCACTGTGAAATAGAAGGTTTGCATTAGTAAGCTCTTCACTTCTGATGCACAACAGCTGGTTGTTGAACATGTAATTTTGCAAAAGTTAAAATAAGTGATTTAAGAAAGAAGCTTTTGCTTGTAACTTGTGCATGCATGTAATTAGTAGGTTTAAACTTTTCCATCTGCGTGATTGTTCTTTTGCATTACATAAGTCTTCAAGAACAGGTTTAATTACCTAATTAAGGCTATGGGTATTATTTCCTGTGGAACATTTTAATTACAAATAAAATCTGAGGTGAAGTATCTAATGTTGAAGGAGAAGGTTTGTTCTGAGATTTTACAGCCATTTATGCTGGTGTAACTTAGTAAATGTTTCCATATGAAACCCTAAGGAGTGGGAACACTTATTTACATATATCCACCCACAAGAGCAATTCCTCTAAAGGTAGCCTGCAGAAGACATTTTTGAGGGTGCTCTCAATCCACCTTTGCTTTGTACCTAGAAGTAGGAGGCCTACAAATGCTTGCAGTTAAGTGGTATACATTCTTTAAATAATTGTTTGTTGTCCGTGTGTTGGATTAGTTACCTACATCTTGACGGACTGGTGGTCAGGTTCTCCACAGCATGTGTTTTTGAAGGATTGCAGGGTACAGGACAACAAATGGAATTTCTTCTAAATTTACATCCCTGAAGTATTAGAAGGTTAATTAGTTCTTTAATAATTAAAAAGTAATTCTCCATTTCATACATCAGATTTTTCTTTGTGATGAGAAGACATTAGAGAAAATACCTTCTTAGACTTTCTCAAAGTCCTCGATTCTCAAAAATGTTGATCTTTTGAATTAAATGTTGAAACCTGGAAGCAGATTGGCTAAACTCTTCTTTGGTTCTTCAGATTTTATTCTTTTCAAGAAGGCATTTTATGTGAGAAGATACTCTTTTCTCTATTCCTCAACTGTCAAGAAAATGCAAGCCAAAACCTATATTTTTCCAGCTGTTTTTCAACCAAAGCATCAAAAAGCAGATAATCCTGTGTGTATGGCAATGGCTCAAGAACTAATGCTTGTACAATCACCTGAGTTTTCTGTTAGCCAGGACCTGAAGCTTTAGTGTGAAAATTATTTGCAAGTAAGAAAAACTTATTTGGAAAAGCACATTATAAAGATCAAACCCACAGACTGCTTTTGTTGAGGAAGCCACGTTCTCCTTTCTACAGGAAAGAAAGTGAAACAGATGGACCAAGTGGTTTGGCAGAAGCAGAAAGTTTTATTGTTGGAAAGGATTAGAGTTTAGGAATTTTGGTTTAGTGGCTTGCACACACCCTTCTGACTAAGTACTTATTAATTTTTTTTAATAAGGATGTGGTTTGAGATGCCGAATTTCTTGAGGGGTTTTGTTGAGAGGTAGGGGAGGTAGTCTTTCTTGACAATTTAATTCATATGTGCTTAATGCTGTGAACTGGAAATGCAGCACAGACAAGGCTCCAAAGATGAGCTCCAGAAATCTCTCTTGCTGGGGAGAAGAATATCCATGATTTGTTTGCCCTGGTGAAGTGAAATGTGGTCACAGATACGTGCTTGCATTCAGGCTTTGCAGTGACTGGGAGAGTTGTGGTGGAAACAAACCAGATTTTCATGCCACTTCCCAGGACAAGTGTGAGCCTCTTTTGGGACTGGCAGTGAGAGAGGTTAACCTATTCTTCTCTGTTGGTGAAGCTTTATGGAATGTACATTCTGTGTATGATCCTTGTTCCCAGTTGATTTCTTTATTCAGCAGTCCATGTCTGGCTCAGGGCCCTGGAGTGCAGCAAATCAGATGGATGGAAGAGATGTGTCACCTGGCTGTTAGACTGGTGCTTTAGGAAAAGTAGCAGGCTTTACACGAACTATAGCATAGCTATTCAGGCTCTAGCTATAGAATGAAATGAAGGGAAAAATCCCCAGCAATTTCAGGCTTGTTAAGCTTGTTGGAGATTCCAGTGAGAGAGATTTCAAATGCCTCTTTTACCCACACAAATAATTAAGAAAGTTCTGAAGTCAGTTTGCAGTAATTGCCCTGGAAACAAATTTTACTGAATACAAAATGAATTATTCCAGCATTAGATAGATGGAGGTACTTCTTAGAATAAAACTACTTTGCATCTTTTAGCTGTCAGCGTGCTCTTTAAACTGTGCTATTACTTGCTTGTATCAACCTGTCTACTATTGTGTCCTTAAGTGCTCTGGAATCATCTTCCTTGCTTATAGCCTTGCCTGTGTGTGTGTATTCATACATATACACACATGTAGTGTGTATCTTGCTTCTACATAGCAGAGTAGAGCTCAAGCCTGCAGGCCAGCCTGTCTTTGTTGTAGCTCACAGTCTCTGTGCTCTGCTGCCTCGTTGTCTTCGTTCAAGATCTTTCGCCCCTGCCCTTCAGAGTTCTGTCCTGAGTACAGCAACCAAACTGTTGACAGAGGGAGGGAGTGTCTGGATCAGTACTGCAGTGAAGTTGTCAAAACTGAGGTAGCCCTGGGGAGAGAAATCCCAAGGCCTGTATTGTGTCACTTCAGATCGTAAGACAGATGACAGGAGAGGCCCTCCTTTTTGCCAAACAGACTACCATGGATATTTTTGCCATCAGGAAATAGTTGAAACGTGAAGCTCCATTAAGATCTTAACCAGAAAAAAATCTGATGCAAAATCCAGTCATAGTGCTGGACATCCATTATTCCTGGGCAGAGGAGTGAGCAGGAGATGCTGGGCTGAGCATTCCCCCACAGCTGCAGACTGTAGAAAGCAGACTGCATTCTACACTGAGCAGATCATCCTCTCTAACCATGGTTTGCTATGGCTTTCTGGCTTGCTCTTCTGAAAACTCTGCCTTTTCAGGAAAGGTTACTCTGCACCAGCATTGTCTTTGCTGCAAGGGCAGGGTCTGGAAGTGCAGATGCTGCTACTGAGCCTGCTCCTGCTGTCCCTTTCCCCTTCCCTGAGATCTCCTGGCACTGCTGGAGCCTGGTGGACCAAGATCCAGTCTCAAACAGCCTCCAGTGCATAGTCAGTCCTCTCATCCCTGTACTTTTCTCTCCCTGTAAGCAGTTCCAGTGGTTTATGCAGCTTAATGGAAGTTGTCTTCTGTTACCTTTCCCTTTCCCTTCCCTGCTCTGCACAACAGTGCCTTGTGTTTTGGCCTAAGGCTGCGGGTCTCCCTAAGCAGCTTTCCTCCCAATTTCTGAGTCCCAGCTCAATCTGCTGCCTTGGTGTTGGCCATTTCCCAGCATTGCTAGTGCTGACTATGCTGCTTATTTATCCCACTGGACATCATTAAAATAAAGCTTCAGTGTAATTTTTAGGCTGTTGGGTAGATGAATGCTTTTTTACTAAGGTGTCACAGTTTCACTGATACTCATAGATTTAACTGAAAGTAATAATCCTTTCTACATTCTGTCAAGTATTAAAGTCCTGTCTGAAACTTACCTTAAACAGCTTTCCACTTAGAACATTTTTCTTTGGAATGTTTTTTTTCCCTTGATGAGTATCGGTTTCCAGATCCAAACTGTTGGTGTTTGCTCTCCTGTTCACCTGAATCACCTCTTCTGCTCCTGGGCATCACAGCTCCTTGTTAGAATGGGGAATGAGGATGGGGAAAGAGATTGGTTGGTCATTAATTCTCTTCCAGTCCTTCAGCTGGCAGGAAGATGGTGATTCATCCTGTCAGCTTTCACTTGGAGCATTTCTAGACCCCAGATGCATGTTCTCAGCATTCCCAGATTGGCTCTACTTCCTTGGAAGCAGAAGCTGTGGGGGAATGCAAGAGACTTCCAGTTTTAGCGGCACAAGAGCTCTGTAAATGCAGCTATATCATTGCTGGGCCAAGCTGGATATCCAGCTGCACTGCATCATGTGGCTTTATGAGCCTGTGTCTCCACCAGCTCGTGAGTCTCTGTTTCTGATCTGTTTCTTGGTGTCGGCACGCACGTCTTTGCAGATGTGTGAGCTCAGGGGTCCAGCCCCAGACGGCTGTAATTCTTTATCTTACCATTTCAAGCACTGGCTCTTGAGCTGTGATTGGCAGGGAGCCCAGCAGCCATATGGCAAAGGGCATATTGCCCGATGCTGAATTCTCTTCACTGACTCCATTTGGAGTCATATGTAAGTTTTGAACCCTCCAAACTTTTGGATGGACTAGCCTGGTCTTCCACTTTAAAGCACTCTCACCAGAAACAAGTGGGCAACAGTGATCCTTAAACTACAAAGGAGGATTTTAAAGGTTATTCTTATCAGCCCTATGGAATGAACTCTCCAGCAGGACTTTTCTTAGGGAGGTGTGCTTAGAATGTGATAAGCAACATAAGCAAACCCAAAGGGTAATGAAGAAGTGGCTTAAGACATAATTAATGAAGGGATCAGATCTTCTAGATCAGTAGTAACAATTTCAGAAAACCTAGTCCATCAGTTTCTAATAAAACTTCACATACAGAATCTTGCTTTCTTTGGCTCCCAGGGCTGTCCTGGATTGCTTGTGTGTTACACTATAAAGTTAGGCATGTGGTATTGTTAATAAATGCTTATTCCTGTATCTTGATCTAATGAAGAGATGTTTCAGGATAAGCTGAACATTGCAAAACCTTATTTTGGTGTTTATTTTTCCTCAAATCATGTTACAAAATGACAGGTTGCACAGCAGCTAAAGCAGGATTGTCAAGGGAAGCTATCTAGATATTAACTGATTAAATTTTAACTAAGCTTTTCCATGATAGAGCTGTTTTGTCAGCCAGGTCGCTGCTTATGTATGCATTTGAAGAGTGGCATTAAATTAACTGTTCTGTGTGAGTTAAAACTTACATAGGCATTTTAGCCCGCTGTCCCATCGTTTTCTACTATAAAATTTGCAAAAACCACTGCAGAATGGTATGATGATCTGCTGTAAATTATTTTTTTAAAATAAATGTGTGCCATATAGGTAGTAGAAATTCATGCCTCATTGCTAAACTTGAAATCTTAACTCCAGCTTTTTTCTTCCTGTAAAGCTTACTAAATGTTGTTAGATGCCTGAGGATCACAGATGATTTTTCAGTAATACTGGCTTCAGATTTCTTCTAAAGGGAGAAATTAATATGCTGCATCTATTTACTAACAGATAAAATGGCTGGATGGTCCCGGGCAACCACTGGAGTAGCAAAATTCTTCCCTGGGCACAGGTTTAGAGCATCCTCTGTCAGAGTGCTGTACATGACTTGATGTTGAAATGCTTTCTATTTCAGTGTGTACACCTAAAGCAATGTGTTTACCAAGGCACAAAGACTTATCTGTACAGATGCTCAAGTTTTGAGGTCTAAAGAAAGTGGGCAACTCCAGGGAAGAGACTACTGGTGTACATGCTGGTTCTTTAAGCATACGGGTACACACCTGAAAGACTCAGGCACAACTGCTTGGTTTTAACTTTTCAGAGAATCTTTTCTGAATGTATTTGATAGAAACAAGCATAGAGATTGCTGGCATAAATATTTTAAACATCTCCTACTAAATTCCTTCAATTTTGTCATCTTCTCTGAAAAGCAGGTTCTTGTTGGAAAGATTGCTCCTCCTAGAGAGAAGGCAAGTACCAAGTGTTTATAGATTAGAGAGATATAGACCTTTCCCACTTAAGAGATCAGAGAACTGTGTGTTTTGCTGTACTTCTGTGACTAATTGAAAGGTAATGCATCAGAAGGGAGGTGGGAGGCAGAGGACAAAAGAAAGGAAGAGAGAGAGAGACTATAGTGTACAAGTCACAGCCACAAGCTGTACTACTTTGCTGCCGCGGGCATGGAAGGAGAGGGCACATCAATGTACATTAGCTGAAATGGAATAAAGCCGTGAGACAAAACTGTTTATAACTTGTTATCACACCTCAGCCTGTCAGCTGTGGAGGCTAGGGCTTTATTTTGCCATGGTCAGTTTTACTGAAACTCCAGCGTTTCCTTGTGTTGTGGTTGTGCCCTCCGACGTTTCACATGTTGGCATAAACTGCTCTTGCAGCTTTACTTTTGGGACAGGTGGAAAGTATGTGGGTCTCTGCTGGTATAGTGTATCTTAGTGGGATGTGATAATATAATAGCTTTTGTTTGCATGTGTTCTTTGTAATCATGCTTGCAGAAGCTGATATGCTGATATCCAAGTGAAAGGGCTTTTTCCCATTAGAAGGGAAGTACAGTAACTGGAAAAAGGATAGTTCCTTCTGTGACCATTTGATCTAACCCATATCTGAGTTTAAACTGCTTTTGAGAATTAAAACCTAATTTAGTCAGGGTTTGTTTGTGATATCAACAGGCATATTTTAGAGGAGATCACCTTGGTTTGCTGTGGGTCACAATGTTTACTCCTATGTGTAAACTGTGGTCTGTTGATTAGACAGGAAATGTTTTGGGTTGAAAGCTTCCTGTCATGTCCTCATTGATGTGAAAATGAAGCTTCTTGCTGTTACAGTCCTTTCTGGCACATCATCTTACCTGTGTCCCAAGGGTTACAAGCTGAGAGGTTAAAGGAACTGCAGTGCAGACATTCCAAAGAGACTGAAGCACTCTTTGCAAAGGATGCTGCTCTATCCAGGTAGATGGTTGGGCTGGGACTCTAGGCTGTTGCTCCAAAGAAAGTGGGAAAAGAGCTAAGTGAAAAGGAATTTTTAAAAAATCAATGACATGCATACTTCTTGTGCTCAGGGCAGCAGACCTTTACTTAAAACATACAGTTTATGTGTGAAGGAAGGTCACATGGAAGGAAGATCAAATACTGGGAAAGGTCTGAAGCAAGTCATCCAAGATCTAGATAAAGGTATGTGCATCCAGTGCTGATGCAAACTGGCAGATGTGGGATCACCACATATGCACCTTAACAAGCATGACTTATATCCCATGATCCTGTGATAATTAGAGAGTGACCATGCTGACTATGCCCAGTCTCCTCACCTTACAGCAAGCTAAAAAAACAAACAAACCCCACGTCTCTTTAATCATCCAAGGGAGTACTGGCTGTCCTGCCTGTACAGCCTGCTTAAAATTAATCCAGGTGGGTATGCAGACATCAGCTAATCAACAGATCTGCTCGTCCAAGTGTCCACTCCTCTAAGTCCTCCTCAATAATACTACTGTCTGCATGTTTATTCCTGTGGGAAGGAAAGTTGCAGGTTTGTGGGATATACACAAGTCCTGCTGGACCTGCTGCAGCAGATTCATTGAACCTTATCTTGTGGTAGCCCCGTTTGTCTCTTGGCCAGGTATGGGATTTTCTGTACCTAGGAAAAGAAGGGGACCTGCTTTGGGTGTAGAGGCATGTGATGGATTTGCTGCATTTCACATGGCTTATTACCTGTTTTTCATTTGCTTAGTAAGGACTCTGACCTCTACATGAAAAAGTCTGTTGGATAGTGATGGCATAGAGAACTTGGTAAAATCAAAGCATTTGCAACATCTGTATCTTTGAAGTGCCTGTTTAATAGTGCCATTGTCATGCCAGTCGGAGGCAACACTTCTCCTTGCAATTGAAAGGCTCAGCAGACCTAGCTGATAAGCACTGGTGCCCTGCTGGGAAATTGACCCTTTGAACTGGCAAGAATCTCTGCAGATAAGCAAGTAATGGAATTTTTATCAGGTCTTGCTTTTTATTGTAGCTTGTTTAGGGTTGTCAGGCTTTCTGTGTAGCAAAAGTGTTTTCTCTCTAGTCTGGTAGGTGGGGGGATAATGTAATATTCACAAGCTAAAGATGCTGCTTCCAGGCTTGGAAGGGATAGCCATGGCACAGTCTCACAGAACAGAAAAGAAACAATGACAGTATAACTTAAATAACAAACATATGTTGATTTAAGAGCCAAACTTGCTGAGCATCCTAACTCCTAAGGGAAAGGAGAGGAGTTTTAAGGATACCCTTTGGATGTTCATAGGACAGAACTAAAGTTTTTTCACTGTTTCCTTTTTTATTTTTTTAAGCCAGGAAGCTTGTTTAACAGGCCTCAGTTTTAATTTTGCAATAGAAATAAATTAAATTAAATAAATTCCTCGACATTAAACCTCATAGAAACATTTGTTTCAACAACATAACAATGGTTGAAAGCAAAGCACTTTTAAACTCTGGGCTTTTTCTGTTCGGGGGGGAATCTGCTTTCATTTAAAACAGGCATTGAGCTTTTCAAGTCTTTTCTTTCTAAGCCATAAAACTGAACCATTAGACTTCTTGTCTCAAATCCCAAACAAAAAAGCAATGGAAGGAATCTGAAATTCAGACTTGACCTGGTTTTGAGTCATGTTGTGTCCCTGTCCTGAACTGTTGATTTTTCTAGTCTGACCACTCCAGGAAAGCACAGGGTCTTGTGGAAGGGCTGCTCTTGTCTGTGGGAGTGTTTGAGTCAGCTTTGCATGTTCCGAACTGGGACGTTGCACATTCAGCCTGCACAATCTGTTTAGCAAAGCAGCCATTTCTAGGAGCCTGCACATCCAATACAGATGGTTTGAGTTGTGAAGTTTGAGACAATAGCAGAGAAGATATGACTCTATTAAAGATGTCAATTTGAACAAATCCATCTCTTGGATGACCTACAGATCAGAAGAAAGCTCTGAGGGAGAGTATAGCAAAGTGATGTGGGAAGCTGCTGCTGTTGCAGTGGGGGACAGGACATGTTGCTCTGAGTACAAATTAATCAAGTTCAGGCTGACATTCCTTCGTGTCAGGTTTCCCCTTTGGTCTCCCTAAGACATTGCTGCAGTGGAAAACCTTTCTCTCCAAGTAGTTTTATACTACTTAATTGCTCTTTAAAATGTGCTTTATTCCTTGCTAATGATGTAGCACTGCTGTGCTATATTAATGAATTTGTAATTTAAAGAAGGGGGGCAGGGGCTGACATATGGCAAATACATGCTTTAGTTCTGGTAAGCACATGATTTTGTAGATAAACAAAGCTGTTTCCTTATCCTCAGCATGTACTTTTTTTTGTTTTGCTGATAATGAGAAAAAATCAACAGTGTTAAACTTGATTGAAAACAGCAGTATCTTCTGAAATTAATATCTGTGAGAATGACATTGAAAGTCCTTTGCTTTTTTGCATTTACTCTAGGGTTCTTCTGTAAGTGTAATATGCATTAAAAAAATCATACAAACTCAAAAAAGGAGTTTCAAATTTCTCTAAGTTTGTTTTCAGTCAAGTAACAATGGCCTTTCTGCATTTGCTTCTCAAATGTATATAACTAAAAGCTATTTTTATTAAAAATTGGATTCTATCAAAAAGTTTCCAAATGATGGAAGAGTTTCTGAAAGTATTTTATAACATAGATGTTTTGCATTGAAGTTTATAACTACTTCCAGCGCACAGGCTGGAGTAAATCATAGCTCCAAAATTTATTTTTATAAGGACGTGTTTAAAAGATTTGTAGATGCGGCACTTGGGGGACATGGTTTAGTGGTGGACTTGGCAGTGTTAGAGGTTGGACTTGATGATTTCAAAGGTATTTCCCAATCTAAATTATTCTGTTATTCTAAGAAAACTTATGTAAGCCTAAAAATTGCGGGAAGGCAGCAGTTATGCTACTATTACACATTTTAACCATGTTTATTAAAGTCCGTGGAAGACTTCTCAAAAGCCAACACTATTACCTATCTGGGCAGTGTTTCATTTAGCAATAACTGGTCCTCTAACCCTGAGACGTTAGACTGTCCAAATCCATTGCCCTGGCCCATAGTTTCGTTGCACTGAGCACTGCACCACACGTGCTCCCTTTTCACAGACATTGGTCTTTAGTGCATTGTCTTTTTTCACATTCAGCGTGTGTGAAATACTCATCAGGGAGCTGAGAGTGTCGTGTTGTGTGTGTTGGAGTACTACATGAAATCCCGGACTCAAGGACTCTTTGAGGTGGCACTGGAAGACTGTGGAGGGAGGATGGAGAAATCATCTCACCAGCCCAACCCTTTCCTGGCCCACAAAGTAGGAACAGTTCATGGCCTTGCCTGAATCCCACTCACTGTGCCCAGCAGTGCTAGTTACTCAAAACTACCCCGTGAAATGTACCACCAGTGAAAGGGTGGGAGTGACTGCAGACTGGGGCTCACACTTAGGCCCTATTCCTGTTTAATTTACTAGTGCAGAGATGGTTAGAGTGTTCTTTCCTTTAAAGGAGGGCCAAGGTACTCCAAGTGCTGGTATTTGGGGTACTGGGGGTATTTGACACTGTGCAGGCTGCAGCTGCACCACAAGCTCATGGCCTGTGTCTCACTGGTTCTCCCAGACCATGCTCTGACCATCAGTGTTCTCCAGTGCCTCCTGGGCTGGAGGCTGATGGCTTTCAGCACTGCTTTCAGCAGAAGTGCACACCATGACCAGCTCACCCAGTCTGCCCTTGGGGGCTTCCTTTCTGGTGACTGCCTGTCTCCAGGGAGACAGTCGGCCAGGAGTACCCAGAACATCACTCTGCACCTTCAATATACAGGTGCAGTTAGTTTATTCTGCATATGCAGTACATGAGAAGTTAATTTAAAGTGTAAAAAGAGGAGCTGGGCTGAAGAAATGCTGTGATGGGTACACTTCCTGAGACTGAACTGTGATAAGTGATCTATCCAGAAAAAATGTTTGGCACTGCTGCCTTGCAGTAGTGTTGCAGAGGTAGCAACACCTCTAACCATTTGCTGAAGCATTCTAGCAGTGAGGCTTACTGAGTTTATTGGTAGGGAGGCAAGTGCCATTAAAAATAGGAACTAGTTTATAAAGATCTCTGGCATAACCTAAGTCTATTCCCAGTTTATAAGATAACACCCCTTTTAATATAAAGCCCAGCCTCTGAAGTGCCTTCTCTCTGCCAAATCTGAAAAATGTCCTTGTGCCCTTGAGTTGTGGGAGGAAAAAAGAAAAGAACATGCAATTTAGGGTCATCCTGTGATTTTTTCCCTCATTTTTCTTTTGAAATAGAGAAGTAATCTATCCCTTCTTAGCTCTTTCCATGGACTGAGCTGTAGATGTAAAATTTTTTAACCCCTTGTTATTTATGCTGTGTATGATGTTTTCCTACAAATTGACTGTATTGTGAACAGCACAATGGGTTATTTTTTGTTTCTTCATAATTCTGATTAATGATGTCTGATTTCTTCTTATGCCTCTCACACAAGGGTTTTAGCTCTGCTCTTTGAAGCAGACGTACACCTATGACAGCAATTAGATAAACTCCAGGGACTGAACTTGGCACGCTCCCCCCAGAGGGTTTCTCCTTAGGGTCCATAAGCAAGAGAGCTCCATGCAGATCAAAACATGTTATTTAGCTGGAAAAGTGGATTCTGTTGCTGCATTGGTCTTCTAGATAAAAGATGTGTGTGATGAAACATTTACTAATCAAAGAGCAAATTTCCAGTCATTCAGAACAAACCAAGTTATTTGTTGCCAGTATTTCATCTATGCTCCTTTGCAAGTGAGTTGAGGCAGAAGTGCTTTCAACATTCTTGTATTGTTAACCCTTGTGGTGAAACATGTTTTCTTGTAACATAACGAGAGTTGGAACAGTGTGACATTAATTTCTCCATTGTTGTGAAAAGCTTTTCTTTGATTTCATTTAACTATGTCAAAGTAGCAAATGTTGATGATACACTGATGCACTATTTTACAGTATTGCCAAAGCAGCTTTCAAATAAGTAATGAATCTGTGCAAGAAGAGGGTGGCATCAGCCCATGTTTCAGATGAGGAAAGCTGATGAAGAATGCCAGTCACAGGAAGTCAATACTTAACCTTGATCTTTATTTGAGGGGTTGGGTTTATACAGGCGCTCTGTTTTCATAGGTGTTATTTCTTCCTTTAAATGTTCCGTATGTATCTAATGATACAGAAATTTCATTCTGTCTTATCTATCAGAATTGCAAGGTTAATACATAAGTATCTTCCTGAAAAATGTGACAAGATGCTACTATTTGGCAGTGGGTACAGTTGCTGCTGCTTAGGATAACTAAGAAAATGTACAGCTCCGCCTCAGGTAGTCAGCATTATCCCAGAACGAAAGCCCACTGTTCAAGGGATTCAGTCTTTCCCAGGACAACCCATGTGCTTAATTATTGCCTCAGTGTTCAGAGCAGAGACTGACTTTCTAAACCATGGGGTTTGCTTTGGGTTCTCATTAAATGTTGCATGCTGTAGGGTGACACACAATATGCCCTGCAGTGTGTCATGTGCTGTGATGCTAATCAACATTCAATACCAAAGGAGGAGAGCAGCTGCTCCACAGTCAGCATGTCTGAACAGTCCTGCACTCAGCAGGGTATCACTTAATTCACGCTAATGGATAAAAAACTGGCCTCATAACACTTGTGTAAATGAGGCTAATGATCAGGGAAAAAATGCAAACTAGTTTTCATTTATTCATAGAGATACGTGTAATTAGAGGTAATAGCTGGATCCAAAAACTTGCTCTCCATCATTTATTTGTTGATAATACAAAATGTGAATGACTTGTTCCACTGTTTCTCTCTTGTGAAGTTATTAACTTCACACAGGACTTGAAATAAGTATGCTCTTAAATTCTCATTGAGAGAGTTAAAAGACTTAATGGGAAAAAGCTACAGATAATTGCATCTTGTAAACCTACCTCAGTCATTTTCAGCGTGGTAACGGATCTCTATTGTAAATCCACTGCTCGCAGGATCAGCATATTGCTTCAGGTTTTTTACCTTTTTCCATTAGCTCCACTGTCTTCTGCAGATCAGAGAAATCAAGAGGAGGCAACTTGCCCATTGCAGTGATGGTAGCGGAGTAATAAGGTCGTAATTAGGTGCCAAAGTCTTATTTTAGCATCTAAGCTGTGGAGCATTAACTGCCCTCTTCCATTTCCCCACTTTTCTCTTTCAGGAATTCTAATACTCCCCTCACAGGTGTGTTGTCCCAATGGCACCGCTGATGCCACTTGATCGTACATGTCTTGAAGGATCAATCAATCACATTGTGACACAGTCTAATGGTATCAAGCAGAAGTTGATCTACCTGAAATTTTAATAAGTCATCATCTAGTTTGGTTTGCTTAGAAGTGCTGAACACATGCTTCTCACCCTGCTCTACACTCTAGTTTTGACTGTGTTGATTTTTGAAAGTGTAATCTTACCCGTGTGATGTGCAGGGGAGAAGTAAATCCAGTCTGAATCTAATTTACAGGAGGAAGCTGATCAACACTTTAGGCTCTGTTGTCCCAGCACAGAGCCTGTCTGTGTTTATGTGGGCATTCCTTATTTTATGTAGCCCAATGTAGTGCAAACTAGCTACATAAAATTCCACACGAGTGGGTTTCGCTCCTGCTAAGCAGGCCCCTCTCTGGACCTCTGCAAAGTGACTAAGTCTTGAAAAATTTTAGGGTTTTTTATCTGACCAGTACACCACGAATTGGTTGAGGAAGGACATTTTTAATCCAACTGTATAATGGCACCATGTTGATTGTCAGTATTCTCCATTCTTGATTCATCCATTCATCCATAGCTAGTGAAACTGTAGCTAATTTAACTAGATTGTTTTTTGAAACCCTGTATCTTTTTTCTTGTTTTCTTTTTGATGATGTGCCCATTAGGCACACCTATTAAGTTCCTCTTTCTGTGCGTGGAGCTTACACAGCAGTCTGAAGGTGTGTGGGATATCTGCTGATGAAGGCAAATTGTCCAAACCTAAAAAGTGATTCTTGCCCAAATCCTCACCCTGCTCTTTGGTGGAAAAAGTGATTCTTGCTTTAAAACTTAGAGGAAGGTTCAGAGTACCTTCAGAAGACTCATGTTCTTGTTATCAGGTAGAAGTGAAATTCAGGCCAGCTGTCAATTGTGTTTACAAAAACAATATTATTATCACTGAATTATCACTGACTCATTAGTTCTGCATATCAGAGAAGCATTATGAAGGAGTACCACTGAAGAGAAGGTAGCTGCTGACTGAGGAGGGCGGGATGTGTGTGTAACACAAAAATCCAAAGATTACATTAAGCTGGAGAGTCATGTGTATATGGCCATTGTGAAACACTGATTCTCATCTTTCCTCTGCTTACTGATTGTCTGAAAGTTGGTCTCGTCCTGGCAATAATGTTTGTAGACAAGAAAGCAACTTGGTAAAATAAGCAGGTATAAAGGGACTAAATTGTTGAGAACTTAAAATAATACTAAACATACATTAATATTCTTAGGACTTTTTAAATAGATTCTATATGTGATGAGTGCTATTCTTCTGACCTGTAAAAATGCCACGTCTTGACAAATCATCTGTCATACATATCTGAAGTCATATCAAGCAGCTCTGATATTCACAGGTTTTATTTGACAGAAACCTGGTTTGTTGAAATTTGAGTTCATGCTGCTGTATTTGAGTTCATGTATCTCAAATACATGCTTTCAAAACCTATTTAAAAAAAATATTATGTAGTCAAAGGGTTGGATGTTTTGCTTCTGTCTCCTGCTGAAAGTGATTGAACTCTTTTCAGAAACTGTAGAATTCCACAAATTAATCTTGAACTATCTTTATGCAAGTGGCCTTAGACTTAGATAGATTACCTCAGCCTGTATTATTGGAACTGGTAGCAATGGTAAAATGGTTCTGTTTATAGTGGCTGGATATAAATATATTCTAATATTCTAAAAAATGGGGGCGAAAGTTGTCAATTCTAGAAGCATGCATTGCCTATGGCCATAGATTACATTAAGCACTTACTCACTTCCATTAAATTCTGGTACTCTTTCAAAGCTAGGTGTTATTATTTCAAGGCTATGCACCCGAAGGAATTCATCCTCCTGGGCAAGCTGCTAAGAAAAGGCAGGATGTGCTGGCAAGCCCAGGTGGGTGTAGCTTAAAGCTTGGCAGCTGCCGACTGAGTATCAGGTGTCAGGTATTGTCAAGCAGTTGCTGCTTCAGCAGCTGACAGTACCATGAGGGCTCAGGGATCAATGGATGTTGCACAAAGGTCACTCATGTCAAGGGTACCACTTGAATGTCTTAATTTCATTTGTACTATATGCTTCATAGATGAGGATGCTGTAAATAATCAAAAATTTTGCTCCTAAAATATCCCTATATATTCTTAAGAGTCTACAAACATTTCTGTAAACGCAGTTAAGGAGATACATGTGTGTTTGAGGCTCTAGAATTTTCCATAGTAGTGTCATGTTGATGAGATGAAGCTTGATGTTTAGGGAGTTTAAACTGATTTTCCCTGTTGTAGTTACAATTAATGATCTTGCCAGTTGGTGTGGAAAGGATAATGACTGCTAACCAAGAAATATAATTAATTGGACTTCTCTTTGAATATTTGTTTAACGATGATCTTCAATATTATTTTACTGAACAAATAGACATAACTTGCATCTTGAACAGACACTGCTCGCCCACTTGGCCTTTAAATTCTAGTGCAGTGGAGATGAAGAGAAAGAAAGGAGCACTTCTGTATTTCCAACCATCCAATCCTAGGTGTCTAGCTTTGTGGAGAAGGGAATACTATTTCATAATATCATCATAAAGTCATAGAATAGTTTGGGTTGGAATGAACCTTAAAGATCATCTAGTTCCAAACTCTCTTCCACTAGACCAGGTTGCTGAAAGCCCCATCCAGCCTGGCCTTGAACACTCCCAGGGATGGGGTATACCAAGCCATTGCAGCTCTTAGTGTGCCACTGTCCAGCCAATTTCTTATCCTTTCAAATGCCTGTGGATGGATACTCTGCTAGGTCTGAGAGTTTTATTGAACTAGCACTTCTTGCCTAATCTTTCTCCTCCGTTTATGCCTGAGTATCCATAATCACAATGGTATTTGGCATGCACCTGGGAAAAAGTGCTCTTGAAGCCATCTTCCTGACTGCCTTTTGATGTGGTTTGGATGTGTCAGTGTACTTATGATAGCTAGCTGCTGACCAGGAGTGGGACTATCCTTCTTGGTGTTCCTCCTGTTCGATTCTAACACTGACAACTGGGCTCAACTCATCCTGCAATAAACCGGTTCTGGGAGCTAAACCAGTAGAGGAAAATCTAATCATGCTTAGAGGGGGGGGAAAAATTAAAGAAACAAAAGAGGGGAAAAAAGAAAAGTATGTAACCTTCAGATCAGCATTCTTCACTCTATTAAGCAGAAGGCCTCTTTGGGTTTCCCAAAATAATGTGCTCAGTTATCCCATTGCCCCCGCCCTGCCCCACAGGAAAAGAAATAGCAAACTTCAACAATCTGTGTTTACCCCACATCTTATTCTGTCACACAGAGTTAAAGTCATGTTAGTGAAGTTTGTACTAACGGCAAAAGCCCCTTAACACTGGATTTTTATTTGCCCAGGCATATAAGTGGGGATGGTTTGTTGCCTATTTTGGAGTAGTGAGTTACATTACAGTTCTTCCTTTGGGAAGCAAGAGATTGGAGTTTTTTTTTTTTTTTTTGGTTTGGTTTGGTTTGGTTTGGTTTTTTGTTTTTTACCAAAATGTGCCAGCGTATGGAGTTTCACAGTGCATTTGTGCATTTAAGAAAGACATGGGAGTGAAACCTTTGTGGCTTTTTCATTGAAGGAACTTCAGCTAGGTGGATGACTTTTTCTTATATTCTTTCTATTTCTTACCTTTTTTATTATTATTTTTAATTTCAGGGTTGGAGAAAATAGAGGAAGGGAGAGATACAAGTATCATTTCTATTTTGAGGCAGCAATTTGAAGGCAACACATTGCAAAACTGTGTGTCAGTTCTGGAGTCAAGGTGTTGTTTGAATGCTGCCTAGCCCACTCCAAGCTGCCTTAACTGTGAGGAAAAAGAAACCTTATACAAATCAAACTGCAGTAAAGTAGTGGCAGAAGAGCAGTGAACCTCTGATGAGGTAGAAGCCTGCCCAACTTTGTTTGCTGAGCAAGAAGTGAGAGGACTCATCTGGCTCAGACAATTATTTAGCCATTGATCTTTCTATGCACAATGCTGAAATACTTATGATATTTTGGTGATGCTTTTTGGTTGAGTTTCATGGTCTTCAGTCTTGGCAGCTCATCAGTCAGGTAGTGTCTCTTGCAGCTGCTGTACTAAAGAAAACTAATAAAGGTGTAATGCATGTCATTACCACCTGACATTTTTGCATCCTTCTTCCATCACTGTCTGCCTTGAGGTTGACATGTGACATTAATTTGGTAAAATAAACTAATAGTTAATCTAAGCATTGTCCTCTCCCTTGTATTTGTAGTGTGCTGTGCATACTGCTTGTGGAAAATTGCAGTGTAGAACTGTGCAGGATACCTATTTCACTGGCTGCTGAATTTCCCTCCTCCTGCTGATTTTAAGCAAGAGGAGGTTATCACAAACCTTTGCATACATCGTCTTTGGCATTAAACTCAGTTTTGTTTTCTCTGGATATACTGCTGCAAGAGCAGTAGTAATCCTCCATGTCAAATTTTGCCTTCATTTAAAGTCAATCACTTGTATTTTTTCCTAAGTTCAGGCTATTGAAAAGCATTGCCAGTGACAGGAAAGACTGAGTGTAACTGGAGCATCACTCACACAACAAAACTGCACTGACAAAGGGGTTTAAATTTGTTTTCAAATACTAGCTCAAATATTTGTTTGAATTATTAGCTTGTAATATTACTACTGTATTATTTTCGTTATTATATATACTAGTTTCTCTACATGGGTTCTCCTGGGTTAAATGGCCCTTTGTCTGCATGTATGAATGTTGACCACAGTAGAAGATCCACGGAGTTCATACCTTTTCCTTTTTTTAATCTAAATTAATTTTCAAACCAATTTAGATAAATTGTGAGGAGTTCTTCAGAGGCAAGGCCTGGGATCAGAGCTTGGCACAGAGATGACATCATTCACCATCCACACAGGCTTTGGCCCAATGCTTACCTGAAATTCCCTCAATAAGCAAACAGTGCATTAGCATGGGCTCTGCTGCACCTTCCCCATTGCATAATGGAGTTTGTGCTGGGGTGTTATTAAAAACCCAGGCAGCGACTGCACCTGTGCCAGCCTCTGCTGCTGGCAGAGCACTGCGGGCTCACGCCGGTGCAGGGCAGTTGTTGTGCCTTGTGCAGCCTGGGAACGGGGCACTGGCCACCCGAGGGGCTGCGGTGCTTAGGGGAGCCCCACTCACGCCCCACTCACGCCCCACAGCTGCTGGTTGCAGTGGGCACCTGGGTGTTTACCTGTGTGACTGTGAGCTGCACTGAGCCAATTATGATAAAATCAGGATTGCTGTCTTCAGAGGAGCCTGTGGGGTTAAGAGTTTCCAGATACAGCAACAGACCTGTTGGTTCAGGAGCAAGTCCTGGCCCGATCTGACAAGGAAGGGCATTTTAATGAAATTTTTATTCTTTGCTGCTGAAGCAAAGTAGGATCGTAGTTTTAGAAGGTGTGTTGGTCTTCAACTCAGAGAGCATTAAGGAAAGGAAATAAAATAAACCTCTCTTAGTCAAGCATTCCCAACACATGGCAGTTGATGCCCACCAGTCCTTAGGCCTTTTATAGCTGGTGTAGCTCTCCAGAGCAAGCAGTAGGCACTGTTTCCCACCTTGATGCCTCAACAGATCTATGTACCACTTGACAAGAGAAAATAAAAATGAGGTGGTAGTAGTAGTATAGTAGTTTAGTGCTACTTGATTGTGTCCTGATCTGTTACCTGATGTTAATATTTTCATTGGTGTATTGACTTACTGAGGCTGGCAGAGAAAGGGCAGGCTGTTAAAATGACAGGCAATGCAGCAAAGAGAAGAGTGAAAACCAAGCACGGTCATACAATCACAAACCCTTGCTGGGCAAAAGTCATCTTATTCTTATATTTTTAACTTGTTGCATTTCACATGCACGTTCCCTTTTGATCCCTGTATCTCTTTAATGTATATCATCTCTTGTGTTTTACATGTATGGCTCCCACAGAGGTGCTTTAGTCTGGACTTTAAATGCTATCTAAATGTTATTTTTAAATATTGTTTAAAGATTGGCAAAGAGTCAGGCTTTGGAGCCTTGAGAAGTCATGAGATGCTGCCTCCACACCCTTTCTCTGCAACCTCAAAAAGGAAAATAAGGAAGACGCCAGTCAGTGGCACAGTTCAGAGGCCTCAATACCTTGGTAACACCCCTGGTTTGCTCTGCTCCCAGCAGCACATGGTGATCCACTGTTGGATCCCCGATCTGGGGGGACAGGAGGAACCAGGGTTGCACAGGGAGAAGTTTCACCCGTGGCTGTAGGCATGGAGTGGCCTTTGCCCAGTGACCCATTGGGATCCTTCAAGGTTTGTGCTTTGCTTCCAGGACATCCCACGAGTCAGGTGTCTCCCAGTGACTGTAGACAGTGATAAAATTGTGCAAACTGTTCCCATCTATGAAGGCATACTCCCACACTCATAACCTGTGAGACGAAGCCTAGGGCTGGGTTTGGCAAGATGTTTAAGTATCTAGAGGTGCAAGTTGATGTCCATGGGGGTTTCTGAATATACCAAGGCAAACATAAAGGTCTCTTGGAAGTGAGGCCGGCCGTTTTTATACACCAACTAAGCAAGCGTGCGTAAACAGCCAGTTTTTCCAGAAGAGAGAGGGAGAAAGGCTGGCAATTCCAATCTCCACAGCAGTCCAGCCTCACAGGAATCAGTCATGGTTTTTCCTTGTGCTAACACTGGCAAGTCTAGGGAATTATTCTTCAGTGGACTGGGTTTTCCAGTAGATCATCAAAGATCATGATGAAACTGCTTTTCTTATTCTGGTCTTCTTGCTCCCTTGGGGCACAGGAGCCTTTCCCCAGTGGAAAGGACCTTGGTGCTATAAATACATCCTAGAGTTCCCTGTGTTGTAGCCTTTAGGCAGGACCATACATGGTCGAATCATCATCTCTAAAATTCCTGAAGGGCATACCTGCCTGTGTCAGACATTGCTTTGATTTGTGCATAACCACTGCTTGGGAAGCAGCTGTAATTCCTGCTCTATGGACTCTTCCTATTCTGTCAGATATATGGAAAATCTTTCCTGCTTTATTTAAAAATACAAAACCTGGCTTTTTGGGGGGAGTTTTCTCATTGATTTCTCTGAAATAATTATTACTGAGATTTTTTTGTTGTTGTTTTTGTTCTAGTTTCCATTCACTCTTCTTCATGCTTTCACCTTTCATAGCTGAATTGTGACTTTTTATTTTAAATGAATGCGTGAGATGATACTTAATTAAAAGCCTTGAGATGGAGGTGGTGATCATTAAAGGGTGATGATGTAGATGGTAAATTCCTCTGTTTATCCACAGAATTAGTCAGGCTTGGGAGGTGGGTGTTGTGCCACTGTCCTACCTAGAGAAGCTGCCTCTGAAGCACAAGACGTTAACTCGTTTTCCACTGCTTGGTCTCTCTTCTGTGACTGCCAACAAAGGTAGCAATTACCAGTGTTATCTCAGGGGATGTTCCCTGATCTGGCTAATTTGGAACTGGGAAACCACACTGACAGCTCAGTAAATTTCTTACAGGCCAAGAATATCCCTGGCCTGGTCAGTAGTACGAGAAAGTTGTTACCTAGACTACATTTGTACTAATACCTTAGGGCAAAAGGTTCCATATCCATTACAGGTCCCTCGAAGCATTTGGTTGTTTGAAGGATGACCTCTACCCAGACACAGTCAAGAATCTGGTACATGCTGTAAAAGGTGAGTCAGTTTGTGCCTGTCTTTTTGGCTTTTTTTTTTTTTTTTTAAGGCAATTTCTGTGGCATAGTTTGTACTTCACATAACGAGTCATGCTGTCATATTTGTTGTGTGAAAATAAAGAAGAAATCATAGCAACATATCTGTTCTTGTGGAAGCAGCTGAAATCAAAGGAGGTAGTTCAGGAATGACTTTCACAATTTGTAAATGCCTAAGGGGAATTATGATAGCTCTTTCTTTAGCCTAGTGTTCAAGGGTACCATGGAACCGAGTGTCTGAGCACTGAAACAGCAATCTGAGATTTAAAAAAAAAAGGAAAAATAATGTACTGTAAAATAATTGACCACCTGAATTAGTTTAACAAGGGCTGTAGATAGATTTAACAGAACTTGTAGTGGATTTTTCATTGCTGGTACTTTTAAATCAAGATAAAATGTTTTGTTCATGCAAACAGAAAATGTATAAAAATCTTATGACCACATTAGTTCAGACTAAAAGATCACAATGGTTGGTTTTGGCCTGGTTATGTATAAGTGCATTGTCCAGAGCAATACAGTAGTTTCTGTCCTCAAATCACAAAAGTCCAGGAAAAAAATAAGAGCCATGTAGTCAGCCATCTCTGTACACCCTCCGACATTTCAATATCAAGGAAAGCATTAGCAAAGTGGGGGACAGCTTGATTTTCCAGCAAAGTAAGTGGACGTATCTTCTTTGGCTTTGGTAGACTCTTGGTCACGAAACTTCGCAAACTGATCTGCAGCCATTGAGCTGGTTGTGCTGCAGAAGTTCCCAAAGGAGATTTCTCATTTTTGCAATTTGCTGTGCAGAGGTGTTGAGCCCTCAGTGTGGGGAGCTGCTGAGAAAATATCAAGCACTTCTGGAAAAGGAGTAGACAATATATGCAAATTGTTGGTATTTATTCAGTCATGTATGGGGGAGAATAAACATTATTCCTGACATTTCCATTTTTGATTAATGATGAATGGAGCTGGCAGATGTTCAGCTGGCCGCCAGATGGGGTCTGCTCAGTCCAACAAACAGAATAGGAACAGTCTGGGTCTCGTAAAGCCAGCACTGACAAAAGCTCTGACAAAATCTCTAGTTCATCCAAGTGATACGCCAATTTTGACCTCAAAACGACTAAGCTGTTTAAGAATGGAGGCAGTACAACCAGCGAAGCTGCTTACGAAAGTGAAATGGGATGTTGAACGATGGGAGCTGGTTAGTTTGCTAGAGTTGAGCAGGTTTTTTCCTGCCGCAGGAGCCACAGACTGCAGCTTTGACTCCCTGTGACTTGGAGCGGCGCGGGGCCTTCTGCATTTAGCCGCGGTTACAGGTGCTGTGGTCGTGTCTCTGGGCACATCTCCTCGCTTAGCGGCGGGGATCGACTGCGTGTAGCGTGGTTAGCCGAGGATGGGCTGTGCCTCTCGGGATCAGATAGCCCGGTCCTGGCCCCTCGGCCGGCCGGTCTGGCTGCCTGCTCCTAGCGATGGGGAGTCAGCCCACGGGGGCATTTGTGGAGGCTCCTCCCGGATCGCCATGAGACTCGCGTGTGCCCAGCCGAGGGTCGGGGGTGACAGGGCTGGGGACAGGGACGCTGCTCTGAGCGCTCAGCCCGCGCCTGTACCTGTCAGGGCCGGCTTCCTTCAGCGCACTGCGGGCAAAGCCATTCGAATTTGCAGAAGTGAATTTAAATCCATGCAAATCCGGTTCCTGGGGGAAGCGATAAGTGTCTGAGAAGTGCCCCGTGGCCGTCCCGCGCGGCGGCCCGGGGAGATAAGCCGCCCCCGGCTGCGGGGCTCGGCGGGAGCGAGGGGCCGCTGGCCGCTGCCCCTCGCTGCGGTGGGGCGCGTCGGGGCCGTGTCTGCTGCCGCTCTGACCCTGAGATGCAGCGCGAATAAATTCCCTTTGATAATGACTTCCCCAGGGAGACAAAGAGCGGGAGGGAAGAGGAAATTTGACCGCGGTGTTCACGGTTACATTGGCGGTGCCGGGGGGAAGCCGTCCGCCTGCCTTTGAAGCCGAACCACCCGCCTCTCGGGGCTTTTTATGCTTACGGGGGTGGGGGAAGCGGTAAAAGCGGGGGCTGGCAGCCTCTGAGAAAATGCCCCGGCGCTACCTTCTCTGGGTACTCGGACGCCTCTTTCCTACTTGGAATGTGTCGAGGGAGGCAATGATGGACGGCTGCTCTCTGAGATCCTCGGCTTCAGGCAGGGTTTATTATTTTTATTGTATTTCTATTATTCATGTACAGAGACCTAGAACAAATGTTTTCCCGTCCTGAACCGAGTCCTTCCCGTCCTGGTGCGCGGGGCGGAGGGGCCGGGCCGGGTCAGCCCGGGGCGGCCGGAGCGCGTCCAGGGTGGGGTGGGAAATCTATTTCGGGCGTAAACACGAACAAAAGCATTGTGGCCAAACCGTGTGTCCGTCGTGTCCTGAGCGCAGAATTTATTGCTTCTGCAGGCGCTCGGTCCCCTGGGTGGGCAGGCGGCCGGGACGGCGACCCTTCCTGCCTCGGGGGCGGTGGCAGGAGGCGCTCCCCCTTCCCACGCTCCTTCCCCCGCCTTGGGCAGCACTTTGAACGAAGATCGCTGGTGGGAGAGACTCCTCCCGCCGCCCGACGGAGGAGCGGTGAGGGGCGCTGGGGTTCGCCGGGGGTCGGGGGTCCCCCGGGCGTCAGCAGGAGGCTGCCGGTGCCCTCCGGGCGAGTGTGGGGAGGAGCGCTGCGGAGGCTGCTCCCTGCCCGGCCCCGGCCTGCCCCCGCGGGAGGGGACGGGGCCCGGCGCAGGTATCGCCCGCTGCGCTCCCGGCCAGCGGGACGGGGAAAGGAGCGGTGGCGCCGCCGGGCAGGGACAGGGCTGGAGGAGCCCCCGCCGCCCCTTCCCTCGGCAGGGCCGTGCCTGGCGCTGGCAGCTCCTCGGACCTGCCGGGGACGGGAGGGAGCCGCGGGGAGCTGCCGGCGCCGGTCCGGGTGTGCGGGTCCGTGCAGCCCCGGGCTCGGGGTGAAGCTGCTGCCGGCGTCGCCTCCCCGGCTCCGCCGGCAGCCTGGCCGCTGTTTCGGTGTCGCACAGAGGTAATCTGCGGTCACTTGTGTCCGCTCTCCCTCGCGGCAGCTCCGCCGGAGGGGCAGGGTGGGCGGCTGGGTGCTGGTGGCTGCCGGCGCCTTTGCGCATTCGGCTGCAGAGCGTGGGGACCCGCGGGACTGGGGTGCCTCTGACCCACCTTAACGTCTCTGAAACTTGCACAGGGTGGAAAACCTCCCATATGCCCTTCAGGGATCTCTGCCTGCTGAGGAAGGCACCGTCCCGGCTCCTCCGAGATGAGGGCGCGGGGCTGTCAGGGCGCATGGGGCTGGGTGCAAAGTTTTTCTACTTTCCTATTTTTTTGCAATTCCTGTCTTGTGACTTATCGAACACTTTCTTCGAGTGTTTTCTCTGGAAACTTGTCTCAAATGAAGGCTGTAAGCCCTAACAAAGAAGGGTGTTGTTCGACAGCCAACAGGTGATGGGGTGAAACCTGAGTATATGTGTACATTGGAGTAAAGTCTGGCTGCTGTTTAAAATAGAATTTAAAAATCAATGGGAGACTGTAAAAGGCAAGATTTCCTTCTTTCTAAATCTGTACACCTCTTAAGGAGAGAATGGGGAAGCATCGGTGAGAATACCTCTTTCTCGGCTGGAGGTTTGAGTCTTGCCTCACTGCGGTGTGCGCCTGAGTTTCCATCAGCGATGTGCAGAGCCAAGGATAACACGGCCAAATCAGATGTGTTGGCATGGGACGATGCTTTGTCACGGGGCTTCCTCCTTTTGCTAAATCCAGGTAGCCTGCCTTTGCAGTGTGGCTCGTCAAAAGAAATACCCTGAGAAGGATCGTCTGACTTCAGTTGGAAAAGTGATCTTTGCTCTAGGATGCTGGAGGAGGGAAGCAGTTAACTCCTCTGTTGGTCCTTGTGTATTGGCTAACAAAAAGGAAAACAGTTCTTCTGAGGTCCATCTAGATGTCTTTTGAATGAACAGGTAGACTGGCTCTATTCCTTCCCAACTGCTCTGGGTAGTTTGTTACTCAAAAGGACCTAGCAGTTGTGTGCTGGTGCTGATGCAGATTCTCCTTATCAGTTCTGGATCCGGATTTCCCACACAGAGAGCTATAGTGCTCACAGTAGATATGTTATTTGAACTGTAGCTAGGGAATGGGACTTCCTGATCATGTGTGTAATGCATATTGGAAATAGGCCTTGAATTATTAATAGTTGCTTTGTGGTGGTTTATTGCTCTTATATTGTGCCCTTCCTCTTCTAATGTACTTATCTTGCACCAGAGCTTAAATAAGCAGGTGAATGGGCTGACCATGCTAATCTTAAGTCGTTGAGCCTTCATTGTGAATGGATGCATGTGATATGCATCTTGTATCCCCTATAGCCTTGTTAACAAGCCTTCTAACAAAAAAGTTGTTAAAACAATTTGCCCTGCAGGACAGAGTAAAACAGCAGGGGGTGGGCAAGGAGATGTTTGTCTAACTTTGCTTACAAATCATGACCTCTTCTATCTGGTCAGGGGGAACATAATCACTGAGCTGGAAATCCTAGCATGGGGATAACCTTCATATGGGCTTCAGCAACAGCTTTGTTCTAAGTTTGATATCCCAGTATTTTGTGTACCCATAGCTTTGTAATTAGGAGTGTAGTTTGTCTTTGCCTCTAAGGAATTTGTCATATGACTGTTTTAATTCATCAGTGGAAAAAAACACAGTAATTGCTTTTCTTTTCAAATCAAATTTAGCTGTGTAACTCAATTATGTTATTCATCGTTGTCAACCTGCCAGTGAAAAACCTCCTTGTAGGCTATAAAGCCTTTTTTGAGAGGCAGTATTTGAACAGAGCTGAAACCTCAAAATGTTCCACGGACTTTAGGAAAGCAAAGCAAAACAACACATCCTTGCTGTGTTTTGTAGGTTTCATGGCAAGAGTAGAAAGACCACCTTTCTAGTCATCCCTTGGAAAACGCTTATTTTTTCAGCTGTTGTTTATATTCATTTGAATCCTCCTTAGGATGTAATCATTTTAAACAGATCACTTTGAAGGATGAGTGAGGCTTGGGGGCAGGGAGGAAGAACCCTGTAGTTTTAAAATGCAAACCAAATTACACTTTAGCGGGAAAGGAAGAAGAACTCCTAAACAAGCAATTGCTAAAATAGTACTTCAGATAGCCTGCTGTTAAGACAGGCTGGATTAGAAACGTTGTTCTCAGCAGCCCCACAGTATTTGTGATGTGGCTCTATTTTTATGTCGTGTATTGTCAATCATTTTATAGCCAGCTTCACATTCGCCCTATGGGAGCATTTTTCACTTGAAGTGAATGATGTCCTTTGAGCTGTCCTAATCTCAGTTCGTTGAGGTTTGTGGACTTTGCTTTGAACGTTTCTAATCACTTTATCCGGGGAGGAGAACACCGATTGTAAAGTTGCATTTTACATTTGGAGGTAGAGATGTATTTTTCTTTTATTTCTACCAGCCAAACTATCAAACTGCCCTATATGACTGAAAACTGGACCTGTGGGTCAGTGGTTTCCTCCTGTTGGAGCTGGTGTATGTGCTTTCTGGAATGGATGTGCCAGAGGAGGTCCAGGCGGGACCAGTCTCTGCAGGAAAGCAGCCTTGGCTCTTACCACTGCCTTGCCTTCCTTAGGAATTAGATAACACTCCTACACTTTTGTACCTGTGCTATGCTTAAGATCCTGATGTTGCCCAGTGCTGCTTTGTTCATTGTGGGAATAGCCTTAGTGTTCACAATACTCAGAAAAGTTAGTAAGTCATCATGCATTCCGATTTTGGGTTGTTTCCTTGTCCTTCAAGAGAAGTTGGAGAAGTTAATCTTTGATCTTGTGGAGTGAGGGTCTTGAACAATCAATATGAAGCAATTACTCAATTACTTGGCATGCTTGTGAGAATACGGCAGGAGTCCACTCTGCTCAATTGCCCAGGCACTGCCAGAATTGAACGTCTTTGTCTAAATTGTTTCAAATTTGCTTCCTGTGGGATGTGGTTGAGGTTATGCTGCCTAATGAAATATTGTCGAAGATGTTTAACCTACTGACTCCTTTTATTCCTGGGATATTGGGCAGGAGTCAGTTCTTGAAAAGGGACCATTTGACCATTACAAGTTCTTGCAATGCCCCAGGAATTGGAAATACCAGCTTAGGTGTCAGTGAGTGGCACATTATTGCAAACCAGGCATCTGCTCCTTTCTAAAAGGAAATAGTAAAATAGTTCATCTGCTGCTGTGGTCATCTTGGAATGAATTCAGCTTCTCAACGATATTCCTAGTGACTTTAAGAATTACTTGGATATAGATGATGAGTGCCACAAGCTGCCAAACCCTATCCATCAGCAACAGTGAACACCGTTGCCTTTTGTTCCTAGAGTGTTTCCTAACTGCATCACATTATTCCTCTGTCCCTCCTTCCTCGCACCCTATTTTTATGCAAGTACTAACAAAAATACAGCCAATACATGACTTTACTTCCTACCAGTAGGTGGGAAGGGACAACAGTTCTGTATTCCTTGTCTTATCAATTGTTTCTGAGAGCAACTAATTCAAGGGATACAGTATGTACCAGGAAGCCTGTCTTTCTATTTTACATATATAGGACTGAGCTTTTAGGATTGAGTTTGATTGTACTTACCTTCCTTGAGAAGGATTGTAACATGACGATGTTAAGCTCAGAAGCTGTTGTGCTAACCTTTAGTTGTTCAACTTGAGTAAGGTTTCAGACATGTGCCTGACAGCTCACCAGCTTTCCAGAAATAGCCTGTTCAGAGGGGAAGTTGGCAGGTTTGCTTGCCCCATCAAATATTAAATTAATCTTCTATTACAGTGCAGCTATGAAGTGTGTTGGCATCTTAGCTGTGCACCAAAAATAGTGTGTATGTTTTTGAAGTAAAGTTAAACAACTCTAATTTCTTGGAGCACTGGCCTGGTGGAAGAGTTAAGTAATCCTATCTCTTTTTGTGGGCTGCAGGAATGTAAAGACATATTGAAAAGAGGGCTAGATAAGACTATATACTGGATATTATAATTTCTGGGTTTGTAGCTTTTGGATGCATGTGGCCACTTTTTATAGAGCAGGTTTGGGTTTATGTGCTGAATTATCAGAATCTGGCACCAACCACTGCCTCACACTTGAAGGAGAAATCCCTGTTGAGTAACCAGCAGAATATTTGGGTAAGCAGTCTTAAATCTTCCACCTGTGATCTAAGAGCAACTTATTTTCTCTAGAACAGTGGTGATGAGACTGGAAATGTAACGTAGGACCCACGAGAAGTTTTTAGATTGCTCTTCTCATTAGACCCACCAGCAAGGTTTATGTCAAGGAGATTAAATTTTTCTACAGCTCAGATGTAGCACTGACAAAATTGGATCTGCGTTTAGATAAACAGGTGAAAGAATGTCCTAAAACAGGGAAGGCACAGCCCATGTGTAATGTGGTACTGTAAGAGTAAGCTTCTCCCTACCCCAGGTGGTCAGGATATCTGTTGTGTTAGGAGGAATCATCTGTGATTTTGGTTATCTGTATTTCACTGAAATGCCTCGTCTGAATTTTTTAAGCACTTCTGCTAGAATTAACACAAGACATATATCTTGTTAAGCCTTTTATTGCAACTGCTATGGATCTTGGTGAGAGCCTTCCTTGCCAGTTGTGACTCAAAACAATCCCACTGATACTAAGCTTTGCAGGCTTCATGAATCAACAAAACCATCTCCCTATAGGGTTTTAAATTAACAAGAATAATCATGATGTATTTTACAGAGACTAATCTGGCATAATTGGATTTCAGATATTCAACAGGGCCAACGCCCTTCCGCTCCCATACAGCTCAACCAAAGTTCTCAGAGGAATCCAGCAGATGTTTGTTGCACTGTGCCTGCCTTGTGAACAACAGGATGCTACTTGCACAACCATCTTTCCCCAATAATTTCTTTAGCTTTTGACAAGTGTTTGTCATGTCTTTTGTTTTACTAGACTAGTGGTAGTAATGACTTCAGGAAAAGCTTGTGTCATTCTTGTTGTTAGTGAGTGTGTTAGTGTGTAATGAGTCTTTCCTAAATTTACCTAAATATATATATATATATGTATGTATTTAAATACATACATATACATATATATATATATATCCTGTGACGTGAAACAAGCAGAACCATAAAAGATGACAGGTGTTAATACTGAAATACATTGTAATTGCCAAAAGTGGTAACCTCTGCCTAGGTTTCTGGTTGTGTTTTTTTTTTTTCCTTCAATAGTTATAAAACTTTTTTGAGCACTTTTGAATTGCTGTAATGAAGCTTCACTAACTTATTGTTCTGGGCAACACAAGGAATACTAAACTGCTGTAAGATCATTTACACTGATAATTAGTAATTCATGTTCAAATCTATTAAAGCTCTCTTAATCTTTTTTTCCAGAACACTGCTTGATGAGCTGCAACTGAAATATTTAACACTTCACACTTATGCCACTGGAGATGGAGCCCAAAGCCAATAACCTCGTTTTTGGGTGTCAGCGAAGCTCAACCTCTGACGATGACTCTGGCTGTGCCTTGGAGGAATATGCCTGGGTCCCCCCAGGCCTTAGACCAGAGCAGGTACCAACCATGTTTCTGCATTTTAAAAATAAGCCTTGTAAGGATTGTCTGAGGGAGTGATATGCTGCTTCTATAAGACTAATTAAATTCTTATAATGTATAAAACTTTAATTCATGTAAAACTTTTCACTTCTTTTTTGTTTCCTGTCCAATGAAGCTGAGTGTAGGGAGCTTAAAGTTCTCAGCCCTGAGGAGTTTTATGTTCTAAAAAGGTTCCCAGTCAAGGTTTTTCAAAAAGTATATGCTGCAGGGGTATGTATTGCCAAGTAAAAGCAGCATAGAAGTTTTTTTGGGGTGGATTTTTTTGGTTTTTTTTATTTTTTTAAAGAAGTTATTAGGTTAAATTAAAACTCATGGCATACCTCATGACGTTGTGCTCCCTGGCCAAGTATTTCACTGCACTTGTATAACTTTAAATAATTAGGCATTTGACATCTAGAACATGGATGCTACAGCAGTGCATATAAATGAAAGTGTTCAGTCACTGTGACAGGTAATAATGTATTTTACGCTTGTTTAAATAGTTGTATGGCTGCCATTTGTTCGTGCCAGGATTTCTCTTGCATGGTGTCTGGAGCTGACACTTGTGGTTTGGTGTGGCTTTCTTGTCCCCTCTCTTCACTCCCCTTTTTTTGTCACATGGCAATGGGAATAAAAGTGAAATTACCGATGACCAAGTTCCTATGGGAGATTGAAATGAAATGCTCATGGTATTCATTTATGGTATGGATGATATGGCAACTGTGCTGAAGCTGTGTACTCTGTAATACTCAGAACTCAAAACTTCAGTGTTTAATGGCCAGGGTGGGTTTGCAGCATCTGCTACAGGAGACAGAGCAATCCTAGCATGCTTATACAGTCCATAGTTTTAAAAAGTGCAGATGTCTCTTTTTTGCAATGCAGAGATTTTCTTAATCATGAGTAAAGTAACAAGTCAGCAGGAATGGCAAATAACAGGCTATTTTTAGGGCAACTCTTTTTATCACTTACTTAAGCATCTATAAGAACCCTGATGAATCAGACCTTAAGGCAAACAGTGTGCTAACATTCCACCAGAACAATTAAATGCCCAAAAATATCCTCATAATCCCAGCTAGCCCAAACTCACTAAAGATGGGAGAGCTTTTCCCCCAGAAGGATTACTTATTTTGAGAACAGTGCGATAAGCTTGAGAAAAGGGCATAAACTATTTTTGAAGCTTCACTTCTTGCTGCATGTTATCTTTTTCTGGAGCATCCTCAAATATAGTCAATAGCAAGTGGCCTTACAGTAGACTTCAGTTGTTTCAATTTTGGTTAAATCAAGACCAAGTCGTGTTTTGTACAACCTGTCTCTCATAATTTTGATTGCTTCCTGACTTAAATGACTGATTAATGCCTTTTTTTCATCTGTCTTGCACAGTAATAAGCTGTTGACCTGAGCATTATTTAAATCTGTATGGCAAGTAATATTTTTGCCAATAGTCAGCTCTTACAGCCCCAGGCCTCGTGACAAGCTGGAAACTGCATAGGAAAAACAATAAATCTGTAGCTGTTCCACAAAAATATTTTTTGCCATTGGGCTTTGTCGTAGTGTTCATTACAGCTTTCCTGTGGTAATACTCTTCTGAAAAAAAAAAAAAAAAAAAAAAAAGAGTGAAGACTGATACAAAAACATTCATCCCGTGAAAATTTCCTGGTTAATTTGCATCTGATTGAAATGTGGCTGGATCCAGCCTCCTCCCAAGGGAAGGATGTTTCCACCTTCTTACCAAAGCCCACATGGAAGCAATGAAAGCTGATGCTTAGGGTGAACCCGATCAGCAGGAGACTACAAAACAGCTTTTGTCTCAACAATGTGTAAAATGCAGAGAGCAAATTAAATTTGTTTATATAGTGGCTGTTTTCTGGAAAGCTTCATGTCTTGTGTGGTAAATTGCAGAGGGAAACTTAGAATTTCCATGGAGTTGTTGACCAGCCCTGAAGGGGGTGGGAATAATGAGAACATTAAATGTGCATAATTTATGATACCCCCCTAATTGTCGCTGCAAATTGCATTCCAGAAAAGCAATTCAGCAGCTGGGTGCTAGTTTTATCAGAGAATTCAGGTTTGCTGAGCTGGTTCATCTGGGTCTTGTATTTTCAGCACAAACCCTGTCACAGTCTAATGTAGCGTGACCTCTTCTTCCTTCGTAAATGAGACCTGAGATAAAACAGTAGCTGAAGGACCCTGGCAGTGCTTGAGGCCTGTGTGTTCCTGGGTCTGAACTCTGCATTTCTCCTGGTCAGGTCCAGCTGTACTTTGCCTGCTTGCCAGAGGAGAAGGTCCCTTACGTTAACAGCCCTGGAGAGAAACATCGCATTAAACAACTCCTCTATCAGCTGCCACCCCACGATAATGAGGTAAATACAGAATTTAGGATGAACCGTCAGGGCTTGGGTCTCCCTGGCAGCCTTTCCGTGGAGAATTACCTGCCTGTGTATTCATTACAAGCCTAAACTATGGCCTGCAGTGGCATCTGAGCTATAAAGCAGCACGGTGTGCACACTGAGTCCATTGTTCAGCTCTCCACTGGGTTTGTGTGCAGATAAGAGCTGTCTGGAAGGACACTGCCTTTGCTTGTTAGGGAGGCTGGTGTCACCGCAATAAACTTAACACAAGTCGGTTTTATAGTGTTTGCAGCCACCCACCAATTACTAGGAACCTACAAATTCCTGGAATTGCATTGTGGCACACAAAAAGGATGCTTTGTGATAGTAAAAGGTTTGCATCTCAGTTATGCAGTGTAATTTGGAGTAGAAGTGGAAATAACAAACAAGCTCTTTGTAAGGAAAGGGGCGGGGGTGTCAGTACTTAAGGTCTTGTGTATACTGCAACACTTAGTTGTGGGCACTTAACCATAAATCTAAAGGACAATGTTATGGTCGATTTAGGTTCATTCCGTTATTTTAGGTTAGCAGCAGATTCTGGGTTAGCTTCTAAAAATCTTTTTCTTGCCTAAACAACTCCTCAGTTTAGCATGGTGTTTTTCCTGTAATGAAAAAAAAAATCTCTCCATACTATTTTTGTGTTATGCCATATTACCTAAATATTAAGAAGGTAGAGAAGGCAAGCAGGGGAAGTTTAATGATGATTGCCAGCATGCCTGATGAATTCCTTGCATGTATGCACTTACTCATCTGTTACATTAAAAGCTCAGTCTCTAAGTTCTCCTGTGTTTTCACTGGAAGGTGAGATACTGCCAGTCGTTAAGTGAAGAGGAAAAGAAGGAGCTGCAGATGTTCAGTTCTCAGCGCAAAAAGGAGGCACTGGGACGAGGCACTATTAAACTACTCTCCAGAGCAGTGATGCACGCCGTTTGTGAGCAGGTAACTGGTGCCATAGGCTAGCTATAGGGCTGAGTAATGTAAAACTGGAGTATCTCAGTATTTAAATTTAAACTTACCTCTACAACAAGAAGAACAACAAAACGATTATTTTTGAAACTGCATAGAAGAAGAAAGAAGGTAGTGCTTGCTTAAGGAAAATGTAACCTTTGATACTACTGGGAATGAACTGAGTAATATATTTCCTACTCAAAAAAAAAAAAAAAAAAACCCTAATGTTGACTCATACTAAAGTAATGACAAATAAAAAGCAGACATACACTTTAAAATGTTATTTTGTATAAAATAAACTTATATTCACAGAAGGTTTGTTGAGGTGCAGTTCATCTGGACCAAAACTGAAAATATTTTTTCCTCTTGTCAGAATTTAGAATAAAATCTCATATTGGGTTTGGTGTTTTAACTTAGTTTAAATGCAAGAAGCTAGTAGTTTGGGATGGGAAGTGTGTTCACTTTCTGGGTTTCTTCCTAGTGTGGTACAAAAGTAAATGGTGGTGAAGTTGCAGTTTTTGCCTCAAGAGCTGGGCCTGGTGTGTGCTGGCATCCCTCCTGTTTCGTGTGCTTCACATGCAATGAGCTTCTTGTTGACCTTATCTACTTCTACCAAGATGGAAAAATTCACTGTGGCAGACACCACGCTGAACTTCTCAAACCTCGATGTTCAGCCTGCGATGAGGTAAATAATCCACATTTTACAGCCAAGCTACACTCCTGTTCTGCAGCTGACAAACTGCATCACTTTGGAAATTCCTAACTCCAGATATAGTCACTTAAGAAGTCAGGACACTACTGCATAGATGTGTTTGAAAGCTGCGGGATATTTAATTTCTTGTCAAACTGGAATTATTACAAGCAATAAGATGGTATTTATAAAGCAAACACCTGTTTGTGTTTAGAATTGAACAGGCTGAAATATTACAAAATACTATCCTTATAGAAGCTTCTTTAATGGTTGAGTTCCTAGGTTCCTTTTTTTTCTGGCTTTAGAATGTCCTGGTTTTCTTTCTTGTTATTTTTGTTGTGGGAGATTGTTGTTTCTATCTTTGTATTCAAAAGAGAGCAAAATAAAAATAAATTTTGTGTGTGAACTGCTGAGTTTGGATATTTTATATGCTCTAACTCACAAGGTAAGATTTTGGCCAATTAACTAAAAGTATCCTTTTTTATCTCTGAAAAGATAATTTTTGCTGATGAATGTACAGAAGCTGAAGGTCGCCACTGGCACATGAAACACTTCTGTTGCCTCGAGTGTGAAACAATCCTGGGTGGACAGAGGTACATCATGAAGGATGGGCGGCCCTTCTGCTGTAACTGTTTTGAATCTCTCTATGCAGAATACTGCGAGACCTGTGGGGAACACATTGGTAAGTGTGTCCTTTATAAGCATTAAACTGATAAATAAAGGGAAAGCCAATTTATGAAATGATTTCACGTTCCAGAAGTATGAATTCTGCTAGTGATTTTTAGTGAGATCCAGAGCATTGCTTTTTCTCTCTTTCCAGGTGTTGACCATGCTCAGATGACCTACGATGGACAGCACTGGCACGCCACAGAAACTTGCTTTTCTTGTGCTCAGTGCAAGACCTCTTTGCTCGGCTGCCCTTTCCTTCCAAAGCAAGGGCAGATTTACTGTTCAAAAACCTGCAGCCTGGGAGAGGATGTTCATGCCTCCGACTCCTCTGACTCTGCGTTTCAGTCTGCTCGATCCAGAGATTCCAGGAGGAGTGTCCGTATGGGAAAAAGCAGCCGGTCAGCCGACCAGTGCCGCCAGTCTCTCCTCCTGACTCCGGCCCTCAATTACAAATTTCCTGGCCTTTCAGACAACGCTGATGATACTCTCTCTCGTAAGCTGGATGATTTAAGCCTTTCAAGGGAAGAGGCAGGCTTTGTTAATGAAGACTTCTGGAAAGGAAGAGTAGAGCAAGAAATGCCTGAAGACCCTGAAGATTGGGCAGAACATGAAGACTACATGACTCAACTTCTTCTGAAGTTTGGTGATAAAAGCCTCTTCCAGCAACCCACTGAAGTAGACATTAGATCAACTGAACACTGGATTTCTGATGGCATGGTCAAGAGTAAGTTGGACTTGGAAAAAAATAATCCAAGCCTAGCAAGTAAGAAGTACCAATCAGACATGTACTGGGCCCAGTCACAAGATGGTTTGGGAGATTCTGCATATGGCAGCCACCCAGGCCCTGCCAGCAGCAGGAAAATCCAGGAGTTAGACATGGAACACGGGGCCTCAGGATACAAACACGACCAAACACCGTGGTATGGAGGTTCACTTGAATGTTTGTCTGACCTGAAACAGCAAGAACAAAGTGTTCGAGACTCAATGGATTCTTTGGCTTTGTCTAACATAACAGGTAATGGGGAAATAAAAGAATGGCTTTGATGGAGTGGTCAACAACAGCACGTGTGTTTGAGTATTTTGAAGGAAAATTTTTCATTTTGATGATTTCTAAAATCTTTAGTGTCAAGAGATGCATGTAAAGTAGGCAGTGGCTTTTATCAAGCACATGTCTTTCACAGAATATGTTTCCACTACTTAAATCATATTAGATTCTTCTCCTTTCCTTTTGAATTCTCTTTTTTTTGCTTTAAGCAAAAAAAAAAAAAAAAAAAAGTTGGTGTTAAGCAGTCTTCAACTACACATTTATTATGTACAAATCATTGCTTTAAGCAAATTACTATTTTTCCATACCTTATGTATAAGAAGTTGCATTATATATTAGGATGATATTAATCTACAAAACAAACACTTTTGATAACTTCCTGATTTGCTTGTAAAAATATGTAGAAAATCTGAAAAGATGGCAAACTTCTTAGCCTTAGGCAGTTAGGTTTATGAGATTATTTTTCCCCATTGACTAAAGTAAAACTGAAAATCCACTTTTGTGAACGCCCTTGTCAAACATGATTGAAGGTTACCCAAAGGGATAGTGTGCCCTAACCTTCCTTTCCTATTTCATACAAAAAGGCCAAACCTGGCAGTTAAGACCCATTTGAAAAGTTGTCTGATCATTTTCTCCTTTCCTCCTGTAACCCAAATCACTGCAGCTACTTGTCTAGCTGAGGCCCAACCACAGGCTGGCTGCATTTGCCAAGCAGCAATGAAGGAAGTGGGGAGGGAATCTTGGTTCAGGGGGCACAGGAGGAGGAGGAGGCACTAAAGGTATTGCACCTGGGACCATCACAGGGCATGTGATTCCTTGTGGGAATGAAAGGACACAGAGGTGGAGGACAGCAGGCCAGCTTCCTTTTGATGATTTTTTGAGAGTAAGGATCCTTCTTTGCAAGGCAGTAAGTTTGGCTTCCCTGTTGCAACAGCTGCAACATGAATTTGGCAATACTAGAAATGTGAAATATTTTAGCTTTAAGAATGGCAAGCATAGACTGCAGAATAATTTTAAGTAATCATTTTTTCTTAAAAGCATACCTGTATGTATGTTTCTAAATTTTTGACCCATTGAACTTCTGCTGTTTATGTCCTCATGATAGCTAATTCTTTGGTCATCAGAGCTAATACTTAAATGTTTTAAGTAAAAACAAAGCTTATTCTACTATGAAGGGAGTCTTTTCGGTAGTAGTTCAAAAAAACACTTGGTGACAAGAAATGTTTCATATTTTGTTATAATACTTGTCTCTTTGGTACTCCACTCATTTTCCTTTTCGTCCTATCTCCATTCCCACCACAGGGGCTTCAATGGATGGAGAAGGCAAGCCACGGCCATCTCTCTACTCTTTGCAAACTTTCCAAGAACTGGAGGTGGAGGACTGTGAGAAGATGAGCAATATGGGAACTCTGAATTCTTCAATGCTCCATCGGAGCACTGAGTCCTTGAAGAGTCTGAGCTCAGAGTTGTGTCAGGAAAAAGTGTTGCCAGAGGAAAAGCCAGTGCATGTGCCTGTACTGAGACGATCTAAATCCCAGTCTAGACCACAACAAGTGAAGTTTTCAGATGATGTTATTGATAATGGAAGTTATGAGAATCTTGAAATACGTCAGCCTCCAATGAGTGAAAGGACTCGTAGGCGTGTTTACCATTTTGAAGAGCGTGGAAATCGACCTTCTCACCATCGCAGAAGAAGTAGGAAGTCTCGTTCAGATAATGCACTTAATTTGGCTGCAGAAAGAAGATGCTCTCCAAGAGAGAGATTTCGTTATTACTCCCCTCAGGATCATGAAAAATTTATTCAGAACAGAAGCTCACGTGAGCTTCGGGCCTATATTCAAAATGCAGAGCTTTATGGACAATATGCCCATACCAGGTCTGACTATGCATTGCGGAATCAGATGGTTGGTAAGTTTTTTGGATTGTATGGTGAGGAAGATGACTCCTGGTGTTCAACTTCATCCTCATCATCTGATTCTGAAGAGGAAGGGTATTTTCTAGGACAGCCTATTCCACAGCCACGGTCATTGAGATATCCGTACTACACAGATGATCTTTCTGGTCCAACTACTGCGTTATCTAGTTCTCAGTTTGGACAAAGGACAACCAAATCGAAGAAGAAGAGGGGGCACAAAGGAAAAAATTGTATTATATCTTAATTAATTACTAGTATTTCTGAATTGGGAGGACCAGTCAATTCTGTAGCTACAGTCTGAACCACATCTTTTTATGTTAATAATTGTACTTAGGCAAGTTGCTAAAGTTCATAATGCTTTGCCACTGTAAATGATAACCGTGCCAGTTTACATTGTAAAAGTAACATTCAGAAATGTCATTGCGCCAAATGATCTGCTCAGATTAGGTTTACATACTATGTTTCATCTGTCAAAATACTGTTACTGCAGTTCTTAATACAGACTTTTTGTAGATATTTTATTTTACGCTCACTATTCACTTACGTTGAATTATCTGAGAGAGAGGATTTGACAAAGATGAATAAATTGAAATGTCAGTCCTGTGCTGTAGCCATAGACACACAGGGTGATCTTTGATTTCTTCCTCTTGCTGCCAAGAAAAAGAAGGCTCTATACTCCCTATACTGCCCTTTCTTCACTGATAACGCTCACTCTTTCTCATTCAAGTTGCCATACAAAAACTGGATTCTTTTTATTTGGAAATATGCTCCTTAAGAAAGCAAAAATCATAATGTGGGAGCTGAAATGCTCGAAGCCTTGATGTCTCCTAAAGCAGCAGTGAATGTCTTGTACATTTAACTTTCATGGTTTTTCCTCTACAATTTTTTGAGAAAGTGTGAGGTGGGTGGTTTTGGTTTGGGGGTTTTTTCATGCCTGTTTAAAGGAAGATATTAATTCAGCTCCTGGAACTGGACTTAGCTGCCAATGATTGGTGATGTTTTTTCTGCCCCCCACCCCTCAGCAGTGAGAGGTACAGCTACTGGAGTCCTTTGCTCAGGCATGTAACCCCATTAAAGTCAATGGATCTACTTACGTAACAAATATTTTCATATGGGCTTAAAGGATTACCCTCCAGAATTGTGTCTTTTCACATGCATTATCCAGGTTTTAAAATGTATTAGCTGCAATTCTAAGTAAAAAAAAAAATTGATATTTATAATGTAGTATTTCATAGGCTTAAATGTATTCATAATTTAACAGTGCAAATACTAATGTACATATTGTACAGTTAAAATTTTAAAATCTGAATATTTTTATATCCCTGAATTTGAAGAAGTTTGTTACAATATCAAACTAGATTTGTTAGGGGTTTAACAGCAGTGTTATGGATGAAATATTGCTTGTATTTTAGTCAGAGGGCTTAAGTTGGAAAATGTTCAGTGCAAAACAGCTTAATTTTGTCTACTAGGTATTAAAAGCTCTATATGCATGGTGGGGCTATGTAAATACTCGCTACGGCCCTCTTAATCTTGCAAGTATTATTTATGGGTCAAGCAAAATGTAAACTATATAAATGTAAAAACCACACAAGCTTGGAATATACCATTACAATCAGTATGCAACTCCTGTGAATGTGGATTTTTTTATTATTGTTCCCTCTCCTTCCCAAAAATAATTTCTGAAGTTTGCTTACCTAAAGGAAGAGAGATACTGAGTGGTTCAGGAAGGCAAGCTGGCAAAAACTATAAAGTAGGAGGTAATCACAGTAGTTGCTTTGAACTCAGATATGGAGCTGGAGCTGTTTTAAGTTAAAATAAACGTCTTCCACTGTTTTAAATAAAGGACAGGAATTTCTTAACAGTGATATCCACTAATGAAGATAGTAAATGCTAAAGGCATTGGCTTTCTGACTATCTGAAGAAAGGAAACGAATGAAATAATAGATGTTTTTTTACCAAAAAAAGCCTGTCAAATGGAACTAAGCTTGCCCTTCTTGATGACAGAGACGCATGGAGACAAAAGCAGCTAGAAGTAAGGGAGGGAATGAACACGAGCACTGGTTTACACCAAAGAGAATTAGGCTATTGCTAAGGGTAATCAGACTAGCAGTTACTTGCTTGTATTTTTCGGGGTAAAATGAACAGCAGATCCTTTCCTCCCAGGGTGGTACTCACCACTCAAGTCACTTTCCTAGTGCACACAGGTCATGTGGAGGTGGAAGCTGATAAAAGCCATGCCTGGTCCCGAGCATGGGGTGATGCGTGTCTCGTGGGGCACTTCCATCTGGCTGCTCTGGGCTCAGGAAGCTTTGCTAGCAGCCATGTGCCTGCTGGGCTCAAGCAGCTTACAGCCACCACACTGGTGGGACTTAGGGGCTGGAGATGCCGGCTTGTTCATAACCTTCCCCAGGATGCTCCAACAATGATTTGGACCTTTCATTCTCACTTGCGTTTCCAAAAACGGGAAAACAGGATCCTCAGAAACAAAATGCTGTGCCACTACTGCTGTGTCCCATGTTGGACCAAGGAACGGAGAAATGTCTCCACAAGTAGTTCTTCTGATGCCACACATCTCCTGAGATGCAGCAGATGTACTCTCCCAAACTTCAATACCTTATGGAATACTGAAATTCTCCTAGATTGTTAACTGCTTCTTTTTTAAAAAAAGAGTTAAAAGCTGATTATACAACTTTGTTTTTTTCAGCCTGACATAAACAATATCTTACTATTTTTGACAACTTCTTATGAGAAATATTTCTAATTGATTCCTCCACCTTGAAGAGAAGGGTATGGGACATAGTGACCAGCACAAGACTCAGATACAGTCACAAAAGCTCTAAGGTGTGGTTAGTGTTATTTGAAGTAGTACCTATATTCCTAGTGGAGCATATACCCTGGTAGGCACCTAAGCATGACACAGCTGCTTACTCACTACCCCACAGTGGGATGGGGGAGAGAAAAGTAAGAACAATAAGAAAACCCGGGGCTTAGTTAAAGACAATAGATAAAAACAAACAAACAAGCAAAAAACCCTAAACAGAAATTACACCAAAAAACCCACTCAGCACTAACCACTAGCTCAGCACTAGCCAACTATTACCCAGCCTGTCCTTGAACAGCAGCAGCCCTGGCAAACTCCTTGCCCCATCCCTGTGGGGGATGTCATGATGCCCTATGACCTGTGGTCAGCTGTCCTGGCTGTGTTCCCTCCCAGCATCTTGTGCACCCCCAGCCTCCTCACTGGTGGGGTGGGCTGAGAGGCAGACTCCGGGTAAGCTCTGCTCAGCAATAGCTAAAACATCCCTGTGTTATCACCATGTTTCCAAGAAAAACCTGAAGCACAGCACCACTGCACCAGCCACTATGAGGAACATTTAACTCCGTCCCAGCCACACTCAGTACAACCAACCTTCATGACAGTGAAAAATACAAAGGCAAAACTTTATCAAAACTGAAAATCTTGCAGACAAGAGGAACGCAAGGATTTGGTCCCTCTCTGATACCAGGCATTACCTCCTTTCATATCAGTATATCCTTTCATATCAGTAGTCAGTTTGTTTTTCACCTTTTTTTCACCTGATTTTCACCTTTACTGCTTACATTGTCACTTAAAGCTGCCCAACTTGCCCAAGTGAGGTTACAGAGGTAACCCCTTCAGTCTCTGAATTTCCATACTGCTTCAACTTCCACCTTTTTTTTTTAAGGGTATCTGCAACACTGCCAAGTGCCAGGAGTAATTTCTGTTTTCAGGAGCTCTGAAGGTGATAAATTAAATTCCTCCATTGCACCATGTTTCCTTCCCCCAGTGCTCTTCCTACAGCTTTTCAGAGCCCATTGAGGTTGATTACTAGACCAGGGACAATTTTTTTGCAGGATGTAAAACTAATCCAAAATACATACTTGTAAAACAAGCAAGACTAAAAGCCATGTTTCTTCCTTAAGTTAAGGGACTGCTATAGTATGTTTTACTTACATCAACTCAAAGCATACATCACAAAAGGTTAAATGCAAACATTCAACACCGTGCCAAGTATCAGATGGAATATCAGTTACTTATCACTTATAAAAGTGAATTAAACCTTTCACAGAAATAGCACTTACAAAAACTCAAAAGATTCCCTCGTTCACAAGTAAAGTTTAATCAATTAAAAAAAAAAAAAGTCAGATTAAGCAAATGATTAGGCATAATGAATGGGGTTACCTCAGGCTGGCAGCTGGTCACCAGTGGGACTCCACAGGGCTAAATTTTAGGGGCAGTGCTCTTTAATGGAGAGAGAGGAATCAAATGTACATTGAGTGAGTTTGCTGATCACACTAAATTGAAAGGAGCTGTGGACTCCCTCAAGAGTAAAGAAGTCCTGCAGAGAGATCTGAACAGGCTAATGAGCTGGGGGGCAATGACCAGCTGCAGTGAAGTTTCACAAGATTCTCCACCTGGGACAAGACAGTCCTGATTATCCGTAAAACTTGGGGAATGAGGAGCTGGATAGCAGCCCTACAGAAAGAGGTTTGGAGGTCATGGTTGATGGTAAATTATATGTGAATCAGCAGTGCCCTGGCAGCCAGAAGGGTGAACCCTGTCCTGGGGTTCATCAGGCACAGCACTGCCAGCTGGACAAGGGAGGGAATTGTCTCACTCTGCTCTGCATTGGCAGCCTTACCTCAAGCACCGGGGGTAGTTTTGGGTGTCATAATATAAGGATATAAACCTACTTGTGTGCTAGAGTGGTGTCACCTCACTGCATTCTACATGTTCCTCAGGGTAGGCAGCGAATTCTCTGGTGACCAGTGACAGGACTCAAGGAAATGCAATGAAGCTGCATCAAGGGAAGTTCAGATTGGACATGAGAGGGTGTTTAGTCACTGGAACAGGCTCACCAAGGAAGTGGTACAGCCGCAAGCCTGCCAGAGTTCAAGGAGCACCTGGACAGTGCTCCCAGTGGTTCAGTGAGGAGGAGGGAATTGGACTCAACCAACACTACAGGTCCCTTCCAACTTGAGATATTCTGTGATTCTGTGACTGGAAACTTAGGTCTTACTTTACAGAAAAGCACTTGAAAACTTGGATACTTTTACAATAGTAAACTTAATCAGGCTTCTAACAAAGAAAACTCATAACAAACTGTACAGTAACAATGGAGATTTTTAATAAAAAATATATTACAAACAATTTTAAATTTTCCCTTAGCTTCTTTAATCCAAAGTAGAAACTCAGATGTAACATTCTGAAGGCTCTCAGTCCTGTAGGCAAGTAGTGAGGTGCTGTAGTTACACTTCTGCATCAGAGAAGACTTGACTCATCTCAGTAAACCAGGCTATTGCCAGAAGGGGCAGGTCAGGTCTCACTACTATGTCACAACAGCTTCCCCTTCTTCTCCTCTCTCCCTCCCTAAATCAGCATCCTGTAGGATCCATGAGCTGATTCCCACTTATTGTGCAGCCCACACAATCTCAGGTGCTAACAAGGGTACTTGCAGGTCATCTTGGAGCAATGTGAGCTCTTAGAAAAAAAGAAAAGCCAACTGCAAAACCTCCCCTTACTGACAAGAGAACTAACCAGGCATCTCAGGAATCTGATGCAGTACATATTTAGTATACCATATCAATATTCACATGTGTAAGATGTGATAAATACAGTACCTTGTACATGCAAAAATCATTGCTACTTCCTTTGTGTTTCTGCACACCATTCTGATGAAATCTGGAAATAGTGAGTTTGTTTATTAACCCTTTTACAGAGTTTCACATGTTCTAAATGGAAATTTATACAAAACAATCTTATGCATATGCTTATACGTACCTCCATGTGATTAGGACTCAAATTATCCCTTTCTTAAAATGTTCATAAAAAAACAATACTTTATAACCAATAAGTTAATAATCGTATTCACCAGGATTCCACCGAGTCCTAAATATTTTTCACTGGGAACCTCTTGGCTTTCCTCAACCATTGTTCCCAAACTGCAAGTTGTTTTATCAGGTCAAAAGTGGTGCCAGACACTAACCAGAATCACCTAAGTTTGAAATGATAGTGTATTTGAAGCATTAGGGATAAACTTTGTACTACACCTAATCCAAAGCAACCTGGGTTTACTGGAGAGATGGTCCTGCTCACTTTCCTTGCCTATCCTTGACACCTCAATTCCTGCTTCTTGTGAAGCTGGAAATAAAGATTATACACAACCTCCTTATTGTTAAAACTGATGGATAAAAAGGCTTAAGAAAGTGAGAAGAGTGACAGAGTGGGAAAAGCAACCTTTCCCTGCTCAGTGGCTGCCTACAGCTACATTCTGTACAGTGTTGTCAAAAACAGAGAAAACAGTAACAAAAAACTGAATCCATCCTACATAATACTGCTTACTAGTAATGAGGCATGATATGGAAAACACCAAAATTTAAAAGGCATTTGTAGAACCTGCAAATATACAGCACTTCTTACATCAAGTAGTTAATTGCTCTGGCAGTCGGAGACTAGAGATAACCCCTAGTGTAATTTTACAGAATTAATCTGAAGTTTTGAATTAAACCAGAATACATAATTTAAATCATAATTGTAACCAATTCTGCAAGTTTTCCCTTCCTATAGTATATATGATAGCAAGACATATTTGTGCATAACTTGAGGAATGAGAGTGGCTTCATGTAATTTTAATTAAAAAAAACAATGTTTCAAGTTACACTTATAAGCATCAAAACATAACTGTACAGACATCAGACTGTTCATCTTTTCCAAGGTAACTGTGTAAGGTTTCAAAAATAGTTTGTTGCTTTACAACATTTTTTTAAAGAACACGCTTTCAAAGAAATATGTGTCAACAAGAACAGGTAGGATGAATACAATCATGGAGACCACAGTGGACAAGGGAACAACCACCTGAGCTACTAAGAAGGAGCACAGGCCTCAGGTTCAAACCTAAAGCTCCTCCAAGAGCTCCTCTTTCCTCACAAAAAGCAGATTTATGAACTATGGCAGACACAATGTAGAGGGTTTAAAAGCACATTTTTTGTCCTTAGTATGAGCCCTCTTTGAAGGGCTCTGATACATCTTGGTTGGCAGCATCGTACTGAGCAATGAAATGTTTGAGTTCTTCAACGCATCGCTCACCTATTTCATGCAAATTCTGCCTCAGGGCAAACTGAATGGACTTCTCTAATGATGGATCTTTATCGATTAGCATCTTCACTACCATGCCAAAGGTTTCACAGTCTTGTCTGTAGACCTAAAAACAACACATTTTAGAAAATTACTAAATGCAAAACTCTTTACATTAGTACATCAACAGCCCTTACTGAGTTAGATCCAAACGTAACAAAGGATACTGGATTTAATGTGAGTTTCAGCTGTAAAACTTACTGGCCATTTCCTCTCTTCTGACCTGTGCTAATAAAAATGTAACTAGCTCAGCACTATCAGGATATCAAAAATAACTGTTATGGGATGAAATACCATAATAAGAGAAATGAAGTTCCCCTTGCAGCAATATTTTAATAAATAACAGTAGAGCAAAGTACAAATACTAAACCAGATTTTCTTTTCAATATATTTAAAATTAAACTATGAAATGTCTAGCAATATCAGTCTTCATACAAAGCACCAATAATATAATTTGTAATCTTTCCTAATACTTTAAATACAAGTTGTGTTTATGTAATTTCACCAAATTTTGTTTGTTTGTTGGATATCTTTCTTGTAGAAGTCCTTGACAAAGATGACTTTAGTTTGGATGCACTGGTGATTCAATCACTAAGAATTAAAGAAGTCCTGTCAGTGGTTTACCTTAACCCATCTGACCTCCTCCCACAAAGAACAAAGAGTTTGCAAGTCAGTCATGCACCACATTTGAGGTGAAGTAACATTTCATTATCACTGCAACTGTTTTTCAGCAACAAACCTAAGACCATGCTCTTATGCCGTTTCCAAAGCAAGGCAGTGACATTTAAATTTTTGTCCAGATTCCAGCGAAGTTTATTAATCTAAAGACCCAGCAAAAAAAGAACTTCATGAAGTCTTTCAACTGCAGCTCACTTTCAAACCTCTCAGGCCATTTTCCATTTAGAAAATACATTAGCTTTTTGACTGAAGATGTTTTCTACCGCCATACATCTTTTTTTTGAGGAAGAAAAGCTAAAATGTTGATATTCTTCCAATATGATTATCTTTTGGTATTGTCTGCTTGTCTTACAACTTGTTTTTCATAGAGATGTGTAACCTTTTCCTTTCACATTTATCTGTGTTGTGGACAGAAATGATACAACTGTATGTAAGCAATTGCCCTTTACTAAAAATGAAAGGAAAAACCAAACAAAACACACCTATCCCTCCCCCAGTGAAAACCCACCCCAAAAACCCATTTGTAAGAACCAGTCAGAGGTCAACTCAAGCATCTTCCTGTCAGAAAAACAGCAAAGACCTCCAACATTCTGCACAAAACTAAACTATTCTTAGAAACAACGTTTGTCATGATACCTTTAATGAAGGCAATTCTCAAATGCTTTATAGCATACTCAGTAACAAACAGTTAAAGATCAGAATCACTTTTCAAACACAGGTTGGCAAAGAGAACCTTTTGGAAGGAACTAATCTTCAGTGGCAAGTAATAAGTCAAAAAGAAGAGTGTAGCCCAAACCAAACTTGAACTAAACATTTTTAAGTGGAAATGCCTATGGCATTTTTTCAGAGAGGGTTTTTTTTTCTTGCTTTCAAGTTATTTGGTAGTAAAATAACAGCACAAAACCCAGACTCTCACAGCTCATGCTTCACAGCAAGTAAAACATGGTACTTGGTAAAAGAACTTCAAATAGAGAAAAACTGTGTTACGTTTTTCTCGCTTCCCAAAGAAAAAGCTCAGGAAGAGCTGCACAAGGAGACACCCAAGGCTACAACTGAGGGAAATGCTCTAATTTTCATGGGTCTGCAAACTAATGGCAAATAGTGCTACCTGCTACTTCTCCCACAGACCACGAAGAACTAACCCAGATGAAATTCTCTGAGTCTTAGCATATAAATACTAGCTTGATCTAAGCACGTTTGTCTTCCAAACTTTTCACAAAAGAAGACTTGGAAGAGAATCAAGAGAGCCCTTGTCATTGCTGAATCTGAAGTCAGAAGTCACTTTGCTGTCACAACAATATGGAAACTAAAAACCTTCACCGAGAGATGAACGTTTTCAGTACTTTGTGACAAAAGACTCTAAAAAAATAGAATTTACCTAAATCAGAGGAAGAGGGCAAAGGTGGAGCGGGAAGGAACTTTTAACAACAGAAAACAAAGGAAACAGCTCAGCTCCTCTAATAATAATTGACCAATTTTCTCTCAACAAGTTTTCTGCCCCAGCTGCTTATTCTGATCCTCCTGGTACAATCTGCCTCCTTCACAATTGTGCTAATAAATCTATTTGTATAGCTGCAACGTAAATTGCATCACTGAGGTGCTCCAAAATTACTTCCTCCCCGCAGTTCATGTGATTCAGTGATTCAATTCCAAAACCAGATCCATCAGCACAACTGAAAGAACTGTGAACCATGGTCAAAATGTGAAAACTTCACAAACCTATAAATAAAACAACGAAACTATAAACTTCAGTTTACATCTGAAGCCAAGGCAAAACTACCAACTTTCAGAGATATGTTACTGTGCTTTACAGAAGGAAATGGATATTATCAATTACAATAATATCAATACAGAATATGTTAATTAAGTACAATCAAGTATTTGAAAAATTTGTAAAAGCACTGAAAGCTCTTGAAAGAAGAGGAACAGTGGCATGACATTAGTATCTATCTTTAGACAGAACAAAAGGAGGCTATTTCTGAAAAATAAGATGAGAATGTGATGCTTGAGGGAGAAAAGAAACTGCAGAAAAGATTCTAACCATGCAAAAAGAGCTCTCTGTTGGAGAAAAATGCTGGAAGAACTTGTGACCCAACAACATATGAAAATAACCCTATCTTTAAAATTCCAGCTGATACTGATTTTGAGCTCAGACCATGGAAAGCTCATCTGTAAACATCTGGAACTAAAACCTGAAAATGATTCCATGTGTGGAGAAAGATGAAATAACATTTTTAAAATGAAAAACAAGAAAGGGAATGATACCAATGACACGATTATTCTGTCTGACACATAAATCAGATAATCCTGAAAACAGCTAGAGCCACAGGGCGATCATTTACCAAGGCCCTAGCAGACATTCATTCTGACCTAAGCTACAGCACCAGCATAATGGAAAGAGCATGTAAAACTTTAGTAAGTAGATGAAGAAGAAGTAGAAACAGCTGTTCTACTTCCAAATACATAAATACAATTTTATATACACACACTGTATATATCTATATGTATATGCACTCTTGCTTCTCCTTGCACGGCAAGCATTTAAGCTGAATTCAAGTTCTTTGAAGCGTTTTCCAAAATCAGCACATCTGGCATATGTGAGGTCATAGGATCACAAATATGCATAATTTTTTATGTTACTCTCATGGAATTTTAGAATGTTACATAAAGGCATAGAGGCCCTGGCTGAGATCAGCCCTTTGCCATCCCATTCTCCGTGTAAGTACTTGATGCAAATATAAAGTTGTGATGCACCTGCAATATGTTAGTGAACATATCTCATTTATTTGAGAAAGCTAAACCAAATTTTGCACTTAGAACTCTTTAAATATAGCTAAAAGACATTTACTTCCAGACCTAGTTAGAGAAATGGAGATGTCAGTTGCCCAGGTTGGAGGCAATCAAGCCCTAGAACTCCCCAGGCAGAATGAAACTTTTGAGAACTCCCTCATCTACATCTATGCCAAGTTTTCACAGTGAACTTCGAACTGCCATCAATGTTGTCTTGAATTACAATGTATGATACTGACATGGAAAAAATTATGGATAGCACACACTCTCTTCTTCCAGCTCAGCTGTGGAATGTTAATATCTGAACAGGAAGAAAGAGTGGCAGAAGCAAGCATATGGGGATTGCTCATGTCTTTGACTGCTACATCCCTTTTTATATGATAATCTAAAAATGGTCTTGGCTTAAACCTCAGAAAAACATATTGAATGGCTTTGCTGATGGGTGAAATTACACATAGCTAGGGAATACCTTGACAACATGCCTGCTACTCACTGACAAAGTCCATATAATTTTCTGACTAGCACAGCACTGTGTTTTTCTTCCAAACTGTTCCAGAGCTGCACATACATTTTGCGCAAAAGAGCTGTTGGACTATATAAACAGTAATGACAATGTAAACTAGAACTTAGGATGTCCTCCCCTGCAAACAACTACAGGCTGCATAAGAATCATAACAGCAACCTTGATCTCAAAATCTTGAGATCTGGCCAAAACCTAGCTTTATTTCAACAGCAAGAGCAAATAATGGTATTCAAAGGGGATGAGGACAAGCCTTATTTCAACCCATGCACCAAGTTTGCCCAGTTTAGCTCTACAGTCTGTGCAAAGAAAGTTTTTTTTAACTTCTCAAGGTGACTCAGAACAGCTAAAACCACAGTATCTATTCTAAACAGGCTTTGAGGAAAAGGGAAACAAGAAGAGCAGTTCTCTGATAACTGGAATGACTCTGAAGAGCACTCCCATCAGGATATAGAAGTTAGCCTCTGTATCTCTCATGTCCACAGCTCGTAGAAAGTAGAACTGAGTAGGAAATGGGAGATGCAAATTTTTCCTGTCTCAGAAAGGACTCGAATCTCCACTTCTCATTTCTGGGAAAACTGTCTTAATGGATGTGCTTTGTTTTTTATACAGATATTGAAACACCTTCCTCTCCAAACAGAGTTTTGCATTAATATGACACTGGCACTTTCTTTGAATGCTCTTGGCTTCATGCACACATGAAAGCCTCTTCAATAGAATTCATCCAGAGACTTGCATATGCCAGGCTTGAGCAGCAATATGCAGGAGATGTGCAAACTCCAGTGCAGAAGGGGGTACTTCTGCTCACAAAGATAAGCAGGACCAGTAAACACGATAAAGACCACATCCATTATGGTGGATATGATGATTTAGCATGTGAAATTGATGCCCATGATTTAACCTGTAATTTCCAACACCACGCTCTTTTTCCCTCACAACCTTTCCTGGATTTGAGTGGTTTTACCATTCCATACATTTCAAGATTCATCTAACACTCTCTCGCCTCCACCAGAACTCCTTCAGAGGAACACGACTCAAGTCTAAAGACTCTGAGCAGCTCTGCACCATATGTACACAGCCCACCATCACTGCCTGTGAGTCACTACTCACCTTCAGAGATGCCTGTTCTCAGCTCCTCATGCAAAGGCCAAAGACCCCCAAGGCTCACTTAACACAGGGGAAGGAGCTAGGGTTGTGCCTCAGAATCCACATTAAATATCCTGCAACCTTTAGATACTAACTCACTTTGAGAAGACCCAATATGCCCAGCAATCGCAATCTTGCATCTGTGATTCACGCAAGTACTCATTTAATATATTATCTTTCAGAAGACACAAGCTTTTCGGTTACTAAGGGCATATTTCCCACAAGTATCAAATACTCAAGGCAAGGAGGAAAGAAGCATCATGCTCACTGGTAGTTGTTTGATTTCTCACTGAAAGGCAGAGCATCAAGATGCAGAGCACAAGCACAGCACCAGTTTGAAAGCCATATACCGTGCCCATTCCAGACACTCCATGAGCAAACTGCTGGAAATTTCCCTCATTTCAATGATGCCCCAGGGCCCCCCTACACTGGACAGATAACAGCTTTTGTTCCCTCATCTGAACTATGATAGCTGGTTTGGTATAGCCCTCTGGTGGTATAAACCAGCTTCTTATTTCCCCTCCTGAGCAGACCTAAAATAAGTCTGACAAACCACTCTCCTATTAACTAAGCCACGTCTATGCCAAGTTTTGCCAGCATGGGTGAGACAGACTATGAGGTATAATTTTTCTTCTACTCCTAACTAAAAACAACACTGGATTTTTTTGTAATGTAGACCTAACTCCATGCTGATTGCATATACAGTCGAATTTGCATTTTTATTGTGTATGTAAGCTTAAGCAAATTGGGAAACTACTAAACATTGAATTACCACTATCACAGCTTTTCCTTTGTCAATAGCAGCTTTTAAAAGGAATTATTACCTCTCCCAAAATCTCTTTTTTTTAATTTCTTTGTATGTGATCTTGGAATATTTTTTCAAGCATGTAAATTAGATTTCATTAACTTACCCAAAATTTACTCTTCCAAACTACAATAAGTTAATCCTCTACTAAAAGAGTACACAGAAATTTTCGTCACTGCATTGACAATGTAATTGTATTACAATTATGTTTATGAGTACAAAATATAATAGTGCAAAGAATGCTCAGAATTATCATTAAACCACTAGCAGACAATTTTCATGATCAAGACATTTAAAACTGATTTTCAAATAAGATGAACTATTTTTTATGGCTACAAAAAGCTAAATTACCGTAGAACAAATTCAATGCTTGGTTACAACAGTATGCAGTTTGTAATGGCATACAATTTTTAATTATAAAATATCAGCAAGTGTACTCTATCCCTTTATTAAAAAACACACTAATTTTGCCCTGTATCTATGTAGCATTTTCTGTACCCATTAATCAATATGTTTATAGACCAATTAGATACACATTGAAATGCAAATTGGGGGAAACAAGTTATTTAATCTATTATTTAATAATGAACAATTTCATGTTAATTTGCTTCTTACTGAAGATATGCAAAATATTAAAATTATTTGCACTTAAATGTAATTCTGCCTCCCTTTCCAATGAAACTTTCAAGCTCTGTTTTAGGAACTTCAATAGATTTAATCAACTTCCAGAATGAAAGCCCATCATTTTTGGCACCTAAATATCTGACTGAAAAGTCTCCTGGAAGCCCCATGTGTGGAAAAGATGTTGATAGAGCCCTCACTTTAAAAGAGAGAGGAATTCAGATTTGAACTCCACTTTGTCCTTAAGGACCAGTATGGCCACATGTGGGGGCAGCAGGTGAGCAAAGCACAGCAGGGGCAGTTGCTGGGAGCCACAGGGTTTCTGTTCAGCTGGTTTACAGTACTTTGCATCTAGCTCACAGCATCACTAACCCCTTTGACTAAACTAATCTGATAGAGGACATGCAGTCTAAAACAGTGCCACAAATTCCAAATAGTTGCTTTAAAGCTACTACACACAAGTTTTCAACAAGAAGCAAAAAATTACTTTATATATATTGCTAGGAAATCCATGTGTTTACTTTACTATTTTTTTGATACTATGGTGGAAGACTTAACACAAATGTTTAAATGAACAAGAACTGGCACACAACAAAAATGTACATGATAACACACTTCATTTAATGTTACATTTTGGCAAGAATAACTGTATTATTATTTCTTCAAGAAATGTCTTGCTTAGTCAAGCAGAAGTAGCTCCCACGTGGGAGAGCAAGGACTATTAAGTTACATGGTTTTACTGGAGATAATTCTTTACTAAACCAATCAGACCACATAATAACAGCATTTTAACACCAACTACAGGCCCTTGGAGACCAGTTTGTGTGTGGCCTAGGTTTCATAGGCTTCTTGACAACAGATGTGTTGGATGAGGGTAGAGTTACTTCATATATTAACTTGTGTGTTCCTTAGGTAAAACAGCAGTACGGGTTTCAATTCTGCCTCTTACATATTCTTCTTATAGAAAGCATCTGCCTTGTGCAAGATGATAAATACGAAATCAAAACACCCCCTGCAATTACAATTCATCAGTTTCTAAATCTCTCTGGAAGTACCAATGATCTCTTGAAGATGCATCAATGACATCTTTTCATCTCATGTTTAAGAATGCCCAGCTGTATGTTTAAGAATGCCAAGGTACAAACAACTGTGAGGCCAAGTCCAAAAGTTATACAAGGGCAACTATTGATATATCTAATAATTTCTTTGTTCTATAATTATATGCAGGAGCATATGTAGGAGCATAAATGAAATGAAATGAAAGAATAATATGCAGGACCATAAATGAAAACAAAGTCCTAAAAACTCTCCAACAGAGGCTAGAAAACTCCCATTAGTTGAAATACACCAGTTCAGGATTAAACAGGAAATAATCAGCTTTATGCCAAAGGAAGGGCCTCACCCTACAACATTTTATTTATAAAATACTGAATTGATGGAAAGCCACTTCCTAAATCTGATCCACAGTAAAATTATTGCTCCATCCAAAACAGGAAGGGTGAAGTTTATCTACAAAAGACTCTATGTTAATTGTCATGTAAAAATGCTTTAAATAATTTCCAGTTACGTCCACAACAATAAAGGAAAGTGATATTCATTTAAGCTCAGCAGAATGGGCTGTATGTTAAGAGCAACAATGAAATGACAAACCAATCTTTCTTGTCATAAAACCAGACAAATATTTTGTATGAAATGTACAGCAGTTCAAAATCCACACAGACTGTGTTGAAGTCAAGATCAAAAATGACTCATTTGATTTTACCCAGAACTGACTTGTGATGACTTAGTTTTCCCTCAACAAAACTCATCCCACTTTCAGTTTCAACAATATCCTCAGCTACAAATATTCTCAGATTCAGCAACATCCTGCATTAAGTGGGCTCATTTTTGTTGATGGGCATGACAGCATTTTATCTCGAGGTGTGGATTGCCCGTATTTTCTCCAACTGCACAATGAAAATAAGCAGTAACAGGAAGCAAAAACAACACCCTCCTCTTTTGCTTCCAAATAAGAGCAACTCTGAGCAGATTAGCAGCACAATTAACTGGCAGCAGCATTGCTAATACAAATTGAAAGTTCGTGGATCTATGAGTTTAAGAACAAGTCCTTACAAGAGAAGATTTCCTCCCCATCATTATACAAAGAGCAAATTAATTTTTTTTAATGGATAAAGATATACTTAAGCAAGTTTGAAATCACATGCCAAAGGATAGTTTTTTTCACCACATATGCAGCATAAAGAAAATACTACACAAAACAAGTAAACTACTGTATGTAATGAACAGCTTTTCAGGAAAGAAAAGCAACAGCTGCAAGAAGAAAAACAATTACTTCGATTACCAACATTTTATGGCTTAGTTTATGTTAAACCTTACTGCTTCTGAAGGTTTAGAATTACTTCACACATTACATTAGCCTCAAAAATCAGTTTTATTGGTGCCTCAATAATGAATCAATTTTTTTTCAAGTCTAAGTCACTGTCCTGCCTTTACCCTTGAAATAGTCACTCATCATTTACTTTAAGTACTCATTTCAAATCTAAAACCAAATAAATGAAAAAGCAAATTATTTTGGAAGACTTGTCTAATCTTTCCATATGCAGTATCTTTTTCCACATGCAGCTGTGACAGCTGAAAAGGCTAACCCCCCTTCCCAGCTGTCAGCATCCCTATGCTGGAAACCATCACTCCACTTGTTTGTGTAACACCAGTAATATACAGGACTACTCCTAAAACGAATTCTTATGCAAAACCAGTCTGATTTGGTCACATGCTAGGACATCAGTTGGGCTGCAGGGAGGAATCACCTATCCTGGGTAAGAAAATGATGAGCAGCTATGGATGACATCTAAAGAGGATGTTTATCTATAGCTTTACACTGGCGTGTCCACATTGAGCTCATCTGGAAACACAGAACTTCCACCTAACACAGAGAGACAAAGAACACAGGATCTGTGTGTGTTTACATGTTTGCCTACCTTAGTATGCAACTTCAGACAAACACAAAATATATACAGAAACAGAGCATAAAGCTGCTGCAAAGGCTGGGGTTGGAGAAGGTCACAGAACCTGTATGATGAAGCCTCATTTTTTACTGCAAATATGTTCATTCCTTCTGTGTTTTTAGCACTGAACACACAAACTCTCTCTCCTTCTAAATCTGTTCCGACAATTCCAGTTATTTTCACATCAATTTGGAAGCAGAAATCTGATCCAAAAATCGTTAAAAACATAAAGCATATCTCTCCCTAAAGAGAAAGCCACAAGGAATAGAGATTGTCTTTTATGGTCAATAAGTCATATGTCTTAGGGCAGTGATTACCAACTGTGGTTCCAAGAGAATTTAGTACAAGTTCTGCATTTACTGAGTGGCTGTACCACTGACTGTATCCCCATGGTACTTGGAATTAATTATTAGATATGCTTGGGTTACAGTCATAAGTAATACTGAAGAATAACAGCAATTAGCTGGTTCAAAAGAGCTTGGAAATCACTGAGAAATCAAAAGAGCAAAAAACAAGCCCATTTTGTACTTAAAAACATCTTCTAAGAACATTGGCTTTCTACAGTCTCTTTTCAAGCTTTTCTTAATGAGATAGTTACACAAGGCTGCAGAATTTCAGCACAAGAACTGCTACCTATCAAACTCATTAAAGGAATGTCTGCCCTATTCAATCCAGTGTCACTGAACATTTTCCAGAAATTGTCTGATGGGGTGGGTGAATTGACAGAGGACAGATTGGGAGCAAACTTGGCAAGATATGTGAACACACTCATGACTTTTTGAAGTGTTTGCTTGTCTCCAGATTATGGCATACACCGAAATGCTTTGTTTTCAAGTCTGGCTTCAGTCTTTCCTTATAAAAAGAGAGAAGAAACTGGGATCATCAAATACTGCTCTGTCCTGGGGTTTCTTTTTGAGAGATTCAGCTCTGTATCCTTCAGACAGCTTTCTGTGATCCCTGACACCTACAAATTCTCGTAGCAGCTCGATGCAACAAATCCACCAAGTCAAAAAGTAACAGGGATATTTCCAGTACTCAAGAGATAAAACTCAGAATCACAGAATCATTAAGATTGACCTTTAAGACCCTTAGAGACTGAGTCCAGCTGTAAACACAACACTGCCGAGTGCACCACTAAAACTTGTTCTGAGGTGCCACATCTACACATCTTTCAAAAACACCATGGATAGCGATTCCACGCTCTACTGGGCACCTTCTTCCAATGTTTGACAACAGTTTTGAATTTTTCCTAATATCAAATTCAAACAATCTCTGGTGCAACTTGGGGCCATTTCCTCTGTCACTTGCCACCTGCGAGAAGAGACTGACCCACGCGGCTACAACCTCCTTTCAGGCAGCTGTAGAGAGTGACAAGGTCCTCCCTGAGCCTCCTTTTCTCCAGGATAAACACCCTCAGCTCCCCCTCATAAGAACTGACTTTCAGCTCCTTCACCAGCTCTGCTGCCCTTCTCCAGACAAGCTCCAGCACCTCAATGTCCTTCTTGTAGTGAGGGGCCCAGAACTGGACACAGGATTCACATCACCAGTGCTCAGTACAGGAGGACAATCACTGCCCTGGTCTTGACAGACACTCTAACACTGACACAAGGATACAAGCAGTCTAGACTCAGTTTTCTTGGATTTATTTAATGAAATATCCTATTTACTCCATCTATAAACAGAGAGGCTGATTATGGTATCAGTATTTGTTTACTAGTAACAACAGTGGAGCATCATGTAAATTAACAAGTCAATGAAAAAAATAGCTTGAACAAACTAGCAGCTGCCATCAAACTCTGTCAGCCTCCTGCAGGTTACAGATTTGTTGAGTATCACCAGCAGCATAATGAATTATGGTCACTTCAGAGATACAGGAAATTCTGCTTCTGGCCAATACTCCAATGTGTAGAACTTCACTTTGATAAATCACACAGACATCTGAAGGTATGGGGGATTTGTTTAACTCTATACTTCATCAAATTTCAAATTACCACTACCATGTTGATGATTTGAATGGATCCAAATAATTAGAAAATCTGTCAAAAATCTGCAAAGATACTTACTTTGCCATTTTAACCTTTACCTTTAGACATAGGATATAGTGCGAATAGTCTAAAATAACTCACTTTACAGTGACACCAAACTAATGTCAAGTCAAACAGCTAAAATTGGGGAAGAGAGTAAGGTAATAAGGAGGTAATAGAAAAGAAGATCTAATCTAGATAATGAAACTTGAAACCACTGAACTACAAATGAAAATATTTACTGAATAAAATGTACTGTTACAACAAACTTTTTATGCCTAATCTCTAAACAGAATAATAGCTGCTGCTGATAGTTTACTGATGCTGGACTGATACAGTGTGCTTTGGATGAGAACAGCATAAAAAGAGAGCAGTGAAGTCTCTTTTGATAAGCAGAACTAAACAGTTTATTGCCTAAGATAAAGATAGGTTGCTAAAGGTCAATCACTTTAATGCAACAGCCAAAAGAAACGGTACCACACCATTTACCTTTTAACCTTACTTCATACAAAATTACCACATGTTCTCAAAAATACAGAATACACAGAGGTTATTCATATAAACATATCCTGAAAAATAAGGCATTACTTCCTTCACACAGCCTTCCAGAACTTAAAACAAACCCCAACCAAAAAACAAACAAAACAAAAAACCCACCAACCCACAAAAAGCCAACAAAACACCAACACCCTCCCCCAATAACACCAAACCCCCCCATAAACAACTAAAAAAAACCCCAACTAAATGCAAACAAACAAAACCAAGACCAAAAAAAAAAAAACTGAACAGGTCATGCTAATAAAGACTGAACTATACTGTCTGGAATCAGAATTAAATTAGGAAAAAATATTTAATTATTTAGAACAGAGCAAGCCAAATTAAATAGAAAACGACAATTAAAATTAATGACCTTTTCTTATTTAAATCAGAAAATCCAGTGGTCTTGTTGTTCCTTAAAATCACATAAAGGTATAAACATTGCAAACTTTCTATTTTTAAATCAGCTGGTAAGGAATTTTGTTATTTCAAGGATAAGCATACACAAAGAATTGATTTACATACTAAACAAAGAATTATTTATTTATGTATTTAAGAGTACCATGGACTGTGTAAAATAATAACAGCAACTGTTCAAGGGAAAAAAAAAAAAAAAAACCTTGCCTTTTCCAGGGTAAGTCAACAGCTAACACTCTTGATGAAGAAAACACAACACTTTCCATTTATTGGCTGCAATGCACCTAAACCAGATTTTAGAACCACTGCTTAGTTTTGACATAATTAATTTACTCTCTTTATACTACTTTAACTTAGTATTAATCTTTTTCACTTCTTTACCTCTTTCCTTTGTTCTCCTTAGTGCATCAATGCCCAGCAAACTGCACTGTGGTCAAAGCCAAATCACTTTTCCTGCTCCAAAGACTGCAGTTGGCCAATAAATACCTAACAAAGGAAGCACTAATATCTCTGACTACCTTCACTTCTCCCATATTTTATCTGAGTCCTCCCTGTCCCCTCAGCAAGTATTTACTCAAGCTCTTACATCCCTAGCACTCTGAAAAATCAAAAATTCACTGAAAAATATTTTAAGTCAATTGCATTATGTGAACATCTTTGTATCACCTTGTGACAGAAATGCATTTACATTTCCTGCATTTCCACCAAACAGGAAAATAGAAACAAAAGGTACATTCCATAACTGCATGGAAACATCATCTAAAGACTGGAAACACTGCTCACAGTATATATTATGTACATAACCACACTTGTTCTTTCAGAGCTGTAATATGTAATACAGCAGCTTTAAGGAATACAGTAAAAAACTACTAGCTTACTAATTACACCTACCTTCTGAGTGATATATAGTGAAATAAGACTGCAAACATACCAATGGAAGTTTCTATCCTTACACCCATAAAACCTCACCTGACACCAGACACTGAGTATTCATACTCAGGTAACATGGTAAATGTCCTTGCTTCTTTTAAAATCTTAGTTGATCCACAGCAGACAAAACCAAGCTCAGCACTTTATCCCCAACAGACCTCTGCGTATCTCAATATAACTCCTCTGCAATATGCACATATGTTTTGTCAGGAATACTTAGAACAACCTTTACAGCAGATGAGATACTTCTCTTTGGGATCACTGCTCTGGCTGCTTACTGTGACACGAGTAATGCCTACACACATCAAAAAGCTTCAGAGCCAGCCCAATATAATAATACATGCTTTTCTGGGTAGCAAAAAGTCCATGCTGCTTAAAGTAGAAAGGAACGCTCCTAAAGTTAAGCGTTTTTTAGTAACTTATCTGGGTCATGAGACACCAGATAATTACTTGCTTATCTCTGCTTCTTATTTTAGCAAAAACATAGTTGCAAGAAATCGCCTTCCATATCAACATAAGAAAAAGGAAACATGCACAGTGAGCTGCAGAGATGCCTAAGAGTAAGCTTGACAAAAACTATGAAAAGCATTTAAAAGACTTTGTCAGGGCATTTTTGAGTTATGCTTAGGTAATAATTTCATTGAACGCTCATTTTTATATTAAGTTACATTACATTTATGTCCTAGTTGACAAATACAGTAAACTGAACAAAACAGACAACAGAAGCACAGCAGTGAATGGCATGTTTACCAAAATTTTTTAGTAAGCAATTTCAGGTACTTGATGCAGGAACGCTGCATTTCCTGCCTTACAATTGTAGCTTCCTGCAGATGCCTCGAGGCATCCAGAGAGGAAGACACCAAGCTGGAAGCACCTGACTGCTCCTCACTTGTTTCTGGCAGCAGAAATAGCAGCAGGTTTTCTTGCATGATGTAGTGTCTCCACCCTCCAGCCAGGGAGAAACTCCACTGCACTTGCCCACGGGCTGTAGAGCTTCTGTGGAATTAATTCCCATCTCCACCCATGTTCCCCATCCCATTCCTTCCCCCACCCTCTTGGCTGCAGTTTCTGATCTTGGCAAAAATCTCTTTTTTTTTTTTCCTCAACTGCAAGTCCAGTCCCACCCTTGTTCATTGCTTCGCACACTCAGTTACTAACCCTACCTCTCCTGTCACCATAAATCCTTTCATCTCTTCCAGATATCCTCCACCTTCCAATTCTGAGGTCTCCTCATTCCTCAGCTAGAAATACTTGCAAGAACTTAGGGGCCAGCTTGTTTCTCAATAAATCAAAGTCTGGCTCCAACAGGCCAGGTGAAAGGGGCAATTCTGAGGCACTAGTGTTTCCAATTGAGTTAATTCTCAAAAATACATAGAACCAATCCTGTCAATATTAGAAGATGGTGAGGTGTCTCAAAGGAAGATGACAGTTCTGGTCATGGCAGCTTTAGAAACTGAACGAAAACTTTTTTATCTTCCCTATGACAAGAATAAACAGTTACTGTGCAAATACCATCAAAGACTACAGCTCGCTATAGATTCCTGCCTGATGATTAAGTAACTGTGTCTAAAGTGTCTAAAGCAGTACTTTCAGGATACTGAATGTTCAGAGACAGCAGTGGCTCTACAGACAACACAGGGTGACTACTCCTTTGCAGCAGCAGACATATGCAAGGAAGCATACTGTACTTAAGGGAACTAGTTATGTAAGTGTCTGAATTTTTTTTTTTTTCTTTTTCTTGACCTGACTCATGGTTGGGCCCCACAAAGACTACTGTGCCATCACAGGGAGCAGTACAACATACGGATGAAATTCCTCTAACTATGATTGCCACCAAATTCCTTGTACTGTGCAGCTGAAGTCTGCAGTGCTACAGTTTGGTTTTGACTGCAGCACTTGCTTAAGGGGACTTCTTGATGTATACTGGGATGCAATCATAATATAGTCTCCACTGGAACTCATACAGTTTCTGTTACTGCCTATTTTCATAAAGCTTGTAACAACTAATCATCTTGGTTTATGCCTAAATGGAATTTAGTTGAAATCAGACAATAGAGTCAAAAGATACATAGCACAGATACTGAGATTGCACAAGATAGTTTCTCCAGGAAGCCAAGTGAAGAAAAAACATAATAAAATGGGCAAATTTCCAGCTGGAGATGATCACTGAAAAGCTTGTGTCAGCATATCCTAATCTATTTATGATTTTGTGTTTAAAAATGCTTATGTGGATTTTTTTTTTTATTTAGGTAGCACATGACCAAAAAAGTTAATATATAAATTATTTACTATACTAAGGTGGTGAACTGCTTGTGAGGTGCGTAATAATGGTCAAGTAAGCACACACATTACCCACCTAAGTAGAACATTTCATGTTGTAATGAAACCAAGTATTTAAGCTATGTGGACTAAGGAGAAGGGGAAAGATTGCTAACAAACAGATTAAACCTCGGAGAAACAGTATCAAACCCATCTATTACAGGTTACTAGTGTCATTCAGAGCAATACTTGAAGTTCAATAGTTCAGAAAATTAATGTATGAACACTTCTTCTCAAGAAGCATGAGAAGGTAAACAACCAAGAACAACCCATGACCCACTCAATTTTGTCAGTATTCACCTTCTGTGTTTTTTTCAAGTCAGGCTGACTCTACTAGCATATCCAAGTTAAAGTAGCAAGGTAAAACAGGCACACCATGAACTTTGCCCTGTGGGGAATCTTGGCGCTGGTTTTTCTGCCATATTTTGTGAAGCATGCCATTGTGGTATGCATACAAGTGTATGTCCACAACCACAGAAGACTCAAGTCACCACACGAATGCAAATAAGAGTCAAACAAAAGAGGAAAGTGATCTTTGGTAGGTCAGCAATAAATGGTCATGTGCATTAGTCATTTATACCCCAAGATAAAAAACTAATGTTTTCATAATATTAACTTAAAGAATCAGCACATGCATAAGCAACTTATGCAACTATAGAATTCTTCCCAACATAATTTAGGAAATTAAACTTCAGAAAAGTTCCCAATGCTGATGCCTTTAGAACTATAATATTACCCTGTATTTTAAAGCTCAGAGAAAATGAATAGGCAAAATTTACCCATCTTCAAAACATATTAAGTTTAATCTACTCAATGGAACAACTGCCAAAAGAAAGAACATGTCAGGCTAGGTGAGACACTCAGATACAGCACATAAATCTAAGGACCAGGTGACAAACACAACTTGTCACCCAAGTGTCTTTGGTCACAGATGATCATATATTTATACATGAGTCAGTGTTATAAATCAGATTACAAATGGACTAGAGGAATAAACTACAGGCACCAGGAGAGCTGTCATCTACAAAACAAGCTTCTGTTGTATAAAGAACAGTCTGTAAAAAGACACAGAAACCCCCACAAAGCTGTAGATTCACACTTAAGCAGATTTTCCCTACCTACACATTTTGTGTGTGACACTTTTCTGTTGCTGCCTATTTCAACCTCCTAAGGCCCAAAAGTGCAGGAGAAATGGAAACCAGCTTCCATGCCAAACATCAAGTCCTTCCTGTCACCTACCCTCCTGCCACTACACCTTTCATTTGCCACTTTCCATGGGTTTTTACTTGTTGGCTCAGTTACTGCCATCCCATATGGTTTTATGAAATTTTCCTCATGACACTGTTCTCTGTTTGCCCTATATATATCTTGTTCTAAGCACCACTTGGACTCCTGTATCCTCTCTTTCAGAAGATCAATGCTCAGACTGTATCAGAAATACTGACAGAGCTAATACATAATCAGTGTTTGGGGGGGCTGGGTGGGTGGGTGTAAAGACACCAGGCAGTAGTTCTTTGAGCTTAAGCTATTTCTAGGGGAATTTAAATTTCTGGATCTAATTACCAGGTATATGGGACTGATTCTGTTCTTATTCTGTTTCAATCCAGGAAGCAGCAAGTTTCCCTAATTACAATCATGAAGAGACAGTAGGTAGTAAGAATAAAAAATACTTAAAACTTTAATCCTCAGTGTATTGAGCCTAAGAGATAATTTTATCTTTAATCCTTGAAACAGTTCAAAAATAAAAAAACACACTGCTAACCTACTTCTTAATCCACCAATGCCCTTCTGTTAAGGCAAGAATAAGCTGGAGACCAAGTCGGAGAGAAGGATCTACCCTCTGAATTAAATCCAGGTTATTAAAACCAACAACAAAAGCCCATCATAAAAAAAAGTGCCAACAACAACAAAAAACCCCCAAGAAACAAACCCAGACAAACAAACAAAAAACCCCAACCCATGGAAACAATAACCCTCACTCCCACAGCAACTATTGCCTTTATCAAGGCTCAGACGATTCATTTCTGGTTTTATCCTTCATCATTTCCAGGAGGTTTGCCAGCATCAATTCTGCTTATCCTTCCAAGCATCTCAACTTCTGACAGCTTTTTCAGTAGGCAATTTCTCAAAATTAATTCCTAATTATATGTCAAGGCCCACACATTTTTAGTGAGTTTCTTCTCTTCCTAACACCTTTTCCAATCCTGTTGACACTCATCATCTCTTGAAACTAGTCTTTCCTCTTTCCAGCCCACTCATTATTATAGTTTCCAAGTCTTTTATCCTGTTTTTTCTCTACAGGTTTCTCATAACAGAACCAGAAATTTTAAGTCAAACAGTCACTACAAGCCTTTGATTGAAAAAATGCCATTTAATGAATAATTCCTTAGATTTTCACTTTATCTGACCAAGAAGTTGATCTTGTCTTTCAGATTTGAACAATGTTTTTTCACATTTCTTTTGGCTTCAACTAAGTCCAGGAATTCCACCAAGTATTTAATTACTATCCTTCTCCCATTTAAGTGTTCCAGAGATCTGCCACCAAATTGTAACACCTTTAAAAAATGCCCTTTAAAAATACCTGTAAGCCAACAATCATCTGAGATTCTTGGAGTCCGCAGCGCTGCTTAATCACATCATGAAGTGCCACTACATCAAAAATTCTACTTTTGTCAACGGGTTGAATAGCCAGCATTTGGCAACTTCAAAATAATGTGATCAGCACAGGCCTAAAACTGTTTACATGAAAAAAAAATAAGGCAAACATGATCTTCAATGAATAGTGGTGAAATTTAAAGGTGAGTTGCATTTAATTCAAACCTCTCTTAGAAACACCCCACTGTTACTGGATAAATGCATACATTTCTGGTATTAAATTCTCTTAAAATTATTTCCCTATGAGCGCTGCATATTAAATAACACCCATTTTTATCAGCTTCCCAACGAAAAAAGCTGCTGGCAAAAATCTGAAATGTGGTAATATATTTCCTTATTAAACCATACCTTCAGGTGCTGAGTAAAATGAGTTGCGCTGCTTTTGCATATGCAGCAGTTTGTAATTACGAACACAGCAGTGCACACCAAATAACCCATTAATGTCCACAGAAAAGGAACAGAACACAGCTGAGCAAATGGAATGTGCAGGATTATAACTTCTAAAGTATGGTGGTCCAAACACAAGAAAAATAAGTAGCTAAAAGTTAAGTAGCTAAAGTTTCCATGTCCTTTTACAAGTATCCTGATTTAAATAAATCTATTTGTAAGGAGAATAAAAGATACAGTGAAGAAACTTATCAACAGCTTTTATATTCCCCATCTTGTAGTTTCACAAACATCAAAACAGGAATTTCTAACAAACAGGTCATATTTGCAAAATTGAAAGACCCCAGCCAGGAAAAAAAAAAAAAAGTAGACACCCTCCACCCCCCAAAAAAACCAAGCACAAAACTTAAGGAAAGCATGAAAAATAGAGCTCAAGTAAGCATTACAATGTGACTGATTTGATTTTGTAATGGCAAAAAGGAAGTCTAGAATAAATACTAAATGATAGTAGAAAAATTAGCAGGTCAGAATTATTACGAAAGAAAAGGTAGAATAGTGGAAAGAATATGTGGAAAGGAATACATAACTTGACTTTTATACATAAGGAGAGGGATAATGATACAAGAAAACTAATAAACCACATAAGCAGATGATAATTAAGTAGAAGAGTTATCATCATTTTTTCTGAGAAGCTTAAGACAAATAACAAAACCTGACACAAATGTTTTCCTGATTAGGAAAAAATGAATCAACACACTTAATTACAACATACATTTAAGTAAAATAAATACAAGCTCAGAGGAGGCAGGATACATACTATGCTACCAACCAAATTAGACTGATGATGATGAGTCCATCGTTAAGGCCTTGTCACTGTGTATTAAGTACAGAAGGTTTGAAAGACAACAGGAAAGCTGAGAAGGAGTGAAAATCTACAGCTTCCCCATATTTTACTCTCATCTGGCCTGTTACTCTTGTCTGGTCTACTCCTGTCAGAAACAAGGCATGTCTGACCTCATCTACAACCAGAAATAATCCTTTAATGTGTTTTTAGCTACTGTTCCAGTTCCTTCAGCTTCACTTAACTCATCTATTTCTTAACTTGTATTTTAATTAGGGGAATTTTTTCTAACCTAGATAATTTTGCCTGAAATGAGCAACAGTGCAACAAGCAGACCAACAAGCTAATCTAAGGAAACAGTAACCAGTTTTCCTGGCTCAGCTGAAGTGAGCTTTTCAAAAAAAAAGGTACATCCAAGGGCCAGCTCTGACATCCTCCTCCATTCCTTCCTGGATTCCCATTATTCCCATTTATTAATTTACTTGTTTTACTAAACATGCTAGAACTTAAGACACTTAATCTGTCACTTCCAAGCCGTACAAAACTTTTCCAATGCATTTACCATGAGTTTATCCAAGGCCAAAATGAAGAAGCTACTTCATTGTTTACATTCTCTTTCATCTTTATACTGTAGAAGAACCGTAAAATAGTTTTGCTTGACGCAAAACAAAATTAGCAAAGGACACAGGTTAGGTTGGCGGCAGGGAGAAAAGCATACAGTAAACTCCCAAACACTACATAAAATTTAGCTATTTTATAATGACAGAAATGCCTGTAAAATTTTCTTCATGTTTTGTTGATAATAAAACAATTTTTTTTTAACAAAGTCCTTACAACATAAAGTATCACTTTGTGAAAGGTCAGTCTTCTCTCAGAGCAGCATCTCCAGAGAACAGAGTCTCATTAACAAGTGTTAAGTACACACAAAGACAATTCAGCTATTGCTGCATAGATCTTACCAGAACAAGAGCTATGACAAAGAAGAAAAACAAGAAACAGTTCTTCTCAAACTAAACACACCCTGTAACTGCCAAAACATGTCTTTTTAACATAATTGTAACTTTTAGGTCAGAGATGTCAGTAATTCACCTCAAAAAAAGAAGTAATTAGACAGCAGACCAGGAAACAGAATTTGGACAGCCTGGACCTAGCCACACCTCCATTTTTCCTTCTTTCTATGCACCACGGTTATGAAGCTTCAAAGATAAGCTTTAGAAAGGTCTCTGATTTTCAGCATCTTCCAGCAAGAAGGCTGGAACAGTTCATTAATACTATTGAGGACTCCTAACAAACAATATTAATTCAGAATGTCAACTAAAGAAGCAATTAAACTATGTTTAAACATTTAAAAATACTGTTCTCTTGAACATTTAAAAACACTAGTGAACTGAAAGCACAGAGTCAGCCAGTGATTCCATTAAGAATAAAAAAAAATTCATGAATGTATTAATTCCTGTACTTAATTAATTCCTTAGATGCCAAAACTCTGTGGTAGCCAAACTGAGACAGAAACTCACAGGTCTGATTTTTTTTGCCAGAATCAAGGAGGGTACTTGGTAAAATTGTCATCTGGTAAAGTGTGTCTTCAGAATAGATTTTCAGAGGTAATACATGTCAATCCAACTTGAATATGCATCATGTAAGAAAAGTGGACACATAATAATGGACTAATTAACACAGTGTTACAGACTTGATGTCTAGACAAGATAAGACATTTCAAGAATCTCTTCTACCTGTGCTCATGAAGGAAGAACAAAGAGATAGCCTTTTGTGTAACACTGATGCTGAATAGCTCCAATTATGAATTTAACACCAGGGACATATTTGTCATCACTTCCGAGAAAAACCACCACACTTCAGCACATTTCATGCTAAAAGCATAAGCTGATCCTTAACTATATAAAACCAGAAACTAAACAACTTCAAAGTATTACCTTAATGCATAATGCATGTTATTAAATGCAAAGATATTTTAAAAGTGCATGAACTGGTTACATTTCCAAACTATAGACATTCATTGATCCTGACATGCAGATGCAAAATTCGCTATGCTGTTTTCAAGAATCTGTTTAATAGGGTTCTATCTCACCATGCTCAGACAAATGCTCCGACAACATTTAACACCTTATTTCAAAATTGTAAAAGCAAAGAAAAGAGGGAAATACACATTCAAAAGATCTAAGGAAACACCTAACTTCAAAAAAAACCCCAATCAAACAATCAAAAAACATCCGAACCAAAAAGCAAATTACCTCAGTATTCTATTTATTTAAAAAACTCCCCAAAGCTTTTTGTTATAGAACATGGAAAAACACATCATGGGATATATCAAAATATGAGACAAGCATTAATGCTGCAGAATTTCCACTCCATGCAGAAGCACAAAGATTGAAAACACTCTGCATCTGGACTGAAGGGAACAGTTTCCACAGTACCTGCCATGCAAAAGTGACAGAAAAACCCCTGTTCTTCCAATCATGAAGTGTCAGAGCCAGAGGATTCTAGGAAATGAACCCTTCCCTGAGAGCAGCAGAGCCCACTCCAGTGGAGCAGGACCCAAGAGTAGGAGACCACAGCAAGGAGCTGGGATTCTGCAGTTCAAGAATGCAGACTGAAAGGTGTCAAGAGAAGAAGCGAGCAGAAACCACATCCTTGGTGGAAACAAACCATATTCTGGAATGCAACAGTAGCTGAGTTCAAGACAAAGAGCTCAAGACACTGGAAAAGGCTGCCCAGGGAAACAGCAGAGCCTCCTTCGTTGCAAACAGGCAGGGCTCAATCTGACAGAGCCCTGAATGACCTGACCCAAGGCCCTGTTATGAGGACATTGGCTCAGGTAAATCCAATGCAACCTCGATGTTTCCACAATAACATCACTATACCTGTTGTTTCAAAGATGAGACCAAAAATGTCCAAGATCTGCAGTACCACTTCAGAAATGTTTTCAAGCATCTGTGCATCTGCAACCATATCCTTCATTTCCAAGCAATATTGGCCCAAATGAAATATCTACTTCAAAGTTTTTCTAGTTTGGGAGTGACACATGTAATTCTTGGCTCTGTTTAAGAGTGTCTGGATTTTTCCAAGCCTTTATCCACAAGCAGAAATTCTAGTTTCCTCTCTTTGCATCAGCTCCAGTTAATACTTGCAAAGCAACTGCAGACTCCTAAAAGATAGTCACTATACAGCAAACAGCAAGGAGCCCTTGGTTTGACACATTTTGCCTTGTCATCATCAGCACATGAAGAACTTAGTTTTTCTTCAAACATGATTTTAAATGAATGGTCACAGTAAGTCTCCCATCAAATAAATAATATACAACTATTTTCTTGATGAGCCAGGGTGATCATTTACAATCACGCTTCATTTAAAATTCTGAAATTGGTAATTGTGTTATTGTAGCTTAGAGAAAAGGCAGAGGCAACTTCACAAAAGAGTGATATGAGCGATACCCAAGATATTGAGATGGACTAATTTAAAACAGAACACCTGTATGAATATTTAATTCAATTCAATTGCTTAAGGGATATTTTCACTTGTTTTTCTTAAGAGAACAAACAGACTATATCACAAGCTGCCACCTCCCTCCTGCCCAGGGCATCAGACTGCCTATTTCTCTGCTGCACAGCAATGGATTTGCTCATTGCGACACCATGCACGTTCTGTCAGCACAGTTTTTTGCCTCTGGGTTTTCCTCAAACAGTATCATCCTGTGAAGTAAAAGTACATATCTGGAAAATTTTGCTCGTTCTCCTGGTTAGGGCTTTGGAGACAAATGGATATGGAGAGGGCAAAGCAAAGAAGGCTTTATCATGAGTCTGGAACAAGAAATACTTGGTAGTCAGATTGAGAATAAATATAAACCAAATAGCAAACATCATTAGATCTGGTGCTCTAAAAGAAAAAACTTTAAGAGACAGAAGTAGAAGAGGTTCAATGGGTCAAACCTCACTTTCTAAACATTAGCTGGGCCCTCACCAATCCTTTAACATATAATCAGTGGAACATGCCCTGTCTGACTTAATTTCTTACTTATTTTAAATACCTTAATAGTTCTCTCAATGCAAACTGGAAAACAACCCCCTGAAAACTTTTATATGCTGAGAACTCAAGTAAACACAAGAGTGTACAAATTTCTACAGACTGATTCCATATATAGAAGGAATATTCACAGTGTTTTATTATGATGACTCATTATGATTATGAAAATCATCAGATCTATCACAACTATTTTTTAAAATCCAGAAAATTTAATTGCAGATCCAGAAGTTAATTTTAAATATTTATGTTTTAAAAAATGTTCATTTTCCACTCTTAATTTTTAATTATTAAATTTAATCTTGTCTAATTCTTAAAGAATTCACAGTACCTGGTTTATAAGAAACTAAGCATCTTGTTCAGTTCGGTAAAATACTTCTGTCATCATTCTAGAATCTTATTTAAATTCTGCAGAAGCTGACAGCTTCAATATTCAAATCGACAACAGGAGAAACTGGTTGTGCAAAACCCAAATCAAAGTTATTACTCAGGCTTCTGTGAACTAAGTTCCTAAAAGTATTCCATTTTATAGATCATAATCTAGATATCTCTAGAATTAAGTGCAAACTCTACCAAACACAATAGCATTAGAACATATAGAAAATAATATTTGGGTTTTGTGACCACATTTTCATCCGATTTTACTATAAACCTGTCCTTAGGGCCTAGGGAAATTTAACCATAAATTCACCAGCATGAGGCTAACTAATCACAACAGCTGTTTTTTAAAAATCTGTTTCTAGCCTGCAGGGTTTTTTTCAGTTTGTCATTTTTAAAAATGTCCTAATTTTACACATTTGGTCCTAGCTCTTTTAGGCCATTTGTGACCCTGTGATCAGACACACAGAGATAAACCAACTGCAGCATGGCTCTCACAGTTACAGCACAGGTAAACTCCATTCCAGCAGGATCCCACACATGGGGAAAGCTGTTCCCATCATGAACATGATTATGCAAAGTCAATATTAATCGGAGAAAAAAAAAAAAAAAAAAAAAAAACCCAACAATTGAGTGGAAAGCTGGTTTTCAAGTGTCAATAAAAAGGAACAGTGTTGCAGCTCAGGAAATGGCCTCACAGGCAACTGAACAAAGGCCACTAGAATTAAAAAGGCACTCATTGTCTTAGCTTGCAAAACAGTAGTTGATGCATGTCACCTGCAGAAAACTACCATTAATTTCTATGTGCAGATAAATGCCACGGTTCTTTGGAATTAAACAGCTGGAGATGTTACCACATCATCTTGAAAAATCAAATTACATTCATATTACAGTCCAAGGAGGAGGAAAAAACAGATCAAGGTAATTTCAGCAGAGCAAACCATTACTGCATTAGTGACAAAATGCCAAGAAGACTTCACCTGTTCAATCTCCTTTGTCTTAGCTGCAATTGCTTTTGAACGACTGAGAAGCTGGCTGTCCTCGTATAATTCTGTACTGTCCATTAGATTTGCTTCTGCTTCTTCTGTTTGCTCGATGTATAAGGGAGCTGAAGATCCAGCCTTAAGAAAACAAAACAAACAATAAATTCAGTTTTCAGAGAAAAATAAAAACCCCCAAACACAGTCATCAGAAACATGAGTTTGCTCACCAAGACTGTTAGTGAAGTATTATTGTTACAATTCTAACAGATACAGAAATACAGATTTTAAACATGTAGAAAACATGATGTGATAAAACCCCCTATGACACAGCCTTAACTGTGTAAAGACAACGAGGTCAGATAACCTCTACCTGCCCATCCACTGAGAAGAAACTTGTATGTGGTTTTTTAACACCCGAAAGCAAGAAAAATACACCATGAAAATGCGATTAGTCTTCTGGGAAAGGATAAAAGTAACAAATCAAAGGTAACACAGGCATCAACAAAATAAAATATGTTGTCAGGGAGAACTCTTGAAGCAGGGCCACAAGTCTACAGTTAAAGGAACTGAAATAACTATCATATAGCAAAGGCAAACATGTGAGTTGGAAGATTTCTAGTAACGTGAAAAACTTTCCTCTAAAACAGAAATTGACAGTATTCCTACTCCAAAGAAAACAGATGCCAACTCCAATGAGTTTATACAGAAAATGTAGTAATTTTGTTTTACAGCAGGATTTAAATCCAATATCATGGAACAAATCTGTAATTTTCCAAAATAGGATTTAAAAATTGCAGATGAAAACTAGCATCTATTACTCAAAAAGAGAGGTGAATAATCTTAAGACTTAACTAACATGGAAGGGAAAAGCATTAGACAGAAAAAGGAAGTAAAAAGTTTATGTGGTCCTGTGAACATATGCTCAAACCTCAGCAGCAACACAAACCATTAAGACTCAATCCCAAAACTTGCTATCTCAGTAAAGAACGAAATGCCTGAGAGTGAGTGAAGGCTACTAAAAAAGCTCAGTGCAACACAAAGTTCAATTATTAAGCACTGTGTAACATAAACAGGAAAAAGTGAAGAATTCTTGCAATTCATGTGACAGCCTACTAATCAAGGTGAGATGACCTTTCTTCTAAGACTCAGAATGAGATGCCTCCCCTCCTTCACTAGCATTTCTACAGCCCACTCTCTTAGTCAATAAATCTTAGACTGTAGCACAATCAACTACAATTGCTTTGCTTTGATCCCCGATGTTTAATCTTTTTGCCACTGCAATTTTCTCTGGGGCATTTAGAATGCCTTTAACAGCTCTTCTCCATGTGGCCCACTCTGTTTTTCCCTCCCCTGCATTACCTTCCCCTCACCAAGAACCACAGTGACATTTATATTTCTCTGCTGAACCTCTCAAATGTCCATGCATTTCTTCTCCTTTATATGGTCTTCATCCTTGGGTCAACTGTTGCTTTTCCTTCACTCTTACACTTCCTCCCCTTTTTCTTTTTAAACTACTTTTTCAAGTCTTTGAATCTAACTAGATCTTCCTGACCTATTGAGGAGCTGCTCATGCATTCACCCATTACATCAATGGACAGGACTTGAAAGTTCAGATAAATATGGATTCAGTGAGTTTATTTCTCTAACCTAGCCCTGATATTCTACAACTGGAAATGTGATGCTTCCCAAGACACATTCATTTTCTCTAAAATTATTTACAAATAAATAAAAAAAAATCAAACCCGTTAACTGGAAAGGTTAAAACATGACTTTGTGAAGTAGATACTATTTTGCTTTTAAGAACCCCTCTAGAGTTGAAACAAAGAGAAAGAGAAAATTATTACAGAATTAAAACAGATTATTTTAGATTACATAATAATTAGGTTGTTTTAAATGACAAATACATTTTCCACTAACATAACAGAACCCAAAAAAGACATCCTATCCAGGAGCAGAGTAACAAATGACTGAGAAGGGCTATAGTCACACTTCAATAAAGCCAGGAGAAGACAAGGAGAGGTGAAAACAAAAGGGAATAAACTGGCAAATAATTAATGTCAATTAATAATGCAATAAGCATTCTGGGGGAAATAAAAAATATAACCACTGCAGTAATAAGGTAAGCTTTATTTTTAATATAATGGAGGACTGCTTTCTGAAAAAGAATACAGGACACAGTAGGCTGGCACAGCTTGAAACTGTGAACTATGGAGAATGCTTGGGAGAATTGAAACTTTACTGTGTCAGTTGTAGCTCAACATCAATTGAAATTATGCTAAGACGACATACTTTGGCTTTGTGTATTTTTTCAAAATAAAGAAATTAAGAGCATTTAGTCTCCTTCTCATTCCCTTTCAAAAAATATAGTTTTTTCAAAACAAATAAATGGCAAGGTTTTAGTTTCCCTCTCATTCCCCCTCAACAAATATTTAATAGCATAGGCAGAAAAATTCAGGATTAAGTTACAAAATGTGCCTTTATGAAGAGTTCAGAAAAACAAGAGCCTATTGTTGTAACACTTTGAATTAAGTGGATTAATAATCCTATCTTACATCATACTCTGTTATTTCAGGTAAATTGCTTTCCTCAGCCTTCTCTGACTTTTCAGCTGCCCACTTGCTTGCAGCTTCTGCAAGTTCCTTTTCTGACAGTCTGTTGCTCTTCTCCAAGGCCTGTACAAAAACATTATAGTCAAGGTTTAACATGATATACACTTACACGTGACAAAAGTCTTCAAAATTCAAATAAACGGTTATTCCAATCCCTAAAACATTTTAACATAGGAAAAATAAAGTTGAAATTATTTCATTTGCTGTCCAATTTATTTAAAAAGTGGGAGGGTAGACAGTAGATAATAAAAGAAACAAGAGAGGAGGAAAAAAGATAAATCAGTGAAGGTGAGTGGACTGCTAGAAAACCACTATACTTTCTGAATAACATTTATGAAATTCACAGGTCAGAGATGATAGAAAAAAAATCTGAGACTTGTTGGGCACTGAAAGAATTTAGATATGAGAGTGGAGTGAATTAATAATTAAATGTGATTTTCATGTACAAAAGGCTGTAAAAAAGGAAAATAAACAGTTAAATGCTAGGAAAAGTATAAAACCTGAGCAAGTCAGGGACAAAATATATTTTATACAAACTAAATGATCAGAACTGGTTGTATGAAAATCTATTATTTTTTTATTTGGGGGAATTCTAATCATTTACAATGGAGTCAGTCCTGACTTAATGTTCTACTTTTTCAAATGGAAATTCTCACATAAATAATATCTAAAAATTGGTTTCTCTCTAAGTATATTATTTGGCTTTTACTATCAGACCAGCAAACAATGACAAATATCAGTTTAGGAATAGCTAGCTTTATAAATCTTGTTACCACTATATGGTATGAAGCACCCAAAGAATCTATATCACTCTAGCATTAAAAATTGCAATACTAAGATGGGTATCTGAAAAAGAGATACAAAAATTCTACTGCCTGAAAAATTCTACTGTAACAATTTTTACCCAATGCCTGTTCCATCTTAGCAAACAGGCAGACAAAAAAAAGCAAACAAAAACCCAAATGAAAGAAACTAACATTCCACCTCTTACCACTAGTTCATTCTAAGTTACATAAATGGCCAGTACCAAAACTCTTTTGTCTTCACATCTTTTGTGCTTACCTCAAGGCTAGTATTATCCAAATACCTCTGAACTGTAGTGTGGCATAACTATGCAATTCATAGAACCCCTCCAGGATTCTGCCTCACAAAGACACCACCTTTATCTGAATCCAGAAGAGAAGTGCAACACGATGTTCCAATATGAATGCCTGTCTTCTCTAACTTCAAATCACAGAACTACAACCAGTGAAGTCAAGAGGTGGCAAAGTTCAATATGCAGGGATATGAAGAGGGCTCTTAAAAGAAAGGAGTAATATAATTCATAGAAAATCTCACATGACCTGCTATATTTCCACAAGCCACAAAAGAAATTAACTAATATTATTGGAATACTGACAAAAAATGTGTTTAATCTCACCAAATTTAATTCTCTAGGTTGAATGTTGATAAATATGTACTAAATCCTGAGTTAATTTTATGGAATGAAGTAATGGTATTTGCACAGGTACACTTCAGCTGAAGAGACAGAATAGGAACATATTTTTCAGCTGAAAATAGCAGCAGCTATTTAGACTGCAATCTAATAGATCTCATAAAAAAACTAAACTCTTCTCTCTCCCCGCCTCCAGCCTCAAAACAGAAGTCTCTCTTTTTTTTTGGATTTTTTTTTTTTAAATTTCATCAATAACACAGAAAAGCAAAAGCCTGTTGCTCTGCTCAGCAGCTGTCCCTGTCTCACACATCCTTTTGCTCTGTGTTGGATACAGCCTCCAAGGCTTACAGTCTATACAGTTTATAAAAAGAACACAGAAGATTTCATGCTGTAGTCAAACGGGTGGCTAAGATGACATAATATCAACATGTATTAATTCACATGCATGAATATGTAAAAAATAATTACAGAGAAAAATACCTTTTTAGATTTGCAAATACATAGTACAGTGAAAAGAGGTATTGCTATGGAAACATATACCTTTGTAAGAATTTCAAAGCTAAATTATAACTTAGAGCATTGAAAATCATCTCCTTTAATGGCTAATACATAGCATATAACTAATTTCTCAAGCCTTGAAAAATTATAAGACTCTGGCTCTGGAGATTTTCATGTTTTGCCAAGACTATTTCTGTCACTATTTCTCAGTGAAACCCTTTGGTAACTTAACTACTCAATGCAATTCCAGCCAAAAGGCTGATTCCAAAAGGCTCCACTGACACAGGGCAGTTACATTATAAGCAGATTTGGGGACTCAAGAGAAAAATCAATAAACAGTCATGGAGGTATTTCCATTTCTGCACCTGACGCATACAAAATAAATACTTATGCAGTCCAGGGAAATTACTTCCACCAAAGTTACATTTTGTGCAGCCTATAGGAAGTGGATATCCACTGCCAGCAGATATTTGCAAACTGGTGGCAAAAACCCAATACAACATAGATCAGACCTGACTGGAGAAGAAAGTGGAACACTGACAGAATATAGAGTTCAAGTTCACACTACATATTAACACAAGAGCAAGAGATTTTGCAATGCCTCCTTATTCTCAAAGGTGTGTATTAAGGAAGGATTTGATATTAAGCTGCAGTGTGCTGAGTCTATAAGCAAAATAGGTGAACTAATTATAAAGTACATATTATGATCCAAATCAGCATAATTTGTGCATAATAGCTTTTATCTTATTTTCCCTATTTACATCACTGAAAATACATCACTTGCCTCCCCCTTTAAGGACAGTGGCAATCAGCTGGCACAGCAGTTCTAATAGAGATGTGTAAGAGATAAGCACTTAGAATGACAGCACAAGCAAAGCCTGGGTTTTTTCCCTATTAAATAACACGGCAGGTGTGTCTGTGTCAAAATGAGTGGCAATACCAACATACTCACAATAGCACAGAATTCTAAGACCAAACCCTATTCCTACTGTAAGGAATAGGAAGTAATATAGTAAGGAATATGCATTTAAACAGGTGTATGAAGTATCTCCTTTCAACTGAGGAAAAAATCCAACAATGAGCAACCTAAAACCATGGTGTGAAGTACTCAAAAAGAAAATTCACCTTTGATGAAGGTACTGCTGTGGACCCTGAAGGTGATGCATCCCTTGATGTTTTCAGTGACTGAACTGTCCTCTCTTTACCTACAATTAAGAAAAAGTTAAAGACTGAGAAATTAAAGATATATATTGCAAATATGCTTACTGGCTTAGAAAAATGGCAGTGAAGTTTTCTCACATCAGACATGAACCTTATCACCCTCAACAACTACCTGAGGTTGAGCAGGATGGGAGGTTGCAGCAAGATGGGAGTTGGACTCTACTCCCAGGCAACAACTGACATGAGGAAATGGCCTCAAGTTGTGCCAGGGAAGGCTCAGGCTGGACATCAGGAAGAATCTTTTCTCTGAAAGAATGGTTAAGCTTGGGAACAGCTACTCAGGGTGCTGGTGGAGCCACTATCCCTAGATGTGTTCAAGAAATTATAGGACATGGCATTTAGTGCCATGGTCTAGTTAACAGAGTGGTGTTTGGTCAAAGGTTAGACTCAATCTTGGAGTTCTTTTCCAACCTTAATGATTCTATGATTCTATAAAATCTACATACTCCATCATCTGATAAATATTGGTAACACTTTTTTTCTCTTGCCAAGGAGAGAAAAGATACAGCTGTGTCATTTCATGCATTTAAGAAAACCCACTGTCCTTTTTTCCATCATTAACCAAAAGGGTGTATCAGTATGATTCTGCAAGACTATGTGATTTCAGTTTTTAATATTCCTGCAATTATATAAACAGTTGAAATATCAGACATCAGTCAATCGCTAAAGGTAACCAGGTAGTGTATGAACTAGTTTAGCTGGCTACAGTACCTTGAAAAGACCTGCCATGGGAAACAGTCCTGTACTGTTGCAGCCACAGAGTAAATGCATCTTGTAAGATCACTGTCTTTCTTATAAAAGTTAAAATGGGCAAAATGTTAAATCAAGTTCACAGTGCTAACCACCATCTGTGCATAGTCTTGCCACAGACCAGTTACAGACAGCCCACAACAACAGAACTGGTTGCAGTGTAAACTACTAGTTTTCAAGTTGTGGTCCACAGATTACATCTAAGACATCTTCAAAAGGTGAGTAAACAAGCAAACATGTTGTCAGTAGGCCTAAATTCATACTCACTGGGAAACAGCTGACTGATCAGAAATAAGCCAAGGTAATGTACACTTACACTGGCTTCAAATTAGTTTTTAGAAATACAATTATTAAAGGGATTAATTAAAAAATCTATCAAATAGTTATGAAAATTGGGATAGAAATTATTTTTGTGGAACTATAAATGTGCTTGTTCATTATGGCTTTAAATAGGGCTCTAGTTTAATGAGTCAAAGCAACAAAACACAGAACATCTCCCTTGTCACCACTAAGTAACACAAGTTTTGCTCCTGTGACACTTGTTTTCAGTCCCACAGATGAGCCATCTCCTTTTAAATTCATGGACTACTCTAACTCTGTCTCCCACATGCCTCCTTTGTCAGACTGGATTCTTTAAAGATTATCTCAGTTGAATGAATTATACCTGAACAGATGAAATGAACTGATACAAATGGCAGAAAATTATTCAAAGTTATCAAAGTAAAAAAACACCATTTAATTAGACAACATTATTAGGCCATTATTTTCAGAAAGTGTGTGGCTATTTTGAGCCCCACAGCCCTACCTGTAAAATTAAACATGACACTCTCCAAGCACCAGTATTTGCCTTCTTTCATCTCCTCAGCACACCACTCTACTGACCCTTTACTGCCTGGGCCTGTGAAGGAATACCATCTTGCTTCTCTCCGTGCTCTCCCATAACAGATGAATGCTTGCCCTTTCCATGAGCCCTTTCCCTCCCTTTACCAAGCTTCTTCATGTCCCCACAGTTTTCCTTCCTTAAATTCTGTATTTATCCTAATGTGTGAAGGGCCATAGAGCATGGAATAGTCCTTCTTCAGTGGAAGCCATGTGGTCAAACCAATTCAGATAACATGATTTTAAACAGCATTATAATATTTTAGAAAGAGGCCATATAGCAAATTCCACATGAAATAGTATATACTTTGCATGTTGTAAATCCACCTAAATGTACTACTGACATAGATGAGATATTCCTTTTTAAATATGCAATACATGAGCTTACCTAAGGCAAGTCATATTCAAAAATTATTCTAAAAGCATTATTTAAACCATTCATACCTTGCAAATAGGTATTTTAATTCTAGAGGGACATTTTAGTAGTCCTCCTTTCCAGGGAAAAGGATAAAGAAACAATCCAGTGCACAACTCAGCTGGTCTCTTAAAACTTAGCTAAAGGTGATTGGGAAAGGTATTTAACCAGGCAAATGGGAGAAAATATCAAAAACCATAGCCCTAGATGCAAGTTCCTCTCATGATCAGGATCTTTTCTGGTTTGTGAATGTATTTGCTTCTACATCACTACCTCCACTATTGTCTGAGTCATTTATGTTCACTAAGTATTGCTACAAAATGTTAAAAGCACTGTAATGTTAACTAGACTACAAAGATCTTTTTTGACAAGAAGTGCTACATAATGGTTCAGTGTCACTCTGGAAACACAATGTGCCTTCTCAGCGAGTTAAAAAAAACCCAATTAATTTTTAAAAAGCTGCCAAAATGAACAGTAGGTTTGCATAGTTCACCAGCAAGCATTTGCAGAAAGGGAAATCAAATTGCATTAATTTACATAAGCTGTGCAAACAGAGTGGCTAAGATTGTTGTATACTAAAAAAGGCAATTTCTTTTTTTTCCCCAAAAAGTCATTTAAATATGAAACCTCTCAAATATTTTCAAAACAGATGATTCATTAGACTTCTGGGAAACACTAAGAGCCAAGCTTTTTAAAGTCAGAATAGACTAAACTGAGATATGCTTCACATATCTTTCAGGAGAGCAAGATCTGAGAGGTTTTGACATTGAAATGTAATTGCTAAAAAACCATCAGTTTCAAAAGCCTAGTAAAATTTGGAGAAAATGCAACAAGCAGAAGTATGTACTTTCATTTCTCCATTTTTTAATCCCTGTTTTATTCTGGATGCAGGAAGAAATGTCTTCATCTGCTGTAGATGAAGCAAAGTTTCTTGTCAGGGAATCCAATGAAGCAAATAAAGAAGTAACAGGAGCTGATGCTAGAAAGAACATAAAATACTAGAAAAAGCTGTGCAGCTGAAACTCCTACAGTCAGTCTAGACTTAAGACCAAAATAACACCTACAATCTCCCACATGAAATACATAAGGGAACAGAGAGTACAATGAAACCAGAACAGACAGCATATAGATGGTACAAAATGTCAGCTTTTCCCATTTTAAAGAGAGCATGTAAGGAAGAAAGGCTTATACAGTGAGTTGCAGTTTCACCCCACTAACCAGTTCACATCATTAATCCAGCATTACCTTGCTGAGAAGAAATATTTCTTTTATGTAAAGATGACATACTTCTGCTATGCTGGTGGAAAGGATAGGCTTTGCTTCTTTCAGGAGAGTAGCTCCTGCTGCTGATACTAGAGCCAGATCTGCTGTGCGGAGAGTCCCTCCGGCTCCCGGGCGATTCCCTGAAGAACGGAGAGTCTCTCTTGTGAGGGGATCGATCTCTCACATAATGAGAGGAATAGAAACTTTTCCGTCTGAAGCCATCTCTGACGTCCCTTGGAAGACAACAGAAAAATACAAGTCACTTGGTTACCCTTCCAGCGTTTATGGAAGAGCACATATACAACAGCAACAGTTCGTGCCTGGTAAATACAAACAGGTTAACTGTCATCTGCAGAACATACCCAAAATCTTCGGTGCTTTCAGAAGTGCTAGGCAGGGAATGAAAAACAAGTAAAAAAGTTTAAAAACAAAAAAAAAGGTAATTTTTTCAGATTTCATTGAGGTACTTCATTGTTGAAGCTAATTCCTTTTTATTTCTTGATAATACAGTTAAAATGTAAGAAAAAGACACTGACGAAACGAGAACTCTCACAATTTTTCTCAGATTCAGTACACTTGCCCCGTAAATTAAGCCTTAATTTACAATAGCTAAAAATGCATATGCAAATATTGTTTACTCTATTTGGCTTTTTTCAGGTATGTTTTTCTCTTATTTTCAAGGGACTATATTCCTCATTTGATTTCACACACCTTGCTACACAAAATATCACTGAGGGAATTCAGCTTACATGCAGCAAAGACAAAAAGAAATTTACAGAATATCTACTCTCTCGCTCACAAATCCACCCAAGGTCAACTCTTGAATGAAAATATGAAGCCTTGTAACTCCTAAATATGTTTCTCACGACACAATATTAATTTTCAACTTTAATGTAAAATGTCATTAACCCAACTGATTTAAAACCACAGTCTAATAAACATCAAAACTTTCTACTAAATTTAAATATTTTTACACCAGACCACAGCACAAATGTGTTGGTTATTTGTAAATTGTATTAATGTACATGTAAGTGCAAAGGTGAAAAAACCCCAGTATCATTTCAAACTTGTCCTAAAGAATCTCAGAGCTAAAAGAGACAAAGCCAACTGAATCTAGACTTCTCACTTTCGCCTTGGTCAGAAGATGCATTGGTAAAAGTAGCAACTACTTCTCAGCTTCCTCATAGAAATCTCCAAGATTTCATAGCATTTCTAGTAAAATCAGAATGTATCTTCCCTCCTATTTTGCATCAGAGTCCAGTATTTTAAATAGGGGAATGTCTCATAAAAATCTGATGGTCTCATTTAGCACAATGCAGCTATAGCTAATTTTGATGTTGGTGGAAAAGAAGAAAAGACGTACAATTCCTACAGCATGGCACAGGCCCATATTTGTGAGAGATAACAAAGGATTTCTGTGTGCCAAAGGTGCCTTGGGCAACCGAAGCTTCACAGGTAGCACCACAAAACAAAAACCATGTGACACTGATGTGTTTTACACAGTGCAGGTTTACTTTTTGCATGGAAAGAGCATCTTCATTATACATAGGAACATTTTATGTAGCAACAGACATGAAGTGTAAGTTCAGGCTTGAAGAATACTAGATTAAGTCAGCACTTTTTCTAGCTAAGTGGGGGGTTATTTATTTATTTATTAAAGAACGTATTGATCAAATATTTATCAGGAATGAGTTAGGCACAGCCCACTTTTTCTTCCATTTCCTTCTTAATCTCTCTCTTTAAATAATGTCATTTATTTTTAAAGCACAAGCTTTCTGGCAGACCAGTACACCGCTTTTACGTGTAAAACACACTTTTATGACCACATTATTAAACCCTCATATACAGAGTAGTTTATTACGGTAATGTTTACAGAGCCTCAGCTATTGCACATGAATAATAAATGCACTAAATATCCACATAAGATTTTAAAATACATATAATTGAAATGCACTTTTAAACAGGAAAACATTTGAAAGTCATTTTCTGCAATAATATTATGTACCCTAAAATAGAATCTCACTTTCCATTTTTGAATTTTTATTTCATCACTCCATGTTGGTTCTTAAGTGGATTGCATCTCATACAAAGCATTCAAGCCATTACATATATAAAATCAGTTTGGGACAGTATAGCAACAGCACAGCACTTCTGATGTTTTCCATTAATGTAACACACTAAACAGAACAAAGCAAGTATTGTTTTACAGGGTTTTTTTCCCTTAAACACTTAAACTAACATACACCTGCAATTTGGTAATGAAGGCCCCAATTCAGCAAAGCAGTTAAGCACATGTTTCAGATTCTAGCACATACTCAAAAGGTTTATTGAGCAGGGACAATATGTAGTAGAGATGCAAAATAGACTTTAAAACAGAGCTACTGACCTTAACAACAAATACAGAATTAATCCCTTTAATACAGCATCCCTCAAATCTTTGTATTTTGCGTTCCCAATTCACACTTAATCCTGAAAGCATAATTTTGTTCTCTCAGCAGTGTTGCATCAGGAAGCAGTATCACAGCTAACCTCCATGGAACTTAATGGTCAATTTGACCATTAAGTTCTCACTAAAGCTGACAGTCTTGGAGGGGCTTCTGAAACATTACAAAACCAGTCATACTGTGATATACCATTCACCACGGGTGGCTGGGGGAAGAGCTCCAGCCTCACAGCTACTGCAGTTTACCATCAGTTCCAGTTTTCTCAAGGATAAAACACAACTACAGAACAGAAGAAGGTATGACTTTCTGCACAGCAGAAAACCAAGGGAATACAACACTGGGGAGATTCTCAGTTGCCTGTGGATCACAAACAACACAGCGGTATAGCTTAAGCTCTGTGAAACAAAGACTAACACAAACCAGTGTGACAGATTTATCTCTTAAGAGTAGTTAGAGGTAAAATTAAATAACTTCCTGGATGTGAAATACCAGGCAATAGAGAGGTACTTGGATACATGAAGCACATCACATGTGATAAAGGAAAAAGCTTTACTGCAAGTTAGCTCTTAGATCACTCCCATTGAATTTGTGCTACTGGGCAACACCCTGCAATACTTTGTGCTCACTATTCTCTGGGACTTCTATATCCCATTACATTTAACTTTTCAACTAGAACATTAATCTACATTATGGTCCAGCCACAGTGAACACAAATCTCACTTTTGATACTGAGCTGAAGACTGGCAACAAAACAGCATATTGCTGTGGAACAGAAACAGGAGAGTCTTCCAGGAATTCACAGGTGAGTGGTGTCTATAACTTAGATTAAAAAGTCAACAGAGATGTTTTCATGATCCTTTCCATCTGAGAAAGATTACTGTTATTGCCAAAAGGATTAAACACTCCATTTACAGGCTTGCGATTAATTACTAACCTTGCCTAGAAATAACTCTCACACTTTTATAAATAAATTGAAGAAGCTATAAATATCTTCTGCAACACCAGACTTCAGTGCAAAGAGATAAAATAGTCAAGAACTGAACTGAATCCTTAACTGAATATACTTTTTCTGTCTCATAACATAGATGCAAGGGGAAGAGGGGAGGAAAATTTAAACTAAAATTCCTTTTGCCTGCCTTTTAAGGACATTGCAAGAGCTAACAACATGATTCAGATGATGTAGAAAATATTTAATAAAATATACAACACCTCCAGCCTCTAGAAGAAGAAGCAAGAACACCTCCACTTTTAACATCTTCAAAGTAAATGTAGGTGGTGCAAGATTCCAGCCACCTCTCCCCCAGAACTCATTCAATTTCTTTCCAAAGTACACAGTACATGGTTGTGCAACAAACCAACAGCTTATTCAGGTTCTGCTTTGGAGATTTGCTATAATCTCTTGTTATTGTCCAAAGATCCTTATGCAGATCTATCCTAAGCTAAAATAATACAGTGAATTACACCATCATAGAAGAAATTGCACTTGGTTCCAACGGCTTTCATTTGAACATTTAAAATGATGACAAGATTTCTTATTGACAACTGGTTTTCAACATTTTATGACTAAGCAAGTAATTGGAGCACTTGTGATATCTGCATTTTGCTCTAAATGAAATTAACATAATTAGGACCAGCCAGCATAATCTTATTAACAGCTTTCTGCACAAAGGCAAAAGAAAACAGGCACTGTGAAATGCTGTTTCAAGCAGAAAAAGATATTCAGTAATACCAAATGTACAAAAAATATTGACAATACATAAAGACTTTATCATTTTTATGCTGCATGCAGTACTTCTGAAGTTATCATAAGCAAACACCAAATCTTCACACTGATGCCATTTGTCCACCTCACTCAGTATGAAAGCTACTCAACTCCTCTCTCCCTGCCACCACCTGGGGATGTCATGACAGGTCAGAGAATAAAAAATAAGACAATCTGAATATTATAGCAACATTAGACAGAAATGCTTCTATGTCCTTTAATTGAATAGTAAAGCTATGCACTTCAATGGCACTGGAAATCCCACTACATTGCTCTTCGTCCTTAGTACCCTCCTCCTTTCACTGTCATTGATAACATACCATTAGACGTGCTGCAAGATAACCCTAGAAAATAAAAGTATATTGAAACTAAAACTATTATCTGACAGGGAGAAATTATGGTCAATCACAGACAAGGACAGAGAAACAAAGCAACAAAGAGTCCAGAAAAACACAGATTTAAGTTACCAAAGAATTAAGAACAAATAGCTTTAGTCAACTCTTTGCAGAATAAAGACAAAATACATTATTTAGACAAAGTAACTGTATTCAAATGCAAGTGATCTTGGCTTTTTCTGCTTTTTAAAAACAAGGGCTTAATAAGACCCTGTATTTCTTCAAAACAGAAAACGAAGCATGGGTTTTACGTTCCAGAGGAAGTATTTGCTTCAAGTGATGGACCAAATTACAATTTCTATGAACAGCTACACCATTTACTGCACCTTGAGCAGCCTATCACCCCAGGAGGGTACAGCAGTCCAGAAAACTAGCTCAGAGAACAAACCTCTCTCATTTTATGACTCTATGCAGTAGCGACGAAATCAATTCCTAAACAGACTTAATTCAAAATGGAAACAACTGAAATCTTCTACCTCAATATAAACTTAAAAGTTGGAAAAAAGCCAGGAAGCACAAAATGGTAATTTACATACTTCTCCTTCCCTGCAATACCCTAACAGACCAGAGAAAGTGGTCAACATTTTAGGCTCTAGATAAAGTTTTAATGCACAGAGATTTCTAAGTAGGTGCTTGCACTTTTACTGTTGTACTACCTCAGACAGAGATGAGCACACCAGAAAGAGTTTTAAAACATTTCCCTGAGGTACCAAAGCACATTGTTACCCCTCAGAAGCGTCTCTTCTTTGAGGGCTTTGCATTTACTTTCTTTCTTACCTCACACTTAGTACATGCCAAACAATTTAATGTAGACAAGCACTTTTCTTATAGACACACTAAGCCCCAGAAAGAAACATTTTTTTTCACTTTATCTTAGGGATAGATGTGAATTTTATGTTCAGCAAGCTATTACCCTTTCCCCAAAAACTGTATTTAAAATCCTTCCATAGAAGAACCCAGAAACCATGAAATAGCTGCTGGAAGAGCATTTAGGTTTTTCATCAGTGTGCTGCAGAATGCGATTAGTTCATTGACAAAAGAATGCAACAGGGAGTGCTAGGATATGCTGATTCGATCAACTCTTGAGGTTGACTTTCTAACACTATCAATAAAAAGATGTAAAAGGAAAGAGAAAGTTGTGGAACAGGTTTGTAAGCAGTAATACCTGATGCCAGTAATACTGACAGACAATACCCTTACTATATTTACTTTTTTTCTATTTCCAAATCCTTTAATGAGATCTATAAATCAGAAAAACACTCCATTTTTCTCTGTATGGGAAAAATGCCTCACAGATCCCTATGTTTTTATTCTTAAATTAAAGTGAGATTTGGAGCAGTTAGGTCAAATAGGTTTCGCTTGCTTATATGCCTCAAAGTGTTGTAACAGTGGCATGGACTTCTCTGTAGCAAATTTCAGTAAAGTTAGCACACTACTACCTCTGCTTCTGGATTTCTCAAAATAAAAGACATTATACATATATGAAGAAAAAAATCTATTGCACATAATGGGATTTTTCTTTGTTATCTTATTCCTTCCTGTCAAGTATATAGTTTGTTCAAAATCAGAAAGTTAAGAGAGACATTACCTTTTATAAATTATTCAGCCATGTAGCTTTATCTTTTTTATTTTCCAGTTTGCTTTTTCCCTTCACTTTCACTACAATTTACAATCTGTATAATAAACATTAATATCTCTTGCCTCTTTGTGTAGGCCATTTCCTATATATTATAAATATTACTAGTTTGAACATATTTAACACATAGACAAGCTATGCTGCTTGGGTAAATTCCTTATTAAAAATCCTTTTGCAACTCCTGTATGCTTTATTTCAGTAATTTAGTAACAGTTAACTTTCGAGCTCCATAACAGCTCATACTGATTGAAACTGGTGCTGCTGCAATCCTGAACTCTGCAACCTGCCTTGGATCCATGTTTCCATCTGTGCCTAAGCTAGCATTGATATTTTCTCTCAGACAACAAAACTGGCAGACAAATATTTAATTCATTGTGGTGGGTTAGCACACGGAACCAAGCTACATGAAATGTACAAAGACCTGAAACAGAACCAGGGAGAGGAGAAGGACTGCAATGGCACCTGCTTAGATAGTTAAAACTGCTGTGAAAATATATTTTTCCTGTAGGAAAACCAGTCTCCTTACCACATTCATGACTTTTAATTAATTATAAATAAAACCAGTTCCTTCACAGAGCAGTTGAAGTTAGAATCTGTAAGCTTCAAAAGAAGTCTTTTTTTTCCCTAAAAATAACAGACATGCATATCTAGCAACACCGACTGGCTGTAATAAATGTAAATTCGAAGATAAATCTTAAAACAGAATGCTGTTTAACAGACACAAGTTTTAGTAAGTATTAATAAATTAACAGTAGCTGAAAAGAGGTTTTAAAGAAGGTAATTAATTGCTTTATACTTCAGTCTCCTCCATTAACATAATCTTTTGCCTTTCTTAGATAATCCTTGTACAAAATGCTTCAAAAACTGCATCTAACAACATAAAAATTATAGAATGCACACTGAGTCTAGTAACTCATCAAACCTGAATTAGTTTGCCCATGTACTCTACTCTGATGAGATTCCACCTGGTACACTGCACCTAGCTCTGAAGTCCTGGAAAGACACGGATGGACAGCTGGACCAGGTACAAAAGAGAGTAACAAAAATTATAAAGTAGGATGGAGCACATCTATGAGGAAAGGTTGCAAGAGTTGGTGGTGTTCAGCCTGGAAAAGAAAAGGCTCTGCCAGAAAATGTTTATGATGAGGATGCTGAAACACTGAAATAGTTTGCCCAGAGAGGTGGTAAATAATCTGTCCCTGGAAAAACATTCAGGGTCAGGCTGGATGGGGCTCTGAGCAACTTGATCTCCCTGAAGATGTCCCTGCGTACTGCAGGGGGGTTGGCTAGATGACTTTTGAAGGTACCTTCCAACTCAAACCATTCTATTATTCCTTAAGTCAACACATTAAAACATTTTTCCATTTTACTTCCAGATTTCATAATCACGCTCTCAAGTATCATTTCCAAAAATAATTAGGCATACTAGGCTAGAAAAGATATGACTTAATGTAACACATGCAACTGTTGAAAGTCAGACTTAAGAAGAGAAAGACATTCCCACAGCTGGCTGATCCTGTTGTGTGTAATGACACTAACATTCAGTTTCATTTAGAAAAAAGCATTTATTGTCAGCTCATAAACAAGCTCTACGGAGCTTCATATACAAAGGAAAGAACCTTTAAGGTTATGTAAATATGTATCATGAACTAACATCAACACTAACATTGGCAATAATTTGTTACCATATAAAAATAGTATCATCTTTTAAAAATAATACCAATAGCATGAGATCATGGAATTGCTTTATTGATGAATTTTTCCTCAAATGTGGATCTTGACACTCAAAACACAAGAGTAGATGGAAATGGCACATCAAACATTTTCTCTTTGAAGCAAAATGCTTAATAAAAGGAAACCCAAACTATCAGTAACACAAAACTTCTTCCTATCCTCTCCTGTATCCTAATATCCCCACCCTCTCTCAATGGCAATTGAATCTAAAACGTTTAGTATATGCAAAATATAACAAACAAGTCCTTGGAACCTAACAGATAATGAACAAGAATTTACCTTCCTAAGGGAAATTATGCCAAAGTCCTCTGTGATAATACACCTCAACATGAGAAAGCCATGACTACATTCATTAGCCCAATTCATTGGCCTTCGTTGAGGTGATTTGATTTAGATTCCATCTTAACAGGAGTTGTCTGGACTTGAAAGGAAACTGCTCTCCTCCTCTTCTCTTTCCCTGCCCCACTGTCTCTCAGTAGTTAGCTGTTTTTCAATGAAGTAGTTAGGAAACTTTTCCAGAATAATCAAGTGCTACCCAGGGGAGTTTGCCTCATTATTTCCCAATCCAGCCTTAACCTGCAAGTTTTGATACCATCTATAGTGCTAGCTATAAGACTGGACCAGGTGAGCTCACTTTTCAAAGACTTCCTTTAAGAGATATGTTAACCAAGATCTTACAGTGTAAAGGTACATAATCTTATTTTTTAGGCATGTTACCCTATCATACACTGTAAACAGAGGAGCTCCTCATAGTTTATTAGCATACCGTTCATTATGTAAACAACATTTATTAGAAGGAAATCATAATTCTCCCAAGATGTGACTTAGTTTTAAATAATGAATCAATATTATTACAAAATTTAACTGAGTTTGCACAGACTACTGCATTTTTCCTTAGAGGTGTATCATAACATATCAACGCCTGCAGCAAACAGTTCTCACAATAGCCCCTGTTAAAAAATATAATGATGACATCAATTTTATATAACAATTTAAAACCTTAAAAAACTAAAATGGCAAACAGTTGCACACACACACAGCCATAAATCCTTAAAATGTAACACAGCTTTGGATCAAAAGCAAGTCAAATAAATGTGACAGCAGTTGAGAATTGACATGATGAGAACTTCTGGGGTTTGGGGCTTTTTACCAGATTTGGTGTGCTTGCAGTTACTTTGTCAAATAAATACTTACAAGCCAATTTACTACCTCGTCATTCCTTATTCAAAAACGATTTTTAAGAATATAATAATGTTCTTTGCAAAGTTTATAAATATCTTTCTTATCCTTTCTCAACACCTCAGACTCACAGCACAGAAATTGTATTTAAATGTAACTGATACATTTAAAAGGCCCAAAGTATAAAAAAATGCTATACACCCAGAATCAGACTGAAGTATCTATTGTAATTATGCTTTCCAAAACAAGCATACCAAATTTTCTCTTAGGGCTTTTAGAGAAGTAAAAACCAAGATTTAGAACATCCCACATTTCATGTAACAGGCCAGCTCTATTGTATGAGGCTGCTTATTTACAGGCTCAGCAGAAAAAAAAAAAATCAGGTAGCGGGAAGTCCTGCTAATTTAATCATTTAAATTCCTTTCTCTCATCCTGAGATGGAAACTGCACAACCAATTAGAATTCTGCAGGATCCTCCAAAAGGAACAAAACTACCATTATGCAATTTTTAAAAGCAAACTTTTTTTTTTTTTTTGCAACAGATGGATAAATTTTGCAAAGAAAATAAAACTGCCTTCAATAAATATCACAGTCAATTGTTATGCTAAGAAAAATATTTAAAATATTAATCTCTCAGCAACTAAAACTATCTGCCAGTAAAAGCAATATTCACCTTCCAATTTAGCCACACAATTAGCTAAAACATCTGTCCCAGGGTGTATGATGCTTGTATCCCCAATTGTCTGTTCTGTTTATGCTGGCTATTAAGTTCTGCACCTTCAAGACTGGTTCAGAGAACAAAGAAAGGAAAGACATTTGTTATCAGAAACTGCACTGACTCCGCATTCCTTCTCACAGCATGGACAACAAGAGAAAGCTCTCCTTTGCTTTTAGTTAATTTTCAGCAAAATAAAGCAGAAAAATTCCCCAGACTGTGGCTTTTCTTTTTCTTGGAACTGATCAGCTCTGCTCTGGACTGAAAACCCAAAAATCCACCGGGAGCTCACACCTGTGGCTCACCGGCCCGGGACACAGCAATCCAGCACAGGAGGGACTGATCGAGCCAAGCCACACCCCACAAAAAGGACTTTCTAGATTTGCCATCTCTTCAGAACAGCAAAAGATTTTATTGTTTAATATTATTCATTCTTTAGGCTTGTGAATACTTTGCTTGTTAAATAAACAGTTTTTCTCCACTTTTTTCCAAGGAAATCTTCTCCCAAACCAGTAAAGGAAGAACTGCTTAAATCTGCTTTCTAGAGCAACCCTTCTACAGATTTCCTCCCAAGTTTGCCCTAAACCAGGACAACATGCAAACATCCTCAGTTGAAAATAAGAGGAATTTCTACCCTCTCCCCATATTTTTTACATTTACCATGGGGCAAAAAAATTCTGCTGTTTAAACCCTGTCTACTAAGCTCTCCTTTTCTCTCCATTCCCAAGTGCGAAACATTTCAGAAGTGGAATGACAGCAGTCTTGCTTTGAATGAGGTTTCCAGCACAATTCCAGATATATGCACACAAGGCCTACATGCAGCAGAATCTCAGTTTGACACAAAATTCTTAGCAAGAAAACAGGCAGTGTTCACATAGAGTCTCCAAGCTCTAAGCTAAATAGAAGAAAGATTCATCACAGCAATAAAACTAGACTTGTCCAAATTAAAACCTCTTTACTTTCAGTTGACCTGCAACAGTGGACATTTCTGAACGGCTTTTGATTATACTCAGTCTTCAGCACAAAGCATTTTTAAAATGCTATGTAGTATCTGCATGAGAAGATTTGAGTCCTTAAAATCCATTCAAAATAAAAACTTACAGACCTACAGAACCCAAAGTGCTGGCATACAACCAGACATATTTAACTCTGACTGAGTAACGACAGTCAAATTATGGAATATAAATCTCAGTTTGCAAACAAATTGGTTGTCCCAAGCCCAAAAGAACTACAGCCACTGGAGCAGAAAACTGTTCTTAAAGAAAACGTAGCAGTAAGATTGCTGCATAAAACATGAACTGAACATGAAGTCATTAAATATTTAGTGTAAACCAGAATCAACTTTTAAGTTGTGTATCACCTATTATCTTGTTCCAAAAGGTTCTAATTTTCCCCCTCCACCCTCCAAAATATCGTAAGCCAAGATAAACTAATTTAGCTAGCAGCTTAACACAATGGGTTTTCTGAGCAAAAGATTTCAACAGACAAGTCCTTGCCTGGAGTTGTAGACAGGTATAACGAATCTACCACAATGATCTATTATAAGGAAACTGTAATTTTGTATATGAATAAACAAGCTACTCAGTCATGTGAATACCTGAGAGGTTCAATGTTCTGGCAGAGATTCTGTTTATTTATTAAAAGAAAAAGGCATGTGCTAATGAGTACGATTACAACTCTGCTTATCAATCTCTGTCAAAAGCAAGACCATTTTCTTTGGGTGACCACCATATTTATTTCTCTCCACACATGCTTTTTAACAAAGAATGAGGTTATTGTCTGGTGTCCCATAAGAGCTGTCAAATACTGCAACAAACAGCAGACTTATGTACATTTATAGCACCATCTCATAAATCCCTTTGGCTAAGTTTGTCTTCTATAAGCAAGACACAAATCAGTTTATATTACAAGAAAGTTTAAATCCAAAGCCTAAAGGCCTCCCAACATAATACACTACTTTAAAATATTATACTATTCAAACATGTTGACTATTTCATTAATTAAAGAACACATACAGGAAGGAGAAAAAAAATCCAAGAAACAACCATAATGACAAACTACCTTGGCTGTGACACATTTGGACTCTCAATATTAAATGCCGCTTTAGAGAAGAGTCAGTGACCCTTCTATCTGGAGACTCTCTCATCAAGGATTTTCATTTAAAATAACCCTTCTTACCAAAGAATTTTCTCCTCAATGTACAATCTTCAGACAACTCTACAACATCCTCTCATCACTTTGTGCACTTACAAGGGCTTAATCACTAAATGGAAGGGTAGTTCAAGCAGAGATCAAAAAGCCAGGATTGCTGGGCTTCTATCCCCCACTCTGCAAACAATTTACTCCATAGCCTTCCGTAAATACATTCTCACTGTGAAGGTGCATGCATCTAGAAAAACCAAGATATATTATGCCTTACCACCCAAAAGTGATAATTGCAAGCTTAATGTTAGAAAACCACATAAATTTTTCAGAGGAAAGACAATGAGCCATTGATTTAAAATACTTCCAAACAAAACACAGAACCGGCTGAGGAATCTCAGTTGTTCGTGGATCACATTGTTTACAATGAAGTTTCTATATTTTGCCAGTTTTCTCTCATTTCTAGCACCAATATTACTTCAGTATTTCCATTTATTACAAAATATTTCTTAAGTACTCCAGGAAATAAGCAGATCTGCTTTTTATGGACAAATGCATTAGTATTAAAGACTGGACTACTAACACTACTTCCTAATTTCACTTAGATCATGGGAGAAAAACCCAACCTACAAATAAACAAAACAACACACACAGTAGCAACATGTTTCCTTCATTAACAAAGGAAAAATTATTCATATATATAGCTGAGAAAGAGACATTAAAATGTCCTATGTGAGTCACTTCTCAGAGGTCTACTTTTTATTTATTCTACAAATATGGCAATCCTTACTTTACAAAAATCTGGGCCTCAGATAATTCTGAGGATCAAATTTAATGCATGTGTAGCTGGGATTTACAAGTGCGTCATTTTGTAATTTCTCTTTGAAGATGAGTCTTACCCATCTTAAGTTGCCAAGTTTCGTATATTTCACATCTTGTGAACTCAATTTGGTTGGTAAAAAAAGAATGAAGTAATGCTCTGTACACTCAAAAGGATTAAAATTTAGCATGACTAAAGTGAAGAGCAGCTAAGAATCTTCTAAAGCATTTCACACTGAAAAGTTCATCTGACCATATAAAAATGAACTTCGATGCAAAATCCATTGCTATTGAGGCCCATAGGGAAGTACTGCAAAACTGGAATCCTTCAACATATAGTTCAGCATAGTTTCCTGATATTGTTTTTAAAATCTGACATGCAAGAATGCTTTGCATAAATGAGCTTAATGTATTGCTGAAGACAAGTAGTAACACAGCTCCAGAAATTATCAACCTCAGTACAAGATAAATGTACAAAGAAGTCACATCTTAATTGATCTCTACTCCTTTCAATTGCTGTCTCACAATTCTCACAGCATCAGCAATTAAAATTGCCTTTAATGTGTGCAGAAAATTTTCTTCAAATTATGATGTACAATTCTTTACATATGCCAATTACACTTGAACCAAAAGGCACCTCAAATGAAGTTAAACAAAATTCACATCAGTTTCTAGAGTTCAGAATTCCTTCGGTGACAACAGGAAAGAAAGAGCTGGGAGCTCATTTTGAAATCTATGTCCTGCACATCCTCTGAATAACTTTATTTTTTTACATATAAAATAGATATTTCTGCCACGAAAAAGTTATGGTCAGGATAATAGCTGTTCACTAAATATAGTATAAAACAAGGCTAACAACCCTCAAAAAGCATGTACTCCAGAAAATAGCAGAAGGAACAGTAATGCTCCACTCAGCGCTAGACGTGATAATGTCTACCATGTAAACGACAGCTGCTTGGAAACTGGAGCATAACCCTACATGGAGGAAGGCAAAAAAAAAAAAAAAAAAAAAAGACAGTAATCCAAGTGCTAGAACATCAGCAATCCTCTTGTCACTCATGGAGAACTGCTGCTGGCCATTAGACACATCACATCTGAAGCCACAATGCTACAAATGCTAAGTAAGCAAGCGTGTCATATTTTTAAGAAAAAGCCAAGAAGCTTAAAAAAACCCCAACAAAATACCACCAAAGAAACAATAGGGAAAAAAATACAAAATATCTCTAACTGCTGGTTTCTTCAACAGCAAATTTTAAGAGAATTACAGAATGACAGAATATGTGAGGTTGGAAGAGACCACAAGGATCGCTGAAGTCCAAATCCTGGCCCTGCACAGGACATCCCTAAGAGTCACACCACGGTTCCTGAGTGTTGTCCAAACATTTCCTGCACTCTGTAGGCTGCTGCTGTGACCACTTCCCTGGAAAGCCCATTCCAGTGCTCAACCACCCTCTGAGTAAAAAAACCTTTTCCTGATATCCAACCTAAACCGACCCTGACACAATTTCAGGCCGTTCCCTCAGGTCCTGTCACTGGTCACGAGAAGGAAGAGATCAGTGCCTGCCCCTCCTCTTCCTCTCACAAGAAGTTGCAGACTGCAATGAGGTCTCCTCTTCTGCAGGCTGAACTGACTAAGTGACCTCAGCTGCTCCACATAATGCTTCTCCTCAAGGCACTTCACCACCTTTGTTGCCCGCCTTTGGACACTTTCTAATAGATTAATATTTTTCTCATATTGTGGTGCCCAAAACTGCACAGGACTCACTTAGGGACATTTAATATTGCAGATAAGTAGCATTTACTTTGGGACAATCTCAAGTAATGTTTTTCAGCACTCTAAATCAAGATGGGGGGAAGAAAAATGCAGAAAAAGATCAGAAAGTACTTTTTGACAGGTATGTTTTCAAAAACCAAAATGTGAATGATGAACACTCAAAAGGAAATGCTAACACCACACTAACAACAACTTCTTACAGAACATTTTTAGCTGCTGATTGTGATTTTAAAAGTAGTCAAGAAACCTTTATTTCTGTCAACAAACAAGTCATTATTTTTAAGAATTGATAGTCACTGTACTAACTATGAAAACCCTACAAGTCTCCTGATATTCTAGCTTCTAACTATGCTTTAGTCATGTTCCATGCAATTTTTTTAAAAAGTCCTAGTTAAAATAATCTTAAACCTCCTCCAATTTCCTTGAAGAAAAAAAATTTCTGTGTACTCCAAAGAACTTTCCTAAAATAACTTTAAACATATCCAACAAGAAGGCATTTTTGCATAAACTAACTTTTTAATATCATGCTTTGTGCAGCAAATGTCTTTGAAATAAAAAGTAATAAGCATTTTCACCACAGGAGACAACATATACCATGAAATGTACTTTGATTTCCTCCTTGAGATCCACTACATTGCTCAATAGTGGGCAATATGCAAAAAATTGTAATTAAGTTTATTACAAATATGGAACATTACAAATGTTTAGCGACCTGATCTCGAGACTTTACTTTCAAGATGATTTACTATATTTATATAATGATTCAGTAGGATTTCATTCAATTGCAATGGATCTTTATGAAGTTCTTCCATAGCATTATTGCAGTTGTATAACAGTTTCATAGTCTGAAGTATGTAATAAATACTCAGATGGGACCATCATATACCACACAACACACTTACAGAGCCCTCAACAAAACGAGTTGACATTTTAACCTTACATATTGAAAGGAAAAAAATCAGGATGCATTTAAGACAATCTTTTTGACCACTGGGTGCCACTCTTGTTCTGTGTATAACAAACTGCCTTACACTCAGTCTTAGCCTTTTTAGTTTTTTCCTAAGCTTTAAACAGCTCTGATTCTTCTAAACTGAGAGGAAAAGATGGAAAAAACTTTTACACATGTTTTTATTAAGACTCCTTTTCAAAACCCTTTATTATTTCTTCTAGCCCCAAGAACGCAACTCTGAAAGAAGTCCATTGCACACAGACCCTTATGATATAGAAAGGATTTCCTTTATGTTGAGGTTATAGAAAAACCCATCCATGTTATGTCTAAATCATCCCATTCAATGAAATAGGCATCTACTGCAATTGTGTGGTCCTGTATGGAAATTCCTACTAACAGCTTCATATTGAGTTTGCAACACCACAAGACTAAGGCCTTGAGCGAGACTGTCTGAGCTTTTTCTGACCTGCTCTCAGTCTTTTTTTTAAACTTGCTGCTGATTAAACAGCCGTTTTTTCAACTGGCCAGGTGTCTATATCTAACCTGGTTTACTTCTGTTGATCTTTGTATGGCACAACCACAGTTTCAAATACACAGCAGTAACAATGAGTTATTCTATGATATTATGTCTAACACCACAATGCAATACCTACAAATACAGGCCTGCTATAACAGACATCTCAAGAAGTGGAATTGCAGGATGTGGCACATAAAAGCACATCATCAGATGACAATCTTAGATCAGATTGCTACTGTTTCAACTATACTAACAATCTATTCTCATCTAAATATTTAAGGTGACTTTCATCCTTGTCCATAAATTTTGAGTGCAACAGTATCCCGTGCACTTTATTTGCTAACTCAAATAATCCATATCAAACATTATTGCAGGCATATGTACATTACAGCCCTATATTTACTACTAGTCCTTAAATTTCATAAATGGGAACCTGAGGTACAGACTAAGAAGGGTTCATAGAAATTAATATAACATATGATGGAAACATACACTCATCAGTTCAGCTGAGAAAACAGGGAGCTCAGAAGAAGGCTTCATAATCCCATGATCTACCCCACCAAACTTTAAAACGGCACAGGTATCATTATATTGCATATCCAATGTACTGCAGCTGCAGAATCCAATAATAGACCAAAGAATTCCCTTAAATCTTGTAAGAAGTGTGATTGATCAGAGCTGCATTAAATTACTTACACTTCCAGGTTACCATCCTAAAGATGTTATCATTCTGTCTCCTATCCTTACTAAACAAATACTAAAACAGAGACTTATGTCATATAATTTCTTAAATTTCTATTTCAATACAACTAAACCCCATTTTTCCACCACTGTCTTTTACTTCAACAGATACCCTTTCCCTGTGATTTCACTGGTCTGCTCTACCAACCATTTTGGTGACCAAGTAAAATGCCCTAAATATTAGCAACCTCTGCATGGAACTACAAGAATCAAAATAATACCTGTATTCAGGTCTTGTAGGATGACCATCCCTTGCCCATCTGTATCCTGATTCATCCTGCAAAACATACATGCAAAAGGACTGTGTATCATGTATCTCAGTGTCAGATGTCAAGTACAGTTATTGCCAAATGGCTACTTAATTACTGCAAAACCAAAGCATTTAATGGGCTAAAAAAATATTAACCCCTGCAGCAAGTATCTCCTCAATTTAGTCACTGTAGCCCTTTATTTTTTATTTTCTTCTTCTGTCAATATTCAAGAGGGCAACTTTGCAATGTCACACAAAACACAAAAACCATAGTTTCTAAATCGCATATATATATATACATATATATATATATATATATATATATATATATGTGCTGTGACTTAAAGAATTATAAATTACCATTTCAGAATTTCAAACAGCTGGGGCAACAATAACGACCTCCCCAGTATTTTAATTACCCAGTTAATTCAAGCCTTAATGGGAGAATAAACATCATAACCAGGTGAGAAGATTCACCTTACGTACACCTCGGTGTGGAGGGCCGCTCCTCCGGTCGTGGGCAAAGCTCCGACCCTCGCTGTAGTCCCTGTACTCGCCGTGCCCGTAATCCTCATAGCGACTGTAATTCCCCTCCCCGGGTCTCTCCAGCAGGGGCGGCTTCTTGGGCACAATGTTCACTATTCTGTGGTAATCACCCTGAACCACAAAACAAACGTCAAAGCAAAAATATTGCTTTTAGCAGTTGAAAATCTGTATTTAATAAACAAAAGTAGAATCAAATTTTAAGTATTGGATTTAAGACAAGAAAGTGCACAGGTAAACACCAAATATTAAAAATCATGCCAGAATAACTCACTAAACCTAACTGGACACTACTCATATTCAATCCTTAGGCATTACGAGTTTAATTATTGAGGGAAAATTTCAAACGTGGTCTAATTGTCTTTTGGAAGTTCATAAGCAGTAGCATTAGCTACTTTCTGAGCATCTCAGCTCCACATATTTCTCAGATTTTTCACATTATCTTTAGAATGCAACAAAGAAAGTTATCTGTAATGCCTGTTAAAAAAGAGTGCATTTGAAAATACTATCAATTTTTATGTCCACAACATCCTCCACACTGCAGAGTGTAGTTAAAAGAGTCCTTGCTTCATAATCTGAATAGATAAGCACACACTGAATACAGTGCAGTATAAAGTGATAGAATCGTAACACTCAAGGTTTCTCTTTTAGAGCAAATTTCAGGCAGCTTTTTGCTAGAACACAAAATTAATTTATTTCCTTCAAATAACATGTCATACAGCATTTATCAACTAAAGAAATTCTTTGTTTATTAAGTACAAATTGCACAACTGGAAAAGACACAAAATTCAATTTTATTAGAGCTAAGTTTTTTATAAGTCAATTGCAAATAAAAAGCAAATGAAAACATGAATGCAAGATTTTGTATTTTAAATATTCTTCCTTTAGCAAAACATTTTTAATGAGCCTTAAATACAAGCTACAAATGGAGAGTCTTGACTTAGCATGTGCAATTTGGCACGGGGGAAGATACTAAAGCTATTTTTTCAACAGTAAGAAGTCACAATCTAATGCACTGATAGTTTTTGCAGAAAAATACATGGCATTCACAAACTGCTAAATATTGTCATGCAGAAAAAAAAAAATGCTAGTTGTGATTTCAGAGACCACCCAACAGACTAGAGGGCAATCCAAATCTAGCCTACAGCCACACTGGTGCAAAGTGGAGACTACAGAAACATAAACACATACAGTCACAATACTTGATCTACTCATTGAACATCCTCCACATGTAATTTTTTTTTTCAGTTTGGTGTCTTACAAAGATGTGCTGTGCACATGCCTGATCACACATTGTTCCCTGGACAGCCTGAAAGACTACAGGAATTTAGAAATGTCAATGACGCAATAGTTAAATTGGCAACATGTTAGTCAAACAACTTTAAAAAAAATCTGTAAAAATACATTCTGCCTTTCCTCTTGTCCAATCTTGAAAAGTATTTTGGAGAAGGAGGTAGCTAAACACCCTGTGAAAATCCATCTGATTTCCAGCTTGCTGAAAATGCAGAAATGTTGCGGTTGCCTATAAAGAGTTACATATGTCATAGAGCAGCCAAACACTAATAAACTATTCAATAGAGAAGCCTGTGTAACTACTTACCAAGTTACTACCACTGGTAAGCTTCCAAAGAGACAAGCTGAAAATGTAACAGGGAACCCAGAAGATACACTAAATCATCTATGCTATTATTTAGGATAAGTAAAAGGAAAACCAAATAACAGGCACTGGTACATGAAATTTTATTTTGCCAAAGGCACATTACACAGGATGTAAATAGAAATATCAAAAATTATTCTTAAAATTTTATTACGGCGTAATACCTCCAAAGAGGCTACAACCTGTTTTATTTCTTTGTTAGAGACTTCAGATAGGGAGAAACAAAAATTACCCAACTCTGCAGAACAGAGAATTCCTAAAAACATTCTGAAGTTATTCTATAATACAGCAAGCAGAGCTTCTGCATTTGCTTTTACAAGCATAACATGCATACATAACTCATCACAGAAGACTCTGTATCTACAAAGTAGACTTCTGTTGACACTCTTCTTGCAAAGTGTCTCCCTTACAGGACTCCAAAGCACAACTTTAGCAAAGATGTACTTTCAATACTTGTTAAAAACATCTTCTCCTATACTTTATCAATCATAAAAAAACCTGTGTTGGTGACAATCATGAAAGAAGTTCCTTTACCACCTCATGTTACTTAAAAGAAATATTAATGTAAAAAGACTACGGATAAATATAACAGAGTATGGCCTTTTGTTCCCCAGAAGTCATTAAAAGTCCTGTGTTTAATAACACAAAGAATTACACACACAAAAAAAAAATCAGTTTATCAAAATACAAATATTCTAAAACAGTTCCAACAGATTTCAAAATTAAAAAAGAAAAACAATTCTGTAGGCAGCCTATTATTTCTGTGCAGATGCATGTGCTAGATTGCTGACTTCAAAGAATGGGAAAAAAAAAAACTTGGGGTATACTAGGAACTTACACAGGTACATAAATCCAGCCCCTGTGGTACAGGTCATTGTATAAGGCATTGCATAATGTTATAATGCTACAGATAAAATGCTTACTATACACTTACATCACCATGAATCCTTGGAGGGAGACGTTCTCTTGGAACTCTTTCATAGTCGTATCGCCCTTCAGACCACATTTCATCTCTTCGATACGCCACTAAAGACAATAAAAATACAATTAGTGAAAACTAGACGCATTATGAATAGATAAAAAGACAGTGAGCAGAAAAGTAAATGTTCCAGGATTTTTTCTAACATAATGCATTGCACACAAGCCCTCTACATACACTTTTTATTATGAGACCTTTAAAATAAGTCTTCCAAGTAACAGAAAGTATGTAATGTACTTGGAGAAAAATAACTCAGAGTATGGGCAAAAACATGGAACTGGAAATTAGTTCAGTATAATCAGTAAAATTACAGGACGTAGAAATACTATAAACTTTACTGAAATGTACACAATATTGCAAATACTAGATGTACATACACAATGCATACACACATACCTTACAGCAATTTTTAACACTGTTCTGCTAAAAATACTGGAACTTTAAAGAAAGTAATTCCATGTCTATTTATTAAATAATTTCTACTTTTTAACAAAATAGAATAACTTTGAATTATTTCATCAATTCAACCATCTGGAAAGAGATCAAAATGCAGTACATAATTTCTTAGCACAAAGCTCCACATTTTGATTATATGGATACAATACATTCTTCTATGCAGATACTTCCTGTTTTAAATTGGGAGTCAGCAGAACAAAGAAATACCTCTTCCCAGAGGAAATCAACTTTCGAAGCAGAGTTAGTCATTAAAGAAAGGTGGTAATAATCCATCACCCTAAAAAATTCTAGTCATGCTGTGCTAGACATCACTTGAGGAGTTCAGACCTTTCTGTTGATTATAAAGGTGACAAATTATCTCCTATACCACACTGAAAGTAGATATACTGCTAGAATTGTATTTTTCAAACCTTCTCTTCACAATAGTAGCACTGGCTGTTAAAAACAGCCAATATAGATAAGTAACAGCAGGTCATATTCAGAAGGAGAAATACATAAATGTTACCTACTTGCACAAAGTAAAAACACTTTACTGGACATAGGCTTATGAGGCTATATAAAATTATTGATTAAAACAGATGTTATGAATCAACATAACAGAGGGGTTTATTAACTGTAAACAGAGGTAGCACTAATTCTGATATACACTTCTGCCAAATATAACAAACACATACTTTTCTGTCAGTTTTAGCAACTCTCGTTCTGAAGATCCACTCACTAACCTACAAAAAAAGAAACAGATGTTAGCAAAAAATACGAATATACTCATCATAAGTACCTTTCTTTCTGCTACATAAACCAGACAGGTACAATCGAAATGTCCTAACTACCTGTGCCCTGTGACCTGTCTTTGTAAAGAAAAATAAGATTCAGTTGCATGTGATGAGAGGCTAATGAAAAGCGTGATTTAACACAGTCTTTTCTTTTGGGAAAACAGAGTGAATCCTGATAAAGAAGCTCTTTCCTCAACTACAAGATGCATCTATGTTCAGAGATTTTGACCATAGCATTGGTTCAAACAAACCAGATTATCTTCTTAAAATACAGCCCCATTTTACAACAGACTTGAACAGACTTGACCTTGAGTTTGTTCTACAACCAAGACACAGAACTAGTCTGATGTAGCTACAGTTATAAATCAAAAGCTGACTAAACCAACCTAGTTTTGGTAAGGACAAAAGAGAGGATCCACTGTACCTGCCCTCTCCACTAAGTTCCATGTAAGAGTTACTAATTCTGAAACCACTGCTCATATTGTTGCATTGGATGGTCAGGTGCATCATCAGAAGCACCTTCCTGGCACTTTCACAGTAACTGCCTCAAATTTTCTTGATTTTGTACTTCACTGACTTTTTCTAGAGCCTTAAAAATGCACACCAGGGCTATATGTGCACAAACAGCTCTTACAGCTAATCCCATGCCCTCCTTCCCACATTACCAGGAGGATGCTCTATCTGCTTTTACACTGTCCTTACCACTCTCTTTTCTTTGTGCCCAGAACAGTACTGGAACATTTCTGGTTTTTATGTAACAGAAGGGACAGAATTAGCTATAGCAAGACAAAATCATTATGCTGAAAAGGCAATGCATGCTCTGCCTTAAAACACTTCACTGCTGGTCCCTCATGCCCAGCCTTTGCCCCAGGGTGGACCATTCCTTCTGTCTGTACTTGCCCACAGCACCCACTCCCTCCCCTGCTGATCCACAGCCCACCCACCTCTCACACAAACAGAGAATTAGGTACTTGATGGCAACCCTCAGTTTTTTAGACAAATAGCAAAATACCAGAAGCTGAATTCAGATGAGGTGGGTTTTTTTCTGTTTTGACAAATATAGTAGTGACCCTGTCCTTTTGCCTGCAGAAATTACTGAAACTGTTAACTGAACACACTGTTCAAAAAGCAACACATCTCAGATAAGTGCTACCGAAGCTGAGTGCAAATTTACACCTCATGCTGCTTTGTCGGTCAAATCATCTCCAACATCCCAACACACATCATTGGCAGTAGCCACGAACACTCACACACCCCATTATATTATCAGGGAGCAAGGCTGATAAAAACACTCCCTTTTTTTATCACTGTTGGACCTCGCTGAAATGGGCAAGAACTAAAACCAAAACCAATTTTGACAAAAACACAAGCCGGAAAGACAGAGATATGCTATCAGAAAAGTCAACAAACTGACAAAAAAAAAAAAAAAAAAAAAAAAAAAGCACTAGACAACAAGCATATGCAGCCAGAAGAAAAATCTCATCTGCATTTAGAGGAATTAAATGAAGAAAGTTAATCTGGCAGAATCAACCACCAAGTACATTGGTTAAAATGCTGGTAGGGTAAACAAGTAGAAAAGACCAATTTTATACAGAAGACAAACAGACAAATTTTAGCTGAGCCCAGTGAGATAAAATAAGGATGTATACCAAAACAAACAAAAAAAAAAGTTTGAAGGGAAGAAAATGCAACTCCCAGCAGCCTGAGCACCTCTTATTTGTTTCTATTAAAAAAAAATTTGTTTCTAAAAAAAAAAAATCCATTTCTTAACTGGTGTGACCTAACAAAGCTTTAATAACAACCATGGACAGTCTAAACTTCTAGGATCGGTATCAGAAGATTCCATTAACAAAGATTCAAGACCCCCAATCTCAAGTGTATTGAGATTCATCTGTTCTCTCAGTAGGTACAAAGTTGTTGTAAAACAAAGAATGAGAAAAATCTGGTTTTGTTTCACACCTAATATTATAACTCATCCCAATTAACTATTTTCTATTAGCACATACAACGAAAATAGTTGATATTTAATATTGTGATATATAATCACTTACTATATTAATTTAAACACACTCTTCCTATTTTTGATCAGAGGTGACTATTTTGCCTAAAGCAAGGTCTTCTCTCAAATAAACACATTCTGTAAGTGCAGAGATCATTCTATTAACACAACACAAGCTGCTCTATTGTAGTCAGCCACCAAGAATGGCTTTACTCCATAAGCACTATGTTGTGCTCTATGCTAATACAGGTTTTTTCATCAGGCAGAATACACAGCTCTCTTCAGATTTTTTTGCACCATTGGGCTTTCTTTATCTAATAATCAATGGTTATTTTTTATTCTTTTTTGCTTTCTAAATAATAAGTGTTAAAAATTCCCGATGCATTTGCAAAAGCATTCCAGTACTTTAAAACACTTTGTACACAATTCTTCTCTGCTTACACTTACTTGAGACATTAATTTTCATCAAGGATACAAATATCAACTTCTCCAGGATTTGTAATTTTCTAGTGTGTGCTATCATCCTTCTGCAGAATCTACGTTTTTGTTTTCAATACATATGGCTTCCTAATCCAGATGGCTACATCTTACCATATGTGAACAGAGCATTAAAACAATGCTGTGCTGCAAATGCAGAGACAGGCAGGTGAAGCACCTCCCATGCCACTGGGATATATCTGGTTTTATAATGTTATTCTGATAAACAACAGAGACTGACAAATGTGAGCCAATTCTGTCTCTCCTCTACTCTGGAAAGGTCTCAAAAAAAGTTCAAGTGCTTTTGTACGAGATGTAACTTATCAGCAATATTACTATAAAACTTGCAATGATTCCTGCTGTGAGGATATAAAGACGGACAGAAAACATTGTTTTATCTTCCAACAATCAGGCTTTGTATTTTATTATCTTCAAAGATATTCCAGTATCTCTTACCTAGACACAAGGCAAGGCGGATAAAAATGGATTTGAGGGAAAAAGTAACTTTCTCATCTTCCCCTCAATACATGGGCAGGTAGAACACACTGAATAGACACAGTCCTACTGGTAAAATGAAAAAGCAGAAGTGTAAGAGCAGAGGGAAAAATCCAACACATCTGGAAATAAAATAACGTGCAAGAGGCTTTAAGAAAAAGGAGAGATTTAAAGACAATCTGTCTCTACCTAATAGCAAATACTGGGCTGTAAAAGTTTAAAAAGCAATTAGAAATATGACTGCAACAAGTCTAGGGAAATTCACCTAGTCACTAAGTGGCTTTCTTCCAATCTTTCTCAACCTATTCACAATAATTTTGACTTAAAATAGCATGCATAAACTGAATATATTTAATAACAGCAGCAGCATTCCAGTGAGGATTTACAATCGCACCAGTTCCACTTCCTGACTACATCATTCTAACTTGTCACTGGGACAAGAGAAATAGAAGCAATGCTTTGGGGGTTATGGTAATAAAATGAATGATATATTAGCACTTATCTTTGCCGGACCACTTGCAGTTACCAACCTGTCTATCACCAGTGCCTTGAAAAGCAGATTCTACCAGGCTCTGATGTGGCTGCTCTGCCAGCAATGCCACTGCAAACAGCTGCAGGGATCACCACTGCTCCCGTGGCTTTCCATCCTGCAGCACAAACACTCTGACAACAAAATACAGCAACTTTCCATACTTCTGCCATAACCAGTAAAACCACAGTGCTCTCAAAAATAACTCTTGGAAGCACCGACCAACCCATAGCACTTTGCCCAGGGCAAATCACTGTATCAAACTGTCCTCACTGATTGTGTGGGTATCCACATTTTTTTGTATATTTCTGACTGTCTTTGTTCCCTTGAAGTCAGAGATACCCCAGATAAAGAATTTATAGACTATCCTTGAAAACTCTAATGGATGGGAAAGAGGCTACTTAAGAAGTATGAGTGAGAATAAAGAACCATGAAGAGAAGACTCGAGATGCTTAAATACTAGTAAGGATTTAAAATATTACAGCATATCTGATTGTTAAACTAAGCACACAGATTTATTCCGAAAGACTTATTCTAGTACTTATTAGGAAATGAGCTGAGTGACACACTCATGACTTATTTATCCCTCTAGAAACAATAACGATAGTGATCCTGCACCAACATACCCACCACACAGGCCAATGAAAGTGTTTGCAGCGGGGTTTATATAGCCTCCAAACATTCATTACGAAATATTGTTTAAAATTACTCGCAGATGTATGTACGAGCAGGACGACGCTTCCCTTCAAAACAATTACACAAATTAAACTGAGACTCAAAGCTTTCTGTCCCAGATGGGTTTTAAAGAGGATTAAATGATACAAGCCACGTACAAGCCACTTTCGGGTGCTAACGGCGCAGGAAGGGATGCGCTCCCCAAGCCAGCCCTCGAGGGTGCCGCTTTCCAGGACGGGCGCCTCGCCACCCCCGAGCACGTGCTGGCACGGGGGCAGGAATGCGGCCCAGGGGCGCCTCCCAAGGAGCCAGGCGCGCCCCGCCGCAGCCACCGCCCGCAGCCGCGGGCCAGAGGATCGGCCCCGGCCCCAACCCTGGCCCTGGCTCCGCGGAGGAGGGCGGGCGGCTCCGGGCCCCGCCGCTCACCTGCCCCTCACCGCCTCGGTCCCGCGGCACGGCGCCTCCGCACCTCCGCCGCTGCTTCCGGCGCGCCCGAGCCGTCGGCGGAAACCGCCGCCCATTGGCCGCAGCCGCGCCGGGAGCTGCGCGTCGGCGGAAGCGCGCCGGGCCGGGGCGGCGGTGGGAGAGCCGGGGGCCGTGTGTCCGGGGGCCGTGTGTCCGGGGGCCGTGTGTCCCGGGGCCGTGTGTCCCGTCCCGTCCCGTCCCGTCCCGCCGGGACCGCACCGGCGCCTCTCCGGCCGCGTCGCACGATGGGCTCCCGCGCGGGCTGAGCCCCGCCGTGACGGGTACGCCGGGGCGGGGGCACCGCGGGTGTCGCGGCCGCTCGTTCACAGCTCGCTTCGGGCCTCTGCGGAATAGGAAGGGACGAAATAAGCGGCTGGACGAGGCCGCGCTGTGGTTGAGGAACTGCAGGGCGATGTTAGGGCCAAAAGTGTTAATATAGCGTGTGGGGCAGACTGTGGTTGCTTTAATGTCGCTTTGCTCGCACTGAGCTCTGAAATAGATTATGTGTCTGGTGATATGAGGAGGAAAGGCCGTCACGAAACGAGTTACCCAGATCTGCCCCTCCTGGGTGAAGTTCTGGGTGAGACCAGATGCGATTGAACCAAGCAGCTCTTCTCCCATCTTGGCTGTGCTGAGAATCGCTTTTAAAAGACTCTGTTGAAAAAGCATTTATTGGTTTTCACTTTGGAGCGTGGGAGAAATGGTAGCATAGAAATTATGAACTTCTGAGGGCCCTGGGTCTCTGCAAGTGGAGGCAAAAGAAGACAGCCCATGCCCTGGCCTCCAGAGCACTCCTTGTTTTAGTAGGTATTGTACATTTGTAGTCGAGTAAAGCGCTTATTGCTGTATCATCTTCATTCACAATAAAGTCTCAGCGAATACTGAGTAGTAGTGAGAATGAAGATGGAATCATATCATTATATCGGTCTGTGACAAAATTGTACCAATTTCGGCCAAGCTCGATGGGACACCTATATGTAATCTGGAAAAAAAAAACATATATAAATTATATGTGTTTGATAAATAGTCCCTGCTGACAGTCTGGTTCCCCAGTCTTGTTGTTGCTAAGTTTTTGTGGTTAGTCAGATCAGTACATAAAGGTGGTTTGATTCAAACCACAGATTCTTTGGCTTGAGCAGATTATATTCCTTCTTTCCTGATAGCGCTGACCTTGTTTACCAACTCTTGATCCTGTTTAAGATTTGCTTGGTACTATTTAAGTGACTAGGAGATAAAACAGATTATTCTTGTTTAAAAACAGATTATTCTTATTCTTACAGCTTGTTCCATGCCCCTTGTGCAGGGCAGAATTATAGCAAGTGGTTGATACCCTTGCCAGGGACCAAGAACAAGGGTTTGGTTTTGTTCTTTACCACAGACACTTGATTATAAGCCTGAGCCAAGCTCCTGCCACAACTAATGGTTTGCTCATTTGGGTCTAAACTCTGTTCAGACTATTAAATCAGGAAGAAAATACTTTGTTTTAAGGATCAGGATAGAAAAACTCAAATTAATTGGCCTGAGTGGGAGTGTCTTGAGAAACTTGCTCACAAATCATTTATAGATACTTCAGTTGAGTAAATCATAAATCTGACCTTGCTGTACTGCACTTAAAAATGAATATACAAGTTTCTGCCTTTAGGCTGAAATACCAAAGTTAAGTCATGAAAGTGACGGTAAATTTAGGCTCCGCTTGATGATTCAGAGGCATCTCAACTGTTTTGGTGGTGTCCTCGTGTTCTGGGATAGAGTAGAAAAGCCAGTTAGTGAAATTAATCATTGTCTTTTTGTGATATCCTCAGTGCTAGTGACAGATGCTGCATTAGGCATATTGGATTGAAGCAACTTTCTCGTGTACCTGATCTATTTTTCAGGAGACTTAATAATTGCTGACAGATGGCTCTTGTCAAAAAGTGGCTTCTTTTAGTTCGAGTTGTTAGAAAAGACAAAAAAGATCGAATTCAAGAAGTCATTGTAATGAGACATAACTCTATTGTCAATGTTAATATGTGAAAGTGATAAATGAAGAAGGCATTAATATTACAGAGAGACCATTACATTAATGGGAGTTGTGTGCGATTCTGTGGAGGCATTGTAAAGGCTTTTAGCCAATGCTTTAAAGTTAAGTAATGAAGGTAATACCTTGAAGATCAAGAAGGCCCCAGAAAAGCATCCAGGATGAGATAGAAATGTTTTGATTTGTTGAAAAGCTCTAGCTCTACCTCTTGAAGCCAGGCTATCCCTAGCTTTCAGGTGAGTCTCCTGCAGAAGGAAGAGGCATCAGATGTTGTTTTTTGGTTCATATGGAAATTTTTATGCGGGAAGGGGGTATTTTTATTTTCTTATCAGCTGAGCAGAGATACTGGTAGTCATGGAGAAACAATGTGATGAAAATGTTAAGCTTATATTGAACAGTTCTATCAAGTTAGAAAATACTAGAAGTAGCAGGACTTTCAACCTTGTAATGATGAGCCTCCAAATGACATGTCTTTTCTGGAGAGTTAGCTTAAAGCCAGAATTGGCTTTTTTTACTCCTCCCACTAGAAAACGTCATTATAATAAATGGTGATAACTATACAGTTGCTGTACTCCTCTCTTATTACAGTTGTATTATGAGTCAGACATAAAAAATTAGAAGTACTTGCACAACAGTCCTAAACAATACAGATTTCTAAGAATATTTGGGCAGTTGGAGCAGCAAAACTGTTAAGCCTAAATTTGTCCAGAGGAGTAGAAATAACATTCAGCCTCAGCTGTCTGGCAGCCAGCGGTCTCAGGGTGCAACTCTTTCAGCTTCTTCTGGGAAAAGCAGGGTGCAGCTGAAAATGTTGGTTCTGTAGGCTGCTTCCATTAATAATTTCCTAACAACTGAACTGGTAGGCCAGTATCAATCTCTGGATGGTGTCTCACCTTCTCTGTGGAGGTTTGCACTGTGGCATTGTGGAATATGCAGGCTGACTGCTCTCCAGTCATGCTGTTCTCCCTGGTGCCTGCCCATTAAAATGGGGGCTGCTGTTACAAGGTGCTCCAGCTTCTCTTGCCTTCTAGGCAGAGTTAAACCATTGTATTCAGACACCTGAGGTTCACCTCCAGTGTTTTCTTGTCCCCTGCTGCCATAGATTAGCACTATACCATAGTGCAGTGTTGAGATTGCTCTTCTTGAATCCTTCTATCCACTGTACATATAAATCACTGCACTTCAGGCCATCTATTCTAATGGCAGGTTGCCAAGTCAGTCTGGTTAGGCTTGTCAAGGATACTAATGCCAAGCAGAAAGGAATTTGGAATAATGAACACAGTCTGCCTAACACCAGATGCAATGTGTGGCCTTTATTGCAAATTTATTCTGTTTTCATTTGCTTAACCTTTGTGTTGCCATTTTTGCTCATGCCAAAAAACAGTCCCTGAACATGGAAAACCTTAAAATTCAATCACTTGGAAACTGCCACTCAAGTGAATTGTGATACTGTAAGCATGTCAGGAAAGAGAAGCAAAGCACTTGGATAATCAGTGTCTGCTGGGAATATCAGGCCTTCAGAAAACTGAATCATGAAATGCCAGAAAGTATCAGCCGGATTAGAGTGTGATATTGGTTACTTTGTTGGCACTTGGCCAAGCAATCTGTTCAGACTGGCTACCCAAGAAGTCCCCTAAGAAACTGTAATATGCCAGATGCTGATTTTAATACTTTAGAGTTTTTTATCCCTTCATCAGCTTTTGTCTGCATTTTTAAAATGAGTCAGTCTTGTTGAAGAAGTGGCTTAATCCTCACTTGGGAACTAGCTAGAGGTGCCAGGCAGCAGTAATAAGGCTGTAGGAAAATGGACAAGGAGGTAGAAATTGGACTGTACAGGGAATGGGTTTGCTGTAGTATTTGGTGTGGGCTTTCATAAGGGGTGTGTTTTGATCTTAAATTTTACTCACTTAGCTCTTGGTCTGAATCATGTCTACAGAATGGATCAAAGAATGTTTTGCACAGACAAAACACTACATCACTAAAAATTTTGGGAATTGTCCAGATGCGAAGAAAAATATTGGCTCAACATTCTCAAGTTAGTTTGGTTGCTCTTCACCTATGTGGTTATAACAGTATTTTTAATTGATTAATTGTTTCCAGACATACTCAGTTTCAAGAGGATAGAAAAGATTGGAAACTAAAATGGAAAGACTGGAAAATTTCCTGCTTCCTACCAGGAGAAATCTGCCTAATCAAAAGGAGGAAGGGGAGTGCTTCTATAGAGATGCTGCTTTATGGTCAGCTCTGGACACATGCAGTTCTAGAGAAACTTGAGCAATAGTTAAGAGAGGAGATGAGAGCATGTAGTATGATGCTTTAGCATCATACTACATTGACTTTAAAATGTATTTATCTCTCTCCCCACAATAATTAGGACTCTGCTTTAGGGAAACTTTTTTATTTCTCCTTAACCAATTGTATTTTATTGTATGTTGAATGCAGCTGAACTGATACTTGTATAAAGAATCAGATCATGCTGGTTCCAGTACAAAGGTCACTAATTTGAGATGTTTGCCATAATTTTTAATCAATGGACGTTACTTGATTCTTTTGGCCCCCAACCTTTCTAATTGCACAGATTAGCAGAGGATTATTGGAAGTACACTAACTTGCCAGTTTTTTCTTAACTACAAATCGACTCATGTAGAGCAAAAACATGTTTGTATCCAGGAGAGGAAAAAGGAATGTATGTGTTCTGTAGTCCATGAAGGCAAACACTAATTTTCATGTAAAATGAGGCAAGGGAAATAAAAGGGAAATGAAAGCTATGCTTTCCTGCAACTTTATCATGGCTGTCTGGGGTAGGCTTGAAATAAAATTCGAAGTCTTGAAACTGTTTTTTTTAATTCATTTCTTTGTTCAATACAGTTTAACTCTTCTCTCTTTTTCCTTTCATCAGAAAAATGAGTGGTGGGTTGGCACCAAGCAAAAGCACAGTGTATGTCTCCAATTTACCCTTTGCTTTGACTAACAATGATCTGTACAGGGTAAGTTTTAAGAGATGGACTGTTTACATTAAACTTGTTGACAATTTTGACTGTAAAATCAATACTGATATATGTTTGTCATGATTAATTTATTATTAGTGAAATGCAATTATCTGTTTTGAATCTTTTTATTTTGCTTTATATTTCAGATATTTTCAAAGTATGGGAAAGTTGTCAAGTAAGTGACCTGATATGGCCTTCTATTTTTGTACCTCTCATTTTAAATATTTTATGTCTTTCCTTCACTTGAAAGCTTTTTGTAATTAAAGTATGAGTGTGGAACTGTATTGAAGTTCTGTTCATTGTTAATAACGTATAAATTTAATTTAACGACCGGAATTCCTTGCAGTTGCACACATAATACAAAAATATTTGTGTTGGGGACAGGCTTTGCTAACTGTTTTTTTAAGAGCAAGTAGGACATTGTTACATACCATCAGTCCTTTCTCTGAAATAGTTGAAACAGTGTTCTTCTAGTGTTATTCCCCTTTCCTTGAACACGGTGGGGCGCAGTGGGTAAGTGTGAAAGTGGGAGCTTCTTCTTATGTAACCTGGATGTCACAGTTCCCACAAGTGCAGTGTACAGTTCCCTGTGATTCTAGAGGGGCTTATTATTGTAACTACTTAGTATTTTACTTAAAGCTAGATGTAAGGCTGCATTAATGGCTTTCAGTATGTGGGGTGTTCATGACCAATATATGTGAATATCTGCCTCTGTGTTCAAATGATAGAAGGAAGTGCCACAGTAAGGAATTGACTGGTTTGTTTATTTTTTTAAATTGGTCACAATAAGGAGACTCAAGTCTTCAGTTTTTAATCCTAAACCAGCAAGTATCTTCTCTAATTTATCCTAGCTGTTGCAATAAATAACCTGTGAGATACAGAGTTTCTAAGTTTTTGAAGTCTCAGAAATGTGTTTCAGGTGACAAATAGCTGGAAAAGCAAATATATCCTGACTATTATGACATCAGCTGAGTTTGTTCAGTAAGAAATCAGAATTTTTATGGCTCCAAGAACTTCCTGGCTTTTTAAAGATTTGTCACACTTGATTCTGTTCTTATGTTATTAACTGGTATGCTGAATATCCCAATTAGAAGCCTGACAGTCATACTGGGCTTGTATGTCTTCAAAAAGTAGCTTGGCAGAAAAATTAACAGACACTTGAACTTAATACATGCAGTTGGACACATCCTGTCCAAGAGGCTTTGGTAGTAAAACTGTTAAGCTGAACCTTTTTGTGAATGTATTTGGGGAAATTTGAAATTTCTTTACTGTGTTTTTATTTTATAAACTTTCTACCATGGAGATCATCTGTTACTTATACAGGCTGTATGGTAGGCCTTCTGTATTGAAGTGGGGTTTGGTTTTTTTGGTTACTTCTTAGAGTTTTGGCTTGCACTATGGCTGAACCTTGTTCTGCCTGTTGTGGGCATAAGGGAGGAGTGTATTCCATACTTTTTTACACATACTTTGATTTTTATGTACATGCAGTCTGACATTCTGATTCTCACTGTTGTTGTTTTGTTAGGGTTTTTTTCAGGACTGTATACAACTGATCTTAAGATTGAAAGAATTGAGGCTGTGTGGGTTTTGGCCATACACGGGCCCCGGCCCTGTCTTTTAAATTTTTATCTTCAGATTTTCTTTTAATGTTTCTAGATTTTCATGGACTTTTCAATGTGCTATTGAAGCTGTTGATTTCAGTGTTAGACTGAAGATTTCACTTTGTATTGGTAATGTGAAATAACACATGCATCCCTGATCTTTGGATTTCAGTTGGAGATCTTTGTAGAACAGTACTGCACATGGTTAGTGTTTCCTGTTGTGGACCTGTTTAGCGGATTAGTCCTACATGTACATAGATTTGTCAGTTTGGAGGCAGTTCGCACTGCTTTTCATCAATAATAGCAATGGTAAGGTGGCCCATAAATTTTCCTTTCACCTCCAGTAAAATGTAGTTCCCTCAAGTTAGGTTGCCTGTAAATCTCAAGATTATATTCTCTGTTCATTAAGTCACCCAAGGGAATTATGAGTGATACTGGTCCTAGAAAGACCCCCACATTCTTTTTTAAAATCATCTCCACTCTGCTTCTAAATATATGGCCACATTAGCTGCTCTGTTGAATTTCTGTTTAATATGTATTTTTATTGTTAAATATACTTTAACTTTTTTGCTGTATAACAAAGGTAAGAACTCACTGAGATCTTTAAGGAAAAAATATCTCTGAAGTAATTTTAGTGTGGGTCACTAAAATAAATAACAGCCTTATATGTTTCCAGAGTTACTATTATGAAAGACAAAGACACCAGGAAGAGCAAAGGAGTTGCCTTTATTTTGTTTTTGGATAAAGAATCTGCACAAAACTGTTCTCGGGCACTTAATAACAAACAGGTAAGTTGTGGAAAGTTTTTACGGCAGGAGGATTGGGTTTTCAGTCCCAAAACATTTACCTTTTCTTTCCAATTTTCTGTAGTTGTTTGGAAGAGTAATAAAAGCAAGTATTGCCATAGATAATGGAAGAGCAGCAGAATTCATTCGCAGGCGTAACTACTTTGACAAGTCTAAGTGCTACGAATGTGGGGTGAGTAAAACCAAAAATGTAGGGAAATGGACAAAAATTGTGGCTTGAGATAAGAACAACTTAATAACTGAAATAATACTAAACAGTAGTAGTAATAGTGGATGGTAGTGAAAGTAACAAAGAAAAACAAAACCCAAGATATATAACTGATGCACATGAAAACTATTGCAATGACAACCTCCTATTTGTTGCTTCAAAGTATCTGCTTTTGCTATATCATTGGAAGTTCATGATTTAGTTGGCAGCAAAATAAATACAGGAAACAACTGTTTTATATAAAAGTGAGTTTTAAATCTTAGTTCCTGAATTCCTGAACATAGTAACATAGGACAATGATATTTGGATAGTATTTAATGTCCAATACAAACTTAATTTATATTCTTAACACTCATTACAGCAAAAATGTCACCTCACTCCCGTATCTTAAATTGTTAATTCTGAGGTTTCTATCTTGTCTTGAATAAAAACCATGTGTAGTGTATTCAGTTATTGCAACAGACAAAAGAATCTACTGTGCTTGTAGCTTGTTCTCACTTTACAGTTAAGCATGCATATCACCACCAATCTCTTCATTTCCATAGCAAGCCTAGAGAAGAGTTTGTCTTCTGTGTGCTAATTCAGCATTCCATTTATCTTACTAATTGCTTCCATCTTTTCCCCCATGAACTTCCCTCATGATACGTTTTAACATGTAGTTGTTTGTAATGGCTTCTGTTAAGCAATATTTCTTTTCCTCCAAGGAAGCAGGACACTTAAGTTATGCTTGTCCTAAAAATATGCTCGGGGAGCGGGAACCACCAAAAAAAAAAGAAAAGAAGAAGAGAAAGAAAGTAGTGGAGCCAGAAGAAATGTATGTATATTAAGTTACACATTACTACACTTTTTAGGAATTTTTTTCACATTAAACACTTAAAGATCTATATTTTTTTTTCTCTCTCTGCACAATGAAGTGAGGAAGAGGAAGAAAGTGAAGAGGAGGGAGAAGACCCTGCTCTAGATAGCCTCAGCCAAGCCATAGCTTTTCAGGTACAAAATTGAAGCATGGCACTATTTATTTTTTTTAATTCAGCTCTCTTGTTTAGCTGCTTTTCAGAATCTCTGATACACATGCATAGGTCTGTCTGCTCTATAGCACTTATCAGGCTCTGGTTTGGTAGCAATAGTTGGTAACTTTAGTTGGCTTCTTTAAATTGCAAGCATATTCAGTGGAATTTTGTTTGGGTTTCTTAGTCTTTCAGTATTGCTGTATTTGTGTGTTGCAGCCTTCTTTTTCCCTTCAAGTTCCTTTGCAATTTGCTTGTGACATCTCTGCTGTAATGTTCTGCAAGGTTTTTGCCCACAAATCCTTGTTTACTTTGTTAACTTGTAGACAGAAAAACAGTCATGTGACCAGACACATCCTCTGTCCTCATTGGAATGTCCTTGAGTCCTTTATTATTGGGACACTTCCTTTGCCCAATACAGACCATCACATTCTCTAATAGACCTCGTCCCCCAAAGCATATTGAATGCATATTTTTTTATGTAGATAGATTATCCAACATCTGTATTACTGTCTTTATTACTTATTTATCACTACACTCTTTTGCTTCATGAAACAAAACATGCCTGATCTGATACTCAAATTTCTTGGCTCCCTGGTCAACACTGTTACCTGTGGGTCAGCTGCCCCCAAAAAAACCTCAAGAGTTCTTATAACTTTGTTCTGAATATGACTGTAATGAGTGCAGGACTTTTACATGATGTCGTCCGAAAAAGTGATTCAAGTATTCACAATGTTCCTTCCTTTCCCCTAAAACTCCAAAACTGGAAATAAAACCTGTAAAGCCAGAAAACATTCTCATTTCTATCACCATCCAAAGATTTTAATTGGTAAAAATAGGAAGGTTCTATTCAAACTATTAGTTGAATAACCTTCAGTAATAATCCCCAAAGGCGCTCATTATGTGAATGAATGACTGCAAAGGACAGTGGGTAGAAGACTTACTAGTGGAACAAAGCTGATTCAATAACATCAGTTTAAAAGTGAGGCATTTTTTGCTTTAGATCTCTGCTAAAGAGATCTGCTTAGACTTTTTGCTTTAAATCTCTATATTTTTGCATGTTTGCCATGGGCAAAATTCCTCTTTTTGAGAACACAAGATGATCCAGGTGGCTGCTGTGGTGTAGAAAGTAGCTCCCACAGCTTATATGTGGGAGCTACTTTCAGAAATGTTTCCTAGTGCTTTGATCACACAAATTACCTGGAAATAAACCCTTGTAACTCTTTAACTTACTTAATAATTCAATGCATATTAATAATTAGCATTATTATTTGTAGTGCACCTTAATTTTTCTTAATCTCAGCTAATACTTCTCTTTTCTTCATTATAGCAAGCCAAAATTGAAGAAGAACAACAAAGATGGACACAGACTGCAGGGGAATCTTCAATTTCAGATGATTCTAAACGTCCACGGATTAAGAAAAGTGCTTATTTCAGTGATGAGGAAGAACTTAGTGACTGAAATAATACTGTTCTAAATGCATAGATAAGATATATATAGTGTACATTTTGTAAAGTGCTACAAAGTGATCTGTAATACAGGTTTGTTTTGGTGTTGCAAGACGCTGAAAATCATGTTGTTGTTGTTGTTTTTTATTCTGTCCCCTGACTCTTCCCATCTTTTTATATCTCTGTCTCAAAACCTTCCTTTCAAGGCAACTTTTTAGAAAATGATGTGATTGTACCCTTAAATCCAGAACAGTACCTGTGCGAGTACATCTTGCAGTTAGTATTTAGACTCAAGTCCTAGCACTGAAGTGTTTCATGAGAGAATTGCCCAAGGCTTTTTTCCTAAGAGGAGATCCTCCTAGGATGACTGCTAACACCACTGATGCTTTATGTATTGGTCTGTTTGGAAGCAGCACTTTCGTGGTACTTAAGTAGAATATGAAAATTGCATTAGTTGAATTTCAGCTTTAAGCATTGTCTTTTTGCTCTTCATGCAGTACTATAATAAATTATTGTCACATCAACGCTGTTTTTCCTGACAATATTGCCTAACAATAATCAGGGTTATCCATAGGGTTTTAAATACACTTGGATCTAACCTGTATCACAGCCATCTGAACCTGTTGGCAAAATCCAAAAGGCATAGTTTCCTACATGCCTAAAAATCAGCTTTCATGTGTACTTGGAACTGTCATGGTCTAGCAAAGCGTGTTGCCACATATTTTGCACATAAAGCTTTTCAGACCTTTTCCTGTCCTTAGATCTTTCTAGGATTGTAAGCATGTTCTCCTGTCGCTGTGATCACTCCAAAGACCACAGAGACATGGTTATGTTGGTACACATATTTATATTTTGTCTTCACTTTTTAGGAAGCACGGTATAAAATGCATTCACAATTTCACACTTGGAAGAAGAGACGAGCTGGCCTCTTTCTATTTTCAGTTCTTCCTGTTTGCTCATCAGGAATTGATTTTCTTCCAAAGACAGAAAATGTAAATCCAAGTATACCGTTATGTATTCTTAATTAATACCAATTTACATTCAAATATGTAACTGGGTGCAAAGCAAAGAAACATGCACACATACCCTCTAAGCTAATATAGTGACACTCAGAACATCATTCTGCTGCCTTCTGTTGTTCCTTAAACACAAGAATTCGGAAAGAAGAATGAAGAATTAAAGTGTTTTCTGTGCAAGCTCCTCAATTCAGCAGAATAGAAAGGAGTATTGGGCTCTAGATATAGGAGAATCGTGGACTCAGTAATCCAAGGAACTTTTTAAGACTGACTTTGACTTTTTTGCTGAAAGTACTGTACATTAAAACTGAAGCTTCTGTCACTGAATTTCAGGAAGATCTCTTAATACTGACTAGCTGAGAGATGAACTGCCAGGTGTAACTTACTGTTAATAAAAGCAAATCACCCTACATCATGTATGTGTGCAATAATGAAGCTTGTGGAGTTCTAAACTCTACTAAGGAAGAAAGTAAATCAGAGTTTGTCGTCTTCTCAAATACCATATTCATTGCTGGTTTTAAAAAAAGACAGAAAACTAGAATGTGACAGAGGAGCAGTTTGACTTTATCCATGGCTTTGATTTGGAAATATTTGATAGCTTGTAAGAATTAAGTTATGAATGAAGTGATTAGACATCAAACCTCAAACTTTTATTTCACTACACCATGTAATGTAGTAGTGGAACTCACTGCCGTGAGACTTTTTTCAGGGTCATGGGGTCAAAAGGACTTACATGTGGAATAGGGTATTTTAAAATGTTAAAGTCTCTGCTCAGAAATACCCTCAAATAATTAAAAAAGAAACACCTGACTGTTGTTCTGACCTAATACAGTACTTTTTCCAGAGTTACAGTAGCTGAAACACATTGCTGTATCTTTCTAGTCTGCTGCTTCTGCCTCACAGCTTTCCCCATGGGATTTGCTTTTGTCAGCAGTAGCTCAGTCCAAACTATTACAACTGACCCAGTGTTGTTCCTCCATGCTCTTTTGTTCCAAGCATAGTTACTTGAGGTAGGTGACATTGGAAAAGAAACATAAAAATGAACCTATTTCTGTGCAGAATTGGCATTTAGAAATTTTTACCTTAAATCGTCTTCCTTTAACAGTTTTCTTTATTCTGAACTCTGTTGGGCAGCAGCGTGTGTAGCTTTTGCCTTAGAAGAATGCACCTAATGCCTGAAACACAGTCTAAAGGAACTTTCAGGAATAGGATTTTTGCACTTGGCTTCCTGAATCATTTTAAGTTTCAGCTCTTGGTTGGCAAGATAACAAAGCATTTCTAGGTGAGAAATTCAGAACACTAGCATTAGATAACCACTATGTTAGATAGCATAAGTACCTGTTCTGCTTGCTTGAATACAAAGTTGTTTTCTACAGCACCCCCAATACAGCTGCCTCATTCTGCTAAATAATAAATAAGGCCAAAATTTGTCAATGAAGTCTATGACTTTCAGTGTGGAGAGATTTGCTCCTGTTCATGCCTACCCTCACCTACTCAGATTTCCACCTGAATCCCGTCAGTGCTGAGGAGCAAGGGAGAGTGCTAACAAGGCTCCTAATTTAGATCAGGCCAAGAGGTTGCAATTAGTGTGCAAAACTCAAGCAACACAGTGGTGCTTTTGATAATTTGGTATCATAAAGCACTGATTGTGGAAGGAGGAAATGTGTTGGTGGCTCTGAGCCAGACAGGTGAGACTGTGTAACTGTATTATCAAAAGAGAAGAATGGAAAAAGCCTTGTAGAATGCCTTCTTGTTATTATTAGAAAAATCACGGAGTTTTCCTCTGAGAGGTTCATGTTCAAGTGATATGTTGGTTTGGGGTTACTTTTAATACTTTGAGACCCTACCTTAGGCTTGCAAGCTGAATTCTGGTTTTAGAGTATAAATAATATGTAATCATAATATATTATTACATATTAATTACACTCATCATATATATTACATATATTTGTGTAAAATATATAACCTCTGATTATAGAGAAAATTACACTAAGTGGGAGACTTCTATTTAAAAAAAAAGTCAAAAACTTGTGTCTTTCTGCAAATATCCACTTACTAGGTTTTTGTCTTTTGTATTTTCAAAGCAGCTTGAAAATTGTCAAAATATGTTCTGGGTCATAGGACCACTTGTCTGTTGAAATGGCTAACACAGTAGTGTCTACAAAACCAGTAGGAGATGCCTTTTATCTGTCCTTGGGGAAGGAGAGATGTGAAAGTGGGATAAGGATGATTAGCTTACGTGATTATAAATGGTATTACTCATACTGTGCACTTGTTAAAACCATTGCAGCTATGAGACACAGGAGTAATTTTAGTTCATGTTTAGCAGGCTCCCACTATGTTTTTGGCACATCCAGGTTACTACTCTCAGCTTAGCAATAGAAAGGACTGTAAATATAAAGAACTTTATAGCTAAATAGGTGATCTTTGGAAAAAATCATAAACACCTAATCTTTGGCTTCTGGGTCACTGTGTTTTCTGGGATAGCCCTTCCTTAATCTGCAGAGATGACTGACTGTAGAATGGGAAGGTGAGCTGTTCAGGCTGTTTAGCTGTAGTCTTTTGAGACAAAAAATAAATGCCATTTTAAAATATCACGGTTTTCATCTAGCTTTTCTAAGCAATTTAGTAAGTGCTACTATGAGTGTTTCTATTCTATTTTGCATCTGTAGTGTCAATATGATTATATATTCTATCGCTCTTCTGCTATTGCTCTTCTATAAAAATATTTCAAATAATATTCTTCCAAATGTACTATCTTAAAATAACTGGTATTAGAAAGCTGATTGCTTCTTTTTACTGTAGAGTACAAGACCATTTTTAGGTGTCCTTAAAATGCTCATCCTCAGCAGCTTTGCTTATTTTATAGATCTTAACAGGGTGAAGTTTTTTTCCCATGGCTGTTGAAGGCAATATTAAAAAATTACTACACAGCTCCTTTTTTAGAGAAAAAGGTGTAAAGTGGAGGATTTAATCACATATAATGTAGATTACCTTATTTCTTGTATCTATGCTGGTATCTGTAAAACATATCCTAGAAGGGATAAGCTGAGAAGATTGTCCATGTAAAGAAAACAATGTTTTTTAAGTTGAAGAATTGTACAGATTTGAGAAACAGCATTCCATCCCTGTCAGGCTAACCCTGACCCTGCTGTGCATCCAGACAGACAAGATGTGTGCTTTTGCATGCGTTTAATGGATGTGACAGGTAATGCAGCAAGTAAAGAGTTGCAGAAATTGTGGCAGTAGAATGTGATAAAAGCGTGTGAAACATTTAACCAACCCAGTTAGGGAATGTAGGTCACAGTGGCTTGAAGAAATACCACAGTTACTAATATGAGAAGTTTCCTGTCTGATGAATAGGATGCTCCAGAGAATCAAAAGCAGCTCTGAGGTTTCAAGTTCACAAAAGGCAAGGGCTATAAACCTACATCAAGATGAGCTTATCTGTGGAAATTCAGTTTTATCAATATCCAGCTAAAGAGAATCAGAAGGCATCCAAATTTAGGTATTGCATCAAGCTCAGCGCAATACAGCAAAAACTGTCACTTGGTTGCGGGAGTAAAGATGCATTATTTTAACTGCTTATGTGGAGGCAGAGGATGTAGATGTGTTCTGTTCAAAGAACAGATGTGGCTATGGAAGAAGGAGAAACCCAAAATAGAACCAAAAGGCATATTAAGGACTCTGTGGGTATACTGTGAAGTTCCAAGGCACTGAGTTGTATTTTTAGAGTGAGATAGAACTGCTTGTACCTTGTTTGCTTAATTGAAGAATGAGTGTTTTATATCTGAAAATTATGCACCTTTTGGTAGTACACGTTTGTACTGATGTTCAAATGCTCAAGAAAGGAAGAGAAACTAAAGGAGGATACAGTTCTACAAAAGACCTCACTTGAGATGTATTTGATGTGTGAATTTGATTAGGTGGCAAAGAGCCATCTGCCCACGAAGCCTGGAGCCATGAGGGTGCATATAAAATGAAATGACTGAGCAGCATATGGCAGTTAGGAAAGATGAGAACATGCAGTACTTGGATGCACTGCTTTTGAGTTCATGAACCATGTATCTGGAATGAATGATTGTAGTGCATGAAATTATGCTCTTTCCAAGAACATTTTCAGAAATTCATCAGCTAGGTTTATTTTCATCTGCTGCAGGATAACATCTTTAAAGAGTTTTTTTTACAGTGGGAGGCTTTCACAAGAAGAGCTAAACTGAGGAAACTTGGTTAATTAAAATCTGGAACACAGTTCTGTAGCAAGGGTGGATTCTCTGTGAGTCCCATGCCTGTGGCATCCCAGAGAATGCAGGGCCCCAGGGCCTTATTCATGTTCGTATCTAATTTAGCTGAAGCTACTGGAGAATGTCCAGAATTTCTTTTCATTCATTGCAAAATTTAGGTCAAGCCCATGATTAATGCTTGAGTTCAGGACAAAGTAACCCTTGAAAAACTTTCACCTTTTTTCACTCTTGTGCTATTTGTGCTAGGATGGTGAATTTTGTACTGTATTGCACACCTTTGAAATGGCAAACTGGTTGACAGGAAGGTACTCAGGAAGGTACTCAGCTCTCTTGATCTTAATCTGGTAGGAGCACTGCACACAGATTACTTTGCGCCTTTAATGATGGGGCAAGGAGTAATTATTGTAAGAGCATTGTCTGGATGCAATTTCACTGCTTCCAGGAGTTGGGAGCCAGCGGAGAAGGGAAGAAGGCAGGCAGGGCAAAGTATGAGTAAGGCAGATATCCATCCAGAATAAGTCTATATCAGTTATGCTAAACATTTGCAGGTTTCCTTCTACAGGTTATCCTCTTCACTGGACTTTAGATCAGAGTTTATGTGGGTTAAAGATATCTGATTGTCTGGAGTATGTAGGTGTAATGTGTCTAATTGCACAGACTTAATTTCAGTCACATGGAAGTATAATGTGGGTTATATGAATGCAAATGAGGTTCACTACATCTTCATGTTTTCTTCATGCTTTAACTGGCTTTTCCTGGGGCACAATGATACCTATCTGTTAGAAGAACTATTTTTTTGCAAACTACATAGGTAGATTCTGACATGAGAAACTTGAATGTAGACAGCACAGTCATCAACTAAATTTAGTGTTTAAATAAAGGCCAAGGTTTCCAATTGAAGGAGACTTTACTTGTTCATGTTTTTCCTTCAGTAAGCTGCTAGTAATGTGAGTGGTTCTGTAATCTTGTTTTACTTAACTCATCTATTTTTTAATCAATCAGAAAAATATAAAATGTTTTAAAATGGAAACAACTCTAGCAAGCTGAAGTGAACAACTAATAAAAAGTTCATTTTATGTTTTGTTCTAAAATTACTTCTCTTAATAATAAGGCACAAGAATTTAATTCCAAAGTCTGCTGACTGGGAACTTTCCTTACGTCTGTTTCTCTCTCTTCCTGCAATGTATTTGGTATAGTTCTTTCACATAATATGAATGAGTTAAATTGAATTCACTGAGATTACCATGTGGTCATTATTAAATGAGTTTGTAGCAAAACCAGCAATGAATCACACAGGTTAATGTTTGCTGCTACATTTATTGACAGATATATCATACTTGGGCTTTAGCTGATGAGAGAGGCTATAAGAAACTATAAGGAACCATAAGAAACTATATTTCAAATGTCTAGACATGTTCTTTTGGAGAATACTCAAGTATGAGTATCATACATGCCTCCAGACTAAGTGACAGGTGAATTATTAATTCATAACAAATTTTAAAAAACATGTATTTTGTGCCATAGCATTATGATAGGCAGTATTTTTATGTTGCTATTTTAAAAGGCCTATTAGATGTTCCATTGGGGTTTTTTCTTTCCTTTTTCCCTCCTTCTTTTTAAGGGCTTCAGAGTTCATTGTGGGAATCTGCTGATGTTTGGCAGAAAATACTTTAGAATGATATCCTCATTTCTAAAATAGAAAGCAGTGTGGTGAGGAATATCTGTAGTATATGTACATGACTTCAAAGATGCTGTCTTAAGCTTATGCATTTCATCTATTGTACTGCAATTCACCTAGAAACAAAAATAAGCTCAATGTCCATTTTAGTGAAAACAAGCTAACCAGCAGATGGTTACTCCATTTTTTTGATTTATATTTTTATAACTCCATAGTAAGGCTGTTTCCCAAATGTTCATATTTCTTACTAGCACTATTACTGCTCAACAGTGGTGTAGGGAAATCACATTTCAACTTGAATTTCAGTTACAGAAGGGAACTGAGAGTGTAGGAGGAATCTTAGTAGACTCTTATCATTTACACAGAATGAGTAGTTTGTTAAGAAACAGGAAAGCAAAGAAGCCACCTTGCTGAGGAGAAATGATAGATAACTGGTCACTCACTCCTACTGGTTTCCTAGTCTACTTGTCTCATCCAGAGGCAGTAGCTTGTGTTTCACTTAGTAAAATTGTCATTGATACCATTAATTTTCAAGTAGAGCCAAAACAGAACTGAAGCAGTGAGAAATGAGAATTTGGAGCTCATGGGAAGTGGTCAAGAGCAAAACAGGCAGTTCTTTTAAAAAGCAGTGATAAAGGCACTACTGCAAACTACTTCAAAGTGAAATAAAATTAGGAGTGAGCTATGAGCCAAACTTAAAGTTTAAATGATGGTTAAAAAAAAAACAACCTTGACCAGTTTGCTAAGTGTAATTAGCACAAGAATACAGAGGCAAAAATCAAAAGATCAGCCAATTAAACAAGAAACAATGATGTGTGTTGTATAAAGATAGGAAAAAAAGGAGTATGTTCATTAGGTAAAACCAGGGACCAAGTTGATCCACCCTTCAACAGGAAGGAGTCTTCAGTGCAGCAGCTGGAAAGGCTGAAGTGTTTCATCCTTGGCAGAATGTGTCCTCGCTATCAAAGCCAACTGCCATGCTAGTTAACAACTCATCAGAGTGAAAGCTACAGCTGGGAAAGGAAGGTGTAAGGAATGCTTCAGTTGGTTAGATGTTAAAGAGGTGGGGCCTTGCAGAGTGCATAGAGAACCTAGGAAATTTTAGGAGCTGTCTTTGGGAATTTGCATTTACAATTACACACTCAGATTCTGATTTTCAAAGGTGGGAGCTGAGGAGTTTCAGACCCATGGTTTAAAAAATAATAATCCAGGAACAAAATTATTAAGCAATGATGTGAAATGTAAAGCAAAATTAACATAGGCTCCAATCAATCTAATGCCTTTCTGGTTTACAAGATTGTAGCTCTTACATGTAGAAGAGAGGTGGTAGATGTCGTTTATTTTGACTTCATTAAGATCTGTGCTATTGTGACAAAGTAACAACATAAATGCTACTACTGCAACACAAGTGAAAATTTGGGGGGAAAACTGCTTTTAGCACTTCACAGATAAAGTGAGGAGATGTACTGAGGGGGGTTCTGTGGAGATCTTTCATGAATGAGATACTGTTTTATAGTCTCTTTAAAACCTTGGATGGTGGAATGGAAAATATGCCTGTGAAAACTTGTGAATAATGAGCATCATAGGACACCAGCTGTCTTGGCTTTTCATCTGATGCTGCTGAATATTGAATGGGCATAAGAATAGCTCTTCCTTTCCTGGCTGTTCCTGAGCTAATCCATTACCTCTGATGACCTCTGGAAGTACCTTTTGTTCAGCCCATGCTTCTTCCACTCTGGCATAGGCTGCACCAGCTGAACTGATCTGTGCTCAAGGCTTATGTGTCTTTGTCCTATGGGGAGAGCAGCAAAATGATTGATAGCTAGACAGAATATTTTAAGAAGGATTTTCTAGATAAAAATGAGACAGAATCCCCTAAATCTGCTTTTACACACCTGACCATTTCTTCCTGAGGGATCTAAGTGTTCAGGAGATTCTGTATCTCTTTCCCAGAAAATAGTAGAACTAATGTTTGGTTCATTTAACACTTTAACATTTCAGAAAGTGAGCCTTTAAAGCTTGGTGGGGTGAGTTGCTTTGGTTTGTGAAAGGGGCTGGTTGTCTGGGGCGAGTGTTTTGTTTGTGAGGTTTTTTTTATCTTCAAGGCTCCTGTCTAGGAAAACAAGACTCTCTTTTCCTTGGAGGCAAGTTATAAGATCTTCAAAGGTCATAACTGTCTGCTGTCTTTCAAGGCTAGGACCTTGAATATTGAAGCCTGGGGCTAGACTATATCTCCCACAACCCCAAAATAGTTCCTTTATGCCTCTAGCTGTGATGCTCCTCTAAGTATCAATAATCTGCCATCACTATAAATACCACATTTATAAAACGCTTCAGTGTTTTTAGACTGAGGACAATCCTACCTTTGCCTGGGTTTATACTCCTTTACAGCAGGCTACTGGTGCTCTGGTGAAGTGGTTGGGGTGGTTGAACATCTGTTGCCAATGTAGTAAATGCCAAAGCTGGAATCCATACTTTCAGGGCTTGTTTGTGTTCAGCCCCTTCAGGCTGTCAACATGAAGTTTATCAGCATATGGGGGAAAGAAAAATGAGAAACAGACTCCTGAGCACAAATAAGTGACAAAACAAAACAAAAAAAGGGCTCTTTAAGTATGTCCTTACAGTTCATGATTTTTCTTTAGCTGGAAAGAGAGTCTTGTGTGAAATCATCATTTAAAGAGGAGGCAACTGCAAGCAATTTCCATTAGATACCAGGAGACAGTAAACCTGGGTGAAGTGTTAGACATGTTCATTACATTTCTTATCTAATTATTTGATACTATCAAACCCTACTCACTAGCAGCCCAGACACTCTCATTATGTACAGAATCATGGTGCTAAATAACAATGTGCTAAGATGAGAAGAGTCAATGCTTTAACTGTTCTGCAGCCCTCCATTATGTTTGCAGAGAATGAGATGAAAATTTCCAGGTCCTGCTTTGATAGAACACAGCTTATAATTATAGTCACGTTGCATGGGACCGTGGGCACACTGCTGGCTGGACTGGGGAAAGAGACAGACAAGAGTGAAGCATCTCTGTTACATTTTCTCCCTAAGTGTGCTAACTTGTGACTATTTTAGAAATTTGGATGTGTTCATGCTTTTTCTCATTTCCTCATTTGTATAGCTCTGAAAGTACCGGTGGTTCTGCTTCGTTTCGCTTCTAGTAAATTCTTCTTTTGCCTGTCCTTTATTTCGTCCCACAGCGATCACTTCACTGTACTGTGTCCCTCTTCTCCCTCCGCCTCAATCTGAGCTCGGGCCGCCCTCGGCGCTGTCCCCAGCTCCCAGCCTGGAGGCAGCTCCTGTCATCGCCGCTCCTTCGCTCCTCCCTGCCCTGGCACAAGCGAGAAGCTCGATGACACCCGGCTTGCTGCTTAACAGCACGCTGCTCACCGCCAGCTTTTATTTCTTTGTTATTAGCCCTCTTTCCCAGCGGTGCTCCCCAGCTGGCCGGGGAAGGCCGGGGAAGAGGACCCGAGGCCGGTTTCCCGGGCGGAGGGGCAGATCCCGCCCGGATTTGGGTGCCTGGCTCCGCACAGAGTGCTGCTACACCATTCTATGTGCTACGCCATTCTGTGTGCAACAATCTACCGCGCTGGTGGCTACACAGTGCCTCCAGAAAGTGAAGTGTTCTCCAAAGGGCTCCAGTGCTTGTTGATGGGTCTCATGAGACCAGCCTAGCTGCCCGTTTTTTCCAGTTTTCAATGATCTCTTACATTTGACTTAAGTGATACTAGAAATTAGGTAACTGTTTTGGAGTAGAAACTATGCATACCGAGGCACCTCGGTGGCCAAGATGGGGTTTTTTTGTGAATTACTTCTTTCATTTATGTTTAATTTGACCCAGAACAAATGACTGAATAGATTTACTTACTTAGGTAAATAATCTAAGCATGATTATTAACTCAAAAGCAGGAACTGCACAGTTTACTTCTTACAGAGCTACTGAGCTCCTTAGAGAGCTACCAGTTCATTTTAATTTCACGGTAGGACACATTTTCTTTCCCAAATGCTGAACTCCGTTTTGAATCTGCCAGGCCTTTTACAGATGATATGCGAATACACCTAACAATGCAGATAACAGCTAGCCGCGAAAAGACCTGCTAACATGCTGCCTCCCAAGCAATGTTGCTTTTATTCGTAGCCTCCTCGGAGAGAGTGAGAAAGATTAAAACATACTGCAATTTCACCCAGGTGTCCTACTCCATACCCGATATTACCCAAGACAACAAGAAATAAAAGGGGGAAGTGCTGAATATGCACTTCTGAGTGATGAATGCCCTGGAGCAACAGAAACGCAAGGCAGGTCCCTCAGGAGAAGAGTAGGATTAATGATCTTGATTGTTTTGTAATGATCTCTGGTATGTTTTTCCTGTCATAAGGGTGGAAAAAAAGCTATTTGCTACAAAATGTATATATATATATTGTATAAAAGGCAAGGGCATGAAGTATAAGTAACTTAGTAAGAGAATAAGTACAAAAAGAGTCCTCCATAATTTCATTGAGGAATGTGTTTGTGACAGTTTAAGAAAAAAAAAGAAAATCCCAACAAAACAAATTCACATTTAATTTAAAGGAATTCTCACATGTATTTCATTTTTCAAGTGCATGGACTGTGTCTCCAGCTGAGAAATTAAAAGCAAACTAAAGAACTCAAAAAGAGTAGGATGTAGCTTGTGTTACCTTATAAAAATATTTGTTCATTCTGTAGAGAAATCGTGGTCAACACATTCTTCTCCAGGAGTGGTTCACACTGCTCTTAATCTTGTACAAATGTGGGCTGCCACCAACGATGGCAGCCTTTCTGTCTCGATGTCCTCACTCCAATGTGTGTCCCTGTTTTCTTCCTTGCCTCACATCAAGGGATTGTGCAACTTCAAAGCAAATCAGCTTCCCAGATCCAACAGAAAATAAACAGGTTTTTAGTGGGGTAGTTAGCTTTGGGGTTGCCCAAGAGATCTGAGCTGGAGGTAGGTGGGGAGGGTGGGGGAGAAACTGGTGGGTGTGAGGGGGGTGACTTCAATGCTTCCATCAGTTTTAGCTGGAGCAGCATTTTTGATTGCACTCTTAGGCAGCTTCAAAACTGGAAAAGCACAGGGAGAGTTGTTCTCTGTCAATGTGCTGCTCTCTATCAATATGCTGCTGGACCAGCAATAAAGATTTGGGGGAGGAGGAGGTGACAATAAATGTGATGGAAGAGGCAGAATTCTGAAAGGTTTGAATGCTAAAGCATATGGGATATTTGGAGAATGGGAAGCCTCCAGCTCAGCTCTTTTTGAAGAACGGAAGGAACTAGGCTCATGCATCTTCCATTATCCAATGACTGATGAGAGTTTTTACTGAAGAAATTAACATCTCATTCAGGTTCAAATATGGTTCTAAAAATATGGTTTTCTCATTTGCTTTTGTTCAGATATTTGCTACTGATCACAGTCTGGTGGATGATGTGCCATGAGAGATAGAGGCAGCATAAAATGCCATGCTGAATAATTGATCACCACCCCTCCAGGCTATGTCTATGGATGAATGCATATGCCAGTTAGGATGATGGTGTCCCTAGTTAATGCTCTTAATTGACAAACACCTGATATGAATTAAAATAGTATTTTTAAAGACATCTTATTTATGTCAGAAGATCTTTCATATTTTACAGTGTTTCTCTTTTGTGTGTGTTTTTCTGATTAAATGCAGGCACCTTTTGGCCCTTTAATTGTAGAGACATTCAGAAATTAATTATGTCTTTTTTTAAAACCGTAGTGTAAATCTTAATCTTGCAAAATCAATGGAAAACCTCCTGTTCTTCTTCCCACTCTACTTCTTTGTCCAATGTCTGTTGCTACCAAGTAGTTATAATTCCCTCATCTTAATAGAAATCAGGGGACTAAATAAAAGCCAATATATCAAATCCCTGTACCTCATTCATAAAGACAACACAAAACAGTAAAGAGACAGAAGGGTAGGCAGGAGTGTTGCTGAACTCAGTATATGGCAGAGATTTCCCACCTTTAATTCTAGAGATTTCTTGGCCTTTCTATCCTTCTGGAGGATAAGAAAATTTATCTAAAAATAGCTCTGAGTCCTAAAGAATGAAAAAATCTAATTCAGCTGATATTATGCACGTGGTGCCTTCTGGAATTTACTTCAGACTTTGGAAGAAGGGGGAAAAAATCTAAGGACAATTGAAAAAGCAAACAAGCAAAACAACATCAACCAAAAAAAACCCTCCTGAAGGAGTTAAGAGAGTTGGGAAAAGGGCAGAATTAGTACCAAAAGATGCCACTGTATGTGAGCTCTCTTCTCAGGTTTTTACATCATCTCAGCTTTCTCTATGTTGCATCTTCTGAAGTGCAGAGAGTCTGACTCTTAGTGGCCTTAGGCCATTCTCTTACCTGTTCACCTTTGGGACAGTAATGGTTATTTGGAGGCAGCTGCCTAGATTTTCTCCTCACATGACTATTCACACAGTCACATCCAAGCTTGCTTATGTTTGTTTTATATTTGCTATGATAAGCTGATTTACTGTTTTCTATATAAATTGTTTAGCATGACCTTGTAAGTCTAGAGTTAATGTGAGTTATAGAAAGAGATAAAGTCAAATTTCATCATTAATAATTTTCCCTGTCTTTTTCAAGGTATTTTTTACTTTTCTTTCAGGTAAGAAGTTTCTCCGAAGTATATACATATGTCCACACATCACCCGTGTACTACATGTTCCCTTCTGCATTACAGGAATATTAATAAGGATACAAGGGTCAAGGTGAATCTTTTGAATGTTAGAATGTAGCAAGTTTAATATCCCCTTATTAGTCTTTTTTCATCTGTATTCTGCACTGAAGCAGATGGAGATTCCGTGGAGGAACAACCTGTGCTGATATAGCATAATGCACTTTGCACAGGGGACTGAGTCAAGGTCATGTAGTCACCTGGCATCTCATGATTTTTGGGGGACTGATAAGCTTTTGTGCATCTCTCAAATAAAAAGAATTATTTTTGAGGGCAAAAAAGAACAAAAACCTAAGCAAACCAGTCTGAATTCTCTGCTTTGATCAGGAGATTGGACCAGAGACCTCTTGAGATCCTTCTAATTTGAATTATCCTGTGATTTTTTTTTTAAGTAAAAATAACCAGCTGTAGCTGTTTATAGCTGTCACTAATGCTATCAATTGAATGCAAATAATTAGTGATTTGGGGGACTTTCAGCACGCTTGCCATTACAGCTGAGACAATAGAATGCCTAGTAGTTCACTAGAGGGATGGTTTCCACTATGCCAGTCTCTGTGGTTCTTCTAACTGCTCACATGGTCCCACAATTTTTGGGATCTGCTGGCTGAGCTGGTAGAAAACTACCTAATGAGCTGACATGGCTTACCCAAGGATCAGACAGTGACAGAGGCAAAAAAATGGGCAAAGGTGGAGCCACCCAGTCAGGAAAAAAATCCTGCTAAAGCAGAGCCTTAGCTTCTAGCAGGCTGTGAGATACAGTTTTATTCTTGTATGTTAATGTAGATGTGTCTACTCACTGTCTGGGTCAGTTCTCCCATTATCACGTTTAATTATTTAATACAGCATCTGATCCTTTAGGACTGCAACCCCATGATGTAAGCTGGCCTCTGTGCCTGTGTCTTTCAAAGTACAGGCTGAGAACTTAGATTGTGAATGCCAGAAATCAAGTCATGTCCCTGTGAAGTACCACTTATGTCTCTGCTATTAAATAAGTGATAAACTACAAAGAGCTTTCCACTTCCCAGTAAGTTGCCTATTTGGAGAATTTTCTGTCTTTTGATCACAGATCAGATTAATTTTTTTTTTTTTAACAATTTAGTTTTTCTGATTGATTTTCAGTGCAACCTCCAATGCTATCATTTTGCTGAGGTTACCTGTATTTATGTTGCTGACTTGTGTGCAATGAAGCCTGAGTCACCACAGCCTAGAAAGAACAGGCCAGCTCTTTCCTCCTCATGTCTGCTTCCAGTCAAACAGCTGTGGGCTGAGCTGGACTAGCTCACAGATCAGAGCAGAGCAAATGAACTCTGCAGCAAGCCCAGCAGAGGGGTTACAGTCAGCCTGGCAAGGTGATCCAGCTCCTCATGCCCTGGCCTGTCCCTAGGGCAGCAGTGCATGAGGGAGACAGGAACAGACCACTGGGCAGGGAAGGGGAATGCTCCCTTGGGCAGCAGCCTACAATGAGCTTGCAAAAAGGGATTGTGAAATGGCACAATTAGTTACCATTTGCTCTTCAGAAGTAGTTGCATTAAAATTTTTCTTCAGGTGATTTTGCACATAAAAATATTCTGTGAGAAATTTCTTGTGAAGCTGCACAGCCAGTAAGACACTCCATCATAACTTCTTCGCGAAACAAATGTAATGGGAAAGAATTATTATTTAAAAATATTATTTCATTTGGCAGAGACCAAAACCAAGCCAGAGAATATTTTATACTTCATTAGTTAAATATTTACAATAGTAAAGTGAAGTGGTGGTTGTCTTTTTAGCTTTCGGCAACAATTCAATGCTTAGCTAGCTACACATGATGTCAGTGTGAATGAATAACAGTATTTTGAAGAAGCTGTCAGAAGCTTATCTCACAGCTGGCATCTATTAATAGAGTGATTTCTAACACAGACTCCAAATTTAACACTATCCATTAAGGAAGACTGTGGAGTGCTGTAATTATGTCAGAATACTTTGGCTGTCAATAAACAAGTTACTCTTAATGTATGTATTCATATCCATTAACACAGGTTTCTAAACAGAGAAGCTGTAAATTTGGGGGGTTTTGATACAACTTAATCCATACATCATTTAATGTAATCCAGAAAAATAACAATTTGTCTATTATTTCCACATCAGCAATTTTTGTGGAAACTGACCAGTTTGATGTGGCTCTTATTTCTAGCAAAGCATTCATGTTAATATGTGCTTTCCCCTAGCCTCCTCAGGCTTCTCAGAAGTGGGGCAATTACTCCAGACTCAGCAAAAAACAAATTCCAAATTATCCTCTAGCTTGTTTTTGCACACCCACAGAAAACAAATCCCCTGCAGTTATTCTCAGAAGACTTGAGATTCCATCTGCTTACTTTCTTGCAGGTGGAAAAGGAAACCCCAAGAAGATAAAACTAGTAAGTCTGCATCCATTAAAATCTCTTCAAAATCCAGAGTGAATGCTTGGGTTTAAGAAGAGTCACTGGAGGTTTACAGTGGCAGGCAGACAAGAACTCAGAGAACTCCAGGGCTGAGTTAGGAACACATGTAAACAACCTCAAAGCAAGTTTAAAGAAGAGTGAATTTGTGTCCACTGTTTATTTCAGTGTAAACACATAATGCTTGAAATATCTTGAAATACAGCCTGTGAATCAATTCAGACAGTAAATTTGATCCTGTCAACTACTAGAAGAAGGGTCCTCAGTTGGCTCACTGAGGAATATAGCAGACTAAGGTCCAGTGATCAGCTCCTAGTTGCGTGTCAAACCAGGCTGGAGTAAAGGAGAATGTTGCTATGATTCTGGGAATTTATGTGTTGCAAGGACAGCCTACAAAAAATTGAAACAACCTAGTGTATTAGTACTTTTACTGCTGCTCTGATTCTTCCACCTCTGTTTGGTTTCAAACACAGAGAATGACTCTGAAATCACATCTGCCTGTATAAAATATTTCATGTGCATCAGGAAAAAAGATACAGTTGCTACCCTCTGTATAATACTCTGTGTTTTTTTGGTTTTTGGTTTTTTTTTTGTTGTTGTTGTTTGGTTGGTTTTTTTTAAGTACCTACTAAAGGAACTTAACAATTGGTAGTTTTTTCCAAGAAAATAAAAACTAAACTGATATACTTTGTATATAAAATATTTTGGAAGACTCATGTAATCCCTAAATGTGTAGGAGGTCTGAAACTGAGGTCACCAGTATTGTAGGAGACTGAGATTACAAACATGTGAAGTAAGCAATGTTGGCACAGTGCTAAGCTCTCCTTGATACGCCTTTTCCACTCCCACTGTCCCTGGAGGGGACATGAACCCATAGCTCTAAACCTAAGGGAGTCCTGGGGTTTGAAACTGAGGTCCCAGCATCAAGGCTGGCCGACATAAGAAAGATGTGGAGAGACCAATGTTGGTGCATTGCTGTGCTATGCTTTGCTATGCCTTTTACAGCCCCAGTGTCCACAGAGCTGTACACACTGTGGTTCTCTGAACCCAACCCTTGACCCTAACGGTGGTTTTTGGTATAGGCTGAGACCCCATGTACCATGGATGACTGAGTTAACAAGCATGTAAGAAGTGTCAATGTTTGTGCTGTCCTGTGCTCTCCTTGGCATGTCTTTTCAAGCCTCAGTGTCCCTGTTGTGGCAGGCTTTGTGGTCTCTTATCCTAACTCTGCATGTGGCTTTTGGTTGAGACTGAGGTCTCAGGTACCATGGCTGGCCCAGACCAGAATGATGTAGCCATGTTGGTGGAGTGCATGTTCTCCTTGGCTTGCCTTTTTCAGTGTCCCTGGGACTGTTTTCTTTGTGGTTCTGTGAACCCTAACCCTACCCCTTGACCCCAATTGTACCTTAGGGTTGAGGCCAATGTACCAGGTACTATGAGTGGCCCAGACTAGAAAATGTGGAAGGAGCAGTGTAGGTGCAGTGTCCTTTTCAACATGGTATCCCTTTTCAAGCTCCAGTGTCTGTGGAGCTGTATGCCTGCTGGTTGTCTGAACCCCAACCCTAAACTTAATTGTTTAGGATGAAGATTCCAGGTTCCATGGGTAGTCCAGGTAAGAATGATTCCTTCTGGAAGAAGGAATATTGCTGTAATGCTGTGTTCTCTTTGGCATGCCTTTTCCAGGCCCAATGTCCCTGGAGCTGTAGGCTCTGGGGCTCTCTGAACCTTCTTCCTTGCTAATTAAAAATGAAACATACCCCACAGTAAAAGTAAAGTTTCACTCAGACCATCTTATGGAACTTATTGTCTCTTGCTTTTAATTCCCTGGCTTTCCCACTGTCCAGGTACAACTATGACATGCTCATATGATCACTGATGTTCCTGCTGTTCATCTTTGTATGGGTAACATTACCTTTACAATACTTCCCATCTTTGATAATACTGGAAACAGACATTTTAAGGTTGCTTCTGAACTCAGAGGTTTTGTACAGCAACACCATTCATCAGCACATCTAAGCGACTGTGATTCAACTGGCCAGAAATAATTCTTCCAAGCTCTTTACTGAGGACTTCATACTGAAATGGCAGCATGCTGTTAGAGATCATCCTAACTATGCCTACTATGACAACCCTTTCTTACAACTTTTGAACATCAGAGAAAGCTTATATAATCTGTAAAATCATCACCACAGGTGAATCTTTTTTCTCCCAGTTTCAGACTTTCAATGTACTGTAAGGAACACAGAGTACTGGTGTGATTCTAGTATGTGTTTTCATATAGAGTTCTGAGAGAATGATTCAAAACTTCTTTGCTTTGTACATATCAAAGTTCAAGATCCTTTTGTATAGATTGTAGTATGCATCACCAAGCATGTGTCATAGGCTGCATCATCTATCCTTCAAGTACAGTACTTTTTCTGACAATTTACTGATAAAATGTTTTAACTAATTTTTAACATAAAATAGAAAGTATAAAAACCTAAACCAGTCACTTCAGAAACTTGTCATTTGCCAGTCTTTTATCCCATTTTTTTGCTAGAATTATACAACCATTAAGGTTGTAAAAAACCTCCAAGATCATCAAGTCCAACCATCACCTACCACCACAACAAATTCACCACCACCCCATGTCCTCAAGAACTGTATCCACATGGGTTCTTTTAAAATTTTCAGTGGTGATGGTGATTCTACCACTTTCCTGGGCAGCCTGTTCCAATGGTTGACAACCATTTCTATGAAGAAATTTCTCCAAATATCTATTCTAAAACTTCCCTGCTGTAACTTGAGGCCATTTCCTCTTGCCCTATTGCTTGTTACGGGGAGAAGAGGCTGAGCCCCCCACATCATCACAGCCTCCTTTCAGGCAGTTGTACTGAGTGATAAGGTTTCCCCTGAGCCTCCTTTTCTCCAAGGTAAACATCCCCAGCTCCCTCAGCTGCTCCTCAATTGAGTTGAGTTCCAGAATCTTCACTAGCTCCATGGACACACTCTGGCCCCTCAATGTCCTTGTTGTAGTGAGGGGCCCAGAACTGGACACAGCACTCGAGGTGTGGCCTCACGAGTGCTGAGTATGGGGGCAATCACTGCCCTGGTCCTGCTGGTGACACTGCTCCTGATGCAGACCAGGTGCCTTGGCCTTGTTGGCCACCTGGGCACACACTGGCTCATGTTCAGCTGCTGTTGACCAGCACCCCCAGGTTCTTTTCCTATGAGCAGCTTTCCACCCACCCTTCCCTCAGCTTGTGTCGCTGCGTGAGGTTGTTGTGAGCCAAGTGTAGGACTAAGCACTTTGCCTTGTTAAGTCTTATTCAATTGGCCTTGGCCTGTTGATCCAGCCTGTCCTGATCAGCAGGACCTTCATACCTTCCAGTAGATGGACACTCTCACCCAGCTTGGTGTTATCTGCAAAATGACTGAGAATGCACTTGATCCTCTCATCCAGATCATCAATGAAGATATTAAAGAGGACTGGCCCCAGTGCTGAGCCCTGGAGAACCCCACTGGTGCCCAGCTGCCAGCTGGATGTAACTCCATTCACCACCACTCTCTGGGCCTGCCTCCCTTCATCCAGCCAGTTTTTTACCCAGCACCTATCCACACCCTTGGAAGCCAGTTTTCCCAGGAGAATGCTTTGGGAAATGGTGTCAAAGGCTTTACTAAAAGTTTAGGTAGACAACATGTGTTGCCTAAGACCTGGCTGCATGTTTTTGTGGAGCTCTGTCTGGGTTGCCATATCCTTTCTGGTGCATGCAGAGGATGGAATTTTTTTGTTCATTATTTTCTTCAATAATGTGAAAACATAGGAGCATTCAAACTTTCCTTGGTATTAAATCTCTTGAAATGTTACATGCAGGCTTCATATAGAGGACATACATTGATACTATGGTATTAACAACTGCTATGGAAGCTGCTATAAGCAATAAGCAGGTGCAGATCTCTACCTCAGTGTATATATGCATCTCTATATAGATGCATCTATACACCTATACCTAGAGATAACAGTCAAGTGTCATGCTTACTCACTGAGTTGCATGATCAGCTCAGCTGGGCAAAAGCAATGGGGGATACTGGTCTCATCTGTTAATAGCTCTCCCTGATAACACACGTGATTACCACCTGTCCTTAATGCCACTCCTGTAAGCATGTCTGTGCCTGCCTGCTGGTCAACTGATGATCAGTCTCTTTGAGTGAAGTTAGTTCACCCAGTAATGCAAAGCAGCTGATCAGCAGACCTCACCTAACTTGTATCCCCTATGCCTTGGTATGTAGCAGTGCAAAGACACCAGTGCCCACAGATGAATCTGGCTCAAAACTTCAGGTTTTTTTTTTCAGCTGAACCAAGATTCTGCCTTTATATCTTCAGGGTTTTTGAGGTATTATGGTACCTTTATTTTGTCTTACTAGGTTTCCTCACGGGCTTTGTGGTTAAATATTCACATGTAAAAACTTTTTGAAGACATTCTCAGAGAAAACCCAATGTTAAATTGGAATCAATATTAAAAATTTATATCACTGAATATATGTCATTTAACTGAAATTAATCCTGGAAAAGATACCAATGGCACCCACTGATGCTTACTCTTATCAAAATCAGGCTCCAGTTTTTCCCAGGTTTGGTTGTATCTGCAACCAATGAACTGAATGTCAGGCTTTTTATGAACACAACCAATGAGACTACAAGTAAATGCATATTCTTGCACTGAAGTCTGCTAGATATTTTATTTTTTGTGAGTAGATATCAAATATAAGAATTATATATATATTTATATTTATATTTATATTATATGCTTTGAATTATAAACTGAATAGTCTGTTTTATTTCTATACTATCCTTTGATCAATGGATTACAAAAATTCTTAAGATATACAAATCTAAAAACCTCTTAGATTGCATTTGTGGGTTTTATTTGTCTTAATAAAGCAGGCAGTTTGTTGGCAATTATGAACTGTTTATTTTAACTAAGCCTATATTCACTCATGCATATCAAGGTAATCTGATGATTGAAGACTTCTGTATGTCCATCCCTTGTCCCAGTCAAGCCAACTGAAAAATCCCAGTGCTTTGTCCATTACCAGCATGCTAAATTGAACTTCAGCCTATGTCATATTACTCTTTGAAACTATATCACCCTTTGATTGCTACAGTGTCTAAAATAAAAATCATAAGGACGATACTTACTGTGAAACCAAACCAATTCTGTATCTTCAAAGATTATAGATTATGTAGATTTGTTTTGGAAGCTTGGGGTATCAATAATGTTAGCATTATTGAAAATAATACCCTTCTGCCTTATAATGGTCTTTCTTCCATGTCTAGTCAGCTGTACTTCTTCCTCATACCTAAGAAAAGAGCTCCAAACATCAAGAAATCCATTTTCCAAATTCCATTTAAATAATTTATTATCAATGCTATTTTGAATGATTGTTTTTGAGGCATTTCACATTTTCTCTGCCTTGAGTGTTACAGTGCACTTTATTCTCTTAGACTAGTCCAAAGAGCTCACTCAATATATTTAAGTGCTCTGCTCTGTCAGAATGATATCTCATCCTGGCAAATATCCAGCTGGTATTTCATTTAAATTTACACTACAGAAACCATTAAATTTTGAACTCCCTTCACTCAATTCTCATCACACAAACCCACGTTGGTACCCCAGTGCCAATACACAATCTTCTCACAACACAGTTTGAAATTAAGGGATAGTTAGCTTCAGGACATGCCATCAAACTATAATCCATCTTAAAGCTACAACTTGAATAAAGCTCAGTTTGGCAGACCAGAGAGATTATGATTCATGCTTCAATTTTATCTGTCAGGTGCTGTTGCAGTGCTATACTGGCTAGTGTCCCAGGCAGACTCCTAAGAAGACAGAACAAACAGCTTTTAAAATACACACAGTTTTTAGACTTTGAAGCTTCACAACTTCTTTTGTATTTGACCTCCTGAAGTTACCAAATGAAGACAAAGTCAATCCAATTTTTCCTGACACTTTCTTGTGAGCTGCTTCTTTCCTATGTCTGCTATACAGTTAGTTATCTTCTAGGGATACAGGGACAGAGTCTTACCTGGAGTTATCTACAGCTTGAATAACTCGCATGAAGGTGCAATGGTTAACCCAAGCACAGTATCTACTGCATTCTCCTGCATATTGAGAGACATAGCCTAAGAGTTTCAGATACATGTCTCTTTTCTTAACTGAGCAATAGCTTTTTTCCAACAAATAAATCCAATTATAGGATTTTTTTTCTTTCAAACCATTCCACTACATCTAAAACGCCTGAATTTGTTTAAAATCTTCTTACATGTGCAGATAACAAATGTTCTGTTGTTAATATATGAGCTAGTATCTCACATTATTAATTACTTTATCTACTTAAGTACTTCCTCAAGGATAAGGGAAATGCCTTTACTATATATTCTTCTGGTATGATAAAAAGGACATTCAACACTCCATTCGTAAAAATATTTATCAAGGTTTATATGAAAATGGTAGTAGCTATATAGATTTGGTAAGAACAAATTTGGACATTGGAGTTTTCTGGAATGCTACAGAATTTACAATTCATTAAAAACAGAAGATTTGAGATAGTCTTTTCATAAATCCTGTCTTCAGGAAAGAGCAGTTCTTCTCTGAAATATATAATTAAATAGATTATGTATAAAGACTTTATTCTGGAAGATATACATTAAGGCAATGAATGTCCTTATTTATTTTGCAAGTGATAATGAACAGTCTGAGACAGAGATCTGGTTGGTATGTTTGAAAACACAAATCAGAAACTGTCACTCAAAGCTGACTTAAATCTTGTGCTTACACTGCCTTGATCTCAGGGTTTCTTTGAAGATTTCTTTGTAGGGCTGTAAGAGAGCATTCTGAGGGTTAGTCAAGTGTGTGTAACAGCTACAGATGATGATAACTCTGATGCAGAATTAATCATAGAATTGCAGAGTATGAGGATTTGTAATCAGGAGTATCAGGATGGTTGAGTCTAACTCCTGTCCAACAAGACACCCCAAGAATCACACCAGGTGTCTGAGAATGTTGCCCAAACACTTCTTGAACTCTGTCAGGCTGGTGCTGTGACCACTTCCCTGGGGAGGCTGTTCCAGTGCCCAACCACCCTCTGGGGGAGACACCTTTTCCGGATATCCAGTCTAAACCTACCTTGACTCAGCTTCAGGCCATTCCCTTGTGTCATGTCACTGGGCATGAGAGTGAAGAAATCAGTGCCTGCCCCTCCTCTTCCCCTCACAAGGAAGTTACAGACTACAATTAGGTCACCTCTTCAGTCTCCTCTTCTGCAGGCTGAACAGACCAATTGACCACAGTTGCTTTTCAAATGGTTTCCCACCCAAGGCCCTTCGCCATCTTTGTTGCCCTCCTTTGGACACTCTCAGATAGCTTTATATTTTCCTCTACATTGTGGCACCCAAAACTGCCCCCAGAACTCAACATGAGGCCTCCCCAGTGTAGAGCAGAGTGGGGCAATCCCCTATTTTGTCCTGGCTGGGGATGCTGAATCTCAGAACATGGTTGGCTGTCCTGGCTGCCAGGGCACACTGTTGACTCATATTCAACTTGTAACAAAATTTGTCTTTTTTCAAACTCCCTTTTGTGTGATTATGTGTCCTTATATGTATATATAATAGCCAGAGGGCAGCAGTTTAGCTTGGGAGCAGAGCTTTTGCATGAATGTGCCTTTGCAGCATTAGCCATGCAGCCTCATGGTCATTTGCTGGCTTTACAGCTCGAGTCAAACCCCATGGAGTAGCTGCTTTGTGAAGAAGTCATCTCATCTTAGTGTTCAACTTCCAGTGCTGGTGATCTGTGATGATCATCTTGATAATTGCAATATTTTTTCCCATGGCATGTTTAAAGGTTTGAGTCATCTTAAAAATAGCAGCACTGCAAGGTTCAATAGTCTTTTATTTTGATATGTTTTTCTTGAGTTCTGAATAATTTGGAGGAAAATATACTTGAACAATTACCTAACAGGAGGAGTCAACACTGATCCATTTTAACTGACAGGTTTCTCTGGGAGATTTTTGCTTCCTCCAGCCCTAGACCACCTGTCAGTGCAGTAGGCTCACTGTAAACAGTTCTCTAAATCTACAGGAAAAGCCTGAGGGTGCGCTCCACATTAAATAAAGAACTTCATTTTTATTTCTTTCTCTCATTTATATACTAATTTTGAAATTAATATTTCAAATTTATTTTGAAAAAGAAGCTCTGTAAAACACTTTTATGCAATATTGAGTCTACACAGTCCAGCCCTGCACATGGCAACAGTACAAGTACAAGCAAAAGGATGGGAAGAGAGGCAAAAGGATAGGAAGAGGGACAAAAGGGTGGTAATATGCAGTGCATGGTTATTTAGGGATATTGGCATTGCAATGACCTTAGCAGAGTGGCAAGGAGATTGTCTTCTCAGGGAAGAGGCTTCCTCACCTGGCCTTGATTCTGAATCCACACAGACGTGTTCTATCGCCTGAATCTGATCTCTGTTCTTTTTTTTCCTTCCTTTTTGCCTTTTTGATTCTGTATTTTGTATTCAATTTAATTAAAAGTAGGAGAAAAAAACCAATAAAAATGGAAATGTAACACTGGAGCTGGAGGCAGAAGATACTGACATAGATTATGTCATGAAGGGTATAAACTTTGGCAAACTGAGACCAAGCAAATCATTCCAAGCCAAAAAAGAAAAAGTGAGATCTCTTACCAGCACTCCTGCATGCTGCACTTCTATGACATTTGTCATTATCTTCCTTACCTAGAATAATGTGGAAATCAGGAAAAAAAGAACTCATGAGGTTTCTCATGGAGATCTCTTACCTCAGAATATTTCATAATGAAAATGTAGTGAGCTGATATGGGAATACCTTTCAAGAAAAATTTGCAATTCTTTTGACTGTTTAAGTACCCACGTCTCTGTGTTTGTATGTGTGTATATATAACTATAAGCAATGAAATATGCTTTGTACTACACACAGAAAAGGTATTTTTCTCAAGGACTAATCATCTTTGTGTGTTTTTTTTCTGACAGGAGGTTGGTTTGTTCATTCATTACTTCTATTACATATGAAAAAATCAGTACATCTGCAATATCTTTTTTTCCTGCTGATCCCACAATGCAGACATATTCACCCTTTTCCTTTTGTTAGTCAAAGATAATGCCTGTAAGTCAAATTCTGATCTCAGAGTAAATCTGAAGGAATTCATAAAAGAGATTTACAGTGAGAAAAATTCAACAGCACTTTTGATCCGAAGGCAGCTTCTGGCACTTGTGAATCTAGCCATTGGAGTAGGTGTTTGCATGCTGTCTTGAAATGATGTTGGAGCACTGAACTAAGCATGGAACTGGCTTAGAGGCTTTAGTTCCAGTATTTCATTTTTTCCCCTGACAGCTTTTAAAAAATGCTATCTGGGACCAAGAAGCTATGTGACTTTCAGCCATATTACCTAATCAGATTCAGAATGCTTTAAATATTGCTGTAAACTGTGAAATCTCCTTTTGCTGCTGTTCTTCCTTTGGCACTAATTCCGTGGGAAGCCTGCCACCTGCATGACACAAAAATAGGAAACTTGACCTCCTATCAAATTTTAACACTTTAAAACAACTTCTAAAAGGGAGAGAATCAGTGAATATGAAAATCAAGCAAGAGAAGAGAGAGACATGACAGAAAAGGAACTTGAAGGATGGAGCAGGCAGAATTAGTAATACAGAAGACCAGGCAGAAAGACAAATCTTAGACATAAAGACAAGGAGGAAAAGAAAAAAGAAAGGAGAATGAAAGAACACATAAAGAGGAGAAAAAAAAAAACCCCAACCAGGAAGATGACAAATAGCAGAAAAGGAATGAAGGAGCAGATTAGGAGGGATCAAGACACATGATGAAATCAAGGAGCAGACATGAACAGAGAGCATTGAGAGTGGGATGTTTTTTCTCTCCTATAGCCCCAAGGGAGCTTGGCTTGCTAATTGAGCTATCTATGTGTTCACCCCTGTAACCAGCTAGATCTTATGCTGATGTCAGCAAGAAGTGGCAGCAGAGATTTTTTTCTGTTTAAAGGGGCCTCAGCAATACATATGTATTCCTCCTCAGGAAGCTGACCTTGCCCAGAAAATCCTCTCTTGGTGCATGGTGTACGGGACACTATCTCAATTCGCCGTGATGGGGGCAGATAGGGAAGTATTCAGCCCCAAATTTAAACAGTAGATAAGGGCAGCTTCACTCGAGTTTAAACCTGGAGATTCAAATTTACAGATGCTAGTGAGCCTTGTCTCCCTCTGCTTCCTTTATAGATGGTTGAAAGCAAAATCCCATGGTTTGAATGATTTGCCCTGGAGGAGCCATTCTTTCACCATTTGTTGGGTTGAAAACTACCTCAACTTCTGACACAGGATGTGAACACCTTTCCAGTGTCTGAAGCAATTGCCTGGCTTACAGGCAATTTTTAGCAAACAGGCAGGTTTTTTACAGGCAGTTTTTAGCAAATCTTCCCTGTATGAGGTATGAAAGAATTAAGTATCAGTATTATTCATTAACAATCTGACCTATGCAAACTAAACCTTCTTCAGTCTAAAAGACTGTCATGTATGCCACCAAATCCAAGCAAAAGGACCAGAAATATTGAGTGAATGTTGAGAATGTTCTTTCATTCCCACCAGTGATCCTTCACATCTTGGATTACCTCAGGGAGAGGCTAAATGGAAAAAGTCGGGAAACTTCTATTTTAAGAGTTTTCTTTGATGAAGCAGAGGATTTAAAGAAACTATAGAACTGAACAACTTTAAAATTCACTATCTGAAAGTATAAAGGCTGGGTCCAAAGTAGGAGAGTGAATGACAAGTAAGCAGTTACTGAAATAACTACCAAGTACCTGAAGGTAACTGGTTTGATAATTTCATTCCAGTTCACAGAGGACAAATATAAAAATAACCATTATGATCAGGTTTTTATTGATCCTACACATGCAGCCACTGCTGCTGTGCTGTAAGAGTTCTGTGTACAATCCTCCGTCTTTTTAATTTGGAGCTAAATTTGCATAAACATACAGTCAAATTATGACCCTAGAAAGACTCCTGGACTTAATTACCACCATGTTACTCAAGGTTCATGATGGCATATCCCTGCTGATGTCAGGGCCCCTCTAACTGGGCAAAACCTGAAGGATTTCGCCTCTCAGGATCAACTCTCGTAAGTGCTATAGTTCCCTCAAAGATATACAGTATATTTAGGTCAGGCTTGTTCAAGAAAGGAAGTGAAAACTCTTTTAAAAAACAGTTCTTAGGCTCTCTGATGTTATGAAGTATTCTAGGTGTAGCCTGTCTCTTCTGGCCCTTTCTAAAGAAGAATTTCACTCTCCTGCCTCCACACACTAGTAGGAGGAGCATGAGTTGTCAGGACCCACTGATACTTCTTTTGATAGCTTGAGCTGCACTTGAGGCTGAGCAAATGTAGGCTGGAGGGGCAGTGCTCGCTGTCACCAATCTTATTGTCGCTATTATAATGTCTGCAAGCAGCTTTCACTTTTCACTATCTTGGATTTTTAATTTTTCCCCCTCTCCCACTATCACATTGTCCTGGGTTGTAGTTTAGGATGTATTCTATCACCATCTTCAGATAATGGCCCATCAATGCCTTGTGAATGACTCATAGGTAACTCCCTCCGGGAGCTCTCTCTCCTTAATGGGCCATTAAGGACCTCCTGTATGACTCATCATCCCACTGTGAGATGCTCCGCCCATGGGGAAGAGCCAAGCATTCTCACCTGGATATAAACTGGGATTTGGAACCGTAGAAGCAGCCTTTGCCCACTGGATTCCCAGAGGACTGGAGCTACCAGACCGTTCTACAAGATTTCTGCTCCAGGAAGACCACCTTGTCTGGACTGTTTCCATCACCCTGATCAGGTTGTATTCTGACTCTGTCAGTGATTTTTCTTTTTGTATTTATTTTTTTTTATTTTAATTTATTCTATTTTATTTTCCTTTTCTTCTCATTAAATTTTATTTCTGACTTAGAGCCTCTCACTTGGTTTGTTTTCAAACCACAACACACATAGAAACCCATTATACCTAACATATCAAAAAACCCCTAGCCAATCAAATTCCCAGGAATGGATTTAATTGTATTAATTTTATTATATCAGTGCAACCCAAGCAAAACAGAAACACTGTGCTGGAATAATATGCATTTTTTCCAGTACAATTTTATACTTATGTAATATTCCTTTTCATAAATATGGTGGTTTATCTACAACATGATGATAATAATCTTTATGGAGAGTTTTTTTTAGCTCAAGCAGTGACAAATTGATTACTTAATTGCTCAAGATGCTGATAATGCAGGGACTGGCATAGGTTTGATGTGCACAGCAATGGTTCAAGTATTGACTAAATGGCAAGTCTTTGTATGGATTTACACAGCACTGGCTTGTTCTTTATAAAAGGTATGTGAACACCTTTTTTTGAGAACAACTGTAATTTTCTCTACAGTAAGAATTTTCACACAATAAGTACTTAAAAATTGCTACCATCCTCTTTCACATCCTCTTTATTATGAATAAACTTTTAGCTGAGAAGTCATGAATGCCAGAACATTTATACCATATTTAGAAATATATAACTTCCACAAAGCTATCAGCATATAGCATTTTCAATATCATAATCATATGATCAGCATTTCCCTTGTACAATGCTACAAAAAAAGTCGGTTTTAAGATAATATGAGACCAAACACTAGCTAGAGACAGATACCTGATGTAAAAAGATACAATTATATTGCCCATCCCTTCTGTCTTAAATATGTGTTTACTTTAGCTTAGCTGAATTAAAACAGGGGCCAAATAACTGCTCTGGAACAACAAAGTCAAAATGTAATGATATTAAAAATGATGGTTCATTCATGCCTTTTCTTTCCCAGAAACATTTTTAAAAGACTGTTAATACTGATGCCATCAATTTTGTCATTCAAGCTTTCTAGAACATATGCCATACAAATATTTAGCAAAGACAGATGAGTTTTCTGGGTTCACATGAATACCACTGGATGACAAAACATCTGACTGCAATTCTCAATTTTTTCAGTTTATGAAGGTTTCCCTGAATCTCTTCAGTACCTGACTATGACACACACCTCTTACATGTGCTTTCCAGCATTGCTGCTAAATAATGCCTTCTACCACTGTTTCAGTTCCAGAGACGACATGGGATGGCTTCATGGTTTCAGTGGTCTCCTCTTGTGTTCCTGTTTGAGACAGAACAAGGATGCCAGGAAAACAGTCTTTCACTCCTTTTCAGCGTTATTCAAGAATAAGACCCACACTTGCACAAACCCATGGCCACTGTGAGTTGCACCATGACCAATACACCTGAACTTTTGAATGTACTATCCAAATCACATTTCAGCTCCCAGAATAAGGGTTACCTGGAGCTCGGGGGAGACAGGCCCAATGCTTCTGAGAAAACACGATAATTTTTGGCATGGTCATTTGGGTGATGACCTTGAAGCAGAAGGTCTGGAATGCAAAAGCCAGAAAGATTACTCTTCTGTTAGGAATAACATTTATGTCTGGCAGTTGCATTTCTTCCTCCTGGTTAGAAATGATCCTCTCCAAGAATGGTTCCTGAGGGATTACAACATATCCCAGTGTTTTGTAACCATCAGTGGAAGTTCTGTTTCCCACAATCAGTACAGAGAAAGTAGGTTGTGAAGAGAAAGGTCAAGAGAAAGCAGTTGTTTCAAAATAACTAGTTTCCAAAAGTGGGGAAATACTGTTTAGTTATACAGTAGAGTGTGCTGTGGAAAAGGGCACAAGGAGACTGGTTTCTCCACTGCTTCCCATCAGGAGATTTCTACATAATGTCAGGTTCAAGCACAGGTGAGACACCTCATATAATTCTGTAACTTTAAACAACCACTACTGGACTACTGGTGCAAAACACTCTTTGTAGTCAATAGAAAGAAATAGTCCCCATAAATGAGAAAATTCTATTCCTGTCTTAGCATCAGATCAATCACCTTCAGCATCAGCTTGTTTCTCCTGCTGAGAGCTGGGTCTGGGCTCCTAGTTCATGAAGATGTCTAACTAAATGCAAATGAACCCAGCCCAGCTGTCTATGTGTGGCATGTCTCACCCTCAGATGTGCAATCCATACATTTTATTCATAATTTACAGAGGACCACATAAGAAGCACAAAGAGATAAGGAAGAAAGAAATTGCAATAGAGAAATCAAGGAAAAGGTCAGGCAAGTACAGAAAGAGAACCATGAGGTGAGGAAAAGGGCGATACTGGAAGCTGGATGTGAATGCAGAAGGAATTCAGGATAAATGGCCAGCCACAAGTAAATCCTACACAGCATTCCTCAAGAGACAGAGAAAACTGTGAATCTTGTAAAAGTGTTAGTTCTTTTGCATGAATGTTACATTCCAATTAAGGGGTCTTTAATTGCTTCCCTAATATGTTAAGTACATTACCTACATTTCCCCTCTCTATCCCAGTATTTCTAGCTGAAATTTGTATTGACAACTTCTCCTTCAGAATCAGAACATTTCTCTGTCGTCCACGTGCTTAATTTTTAAACACTTGTATGTCTTCACACACTTCAGTGAAACTCCCCTTGGGTGTATTTTGTTCTCGAAATCCCGTCATTTCTTGGCAATGCATCAGTAATAGCTTTGGCCACTGAGATGCTGACCGGTATCATTTCATTGTCTGCTTGCATTCTGCTCTACCTGTGTCTAACTGCTGTCTTTGTTATGTACTTAGGACATGTGCTCTTTGTTCTGTTTGCACAGCATCCCGCAAAATGGCATCCTGGTCTGTGACTGGGCTCTGGTGCACTCTGATAAGCGAGGTGATAAACGCCCGTGACCTGTCTGAGGTTGCTATGATGCATGAGATACACGCTGTACTTGCAAGCTTTTATCGCGAAACTAGCGCCCTGCACACGGGTACAAGGTGACACCACTCTCTCCTGGATTTGTATTGGTGCCCATGGTGCTCTCCCTTGGTCTCAGGCCAGCGGGATGCTTTAGATCAAGACTTCTAAACTGAAGTTCGTATTCAGTTTATTCCCGTTCGTTTCTTACTGGAAACCACGGCCTGGAGCAATTTCTGTGGGAAGAAGCACAAGACAATCTAGACGCTAGCGCGATCAACCCCGGGCGATGGCAGAGGGGCGGCTTTAAGGGAAGCGCGGCGCAGGCCGCCCGGAGCCGCTCGCCCCGCCGCTCCGCCCGTCCCGCCCAGCGCCGCCTCCCGGCCGGGGCCGCCCCCGGCGCCGGTTCCGCCCCCGCTCCGCCCGCCGCCCCCAGCAGCCCCCGCGTTGCCCCGGCCCCGCCGCCGCTCGCAGCGCCCGAGCCGCCGGCGGAGCGAAGGTGCCGCCGTGCGCGGCCCGCCGGGCGCCGCGGCCTGCGGGCGCCGCTGGTTGGCGGCGGGGGGACACGTGAGCGGGGAGGCGGCGGCGGCGGCAGCGGGAGTTTCCCCGACAGCTGGAGGTTGCGGCGGCGGCTCCTCCTCCCCGGGTCCCCGCTAGAGCCCAGAGACCCCCCGCGCTCCTCCTTATTGACAAACGCACAAAGGGCCGCGCCGGGGCCGGGCCGGGACGCGTCTGGAGCCGGCATGGGAGACAAGAAGAGCCCGACCAGGTAGGGGCAGCGGCGGCGCTTTCTCGTTCCCCCGGGCCCTCCGGGAGCGCGGGGCCGGCGGCGGTGGCGGCGGGGGCGCCCCGGGGGCGGCGGGGGCGTCGCGGCCGGTGCTGCCCCTGGCGCGCGTGTGTCTCCGCAGGCCGAAGCGGCAGCCGAAACCCTCCTCGGACGAGGGGTACTGGGACTGCAGCGTCTGCACCTTCCGCAACAGCGCCGAGGCCTTCAAGTGCTTGATGTGCGACGTGAGGAAGGGCACCTCCACACGGTGGGTCGCCGGCGGAGGGGGAGCGGGGGCGGCGGGGGAGCGGCTGTGCGGCCGTGACAGGAATTGGGCCGGGGGAGCCGCGGTGCATCCCCGGGGCGTGAGGGAGGGCGGCCGTGACAGGAATCGGGTCTCGCTGATCGGGGTGGGGGCGGGAGCACACAGCCTCCCCCGGGCCGGAGCTCCGCGGTGAGCCTGACCCAGCGGCGCGCCGGCGTGAGTAGGAGCAGAGATAATAAATACCGGGAAGGGCATGAGTGCCTAACCCTGGAGAGATGGTCCCCTTCTCACGGAGAAAAACTGTCCCCTAGGGTGTGCCTGCTAAGACGCTTACCCTTTTAAATTTTTTTTGAATTTTAAATTATTTTTTCTATGAATTTAACTTTGCCTCGTACATAACCCATTGTTTGATTATTATTAGAAGTGGTACTATCTTTTTGATTAGCTTTTCATCACAGAGTATCACCGTGCAGGTTTCGGAGTGCTTTAGGGGGTGGGTTATAACCCTTCGCTGTTTAGGGAGGAATTGTTAGTTGAATTGCGCTTTATGGAATTGCCTCCCTGTGTAATCGTGACTTCCCAGGAGGACCTTTTCTCTGTGCACCAGTCACAAAGCTTGCGGTGGATTGACTGGTTCCTGTGCCTGCCGATGGCCTAAACATGTGTGCTTGGGGAATGGAGGCTTTTTACAAATGGGCTTGAGTGCACTTGTAGACATGCATGCTAACAGAAGAGAACGTTGCTCAAGAATCCTTTCTTACTGTTACCGTACCTATGGGTTAATCCCATTGGCAAGAGAAGTTTAAATGGCAATCAAGTTGCAATGTTATCAAAAGCCTCAAGTACATTGTAGATAATTAGTCAAAGCAGTGCTGAGTATGACTTGCGATAAATGTTACATGTTTAAAATTGTAAGTACAAGTCTGGGTCCAATTACTTGACAAAAATGATTATTCTTTATTTCTGGAGTGTGCGTCACTGACTTCTGAAAAACAGAATGGCCATTGGAAGAACTTGTCATAACCTCAATTGTGAATATTAGTTGAATGTTTTGGTTGGTTGGTTTGTTTATTTTTGGGTTTTTTTTAACAAAGGAAAACAGTAAGGTAAATGTGGCAAGAAGGAATTGCATCTGTCACATATATTATGGTTTCCAGTTATAACAATGGCATGATGTTTGTATCATAGAGAGATGTATACAGATGGGTAATGTCTGGCAAAATAAGACTGCCGAATTAATGCAAAGTCTTTAAAAACACAGTGAAAAAAGCCTCTTTAACATCCAGTCAATTTGATTAGAAAACTCAGTTTAAAATTATGTTTTATTACACTTGAAACTCAGCTAGATAAAAGTGTTGAAATTTAACAAACAAACAAAAAATGAGAAACAAATATTTTCAGTGTCTTCTGGTTTCCCTACTTGAATATTTAATCTTTTAAATTATTTTAAATTATTTAAATTAAAAAATTAAATAATTTTGCAACAAAATGTCTTTTTTCTTTCTTTGCTTTCCACTTACTCCCTGACAGTGACCTGGTGTGTGAAGTTGATAGGTTGATTTTTGTTTCTCTATTTAAACTCTGCAACAATGTGTCCCTGGGACTCTTTTTTTCCTCTCTTGAGGTTTAGATGGGTTGCGTCTTCATATGATTGCAAAATCCAGGTTTTACACATGGCATGAGGTAGATAAAAGTTGAGGTTTTAGGCCAGGCAGCTTTTGTCTCCAGTTCTGATATATGATTTGAGCTAGTAAGTAGACCTTTGTGTCCATGAAGAGAATCATTAGGGTGCCAAAGAAACACAAAAGGCCAGCTGGGTGGTGTTTTTGGTGTGGTTTTTTTTGTTTTCCCCAATGACCTGGAGTCTAAGTGATCAAATTATTACCTTATTAAAGCATTAGTTGGTGTTGCCTATAGGACAAAATGGTTTTCATGAACATGGGGCAGGATCACAATACTACCATGTTTTGAAGGCACTGAGAATGCATTATTTATTTATTTTAGTCTTCCATTTTGAAGCTTGATGTAAGATTAAGTTGATGCATTAGCATGGCTGTTGCTGTGCAATGGTTCTTACTTAGAAGCTTTAGCTGTGGTTTTTTTACTGATTAGAGCTTTATCTGTACGACATTGTAAAGCGCTACTTTTTTTTTTAATTCAGGGAAATCTCTTTCTTTGTGTTGAAATGTGTAATACCTGATTCCACATGTTAAGCTTTACTAAATGTGACCCTATTTGCAGGTGGAAAAACAGGCGATTGTATTGAAACTAAGTAGGTTTGAAGGCCACTGGAAATTAGGTGCAAAGTTGATTAAAACTTTTTTTAATATACTGACTATGCACATTTACCTTTACAGAAATATTTTCAGTTATGGGTAGGGTTTGTGGGTGTTTTGACTGTTGAATAATTTCTCCTCTCTGAAAGAGTTATCTTTTGTGCCAGGGGCTAGAAGTGGATTATGTTCTTTAGTAACTTGTTAAGATAGAATTGTTAAGACTAGTGCAAATAAGTTTTAAAATTTATTTATTATATTTTATTTGTAGACTGAATTTTCAAAGCAGATTAGATCATGGAGTTAAATGAACCTTTTGTCTATGGCACTGAATGGTTAAACTGGGCTGTCCTTGGAGGGGGATGTCTCAAGAGAAATCCTGGATGTTGCAGGAGATGGTGTAACTGATTCCCAAAGTGGCACTCTTTGGTTTAGTACTAAAGCTGTGCCCCGACATGGTGCCAGTTAGATGTGCTACAAGTCAAGTGTTAAACTAAGATCTTGTCTACCAGATGGAGCTCCCTCTACCTTTTGCTCTACAACTATTGCCAGACGTTAGTTTAGTAATGTCACTGAGGATTCAACCTCTCCATGTACACATGGCCTTAGTATTTACTTTCTAACCTAAATTGTTCTGTTTTGTTGCTTGGGTACTGAGAAATTACTATGTTCTTCTTGATAGGAGACTGCACTGAGTATAGTAATTTTCTACATGTGACCTTTAAGATATTTTGAAATCTTTCTAGATGAAAGATGTTATATAAATGTAAGGAACATAGGACTTTAATAATTACGGCTTTCTTGAACAAATCTCCTGCTGAAGTTCATTAGAAGCACAAGTAAGGAATACTGAATAGAACCCTAATTTAATGTGTTATAGAGGGAACTGGTAACACCTCTGTATTTGGGTTGCCTAGTAGTTTCCATTATAAACTGTATGACCTTTCTGAGAAGGTTTGTTGTTTGCAAAAGCCTTTGCAGTTTGGCAAGAGGAAAAGTCCTTAGGCTAAATGAGTGGTCTGATTTCCTTGCCCATGAAATTGTTAAGGTTTTCCTGAGACTAAATCACTTGAAAATCTTCATTCCCCCTCTGTCACTCATGTTGTACAGAAAAGTCTTTGCTAGAACACTGAAAAGGCCCAGACTGGAACTGTGTAAAAGCAGCAGAGGCAATGATGGTAATGCTGAAAACATGGAAGGGAATTATGTGGCTCCTGGAGAGGTTATAATAGGGTTGCTGAGTTTGGTTTGACTCTCACAATTACTGCTTTGTCAAAAGAAAAAGTTGCCTCCATTGACAAGCTGCCATTTCTTTCTTTCCTTCTGTTCCTCATGGCCCTGTCTGAATAAGGAGTGTACCAATACTGGTCGACCTTCAAGAATTGGGCTGGGTCCTTGGACAGACCTTATTGCAGCAAGTATTTGCTCCCAGTTTGTCCGTCCTTTAATAGATGCTTGGATTGTGCTTTCCTTGCCAGCCAGCACCATTAGTCACTGTAATTTAGATGTGTTGTAAAGCTGAAGATTAAGAGTTTGTGTTGCTGGGAAGAAGTACACAAGAGGATTGGCATTCTCTCTAAAGGAGTGCATGTTTCCTACTCTGCTGCCTTCTAGGAGGCTGCGTTACTGCCTTATTGTCACTGCTCTGCTTCAACATCCTCCAAAGTGTTATTAATGCTCTTGTTATTCAGTTAGCAATAGCATCCACATTTAAAATTACCTGTCACTTTGCTTTCCTTCAGGTAGTTTTTACACATGTGGTCTGATTTCTAGTTGCAGGATCTTGTTCTTTTTCCCATGCTGTTACAAACCACTTCTCCCTTCAGTGTGAATGATGAGCATCCAGGGCAGTGTTAGTTAGGGCTACAGGAGGAACTGCACATACTGGCTTTTTAAACTTTGAAGTGCTTGGAATGATACTCTACTGTGTAAACAAACAAACAAAGGATGCAGGTTCATGTGAGCAATTTCCCCTTTTCAGATTTGATAACATTACGTGATTTTTAAACTAGAAAAAAGGGCCAAATTCCAAAGGCTATTTTCACTAATAGTATTCTCTTAGTTAGTAATAGGGGGAGTTTTGTTATATATAGGCGTGTATTTTATGATTGTTATGGTTTTATTTTTTTTAGAACTACTTTCATTACTTGCTTTGAATTAAATAAAAACTTAATCTTAGTGCATACTATTCAAGCTCATTATTTTTTTTTTTTTTGAATGAGGGAAAGGGAGAATAAGGAGATGAGACTGGTACAAATGTCTTCTGTGAAGTTTTGTGGGTTTTTCTTTTTTCTTAATTTGTATTTAGGGTGGTTTTTAAAAGGATTCCTATTTGATACTCATGTTGAGTGAGCTGTTATATGCACTGTCATTTATAAAATAGCCCCTGAAATTTATAGCCAGAATGAGAAAGTCATGTTTAGTCAGGATGAATTTTTGTGGATTTGGGATCTATACCTCTTAATGTCCTTTACTGCTGAAGTAGAGATAATATATAACCTGCCAAATGAGGACATGGCTTCTGTGTTCTATGATCTATTGATCTTCATCACTGAATCTTTCCTTTTCTCACAGGCTGAGGTAGGAAAAGCCAAATTTAAATCCCACCAGATACCTAAGAGTGTGAGATATAAGGAACTGGGATAGAATCTTTGTACATTTTCTTGGTATTTGGTCTGTGTTCCTTGACTGTGCCTGAGAGTTTGGCTGTCTAATGTATTTTATAATCGTATCTGATGATCTCCTAAGTATGAGATACAGGTCTCTACTTGGAACTGCCTTGAGTTTATTTTGTGCTTTGAGACTCATAAATAAAATGTTTAATTTTTTAACTTGGATATCAAGGTCATTTTTCTTCAGAAAACATGGGCAATGTGTTTAGTCATGTACCATCTGGATGTTTATAAGCACAAATCAGTTACATTTAATCAAATCTGGTATTTGTATTTCTGTTGAAATGCAGTACTGCTGAGGACAGGGAGTTGGTACTTCTCTTGTATATCTGGTTTAACATATCTGTTTCACAACAGCTTGTTAAGGGCTCTTCTGCCTTCCAGAATGCAGCCTCTGTGTGTGCACATGCGCGTGCGTGTCGGGGGGAAGGTTGGGAAGGAGAAAAAGAGGAAGAGCTGCCTGTCATGCTGATGCTACAAATACAGGACTGATTCAAGCTCAGCAGACTCAAGAGCTGTTCATTACTTGTGGTAGTTTAGAGAAGGAGATATTTTCAGGAATGAAGTGAGTGGAAAAGTCATATAGAACTTGGTAAAATATGGATTATGTATTACTACTTTTATGGTTTAGTGTTAAATTATGAAGAGAAGCAAGAATAAATAGTTCTTTTGCTCTGTAGATAGCCATTGAGTAATCCAGTAATTCTGGACTTCCAGTCTTATTTTTAGAAAGAGGTTTTAAAAATAATCTTTGAAATTGTTTAGGAATTTATTTAGGAATTGTTTTCTCTGAAAAACAGTGAAACTTAAGAATTCTGCACACATCAATTTCAGTGTTGTTATAAAACAATGAACGAATTTTGATTGGGTGTCTCAGATGCTGCTCATGGGTGTAGCTTGTATGGGCAATAGAGAATGCAATGGGTAGCCAACCAAAAGAAAATCAACTCTATATTTTAGAAAGGAGCAAGAAGAGTGTTGTTGACACTTTTTTAAAGGTTAAATCTCATGTTAAATCTCTGTAGTTTTGAACCTGACAGGTATTTTAATTAGATGCTCTAAGAAGCTCATAAAAATTGTAATTTACTTGATCTACTACAGTCTGGTATCCTTCTGTATCTTGTTGCTACTTAAGTAGGGCTTTTTTTCATGTAGTCATGGGGCTTGTTGTGCTTTGTGCTGTCTCTTTTTGGAATTCATAATTTTCATTCTGAGTCACCTTCATGTAGAATTGTCTTGTCAGATAGTTCTCATCACCTCTCAGCTTGATTCTTGTTCTATTTCTTGTACCTTTGTCCTAAGTATAATTAAAAATATTAAATATTATGCCTGTAGAAACTGTCTATAAATGCTACCCCATAGATACATGTAAATATATCTACAGCTGGTTGTTGGGAACTATAAACAAGCTAACCCAAGTTTTGAACTTCATTTTGCACAAATTTGTCCTCATCATAGTTTGGCTTAAGTGGGAGAATTTATTTTTGACTGTGTTGCACATCAAGGCAGCGTGTGTTTCTTTTCTCCTAGTCAGCAGGGCTACTAGTCGGTTAAAAAAGAAACTAGACTATCAAGCCAATTTGCTTTATCCTTTAATGCTTCCAATTCTTAAATAATTTTATTCTAGTATCTTTCTGAAATTTGAGTTAGATTGAAGTTTTTATTTGCCCATCTTATAATTTTTTTCCTCTTTTTTTTCCTTCTGCAGTACTTGATGACTTTCACCTTTCCTGCAGTTCTGTAAACATTTTTTTCTGAGGGTGAATTTCATTAGAGGCTGTTGACTGCGGTAAATAACGTTCAGTGGTCTGTTTCTTATTCTAACTTGAACTCACACTCCCTTGTTTAGTTTGGTTTTATGGAATTAAACTTTTGTGTGGGTACTGAAGCAAAGAAGACTTTATGCCATCTGTTATTTGCTGTCGTTCCATGATTAAATACTTTCCTTTGGGGCATAAGTAGTGTGTGTTTTGATATATGTAGCTTTGCTTGCTGGGGTGTTTTTTGGCGTTTTGTTTTGGTTTTTGGCTGGAAATGTCATCTTTGTTTTTTAGTGCCACCAGTGGTATTCTTATTCTGTGCGTCTTTTCTAGGGAAAATTGTCTGTCCTAGACTGAAGGAATTGAGTAAACACCTGAATAAGATGAAGTATGTTGAAAGAGAAGATTAGCTGGTAAAAAGGAAGCTCTTGTATCACTTATAAAGTGATGAGAATTTGCATTTTCTGCCCCTAACTTTTTATACGATTTTTCTTGATTGCTGTGACAGCCCACTATGCCTGTTCCTGTTTAAATCTTGATAGAAATATCTGTACTTTTCATCTTGAAAGTCAGGTTAGGACAGTGTGCTTTGCAGAACATTTCCTCAGAGTATCAAATGATGTCTTCTTGGCTCACACAGTCAGCTACAAGATACTTTTGAAGTAGGCCAGTTAGAACAAAATACTAAGTGTTCAATTTTTATACTTTCACACAGTAGCTTATCTTGGTTTAAGTAGGACAGAGAGATCCTGAGGATTGTCTATTCTCTGAAGTGCATTCCACTGGTATGTGGTACGCTGATGTAGAGCAGGCTTGAACTTGGAGAGTTCAGCTGCAGAATGTTGTTAGGAGGCTTTTGGCTGGCAGACTTTCCATCAAAAGTCAGATTGAAGACTAGAAGATACGACCTTGACATCTGCTACAAGTTTTTTCTTGTTTTCTTAGGAGCTGAGGGGTGGGGAGGAGACAAGCAATTGAAAGTTTTCCTATTCTAACTTACTGAAGATTTGGAACCTATCTTCAAACTTTTCTAAAATGCTTGAATATACTTTCTCTGTACCGTGAGCTCATAGGACAGTCCTTAGTAGAAAAAAAAGTGTGAATGAGTAGGGGCTTGAAAATTCGCTATGGAAATAGAGTTCCCAACGCTAAAAGCTGAAATTTGGTTTGGCACGTGCTGTGAAAGGAAAGTTATTTGTTTTGCCTATCACTGAAATCTCTTATTGGGGTCAGGCACTAGAAATTCTGTAATTGAATGAGGATAAAAGAGAATGTGAGGACTCATTCTGTGGTATCTTTTTAGATTAATTAAGATCTTTAAAAAGAACATTATGGAGACTTGATTTTTTAGGCAAAGTGTGTAGCCTTTTCCCCTACTTAAGATAGGGGAAAAGGCTACATCTTTGTGGGACTTAAGGACATCTTTGTGGGGCTGGCTCTGAATGGAAGAAGTTTCTAGATTGCTGTCAGCTTTTGGGAAGATGACACCTGCAGTGCAGAGCAAGTAAGATAGGTCAGAAGCAAGCTCCTTCCAGTTTGATCACAAAACTAGCTGTACCAAGCATTGGCCATGTTCAGTGCAAGAGTGACTGTGCTGCTGCATCAGTGTGATCCTCGTATTTTGCATGGGTTTTTTACATAGGTGCAAGAGGGTTTCACAGTGTCTGCAGGAAAGGGACAGAGGAGCGGCGTGAAGGATCCAATCCTTTGTGGGATTGGCATTTGGAGGTCAGTTCCCCATGAATTCTAGGGATCTAGGAGACTGTAGCTGCCCCTTTTTCTGTGACTCCCAAATACTGCCTCCTCAGAGGATGTTAGAGGAAATGGAGCTTCCTGACCCCTGCTTATATGTAGCTCATCTAGGAAACATTAAATAGTTGATACCAATATGTTTCTCAGGTAGGGTATTTTCAGTATAGCTGTCACACTGAGTGTTGGTGCACCACAGCCTGTGGCATATGGGGAAGAATTCTAACAACAATATGCAAGAGGTTGGAGCCTTTTAACTGGTTGTTGGAGAAGTAATGTTTGATGGCTGTTTCGAAAACTATCCATGAAGATGAACTTTGTCTTTCTAAAGGTCCTGATACAGATACTTCTTAGAGCGGGCTGTTATGCACTGTACCAGTTGTCTTCAGGAGATTTGCTGGCCTCGTCTGTTAAATGTCATCTGGAAAATAGGGCATTCCCTTTAAGGGAATGATTAAACAGGGACACTGCCTCAAGGGGTAGTTTTCTGCACATTTTTACAGTGACTGATAAAACCATATGGGTCATGTGAGTCTATTCTAATTGAATCAGCTTTTATTGAAAGACAGAATTGCTAGAAATGCACTGAATGAATGAATTCCAAATAAATGATTCATGCTGTAAAACAGCTAGGAATATGAAAGCACAGATCAGAGCTGTCTGAAAGTTAGAATTCAAATATACATAGAATGTGTAGAAATTACATTGCTACTCTGCTGTATGAAGATGGATCTATATCATGTTTTCTCATACAGACCACTAACTCCATTGTTTGCACTGTCATAATTATTCAGTTGCACTATTTGTGGCAGCAGTGAAATGGCCTGTTAACTCTCTAGGATATGACAGAAGTAATGGCAATGAGAAAAAATAATTTTGAATAGCAAAGAGTTGAAGATGCATTTAATCATGAACTGCTTCAATGTAGCAATAAAGACTAGTTTCTCACAAGATGGCTTTGTGTCGATTAGTGAGGGCATATTCATATGACATAGCAAGCTAAATGTCGTTTAATCTGATAGTTTTTATTCTATGAATAGCTAAATAGAGTACTGATGACTGAGGGAGAGTGAGCTGATCTGTGTCAGAACCCAGACTCCTTCTCCTGGTAGTGCTTTAATTGCTAGCCACTTGTACTATCATTACAAGAACTGGCAGTAGGAAATATTTTTTACTTTTTGTAGGACCTAAACTGTTAAAAATCAGGAGTGAGCTGATTTAATCATTATGTGAGTGAGCTGAGTAAATCATTATGTGAGCTGCTTGCTTCTGTGTAGAACACAGTTTTCAAGATCTAACTGGCCACAGCATTTGCAATACTACTTAGTATAGATAGTCTTCCTGTTTGCTTTAAATAATATCACTGATGTACTTAATAGCACTGATGTGAATTTTTTTGTTTGCTTGTTTTTGTTATTAGGAAGTAAGTTGTGGCTTACTGGAACTTGATCTCAAAAACTAGCAATAGTAATGGAATAGAGGCTTGTGCTGGGTTTATAGAGAAGTTGGAAAAGCAACTTCCTTTATTATGGAATATTGTTTGGCAGAACTTAAAAGCTCTTGTACAAGGTGCTGCAGCAAGATATTGTGGAGTGGATATGATTGTCAATAAAAAGTTAAATGTAATTCTAAAAAGCAGATTTTGCTTATGTATCAAATCCAGAAGAAAATGTTAAGTTAGTTGAAAAATTGCCTGAAAGCAGAAAGTCAAGTCTGAAAACATTGTAGCTGCTAGTCTGCAAATATATTAAAAGCTGTTCTGCTTTTCATTGTGTTGTGTACAAATACTTAACTGTTATCTAATTATTTGGGAATTAGTGTTTTCCATTTGACAAAAAAAGTCCCTCTACTATTAAAGTTTAAAAAAATATTGCATGCTTTTAAGTGTTTACTGTCAAACTAACACTTGAAAATTTCATTGTCTTGAAGCACAAAGAAAGATCAGTTAAAAGGTAGGGAATTTTTTTTCTTGGTTACTATGCATATACTTGTGCCTTAATGGTACAGATTTATGCATAATGAATGAATGGCCTAAAATGTAACAGTTAAACTTTTGCCTTCTTACTCAGGGGTTTAATAAGACTGCCACTCTCTATGTGTCAAATTGGTTGTTGATTGGCAGCATTATTACATTAGGACAGCTACTGCAGTGCCTGCGGCACACATGTATGTGTGTCTTGGTTTTAGTTATTTCTTTCTGTATTATAAAGAGTTCAGGTAACAATTTCTTGACTCCTAGGAATTTCTTTTGCATTTTAAGCATCGATAAGATTATGATGCATAATTTAATTTCATCCTGTTTATTTTATTTAATGCTGTCAATACCATTTAAATGTCTATACAAATGTAGGCCTCAGCCTTCCAACCTTTTATGTGAATTCCTAGTCTTGAAAAGAAGAGCAGTCTATTTAAAGTTAAGCTCTTCACAGGCAGAGGTTAGCTCAAAGCAAGGAAGAGTCAGGTAGCTGTGTATGTGCTTAATTTTTAAGGTGAATGTTTAGGTGAAGTTGCTTGCATTTTTTTGTCCTTAAAACCAGTTAAACTGAGAGAGAAAAGAGACTCTGGAAGGGGCTTAGATACAAAAATCACTAGTGTCAGTGTTACCTGTATTGCAGTAAGACCTCTGAAGAACAGTGAAAACATGCCTGAGGAACTGGGAACTTGCTTGATATAGTAACTTGTCAGTATATGGGGGTAGGAGAAGGGAGGTAACCCTCAAAAAAAACCTGGCTAATGAGTGGGGGAAAAGTCTATTGACTTCTTAGTAAGGTTTACTTCAAGGTAATGTTACTTGTTGCAGAAACTGAATTGAAGATATCTTTCTTTCATTCTGGAGCCATTTAGACATTCTGTCATCTAAATATACGTCATCAGTCCATCATGAAAAGTCACATTCCAAAGCTGCTGGCTGCAACCTGTTCTGTGATCTGCTGAATGAAAAGCTCTATTACAAAGTTACAGTTAGGTCTTTGCATAATTAATGTCTTTTTGAAAATGCACGGGGAGCTTCCTTCTCATACCCTCATATTGCTACATACTTGACTGTAGATGTGCCCTGTAAAAGTTACTGAAGTAAGTGCTGTAAGAATTGCTCAAAATGTTCATATCTATATGAAGGTGTTCTAATATGTCTTATAGGAGTATTCATTCCTTAGAAAATCTTCTACTTAAAACCACTTCTTCACATCCTTCAATTTGTTTAAGAAGCTGCTTACTGTAAAATTGTGCCTCTTTCTATTTGCCTCTCTGTATATATCTGCTTGCTTTCAAGATTAGGAACAAACTTTTAATTTTAAATTAATTGCTCTAGTTACTGTGTTAAGGGCTATCTGAGAATGTGGACCTTAGAGTAATGAGGACATGTGGTGGAGGAGATAGTAGAGACTAGCTAGAATATGATGATGAAGTACAAAGTATGTGAAGATAAGCTTTTCTTGGGATTCTAGTAATGACTGGGAAAATGGAGATTCAGAGTATTACTGTGGATATCAGATTTCTGTTAGCTTCTTGAGACATTAATATTTAGGATAGATGTGAGTGGAAAATGATCTTCAAATAAATTATAAGATATTTAAAGCCTGTACATTTGTATTGCAGGATGACCCAGTGTCATAATGAAAGAACAGAGTAGAATTTGAATGATTCAACTTTGTTCTCAACAAGATTTTAATGCCCTTAACTGTATTCTACTTAGACTTTAAAAAGACATGTATGAAACAAACATCAGCAAATCAGGATTTTTATCAGGGTTTGGAATGTTTACAAGGCATTTCTGAAATCATTGCTAGATGAGGGAGTTAAAAGCTGCTGGAGGAGGAATACTAGTATACAAATGATGCTGGAATTTCATTTGAAAAACACGTTAGCTGAGTCAGCTCAGTTAGAAACACAGGAGCAGATGGAAAGTAGATAGACAAGACTGCAGGGCATGAATACAGGGAGGGATGGATACAATCCATCTCTTGTATTTACAGAAGGTTGATTTTTAAGCAATTGTCCTTCATAACTAGTAAATAAAGAAGTGGGATTCAGGAAAACTTGAGTGGTTAGTTGGAGGATCTGACTGATTTTCTCTGAAGCCCAGTGAGTAGTTCTAAATTTGTTTTCGTACAAGCTCATTGACCTTGTTCTTTTATGCTTTGCACAAAGATACTTAATTGGGAACGCCTGACTTTGATTTTAGAGTTTCTTCTACATTTGTCTGAAGTGTGACAAGTATCCTAGGTTTAATCCATAATGCATCAGCATACTCTATGTTTACAATGCAGCTTTTGGAATGATCTCCAAGACTTTCCCAAGGAGACACTGTAAAAAAAGTCATATGTGGAAAAACTGTAAAGACAAAAGCATTTCTTTTTTGTACTGGTTCTATTCTATAGCAGTCAGCTTCATGAGTTTGACCATAGATGACATATATAGATTATTTGCTACTTGTGAGATCTTTTGACTATAGCAGTTTTGCTAATTCCTGTAAACCCCTGGAGAGTAAAATTCAGGGTGCTAATTGAGTAGACTTTTGGAGACCTAATTCTGGGTTTCCAAAGAATGAGTCCTGTCATGCCATGCTGGCGGGACAGAAAGCTGACGTTCAGAAACATTGCCGAGGGCCTAAAAGCAGCAGGAAGTTGAGTAGAAGATGTAGGAACTTGGATTAGCTTGGAAGCATTTATTCTGTCCTCCTGAATCACCTGAAAGGGAAGAATACTTTGTATTTGAAGACTTTTCTTTTTTGAGGAAATTCTATGACCAAGGGTAAGGTGAAATCAGTCAGGTTTCTGTTCCAGATATTTCTAACCTCTCTATTTTGAGGAATAAATCTGCTGTCTTGAACAGAAGGTCAATGTCTCCCTGCAGGGAAGAGAAGTGTAGATTAGTGGTACTGCTAAGGATTATGGCTGCTCCTTAAGTCTCTGAAGCCAGATTTGGTTTGGTGATGTTTGTTTTGTGGTTTTTTTTAATAAGAAGTGAAGAAAAGGATGAAATTCATTTTCAAAGTTGAAATTTTGAAATGTATGTGATACCACGTAGAGATTTTACATTTAAAAAGGTGAAAATATTGAACAAATACCACAGGTTTTGTTTTTCTTGGGAATGTGTTTTATTTCTGGGAAGGAAAACATGGCAGGAGATAAGATACAGCTGATCAGTCTTGAACTGTTCTGATGAATAGACATTTCCAGGCATGTAATAGTTGCCTCTTCTGTTTGATAGTATTGTCATGATCATAGAGGTTTTTTCCAACCTAAATGATTCTTTGATTCCATGATATTACCTCTCTCATTGAATCCTGCTGTCATTCAAAAGGTAACTGATTAGTATTTGGAAGAGAAACTTGAGTCCATGAACCCAGAATAAATCAATACCATCTTGGGCAGCTAGGACATCCTTCTGCGGGAACAGTGTTTGACAACCAATTTCTTCCTGATTTTAAGATGGGACAAGATGAGTTTAATAGGAAACCAGGAAGTGAGAGGATTTTATAATTAAAATTGTATCAACTTTTTGATAGCTAAGTAAAACTGGACTAGATTATTCTCTGGTTATTGGAGGAAAAGTTTGGCAAGTAAGTTGACCAGAGCCCAGCAGCAGACTTAAGTATAAGGCCTAATTCGCTGTTTTAAAAGTTTTTAGATAAGTTGCATGTGTCCGTAGTTTTAGAAAACAGATAATTTGCTACCTGAGACAGGATGAGCCTCTGGCAAGAGCTTTTGGCCTGAATTGATGCCAGAAGGTGGTTGGACTTGAGAAGAGGAAAGGGAAAGATCACATTAAAATGGAAGCTCTGCTTGGCTGATATTCTGGATCCAGGTTTTCTGTTAAAGAACTTATCTCAGCTTGATTGAATGCTGATGTGACAGCATTTCCTTAATGTAGACCCATTATTTCAACTGGGAAATTGTAATTTAAAATTTCTGCAGTAATAAAATATACAATGTTTCATAGAGCTTCAGGAAAGAGAGTGCCTTTGAGTAAGTTGCCCATTCTTCATGATGTCTGAAGCCTCTAAACTGCACATTACACATGACAATACACTTCATCAACAGGTTGGAAAAAGCACTGGGGTTTAATTATAGCATCTAGATTTCTGTATAGAAAAGTATAGGTTATGTTTTGAGATCTATGGGCAATGGGAGGATATGGGTACTGGTTCTGTGTGCACCACTTCAAGTCCAGGATGTCTCTCACTAAATCAAAGCTAATGTGTTGGCTGCTCTGATGGACTGTAGATGTGTCTGCACTGTGCTTTCAGCAGTCTCACTGGGTGCTGCTTGACAGTCTTACTTGGCTGGCTCTGGCACCAAATGGACAGATCTACTCCCAGCTTTACATGCAGGGGTACCTCATGCTAATGCAGGACTCTCTTGAGATGTAGGTAGATTTGGGGTTAGTTCATGGAAAAACTCTCACAGTTGGCTCCATCATGTTCCTTGTTTCCACTCTGTAGCAGATCAACCCTAAAGCTGATTGACAGGTAAGTAGTTCAGGTCTGTCAGAATTGGAGCTTATACTCTGAGTAGTGCAGAAGATAGTAGATACTTTATGGATTTGTGATGGCTGCAGAAGCAGCACTGAGTAAATGTATAAATTGTGCTCTATATAAATTAAATTCAGCTAAACACCAAGATGCTGCAGCATTAAGCCAGTTTGGTTGTCTGCATGTTTGATGCACAATTCAGGCAGCTGAGAGTTTACTGTACTTCTGGTGTATGTGTTGGTCATCAGTATTGTAAAGGTATTTTTTGTTTATTTTGGTTCTCCAAATGGATCTGCTTTGCTGTAATGAGACTAAGTTATTCATCATATCAAATTAGTCAAAATTCTATTAACATAAGTAATTGGTAAATACTAGGTGAGGGAAATCAAGGAAGCATGTACTGCTCTGAGATGTCCAAAATTATTTATGTGCAGGAAGGTATTGTGTTGAGCTCTGGGTCATGGAAGTGACTCAGGGCAACAGTTCCAGATATCATGTGTTTTTTTGAGTATTTTTGGTCTCTAGGCATGTAAATTATTATGCTATTAAGATTTTTTTTTTTAAGAATGTCAACAATGAAAACCAGTCCATCCTTCACAGTATTAAATATTTTCTTCCTTTGGAAGTGTCAGTAGTGAATGAGTTTCTGCACACAAATGCTAAAGCAAAGACAAGTTTCTGCAGCCTATATAAATATGCTTTCTAAATCAGCAACTAGATCAAACATGGTAAGATAAAATGTAGTCACATCTTGCAACAAGAAGACTAGAGTTAAAATGATGACATCTTTGGTTTTGACCATTTATGGGAATTTTAGGGAAGACAAAAACTTTATCCTTGTATGTTTGTCTTAATGACTGTTGTTGGCTGTTGAAAGACCAAAAGTGCTAGTTTTCCTACTTTTTTGAAGGAGACTATGAAGTGCCTATCAAGATAGACCTTGAAAACAACCATGGAATTAGATAATTAATAAAACTGTGGTGAAGGAGATTGGAATAGAAGTGTAGGTAAAAGTATGCCTGGTGTAAACTTAGAAGAAAGATAACACTGAAAAGGAAAACTAGGTAGTGGAGAAGGGAGGATGCAATATTCAGAGATGTGGTGTTTAGAGATCTCTTGCAAGCTCTAAATCAGTTTTTTGGTATGGCTACAATGCTTAAATCATGAAGTTCACCTCTGGAAAGAATTGCTAGCTCTTATATTCTGTAATAGTGTATGCCTTTCTGAGTGTTCTCCTTCAAATGACTAAAGTGGAATTACTAGGTAAAAATACAAAGCTTTTAGGGGCTGGCTAAATAATAGGTGTTGTTTTTATGAACTTTTCTGGTTATATTTCTGGGTTATTCAGTTGTGGTGGTCTAATAGCAGTCCAGTGATAGAGGGAAAAATGCTTGTAATCTTAAAGCAGAAGATGATAGAGCTTCTTTTTAGCTCAGGTGCTCTAGAATGTTCTTAAAGAGCAAATTACCATAAATATAAACAAAAGGCAGTGTTAACATTGTATCTACTTAATCTGTAGCAACATATTACAAGGAGTCTTTAACTGGTTTGAAAATTAGTGATTTAGAATGTTGTATTTTGGCAAGTCATCAAAATCAATTTCCTGTAACAGGGATAGTTTCTCTTATCTTCTCTGAAATAGCCTTTTCTCTATGAATTTATTCATGCTTGAATGACATGATTCAGCTACCACTAAGCAGGAACAATTCTATCAGGCTCGAGCTTCATGAGTGTAGTAGAGTTATCTCCTGACACCTGCATGGCTTGTGAAGTGCTTGGTTGCAGTTCATTAGCCCCTTTTGAGTACCCGGGGGAAAAAACTGAGCACTTAAAAGGCATTCTTAGTGTTGAGGGATGAATTACTTTTTTTCGCAATGTTTTTAATATAGGAACCTTGAATGCCTCATTTAATAAATCGGGACGTGAGAAAGCAGATAATAAAATTTAGAACAGATTTAACTGATAGCTATTAAAAAAATACACAACAAAAAAAAGTGGCTATTTAATGGAAGGAATCTCTTGTCACAGCAAAGCCACATAGAACCTCTTGATTAATTTTTAGTGCATCTTCCAAAACATGATTTCTCTGTGGGTGGTTTTGGTGTTTGTTGTTGGTTTTTTGTTGGGTTGTTTTTTTTTGTTTGTTTGGTTGGTTGTTTTTTTTTTTTCTTTACTGACTTCTGTTTCTTGTTGCAAGGATTTTTTTGCAGTCTAATTTGTTTTATGATATTAGGAAAAAAGTTCTAAGCTTAGTACTTAGAACTAAGCTTAATTTTCCAGCTGTACTCTAATGGAAATTATCTAGTTTGCCTTCAGGAACTGAAACTGTTATAAATTGAGAACTAACTTGGCTAAGATTTGGGTTTTTTTCCCTCTCTACCCCTTTTTACCAAGTTTCTGTAGTGATGGTGTTGTCCACACTCCTGGGAAACAATTCTTTATGTGTCAAGTTAACTAGTGTCTTAGTTCATAAGTAACCTGAAGGTCGTAAGTAACTCAGGTCACTCTGTAGTATTGATGGGATTGTCACTTGACTGTCATGGCAAACTGTATCCCTATCTCCTGGAGCAATCTTCAAGACAGATCATCAGTTTTCTTTATATATCACAACTGTTTTCCACCTGAAATTATAAGCTTGTAAATCAATTGCACCTTGGTAATTGGTCCTTGCTCTGTTTTGAACTGTGACAAAAGGTTGAAAAAATTCTGAGACAAGCTTTCTTAAAAATGTGTTAGGTCCTCTGTTAACCTACACCTTTGTAGTCCATTGAGTCTGTTTGTTTACTGCGGGCTCAATACAGTGTGTGCTTTGCAAGGTCTCAGTGCTGTAAGCTGGGTAGTTTTCACTGAAGTGATTTGTTCCTGTTCTTTATCCCTTCATGAGTCAGCGTAGGCTCAGTTCATGAGTGGGTAAGGGGTAGTATAGTTTTTATCCCAAACTTCTGTTGTGTTGACAGTTTATTAATAATCTTATTTATTTTAATTCATGAAGAGCTTACTGTGAAGACTCATGAAATCTCAGCTGTTTTATATCAACTCTTTTTCCCCACACTTTATGAATTCTTGTAATTTGGCTTTCGCTCTGTAACTTGAACTGTTGCAATCATTACTGAAAATATAACTTGTTAATGAGAGCTGCCTTGATTTCCTGCATTTGTTATTTTTCTCATCTCTTCACCCAAGCAAGAAGTGCCAGTAGTGTGATCTGTGGGTTGGGATAAATGTTTCTGTGAGCTGATAGCTTCTGTTGCTTTAATAACAGTTTTGTATTTTCGGAGTATCACAGTGCATATAATTTGTGCCTTTTCTATTTAAGAAAACCTAACATCACAATCCAACAAACAAAAAAACCAAAGAGTTTGGCAGGCTAAGCATTCTTTTGGAGAAGAAATTTACATCTTCAGAGTCTTAATAACAGAAACTTCTTTATATATCATGACTTGAAATTTTTTAATTCCAAAACTACAGAACAAGTAAATACAGATGCAATGGAATGAGTAAAATGTTTCATTTCAAACTAAGATCATTGTATTACAATACAAAACTGAATGAAAAATGAATTAATTTCAAAATAATATTTTGGAAAATGTAAAAATAATGAACTGTTGAAATTCTTTTTTCCTGCTGTTGCTCTTCTCACACTGGTTTTTGGTTTGGATCAAAACTTGGAAATGAAACCTGCACTGTGTGTACTGATGGAATGTGGTCTTATGTTTCTGTTGCTAGCTTCCAATGTATGTGTTCTGATAGCTATATCCTAATATTAATTAGCAGTGTATTTTTTTCCAGTGACCAGCATGGTAAAAATGATACACAGCAGGATCCATTATTGCCTCCAATAAATCTGTTTGAGCTGAAAATACTTAAGTTTTATTCTATGAGGCCAACAACGTTACCTCAAAGGCCAAATTTTTCCTTTTTATGGTAGGATTGTGTGCTTCTGTATTGGAGTAGACTCAAACCAGACCATTTCAGCATTTGAAGGGGCTGGGAGTGGGAGCTAAAGCAATTTCTGGAAGAATTGTCTTTTAGAGCTCACTTTGAGCTCTCTATCGGGTATGACAGCTGTGAGAAGAGGGCACACTGCAAATATGTTCTCTAAATCCTGTAAAATAAAAAAGGGAATGTCATTTGTTGACAATGCAAGTAAGTGAAACAAAAAGGCTATAATGAGTTTATAAAGTATTAGCAGCAAGATATGTTTAAACAATGATTAACTATGATGGTTAATGTTAATAACTGACGTGTAGACAGTTTGAGACTTGCAAAGTCTAAGCATTATGCATGTCTATATATCTGTGCACACAGGAAACCTCGGCCTGTCTCTCAGCTGGTTGCACAACAGGTTCCTCAGCAATTTGTACCCCCTACACAATCAAAGAAAGAGAAAAAAGACAAAGTAGAAAAGGAAAAAAGTGAGAAGGAAACAACAAGCAAAAAGAACAGTCATAAGAAAACCAGGTAAAAAATTTAGAAACTTTTGCAGTATTGGTAAAACGTAATTTACAAACAAAAATAAGAATGTTCTTTGATTTTACTGAGTGCTGTGGCAAACAGGTTGTATATTGGTGTGAAGCTATGTTCGTTTAGGCTATCTGTAAAATACAAAGAAGACCTGCAGTGTATAGTTGTGACCAGAAGATGGAGATCAGCTGAACAGAGAAAGAAGGAAAGACTTTCTAAGGGTTATTTAGGATATTGTTTTGTTCATGGAAGTATTTTTTATACCACACAAAACTGTTGATAGGCAAATTGTTTATATTAATGTCTGGAAAAAAGCGGGGATGAGAGTGATTAGTTTTCCTGCAAAATAGTAGTGGGATGAGAGAGAACCAGACTGCAGATGAGTAGGGAAAATAACTTGGTTATAGATAGCCTTGTAGAACCCTTCAGCTTTGAAGGGCTGAACTAGGGCATAAATTAATGTGACAGGATGAGGTATATGTATTACCTAGTGATAGAAGTCTCTGTGCCACATCTGGGATGCTGAAGGACTCTTGGAACTGAAAACATGAAATGTTGCAGTTCAGACAAGCACTTGTAAAAGCCTTGATCTTACTGTGAGGAAGGAGGGTGCAAACAAAAGCAGCAAGTTTAAACCCTAATTCATCATAATCTAAGCATAAAGTTATTGTGGCAAAAATGCTGTGTCAAAAAAGCTAAGAAGTGTATAAGACATGTAGTCTAAGCAAATGTGGCAGGAGCTATTGATTTTTTTGGAAGCACTCCGAAATAGTCCAGCCAAGAAATACCCTTTGGGATTAGTTTTGCAGAGAAGTAGCAGATGCTTCTGTTGTGCCTGAAGTAGGATCATTAGGATCAGAACAAGGAAGGGACAGAGTCAGTAGAGAGCAGTCATTAGGAAAGTCATAGTTAGGATTAAGAACACTAAGGTGTTATTTTCTTTATTTTTTTCTTTTTTAAATGCTCAAATTTACAAGCTTACGTCATGCAGCTGAAGTACTTCAGTTACAAAGCATTTGATGTTAGTCTAGTGAGCTTTAGTTAAGTGAATTAAAAAATATAAATTGAAATAAATGTAGGTAAATTGCAATAATACAGTAAAAATGCAAAAAGTGAGATGGGGAAGAGTAAAGAAATTTGAAAAATAACTAAGAGTCTTGGACTAAAATACCAGTATTACCTTGCATTAAGAATTGCTATTTTTTTAATGCTTCAAATAGCTAGTATTTTCCAATAAGTGTTTTACTAGGTAGGATACTAAGCTAAGAATGCTTGGTTAATTTACACAGATTTCTTCAGTATTCTTTGAGAAAAGTATATATTTTTTTTTTTTTTCTCCCTTAAAATGTATATATTATTGCTGGACAAAACTATAAAAATCTTTATGCACACTCAATATAATTAATAAGCTCCAAGTACACAGCACTTGCACAAGTTGATAATTCTGAAGTTTTCTGTCTATTCCCATGGTGCAGATCAGCAGATTTTCAGTTTTTTCTGAGATGCTTCAGCCTCGGGGGAGCATGATGTCAAAGCCTTTGTCAGTTCTAGTGGAGAAAAGGTGTGAGTTGTTTCAGCTGAAGTGAATAGGAACCAATTCTACTTCAAACAAAGTTGATAATAGGGTAAAGGTTAGAGCTTTGCTGTTATCACACCTGCAAACATGTCATGTCATGTCATTATTGCAGCTTGAGCCAGTGGTAGCTGTGCAGTCAGTTAAATGCACAGACTGTGCTGTTCATAACTGCTTGTATGAATTCAGCTGTCTGGTATCAGTTTTTCATGGTGATCATGGGAAAGGACTAAATTGAAAGTACTTTATGCATGTCACTAGCAAAAATATGATGGCAAACAACTGGAAGATTGAATGAAGGAACTTAACCCTGTCAACACGGTATGTAACATCCATCTCTGCATAATTTAAAACAGAGCTTGTGCCAGGTACACCAGAGTTATACTGTGAGCACAAAGTCCGGTTCAAATAGTATGCCAGTGGTCCTAGTGAGGTTTTTAAATGAGGTAACACCTGCTACAAGTTAACACTGTCTGTGCTGTTTAATTCAAATAACTGACACCAACGTCTTAGTTGTTGAACATAATTTTCTACTTAGAATTGTTGCTTCAGGCTGCTGCAGAGATAGATGTTTCCCTGGATCAAATTTATAACTTTGTATAGTCACTAAAGTCAATAAAGTGATAGTCATAGTCAATAAAGAAAGACTTGGGTTTAAAAAAAAAAAAGCCTTCATATGTGCAGCACATACATATGCTGAACAGTGACATTATTCAAAATGTCAACTTTAAATAGTTTTAAGAGATGATAATGTGTTGCATTCAACTATTTCAATGTAAAACATACTAGGAAACACTCCACCATTAATACTTCTGGTACATTGTTTTTCTACATACTACATGTTGCAAAAAGAAATCTTATATACGCATTTGTTCTCCAGAGTTCCTAGAAAGTAGGAGGGAGACAAGATAATAAGATGGTGTGTGTGCTTTTAATATGATTATTTGCTTTATTTAGGCCAAGGTTGAAAAATGTGGATCGAAGTAGTGCTCAGCATTTGGAGGTTACCGTTGGAGATCTGACAGTCATTATTACAGACTTTAAGGAGAAAACTAAGTCACCACCTGCTTCCAGTGCTGCTTCTGCAGATCAACACAGTCAGAGTGGTTCTAGCTCTGACAACACAGAAAGAGGAATGTCCAGGTCATCTTCACCCAGAGGAGAAGCGTCATCACTGAATGGGGAATCCCATTAAAGTTAATTTCCTCTAGTTTCTTTAGTCTCTTCAAAACATGCAAATACATAAGTTCTGTCACCTGTGACCACATTTTCATGACAGATTAGTTATGCATAATTGATATGTTGACTGGAACATGATGCAGTTTTTGTTTTTTTGGTTTTGTATTTTTTTTTTTTTTTAAGAGAAAAACAGTGCAGTGGTAGAAACAGTAACAGCATGAAGCTGAGTCAGGGGAGGTTTAGGTTAGATACCACCAAAGGTTTCTCGCCCAAAGGGTGGTTGGGCACTGGAACAGGCTCCCCAGGGAAGTGGTCACAGCACCAGCCTGACACAGCTCAAGAAGAGTTTGGACAACACTCTGAGGCACACGGTGTGACTCTTGGGGCTGTCTTGTGCAGAGCTGGAATTTGGACTGGATGATCCTTTTGGGTCCCTTCCAACTCAGCTTATTCTGTGATTCTATAGTAATTTAAATGCTTATGAAGCATCTTCAGACCAACTTTTTAATCTACATGTGTAAGGGTGCCATGAAAATGTGGTTTGAATGTTCATTATGCAGTGTTATTGGTATGTCCATTTTCACTTTTAGTTTAGTGAATTCAAACACAACTCCTGGAGTCTCTACTATTGGCATGTACTGAATTTAAATTTTTATAACATAGTTCAAGCTGCCTAAATATGTATTATTTGAGAATTGTGAAACATAGTTATATGTATGCAAGTCAAAGATCAACTTAATTATTGCTGCAACAGAATTTTCATAATAATTATCTTCTTAAAAACACCTGCTGGTACTTGGTGTGGTTAAATAGGAAAAAATGTTATTAAAGAAAACATTTGTATGGATTTTTGCCAATGTTTGACGCATTTTACTAGATTACTGTTACTGAATTATGTTGATGGTTTCACCAATATTTTTTGACACTTAAAACACTTATTGTAATGTTTACAAGCAAAATAGAAAACATATTCTAAGCATTGATTAGTTAACCTTGCAATTCAGGTAAAGTACTGCATTGTCGCTGTACACTGGTATTTTGTGTTGTGTAACAAATACTGAACCTCAGATGGTGATGCATTTGGCAAAAACTATTTGGAAATATGAAAGTTTGGAAAAGCTTTAAAAAGAACAGAACTGCAGTTCTTATTTCTGCTTAGTGCTGTTTCCTTGCCCCAGATTTTTCTAGTGTCACATAGTCACTTATCATTTCAGTACGAGAATATCAGATATTGCGCAAGAATAAGGAAATAACAATAGTATTTTTTTTGTTCCTGAATCAATTTCTTTAATATTAAATTGGCCTATTAGAATATATTGTCATAAATCATGTGAAAAAGACTCAGTATCCTACTTCATGGCATAGGCTGACAACATTTACGCACTTAGCAATATACTGATAAAGAGCAGAACTATTTACAATACCATCTGGTATTATGTAAAATTACCAATAAAATATTTTTGTGAATACAGATTTTGCATTTTTGTTTACAACCAATAAGTGTTTTGATACATACATAAAATTCATGTATAGATTTTAAATTATATATTCTGGTTCAGTACAAAAGTCCATTTAGCTCCTTTTAGTGAGGTAGGGCACTTACACTCCCGTGAGCCTTTTCTTTTTCATTCGAAGTAAATATATTTTTAAGCCTATGTGAAAGTTGGATGGACCTTCTTGGTAGTGAATCCAGCCTCAAATTATTACCCACATATGATATGTCTTCTTAACAGCTTAAAAACAATGGATTTTTGTAGCCCCTGACAATTGTGATGTTTGGTGGTTTCTTGTAGTAATGTATTTTTCTGTTTTTAATGCAGTACTCTACAGGCACAATGGTACTGTTTTTGTAAGATGCTAGTTGTGAAATACAGTTAGTTGCATAAAATGAGAGTCTGATGTGATATCTGAGAACATACATACCTCATTCCTTGGTGTTGCTGTTTAAACTTTTTAGACATCAAATGTTAATTATAGGCTATTTCAGATGGATAACTACTGACCTGTTTATTATGTATTCTGCTTTATCTTACTAAATAGGATGTCTATTCATTGCTGTTACCTGGCCAAATTTAGTATCTGTAAAACAATGCTTTTTAAGGTTCTTAAATGTTTTTGGGGCTGGGCTAGTGTTCAGAATAACATACACTAGTTTTTAAAAGAAAAATACATGCCTCTCTACTTTATTTTTTAATATTTTATTTTTAGGTGGGACTATTTCCAGAATATACTGATGTAATGGATTACAAAAGAGCTGAGATTATTTAAAGTAAGCAGTGTAAGAATAGTAAATCTCATTGCAAGAAGTTTTATGGAATGTTTCTAATTTGAAATGCAATGAATGCTAACACATTTCAGAATTCCTTGCAAAGAAATAATAATCTATTACCAGTAATTGACTAAATGAGAAATGTATTTTTATTTAGGTTCATGTGAATAAACCACCCAGCACTGCCAACAAAAGGACTCTCTTCAGAATTAAGTAGCCATTTGGTTTGAAAGGAAGGATGGAGTGGATTTTACTATGATTCAACTGTCTCTAGAGAATAATCTCAAAAAATGTGGTACAAGTATGGTTAACAAAAAGAATGCGAAAAGTCTCACTGTTCTTTACGAACAAGACACTGAAGAGCAATTTCTACTACAGGTGCTACAGAAGTCAGCTAGGATCTTAAAAGCTGTGGTGGTTTTAACTGAACTATTAAGTTGCCAGAGTTTCATTGCAATGATGCTTGTCTTAGCATTAAGCAAAGTTAAGTTTTTGCCTGTTGGTGATTAAAGGGATATGACAGTACTGTCAGCAGAGTAGACAAATTCTAAGCAAAATACTGCATTTGACTCTGTTCATAATATAATTTAAATGAACTTCACTTTCATAATTTCTAAATAATTTTGACTTGTAGGAATCCTAAGTCTTTTTTTCTAACTGTAAATATATTTAAAAGCATCTTTACTCCATTTATAAAAAGTGAAAATTTAATGTTGTAATGTGTTCTGATTAGCTATTTTTCTCTGTGATTGCTCTGCATAAGAACTGTTATTTGTTAAATCTATATATGCACCAGTCTTCAACAGCCATACATCCTGGGATGTTCATGAAATGGTGGCCCCACAAAGACAAGTGTGATAGTGTTCCATGTAAATGAGTTCCTTTATGTGCTGATTGATTGTCTGGTTTCAGAAAGGAAAAGGGGGGAGAAATGGGGGAAAAGTATAAGTAGTTCATTGATAAAATGTACAGTAATTCAGTCTCTTATCTTCCTAACTTTGCCATTAGTTATTGGTGGTATAAGAAAAAGAACAAATATACACTTGACGGATCTCTTCTTTTCATGAATTTAAATCTACTTAATGGAGATAAACATTCTTCTACTCAGTAGCAGGTTGAATTACGCCATATAAAATCTTGATTCCAACAAAGGAGGTAGTAATAAATAAATTACATTTAAAAATTTTGAATTCTTGACATTAAGAGTCAATGATTAAGAATATGACTGAAGTTTTAATCTATTGTGTATTTCTCTAGATGTTTGATATTTTGGGGCATAGATTGTAAAATCTCAAAATGGCTTGATTTTATAATTTGTGCACTTTACTTTTTTTTTTAATATTTTAAATAGCACATTTTCAAGTAGCCATGAGAGACAGTGCTTTCTAGAATTTGTTCTGTTGGTTCTCTGTAGTGTTTAGGCAGGTCTTCTAAACTTCGCATCTTGCATCTTAAATTCTTTTTTCCTCTCCTGTCTCAAAAGCCTGACAGTTTCCTATGTTTTGCTGATTGATTTTACTTTGTTAACAGGATGGATTTGGCATGGAACTGTCTATTGTGTACTTTTTATCCAGGGTTCTTTAACTGTATCTGTTTGGGGTTTCTTTCTTCTGTGGCATGCCTTTATTTGGCTCTTCTCCCTACTAGGGAGTCTAGGTGTACTTCATTCAAAATCAGAAACTGTAGGGGAATAGAAAGGCATTTACATCTAAATTCTTCAAAGGCAACAGCACGTGCTATACTTGTAGTAAATTTAGCCTGTGCTTACTCAGGAATAAGTTAGATAAGATAAAAAGTTAATGCTGGTTTTGGCTAGTGGACCAGTCAGTCAAACATGGCTTTTGCAAATGTGTACCACTTCTTTTAACAAACAGTGTTAAGATTTGAGTGTGCTGGAAACACAGCTTGAGCTTTCAGAGGTTATCCTAATCTGAAGTTATGCCCTGACTTTTGTCAGAGAAGTCTCAGTTTGAATGGTTATAACTTCAAACTAGCAAAAACTGTACAGTAAAATCAGTCAAACTGTAGAAGCTCAGATGGTTTTCTTTTGTGCTGTCAAAGTTTTAAAAAGAAGAGAAATGTTAAAAGAGGCTTAGACTCGTCTAGGACAACAGTCAGGTACTGAACTTAGCTTGACATCTAAAGAACTCATGTTTTAACAAGAATTAACCACTAATTAAACTTGGAAAAGTACTTAATTACAAATCAGTGCTCTATAGAAATTATTGCAACTTCCTGTCTAGAATGAAGTAAATGGTACAACAGCAATGGAATACTGCATACTTGCTGGAAAATACTATTGCCCATCAGCAAGTGATGTTTACATGACTTTCCTAAGACATTGTGCTAGAAGACTGTAATATGTCTGTGAACAAGGCCTAGGAGTCCATATGTGTCCCCCTAACTAAACTGTACCATTAGATTCAAATGGTGAGAGAAAATGCAGTGAAAAAACAAATTAGTTTCAGATCCTAGAGTCTTAGTAATGCAGGAGCCTCCATTTAACTATGCTGGTAAAATTGAATTTAAAAAAAACCCACCACTGAATCACTCTGTATCCAATCCTAATCTTGCCCCTTTTATTATGGAGACAGATAAAAGTCATCAGAATGAACTTTCTCTGTCTGCTGATGGCAGATTTTAAGAGCAGACAGATTAATGGGCACAGGAAGTTTTAGGTGTACTTTTAACTTAAACATGGAAGATGAAGGGCAAAAGTATATTCTGTAGCTCTTAATGATTATTATTAAGAATGATTACAAGAGATGGCTGTCCCATTTGGAGTTTTATAAAAGACAAAATTGTAACCTTATCTAATCGCTCCTTGTCGCATACATTTAAAAAGAAAATTACTACCAGAAAAAATGTTGTTCAGTAACAGTACTCTAAAACATATTTCCAAAATGTTAATTATTTTGTAGAAAGTATGACATATCTTGGCAGATATGGAGGAGGACTATTTGAGCAAGACTATGTTTTCAGGATCTAGGCCACCTAAAAAAAATGTAGTCTTTGATTACACTGTTTTCTGTCATGGTTTAACCCCAGCTGGCAAGTAAGTACCACACAGCCCTTTGTGCATTCTCCCTCTGTGCTGTGGGTAGAGAATTCAAAGAGTAAGAGTCAGAAAACTCAAGGGTTGGGGTAGAGAAAATTTAACAGGTAAAGCAAAAGCTGCACATGCAAGCAAAGCAAAACATTCAGCACTTCCCCTAGGCAGGCAGGTGTTCAGCCATCCCCAGGAAAGCAGAGCTCCATCACAGGTAATGGTGACTGGAGCAGGCAAACACCATCCCTCCAAACATCCCCCTCTTCCTTCTTCCTCCTTTGTCTCTATATGCTGAGCACAACGCCACGTGGTCTGGGATAACCCTGTGGTCAGCTGGGGTCAGGTGTCCCCTCACAATTCCTTGTGCACCCCCAGCCTTCTCACTGGTGAGACAGTAGGAAAAGCAGAAAAGGCCTTGACTCTGTAACCTCTGCTCAGCAACAGCTGAACTATCTCTGTGTTATCAACACTGTTTCCAGCACAAATCTAAAACCCAGCCCCATGCCAGCTGCTCTGAAGAAAATTAACTATCCCAGCCAAAACCAGCACATCTGTGTACAAATAACTGATCTTGGTCAAAGCAAAGTCAAAATGCTTCTCAAGCTTTTAAGACATGTAGCTGTAGACCAATGGAGCTCTAATTTACAGTGGAGTTACTGAGAAGATAGCTGAGGAAAAGAGACTATTAATGTATTTTTTGATAACCTGCTAACCACATGCATGTAATTTTCCTTTTCTGTATGAAGAAGCAAAAGGATGCAGAAAAAGGAAATAAATGTAACCCAGGCTAATGAAGTGTGGCTCTTTACCTTCTTCCCAAGATCACTAGATTCTACAAATTGCAAATTCTGTTGGGTTCAAAGCTATTTGTGACTAAAGAAGGATGGAGTTGTTCAATCACTTTGCATCTTTTAAGACAAATGAGGGGTCAGGCCAATTCTACTTTTTCTACTTTCTGAATACCCACTTTGGGAACACAGAGATCTAATTTGCCATTTATATGCATCTAATGTGTAACTGTGATCCATAAATAATCTATTTCAAGCTGATTCTTCTTTGCACAGAATAAATAAAAATGCTTCAATGTCAAGCCCAGTTCCTGATGGCACAGATCTCTGAGCAGGAAAATCTGGCATCTGACTGATCATCTCTTTCTGTAACAGCCTTCAGCTATGAATTAATCTAGGCAAGGGAAGTCTCTTCAGGTTACTTGTATTATCATTACTCCCACCTCTGAAGGAAACACATTCTGATTCCTGATTCTTTCTTCACCTTTTTTTTTTTGTTTCTCTTAAGTACATCTATACTGTAAGTGGATGAAGTGAGTTTGAAGTAATTCATTATGACTGCTTTTTAAGTGGGGAATTTGACTGCTGTTCCCAGTTCTTCAACTCTATTTTGGTTTCTTTAAGATCAACATGGTTATACAGAATAATGGTATGTGGGAGCTTAGAGGTGAATATCAATTGTTATCACTGTTGCCTTTCTTTCTATATAATTGACTACCTGAACAGATTCTTGCTAAGCGAACTTAGTTACACTGATACTGTTACCTTTCAAGCACTCTGTCTGAGGTACCTGGCATTCTGGGATGCCAATCATCTGCATTTCTGCAAGTGGTATTCTTCCTTGCTGGGAGGCTTCCAAATGTGGCAAAGTAAGCAAATTTCTTTCCAGCTGATGGAGGCAAATGTTGCCAAGTGAAATGCTTTTAATCCCCACTGGAGAAGGGAGATTTGAGGAGCATGCACAGATATGGAGTGCTTTCTCTGCTTTCCTATGGAAATTCCAAGTAGGAGTCTTTTTCTAAAATGTCAAACCTCTTTAAAAACTCTCAGCCCAACAAAAAGACAGAGTAATAAACAGGGGGGAAGGAAGAACAAAGAAAATGCATTTTCAGAATAATCCCTAGAAGAGCCATATAATGGCTTCTTTGTCTTTTTTGTCCGTTTAGCATTCCTTTCTCTGTACTGTACTGGAAGTAGGCAACACTCACATTTCTTAGAAGTGTGTCTTGCTTTATAATTCTTCATGGCTGTTGGTTGAGTGACATTTGGCCTAAAGATGTAGGGTTTTCTGAATTAAATAGTAAATGCCATGCATATTTCACTCTTGCATACAAGTTTTTATTGAAAGGGTGGAAGTTTTGATGAAAGAGATAGGAACAAAATTAATTCCTCTCATGCAATTAGCTACTACACAATTTTAAAGGGTCTAATTCCTGGACTGCTAAGTAATGGGCTAGCTTTATGTTGCAAGGGTGATATGAACCTAGACTAGAATGGATGTGGCTTCTGAAGAGTTTTGTAGCCAGTAATTCATATGGCTGTTTTCAGTGATTATTCCACACCTTAACCTGTTAATCTTGAAGTGTTGTTAGAGCATCCTCACAAACAAATCAAAACTACCAACAGTACTGTCAGATGCTCTTAAAACTTACTAAGTGCCTTACACAGAGCATCACTGAGGCAATGGTTCAATTGCAAGGAAGTTCGAAAAAAAATTTACTCCTCTGGTTGAAGTTACAGGTTGTCAGTCATAACCAAGGTGATGTTCCTGGTTATACACATTAGAATCTTAGATTTTATTGCTGATACAAGTACCTAATAAAAAACAGTCCAGAAATTTTTGAGGCTTTCAATTTGTAAAACATCGGTTCTTTGGAGGAGGTTTTTTCTTCTAGCCAGTTGTGGTGGTCTACTGGAATATCACAGAAGTGATTAAAACTTAAGAGTATTTCTGGATGCTTTCAGATTTCTCAGTTTCTCAGTCAAGGACAATATTACCTTTCTTGGGAAGGGGTAGCTAAGTTGGTTTTGTTCATAGGGATTACGTTTATCCAACTAATTTTTTAAGAGTTCTATTATTAGAAAAAGGGCTTGTTATTTTGAAATAAAAATCTTACCTGCCAGGTGTCTTCCCCAAAATGAGTAAGTGCCTTTTCTGTTCTGACTCTTAGAAGTATTTACTTTGTCAGATTGAATCTGAATGTCCTGGATAAACCAACTATTAAGTACTGAGTGTTACTAATGGCTTGAAATCCTTTCACTGAAACAACCAGACAGATTGTAAGCCACTTGAATTGTTTTGAGACCTGATGTTATCAGAAGTTTTATAACTGCTATGAGTAGTGTACTTCTAAGAACAATGTACATTTTCAGGAACTTGATATTGATAGGAAATAAATATTTATTAAAAGAAGTATATTAAATAAATATTTATTTACCAATTTGAGTAAGACTAAATGTTACACCATGGGGGCAACAGTCTTGCTGTTAGCAGTCCTGACTACTTAATGGAAAGTAAAATTGAGGCCCTGGACTCTAACTATAAAAAAAAAAGGGTAGTATTTGGTGAGAGATTGGGACTGTGAATCTTATGTCCACGTTCTAATAAGGTAATTTTTCCTACCTAAGTTTTTACCAATTCTGAAGCAGAAAAGAAAGCATGAGCAGATATCAGTAAGAGGCCCTCTGATTTAATTGGTGCTGCTTCCTATCTCTAGTGGATTTTTTTTATTTTTTTTTAAACTTTGCTCAGGACTGGTACAGCTGAAAGTATATTTTCCCTTCATTCTTAAGCCTAGACTTTGAATGGAGTTTCTCTGAGACACTTTTGTAGTGAAATCGTATTCCCTACAAACACTGAAGAAAAAAATAAACATCTCTGTGAATGAAAGATTTTGTGTGATTGTAATTTTTTAATATACACAAATTTAATTACAAAAACCTAAAGGTACTCTAAGAAAAACATAGTATACTGATCTATCAAAAGGTCTCTGTGTAGCAGTCAGAAAGTACAGTTTGTACCATGCGATGCTACAAATTTTCTTTCTGATAAACTGCATTCAGTTCCAGCTTAGCACTCCTTTAAAGATGACCATACGTTGTATTTAGACAAGCGTATAGTAACCCATTGGGATACTGCCTCCAACTGACCTCTTCCTGACCTCAATTCAAAGACTATATTAAACAGTTTGAAGTTCTGAAAGTTTGGCAGGAAAGCTGAGATGGAGTGTCTGTAAAGAAGGAAACTCACACAGGAATCACAGTGCAAAGTTTGTTTTTTTTTTTTCCTATGATAAATGTTACACAATTAATGATAATGGAATAGCTTAAAAATTTACATCCCTATAGTTATTTCACATTGATGACATATTGTTGGTTTCAGAGGAGCACAAATAGATGGCTTGAATAGTGACACACAATGAAATTCCTTTCCCAGGAGTAAATTTAATACTTCTTGCCTGTGCACAATCTGACAAGAAAGTATATTTGGTGAAAACTAATGTAAGTTGACTACAATCTTCACTACCACTGGTGATGCTTAGGGTGTATTATGATAAAATGGTAAATAAAATTATTAAATTGTTCAGAACTCCTCTCTGCATTTATTATTTGTACTGTCTAGGAGAAAGGGCAAGAAATACAAGTAGGCAATTTGGGGATAAACAGCAGACTTTGGGAATTGAATCTCAAAGTCCCAAGAAGGCTCTGCTAATTTATTGGCAGAGATGATTCATTGCTGCTTTTGGTTATGATGGAAGTTGAGATATTCCTGGGAGTACTGCTTCTGAAGCAAGAAACTATGAAAGCATCCATCCATGCTTGCAAATTAAAAAATGAGGTAAGAAGCTTGAGAAGGGGGCTTTGTCTAAGGGTTCATCTCATTGTATATAAAAACTTTGCTATTGAAGCAGATTATAAAATGGTCTGTGTGGTTTCTCTCAACTTGTTTTCAATTCTACAGTTCACATGTTCTCTGAATTGTTTGTCATTTGTGTTGCTTTGCAGCATGTGGCAAAGGTCCTACAAGGCATCCTTGAAAGAAGCTGATTCTCTTGTAAAGACCCTCGGAGTTTCCCATTTGTGTACCAGGTAACGAGTATCGGCAGTGAGTATGGGACCTCATCCCCATTCCAATGAGGAAGCATGTGAGGCTGATACCGCCTTGGGTGCAAAATGCTTTAAATGCCACCCTGTCATTATTGGGCATAGATCCCCAAGAGCTGGCAGCAAGTGTTGGGAAACTGTTGACGTAACTACCAAATTTGGTACGAGCAGAAATACTGACTAAATTGTCATCAGATACCAGAATAGGGCTATTGTCACTAATTAAAGGGGTCTAATTTAGTCTTACTTACTTTTCTATTTTGCAAGAACAGAAGGGATTCAAAAGAGGAGCGCAAGTTGTTAAGCCCTTCTATCACCCTTTTATTCATTTCTTTTCACTATTGACTGTTCGGCAAGACTGCTACACAATTATGGGTCTGAAGATCAAAACAAATTTCTTAAATTCCACACAAATGTTTTGGCAGCCATGGGAGATCACAGCATTCCCCCGCAGATATGGGCCTGGTGCCTGGAGATAGTTTAGGACAGTGTCCAATTTTATTTTACCCTTTCTTGCCCTGAAAAAAAAGGAGTAAAAACTAAGTTTGTAAAGGTACAGATTAAAGATGGGCAAAGGAAGGCTGAGTTATGTCTAAGTACAGTCCTGAGTTAGCAGAACTTTAAATTATTTTGGGTGTTTCAGGCTCAAAGTTCAGCACTACACAATATCCCAACTACTCCCCAGCTCTGCTGCCACTGGTGCAGCAGAATGGTCCGAGAACAATCCAATTGACACTGTAGATAAAGCAGTGTAAGACTTCACACTCCGGGTGTGCACAAGGCGGTGCAGTGCAGGCTGACTGCTCACAGTCCTTACTTCTGTAAGTCTCAGGCATGACCAAGGCTGTCACCAAGTGTGATGGTGCTATATGCCTTAGCACCTTAAGGCACTTGTCTGATGTGGCTGTTCTATTCAGTGTTAAAAGGAGCAGTCAGTAAAAAGGACAATATTAGTGTCTTATCTCTTTTTCTTGATAATTCAGGTACTAAATGCTTTAAATAACTACCACATTTGACTGCTTTTGAAGCAGTCAGGTTTTGAATTCGTATTTATGAAAATTGATCAACCCTTACAGAAAAAGATGTGGAGAGACAAGCAGTAGGATTTTCTTTTTCTCTCTCTCTGACATGGTCTCTACATTGGTTTACATATAAAATTCTTCTTGAAGCGGGAGTAAAACCAGGGTACAGATGAACAGAATAAAAATTCGCAAAGTCAGTCAACACTTTACTTGGTTTGACTGACTGACCACTTTCCAAAACATCTCCTTAATTGAATGACCCTATGTTGTCTTTTTCATTTGAAATAGGAGCTACTGGCCCAGTGTATCCTCTGGCTTGCATTGCTGAATGGCTTAGAGACCTGACAACTCTTCTATACCTATTTCCACTTATAAAGATAGCTGGTAGTTGTCACCTAAATTTTTGTTTTCAGTTTAGCTGTTTGCTAGATAGAGTTTGGTTTTCCAAGACGTGCAGCCTTTTTTTCACTGGAAATAATAATAAAATGCATAAAAATTTTACATCAAATATGAAAAAACGCCCCTAAAATAAAAGCAGTGGATTTTTTGTTTATGGCCTGAATATTTCCTGGGCTAATGCGTATAATGTTAAGGATCTTCAAAAAAGTAAATAGGATAACATACTTAGTACAAGTAGTATAAATTCACCGTGTGGAATCTGCACTGTTACTGTGAAATGGAAAAGGTAAAAAATACCTCAGATAACTAATTTCAGATTATTTGATACATTTCATCTTAAAAATTGAACTTTCATGGCGTAATGGGAATTTACTGTTGCACATGGTTACTGCTAGTAAATTTTTTTTTGTATTAGAGGTAAATGAATATATTGTAGAAATTTAAAAACCCTCATCTGGGTATCAGGACTCAAAACACTTCATGCTGTAGCAAACAACAGCAGGACACAGTAAGGACTTTTAAACTTAGGTATAGTTATGTATAAATAAACAGTTATAAATAAATAGTTATGTATAAATATGTATAAATAAACATAACTAGCATTGCTTACCTTATTTCTATATTTTTTGTATATGGTATGTATTTGCGTAAGTACATTTGCTTTGACTCTTTGCAGAAGTACTTTAAATACAAGTCTTAGAATCACAGAATGGTTTGGATTGGGAGGGACCTTAAAGATCATCTAGTTCAAATCCCCCTGCTATGGGCAGAGACAAGTTCCTCTAGACCAGGTTGCTCAAAGCCCCATCCAACCTGGCTTTGAACACTTCTAGGGATTGGGCATCCACAGCTTCTCTGTGCAACTTCTTTTAATGTTCTGCATCTTGGTAGTGAGACTTTTTTCTTGTATCTAATCTAAACCTACATTCTTTCAGATTAAGGCCATTCCCCCTTGCTTTACCAATTACATTACCTTGTAAGAAGACCCTCTCCAGCTTTCTTGTTGGCCCTTTAGGTGCTGGGCGGCTGCAGTTAGGTCTCCCCAAGCCTTCTCCAGGCTGAACAAGCCCAGCTCTCTCAGCCTGTCTTCACAGGAGAGGTCCTCCAGCCCTCTGGTCATCTTCATCACCCTCTCTGGACTCTCATCACCCTCTCTGGTCTGCATCCTTCTGATGTTGGGGACCCCAGAGCTGGACACAGTGCTACAGGTGGGGTCCAATGAGAGTGGAATAGAGGGGCAGAATCCCCTTCTTTGCTCTGCTGGCCAAGCTGCTTTCATGCAGCTCAGGACACGTGAGCTGCAAGCACACATTGCTGGGTCATGTTGAGCTTCTTGTCAATCTGATTCTAGTTTAGAGACAAGGATATTGCGTGGACAGTTGCAAATGTATGCAAAGGTATATGACATGTCTGCACTTCGCTAATCTATCAGCATTCTAAGCCTACTGTAGAAGGTCACCAGATTTGTCAGGCGTGATTTGCCCTTAGTAAAGCCATATTGGCTGTCACCCATCTCCTCTTTATTATACCCATGCCAGGAACAGTATTTGGAAAATTTTAGATGATGCAAAGAAACAAAACCCCAACACTGAGAATCGCTTCTGGACTGATATTTGGGAGCTACAAATGTAGAAATCTTAACAGAAAAAAAGTACTTGACACACAACTATTGAAAAAAATATAGAAAGAAAATTATCTTTGTGGTTCTAGAAAGTATTCATTCTGCTTTTTTAATGTCGTATACTACTAAATACTGTGCAGGCCTACATATATAGATGTTTATTGATTTAGAGGATGAAATTTAAATTGAATTGAATTCTTAAGGGAAATGATACAAATATTTTTACTAATGTTTAATAATTTACAGTTGTTCACAGAGGATCTCTTAAATAAATTTTGAAGTGTACTACTGATGAAGAAATAATTGATTCAAATTAGAAGAAACTAGGAAATTTGCAAAGTATCACACCACTTCCTAAATAGTTTACAATGCCACTTACCTAATTTCATGCACTGTTGTCCTAGATGTTTTCCTGTTTCTATTGTCCTTGGGTGTTACTGTGATTATAGCAAAATATTTAAAGCTCTTGCTTGAAGTAGGTTGAACACACAACAATGCTAAACAGTGAGAACTAAATAGGAAAGGAATGGGGGAAAGCAATAATATTTTGGTTATCAATAAAAGTTGATTTTGACATTTTTTGTTATTTTTTTATACATTAGGTAATTTGAAGTGGTAGATGCAATAAGAGTGGAAAGCAGTTGTACCAAACTAGGTCTTTTTCTCAAAAGGCAATAGACAGGGAAAAAATTAATATCTGGCAGCAAGAGAAAAGGGTCATTGCCCCAAGAAGTCTGATGATACCATGTGTACAACACATGGCAGCAAAGCAGTTTCCTCCTGCTTACCCAGCCTTGCAATCTATCATAGCCAAGTGCTGACACTGCAGCTTGTATGAAAGGGCATGTGAACATCAAAGAAAGCGTCTTTGCATTTGAAAAACCCTTAACTGGTCTGCATACAGGGCAGTATTGACACAAATCTATCAGCACAAAATCTTATTGCTTTACAAACTTAATATTTTAATTTTGTGAAAGAACAAAACCGGGGGAATGATACAAATGCATCTGATTAGGACTGGGTGTGGGGTTTTTTTGTTTCGTTGGTGTTTTGTTTCTTTGTGGTTTTGTGTGTGTTTTTTTTTTTTTTCTTTAATTTAAGTAGATCTGATTTATCTCTTGATCTAATGACCTGTTAGAATGTTGGTTTCCTTTTCTGGCTTACAGTGACTGCTCTTATGAACACACTTGCAGAAGTATCAGATGCTGATTCTTTAAAAAAAAATTGATTGTCTTAACATATTAACATATTTAACACTTGTAGTTTATTAAGATAGCTTTTTACTGGAATTGAGCTATTTTCTGGATCTAGTAAATAGAATTGAATACTCAAGATACAAAAGTTACCATGGCTAAATAACTGAATTCTAGTAAAGAAAAGGATTTAAAGATTTATAATCATTAATAAAATGAGAGAATCTTGCATCCAATTGTAACTCAATGTTTTAAGCTAATTAAAGACCAGCAGACCTTGTAGTATAAAATGTTACATATTGTTCATAAAATATGCATAGTGAGCAATAAAGATACATAATTATTAATCTTTAAAGAATTTATAAACTGAATTGGGTAATTATATACCATCTGATAATTTTTTTTTCCTCAGTAATAAAATTTAGGTGTAGCATTTCAGTAACTTTTTCTTATCTTCCTTACTCACAAGACCAAGTTTGTAGTAAGAAGCATTTTGTCTTTTATCAAGCCAACTGATAGTTAGATTAAATAGAGAGATTTTGCAGTGTGAAAAAAAGCCTTGTGTGTATGTAAATTTAGCTGGTTTTTTCTCCCCAATAGCAAGAGAGCTTAACAAAGATGCTTTCTCTCTGACCTTGCCTTAGTTATATTCCTAGAGCACTGCAGATACATCCTCATTCATTAGTTATTTACATATCATTGAACAGTACTGAATGAAGAGAAGTAATGACATGGTTGATAATAATAAAAAAATCTCTGTTACCTCTCTTTAGCACTTCTTATTTATTCTTTTCTCCTCTAAATATAATTTCTTCCTCTGAAGCATGAGAGCATTATTACTACCCATCTGCCACATTCATTCTTGGTGCCACTATAACACCCTTTCAGACTTCATTTTCTCTGGCTGGAACAGTCTTCCATATAAAAGAAAAGTGTCACACCTCAGCAGGGAATAAGTGGTCTGCTTTTAAGCTTGCTGTCAGTAAATATGCCATCATATCTCTGTTCCCTGACTCTCATGTCTCTGTGTTACTCATGCCCTGCCATATGGACTTGACAGCATGTGTAGGGGGCTGTGAAGTGGGAGAGTGGCACAGGTCAGCAGGTAGATATGCAATGAGAGCAAAGAACCCGCTTTTGAGCACAAACGCAAAATCAGGGAAGCTGGATGGCAGGCTGTGGCAGAAAGCACTGAGGAAGACACAATATAGGGGTAGAAAGCCCAGCTAAGACCTTGTGTGTGGTTTCAGAGGTAGTTCTTCCTGCAATGCAAGCCGGTAATTGCTTTCCAGAGTTCTTTTTACAAATCCTCTGCCATTTCAGCTATGACTCTCCCATCACCACCCTGCCATCTTTGGCCCTGATTTCATCCTCCCTAGTTCCTTACTTCTCTCGGATTCTTTTTTTTTTTTTTTTTCTCAGCCCCGATTTCCCTGCTTGTATCTCTTAATACTCATGCCAGTATCTCCACTGCAAACAGGGTTGAGTATCCCATACTTTCTGAGGGACACCTTTTCTCCTCGTTTCTATTTGTGTCTTGAGGAAGCGGTGATGAACAGTTTTGGCATTACTTCTCTTCCAGCTACCAGAGTCGCCAGCTGGCATCCTGCTTTTACCTTCTTTCAAGCACAGCCAAGAGCAGTAGTAAGCTATGGCTCAGGTTTTATGGGCATTCACACATAACATACATCATTAGACCACAAAAGCTATAACAGAACTATTTTTTTATGGTTTATTGGGAATTGTGGTGGCATTTTTCTTAAAATGCAGAGTCCTGAATGGGGATATTATCACTTATTTTAAAAAAGGATGTTTCTAGTCTATAGAAAAAATGTGAGCCAAATGCACTGTAAAGACAAAGAAGTAAGCAGAATTATTCCAAACTTGTATTTTTTTTAAAACCAGTGTCAGAAGCTGAGGGAACAGCACTGAATTATGAATTTAAAATACGTTCCTTGGCAATAGTATAGGTTAGTTAAGCTGTTAGGCCTTTGCTCAGTCGTCTGGGCTAGAGAGAGAGGATCCACTACTGTGTTGGATTCAGCTGAAATGCAGCCAATATTCTTCCCATCTAGCAAGATGTACAGCTATTATTTCTTCTGCCACTTCCCAGACCTGCATTTTGTTGTCCAGAAGCATGACTTGGTGAACTAAAATACTTCTATTTTTGCTAGTGACTGCAAATCCTTCAGGCTCAGTTCTCCAAGCTTCTCTGGCCCAGCAGCGCCCACCTGCTCCAGGGTGCCACACAGTCACCTGTGTGCCAAGGCCAGAGGAGGGAAGGGCTGGAGTCCAAAGTGATTCCCATGCTCAGACTGTGTCTATACAAGGAGAAAGGACATCTGTGTAACTTCAGCTGCCTAAGGAATGAGTGGGTATATCACAAAATCGGTGAAGGTTGGAAGGGACCACAGTGGATCATCTGATCCAGCCTCCCTGCTCAAGCAGGGTCCTCCTACAACACATGGCACAGGATTGTGTCCGTACGGTTCTGGAATATCTCCAGTGAGGGAGACTCCACAACCTCTCTGGAGATCTTTTCCAGTGCTCTGTCACTTGCGCAGTCAAAAAAGTTCTTCCTCATATTCAGGTGGATCTTCCTGTGTACCAGTTTCTGCCATTGCCTCTTGTCCTATTGCTTGGCACCACCAAGAAGAGTTTGTCTCCATCCTCTTGGCATTCTCCTCTTAGATATTTATACGTAGAGAGTATCCTTGTACAGAAGCAGCTGTGAAGCTTTCACACAGGAAAAGTTAGTGCAACAGAAACACTGAGAGTGGAGAAAGTGTGTCATTTTGAGGGACATTTAGCCCCACTTTTGCCCTTAATGAAGACACACACCCTGTAACAGCTTTACGTTCTTCTTTTGTTGGGGTTCTCAAAACTGCACACGGAATTCAAGGTGTGGCCCCACCAGTGCGGAGCAGACCGGGACTGCCACTCTCTCTGCTTGGTATATTTCGACGCTCGACTTCTCCCAGGAACCCATGTTCTGAAGACCTGAATGGGGACGAGACAGGCTGAGCACAGAACCGCGACAGCAGGAGGGACGTAGCGGGAAAAACGGATGAGCGGCTTTTTTTCACTTTTGGGGGAGAAGAACAGCGGGCACCCCGGCGGCCCCGCCCTGCGGCCCGCCCGCCCCCGGCCCGCCCCTTCCCGCCCCTTCCCGCCCCTTCCCCTCCCTTCCCGCCCCCGGCCCGCCCCTCGCACGCCGGGCCCGCGCTGGGGATCGCGCCGCCGCCGCTCCCGTCGTGCTCCCGCCGCCGCAGGAGCCGCGGGCCCGCCCGGCTGTGCCGGCGCCGGGCGGGAGGATGCGGCGGTTCGCGCGGGTGGCGCTGCTGTGCCTGGGCTGCGCCGTCTGCTCGCTGCTCTACGGCCTCAGCCAGCTGGCGCTGTCCCTGGAGCAGGGGCCTGGCGGCGGCCACAGGCAGGCCCGAGACCCCGCCGCGCCCGGCGCCCGGCGGCAGGCGGGGAGCGCGGGCCGAGGCGAGGCGGGCGCCCAGAGGTAGGCGGCGCGGGGCCGGGGCCGGGCGGCGTTCCCGCCGCATTCCTGCGGGGAGGGCCGGGAGGCGCGGCGGGCTCCGTCCCGGCTGCGCGGGGCCGGCCGAGCGGCGCCCGGGCCTGGAAGGCGCTTGCGGGGCGGCGGCGTCTCGGTGCGCTCCCTCCCGGCGCCCCGCGGGCGGGGTACGGGGGAACGGCGGTCCAGGGAGCCTTAAACAAACAAGGAAAACTTTCGGGAGTAGCGACCGAGGCCGCCCCGTGCGCGTCCCCGCGGCGCTAAGCCCGTCCCGGGCTGCTCCTTAGTGGGACAGGGCGAGGGAAGCGACGAGGCTTGCATATCCTTCTTGCAAAAGGAGAAAATTTCGCGGTGCTCCTTCGGGTCTGAAACTTAGTAACTTTACGATTATCAAATATAACTTCAGTGAAACAAAACTGTTTGTTGTGGGAATACAGCCAGTCTTCTCACAGAAACCAGTGAGTTCAGTTCTGTAATTAAAGGAGTGCATATCCGAGCATCTCACACTCTGCATAGTTGTGTTGTCCTGTCAGCAGAAGTTTTAATGTGGCCAAGTGGTGAGTGAGATTTTGGAATGGAAATTACTAGTTTTCCTTTAGATTATAGTTTCATAATCCTGTTCCCCTGTGGCGACCAGAATCCTAAAGCCGGGAAAAGAGGAGTGACGAGAAAGTGTTACGGAAAGTGGAGGGAAAATTAGGACCAGACCATTCTGGGCCAGTCTACCTCTAACTGTGCTCGGATTCTCCAGCAGTTTAAAGCGAAGTGAGTTTATTGTTTTGGCGATGGTCACCGCTTCCCAGGGCTGTGCAAGCTCCGGCGCCGCCCAGTCCTTGAACTGCCTGTGGCAGTACAACTCACTCCTCCGAGCCCTCGAGTGAGTTGAGCTGGTGTGGTGACTTGCTTGGAAACTACCTAGTTTTTGGCCAGCTCAGCGCTCTATATTGCTTCATCATGTAATTATGCAAGTGTCGATGCTGTTGTAAAAGGACTTACAGAGGATGGCAAGCTCTGATTTAATAATCTTAAAATACCATGAAAGAGCATTCTGAGTTACTAGGGGTGGAGTCAGTTGAAATGTGAAACCCAGCTTTCGACTGGTATAACTACTTCAAAGCTTTTTTTCCCCCTGGTCTTTTTTCTTTAGTTCAAGTTAACACAGATTATAACATGAAAAAAATGTAAGGATGATTGTGTCTTACTTCTAGTTGATGATTAAAAACTCTTTGTGAGTGGTTGAAATCTACTAGTTCTAAATAAAAATATGATTTAAACAATCATACTTACGATATTTGCTTTACTAAAGAAAACATGCAGTTTAAATGAAGCAAAATTTTGTTGGGTAGAAGATGATCATGTAAATAAGTGATTTGTACTATTAAACATTAAAATGCCTTTAAGATGCATTGTACTGCTAGTAAGCAAAAGAAAAATCAAGTTTACTTTAAAAGCTATACAATTTTAGTATTTGTACTAGAAATGTAGATTTTGAATTAAATATATGAGTGGAAGAGAACCTCAGCATGGTGCGAGAAGCTTCTGGCTTCAGTGACATTAGATGAGATATAAATCTGCCCTGTGTTGTCAAATAGAAAAGTTTTACTATCGGAGAAAGTTCTTTCTTAAAGGTCTTAAGTGTCACAATTCCACTGGGTACAGTTTTGTGGGGGCTTATCTCCTTGCAAAACCATTGTCACCTGTGTGGGAATTCTTTACCTATAAACTGCTGTCAAGCTGCAGGCTCAGGATAAAAGTCCTCTGTTGTAAGTTACTGAAGCATGATGTTCGTGAAAAATGTGTGTGCAAAACTGATTAGTGAGTCAGACTCTTAGAAAAGTCCCTAAAAGACTTTTGCTTAAGGAAAAGCTCTGTCCTTTGGCAGTTAAGAAATGTCCCACTGAATGTTCCTTTAGATGCATTTTAAAATTATTCTTGAGTGTTAAACCACATTACATTCACTTTTTTAAGTGATACACACATCTTGCCGAATGTATTGGTTTTTGCTGAACATTGCTCAATGTTTGTCAGTTTTCATACCTCACCTACTTCTTCAGTACAGACAGAGCACTATGGCCACATATCTGTTTTATGCCCACTTCTGACTGTCTTGTGATCATGTAATATCTTGAAGGATGCATAACCTTACAGAGTAAATTGCATTTAGATGCACCTTCTAATCCTTGAAGTTTAACATTTTGTATGCAGTAGTAGTAACTTTCATAAATGGGTTGCCTCAGCTGCGTTCACTGATAGCTGTAAAATGCATTTCAGCAAATCAAATCTATCATCTGAAGGCATTCATCCACTTAGCAGTGCTTTTCTTTTTTCTTTAGCCAAGAAGTGTTTTCTTTGCCTGAATAGTCTAGTTTGTTATGTACCACAAAAGCAGAAAGACCTGGATTGTGCTCTGGGATAGGGGAGGGAGACGTTGGATTTTCTGTTAGGTTTTGGAAACATGCAAGCTTAAAAACTGCAAGCCTTGGATAAGGCTTTGGAATACTACATCTGAAAGAATTCAGCAATGGTGACGACATGTTTAAGAAGAAAATAATTTGAAAGGAGCTACCATATTGAAACTAGAATTACAGGTTGAGGCAGGATCCTCCAAGAAACATAATAACTAACAGGAATTTATTGGGTAATCAGTTTGGTAAGGAGTTGTTTGTTTCAAGGGCTACTCTGGGTCTGAGGAACAGGAGGACTGGAGACTAAAAGCTTGTATCTTGAGAGTTGATATAAACAGCTGAAGAACACTTTAAGAATTTAATAGCTAAACATCTTCATAAATGCCTTGGAGGCAGGACTAGAAGGGGTACTAAGCAAGTTTGCAGATGATAAGAAAGTGGGAGGAGCTGTTGACTCCCTCAAAGGCAATATTTTGTCAATATTGGCACTTCAGTTATGCAGATAATGTTCATCTTTATATTCAGCTCCAAAAAACTACTATTCTAATAACAATTTTGAGATATACAGAAGGAATCAGTTCTGTGAATTTAGTGAGGTCAGTGAATTTGACCCTATTAAAATGAAACATGTTTCCCTTACACTGTTGTTAATCATTTTTGTGCTGCCAGATCCTACCATTCTGCTATGTGTGGCACTGATGTTTGTTTATACCAGTCTTTTGCTAACTGTTCTGGCAGAGGGAGAGTTAAATGGATTATAATGCATGGAAAAGAGCACAAAGTATATCCACAAGCTTAGGAGAGGAGGGTGGTTATGATGGTAGCTGGTTGCTTCCTTGGCCTCTACACAGCTGTTTTGAGTATCAGAGCTTAACCAGCAGCTTCACCAGTTTGCTTCTCAGATATTCTTATTTTAAGAAATTGGTCCAGAACCTGTCAAAGAACTTCAAAATATGAGGTAAACTTAAAAGGATGAAACGTTGAATGATTTGAAGTTGACACTTCATTTAAAAACTGCTGAATTTGACAAGCATTTGACCAGCAAATAAAATTTTGCATAGGAAAATTGTTGTGAAGCAATGAAATGTATTCAAGATTTTTCCAGTTAAAAAGTTTTGGTATCTGACATCTAGCATTGCATTGACTATCTCCTGTCTAATAATGCCATTGCCTCTATGACAAAATATGTCATAACGAATTTGTGGTATAGCTGCAAATGTTCAGAAAAAAGCTGTTGAGGAGAATTACAAATTCTTAGTGCATTTGGGAGTTGAATTAAGCCTCTTAATTTACAGTTTTTTACTCCCGTGTGATTATGAGCAGGAAGGAAATTCATCTTTCCTGTTTTGCTGCACTTGTGGGCTATGCTGTAGGAGAGACATGAGTCTTTCTATTGGCTGGTTCATGAAGTTGATAAAACTTAAGTTGTTAATAAAAGGAATTATGACAGCGGTGTACCCCTCAGCGCTGCACCCCTCACCATTTGGACATTCTGCTAAGTTTGCTGTGGAGTTACAGTAGTGCAAAAGATGCCACATGGATTGAAAAGTATTTCTGACGGCCATGATCTCCATTAACAAAAGGAGGTTGCCACTGGTTGTTGAGGGATTTCTTGACTTGCCTGAGCCTCAGTCTTCACGTCTGCAACCTATGCACTGCTGTGTATTTTGCACACCAGTTTGAAAAAATATATCACAATATAGACACTTTTTCTATGTCTGCAATACTAAAATTTCTCCTATCCAGGGATCTTGAAGTTAAATTAACTGATAAAGGTAGTTAAGAAATGGCTGGTTGCTTAAGGAAGAGAAGGTTTGAGTTGGCAAACAGATCACTGAGAATGACACCAGTGATTTTTGAAACTTCATATTTCTTCTTTTTTATGTTTTTGACGGTGGTAGGTGTGAGTTGCCCAGCCCAGTATTGTGATGGAGGCAAGGCTGCTGCATTCCATGTTCCTGGGTTCAGGCAGGAGCAGGGCAGAGGATTTATTCCAGTGGGATCATAGGCTCGTAGTGCATACACACATGGATGGCCACAGAGATCAGCACGCAGCAAACAGTGCTTGCACAACCACAAACAAGCATTCTGATCCTGTTCCCTTCTCCAAGTGATCAGGATGAAAGGTTTTAATGAAATATACATCAGTGTATGTAAGGTGGATCCCTCCAGTAACTGGCCTTAGACACTTGGTCCATCCAGGAATGGGCTCCTGATCCTCTGGCCAATCCACTGTTGCTGACCCGAGTGTGTAAACCCTCTTGGTTTGCAGCCCCAATTCAGTTTCTGGTATTTGCACCCTCTTGGATGTGCAGACACATGCACAGGTGAATGTGCTGGATCTTTCGAGTAACTGGTCTTATTCTTGTGGCAGCTGGCCACAGGATTGCCTCATGAAATGGAGTCTTTTGGGTAGCTGGTCCTGAGCTATAGCCTTAAGCATTAACCACCCCTCAAACCCCAGGTGGCCAGCTCAGACTTTCTGGTGCTTCCAGTTGCCATCCTTCAGACCCTAATCTCTTGTGGCTGTGTAAGTGACCGGTTCTTTCAGTAGCTCAGACTCGCTGTTCTCTGCAGTCTGCTCAGTGTTACAGCCTGTCTGGCCCCCAAGCCCCTTGCTGTGCGTGCAGGCTGGTCTGGTTGCTGGTGGTTATGTGCACCAACACACCCACACACATGCTGTGTGCACACATGTCTCCATTCCCTGGCACTGCAGGCTCGTGGGCCCCTAGGATCTGTGGCCATCTCCTCATTGGCAGGCACTTCGACCTCTCTGTGTGCAGATGGAATGGAGCCACTCCTGTCACCTGGGAAAGCAGAAGTCTTCACATGTGACTGGATCCTCTTATCTTCTGTATTTTGCATTCTCCTTCCGCCCCAGTCCACCTTTGATCCCACAAGGAGTCCTACACCCTTTCAGGCAGTAACGCCATTAGGCAGTTGGCATACTGGCCAGGAGAGTCTCTCCTGTTACCTAGGCTGGTGGATGAATCATCTGCCTGGTTCATGGGCTCTCTGCCCTTTGAATTGGGGCTGTGTTAGGGTAGTCCATGTGCCTTGGTTAGTTTGCTTCACCGTACATTCTTTGCCACTTTCTATTTGTGGGGACTGGCCTTTCATCATGTAACAATAACAGATGTGAGCAAAATATGCCTCCGTAGTACTGAAGGTGACTATTCCTGTCTGACTAGTAACCTCTCTGAGGTAACGACTGTGCCTGTTTCTGAAAAGGTACAGTGCATCTCCCTAGCTGTGTAAAGCAATTGTTTGTAGTCCAGGCTTTCCTCAAATTTTATTTCAAGTAAAAAAACACCTTAATGAGTGGCATTTTAAATGACCTTATTGTGAATGACAAGAAGAAAATGTCATCCAATTATGCCAGTCTCTTAATCCTTTATATGAAAAACTTAGGGGAATATGGTAGCATGTGGTCAATTGAGAGAGATTGCTGATGACAGGATAATGTCTTGAGCTAACATTAGGTAAATTGCATACATTGTATCCTAGTAAGACTTTTCTTTTAAACATGCAATTTATGAATCAAACCCAAGGCTGATAATCCTGTGTGAAATGGAATGTTGGAAAGGCCTAATGTGTCAGAGAAATGAATTGGCCATTACTTCAGGTTTGCCTCTTGCCTTCGTAAAAAGACTCTTGTTGACATCTGGAAGAGGAATCCCCTGTAATAATAGCTTAATAATCTTCCAAATCAGAAAACTCTTTTGGAGCAATTGTCATTTAATTTATCCAAAAAGTCATGAGAAACAGTTACTTCAAAAAGCTAATAGTAGAGATCATAAAGATTGTTCTTCAGATAAGTGCAAGACCTGATGTGCCTTGAAGTGTTTATAAAACTTCAAAAGCCACAAAGAATAATGTAAGAAAGAATCTTGCAGAGAGAACTCGTGGCTTTATACTTTGGTAAAGAATAGCGCAGATATCCCTGAAACAGAGTTGCAGTCTGCATTTTCATTTTTTGTACCTGGGTATTTATTTGTGGAGAGCATTCTTAAGTAATGAAATAAAATGACTTGAAAATTCTTGAAATGCATTTATTTACAGAATACGAGGATTTCCTGTGATCTACCAAAGAACTGCACCACCCCCCCAGCACTTAAATGAGGCTTTGTGAAACACTGTTTATCAGGTCGTTTTTCTAAAGTGTTACAAAAGGCAGATATTACACAGCTTGACATTTTTTGATGCTACATTGTGTTATTATTGTCTGGTATTTGGAAAACATTAGCCTTCACAGGTTTCAGATTACCAAGATGGTACTGATTAATTTCAAACTCGCAAAGCCAGCTTTCAGTAGAGTTCTGAGTTATAGTCCTTAAATACCTTTTCATCAGTTTTTGTGTCGGTTTTCTTGCACACTCATTCACAGGTACTAACTTTCAAAGGAGAATAAACGCTACTGGCTTTGTATCACCGGGGCAGGGAGCAGAGAAGGTTGCTCAAGAGAGTATCTCTTGATTTACAATATTCTACTTACTCATTTCAGATCATAATTCTTGATGTTGATTTTCTCACCAGAACCTTTGATATATATACACTTTTGTTTCTATTCTAAAATATTTCATGTATTGCTGTTGCATAAAATGTAATGGTGAACTGGTAAACCCTGCTTTGTTTGAGCTGTTAATGTAGAACAGTCAATAAATTATTAGTCTTGCTATTCATATGAAGAAAGAAAACTTGTGAAATGTTGTGATTATTTCTGCATTGCAATAACAGTGCAATGTTACAATCAAACAATGGAATTGACTTGGCGCTGCTAAGTCATATTTTTTATTAAAGATCAGATTTGCATGTATGCACTGACTGGAGTAAGGGATGAATAGAGATTGTGTTAAATGGACAGTGTAACCTCGAAGGTGAAAAGTTGTAGTCGTTCCTCCACTTTGAGCAGACAAAAGTATTGAAAAGGTGAAGTTTTTTCTAGCAGTAAGTGTTGCTAATTCACTCGTTACCTGTGGACTTAATTTAAGCCCAGAACCTAGAAGGATCCTCAAAAATCTCAGCCCCTCTGTTTTTCTCAGTCTGAGAATATATAGAAAGGAAAGGCTAAAGGATGAGACCATTCTACCTTAAAAAAATTCTGTTTGGCATCTACTTTCTCCTTTGTATTCAAGTTGCATTACATAGCCCACTAATTTTTTTGCCAATTACTTAACTGTTCAAGTTATCCTTGAACTAGGAGACTATCCATTTAACTTTGCCATAAAATCAGTAACATTTATATAGGTTATTTTTGTCTTATTCTGTTAGGTGTAAGAATTTGTCTGTATCTTTCTGGAATTCCTATTGGATGCTGCCCTCTGATGTTTGTGGAATGAACTGCTTTTGGGAAGCTGCTTTTAGGTAGGATGATGTTAAATAGTACTTTATTGTTTGATTGCAGACAGATGTAGCTGATGTTTTTTGGCTCCTTAGCAAGGTGGCAAAACAATACCTTGATTACTTCACATGCATCTCATCTGCTTATATTGTGGTTGCCTTTAGCTGGTTTTTTTTTTTTTTTTTTTTTTTTTTTTTTTTTTTTTTGTTTTTGTTTTTGTTTTTGTTTTTGTTTTTGTTTTTTTTCTTCTTGTTATGTTATGGTCTGGAATTAGACTCAAGCATTACTACCAAGAGTAAATTTTTTTCCATTACATTGCTTTGTTAAATAGAAACTTGCTAACATCTGTTAAAAGCCTGTCTGAATATAGTCTGGAAAGTTAATGATAAAGTGTTTTCCTAAAATAAAATTTGCCGCACATTAATACCCATGATATAACTTGCAATAAAATGATATGCTGAGTAATTACATGTGATTTTTTAAAATTCAAGTTACACGTTTTATAGAATTTAAGGACGGTACTCCATCCAAAAGCCCTGGAGGGGCCATTTTGAATGCTCTTTAACATTTAGTATGTTAAAGATGAGACTGTCTCCTTAATGCTGCATCTTTAACAATAAGTTTAAATGTTTTGATGGGGGGGCTCAGGTGCTTTAGGCCGTCACATTAAACAGGTACCTTGAAAAGAAGTAAGCTACTTGTCAGGTTGTTCTCTAACCTGCATAGTTCTCTTCAGTATATAACTAAAGTTGTAAGTAAATTTTTCTTACATTTAAGATTTTGCTGATTTTCCTTTGATATGGTTATCTTTTCCTGTTCGTATGAAGCTTGAATATTTCTGGGAAAGCAAAGGGCAAAAAAGTTCAGCTTTACAAGGCTTAGAATTTTTTTGAAAATTATGATTGTGGGGAAGGCTTTAGATCCCTTATTCCTCTCTGCTTGTGTGTTGTCAGTGCTTTTTAAGCTCATCAGTTGTCATGAAATTCTTTAAAGCGATTACTTAGATTGATTTTTAGTCTCTTAGTGAACTTTATCTGCAGTTTGGGCTGCCGAGTTTTTCTCATTGCCGTTGGTAGCAATCCATACAGTATCAATCCATAGGGATTCACCGACTTTGTTAGGCAGATTTAGCTGTCTGAATAGACAGAAATAACTTTTTTTTTCCTTATAGGTTAGCTTTTGGGAGTTTAGCTTTATGAAATTTAGCACAGTGGGATAAATCAGATGCTGTTGTGATTGAGGGTGTAAGGGCCTAGCTTACGCTAGATGGGGGAACAGGATGTCATTGTAAGCTTCATGTAATCTTTGGGCATCTGGGCCAGTCTAACACTTGTAGTGCTGGGAGGGGAGAGGGTCTTGCTGCCTTTTGACCCCACTAAGCATGAAGAAGTCCATGAATACAGAGTAAAGCACAAAAATAGCAGAAAACTTCCTGTCTGGGTATTCTGTCAGACTTGAGGCAAATGGAACCTTGGAACCAGAAATGGACAAAACCTCATTTCCCTGTATGGGCTGGAATGACAAAAAAGATAATTGCAGTTTGGTTTCAGCTTTGGTGTGAGTTATAATTGTGTTAAACTCTCAAACAAAGTGTGTGCATGGTACTGGGTGCACTGAGAAGCTGAAGGCTGCTTCAAGTACAATAGTTATTAGTTGTTCTCAGGTTTGCAGTAGGATTTTTGGAGGAAGAGGAATGAATTTAACTGCATGCTTGTTTATTAACCACAGGAAATGAAGTCTGGCATTCTTGTTTTCTGAAATAGTATCTGTAGGGCCACTTCAAGATTCTTCATGAAGATTGTCTCTTGAAAGCTTTTTCCATAAAGAGGCAACATTTTGATTCCTAATTGGGTATCTTCTGAAATGGGAAGGAGTGGTTGCTCTGTCATAATAATGTCTTAGGCCAAATAATTTCATCCTGGATTGACTAAACCTTTGTCATAGGTGTGATTGTTGCAGTAAGGTACAGAATAAAGTTGAACTATGGAGAGACTAGGATAAGGGAGAGGGATATAAGGAAAACCTAGGAGTTACATATCTGATTGAAATCTGAGGATAGCTAACTCCACCGCTTATAGGAGTCACAGTGAATTTGCTTTTAATAGAGGTGTCAGAGTCTGGTTATTTAAATGCACTAATATAAGTCTTGAATCTATTTTGACTGACTTAGTCCATGAGAACAGCCAGCACTGCTTAACCAGATCGTAAATGAGCTTGTGAATGGAAATTCTGATGTTCTATTTTTGCTGTTTCAATAAACTAACCAAATGAGTTTGCTCAGAAGAGCAGATCATACAGCTGGAATATGTTTGCTAATAGTACAGTAATAAAATTTATCTCAGAGTTAGAATGCCTCCTTTCCGTTTTCCACTGAACATTGGGAGCTTTTGGATTTTTAAGTATTTTTATTGGAAAACGTAGCTTGTTATTTCTGTTTCTAGCTTGTAATTCCACTTAGCTTTTTTCTCTTGGATATCAGAACCACACAGATTTTTTTACCCCTGAGAGAACTTGGCACAGACACTTAGAGGAAATAACATAGAAAGCTGCATTTCCAAAGTAGCTCTAAGTGTATTAAGTCAAAACTAATGTTGTATGGATTTTTAAGATTCAAGTATATGTGATAGCAGTGTTGGAGACCTAGAGAGGAATGTGGACAATTTTTAACAGAGGTGTGTATATAGACTTCAGTATGAGTCTTGCAATAGTTGAAGATCATTTGAAATTGATGAACTCTGAACAGGTGCTAGTTCTAATAATGAATAATACGATCTTCATGTTGATCAATTGCTTTTGCTGTATGTGGGAAGGATTTTGTAGCTATTCTGCACCCACATTTTTTCACCACCATTCTGATTTTCAACTTAATTGAGAATGCCATGTGCTTTTGTCACAGTATTTGTTAGGTTTCACCTTGACAGAGGAAGCATGAGACTGCTTTTACGTACAGTAGCATAGATGTAATCAAAGGTTTAAAAATGCTGATGAAGATAACATGAGGCTCAGATTTTGCATGGTCTAAATGATGCTTTTCTTTTCTAGTACACCTTTCAAGGTGCTCAGTGTTGCTTAGCTGGTATGGCTGTTTATTTCCTACTGTGACTGACTAAGAAGAAATTCTTAGGGGTCGTTACTATGTCTGTCTGACCAGGCTGATTTCAGTCGTGGGATGTTGCAGCTAAGTGGGTTTTAACTTGTGTTGGGTGCTAAGTAGAAAGTTTCACTAAGCTTTTGGGTGTAATGAGCTTCATGTGGTATGGTTATATTGAGATGAATTCTGATAGTCCTGAAAAAAGGAATTTCTCTATACTGGCTGTCTCATTGGAGAATGGGGCATCTATTTTCGTAGTCAATTTAAAATTACTCATATATTGTAACTTCAAACCTAATCTACTAATAGAGTTGGCATTGAGTAGATTACATTTGGCCATCGTATGCAGTGGTATCATTAGCACATTTTTACAAAATAAGCTTTTGATTATGACATTTTTTATGCAGTGCTGTAGTAGAACATTAAGCTAAGTAAAAATTAGAATTTTCTTCACTTTCAGATCCAGATAGCATCTGTAGTTACCTTGATCCTACTTGTAATAAGTGTGGGAGTGATTTAACAGCTGCATTTTAATCAGTATAGCTTTGCTGCCTTCTTACTCTGCCTATTTGCTTTTTTTTTCCTGGTGACTAAAGGCTGCTGGGTTAGGCTTCTTAGTGGTTGATGGGTTTAGATCAAACAGGGCATTAAAAGAAAAAAAGATGCAATAAGTAAGCCATCTGTACTGCACTTAGTTATCTACCATTTGATTTTCTCAGGTATACTGTAGTGTCAGCTTTGAAATAACACAATTTGATTATATGAAAATATTTTACCTGCATAGTTTAATGACTATAATCAACATTTTCTGTGTTAATGATGAAAACCACTTCTATTACACCAAATTAGATGGAGCGGTATACAGGATGTTCCTGAGGTTTTGGTACCCTCTCACCTGTGCTTTCCATGTATTATGTGATAATAGGAGAACTTCACCTTGTACAAATAAGGGTGACCTCTAACTGCAGTTCCTTGTGTCAAGAAAGGACAGAGCTAAGCTTTTTGTGGAGCTGATGGGTATTTTAGTGCCAATAAAGGTTGTGTTGTTTTTTTTTTTTCTCTCCCAGCTAGTGCAGCTGGGATGCTGTGAAGGTTCTAGAAAAGTATAACCTGTCAAAACATACCTCTGTAGCTTACTGGCAAATTGCAGCTTCATAATTGTAATTGACCTAGAAATGCTAATTTAATATACAATGTGTCTTGGTAAACATCTTTAAATACAAGGCAGTGTCTTGACCGACAGGCTGTGGAAAACATTCTTCTGGCAGATTCACTGAGGATATCCACTTGTGTTCTTCTCTCAGAGGTTATTAACAGCAGAATTAATCATTACAGGATGAAGGTCTACACTTGGCATAGAATACTTCAGGTCAAGGCTTGTACCTCGCCTTTTGCTGCTGCTGAGTAAAAGGTTTTAAAATATATGTTTTTTACTCAAATTGTCAAAAGTGGGTTGTTTTAAATGTGTTTCCTAAACTCATGGGAGTATGTGTGGAGGTATGTCCCAAGTGTTTTGTTTACTTTTACTTCCCTACCCTTCACGTGTAATTAGTATCCTCACAAAAATGAAATTCTCTTGTTTCTTCCTAAAGACTCCAATTCTGTCATGGCTCAGTATCTTTTACTGGGTTACAGGTGCCTTCTTTCTCTTCCATTGTAATTACCAGAGGTTTTTCTTTCATTGCAGGAGTTAGGACTCTCAAATTACTGGAGATTTTTTTTTTTTTAGAAATTAGGTCTGTCAAGTTTTCTTTGTTAGCCTATCCAACACCCATCACCCTTACTATATTTCACCCTATTGTTGCCTTTTTCCAGCTTCTCCACTAGGTTCTCTCACACCAAAAGATGAAGCTTTTAGTAATTAGAAATGTACATATAGAAATCTACATTTGTGTTTTTCTGCCTCTGAACAAGTTTTTTGAAAGCATCTCCTCAATCTTGAAAGCATCTTAACCTTTTCAGGAGGTGTATTTGAGTTTCATTAAAGGTTCATACCAGAGCTGTGATACCTGATACCAAACCTGCTCAGGTTCAGACAAGTTACTTGTGGGTTTTTTATCTCCTTTTCTTCTGTTAGAGCCGGGATTAAATGCTGAAGAGACAGATTTTTATGTTCTCAGATGTTTATTAATTCTTACCTATAGTACAGTCTCACAAGTTGTGAGTTCTAGCTAACACGATGAAAAATGGCTCAGTCTCCATCTCTTTCCAAGGTCTTTTAAGTACAAATTGTCCAATTATGAAAGGACGCCTGAATTATTTTTACTTTTAACCCAATAACCAAACACCCAAGGTCTGCAAAGCAGATTATTCTATCCAATTACAATACACCACCCAAACCCATGAAGAAGCTGGTGAAAAAAGAAAGACTTAGCCTACATCCTAAAACCTCAATCATGCTTTATATATTACCATATACCAAAACCTTAAAATCTAAGTTTTTCCACCCTGTGATATTACACACTTCTATTCAACTACACACCCGTAATCCCAGTGCTATCAGTCAATTTTGGGAGCCTGTTCCTGGCCTCAGGTCAAATGTGTTTTCTTGAGGGTCAGTGGCTGTTAACACAGGAAGCCTAAAATTCTCAGCTTCCAGGATTCCAACAGTTACTATTCTTGTAGAATAAATTTTATTTTGCTCATTGTCAACTAACAACTGAACTGCTCAAAAAATGTATTGCCAAAAGATCTTTTGTCACTTGATCGTAACAGATACCAGACCAGTTATCTAAATGAACATGGTTTTCCTTTCCCTGGCTTCTGGTGAGGTAGCTGCTTGCCTAACTGCAGTGGGAGAAAGATGGAGGAAGCGTTAAAGAGATGGGAAAAGAAGGGAGCAGTTGAAGGCAGAAAATTCGGGGAGAAATTAGTGGAAAAACTAAAGCCATGTAGGCATAATATTGAGGAAGGGAGTGAAACAAATAATGAAAACCACAATTGTCTCTGGACCATAATTGGGGCTGGAACATGTTCACATGAAGGTGAGACTGCAGAGCTCAAGCTGATAAGCTCTGCTGAACAGTTTGCACTTCATGCCGCCTCTCACTTGAAGAAAAGGAAAAAGCAATGAAAGATGCTGGCAGCTGAGGGTTATTGGTGAATAATGTTCCTGGATGAAGATGGGGATAGGACTTCTCTCTAGGAGTGGACAGAGGTGTATATGGAAAGGAGAGGAGCAGCACTGAGGCCTGGTTGCTGAAAAGCAGGCTGTGGTTCTTAGTGGTCTGTATGTGGGGAAGTCAAATGCAGCTAATAATCACTTAAGGGTGTCTTTTTATGGAGTCTGGGGTAAGGACCACAATTCTGGAGTCTCCTAACTTCTGCCTTAATTCATCTAATATGTCTCATTCCCTTTGTAGTGGATAGTCAGAGGGAATGGTGACTTATTCTTTCCAATAACTTCTTTCTCCATCTGCTTCAGGGATAAAGCTTTATGTTGTGAATTTATGGATCTGAGTCCAACTGTTTCCCATTTGGTACAAGCTGAAATTCAGTTTTTGTTGGCTCTTTCTAATGTTTCTTTAAATAAAAAAAAAAAAATTAAGCACAGATTTAAAAAAAAAAAATTGAACTTAATAAGTCTGAAAGTTACAGAAGAGGTTGTGTGAGCAAAGTGACTGTAAAAGCGTTATAACATGATCAGTCATTTCTGTGTTGTGTGGCTTGAAATGTTCTTTTATTCACAGAGGTCACTAGATGTAGAAATAATAAAATATAGTCTTTGGATCTTAGTTAATTTTTTGGTTTCTTCAGCGTAAGTTTTGTCATACTTTCTTCATGGAAGGCTGTGTGTGACATGTAGTTCAGGAGCTTGGCTTTTAGCTATGCACTTTGTGTAGGTTTTGCCCTTATTTATCACATGACCTTGTAATATCACTGTAGGCTCTCATGACTTCAGGGCTTAATTATTGTAATTCCCTTTTCGGTGGATTAGTGATGAGGCTAATCTGCTGCTTGCAGCTTGTTCACAATGTGGCAGTGTACTTATTTCTGGGTTTGAACTACCCTCATCATATTCAGCTTGCATTGTGTTTTTTACACTACTGCTTAGTACATGGTGTAATGTTTAAATTAGCTTTATGTATAAAGGTCTGAATGGGCATGCCTTGATTATATTTCAGGATACCTTTTTTTTTTTTTTTTGTGAGTGTGTGTGTTAACCTGAACTAATTTTCAGATTTTACTTCAAGATTTATAAAAGGTTTCAATCTGCAGATTAAATCATCTGAATATAGGTATCTGCATATTGGTGTCTACGTCAGGTAGGTCTTAAACAGTCACTGAAATTCAAAGGGCATAGATCCGGGTGACCAGCCATTTAGTTGCTGAGACATAAATGGTTGGTGTTAGTCGGGAAGCACTTGGATATCCTAGACATCTTTTTAGGACTAGCAGACACAAAATGATCTTTGAAATACTTTTTGGCATCTGGAGATCAGGTGGGATATTCTAGAATGGGACTATACATATGTTAAAAATCTATTCAAGCCTTAAATGTTTACTTTGAAATAAGATGAATTAATCTCTACACTGCATAACCTGTTCACTAGGTCTCTATTGGCTTTAATGTGACTTTGGATACAGTTGAGGTAGGTTAGCATCTTCTTTTAGGTGCCCTATTTTGGATCTAGATCTGACCTATGAGGTCTTTTATCCATGTGATTTTTAATAACGCCCTGAATGTTGACTTAAGACTGGCTGCGAAATCTAATTAAAATTTTATTAATTTTAAATACCTGGATTTAAGATTAAAAAAAAACGTAGTTTTTCAGTTCTAGGTCTAGGGCACTTAATTATTTCAAAACTCAGAATGTTTTTTAAATGCAGCAATTATTTATTACATTAAAATCTAGCAGTTTTACAGTGATAGCTTTGCTTATATTTTGCCTTGTGAATGTGGAAATAATGTGTGTAGCTCTTTTCTCCCTTATAGAAAAGATACATAATATTTATTGCAAATTTAAAGGAAAACTTGTATGTATTTACATGGTTACATAAATAAGGTGGCAATTATGTGCTAAGAATCACATCTGGTAATTTCTGTTCTAGTGTGTCTCTGTTTCTAAGACTGGGTGATTTGTCAAACATTTCTCTCTCTGTTTGGTAAAGTCTTTTCTAACTTCAGAAATGGTTTGGCATTAAACTTGTAATTTTAACCTTCAGATACTTTTGGTTCTATTAGCCCCCTCCTCCCATAGTCTGTGCGAACAGCTCAGGTGCGTAATAATGTTTTGCAGATGAGCTTTGAGTTGGATGTGTGTTTAAGAGCTTTCAAAGCTTTTCTTACTTAATCTGGGAAATCCAGGAGATTTTTAGTATACCCACTGTGTTTGCCACCAAGTTAATGATATTTACCTGATGACAGTTTTAGTCTGTTATATAAAAATAGTGAAATAACTTTTAAGTGTGCCCTGTATAATACGTTCCCGGCACATCTCACCATAACTGTTGCAGAAGTGTCTTCAGAAATAAAGGATTTTCCAGTCCCCACTCCTTGCAATGATTAAGCCTCAAGGCCATGGACAGTGTGTATGGTCAGTGTACCGGAGGGATTTCCCAGAACCACTGGGAGCACCAGGGCATCCCACAAGGCCATCTGAGCTATTAGTTTCCCTCCTCATCCAGCCCACATTGCACTCCTGCAAGACGGAAGGACAGGAGAAAGCTTTCTGTGCTTTGTCAGTGCTTGGGCCAAGTGCTGAAGGGTGTGTCTGACAAAAAAGGACTTACTGAAGCAGAAAATGGATAAAACCTTGATCACTCAAAAATGTTCTCAACAGAACTTCTTGAAAGTAGGGGTTGTCTCACTTTTGTTGTTGAGTTCAACTCTGCTGTATTTGTCTTTTTTTTTTACTATGTCCGTATTTAGTTCAGGGAAAGGGGAAAAAACTCATGTATAGACTTAATGTGCTGTCAGCCTTTGACATTTTGAAGTAAATTCATGTAGTCTTTCTTTTAGAAAGCTATTTTGATGCATTTCTTTGCTAGTAATGAATAGTAAGACTGTAAAGAATAAATGTTTGTATATAGATCTCCTAGACTTCTAATTCCCTTGTAGGCTGGGATGGTGGGAGTGATTATGAGAATGGTTCAGATTAAATGTAAGCATACATATGAAGTGTAATGCTGTAGTTTGCATGTTCTGTTGAGTTGTACTTTGCTGGTTTGAGTATGATAAATTTGCTAATGAGTATGATAAATTATTTGCTGCAGTAAATTGTAGAGTTTTTCTTTAAGTCTCTGCTAGAAATAATGTCAAATGAAAAAATATTTTTGTATCAGATATGATTATATGAAAACACATCCTTCTGAGAAAATGCATCTAGCAGTGGTGGCCTGTGGTGAAAGACTGGAGGAGACAGTTACTATGTTGAGATCAGCCATTATTTTCAGCATCAAACCTCTCCATTTTCATATTTTTGCTGAGGACCAATTGCATGAGAGTTTCAAAGACATAGTAAGTATTCAGAAATGTATTCCATCAATTTGTAGCACAATTTGAGTAATGTACAGCAATTCTTCTACTTGTTTGATAGAGTGGCAGAAAGGCAACAGTCTACCAACACCTTATTACCTTATTTTTAGTGCTGGATGGGGTATCTTTGAAATTCTTTCCTGGGGAAGAATGTCAGCTGCTGATATCAGAGTTTCTCCTAGGGACAGACCAAAACTTCCTGAATCTTGAATCTGTTAAATACAAGCCTGGTGTTCTAAATGCAAACCAGTTACCTTGTGTGAGCTTATTTAGAGTTGGCTTTACAAGAAAAAATTACAGATCTGTCCTTTTTTGTTCCTGTGCTTACAGCATGAGTCAATCTTACATTGTTTAGAGAAAGCAAAACCCAGTTTTGAATATGGCAGATACTGTTATGTCTAATTTTAGTAAATTTCAGCTAATGAAAATTACATTATGACTGGAGTAGCAGTTTTAGAAGCTGACAAGGATGTAACTGTGGAGGATTTTACTATTTTTGTGCTTAAAATGTCATATTAACTGTGACATTAGCATGTTACACATCTTAATTTGTATACACTGTTATTTAAACAGTAACTGGCAAAAATAGAGTAAGTAAATTTGGAAAGATTTTGTTGGTATTTGTTCTGTTAAGAGGGGAAGAGTTTTAATTAATATACTTCTTGTAAATATTGATTTTGCTTCCTCTTCCTTTTGCATGTGATCTGATGTTTTCTTCATAGTGGCGTGCAGGTGCCACTTTTTGTTCAAGTCTTTTCATTAGCTGACATTCTTAGATTTCTATTATGGAAAAGAGGCATTGCACTTGTTTTCAAGTGTCAATTTGAATGGAGATTTGATTTGGTTGGGGGTTTTTTTTGTAATAGAATTGAAGTAATTTTTGTGATTTCTTATTTTCATATAGCTTGATGAATTCCCCTATGAAGGAAGAGTTAATTACACATTATATCCAATAACTTTTCCATCTGAGAGTGCAGCAGAATGGAAGAAATTATTTAAACCATGTGCTTCACAGAGACTATTTTTGCCGGTAAGTTACTTTGTAATAAGACAATCCAGAAGTCTATTTATGAAGCATCAAACTGTCCTTGTTAATCTGATTTCTGTTTGGTTTTAAATTAAGAACTACTACTACTCCTTAAAGTTACTTTTATGACATCCAACAATCCCGTTGTATCTCACGTTCTTCTGTGGCACTAGTACCCTATGGAATAAAGTCCTTTTTCACTTGATGCATTATGGCACATTATCTATCCTCAGAAAGAGGTTTAGGTCATGTCATCATATCAGAGTTAAGATGGATTTATCACACCTCATCTCCTCATTCAGTTGGAAAGTCTCCTGCATGCATGGGTTTGAGGAGTGTTAGAGAAAGAGAAACAAGAAGTGGGCTATTGTTGCCAGTGTTTTGTGTATATGCTCATCTAAAACACTTCAGAAAACATACTTCAGGGTAGTGAATTAGAGCAGTGGGATCTACCTCCCAAAGACAGGCTCTAAACACTTGTTTGATTAGCTGCATGGGAAAGGGAGGGAGCAGGAGCAAAAGAGGAGCTCCTGTTAGGGTGTTACACCTGGCCTCCACCTACTCCTGAGGAGCCCTGGCATATAAAATGTAGAATGAGTGCCTTTGCTTTGCTGTTCTATATAAGACTTATTTCCCTCTACAAAAATTCTTTAAAATGTGAGAAAAAGGAATGATGACAAATTTATTGACTGCAAACTGTCAGTGTAAAGTTAATTTATTTGCGTATGATAAGAATTTTTGCATTTTCTTGTGTTTTATGAAGAGAAGTTCAATAAAACTTAACATTCTGGTTTAAAATTTCTTTCCCTCACAGTTAATCCTCAAAAATGTGGATTCGCTGCTGTATGTTGATACTGACATCTTGTTTTTGAGGCCTGTTGATGATATTTGGTCTTTTCTGGGGAAGTTCAACTCCACACAAATTGCTGCAATGGCACCAGAACACGAAGAGCCTCGTATTGGGTGGTATAATCGTTTTGCTAGACATCCCTATTATGGAGTAACTGGAATTAATTCTGGAGTCATGCTAATGAATATGACTCGTATCAGAAGAAAATATTTCAAGGTATGTGTGTTGCATCAGTTGTATTTTTGGTGGATTTCTATCTTGTACTTTTATTTCTGTTTCACATTCGTATGTATTTTTCCAAATGTTTTTTCTGTAATTGTAATAATAATCTCAAAGTACACTGTCTTTAAAATAGTATCTATTTTTACAGTGTTGTTCATTGGAAGAATTGGAATTCTTGAATTTCAAGTGTGCTTGATTGATTTAATTTTTCTTAGTTCTGAGAGATCCTTAGATTTGATAGAATTTGCTGTAAATTACGTTTGCCAATAGGTATACCCACATTATTTCTTCACTGCAGGCGTCCGAGAAAAAGTTATTTTAAACTTGTAAAATGTCTGTAGTTGTATGACCAGGAGGTGGTGCTAAAACATTTAGTAAGTTGTTGAAAAGGAAGATTTCCAAATTTTGATCTTTTACATTGTAGCCAAGTGTTTATCACTCTAAGTTTCTTTTTATTTGCTTTGAAGTCCTAATTTTTGTAGACAAAGAAGTTCATCCTGCAATAGCTACATGCACGGAAGCAACGCACACAGCAGTAGAAATGGTCATTGCTTCTTAGACTTGTAGCTTTTTCCTATGTACTTGAAACACAAGTACAAAAGCAGTGCTATGTGATTATGCCTGGAGGGAAAGTACATCTCTGTTTAGAAGTTTGATTAGGGAAAAGTAACCATGCAGTCAAAAAATTCTGGAAGATGCATCTATATGAAGAGCAGTATTAACTTGCAGTAGACATAATTCTCCCTCATTTCCAGTGTAATAAGCAGCTTTCATCCTAGCATTCTTGCTATGTATTTTTCTTGATGGAAATTCAGGGAATTTAAGAGCAATGGAGAACGGATTATGTCAGTTGTAGTTAAAAGTAAAACATTGTAGTAGCTGTAATATATGGCTGTAGTTTCTCCAAGAAAACTTCTCTGTCATCATGTTATATATATATATATATATCTCATCAGTGAAATCTTGCATTGTCTACTTTGTTTGTTTTGCTGATTATATTATGAAGAAATGAAAATACTGAAAAGTATAAAGAGAAAAGCATGGGATTGAAAGCTGAATATATCTTAAGTTCTGACAGTGCATATCTGTATAGTGATTTATTTTCAGCATGGTAAAAACTAAGATAAGTTGGTCTTTTATTCATACTGTGCCAGAATTGTGATTTGAGTTCTCAGTACAACTTAGGTTATCAATTCATTGGAAACTCTATGCATTTTTGGTAAAATTGGAGTTCAAATTTTCAAAAGCATACAGATTATGTAGGATAGTAAAATTGTCAATAAAATCAACTGTAGTTTTCTGGAGGACAACATGAAGTCCTTTCTCCTTAACACCTAGTGGTGTTTTCTTCAAATTTAGGTGTATATGTATACCTAAAATATAAGATTTAATTAAGTGAAATAATTAGTGAGTATTTTGAAATTCAAAATGAAACACTGCACTTTCCCTTGGTTCTAGAGGACTAGAACATTTTTTCTGTGATTCTATGAGATCTGAGCAGGGGAACCATTTAGTTTATTCTCCCTCAGTACTTCGACTGTGGTCCCACAAGCTTGCAGAGCATCATAGTGCCCAAAGATGCACAAGCTTTATTACAAAAACTGCTGTTCATGGAAACTAGGCAGAGACTATGTTTTCATCTTCAGGTTCCTTGAATGTCTTATTATATAGATAATTGGTCAATAGGAAAAATTACAGACATCAAAGCAAAACTTGGAAAAGGATTTAGTGTAGCTGAGTCTATACACAGTGGGCCTGAGAATGTATGATTTTGCTTGTGATTGATAGCAAAGGAGCTACTATTCCCAAACCTTTGGAAAAGAGGTAGACCAAATTCAGGGATAGAGACTGTCCAATACCCCTTGCCAGTGACACTGCAAATGTTTCTGGACCTTACAGGTAACAATTCCATGTTGTGTCCCATTAACTATTCCAGTGAAATACAATAGAGCTAGAAAATGCTTCATTGCGTTATGGGAGGGTGTGAATTTGTTTATGTTCCTTCAGGAGGCTCAACAAATTCTTCAAGGAGTATATAAGTTCTCGGAATTTTTGTATCTTTTTAAAGATGCCTGTAGACCTTTTTGCATGATGCTGTAGTGCTAGAGCATTTTTCTGATGTGAAAGTTTTTGATCAGGATATGGATTTAAAACTGGGTTCTTTGTCTGTTGTAACCTGGATTACAAGCTGAGCTGCTTTGAGGCCTTTAAGCATCTTTCTTCTGTTGTCACATTGATTTTTAAGAGTCAGGAAGATCCAGAAGATGGAGAAATAAAAAATAGAGCCAGAGACTTTAACCAATGGTTACAATGTTCATCTGTGATAACCTGTAGTTCCGTGTACTGCTCCAGGATTAAGTCATCTTTTATCCCACTTCCCTATTTGAGCTTCAATTTTCTCAGGACTGTCAGGTCAGGCCATTTCAGACAAGCATCCCAGCTCCTTGGCTGTCGGTGCTGCCTAATGAATGTTGTTCCTTCTGGTCCTGTTTTATTTGTCTTGTGTGTTGTGAGTCTCTGTGCCTATGTACAGCACAAATACATGCACTAAATGCACACGTGTGTGTTCTTGTAAACAGATATATGTGCATGCACAGATGTCTTACTGAATATAGTGTGGTCAGTATACTGCGTAACTGCACGAGTCTAGAATTCATAGTGAAGCTTCTGATGGTTAGTGCCTACATGTTGTCTCTGCTAAGCAGCAGTTTGAGAATGGGAATGTAAAGCATTCCAATAAAAGACTGTTTAGGATATGGAAAATGTAATAGTGACTTTTTTGTATTTGTATACATATAGATGTAGATTTTTTTAAACTGGAAGAGATACAGCAAATGCTACAGGTACATTGCTTTTTAACAAAAAGACCAATGAGGCAATGTGAATGGAGAGCAATGACTTTGATCATATTTATTAAGAAGGTTAGTTGTGATGCCTGAGATGTAGGCAGTCAAGGAATGGAATAAGCTCTTAGAAAATCAAACAAGCTCCAAATAAACTAACTTCAGATAGAGAGTGCAAAGTAGAGGTTCATGGGTATGCTTTAGAAAAAAACCCCTGAGTTCAGAGAGCTTCTGTGACCTAAACCATTACAACCTTTTTTTTACCATTCATTGTTGCTTAGGGCTGTAGTTTCAAGAAATATGGTGAGCCTGCACAAAACCAAATTGCTTCTAAAAGAAAGGTTCCTGTTTCTTACCAGCTGCTTTTCTCTACTTTTCTTATTTACTTGATCATAGCCTTTGGTGTTCTGTCCTTCCTGTGATTCAATTCAATTTGCTAACAGTAGAAAAAATAAATCCTTCTGCTGGGTTACTGAAGTACACCAGCTTACATAAACATGCAGAAAGTCTGAGCACTACACTGTTAGTGCAAGAACAGGGTAGACTCGTGTAACCAGAAGGAAGAGGGCTGGCTCTCTTTTGGTATTAAGGAAATTTAAATTAGCCAGCTGTTTGTGGGACACACCTGCAGTTTGTTTAGATATTGCTGTGTGATTTTTTTTCCTCAGCTTTATATTTTCTTACTAGAATTTTAAAAAAAGTAAAGGCTAAATGTGATAGCTTTTTTAAGTCAGATTTCGGCCTTGGCCAGGCAGAAGTTTTCTGGTACAGAAATGAGTAATGACCAAGCTAAACAAATAAACAGCAAAACAACCCAAAATGTCAGAAAATACGCTGATGTTCCTTTGTATGTTTTGTTCTTACATATTTTCTTCTGCTCAAGTAAACTAGAGTTTTGAGAGTTCTTGAAAACCTGTCTGTATCAGTTTGATGTCATCACAGGAATGCCTACTATCGTTTGTTTTTTTTCTCAAATCACTAACATGCTTTGCATGTTGTGGAATACTGAGAGAAGGCTGGGAATTTAAAAATTATTGTAGCACTTTTTCTCTGATTTTTTTTTTTTACTTGAGTAACTTCCAAAAAGCAGTTCTATCAGCATCCTACTTCTCAGGCTGTTTCACATCACTGCAAGTTACAATGGAATATTTTAAAGAAGGAAAACAAGTAATTATTCAAGTAGTTTCTCTTGCTCCTGCACTGGTGTCATTATATATCACTGCTATATTATTAATATATAGCTCTTTTCTATTTATGCAAAGGTTATAGAGATACTACAATTTCCAGTTCTTAAATCTGACAGCACTATTTGTCAAGTAGCATTGCTTCTAGACATCTGGCTATGTGATGCATGTTCTTACCTGCTTTGCATCTTCTTGAGATATCCTCTGGATTTCTCTGCTATTAAAACTCTGCAAGTGAAAAGAAAATTCTATTAAATAATGGCTTTAGCAATTTAAACTTCTATTTCTGTGTGTTGCTCTAGAACTGTCTTTGGTGCCTATTCTCAAACCATGGTTTGCCTGGTATGAGTGAGCTAATTTAATTCTGGTTTTAATAATTAGCATTTTGTCTGAACTTAAATCTTGGGTCAGTATTCTGTGAATTGCAAATTTCGGGTGAGGGAGTAATCTTTACTGACTGTGATTTAGTCTTATTTATTTGCTTTTTTGGAAGGTTTTAGCTTAGTGTTAAACCCTGTGTTTTATTTCATTTAATCACTTTGCATTGAATCTAATGATAATTCTTACTAACGAAGACTTTTCTTATGCATTTCTTATGGCTGTGCTCATCGAATACTTGCAATCATGATCATAAATTTTATAGGAGAGAAGGGACTGTAATATTCTGTTTGGCTTCTTGCATAATATAAGGTATAGATCTTTTTTTGTATTAATTCTTGACTGAAATCTTGTAGTATTTCTTGGTTTAGTCTTCAGTTCTGAAAGCCCCTCATATTTGATGGCTGAAATGATTTGAGAGAAGAGTAAAAACTGAACTGTAATTTTGTATTCTTTCTACTTTGTCATTGTAAAGCTCAGAGAAAGAAGTCTTTGATACTGTATATCTCAAACTGAGTATTTTGCTCCTGGTAATCTGTCTCTTAACATGATATTGTTGTATGAAAATCCCAAACAATACCGGAGTTCCAGTACAATTTTTTTTTTTGGCAGCTTGCTTAAAAAGAAGCACAGTTACAATGCTTGTACTTGTTTAGGAATTTTCTCTCTATGAGACTTATTGTTATTCCATCCACACTCTCAAAACTATGAAGTGCAGGGTACAAAGTGAGCAGCCTTGTTCCTCTTCTGTTCTAGTTGAACTTAAATAAGGTGTAGAGATAAGGGATTAGTTTTAGAATATGTAACTATTAAACTGCAGATTTGAATCCCTTTGTTAACATGCAATTCAGTGTAGGCCAATTTACTCCAAGTAGTTGCTCCTCAACACGAACTTTAGAAGTGCTCCTTTTCTTTTGAAGCGATCCTGCTAAATCAGGAATTTGGGAATTTGGTAATAGCTGATGTTTTGGTCCTTACTGACTTGCTAGTGAAAAGTTATCCTGTCGATGTGGAAATTCAAGTTCAGTAACTAAAAAAAAAAGTTCAGCTGGGTGAAAAAGCTTATGAAAAATGTTTGAAGGATTTCTGTATTATTGTACACTGCTTTGTAGCCAGTATTTTTTATCTGTAGGTGTTTGGAACTACTTAAGAATTAATTTTCTATTAAACTGGTACAAATTTTTGCAGTTAGTGTTGGAACTTGTGTATATTATAATTCTGTGATATAGAGAGAAACTGCATGATGTGAGGATATTTGAATACTCCCCATCTACTTGCTGCATGACTTAAATGCAGTTTTGGTGTTAGATCCTACTGCTGTATAAAAAATCCCTTGCTATTCTTAGAATTCTTTGGTTTAGATTTTAGAGGGAAATTTTTCAGTAAGTTGATCACTGAGAAATAAAGCTTATTGAAAATATCTGTAACTAGTTTCCTTAGATAGGCTTGTTGGTTTAAAAGGAAGAAATTATCTATACATTTGAAATTTGTACCTTTGAAGTGCAAACTACTGAAATTCTGTAAGGCATTTCCTTCCCTATAGGTGTAACTCCTGAATGTGTGTTTTTTTGCTTTGTTTTGTTTAATAGAATGATATGACACCAGTCCGGTTACAATGGGGAGAAATTCTGATGCCACTACTGAAGAAATACAAGTTGAACATAACATGGGGTGATCAGGATCTATTGAACATTATGTTTTTTCACAATCCAGGTAAATCTACTTTGATTTTCAGTCTAGCACTGTGAAAAAAAAAAAAAAAAACCAAAAAACAAAAAACCAAAAAAGAACAGTAAAAAATCCAGGAAAATATTCCATTAGAAGGCTTTTGGGTGAAAGCATTCAAGGGACTATCCACTTAATTCTCTGAAAGCATTTGAGAGACAGTGCTGGAGCTTGCTTGAATGTAATTAACTGTTAGATTCCAATACAACTGTACAGAAATTTATAAAGCTGTTCTAAATAAATAAAGAGAAGATTGGTTTATTTCTTGAAACAATTTTGATACTTAACCCAGAGCATTCATTGTTCCATACAGAAAGTCTTTATGTCTTTCCTTGCCAATGGAATTACCGGCCTGACCACTGCATCTATGGAAGCAATTGTAAGGCAGCTGAAGAAGAAGGTATATTTATTCTTCATGGAAATAGAGGTGTTTACCATGATGATAAACAACCAACTTTTAGGGCCGTCTATGAAGCAATAAAAAATGTAAGTGATTTTTGCATTGTACTTGTTATTATTTCATGTATGTTTGTCTATAGTGGTACATGTATTTTGTAGGTATGTTGATATCTTGACTGAGATAAAGTAATTTTTTTCTCTTTTAAGTAATGTCAACTGTTTTACTACTTTTTTCTCTTTTATTGTTTGGATGGAGTTCCATTATGTTCCTGCTTTGATGAGCATCTTTTGAAACAGAGTGTAGACTATATCTAGGTTAGGATTCTAAGGCAATGCCTGTAGTTGTCAGTGTTTATTTAAAAGGCTTTTTTCTCATTTATTAAATAATAAATGTAAACTGTTTCCATGAGCAATTTGACATCTTAGAATATCTGAATAGGAAGGGGCTGACAAGGATCGTTGAAATGCAAATACCTGGCTCTGCACAGGACCGTCCCTGAGAGTCACACCATTGTCCAAACACTTCTTGCATGGTGCCAAGCCTCATGCTGTGACCACTTCCCTGGGGAGCCTGTTCCAGTGCCCAGCCACCCTCTGAGTGAGGAAGCTTTTCCTGATACCCAACCTAAACTTCCCTGGTTTCAGGACATTCCCTTGTGTGCTGTCACTAGTCACCACAGAGCAGAGATCAGTGCCTGCCCCTCCTCTTCCCCTCCCTAGGAAGCTGTAACTGCAACGAGGCTTCCCCAGAAGGCCCTTCACCATCCTTGTAGTCCTCCCTTGGACACTGATAGCTTTATATCCTTCTTTTATTGTGGTGACCAAAACTGCACACACTGCTTACTCAAGGTGGGTCCACACCAGTGCAGAGTAGAAAGGGACATCTTTTTCTCTAGGCTGAACAAGCCATCACCAGAAGCTTCATTTTTCTGGAGATTTTAAAGTGCAGAAAATATCCCTTCTTCTGAAAGTTTGTACGTATTTACTGCAACACATTAATAACTAATTTTATGTAGTTTTGGATTGTAATTTTTTTTTTAAATACTATGTTTTGACCTTTTCCAGAGATTCAGTGTATTAATATTTTGCTGTTCCTTTAAATACTAAGCACAGTGGCTTCTTTTCATTCTGCAAATAAGTCATCTATTAAACTATTTATCACTACTTCAGTATACTCATGGAAGAGCTATAAAACTTAGCACTGATGCACATTTTAATGTAGCAGGCTACTGTGTGTGTATAACCTACAAAAATCAAGAGTATATTTTAATGTTGCTTTATTACGTGTTGTCATATAGATATAAAAATGAAGAAAAGTACTTTTGGGGGTCTGAGAATACATTGCAGAGAAAGTGATTGTATTTCCATAAAAATATTACTTCTTTGTTTCCTTTGAGCATTGTCAAAAATAGAAGAAAAAATTATTTCCTTTTATTTATGATTCCATTTCGTACGTGAACATGTGAGGGAAAGCATGTAAACCACTACTGATTCAATGGCAGTAAGATGAACAAAATTGCATTACTCCAAAATGCTGTTTTCACTTATCATTTGTTTATAAAAAACACTGCAGTGTTGAGCTAATGACAACTTTATTTCATGCCCATGTTAAACATAGTATGTGTTTGATCATCATTCAGTTTAATGAAACTTCAGTACCATTTTTTATATTGCTGTTTCATTATAATTTGATAAGAATTGTATTACTTAAAGGTTATATGTCATTTGAGAAAGTTACCATACAACAAAAAAAATACCCAGAAATCATTTTAGAGTTGTAAATTTTCAGTTGGGTAAGGCAATTTTAAATTTCCTCCTTGCCTGTCTGTTGACTTGCTTAACATTAAAAAAATATACCTTTCTTGTTAGGTTTATTGAAAGCATGAGAGTATATTTCTATAATTTAGAGGTGTTTTTAAATTAATGCCTTCAGAAGCACTTGTGAGTTCTGGAAAACATTTAATAAACCTATAGATGACAAATATGATGCTGAAAATAATTTTTACAAAACTCTAATACCTCTGAGTAATGACAATCTTCCATATAAACCTTAAATTTTCTTAACCTCTTTTACAGTATTCATTTGGAGATGACCTGGTTCATTCACTGCTGCAGCCCCTAGAACAGGAACTACAGAAAACCATGCATACATACTGTGGAAGAGTATACAAAGTGTTCATAAAGCAGCTGACAAAAAGCATAAGAGACTTGTATGCCAGAAGATCAAAGGGAAGGTGATTTTTGACTCTTAGCTATTTTATCAAGAGACTGAATTAACATAGCTGGTCAAAAGGTGCAAGAATTCTATTACAGCTTGAATGGGCTCTTAATGTGCCCAGAAAAAAAGTTTACTAGCATGCATAAAAATGAAGAAAATATTCATGTAATGAAGAACAAGAACTTTTTTCTGCAAAGGTGACTTTTTGGTTTTTTGAAGTTTAGTCAGTGCTAATGTTTGTCTCATCTCTGATGATTTGGGTGTTACTGGCTTCTATGGTCAGTACTTTTTAGTCTGCATAATTCAGTTATCGAATGATAAATGAACAAGGAAGAAATGAAGATGACTCTTGTTTGGGAGTGTACCTCATATATTGTCTAAAATTCTCTTAAACTGTGAATGTAGCAATAACTGAGTCAGCAGCACTAACCTCACTTTAAAGGTGTGAGCCTTTACGTAAACAAAGTTGTTTACAAGGGCAGAAAATACTCTCTTGTCAAAGAAATGTGTTGTAATCATTGACAATCTGTATGTGCCTTTATATGTTCATCTCTTACATGTTGAAGTACTGTTTTGACAATCTTGTTTCATTTATCTCAGATGTAAGCTGCACACTATAAATATGATTTTCTGAGAAACTAATGACTAGTATGTGATACTAGTTTTCTCTGTTAGTAAATACAGAGACTTTATATTAAAAATGATTTGTTTCCATGTTGTAAAGCCATTAGCACCAAAAGGCAGAGCAGAACTGAGGGGGTTTTAAGTAAAAATCTGGTTTGAAGTTGTCTTACAATACTTTTTAAAAAATTCATGGTTTTGCAGCTTTATAGGGCATTTTGGAAGTAGAAAAAAAGCCCAGTGGTGGAAATCTGTTGCTGTTGTATTTCCATACTAGGACTTTTTACTTGATTATTGGTAGAGAGTATGTAGTACCTAAAAGTGAAGAGCTGTAGTAAGAGTTCTGATGCTTCATCAGACTGTGTAGTAGATGGATTTTTTAGAGAATATATCCTGTTAAAATATTTTTTTAATAAATGGCTTTAAAATAGTTTTGGGGCAGACCCTCAACTACATGAACGCATTACTGTTGATAAGATGATAGTGATTTGCAGCAGGTAAGGATTAGGTTTCCTCCAATTACCTTAGTGAATAAAGAAAAACTTCTCTTCAAGTAATAAAAATCTTTTCTCCAGGCAAAAACCATGAAGAAAAGGACTGAATTCTAATGTTACAGTGAAATATTTAAACTTGCATGGTATGAAATGTATATGTAAAGTATATATGAGCTTAGATAACCTGTCTAAGTGAGATGAAGTCTTCATAAAGCGAACTTTTGGATTCCAGGGAAGTTCCTGTGTGTTGAACGTGGAGGATCCACTCACTGACTTGCACCTTCATCCCAACCCCATTTTAGAAGCTTAATTTTTTTAGCTGTTCCCTTGTCAAAGATAGACTGGCTCTGACTTCCAGGTCCATGTGAGCTGGACAAATGCTTTAGCAGTAGGAAAACACAATCTGCTGTCAGCAGAGTTTGTATCTGCTTCTAATTTCCCTGCAGGCTCAGGGTATAAATTTTTGGGATGTAATCTAGGAAGCAGTCTGCCTCTCATGTAGGACTCTTTTCCTTGCTTTGTAACCTTTTGAAGCCTGAAAATGTAGAAATCTCTGTGAAGGTGAATACTGTAACTGACTGTACAATATGCAGTGCATTATTTTTTTACATAAATACTGATTTTTATATCAATTTGTCTTCATCTTTCCTTTTTTCTTGTACTATGTGTTTGTATTTAAAAAATCTTTCTACTTGTTTTTTGTGTTTGTCTTTGAAAACATTTTCTGTTTCGAATTTATTTTTAGTACGTTGTAGACATGCCAAGATGTCTTAAAACCTAATGGGCTATTTAAGAAAAAAATGGGGAATGTGAACTTCAGCAGCAATTTTTCCATTTAGATTTCAAATTTTATGGGGGAGTAGAACAAAAATAATTAATATTAATGCTTATTGTAGGAAAAAAATTTCTTACTTTCTGCTTTTGTCTAGAAATGTTTAGTTAGCAAATTACAAATAGCAGAATATGGCCTTATGCCATAGGTTTTGATTATTTTTTTTAATATAAATGAAAACTGCTCATCTCAGGTCACCTCCAGGTAACACTCATGAACACTTTTTAGAAAACTTTAAAAAAGCAAGTAGCTTCCATTAAAAAATTCTCCAGAGTATTTGTCTGTTTCAAATACATTTCTAGTTCTCTTATCACTGTGTTTTAAATTTAGAAAAATAACCTACCTTTACAAACAAAATCCCAAGTCTGGCTTATAAGGGAACATTTTGAAGATGCTAAAAAGACTGGGTATCCAGATAATGTGATAGAAACTCTTTATGCTCCCAAAGATTTCAATACCTGATTTGTAAGGTTATATGCTTAGAAGTGTAGAGCTTACATCTAGCTTGGAAATCCTTGTTACTGTCTAGTTTTGGAAGCATTGCTTTTTCTACAAACATAGTGAGTACTAACAAATTTCAGACCTTTAGGAATCTCATTTTTAATGATTTATTTGTTATGAAGTTATTATAAAATGTAAAGTTTGATAAAAAAATGTGAACATCAGGAAATACACGTTCAGGTTAACGGAAGATAAATCTCTCTTCCTCCTGCTTGATTAGTCTCTATGTCATGGTACCATTATTCTGTCTCTTTTAAAGGGATCACAGTCTCATGGTAAAGAGGTCTGTGTGAAGATGTTATTATCTTATTTGGATGAGCTTCTGTCACTCATTGTAGACAGTATGGAAAGCAAGCTGTCCCTTAATGGGACTGAAACATCCTTGTGTGTGGTACTTGTGCCACTGCCAGTTAATAAGGCTGTATAAGCCCTGTGAAAATGTCTGTCCAGTTATTTGTAGTTATGCCAGAATTTAGACTGAGGTCTAAATTTTAATGCCAGTTGAATTGGTTTTGGTAAGCTTTTGGTTTAAGTTTAGAATGATGAAGAAAACAGGTTTAGAGGAGGAAATGATTTTTCATTATTCATATTTTAAAAGAGCATGGCCTTGCCTTGTGCTGGTTTTGACCTAAATTTGGTGAAGTTGTAAAGTTCTGGTAAAATGCTGATTGAAAGACTGAACTGTCAGCATAATTTTTGATTTGTACCAAATTTCTGTCCATACCAGACATATTCCAACCATTCAGGCTTTCCACACTTCCGTCTGTACACTTTACATAACAGGATGACTAAGAAGCCAGCTGTCTTTCTTTTCCTCCTCCCAAATTATACTTCCTATCTATTGGAACATGTAAGAGGTATAGCTGAAGGTGTGATGTGTTAGCTGTATATGCAGTGTTGGGCTCTTTTTTTGAGTGGAAATAACAATGAATTACTGCTGCTTATTAACTCACATATATGGCTGTGATGATGTTTGTGGCAGATTAAATAGGGTGAAACTGAGCAGCAACTTCAGCTTACCTGTGGGAAAACACTAGACTTCTGGTTTCTTCTGCCTGGTTTATAAATGTGTCTCAAAATGCGTAGACATATGTAGAATTTCTACTCCTTAGAAGGCTTAAGTTATTTTTCATTATCTGTCTTCTGGTTCAAATTGAAAGATTATCAACTATCAAACAGGTTAAACAATATCCATTTACTGGCAGTATGATTTTTTTTTTTTTTTTTTACTTTATCAAGTGGACTATTCATGTATAATTAAAATTAATGTATTGGCTTTTTGTCCTGATTTTTTAGTAAATGATCAATTTTGAATAGTTACTACTATTTTAACATTCTCTCTCATGATATCTAATGTGATTATGATAGTTATCATGGCTTTCCTGCCCACTTCACTACTTTGTGAATGGATGGCATTTGAAACAGCTCCAGTGATTTTGTGTGTTAAAATAAGTTGCAGAGAACTGTAATATGAATGTATAACTTCTATTAGCAGAAAGTGGGTTCTTCTGTAGCAGACAGTAGAAGTAGGAAGTAGTGGGAAGATACTGCTCATCACGATGGATCTTGCCAAAGATCTTGCATCTGTCTTATGGGTGGTTGTTGTTAGTCTGAGCGTTCTTCTGTGTACAGGAACTTAGAAGTGATTTTTCTGTTTTATTTCTAATCTCTTTGAATATCTTTTGTTTCTTTTTTGGAAGTTCAGTTTTGTCTAGCTGCATTTTTCTGTATATTTGAGAAGAATAACGGAAATTCCTACAGAGTTTTCCACAAATAGCAGCCAAGTTATTTGCTCAAGTTGTCCAAAGGGGCAAAGCATGAACCCAGCAAGTAAAAAAAAAAAAAAAACTAAACACAAGTATATGCACTCTAGGTTCCCTTAGGAAAACAAAAAAATGTCGTTTGATCTTTTTAACACTACAGAGAAACATTTGACAACTTGCTTTCTATGTTCAGCTGCCAAATCTTAAGTAATGCAGGATGATTTCCTGTAGAAATGCAGGTTGCCTCATAGTTGCATTATAGTCCTAGTAAAGTATTCAAAACTATTACTTGGGTTTCAAAACAGAAGATATTTACAGAGGTAATAGTGAATTTTCCACTTCAGGAAGTGAGGAGGAAATCTCATTTTAAAGTAGTTCTCAAAATCTCTCTTGTAGCTGTTTAGTGGATCTATATAAGAACAGCTTGTCCTGCAAAGTTGTCATGAAATTTAAGATATGTTGATCTCCTATGCCTTTTCAAGCCTTTGTGGGCCTATTTTAATTTTAAGTTTCCTTAAGGAATATTGAGTAATTGGAAATTCTTGTGTTAAAGTTCAGTTGCGTCTCTTCAGTTTTGTGGTTGCTTTATGCACAGCTGCAGTCAATTCTTGAGAGAGTCCTCATTTAAAATTATGAATGTGCTTCCTGTATATTTGCTTGCAAATTTCTGCAGCCCTTCTTTATGCTCCCTTCTGCCTTTTCCCTGCACTGCTTTTGAAAGATAATCACTAAGCTTTTCTTTCATTTGAATGCTTATAAAAATTGCAGGAGGTATTATTACAGGTCTCTTTGCAGAAACCTGTAATTAAAGGAGAGCCTGTATTCCTGCTGTGGTTGGGTTTTATTTTTTGTTTTCCTTCAGACTGCTATTTGATGTTCAGGTAGGAAGAGGTTTGCAGCCATTAGTAAAGTCATGTTCCTTGAGTGATCATCTGGTAGTTTCTTCCTGGAACATCTGTTCTCTTACAATAGATGCATGGCTGGTTCCTGCCTACTTCATCCATATGACTGCAAGTTTCTTAATCAAAGCAATGACCATCAGTTCTGCTAAATCTGGATTTTAAATGCTTCTCCTGTATCTGGATGCCACCTTAGTTGCACAAACCAGGGTCCTAGTCTATTTCCACTTACAGATCATAAAATCATGGAATGGTTTGGGTTGGAAGGGACCTTAAAGAGCATCTAGTTCCAACATCACCTCCTGGGCAGGGACACCTCCCACTACACCAGGTTGTTCAAAGCCCCATCCAACCTGGACTTGAACATTTCCAGAGATGAGTATCTACAGCTGCTCTGGACACCTGTTCCACTATCTCACCATCTTTACATTAAAGAAATCTTTCCCTGATGCCTAATCTAAACCTTCTCTATTCGAGTTTAAAGCCATTCCCTTGTCCTGTCACTAATGCCTTTGTAAAAAGTCCTTCTCCAGCTCTTTTGTAGGCCCCCTTCAGGTATTGGAAAACTACTCTAAGGTGTCCATCTTTTATTTATTTTCCTTCTTTTAGTTTCCAGCTAACCCATAGGAATAAAATAGATAACAAGGAATGCACAATTTTTCATAGTAGGAGCTAGATAACTACAGATTTCTGAGATGCAGTTAACAATTCTGAAATAGTTCTCTATCCTTGAATCTAATTTCTGATTTGGTAGATGCAACAATTAGTGTCCTTCGTTTGTCAAATGATTTGACTTTTCCCTGTGTCAGCCCCTTATATGGAAGGATGTTTTCTGTGAATTTCAAAGAAAAGAACTGTAATTTGTCACTGTAGATCTTTAGCATCACCCTATCTAAACTCTTTGAAGCTAGGAATAACTGCCCCCTTGCTGCTGTATTGTACTGGTTTTATTTGTTTCTTAATGGTCATGCTAAAAAGGGAGCGGGAAGTGATGCCGTTTTTTGCATCTCCTTGTTAGTTCCTGGCCTGGTCTTTTGAATTCCACATGACCCTTAAAAACCAACAACTTAAACCGAGTTTCTGAGTCTGGGTCAAAGCCAGGGAGATTAGCACATTAACACCCTCATGTAGGAGGATGGGTCATGGACCATAGATTTAAACATCAGGACAGTTTCCTTGTTCTGTTTTACCAAAATACATCTACAAAAGCAGGACTTCTCAAGTCTGATCCAGTTTGTTGCTGTTTTAAGAGTCCCAGGCTCATAAAGTACATATGTTATATTCTGAAAGTGTGTCAGAAGCCTTTAAGCATATAATATAACCCTATAGTCTGTCAATGTTATGACTGCTTTTCAAGGTAGTTGAATTAATTTTCTCACCGAAATTCCCCTTCTCTCTTTTCCACAGATAATTTATTGATTTGTCTCTTTAGTGCAAAGCAAAAATTTGGGAATTTGCTTTAATAAATGTTAACTTGAAACCAAACAGAATTTTGCAAGGGGTGTAAAGAGAGTGTGAAGTTTGTTTGCTAGGGATTGTTTCTGCACTTCAGACCTCTCTAAGGCCACAGAGTACAAACCTGGGGCTTACCCGTGGCTTTCTTACCACTTGGAGAAATGCTGCTAGATTGTGCTGTCTTTAATTTTCTCATCACTAGCGTTGAACACGGATAGCTAAAAATGCTTTTTTGCCTTCCTAAATGGCCTTTCTATTCTATGCAGCTTGTATTAAATTATTAAACTGAGATGAGCAATTTATTAGCATTTTCTATTACCTTCATATTCTGGGAGGTCACTTTCCCTCCTGTTCTTCCTTTGGGTCATTTAATATCATGCCCTCATTTTCAAAATTATAATCTGAGTACAACAGGTCTATTTTTTCTTCTGTGTCTTATGAATGTTAATGTTCTGCCAGTCATTTCTGTACACATTTTACTGGAGTAATTCACATTAAATCAGTCTGTAATATTTATAAGAATAGCTTTGGAATACAAAAGTAGATGTAGAAGTTACCATAAACTGCAAGTCTTTGTGGTTGAATTAATGAGTATTTAGGGCATGTTTTTTTAGGCTTCCAAGAAAATTAAAGCAATATAATCAGTTTTAACTCTTGATTTGAGACAAGGAAATCAAATTTAATTAAAGCTGATGTTTTAGCCTTATAATGCTGACCTACTGTGTCTCACTGAGCAGCTGGTGTCTAGGAAATTCTGCTTGTCTGTTGGATGACATGAAACTTCTGTCAAGTATTCAAAACAGTTCTGACTAGTCACTGGTATTGCTGTTTCTTTCATTTCAAACTATTTTGCTGTTTTTCACTTTATTCTTTTGTTTTACATTTTTATATCATGGATAGTATTATTCAAGGTGAATTTGGATTGCAGATCTAAGCCCAAGAAATAAAAAAACTCCGATTTTGCTACCCAAAGTGTGTTATATACGTTTGTCTTTTGATTTGATATTATTCACCAGTCTTGTGGGTAAAACTGATGTATTGGGAGTTTACTGCCTCTTACCCTTTCTGCTCCTTCCTGGTTTGTCTCCTTTCTTCACTACCCCTCCAGTCTACACCGCCTGTGTTCTCCAGGGGTTGGTGTTGTTCTGCCTTTCTGATCTTCTGGATCTTGCTGGTGGTTGTATGTCTTCTGCCACCAGGTCTGTGCTCTCAGAACTGTGCTGAAATAAGGTAACTGTGCCAGTTTGAGCCAGAAGGGCTCCCTGGAGCAGGCATACTGCTTTCTTCCCAGAGCTACTGCTTTAGCACCATGTCTGAGCATCTAAGTGTGTTCTTGTCCCAATGTAGTTCATAAGCAATGCTGTGTGTTTCTTGGTTGTAACTTCGGGAATAAATTTAGTTTCCCTTTCAGCTTTGTATAGACTATTACCAAATTTTAATCACCATTATTTTTCTGTAGAGATAAAGGCTTTTTACCAGAGGCATGCTTTCAGGAAGAAAGCTTGGCTATTGAAGCCATTAGAATTGAAAGGAAGTGATCTGAGGTGCTCTGCTTGCCTGAGGCAGACAGCTCAGCAGGGCTTCTGAGAACAGTGTGAGCACCTGGCTGCCAGGGCACTTGGTGCCAGAGAAGGGCTTGGCCTCTGCCCTGTTCCTGTAGGTGCTGGACAACCTCTAAGGACGAAGCAATCTTCAATCAACTCTTCTTTCTGTGAAGGTACAAGGTGAGAAAATTGATTTATGACTTCAAAAGGCCCAAACAGAGTTTTAGAGGGGTTTTTAGAGGGGTTGAATGCAGTAGAACACACGGTATATACAATTTTTCTGGTTGAAAAATGAACAGCTGCAAATAGCCCATTGAAACACACAGGATTTGAGAAGTACCTTCTTCACTGGTCCATAAAAGCAATGAATAAACTGAGCAAAAATTAGTGATGGTAGGATACTGCTTAAAAACTAGATCAATACCTTATTTTTGCAGTAATCCTATTTTGCCTACTTTGATTATTCTTTGCCCAGAAGGATAGGGTGTAATTAATGAAAATTGATTTAACTTGAAGAATAAAGCATTAACAGTTTGCTATTGTAAGAAAAATGAAGCAGCTAGCAAATTTGCAATATTTTTTATGTGCTAGGCTCAGGCAGTCTCTGAATTAATTAGTCACTTTATTAGTCTACATTTGTCAAATAACACATTGGGAATTTTTATATATTTGTACAAAATAAACTTAAGTATCTTTCTAAATTTTAGAGTCCAAGTTGCAATTAATACCCTTTTGTAAAATTATATGTCTTTTGAGAACACCACATCCTATGCCATAATTTATAACTGCTAGATGTGAAAGTGCTTGTTCTCCCCATAGAATGGTGTTGTGTCCCTGAAAAGGTGTGATTTTTAAGGAGTACATTATATGGTATTTAAAAGAGAGTTTTGTGATGATACCCATTGGCACCTTGGCAGACATTAGGGGGAGACAAACAGAACTGAGTTTCTTAAACAGAACCGTTTAGCAGTGCTGTGCCTGACTGAAGTCACTGTCTCACTGCTTCAAAATACTTCATAAGCACAAAGGAAATACAGTAATACACAGTTTTTAACAAGAAGGATAAATACAGACCTCCTGACCTCTTAAAAATCCTCACCTAATTTATTTTACTCCTGAAAGTAGACGTTTCAGAAGCTCCTTAAAGTCCATTAAGGATTTTGCTATTGATTTAATATGAAAGTGCTTAGATACCCTAGCAATGGATGGCAGCATAAAACAGTAATAAATCAATTAATAAAGTTTGGCCTTGGCAGGGGGAGAATGTTAGTTCATCTACTTTCATCAGTCATATATCACAAACCATCAAATTTCTCCCTGTTACAGCCAGTAATTTATTTGACCAAAGCATAACTTGTGTCCAGCTAGCCCATGCCTTTCAGAGAAATACCCAGTCCTGGTCTGAGTGCATGAAGAAAGAAAATGCTTCCCTTTGCCTGTTTGTTGCAATGGTTCGTTACTCTCACAGTGATTCATGTCTCATTTGAATTTTTTCTGGATTTTTTTTATGCTTCTCCCCACTGGGGTAAAGAGGTTCTTAATATCCTGCAGTTTCTCCTTGTTGTGATACTTAAAATGTAGCAATCAAATCACTTCTCAGTTTCATTTTGGATAAGTCAAACTGTCCTGGGTTGTAGTTTAGGGTGTATTCTATCACCATCTTCAGTTAATGGCCCATCAATGCCTTTTGCATGACTCAGAGATAACTCCCTCCGGGCGTTATCTCTCTCTTTAATGGGCCATTAAGGCTCTCTTCCATGACTCATCATCCCATTGTGAGATGCTCCGCCCATGGGGAAGAGCCAAGCATTCTCACCTGGATATAAGCTGGGATTTGGGACAGTAGAAGCAGCCTTCTTCCACTGGATTCCCAGAGGACTGGAGCTACCAGACCTTTCTACAAGATTTCTGTTTCAAGAAGACCACCTCGTCTGGACTGTTTCCATCACCCTGATCAGGTTGTATTCTGACTCTGTCACTGGTTTTTCTTTTTGTATTTATTTTATTTTATTCTATTTTATTTTCCTTTTCTTCTCATTAAATTTTATTTCTGACTTAGAGCCTCTTACTTGGTTTGTTTTTAAACCACAACACAAACAAACTGAGTTGATGAACTTTCACTCAAATACATCTCTTAGGTTTGTGACTCTTTTTAATACCTTCATCAGTTTTCCAGAAGCCTCCTTAAAATATGGGCACAGCATAAATATATGGTATACATTATTTCAGGATAGTATACAGTATAGTTAAGGATTTGGTAATTCAAATACATATGTAAAATTTTTCTAGTAATTTCTAAATTTGTGCATTGAGTGCTCATGTTAGCATAGTTTCTGTTCCTGGGCTTAGATCTTCATTCCTTGCTGTGGGGGTGTTTGTCTTTGTTAGAGTGAGCTCAGCCTAATGCTGTTTCATCCCAGTAATGCAGATTCAGCTGTGGAATTGCTGCTGTTCTCACTGTGTATCATATTACCAGATATTGTCATCTGCAAACTTCACCAGCCATGATTTTATATTTACTTCCAAACTACCAGTGAAAGCTTTTAATAATGTTGTCCTTCATAACATCACTGGAAACAGCTCTTTGATAATGATTTTCTATCAAAGATTATTTGTTCAGAGTGGCCAGTTAATCTCGCAGGTGTTTTGTGTTTCTGGTTTTTATCTGCACAGCATAATTTCAACTTCATGGGACAAAAAAATATATCCAAGAATAAATGCCATATTTATTTGACAAGCTTTATTTTCCTAGAAAGCACATTAGTTACTTCTGATTGTAGTATTTTGTTTTAATTTCTTTCCAGATAATTGTGTTGCAATTTCTGTAATATTTTGTGTGTGTGTGTGTGAAAATAGTCTCATAGTAGTTAGTCTTAGCTAAAAGTTACTCAGAAATTTAAATAATATTAAAAATATTTAGATTGATTTGTGGAGTTTTCTGGGAATTCTGAGATTTGTTCAACCTATTAACAGCAGTGTTCTTCCAAAAATTCTTTCATAGTTTCCCACTGTAAATTGTCTAGATCTGCTGAATCTGAAATGTTTATACGTGGTCAATGTTTACTTTCTTCTGGTTTACTAATGGACATGACAGTATTTCAACACTCTCATGTAATGCAAACATATTTTATTTCTGAATTCAGAATACTTGCCTGAATGCCTTCACATTATCAACAACATTAATTAGTGGTGAACACAGTTTTATTTTCTTTTGTTCTTAATTTATTCCCAAAAGTACAGCATTGTATCACACTTAACTGGAAAGGGAGGTGGTGGGAAGAACTGTTACTTTTCAAATCAATTCGTTAAGCACAAATATCATAATATCATTTTAGAGCTCTTGTCTTGGAGATGTGTTGGAGTGATGTCTTGCCAAAATAAAAAAGGAGATATACCCCAGTCATTTATTTGCCTTAGGATCATGCTACAAGGTTCAGAGAAGCTGAGACACAGAATTGAGTCAAACAAAACATCAATACCCTTACCCCTATCTTCCCTTTTCTCTCTCTTTCTCTGTTTTGTGCACAAAGTTGCCTGTACATGTGTAGTACAGAGACACAGGGAAGAGCATTCCTTCCCCCATCTTCTAGGTTTTTTTTTAATACCCAGATTGAACATAGAAATGAAAAAGTAACTTTTGAGGCTTGAATGATGGATGTTGCACCCACTTTTCATGATGCGAAGTAGCTGGTAAACTGAGTAAGAGTACCTTTTAGAGCCTAAGCAGCAGAATCCAAGTACAGAGTAGTTTCTATAACTTTTAAAGACATCTTTGAATCACAGAAGGATTGAGGTTGGAAGGGACCTTCAACCTCACTGCCTAGGCAGGGCTATATAGAGCTGTTTGCTCAGGACAAGTGTCCAGGTGGCTTTTGGATATCTCCAAGGACTCCACAACTTGCACGGGCAACCTTTGCCAGAGCTTGGGCACCCTCACAGTAAACAAAATGTTTCCTGATGTTAAGAGGGAACCTTCTGCATGTCAATTTGTGCCTGTTGTTAAAATTATTGAAAATTGAACTCTTCAGGGAATGTACATAATGCCCATTCTATTCAGACAGCACCAGACCTTGCTGGCCAAGCTAGTACCCACTTCAGAACAGAGTTTGTGTCTTGCATTGTATTTTCTCCTCAGAGTTAACAGTCTAGTTATATCATCTCAGCAAATTACTCAGAAATAAACAGATTATGAACTTTAAAGGAATGGAGATGTTTTCCCATAAAAACACTTGTGCTACTAATAGTACATTCAGTTTATTTCTGTCAGAGAGCTTTAGCTTTTGTCTGGTGTCCTTGAACGGAAGTTACTTTTTATAAGGCAATCCTTTGAGTTGCAAACCTGTACTGATACAAAATGATGCAGTTATTGCTAATGGTCTTACATATAGTTATATTGGATCACAGTTCTGAAGTAGCTCAGTTGCATTTATGTAAAATTTAGGTGCAGCTCAGTTCTTTTTTTATAGCTGTAATAATATTGAATCTCATAACTTTGTAATGGAAGAGAAGGATTTTTGACTATTGTTTACACAATATACCAGGTACTACTTTTCAAATATTCTTTGATGCTACCTGCTATGACCCACCCCTGAGGCAGATTAGAGCACAGCATCCTGCTGCTTTTGCAAGTGGCCAATTGTTTGAGTAATTAACCTTTAACATTTCAGTCTCTCCCTTAATGAGGAACTCATGCATCAGGAAATTTATAGCTCCTATACTGAAAATATATATTGGATTCATAACACCAAATTCTCTGAATTAATGATTCTAGACCACCATTTAAAGGAAATTCTGTAGCTTGATTCATCTCATCCTAAGGTAGATATATAATATAAATCAAAGAAATTTTATTCTAAAGGCAATTTTTTTCCCCTTGCTGATAGAGATTAGGAAGTGAACTTATAATCAAGCACCACAATGCAGATTCCTAATGTGAGCTACAGTGAATCCCAGCCAAAGCTGGATCCATTTAAGGTTTATTCCTTGCTGTTCCAAGTATTTCTGAATATGTCCAGGAAAGAATTTTTCTTCCTGAAACACTTTTTGAAATTATTTAAATGCTAAATGTTGGTCTGTGGTTAAAGAGAAATCAGTATAGATAGTGTACAGATAGTAAGTGATATGTGTTCTGCTTCCTGGCAAGATGACATCCTGTATTAGGGTTTCTGGTGCAAATACAAATGTATTTTTTTCCCTAGCTATTATATCTGAAAAATCCACTCTGTGTTGCTCATTAGTTACTTTTGTTAGTAACCTCTAAGGTGATCTAACAACAATCAGTGAAGTTCAAACTGGGCGTTAGGTTCTTCATTGAGAGGGGGTCAGTCATTGGAACAGGCTCCCCAGAGATGTGGTCACAGCCCCAAGCCTGCCAGAGTTCAAGGAACATCTGGACAATGCTCTTAGCCATTTGGTTTAGTTAGTCCTGTGAGGAGGAAAGAGTTGAGCACAATGATCCTTATGGGTCTTTTACAGCTTGAGATATTCACTGATTCTAAAGAAAATTAGCTTCAGGTCAACTGACTGTTGCGGCATCTACACATTGCATCTGTATACTATTGCTGATCTGAGAGTTTTGGCTGATATGTGAATTATGGTAATCTCTACGTCTGCTCCTCAGTCAGCATTTCTAGTTCTGGCTGCTGGTTTGTTTCCCAACATCCTTTTGATCACAAAAGAAGGCCTTTGTATAGGTAATGCATAATTAAAATAAAAAATGGACTTCAGAGACTAATAGAAGACTCATCTGCCTTTCATTTCTGGGAAGTAATCCATCTATGCCAACAAAGCCAATTAGGAAGTTTCCACAAGTTACTATCTTTTCATTTGTGCTCTGTGTACACTATAAGTACTGGCTAGACAGCAGCTTGGTGAAGCCTCTGCCAAATACTCACATTTGAGACCTGCATTAATTTTCAGCATTGTGGAAACCTTATTCACTAACTCCCACCTACTGTGATACAGGGTTGAATAGACACAGAAGGCCAAGTAACTAAATTTCTGCCCAAAGGTCACTCCAGGGAGCTACAAGCCTTCAACCTGATCGGGATGCCAGGGAAGGGATGTGACAGCATCTTGAGTGCTGTCACACAACATGTACAGGACAGTCAGGGAATCAGGCCCAGCCAGCAGGGACTAAGGAAAGGAAGGTTCTGCTTGAGCAACCTGAGCACCTTTTGTGACAAGGCAATCCACTTAGTAGGTGGGGGAAAGATTGTGGATGTCATTTACCTGGACTTCAGTAAAGCCTTGGAAACTGTCTCTCCTGGTGTTTGTGGTGGTTTAGTATGGATTGTGATTGGCAGGTTGGCTGACGAATGGGAGTGTTTCTACATCTCTGGAAACACAGTCTTAAATTACAGTCTTTCAGGTGACTCAGGCTCTTTCCTTTTCCGGTCATCGAGAAGGTAGCATCACCTCGTGGGTCGGGGTCAGGCTGGTCCCCCGGGGCCAGGCTGCCGGGCCTCGGGGGGGTGTCCTGCCTGTGGGACAGTGGGTGAGGCTGGCCGTGTCCCCTCTGTCCCCTCCGATGGGGAGAGGAGGAGGAGGACTGCAGACCAGCACTCTGGCCCTGCGCCAGGACCACGGTGGCCGTGCTCTGGGCCTTGGCTGCCAGAGCCGCTGGTCTGAAGGAGGAGAGACTTTTGAGAACTTTTCTCTGGAGCCTGAGGAAGCTGATCTGAGTTTAAATCACTTGAAGTCTGACCACGGGTGGAGAAGATTTCATTTATCAATGTTCCTGAGCCTGCACTTTCCCTTCCTCTCCCCTGACCACCATCTGTGGCCTTGAGTCTGCTGAAGAAGAAAAACTCTGAGCAAAAACTTCAACCCTTTTCCCTCCTCTGTGGAAGACATTTGAAATGTAGAGAGAGAGCATTGAGAAAAAGTCAGTGAAAGAACTGAGAAAGACTATTTTGAAGATGGGATAGAAGAAGTGGACATTTCTCACCGGACTTCTCTAGATGTAAATTATGGAGAAATGGACTGTTTTTGTAAGATCCTAATGTTGCTTGGGGGAATGCAAGTTCTAGCCAAAGGGTTGTGTGTATTGATATACATGGGTTTTAATTAAGAATTTTGATTAGAATATGTCCCTGGCTCCTGGGAAAGAATAAGGAGGTTTCTATCTCTTTTGAGAGAAAAGTGAATTTAGAAATGGAAGAGAAACCCTGTTTTATACTAAAAAGCATTCTTAAAATGATACCCCAAACACGTGGAAGCCCATGAACAGCGTGGAAACTGTTATATGGGTGAGACTGCACAGAATCTGCAAAAATTCCAGGTGGTTGTAGATTCTATGAAAGCCAGTAGATTTTTTTTTTCTTTTTCTTGTGGCGTGTTCTCCATAACTCTAGAGAGGCTCCTCTCCCAAGGTGATGTAGGATCATGTTTAAATAGTGGCAACTGACTGAAAATCACAGTCTTCTCTCTGTGGTGTGTGAAAAAGTGAAAGTTGAGGGAGGGAAGGAGGAAAGTGTTTAAATGTCTCAGCAGGTCTCATTTTTTTTCTTTCCTCTCTTTTTCTTTAGTGTATATTAATAAAAATCTATCTGTTTTTATTTTTAACTTGTGCCTGTTTTGCCTTTTTCTCCCGAAGTCCTATCTCCCAGCTGATAAACAAAATTTGATGAATGTCAAACCACGACAGTGTTCTCCTGAAGAAACTGGCCTCCCGTGGCTTGGACAGCTGCAGTCTTCACTGGGTTAAAAAATGTCTTGATGGCTAGGCCCAGAGAATGGTGGTGGATGGAATTACATCCAGTTGGCAGCTGGGCACCAGTGGGGTTCTCCAAGGTTCAGTATTGGGGCCAGTTCTGTTTAGTATCTTCAATGATTTGGACAAGGGGGTTGATTGTACCCTCGGTAAGTTTTCAGATGACAAGTTGGGAGGGAATGTCTCTGGAGCAGCTGGATCAATGGCCTGAGTCTGACAGTACTGAAGTTCAGTAAGGCCCAGGGCCCCACGTGGGTCACTATAACCCCACAAAATGCTACAAACTGAGGGAAGAGTGGCTGGAAGGTGGCCTGGTGGAGAAGGACCTGGGGGTGCTGGTTGACTGCAGCTGAACGTGAGCCAGTGTGTGGCCAAGAAGGCCAAGGCACTTGGCCTGGATCAGGAACAGTGTGGCCAGCAGGACCAGGGCAGTGATTGTCTCCTTGTATTTGGCACTGATGAGGCCACACCTCGAGTGCTGTGTCCAGCTCCCCCTGAGAAGGAAGGATCAGCAGAGATACGTGAAACTGACTGCAGCCCTCATTCCTCATCCCGCTGTGCAGGGGCAGAGGAAAGGGTGAATGCAAGAGTGACCTTGAGCCTGGAAAGAAGGGATCCGTAGGGGTAAGGTGTTTTTAAGATTTGGTTTTATTTCTCACTGCTCTATTCTGATTTCATTGGTAATTAATTATTTTTTCTCCAGATTGAGTCTGTTTTGCCTGTGACAGTAACTGAGTCAGTGATCTCTCCCTGTCTTTATCCTGTCCTACAAGCCTTTCATGCTATTTTCTCTCTTGTGTCCAGCTGAGGAGGAGAGTGGTATGGCTTTTCGTGGGTACCTGCTGTCCAGACACAGTCATCCTACCACACAAGGTATAGTGACAGTAGGCCTTCCTCACTATTTTCAGTCCTGAGTCTTATAAGGAGTTTTTGGGAGCGGTTTATGAGTAGATTAAATACTGGTTTTCCTTGATACTGTCAGGCATTTTGTTTTCCCTGGGGCCGGCTCCACTGAATTCAGATCTTCCCCTGCCCCATAGCCATGGCTCTCTGTGGCAGCTCTGCACACCCAACACGCCTTGTGCCCCACTCCTCTTCCCATTACATGTGGGATGAACCTGCAGCCTCCCCCAGCCTGCCTGGCTCTGATGACAGTGCCCAGTGTGAGCCACAGCCATGCTGCAGTGAGGCAGGGCATCAGCATCAGTTCTGGGTTTAGGGGTTGGTGTGAAACCCCACAAATCATGGCTGTGGGTACTAAGGCTCTCTAACTCCTAGCAACCTCAGGAATAGGCAGGAATGCCCACCAGATTTCCTCCTCATGGTCCTGTTTATCTGGTCCATTGTATGCTTGAGGACATCTTTGTCGGACCTCAGATGGCAACCGCTTTATTCTCAGCTGTTTCTTTTTCATATGGAGATTGCAATAAAACACTGAGGTGGGGTTTTTTTTGCCTCTGGAAGATGTAGCATTTATGTTTTGTCACTGAAACAGTCATTATTACTATTTGGGTCTCTTACTGCTGGTCTGTTGGGTGTCAAACCAGCTGTCTTTTTAACAGCTTCTGCATTGGTATCTTGCTGCTTTGAATAGCAGGATTTATTTTCTTTGCATTTCAATAATGAAGTAGCTGAAAGTCACCTTTAGTATAGTCCTTAAAAGTAACTAATCTTTTGATACCCTAGGGCTTTGAATCAAGGGTTTTAAATCAATATTTTCTCTATAAAGTTACTGGTTTTTTTTCACCCTGCACTCTATGGACTGATAATTGGTGGGGTACATTTGGGAATTGTAGAGAACATGGGATAGGCAAAGAATTAGGTGTTGTGTTCTTTTGGGAAATGCATGAAATTAAGAAAATTGTGTCACTCTTCTCAATAAAACCTCTAGTATTATCATTGTTTTCATGCAGTTTTGTTCTTAAATATCTCTTGGGCACTAATTGAAAAGGAAACAGAATTTTATTTTTCAGGATGCAGTGAAATCTCAAACAGCAATTAAAACACAGAATGGTTTGGCAGTCTGTAATGTAATTGGTTCCATGGACTGGAAGAGCTCACAAACTGCTTTGCATTTTCTTTACATTTGGTCTTAATTTTAAGAGACCATTACTGCTTGCAGTCATCTAGGAGCCCTAGATTCAGCTCAATCTCAGGGGAAAGGGAGCACAACAGTGCAACTTTAATAGCATCAGATGTATGTTTATCTCAAGCTTTTTAGTTTGCTTTCTAAATCTGTTATATTAGGAGTAGTACTACAAGCTATGTTCTTTGGGCTTCTTCATATGTACATTTTTGAGAGAAGTTACTTGGTGCAAAACTGAATTTTCTAAGAAAATACATTAATTTAACACACCATTAGTTTCAGTTTTCTTGTGTGTGAATTCAAAACCTTCCTGTGGTCTGGAGTAAAACAGAAAGAATATGGCTGTGTTTTTGATGCCCAAAGCCTTCATTTTGTTAGAGCAGGTTTTCATGATGGGTTGCTTTTTTAAAAACGGTTGCTTTTTTAAAAACAGTTGCTGTAGACTTTCAACTGGCCACTCACTCCAGTGAAGAGATATAAACTCAGAAAAATGAAAAAACACTATGAGAAATAAGATGTTTCTAAATCTCTTTACTGTCTATAGCTGCAGAATAAACTGAATGATACAATTTTGATTTTGTTACTTCAATAGAAGGAAGAAAAAAATTTCATCCCAAAGTTTTCATCCTAGTGTGAAAGATCACAGTACTGCATTTCTCCAAGGAAGGAGAATGGCTTTTCCTGTATTCTTTCTTGGACTTACTGAATCCTGTGAAAGTGCTCAGTGAAAGGGGAGAGACAGAAGAGTGCTGAAATATTCTGCTTGCTTTATATGCTGGAATCTCACTTTTAGGGTGAAATTTGCCTGTTTTGATGGTGTTCTTTAAGTTTAGTTCTTTTCATTAGTCACTGACAGCTTAACTGTTAAAATAAAATCCAGTTGTTAGTCTCCCCTTGACTGTTAATCTTTTTAATATCCTCTCTGGATTTAGCTGTGTATTCCCTTGTTCCCCTGACTGATGGATGCTGGTGACTGGGCCACTTCCACAGCAGGCTGCTCCACTTGGGACCTGTGGTGCCCCCCTGCCAACATCCGCAGTTCTCTGCCCCTGCCTCACACCTTCGCCCTACACCTGTGCATCCCCCAGTGTGTCCATGGCCTCCAGACTCACCATCTCATCCTTAGGGGTCACCCTGATGGGAGTGTTCCCACTGTTAGTCAGCTCTTTGCTCAGAGTGGGGGAGGCTGTGATGAAGGCTGCAAATCTACCTGTCTGCTCCCCTCTGCTTCTCATTTGTTCCAACCTCTCCTCATGTGTTGCCATCAGCCTAATTCACCAGTTCATGGCAAAAGACAGCTCTTTACTCCTTTATACAGTTTCAGCTGCTGGGCATCAATTCTGAGATAAACCAACCATCATATAAATGGTATCTTGACACAGCAGCAACCCACAAAGTCCAAATGAAATGGCAATGACAAAAGCAGCTCTGTCCAAATTAGGATGATGATGGCAGCTCCATGCAGTTAAGGATTCCCTACAGACCTGACCGTGACTACCCTTTCATTCTGGGGTCTTAGCCAGGTGCTTTCATAAACTGCACCAAACTGTGGATTGTAGATCTCTGCAGGCTATTAATAGAGCTGTCTGACTTGGTAATGATTGATAAGAAGTAAGTTATGTGAGGAACTCTAATTTCTTATTAAAATTGGCCTGTAGAAAGGAGTGACAATGCCAACAGCTTTTTCCTCTAAGAGGAGTCAGAAATGGCTTGTGTTTCTTCTGGCTGGTTGATGCAATAAAATATCCTTATACATCATGGACATGATTTAGAGCTCAGGGGAAAAAATCAAAATGTTTCTAGTGTTCTTAAAAATAGGGAAGGGTTGAATCAACCTTTTTTCTAATAGGTTTCACTGAAACCATGCTAAGTAAATGACAGGGCTGAAGTGAGCAGAACATTTCCACCCTTTTCCACCAGGTCACAAAGATGTTTGGTCACTCTGCTTCCAGGTTTGCATTCATTGGTATCTGTCCACCTGAAAAGCTGCTCAGATTGTTTTCTTCATTCCTGCTCTTCTTGTAAGGCTATAATAAATATGTAAATATGTAACTACTCTCTATTTATACCACACTGTTAGGTTGGTGTTGGTTTGGGGATTTTTTGTGCAGGTTTGTGCAACTATCACTTTTTTGTGCAGGTTTGTGCAAACTATCACTTTGTTGCCCTTTTTTCAACATGTGTGAGTACTTCAATATCCTTCTTGTAATGAGCAGCCCAATATTAAATACAGGATTCAAGGTGTGGCCTCACCAGTGTGCAGTACAGGGGGACAATCACTGCCCTGGCCCTGCTGGCCACATTATTTCTGGTACAGGACAGGATGCCATTGGCCTTCTTCGCCACTTGGGTGCATGTTGCCTCATGTTCAGATGCTGTTGAGCAAGAGCCCCAGGTCCTTTCCCGATGAGCAGCTTTTCAGCCACTCATCCCCCCAGCCTGTAGCACTGCCTGGGGTCGTTGTGACCCAAGGGCAGGTCCTGGCACTTGACATTGTTGAATCTCATGCCAATTGGACTCTGCCCATGGATCCAGCCTGTCCAGATCCCTCTGCAGGGCCTTCCTTTCTTCCTTCCAGCATATCAGTGCTCCCACCCAACTTGGTGTTGCCTGCAAACTCACTGAGGGTGCACTTCATCCCTTCATCAGATCATCTGCAGAGATGCTGAACTGAAGGACTGGCCCCAGTTCCCTGGATCCTCCTTTCATCCCCTCTTGTAGATGGGGATCCCATTTGCCAACTTTCAGCTACCTGGGACCTCCCCATTGGCCATCCACCTCCCCATTGGAAAGTGACTTGGTGGGTACTTCCACAGGCTCTCTCTGTACTCTTGGGTAGGTCCCATCTGGCACCATAAACTTCTGTGTGTCCAAGGGGTGTAGCAGATTCCTAACCATTCCCTTCTGGATTATATGGAGTCTTCATTCTGATCCTTATCCTCATCTTCTAGTTCAGAATTCCTCACCTCTGTAATAGCCTTCTCCCATATTAAAGAACCAAAGCCTCTTTGGTAATACTGTAATTAGCAAGTCATGTGCTGATCCCCAGAATACTCCTGTTTTCATTAGGGCCTTTTCTTGCAAAGACAAGGACAAAACTTTCTAAGATTGCGACTTAGTTCCACTGCCAGAGCTGCTGTGGTTGGGTAGAGAAACCTGGACAAATGAGAGGCCAGGCAACCAACCACATGAAATTGGTTGAAATTCAAAAGAAATTCAATAAGGGAAAGTGCCAGATTCTGCACCTGGGATAGGGCGGCCCTGGATGTACAGACAGACTGGGGAATGAGATGCTGGAAAGGAGTGCTGCACAAAGGAACCTGGTAGTCCTGGTTGAGGGCAAATTGAGTATAAGTCAGCAGTGCCCTGGCAGCCAGGAGGGCCAGCCCTGTCCTTGGGGCCATCAGGCACAGCATCACAGCTGAGCAAGGGAGGGTTTGTCCCACTCTGCTCTGCACTGGAGCAGCCTCACCTCCAGTGCTGGGGGCAGTTTTGGGTGCTATAATGTAAGAAAGCTATAAAGCTATGGGAGAGTGTCCAAAGAAGGGCAACAAAAATGGTGAAGGGTCTTGAGGGGAACCGTGTGAGGTGTGGCTGAGGTCACTTGGTCTGTTCAGTCTGGAGAAGAGGAGGCTGAGGGGAGACCTCATTGCAATCTGCAACTTACTTGTGAGGGTAAGAGGAAGAACAGGTTCTGTGGTGACCAGTGACAGGACCTGAGGAAACGGCCTGAAGTTGTGTCATAGGAGGTTGAATATTCAGAAAAGCTTCTCCACTCTGGTGATTGGGCACTGGAACAGGTTCCTCAGGGAACTGGTCACAGCACCTGCCTGACAGAGTTCAAGAAGCATTTGGGCAATGCTCTCAGGAAGGTCGTGCAACTCTTAGGGATGGCCCTGTACAGGGTCAGGATTTGGACTTGATTATATTTGTGGGTCTCTTCCAACTCGACATATTCTGTGATTGTGTGATTATTGCTCATTTGTATTGCCCTTTATTTCATAGGCAATTTAGAAGAGCCTCAGTGACTCTTCTGGGCAACCAATAAAGGGGGATGGTAGTTATCTTGGGATGTCAAGCTTCTGAAGAGTCCCTCATTCTCTTCAGGATTGGGAAGGATCTATTACACACCTTATGTGCCCTTTCAGTGGGTGACTTTGAAATCTATAGTTTTTAAATGAGGTAGCTTTTCCTCATCTTCTAAGGAAGGTGGTCTTGATGTTGATTTAGACATTTGGAAGTCTGAAACATGAAGTTTCTATTCATAGGACAGAAATCCATCACTGCTGATCAATGGTTCATGTTGGCCATGTTGAAGATAGGTTACCCTCAGGCTTGCTGGGTGCTTCAGGAGTCACTGGCATCACTTTTCCTAACTCTCAGATCCTCTGCAGCCTGTGACCTGAAAGCCTAAGCCTGATCTGCTTTTTGAGATTACCCCAAAGAACTTCCACAAATAAAGACCCCTCAAAAGGCTCATCTTCAAATGGCTATTGACCATGAGGAGGATTTGCAAAGAGATGTGGCCCCCGAGCATCTGAATTTTCCTTTTCCTGAGGCATACTAACACAACTTCTGAGTGGTTTAGCATACAGTGCTTTAGTGCTTTAGCCTGAGCTAGTGGGTCTGCGAAATGACATGTCAATAGAGTAACATATACATAGATAGGCCATCAAATTCTGTACTTTTAAAAATCACAAGCATGCTAGTCCCTCCAAAAAACCTAAACTCCATGCTTTGTTTTCTCCCTGTAGCTTTTGACAGCTTACTGTAAACCCTGAGTCTTCATGTGTCTCCCTAATTTTAGATTCTCTCCATCCAAAGCTTGTGGTCATGCATGGTTGGATGACAATTACCTTCCATATATCCTAAGTATTTGGAAAACTTAAGGTAAAAATGGTTTTCTTGCAGCTTTTGTCCTGAAACATTTGCAGGGCTGTACAGCAGATGGTGCTCTGTTTCCCTTTCTTCTAGAGGCTGTTGTCATTAACTAAACTTTTCAAACTGGAGATTATTAATAATGCTTTCTGTACTGGCTGAGAAATTGGAGTCACATATTTTCAGGGATGGTTTACTTAGCCATGCATTAGTTTTAAGGAGCAAGAGAGCATAAAGTCTGTTTGTGGGTTAATTTACAACACTAATCTATCTTCCTAGTAGAGTTAGAGTGGGGAAGTGACTTACATTTATTAAGGTATTCTTTTCATGTTTGCAAAACCAGTACTTGTTTTAAATGGGTAATTCTTCACTAAAATGAATGAATCACAAAGGAAAAAACAGGTTGAATTTAAACACTGAATCACTAAAATTATCAGAATCTCTAAATCCAGCAAAGAATTTCACAGCTTAATTAACCGAAAAGTTTATATAGGTACCTGAAGCTGGACGAAATGAAAATGTTTTTATGCTTAATGGTTGAATTCCTGCTCTAGCTCTTTCAGCAGAGTGAATTCTGTTTTCTGACATTTGGCACAGTTGGCCCAGGCTTTCAGGGGCTTGTTTCACAAGTGATAGCTCTTAGATGACTAGAAGTGGTGTGGAAAGTCAAATCCTTTTTGAGGATTTGGTGAGATACAGCATCGTATGCTTTGAAATATTGCAGACTGCAGTAATACCATAGTAATCTTCAACAGCATTAAGAGCTTAAACAGACAAGCCTATATAAATTGGTTTAAAATCAATCAGGTAGAGAACTTCACTAATTCAAATTAATAACTCTATGGGCTGTACTGTGAATTATCAGATTTTGCAAATTAGAAAGTAAAAGCATGATGCAAGACTCATGGAAATTGAAGCAAATACTTCCATTAGCATTGCTGTGCTGACATTATCCCCTTACCTGGATTTCTGTAACAAAGACACCAAGAATACTGAAGCATATTAGATAACTTGCTCATATGGACAATTTTGCTCTATTTGCTGTCATTTTATGATATTACCTATTTCACTCTGTGACAGTGTACTTGATAAAAAAATGTATTGCTCTTTATGTGGTATTAGAGCTGAGAACACTAGTCATTCACCTGAGCCAATGGTAGGTGCTGTATAAACATGAACTGAAAGGACAGTACCTGACCTTACTGCCCAGCATTTTGCCACTGAGAGGCTGTCTTGTCAACAGCCTATTGATAGGAAATTTTTCTCTGAAGTTCTGTGATTCTATATATATATAGTATTTCAGATAGGGATACCTACATTTGTAATTCAGTCAGAAAGAACAGCCTTATAAATTTATTATTGGTTTTCTTCATTCAGAATCTTGGAGACAGTCTACCTATGAAAAGATAAAGTAAAATTCCATTTCTGTTAGTTGATATCTATTCGTTAGCAGAGTATATCTCTTAAATAGATCAAAAGTATCTGTTTTTAATAGAAGATTTTATTTTCTAAAAATAAATTAATGGTTTTTCTTTTCTGATGTGAGGAAGGGTGGTATGAAGATCATCAATGAGAAAGGAATCAAAATCTGCATTTGTCTATTAAAAAAAAAAAAGGCTAAATTTGTTTTGCTGGCTTGGAGAACATTTTCCCCAAGCTGTTGCCTAAGAAATTACTTTAGATTGATGGAAAATGAACTATTAAATATAACTGTGGTTTGTCCCTGCATTAGAGATATGAGGAACAAGACATACAGAACAAAAATAAAAAGAGAAGATCAAATTCTTCTCCATCTTAACAAGGTTTCATGTAAACTTATAATTTTCAGATGATGTGTTACACCAGTGTTTAATTTTCACACTTTGGGGAGCCAGGACAACTGACTTAGACTACTCAGATTAAGGTAAAATCAATCTGGACTGGCAACAGGTGGAACATGGGACAGAAATATGGCATTTCAGAGTGCAGGAGGTGGCAGAAATGGATCAGGCATTGAGTTCATTGCGTAGGGTTTAAGACTGGGAGCAAAGGGGTCTGGGTTCTCCCTAATGCTTGGCCTTCATTGAAACCAGCTGAAATACAGTAAAAGTTACATACCTTATATACAAGCTGTACCATGGCCCTCAAAAAAAAGTGCTGAATGGATAGATTGCTTCTGTCACCCACAAAGGAAATTTTTTGGACAATGAGAAGGGAAATCTGATTCCCTTTAAGGCCTCTGGAATTTAAATGCCAATATGTTTTAATCTAGCAGAAAATGCTGATAACTCTATTCCTCCTTCCTCAGTTGATTTCATGAAAATTAACTTTCAACATCCACATCTGATCAAATCACAAGCTAAAATTATGTGCAAGCATGAAAAAGATGACAGCTTATTCCATAAATACACACTTGGTTGTAACTTTCAAATTATGTTAACAAAGTTCACACAGTAGTAGTCAAATCCCTGTCATTAAGAAATGGTATTTCATAAGAAAGCTGGTAATAGGATACAAAAATCCTAAAATTATTAGATGATGACTTGTTAATGGGAATTCCTTTTAGTCATAACCAGCGATTTTCAGTTAGTTTACTTTAATAAAGATGATCTCTGATGAGAGATGGTAGTATAATAAAAATCTGGAAACTGTGTAAAGAAAAGAAACTAAAGATTAAATAATAGATTCAATGATTTTGTAGAACCAGAATGATTCAATTTTAAAGACACTTAAATAAGGTAATGCTAAGGCAGAGCCTATGCCACTGCACATTGCCTCTCTGTCAAAGCCCCTCTCCTACTCTTTTCTCCTGTGGGCATGCAGTATCTCCCTTTCAAAGCTAAAGCATGACTAAAATCTAAACAAGGCTTTGTACAGGAAGCTTTCTGCCTCCTCTGGAGCAAGAGCTGTGGCCGGCAGTCTGACCACACTTTAGGCAATGGCAAAAGTCTCAGAGAAAGTTCTCTTACAATTGATGAGAAAATTATTGAAATGTTTTGACTTTTTCCAGGGACTCAAATACCATTTTTCACCAAGTCCAATTATTTGAACTGACCAATATATCAGCATACTTTTGAATTTTTGGTTTGTAAGTATAGGTCAGAATTTCTGGGTGTTGCTCTTCTTTGTTTTGGGTATGCTACATTCACTAAATATCAGGAGGTCAGGTTTCACTGACAATTTTCATGTGTATTTGTGCACTGGTAGTATAACACAGTGCTTGTGAGGGCAAAAGAAATGTACCTTCAGATTGCCATAGGAATGGTCCCCACTCTCTGATGTCCCATCACAGCACCCACTGGGGCTCCATTTGTGGGTTAAGGAAGGACTTTTTCTTTATAGCCTGCACACACAAATAGCATTGGTACATCCGTCTTCCTCAATGGAAATTACTTGCACCCCTTTCATTAATTGGCTTTAATGTAGGAGAAGGAATGTCATCTAAATGATTTCAGCTCCTGGGTGAAAACCCATATGATTTTTGAAAGAAAAACACTGTAGTCACTGAATGTCAAAGCTGTGATTAAAAAGCAAAAAGCTGACATGCTGACATGGATACCACTGTAATAGGGTATGTCTCAGTGGGAACCCACTGCCACCATCAGCTTTTTACAGTTTTTGTATTGCTAATATGAAACGAAATGCACCACTAGGAATACTCTTGCATATCAGACTATCTTATTTCATAAATTATTACTATATTACCCTTTAAATGTCCCAGTGAGTATAGCAGCATCAAAATATGATGTAAAAACAATAAAACCAAGCAAACAGCTATTACTGAACTGTTAGATATGTACAAGGGTTTTTAAATTCTTTTCTCTTTGTTTTTATCCTCAATGAATTAACAGTTTGCAACAGATAGGGTCATTCAACCACCTCCGTGATACCCTTGTTTCTGAGTTGGAACAGGGTAGGTAATTACTGCTGGGAATGTGTTGTGACAGCCTTTAAGAGTGGGTAAACTGGAGAATGACTTTTGATATTCAAATTTCCTCTCGTTTCCATATTCTGCTGCTGGCACTTACAAAGGAAGATATATGATGTGTCTCATCATACACTTGGAAGGGCTGAGAACTCACACATCTTCTCCCTTCTCAGCTCTCCATCTATGAGCCAGTTGGAACAAACTTTATACAAGAAAGATGAAAAAAAGTATATATGGAAAGTCATATTTTCTCATTTTCAGGAAATCATGGAGGATGGTTATTCAGAAGCTATAACCTCTGTGGGAAGAAGGTTCATCAGTCAGTGGCCTCATAAAACCTGCCTATTCTATTTCACGGGAAGCTCTGCAATTTAAAACAAATTCCTAATCAGAGCAATATGTCAAAATTAATCTAATTAAAATAAAAAATTCTGGATAATTTATTTTTTACTTGTTTCTTCTATAATTTTACTTCAGGCTGGATTATTAAGTCACTATAAATATTTGAAAATAAGTTCATTAAAAGAAAAGTTCTCCTCCAAAAAATTGAGTAAGTTCTGTTGTTCCTTATCAAAAAGTATTTCCAAGGGAAATTAGAGTCAGGTATTTCTTGAATAATCAATTAGACCATTCACCAGCCAGCATTTTCCAGTGGAGAAGTACTGTATCATAAGATCTATGAGTGTATCATTCATTCAGAATAATTTCAATAAAATCAGGAAGGTTAAGATTTATATGATTTGTCTGAAAGTGAGATGCTCTATTTAAACTGTGTCAAAGTTCATTTGGGAGATGCTGTCTGGTCTTTATAGATAGACCAGAATATAAATAATCTCCTGGCAAACAGTATTAATAATGTTTTTTGACAGAGATATCATTAATAATCATAGTTTATATGGCTACAGCTCCAAAATAAAAGGTTATCATGGTGCAATAAACCAAAGAAGTATACTCAACTAGTTTATGGCTTCATTAAAGTGGTGAGCTATAATCGCTATCTTGCAATCAGCAAATGCAAATGCTCTATTTGTAGTGCAGTCAGTTTTATTTAATGTGTAAGTTCAGAGAATGGAAGCTTATCGTATTTTTCTTTGGCTTCAGTGCATTGAAAGTTTATTCTTTGGAAATATACTAATAACACAGAAATGGAGTTGGGATTATGAAGTATCTGATGCCCTTTTTGTACATTTATGATGTGCCTCAAGCAAGAGCACTGCTTCTAAAATGCTAAAGGGCTAAAAGGAATGTAGTTGTCATGACAGTATATGTGTCCAGATTGCAAGCCAGAAAACTGTCACTGATAGTTGGGATATAATTGACCACAGTATATGATAAGTACATTATTGATTGATTAATGTGACCTAGTTGTATTTGAAATGTCAAAGAGGAAAATTGAGTTGTCATTTTATATCATGTTCTTTTTCAAGTAGCAGATAAATACTATAATTAATGACTTTTCACGAAGGTTATCTAAAAAATTTAGAGAATATTAAACATCACATTATTCACAGTCACCATAGGTGAATATATTATTGATGAGTATTGATAAATCTTTGCTTAGGTAAAACAGGCATCAAAAGAAGTTAATATACTTTAATACTACTTTTTCACAAGCAGTATTTAATAATCTCTTCTGATTACATTTTTTCAATCATTTGACTAGGTGAATTGACTCAATTCACCAAATTACTTTTACAATTTAGTAAGGTTTTATTTGTCTATGGCAAACTGGAATATTGGAGTTGTAGGTTTAAGTTTTCTTCTGTTGAAATAATTTGTGAAACTCCTGTTGTCTAGAAAAGGGTTGAGGGTTGACACATGCCTTGATACCTTTTTTCTCTGTTTACACAAAAGAGCCTTGAATTTTTTCAGGTAGTTGAAAAAATGTACTTTAGCAAAGGAACTTCGAAAAACATTTCTCAGCTTTGCAGTAGATCTCCAAGAATCCCCCAAGCTATTATGGATAAAAGAAAGCCAAAAAGCGTCTGCAGCAAAACACTGAAATGTTGTCATTCACCATTTGCCTAAAGCATACATGCAAAGGGAACTCCCTGTCACTAAAGGACTTCTTTGCCAGAAAATGGCAAGTCTCCAGCATTTTGAAGGAAAAGGAAAAAGTTCAAGAGTAGAAAGTTTAACTGAATTGTTTCAACCTTCATATTTAATTTTGGCAAATTTGGATTTGTGTCATGTCTTTCAGGTCAGATATTGTTTGGACTTCATAGTAACACAACAAATTAAGTTGATTATGATGTTCTATGAAGTCCCTAAGTGTCCAAAGTTTTTCAATGTTTTGACTTCTTGATATCATTCAGCTGTGTAAAAGCAGGATTTTTTTTTGCAACTTCAAGTGCCTCAGTCATGGACATGGGGTTACAGATGTGACACTTGAGCCCTGGGAGATATGTGCCCTCCAGGATGAACATTCAAAAGGCAGCTGGGATTCCCTGGGGCTCTTCAGGTAGCTCTGAGCACTTGCATTCATGTACATAGCTGAGCCCTAAAGTGTCTATAATGCAGTGGGCTTAATCTTCCTTTTCTCATGTGAGTGTACCGACTAAAACTGCAGAGATAAAATGGAAGCTTGGCCACCTAGTTCACATGTAAATATGTATTCGTAGGCATGCAGATACTCATGTTTTAATCTGGGGCTGAATTCCAACCTTTGTTACGGGGGCAAACATTTTTCAGACTTATATGAGTCACTGGAAGAGTGTTCTGGTTTGTCTGGGATAATTTTAAAAATATGGGGCTTGTCTTCTTTGGCAGTATCCTTGGGAAAGAAGAGGGCGTCATCAGAGGAGTGAGTGCATTACAGAATAAGCCAAATTTACCACAATACATTTTAAATTTTCTTAGATTATCTATTTTCCATAGCAAAAATATTGTGTAGTGGCTTGCTAACTTATTGTCTAAAAAACAAAACCCAATCAGTCTGCCTTCTCAAGTCCTTTCAGAGTTTTGACATGGTAGGTCACACACACTCCATCCTCAAGTCCAGTATCACACAATTAACATAGTCTTGAGTTGTGCATCTGGGAGAAGCTCCATATTTCACCTGAGACTAAACGAGGAAAACCTCAAACCTGAGCAAAACCTCAGCCTCTCTCAGCTAGTGCAGCAAGCATGGCTCTCAGGGGCCAGGCAGGAAGCAGGAATCAGCTGGCAGTGAAACAGTTGCTGTTCTCATCCTCTATCTCCCACCAGACTAGGACATAAATATGGAAGGTATCATTATGGTCCAGGAGTTACATTGTCTGATAGGATAAGGCCATTCCTTATCAAAGTGATGCCTAAAATGCAACCTAGCTTACAGTTTATGGTGAAGACTGTGAGGATACTGCTGCACTGGAATAGAGGTGCCACTGACAGAAACCAGGGAAGAGCACAAGGGTCAGATCTTACTTCTCAGCCTTGAATCACCTCATCATCACCCCTCAATCATCTGCAGCTAAGTCAAGGGACTTGCCTCAGGATATTTTCCAAAGTAACTGATTGCATTTTTACTTCTCTGTTTTTCCAATAGTGGGATGTTTGCAGGCAAGCACTTGTGCAAGGGTGGTCAGCAAACGGAGCACAGGACCCCTTGGGTGGGAAGGAACATCAGAGGGACACCTCACACAGCCTCCTCCCAGGTGAGCTGGTGAAAAGAGTGGTGAGAGCAAACAAGTGCTTATTCTGCCTCTGAACTTGATCATCAGGAGCCAACCTGCCACAAAGCTCTTTAATCTTCCAAGGAGTTGGAAAACAAAATCATATCTTTCTAAAGGAAAACCAGTTGTTTGACACAGTTATATATTCTGGGTGATGTTTTGAGCAAATGTTTAATTACAAAAGGATGGTGCCTAAATTGCCATAATTAATCTGAACCTGTGCTAGAGTTCACAGCAGCCAAGACTTTTTACACTGCTGAATCACTCTCATTGAAATACTCTGTCCTTAAATAGCAGGAAAAGCTGCTATTAGAAATCTCTGTAATAGCTTTTATGAAAGCTATGGCTAATTTAGAGCCCAATTAAACCCAGAAATCCAATTATTTCTGAATAACATAATTGCAAAAAAGTAACTAGCATTGTAAGTATGCACTAGCTATTATGGAAGACACTTTAATAAAAGAAAATCAGCTCTGAGCCACTGAAAAGATACGTTCTTACTGTAAGGATGGTTTGCAAATTTCAATATTCTCCTATTTTCACCACTTTGCTTTGAGGGTATGTAAATCTTGGTGCTCTGTAACTGCTGTTACATGCGTTTTATGGGTCCAGTTGAAGAGCAGATAAAAGATTCTAGAGTAGAGCCATTTATACAGGTGCTTGAACAATCTCTGTTGAATGAGACAGTAATTATTAATTAGCTGTGGGTGCGATTGTAAGTTTGGCCATCTACACAAATAGAAAGGTTAGAGAAAATAAGGGAGACCAAGCTCCTTCCACAGACTGACAGTTTTGCTCCTGGTGGGAAAGAGAGTCTCTCTTAGGCTGCCCGTGGCTTTGCTGCAGTTCTGGTGGGCAGTGGTGGAACCCCAGCACTGAACTGCTGCCCCTGTAGCCCTTGGCTGCAGCTGGTGATCTCACGGGGCCACTGATCTTGTAGCACATTTGCCTCAGCTCTGCAGTGCCTTAGCAAGGGTGGTAATGTAACAACCTGCTGCTCCTCAAAAGCCCTCACAGGAAGGCAGAACAGAGAACTTCTGCTTTCTCAGCACTGTAGGAAACACTACCCACAGTTTGGTGCATTCAGAACTTTGCAGGATTATAGGCATGGATGAGTGAGGAGGAATTATGATGGCATTGGAAAATACTTCATAAACTCAGGGACAGACTTTTGCTTTGATATTTCCATGGAGGAAAGTGAAGCAGAGGTTCACTTTACCTAACCTAGGTATTTGCAGCTAACAGTACGCTTTTTTTACCCCCAAAGCAAGAGTTCAACTTTCAATTACTATTTAGGAGAAATTTCCGTCTTGAATCAATTGGAGTTTTGCTGGAGTGAATATTTTCTTTGTTAAAATTTAGCTTAGTGATTTCATTGCAATCTGTGTTGTGAAAGAAAACATGAATAAAGCCCTAACCCTAGAGAAAGGCAGAAGGAGGAGAAAGAATCGCTTGCTGAAGGAGTAAGGATTTTCAAGTTGCTCTATATGTTAATTATCTCATCTGCTCAGTTGTATGCAAGGAAAAAAAATCATTAAATGATTGAATTCTATTACAGAAATACTTGATAAACCCCCAAATAACTTCAAATGAGTAGAGGGCTGGTGCAACAAGGTTATCAGCTCAGCACTGTACATAAAGCTTTGCACACAGTATCTCCCAATTTGATGGAGTTCAAGGTCATTCAAGATAAACTATTTCGGTTTTTTAAAGACATCTGAGTCATGAACACTTAAAAAGCTATCTGAAGGAGTTGACAGAAGGAATTTATTATTTCAATTCTGGAAAAACTATAAAAGAAATGAAATAAACTCTTACACCACAGTATAAGTTGAGAAAAGAAAGTGTTCATTTTCTATATAAGCTCCCATCAATCTGGCATGCTTAGACACAGTACCTTTGTTTAATATGTTTTGGAATATAATTGCCTTTAAGGGAATCAGATATATAAAATGTAGTTTTACACTAGTTTTACATTTTGATTTTAGAAGGTTAGTAGAGGTTTTGTATTGGCAAAAATAACTTACTGTGTACTATATAAGAAGAGAGCTCATGAACCCAATTTGAGACCATTTTGGTGCTAGAAAAAATCATTTTTGTTAATGGTGCTTTTAGCATGAGGGAATCTTTGAAAACTGCATTTGCAAATATCAAGGTTAGATGAAGGATTTCTTCAAAAATTGTTAAATCAGTGATCAGGAAAAGATTGCACAAATAGAGTGAATTAGAATTGTTGCCTTGTAAAATCAACTAAAGAAATAATCTCAAGAGAAATTGAATGATTCTGCTGCTGCAAAACATAATGAATTGTGTGGTTGGAGGAACTCAGCCAGAATCCAGTTTAAGTGAATTATAGGTCTTTATAACCAAGTACTTAGTTGTTTTTTTTTTAATTCGGTTTTGCCATTATGTCAAATTTACATGTTTGAGGTATAATTAGCCAGTCTGATTACAAAAAAAAAAAAAGCACTATAATTTAAAAATATAAATTAACATAAAATGACAAGCATTAAAAGTTAATAACAACTCAATGTTCATTCTTTTGCATTCAAATGAGTCTTATTAAGTTATTATGTCCATCTAAATATCAGTATAATTTTCAAGTAATACACAGTGTGTTTCATGATATGCCTCTCTCCCTAGCCCTCCATTGGCTCTATTGTTTTTCTAGTTTCTTACTCCAAGAAACCATTTTAGAATTAGATTGTTTAATTTTTTCACATAAAGTGCATAACTTGAGCTTAGAAATACAATTTTGATGCACCCTAGACCTTTAGTGACCATGTGTTGACTCTAATTATACTGGTACAGGCAATGGCCTTTTTTTGAAATGTGCATAAAGAAGCAATAACTGAATTTCAACAAGCAAATCCACACAATTGGTTTAGAATTATGATGCTTGGCTTTCTAATGCATATTCAGAGTGGTAGAAAAGAAAGTATGAAATTTAATTGTACCATAAAACTGTCATGAGAAAATATATGCTGAATATCAAGCAGGATTTCATTTCTTCAGTAGTGATCATCTATGGGAAACTTTATTTAAAAAACTGCTGCATTTCTAATGCTGTATTTCTGGTCAGAGAACAGTTCTAAGAGCTGTGACAAAAAAAAAAGTGATGAGATATGATTCATTTGGTTCATCCTCTAGAGTTGAATGTTTCTGCACAAACTCTGGTACTAATATCTGGTACAAAAGGCAGAATAGTGAAAAAAGTAAAGCAGCTTCTGTAGTGTTTTCTGTTTTTACAACAGTTGTGCAAGAACAATAGCAGTCTGAAGGCTACAAAAACAGAGAAGTATTGCCTGATATCTGCAAGGGCTCTTTGAACAATTTGTGTTATTTATTTGCCAGACAGCATAATCATAAAATTTATACTCTCCCTCATTACATGTGGAAACACACCTTATCATAATTTCTATTACACTGTGAGCAATTCATTTTATGCACATACATTAATTCAGCCACTAAAATGATTTTTTATCTTTGCACTTCTTTAAGAAAGTAAAATGAAAGGCTGATATATACAAAATAGAATAATTGTATACAACATGGCATGTATACATGTATGTATCTACCAAGACATCTCTGAAAAATGAGGTTTCATATTGTAGTAAAATGTTTTTACATCTGTCAGTGGACATGCTGCATGAAACTGATGCAAATGTCTTGGAGTCCAAGGAAACAATCCTGAGCTAACTTGGATGGCCTTTAAACTGAGTCCTGCCTGTTACTACTAATTTCACCCAGCTGAAGATAGAGATGAGCCCATTCGGGAATCAGTAAATTCAATTTACTGATCATACTTCCAGTTACATACATTTAAGTGCATAACTAGTTAGTGCAATCTACTATGATGACAACTAATGATCCAGAACCATTAAGGAAAAATAATATTAATAATATTGTGCCCTGTTACTGCACCAGGAGTAAGTTTATAGAAAAGATACTGTTCTCCTCATTATTTCTCTAGGCATTTTTTTATTAAGCAAGAAACTCTGTTGTGGAATCAGTATTTGTAGGCCACTTGTTCTTTTATATTTCTCTTTTCTTAAGAGACAGATATCATTCCTGTACCATTTTTGTGTATGACAGTATTGAGAATGTGTTCTTTACTGCCAGTGCTTTAATCTCAGAAGCACAGGACTCAGTCTGAAAATCTGCCCAAATAACCTTTTGTTAAGCGATATATTCCGTCTCTTCCCAATACGGAGACATGGCAGTGGATAAGTTGTGTTTGTTGTGTCCAATTCTGCTTCTAGAGCCAATTGAAAACAGAAGATGCAGGGGTGCATAAAAGCATTCTCCATGTTGTTCACAGAGAAGTAAAATCTGCATTGAAGTCTTTGGTCCAGCTGGTGCTGACACAGTAAAGTTTTCATCAGGCAGAAACAAAAATACATGATGAAAAACATTGTTACATGAATTTACAGGAAGACACTTATGAGGAATTCTGCCATCTGTCTCCAGCTGAGAAGTCTTCTTGTCACCTGCCAGTGACCTTGTCAATGACCCCTGTGAGCTATGGGAGATGTAGTGAATATCCTGATAAGCAAAACTGGCTGACCAATAAAAAAAAAGAGCAATTTAGTCAGAGATTAGTGTGTTCATAATAAGTGACTTAACTAGTTTGCATAACTCTCCTTGCAGTGATTTGCATTGCTTGAACTTGAAGGCTGGACATGCCTAATCAAGTGCTTTGGGTCTTTAGACCCCTGTGGGATGTACTCAGTGGTGAAACTTCTCACATGGTCTTTGCTTTTCAGTGTGCCGCGCCAGAGCACGGTCTCCCTGTCAAATCAATGAAAAATAATACCTGATGCTAGGACACATGGGTGCTTCTACCCTCAGGCCACTGCTTAAAATCCAGCACAGTGTCCAGTCCTATTCTGTTCCGAAGACTGTTACCAAATGACAGGTGTCTGGTGGCCTGGTTCCACTGAACAAGTTGTATTGACCCTTTTCTAGGGAAAATTCCTTACACGGCTGCTGACATGCCCTTCTCACAGCAGAAACACGGAGTACCTGAGAGACTCCAGAAAGTAAATTGCCATTTCAGCCCCAAAGCAAAGTCCTTCCACAGCATGTTTGATTTGAGGCACAGGCCTGTGTACCCCAATGTTGGTTGTCTTATGCCTTTTCTAAAGGACAATAGGACTCTCATCAGGGCGTTTTGTGAGAACACTGAATAGATTATGAAAGAAAATACTTCCATTTTTCCAACACATACTAAGGAAGCTATATCACTAATACCTATGCAATTCATCTTTTGTATTTCTGATATCTTTTTGTCGATATGCAGTCTTACAGGTTTTGAGGAGACCTGCAAACTCCTCCATGCAGTTGAGACTCTGAGAGAAGCTAGAGGCATTTTGAGAGAGATGAGGAGAGCTGGGAGTTTGGACAAGACCAAAGTGAAATAATCCACTCACAGTAAGTTGTGTTTTGATCACATGTCTTGTTTCTTACTGTGCACATGGTTTGTTTTTTTTTTTTTTCTTAAACATATAGACCATTAGCAAAGGCTTCTCTCATCTGATAGGTCGAGGCTGAACCAAGGAGATTGGAGAAGGAGATATATAGAAAAAAGGTTGCGATTACATTGTGTGATGTAGTAACATACAGAGCACGTGTGCTAATAGAGGTGTAGAAGAACTTCCTTAGTACCTCCCCAAACAAGTCAATCCTTGTGCACTACTTTGAGACATTCCTCCACTCCCCATGTCTGTGAGAGAGGACACACACAAATGCTCTTTTTTCTTCCCATAGTTGGAGATGGATGCCTTTTTTTTGAGCAAGTCTCCCCCATGAGTTTCAGCAGACTCTGGCAATGTGGTGTGCTAGTAAGCCAACACACTTGGCTGGGAAAGGCCTCCCCTTAAACTTCCTTAAGAGCAATCTACAGACCATTTCCAGCACAACAGAGTTACAGAAACTGCCTTTTAAAAAGTGTGTTGGTGTGCTTGATTACATTTACATTCATAGTTAATTGATGGCACTGCTGAACATATGAAAAAGATAATTATGACAATGGTGCTGGTTATTTTTAAATGGCTATATGAATATACATTTTTTAAATGACAACGTTAAGCGCATGTCTTTATCAAATGAAAAATGTATGTCTGCTATTCATTCATTAGCAAAAAATTTGTATCCACAGTAAAATATTTAGCATTGACTGAAAGAAGGTTCATTACTCTTCTGAAGCAAAAGCAGAGAATGAAGTGGAAATACTCTCTGAGTTTTTGTTGGCAGTGTGCTAGAACAGTGAGCAACACAGCTGGGAGTGCTGAGGACCCCGAAGATTCCTAGTGCCTACGACCCAGATGTTGTTCATGCCTCTGCTACTCCCATCAGCAGAAGGTAAATGTGTTTGTGTAAGGCAAGGGCAGACAGACTACTCTCTGTGTATTGAATTTTTAAAAATATATAATTGAAAATATACACTGAGACCTGTTTCAAAGCATACTAGCAGGGCACTGAAATTATGTTCTGAGACTCTCTTAAGCTCCTTACTTCTTAATCTGCTGTCAAAAAGGTTGCTGACTGTCCTTTCAGCGCAATCCAAGAGTTAAAACGTTGAGTGATAAGACTCCTGATATCTCTGTCACAGATACGGACATTGACCCAAAGGTAAAAGGTGTGTGAGCACTTAGTTTAGGAAAAGAACTTCATTTGTCCAGCAAGAAGAAATGAAGAAATCTGTGAATATGCATGTTTCCAAGAGTTTTATTGAATATTTCTGACTCTCAGGAAGGCAAATTAGCAAAATAGAGGAGATGAACAATGAGTGTGTAGGGTGGGGGAATATCATGCTGGAAGACATAATGGAAAGGATCTCCAGCAGTGTGATCTCTATTTGCAATTCTAATTTCCTACTCTGGAGAGTCGAGCAGCAGTAACTTAAAAATGTTCTTCAAAAATCTCTTTCTTCACATGCACTGAACTGACATGGAGCAGGGAAAGGGAAAAACAGTTGCCCTCGCACAATTAGTGCCAGCATGCAATGCGCTAGCACTATTGTCCAAGAACACATGCCCTTCAAACCTCCAGTTATTTCTATAAATAAGTAATTCTATGAAAAGCTGCGTGCTAGGGGAATTTTTGGCAAATTCCAGCTAAATATTTTTCTTTGTGACTTCTTTCTCCAGACAGTTCTATTACAGTAGTTGGTGAGGCAGCAAGACCCCAACACTGAAAAATATGGGTTTAATTAGTAACAGTGAACTTCTCCTACATGCTGTCACTAAGCTCTCTCTGTGGTGTTTTATTGGTGGTAGGACTGCTTTTATCATCACAAGGATATGTGCAAAGCCCATTGAAGTCAGGGCATATTAACAGGCACAGTGAAGGCAAAAATGACATCCATTGAAATGGGAGCTAGTAAGACACTTCTGAAGCTGTCATTCTGTGTTATTTGCTGAAAGCTGGAACTTCTTCAGACTAGGTGACAGTCCAGAGGGAACACATCTTTTTCAGAAAGTTATTCGAAATTCATTTCTATATAATGTAATAATAACAGCAATAATCTTCCAGTGTATTCTGGCTAACAAGTCACTTGCAGTTTGCCAGTGACATTCAGTGGCAATTGTATCAGCCTCACAGTGAAGGAAAGCTTACAATAGCAGCTAAGGGAAATAAGAAGAATGAACTCTTCTGGTCCTTAAAGACTTTAAATCCTCCAAGCATTTGCTTCATTCTTGTTCTGTTTTGGAGGTGAGTGGGATTCATCCTCATTTCTGGACTTGCAGTAGAGCTCCACTACCTGGGTGATTGCACAAGGGATTTAGAGATCAATCAGGATCCAAACCAAGCCTCAGCATCTCAGTTCCTTTCTGCAGTAAGTGCTTCTTTTATATGAAAAGACAGAAAGCTATCCTGTTGAAATCAATGACAAAACTCCTGCTGCCTTCATAGAGGCTCATTTTCATTCCAAAAAGTGATGGTATATTTAGTGCTACTAAACAAAAAAATTTCAGTAGGAATCTCCTAGTAAACTACATGTTTATTGACACAAAGTTGAATAGAAACTTATTTTCTGATTCAGATCACAAAGAAAATCAGGTGAGCCTAAAGATCCTGGGAACTTTAAATGTAAATAAATACATGCCTTAGAGACAGTCATCTACTTGCTGAGAATGCCCCCTTCACTCAAGAGCACTATAAACTTGCTTGTCCTACAGAAATGAGGAATTTACTTTCCAAGCAACAGCGTGAAAAACTAACATTTTTAAACTAGTAATAAAATCGTGATGGCTGGCAGAACACTCACAGGTAAATTATTTAGCATATCCCTTCAGTTGTGAGCACAGGAAGGGGAGTTGGAGCATGGCTTCTTTGCTCCCAGTGCTGATGTTTGGCACTGGGGAGGAGAAGGACTGTGGAGTGGGATGGTGGGAACCAGCTCCCTCATGAGGAGCAGGTGCTGGGACGAAGTACTTGGACAAGCAGGACATGCACATGAGATCCTGAAGGAAAAGTAAGACAGTGAGTAAGTGTAAGCTAGGGCATGTGGATATTGGCAGGACAATGACATGCTTGTGAGGGTTTGGGGAGGCAGGGCCATGAAATAGATGGGGCCCAAGGCCCTGCTCTGAATATTACAGGACAATGAACACACAGATGCCAAACTCACCAGTTAAATGTGTGCTTCAGTAAACTCAAGGCCTGCTGGGGGAAGAAAGAGGCAATCTAGCTGTGAAAACAAGTATAAGCCTGACCTGATGATTGCACATTCAAATCCACCTGAAATGTGAGAGGTAGGACTCTTGACAAAAGCTGTGTTCCACTCAACACATTGCCTGTGCACACACATATGTGCTGTGGGCTGACCCTGGCCAGCAGCAAAGCTCCCACACAACTGCTCACCCACCCTCCTTTCCCAGCAGGGCAGGGGAGAGAACAGGAAGAGAAAAAGCAAGAAAACTCACAGACCAAGATAAAGATATTTAACAAGTGAAAAAACTCAGACAAAGGCAAAGACAATAATCACTCATCACCTCCCACCAGCAGACCAATGCCCAGTCAGCCTCTGAGCAACATCAGCCAAAGCCCCTCCACTTCTTTTTTACTCTGACCCATTGCTGAGCATGACTTTATATGGCGTGGAGTATCCCTTTGGCCAGGTTGGGTCAGCTGTCACAGCCATGTCCCTTCCCAAATTCTTATCCATCCCCAGCCTACCCACTACAGGGCAATGAGAGGGCAGAGCAAGAAAGAGAGAAGACCTAGATGCTGTGCAAGCATCAATAATAGCATCCTCAATAATAGCCTAAACATTGGTGAGTTCTGGACATTTTTTAGCTACAGATCCAAAGCTTAACACTATACAGGCTAAAAGGAAAGTTAACTTCCTTGGGACAGACCTCTTACAGTATGACATGATGTTTGATTGTATTATGCTGGGAGTGAGAAAAGCCTTACTGAAGTCTTATTAATTCAGGAAAAACAAAACAAAACAAAAAACATACCAGAAAAATTGTTCATTCCTTTGTGGAATAAACAGAGGAGACAGTACTGTTGTACCCCAGAGCTTAATGCTACCTTCAAATCTGGCAGACATTGAGCCAGAGGATCTCAAATGTGGCTGCTGTGTGTCTGAGGGATTTCATGGGCTAAATCTGTGCATCGTTACTCTGACACTTTCAGTTCACATTATACTTACAGTGCGTACATGAACCATCTGTAGACCATACATGTCATTAATTTGGTAGACCCTGGGGCTGCCAGATTTCTGGCTAGTCAGATGAAGCTACTGTAGGTATTCCCATAAGTTGCCACATATCTGGAAGTCCAGCAAATGCTACAATTTCTTTCCTTTCTCAAATTCTTCCCAGATAAAATTTCCAGAAAAATAACCAAATACAGCCAACAATCTGATATATGGAACCACACTTTCAAGAGCATTTTCTGCTTTACAGTTCACCATTTCAGGGGAAGGGATTTAAGAGAGACAGGTCAAAAAAAAGTGTGCTTTATACTAATAAACAGTATTTACTTCAGTGCTTTTTAGTTGATGTGCCCAGTATTCTTAGCAGAAAGTTTGTAGCAGACTTTGGTGAATGTTGAGTGTGCATAATGAAATACTTGAGAAAACAGTAAAAAATACAGTACAAAATAAGAACAAGACAGACTGCTCACTGCAAAGATAAAACTAAGAAAAGGAGACTAATTATGTGCTACATGTCCAGAACCAGAAAAATTTGCAACAATATTGTGTAAAGCCTTCTAATGTTGTCTTGTGTGCTGCTCTGCAGGTGCTGTATGGTTGTCTTTGTAAGCTTGAGTAACTAGTGAAACCTCTCCAAGCATCTACTGCCTGGACACACCAGAGCATAGCAGCTCTGTTGCACATTTATCTAACTTGGTGGTCAATATGAAAGATCTGTTTCATTCAGCTTTACCATAAAGAAGAGTGGGAGCACACAATTGTACAAAAAAATCCCATCACATATTTCACCAGCCTGAGAGCATGAACACTGGGAATTTCTCCTTTTCTCTTATGTACTGCTTTTCCTGCCTGGGTTCCCTTGTGCCTGTCTAAGTAACTTTGGGAACAGCTGGAAAGTCCTGCAGAGAACTGATGTGGAGATGTAGTGTACTTCCAGCTCCTGTGGGCTGCAGTCAGAGATGTCCCTGCTCAGGGTCAAGGCTGCATGAGGAATAGGAATAGATGGACTCCACTATGCCTAGTTTAAAAATGCCCCCACAAAGAAAAAAAGACAAGTTAGAGTCAGCCAGTAAAATATTACATGAGTCTGGTATAAAATTAGCAGTGATATTTAGGAAACACATTGCAGAGTGGAAAGCAGGCTGGAATATACATTTGATCATGCATAGGACAAAAGTCTTGTTTTTTTCCTGTTGGAGAGACTTAGACAGACAAATATCTGCTCCCTCTTTAATTTCATCTGTTCCTAAGAGAAACAATCCACCAAACCTTTGAGAATTTGCTGGCCTTAGCTTAGGCTAGCAATGACACAGTCAGAGGCAGGTTTTTTTCCAGAAAGCTCTGAGTCCATGCAGTGCAGAGGATAATAGTAAATCAAGGCAAGAAAGAATATACATTTTGCCTGAAAGGGCTGTAGTTCATTTGTTAGTCTGGTCATGCTAGACATCCTGTGATGCAGGAATGATCTTACCGTCAGCTTCAATACCTTGTCTGCACTCATTGGTTGATTGTTCTGTAAAACTCTTCCTCTTGCATTCCAGGAGTTGGAAAAAATCATAGAGCAAGGTCTTGCAATTGAAGCTTGCAGCATGAGACACAGGCAGGAGGAAGGATAAACTGGGGTTGCACAGAAGTATCGTAAATCTCGTTTTCTAATTTCTGCAAATTTTTTTGTCAGCATCTTTGTAATGCTTTAATATGACAAAAGGAATGGCAGAGAAGGGGAGAAATAATAGACTAAGAGTATCCAAAAGTTTGAAAAGGTCATTTAGGAAAACTTTTCCAAACAGAATTTAGCATCATTGGGAGCAGGTTGAAGGCCAGCAGTTGACTTTTTTTTTTTTTTTTTTTTTTTTTTTTTGTGAAAGTCAATAAACACTGCTCATACAACAAACCAGTGCTTTACGTTGTATGCTTTATTGTGCATACAATGCTTTACCAGTGCATTGTAAAGTGCATTACTTTACAATGTCTGTATCTTTGTTTGCATGTATTTTTCATACTGTTTATGAAAGTTCCATTTAAAACCACTTTTCAAAAGTGGTTTTGGATTTAATTTATGGCCATGGATTACTACGATTTCATACCCACTGAGACAGTGTTATTGATTCATAAAATTAGGGCTTTTGATTTCATTGCATGTGAATGTGTGTTGATTAATATTTACACACTCCTCTGAGGTGCATGGTGTTGTACAGACTGTAGAGATTACAAGATCCCTGCCCTAGGATGCTTACAAAACAGACAACACAATGAATTATATTGGCTGAGAAGGGTCACAGTGGGGGTGAAAGAGGAAAGCAAACAACAGAAAGCAAAAGAAAGGGAATTTGTTTCATGAAATACTCATTATTTACAAAGCATGACCATCAGGTAATTTGATTCCATTTGGCTTTTATCTTGGATTTGTTTTTCACTTTGTTTTATTAGGTTTAATGATCAGCATGGGTGAGATAGCGCATAACACGAGAGCTGAGATTAATGATGAAAGGCCAAGAGAAAGCTGTGGCTCTTGAGGAGGGATTTCAGAAAGAAAAGCATTTGGTTTTGCACTCATTAGAAGCAGACAGGCTCAGGCACAGAAGAGTTTCACACTTGTGTGAAACTTTAAATTAACCACATGTGTAAGTCTTTGTGGGAATAGGGGACTAATTGGGTAGATTAGAATACAATTAACTGTGAAGTTTGGCTAGCACTAACTGACAATGTTTAAAGAGTGGAAAAGCTGATAAAATCCTGCCTAGTTTAAAAAATATCTATGAAGATATCTGGGGAGGGAAGGGGACCTTTTGCCATTACAGGACGAGTGCCAGCAAGAGAAATACGGATGAACTTGATGCTATCTATTGTTGCTATAGCTTTACTCAGCTAGCACTGATTTTTCTTCCCACATGCATTTCAATTATCTCATAAGAACTAAGCCCACTGCTGACCTATAGAAACCTTCATCATCCTCAGACTTCACAAACAGGAGGATACTGTGCTGCCCCAGAGCTGGCAGCGTAGGGATGGCTCATAAGAACCTTCTCCAGAATCTACCATCACTTCATCAAAATGTCTCCTGAAAGGTGCTAAATTCTTTTAACCATTACTCTAGGACATGAACACAGTTATCCAAGCGTTAAAACTTTGTGGATATATTTCCTAAGCATTGAGTCATCTAATGAAATATAGATAGAAGTCCTGCCAGAACTTTCTAAGAGATACCAGGTAGTTTATTTGATTCATACATAAAATTTAGTAATGCATTAAAAAGTAGTCTTTTTTCAAAGTACACATTCCACCTGTCAAAGATGTAAAAATCCTTCTTCGTATTTTTGAATTGTCTCAAGTTTTATGAATTCTTAAATGAAAAGCTGACTTTCCTAAGGTCATCCATCAGATAACACGATTTATAAATATGGTTTATATGCCTGGTATCTGCAGAAACCTGGACTTCATGCTGTTAAGTCTTACATAATTTGCAAAACACTTGTGAGAAGTGTTTAAACATTTTATCTTTTGGGAGTATATTATGGAAGAGTTGGACCCTGTATTTGAATCTGTTTGACCTCCAGGGGTTAATTGCCCTTCACAATGCAGTGTCAGAAGCCCTTTGTGTCTAGATGGGATCTCTGGAGGAGATGACTGGAGGAGTGTGCTGGGTTTCCTTAGCCGTGTTTTGATGTGTGTAGGGGCTATGGGGTGGCTTCTGTGAGAAGCTGCCAGAAGCTTCCCCCATGTCAGAGAGAGCCAATGGCAGTCAGCTCCCAGTGGATCCACTGATGACCAAGACTGAGCCCATCAGCCACGGTGGTGCTGCTGGAACACCAGATTTAGGAATGGGAGGAAAGTTCCTGCACAAGAGTAACTGCACCCAAGGAGAGTACTGAGAATATTTCAGAGAAACAACTGTGCAGACACCAAGGTCAGCAGAGAAGGAGGTGCTCCAGGTGTCAGAGCAGAAATTCCCCTGCAGCCCATGGTGAAGACCATGGCGAGTCAGGCTGTCCTTCTGCAGCCTATGGAGGCCCATGGGAGAGTGCTGATCCACCTGCAGCCCCTGAGGGGCCCACACTAGAGCAGGTGGGTGCCCAGCAGAGGCTGTGACCCCTGGGAGGCCCACACAGGAGCAGGCTCCTGGCAGGACATGTGGCTATGTGGAGAGAGGAGCCCATGCTGAAGCAGATTCTCTGGCAGGATTTGTAATCCATTGGGGGACCCATGCTGGAGCAACCTGTTCCTGAAGGACTGCACAACATAGAAAGGATCCATGATGGAGCAATTAAAGAAGAACTGTAGCCTATGGAAGGCTGTCTCCTATGGGAGAGACCCCATGCTGAAGCAGGGAGTGTGAGGAGTCAAGAAGCAGCAGAGACAATGTGTGATGAACTGATCTCAGCCCTCATTCTCTGTCCCCTTATGCCAGTAAGGAGAGAAGGGAGAACATTTGGGAGTGAAGATGATAAGAAAAAGGGATTGTTGTGGGGGAGATATTTTAAGATTTGGGTTTATTTCTCATTATTCTACTCTGATTTGATGGGCAATAAATTAAATTAATTTCCCTAAGTCAAGTCTGTTTTGCCCGCGATGCTAATTGCTGAGTGATCCCTCTATTTCCTTATCCTGATCCAAAACTTTTCATTCTGTTTTCACTCCCCAGTCAGTGAGGAGGGGAGTGATAAAGAACTTTTGGCAGGCACTTTGCACCCAGCCAGTGTCAGCCCATTGCAAGCAGGAAGGCAAATTTTGCAATGCCTCGAATGGTGGCAGTGATTGAACTGAGAAACTTGTCAGTTCAATACTGGTAAAAGTTTAGATCTTGGAGTTGAAAAAGAATAACCTACATGGGTTTTACTGTGAGCACTGTATGTTAATGGCAATTTAGGTATTATATCCAAGATAACAAAAATAAAGTAGTGCATATAAATGTCTGATCAATACAGCTTTTCTGCTTCTTATAGTTAAATAATTAACCTCGATGTCTTTTTTTGCCTTTTTTTCTTAAATATGCATTCAGCAGCATATATATCACCATACACAAGCATATGTTCAGATATGACCAAAGACAACCATCTCCTGTTCTTATATCCTGAGTCAAGGTTAGAACTATCATGCATCTAAAGAGAAGACTACATGCTCCTGCACAGAATGTAGATCATGTTGAAGACAATAGTTACAATGTATTTTAAGAAAGCACAAAAATTGTATTGTCTGAGATAGGGTCAGAATTACTTCTGCTGTCTCTACCCTCACTGGAAAACTGACCAATCCGTGAAACGTTTGAAAAATTGTCACTTCAGTTTCACTGTGGGTGTTGGAAAAATACTTGAAAAAATATTTCCAACAGCATTTCCATTGTTTATGAAGATTTTTCAAAGATAGTTAAAGATCTGGCTTTGTCAAACTCCCCATTGGACAGCAAAATCTTTTGTGAAAGTGGAGCTCTGAGTGTTATGTATTACTGGTGTTTCATGCTGAACTTATTGCATGCTGTCAGATGAAGGAAAGAACTTCTTTGCCTTGTCAAGTTCTTACCTGTCTAAGAAATTTAAGTGAAACCAGAGTGTTTCCTGCTTCAATACTGAGCAATGAAGATGAGAGCTCCATGATCTAGTGCTGAAGGCTAGTTAAAACACAGAGAGGAAACAAAGCTTTTTTTCCCTTGTTATCTGAATTTTATGATAGTGTGCTGGTTTTGCACACCATCTGTGATGGTTGAAACTCACTTAAGAAGAGTCACCTCTGATTTTTATGTGCAAGGTATAAAGAAATGTAGCAACATGATTATGTGTGTATAGCATAATATAAACATGTTCATGAAGGCAATATCCATAAATGTAAGCTGCTGTTGAAGTAAATGCTCTTATTTTAGTATATTTCTGTTGCTGTGTGTTTTCTATTTCCTTACTCCCATTTGAGCCTGCCAATATCCATCCTCTATGCTTTCCAAATTAAACATCTTCTTTTTGCCAGGATCTTTATTAATTACTTATCATTAGTCTGCTTGGTATTATATGCTTTATAAAAAATCATGCAAAAGATTAATTTGATATGACTTTGAATTATATTAATGGCCACAAAAGGCCTAAATATATTGTGTATGCTCTAGAATATAAATCCCTATGTGTAAATATTTCACCACTGGATTCAGCTAGGGTAACACACACAGCTTGAGTGCATTCTCATTTTAAGCACAGCTTTTCTATTGCTGCCAAGAAAGGGCAAGATGTTTACAGTTGAAGTGAGTAAAATTCTTGTCCCTCAATTTTTCACTCATTTGAAATATACTAAAATAATTTTTTAAAATACACCTTTTCACAATAGACATTAAAGAAATCCACAAACTCTGACAGTCTTAAATAGGACTTTTTTTCTTTTTGCTGACATAAACATCCGTTCTTAATGTGGATTCAAGCATTTGACTAATTTAAAATTTATTTTTAAACTGCTGTGAGGTTTATATTTGAAAACAGCTGCTGAGCATGGCCCTGTAGCTACCTTTAGCAATGTTTTATTATCTTGACTAAGCTTGTAATGGTGATTCTCTGCTCCACCACTGACATCTTAATGGCTGCCTCACCAATACCATGCTGTAGGAAGTATGTGGGACTGACTTTTACATCTATAATGATATGGTAATGTGAATCATTACACTGTCAGTGGTGGTTTATTGGCATTGTGGTTTAAGATTATGAAGGTATTACAATGTCAGTGCAAACAAAAACTGCTGCTTTTAAAGTAAGCAGATGAAAGACAGAAAAGTGCTAAAATAGTTGTAATATTAAATTCACAATAGCAAGATAGTGTTTGCTTAAGGCAGCCCCTACCCTAAATTCATGTGTTATCTGCATAATTCAGCAATGCATACTGTGCAGTCATCTCCTGGTGATTCCACAGTATCAGACAGAAATAACAAATGACCCAGGGTAAATATGTTTGCCCATTTTGAGCATTATGGAATTCACCCTAATTTTAGACTCTATCAATTGGAAGATCAGGGCCTGCAGTCAGAAACTGTCTGATACAGGGAAGAATATCTCTGAATTTCCAAACCAAACAGTGCAGAAAACAGATTTGTTGTTGTTGCTGTCATTTTGTTCTTGACTTTTCATTTCCAAAAGGAGGCTGGTTAGAAGCAGAAATAGGAAAGAGCAGAAATCAGACAACACTCTCTGATAAGAACATTTGTAGATCTAAACATCAGATCTGTGAACATGAACTCTGGTAAGACTGCAAACTGATCTGAAATTCACATACTGAGGTTTCCAGAGGAGGGTTTTGAAATGCCTTTGAGAAAAGTCTGTTCTCATGGAATCCCTATTTTCATGCTCCATCAGGCTTTCTTATCTAAACTATTCCCACAAAATAAAATGGAAAAGAATAATTTTCAATGGACTTGATAGTAAGTACTTTGATAATACTTTGCAGGATATTTGTAGCAGGTCTGGTAAAGAACTGCTAAGAAAGGACTAAAAAAATCAGTTTTACATAGAACTTGTGTTATGAGGGACATGGTAATTTCAATCTGATAAGAATAAACAGGTTTATCTACATAAGCAATATTATCAAGCAACAGGAAAAAAAAAAAACTATAAAGCAAATCAGTTGGTGCTGTGGACCCAGCAGCCCAGCCCCATTCTTCACATTTTGGAGATTTGCTGCAGATGAGTTTGTACCAGGCTCTTCTGGTCTCAAGGACTCAATAGTGGTTATAATGGGAGAGGATCAATGCACTTCTAGATTGCATTCTCTGGTTTAGTTGTATCTGAGATTAATCCAGCTCATGCTTGTATAGCTCTGCACACAAGCACGTCTAAACTGGTGCAATTAGGATGATTGCTTCATAGATATGTTACTGACCTGTGCTAAACACTAATGGACATCACAGAATCACAGAATATTCTGAGCTGGAAGGGACAAGAATCATCAAGTCCAGATCTAAAGTGAATGGCCCATACAGAGATCAAACCGACAACCTTGGTGATACTGACATGCTCTGACAAACTGAGCTAATATCAGAAGATATGCATCAAGTGAGTCCCATGCTCCTCATCCAGTCCTACCAATGTTAGTTTCTTGTGTTGCTCTGACGATTCTTTTTCTCAGTGTCCTCCTATCTCCAGTGGAACACAGGCGTTGTGGGAAATGAGAGCTGATGAAACGATCTCAGCCTTGAATTTGAGGCCAGGATCACTTCTGCAGAGTGTTCCATGTGCAACAGGACTGAAGACAGCAGGAGGCAGCATTTGTAGGTGTGTATGGTGATGTATCGACCAAGGGGTAGAGGACACAGACAAACATTTGGTATTGAGCCTAATCCGCCCCTAACACTCACAGAGCTCTGAATAACCCTGCTGTAGAACTGATCATTGCATCTTAAAAATAACTGAGGTGTTTATTATTTCCCCTTCACTCGGAGATAATACTAGAAATCCACTCCTCACAGTAAGAAGACTTCTAATTTCTGCCCGAAGTTTGTCCAGGTAAGTATAGCTCCATTTAATCCTGGGTCAGCCTTGTGTCTGTGGATAAAAGATTTGGTACTGGTAAGTCCATCAGGATGAATTTTCCTTACTGGAGCTTGACCCTGCTGGAAATACTGGTGTATCCTCAGATTCCTCTGGGGTTTTTATTGCCATAATATACTGACACTTCACAGTTACCACACACTCCTCTAGTATATCCAAGTTTATCTCTTTTCTCTTATTTCTAACAGGGTGATCCCAGCTTTTAACAGAAACTTTTTCTGTGATAGAGTATCTTTACAGGCATGATTTTTCATGTTTTTTATTAAATTCTCTCTATTACTTAAGTCTTCAAGATAACACAGCCCCTATAAGACACTCCACTCTGGATCTTTTTTACAAAGAATGCCCCAGCAAATTTTAGCAATGTACATTTTTTTTCCCCTGCACCTTGTTCATGCATAAAATTCCCTCCAGCCCAAGATTTAATTTTTCCATCACAAATAGGATCATGTCTACTTCAGCTAGTTAGCCATGCAATATAGAAATCTCATATTAATGTCCATCTTTTACTCTTTAATAAATAATTTCTCATTTGACATTGAAGCTTATAATTTCTTAATGCTCTCTGAATAGCTCTGTTTAATCTGTCTCAAAAATAACACACAATATCTAAGAGTTTAACATGTAAACTCCTAAGCAGATGATATTAACAAGTTGAGCTGCCGTCAATTGAGCAAAGTGCTATACAAAAACATGAGGCTCATGCATAAATCAGCAGCTCTAGCCATATATCTGTTAGGTAACACATAGCCTTCCTCTTAATCAAAGCAACAGTGGACTTTTTACCACTGAAATATTTTGAGTACCTAGAAAGTTTGAAGAATCTGGAGGCCCCCAAAACCAGAAGCACTTTATGGGCAGTCTGGTCTGAGGATGAAGGAGATGAAAAAATTTTTCCATCATTCACCTGTGTTTTCAGGATCATTTCAGGTTCTGCTTATCTTCTAAACTAGATATCTGATCTCCATTTTTTTGTTCATACTATCAAAGGTATTTCCACATGACTTACTACAGTGAAAGTAACAACTACAACAACAACAAAAACCCCAAAGATTTAATAACTTCACTGTTATACTAAGCTCACTATTCTTATATTATAGGAGGAACAGTTCTTCCAAGATCTAGACCAACCATATGGCAAATTACTGCAGAATTTCAAGAGCTCTCTTCAGCCTGAAGAGCAGAACAGTTCAGCAGCTACTTGTTGATCACTGTAATTGCACTCAGCAGTTGGTTATTTGCAGATAACTGTCCTCAGAAAGAGTTTGCCACCATCACAAAGGTTTTGTTAGTAAAGGACCAACAATAATGTTCAGAGCTGGTTTTGTCCAAAGGCAAGTTAACTGTGTATTGACAGAGTTGATGGCTTGAGTGATATCTGAGGATGGCAGCTTCAGGATTCCTCTACAGATTCTCTGCTTTAACCTTTGCAGTCATATTTAAAAAGGAATATGATCCTAGGTGTAAATCTGTGAGATGGCACTGAATAGTTAGATTTCATTGTTAAAGCCTGGATGGGCTATATCTGGAATTAAATCCTTGACACTGGAGATATGGAAAAGGTCTGTGAATAGGCATCTTTTGCACATCATGATTTTCCTTTTATCTCCTGTAGTGGTTCTCAAATCTTTAGAGGTGCAGACTGACTAGATGTGTGAATCTCTGTTGAAATTTCTCATATACAGCTCTTTCTACAATATGTAGATTTTAGCTTTTCCGAATTACCTTTTGCAAACTTCAGAAGCTGGGCACAAACTCCTAGGGGTCTCTCAATCACAAGACTAACTGTGTTTGGTAATGAAGGTTTTTTATGTTAAGGGATCCTGTTTTCAGTTTGGAAGGTAAGTAATCTCATCATAGGCTGAACACTTATGTACTATAGATAATAATGAGGATTGTGGTAGGAAAGGGAGACTGTGTTACTGCTGTGGAAGCAGGAGAAATTTGGACATGTGAGGCCAGTGAAACTGGACTGGTACCTGCTCTCTGAGGATGGAAGAAATGCTGTTCCAGTTACCATGTATCCAAGGAAGGAAATTTCAGGATAAGAGCAAATTATGAAAAGTAAGTTTGTAGTTACTGGGAGGAATTAGACTAAAGGAGAAATGTGGAGAGGAGCAAAAGGAGAAAGTGCATCTTTGTTCCTAAATGTGGGAATCCGAGGATCTTCTTGTCAAGAGGTAGAAAGCATATCTAAACCAAAGTCTGTAATATTTGATTAGCAATTTTATAATTTTTAACAACTCATTTGTGAAAAGATTTATACAGCAAACCTCCAGGCAAGATCTATGGAAACAACAGAGGCAGGTGTCAGAAAAATGGAAAAAAGAGGTTCAGAGGCTGGAGTGGGATACCTACAGAGTGGCATAATATGCCTGGTATGTAGATACATATGTATAGCTCATCAGGTCTCTCTCTTTGCCTCTGTCTCAGCAAGGGGTAGCTAGTTATCTCACCCACTGACCTGTGTCTGTCAGCAGGCTGCTTGGCACAGGCAGCCAGGAACTAAATCTTCACTGCAATGGGAGAGGTGGGGATGCTGTGAGGGACTCTGTGACAGAGTCAAATAAAATGCATGAGCAGAGTAAGAGCCTGTCTGCAATGCCCAGAAAAATCTTCACCATTTTCTTCACTCATTGTATCCAGCTGAGAGCAAACAGCCTGAGCTCTGTCAGCTCAGCCAGGGGCAGTGTTCAGCAGAAATTGCCACATAAAGTGTGAGGGACATGGAGGAGGGCACCAGCGGGCTCTAACGTGCCATGTGTGTCTGGGGTGCCAGAACACTGACCTCCTACTCATTTCTCAGAGAAACAAACTGAGATTGGGAGCTTTCAGTGTCCTTTCAAAACCCCAAGTTGTCCCTAGCACACAAACACAGGTTTGCAGCGTTACTTGCATCTGGAAGCATTGCTCTGCAAACCCATTGACATGATATTGCAGCTAGCTTTAGGAGAAAATTAATTTTCCTTGAAAGACCCAGCTAGGGTATCTATTTTTACAGAGTTGAAGAAGGAGATGTTAGTAATTTTCAGACCTCTACTGACTCCACGCAGGTCAGACTGACAAAGGCCAAGCTACTTCCAGGGATCCACAACCCTCACGAACAGGATCTAGGCTGGGAGCCATCAGGTCATTTCACATACCAGGAGGCCACAGTAAAGCCATTGCACACCAACCATTTTCAATAACTAACAAATTTGGTTATATTCCAACTACTGAACTTAAGTTCAAATGCTTTTGCACTCCTCAAGATGACCCTTGCTCTTATTGCTCTGGTGGACATTAAATGCATAACCCTACTCTCATATGGATAAGCACACACAAATAAATCAAGAGCTAATAGTACAGGGTCAGCATCCTACTTCATCCAGTAGATGAAGCATCCCTCCATCTGAGACAGTGTTATGCTCATCTGCCAGACACTAACTCAACCCAAGGAGAGATGCAGAGGTCAGGCTGTGATGGTACATGATTTTCTTGGGCATACTGATTAAAGAGGGGGCTGAGAATTTTCAATGCAAATCTTTCAAAGCTTTCCAGAGAGTAGGGTGCCTAATTCTATATAATTCTAATAAGGAGTGACTTTCCAAATCCCTCAAGATTACAGTGTTCTTAAACTTCAAAGGAAAATCCATTTATAGTTTTTTCTTGAAAGCTGTTGAGATGGAATTTTGACATGGAGTTGTCATTATGTTAAGAGCATTCAGAAAAAAATGCATCAACTTTGTTGTAATATCAAGCATTTTGTCTTGCTTGTGTTTTGCACACTCTTCTACTCATTGTTTCCAATTTACTTCATAGCATTATTAGGGGCTTCCATTTGGGACTTTGGATATTTTTATCAGTGATCTTCCCTTGTATTTACCTTTGGTGCATTCATATACCTCTGGTCTTTTAGTCTGTAGTTTGATTACAGAGTTTTAGTTTGATACAGAGTGCTGAGAAATAATTTGTTGTCTCTGGTGAGCAGGGCTTTGTGAGACAGATGTTCAAGGAACAACAGACTTAGAAGGACTAGCAGCTTTCTATAGTCCTATACATTTTTTCCTATGGACTAAACAGTTATTTCATATTGTCCTTGACTGCTGGGAATTTGACTCAATGATCTGTGTGATATTTTGCAGACCTATGTTCTAGTATTCCTATAAATGTGTGAAGCTTTTAAACATCTGCTTCATGCCTGCAAGAGCAAACACTTCCTGTCCCTCTCATTTTACTCTATGAATTATGAGTTTATCAAATACACCAGTCTTCTAAGTCAAATGGCTAAAAGTTCAAGTTCCACATTTCAGTGACAATATTAACCATGAAGCTGGGGGTTAGTCTGGATAATAGCTGACTGGCGAGAGCATTAACAAGCTGTGGCAAATCTTGTTAGCTCTAAATATCTTGAGAAAAGACGCTAGACTGCTGATAATTACTGCTTTGTCAAGAATTACTGATAAAAATATTTTTAAGGAATAAGAAAAGGAATGTGAATGAAGATGGTTCTTTTCTTCCATAGAACTATCAGTAGTGTTGAAGATGATAGTGAAAATTTAGGAAGTGGGAAGCTGGCCCTGACAATCAGTTTTAGGGTTACTGAATAGGGCAGTTGGTGTGTAAGTGGTAGGGAAGGTGGTCTGTGTTGTGTCACAACTCATAGCTGCATGATGCTCATCCTCTTCCTTATTTTCTCCAGCATAAAATTAAAAATGGTAAATTTTTGAAATGAGAAGTTCAAATATTAAATGTGTTGAAAAGTTATGTTGCTCTTCACTGTAGATACATATATCAAGAAGTCACATTTGCAGAATCACAGATTAACCTGAGATGGAGGTGACCCACAAGGATCATTGAGTCCATCTCCTGGTCCAGCACAGGACCTTCCCCAAGAATCACACCATGGTGCCTGAGAATGTTGTCCAAACAATTCTTGCACTCTGTCAGGTGGGGGCTGTGACCACTTCCCTGGGGAGCTTGTTCCAGTGCCCAACCACCCTCTGAGTGAGAAACCTTTTCCTGATATTCAACCTATACCTACCCTGACACACCTCCAAGCCATTCCCTCAGGTCCTGTCACTGGCCACCACAGAGCAGAGATCGGTGCCTGCCTCTCCTCTTTGCACAGAATACCTATGCTGACACCCTGAGAAGCCTTGCTGGTACACAGCAGTGGTTTTGTCCCTTGGGGTTTTCAGGAACAGTGGTTAAATCAGAATATAAAATCTGTGTCTAGAATTCAGCTGAAGGGAGCAGAAACCCAGGTTTTTGTGTTATTGATATTTTCCAACTCTTTCTACATATTTTACTCTTCTAGACAACTGTGTTTTTTACAAAGAAAGAAATAAGATGCTGTAATGAACAAAACATTACAAAAAACTACAGATGCTTGCAAGTATTCAAACAAATCCTTCAAGCTGGAGGTGGTGGGAGCTTTTGACAGAAACATATTGGAGAGGGAAGAGAAGAAGAGCAAAGCTCCTCTGTTTGAAAATTGCTTTCCGTGATCCAAGGACTACCGACAGACATTTGCAGGGAGCTGTCAGCCACCCATTGCTGCCACTTCAGTGGCCCAACTCACCAAAGAGCAGTGCTAGGATTTGAAAAATACTTCTTCCAAGAAATCAAAGTGGTGATTCCTGCTCTGTTTGATCCTGAAGTTTTCACAGGGAGAGTGAGTTAGATTGTATTACAGGAAAATCAGATTACATTACAAAAATCACATTTTTGTATTTGAGTGAAATTACTACAGATTGTTTAAATCTAGCAAAAGTCCAAGCAGAGCTTTGCAGCTGTTATTCACCCCAGCAAATTCTTTCTGTCTGAAAAATGAAGTTTGCATTCCTAATTTTTTTTTCTTTTGATAAGGCACTCTCACTGAGTCGGCAGCAGTACCTGTGGGGATCTTTCTGTCAAGACATTTGTTCAGAATCTGTCAGCTGTAACAAGCAAGTCCAATGATTGAATGGAACAGGGGAGCTGTGCTAAATGGTTAAATCTCTCTCACATCTGAATGACACTTGGCAAACACTGACACATTCTCTTATTGATGTGCTTACTAACTTCCTTGAATGTTATTGGAAAAGACATATGCTCACTGAGGAATGAAAAAAGACATGTCTCATTTAAAGCAGAACCCCCATTCTTGTTGCATGTATTCTAACACATCTCGTCTTGCTGCCAAGAGCCACAGGCTTGCCCATGTCTTCTGCACTGACAAACTGTGATTGGGTTTCTCAGGTAACATGTTGCCTAAAGTTGTATCTCACTAGGTTTCCTTGCTTTTTCTTTTCCTGCACCATAGGTTAAACATTATTAATTCAGTTTTCATAAAATTGCTTCAGTGCCCTTTCTTTTCATGAAGGTGTCTCAAGGATTAATGTGCAATATTCTCTAGCAGTGTGTATGAGCAGGGATTGGCTGGAGTAACTGTGTATCACAGAGGAATTGGAGGTGGCTTTCTTTGCTTTCAAAAGATTTAATTGCCGCTGTGCTTTTTTACATGACCTTTAATTTTGAGGCTAGTGGTTTGCTGTGCTGAGATACTAGGTTACATTATAAGATGGCAACTCATTCATGGGAGACCCACCTGTCTCCTGCTTGAGGCAGGCTGTAATCCCTCTCCCATTCTCAGACCTGATGAGCCAGACAGTCATGCCCACCAGTACCATGATTTATGGAGCATATTTGAATTGTGAGGCCAGTAGGCCTAGACAAGCTTCAGGATATGAAATGAACCTCCTCTCTGGTGGCTGCAGTGCCTGTGGTCCTTGGGGTCTGCCTCCTTCCCTCCCACAGCTCAGAATGCTTATTTACAGTCTAAAAATGGACTCAGGTGAGGTAAAAACAAATAGAATGCGTGCACAGGTGAGTCATGGTGTCAGACTATCTTTGGGAACCTGTGCTCTTGCAGAGATAGTTCCTCTTGGTAATGTTAAGGGCCCTGAATCTTATCTGTATATTGACTTACTCATTAACAGTTTGTGTATATGAATAATTCACCAACTACATACTATAGCTCCACTTTAAATGCATTGCAAAGCATATATTAGACAGAGATTGACCTCTACTGTGGTTAACATCAAGATTTATTGTTCGAGGAAGCTCCAGATATATTGACTTGAATCAAAGCCTGAAGGTTCAATTAAAGTTGATACTGTATTAACAAAAGGCCACAAGTCACATTTCTTCTGTACACTGCTTTGTGAAGGATGTCAGTTCTCTTTCTTTAATTTTTTCTACGGGGGCTGGAGTGTAGCTAGCTGTGATCATAAGCTGCTTGCCTAGCTCAGCCTGGCCTTCCTGTTTTATTTAGCTGCCTCTGGGATCCTTGCTAGAACATTATTAATGGGATGTCTTGCTCTAGCCTGAAAATAGTATTTGTGTTTTCATCTACACTAGTAAATGTTTTTCTTTCTAAAGTCATTATTTCAGTGTAATGTGGCAGATTCTTTGCCTTTTTCACTTTAACCCAGGAGCAAGCCGACATTGAAAAAGACACAAAGAAGATCTTATTCCAGTGTGCTAAAATGGAATGGGATTGCTAACAGTAAGGCAGGAGTGGGAACAAAACACTTTGAATTTGCCTCTGCTTTTGTCCCTCAGAGTTGGAGGTAAATGAGGAAAGAATATTTCACAGACAGGCTAGGGAGTATGACCTCCTCTCTAGCTGCTGCATCTGATAATGTTCCCATTTCTCTCATGATTATTAGTGTGACCTTTTTACACCTTCTCTTTTTCCTTTTCAAAAAAATGCTCTGGTATCTTTGCACCATCGCTGTGTGCTGCACATTTCATTGCTAAGCAACAATCAGCAGTGCACAGCCTGGGCACCACACATGAGCTTTTACTTTCATATCCAAAGCAGAAAAACTTTCACTCTGTGCTGCTGAAGCTCATGCCTGAAGGATGTGCTCCTGAGGTGGGAGTGTGTGGGGAGCCAACACTAAAGGGTTGAGTGTGTGTGCACTCCAGCTCCACAGTGGTGCTCTCACGGGGAAGTCTTCCTTAATTTGACAGAACACACACACTCCCACCCATGTTTCATTTTGGAAGGGATAATAAGGACTAGAGTCACATCCAAAGAACCAAGATAACCCAGATTTGAGAATGGGAACTATGGTGGAAAGAATTATTATTAAAACCATGGAAGAGAGGAAAGTAAATGCATTTCAATTTCTTTCACTCCAAAGGCCTCCTAAAGGTGTGAACTTGGAGTTGGCATGAGACCTTCCTGTACTTCCACCAACACAGAGCTAAAACAGGAAGGGGAAACAAAGGAATGTTCAATAAGTAATGGGCTAAGCAGGATCTTGAAATTATGGAAGATAATTACGAGATTACAGTTGTTAAAGAGGATGGATGCTTTTTAGTGCATGGATGTTAATCTCCTCAGAGAGAACTTACTCCTAGACACAAAACACACAAAAGGGGGTAAGCAGTAGCATTTTCATGGCAAATACTTGTTCTCTTTGAAGAATCTACTGAAAAAGCCCCCAAACTACAGATCACTAGATCACTCAATGTCTTTCCCAGCTTTCCCTGGAACAATAATATTTTCTCTGATCTAGATTCTGAATCTTTAAATTGATTGCACCACAGAGAGGACACAGAGAAGAAAATCAAACTGACTCTCCAAAGAGATTGTCACAGCCTCATGCTGGGACACCTGATTTTGGTCCAGAGACTCCAACATAAAATGAAGGTGAGTGCTGCATCAGAGGCAATGAGGGCAGATCGAAGTAAAGCAATCATAATGTAAATATCTCTTATCACACTGGTGGCTTCTTAAAATGTTATGCATATGATATGCAGTGACATGGTACTAAAAATACTGTCCAAGTAAAAGGTAGCCAGAATTTTATACCAGCTAATAGGAATGGGAGAGTTGCTGTAAGCAGTATGTTATCTACATGAGGTCACTCACCATTACACTTAGCTAGAGTGCCTGAACATATCCATAAATCTTACTCAAGGTTCAGATCCTGGTCTCGCAGTGGATGCTTATGACTCTCAGTGGGAACTGGTGTAAGATCCTTTGTATGGCACTATGGGGAAAAATTCCCCTTCTTGCCTAATATAAAGCAAGCAGGAGAAATTCCAGTACCTGCAGGACAGATTCCTGATAATGAAGGGTGGCTGATATATTGCCTGTTGTAATGGATGGCTCCAAGCAAAGTGTACTTAGGCTGCTTTTAAGTATCTGCTTTAATTGCTTCATCTTGCACTCAGCTTGTAGCATATGTGGCATCCCCCTGATTGAACAGAACTAGGAGTAGATAACTGCAAACCACAGGCCATTATCTATAGCTTTTCTTCATGTTGAGGGCAGATGGGGAACTTTTGAATCCATTCCTTCTCTTCTGGCCATGACATGTCCTCAGAGGGCAGGCGTTTGCACTGTCTCAGCTAGAATTTAAGGGAGTGCTAATGGTTCTTGCTCAGTACACCTATGTGACGTGTTCTAAAAACCTGCCCTTCTGAAGGCAATGCCCCTTAACACAGGTGGAACTGGTGGAGACTCTTGCTAACAGAAGAGGCTACACAGCAACTCTTTGACTCCTGTCCTTTCCCTGAAAAAATGAATACTTCATTATTTTACTCATTCTTTAAACACTTAATTTCCATCTACAGTGGGTGAGCCAGTACTTTAGGTCAATAAATATCCCAGAAAGCATGGCTTTTTGAGTACCATGATGCTGGATCTACAAGAGCCTATTATCAGAGTGATGGCATTGTTTCTGTTCCTGGTAACATTCTGGGTTAATGCTTTGTGAGAAAGAAGGAATATAAACGATAAAATCCTGTTTTGCTATTTCAAACAGGCAGCTGTCACAGCAGCTTCAAAGTCACCACTGCAGTCATATCTGGCAAAAAAACACTCTTATGTTCTTCCTTGTTCAGTTTTTAGATGGAAAGAACAGATTGCTCTCACTAAAATCAAGGCGCAGGCATAGTCTCGGTTCCCTGTTACTTTTGATGCAAGTGGCACATTCCAATAATCATTCTTTTATCATGAACTTGTTGTTTTTTGCAAGCCCCACTCCGACCAGGCTTTGGCACAGCACACACTGGAGGCCACCTAACACCCAGAGCTCCAGCTGGGGGGAGACCCTGGCACAGGGTCTGATGTGCTGGCCTGGGCCTGAGGCCATGTGGCTCACTCAGCATATGCTGATTTTATTAGAAGTAACCCAGGACATAAGTATGCCCATGGCTGTGGGGCATTGCAGCATCTCAGTTTAACACATTGTTGGTAGGGAGGTAGCTTGCTGACCTGTGAAGCCAAAGTTTGTCTATCAGGATGTGTCTGATAGCCTTTCCCAGTTCTTTCCAGAATGCATGAGCCATAACTTCCTGCTCTAAATGTGCAGCTGTGCTTAGTGATTCCTGTATAAGATGAGAACCAAGGGCAGAGAGTGTAAGGATGCCACAATTCTTCATGGGTCGAACACATAGATGAAAAAACGTGTTTTACGTCCAGAACTGCCAGCAAACTAAAAGCTTTAAAAACAATATTACAGGCTATTTTTTTGCCAGGTTCTGAAAAGATTGAGGTTGGAAAATCTCTGAACTAAAATTGTCTGATAGCTCTGTCAAGTTTCTCTGGGGTTTTTCTGCGTCTGGGGTTTTTTTGCATTTTTACTTAGACTTCTGAAACAAGAAAGCTATTAGAGCCTTGAATTCTTTGTTTATATAGAAACACTCACTGACCCTTGACTGCAGAGGTGCTCTAGCACTGCTGTAGTAATTGCCAGGCACATCTAACATATGTGTGATCCAGGAATGCTCTGGATCCTTGCCAGCAGTCTACTTCATGCCTGGTTTCTAACACTGCTATGGCTGAAACAGTTGGGGAATTAGAAATATTGTGAGCAGTTTATCTCTTTAGTGGGCATGTGTGTATCTGAAATGCTACTTGTCTCTACATTTTAATTGTTTCAAACAAGTGAGAGTAATATGCTTACTTAGCTCTTTTTTTATTTTTATTTGTCTTTGTAAAGCTTTTTATTACTTTTCTGTTCTCCCCTAGAAATTAGCAGGAAATCTTGCTCAAAATATGGCAAAGAACATCTGGGAACTCCTGTCTCCAGCAAAGCTGGTGGGAATTCTGCCATTGTCTTTCCTGGAGACAGATTTCTCTATGGGACTTTTCTGCCCTGTTTGATAAGCTTTTCAAATCACTGTAGGTTAATACTTCTTTCTGGCTGTGTGAAATGGTGTATCACTAAGTGTGACCTGATCTAAATGGTTGGTGTCTCTCCATTCCCATTTCCTGGTTGCATGGTGTGCTCTCCTATGGATTCCCAAATAAATAGACCAGAAAAGAGACTATACCCCTTACTTACCCTTCAGGTTTCTGTCTGTTTAGTGAGCTGCATGGCATTATACAGGCATCTAAAAAATGCAAGACACAAAGTCAGGAGTTGGAAAGTTAAGTAGGTGGGGTATTAGAGATACATTCTGAGAGGCACCTAGCCATTATGGCAGCTCCATTGACACATGAAGCAGCACCCTTCAACACTTAAAAATAAAGACATTTCCACTGCTGTTACCTCACTTGTTTGTATAAGGAGTATCTGGATGTCCTTAGCTATATGGATGTCCTTTTCTAACTGGGTGCTTGAGACCTGAGGTCTGTGCTCTGGGTGCTTTGCTCCTCTCAGTCTCTTCTGACCCACAACCCTGCATGTGGTGGGCAGCTCCTGAGCTGGTGTGAGTGCTGCCCCTTGTCAGCACTCAAGAGTTCTCATCCTGTCTCTCGTGTGTGGCAGAGCTGTGTGTTGCCAGAAAAGCATGGTATGTAAACTACTATATATACTGCTCTAGAAGCTGGCAGGTGGCCTGTGCATTCAGTACTATCATGATACCACTGGGACTTCAAGAAGAGCTAGATGCTGGATGGAATTAGATGGAAATGAATTTTGCCCCTTTTAGTGTCTATGTGCACCTCACATTCCTTCTCCTGCCTTATATCTCAGCTTATACATACAAGGGTCTGTGATTCTAAGGGAGAAATCTGGATTGAGTCTCAACAGTTTATTTAGTGAAAATTTTAGAAGTACCTCTCTGATTTCATGAAAGTTTTACAAATGCTGAGCACATATTCAACCTGGCTGTGAGTTTTCCAATATGTTGACATTTTCAGTCTTTTCCATTGAGATGAAGAAGGGTTGTTGGTTTTCACTAGCATCTAGATATCTGTGGTTTCTTTACCCTATCTGTATCTTTGATCTACAAAAGTACAGATTAAATACTGTTCAATCAGCATATATAAAAATACCTTCCCCTTAGAATTTGTAACTGTCATAATGACCTCAGCCTTGGACCTCTCTTGAAGTTTAATGGCCAGTTGGGTTTAATGGCCCAAAGTTCCATCTCAGGCTATTAACACTGTCAGCAGTTGTTAATTCTCACAAAATGCCCAGGGTCTTTATTGCTGTTGCTTAAGTGATGCTCAAATGACTGTGAATATTTACACCCCTGCTGTGGGTGTAAGAAATAGGCCCCATGCACAGTATTTCAGATTTCTCACTGCTGAAAAAGGTCTGAGTACCTGCTAGTAATCTCTTGCACTGAGGTTAATAAAGTAACTGTCAACTGGCCATCAACAGTAGTAATCTAAAATTGTGGTCGTACAGACATGTACTTTGCTTTAAAAAAAGATAGATGTTCAGGCAGACTCCTTGTCCTGACGAGTTTACATGCCAAAGTCTGCGTAAACATATGCTTATCTTTATTCAGAATATTTTCAAGAGGTGGCAGGCATGTGCAGGCAGGTTGTTATACAGATACTTCTAAATATAAGCCAATGATGCTTTCCATTTTTTTTTTTCATCATAACATCTTATGTTTAAAGCTTTTTCTGAGATGAGATACAGGACTGAGCTGATCAAACTCCTTACCACAGCATACCCTCCTCTAAGAAGAAATCATAGCACTGGTTGGCAGGTTGTTTAAGAATAAGTTTTTGAAGAGAAAATGTTGATTTATAAATAGGTATTATTATTAAGGAAGAAACATAGGACTGGATCCAGCCTTGTGGTACAAGAGTTGAATTTCTGTTCTCTTGAACAATGTTGTTAGATCACTGTTAGTAAATTGACCGATTTCAGCTTGAAGAGACTCAGAGGTTTTCATTCAAACAGCCTTCTCAGCAGCTGTTTCAGAACCTCACTGCTTTGGGGATTGGACGTTTTCTTAAAACGCCCAGTAAAAATGTATTCATAGCCAGTTTGGGTCTATTTGTGCTTCTGCCAGCATTGGCTTTTAGACTAAAGAGCGCTTCCTTTCCCTGGTGCTTATATATTGGATGTGTTTATAGAGAGACATGATATTCTCTGTCAGCTTGTATTTTCCCAGGATTAACAGACACACTTTTGGCTTTCTGTTCCCCTGATTATGATCTGCACTTGCTCCTGGCTGACACCTCCAAAACGGTACACAACAGGCTGGGGAGCTCTTTCCAGTGCTCTGGGTAGGAAAGCTACAAAATAAGGTGAAGGAAGATGGCAGTAAGAGATGCAACAAAGCTACCTGAACACAAACATGGAAGAAGTAGGCTTATTGATGCATGACATGAAACAAGATATTAGAGGGATAACAGAAACATGATAGAATACTAATTGCAACTGGAGTGCAAGTACTACAGGGTGCACATTGTGAAAGGAATGCAGAATGAATTGTAAAGATAATCTAGCTTTATATATTAAGAATATGGCTGGCAGTAAAGAAATGTTAATTAATATCATGGCTATGACAGGATCAGCTTGTGTCAAATTGTGTTGGGAAAGGGTTCTGTAGTGGGAAAGGGAATGGGCTCTACAATGAATGCTGAACTTGGGGTTACTTTAGCATCATGAGAGTGATAAAGCCACCTGGTGATTATATCATTATGTGGGAGTTTAAATCCCACATTTATAGACTGGAGAACAGGTGTTACATCCACAGAAGAATCTAGTAGTTTTTCAGAATGGAGATTAAAACCCTCCTATTTGAAGAAGCTAATGGAACTGCTAAGAGTTTATAGTATTTTAAGTTGGTGATGGGCAAGTTACAAAGTTATTATACAGAAAGTAATAGAGAAATTAATGCACTATCAGATGATGACAGTACTGATCCAATTCCAATTTAAATGAAATAGCAGTACTTACAAAGACAAGTTGGTAGCTGTGGTGTTAGGCTGTAAAGGGGAGGGCTATATCATAGCAATTCACTCTGAACAGCAAAGACATTGAATTGGGGTAGAGTGCTGGTCTAAGTTTGTATTCTTAAGCAATAGGACTCCAGACCTCTCTAGAAAAATAACTCTACTAAACAGGCTGTTGAAATCTGCCAAAAGATGTTTGAGATCAGAGTCAGAAGAGATTGGCTCAGAAAAGGAAATCAGAACTTGGAGGATTGAAAGTGAAAGACCAGAATGTGAATTTTGGGCTGCAGGGATAGTTGAGACCTCGAGAAATCAGAAGAAAGAGTTAAAGATTCTCTACTCATAATAAATATATAGATAGGAAAAAAAAAGGAAGGACAATATCTAAGGCTAGTGTAGGAATGGTCCTCAAACAAATAATACTTTTTTTCTGCCTCTGAAGACAAGCAGGTGGAACAGAATTGTGACAGCAGGACTGTTTATGGGAAATTCGGTAATAGAGAGTGGAAACAGCTCCACAAGTGTTGGTTCAGAGCTCACCAAGTTGATATGCCCAGAGAATGGAGCCAGCAAGAGTCATTTACAAAAACTAAAGGGAAAATTTAGCAGCCACAGACCAACTATTCTGATGCACAATATTTCAGGGAAAATTAAAGCCATGGGGAGTAATGGCTTTAATTTCCTAAAATACAGTACTAGCTTACTAAAGGGGGCCAAGTTTTAGGCTTCTTTAATGACTGACCTTTTTTTTTTTTTTTTTTTTCCCTCTCAAAGAAAAATAGCAACAGAGTAGCTGTAGCCTACCTGTTCTTCAGTAAAATATTTCATATAGTGGTTAGCTATTCTTTGACATGAGAATTAATACAAAGAACTCCTCAAAGAGCAGACAGTGATGGATTATGCTGAAAGGGAAACTAGCATTCTAAAACAAGATTCCAAAAGATGTTCCTTAATTACTTTTATTAGTGATCAAGTAGTCAATGTGCAATAATTAAATTTGTTGAAGTACAAAGCATATCAAGAGGACAAATTCAGTAGAAATCTGGTTAACTTGATGCCAGCAATTATAGAGTGGAATTAAACTAGAACAAAACTCAAGGTGATTCTTTAAAGAAGGAATAACAAGAATGGTTCCTACTCACTGAGAATGTGTAAGAAAAAGGAAAAAATAGATTAATTTGTATTTTTCAGCCAGAGGATGTCTCTGAGCCATTAGTGTGACAAAACTCAAAAAATTTTAAATAAATAAATAAATAAACAAACAAATAAACTAATAATAATAATAATAGTAATAAAATTCCTACACTATGCATCAGTATCAGGAGAAGTATTTGCAGTGGAGAGGGGAAAGCACCAATGCACTGTCATACGTTATTTGGAATCACTATGTACATTTATGTTCACCAACATTCAAGAAAGAGGAATTCAGAGGAATTCAAAGAAAGAAATACAGAAAAGTGCTGCCTCACAATACAACCGGAAAAAAGAACTCACAATCCAGGAGTAAGGGGCTTTTGCTGGGCTTGGTTAGTGAAATAAAAGCAGAGTTAGAGGAGATAAGACCAGTGCCTATAAATGCATCGATGTGGAAAAAAAAGGACAAGAAAGCTATTTAGCTGAAACTGAAATGTTTACAACACTCAGGCCCCCCAAAAATCCATAAATAAATTTATGCTACACATGAAAAGAGGGCTACTATTTACCAGGGGAATTTATAGTGCACAAAATCCTGTCTTTTTTTGATGATGGAGCTTGATAAATGTAAGGAGGTGACTACATAAGTAGCCAGAAATATCAGAGGACTGGATATATAACCCAGGAATTCCCTCCCAGCTTATCCGTGGATTTTCTACATTTCTGTAATGAATAAATTCTGTACTTGGAATTTGTACCAGGTCATTTGACCCAGGGAAAAAGTTACTAGGTGCTCAGTTTAGCTGAGTTTGGTTTTAGCCACAATACATGCACACACGACTAAAACTTGCTTCTGTTGTTCTGGGGAAACCATGCAATGATATTTCTCTGTACAAGGCTGAAGTCAGAGGAATTACTCCATTAGAAACCACAGTTTCTAGCTGCACATCCCCTCGTGTGCAGACGGAGTGCAGAGCACTGTTTCCTAGCAACTACTAAGGACCACTGGCTTTATAAATCAATCTCTGCCAGGATATCAGAGAAACCACGATAAATGGGAAACCTTTAGTAGTCAGAAAGCCTTCTATCTCCTCCACTTTCTGGTCTGCACAGAAGAGTCTTTTCAAGAAGTAGATAATATCAGCATTTCTTCATAAGTGGATTGAATTCAAATCCTAGTTCAGGTGACTTGTTTTTCAGCTCTCCTGGGGTACATGTCCTCATGTCCATGAATGGTTCTTCCTTACAAAGCCAGTTGCTGGGCCTTCTCAAAGACAAAATTATATGAAACTTCATTTGGGAAAAAAAAAAAAAAAAAAAAAAAAAAAAAAAAAAAAAAATGAAATGCAGAAAAGGAAGGAATGAATAGCAGTAGAAGAAACTCTAAAGAACCCAGGGAAGATGGGGCTGATAACAGCCAGTCAAAGGCTGCAGATGCAACTCTTCCCTTCTGTACAGTAAATTAACTTTGGGTGCCACATTCATCTACAAAATTCAAATATCTGATTGACTACAGCATCCAGTTAATTTGATTTTTTTCTCACAAGTAAGAATTTCTACTGATTTCTCTAATTGTTTATCCTCCTAATTTTTCAAGTTTCCAGCATCCTCTGATGCAGCTAACAGTGTGAACTGGAATATTCTAGGTTGTTACTACACTGGAAAATCCCATTTCCCTTTTGTGTAAAGCACAGTAGAGAGGGCAACTTTCAGCAACTTTCATTAGGGTTTTGTATCAGAAATACACCAGTGGATTTTTCACTCTGGTAAGACCAAGGCTACAAAGTCCTTAGAAGCTCCCAGTAATATGTAAGGGGAGAAAAAACCCTCTCCTAGTACATTTAAAAAATAAATATTACTGAAGGGGTCATGAGATGAGCAATTAATATTTTAGTCTGTAGTTTGATTGTTATATGTTTTAACAGCCTGTTGTGCCAATCTCGCTTGTAATCGGGGAGCAATATTGATTACTCAATTTCCAGCATAGAGTGGTATCCATTGTGAAATCTTAGCATCAATCTGAGAACACTGTGTGTCATCTTTTTCCATGAACACTAACAGAACAGGAGCAGTAGGTGAGTTAAAGGTCAGTTTCACAAAAGGAGCGCTCAGGATACTAAACTTTGTGACTGATGGTATCATTTGAGAAATCTGATGCTTAGACTGTGAGCTCTTTAAAGTACGAAATTGCTTATATATCACAGAAAATAAGCTATGCACTTCTGTGATGCCATATAAATAGTGCACACTCTTTCTGTTTCTGAGTTGGAAGTAAATTTAAGAAGGACTAACATTCTGCGTTTCAACTTTTTTTCTTGTTTTTAGAAACATTTTAGAAGTTTCATTTCACTGAACTATTTCTGCTTTGTTATTATTAGTAATCTATTGTTGTAATTGCACAAGTTATTTCCTCTTTTACTTGTACTGTTTATAGCTTTGGTTGAATCACTCTATTCAGTGTTTTTGTTATATACTACCATCTCAGATTATTCTTTGCCTTTTTTGTTGCATTCTTTTGAATGATCTCCATTGCTCAATCAACAAAGTATGCAATTACATATCTTTGGTCTTCTGGTGTGTTTAGCAAATCTTTTCAGAGTATGATTTACCACCTGTGGCTTTTCTTCAACTCTTGAAAATGCTATTATCTTAAATGGCCTATTTCTAATTGCAGGGAGTTTAATTGCTTGGATACACAAGGGTCTGTGTTGGCTACTGCTGTTTTCTGGACTTGTTGGAAAAAAATGGGTGTCTGTGTACAGATGTTCCCAGAAGGGGAAAGAAATTTAATTCATGTTTCCCCTTAACAGGAATGGATGTCAGCAGGTTTACAACAACATTCCTGGAATTATTGCCGTCCTGAGAAGAATTTCCACTCCAGACCATCTCTTTTGGAGATCTCTATAAAGATGCTGCCCTGGCCATATTTCTTGTGGTTGATACTCTGGTTGAAATTATGGTGTCACTGGAAAATCCTGTCTCAGGCCAAGAGTGCTACCGCTGTTTTCAACAAAGTGTTTGAGAGTGGCATATGTGGTAGTATTTATTTTTAGAAGTGAGATGAAAAAATAATTTAAAAGGGAGAAGGTTTGTTAACAGAAAGCACCTGGAAGCATGCAAAGTTGAACAGTGCATCTATATATTCCAATTTTTTTCCAGAAATGTATGGTGTCATCTTTATTTGTAGAGTCGTGTTGCCAATTTGCAGACATTTGGAGAACTGTCAAATGTTTTTGTGAATATTTATGAGTCCTCAGTGTTTCACTGCTTTTAGCACAGGTGGTCATTTGCCCAAAAACTCCTCTAGGAAATGTACTATTTACTGTTCACCATTCATCTTTCTATTGCTTAAAAGGTTTGTCATCCAGTTAGGGAACAAAATAAGTGGGCTGTGAGGCAGGACACAGGGTAACCCTTGCAGTGGACAGCTGAGATAAATAGCTTCAAACAAGCCATGAGCAGAATATTATTTCTTTAAACAACTAAGCAAATATTTATTAACTGTAAGGCCTCTAGGGTGCACATTATCTTTTTATTTTCCTATTTATTCACCATCTACTACAATAGAATTGCAAACCTTGTAAAGGTCTTTAGGCATTAACATAATAAAAAATTACAATAACAGAGATAACAAATGCTATTTAAGAAATCTATATTGGATAGTAGACATCTCAAAATGCTATTTAAGAAATCTATATTGGATAGTAGACAACTCAAAAATAAAACTAGACTAGAAACAAATTTCCTGCAAATAGGCTTACTTCAAAATAAAAATATTGCCAAATCCTTCTTGCTTTACTCACATGAGTCCTCAAGCTGAAAAAAATCTTGTATGGGAGATTATAAGATTTTACTCCATAGACTGGGAATTTGTATTTTAACAAACCACAATGAAGCTTTCAGAACTGTGAGCTGTGTGAAATTAGCTCCAGGAAGTATTTTTAATGATCAACAAAACAGAGAAAATATTTCAGAGCACAGGCTAAAACCTTTGAAATTTATTTTGGTGCAATGTTTTAATTCTAAGTTTTGATTTTCATCCAGCCATTAGCACTCAATCATTACAAAGACAAGCAGAAAACCATTTAAAAGTATTTTTTTTCAGGATAAGTCTAACACAAGGGAGTCTAGTGCATAAATTGAGATTGACTTGTGACTACTCACAAACCCTATTATGACAGCCAGAGTTTAGGTATGCTTATATGTTACATCCTGTTGTTTCAAATGTTAATACTTAGCAATATTTACTGAATTAGTTACCTCTTGTAGTTTATGAATTGCCATAGGTCTTTTAGATTTATCCACATGTCTTTGCAGCAAGTTAAAAAATTAATTTTATTTTTCATTTTTCTATTAAAATTCCAAACCCTTGTTATCCCAGGTTGACTTAAAACTGTGGAGAAATTTTGCAATCACAGATGGCAAGAGTTATCAATCAGGCTTTTATTAATCTTCTAGAGATCAGATTCTCCAGTCAAAGATGTAAAAACACTTAAAAGATAACTAACTTCAACCTTGGCCTTGGCAATCCCTCACTCTTCCAAAGGAACCTATGGTATGCAAGACTTGTCCTAACTCCATTCAGAGGAGCTAACATTCAGAGGTCTTGGCTTCCTTTCTTTTAGGTGTTTGACTGGAAGACAGATAGTACCTTTGATAAGGTCAAGATCTTGAGTCCTCCTGGGTTTGGCATTTGTCTGGTTTTCAGGCTTTCCCCACTCCATCCAACTCTGAGATGATATCCCAAGGGATTTCATGAAGTCAGTTTTGTATATGAGCTGGGTTTGTTTTCTGACCACTGCTGCCCCTAGAGAGACAATCTTAGATGCACAAAGTCCTTTTCTGGTATGTACCTGAGACTAGCACTGAATAAAAGCCCTCATGAAATTCTGTTTCTGTGTTCCTGGAGTCCTCTAACACATGAGTCAATTCAATTGTGTGATCTCAGACATCTACTTGAGACGCCCGAGAGTGCCACAGGCCTTTGCTCAAGACGGAACCTATGACAGAGTGAGTGCTGGGGACACACTTCTGGGGAGCAGGGGTAACCCAGGCCATTATGGCACCGCCAGACACTATGGACAGATAATTCAGTCCTCATCAGCACAAGGAAGGGAACTAGAGAGGCTCTCTTGTGTTGGGTTTCTGTCAAGTAGTCCCTGAGCCTATTCGATGTCTTGAGCAATCTGAATTGGTCTCCAGACTCCCAGGGTCTCCTGGCTAGATCTCCAGGGCTTCAAAGGGAATTTACATGCCCATGGCACAAAGAAACGCTCGTCATGCCTTTACCCCGAACATGCTCTTTGTTGATTTGACCAGTTATAGTGTCCTTCCTTGAGGTCACAGAATCATTAAGGCTGGAGAAGACCTCCAAGTTAATGAAGTCCAACCTTTGACCACCATGCCCACTAAACTGTAGTGTAAAGTGCCACATCTGCTCAGTTTTTGAACACTTTCAGGAATGGTGACTCCACCACTTCATTAGGCAGCCTGTTCCACTTAATTCTTAACCACTATTTCACTGAAGAAAGTTTCTCCAAATATCCAAACTGATTTTCTCTCCGTGTAACTTGAAGTAATTTCTTCTTGTCCTATTGCTTGTTATCTGGGAGAAGGGACTGACCTCCACCTTACCACAACTTCCTTTCAGGTAACATGGTACTACAACTGTCTGTGTTCTCACAGATGTATATGTGTTAGATTTGTGAGCTTGTTAGGCCTGTAAGTGTGTTACTGTTGTGCTTATAGTAAATTCAAGAGAAACTTTAGTTAAATTTAGATTAGGCTGTTGATTAAATGTTGAGTTTAAGTGTTGTTAAGCCCTGTCAGGTCCAAGGATAAATTTAGCAAGAGGGTTCACTCTGAGTCTTATGACTCAACAGGAGGATGTCCCTTATTCCTTTTTATCCTTACTCTTTTCACATCCTTATCTTTATCCATCCCCAGCCTCCATGTATATAATTTTTGATTGATTTTAGTTTTAGATTGATTGCTTTTAGATTTTAGTCTAATTTTTCTCTGTGGTTTTGACCATCTAGTAATTAGAAGAGTGAACGTTGCCAGCAAACCTTGTCACACTTTCACTTTTACATTAAGCCTGCTTTTGCTGACAGTTTTGCTGATGATCCTTTGAGCAACCTAAAAACTGATTCATGACAGGTGGTTGTAGAGAATAATAAGGTCTCCCCTGAGCTTTCTTTTCTCCAGACTAAACAATCTGAGTTCCCTCAGTCACTCCTCATAGTCCTGGATGCCATTGGCCCTTGGTCACTTTGGCACTCTGCTGGCTCGTGTTCAGCTGGCTGTTGGTCAGCATCCCTAGATCCTTTTCTGCTGAGCAGTTTTCCAACCACTCTTCCTCAAGCCTGTAGCACTGCAAGGAATTGTTGTGACCCACACACGTGCCTGATGCTTTGCCTGTTGAATCTTACACGATTGGCCCTGGCTCATCAATCCAACCTGTCCACATCCCTCTGAAGAGTCTTCCTGCCCTCCAGCAGATCAACACTCCCACCCCTCTTGGTGTCATCTGTGAACTTGCTGAGGGTGCACCTGATCTCGTTATCCGGATCATTGACAAAGATATTAAAGAGGACTGGCCCCAGTGCTGAGCCCTGGGGAACCCCACTGATGCCCAGCTGCCAGCTGGATGTAACTCCATTCACCACCACTCTCTGGGCCTGCCTCCTTTCATCCAGCCAGTTTTTTACCCAGCAAAGAGCACACCATCCTAAGCCACAGGCTGTCAGGTTCTCCAAGGGAAGACTGGAGAAGCTATGGGAGACTGTCAAAAGCCTTACTGAAGTTCAGGTTGACAACGTACACAGCATTTCCCTCATTCACTAGGTGGATTACCTAGTGAATAGGTAATAGTGGATTAATTAGTGAATACAAGGAGATCAAATTAAGTCAAGCAGGAAATACTTAGAAAGGGCACAGTTTTACCCCAAAAGCACAGTATTTCTGCACTCAGTTTAGACGTACAAATTGGTGCATAATACAAATTAGGTGCAAGTGTCTTATAAGGCAATTTGTCCTTCATGGCTTCAATTCTTCCACGTCCAGTTCCACATCCAGCACTGTGAGAGTCTCATGAAATCCAACAACAGCAATAACCTCACTGTTACCTAATGTGCCTGGTTCTAGTCTCCTCCCCGTTCCAGGTGCCAGAAGCGGATGTCTGTCTTAGGCTGAGGCCACTTGGGAAGGCTGCAGAAGCACACTGGGTACTAGAAACAAGAATGTGGAATGTGCAGGTTCTGTGTTCAACAATACTGCTTTTTACTAAGAAAAAGGACACTATCTAAGGGTGGGATGGCATCCTTAGCAATGCTGATCTAACTGCTCTGTCTGCTGCCAGGAAATGCACATCAACTATGTGAGATACTGCAATGCTTCCAGAATAGCTGCTGCTTCTGTGCAGCCTGGGGAAAATGTCACTTTTCTCACTAACTTCCTCATGCTTCAACATACAGAGCCAGCGTGAGCTATTTTTGTTGGTGCTTCTAAATCCTACTTCGGTTTCATGTAGCCAGACTGAGAGTAGCCATTTTATCCACACTTCTTGACAGCTCCAGAGACTACTGCATACCACAGTATGGTTTTGCATAGAAATGGTAAAATTCAAATTTATTGCTTTTTTGAGGGCAGGGATAAAAAAGCAATTCAAAGATAAATTTGGAATACATTTCAAATTCACTTGAATGTTGCACAAAGGTGAGGATGGAAAGAGAAAATATGTGGGGCATTTCTCACATCTCAAGTGTGATCTCAGTCCCAGTGAAACTGATGGAAATTTGACTGGCTTCTAGGCTCATTGAACCTAGAAGCATACTGAAGAGCAATTAAAGCTCAATATTTTTAACAGAAGATGATCCTGCCCTGAAGCCAGGAAACAAACCAAACAGAGGCTAGTAAATCCTCTTCTGGATAACAATGGCTCTCTGCTTATCAGCCCTTCAGAATTCCTGTTTATCAGCACCAGGTTGCTGCTGGACTTTTTTGATTCTGCTTGTTAGTGTCTGATCAGAGGCTGCCTTTGTCCAGCTTTAATTATGCATGAAACCCAAACAAGCATACCATAATGGATAGAATTTCTTCCATTGTTTTAAAAAGGTTTGTATAATTTTGCAGAACAAGAGAAAGCCACAATTACTTCCTTACATCAAACATAAGAAATACAACCAGGTTTGGCTGTAAAAACAGATGTCTTTCCATCTTTTTTGACTTCTTTTTTTCATGTTGCTACAGCTTCTGTTTTTAACAATCTCCTGGTGAAGCAGATAAGCTCCTAATTCTATTAATGTTGTTATCAAAATTTGTAAGGTAAGTGAAGCTTACAATTTAGTGGTATATAATCCTAAGAAATGTAGGTAGAATATGTCTTTTATGTTCTATAATCAGCACTACAAGATGTTATATTCCTAAGGAGAAAACTCTCTGCTTACCATATCTACTTGCCCAAAACTCTTGAATGAGCAAAATGTTTCTCTTTGACTGAGATCACTTTTAAATAATAAAGAATCCAATTAAAAAATACATAAATATGGACTATGGTGACATCCTCTTGTGTTGATGCAAGGACCAGTACTTTTTTGAGAAGTCAGAAATGCATCAGATCCAGAAAATACTGCTAAATGCTTAAAATTTGGTCACATCACATTTTCAAGCTCCCCGGTCTGAAGCAGGATTAGAAGAACCAAAACCAAATCTGCTTTTTACATACTTTTCAATCCTCTCACATTAGACGGTTGTTAATACAACTCCACTGGTTCTACAGACATGTATTAGTGATACTATAGGAAACAAAGGAGTGTTCTAAATGGATAGATCTACTGAGCACTCCTGAGGGACTAAATAAACTCCAGGAGCTTTGAAAATCTTTTATTTAAAGATCCAGTTATATGGAGAGAGAATGCTAAGGTCTAAAGTCTCTCACAGACCTTGTGATATAGGCATCATAATCTACAAAAAAGGACTTTGGTTTGAATATTTGAGTTATGCATGGCCAGATATGTGATAAGGTTAGAACTACTTTGACACACCCAGACAACCATCATAAAATTATTAAGGTTGGAAAAGACCTCCAACATCATCAAGTCCAGCCTGTGGCCAAACACCACCATGTCAATTAAACCATAGCACTAAGTGCCACACCCAGCCAATTCTTAAATACTTGCAGGGATGGTGACTCCACCATTTCCTTGGGCAGCTAGTTCCAGTGCTTGGCAACCCTTTCAGAAAAGATTCTCATCCTAATGTCCAACTTGACCGTTCCCTGTCACAGTTTGAGGCCATTTCCTCTTGTCCTGTTACTTACTTGGGAGAAGGGGCTGACCCTTACCTTGCTGCAAGCTCCTTTCAGGGAGTTGTAGAGGATGATGTGTCCCTGAGCTTCCTCTTCTCCAGGCTGAAATACCTCAGCATCTCCAGCCACTCCTAGTACAACTCACTCTCTGGACCCTTCACCAGCCTCTTTGCCCTTCTCTGGACACCCTCCAGCCCCTCAATGTCCTTGTTGCAGCGAGGGGTCCAGAACTGGACATGGCACTCGAGGTGTGGCCTCACCAGTGCTGAGTACAGGGGACAATCACTGCCCTGGCCCTGCTGGTGACACTGCTCCTGATGCAGACCAGGTGCCTTGGCCTTGTTGGCCACCTGGGCACACACTGGCTCGTGTTCAGCTGCTGTGGACCAGCACTCCCAGGCCCTTTTCTGCTGATCACGTGGAGATTAGTCAGATAAAACTGTTATTTGTAAAGGATATGCAGTGCCTGCCAGATTACAGGAAACAGGCTCTGATGGCAAATGCTAAAGTCATAAATTGGATGATATCAATAACTTGGTATTTTCTCTGGATTGTTGTAAAGTTCAGGAATGTTTGTTGAGATCCTAGTGCAGTTGCAAATATGATCACAGATGTTGCCTCTAGATATTGATTAGTTGCAGAACCATCTTTTTTTTTTTGTGCTTTTCTTTGTGATGAAGCTGTACAAAATCCAGCCAAATTTGTGCTGGTACTTCCCACTCATGTTGGTATATGTGTTTGTTGACCAAGTTACTTAAAATGCACATGGGCACACTAAATCTTTGTTTCTCAGCAAGGAGTAAATTAAAAAGCCAGATTTTATAGGGTTAATTCTCTGTATAGAAGGATGATATTGGCTGATTTTATTTATGTCTATAATTCATACAAGGGATGCCTTAGACATTGGATATTTTTTATATGCAGGAATCCAACCTATGTCAATAAGAGTAGATGTAAAATATGATCCCCACTATTTGTGGTCACTAAAGGATCATTTTTTATAAATCTGCTGATGTAAGTTTCTCCTTGGATGTACAAGTGGCCTGTCTTAACTGTACCTTTCAAGATCACTATTTTCTAAATTATTTCCCAACATTCTCCTTAAAAAAATTCTATGGCAATATTTTTGTTACAGCTGTTCCAAATATTTTAATAATAATCAGAAGATTTCTATACATGTAGCAGTTTGGGACCTGTCAGATGGGAGATGTTATCTTCAATAACAAAATGCAGTATTTTTGTAACTGTTAATGTTTTTTTAGGGGAGTGGTATTACCAATTCAGAAAGTTCTGACTTTTTACATGCAATATGATCACTTTCTGTTGGAATGTTATATTAAACAAAACCACTTTCAAGTCTATAATGCATTCTCTTCTTAATGGGATCCACATCAAAATAGAAAATGAATACTTTAAGAACTGAGAGGAGGTAGCAGTACTTACAAAATTGTTCTCATAATTCTTACAGGATTTTTTTCTGTGTCTCAGTGAGGTAAATGTAAAGATGAAATTATCTTTTACAATCAGCATTACTTAGAATCTTGAGGTCTATGCTATATTTATTCCACTGTACCGCCAATATACAATGATTTAAACATTTGTTTTGGCTTTTAATCTTTACCCATATATATACACCTCCAAAATAAAAACCAGTGAAGTATGCATACCCATAAATCTGTCCAACCTTCCACTCCTCTGAGATATTTCAGTAAAGGCTTGATGCTTGTAATCAGAACTAGGTTTGGAAGTTGCCTTCAATTCGTTTAACAAACATCCTTCCCCCTCTTCTCCATGTTTCAGCCTCCCTCTTTTTTCATTTTTAAACCTGGTGGTTTCAAGGAGCAGAGAACTCCTTTGAAGGTGCCCGAGGAAGAAGCCTGGCAGCAGTAGAGGTGAATTCTTAGACTAAACATCAGTTATTTTCTTTTGCACCATAAACATGCTGCTTTAATTTATTTAATGTACTTGTGCTGTAGTGAACACTACATAGTTTTTACTCCTCAGAGCTTCCCGTCTCTAAACACTGTGTGATGCCTAGTCCATTTTTAAGCTACTGTTCCCACATAGTGCCTTCTTAGCTCTGCCCTGGGTTGATCAAGTCTTGTGAGGTGCTGGGACAACCCAACAGCTGCCCTGAAAATACTTAAAGTCAGTTTCAAAGACAGTGATGATTTCCTCATGGAATGGTTACTGATACAATATGGGGTAGTGGCCACAAATCACAGCTCACAAGGTTCAGTCTAGACATTGGGAAAAACATCAGGAGAACATTGCAACACTGAATACATCACCCAGAGAAACTCTGAAATTTTAACACCTTGCCTCTTAGTACTGTAAGAGAGCAGAAGTATGAACCAGTACCTTAGCACAGCGCTCAGCTCTGCAGGCAGGAGGAGACCACCAGTGCCTCCCAGGCCAGCTGGAGACAGACAGCCATGCAGGGACAGTGTCATTAGTGGTAGAAAGGGTGGTCATGGGCTTATGGGGATCATTCAGATCAGGTGGGGTTTTGAAAGCTATTGGATGATTCAGAGATGTATTTGTCTGGGAAGGATGGGAAAGCTTGCACAGAGTTTATTTTTTCACAGGACTCTTCCTTGTAGTCTCACTTCCTTGTTTTTAAATAGTATTGAAACCAAAATAGGAAAAAATTGTATTCCACACAAAAAAGGACAGCATTTAAATTAGTAAACAATTGGGCTGGCAAGGCAAATGCTTAATTAAGCCAACATTATGCAGTGTGTTCAGTAAAGAGAGTTCATGGATTGAAACATGAAACTGACCTCTGTGTAATCTATTTGTGCAGCTCCTTTGGTCAATAATTTCTATTTAACCCAGAGAAAATGTCCCAATTGAAAGGAATGATTTCAGTTTAGTTACTCTGGATTTGAACAGTGTATGTGAGATCAGAACCTGGCCCAGAGGCTATAGGAATAAATGGGATTGAGAAGATATATTGTTTTGAAAAGGAAAAGGTAATTTGATATACTGGGCAGCAGGAGAACTATTGCTGTGATTAAAGGCATTTTTCCTTCTAAGTTTGTGTTTGCAGGATATATTATTTATTGGCTGGGATATGGCAGATTATTAGATCTTTCAAATCATTTTGGTATTTGATTATAAAGCCAAGTTTCCCTTTTGAGATTTTCTGGCTTATAGTGCTTTTTTGTTCAGCACGGAATTTTCATTGGTTTGTGTTCTTAAAAAAAATAAATGCTTTTTTGTTATTATTTCCAATATTGAAGAATGGAAGTTATATTGTATTGGGAAATGTTTCCTCCTTCTAGGATGACATGTTCTTACTCTTTGAAAGATAAAGGTAAAAAATAAACCCAGATGCTATTTTTCCAAGTTCCCAAAAATCTTAGCACTAATTAAATAAATGATCAAGTATTAAAAGCTTTCTTCCTTTAATTTTTCACAGGTGTAATTTCTCGCCTCCTAATTTTTTCAGATCACTTATTCCATATCTCATAGTTTTCTTGGAATTTGGTCATATGGCAGAAGCTTCTGCTATAACGGACTAATTTTAAATGACAGCTTAAGAATATCACTAGATTTTCATCACCATGACGCAAGAAGCCTTTTAAGTTCTTGCCACATGGAGCAAACAAATCATTAGAAGTTATCCGACAGACACCACTGTCAGAGCACCATAGATTTGTCTCTTTCATTTGCCTTCAGGTAAAAAGAAAACCAAACCCACAGAACATTTTCTGTCAAAGCCTGCAGGACAGGCCAGACAAAAACAGGTTGATGAGCAGTCTTTTCTCAGAGATCAGTTCCATTTCCACTGAAACACTCCGTGACAACTCATCCGTTTCTAGTGTTTCTTTTTCGTGGGAAAATTTTGAAATTCTGAGGTTTGACTTTACCATTTCATTTTGTGGGGATTTTTAGCTCATGCATTTTACATTGCAGATGAAGTGGCCTAACAGTGTGCATCCAGTCATGTATCATTTCTCACTGGACACAGGGCACCTGGTTAGGCAAAAGGAACTTGGTTGTGTGTAGTGATCTCAGAGCCTTTGTCTGTGGTTTTGGAGGACAAAGGCTCGAACCGGTCTCCTCAGAGCTCCCAGCACAGATTGTCCATGAGTATTCAGGACTTAAAATACTCTCTTTTCAAAGAGAGGAGAAGGGCAAATCCTGTGAACTTGGGGAAGGGGCTTGGCTATTTACCTTGTTTAATGTCTGTCCTGGGTTGTAGTTTAGGATGTATTCTATCACCATCTTCAGTTAATGGCCCATCAATGCCTCGTGAATGACTCATAGGTAACTCCCTCTGGGAGCTATCTCTCCTTAATGGGCCATCAAGGACCCACTGCATGACTCATCATCCCATTGTGAGATGCTCCGCCCAGGGGGAGGAGCCAAGCATTCTCACCTGGATATAAGCTGAGATTTGGGGCAGTACATGCAGCTCTTACTCACTGGATTCCCAGAGGATCAAAGCTACCAGATCTTCCTACGGGATCACTGCTTCAGGAAGACCACCTCACCCGGACTGCTTCTATCACCCTGCTCAGGTTGTATTCTGATGCTGTCAGTGGTCTTTTTGTATGATTGCATTTATTTTATTTTATCTTTTTTTCCCTTTTCTTCTCATTAAGTTGTATTTCTGACTTGGAGCCTCTCACTCAGTCTGTTTTCAAACCACAACAATATCATACAGCTGCTTGGTGCTGGAGCCAATTTCTTTACCTGTTTAAGAAAAGTTTTACTGGTGCATGTTCCTCAGTTTTATGTGAAAGCACCAAGAGACAATTTACTTCCACATAAGAGAAAAACTCCTAAACACCACTGTTTGAAGGGCAGTGGTTAAAGCTAATACTGAATTACTTGTACTAGCCCCAAGCTGCCTGTCTGTGCTGAGGGAGGCAGGAGAATGATATTGGCAAGCTGTCCCAAGCAGTGAGCCGGTGACAGACTGAGATTGTGGGGACAGATGTGAGCAAGCAGGCCTGAAGGGATCCCAGATGTTGGACTCTGGAGAGCCCCTGTGATGCTCCAGCCACTAGATGCAATGGACTGAGCTGCTTATGTGGTTAGGCACGGCCCTGAGGCTCCGTCCCTAAATCCCTTGCAAGGCCTAGGAACCTCTAGCTAGACTGTTTTCTCCCCAAAAGCAGATTTTGCAATCTGTTCCAGGTTCTGTGTGTGTATTTGGAGAGCAAATGGAGTGAGCAAGATAAAGGAAAGCAATTGGATTGAGCTGAGGTGCTACTTGCATGCAGTGTTAAATAGACCTGCTATCTCTTTATCTATTTCTAACCACACACTTATTCATGCAATATTGGAGAAGAACTCCTAACTTTTGATACAACAATAATTTGATTTTTCAAATATATTTATAAAGCAAGATTCATCTGCCAATAGATGCCAATTTCATCTGCCAGTACATCTTTTCCAAGAGGCAGAAGGTACAGGAGAGAAAAGGAGACATAAAGTCATTGCAAAAAGATCACAGGATTGATAACAGAAAAAGCTGCAGTCAAACTTAAGTGTTTACACACTAAAAAAACAGGAGTGCCATTTGTTTCCTGTGCTTCAGAGATCTTCACTGTGTCTTTGTCATTTCAAAAAAGAAGTCTGTGTTGCTTCTCTCAAGGCACACCTGCAGTCTGCTCTTTCACTGCAGAATGTGAAATCACACCAGGACAGAGCAAAAGAAAAAAAGGAAACTGAAAATTTGGAAAAAAACCATGGGAGAGGTGAACTGAAAGAACAGCAGCTTCAGTATTTTCCTGGTTCTCTGATCCACAGTTTTCTGTTCCTCCAAGCCCCCAAACATACCTATGCCCAACTTAGCAGTGGTGGTTAACCACCTTCTGCTTTGTTTTTTCCCTTTATTGCTCCCAGAATTGGGCCCACCTGTTGGGTGCTTGAGGTGCTAATCTGGTTGCTAATGCTGATGTTGTGTCAGGGTGCTGGGGAAGGGGGCAGAGGGTAAACAAAGCAGAGCTGTGCTTATGTCTGCATCTGCATTCATATGTGTATTTGTCTATTCTGATTTTTATATGTATTCAGATATCTATTAGCTATGTCTATGCCTGTATCTCTATCATCTCTATCAACATATCTATATCTTTATGTGTAGATAGATGAGATTAGCCCTGCTTGTTATCAAAGTAACAAAAATAGATTTTTCAGCCAATGCAGAGAATAAATGATGAAGGCTGGACCTGCTTTTGACAGCCTGAGAGGTGGGACAGTTTTCATTCATCTCTTGCAGTACCTCGCAGCAGTACTGCAACCACTACAGCTTCCCTGACCCAGGGCTCAGCTCTTCTCTGAGTCTGGCAGAGTAAGGCTATCTATGTGTCCAAACAGGTGAGGGGAGAATTTGTTCTAGTGGCACAACATCACATTTGGGCTTTATCTTGATATGTGTGAAGAAAACATATTCTGCATAGGCAAGACCTTGGTTACTGACCCATCACAGCACATTTTAATAGAATATTCCACTATACATCTCCACAGAAACAAGTTTCCCTTTCCTATGGTCAGTCTTCTCTCCTTATTGAAAAAAGATACACGTAGAAATGTTATTCTTTATTATTATTCCCCTGAAAGTGGTGCACAGAAACTCTGTATTGGTGCATTACCAACGATTTTGTATTGAGTGGCGACTAACCTGTAACTTGATTTACACTTGGTGTTCTGCAATAACGTAAGATTTTCAAGTTATGTTTGCCACAAGACACGTTTCATACCCATGATAATCCAAAGTGTTTCAAAATTGTAATACCTTCAGTGCAGGGATTATATAAGCAATACAAAGTTATATGCTTTACAATAGTCTATAGGTCCATAGACAGCCACACAAATTAAAAAAATTCAGTCAGAAGTTAGCACATTAGTCTCTGAGAGTACTCTTTCCCAAAAAACGCCCAGTAATTTTTAATTAAAGTGCACATTTCAAAGTTTTCTTCATGAATTTGCATTCAAGTTAGAACCATAGGTTTTACTGGAATAGAGCAGTGCTAGGGTCAAAGCAAGCTCTGTTTGCTTACAAGCTGCAGACACTAGACTTAACCTCTCCTACATGTAAAAGAACTCTGCAGGAGACCTATACAGGATTGTTTCCAAGCATAAAAACCTCAGATGAAAGGCCAGCTAATGGATGAATAATTCAGGTGTACATGATGTACAGAATTGAGTGCTTCTGACTAGACTGTGAAAACTACATTTCTCATATGTCTTATACCATTTGTATGGCACCAGTCATTTTATATCTACTTTTTGGTAGGAAAATCCCTTACACAGAAAAGAAGCTTAATTGTGCATTCTTTTCCCCATGAAAATAATTCATTTCTCTGTATCATTTCAGTTATGCAGGTGAACACTGCAGAAAAAAATGTAGCTCTTCATAGGAATACACAGACTCTTTTGCAAATACCTTTTCTAACCTGAATTTTATCTCCATGGTCCCATGTCTCTTCTACATGAAAGGATCTCTTCAGAAAAAAAAATTACTTTTTTGAAAAATATATTGCGTCAGTCTTGAATTTTAAAGTTTCTAGAACTTGACACAACCCTTGCAAAGAGGGAGGCAGGGAGAAAGGAAGATAGAAGTAAGAGAAGGAATGGCAGAAGGAATCTTGGTAAGCCAGAGCTCCTCTGAAAATGTGCTTCAAGATTTGATATATTTTCTCTTCACTCTTCTGCCTGGGTTGTATGGAAGCTGCCTTTTGAGTGGGGCAGGAGGGGAGCACAATAGTTCTGTGTTTCCCCAGTTCCTAGAGCCTGATAATATTTTTATATCTAAAATCACCTGAATAGGAGAGGAAAAACATTCTTTTCTTTTTGCCTATCCCTGGATCTATTAAAAACAGAGCAATTTGGTACATGTTACATCCTGACCTGCATTGGTCTGAGAAGTGATATATTGCTTCATGAATCATTTGACTTATGTACATATTAACCAACTTTATATATAAAAGAAGACTAATAACAAAGACTGTGTATTATCCAAACATTGCTCTACACTTGATCACTTTTAGTTCCCATTAAAACAAGATGTGCTTTTCCTGTATGCAGAATAACTCTCTTGGAAGACTCTATTTTGTTCATTGTAGTTGGCAGTCACAGCCACATAGTAAATGATCACATTATATGCGGCATCCTAATGTGCAGAATGTAAATGCTGAGGAGGATAATGAATAGGGCAATTGGAGAAGAAAATTACATTTCCTGCTCACGGCTGTGATCAGCCCTAGTTAACATGCTCATAAGTAAAGAGTTAGTTATGGGAAGGTGGTTGGTGATTAAATGAGTGAAAAACACGTCCATTTTAACCAGCAGAAGACTGCTAAATAGATGTGTGCATTAGAGCACCCAGTGGCTGGGCTGCACAGGTGAATGTTGTCTGGGGTACTGAATAGCTGTAGTTCATTGAAAGGTCTTTTCCATTGTCAGAGTGGCTTCTGCATACCACTCAATATATTTCTTCCCAGGTATCTCCCACTTGACCCCCACAGAGATTTTTTGTAAGAGTCTTCATTTAATCACATTTCTTTGAGATGCTTAACTTCTGAGCTAATGTGGAAAGTCAAGAAGTGTCAATGCTGTTTGGGGAGAAAAAATTAAACTGAGTCCAATGTTATTTTAGTATTGTTATCTCCAAAGTTACTCTCCCACTTATGAATAAAAGATGCCTACTGATTTCTATGTCTAGTATGTTTTTGCTTGTATGTGTGTATTTGGGTTTAGGTTGTTTGGTGGTGTTTTTTGGGGGGTGGGGAGTTGGGGGTCTTTTTTTTTTTTTTTTTTTTTTTTTGGTTGTTGTTTGTTTTGGGTTTTTTTGGGGTTTTTTTTGTGTTTTGTTTTTTTGGTGTTGTTTTGTGTTGTGTTTTGTTTTGGTTTTGTTCTTTTTTGGGTTTGGGTTTGGCTTGGTTTGGGTTTTTTTTTTTTGTGCTAATGCTCAGTACATGATCATTCCAAGTTCACCATGCTTCTGAATTCTTCCTGTTCATGTTGTTGGTCAAGAACCAGAAAGTCAGACATAAGGTATGTCTTTGAAAGGAGATGAGAGGCAGGTTCATAAGCCAGCTTCATGTCCTCAACAGCTACTGTACTGCTACAGCAACAAATTGTGCATTCTCTCAGATGTGACAGACTTTGTACAACAAGAAGCCTTTGTGTGGGCTGGGATGAGGGAAGGAAACTGAAGAAACCTTGAAGAGTACTTACTGTTTTTCACCCCAGCTCCATTAACTACAGGTAGCTGTGGCTGTGCAATAAATGTGATGGAAGGTTTATATTGCACAGTAATCTCCTACACAAACTTATTCCTCTCAAATACCAAAGGATTGCTTTTCAGATCCAATGACATATGTGTTATAGACATGTAACAGTGGGGCAGCAGACCCTGACGTGCAACACTCATCTGGAAGAGTTCTGTACGTAACCACCCTTTAGGCACTGATGGTGTCTAAAATGTGTTGTCATGGTGTACCATTCCCTGAGAGCTCCTCTGTGTGGGAAAGAACTAGAAAAGTACATATGAATGAAATAATAGTCTTGGTTAAAAAGGGTTTGTTAAACTGCATTGATCCTCATTATAGACACTCTTATTCAACATTAAACCAGCTCTAATTCAATTTAGTTTGATCCATTTTGGCAGTGAAGTAGTGAAAACTGACTTGCATTTGTTAAGTGCCCAGACACTGCTGAATTCAAACAGTGAGCCTGTGCAGATGTCCTAGACATTACCTTCACACATCTGATTCCTCTCCCAGGCTGGATACCCGTTAGATCAGCTTGGCTATTTCTCTGTTTGAAGTATTTGATGTGGTTTTACATGAGAATGTCTCTGATGATTGTTTGTTTACATCAGAAAAGATTAACCAGTTAAACTGCTATGGCTATGTTATTTATCTTACAGACAGTTTTAACCTTTTTCTCTTGTGAAGTATGCACCTTAGAATATTTTTTCTCTTGATTATTATAAGAAGATTAGACTGCTCCTATTTATACTTAAATGGATAAAACCCAAGCAGATTATTCTGGCAGAATCCAAGACACAGACATCAAGAAGGATCATGGAGCCTTCAAATATCTTGACTCTATTTAGATATTTTGGTCTATCATTGGGCAGTTCTATCCCTTTACAAACACACTACTGTGAGAGAACTCATGTTACAGTGGAGGATGTTGTGATAGAACACTCAGATGGGTTCACCATTTGTCCCAGCACTGATTTTTCTCATCCATTTTTCTTAGACTCCTATGTCATATGGATCATGTCTGGGAGGTAGTGCTGCTCTTCTCCCTTGTCCTATTGCAAAGGAAACAGAATTATATTGGCTGGAGGAAATAACCGCAGGAAACGACATAATCCACTTCCAGTCCCTTCCTTCCCCCAGCAGAAACATGTAGGCAGCAGCATCCCTGCTATTGATAGAGGTTCTGGGGTGTAATGGATGGAAAGGCACAGGAAGAGAAAGGCTAAGAGAAGTGGAGTGTGATAGGTTAGGTTACAGAAGATTATGTAGGATGGAGCATAAAACTGAAAGTTACGATATTGCAGTGGTTGTTGATGTTAATTAGTTTGGCTATTGTTTGGATTCTAGGAATTTAGAACTGCTGCTACTATGGAATATTTTATAACAGTATGAATAAAAATACCTTATTTCTCTTTCTGAAACACCTAAACAAATAAATTCAACTGAAACAAGCATGAGAAGATGCTATTTTCAACTGAAGCTAGCAGCTCCAAAGCAGGTTGCTTTTTCTGGTAAATTAGTAGCTGCTATGTAAAAACTTTTATGATCTCAAATATTCCTTATGTCTTGTAACAGTAATTGTGCTGCAGATGACAGGTAATGCCAAGATGTTAACTACCCGTCCTTTTTCCTTCTGGATTGTGTAAATTAAATTAGGCACATCAATTTGTATTAATTTTTCAGAATTCTTTTTCTAAAATACACAAGCTGTGCTCGTTTTTACTGCTGAGATCTGACAGCTACCCCTTTCATGGTGCCTTTGGATTATTGTTTTCTCTCCAGTGAGTGGGGGCTGCTACTGTTAGATTACCTGGGGTCATAGAAACTGCATTCACACTTCAACAGATAATGCTCTGTAGTATCATTTCTTGGCTAACCAAATGGGAAATGCAAGATAATCTAACTGCAAAAACAATTGCACGTTTCATTCATTTCCATAAAGGAGCGCAAGACAATTAAACCTCCTGGGCCCGATTCTGCCACCAGAAAAATCAATGGAATCCTGGTGATTTTGAATTTAAATTGACTCCTAATCCCTACCTTTCTCTCATTTGTCCTTTATTTCTGTGTCACAATGACAAATGAGAACTTTCTTGACTATACTTATGTTACCTCTCCTGTCTAGAAAGAAACTTTTATGTCACCTGTGCCTGCGACAGCTCCCTTCAGACTGAGTCCAGCTAGGGAGCATCCCAAAATCACTTCTTAGACTTTGCTCTAAAACTTGTTCATAAGTCTCTCAGCCATTAAAGGGACAACAAAACTATTAAAAATACTGTTTTTCCATTTCTCTGTTTTTGTAAATAGATTTTTCCATTTTCCAAGTAATTTTCAATTGGGTGTGTATCTTTTATAGTTTCTTGTACTAAAGTGATGGAAAAAATAATGCCAGGAACTGTTTTCAAATGTGTGAAGGACTAGAAGCTGATTGTGAATAATCAGCATGAATTTATGAAGGAGAAATCATGCCTGATTAACCTGATGGATTTCTGTTACAAGATGACCCACTTGGTTGTTTATCTTAGTAAAGCTTTCTGCACTGTCTGCCATAACACCTTTGTAGAAAAAACAGGATAAACAGACAGTGGGCTTGATTTAAAACTGGCTGAACTGCGATGCTCAAAGAACTGTGTTCAGCTGTGCATGTCCAGCTGGAGGCCAGTCACTAGCCCTGAAAACCTATTTGGGTCAGTACTGTTTACCAGCTTCATGAATGATCTGGATGTTGGAGCGGAGTGCCCCTTCAATATGTTCGCAGCTGATACAAAGCTCAGAGGAGTGATAGACAGACCAGATGTCTGTGCTGACATTCAGAGGCTATGGACAGGCTAGAGAAATGTGACAACAGGAACCTCCTTAAGTACAGAAAAGAGAAATGCAAAGTCCGGCACGTGGTGAGGAATAACCGCAGTCGCCAATACAGACTGGCTGGAATGTAGGTTGGCCAAAAAGCCAGATGTGGGGGTCTGGTGGACACCAGTTTGAATGTAAGCCAGCAATATGGTCTTCTAGTAAGGAACGGTAAGGGTATTCTGGGCTGCATGAAGAGGAGTGTGATTAACAGATCAGTGGAGGTGATCCTTTCTCTCTGTTCAGCACTGATGGAGCCACACTCAGAGTGCTAGGTCCAGTTCTGGGCTCTCCAGTACAAGAGAGACACAGACTTACTGGACAACATAAAGGAACAGTCCATAAAGATGATTAGATGATGGGAGCATATCTTCCGTGAGAAAAAATTGGGAGAGGGATCAAACTGTGGAACAGGTTGTCCAGAGAGGTTACAGAGACTCTCTCTTTGGGAATCTATAAAACAGCTGAGACTAGTTGATCTCTTAAGACCCCTTCCAACTTCAAATATTCTGTGATTAAATTATTCTGTCAATGTATTTCATATGAAGAAAAATTTCCTGTAAGATACATTTTTTTAATTCTGTCCAGGTCTGATAAGCCTAAATTACCAATGCTAAGCATACTAGAAGACAACTTTTTTTCCACCAGACAAAAATATAACTGTGGTTGACAAGGTGTTAGACATACAGTAAATTATTTTGAAAAAAACTATGACTAAATGAATATATGAATCATGGTTCCAAATAAATACCTTATTTACATTATGATCAAGAGCATAAAACTTCATTTTCTAATATTTCAGGGGCCTCTGATAGAATGTACAGTGTTATGTAGAAATATGAGCTGAATATAAGGTATGTTTGTGATAATCTGGCTATAGAAGACAGTGGCCTGTGGCAGCATGGTCACATTTTAATTAAGTACCTCAACATATCTGAACCTTGTTGGGTTTTTCTCAGCTTTCAAGTTGGACAATCTCAGATGTTGCTGATAAGTCTTTAATCTTCTCTCTGTGTAACTGAGTTTCTTTACTCTATTCATTCCAGAAGTCTCTTTTACTCATTTACACTGTAAGACAGAGTCTTTCTACATATGTTCAAGCCATCTTGGCTACAGTCCTCCCTTTCTGCCTCTCCTTCAGTATCCTGTGACAGCTTGTAGGCAGAACAGTTTCTTAGTTCAGCATCTCTTGCATGACTTAAAGGAACATTATTTTCCCTGATCAGGGAGCTGGGAAATGTTATGAGAACAACTTGCTCCACTGAGCCAAGGTACTGCACTGCTAAGATTTAAATGGTTATTTTTGGGGGACTCCCAAAGATGAGCCAGAGAGAAGCTGTCAAGTTGGAGTTGACTAAGGTGGTACCCAGGAACAGATAAATAAATGGCAGTGAAAATTTCTTCTCACTACGCTGGCTGAATTAAATTATATTGTCAGTTTATTTGTCTGCTGGCTGCTTTTCTGATCCAATTAAAGCTCTTGTCATGAATTTAAAAGAAAGGATCACCTTATTGAATTGTGGGAGACTTTTTTTTTACCTGAGTTGTTAATAACACCTTTTATTATTGAATCTGGAAGAAATTTTATAAATTAATTCACTATCACCACAGATGCTGGAGTTCATCTGTTTCATCAGTAAATGAAAATAGCTCATTTCTTCTTGAGCTTGATTCTCTCTTGAACTGCTCTTTTGGGCCTAGTGTGTTGAATTCAAAAATCAGGTTAAAGTTCTGTTGTTCTGATTGGATCCTGATCCGGCCAATGTGACTACTTTAGATAGCATGCAGTTGCAGGATTAGTCCCTTTCTGTCTTTTATCTGTTGGTGCAACACTGTTCTTTCTTCACCAAATGCTGTGGTACATCCTAACAACATTATTTTCCATGTAATTTGTACTTATTCCCAAGAAACTGAGGAAAAAAGTCACACAAATTAATTTTTCTCCAAAAGAAATTTCCAGAATTAAACAGCTCTGTCCAAATGCTTTTAGTTGTGATTTTAGCGATATCTTTCACCATCTTCCAAAATTTTTCTCTTCTTCTCAGTTTGTGTTTAAAGTACAACACAGTTAATTTTTAAAAGATGTGGGAAATGAATGTGAACTTAAGGTCATTCAGGGAAAATCTGAAATTAAAAAGGAACTTAAAAGCATAACCCAAATAAATCAAACATTAATCTAAGGAGGAAAATATTAATAAGCCTTTATGAAGAATGCATTCTTCTTGTTTCCAAGCTAAATCACAGGCCTACCTAGTTGAAAGGTGAAGATGGCTCATCTGTTAAATAGCTATTGGAGATATCTGATATATGATGATTAATTATAATATGCAAAATTTGTCCCAGGCGTATAGACCTCATAAAGCTGAAGACAACACAAATGCATTATTAGCTCCCATCGCAGTGGGAAAATAAGCCAACTTGACCTAATTATCAATTTTTTATATATATGTGATTATAATGAGCTTTCTGACAGTATGTAAAGACAGAATTTAAGTAGTCATATTTTTATCTGTAGTCCTTCATATGATTTAATTGGAAAATGTAATGCTTGATTTGCCAGCAAATCTAGAAAATATGGTTCCAGACTCAGATGATTTTTACTGTATTACATACCAAGACTGCCCCTGGGAAGGTATTTATTCCTTTTCTCCTTGTCAATAATGAATGATCCTACAAAGCAGAAACCTTATTAGAGTCTATGTTTAATGATTGCCCTAGTGATATGAGTGGTCTGGTAACAAATTGAAATGTCAGACACTCTATGACCCTCTAATAATATTGAAATCTGCCAGCCCCTATTAAACTGCTTTCGAATTGTATTATCCTGTGGTAATAGATCAGCTACTTACCCCAGCTAATACAGTTATCATGTGGGACACTGCAGAACAATCCTTTTAATCAAAAGAATCAAAAAAGGAGTGGGAGGGTGGGTAAAAATGAAATATTGTCATAACAAGTCATGATGAACCCACTTCATTAAGGTGGAAAACTACCCGTAAAGAAAGCTGTGATTGATCTTCATTCTCGTGTGTCATCCTGTAAAAAGAAAGAAGTAACTTTCAAATTTGAAAGAACAGGGTTTTTTTCTCTCTCATCCTCTCCTTCTCACTGTCTCTGTTTTAATGGATTGCCTTACTTCTATAGGTCCACGTGCAATCTGGTGTGTCCCAGTACTGCTACAGGAAAACACCCAAGAAGCAGAAACACTTTTTTGTCATTATTTTCAACAGCTCCTCTGTACTTTTATATGGAGAACATGACAAATTTTTTTCCTGTTTTCAAATACATAAAATAAGCAGTATCAATAAAACAAGTAATCTTCATAATTTTAACAGGGAAAGCAAAAGAAACAGCAATTTTAACTACTGATAAAACAATGTAATGTCCTTCTTCCTTAGGACTTGTCCCTCCATTGATGAATTTTTTTTTTCGTATTTACGTGGCATCACTAATTGCACTCAAACTGGAGATTCATGCATAGATTTATCCTTAAGATTAGAATAATAAAGAGAACTCTTAGTAATTTCAGACTGTATTAAAGCACTTGATTCTCTTCAAGCTAATGAGATCCTCTCTTTCTGTTGTTGAAGGCTCTGAATTGTGCTTGTTTTTGTGATTCTTTGCCGCATTCCTTGTTATGGAAAAGAAGATGGAGTTAGATAGGAAGTCTGCCAAGTTGTAGTTTCCAGGTCCCCCACTTTTTAAAGGGATATCTTTCTGAACCAGGGTATAGCTAGCTCAAGGTCATCTTTTAAACCTTTTGACTTTCCAGCTGAAATAACTGATTCTGACTCTATAACCACTCTTCTGAAATGCCTGGGAACATCCACAGGTTGTACTTCATAGCATACCCAAGGTACACTTATATGCCAAGTAGACTCCTCCTGTGACCTTCTGTCTTTTTCCAAATAGCATATCAACTGATGTGAAGCAAAGCAAATACTTCAGTGTTCTTCCCAGGGGAGTCCTGAGCAGAGCAAGAGAGATAGGTAAGGGATTTATGCTGAATCTGAGTTCAGGTTTGCACACAACTGATTGTGGGAGCATGCTGGGTATAAGCACCACAGGATCTGAGCTCTTAAAGTCTCTACTCCATAAATCTCTAGGTCAACAATCAGGATTTATACATTAATTATATATAGATAGATAGATATGAACATGCACCACCTGTGTGCAGAGGAACATCAACCAGTTTCTATGTCTTTTTCTCTGTCCTGCTGCGACCTTCTCTAGCAGCACTTTCTTCTATGTGCTTTTTACCCTGCCCCGGTGTCTCATTGTGTACCTCTGTGTTAAAGTTTTGGATGATCCTCCAATCAAACTACTGAATCGTGAATATCAGTTATCTTTTCTCTAAAAATCATTTAAAATCATATCCTGGTGCAGGAGTAGTGTGGTCTCTAAAGCTCTTAGTTATGAGTGACCCAAATTCATGGCTATAACAAGAAAGTTGCAGCATGACTTCAGAAAGATTCCCTGCAGGAGCTCAAAACTGGGAGATTTTGGCAGGAGTTTTGTGTGAGATGTAGTTAAATTCATCTCTGTTCTGAAAGAAAAGTGACTTGGTAAAAATAGCTCCATGTTTATTGCCTTTTCTTCGAACAGGCACAGCTTACAAACAAAAAGATGGATTTTGTATCTACCATTCCTGTGAAGTCACCGTGGGCTTTTATTGTCAGCCTTAGCTTCCCCCATTTTGCCTACCATCAGCAGCAATAAAGACCTGCAGGCCAAATTAGTCCCCCTGAGATGACTGTGTAACACTCTGACTTATAATTGTGCTCTCATTGACACCCCTGCAGCTCCCTTAATGTCAGTGGTTTTCGTCCTGAGCTTAGCCAATATTACACTGAGGATATACAAGAGGTATAGTAGCTTCCAGCTCTCTGCTGCCTTATTCTGTAGAGAAAGCAGCAGGGAAAATGAAGTAAACTCTAGAAATCAGTTATATTTTCATGGTTGTGTAATGTATTTCATATTTGGTGAATTCTGTAGAAATTCTTTCCTTTGTTTGACAAGCCTGAACTGATTCTAACTATTTGAAAAATACATAAAATCTTGATTTGTTTTCCTCCAGGGTCAGCTTTTGATAGTGAGCTCCATTTGGAAAGGCCCTCCCCTACTGTGAGATGTGCCCCAGGACAGGGAGGGCCAGCATGGTCTCATTGTGGGCTGGGACCTACTCTGACCTGACAGAGAAGGGTTCTCAGCTCTGTTCCACCTGCTGCCAGGAGCTCCAGCCAGTTCCCTTTTGAGCTGAATGCAAAGGGACCACTTGTCAGGAATAAAGCTAGGCACATGCACAACACAGAATCAACCACAAGGTTCACATTCTTATTCCACTGAGCGCAGATATGTCAGTGCCTTGGATTTTCAAATTAAAATTTCAAATCTACCATCCAAGATTGAGACAAAACGCTTATAAGTTTTACCAGCTAAGATTTGCTTGGGAACATTTTTTCCATAACATGGGATGTGTTTCCATTCACTTCTGAATGCAAAAATAGTAAAGCAAAGCATAAATAATATCAGACAAACCAAGAACACACTCATTCATGCATAAATTTTTTTTCACGCTATATGTTCAGCTTCACTAAAACTCTTAACCTTAGTAAAATTGAAAGCCTAGGAAAAAATATCTTACTGTTTTGTCATGTACCTGATTAGCTTGGTTAGAAACCAAAGGATTTCATAAACATTCTTGTATATTTTGTATTTAACATTCTGTAGTAACCCATGTTGTTGAACAGAACATATATTAAGTGTCTTCCAGATTTTGTCATACAGTTTCTCATATACCATAATTTATAATTCTGAATGTCCTTCTGTTTTAGTAATTTCCTTTTATCCCCAGTGGCCATTTTCACTCTTGCTGTATATATTGTGAGATGGCATATGCAACCTTTAGGCATGTAGGATATTAATCCATCTTTGATCACATTCCCCTGTGTATCCTCCCCACAGCTTTCTGATTTTCCTCCAGAATGAACTCTGAAGCAATTCAACATCTTTATTTTACTCTTATGATTGGTTTACTTAAGTTTTAGTTAACAACAGGAGGTCTAAAATGGTTTTTTTTAGTTTAGTGTTTTTTTTTATTCTTTAAACATTGCTCCTGTACTTCAGTGTTGATTCCTTAGAAGTTTCTTCTTCTTTTACTGCTTTTGTTTTTATTTTCCTGAATCTCTGTTTCCTTCACAGAAGTAAATATCAGAACACACAGGTGTGACACAGATCTTCTAAACTTAATATAGGTATCAGAGAAAGAAAAGGTTTTTCTGTCATTACCATCCTATCAATGCAGGGCTGCTTCTCCAAAGTTAGCTTGCTTATCACCTCAACCCAGAAAACATTCCACAAATAAGAGCTCCCAGAAATTATGACTAGTTTAAGCTAGTAGATTATTTTTTTTATTCTTCATCTTAATAAAGATGACAACATATGACTCTTTTGCAGGATTTAATTGCTCTTTTTTTCAAGAATTTGTAGGACTTTCCTTTGCTGTATCATACACAGTTAGGTCATGGAAGTGTCCTCTGTCACTTTCTACCACCCTTGAATCACTGTTGTTGTCTCTGAGTTCACTCCAGTTTGCCTGCCTTCATATTTTGTATCCCAAGCACCAGAGACAATTTACACACCAGAAGCTATCTGTAGAATTTTCACCTTATAAATACATCTGAATTAGGGGCTTGTCATGTATATTTGTCTTGAAGCTAAATTGGTGATCCTCATAAAACCTGATGGCTTGAATCTCTGATTATGAGCCAGTGCCTCTGCATTTGCAGCCCACAATTGTTCTACCCTTTGTACCCATCCTGTCAGGAATGCTTCTATGTAATTTGTTGCCCACTGTTACCTTGAGGCTTCTGCCTTCTATTGGATTTGTGGCTTCCCCCAGCCCAAGTTATTCTTCCCTTGTGGCATGCATTAGCTTGCTTTTTTACAAGCTGAATCTCATTTTGGTATTCTCAGCCTGCATTTCTCTGAGCTGCTTTATATTACATTTCTTGATCCTGACTGATATAATGTCTCCCAATTTAGCATCATCTGCAAATTTAATGAATGTGGTTTTATTTTGCAATCTTCATGACTGTTAATAAGGGTGTTAAAATAAATATTGGTCCTACTTTAGGTCTCTGTGGCCCTGCACTTCCCCTTTCACATGCATGCCCGATTCCCCTGCCCCTCAAAATCTGTGGGTAGAAGTGCCTGGCAGAACCCTCTCCTTTGTGGACTTCCACAGAGATCTAGTTGGTATGTTAATTTGCTATGCAACTGGCTCACAAAAATCTGTATCTGTGATGTAGACTGTACCTCAAATATCCAGAGATGTAGGAAAATCACAGAATGCAAGGATGAATTAAGTTGCACAGGTCTGCTACCCAACTGTCCTGTAATGCTTACATTAGATCACAGTAATGCACTTCTTGTCTTGAAACCAGTGGCAATTAACTATGTTTTGACTTCTTATTGGTTTTGATAACATGTGAGGCATTTCCCCCTTATGTATAGAAGGTGGTTTTTAGTGTGAATTCAAGTAGACCACATAAAGGGTACCCCACATCATTTGTACATTCTTTTTTCCAGAACAGATACATTGATACTGCTCCACAGTAAGAGGTGAACAGCCAGTGGAAATTTCTTGTTTGTGTGTGACTTTGCTTACATTTACAAGTTTTGCTACCATGACTGAAAAGTCATCTCACTAATCAGCACAGAATCCAAGTATACATGGGAATTCTCTGGCAAAATAAACTGGTTTTGCATATATTAAGACAGTTCACAGAGGTTGTGGCAAAAGACTGAAGGGGAAAATGGTTTTTGGATTTTTTTTTCCTTTTATGTAAGACGTGTCTTTCAAAGAAGGTTTTATGCAAGGTTAATAAGTACTTTGTAACTTTTTACCTCAACAAATATATACCAGATATTTAGGCCAATAATAGAAGGAAAAACAGAATAAGTAATAAATATATGGTGATAGAAGTATTTATCAACAATAAGAGCTGCTTCTGCTCCAGTTGCAAGTAGTAGGATCACACAATTTTAAAGATGTGGAAAGCACAAAAGAAGGAAGAAATTTAGACAGAACCTGGAAAAAAGGCCAGGTGACCTAGAAGATGGGTCACTAGTTTATATTTGAGCTACATATATCCAGGGTTCTGCAAAGCCCCAGCCTACACCCATTCCCTTTGCACATCACACAATCTCTTCCACAAAATGTGTCTCTGTCACAAGCCATAAAATCATGGAATCATAGACTGGAAGGTACCTTGAAGTACCATCTAGTCCCAACCTCCCCCACCATGGGGGATGCTACCCCCTAGATCAGGTTGTTCATAATCACAGACTAATTTGAGGCCTGCAGATAGCAGCATGAGCAGGCAGCAGTTTTAACCTGAAGCTATCTGCTAGCTCTTCCAAAGGTAAACATAGCTCAAGGAACTAATGTCTTCTCTTTCCTAGTAAGGGAAGTTTTAAGGAAGGCAACTTACCCAGAGATTACATTCAAATTATGCACAGATAGATTTCTAGGTACTGTCCCCAAAATACTCAGTCCCACAGTCACTCTCTAACTGTGATGCAGACTTCTGCATCAGCCAAATACTCATGACTGGTAGAAAGTATAAAAAGCCTGCAGAATTTTATGCCTGTGTAGCTCTTTCACTTTCCTACCTATTCTATAGTGAAAAATAGATTAAACCTCAGCAGTATATTTCAGTATTTCAGTCTCTAGACATTTTTGTGCTTGGTTACTTTTAAAATATCTTTTTCTTTCTTATCTTTTTTTTTTTTATTTGATATATTTATAAATTATCTTTTCTTTACCTCTGTACCTGTAGCTGGCATTTACCCCAACTTTTTCTGTTCTCAGCTGTGGCTGAATATTCTTGCTTATTGCTTCCTTCCTTTGTCTTTTCCAGTTCACAGCATCATTGTAAAGATGAGCTAAAAAGAAAATTGGAAACCCTGTTTCCTTCACAACTATGCACTGAGTGCCCGAGCTATGGAGTCTCAGAGAGAAACTCACGATGAGAACATGCTGCACCAACAGATAGGTCTTTTCTCTGCAGATCTCAACATATCTTGCAGGGACAGTTGGTGTTTAGCATTGCTGTTGTGTTGCTGTGCAAAGGTGGTCTTGAGCAGATTGATTTAGGACAGGATTCACTGTATCACACATGCATTTCAAATCTTATTTCTTATTCATCCCTACTTATCACCCTTTTTATTCCTGAGGTAAATCCTGATCCTTTCCCATCAAACATGTAATGCTTTTTCTGCCTAAACTTAATGTATACAGTGAGTTGAAAATGACTTCCCGAGGCTAGACCTCAGAGTGGGTTGCAAGTATTTGTCACAGAGTTATGTCCTGTTTCCAGGGGTCTGTGCATGGGAGACTGCAAATCTAAGGGTGTCTCATGGAGGTCAGGTGTAAATCATCACAAAAATACCTGCTGCTTTAATGTCCTGCTTCCCTTTTGGGAATATTTCTGGAGGCGGAGGAGGCAGGAAGCGAGTAAATAACAGAAGGAATGACTTCATTTTTGCCCGATCTGTATGATCTGTATCTTTCTGAGCAGTGAGAGTTATTTTTAGTGAATTGCATCACTGGCTCTTGGCAGCCATGGCAACTGAGATCCTCTTCTACCCAGCAAACACAAGGAAAGGAGAGAAGACAAACTTCACTTTTACTGTGGCCTCAGTTTGCTTGTTTCTGTCGTCCCCACTGCAACAGGTTTAAGTTTAGTGTAATTGCTTTTGGAACCTAACATTTTCCCACATATTCCCAGCTTCACCATAACCTGGAGGAATAAACTCTAGCAGTGAGGCTTCCCCATTTTGTTGTGTTTGCTGCGTTGCCATCTGTATTTTATATGATGATGGCTTTCTCAGTCTTAGATTAGCATTTCAGTGAGACATACACAGGATCACCAGGTGAAACCAAGACCTGTCCTCTGACAAGTGTCAAGCCCAGACTTCTACTTACTCGTCCAGAAACTATGGCTTCTTCTCAGTGATAAAGTTTGTAGGTTTGAAAGCAAATGCTTTTTACCATAAAGTATTTCCTTTTTAAAAGCAGAAAACTAGATACATGGAAATGGGATGAGCTTTGTTATTTTCTAGCAGAAGGGGAAAGGATAAAGAAACTATTTCTTTTCACTTCTGTGTAAGTCTGCCACCGACTGCCTGTCAACACTTCCTTGCAAGCCACCAAAAAACTTGTCCAAACAGGACAAGGTAATATCCTTCAGTCTCTATTGGCTTGGTATAATCATAACTAACAGACTTGAAGTGAGATTCCTTGTCATGGTAGCAGTGTCTTCAATCACCCTTCCCCTCCCACAGTGTAATCATTACCAGACTGCTATCAGTTAGTTTATAAACCTCTTGTACAATGTTATCTCTGAATGTGTTTCTATGAATGACTTTTTTTCTGTATGATAATTGAACTATTATCTTTGCAAAAAGCTTTCTTGAAAAGGACAGCTAGAGAAGGAATAGGAGAGAGGCATACTATGGTAATTGAGAAAAAATGGAGAGGTTGGGAAAAGTCTGAACCTGTAAGATCTGGGTTAACTTTAGGAAGAAGCAAAGCATCAAAGCCTGGACGCAATAAAGTTGTGGATTTAATGATAGACATTGCAATTACCTGGGCTTCTGAGGAATCATGAAAAGGGTCAGTGAATATATTTGTATTGTTTGTGTTCAGTGTCAATGTCAAAAGATTAAATATACTGGTTGATTCATGCTTTTATTTTCTTGGATAGTACATTCATAATGCACACAAGCAGTGCTTTGAGGGGCAGATGGTGCCAATTGATTGTCTATTCATTATTTGTGGAAGAGACCTCATGCATTCTCACATTTTTGTGTGAAATCATCCCCTATGAGATGCTAAAGTGACTGAGATTATTTGACTGACTCCTCAGCAGGGTCCTTCTCACTGAGCTGCTGGGTTGTGTTTGACAGCACTTCCACCCTCAGGAACTGCCAGGCCCAACACAAGAGACATCTGTTGCTGAAACACTGTGGGATGGAGCCTCAACAGAACACCTGCCCACCAGATTTACTGTTCTTGACAATGCAAAATGTAAAATCGAAAAGGAGGCCTTGGTATGTCTCTAGAAACAGAAAACTGTTACAAAGGCTTAACTTCTATGTATATCTTGGATAAAATGGCCATTTATAAAGCCAGACTATAATTTAATGAGGATGAGAAAACAAAAATAGGAAAATATGAAAAAATCTGATATTCTTTGCATTGATGCTATCTGCCTGCTCCTGGATCTGCTTTCTGGACAGTGTTAGATCCTGTTCCTCTTGCCTATGATACAAGTAGTGAGGCCAAGATTTTGTCTGTAGCTTTTTTGATTCCTTTGTTGAGTCAAGGAAAGGGTTGACTGCTTAAAAAGCTGTACTTCCAGCTGAGGTTTAGAGATGGGAATTTGGGAGTGTCATAAAACAGATACCATTTCCTTCCTGGCTAGCCTGATAGGATCAAATCTGGGAAACACTGTCTCCTGAGGGAAAGTGATCTCTGCTTTCCAGAGGGGTAAGAGGCTCTTTATGTCTTATCTTTCTTATCTGTCTTTCCTATCTTTAGCTATATTCGTATGAACATGATATAGACCTGGGACTATTCTCATGAAATATACATTTTTGTGACAACTTATTTCTCCAGAGTTATATGATTTAACCTTGTTGGGGGAGATATCTGTAAAATAAATTAGAGTATTTTAATAGATACAGAGGGACAGAGTCTAAATATTAGGCTTACTCTGTGTACAGGCACAAAAATAATGTTGCCTGGAGTAAACTATATCTCTTTGCCCCTCAGAAGCTCATCTGAGAGTAGTTGTGCATACCCAGCTAAATCAAAAGAGAGCCACAGTTTGATGCAAAGATTGGATTAGAGGCTCTGACTGAAGTGTTTCAGACCTCCCTGATCAAGGCAAGCTACACAGCAGTCACCAGAAAAGAAAGAAGGCAGAACACAGAAGGCATGGCTGACTATCAAATATAAAATAATACAGGCAGAAGAGAGCTTTTGCTGTAGACCTTGAACAAATTCTATGTGAGATTGTGTTATGCACTCATAGAAATGCTTTTATTTCAGTGTGAATAGAAATAGCTTTTCCTACAGAGGCATTAAAAAGGATCAAAATTTAAAGTTAAAACAGATCAAGCTTTCAGAATATTTAAAATCATTAAAAATAGTTTATTCAAGCAATTATCTCCTAGAATTGGTTATTACCACTATTAATGACTTGCTAGTTAAAATATTAATGGGTCATAACTGAAAACTGCTGGCAATGTCTGATTTCAAGGGGTATTATCTCTTAATTAATGATACTTCACCTATTTCCAGTCAGTTTTGTAGGTATCTATTTTACTGTCTGTTGCAGGATACTAAAACCAGTTATTACAGATGAAGGAGACATTACAAAGAGAGACAAAATAGATGCTTATTTTCTTGGTGTTTTGCATTTTGTGGCCTGTCAGCTAGCTTGCATCTGAATTTACTTGTCTCTTACTAGTATATGGCTTCTTATTAGGAATTTTATGTGCTTTGAAATTGCATGTCGGAACTGCGTTTTGAAAAGCACTGTATGCTTTTGGGAGACATTGGTGGATGGAAATTTAAAATATTTATTTTAATCAATGTTTTATAAATCACCTCTTTTTGATTCCTGATCTGAATGAGCATTTCTTTCATGATATTCCATTTTCACCACTCGTTTTATCATATCCCTTTTAAGAATCTTGTTTCACGTGTTGATACCATGACTTTTCTAGCATGTAGTTTGTACACTACATTGATCACAAAAGAACTAGGATTATAACTGGTGAAAATGAAGTCAGCTGAATGGCTAGGTGGCAGGAAATGTGGAGGATGTGATAAACATTTGATATAATTACTAAATATTCTCAGACTTCAATTTTGTTAGAGTTTCTGGGTGTCCATTGTTCTGCTTGCACCTCTTTTGCTTAGGAATAGGACACAAAGCAACTTCTTTGTAACAGGCACTTTCAACACCAATACCTAATTCCTTCTTGTCCCTGTACCGCCTCACACACTGAATAACAGAAATGAGAAAACACATTCATGCAGAGGTTTTGCTTAAGTACAAAAGGAACTGTCTTTGCATTTTGTGGTATAGATACCTTTGGATCTTCTATGACTATAGTTTCTCAGGAGCTGGTCCTATAAACCCTTACGAGATTAACCTTCTTGTCCTGAATGCTTCCAGGTCACAGGAGCAGGACTGTTCTGGGGACTGATTCCCTTGATCATAAATCTGACTGTAAGCTCAAGCTTTTAGATAATCAATAATGCTTTCAGTGAGCCATATTCTTCTCTAAAAATTCTTAGAATCATTGACAACTTTTCTAGTTTATGTCTGTTTTTTTCATTCTTCTTTAATGAAATATTTCAGAAAGTAGAAAATTTGAGTGTATATACTTCACATTGAATATCTCTGTAACTTTCCAAGTATTAAAATTTTCTTTTAAAGTTAATTTTGTTAAGCTCTGCTAAACATCTCTCCAGCCTACCTTACCTCTAGATGCCAAGTTGAGAAACTGAGAACCTTACTAAGAGCACAGGGAGGAGTTCAGTAGACAAACAGATGGTAAAACCTCAGATGAAATTAAAAATTAAAAATTAAAAAAAATATTTAAATTAAAGATAATCTTTCATTGTCTAAAAAAGTAGGGTAGACATACTACGATAAGATTGTTTCTTGCACTCTTGTGGGCTTTATTGCTTTCATTTAAGCAAATTTTGGGCTACCAAAAGATCATAATTTTAATTTGAGATGAATGACTACCATCTGTGAATATAGTGGACTCCTTTCCCTTATGTATTATCTACACAAATAACACCCATTTTATTGTTTGGGGAATGTGATGAAGATAATAAAAGTGAATAGAGACAGGTGCTGATCAAACAGATGTTATTTTAGTCTGATTTCTGCTATCTGGCTCATCAGTGTTCATCAACACAGACATGCATCACTGCTAATATTTTAAGTCTGAGCTAGCCCTACTGGCTTGTATTGTGATTCACTGGCTGAACATAAAGGAGTAAATAGACATATCAAACTCCAGTGGTTTTTTGTTGCAGATCCTGAGAGGTGAAGAGCAGGCCACTTCATGTAGGGGCATCCATGGACGGCAGGGAGAAGGAACTCTGCAGTCCTGAGATATTCTAGAAACAAGTGGTTTTATTGCAAGGGTTGTAGGTAAAGAGGGTCTGCTTTCAGCCACCAGCTCCGGCTGAAGGGAAGCCCTAAAAGAGAGAGGGAGAGAGAGAGAGGGGGTATGAGGTAAGGGAGGTAAAAAAGTTAAGAGGGGTAAGAGAGGTAAGAAGAGGGCAGGGGTCAGAGCAATAGGAGAGAGCGAGGTAGAAGAGCGAGGAAGTGGAAGAAGAAGAGAGAAGAGAAAAAGAAGAAGAAGGGTGAGGACCTTGTTACAACACATTATATCTCCTTTTGTGTTGAATATTCTAATTTACAGTGACCAACCGGCACAAGATACAAAATCTACAAACTTTGCGTGCAACCTATGAGAACTACTAAATTACTGTATCATGCTATATTCTAAACTCTAAAGAGTGCTCTTCTTATGTACTTTTTCCTTGATGCCTTGGCAGGGTGGAGACGGACTGCATTCTTGGGTCCTTTTGTTTTCTGTCCTTCAACCTATCTTCAGCTAAGCCATGCCTACATCTCAAAGCTGGCCTTCATTTCTATTTCACTCACAAGTTTTACATCTCCAGTATTTCTTATCAGACAATCATATCCATAAGCCCTTCCTGTCCCATCATTCCCAACATCTTCACTTTTGTCTCTTGTAACAATCAGCCTTCCATGACTGTCATCCTTTAATTTTTTGTCTGTACTGATATTTTCAAATGAGTGAAGTGAGAGGAATGGCATACAGATATTGAGGAATCCTTTCACAAGTGATTCTGCTCTACAGAAGCCAGTGATACCGCATAGTCTATATCTGAACTTCTTTAGATACAGAATAAATTACCTCAATGTAACCCATGTGGAATGTCGGCTAAAGCTGATTTTAATGCTAAACTAAAACTCTTTTGAATCCATTTCGGTGATATGGTTTAATTAACCAGACCACTTCTTCTGGCCCTGTGTACTCAATGCAAATTAATGGCACTTGGAATATGCATTCTCTCAGTGTCTTGCCTGCTGTTTGCTGCCTGTGAATCCTATCTCTCATCCCACACCTTGCACTTGCACTAGTGATTAACTACCTTCAGAACTCATTTCCTCCTAAGTGGCTTCACAATATTTTTCTTCCATGGAAGGCAAATATGGTGAGTGAGCCAGCACAAAACCATTTTCAGAAGTGTCAGCACTACTGTGCCAGAGTATCATTTCTAATATCTTGTGCTGTAACGTAGAACACAAAAGAAATATTACATTATTTACTTCATACTGTATCACTTACCTATAACCCCAGCTGAGGCATCTGTTTTGTATTAAAAATATGCTAGTGCTAGAAGGTGATTGTGGAAGTTTTATGCAGAGTCAGGATGCAACTTATTTTAAAATATGTCATCTAGATAAAGACTGCCTGACAAATGACACAACTTTCCTGCAGGGAGTGTGAGCAGCCACAAATCATGTTGAGGCCATGATATGGACTTAGTCACTCTAGTATCCTCTGTAACCAAGAGGGAATGCCACTTAAAAGCTAGATTTTCTGCTTCATGAGATTCTCACATGTAAAACTTTTCTTGCCAGAAGGGAATAAATAAGAAATGGAACTGTTGAAAATCCTTTCAAGTCAAGTTCTGACAAAATCCAGTCTTCTCAGTTCTTACTTGAAGAGCACTGTCAAAATGTCAGGTTGAGATGAAGCCCTGACAGGTCACTTTGGCAGAGGCTGTAGAGAGAGACCTTTGAAAAGCTGTCTTTGTTTTCATGTGCTCTTAAGGTTTAGTATTCCTGGAGGGTCCCAGCAGGCAGTGCAGCTCTGTCAACCAGGTGCTTTATTAAATCTCTGTAACAAAGACTACTGCCCAAAAGGACCTCACATTAAAAGACCAACGGGACACAGGAGGTGACGTGAAAAAATGCTGCTGTACTTACTGTCACTGAAATAAAACCCATCTAGATCCTTTCTTCTTCTACCAACAGCAGCAGGCAGAGGCTCTGGTATAAATACATGAGGCCTCAGCAGATAAAAAATGGGCAAGGTCCAGTGTAGGTGGTCTGAAACCAGGCAGCTAAGTCAGGAAAGCCACTGCATCACTATCTGGAGCAGTAGGTTCCTGCTAAAAGATACATCAACCTCACAGCCTCATCAGTGCTAAGGGGAAACTGCTGCTTCCAGTACCATAAAAACAGGAGCTGCAGGTTCATAACCTATGCTTCACATCTACTGTCAGATCTGAAACCTCAGAGGAGCTGATGGAGAAACTAAACCAGATGGAAATTCACTGCTGGAAACACTGACTCACTGTGGTTTGCCATGCAGAACACCTGGGCTTCTCAAATGTTGGTGCTATATTGAAAATTTAATATGCAACTGGAGAATTTTTCAGAAAAATTTGGTTGGAAAGATAATAATGTGGGTTTTTTGTCTTACTTTGCATCATTTTCCAGATGTGATCCTTGTGGAATCTTTTCTTATGGAAAGGCAATATTCTGTCTTTAAGTTTGGGAAGCTTTCTTACCATTACTTGTGTTGTTGAAATGTTTACATGAAGTGTTATTTAAACTGTCTGTTACAAATGAAAACTGTTTCAAACATAAGAGTAAATCTCACACTTGAAAAATTACCTCCTTTTGATTCATTCTACATCCAGATGTAGATTCATCTACATCTGGGCACTTCCCCTGCTCACCTGACCGCTGTGGATCCCAGGGCTGGCTTCAGTTCTTTTGGGAGAAGAGCTCAACTGTTCCCTGTAAGGTTATGGGATTTCCTATACAGCTGCCTTGAGACTCACCCTAACACCATGTGGGGGCAAGGATAGGGCAACTTTGTGAGACTAGTTTGCTTCTTACTACTCCACCCACTGAGCAGCTTCTGCAAGAAAGAATGGCAATTTATATCATTAGAGTTGTTAAATAGGTTATAAATTGAGCTCTATGTGCTATACATATTTACCCATTGCACAGTGGATACACAGAATAATCCAAGGCTCATTTACATCTGATGGTTTTTCTAAAGTCCTACTGCTGAATGGTTCACTTAAGCCAATATGGCATACTCATTATTATTATTACTAGTTAAAGCAACAAGTTAGGTGGTGTCTTTTATATTACCAACATAGCTGATTTTCATGAAATTAAAAAAAAACAACAACCAAACCAGGCAGTGAAGACAAAGCTAGTGAACAAGGTACACTTTATTAATTTTTTAATGTTTTTTTCTTGAATAGGAGGGTGGGTTAACTATCTGTTGGAAAGGCAGCATAAATCAATTCACATCCCACCTCGTAGAAGAAGAGAAAAGATGTGTTTCTAGAAGGAAAAGCAATCAACAGAAGGGGTGGAGAAAAAGTATAAATCAGGATGGTTTATGTTTCCTTCCACCTTGTAGATTGCTTTTCCTTCTGTAACCTCCCTCCTTCCCTCCTTCTCCCCCTTCCTCTGTCCTTCAGTAACAATTTAGCTTACCTCCACATATACTTTCTCACAACATTTGAATGTGTTATAAAAGCAAAAGCATAGAATGCTTTTGCTTTTATAGAATGTTCTGAGTGTTGTGTTGAGTCTCTCTTCATTGTAGAGAGGGAAATGTGCAATTCAGAGGAAATTTTTGATTGATATTAACTGACATTGGAATTATGCTTTGCTACTGGTCTAGGAATGAGAGCTAGATGATCTTTGTTTCTAAACTGTTCAAATCCCAGTGGGGTGGAGGAACTGGTTTGCAAGTGCAAGACCACACTGATGGTGTCCTCTGAAGAACTTTGTAGAATTTGCCATGGATAGGATCCTAGTCTAAGCCATAACCAGTGAGAGATTGCATTGCAGATGCAACTGCTAATATGACTTCTGATGGGACTGAGACAAAAAGTGGGGTCCACACAAGGACTGCTTGTTTTACCGGGCTGTATGTTCAATTTGTGTCCACTAGGTGTCAAATTCCTGCTCCTCATCCTTCTACAAAGTGTTGAAAAACCTGTTTTGAAGAAAATTGTCATGGAGATTGTACTCTTTCCTTTTTTACAATCTTCATTTGAAAGGATAATCTTATTAGGGTTCCAAGTCTTAGTTCTGTTTCTGATTTTTCAACGTGTGAGAGCTGCAATCCTTCTGTTCTAATAAACAGTTTCATTTAAATTTTGAGGAGAGAAATGCAACATTCACACATGTTCCTTGTGGTCAAACTAAGATAAAAAACTTCTGCTCTTCATAATCCTCTTACAAAAAGTAGTGTACAAGAGCTCCCACCCAACTATACGTTATCAATCAGAAATGCATGTTGGTGTTTTTGTGAGGAAGGATCTAGGGCTGCATTACAATGCAAAGCTAAGGCACATAGTGATGGATATACTTGTGCTGATGCATCTGATAGAAACACAAGACTTCTTCCAGAGGGGTCGGTGAAGTCAATGAAAACAAAAAGCGCAGTCTGTGGAAATTAAAAAAGATTATGTCAGTCAGACTTCTGGTTTCCTGAAAATCATGATCAGGTTTGCCTTGCTTAAATGGTGCAATAAAAAAATTTCTGATAAAATATTATAAATTTGCAGGTATTGGCCTAACAGATACAATATGTTGGATGATGAAGTCTGAAAAGGGAATCCAAGTTCCCTTAAGAATGTTTTGTTCTTTAATTCATATAACAGCTTTGCTTTTCAGTCCTGTTTATTGAGAACATATTTCACAAAGCTGCTTAGGTGATATCAGGGTTTTATGTTGAAATGTGAACATAGCTGCTGTAGGGTGGCCTGATTTACTGAATGTCCATGAGGACAAGCAAAAAACAACATCACATTTCATGGAGTTTTTCATGGATTTTTTTTCCTGTGAGGTAATAAAATGATATACAGTGAAGCCACACACAGGACTGCAGAGTTTTGTCCTTTGTTATAAAGCCTAAAGGGTTTCTTTACTCCAGGCTGAAGATTTCTAGGTGGCTGATGATATTGGTGCAGAATGATGTATTAATATTTGCTCTTAGAATAGGTTTCAAGAGCTCCATCATGGAAAAATCTGTTAACTGGCTGCTATCAGTGACAATTGTTTGTGTTTCCTCTGGGGCTCAGCTTTTGGCATTGTCATCCTAATCATATGGGTTAAATTCCTGAATTTATAGAAACCAATTTGTGCACTTGTGCACTATTTTATCTTTTCTTCAAATTCATAAAACATTTCCAAATAAAGCTGAATTTAACTTAGAAGGAGGCAAGTGTTTCTGTTCTCATTTACACATGGACTAATTATGACATGAATAAGTTCCTTGATGTATGTAAGGATGGCAGAAGAAGTTTTGACAGAAATAGGGAAAGATTGCAGATAAACAGGAAAAGAGCAGTTTCCATGTTACAGACACCTGAAATATTAATATCTTTGCCTTTCTCTTGGAGAAAAGAGCAATATGTTGAAGAGAAAATACGGAAAAATACATCACAAACATCTTTTTTCCATTTGGCACCCAGAACACCCATATGGTTCAATTGGTTTTTTAAACTTTTAAAAATATACATTGAAAGAACAAGATACACTAGAAGATAATCAATATTTCCATTATGTATTTAATTGTTAAAAAGTGTAATGACTAATTGTGTGGGTTTTTCAAAAAGTATTTAACCCTTTCTATCAAAAGAATGGTGTGTATAAGTACAGAGAAAGAGACGCCAGAGAGAAAAGGAATATTTCTTTTATTTTTCTTTATATGCTTTCAGAGATAAGACATAAATTACAGTAAAGTTAACAAAGACCAAGACCCTTTGACATTTGACACAAGAGACTTTTCTCTTTAATTTGGCATCCTAATAATGCTTGGAATCCCTCTGTTCAAGCAAGTCAGAGGCAGATGTTTTATTGTGTCTCTTGTTTCTCCTCTGAGGCTGTACATTAGGTTAAAGTATCACAAATAGCTGCTATTAAAGTGTGAGTCACAGTAGCTGTAATTTTTCATGACTGCCAAAGAAAATGTGACATGTTTGGGAAACTCTGTCATTGATGCTAACACTCGGATCTTCAGGCAAATGTTTAATGACATACTCAACATACTGAGCAAACTCTGCTATCTACCAAACAAAAGGTTACTAGCGGAGAGCTACAAATATCTGGAAATGTCACTAAACAATAAGAGCTCTTTTCTTCCTGATCATTGAAGGCAAGATAGAAATTGGACTGATAGTGAACTGGAAAAAAAGAGTTTTTTTTCATATGCAGTTATTTTTGTTTGGCTCCTTTAAATACTCTGTTTTAGCATATCTACCATCTTTGGGGATGTGCAGAAGCATGGCTTTCCTGTTTTGATTTGATTTAAGCTGTTTTCTGGCATTGAGCACCCAGTTCAACTTCTTTTATTCTACTCTAAAGGGAAGTAGGAGGCAACTAACACACAAATGAATACATCCTCTAAGGCTGCAAGGCAGAAAGCAAGAAATCCTTTCTGTAGGAAGGCAGTGCTACCCATAACATTCCTAGTGAGATTTCATGGGCTCATGGCTCACCATCATGTACCTTCTTAAACTAGACACTATGTAGTTATTCAATCCTTATGATTACTGTTAAAAATGGGGCTGTTTTAGGAGTACCCAAATCCCAAATAATGCATTGGGAAAACCTATGACTTACACAAGTAATGCAAAGTGCTACATTTTGATCTAAAAGTCATAGGTCATATTTAATATTACAATGTAAGTTTATGGTCATTTAAGTCACTTGGGAATATCAGCAGCATGAAGGGGATTGTTCTTCTGTTTCATCCACAAAGACCAGCAAGGCTGTGAACAGTAAAAGTTTAGAGTACAGCTGGTCAGGGAGCTGGGCTATAATGCTGTAAATGGCCATGGAAAATACCCTCTTGGCTTCCCTCTTTCCTGTGGGAAGCAATTGATTTTGTCTTTCACTGGAGAGTGAGAGTGGCTGGTGAGGAAGCAGACATGGGCTTTCAAACTGCTCAAACGTATGATGAGCCTTAATCATGGTATTATGACAGGTTAAGGGTTTAAGCCTGCACAGCTTGCAGATGATGAAGCTTCCTGGGGATTGGAACTCACTGCAGCATATTAGCACCTAAATCAGGGTTATGCAATTTTGGACCAGGAGAAAGCTGAACAAAAAAAGCAAGAGCAGAATGCGCTGTGTGTTAAAGCAAAGGAAACATTTTCATACATTTCTGTTCTTGGAGGCTGAGGATTGCTGATTGATTTTTTCATCTCCAGAGAAAGGGATAAGGGGTTTCCATGTTTTAATTTAGAGGGGAATAATATCACCTGTGCAGAATTCTCTCCTTTAGGCTGTGTCACAGTTCCTGTGACAGGGGACACAGCAGCTGTAGGATTCATTGCTGTACTCTTACAAACACACTCTCAGGGGTAAGCAAGGGCCTTTGCAGCAATAGTCAGGGCTGGGAGGAAGCACGTGCTGTTTCCAGCAGGTTGAAGAGGGCTGCTACAGCAGACACTGCTTAGACAGTTGTCTGCTTTGCTGTGTTTCCAGTGAGCACAGCTAGGCTGTGAAGCCACCCAAAAAGCTGTATGAGCTGAGATCTGTGTGTGAATTTGGGTTCTCATGCAAAGCACATTGTGGGGGCTCTTCCTGTTACAAGTTTCTCTGCTCTACCTCGAGCCTTCCTGGGCTTTGTATCCTTGGTGTCAGAGTTGCATCAGTGCAAGGGGTGCTCTTTACCAAAGGGCAAATTTATAGCAGATAACAACTGAGATATTTTCAGTGTGGTTTTAACAGCAGGTCCTGCGGTGTCCTCTTGCACACTGTGGATATCTATTTCCAGATAAGTGTTTTGGGAAATTAATCCCCTCTGAGCTCTATGTGACTCACACAAAGACGTGCGAGGTCCAGAGGAAGATAGTATTTAGGATTCACCTGTCTCCTCAGAATTTCCTATTTAGTCATTTTACAGCATGTTTTCCTAAGCACTGCAGCTCTGGATAATTGGCTGTACACTTTTTCACTTTGGCCAGGGAGAACATATCAGGCAGCCTCATCACTGGATGGAACATTTGATTTCAATCTGGACAGGTACTGGCTTTAAAAGAAGCTGAGGAAAGAACAATTTCAGGCTGAGCACAAGTACTTCAAAGAGATAACAGAGGAGTTTTACAGTAGTAGTTAAAACACAGTGTATAAAGGGGAGAGGAGGAAAAAGAAGGCATTTTCTCTTTGCGTTGGTACCATGACAACTCGGAAGAAGGATGAAGGCACAGACCATCTTCAAATAAATGTACAATTCAGGGTTAGGTCTTTTGGCATATTCGTATGGCAGGAAAGGCATCAATTAGTAATGTGCTTAATCACAGGAGTCTGCTTTTTGGCAAAAGGAGAAGCTTGAACCTCTAGATCTGAGGCTGGGCAGCCACTTTTACATGGTAAGTGGGGTTGGGACTTGTGATAGATTTTCCTAAGTAATTCTGTATTATCTGCATGTGAAAGTGTCACGAAGGTGCAGTCATGAGTGATGTGTCCCAAATTGGATCAGAAAGGCTAATCTCACCCTTTGCTGAAGTCTGAAAAGTTTAGGAATCTAAGAGGAAAAGTGGATAGTAGAGGCTATTCAGAGCAATAGGCTTGTCTTGAAGTCTGTAGCAGTTATTCAAAGCAGCCATCAATATGTCATTTTCAATTATTTCGAGAAAATTCAAAGTACCCCAAAGCCCCTCCTAAAATATTTGGTGATCCCTTATGCCAGCACACTTGTACAGAGGTGCTCTTCTGGTATCAGCAGTGCCTTTGCAAGCAGCCAAAAAGGAGCATTGGGACCCCAGGAGGTCCTGGAGGCCCAGTGTTGCGCTGCAAACAAAGTACAACAGAGAAAGATTGGCAGACATTAGAGAATTACTGTCTGAGCTAACATCAATAGAAGCTTTGATGCAAGCCTCTTTCAGGGAATTACAATAAAAGGTAGAGTGACTGAAGTTGAGGCGGGCTTAAACAGGCATTCAGATGCAGTTACTGATAGAGATAAGAGACTTCAGGATCTTGAAAGCAAAGACCTGAAAAATAGATAATTTAGAGAATTGAGGAAGAAGAAATAACACTGGGTTGAAAGAAATCCCAGACCTGACTGACATAAAGAAGGAGGAATTCTTCAAAAAGGTGTTAAATTTCTGCAAAAAGAACTTTGGAGCAAGTGAGAGAGAGATATCCTGGTATGTGTAGGTGGGATACCTCATACACGTTGTAGAGAACTATGGGCTTTTGCTCTAGGACCCCTGGCTTTTGCACTATGCTGTATACCAGACCACACCAATGAAAAGATAATGATTAAACTGTGAAAAGTTGTTATCCCACTTAGATTCTATGATAAATGAGAGCAGAGTTCAGCAGACTAAGAGGGGAAGTATCGATTAGAGAAATAGGATGTCCAGGAGTGAAGAGAGAGCCCTAAATAAGCCTACCATTCAGCTCGTGGGGACTTAAGTGATACAAAATGGCAAGTCTAAAGAGCCAAGACACTGAAATTGAAGCTTCCCATGGAAGGCAAGGGAGCTGAGTGTCATGCTGCAGTACTGGGGGATGAGTTCCCTATCTCTGTTGTACCTGGGAGCCCATAGCCTGCTCTTCAGGACACACACACACATTCTTTTTAATAGCACCAAGCATAGCTCATTTCTTCCTGCAAAAGTCAGCTGTGAGTAGAGAAAGAGGAAGAGATCATGTCCAACCATATCTGCCCACAAACAAGGAGACCTGAGGTATTTCAACCTCACTTTCCCCAACCCATTCCCAGCACTGCTTTTCAATTTTCTATTAAAAAGTCATGGTCCCAGGAGCAGTGATTAAAATGTTGTCCCCTTCACTCCTGAAGAAGTGCAGGTAATTTTAAGATACAGGTGTGCTCCTTCTTTATCCTTTTCTCTGGCCCAATAAATACTGAGATTTGAAGGAGATCTGAGTCCCCTAGGACAGAAGTTGTGCAGGATTCCCTTTTCCTATGAGAATGTGATAGCCACTAGGTCAATACACACTAGGATCTCCTATTGCATTTTTCACAGAAAAGAAGGTTTGGAACATTTCTCTTTTATGAAACATGTAATTCTGTTGCTATGTTTCAGACATATTTGGACAATATCTGCTTCTAAGGGTCTGAGACACCTGGCTTATATGCCAATAATAATTTATAGCAGTGTAAATAATTAAAAAACACTTCAGTTAAACCACGGTATACTTGCACAGAGACTACTAGAATTGCAGTTTTGTGATGTTTTCAGTAAGTTCTTCCTAGGTTTAGGAAGATTTTTGGATTTTAGCAGCTTAAAATCCTTCCTTGATCCTAATGGTTCCATTACCACCCCCAATCTTCAAGAAAACAGAAGAAATCACCATTTCCTGGACTTGGAGGGGTATTTTGATAGGTGTTAAACAGGGTATATCTCAGAGGTGTAAGCACAAAGTGTATTTGCAAGTAGTTATTCCTATCTAGGCAAAACTGATGGACAAAGTAGTTTTAAAAGCTCAGACCGCGCAGTAAGATTAACAGCTGACACTGAAGTAGTTCAGACCCTGGGTGAAAAACAGCTAGGAAAATTTAACAGAAAAAGATTTGAAGGAACATGTGAGGAAATAGTAGACTGAAAAGAGCAGGACAAAAAGCCTTATAGAAGCATTAAACTGAGTAAGGAGTTGACTTGCAACTCTGTTAAGTTTCCTGGCATCCCAGCAAATTTCAAAATCCAGAGAAGCCTATCTTTAACAGACTTGAAACCTAACAAAGACAAATTTGATTTTGCTTCTCATAGCCCTGTCTACTTGTTCTATACTGATGTTGAGATTTTCACCAGTATACTGGTTAATAGGCTGAACTCTGCCTGATTAGTTAGAGGAAAGCAGAGAAACTGTTTCCAAGAGCACTAATTGGTGGGTAATATATGAAGAGGCGCAGTTATGTGAAAGGTATGCCTTTGTCCAGTGATGTAAGGAAGTCTTAAAAGAACCTGAATTAAGTGATTTAGAGAGGAGTCTTCGATTGCATGGATAATGGGAAAGTGTCACAAATCTTAGAGAAATAGGTATGGTTCCATTATAAAACTCCTTTGACTGGAGTCAAAGTTAACTGCAATTTTTTTTTTTCAGCATATACTTCTTTTCTGTAATAGTCTTGTCACTTTTGCAGAAGTTTGTGCAAAAATTCCATCTTGCAGGTACAATATATAGCAAGTTTGGAGAATGAAGTTTCATAGAATATAAATGACATTTTAATGATGACTGCTGACCTACTTCTTTGCAGGCCACTGTAATGAAAGAAATTAGTAAAGAACTCATGAAGTTTATAGAAAATCCAGGGCTTAGTCAATTAAGCCAAACTTCTAGCATTAGTATTTCAAACAAGTCAGGCTACTCACAAATCATTACATGACAAATGTGAACTCAGTGAGAAAAATCTTAATCAGCTCCTAAGGAGTTTCTAGCATCTGCCTCCTGGGAAAAAGATATGATGCAAACTGCATTTCTTTATCAGGAAAAAAAAAAAAAAAAGTGGAACAGATTTAATGCAAAGGAACAAGCCAGTTATATTGTGAACTGCTAGAAATAAATAAATGATTCTTCTCACCATGGGTATTATTTCAGACATTTCCACTGTCTCTTCTTATTCACTTGAAGAGGATTTGTAGTCCTCCATTTTAGCTATCATTTAAGCAGAGGAGTATGCCATCTTCCAGTCAAGTATTTAATGTAGAGCAGAACTGAGAAGAACAAGAGGTATTTCGAGCATTAATCCTCACCGTGAGTGAGCATAACACATCCCTGTGGAAAAGACCCTAGTACCAGACAGCCCAGGCAATTTATACATCTGTTCCTGTATCAGCTAATACTTCAACAGAGTAAGAGTGCTAGGAGGCAGTCTTAAACATGACAATCCTTTTTCTATTTAATGCCAGTAAAGAGTAATTAAGTATGGATGTAGCTGGGCTCTAAACATCTCCTCAGTGAGTCCTGGAGAGCAGGCCATAAAACAGAATGGAAATGTTTGCAGTATCTTGTGTGCAACTGATAAAATCAAGACCAGAACAAAACAACAAAAAAGACAAATATTTAAGATTCTGTAAAGAGAGGAATGTTTTCTAAGCAGGGACACTGCTGTATCTCCAAAATGCAACATGCTTTTCTGCACTCTGACAGGCAGATGGGCATAAAGCTAAACTGTCCATGCAGCACCTCTGAAGACACCATGTCTTGTGCCTGCAGTCTAACCCAGTGAGGTCATGAGCTCACCAATTACCAGGACTCATAAAAGCAAGCAGAAAAGCAAGCAGCATTGCCTTGGATTAAGAGCTTTCCTTGGATACCAGTCTTCCTATTGCCATGTGTAATTTGGAGCCATAGACCTCACATGTCTCCAGAGACATTTTAGTGGGGAGATGACTTCACACATGCCTGTCCTTATTTATTGTTCACATCTGCATGATGGAAAGAGAAGAGCTGAAGCACAAGAGGCATTTGACTTCATCTGGCAGCAAGGGTGGTGCACTGCAGGTTTCAGCTACAAAGTTATTTGGTGTGGACTGAAATCAGAGGACCTCATGGTTCTGTGACGGAGGTTGGCCACCATCACCAGAGAGGACAGTATTTCTTCCTCCCTTCCATCCTGAGGCTGCCTCCAGCCTGATGACAGGAGCAGCAACTTTGGGAGAGCAGTTGAGGTGGGAACCCCAGTTCCCCAGGCAAAAGTGCTGGCCCTGGGAGTCAGGAGACATCTTGATCCGTCTCTGTCCTTTTACTACCTTAAGGGAGAGTGTCACCTTTAAGATACACTCCCTCTCTTCAGTTTTTCCTCTTAACTACTCGAGACACACCCATCCTAAAACTAGGGCTATTCAACATTTACAGTCCCCATGTGGGGTTCTGGCTGTAAAACTGTTACTTTCTGGATAGTGAAAACTTACCAAATCTTTAACACAGGTACGAGCAGATCAGAATTGTTTTCCCATTTGCAGACAGGCTGAAATTGCACTTCTTTAATGCCATTTAAGATGTTAACCAAACCAGATTTTTACTGGCTTGTCTTTAAAGCTGAAGTAAGTTCTGAATCCTGAGTCTCAAATAATTTCCCAGGGCTTCCTTCATGCCCCAAATCCCAAATTATCTTCTAGCCAGAATAGCTGCTGTCGTTGAGCCTGATATTTTTTCCCTCTCAGCTCTTCATCTCCCTTACATTTCAAGAACAGTGCAGAAATGCAGGTGCAGGGTAAAACAAGCTTAATTTACTGTGGCAAATAATGCAAGGGATTTCTGTCATGGATTATTCATTTTATACATTTATTATCACATTTGAACGCAATAATAATTTCATTCTTCTAAATTCACCTGAAGCTGCAGTATTTGCAGTTTCCTGCAGTAGAAAGTCAGAGAATCCAGGGCACTTTCTGCATAATTTAAGCCTTTTTGTCACAGATTGGACAGGTTCTTACCCATTGGAATTACAGGTAAACAGGTAATTAGCAAGATGTATGGTAACTTCAAGGTGGTTACTAGATGGTAGCTAACTTGGAGCAGATACTAAAGAGAGGGGCAGTGAAACCTAATTAGTATTCGAAATACTTTAACCAAGGGATATCACAGTCTGGGCAAGAAGAGGAAACTTACTCTTCCATCTAACTGTATAGCTACATAAAATACCCATATAAAAGATAATAGGCTATATTCCACACAAAAGAAGGCAGTCATTGAATAAAGAAGACATTTAATTATACAGGCATCTTTCAACATTGGAGAGTGTATCTTGAACTTATGTGCATCCCATAAGCCTGTTTTGGGGGGTGAAATTATGATGAGTTAATGAATGAGTTTTATTCATATCAAATCCAGAAAACAGCAGAAAATTAAATTTTATCCATACATGGATACAGGAGAAAGATCATGGTTAAAGTGTTAATGCAATATAGCAATTAATGCAATACCTAAAGAAAACAAAGGTAAATAGTACCAATAGAGATAGAAAGATTTTTGAGGTTACAATGTGAAGACAGAGCAGAAAAAAATCCCAGAAGTAAAAATATTAGAGACCTGCATGACTCCCTTCTTTTCTCGTATCTACCCTCTTTTATTTGCTTTGATGTAATATCATTGTGTGAGACAGATTTAGCTGGGTTAACAGTTGCAGACTATTACATAGTTCAAGACAATGATTATCTGACATTTTGCTACACATAGAAGAGGGATGAAAGGTTTGACTCAGTTTGACCATACAATTGGCCCAAAGAGATTTACAGGAATACTTTCATCAGTATGGTAGTATTTTTATCAGCAGATGATTCAAGCCATAGAGTGCTATTACAAGTTAGATGAAGTGTGTGACTGGGAAAAGCCAGGTTGGATTCCCCAAGGGAAAATCATGCCTAACACACCTGGCTGCCTTTTAGGACAAAGTGATCTGATTGGTTGATGTGGAGCAAGTGGCAAACATTGTCTACCTGGATTTCTCCAATGCTTTTGATACTCTTTCCCACAGTCTCCTCCTGAAGACACTGATACATGAGGCTCTAGTCTGTGCAGTGGGTGAAGGACTGGCTGCCAGGCTGTATCCAGAGGATAGTGATAAATATTCCAAACTGGCAACCTGCCACAAGTTGATTCCCCCAGGGATTGATATTGCGCCTGATGTTGCTTAAGATTTTCGTATGTGATCTGCATGATAGGATCAAGTGTACATTGACGAGCCAAGAGATCATTAAATTAAAGAGTTTCCAATTGTACCAAACTGAGTAGGGAAGAGGACACTTCAGAAGGAGAATCACCCTGCAGAAAGATGGGCTGGAAGACTGGGCTAACAAGAACCTTATGAAGTCCAGCAAGGACAAGCTGCAAGATTTTGCACCTGGGAAAACATAATCCACAAGTGCAGCACAAGTTGGGATCTACCCAGCTGAGGAGCAGCCCAGTTAAAAGGGACCTGGGGATCCTGGTGGACAACAAGCTCCATGTGAGCTAATAGGGCTGCTGTGGCAGGGAAAGTGGACAGCATGCTGGGCTGCATCAAGGGCATCACTCGCCCTTATGACATTATAAAGAAGTCATTATCCCACTCTACTTAGTGCTTTTCAGGCCACATCAGGAATATTGTGTTCAGTTTTGGTCTGTGCTACACGAGAAGATGTGGGCAGGCTGGACACTGTCTAGAGAAGGGCTACAAAAGGACTGCAAAGCTCAGTGTGAGGAAAGGCTGAGTGAACTGGGTTTGTTCAGTCTCAAGAGGAGAAGGCTTAAAAGAGATCTCAGCACCATGTTTCAGTATTAAAGTATAGCTATATAGCTATAGCACCATGTTTCGGTATTAAAGGATAGCTGTTTTTCCAAGGAATCACATGGAAAAGATGAGGTGTAATGGGTTACTTCTAGGGACATTTAAATAGGGCACAGGTCAGAGACTGAAATTGTTAATGCCTTAAATGTTTTTATAAAGGATTTTTGCCCATTATAGCAAAAAACTGTAGAGAAGCTACAATCACCATGGCCCAACCCTCCCTGAAGACTGGAACTTTTGTCTGTGAGTTAAGCTGCCTAGATAAGATAAAAGGGACACTATTGTTCAATCATCTCAGGTCTAGAAAGAAGTAAACAAGGCTGAGAGAAAGGAATGCATCCACAAGAAAGCCAGACACAGCAGAAAATCATTCCTGCTGGGTTTGGGCTGCGGTAGGCCACAGCCCACAGAGGCCAAGTTAACACCCATCCTCCCTTACAAAAACCGGCTCATCTGTGAAACCCCCAATGCCAGGAAGGCTACATATATGGAATATTCACATGAGAAGCCTCTAAGGGGGTGTCATAAGCGATCACATACCCCCTGAGGTGCTCCCCAGACTTATTCTTGAGGCCCTGATCCACAGGACTGCATGTGATGCAAAATGATGCAACAGATCGAGAGACTGTTGCTAGAGACTCTATCAAACTTGACGCCTCTCCACCTTCCCACCAGGGGAGATACTTGGGCATTCCCACCTGGCCTGAACATATATTAATAATTTGGATTTTGTGTTTTTTGGGGGGACCCTCACCACCAAGAAGACCAGCCGGAGAGGATCAAGATGCCAGTAGGATCCATTGAGTGGTGATATTTTCTTTAATCTGTCTCTGTCACTGTCTTTCTTTTTCCCCTGCCTCTTTTCTATTTCTTTCTCTTCCTTTTTCTCTCTTGCTCTCCCTCTCTCTCTCTCTGTCATTATTTACTCTAAATAAGATTCGTACTATTGACTTTGGTTATGGTCTCATTTGCACCTTAATTTGGGAAGAGGCATTTCTAATAATTTTAAGAACTGGACCTTAACAGCACAAGAGGAACATTTTTCACCATGAAGATAAACAGCCATTGGAATAAGCTCCCCAAGGAAGCAGTAGATTCAGCTGGACAGACTGTTGGGCCATCTTGTCTAGACTGTGTTTTTTGCCAGGAAAGGTTGGACCAGACAATCCTTGAGGTCCATTGCAAGCTGGTATTCTATGACTCTATGAAAGACTATGCCTGCTCTCCATTTGCTGTAATCAAAGTCCAGGATCCGTGAAGAGCTGCTAAAACAACAAAGGCTGAATGGTTTTCATTTTCTTGCTCCTACAGGAATGCTTCCAAATGAAACTGTTTCTGGCAACAGGCAACACTTAAAAATGCAGGACCATATTAAATCCAAAATTAGAGCCAGCTGAATATCAGTGTGGCATATTTTTTCAAGCAATGAGGCTATAAGGGAAAAATGAATGGGCTATGTTCCCATACCACTTCCAATAGTGTCACATACTAATCTTAGCTTACATGTTATAATTTGTTTTCTCAACATCATAAAAATTGTGATTTAGATACCAGTAACATAATTTTGGACTTCAAGATCATCATGTTCCCCTGCTTCAGGCCAAAGACAAAGAAGAACATTAGATTCCAAACCACTAATAGCTTTTGCGCAAAGGTCTGGCATAAAACAAATATGCCAGAATGGCATTTATTTCTTGCTTATATGCAACAAATAAGCTCTCACATGTTTAAAATGAAGCTTCATATTATTTTGACATTAAAAAAATCTTCTAAAGCTTTCTTGTGAAGCTGCACACAGTGACCTCAAGTGAAGGTAGACCAACCATAAATAATTGAGTTCACAGATCTTGCAATATATAAGACTCCCTAATTTTAAAATGTTTTTAGGTTAACTGCATTACTTGCTCATTAGGAGTGCTTTTTATTTGCAGAGATCACCATTCTGTGTGCACACAAGTTCATGGGGACTAATGAAGTTACCCTCCTCTGCTCTACCCAACCCCTTAGAGGCAGCTCTGCACCCCACTGCCCTCTCAGGAGCAGGGCTGGGTAAGGAAAGAGGGCAGAGGAGAGGGCACTAAATTACTGCTACAGTGGCATTGTTCATTCCACTGTCATCACTACAGGTTTGTCATCACTGTCCCCTAATAATGTAATAATTTGAATCTTATGTAAGTAAATATACGGCACAGCCAAGAGATCATTAAATTGAAGAAGCATAAGGAAGGCTGGTAAGTGGTAGAGACTACTAACACGGGGACATGGACTCTAAGGGTTTCCTTCTGTCAGTTACAAGATCACTAAAGTTACCAAAATCTCCAAATTTAAATTTTTTAATTCAGAAGACATTGCAAAGTGAATTTATTTTCAGTTTTATTGTAGGATATGAAGATAAACAAATCACTGAGCTGGAAGAAAATGCTTGTATAGATACCAAAATTGTGATGATTACACTTACTATGGCCAAAGAGTAGGGCAATCTGGACTATATGGGTCAAGTATTTTTGAAGAAGTCAAAAGACAACTGAGTCAACTAGGAAAAAAAATCATTGTAAAGCTCAATTTAGATTTATTCAAGAAGGTTTGTTATATGGCAAGATAGCTATGAGTTCACATTCAAGAGAGAAGAAATTTTTTCCCTAGATGCTTTTTTTTGCAGGTGTGAATTGAAAGAAGCTATCATAAATGGGAGAAATCCAATAGAACGGAACAAAAGAGAAAAGAAAGAAATCGATAATAACCAATATATTTTGTGAAGTGAACATAATTGATAAGAGAGGCTAATAACATCATGTCTCTGGGCAACATATAATGAGAAGCCTTTTAAAAGTATAGTAGGAACAAATAAAATCCCAGCAATAATACAAGCCTATAACTAGAAAGGATAATGCCATTAATAATGAGACAGGAAATGCAGGAATGTACAACAATAAAATGCTTGTTCTGCTTTTGAAATGAAACTAGAGAAAGTCATTCTTTCACATGAAGATGATGAAGTACTCAGTTAAGAGTTGAGAAAGATATTTTAAAAAAATCAAGCATTGTATGGGGGATAATTGCTTCAAATCAGCAGGCCTGAGTTACTTACTGAGTTACTGAGTTAACTTACACCTAAAACCTCCAGCAAACTGATCTTGAAAGAGTTGTGAGATTATCCAGCTGTCTCTAGCACAAGTAGTCTATAGGCAATCAGACCTAGACAAAATAGTACTAACCCAAGATAGGATTCAGTTAATTGTGACAACAAAAATTATTTTATGATAATCTCAACTACTCAACTAATGTGTGGAAATAATTAATTTTGTTGGTCTGGTTAAGCAGGCTTTTGTAAGGCATTTGTCATATTACAGCCTGCCACAATTAATGCCACCACACAACATCAATGAAGTGTGCACTAAATGGACTAAAGTCACACTAATAGATAGACCTGTGTAACTTGGCACCAATAATCATCTGTGAAAGTGGATGTTTTACAGAATCTTGTGTCATTCATTGGCACAGAAGTGAACAAAAATGCCACCACTGACAAAATATTGGTTGACCACCCCTAAAACAAAGGTGTAATGTGAGAAAATATGAACCAAAATATGAAAAGTAGATTTAAAGACAGTTAGAAGTACCTCAATATCTGACAATTTTTTCAATCTGCAGTCTCCTTGGTTTTCTCATGTACCTACCTCAGAGCACTTCTTAGAATATATCATCCTCCATCCTAAGCAACAAATTGTAAAAATATTTGCTGTGTGCCCTCTACTCCCCTTCCCAGGTTAGGCAAAACAAAAAATGAAAAGACAGGAGCCTTTCCTTTTTGAAGGACTTCTGATGTGGGAGGGTAGAATGCTACTCTTTAAACCATTACCAGGATTCATTCCATGAATCAAGACAAGAGATGCAGGTACCTTGTCTTTCAGATAGGAACACTCAAATCTATATTTTTTTATTTGGTTTCTTAGACGCTGCTTTAACACTAACAAGCCAATGTGGGATATGTAAAAGGTATATTCAAACTCTACTGATTACACTATCACATCATTTGGTGAAGACTGCAAAAATTCCACGGTCATTAAGGCAGGATAGCTGCATTGTGGGGGGTTCCTTTCCTAACTTAATTGGTAGGAAGTGCAAGCTATGACCAGCCACTAGGAAAAATGGATGGGCAGTACAGATCAATAACAGGAGCCCAGGACAAACACATGACACATCTTGAGTAAACTTGGGGTTTTATCTTTCACTCTTTCTCTCACATTTTGAGGATTTTGTGGGTTCTTTTTGGTTTTATTTTTGGGGTTTTTTTTTTTGTTGCTGGTATTTTTGCCATTGTTATTGCTGTTTGGGTTGTTGGTTTGTTTTTTTGTTAGGTGTTTGTTTGCAGGTGGGGTTTTTGTTTATTTTGGGTTTGGGGTTTATCTTGGTTTGGGGGTTTTTTTGGTTTGATTTTGGTTGATTGGTTGGTTTTTCTTTGGGTTTTTTTTTTTGCAGATGGAAGAGTTTCATAAGGATGCTAGAATGAGGGGTTTCTGTAGACATTGAGGAGCAGGGAGTTGTGTCTCATTTAGACCTACAACAGCCCCATTTGGGCTGAGTTGCAGGTCCCTCTGAGAAAGGAAGATGCCATCACCTGCTGTGTTCTCATTGCAGCTGTACTGGAAAAGAAAGACCAGCTGGGATGACCCTGGCTGGATGCCAGGCACCCACCAAAGCCTCTCTATCACTCCTCTCCAGGTGTCACAGCTGGACAGGGGAGAGAAAATCCACCAAAGGGTTCATGAGAGGAGTACAGGGAGAGATCACTCACCAAATACCATCGGGAGCAAAACAGACTCAAATTAGAGCTATTAATTGAATATATTACTCACAGAATCAGAGCAGGATCATGAAAAATAAAATAAGACCTCAAAACCACATTTCTTCTGCCCCACCCCTCTTCCCAGCTTCACCTCTTACCCCAGCACTGCAGAGAGACAGGGAATGAGGGTTATGATCAAATTTTCACATGTTTCTCCTGCTTGTAGTAGTTTGAAAGTAAAATGAGTGAGAGGCTCCACATCACAAATACAATTTAATGAGAAGAAAAGGGGGGAAAAAAAGGTAAGATAAAATAAATGCAATAATACAAAAAGACCACTGACAGAGTCAGAATACAACCTGATCAGGATGATGGAGGTAGTCCAGGTGAGGTGGTCTTCCTGAAGCAGTGATCTTGTAGAAAGGTCTGGTAGCTCTGGTCCTCTGAGAATTCAGTGCATAAGAGCTGCTTGTACTGTCCCAAATCCCAGCTTATATCCAGGTGAGAATGCTTGGCTCCTCCCCCTGGGCGGAGCATCTCACAATGGGATGATGAGTCATACAGGAGGTCCCTGATGGCCCATTAAAGAGAGAGCGAGAGCTCTCGGAGGGAGTTATCTATGAGTCATGGCAAGGCATTGATAGGCTATTGACAAAAGGCACCCCAGAGGGAGGAGGACCTGGGAAGACACTGCTCCAACAATTGGATTCATCAGTTCATGGAGAACTGCTAGAATGCATCCTATACTACAGCCCAGGACACTGCTGCTCAGAGAGAAGAGTCCTTGCCCTGGTACATTATTGGGTCCTCCTGTGGGAGACAGCTCTCCACAAACTTCTCCAGCGTGAGTCTCCCGCATGGGCAATTTGACAGTTCTTGACAAACTGCTGCAATGTGGGTTACTCTTCAATGAGGTGCAATCCTTCAGGCACAGCCTACTCCAGTGTGGGTCCTCCAGAAAACCTCCACCAGCAGGAGCTCCTTTCTCCGTGGGTGTGCAGGTCCCTGCCACAAACCTGCTCCAGCACAGGCCCCCAGAGATTCATACCGTCCTCTCAGGCATCCCCCTGCTCTGGTATGGGCTCTCCACAGAGTACAGGTGGATCTCTCCATCCCCACAGACCTCCATGGGCTGCAGGGACACAGCTGCCTCACCATGGTCTGCACCACAGGGTGAAGAGGAATCTCAGCTCTGGCACCTGGAGCACCTTCTCCTCCTCCTTCTCCACTGACTATGGTGTCAGCAGAGTTGCTCCTCTCACACATTCTCACTCTGCTCTTATCTGTCTGCAATTGCAACTGTGCAATAACTCTTTTTTTCTTCTCTTAAACATGCTATCACAGAGGCATTACCCTCATTTCTGATTGGCCCAACATTGTCAAGTGGAGCATCTGTCTTGGAACAGGCTGACACTGGCTCTGCTGGACATGGAGAAAGCTTGCAACTCCTCACAAAAGCCACCCCTGTAGCTCTGCACTTCCACTCCTGCTACTAAAACCTGGCCATGAAAACCCAATACACCAGGCTTCTGTTCATAACACATACCTGAAGGAAACTGTGCTGGGTGGTGTAATGAAATGTGATCCTCTTCACCTGTATGTGGTGAAGCCAGAAACAGACAAAATTTGAGGCAGACTATTCTACATGAACTGGTTTGAAAGTATGTTGCACTACCAAACTTCTTGCTGATTTGTCAGCGATGGGCTCTTCATGTGTGCTCTGCTGTCCTGTCACAGGCAAGACAGAGTAAGCAGCAGCTGATGGTGGATCTGAATAAGAAGTAGCAAGATTCAAGCTTTTGCTCTACTTGACTGTCTCAGCCCCACTGGCTCCCCCAGCGTTGCACCACTTAATCTTGATTTCCCTTTTCCACAGGGTGAACACTGCTTGCCCAGGAATGTTGGGCAGAAAGTTGTGTCTATTCCTGTTGTACCACTGCTCATAGGAATCACCCATCAAGGTCTCTGTGTGCCTCTAGTATTCATTTTCATCTACTTCCCTGATCTCCTGAATCTTCAGCCCCTTCCAGGATCTTTCCTTCAACCTCTTCATTCCCATTCTTGTGCGGCTTCTTTCCTAGAGCCAAGACAGTCTATGTGCAAGAACACAACATAAAATCAGTCCCCTAACTTGTCATCCCTAACTTGTCTCATGCCCCTTTATCAAGAAGGTTGTTCAAGACATGTCATGTATTTCTAATGCTGGTGTTATTAAAACTTATGACTATCCCTTACTGGCTGGAGCTGGCAAGTAACAGGCTCCTGCTTCAGAGTTCAGAAGTTCAGCTTTGAGCAGTCACTCACACATGTGTGTGAAGATGTTGCCTGCCCACATCCACCATTTAAGCTCTTTTTTTTGTCTACAGTACTGCCTAGTACAAGTGAAATTTTACCTTGCATTGCTTTCAGCATTATACTACTGGCTGACTCCAGGCAGCTTCATGGCAAGAAGATGCTTCTCATTGCTTAACCCTGACTACAGTCCATTCCCGTGTGGCCTAGATCACAGAATGTTGTTATGGGACTGGACAAATAAAATACCTGCTTCGAATCTTCTGCTACACTCAAAGAAGCTCAGGAGTTAGCACAGTCTGACCTAATCTTCAGATTGTGCATACTCACGTGGGAAATGGAAGCAGAAACTACCATTCATGTTTTAGTTCTGTTATCACCAATTCCTACGGGGAAATGAATGAAAATTTCCTCTTCTTCAGTGTGTTTTGTAATCCCTTATTTTCTTTTATTATTTGTCAGTCCATCAACCAGAACATTTTACATAATAGTATATTTTATTCCAGTGAGATCTTTGACTAACCCGTACTATACATTTGCATCTATAAAATTCAAATGAGAGGTATAACACATAAAATGTTCTCGCATGCTTCTAATATTAGCAAGGATGTTGAACAAAGATACCAGAAACTAAGGAAATTATAAGTGGTAGCATAATACTTCCACAAGCTTAACTTCCAATAACAAAATATAATTTATGTAATAATTTGAAGCAAAAATCTTGCGCAAATTCTCCCTCTCCACTAAAATGTAGAATTCATCAAGTAGAGTTTGGAAACTGGCCGCAAGAGGAAATGTTTTGCATGCAGTTATGCGTACTAAAAGTTCATACAACTTTAGCTGTCATGAACAAGACCTAATTAAAAAGAAAATCAAGAAATGAGTAACACTTTACCTAAATATCTTCAGATTAACACATGCTATTGAATCAACAGGTCACACTAACAAATGTTAATAAAATTAACCGTAGAATTACTCATACCAGTGAGACAAATGTGTGAGTATCAGTATAAAATTTTGAAGAAGAGGAAACCAAAATCACAGGAAGCCTAAGGATCCAATCCAGAAAAGTTCAAATTTTCTCTAAGTTTGCAGTCATTAAAGATAACTGAAGATGTTCATTTCTTGGCTAAAATTAATTGCCACAAAATGTAGCAAATGCCAAAATATCAATGGGTTTTCAAAGTAATTGAAAAAATTAAAGAAAGAGACCATTAATTAACCACAGAGCTGTCTCTGCTGTTGAGGCTCAGGAAATTCAGGAAACTTAGGAAGCATCACTGGCCTCTTCCCTTACTGTTATATTCCTGCTTATTCCAGATACAGTGGAAAACGAACACTCAGTCTGATCTAATAGAAGCAATCTGAAGTTCGTGTTATATTTCCTATTTCCTCTGAGAATCTGTGTAATGTTCCAATGAACTTTTCTTCTAAGAAAAGAAATACAGATCAAGTGTCAGCTGAGATACCACAAGCTGTTTTCTGCTTTGCAAAGGGACAGGGCTTTCTTCATAACTAATTGCACACCAAGCATGCAGCAAAGTAAGCTTCTTGGGAAGTAAATGATCCAAGAACAGTTTAACTATATCAGGATTGCATCCTCCAGGGATTTAGCTGAAGCAGAAGGATTTGCATGGTATGAAACTCCTGAGAAACCTCTCAACAAAAACATTTTTTCTTTCTTTCACGTGGTGTGTGGTCCAGCAGCTGCAACTCAGTGTTTGGATTTTATTCAACAATCCAAATTATTGAAAGACACTTAGTATTCTAAAAGCTACATTCTTAACAAGCTCTGAATAATTTTTTTAAGTGTAGTCTCTGAGGAAATGGTTATTCAGAAGGGTTAGGCAGTGCTCCTTTTCTGTTGTTGAAAAGCCAGGAACTCCTGCACAGATGAGGATAAGACTTCTGTTTTCAAAAAGTGATGCAAGTATATATATTTGCTGAGAATATTTATGCAGGATAACATAAGGGGGCTTTGTCCACACACCTTCAATTGCATTTTACTACTTATTCTAAAATCTGTAGGGATAGCAAACTTGGTCGATAGTGCTTGATGTATTGGCATTCTTTGACAGGTCTGGATAATCAGTATGTGGGTGTCATTCTCCTCCATTTGCTTCAGGTCATGTGTTATTCTCCAGCTCATAGCTTCATAAAGCTGTGGAACAGCCTTTTTCTAGGAGAACTTTTGAAAAAAGAACATAGTAAAAAGGATTAGATGTAGCCATAAATATGAGAAATGGCTTGCTAGAAACTACATTAAATAGCAGTGATATCAGCCCAGAGATGAGTTCTGCAACAGTCTCTTTGCAAACCTATGTGGATAAATGATTCAGCATGTGCTTGCTTTTCATGGACATCATTTAACAGAACATCCTATGTCACTAGTCATTTGCACTCCAAATACAGAAGACTTGTGTGTCACTGCTTACCATTTCATCACACTTTCCTCATTCTCCAGACCTCTATTAAATGATGGGAAAAGAAATCAGATAAAAAAAGAAATCAGATGGTACAAATTGCGCTTCTCACTCCTTTCTGTCGGACTTTATCCATAATCTTTTGACTTGTCCCTCTTGGGGTTTTTCCCCCCTTTTGTTGTTGTATGGTTTGGTTATTTGTTTGTTTTCTTTTGTCTAGCCATGTCCAAGTTTTTCCCACTGTGCTTCACTGCACTGTAATCCCCCAGAGGGCAATTCTGGATGCTCGGCTTAGTGTTGAGTCCTTCAGCAATGTCCTAAGTGCTCAAGCACAGAGTATGTCCACATTTTGTGCAGTGGCTCTGTTTTCACAGTACTCCAGGGACCCTCATTGAAAGGCTGCCCTGCAGGTAGGTTCATGAACTGGTCCCTGTCTTTACAAAGTTACACTGTATGGAGTTAGTCCTTGTTAGAACTCAGTCAACCACTGGATACAAACTACACACAAAACTTCAAAAAGTCAAGGCTCCATCAGAAATTACTCTTGCTGTATTTTTCCAAATTATGTGTCTTCTGAATAAAAACATCAAATATTGGTATACTGTAGCTAAAGAAACTCACGTAGTTTTTAAAAGATCATTTGCCTGGAAGTAAGTATTGCAGAGAAGAAAGAATGAAATAGTTGAGAAAGCCTCAATGATGAAACCAAAAAACCCCTACCAATTCCAGGTGCTTGTGGAAAAAAGTTGTAGCAGGAAAGAAAGAGCACTTTCTTTGATAGTGACAGCTAAGATTTGAAAATAGGAACAGAAATAGGAACATCTACTGACAGGATGACACTATTATAGACTATGTGGGGATTTTTTATTTCTAAGTTGCTTGCAGCAATACATCTCATTCAGCTCCTCAGCCTCACTGATGCACCAAGCTTGACCCTGTGTCTTGGAAATGTACTCTCTATCAGTCAAGCTTGTTTGCATTAATGTAGCCCACTTTTACTTATCATAGTAATATACTTCATTTATATTTATTGCATGCTGCCTCCTTTAGTTGAGCTTTGACCTGAGATTGACCCAGATGTTTGTATACTGTACGTGCAGGTACTGTTGCTTTTGCAGCTAACATTGACTGAAGAGCAGACCTGCAAAGATACTTGGGGCCAGGCTATTTGCAAAAACCCCCAGCAGAACAGACATATTAAACTGAACTTAAATCCAGCCAAATTATTTGCAACATCTCAAAAACAATTTTAAACCTCAAGGTATTTATAGCAATTATTCAATGCAGAATGTGTTTTTTTTCAACTGCTGCTTACAACAGATCTTACAGTCTGCACTGTAGCATGGAAATTATTATTAAAGTTATCTTGCCTCAGTGTTTAGAAGTAAAATGAGAATGCTTCAGCCAGTAATGCCAGTCTACAAAACTGGCTGGTTTTATTTGGCTTTGATTACCCACCTAGCATGCCTTCACTGATGTATAAATGAAGAAACCAGACATACTTTCATGTTCATGGCATTAAGCTACATGTGATCAAGAGGTGTCTGTGCTGGCTGACACCTCTTGCTTGGCATGTGACTCAGTCTCCTTATGTGAGAGCACTGGGCTGGAAAGATGTGTCACATTAAAGAAGAGCAAGAAATGTTCCATGCCCATTCTCTCCTTTTGGAAAGGTTTCATAGCATTCAGTCGCTGGGAAGCCTTCCTCCTGCTTCTTCCAAACTATGGATATAACAGGGCTATTGCTAGCAACCAAATCACTGAGACGTAAGGAGTTACCAGCTGGCAGATAAGCTGTGCTATCTATTTGCATCAATGTTCCTTGTCTGTTACAAATGAGAAGTAAAATGTGTTAGCTAAAATAATGGAGGTGGTTTGTACTAGAAAGAAATTATTTTACCGAGCCTCATCTCAATGCTACTTACACAAAATGGCAACTTTGACCTTTGCAATGTTTTAAGCTAATGCTTTTTTGTTCTACCTATGGATTAGGTGGCATATACACATACATCAAGCCATTCCAACTCAATGACAAGTGGAAACTCATGGAAATTAACTATAGAGAATCAGCTGCTTGGGACTATCTTCTCATATCTGATATTTGGTTCACCTTGTGTCAGAAGTCACAAGAAAGATGTAGGCTTTGAAATTAGGAGAACTGAAGCCATTTGAAAATTTGAATAAGATTTCAATGTCCATAACCTGAATTGCTTATGGATTCAGGGACACGACACCAGCAAAGACTAGAGAACACAAACATGAGATCATTTATTAATTTCATTCTCATAAGCTACAACATTGAACACCAGGGTTTTTCCCCATTTATTTTGAGTTCTTTATCTTGGCCTTATCTGGGCCCAGGAGGTTTGCTATGATAGGCTTGAAGATGGCTATCGGTAGATCTAAAATTTTTTTAAATTTGATTTTCCACTCTTATACATTTAGCAATTTAATGTATTTGTTTGCAAAATCCTTTAAGAAACCAGTGCTTAGAAATGTGAGTCGACACAGGCTTGAGATTTCTCCCTCTGTACAATGGCTGATGTGGTATATGACTACAGCTCCTGCAAGGATGTAAGACTTTACAAATGGACAGGATCTACAAAAGAAGTTGAAAGAAAAAGCAAAAGACTGGAGACATTCAACTACTACAGCACTTTTCTTAAGTGAAATCTTAGGGGCCAGATTCTATGTCACTCCACATTGTGTGCACTTAAGTTACACCACTGCAAATTGCAAAGCAGATGTAATTTGCTTCCACCTCTCAGTACACCAACACTTTACCAGATACTGCTCTTAGGGGCCATTGAAGAAGCTACAAGAGGGGTTATTTCCCTCTTGTAAAGAGGTGAAATGGTCTCCTGAAAGAAATGATACAAGCATTATGAGTGGACTTTCTCTCATTAAATGAGCACAGGGAAAGGCTTGAAAAATATACAGCAGTTGGGTGACCTGGGAGTGTCCTCCAGCTCTAATTCCCGTAATCAAGGAGGAGAGGGATAGAGATGGAATTGAATTATGCCTGAGGCACAAGGATTCCTGGAGCTGATCACCTCTCCCAGGAAAATGTCAGTCTAAAAGGTTTTCCAATACTTCTCACTAGCAGTTTTGACATGTGAAGTTCAGGTGTTTCTCTGAACCCTAGTTGATGTTATTGATAATATTTATAATCACAAATGTCAAGATACTGTCCCAGTTGCTGCGTTATTGAACATGTCTTACATGACCTTCCACACGATTACTAGTTTGCAATGATTTGTGAAACTTCAGAAGTCCCAGCATGAGCTAGCTTCCTGTGGTGACAGGACAGTAAATGATTAGAAATCCTCTATCTCCACCAGCCATATGGTCAGCAATAAAAGGACCTTTAAGATAACTCTTCTGGAGCTGTTTTTACCCTGTTTTTTTCTCTTTAATTTCTGACTTAAGCTGCTCAGGTTGAATGCTTGGGGATGGCTTTCTCATAGGTTTTGGGGAGTTACACTGAAGTGTGTGCAACCTAGGGAACTCAGGTACAGAAGGTTAGAAACCTAACTCTTCAGAAAGCCCTTACAAATCAAAGGAGGTATATGATCTCTTTCATTGCCGCCTTGACTCCAGACAATGCTACCTATATAGTGGTTAATTCCCCTTCTAAAAATCCAGATACCCATTGAACACTTTGAAAATTCTGAGCAAACAACAAAGAAGGGGAAGGAAAAATGCTTCTTTGATAACTATGTCTTAAAATAATATTTAACATTGTGGTAAAGAACTTGAGAATCTACTTCCACTCATCTTTTCTTTGAGAGGGTAATTTCTTCAAAGAGGGTGCATTTCTTCAAAGCTGGTGCTGAAGCCACTGTCCACCTTGCTAGCATTTAACTTAGTTTTGCTTCATTTGGGTTTCCATAACAAAGCAAAACAGGAGCCTTGGAGGACAAATGAGTATTTTAGAAAAACACCCCTACTAATCCAAATTTTTTTAATCTTTATTTGCTTTCCTCATGTCCCAGCAATAATACAACCTGCTCTCCTGCTGCTAACACTGACTGGTTGTAACAGACATCTTCACCTGTGTTTCATGGGTTTTTGTCAGATCTGAAGAATATCTTAGAATAAGGAAAAGCACAGAGACCTCTATTATTTTATGGTACTTCCCTAATTTTAACTGTTATCAAGGCTTCACTAACTATGCCTATATCTTTTTTGACAAGCTAATGCAATCAACCCTGCTACTTTAGCTCATCTACCATCAGTATGGGAATATCATGTTCCAATGAAGTTGTTAACTGTTAATAGGCACAGTGCTGAAATATTAATCCATTTTGTCTCTCCAGGGAATTATAATCAACAGATCAAGTGGGACTTAAAATGTATGTGTAGATATTGCTACAGTACACAGCACATCAAACTGTGACTTAAAACATACTCTGAAGAGATCTCTTTTTCTGTATGTAGTATATAACTGGAATGAGGAGTAGAGGCAGAATGTTTACCAATCTTTCACAAGAAGATGTGGAAAAGATCTCCTGCTACATTATCAACTGTTTTATCCTGCTACTCTGTAAGAAAAATAAGTTATAAAGGAAATACCATAATGAACTTCCCACACAGACGAGCTAAACTGAAAAAGAACTCCCACCAGCCTGCAGTATACAGATTGCCTTATTCAGGTCTGTCATATGCTTCTGCACAAACACCAGTCTTCTTCCCCTCAACTATCTTGCCATTTGCTACCCTAGTCAGTAAAATAAATTCTAGTGTAATGCATCGACCTTCAGTGAGCTTCCACATTTCACAAAATCATAATAGCAGCTATGAAAAAGGCCGCCTTCTCTTAAAAACCAAAAAATACATACTTCCTTCAGCCCAAAGGTGCTAGCTCTATCTCCAATATTGTGTGACTGCCATTAACTTTCACTCTGGAAGGCTCCTCCTAAGGTATAAGCCAGAATCAGAATACCTGACATGTTAGCTACATTATTCTGCTGATAGCTGTTGTTTTGTTTTAGAGAACAGTGGGTGTTAACACATAGCATTGGCAAACTCTGTGTACCTCTAAGCTGATTTTTGTTTGACTCTTTGCAAAAAGTGGTGAACATCCTAGGGATGATAAACCAGAGATAAGAGAAGACTCTTGACAGCTTTCCTTTGTGCAAGTTACTAAGGCAGCCAGATAATTGTGCAAAAAATGAGGTAAATCATGAGGAGCATCACAGTTTTAATGTTTTTTTGTCTTTCCTTTACCTGACAATGCCTTAGATGTGTTCAGATACTATTATTTCTGGAATGTCCACAAAACACAGCTCTGATAATTAAAAGAGATTTCTTGCCCTTGACTTCTCATTTTCACAGTGAGTGTGTTAACATGAAGCATTACCCAATTGTTAAGTCTAAGTATTGATTATTTCAAGCTGTACATGGACTAATACTGTTTTCCTTGTGGACAGACTAATGTATTTGTCCACAACAAAGGACAAACAGATGTACATCTTTTCTTCAGAGCTCAGAGATTAATTTTCAGAAGGGAGCTAGACAAAATTATTTGCACTGCTGTTAAGCAATTTCTCTGTTTTCTTTCTTCTCCCAGTGAGGGGACCAGTGATAACACAATACTTCCATTTTTTCCACAAGAAAAATAGGGAGCAGCTGCTTCCATGCAGGAGGAAACAGAAGCTTTGTAGAATAAAAAAAGCTTGTGCACTTTTTATTAAAAACTGCACTTTACAACTGAAACACAATCTAAGGATGAAACAGCTGATATGGCTATTTTGCTGGTTGTTAAAGAGTTTATACTATATTAAATTGACTCCCATGGGTTTAATTTTTCAGTGCTGTTACAATCAGCAACCTTTTTTATTGAGAAGGTCAATAGGCACAATGTGAAGTCTTGTAAATCATCGCCTTGCTATTTTTGTAATATATAATGTGGCCCTTTCACACACCTTAAAAATTATAAACCAGAGCACATACTGTATATCAAACAAATAAATCAGCTGCTATAAATACAGTCTTTCTTTTGGTTCTGGACAGATTAATTCTACTGCATTTCATATGTTTTAAATTGTTCTTGGCTTCAGAGGCAAAATCTGCTTTTGTACTCAGAAAGCAAAGACCCTGGACTTAATCTATTTTAAAAGCTTAATAGAGACAAAGTGACCCTGAAAGCATATTTTAAAATTATTCCACTAAAAGCCTTAGAACTATAAACATTAAATAAATTAAGCCATTATAGTGAAAAAAAAATTTGGTCAGTTGATAGAAACTTTTAAGTGAAATTTTGAAAAGGGAAAGAACAAACGAGAATTAAGCATAACAGTGATAACAGTAAACATAACTGATAACCCTTTAGAGCTCTAGGAATGCGTTTTCCCACAGGTGCATTTACCAGCCATATTTCCCATGCAAACTAAAATTCTTGATGTGACATCTGGGGAAACTGAGTCACTGAAGAATAGGTTTTATAATGGAAAACTGTAGTGTTGTGAGAAAAAAAAACTTCTTTTAAGCAGGAGGCTGTTTACTCAGCTACACAGAGGAAACCAGGATGTTTTTTCCCTCATATTCTTGTGCCATTTCCTTCATGCCTTTTATCTCCTACACTAAAGGATTAGAAGGGTGCACAATGGATCATCTGGTCCAACCTCCCTGCTCAAGCAGGGTCATTCCTGAGCACATGGCACAGGGTTGTGTCCAGGCAGTTCTTGAATATCTCCAGCAAGGGAGACTCCACAACCTCTCTGGGCAATCTCTTCCAGTGCACAGTAAAGAAGTTCTTCCTCACAGCTAGGTGGAACTTCCTGTGCATCAGTTTCTGCCTGCTGCCTAATAGTAAGTCTAATAAGACTGCCACAGGGAAAAAAAAAAAAAAAAAAAAAGGAGGTTTATCATAAAATTATTATATGTGCATTTAAATTTAAATATTTTAAATTTAAATATTTAAATAACTTAATCGGTTCATGCCGACAGTCTTCTGCATCAGTCAATAGTGAGCAATAGATGTCCTTGGTCACGCTTAGCATCCCAGTCCTAATAGTCCCACTTTTCCTAGTCCTCACAGTTTCTGCTTCTGTTGTTGGAGGAAAAAGCACTGATCAGAGGCATTTGAACGAGAACATGTGTAAGAAAGGGAAATTATCAGAATTAAGATGATACAGCTTTCTAAAAGAAAGGGCTGCAAAAGGTCTGAGACTGTAAGGCTTTATGTTTCTGCTGAGTCAACTCCTGCAGAAGACATTTCTCAAACACCCCTCAGCCACAGTCCACAATAAAGTGACTTTGGCCTTGGACACAGGCAATTTGGATGGAGGAAAGCAGGGAATGTATTTGTTGAAGAGATGTCTTTCTCAAGGCTAGCAAATTTCATGTTGTGGAGCTGAACCAATGATGAGAAGTCCCTTGAACTTGAGCTGGTGAGTGTTCTAGAAAGGCTTCATATCTGCATTCCTGTGATGAACAGATCACCCTGCTATTAACTTTGCGGAAGAAATTTAATATGAGAATTTGCCTGTTTCCTATTTACATGGTTTTACCTATTTTATCCTGTCTTCACTACCTTATTGTTCTGATGACCCTTTTGTCCCTCATTCCTCTATTTCCTCAACCCAAGATTTTTAAAGTACTCATTGTTAAAATAAACATTCATGGTTCATGCTTACTGCACTCTTCAAGGACTTGGAGAGACACTGCACTGACTGAAAATCCAGCAAGAATCTAGTGCATGAGGTTGTCTTACATGTTCTAAGACAGCTGGGAAGGGCTGTTTATTGGTGAAGTAGTCTTTTACCTAGGTCCATGAAAGAAATTAAATTTGAGGTACAGTGCTTCCTGCATTATACATTTATCCTTGTATAAGGCCAGACAAAATTTGACATGACATAAAACACTTTCCCATGAGAAGAACTTGATATATCTATAGATTAGGTCTAGGCTGACAGCCAAGTTGTGGTCTGTACAGTTTCCTGATGCTGGCTTCATTCTTTTTTTTTAGGGAATATTTTGGGTTATAACTGACACTGTCCTACAAAAAACTGTGATCAAGTTATGTAATTAGGAACTGTAATTAGGGAAAAGTGGTTGTGGTTCATTTAATGTAAGAGTCAAAAGGGTTTGAATTCAATGACCTGATGATCAAATAAAGTCTGCTTGAATTGAGTATTTTAGTAATTTTAATTCATAAAAATAATTTGTGTGCTCACACTGACTTTTTTTTCAAGCAGAAAAATCCCTTTGATTTGGACATCTAAGAGCTTTCCTCTTTCTTTTCCTTCACCTCTTCAGGGAACTTCCCCAAAAGAGTTGTCAGATCTGCCATTCAATTTCTAGCCTTTTCTCCATAGCTCTTCTGAATTGGACACAACTTATAAATAAAGCATAGCCCCAAATATTCTTCTGTCTCGTCTCGTCTCATCTCATCCTAACAATTATTTAAATTTAAATGTACATATAATAATTTTATGACAAACCTCTTTCTTTTTTCCCTGTGGCAGTCTTATTAGACTTACTATTAGGCAACAGGCAGAAACTGATGCACAGGAAGTTCCACCTAACTGTGAGGAAGAACTTCTTTACTGTGCACTGGAAGAGATTTCCCAGAGAGGTTGTGGAGTCTCCCTTGCTGGAGATATTCAAGAACTGCCTGGACACAACCCTGTGCCATATGCTTGGGAATGACCCTGCTTGAGCAGGGAGGTTGGACCAGATGATCCATTGTGCACCCTTCCAATCTTACCATTCTGTGACTCTGTAATAAGATGGGTTGGGAAATGGCCTTTTATGCCCATTCTCACTGCATCTGCAAAAAATGAGCTCAGCTTCATTGTCTTGTTTTCTTTTTTTCAGAACATCCCACTCCCAAACACGCAAACAAAAACCTAGCCCAAACCTAATCCCATAATCCCAAGATCTTTTAAGATTTTAGTCCAAAAAGTTAGTCCAATATATTTCAATTTCACAGAAAAACAGTACCTCAGTCAATGACATAGCCTACTAATTTTAAAAGTAAGACTAGTTGGGGGGTACTTGGACTGAAATGCATTTGTAAATATAACTGGGATGTGCTATAATATTAAAAGAATTATACAAGTTTGAGTTCTGCATGAGGCTCTTTATGAATATATTTGGCAATGTCTTATCAGTATAATATCTACCGCATTCCAGTAAACCACAACATTTTAAATGCCACAAAAGAAAAATAAAATTAAAAAAAATTAAATATATGAACAGTAACAAAACCCAAGGTAAGCAATCTAAACAAGGAAAATCAAGACTGTTTAATTTATTAATTATTTGCCTTAATAAAATTTCTTTTAGAAAAGTGTTTTATATAATGAGATATTCATGTTTCACATGATAGAAAAATACTTTACTAACAATAAATCATCCACAATCCAGCAATAAGTACAGTCACATAAGTAGTTATGCTTTTGCCTGCCTTATCCTCAAGAGTTTTAGATGTCAGTAATAATTACATGGTGTATTCATTTATTTTCCTATGTTAAATAATATGCAATTTACTTTGAATGACATTAAAAAGCCTGAAAGCTTGTTCAAGCTTTCAAAATATTTCAAAATACTAAAATAATCAGTTCTTACAGTTTTTAAAACAGGATTTCAAGAACATTGGGGTTTTCTATTGAAAATAGGTCTTCTAATATATACAGTGATATTACTAGATAATTATGTAATTTAAAATGTAGTTCAGTATCTGAACCAACCTGCCCTCTCTAATCCACAATTCAAAGGATGTTGGATGTTAAAAGAATTTCATTAGTTGAAGCAATGTCATATTGATTGAGTGTAATAGTCTTTTGGGGAAATTTCTCAGATGTTTAATCAAAATGGGTGTGCCCAAGGGCACAGGAAGTTCCTGCTCTGCCCTGTTGGTCATGGAGACCATGGGAAGATCTATTCACTGATCTGGGCAATCATTCATGGTGTGCATTTTATGTGGGTGTCTGAAATGGTATAGTGCTGAAAAAGTCCTATTACTCATGCTCTGATTTCCACTTTAGGGTTTTACAGGTTTCAGTGGTGTGGACCCCAGAGCGGCTGTGACAAGGTGTGGGGCCAAGGGAATTGCAGAGATAGGACTCTGTCTCTTTATGCTTCAAACTCCTTTTTCCCCCTCTCCTTCTATTTCTTGCACTCTTGAAGATACATGTGGCACACTGACAGAATGCTTGGTAAGTTGTGTCATATTGTACTTTCTCATCCTACAAGGGAATGGCATTCCCATGGACTTCTGTCTTCCATTTGCAGCTGGATGACCCAGAGCTTGTGGGCAGTGGAGCTGAGGGCTCTTCCCTCCCTCAGTCAGTGACCATTTTTAGGGTGTCTGCGCTGCCCATCAGTCTTTCTCTAACAGGACATTTTGCTTTACTGAATATTGCATTGCAAAGTCAGGACAACAGTACAGCAAGGGGTGATATGGCAGCAAGGCTCACAGCGACCCTCCATGTGGAACACGGGGGCAGAGGCCAGCAGAGCTGCTCCAGGGGTAGCCTGGTTGCTCTGGCTGCCAAGCAAGAGCCCTGTGTTAAGGGGGTTTCCCTCTCTCACCTCTGAGAAGATTCAAATCCGTGCTGCAAAACTTCAAGGCAAATACTATTCAAGCTCAGATCTATGCTTGGCTGGAGTTTTGATAGCCTCCTCAAAGCAAGTTTTATTTTATTTAAGATCGACCAAAGGTGCTGAGCACCTTTGGTGCACTTTAATAAGAAGCACAAATATGTATCTCCTTTCAACTGCAGAAGCCAGAAAGATGACTGGAATGGAGATCCCTGCCAACTCCCCCTCTCCATCTCAGAGAATGGAAAAATCCCACATCCCTTGAGCTGGAAAGGCATCTGAATTTAGGTTGCCTCTAGATGTATGGGGGATTCTTTAGCAGAGGAGCCACTGAAATATGAGGATTGCTAGTGCCAGCACTCTGCATGACCCCAGCTGCCATGGATGAGCATGCGCTGGAAGGTGGAATCCAAGGCATTCAGGCCCCAGGTTATATTTTCCTTTATCATTAATAGAGGTCAGACTTAGCATGGGAGTTAAGTGTAAATAGGACACCAAGGTTTTCAGTCAAAACTTGACTTCTTATGTTCAGCTGGATGGTGGCAGCTACCAGAAGGGCAGTGCCATTATGATGTAGGTCTCTGGAAGTGAGGGCAGCCCCTGGGAAAACTCGTACCAAGGGATCCTTTCCTCACAGGCTGTCCTGCATGCCCTTGGTCAGTGGCTAAAGCAGTGGGTTTTCTGCTCTTGACTTGTTCTGTCACTCCCCCAGAAATTTTTAAGAACTTAATTTAGAACAAGAGGCTTGAATTTGGTTGCCTAAAGGGTGAATCAGGAAATTTTGGTTTTCAGAGGTGCTGAACATCTACAGCCTCTGATGAGCTCAAAAGGCAAAGAGAGCAGCAACCACATGCTGAGCTGCAGAAGAACATTTTACCTGAAGCCCAGCTACACACTTACTCCACTGGGCTTGGACTTGGATGCTTCATTTAGGAAACGAGACAAATAGTTTTGGCCTTTGATCACGAACTCCATGTTTCATTTTCATGTACTATTTCCTCCATGAGGCAATAATAAAATTTACCTACAGTATCTTGAATACAATCAATATTATAAATATTATACAATCAATATGATAAAATAATAAAATTTACCGACAGTATCTTAAATACAATCAGGAAAAAGCATTGAATAACACCATCACTGTATAACTGCGCATTTTCATTGTATATATAATCAAAAATAATATACCATGCAATTAAAGAGCACTTCATCTTTTAAATACCTGTGATATTGGTTTTTTTTTTTTTGGGTTTTTTTTTTTTTTTGTTTTTTGTTTTTGTTTTTTTTTTTTTTTTGTGGGTAAGCTGTGAGAGTGTATGCATATGTTTAGCAAAATGCCCTTGAAAATAAAATAACATGTGAAACTCATTTTTTATTTTGAAACTTCATAACATTTTCTCAGATTCCATCCATGGGATGGATTTCCAGCTTATCTTATGTGTGAGAAACGACCTTATAACCTATGTGTGACAGTTGTTTGGGTTTTATAAAGTATCCTGTTCACTGTGGCATTACTCACAGATATTTCTGTGCTACTTCAGAAAGCCAAGGAAAATTATTATTCTTCTCTATTTAACTACAATATCTTTCTTTAGTCCCATGTCATTTAGAAAAGTCTTGCACCAGGATAGGTCTGCTTATAAATTGGAAAAAGAAAATAGATTTGTTTTTTTTTCTCTGTAGTTGGCTCTGGTTTTCAGCACTTTGGAACCTGCAGCTTTCTTTTCTGAAAACAGTTTGCCAGACCTTTTGGCTTTTATTTAGAGGAATAGTTCTATGTAGAAGCTGCCACCTGTTTGAATACTGAGGAGGTAAATTAATTTCTGTGTAGAGTTCAAGGAAAGCTGTCAGAAGAGGAGGAAACACATAGCTGGTGTTAGCCCTCTAAAGAATTCCTCAGCTGGGAACTAGGGAAAGACTAAAGCTAAAGCAGTTTACTAATAAGGTTAATTTAAAAATTATTCTAAAGCATTGTTATTACTATTATTATGAGAGGTTTATAATAACTTTTCCTATTTTCAATCTCAAATGCCAGCAATAATGACATCTTCCACGAGAGTGATATTCATTATAGTGCCCTGGGGCTGCGCTCTGCTCACCTTTTTTATCTCTGACTCTTTCTGCTGGTTTTAATTCAGCATTAGGTGCAATATGAATGTCCTTGCAGGGCATACATGCCACTGCACACATACCAGCTTTTCTGAAAGCAATTGAGTGTCTGCACCTGAAAATGTACCTTTGGTAAAGTAGTATCCACAGCAATTAAACTGCCGTGTATTTCATAGGCACCACTGATGTAAGAGTACCGGGGAAGCTACTGCTCAAAATCACAAATGGGAGTTTTGGCTGAAGGCAAAATGAAGAGAACCATCAGTATTTCTCAAAAAAAATTGGACAAAACAACAAATTCTGCAATAAGTGTTCCATATTATTAAAAGGTATTGTGATAAGGTTTCTTCTGCAAACACAAAGGCAGAATTATGCAGAGTAGGGTTTTAATATAATTTATTTTCCATGTCCTTTATTGAAAAACAGCTAATGATAATTACTCATATTTTCACTGTATCTTATCAAGCCTTGTTAATGAAAAGCTCCACTGTTTTACATGGATGTTGCAAATATTCAGCAGCCTATGACTTAGTAAATAAAGTTGTCACTCAAACCTCATTTCCTGCCTAACTGCAATAACTCAAAACAGACATTGAATTAATATTGAATATTGTCTGCATTTGACGTCTCTGCCACTAATGAGACAGCTCTAAACCATCTCATTATTTTTATGTTGTTTCTGAAATGGCTCTGCATTACTGATATTTATTTTCTGTTTGTTTATTTGATGATTAGTTATGCAAGGACACTTAAGAACAAATATGGTGAAATCCTTCCAGCCCATGGTGCCATGTCATTATTCCCATCTTCCCTGAACAGTCACGAAGCACAAGATCTATTCTAGCTACATAATTTCAAACATGTTAAAGCACAGAATTCATATGGCTCTGCATGATTTGGATAAGTTATAAGTGTAGTGTAGTAATAGATTGTTCTAAAATTTTGTTTTTGCTTGGAGACAATGCAATAGACACCACAACTTGAGCTCTCAGTTACAGCTGTATTATAGAGTGTAGGCAGTCTCAACTAACAATAAAAATATTTGATGACACAGGTCTTCTTGTTGGATAATATACACAAGGGGATTCATTAAGTATCCTGAGTTGTGCTTCAAGCTGTGTAAGTCCCTTGCAGAAGATACTAATTTTGTATGTTAATGTTTGTGTTATCTGGTGTTTTTATTTATAGATTGCAGCTGTGTTAATTCACTCACAATGTTTAGAAGTATATTTCTGTGTATTTCTTGCATTAAATGTACAATTCACTTACTTTCACTAGAGAAGCCATCTCCATAATTGGTGTTTGGTCACTTCTGTTTAGACGAAAGTTCATAACTGAATGACATAAGTCGCTACTTTGTTGGGGAAATTTTTCTGTGTTCAACTTAAGTTGATGAGTCCCGTGGCACCAGGGGATGTAAAGTGAGGCATTTTCTCACTTCAGGTGGATGTCCTCCTCAAACACCCTCAAGAGAGCTTGGCCAGGACTCCTCAGGACTCATTTCATGAGAGACCTTGGGAGGAAGGGGCGGCTGAAGCAAGAGAGAAGCAGTGCTCTTCAGTCACTAGAAGAGCCCAGTTAAGAAGTGTCTTTTGAAATCCAGGTGTGTATGTGTGTGCCTGTGCCTATCCTGCTTTTGTCATACCTTCCTGAAGTAGAAAACTGTAATTTGAGAGAACTAACATATGGTCAACTTTGTTGACTCCATTGAAGGGCCCAGAATCCCTCAGATATTGCACTGCACCCCTGGACTTTAATCCAGAACCACTGAATCAGAACAAACAACGTAGGTCTGTTGAGATGGAAACTTGGACACAGATCAAAGGATAATCTGTGCCAGAGCCCCCATCCCAATAAACACACAGATGTATACAAATGAAAACTGATAGACACTTAACTGGGGACTAATATGGACATATTTTGGAGAGATTTAGTTGCACTCAAGTTAGTTGGCGAATAAGAAAATAGACATTGGTTCTAAGTCTAAGGGTGAAAAGTCTAGGGAAGTGCAACCAGTAAAACACCAGTGCTACAGTCTACTAAGGCAGAGGACATGAGGAGGGAGAAACTGAATCCTCTGACTGGTGAGGGAGCTCCCTGCCTAGGCTTCAGATCTGCATGTGTGTGTACAATGTGACAACAACACAGTAGCACATCTTTTAAAAGAAGCTTTTGGAAGAAGCTAAAGAGACTTTGGACTACACGGCTGTAATGGGCTGGCTCCTAACATAGCAATCTGTCCAGCTGTACTGGAAAAAACTATCAGGTGGACCAGGCCTAATAAAACATGCAAAGACCAAGCATGCAGTTTTTCTGATCCATTTTTGGCTGTTGCCCTAAACTTTTCAAATGATGCTTATTTCCTTTGTTAAAACAACTACCTGTTAAGAAAGGGACTGGTAATAAGGCATCTTACCTTGATTTGTACCTCTTCCATTGCATCCCCTAGAAGCTCTAAACATAGTCTGGAGACGTCTGCTTCCAGCAAAAAAATCAAGATCTGCATGTGACTTTATTTTCATGCAGCCTCTGAGGTAGAACTTGATCTGTGTTTGATGCAGTTCTCACAAAAAATGAGAAAATTAGTATGCAGCAAAATGCAGGCACACAGAGAGCTGGACACTGTTCAGATTTAATGTTTGCCTGTTTCTGATTTATTAACCCAGTACAGATGCAACTGTTTCTTTTCAGCAATGTCCTATTCTCTCCCTAGTTTTCCACTTGCACTGCTAGAAGCACAACAAGAATAGCTGGCTTGCCAAAATGTGCACAGTCCCTGCTGGCTGGAGAAGAATAAGGACCTCAAGCAATAACAATCTCATTTAAACACAGGTTTACCCTGTTATTACTGCATCTTATAGCAGCGACTAAAAGCATCACACTTTATTTCCACACAGCATTTTGGCAGAACAGACAAAAATTGTTATCGATGGAGAAGACAATCCCAAGACACGAATTCTTCATGGTTCATCCATGGGATTTCTGCGTAACCTTAGTGAAATCACACAAAGCATGGTTTGCAAGCCTGGGTTCATATTCACCCCAAATCACAATGGCTTGACTTTGCACTTGACCCTACGTAGGGTTTTGAGCATCCAACATGCAGCTCAGCCTTCTGCAGCCTTACTGATTGAGTATGGACAGGCCAACACACTCACCTCATCCCATCACCCATGCACACATATCCTGTTGCCCAGGACTACTTGGAAAGATAGTTAAAAGAATATTTCTTCTGGCAAGGAGCAGTATGCCAGATGACTTACAAAGTAAATTGTTTCTCCCTGTGTTGTTACTAACCACCAGATCAGGGATGTTTCCTTTACATCTATCTACCGTGTGCTCAATGAAAACCAACTAGCTAAACCTAAGCTCTTTTAAGATTTTATTTTAATGAATCCCCTCCCTGTAGTGCATCAGAAATTCAGCTGGAATTGCCAGTCTCCCTAGTTTCAAGTCTGAACAACAAAGTTTGACATGGCTTACTGCCCATAAACAATCAGAAAATGCTTTTCTGCTTTAAAGCATTGCACAGCTTGTGAGGAGACTTTCTGGAGATGGACTGTATCCCCAGATACCACGTCTGAGGATGAAGGAATATGTGAAGAAAGCAAATCAGAAGCACTAAACCTTTCAAGAGGTTTCATTCGGTTAACATCCTTCCACCATTTAAAATAGCACCAAGAACAAATTCTGTGTGTTGGCCAGGGTCTTGCGGGAAGGCAGAATCCCATGGCTGCCTTCCTTTGGGGGGCAACCAGGGCTACTGGACCCCAGCTTCCCCCTTGCTTGTAGCTCCTTTCACTTTCTCAAGGCTGGTGAGCAGCACCTGCCTCCTGCACCAAATAAACCCTCTTGAGGGGTCACAGCCAGCGCTGACTGTGAGCAATGCAAGGCAACCGTGTGGAACAGGTGCTTTGTGCTTCCCCATTCGTCAGATATTGCTCATGCTAATGGAATTGTAATTCTTTCTGAGTGGGGATATGATCAGTAGGCAAACTTACTGCAAAAATCAATTTAAATATTTAGTTACTTTGGTTATTAAAATAAGAACTCTGAACAATTTGAGAATATGCATAATATTCTTGTGGGAGAAAATACTCAGACTCTGGAATATATGGATATTCTGGGCTGTTGTGGAATAAATACAACTTTCCTTAACATTTTAACTAAAGATTTTCTGAAAAAATAACAGAATAAGCCATATTAAAAGAAACCTTTACCCCAGGCTACTATAAAGAAAAAAAAAAGTTCCATGTGTGAACTAATGAAGTACAAAGTAATGAATATTTAATTTGCATAATTTACCAAAGTGCAGTTAGGAATCCAAGCAAAATTCTTCATAAACAAAGTGTTCATTAGGCATTTACAGTAGCTTTTATACAATCATTACATTTTTTTTCCTGTATTACTATTACTATCGTATTACACAAAGGTGAACGAACATCTCATGAGAGTGTCTAGAAGGTTCAAAGAAAAATAAAAGAAACGAGGAAGGCAGTGGTGTCTATTAAATTTAAATAAGCTACCTGTTTACAGTGAAGAAGATAAAAGACCAAGCACAGCAGAAGAGCAACTGAGAAAAGGAATGGAAAAGGTAATTGAGTTTTACATTATGGGCTTCTTCACTTGGCAGTGTGAATATTATTGAATTAGCCCTATTACTATAAAGATTACACAGAAGCAGAACAGTGTGAAGGCTTGCTATGAAACTTTAACAATATCAATGGAGGTAAGTGCTACCAAAACTGCACACAGGATGTATCAGAGAAAGAATACAGTGGGATTTCTTTTTTCAATAGAACTGACCTATGGTGTGATGTGAATTTTAATAAGAGCATACAGAAAAAATGAAAATGGGAACTGTGAAAAATGTCCATGCACAAAGAGAAAGATTTCACAGCCACAATCTGCACAGTAAATACCAAGAGGTGAAATATTTGTATTAAAGGGAATGTCCTTCATACCATGGCTTTATTTAACAGACTATCCCTTGCCACATCCCCTCAGTCTCGAGCTTACCAAGTTTCCTCTAGAACAAGGTCACAGATTTACCTGAAATATGGATATCAGATTGTTTTATAGTTTCTAAGTGAGAATTAAAGGTCAGGTCAGCAGATTTAAATTACTGATTGTGGATCTAAAAACTGCTTTTATTTGACTGCAGAAGATTGAACTAAAGGGGTGCTGCATTGCTTCACCCCCTTTTCCAACTTTTTCTTCCTCACTACTACCAAAATTTGTATCTGCTCCCTGCACATTATTTATTTAGCTACTGACACAGGTTTTTCCATAAACCTTTTCCATAGGATGTTTGAATAATCACTAAAATCATGGCATAGCATACTCAATATTTTACAAATTTCTTCCAGAAGGTACCAGGAATATCCTGTAAAAATAACTGTCTCAAAAGCAGCCTGGTTTTTCCCTACCTCATTGAAGTGGGAGAATGTGGCTCCTGTACAGGAGAACTTACCCTGGCAACAGGGGTCTTGATTAACCAGAAGAAGTACTAGTGCCTCAGGCTGGTAAGAAAGTCTAATTGGGCATTAAAAGAACATTATTTTGACAAATTATGCATTCTAGGAGTGAATATAGACAGCATGCTGTGTTCTGCATTTTGTCTTCTCCATCTCTGAATGAAAGAGTGGATTGCCCTTGCCATGGGTCACCCACATCTATTCCCACACCTTACTCTGCCCTGCAAGTTAGCAACACATCCCAACTGGAAGCAGTTTTGGACAGCTGGCAAGCACAGTCCAGAGGGATCTCCTGCCTGTTTGATGCAACTCCTGCCCACTTGAAGACAGAGCAGGCAGGTAGTTGCACAGCCTCCCAGGAGCTCAACCCTGGCAATTTCAGGCATTGGCACTGAAAGAGCCCAGCAGGGTGCTGGACCCACATCCCTCCATTTAGTGAACTGTTTGCAGACCATGGGAATGCAGCATGGAAATATGCAAATGATGATCCGTGAGAGACTGACGACAGAAGGAGAAGCAATTAAAAAAGTGAAATCAGAGGAGGGCTGTAAACATCAAAACATAACCAGTGATAGATCCTGAATGCAGCTGTGTATGAATAGACAATTTTCAGGTTTTATCACGGATATTACTCTTGCAGTCTTAGGGTAATTTAACAGAAAAGTGAATAATTCTCATCTTTTTGTTCCCCCAAGAGACCAGTAGTTATATGACACTAAGGAAGCTGAAGTGAGGCACTAGGATATGGAAAGCATATTCCACAGTAGCTGCTATTGCATAGGGAAATGTCATTGACATCACTGCTCAGGTGCCTATAAGCCCGATGCCAAAAGACAGTTTAACATACTACTTCAATTTGTAGCGGACTCTCTTTCCGTGTGCCTTAGCTGGGCATATCAATATCTCCCATGTGAGGACAGTGAGGTTTTGCTTGAGTAGGCAGCTGCAGAGGAAAGTCCCTGCTTAGAACAGGGTGTTACCCTAGAGGCATTAGTATGGTTTTCTGGCAGTCAAAAAATATTTTTATTTTATGAACCATGACATAAGCATAAGAAAATGTTGCCCAGATTCTTTTGGGTCATTGAATTTTTAGAAAGATGGAGGCTGGAAGGTGACCCTCCTGAAAATCCATGGACTAGGTTAATCTGAGAGTAGGAATGCTCTTCCACCACCCACAGCCACATTGTGCAAAGGGAAGGTTTAGCTGTGACACTCTGTAGGTACCAAATGCCTCATAAGCTGCACCAAACCAAACTACAGCCCAACAATCTTCTGTCCTTCTTCCTCCATTCCTGTGTCCAACTGGTTCCTTTCCTTTTTTTCTATCCCTGGGCTAATGACTACTCCCCTATGCACATTTGCCTCCAACCCATGCTAGCTTTGTTATGCATTGGTGAGGAAATAACAGCTCTGATCGTCAAGTTGACAGTACATGGGTTTAACTGGGACCTGTAATGATGACAGTTGCTTCACATTCCTGGTCTCATCTACAGTCCAACATATAAACACTATGAAAAGTGTTATAACAAGGATTAAACACTCTGAATATATCAAATGAAGCTCAGGAAGACCAGGCTTTGTGTGCTTCAGGCTGTTAGCACGTAAAAGACAAAGGAAAGTTGTGACATGGGTGTGCACAGCCATCAGTGTGGACAGGCATGAGCCGGGTGCGGTGAAGAGGGGAGCGGTGTGGCCAGGACAGCTGGTGCCAGGTCACAATGCAGCTACCCCATTCTGAGCATCCACCTTTAAGTCAGCACTGAAATGTGTTTTAGCCAAAGCCAAATGACAAAACTGGAGCTAAGGTGTGGCCAAGTGTCTGCACTTGTAGCCAAGTAGCCTTTTTCCTGCTGGAATAACAACTGTGTATTGATGAGGGGAGCAGCAGATGGACATTTTGGAGGAAAAGTTAGTACAAAATGACAAATTTCTATGCTGGCTTCAGGCTCAGTTAGGTATTAACCAACTCTCAGAATCTGAAATAGTGGCAACGAGAGGTGAATAGCTATGATGTGAGCTGTGGATCCAGAATATTCAAGCTCTTACAGGTTTGCTGCAGCACCACACCACGAGCAAGAGCTGTTAATTAGATCACTCCGTAGTGAACTATGTTCTTCTGGTTTCCCAAAAATGACCCAACAGTGATGCTGGTACTGAAACAACTGATGTCTGGTTCTGCCTGGCAGGGAGTGGGACATTATTCTTTATTGGTAAACTGTGCATGAAATGTAAATATTTTCACTGTGTCTAGTGGATCTTTGATGCAGCTGTGCAGTGCTCCTCAGGTAAGCAATCTCCTGAGAGAAGTTTTTTGCTGTTTGGCCTTTGGGACTTCTCAGAGTCATGCTGGCAGCATGGGGCTCTCCCTTAAGGTGACATTCTGATTAGAAATGCTTCCCTACTACATCTCCAGAAATAGAATGAATTAGACTGGGGGGTAATTTGTATTGATGCCTTTCCAGCCCCAAGGGTGCGAGATCCCCTAATGCCCTGCTTTCTCCCTCCTGTAGAAACTGGGAGAAAGAAAAGAAATGAGGTAAGAGTGCAGACTTGAAGGTAAGCCTTGCTCAGATGGGAAGATTAAAGGCAATTCATTATTCACATTGAAATGATTTTTAAGCAATATTCTATAAATATTGGAAATTTCATCAGTTTATTTTTATCATATGCAGGCATATTCCTTCTCCTTCCTGAACATAAATGAACTGGCTTAATCGGACTCCTTTTCATTTAATAGAATTATTATTCCTCTTGCATCTCCCCTGCTGCTTCATATCACTATTCAGTATTTATTAAGAACCAGTAAAATTCATGGGTTTTTCTTGCTTTCCAGGTACAGAAAAATATAGAAAGTAGGCAAAGGGGAATCTTTTGTGCTTACTTGGCAGAGAACTCTATGGCTATAACACACTATAAGATTACATAAAGAAAACTAGTAAAATTGTTGAAATGAAGCAACAATTTTCCTATCTCATGACCCTATCTTGCAAAGGGCTGATGCTGCACTTTTCACAAAAAAAACTGGGATGATAAACAGGAAGACTGTGGCAGTTTCCATTGCACAATACTACATTATGAGAAACATTCAGGACCAGAAAACACAATTTTTCAATCTGGTTCAGTCTGGGGATAAGACTAATACATTTTCATTGGAAAACAGTCTTTGCATTGCAAATTGAAGCCCCTAGTCGGAATGCCATCCTTCATCTCCCTTACACCAAACACCAATTTCTTTTTATCTTTTTTTCCCCCGTTTTTTTTCTTCCCCCATGTTTCTTTTTCCCCCCATTTTCTCATGATTCCTCCAAGATATTTCACTTTCTCCAGGGATCTACTAGTTAAAACTCTGTTATCCCAAAGAGAAAATAAAGACCCTACTTCTCTAAGAAATCTGTGCATTTAATTCTCATCAAAAAGATGTGGGCTTATGTTAGCATATTTGATATTTTCAAATTCAAAATGTATCTCACTAAACTCCTCTAAAAAGAAATTATATTCATTATGCACAGAATATTCTCAGCTCATATTACTGGTAAACATTTCTTGCAAACCAGTAAATTATTTTGACAATTTTGTTTCAATTTTATGACCATATCTCAATTATAATAACCAGCTACTGATATAAACAGTTTAGCATGTTAAAAAAAAATTCAAACACTTGATAATATGGAGAACAATAAGGAGAACACTAGAGGAAGATGACAGGGACAGACAAGAAACTTGCACTATCATTCATAACTGGAAATAACTTTAGTTTCCATTTATCAAGACTTCATTTACTCAACAAGCAGGTTCATAGGCAGTTAACATAATGAGGAGCATCCTGGAAATTACAAAACAGAGTGGTGAATGTATGGCTCTACAGGGGAGACACAGGCAAATAGTTGAAATTACCTTCCCTGTCCCAAACACCACAAAAACTAGGCACTTCTCGCTGTGTGAGTTTAGCAGCTGACCGCAAACTTTCATGCAGACAGAAGTATGACATCTGTACAGAAAATTAATTTGGAAACACACCTGTCTATGACAAAACCTTGATGCTGAAGTTACCACTTTCCTCATTTTCTCAGTGCTGGTTCTTTGAAGCAGTGTCATTTTACCTTACTTCCTATTTCAGCCAGGAATTTAATAGCAAACAATTCACCACAGGATCTCTGATGAATATCAAAGACTCATTTGTAAGGAAATAAACTAAAACTGCCAAAAGTTAAAAAGGCAAATGTGTAAAACAAACCTTTGCCTTTGAAATTAATGAGTTTTAAAATATCTCTTACACCAAAGCAGAGCAAAGTAGGAAAGCAAAGCAAACAAGGAACCTGGAGAGACAAGAGAGGATGGAACCAGACTAAACAAGAGATCACAAACCTGAGGAATCAAGTAATATGCAAATAGTGGTAATCAACAAGGATAACAAGAAAAGCACGATCAAAGCTAAACTCTTCTGATAGAAATGACTCCTATGACACACTAGAAGTGCATTAGCACCCTGTGATCACAATAAAAGAGCCAAACTAAGTAATTTGTATTAAAAAGTAGCATGCAGAAAAAAAGAATTAATTAAAAAGTAACATATGGTTAGCAGGTTCCACCTCGTGCCTACAGTTAACTCAAGAAAGTGGGAAATGGTCTTACTGAGATGTATGACATTAAAACAAAAATTAAGGAGGAAAAAGCCCCCAAACCCCAATAACAACAACTGGGGAACAAAACCAAACCAGCAGCAAAGATTATGCATAAAGATGTAGAAAACATTTGAGGAACTGAAAACATCCTGAAACATCAGAAGCTTCTCAGGACCATAGAACTAAACAAGACACATTACCTAGAGATTCTCTATAGTCTTCATCTTCTCTGGTAATATATCCATCTGGTTCTTGTCAATCCCACCTCCATCATCTGTTATGCACCCTCTTCAGTATCTCAAGTTCAATCCACACTGCTAAGCCCATGGTCTTATGGGGGCTCTTATCATCCTTCTCACAGCCCCACAATACCCTAGCAACTCCCTGAAAACAGCTTCATTTCCCCACCCACATTCCATGTGCCTTGTGGCCTTCAACAACAACTTTCAGCATGCTCCACATTTCTGGCATCCCCACTTAATCAGTTGTCCTCATCACTTCCATGTGCTTTACATTTCACTAAGTCACAGAACTGCAGAGATTGGAAGGACTTCTGGATGTCTCCAATGTCTCCAGCCCGACCCACCATGCCCAAGCAGAGTCAGGTAGAAGAGGTTGCTCAGGCTTATGGCTGGTTAAGGTTTGAATACCTCCAGGGGCAGAGACTCCACAATCTCTCTGGCCAACTGTGTCCACCCCCATAGTAAAACAGCTTTCCTTATTTTTAAGAGGAATTAACCATGCAACAGCTTTCTTCACTGACTCTGGTACATTCCCCAGTACAACCAGCTCTGAACCATAACACATTCATTTGTCAAAGTACCTTTAACGTCAAATCTACATATCTTGCACCTACACACAGAGATTGTCTTCTACCAAATGTGCTGTTCTTGCTGGCCAGGCAGAAGCTGTGCCCCTGGCCAGGATGTGATTGGCCATGTGCATGAACAGCTGGCAGCCTTTTGGATGCCAGGGAAACCAAATATAACATCACGGGTGAACTCCCTCTGTTTACCCTTGGTAATTGTCTTAATGAGTTCCTTTTCTCTACACAATCACTTGAGATCTCTCTGACAGTGCAATTGTCCCTTCACTTGTCTCAAAACAGACAATAGTTTAAAAAACTTTTGACAGGTGCCAACAAAGAAAGCCCAAACTTAAATGCAGGTGCTTATTCTTTCCAATTGACAATGCTTTTATGTTAGACTCTGAAGATACTTTTATGTGTCCAAAGATGGGAGGAGTTAGACCTACAAACAACATAAGCATCTAGCCATAGACTGCATTGAAAAAAAAAGAGATGAGACTGGATATGGTGGTATGACCCAAAGAGACATTTCAGATACGTTCACAATGGATATTATTACCACATCTCTTCAGTCAGGGAAACTACTTGAGAGCCAATAACAAGATAATTTCTGAAAAAAAACAGCATACTTCAAAAAACTTTAACTACACAATGTATTCCATAAAAATCACAAGTACTATGTTTCCTGGGTATTGGTCTTTTTAACAAAGCTTTCAGGGAGTAACATAAGAGTTGAGCAGAAGAAAAAAGGCATCATGCCAAATTCACATGATAAATCAGTGAACAGCAGGCACTGAGCACACCTTAAGCTCAGAGACCATTTTCTTTCTTCCAAGTAATCTGCAGAACAAGATTCATATAAAAATAGCTTGTAATAAAAACCAGGTTGCCTGGGGAAAAGAGTAAAACTGTTCTAAATAGCATCTGAATCTGTGAATGGAATGAACTAATTTAATAACACTGAAAAATATTGCAGAGACCAACTTCCAGCTGAGACAGGTTTAGTAAAGCACCTCTTGGCTTAGTATTTTGGCTCACCTGGTGGAAATGCAGAGGGTCTCAGCTGGAAGCTCAGCTGTGCTAATGTGCAGGACATACATTGGAAGTCCAGATACCAGATGGGGGATTTTGCTAACCGCTTAAATTGGCTTTCATGGCGGGCCACCAATTGGCAAGCACAGGATCATTTTAGGCTTGTATTATGCTAAAAAGCACAATAGTGGTGGGGGGAAATGAAGAGCATGAAAACAAAGGTAATCCTGTTCTTGAGCAAGCATAGAGGTGGTTGCTTTCTGTGTGATTATAGGAGTCTTGTGTTTGGTATTGAAGTCTGGAATAAAATGATTCTTATGTTAAAAGACAATACAAACAAAAAAATACAGTGTGCATGCTACATGTGTATATATATATCTGTATATGCTTCAATCCAATGCAGCTGATGCCTTGATCCCTTTGTGACCATTGGAACAGGAATGATAAACATCAGTGCCTGAGGCTACAGTGGTGTGTGGATTGCAGGTGATTCCCCATTGGAACATCAAGCTCAAGATTTTTAGAGCTATCTAGGGACATCTATCTCATTTGCAACTTTTTGCTAAACAGAGACCTCTTGTATTCTTTCAACCAAGTTACCTTTTCAGAGAAAGGAAAGGACTTGTAATTTTTAAATTTAAGAGCTTTTATGCTTCTCTGAGATGGATGAAACCATTAGCCTGTGGTAAAGAATACATAAACTGGGTAAATTTGAGAGGGAAACCAGCCATTCTCTATAAATTACAGAAGAAAGGTATTCAAGACTAGTGTTTTAGCACAAGATCTCAAAAGAAAACTCTTTTTTTAAGAGAAATTAATAACTTTTGCTGATAACTAGTTTTGATTAGTAAGCCAAAAGGATATAATCATGAGGATAAGAGACAAATAATACTCAAGTGGAACAATTAAATTCTTATAAATTGTGACATAATAACAGAACAGTCCTCTAAAGCTCTGGAGATACCTAACCTTTCTCTTTATTAAGTAAAGATAATCTACGATTACACTGCTTAATTATTTGCAAAGATTCTCAATATTTTCTGTCTCTGTAAAAATTGCTTTTCTAAATTGGTTTGTTTTTAGCATGGTTATTTTTCAACCCTCAAAAGGAAATAATTTCGTTTCCTCATTCTTATGGGGTATTGAGCACTTTGGTTTCTCTTTCCCTTATCTCATAATACTGAGCACAATTTTGTAGCTTTTGTTGGATCCCCGTCATGGCAATATGCAGTGTTCTTATGCCTGGGGTGATGTTTGAGTTTGTTTTTCTACTCAGAAAACCACTTTGCAAAGAAAAAATTCCATGCCACTGCTTTTTGGACCTGTGTCTTGCACAGACATCAATGCAAGGAGCTTCCAGTTCCGTGTCCTGAGGACTTAGGGTGATGATCAAGGACATGTTTGCAAACTGAGCTGCTGGTGAGGGTGTGTAGATGGGTCAAGCCTAGATCTGGAGATAAAGCTGATCTCAGGTACCCTTACTTTGACTTTGACAAAGTGTACCCCACAGCCTCCGCCTCACTCTGGATCTCCATGACAATACAGATGGAGTCTGTGGCGCAGCCCACAATCCACATAAACTCTTTGTTGAGTGTGGTGTAGCTTTCTTCCTTACCATGCATCCAGGTTTTCCTCCACAGAAAGCCAGGACATATTCATTCACCCATTTTTCTCCTCAGCTGCCTGCGGAAAAGGAGCCCAGCTGTGCCATGAAGCATGAAGATACCAGCAGAGGCTGCACAGTCAATGTAGAGGACCTGATTCGCTCCTGGGGAGGCTCCTCTCTCTCCACTGAGAATACAGAGACCTTGGGGCAAACAGGCTCCTGCCCTAAGACCTTAGAGCAAGGGGAGATCAATTTAGACAACCTTCATCTGAAGCAAGCTGACATTGTCACCCTATTAGTGGGGTTGACACAAAATACAGTCAGATTTAATTCAGCTTCTCAGGTTAGCAAAGCCTGTTTAAAAGAAATCAGAAATTCGTTAAGAAACTTAGTAAGGTTTTCTTTAAAATCCTGATGTGTTGAAACCTTTTTACACTTAGAAAAACTGCAGTGAACATTGCCTTCATGTTTACTAGGCATTAAACTTTTAACATTTCTTTATTTATTTGCTTAATTTCAAAGTTTCCCTTTATTGATGCACAAATTTTCCCCTTATTTTAGTATGGGTATTTTTATTTTCATGTACAAGTCAATCACATAATAATAAAAAAAATTCCTCTGTGTCATACATATGTTTCCAAGAAAGGCAAGAAATGAATTGTAGTGTCTAGAGTATTCACATTTCTTCTTCCACTAAAGAGGGGAAGGAATATAATCTCAGCATTATCCTGATTTATTCTTCATGGGAATGCATGTAAAAAACCATAAATACTATTGCTGCAATTTTATATCATATTTCATGTAGGGGTTTTTTTTGCTTTTTCTTACTAGTACTTCCCAGTTTCATCTGCTTACTGCTTTCCTCATGAAAAAAATGAGCATGTTGATATAAAATATTACATCAAATACACCTGGGAACATGCACTCCAGTTTCCAGGATTTTAGAAAATAAAGAGTTGTTTCCTAGCTTCTGCTTTTCTACAGAGAGAGGGGAATAAACAGCTTTGGTTAATATCTTTAAAAGTGCTGAGAGACATAAAAATGTAAGCTCCCTTACTGCTTCGTTTATGCTTTAAAAAGGGGTTGGAAGTTACTTAGGAACAGAAAGAAACAGAATTAGAAGAATAGGGTTGTTTGGTGGGGTAACTAGGAAAGTCATAGGCTTTGGTGTTGGTAATAATGTTAGAATTAATGTAACTAGCCATTATTACCATAGTTCTGCAGCTGAGGAAAGGATTCTGCAAAAAATGAAGGGTTGTGTATGTTTTTTACATATAATGGCAGTTTCTTTCCTAATACTGCTGTTGTAGCAGAAACCATATTTCACATTAATATTACTTAATATGTTATTCATTGCCCTGGGCTCCAGAAATGAGCAGTGAATTAGGTCATGGTGAATAAATGCCTATCAGTGTCCATCAAATGACATTCCTCATCTTCTTTCCCCCTTTTTTGTTTCATGTGGTATCAAAATCTCATTCTCTCGTTTATCAGGCAGTACATGACAGAGCAAATCTTTCTGGAGGCATCTATAAATATATAGCTCCCATCACAGCCAGCGTGAACCTCAATACAAATGGTAAGACTGATGTAAATCCCTCTCATTTTGATGAGGTATGTGCTGCATTTGTTCAAATGAGCACATTTTAAATGACCCTGAACTAACTACCTCTCAGTGATATGGCACAAGGCCAATCAAGGGCCAGCTCAAGCTGCTGGAGCTGAGGGGTGTCCATGCTGTACCCAGGTCCATCAGTCCCTCTCCTTGCCTGCTGCCTCACCAGAACTGATTTTAGCAAATGCTGGCATATGACCAATGACTTCTAAAGCTGCTCATCAGCAACTCATAGTTGTCCAATCCTTTTTTTTTTTAATGATCCCATTTTCTTTTTATCTCATGTCCTACACCTCAGACAGCTGTTGATATATTGCTGTTTTGATATACACTGACATATGGCTCCTGAAATGCTACATAAGTGATTCAGGCTGCTGCAAGAGTTAATTTACAGCCTGCACACCCAATCTTACCTTCCAGTGATGCCTAGACTACATAGAAGTGACACTTCCCATCATGCAAGGGGCAGCTCCTCACACCTAAGCATTAGTGGATAGTGGAAGTTTAGCAATCTACCTCATCCTGATGTGATCAGACCATTAAAATTAATGGGATAGGTAAAATCAGTGACCTGCATTTAGCAATGCACAAGTGTTACATGATTTTATTTGCCACTGACCTCTGTCCCATGGCTCTGTCCCAGTGGACCTGTGGCTGCTGTGTTGTGTTCGATGAGAGCCCAGCACTGACCACTAGATTTAAAACTCATCAGGCAGTGCCAAAGAAAGAGTGAATGAAGGTCTCTCTGTAGAAAGTTTTCTGGGAGAAAAAAAATGCTAGCAACCTAAATTAAAGAAGAAAAATGGGCGCTTTTTCTGTGTGATAATTTCAATCAGCTGATAAGAAGATACTGCCCTTTTGTCACCTGGTTGGAATGACAGCTAGTTTTGGCTCTATAGTTTCCTATTAGGGGAAAATTCACTTTAAATACTTAGTTAGAGACCTGTTACTATTTTAGGGAAATGTCCTGAAGGCCTTAATCTTGTCCCTTCTATTTATGCATTTATATTGACTGCTTTAGCTAAGACTGTGGCAGCACTACTGTCAGAGATACTGAATTTTCAAGATGCCATAGGATCTTTCTTAACACTGAAATGTGGTCATAAATATATGCTTTGGGCTGCAACCTCTATTACAAATCTGAGCCAATAAGCAGACTCATTTAGCTAAAGAAAGCCTTCCCATCTCAAATGGCTGGATTTTTAAAAATTCTACATGTGCAAAGAATTAACTTACCTTAGTGTCTAAGATAAAATTTTGCTGGAATATCTTTCAGCAAAAGTTCCTAGCAGTGCAGGGAATACAGAGGAGAATGCATGCAGCTACGAAGAAAGGTGTCTGCCCTTTTTTTTCATGCCAGGAAGCCAGAGACAAAAAAGATTGTTATCCTGACAATATAGTGTCACTGAACACTACACTAAAAAGCTGAGCCAAGATTAACCCCATCCCAAGCTGACAGGAATAATGTTAATGGTGGTGACATTTAGTTACTAGGATCATGGTCTTTCCTATATGTAGGTAGAATTAGCCTGTGCTCATGGAATCTGACTTGGCTTTGTTTCATTAATTTGCTTCTGCACCTAGCTGTGCTTCATGTGGTGCATTTAAAGGAATTGTCCCGCTTAAAACATAGCATAAACATCTGTATCAGGCAGGATTTTCACTTTTGCTATGGCAAGAGTTCTAATGAAGACAGATGAAATTGTCTTTTGCCTCAGCCACAACACAGCATTTTAAAAAACCTGTGGACAAACAGAAAGGGGGAAAATGTCATGGAAGTTGAAGAGAAACAAAGAAAGATGGGAAGAAAACATGAGTGAGCTACAGAGCCTTAAACCACTTGTGGCTCCTTTTACTTGGAAATAAGATGTCCTTTAGTGGCTGTGGATAACTTCTAGAAGAAACTTAATGTAAGAATGCTGACCTTACATTTACATATCATGTATCTCACCTCTTCAAGGTGATCTTTTGCAGACAAACCCTAGTGAACACAGCTAGTGACTCTGGTCAGTTAAACTGCATTTCTGCAGATAATTTCTGTCAAACTGACACTTCTGTTTATTTAAACTGTACTCAGACAAAGAAAAAAATCAAACTTTCTAAGTTTCTACAGCATTTTAAGGAAGGACTGATCCCAACTTCAGACCCTGGTCTCCAAAAAGAGAGGCTGTCCTTTTGGGTGAGTGGAATGGACTCCCAGACTCAGTGTAAGAATGATTGGAAATAACAAGTGAGATCACACACTTAAATATTGGGGTTAATAATGTTAACAGGCAAATACAGTAAATGGACAAAGCTGGATTTTTTTACTGATAAAAAGCAAGATAAATGTTTAATGAATAAGGAAAATGCATGTTTTCATCCAGTAAACAAACTAGGCTTATTCAGAATTTCACTGGGCACGACTCAGGGCAGTTTTGGAGAAAGAAACTTAAGTTTTTGTCTAAAATAGGCTAAAATATTTAGATTTTTTAAACAATTGTCTCTTTCTTGAATAGAGGCAATTACAGCTTCAGGGGGCTACGCATGAGAGTCATGACATCTAAGTCACACCTGGAAATACAGTTATACTTCAAGTCCGTCTTCTGTCTGAACAGTCTGATAACATCCTGCAAGGCTTGAATGGCCTTGAAGCTATTATAAATGATAAGAAGCCAATTCAAAACAACAGAATTTATTTAGCAAATTTCAAAAAAACCAAATTAAAAAACCACAATAAATTCGGACAACATCGATCGAATGCTGGGTGGCAGAGTGACAGTAACAATGGTACCATCCAACCTCAGCCACACACTGGGTTTTGGTGTAAGGTTTTTATACAGTTTATTTGTCCTGAGGCTAAGTCCATTAAAAGTCCGAATATTCATGTATTTCTTTATTTCCAAGCGAGGTCTTGAAAGGGGTTCCCGTAAGTATGAAAAGACGTTGATAGTCTTCCCGGATCTCGTCTTTGGGGTGCTGATTTGATCATCCTCCAGATCCCCTATAAAGATTGATATCAGATGTCGAGCAGCTGTAAAGTGGAGGCCCATCCTTGATGAATGGGCCATCTCCAGTCCGGCCATGTCATTTCTGTTGCAAATGTTGAGTTTCGCAGCTTGCACCACAGATCTTGGAATATCAGAGATGCCTTGGAGTAGCTTTTCAATAGACCAAATCTTTGATGTACAAATTTATCTATTACATTTACCACAAAGCCATAAAGCACAGTGGTAAATGAAGGGCTGATTGTTTTAGGGCTCATGTTTACTCAATACCAATATGTTGAACATTTTAATGTGCCACACTGCATAGCCACCGGAAGCCTCTCTTTTATTGTGAAAGGGATGCTGGAGATAGTTACATATTTATTTACAATAATTTATGCTAACGTGTGGTGCCTCAGTAGTCTTTTCTATACAATATCTGAGTGTCTGAACAACTTTGTACTGTCCTTGGAATTATCTAGGGTGTACAAAATATCCGAGGGGATGGTGATTAAAGCTGGGGTAGCTCCAGCTGACAAATACGTTACAGATAAATTGGTATTACTGATCATTGTTTAAAGCCACTGGACACTAGATTTGGCAGACTGATTTGACTGTGCTTTTGTCTTTCCCCATGGATAATTTTTTATCTTCTCTTGCTCCAAAGGCTAACTCGCTTCCTTTGAAGGACATTAAGCTTGACATGGTTCAAGCTAAGCTTCTTGAACTTAAATCCAGCATGGATATCCCCTGACTGAATCAGCTTTAACTTGAATTGTGTGTATCTAATATTTCACACTGTTTAAATTATACTCCACAGCAGCTGAGGACTATGTGAATTCTAGTGCTAAATTTAATCAAGTGCTCCTCCAATGTGGAAGAGAATATATCTTTGGAATTAATGGAAAGAGACAAATTAAATCAATCCCTGGGATCTTGGTTCTGTCCACTCTACACCAGAAGATGTGGCAGAGAAAAGACCTTCACTAGCAACTGAAGCCTGAAGTCTGATAATGTGAGAACTTAATACTGCAAGGTATGAAACCCATGAAGAATGGTACACTTCATCTAGACTGTAGAATCAACAAGAATTTAATAAGTTAATCAGATCATCACCGTTTGAGTGCACATAAATTTGAATTGTTTCCCCATTATGAAGTGGTTGTCTGTAAATTATTGCTTAGAAAGCCATTTTCAAATTAATGTTTGAGCCATTAGAAAATACAGAGGGCATTTTCATTAATTGGAAGAAGCTTTTCTTCCGCTCTCTCTATCATTACCTTTGTTGCCCAGAATCAGTTTAGCGCTCAAATTTATTGATGTGTATGATTCAGTGGCATTATTTGTTTAGACTTTGTCCAATACCTGACGGAATAAACTCATTAAGTGTAAATGAATAGTTATGTAGTCATCAACTAAAATGAGTCACTGCAGTTCTCTGAAGTCATTACAGTGCCTTTGAAAACAGCTGGAAAGAAAGTCTCTGTGAAGGTTACAGCTTCCCTCTCAGAGGTAACCACATTAATTTTCATCCCCTCTCTGGTATGGCTTCTGGTTTACACAAAGTGACTCATTCCTCAGCAGAAGACGGTGGGTTTTTCTTTTATCTAGGAATGTATCAAACCAGCCTCCGAAGAGTTTCACATTTTTGCTGCCACAATGAATTTGTTTTCACAGTATATAGAAGCTGGGATTCAGAAAGGAGAACATTGTTTAGGAAAATATCTGCTTTAGAATCACTGTTTATGGAGTTAAGTATGATGTAGCTCGCCTGTAGCTGATGAACATTCTGCCACTGAAGAGTGAAAGAAGAGAAGGGCTTGAAGACTGCAAAGCTCACTGTGTAGGTTCTCTATTTCAGTAAAACAGCCCACAAGAGCAGGAATTCCTGATTTCATGTTACAATACCTGCAAGGGAGTCACTATAAGAAATTAAGGTTAGCTTCTGCATGGGTCTCTCTTTTTGAGAAATAAATGTCTCCACAAGCTTTGCCTACTTGTTTGTATGCTTGATAATACAGGTAAACTGAACTCTGTTTTGCTGATACTCACACCATCCTAGCACTTATTTTGATGTCCATGATGATAGAGACTTGGAAGGTGTTAGCAGTGAGGCAATTCAGCTGAAGGGAACAGACAAAGGATTCCTACCCACTTTTTACTGGCAACTGGAATAGCTCAGTGCACCAGAGGTAAATATCCATAAAGAGATGCAACCTTTTTCATAGTCAAAATGCATCACACTGTATTTAGCATAAGCCTTTTGAAAATCCTATTGCTTGAGAGCTATTTCACTGAGAATGCTCTAAGAACCATAAGGAAAAAATCCCACTAAACTGACAGTATCTAATAACCTTTTTCACAGCCACGAACAGCTCAGTTACTTGAGTTTCTCATCAAAATAGTCCTAATGCATTTTGTAAGCATGTTGTGTGTGTTTCTTCTCCCTGCTTGCTCAAAAGCTGTGTTCATTTGTCATGAGGCTAGAGACATATATGAAGGGATTATCAGCTGTTTATGGCATTTTTAATATTGCCATATTAAAATTCCAAAATACTTTGGGCTCTCTTCACCTGTTTTTACAATGCTGGTGGAGCACAGGTATGGCCACAAGAGGGTTAGCACAAAATTGGAGCCAAGGACTACTGAACTGAGCAGAGTATTTCTTTCAGGTTCTGGGGATTTCAGATCATGTTTATAGTCATGATTATTTCACCTTAGACAATTTAACAGGAACTAGTTATAATTAATTTTTTTTTCTCTTGGTGCAAGTGCATAATTAGACTTGGGGAGACATTTGAAACACAACCAACGAGACATTTGATATAGCACATGTAAAATTTTCTTCAATTAAGAGTGCAGAATTGTATTACACAGCACATTAAATGGCACATTAGCAGATGTAGATTCTTCCATTGAATTAAGACTGGTTAGTTTGCTTGTTAGGTTAATTTTTGTTACAGTAAATGAGTAGTTTTCTGGTTTTCAACAGCATACATAAAAGAACTGATCCAACTTTCCTTCTCTACTTGTGGGTTCTAGAAGTGGACCAATATAACTTTTCTACCTGGACCACTGTGTGTGATACAGTACAAGAAAGCACCTGAGATGGAAAATGTTTTTTTAAATTGCATGCTTAATTCCTAGGGGGAAAAAAAGGTTCAACTTCTAAGATTCTAATGTATTTTAGATGTCTTTTGTAAACAGATCCACATATTACTTCTATACAGAGCATTCATGTTGTAAGAATTCATCATTCCTGGAAGTAAGAAAATAAAGAGAAGAGCAGCTGAAAAGCTATTTACAGGAGAAAGACAGCAGTGTAAAATGAGTAACCTCAATTTGGTTGAAAAATACTGAATTATTTCCCAAGAAGTTTTCTCAGAGAAAGATATTTGTGTAGAAAGGCAGCTCCCCAGTGCAGGAGAACAAAGCAGGAAATCCATGTAGAAGATACTGCTGGAGCAGAAGGACTTATTGCTGTGTCTCCATCTGCAGCAGATTATCTTGTCATAAAGATGTGTTTGTAGCAAAGCTGCACCTCAGGCAAACTGACCTCACAGAGCCTTTTTGTCCTGCACCAGTGTCACTGGGAGAGTACAGCAACAAAATCCACAAGATGCCACTGAGTTATAGAGGTCTGTTTTCTAACTCACATCGTACCTGGGACACATAACTCCTACCTCCCCCCCGATGTACTGTTGGACCTAAATCCAAGCATTTGAACTTTTCATGGGATGGCAGCTCAAAACCTGCCAATATGTCACATGACAGCATTGAGCCATGAGCCACCTGAGTTGATTGCCTGCATTTCTTTGGTCCCTGAAGGGCAAAGACAGCATCTCTTTCTGAACAGGTCCTGAAAAATCTTCCCCTGTTTTTGGAGGTGCAATTAATTATTACAGCTACTCAGAGACCCCAGCTGAGAGCACAGACCTTGGCAAAACACTGTGCGCCAGAATCTCTGGAGAGCTCCCACCTTGTGAAGGCTCCACTGAAGGTTTTTCTAGAGCAGGGAAGCTCCTTACTCTCAGGCCAAGCTCACCTGGAGATTGTCCCAGATATATCAACACTGACACATGCAGAGGATAAAAGCCAAGGCACAGTTCTCTGAAGCCACAGGGATGGGCCAGGAGTGTTTTTGGAGCCAGGACACTGGGTGATACTTAGTACACCACAGGGAATAATTGACATGCCTTTTTTCCAAAGCTTGTTCCCCTTAAATGCTGATTCTGTCTTGTAGAGCTGAGTTAGATTTTTTGAGACATAAACTTGCAGACCAGAACCACCTTCTGCCATCTGATTTATGCATAAAACAGTGCAGGTCTGGCCTTACAAAGCATAAGCCCATGTCTGTTGTACTGGATGAGGTTACTGCTTTCTTTTCTAGTCCTTCTGCTCTTGCACTGCCACACTCAAGGACAGAGAGACAGAGCTGCCCTGCCAGTATGTATGAAAGAGTCATGATTCCTCTTGACATTTCTACTTACTTTTGCCTTCATAGCCCTCTGACATTCCTCACACAGCCATGAAACACTGTAGTATTTGCTTTCTGAGCTCTTCATTCAATCAAGTTTGAATCTACTCACTGCACAAAGCACCTTAATAATATTATCCCATTTTCTAACAACTTTTATTTTCATTTGTCTTGCAACAAAGTCACTCAGAAGTGAGAAATGTAGAGTAAACTCTTCTTTTGAGATGGATCATCAGAGGGTTTTCATTTCCTTGATTGAAAGACTGCTGATCTTAAGCAGTGGAAAAGCCACAGCAAAACCATACCTTTGCTCATTCATCTCAGTGTGTAAAATCAGATCATTACATGCTGCAGCAGCTTAATCAAGCAGCCTTTGAAACACAAAGGCTTCTGACTCAAATCGAGTTAATGGAGGTGGTTTTTTTTGTTTTTACTACTGCTTCTATAATGTTAAGACTCATTCACATTTCCACAGAGTGCTTGCTGATGATTATAAGCAGAAAAGCTTTGGATCCAGTTATACCTGTGCTTCCATCTGCTGTTAAAGAAACCAATTCTATTATCATTACTTTCTTGTTAATGACTTACTTCTGAACTCATTTAAGATACCTGCTCCCTTGCTCTCTTCTTCACTGACAGTGTCAGTGGAATAGCTGCTTTTATATTCAAATGTCCTGAGCACAAAAATTGCCAGCTGAATTATGTCTGTCCTGGCTGTTGAGCTGGATAAAAGAAAACACATTCATTTTCTGCAGTTGTAATGAACTGTTTCTCCTGTTGTTGAGGCACATCATCTGACAGCAACTCCTGATTCGAGAGGATGTTTTATATTCACTGTATGTCATTAATGAGCAATGTACTTATGTGTGGACATCTCTGAAAGGATCTGCTTCTCAGCCAGGTTTTGTTTCACTTGCATATTCACAGTGAAATACAGTACAATACCCACCAGAAGACTGCTCAATGTTATTTTTCTCCTTCTACCTGGATTTTGCAAGATACAGTTGTACACTATTCAAGAAGATGCTTCTTCCTCTCCTTCTGTCTGAAGAATATTTTCATGTTACTTTTGAATATTTTTCATGAGCTGCAGTGATGCTTCACATTAACTTACTGCCCAGAGCAGTACTGCATGACATTTGAAACTCAGAGACTTGTCTTTAGCCATCATCAGTAAAACTCATGACCCCATTCTCCCTGAAAATACATTGTTTCTCATTTTTCCAAGCTACATTACTGATATCTCTTTAATATTAACACCTTTTACACCACCACAGGATTGGTTCCCCCTACTGTGTTTTTGTCCTTTGTCTACAGCCGCTGGGTTTTATTACCTGCTCCTCTCAGTGCTTCATGGCTGGAAGACAGGTCCTCTTTTATGTGCCCTCACCTCTCCGGGTGGAGCTGGTTTCCAAAAGGGCAGAGCAGAGTCCAGAGTCAGGCAGATGTGGCCATCACAACAAACATAAATCTCACAGCAAATATAAATCTCACTGCAAATAAAATCTGCAGTAGGCTCTGTTGGAGAAGGTAACTCAGTGACACTTCTATTTGGTGAAGAGGTCCCATGAACATGTTCAGCAACATTCCCTCCACCCCACAGGTCATGGCAGATGAACATGGAATGGTAGAACTCGTTACCCATCCCTGTGCATCTGCCCAGTGCTGAGCACGGCAGCTCAGCATCACCACTCCTCATCACACCATATCATCAAAGATGTAGAAAATAAGCAGACATAAGAAGAAAGATCATCAGTGCTTACCAACCCCTTCAGACTGAAATGCCTAGACTGAAAAGTCTATTGCTTTAACTTCCCCCTGACACTTTAATTAATGTCCTATGTCTGCTAAAGCAGATAGGCAATACAATGGGAGAAGAGAGCTGGTAGCCTGCTTGAATAGGTGAGAGGACTACTGTTATACACCTGTTTATTTTTTGTTGATTTGCAAACATGGATAGACAGGAGCTGTCAATATTTTAACATTTGGGAAACTGGAGTGAACTTTGCTGACTGGAATATCATAACTGAAGGTGTTTATCCTCTCTTGGCTACAATGGCAGGAGAATTTTATGTGATCTCTCCTCTCTTTGCTTTCTTCAAAGCAAAGAAGATAGTTGAAAGAAATGTGTGTGTGAGAGATTATATTAATGTGGCTAAGGCTTGTAACCAGTTCATAAATGTGGTAGTTGCAGTTGGTTGAAAGTGGTGGTAACGGTGAAGTTTTATGGATATTTGGTAAAACATTTTTAAGTAATAAAGTAAAGTAAAAAAAAAAAAAAAAAAAAAAAAAAAAAAGATATTTTTTAAAATAAAGTAAAAAGCTATCAATGACCCACTCATTTAGTGCTGTCATTGTGAACAGAGTACTGGCTATTACATTGGTGTTGGTGTTTTTACGTTTGCATTTGAAAGCAGATTTTCAATAATAACAAAGCTGGAATCAGTCCAAGTCAGATCATATACAGTTGAAAAGCTACATAGCAAAAGACAGAGATAAGACCTTTCATTACTGGTGTGCAATAGAAAGTCCTAAGAAAAATGAAAAAATAATTTGATGTCTCTTCCAACCTCCTTAATCCCCTTGTGGAGATTGTGCTTGTTTGACCTGATCTAACTAGGTTTAGCTCACTTTGTTCCTGGAATGTATTACTCCAAATGCTAATGCCAGTATATTCACTTTATTTATACGATCTGCACCACAGTGGCAAGAATATCCAGCTCTTGCATCCTGTAGGTCATTTTGCCATTTCTTGCCCTTCCAGCTATGCATATGGTTTTCTGCTTTATTATTGTACACTTGGACTTCACAAACAGTATGAGAAAAGCAATAAAATGAGTGCATTGAAATTTCAGTATCAAGCCAATAAACACTGAATATGTAATGACTTTTTCCTTGTCTACAGCAGTGGTACTATTTCAAAGAATCAATAGGAAACACAAAAGAAAACTGTATTTAATCTCAGCTAGTCCTGGTCTTGTCTGCCTAAAGTCAATCATTCACTATCTCAAGGGTACACCATTGGATAGGACATTCACCCTTACTAATGCAAAGGCTGCTCCTGACTTTTCCACTGGATTAGCTGCTGAATCAGCAAAAGGTGATTGACAGGCTGCTCCAGCAATGAGGAACTGTGAATGAGAGGTAAATCTGAACTTCTAGCACAGTCCTGAGGCTGCTTCTGATGTGGATGCAAGGAGCCAGGGGATCTGTACAGAGTGGTCCAGCTGGGTGCAGGGTGCCCCAGCCTAGCTCTGAAGTGTCTAGTACAATGCAGCTAGTGAAGAAAAAAAACAACCCAACTGGTTGAGTTGGGCTTGGCCTGACAGTTTGCCAGTATGATTCTCAAGGAGCTAAATTTGGATGAAAACCTTCATATTTTGGACCAGTTAGGTATGCTAAACTGAATCAAACAAGCAATTAGCACAAGGAAGTATACATATCCATAAGCTTGTAGAAATACCTTCTTTTCATCTTTGTTTTGTTACTTTTCCAAGGACAAGATTCACATCTGCAATAATTCCTCACCTTTGGATTTCAAAATTAAGCAAGAGAGAGAAAATGATTGTACAGAGAAAAATCAAGAGTCAACTCTATATTTATATTACTTTTGATTATGAAATGGCACATAGGTCTACTGCCTTCTGGAAGTTACTAAGACCAGAAAAAGTTTTAGAAAGCTCTTTCTGCATTGAAAATGGAGATTTTTTAAAGAATTTGCCTTATACAGTTTTGCTATACCAATATACATGTTTTGAAAGGCTTCACTCAGGATATCAACCATCTTCATAATGTTAATAACTATTAAAAAGATAAGACAGTTGCATTTATTATATTTGGCCACATTGCAAATATGTACATCCAAGAAGGATAACAGGCAATTTAGTAAATTAATGATGATCTGGTTTATTTTGCAGTGTTTACTTTTTTGGGGATCATCATTATGCTGTACAGCTTTAGGTGTAATTCCCTGTGGAAGGTACCAGTCCTTTAGTACTCAATTTGTTTATCTATTTTTAGTTCTAGACATTCAGAGAAAATAATAATAATAATAATAATAATAATAATAATAATAATAATAATAAACCAGCAATATCCTCTGGCACCCCGTTGAACGTAATAATTAATAATCTCAGAGTCTGTATTCAACCTGACACTGTGAGCAGTTCAAATATGGTACAAAGTCTATCTTTACATTTATTTGCAAATGTGTATAGATATGCTTCATATAAATTAATCCTCTATTTCATTATAAGGAAGGAATTATGTCTGTGGCCAAAAGGGTGGGGTACAGTTAATCTGATTTAGCACAGCATGGGAAAAATTAATTGAAAGTCAGAACTGCATAGTGTTTATTATAAAGTAATTTCACACCAGCTCAGGATTAGCATGGTAACAGGTGACAATAGGTCATTACTATGTTAATTGAAAGACAGCATGCTTTTATAAAAAAGAAAAAAGAAGAAGAAGAAAAAAAAAAGAATAAAGGGATAGAGAAGAAATGAAAAGGAAAAAATATTAAAATGTGGTATTTTATCTAGGATTGGGCTGTAGCTCTATTAGACATGTTCTAGAGAGAAGATAACTTCTGAAAAGAATTCATTGGTTTTTGGTGATAACCATGCATTGTTCACTGTGTCATGAAGCGTGGCAGATGCTCATGCACATCTCCTGCATGAGTTAAGCTGGCCACCTCTTTTTCCACAAGAACAGGCTGCATCTCCAAAGCAGTGGCCTGACATTTTCAGCTTGCTGACACTGCTCACTGGCCCAGGCACGCGGAGGCAAAGGTGGGCACAAGGGAAGCGGAGCCCATTTATTTCCCTGGCTTGGCCAGAATCACTGGGAGCTATGAGATTTTGGCAGCAGTGTTTAACAGAATAAAAGACTCTGGTTTTGTTACTTGATGAAAGGATAAACAAAATAAAAAGACTTCCAAACCACCAATGGAAAATTGCCTGTCACTTCAATAGCACGCTGAACATGAAGCCAGGGCAAGTTCATCCTTCCACTCGAACTGCAGTGCCATTAGCCCAGCCCTGAGCAGGGATGGTGCTGCAGTGCTCAATTGCTCTCCTATGGTGCAGCTGGACAGACACCCATGTGTAGGCATTTCCTGTTGTACCCTGCTACCTGAGTAAGCAATCCAGAGCTGCCAGCTTCAGCCTGTTGAAAGAAATCAGGAACCTATTTTTCTCTTTTTATTTGTATAATAGCAAAAGGTGTTAAATCAATTTTGGGGGCAGAAGATCATTCTGAAGGTTCTTCAGTTGGCAGAATACAAAGGACACAACATGCATTTGTACCGAGGTGAGCAAGAGAGAAAAGAACTCTGTATTAATTACAGTCACTACAAAAGGATCTTTGCTAATGGCATGTTATAATTTAAATAAGGATCCTTTCTGAAACCAAAACAATACACCTAAGTAATGAAGCTAGCTCTTGTTCAAAGTAAATGGAAATTCAGAGGCACAGCTGGGACCTGAAAATGGGAAATCATGATTTTATTTCCTGAAGGAAGAATTTAACCTCTTCAGATACCCTCATGCAGTCTGATAGATGAGCTGATGAGGAATATGACCTTTCTGTTCACCCTGCTTCAGAAAAGTTTGCAATTCAGTCTGACACAAACTACTGTAATATGTTAATTTCAATGCAGTTCTGCCACAAACACTAAGAGACCTGAGACCTTTACATCCCAGAATACAATCCTTCCAGACTTCATTCTCACCTAAAAACATCCTGATTAAGGTGCCCACTTATCCAATAAAGGTCAAAAGAAAAGAAACTGTATATGTTCTTTGATTTCTTACTAAAAAGAAAAGAGCTCAGACAGAAGGCTGTGCTGTTGGATTCAGTGCACCATGCAGTGTGATGTGGTCTCCTGAGTTCAAGATAAAGAGTAATGCTACTCCTGGTCAGGTCACACACCATCATCTGCAAATATAAACTATTGCAGAGCTAGGGTAATAATGCAATACAAGTACCCCTGCAGGTAAAAGAAGTACTTGTGTCCTCCTCCTCAACCATACCAAAAAGCAATATAATAGAAATATTTGCTCAACTCCAGCAGGAAAATCTCTCAGGATAATTAGGGCAAAACATGGCCTCAGGTCTGACTGTTCCCAGGAGAAGTGATTTTCCTGATAATAAGACAGAGTAGTAAAAGTGGAAAAGTATGTAATCAGGTTCATCTCTAAAAATACAACATTTCAAAAAGTATATTAGAGTGGGTGGTTTCTTTTTTTGCCATGGTCTAATTATTGCACAATCAAAGCATCCAATTTTTATTATTTTTAATAGTTTATCATGTTTTTGCATTTTAGTTACAGCAAGTAAAAACCCCGACTCAGTCATTTTCAATAGGCACATCTGCTCTGATGCTATTCCTCCTCTGCAGCCAAGATGAATCATAAGCAACAGTGCTGCTCCCTGCTCATCCCACTGCCCCAGCTCAGCACCTTGAGGCCAAGCTGAGCCACTCACTGCCAGGGTCTTCCCCTGGGAACTGCCAAAAAGTCACAGCCAGCATGTCCCCTCCCCTTGGGCTTGCTGTTGTGACGGTGGCTTTCTGGCTGCATGCAGGCAACATGTAATTGCTACAGGCAAGAGTAGAGCCAAGGGATTTTGAAGCAGCAGCACTGGTATCATTGTTGTCTCAAAGTGCCACTGATCTCCTTTCTGACATGTTCTTCTTTTTGCTCTCCATTTATTTAAAACAAAGCTAAACAAAAAAGAAATAAGAAGAAAATGCCCTAATTTTCACGCAAGGAAGAGAAGAGTGTGGCAAGAAGACCGTGTTATAAATCTGTTGGCAAAACTGATGAGACAAAATAGGAAAAACCTGTGTATGAAGCTGCAGCAAATGTAATCTCAAAATGTTTCTAAAAGCAATTTTCCCCTATTCATTTGTTCTTGGCTGTCTCTGCTGTTTACTCTGCTGTTCTGTGATCTTAGCAATAACAGTTCCATTTAAACTCTGTGAAGAAAGGATTCTGTCTTCTCACCTTTCTGTACAGCTCAAGGATAGCTAACACAGCCGTGTTGTGGCTTTGCCCTTTCCGTATGAGGAATATGTTGATTTGGTTTCAGCTCATTAGCTCTCTAAGGAATTTCTTCCAGCTTAGCTGTCTGCAAGGCTGAAATTTCCCATACTTAAGGATCAGGGCTTTTTTCCTCTTTAAATTTCTGAGCAAGTGTCCCTATAGGCACAGACACTGCAAGGAAGCCCAACAAGCTGCAGGATGTACTTCATTGGAAATTAGCATCCTCTCTTGGGATAATGAAATTTTGTATGTTGCATTTGGTGCTCTAGTATTCATAAAGGTTATCAGTAAGGCATTTATAATAAAAGTTCTTCCTGCTTTTCCTGGCATGCATAGGGAAGATGGGAGTGTTATCATTCTGACATTTCTGTCAGAAGTGGTATTTGAACCACTGGATGATTCCGACAAATGCCACTGCTGTCATCTGCTGCTCAGTTTTAATTATATCTGACTGAGACTTTCAATGGCAGCAAGCAGAAAACTTAATTAGTTTGTTTAAAGGCTGATCTTCAGAGTTTGAAGAATCCAAACAGCTTTGCAGCATTTATGCATGGAGACTGCCATTTTCAGTCTGATGTTGCAAGTCAGAAGAATTAACGATCCCACTCATAGGAAGGAAAAACAGAGAAAGACTTACAAGAATACACATCTACAGACCCCACCATTTTTTGTATATGACATATCAGTGAGGCAACCTCGTGTCTAAGAAACTGCTGTGCTGGCTCACAGGTGGGTCTCAGGCAAATGGTAGCAGAATGCAGGCGAAAGATTGGGTGCTCATGGGAACATACAGCAAATGAACATCTGTTACCTTAAACAGAATGTATATGTTTATCCTGCAGCGGACTGCAAGCACTGCACTATTTGGAAAGACTGAAAGGCTGGCATTTTCTCATACACCAGTGCACTGTTCAAACAAGCTGCTTGAAAGGAGATTGCATTAACAATTTATACTACCTCTGTGTTTGCTTTCACAGTGTTAATATGATTATATTTCTCCACTATATCCTGGAAAAACAAGCATTAGTAAGATGCAATGTCAAACTGCTAATATGATGCAATTAGAAGTTAACATTACGTTCACATACTGGTTGCAGGTTGTCTGTGGGGAAAAACCCCAGCAATCGAAAATAGATTGTTTTGTTCCAGAAACCTGTGGGTTTGGGCATCCTCATGCAGATGTGGACTGACGGGCTTTGCTTGTCTGTGAGATCACACCCTTTGGAATGGTTCTGCTGGTGGCCTTTAGGATATTGCCAAATTTCATCAATTGCAGGGAATGGGCTGCATTTTATACATAAAACATGCCAAGGGCTCTGTGTGAGCTTTAGTCAGAAAGGAAAGAACTTCATGACTTACAGAGCCCACATGACTGATCAGCTCTCATTGTCCTTTCCTGCATTGAAAAACTTGGTGCTTATAATTTAGTTGACCGCAGAATCGCAGAACCACTGAGACTGGAATGCACATCTGGAGATCTCCCCATCCAATGCCCTTCTCAAAGCAGGGTCAGTTAGAGTAGTTTGATCAGGAATGTGTGTTTAATTAGGTTTTGAATATCTCCATGGCTGGAGACTCTCCAGCCTCTCTGGACATCCTGTGACAGTGTTGACCACGCACATCAAAGAAAAACATTTTTCCTGTTTAATCAGATTTTTCTGTATTTCAGTTTTTTGTCACTGCCTGTTATTCTTTTGCTGATCCTCACGAAGACATTCTGACTCCATTGTCTTTCTTCCTTCATCAAGTATTTATACATATTGATTAGGTCCTTCTGAGACTTCTCTTCCCAGGCTGAATTGACAAAGCTGTCTCAGCCTGTCCTTTTTTGACAGGTGCTCTAGTCCCTTAATCATGTGTATGGGTCTTAACTAGACCCAGTCCAGCATGTCCATGTATGTCTTGTGGGGGGAACCCAGGACTGGATATGGTACTCTCCACTGACATGGACAGGGTATGTTTCTGACTCATGTTCAACTTAGTGTACATCAGGCTTTTCTGCAAAGCTGTTATCTAGACAGATGGCCTCCAGCATACACTGGTGCATAGGCTTAGTCCTTCCCAGGCTCAGAGCTTGGCATTTCCCTTTGTTGACCTTCAGGAGATGCCTGTTGGTCCATCTCTCTAGCCTGTCCGGGTACCTCTGGTAGCAACCCTTTCCAGTTTTGTATAGTTTAAACTTGCTGAGGGTGCACTCTGTCACGTTGCCCAGGTCATGAACGAAGAGTTAAGCAGAAGAGGTGGGGGAAATGACTAAGGAAACTTTATGGCTTTTGTCACTATATTCTTCAAAGCCACAAATGTAGTTGAGCTCACCCTGCCTGGATGCTGATTGCTGCTCTATTGAATGCCAATCCACTGGACTTATACAGGTCCATGAACCCATGTAGGTGTATGACTGGTGATGAAAAGTGTGCAGTCAATTTCATTGGTCTCCTTCTGCAAGCAGAGGGGATCTTTTGTCCATATCTCTTCTGCACTATTAATGGGATAATGAAAATATTCTCCTGCTGTGAGGGAAGCTTTTCCTCTCCTCCTCCATGGATTATTGTGTCCTTGGTGACTCACCCATCAAGATGAGTATAAATAAACACAATAACACACTTCCCTGTGTGTTATTAGTTAAAGAAGCTCATTTTGCCTTGAACAGTACTTTTGCCAGTGGACGTAAAGGAGTGTATTTATTCAATATGTGATATTGAATGATGATATCTTAACATTTTTCAGCAAAAAACTACTGCAGTTACAGTAGGTCCCACTGTGACATGGTGAGGAGCTGCTGTGGATGTGAGTCTGTGCAGGGGGACAGTTACCAATGTGTTTCTGTGTAAATACAGCCTCCTGCAAACTTGTTCTTTGGTACTAAGCTGTGCATGCCAACTATGTGGTAGAGGATCCAAGAAATCACCTTCTTTATCCTTAAGTGCTGAAATTACTCCTTCCATCTTCCAGCTGCAGAACACTGCACCATATTTATTCCTCACCATCACCATGAGGAAAAGAGACCATCACAGCATCTGCTACTCTTTCTCATCCTTAGTCCTCATGCCCTGATCTTAGTGCTTCATAGAAGCTAAGCTAAGCTAAGCTAAGCTGGTTTTTTCATTGAAAGTTCTTAGCTCATGTTAATAAGGAGTTTTGTTATTCAACTCTGTTTCACTGCCATGTTCACAACTGAACATCTCTGTGCTGTGGCATCCTGCTGAAGGAGAGGATGTGACTGGAAAGCAGCCCTGCAGAAAAGGATCTGGGGTGTGCTCGCTGGTTACAAGCTTGACCTAAGTCAGTAGCATGCTCTGGCAGTCAGGAGGACAAATTCATCCCTGGCATGCATCAAGGACAGCACCACTAGCTGGTCAAAAGAAGTGATTAGCCAACTGTATTCAGCACTGGTGTGGTCTCTCCTGGAGTGTTGTGTGCTGGACTCCACAATTCAAGAATAAAGTGAAGGTACTCAAATGTGTCTGAAGGAGAGCAACAAAGTTGGTGAAAGGACTGGAAGGAAGGTACTTTGAGGCAAGGCTAAAGGCTTTGGGTTTGTCTAGTCTGGAGAAAAGGGGGCAGAGGTGTGACCTCCTTGCTCTCTACAACTTCCTGAGTAGAGGAGGTGGAGAGAGAGGCTGTGATCTCATCTCCCTGTGATCCAGTTATGGGACATGTGGGAATGGTCTAACACTGCACCAGGGGAGGTTGAGACTGGACACCAGTGATCATTTTTTTACTGACAGGAGGGTCAGACACTAGGCTTCCTAGAGATGTGGTCCATGCTGCAATCATTTGAACAATGCCCTAAATAGCATCCTTAAGCTTTTGGTCAGCCCTGGATTGGTTGGTCAGCTGTACTAGAGGGCTGTAGGCTCCTTCCAACTGATATCTCCTCTCCCCAACTCCTCAGGGCCTCACATGATTTGGCATTTCTTTCATAAACCTCCTGCTAGGCAAGCAGCAGCATTCTTTCTCTCTCAAGGAAATAGAACAGGAATTCATTAAGATTAACCATGATAAATCTACATCTTATAGGGCATCAGTGTTTTCAGAGGAACTGGAGAGTGAAATGGACACATGGTCAAAGTGTCTTGCTGAGACTTCCAGGATCCAATGAGTCTCCTTTCCTTCTAAAAACATTCAGGTCAATGTCAATATCCTCTTCTTGCAAAAGCCTGTCACAACCTGTCCCTTTGCTCAATGATGGCTGCAGTCTCAGCCAGTGTGACCTCAGCCTTTTGACTGAGCTGTCATTCTCCATCATCCAGCTAACACAGTGATTTCTGTATTATAGACCCATTATCTGACACTGAAGATACCCGGTTAATACATTAGCTAAAGGGATACTGAGAATAGCATACTGCCTTTAGTGGGGAATATTGGATGCTTTTGTCTTTGAAAAGTCCCACTGGTCTTTCCTTTGTGAATGGCTGTAAATTGCCTACTGGAACTAAAATGACACTTTTTGTCCAATTCTGTCTTGATTTTCCCCATGAGGTACATAGAACCAGTTGATTAAATCACTTGGTGCTTTTATCTGTTTAAGACAGATACCTGAGTCTCTCAGCATGTGCATTTAGGATTCTTTAAAAACAGGTGAAAGAGGAGCATTTCATACACAGTTACCTGTTTTGTATCCATTTTTTGAAAGGCATTAACATACTTTAAGACAAACTTTTTTTTTACTTTGCTAAAGCTTGAATTATTTGGACCAATGCTCTCCACAGGACATCCTTCTTGAAGAGAGAAATCAGCTGTCTTTTGGAGGTTATCTTCTCTCTATTCCTGGAGCTAACTTCAACTCTTTACCTAGATGGCTAGTTTAACTAATACCCCAATTTTGAGGGCACTACACTCAGGTGAGGTGATATCCACCAAAGCCTGCAAAAACTTTCAATTCTTTTTTCCTTTAGGCATTTTCTCCTTCTTAATTTTGCAGGACAGGCAAATTCTAAGGAACATCTTGATTTTAGAGAATCCAGATATTATGATAATGCAAAAAAAAAAGACAAGAGAAAAGAATAATGCTGTCTTCTTTTATCTCACTACAAACCTCCCAGTAAGCATATACTTGTTTGGTAGTGGGAGCCACTTAGAATCCACTTCCATTCCTCAGACAATGGGAGTGCAAAACAAGCAGGGGATATTAATCCTTTTCATGCCAGCAGAAATGGTGATGCATTCAAATTTGCACGGAAAATTGAGATGGGGTAAAAGATGAGATATTCTGTAAATATAAACCCTTTAAAATAATATAATACAGATGACATAAAAGTGTAAAAATTGTTACTGACATGAATAATTCACAAACTATTGAATGGTATAAGTCACCAACTAATGTGTATTATGTGCCATTTAATAGTGGATGTATCTGAAGAAATATGGAAATTGGAATACTTTAATAACTTTATATATGAAAGATGATGAGACTGCCTAAATGATTAAGAGGAAGATATGTTATAATGAACTAAAGCCACTCGAGTGTAAGGTAATTTTAATTCAAATCTCCATCTGCTTATGTATAATTAAGACTCATTTAACAAGTTAATGCCTAACAGAGAGAACTGATAAGTTTGGTATTAAAGAGCTTAAGAGAAGTAAATTAAACTGTCGAGTTTGAGGAGCTTTCATTTGAATTCCCTGTACCTAACCAAAACAAAATCTTCCAGGTGCATTTCTTTACCCTGACTATGCAGCCAGGTCCCAAATCTGGGGAAAAAAAGGAGATGAACATCCTAATCTTTGTTATATTTTCATTTTAGATATCATGTCAAGTCGGGAGTTTGGCAGCATCTTTGCTTATATGAATATTTATACTGTACAACCTACTCTCCATATAGTGTCTATACACCATTAAGAAGATACTTTTCATTCCATCAGAAAAAATTATACATTGCAGAGATTGCCAATGGGGTTAAATAACTTACGAGAATAAGAGGATTGCCTTTGATGTGCAAAGAAAGTAGTATTTTCATCAGTGATAAATTTTATGTGCTATTCACCCACTTAACTTTTTCTTTCAGTCTTTCTCCAAATATCTTTCCTGCAAGGTCCAGTAGTCAAAACAGTGGCTTCAACCTTTTCATCTTTCATCATGCAATTTTAATTTTCATCTTTTGGCTTCTTCTCCACTGTCAAGATGAGAGTTTCATATATTCACTTCATACTTAAAATTCTCTGTGCATTCAATCTTTTTTTTGTCACTGGAGCCAGACATCAGCTTTGATTTGCTCCTAGTGCTCTGGAATAAGTTAGACACTTCTGGGAATGTATTGGAAGAACAAATAGCACAGTATGTCTAATACTTATTGTGGTGCAGATGCTCCCAAGTGATGACAAAGTATTAAAGCTGTGGGGTTTGATAACCAACACCTGATCTCAATAAATGCCTGCATAGATACTGCACTAATTGAAATTTATTGTTTTGTTCCTAGGTCAAAACAGACTTTAACATCATTCTGGTTTAGTATCAGTCTAAGTGCAGAAAAAACAGGGACTGAATTGTTTAAAATCTATTAAGGAATAGAACCAATGTTTTATTTTTCAAATTGAGTTTTGGGCAATGAAGGTTCTTAAAAATTCTACAGCAAGCGAAATACCTCTTTATGTATATATCCACAGATTAACACAATTTACTGTTTGTTGCAAGTCTGTTCATTATAAAAGCATTTGGGTTAATACGCACTTTTGTATGTGTATCTCACAAATAAGGGAACATATGTTTTAAAAGGTCTTCCTTTCCTCCAGCGTTTAAAAATGCATTCTATACTGAGCCATCACCAAAGACATTTGCATCACTTCATTAGAATGAACTTCAAGTGGCATAGGAAATGTGCCAAATGAACCACCTAAACTGACTACAGACGAAAACTTAGTTACAGTCAGACAAAGGTCTCCATTTGTGTTGATAAGCTGATCTATGAGAAAAAATATGGCTTCTTTTAGTGAAGTCCCCCCTTCAACATTTATTACCTTTCAAGTTCAGAAGTCTTGCTTCCAAAAGGAAAAGGGGAAGGAAAAGGGGAAGGAAAAGGGGAAGGAAAAGGAAAAGGGGAAGGGAGAAGGAGAAGGAGAAGGAGGAGAAGGAGAAGGAGAAGGAGAAGGAGAAGGAGAAGGAGAAGGAGAAGGAGAAGGAGAAGGAGAAGGAGAAGAAGGAGAAGGAGAAGGAGAAGGAGAAGGAGAAGGAGAAGGAGAAGGAGAAGGAGAAGGAGAAGGAGAAGGAGAAGGAGAAGGAGAAGGAGAAGGAGAAGGAGAAGGAGAAGGAGAAGCAGGAGAAGGAGAGTTGGTTAAAAATGCAATTTGAGCTTAGACAGCCAGGAAATCAAAATTTTAAACCAAAATTTAAAATCCAAATTAAAAAAATCAGACATTTATACCTAAACCATGGACTAGTCTGGAAGAGGAGGAGGCCAGCATCTTTGTGAAACACTGCTGATGGTACTTCCCTGGTACCTGAGTGTATCCCAGCACACATTGTAATTTGGATGACACTGTCAAATTATAGATTTTTGTATGCCTGAAGGACATCTTTGTTTTGGGATGTCTTGTACATTTACTGAAGGAAGAAATTATCAGTCGGGAGGATTGGCATGAGACAGACTAATTAGTGAGTAAGGACTCAGTCCCTCCCCATGGTCTAGTGCCTGTGAAAAGCAGCACATGATTTTTACTTTACAGCTTATATCAGTTGTAAGCAATATGCCTGTAGCTCAGCCCCACTACCCACAGCTGTCACAACCAGGATGGTATATGAGTATATAAAACAATCCTTTCTTTCTTTGAGCTCCATCTAAGCAATCTTTGCACTTCTTAATTTTCCAGATATTGAGGTTCTGAACCTCTACACAAATGCCATTTTTTTTCCTGGCTCAGAACCAGAAGAAATGGGCAAGGGAAGCCAGGATCCTTAATTGCCAGGAACAGGAAAAGCTGCACATGGCTGAGGGCTCTGAGAGTTGAGAGGTGCCCCCTCACTCCCAAGAATGGCCCAGGGACTATACACTTGAGCTTGTTGCCTTGCCAGGTGCATCCCAAATCCCAGACTGCACCTTGTCTCAGAGGTGCCATCCAAAACTGCTCCATTGTTCACGTAGTAGTTGACATTAGAGCAAGATCAGCAACATCTGAAAATCTGGGCAAAATCTGTTCAAGTCTTATATATGCAGCAGTTGCCATCCAAGTATGTGGAATGCTCTTCTTGAAACAAACATGTTTCAAAGCAAAGGCATTTAAAGATAACAAAACCTGCTCATGATCCCTCTGCAATATCCTTTCTCCTCCTCCAGGTATTAGCCAACTGGCCTCTCTGAGAGTAACACCATCAGGTTTCTGCAGCTGCTCTATATTCCTGTAGCCAAATGGCAGCTCCCATAATCTTCATTTTATCCTCATTCCTGAAGAGCATTTATACTCTGAGAAAAGAGTGGGTGCATAAAATTCATATTAATAGGGCACTTAGCACATAAATGTTTGTGATCAGCAGTTTAAAGGTTAAGAACCTGGGGTGATTCCAGCTTTGAACCAGGAAATATTTTAGTATCAATGCCACATCATGAAAAGAAAAGGGTGCTATTCTACAGTTTGTACCAAGAAATGGAGGTTGAAAATGAATATTAGGTAAACAAAAACAAATCTAAAAAGTCAAGCATCATGATAGTAGTGAATAATTAAATCCCCGTTAGTCCAAAAAGTGTAATGCTAAAGTTGTATCATGTCTTGTGAGATTCTTGTGTCCTCTCACAGGGCAATGTATCAAGCAGTAGCTAACAGACTAGATTTCATCTCTGATTGCTTGTGTTCAATTCAAGTAATGTTTCCAGTCTCTTTCTTTAAAAATCCCAAAAACATGATGCAGGTTTAGTTTATTGCCATACTCATACTCTTTTCCCTTTTAGGATACTTACATTGAGGTGATGATTCAGGGATCCCAGAGATTTTAACCTTACTTTTGGTGAGCAGTGCTCCTAAATCAGTTGGCAATACAGTTGTCAAGTGGCACAAGTATTTTTACAAGGCCATTTTGCTGGCTTCATAGGAAAAATTACTTCCCACTGGTCTCAGCTGGGTACTAGTGCTGGGGGAAGGATGAGTGGGACATTAACTCCTTTCCCAGCAGTGATGTGGCCATGGTAACATATCCATGCAGCTACTCTTCCTTGACTTTTGTTCTTTATCTCAGAGCAATCCTGCTAAACAAGATCTGGTCTTGTTCCAGTTGGAAAGCAGTTATATGTTCCCTCATATGAAAAAAGTTATCAATAGCCAAGTCTTTAAAGATTTATAACAATATTAAAAGCATTTTAATTAAAAGCTCCTTCCCTTTTAATTTGCCTTAGTGCTAAAATGTTATTTTCCTCAGTAAAAGTTACGACATTTTGAAAAAAAAATACGCAGGAATAAACCTCATGTGGGATGTCAGCACTGGATTTCACTGATACAAAACTGCTGGAATGAGAGAGTGCAATGCTGAGTCCTGCCCTGCAGAGAAACCAACTGAGAGCAGTGAACAGTAAAACACTCACCTGCCATTCAGCCCCTGTACACCACCAACCTGGGTGGCCTTGCAGCCCTGCTCTGGGGCTGTGTGGTTATTTCCATGCTAGCAAGAATGATTAAGGCATTTCATCAGGCAAAAACTAATATTTCTCCCTGAAACTGCCCAGAGAAAAAGGAAAATGACACTTTATAACTGCAGTTTAGAAAAAAGGAGAGAAAACTGTGGGCTGCTTGAAACTGCCCAGATTAAGGATTAGGTAGGGACATGATATTTCAGCTGGTGAAGAAGAAGGTAGCTGGGCTCTGGCAGGCATTTGCTGAGCTAGAAATCACATCATATGTGCTATAAACTGTCTCTGTATCAGCTCTCGGTTTTCTCTTTTGTCTTACTAGACTTGGACAGATCTCCCCAGATTAGGAATTATTTCCATTTACAGACTATTAGTACATTATAAATATTGTCTACTCTTTTTTTTTTTTTTTTTTTTTTTTTTTTCTAATTACCATCTACTGCTTAGCTCCTCCCTCCACTTAGTCTCCCCACCCGAACCCTCTCCAGTTAGGACTTTTCTCTAATTGGACATGGATATTCCTACTTTTATTTCTCACTGATGAAATAATGACATTACATTTTCTGAAGATTCTTGTTGTCCTCCGAGTTTGAGTGTCACACTAGCTTGATGGGAGCCCTGAGTCATGATTTAATAATGGGAAAAAATCAGTAAATACTGTATCTCAAGGAAAGACACAAAAGTAGCCATTGTATTGAGCTGATAGCAGCTCAACTCAGATTAGGAAGGAGACCTGTATATAAGTGTGATTACTGGAATGCAAAGAGGGAAACAGCCAAACCTCTGGGCTGTGTTGTCTCCAGAAGAATGTGTACCTTCCTAGATGACTTAGGTAGGTCAAAGACAATTCCTAGGCTCAGCTGGAGAGACAATATTTTATCAGCCCCTTGAAGCAATACTGTATGAGACCTCATGATCCTTTCTGGTCAGGGATTGCACACTTTTTCTAATTTAACATAAAACAGTGGAGGTGTTTTTCATTGAGCCTGAACAGATGTATGTTCAGTGAGGATTCAGCATGATGTCTCTCTTGAGTCCTGAGGAGAGAATTTTCTGATTATCAAACTGTGAACTATCAGTGGCATAATTTTCCTAAGCACTTGGAGAGCAATGTTCTTGTGGTATTTACATGCCTGGAGATGCAAAGAGCACTGTCAATGTCAACTAATGCCAAAAGTGGTTAAAAAACAAGTGAACGAATCCCAGAATTCGGTAGTTTGGAAATACCATAATGTGTCCTTCTACAACTTTAATAGTATCTTTTAAAGCCTGATGCCAAGTGACTTCAGCACCTAATCCTGCTGTAGAAAGCACTACAATCAGTTAGGAATTGCCATGAGTCAACCACTGGGACAATGAAAATGAAGGTATTAGGCCAGGCCTTCAACCCCACTGACTGCCCAAGACCAGTCATTTCAGCTTGCTCTAACTCACTGGGCTGCCAGCAGCAGCAGTAGCTCAGAAGATGCCCCAGTGGCAGCAGAGGTGCCTCTGCTGCATGGAGAGCCAGGGAGTCCATCAAGCACCCAGACAGCAAGCTGCCATTGCTCCTGAGCTCCAACCTGCTCCCACTGAGGCTCTTTTAAATTACTTGGATGCTTCTCAACAATAATTTTACACCCTTAACTCAATTAGTTGTTTTTCATTCTCTGTTTTTCCTTAACTCTCATTCTATGAAAATGTCACTGCTAATTTTTCTTGCATGAGATTTGGCTCAAAGTTAGGCATATGCTGTGTTCATGCTTTGTATGTGTAGAACAAATAGCAAGCTCAGCCAGGGAGAGGACTCATGGCAGTTACCTAACATCTTACAACACAGTAATACATCAATGAATCATTTAATTAACTAATAGCAGCAGGTAAGGAAAAAACAGAAAAGACCCACTCATTCTATGTGTTCTGCAAAATTAACAGCTAATTCATAAGAAATGTTCTATGAAATTATTTCCTTTGTTCTTGAAATCTCTATATGCTGTAAATATCATGCACAGTGAAATGGCTTACACTTAAAGGCAAATTCTCAATCTAAATAAAACAATGCTTGCCTTTTTTTTTCTTAAAGATAAGCAATAATTTATTTCTCTTTCATCTTCACAATTATCACATACTGCCCAGCTACAAGACCAATGCCACTACATAACACAGGAGAATTGCCCACCTACACTTTACTTGGACAAATACAATTACAATTTACAGATTAAATGTACTGTAAAATATGCAGTTGGAAAAATGTCATTCTTAACTATGTGATGGGATGTGGCATATGTTTTACGAACAGATTCAATCTAAGATGTAAAACTTTAAAACTTGTCAAGCCAAGGACATAGTATAAAGCATTTTGGTTTGGCATTGTATTGTTACTAAAGTAGAAAAAGCAAAATTAGAGAAATAAATCCAGATCTTAAGTTACAGGATATGTGTTAGGTTAAGAAATTTTTTGCTTTACTTTTCTATTTTTTTTCTACAAATGAATAATATGAATATATTGCAGGATAAAGAAAGACTGCCAGATAAAGAAGGTACTGTTATATGAAAAACAAATGAAAAATACCAGGTCATTTTGCTTACAAAAAGATCAAACTATAAACAGTCACAAAATATATAAAAATGCCACATTGAACGAGGCAATTGTACTCTACCTAAACTGGTAGTATACTCTCTGTTAGAAGTTGTGTTCATACAGTAGTAACTGATAAAAAGGCATTGTGCACTCTTGTGCCGTCTGGGGATTTAGCACCATGTGTCATCAGTTCTTGTATTGTCATCCAGTTGTCCAAGATTTTCTTGTTTCTCTTTTTCATCATCTTTTTGTGACTCAGTTCAATAATGTTGATTTCTTTTTTGCCCTCGCTGCCACTCTGTGGACTTTCCTTAAGACACTCCAGCCTGCTCCTCATCATGAACTCCCGCCGTCTCCTCTGCTCCTTAGCACGCACCAAATGCTGCTTCCTCTCTTCTTTGCTCCAGTAGCGACCCATCTTCATCTCGCTCATTGTATCATCATCTGTTGTCATCCCACTGCGCTCCTCTTTAATCTTTAAGGCACGTTCCTTCAGGATCCTGTCTCGAACTGGTCTCTTTGTGATGTACCTCGTCCCATCACTCCTTATTTTCACTTTCCATTCCATCTTCGGCTCTGCACACTTCTGTGAGTCTTTGCACATGCTCACCAGGCTGAGCTGGCTTTGGGCATACTCCACAGCAGACTTCTGCTGGATCAGTTGCATATAGCTTTGATAATGCTTTGCATGAGCAGGTATGTTCCCATACCTGTAAGAAGAACTGTGATATGGAGACAAATAAGGAATGTGCTCACTGCCTTGCCTTTCCTGGTCTGTGATTTTGCTGCTTTCTGATGCCAGCACTGTGTTCTCAGCAGCACTGTTTTGCTCAGTGGGTTTGGTTTTGGCTGAGGTTGTCTCCCTGTTGCTTTGTCCTGAGGATGACTGATTAGCAACAATTGTGGTCCTTAGGTTTTTCCTGTTGGTTATGCTGATCATCCTCTGGAGAGAGTTATCAGGGGATCGCTCCACAGTCAGTGGAGTGCTCCTGCAGCTTTCAGCAGTGTTGTAAGCACTGGAGCTGTCCTTGTCAGACTTCTCAGGATGCTCCATGATGTCATCCAGTTTGCCTCTTTGTACATCTGTGCTGGTACTATAATTCCTGAAACTTTCATCATGTAAAGCCCAAATGTCTCCATACTGATCTCTCACCTTTTGGAGCCGGTGAGCTTGCATAATATTCTGGCACTCAAGTTCAATATTCCTCAGTTCCTCATTAAGTAGCTGCAGCTCATGCTCCACTCCATCTTGCTCTCTTCTGTTGCATTCTATCATGCTGCTTGAGTAATAAAGATCATACTCCCCATGGTTTCGAATCTTGCATTTCAGTTCCAGCAGCTGCCGAAACCTTTCACATTCCTCCTCTGGGTGTCCTATGAAATCAGATTCAATGTATTCCCCAGACACAAAGCTTTCATTGCACTGGAGCTCAACACTGCCTAATGTGTCCTGGCTGTGGCCCAGATCCCGTTTGCTCTGCAGGGTAGCTCTATTCTGCTCCTCTGTTGCATTTTCTTGCTCTGAGCTCTCATCATTTCGGAGACTTTCATCTGTAGGCCCCACCCCACTGTCCTTCTCATGATTGTTAGATGATGAGGTTGCAGTGTCTGTAGTGCCATCTTCCTCTTCGTGTTTCTTTGGCTAAAAAAATGAGCAAACCAAAAGGATTATTAAATGCAGATCCTATTATAGGAGAATATTTTCCAGCTCTTTTTTGCTTAAACAGCTGGGATCTGATTTAAGCTGAATTAAAACAGATCACTAAACAACAGTCCTACTGCTCATAGCTTTTAAACATTTCTGAGAGTCATGCTGTGGTTTCCATACTGAGCAAAGAAAGTGAATTACAGTACTAGTGACATAACTTCTAAAGTCCGGAAAGAAATATTTCCCTCTCTAGCTGAGCCATCTCTTTGCAATGCTTAAAGATAATGATCACCAGATGGTGAGCTGTTTTTGACTCTGGATTATGGCCAGAAACTGGTGGAGATGAAATCTTCTTACACTTAAGAGAAAGCCTCAGTACTGGTATCACCTCAAACAAACAGAGCAAGCAGCTGATGAAGCAATGACTAGTACAACCTTACAAAGACTACTGTTTCTTTTTTTAAACAGTGAACTTTTGTTTGCTCTATTACACCTCCCATAGCCTTCTACACTTCTTGTGTTCAGTAGCTTTTTTCTGAAAAACTGTTCATTTTGGATTCCAGGATTTTTCTCAGAAGAACCGCAGTCCATTCCACCCCTGGAAACTTTTTTTAAAAACACATTAATTTCCATTGTTACAATTTATGCTCCTTGAAAATAAAGAAAAGTCTTTCAATATTAAGTGCAGGGCAACACTGAATGCTTTGCCATGGGTATAATGTCAAGCTTTTTGACTGCTGATTAGCACTCTACTCATTGTACCTCACCTATTTATATTCTCAACATATTTATATTCCATAGAATGTGAGATAATACCTCTCTGAAAAGACAGACACTTTATTTTTCAAACCAGATAAGCAAAGAATCATGCAGAGTGTAATTTATATGACCAAGTACCTAACTACACACAGTACTATCCAAACACCATGTCTTTTTTAGGAGGTATAATTGCATAATTATGTATAATGACTGTAATAATCAGGAGAGAAAAGAGGTACAGTACACCCAGTGAAAGAAAACACACTTAAAGAGGCCACTGTCATAATTCCCTTCTTATCTACTTTGACAAACAGAAAAACAGGATGAAAATGTGTCTCCTGTGTCATTTCTTCTCCTCTCTTCATGTGCACCTCATGATCACCTACCCATCATCTGGTTTCATTTCTTCAATTGTTAGGAAAAAATAATGGCCTAGTGTCAGAAAAACAAAAATAACCTCCACCCCCAGTTCAGTGTAAGAGTGGAATAAAGCAAATACTGAAAGAAAAACACCACCAGGAGAATTCAGTGTCTGTGACAAACCAGTTAAAAATTTCTGAAAAGTTGTCTTAAGTTTAATTTAGTATCCTTCTAGTTCACCTCCTCTAGGTGAGTGCTGCTACATGTGCTATTCTGTTCCCTTCTCTCCCCTGCTTTGGAGCTGCTGCTTTTGATCTCCTCTGCCCCCAAACCTTTCAGCAGAGAAGTGACTCCAGCCTGGGGAGCTTACACTTCACCCCAGCCCCTGCAATGTGTAATCCATATTTCTCACTGCTCTGGAAAACATTTAACTACCAACAGAAGGGAGAACAGCTCCACTAGACAATAGGAGGGCAGTGCTGCAGAACAGTCAGGAATATGAGTGCCTATTTCAAATGCAGGGCTCCATTCACATGACCAAACAAGGAGAGTCAGGATCTGCTATTTGACTCCGAGAGTGAGTGATACGGCACAATTTGCATCCAAATGACTAAAACTCCAAAGAGGGTGGTTTATGAGTTAGCACAGTTTTACAGTTTACAGGAGCAGAGCTTCATGATACTTCCTCTGATGTCTTCTGCATGGTACTACACCACCCAAAGCATATATTTGAGCATTTTTGGAAAAAAACCAAAACACTTAATGAGGCTATTTGTACAGGTATTGGAAAGAGACTTTACCCTTGAGGCCCAGGCAATCAACACTTTCAGAACTGGTAGCTCTTGTTTTCCACACCGCTTTTATCAATAATTTAGGCTTTGCCTCTTCAACTTCGACTTCATTTATACTGACTGAATATAATACACTGCCATCTACTTAAGTTACATGACACTGTCTGGAATTAACACGCACACACAAAAGATGTAAACAAAGCAAAGCCCATCTTTTGAGTCAAGTAGAAACCAGATGAGTGGGATTCATCTGATGAAATGTGTCTATAGTACAGGCATCTGAATGTCAGATGGTGATTTTGGGTTCCCTCAGGACCAAACAAGTGCCTATACAATCAGATTCCTCTCAAACTAAAGCAGACATCCACATTACACTAAATTTTTCCCAAGTATGTGGATACTTGCAGCTAAGTCAATTAAGAAAATGGAAAGTAATATGGATATTTATTGTACTGCATGTACAGTACAGAGATATGTTTTATTTGAAATATGAAATATGTTTTATTAAAAAATCCATTGTGACTTAAGTTAGGTAGCCCCTGGGATTTTTGTCCTGGACATTTCATGCTTGACAGAGCTCCTAAACATGTGCAGACTGAGCAGTCTTTTACAGCATGAGATAATTTTAATCTTATTTTGAAAGATAACAAGCCTAATTCCACATTACATCTCTTCTGAAAAACAAGAGAGAATCCACAATTTTCAGTGTGTTGCTTTTTCTGGTGTTATCTATTATCTATTTCAAACAAAGTGCTTGTTTTCAAACATACACTGTCAATCTCTTCTACAATTATTTCTGTTTGAAATACCAAAGGGCTCCTTAGGCCTCATCTTTGCAGAGAGAACTCAGATAATGAGAAGGTAAACCCACTGGTGCGTACAATCAAGCAATAAATGAACCTCAAAAGATTCTGCATTTCAGCTCCAGCAAGAATTCCTGCCTATAAAATGGCTAATCTTGCAGGAATTCAGCCACTGTTCTATTATTTCACAATTTATGATGTATATTGGGACTCAAAACCCAGACTGCTACTAAAGTCTGAATGCAGTATGATTCAGTTGAAAGCTCTAACAAACACAGCTGGGCTCTCTGGTCAGTCTCTGACAGTGAGAGGGAGACTGGTGACTGGGAAGAGCAATCTCCAGTGGCAGGCTAACCATGACGTACTCAAACCATAAAGGAAATTTGGAATTGATTTCAGTGGTTCACTAAAAGGGAAAATGCTCTTCTGCAAACAATGCTAGTCTTATAAAACAGGCTTCTCTCAAAAAAAGGATTTTTCCCCAGATATTTTGTCTGTATTTCAGCTTTGAATGAACTAGAATAATTTTTTTTATTCAATCTTTTTTCTTCTTAATAGGTTCTGATATATTCCACGATACCAATAAGAATTTCTGCACGGCAAATGTATGGTATTCTTCTGAAAATTATCTCTGCTGCACAATGAACCATGATGTTGTAAAGGGAAAAGAATACAATGAGTTATAAAAAATGGAGAATTACAGCTTTCCTTGAGGCTTATTGGACTATTCCATACAGAGAAGATACAATTCTTGATTGAATTCTACAGAGTAGGTCAAAACCATACAGAAAAGACATGACTATCTACTCGACTCCTCTATTAAAAACTGTACCAAATTTTTTTGTGACAGCTCACATTAAATGTTAAATAGGCATTCTGTAAAACAGACTTGCATTTGGAAGGATATTCTGATATAAAATGTATTCATTCCTGCAGCTCTTGAGATTCATGACAGATGATGATGAAGCCACAGGACTAAGTTTTAGTTCACAAAAATCAAGGCTGGTCTCCATGGCCAACCAGGGAGCTTGAAGATACTCAGATATGCCACAGGCAGCTGCAATGAGAGTGGTTTCATAGCTCCAATGGATGGGGATTCCCCTCAGGAAGCTGCTAGATTTCCCAGCCTTACAAGGAATAAAGAACCGGTTTTCTGACCTGACGAGTCACTACATGGAGTCTAGAGAGACAGTAGCTGTCACAAATTACTGATGCCCCATTACACACCAAGCTGCATTTGGTTGATTCGATTATTCATCAGAAGGGCAAGGAAATGTCTGGCTGTCCTAGAATTACTTCAAGCAATGCAATGTCAGATACTGACAGATCACAAGTGACCACAATTTTTTCCAGTATAGTGTTCTCTTACAGTAATATAAAATCTCAATATGGTAAAAAAAAGGGAAAAAAAAGAAAAAAAAAAGAAAAAAAAGCTTGGCAAAAGATGATTCCAATGGGGAATAAACAATTTCAATGGGTTCTGTTAAAGCTGTGAAAGCACATCACAGAATAGCACTGTTTACTAATTAACACTATCTACAACCCAAGTTCAGTGAAAAAGCCAAAGCTTGACAAGAACTTTGCAGTGGAAGGTCTCAATTGTGAAGTGATTTCAGAGGTCCCAACATGTAATGTGAGTGCCTAGAAGGAGTTTATAGATAGACTTGTCCAAGAATTTCTACCAGACTACCAGAACTGGGAGCTTGCGTGAAAATGTCACCATGCAAATGAAAGTGTTTTGCAAAGAGAAGGAGAAAGTATTAGGAAATATTTAGTATCCAAGATGAATTTTGGCTAAAACAATAAACAAGATGCCATGTATTTGCTGAAAGTAGCTAGCAGTGCAGCAGTAAGCACATTTAACCTGGGAAACTGAGGCTTGGCTCACTGCCTGGAAAGGAGAGTCACAACTAAAAGGCTGGTAAAAATCCTGTTGCAAGGCCCCCTTCCCCCCAACCCTGGAGTTATTCCATTTGTGTAAATAGTTAAGTGCTTATAAGATCAAATATTTTTAATCTGATCTATCATATTTCAGATAATTGACTTAATTATTCTGTCAGTGTCTCTGTCCCAGTGAATATTTCATTGATATACAGGTAAGAGCTTTACTATGAACTATCATCTACTTAATGACCCAGTGTCAAGACTGGAGGGGAGGTCAGGAGGAAACACACTAAATGCACATTCAGGCCCCTTGATATGGACCAAGCATTGAGGCATTTGAAGTCAAGGAATCTCTCTGGTTTCCAGGAAAGAGAAGACTCTCAGAGTCTTTCTTCCTCTCTTCACTTCAAAGAAAAGTGCCTCAGGATATCTTTCTGAGCAATTCAGAATGGGGAAAAAGTTGTAAGTCACAAAGTTCTGTGGGTGGAAAAACAATCTCTCCCCAGCTGCATAAATCCAGAAGCCAGCAGAAGTTGAATTTCATTTTTTTAGCTCCACACAGGTGTGCATACTGGCAGATCATCTGATCCAGGAGTGGGTACTTACACCTCTCACAGCAACGAACAACTGAGAACACCCCTTGATGAAACTGTATGGTATGTTTGCCACAGTCACACAGCCTACAGAACATATGTCAGGATAAAAGTCAGGATAGTAGCAACTGAGACTATGCTAATAATAGCTTATTTGTCTCCATTAAGAAAACAAGTGCTGAGCTGTGTGCTGTCGATGTAAGAGAAATACACTTGCATTAACAAAACACCTGTTGTTATTTTAAACACCTCTTCCATCTTGTTTTGCAAGCTCCCTGGTGCAAGGCTGGCTCATACATTGCATGCATACAACAAGAAGGGCACCTAGCTCAGCTTAGAGCTCTAGGTGCTACACTGATATTCATAGAATATTCTGAGTTGAAAAGCATCCCAAAAGGACCATCAAGTCCGACTCTAAAGTTCAATCCCCCATATGGTGATTGAACCCATGACCTTGGTGTTATTAGCACCAGTTTAATAAAAACTGACATGAAGTATAACATCATAAGTCCCAAACACTTCAGAATTAATCAAGGAAAGCAATATTATTCTATGAGTTCAGAGAAAAGGAGAAATATGCACTTATCACACCCTGTAAATTGTTTGTTTACTTGATATACTGGGCCTGAGCATGTATTGTTCTCATTTTCCTTACATATATTGTGCCAGAGATCACAGCATTTGGAGAGAGAACTCTATCAAAGCCTTTGACTCCATTTAACAGCACATTGTTTCATTCTCTATTAATAGAAAGTATACCTAGGAAAATTTCAAATTATACATTTAGTAGTGGTCCTACCTGCTCCACCTCATTGGCTGTGTACTGCATTGCTTCATTATGCTGCTCTTCCAACATTTCCAAGTTTAACTCCTCTAAGAATTCATTCCTTTCATCATCCAGCCACCCTTCCTCCAGCTGCAAAGAATACATCAGTATGTTATTTTATGTTAGCAAGGACACATGCTAAAATATAGTAAACCCAAATGGCAATGCTTGACTACTTCTTTTTATTCTAATGATTCTCTTCAAAAAGCCATACAGTAGTTCACGTCTCAAAAAAAAAAAAAAAAAAAAGAAAAGAAAAAGGATAAAAAGATGGGATTCATGTCTTTTATCCTTTTGTAAAACAGTACGACTGATTTTCTCTCATAATGAAGGAGACTGCACAGCGTAGACATTATTTCCTTTCAAAAGATTATGAAAGGCACAGTGCATAATCCTGAAGCTGTCGTGTTCATTACTACTGAGAGACCCTGCACTGCAAGAATGGCAATGTTACTAATAGGGCCAGGAAGCAACTGGGCTCTTCTGTCTAACCACCTCCATTCCAGCCTTACTGCCATCACCTCAATGGAAACCTTATGCTGCGTTTCTGTCACTATCTTCCCATTGATCTTCCAGGTAAACAAATAAATAGCACAGGGTTATAGAAAGATGAGGCGACTTGAAGGGAGGCAATTTTTTGTTCTCCCGATGTGTCTGGAAGCAAGGCTTATCTATTTGCTTGGTTTTTTCTTCCCACGTGTAAAATAGTACATTGACATTTGGTGAACACAGTGTTGCAAAAGGACAGGAGGGGATGCTATGTTTTCTGTCAAGTACATATCTCTTCTTAAACCCATTTCACACCCTTCACATCTTTTGAAACTGATAAAACAGGCACCCTGGCCTAAAACACTGTTCTTCCCATTTTGTTCATTATGTACGTGTGCATATGGCACCCATCCTTTGTACGTGCAATCCCTTGCCAGATGGCACACTGCATCAGAAAGAAAAACACTGGTCAGTTGCACTCTTGGCTATAATGACAGGATTACAAAAGGAAACGTTTCATCATTGATGAAGGAACCATAGGAAGAGGGTGACAAAAACTTGCTGAAAGGAAAAGCCTCAGCATAAGACAATTACAAGACTAACAAGTACTTGTGCCCCAAGACAGCAAGAGTGATATAGCACAGACCAACACCTAGAGCAGCATTACTACTGCCTCATAGCCAGGACCTGTCTGGTCACAGATGTCAGCCAGAAATGTTACACCAAACCAGTAGCAGCAGTAGCAGTTCAAAGCTACACAAGGAGTGACTGATGCTGTGCAATACTTCTAATGGAATACTGCAGAACATCACTGTTTCATTAACAAACTTTGATGTGGTTTTGCCCATGTCAACAAATTCTTTCCTCTTATAAAGAACATAATAAGCCTTTCATCTCCCCTGGTAAAGCCAGCCATCTATGGTTTGGCATTAGAAGGTGACTTTTTTCCTTGAGGACATATTTTTTTATGCTTGTCCTTAATGGGACTTTCAAACCATTCTATGAAACATCTGGTAGTTTTTTTTTACTTGTCTAGTTTACCTTTTTTCCCCAAGGAAAGCATAAGCACAGCCTTTCTCTATTGTAAAAGACACAGTTTAATTCATCTCATGTGAGGGAATTGTACAGATTAACAAATTTGGAGGATGGAAAATGAATCTCACTTGGGCAAATCTGCTGATTTGATTGTGGCAGACCCAGTGTATAACTAATGAGAATGCTCATTTTATGTTATGGCTTTTAAAAGAAAACTATTATGTGCCTTAGCATACATACACTGTCTACACGTTCACATGTGAGAATTGCATGTGTGTGGTGTGCTCCTCTGGTGCTCTGTTTCAAAACTTCATTATTCACTGCACAAATACATAGTCAGAGGGGGTTTATTCCTGTTACTGAGGGAATGTGCTCAGCAGTCACCCTTCAAGGCTGCAACATTGCCATTACCATTTTCTATCTAGAACTGAAAGCCTGCTTAATCCAGCACCAAAGACCCAAACCAAAACCACACTCACTATTTGTAAGGAGTATTCATGTGGGAAGCTACACTGGTACAGATAAGTAATTCTTTATCTCATACTAATTTTATAATACTGACTCCTTATCTCATGTTGACCAGTCTAAACAAATACACAGAATTAACTTTCTCTGGGCATGTATTTTATAAGTGAGTGAGTTTCTGTTCCCTAATGAAAATCAGAATCATAATGAAAAACAGTTGGAATAATATTGAAAAATCTGTTTCAAAATTTCAGCAATTGAAGATTACAATTTTGCAGTATAAAGTGAGGCATATTTTTGTTATACTTTGTCACTGGTTTTATAAGAATTATATAGCTTCCTGAAAAACATAAAGGATATGAATGTTGAAATTGTGACTCTTTCAGAACTACAGTATTCAAGTAGAGATTCCAAGTGGCACTGAATTACACTTAATTTAATTTATACAGAATATGGAGGTAGTGAGACTGAAAATATCAGAACAATAGCATGAGAGACAAATGGCAACTTAACCGACTCTGAATGGTTGGCTGATAGAGAGAACAGCGACGATATAATGTCCTTTTGCTTTGCAAAGGCCTACAAATAGAATTTAAAGGGGTGCAAACCCAGCAGTTTTCTACCATTCTACCTCTTATTTATCTGATAATCAATGTAACATCTGTCCCTAGCAATGATATTAAAATTCTTGGAATGGAAAAATTATTGGCATAATTTTATTTTTAAAACATAAAAATGCTTCTAAAAGCTTTTGAAAATGTACCTCCCAAGATGTGGACATGTTTTTGTGACCACGGTGCTGTAAAAACAATTAGACTTCCATTTGCTGAATGGTACTGTAGTGAAAGGCCCATAATTGATACATACATGAATCATTTACATGCCTGTTTATAACCACATAGCATAAAACAACCCCTCACCAATAAAAAGCTACTGCTTTGTGTAAGTTCATATAAATTACAAACTTCATATAAAAGATAAAGTCAATAAATGTTAAGTATGGAAAATTTATCCCCTGAACAAACCAGAATCGTCTAACGAGCAATGCAAAGTTTTCAAGTTCAACTTCATATTTTACTAATATCATATTGGTGCTGCCAGCTTTATTTATATACCTGCTCACTCTGCTGGAAAAGAACTTATTTAGCTTGGGGAAAACATGTCCTAGTAATATTATTTTCTTTGTTGGATAAAGAAGGGCAAAGCTCTGCAATTAAGTGTTTGCTCCTTTTGTCAAGTAACTTTGGCATTTCTATTCTTGGCAGTTCATTATTTACAGTGACAGTGAATGCATGGTATTACCCAAGTTCTGGCTCAGTGCATCTGTTTAGTCTAACCTGCATCTCTGGCCTTGCAACCAGCAACACAATTTTCCTGCATTCTTCACTGGAGAGCAATGCCACTGCCTCTTCCCTGTTCTGGACATCTTGGCCATTTATCTAGGAAACAAATGAAAGTGGCACATTAGATTCTATTTCCACAAAGCAACACACAATAAAGGGCAGATATCAGCTCATTTGTGCTGAATGTATGGACAATGAAAATTGCACAACGGGCTCATCTTCAGCCCCTCAGTGGTAAGTGCCTTCACTCAATTATGCGCTTACTGTAAGAGCTGTATTGATCGTTGAAGGATGGTGGACATCAGAGGAAGCAGTTATGTTCATAAATGTCCAACCTGAGCCCTGGTAACATACATCTAGCAACACAATTAACCAGCCCCTGACAGGTGACGTTCATCTTTCTCCGTTCAGAGTAATGGAAGTGTCACTCTGAGATAATAGTGCTGGTGGAAGAAGACTGGTAATGCTACAGCTGAAATCAGTCACACTGAATGCTGGTAGAGAGCCAATTAGAGAGCTACAGTATTATCTCTCACCAGGCAATACTTTCAGGCCACTGCTTGTTGCTGCTCCGTTTAATCATTTCATATTTGTGCAGACAGCTTAGTAGCCGATACCACACAAAACATATGTATCCCCCTTACAAGGGGATAATCAAAAATAAAAGCAGTTCTTCAATGAAACTTGTCTTTTCTTGCTACCTTTCTCCTATTCTGTAACCCCATTAAAACAACAAAATCTATGACTACATGGTAACAAACACAATTTTCATTGTCCGAAAACCATTTATGAGGGAATCAAATAGAAATCTTATTTCCCATATGAATTCAGTTTTGTCCAATTCACAGCAAAGACATGGATTATTCTCATTGTGGTAACAAAGCCTCCAAAATTCAGTCTATTTCAAAAAGAATGAAAACAAAACTGGGTGGTAGAAACATCAGATTTTTTTTTTTATTTTTTTTTAAATCTTCTAATGGTTCCATTTCAAAGTAGTAGGAACTTGTAGTTGAAAATCAAAGAGAAAGTTGAATTTTGTACATATGTTTGGCCTGAAAGCCCTGATTCAAAAATGCAGCTTTAATCCAGATTCAAGAAAATCCCTGATCACCTAACTGGCAGTGGGTGAAGCGCCTGAGACCCTTCAAAGCTTACGTGATGGCATAACTGTGGTCTGTGGTATCAGGTAATACAGAGCTGCCCTAACCTGAAAAGCAGGGATTCAGCCACAGAGAGGCTCAGGAGCAGACTTCCAGCCTGTACAAAACTTCCCCAGACATGGTGGCTGCTCAAGTAACTCCTACCAGCTGAGTAACTGCTCACCATGGAGCCCAAAGGAGGTGGCCGGGCTGTCCCCACACTACCTGACGGTGGCCACCCCATCCCAGCTGCACTATCATGGGGACAGAGCAGGACTTCATCCTGCCCTGTGGACTGTGCTTAGCCTGGGGGTTCACAGCTAAAAACAGCAGAAGTTTAGGCAGCTGCCACTAGGACTGCCCTCCTAAAACTTTTGCTTGACTTTGTAACATTTTGTATAAAGTACCTAGGCAGTTTTCAGATGCTTAGACTTTGAAGGTTTCTGGTTTCTGAGAATGAGAAGGGGGCAGTTAAACTCTCAAAAACGAGAGGAAGCCTGCTGTCATTTTGTCAGGAATACACAAAACTGGGCATTCTCCCCCGTAGCCTTAAGCAATGCCACCTGCCACCCACAGAAAACTCCTCCGTGCTCAAGGATCTGTATCTCACCTAGCCTCAGTGTAATCCCCCCATAATGGCACCATCACCTTCTATTTCTCTGAGCTATCTCATCAATAAAAGGAGATAGAGGGTCAATGTGTTTTCAGATATGAAAGTAAACCCCACATAACTCTCCGGGTATTAACTTTAATGATCAAATTCATAGCTATATATCAGCACTGACATTAAAGTAATGCTCCAGTCCACAAGAGGATGGCAGAATTATCTATGTTTTCTCTCAGCCCTGGAGTCTTTACTCAAAATTGAAATGAATTGAATTTCATTAGGAGAACATTTGCCTGAACGGCTGTTGGCTGTCCACCCAGAAATTTCACAAAACAAGGAAAGGAGTGGAAAATGGACCTACTCTCTCTTTCCTTATTTTGACAGACGTACAGTAGGAATGGAAAGTTGTTTCTACTTAGTTGAATAAAAAAGGGGTGTTTTTCTGATTTTTGTAAGTTAAAAATACTGTTATTTCGTCAGTAGGTATTTCACATAGAGACATGTAAGGCAGTGCCCTAAGTTTTCCTCTTCCATATACCTCCCATGTAATGATCCTTTCACCCCAGATCCTGCCAAGGACGTCTCTACCCTCACATTGTGGTATTTGTGCTTTCTGGTGGAGAACATTATACAGAGAAAAAACAGCAGCCCCCAAGTGAGCCCTGACATTAAAATATAATTTATTATTTCCTCTCTAGAAAATGGACTGCTTTGATAAGCCAGCTAATAGACACTGTTGTGTACCTAGATTCCCAAAGCTGATTTAAGCTATACCAGGATAAGTGGTACAGGTTTCAGCAAAGATATTTCCTGCAGAAATGAAAAGATTGGGAGGAAGGAGCAGACTGATCTTGTGAAAACCTGAAAGCTCATCTGCTTAAAGATGGGCAATTACAAATCATGTTACAGAAAACCAACCTGTCATCACCAGGAGTTCCTTCTGGGGCTTCAGTGAAAAAAGGCAAAAATACAAGGCAAATCAACTTGGAACCAGAATTGCAATGCTTCAACACAGCAAAAAATTCCCAGTTAAGGGATTCTTGGTATCTGTTTCATGATTTTGCACTAGGGTGAAAAATGCACAACCCATTGCTATTTTCCACTGAAAATGGAAACACACTACAATTCTCACTGTTTCCCCCTGTGTATAGGTACACTGCCCTGTGCAGCAGCCAGCCACCCACCTGTGCTGTAACACACAATCCTATCTTTGGGCTAGCTCTTTAAGCAAGTCGATCAACAGAAAGAAAGGGAGGGGAAAAAAGCCTCCCTTCTATAACATCCCTTTAATAAGGTGGTGGATTAGAAAAGAATTCAGAAAAGCAAGGTATTATTGGGGGAGGAAAGAAAATATCAACAAAAACCTAATGAATCCCCTCCTTAAGTATGTTCAAGATCATCCTTCTCTAAAAAACTCATTTTTGTGTGAAAACTCTTATTACCTATGCTTAGCATAAATGCATTTTACCCAAATTTATGCAATTGATGAATGATCAGCACATCTCTGACACTTCTATTTATGTCTGCAGGATCCTGTTTAGAATTTGACACTGAGATGAACATAGTGGAAATGAGATTTTCTAATAAATATGGAAAAAAAAAAAAAGACATGGGACGTAAGTGCATGAGCCAGAACGAGTTTGTCAGTCTCATTTTTCAGTACACGCACTCTACCTCCCAGCTATTGTGTTAAAAAACAGACAGACATGGATTTTCTCATCGATCACAGCAACAAAGAGAACTATCTTCCCTCATTAACAGTCCACAGAGAAGATGGCACTGCATGTTTGTCTGAAGAAAGAGTTTAAGGAAGAGTCTATTGTCACATACTTGCAAAATGCGGTCTCCTTCACGGATCCGTCCATCTCTGGCAGCAATGCTGTTTGGATCAACCTGCAGAGGACAATAACCAGTAACTGAACATGAAAAGATTTTTATGGGAAACTATAACAGCTGCACAATTGGAATAGTTGAAAAAGTACCATTATTACATAGTACAGAGGCAATCGGAAGTTTCCCTTAGAGTCACAGAAACAACACAGTTCTTTAAGTGATCATATGAACTTGTTTCAGATAAATGCCTCAAGACTGAAAGCGTTGGGAGCATATGATTTTCAAATTAATACTTTCCTATGCCACTGTTAGGCATTAGCCTTTAACTGTTAGAGCATTAAAAAATAAAGGCAGACATCCTTTTCTCTGGAAGTTTACTATGGACTGAGAGGTTTCTGCAGCAGTTGATACCTTGATACAAATGGGCCTGTCTTGGGCACAATTCTTTTTCTTCCATGGAAACATTTACTATTAAATTACTATATTAGTAATCAATCTGTTTGCAAGGAAACAGCAAAAAAATCCCAAAGGATCCATATCATATAGATCACTCATGGGTCCTGTAAATCATTCCTAGTCTGAACCAGTTAATTTTAAGTTAGTTTAACCCAAACAGATATTTAGGGCTCCAGTGATAGTTTATCAAAGACACTACAGCTCATCCCTGAGCAATGACCTACTGTTTGTTGCAGGACAATTCAATCTATCACCCTTCACTTGATGGTCATCTTAAATAATTTATTTTTCCTCATCATGACATAAGTTCTTTTTCAAACCCAAAATATGAGTTGAGCATTTAGTTCACAGGCTACGTCCTCTACATCTGTTAGATATTATCTTCTTCTTGTGCACTGTCATAGAAAAAACACCAATGAATTGGAAGTCTCTAATCAAGTACAAAAGATGATATCAACACATTCACTTTCAAAGGTCTGAGAAAATTTTATCATGTAGTATAAACAGAACATTTCAGGTAAAATCCTGGACTGTATTAAGAGATTCCTGAACTTTCTTTTTCCTCACAAGGTCAAACAGACTTTAACAGCACAGCTTATACAACTGGTGGAAGATATATTCTTAGGTAATTTATATTAATTCCTTGTTCTTGTTCCAAGGCTGTGCTTTTTAGCTTATTTAACATTGCTACCAGCCTCTTTATGTGCAATCTTGCCTTTGTCCCATTCAGATACATAGGAGAATTCTGTCTCTTCTGATCCTCTCCATCCATGAGCTTTATTAAGAATTTAGAATCAGAATCTCTCAAGTTGGCATGGACCCATAAGGATCCATTAAGTCCAACAACCTGCTCCTCACAGGATTACCTGAACCAAAACCATATGACTAAAAGCTTTATCTAGTTGCTCCATTAATTCTGACAGTCTTGGAGCTGTGACCATACCCCTGGACAGCCTGATTCCAGGAACAACCCCCCCCTTTTAGTGAAAGTGAAGAACCTTTCTCTAATGTTGAAATTTGGTTCAATATGTCAAAAAAGTGACCAATTTGGATCACAGCTCATGCAGAACAATCAGCAATGACTTTGGACTCAGAAGAGTTCTGTTTTACCCAGGGAAAAAAAATCTCTTTGATGGGCGAATGCTCCAGTCATTCTCTCTCACTCAAAGGGAGATGGTATTCTTGGAAGTGTTGTGGACTGACCTTGTGAAATGCTAACAATCTGTGTTGAGTGCCACGTTTTCTGAGTGGAGCCAGTGAAAACCTGAGGATTCATCCCACCTCAGTATTTAGAATTCTATATTTTGGTTTTCCAATATATTAACCTCTCAAGCTACTCTCTCCACCCATCTGTGGTATGTCTGTGTGTACCACAACTGTAATAAACACAAAAATAATACAATAATGATTAACCACTGTTAGGATTACTGAGGCTGTGGTACAGGGAGAATGCAAGCAAGGTTGTGGAGAAGGCACTTTTCTCCTCAAAAGCTCTGCCTGATCTCCATCATAAGGGCACATTTCTTTCAAAATTCAAACCATTCTCAGACCGCTTTATGCTTTACTAACTACAGTGTTGTAGTTAAAAGCACTTATACTAAAGAAGCCCACAAGTAATAATTACTCTGCTTGGGCAACATGATCTGAACTGATAATCTAAAAGAATTGAGAGTGACATGAGCTGGTTGATGGCCAACACTTCTGCACTCCTGTCTAAGAGCACTTGCATGTTCATTCCCTGGCATGTGTCACCCTCCATGAACATCTCCCATGCTCCTCCTCAATCTCATGTCCTTACCTCACTGACATAGATTCCCGTGTCCTCCTCATCATCAGTTCTGTAACAGACAGTCAGCCCCAGCTTCTCCTGGCTGCCAATGCGGCACAGCTCCACCTCCTACAAAAAAATACACAGGGTTTTGTGGTGGCTCTTGCCAAGGGTGGAAAAAACTGCACAGCACAAGGGAGCACCAAGCTGCTGAGATAATCATGCTGTATGACCTACTTGTTCTGCTCAATCTTGAGACAGAATGCTATGGGTGGATCTTTAAGGGGGAAATTATTCCATGAATTAAAAAGGAAATCCCAATATAATGTAGCTTCAAGATACACAAAAACTGTTTGGTAAGACATGACAAACTTTGAGAAATACAGCTGGGCATCAATTTTTCAGGTTTTTGACTTTTGGGTAATAGAAGCTGACTTAAAGTAGATTACATAGTCCTTCTAGTCACATCACACCAGCTGATTTATAGCATATAGGACAGACTGGCTACCATCAATCAATCCATCACACAAGTGCCACTCCCTTCTGACAGCAATCCAAGCCATAAAGCAGAAATACGGGCTTCCATTAATGGCATAATTCGTTCCCTGGCCAGTGTAGTTGTGCTTCATTGCAGAAGCTGTTAGATAACAGAAAGATGCTTCAAGGAATCTCCTGTGGAGCTAAACAGCCGTGGCATCATCCTCAATTGTGAGATGATGCAGAAAACATATTTTTAGTGCCAGATGTCCCAGCAGTGGCATCTCATGAAAAGTGCGAGTTTTTGGGCAGATGGTAGAGTGCTAACTACTACATACACCCATCTGAGTTAAACATCTTTAGGGTTTCATAGGGGAATCCTTCACAAAAATGCAAAGCTGCACTTGGTTTGAACATTGTGAAACAAATAATTGTAATAAAGCAGGATGAACCAAATAACACAGAGTATTAGCTTGGTTGCAAGTGGTTGGCACTTTAGTTGGTATTCAGTTGCAACTTTAGTTGGTATTTGTATGTAAAGAGAGTCTTCAGGTCACATTCGGACCCTGACAGCTTCTGCTTCTGTGGCTATGCAATAAAAGAAGAGACACCAATCTGCTTCAGTTCTTAGATACAGAGTAGTCTGTGACATAGAGCTTGTTCCTCCCATTCCCAGAGATGTCATGCAGACTAATCCACAAACAAGCACAGGGTACACAGCAGTGAGGGCTCATTACTGAGTCCAGCAAGTTGTGGACCCAGGTATCAAAATACCCCAACACACATGTGTTAGCCAACGAGCCTTGTGACATTGTCATTTCAGCTGAACATCGTTCACAAAGTGCACTGCTATGGCTTGATCCCCTGCTCTCTCATAAATATTCAAAACTACACAGGTTCACTACCTGCACAAACCCTATAAGCTTCTCCATGGACTTTGGACATTCAATGTTTTCATGAAATCAAAGAAAATGTAGAAAAAACTCATGAAACCTGTAGTATTCCTTAGTTTTTCATAGATATGGTATGAGTTCTATGTAGGGTGGTAAAAAGTGGAATTATTCACCCATACACATTACACATTGGGTTTGAAAGAAGAAACACAGAAATATGTTTTATTAGAGAAGGGAATTACAGTGACCTGATTTTGGCATTGGGAGCAAAACGATATGTACTGGAGGGAGGCTTATTCAAAGCCCATAGTAATTGATGCCTCCAGAGGGAAAGACCACTTGACTAGAACTGTAATATTAGGGAGAAATTACAGTAACAAAACAGCTTCAATTACAGCAACAAGGTATACTTTAAGGAATAAGGAAGTTTGTGGTTCCTTGGAGGCCTATAAGGAAACCTAAATACACCATAAAGGACCGAAACTGGGACCTTTAAATCAAGGCAAACGGGGAACAGTGCACAAGCTGAAATCCATTAACTTTCATTGTCCTGCCAGCACAACCTCCTGTATCCCTAAGCTGAGGCTGGACTGGGGCCCCAAGGACTGCTCTAAACACAATTTCTTCAGACGCCAATGACCTTGAAGTTCTTATGATGATTTGACCCAAAATGCTGCTACAAAACTGTACCAATGTTTCAGGCTGCAAACAAACTGAATTCTCTTAGTGTGCTGACTCAATGACCAGAAAAATTTAACCATTTAGGGCATGAAAGAACAAAGGAAAATGAGGACAATCCTACAGGCTTCATACTATGCGTCTACGAGATTTACCAAAACCAGCTCAGGGAACCACTGATGACAAGTACCAGTGACTAGCATCCTCTGACTGGGCTGCAATAGCCCTGGCTGCACAGTACTTGAGCTACCACAGCTTTCACTGCCCAGTCACAGATCTAAGAGCTGAGGCTAGCACTTGGTAGTCTTGGACTATCTCTTTCCCTAATGACTATGCGAGGTGTAGTCTGATGACTGCACATGGCTGTGGCTGCTTAGAGGCTGTATATACCTACAGATGAGATCCTGGTACCTAGTATTAAAGTACCCAACAACCATTCATGTTTTTCAGTCTAGATGCAGGTGGATACTCAAGTAATATCTCATTCAGCATGAGGGAGAAGGTGCAAAGTCTGTTGCTTTGCACTGGAAGTCATTCCAAATAAGTGCCTTTTGCCCATGGCACATCTGCACTACTAACCTCATGGCATCTCTTTTTTTACAGGAAACACAATACATCCTGGTCACAAGCAAATAAACCAGAATTGAAAAATATATATTTTTTTAAATTTAAAAACACTTTGATAAAGTTAATCATGTCTCAGAGAAAAATCCCACAAATCTGATTTCTATGTCTGTGTAACAAGCACATATGAAATAACTTCAACAGAATAGCAGTAAGTGAAACTAGAGAACCTGGACTATCACAGTCAAATACATTTGACATAGTATTTTGCAACAGATGCTTTAAGGTGTTGGGGCGTTTTCCTCCTCACAACTGGTCTTTAATAGAAGAAACAGTAAGTTTAGTAGCAGTAATGAATTTGTAAGGACATAATTTCCTTCTCTGAAATATTTTCTGATATATGCACGCATGTGTGCGCAGACACACTCTGTTCCTTTCTCTTTGGCTTTTGTCGGTGTGCATGTAGGGACTGAACTGCCAGTCTCAAAAACAGCATTTTCAAAATCTGTGAGAAATAATATTTGGATAAGAATAGTGCTGACAGACAGATGGTGGGATGAGAAGGACTGAAGCTCAGGAAGACTCAGAAGATGATAGCCTACCCCTTTTTTGGGCACACTGGGGGCAGCCACCTCTCAAGACGAAGAGTACTTTGCTGCCAAGTGACAGAAATTGATGCTAAATTGCTAAGTCTTTGACTTGCTGCTTTTTTTCTCTGTGTGGCCAGAACAAAAATTCAGTGTATTTCCACAGTAAAGACAATACTTTTAAAGTGTTTTGCCATAAATTATTTGGTTTGAAGACAGACAGGGAAATTAAAATAAGGACTACCCTTTCTTGAAAGACTGGGATGCAAATTTACAAAGTAGTCAATTTCTGCAGATATAGAAAAGACAGAAACGAGATGCAAATAATGTAGGATATAAATTTCTCTACCTTATCAAATTCATAGTGCTTAAAAAATAAGGAATATCTTGCCTCATAAGATAGATTTTTTTAGCAGAGTTCCAGAAGTTTTCTGCTTTTAAGTCCCTATTCCCTGTTCAGTTGTAACTGTTTTGTTAGTCACCTCATATAACTTTTTGTGACTTGTTTTCCTTATCTATAAGCAGAAAATAATTCAAATGCTACCAGAGTAGCAGCACATTAAAGAACAAATGATTGCAGAACATTTGAAAAGCACTGTAAAAATACTACAAATACTCTACATCCTTCCAAAAAATCCCCATCTTTTACATCAATTACAGCAATTGTTGAACCCACTTCAAAGACAAAACAGACTATCAAAACCATTACAGCTACTGAGCTTCCTTCACCATACAGTATGCCAGAGTATGGGTCCCCTAGAAGGGGCAGCATCAAATCCAAGCACTACAGTATATTTCCTAAATGGACATTGTGTGATCAGTTAACATCAAACTCTTCATTACAATGAGAATATTATCTTGCCATTGAGACATAGTAACAAAAAAAAAAAAAAAAAAAATCAATCCATTTTAATTAGTGCTACTCTACTCCCCAGTGTAAAAGAACCTGTTATTCATACTCCAAAGTTTATATTTTTGTGATATGGTAAGTCAGAAGATCCTAAACATTTTCAGTTTGTGATACAGTCAACTATTTAATTTCTAAGCATTAACTAGAATATACTCATCCCATTCAGTTCCATTATCTTTAGAGGAAAAGATCAGTATAGTCTAGCCTGTAAAACCAAACCACTGTGCTTTCTTCCCTCTCCAGTCCAAACAACACTCCTCTATTTATATAGAGGAACGGAAGCTTTGCTTTTACAAGTATGAAAACAACAGGTTTTAAATTAAGAGCCAACACAACAGGACACACATGGGTTTTAGAAAAGCAAATCACCACAGCATACTGGAGAAGGATTCTTACTCCATCACCAGAAAGAAAAAACGCTGCCAGTCTGAAAAACTCCTTGTGTGAAACAAACAATGCAGTTCAGAGATGCTTTATCTTAATACTAAAATGTTTGAAATATGGCTGACAAGTTCCATCTAGAAAATCTACAGTAATATAATGGTGTTTTAAGGGAAAGAATTCCAAGAGATGCAGTCCATGGACATGTCTGTGAGTTCAGCAAATTTTCTGTATCAGTGAAGGATTACTAGTACCTTTTGGACCAAACCCAGATTATAATTCTTACTAGTTGATATTATTGCAATATCAAGGAGAAAAAAAAAACCCAAAACAAAACAGAAACTAAAATGTCATCTTTGTTGCCACCCAGAACAATGCACTTACCACCAATAAGTGAGTTACTGCCTACAGCTAAGTAAGTGGTCATGTGCAGATTCTGAAAAAACCCAAGTATGAGATGAAACACCTTTACCCCTTTACAGTCCACTACCAGGCAGAGCTCCAAACTCTTCACATAATTTCTCTCATACTGAGATGACTCAAGAGTTTGGAAATGCTAAAATACACAAAGGTTTAGCTGACAGGTTTTTTGATTATGTCCTTGTTTACCTGTGAAGCAGTGTCTTGTGTCAGGCAAGTTATTCCTGGCAAGTCAGGCAAGTGCCATAGCCCTTTCAGAAGAAATCAAGGCTTATTGAATGGAACAAGGGGCCCAATATCTGATGATCCAAAGTAGAGAAGCGTAGCATTTAGGACACAGTTTAAGAATAAGCAATACCAAAATAATAAAGCAAAATAAGAAAAGAATACTTACTTTTGTCTTTGTTTTTTCCTTTTTTACCTGTAGTAATTGCTGAGAAGCTGCTTTTACTGTTCATCTTGCTAATGGTATAATTGACAGAATGAATAATTGAATGAATGAAGCACAAAAGGCCGAGATCAGAGTACTTACAGAATAGCTCAATGAGGAATTAACTGAGAAAGTACATTGAAGTCTGATGCATTTTAATAAATTAGTTACACTGAAAAAAAAAATCCTCACCTATCTGAGCTAGTGCCAGTCTTCTGAGGCATCAAACAGAAGTACCAAGGGATGACACGGACTACACACACCTTAAAATTAAGATTCATTCTGCAGTATCATCTTGATTCTGCATCTTCATGGGTGAAGATGCACCCATCTCCAGTTTATATGCATAGTTAAATTTTGGCTGCTTTCCCCACTTTCTGTCAGGGTTATTACATGAAGGTTCTGTAAATAAGATTTTTTTTTCAGCTTCTTGTTAGTTTCTGTAAACTATGTAAACTAAGTAAAGATCAGTCTCAGTCTCATAAAAGTGTTTAGTAATTCCAATTCTGCAATTCTTGTCTCATCACTTATCTTGCATCTCAGTGATGCAAGCATTGGGACCATTATCAGACAGGGCTTCAAACATCCAAGCACCTGGCAGCATCTCGCAAATAGCATTCCCTTTCTTGGTCTTTTCCTCCTTGGAATGTGAAAGATTTACCTTTTCCAGGTTGCTAAATCACTGGTCATTTACATTGCTACTTTGTATAATATTTAATCTTCCTAATGCCACACACTCATCATCACTGGCAAGTAATTCTGCTCATGAAATAAAAATAATACAAACAGAACCTTAACTCTTCATACAGGAACATTTCAATCTAATGAAGCCCTAGGAGGTCTAACAGTGGAGCTACTAAATAAAAAATTCATCTCAAATTCAGAAGAGATGATAATGGTATTACATGCTACATAAAATCATATGATGCAAATGAGGGTGGGTGTAAAATGGAGGAGTTTGGGATGAAGCAAATATCATCTATCCATTCCTTTAGACTTGATTTTAAAGCACAGTTTATTTCACCTTGAAATTTACTGTGCAGGAGGAGTTGTGAGTGTCATGTACAAACGATCAGTGTGTGTACAATGGGTAAGATACACATTTTGAACAGACACTTAGTGTTTCAAACAGGTATCATATTTATTTAAACAGGCATCTCATTGCCCAAATCATGCTTCCAACACTGAGCACTTTTTTTGGAGGTTATGTCTTTTTAATGGTAAACAGAAGTAATTCGAAGAAACTCAGAAGAAAGAGATGTAAATCCTATCACTGGTAGAAGTCATCAAAACGATCTATTTCAACTATGATTTTTTTTTATCTATGGACTACCTCTCTCTGTTTGGATGAAGAGAGTCTGTGACATGACACCTCTGCTGTATATTTAACAAAGTAAGTTCATACTAAAGTAGGTATTTTGCTTTCAGGGTTGTGGTCGGCACTAAATACTTAATTTTTTACTTGCATGTGCATGTGTCTCTGCATGCAAACTTATGTATATGACTATATAGGCACACATAGAGCTTATATCAGTGTGTAAGTGCGTGCCAGGCAGGTCAGTTACACTGCAGAGAATCTTTTCTGGCAATCATGTAACAGTTAATTTAAGAGCACAATTACAATTACTGAAAGGGTATATGCTTATAAAGAGAAAGTAAAAATGTCAGATCACCCCACAATTCACAGAATCAGGGTAATGACATTTACAGCCACCTCTGGACTTCTGTAACTTCTAATGACAAACCATATAGACTACCTATTTATTCATAACTGCAAAAGAGAAATGGCAAAAGGAAACAAGAATTTTCAGTTTCTAGAAAAGCTCTTCTGTCATTAAGATAGGTCAGTCCAACATAAACCCCTTCTCTCACTTTACCTCCATGACAACTGAGTGTTTAGGGTGAGCTACTGTAAAGAAACAGCTCACAGGAGAGCCTGCATAGAGGAAATGCCTATCACTGCAGCTTTCTTAAGTGTGCCAATAAAAAAAAGATCAAAACCACTTGGGATTCCAGGGCTTCCAGACAGAAGGCAAGTAATACTGCAGGCAAACAAAGGCATCCTCGACTTCAAGACTATCCTAACACCATCAAGAGTTATGCTCTCCCGTCAAAGGGATTTTCCAGGAAATACATTCATGTCTTTGTAACACCGTCTATTTGTAGGCTGTGTTCCAGAAGTATTCAGTGTGAAACAGAGTGCAATGAAACAGCCCTCCCCTTCACAGGTCACTGCAGGGTCCTATTGCATTCTTATCACTGTGAATAAACTTGCATTTAAAAGCTTGCAGGGGATTTAATTTACAAGCACTCCCCACTTTCACCAGAAAAACAATGCTTCTATCAGTAAAGCAAAGTTCTAAAGTTCTCTGGTATCTTCACCGTGGAAGGTTACACGTGGAAGGTTACACTGCAGGATTTTTAGCACATTATAGATCAGTTTTAGAACCCATTCTGTAAATGTCTATAGAGATTTCATAGAGATTCTCAAGTTGTGAAAGTAACCTAACGAAATAAGTTATATTTTCCTCTCTCTAACTGTCCCAGTATGTTCTGTAATTCAGATTTCACACAGACCGGCACACCCACAATGTACTTGGGGGCTATGTGGATGGAAATAGAAAAGCTATGGAGCAAGACAGAGCCAGCCTCGATGTAAACAAGTTGGAACTGCTGGCAGCTGCGCTGTTAAAAATAAAATTGCATTCCCCAGTGTCTTCTCACTTATCAATTTTGACAGAAGACTGTCCTGACTTCTCATAAACAGCACTGAAAAGGACAAATCACGTTGGGTGTCAGATTTGCCAGAATGGATTTGGTTTGTAGCTTACCACAAAGAAACAGAGGGTTATCTCCATTCCATATGGTGGGGAAAAACAATGCTCAGTCCAAGGGGTGGGGGTTTTACCTTATAGGCTGAAGTCTCATATAATCCTCATTTTTTAAACTCTGGTTTAGATTTAAAAATCTCTGACACAAGATTTGTTTACATCAAAGCAGAAAGTAGAAATATCAGCAAGCATTTTTCAAATGCATAATCCAAACCCGAACACAATGTAGCATAAGAAATATTTTAGATCACTTTCCTACTGATCCCTGCTTTATAGCTACCCTTAGAGCCACATGCTATTCTGTGTCCAGACAAAGAATGCTCCGGGATGGCAGGATGCTGTAGACAATGGTACCAGTGTTAAAAAACAAAACAAAAGGAAAAAAAGAAAAAAACTATCAGAAAACCCCAGAATTAATATGCTGACATATAGGCACCTATTAATTAAATATCATTGTGCAACTAGGGGAGCAGAATTTGGCCCTGCAGCTGCTGTATCCTTTGATAACAAAGAAGCTCCAATGAATGTGGGAATTCACTCTTACCCTGCAGCTCTGGATTGAAAATTTTTGTTGTGCATTACAATTCCATGTGAAAAATCAAACAATGGAGAAACTTAAGGCATGGTAGGCCTCCCAGTGAGTATTCAGCCTGATGTGTGATGATCAGTAACAGCCTGCTGGCCGTGAGTGGGAGGAAGACACCCTGGTGTCAGCTGAGACTCTCTTCAGGCGAGGACAGGGGGTGGATAGCAGTCATGGAGCAGAAGGGGCAACTGGCTGGGCTGGGCAAATGATGGAGCTGACTACATATATGAGAAGCCTGTGATCACTGTGTTATGAACAAATTCATTGTTTCAGGGGAGGAAGTGTCTAAAGCATATGAGGATGAGAAAAACACTTAATTCTGTGGGCCTAGCAGACCTTGTGTGGCCTGTCTGACTTGCATTTAAAGGATAGTTCAGCTTTAAGACACATTGTGGACTTTAGCATGAGTGTTTGTGGAAGCAAAGGAGGAAAAAAAGTCCTTTACAAATTTCAGGCTTCCCAGCTGCTAAAGGCTCAACAGCTGACAGTGTATCCTCCAGGAAGTCATGAACCTTCTCTTGAAGGTGCATGATACTAAATCTTCAGATTCCTGTCAAAATGATAAATCCAAAAAATCAACCCTTCTAAGAAATATTAAACCTAAAATACTCTAAATGCTATTAAAAAAACAATTTTCTCCTACTGTCTGGATGATCACACTTACTGGAAAGTAAAATATCCACTGTTTTCTTTCAGACAAGCCATGGTCTTACTTTTCTCCTTGATTCTTCCACCTTCCTATTCATCCTCTTTATTTCTGTTATTTTCCCATGATGCAGTATGAATGCTAATTTATTTGATATATTTAACTATATACCTATATTTTCTGATTATATGCATGCACAGATATATATTGTCCTGCTTGAGACCCCTTCTGGTATATTGTGTATTTGGGAAAACCATGAAGTCTTGCTTTTTGAGCAGAGGGATCCATGATAAAATGCTTATATGTAGTATTTTTCAGCATTCAACTTTGGTCCTTACTATCAGTCTTTCCCTCAATAAAAATGTGAATTTGCAAGGATACAAGAGGAGGTTAAAGTATAATTAGCTACCTGATAACATGCAGTGAAGTGTTTCTTTTTCACTGATCTCGAAACCTACATTTCACTTTCCTCTCATTAAATAAAGTAGGTGGGAATAGCACAGACGGGACAGAAACTGAATCTTATGTTAAAATAAGCAGACTGGATTAGTAGCTATTCTATTGTGCAGTGTGTGCGAACACACGAAACTGTCACATTGGTTTGAGCTCCCTGAGGGTGGGGAGAACAAACCCATCGAACTTAACCAGTCCAGTATTTTTTTCCTTTTGGGGCTTTCCAGAATTTGGTCCCCCATTTGTTTTCCAATGGAAATGGCTCTGACATAAAACGTTATAATGGACCTTCTCTTGGTTATCAAGTAGGAATACAGTACTCCATGTCTGGTTAGAATTCCATTAACTAATTAGAGGGCTGGAGTAAAAAAGGGGAAGCTGGGAGAAATGCATTTGGTTAGCCTTTTGAAGAGAATTCACCTTCTCAAAAAGGAGATATTATTGCTTCCTTCAGGTATCAAATGCAAGAGCCCAGAGAAGTCCGAACCAGACTCTTCTTTGAGATGCATTGTGACCCTCACATGAGACAACAGGCATCAGTTGCTACTCAGGAAATTCCAATTAGATATTTAAGGAAGTGATTCTTACTATGAGGGTAGTCAAAGACTGCAAGAGTTGTCCTGAGAAGTTGTAGACCTTATACTGCAAAACATAACCAACTATAACTATATCAGTTGTAAAATCAGCATCCATTTCTTTGCTCTTCTACAACAGGCTCACTGCAATTCTTGGAATTGCCTCAAATAGGGGTAACTGAAAGACACTTGGAAAATTTAGTGGTAATGTCTACTGAAGGGAATGAGACAATATTAGCACATGACATCAGTGCTAAAATTTTTACAGTGACTTCTACATTTCTGTTTATCATTCATTGTGTTGGAGATTAAGCCCTGGAAGGGATCCAAGACCTGCCAAAGCTCTATGTACTTGGAAACCAGTCTCCATACTTGACACTGTCAGATATGTACTTCTCTGTCCGTGAATGTAATCTTTGATACTCTGGGGTTTTTCAGGCCCTATTGGTATAAAAGCATTCAAATCTGACATGCTTCATTGAGTAGAAGGAAACCTGTTGAAAGTAAGAATTCTGATAAGGCAGGGAACTTCAGGTCCTCAGATGATAGCTATTCCCCTTCAAAAAACCACATATACCTCAGCTGTTTCTGATTCCCCATTTCCTTAAGTTTAATAAAGAACCTCTTCATAGCTTACAGCTCTTTCTAAACTGTAGCAAGCACCTTCTTCTGGACAATATACCTTAGATACACATAGTCCAGAGATTTAAAGAGCATCATAGCTGCAGTTCAGATTAACTGAAAATCAATTAGAATAATTAGCTTTCATAATACAATAAATGAACTAATAAATGAAAACAATACAATACAATAAATTTCACCTACTGATGGTAAAATCATACTTTATATTTGCTGTATTTCAAAATGTTACTGCTGAGTTCTTGGCTCTGTAAACCTCATTGTTACTGCTGCCTGCCTGCTTTGGGCCTGAAATGTGCCAGAAGATTTATCTGCCTCATCAGCACTTTCTAAACACCCAGGCAGCCAATCGAAATAGGGAGGCATAACAGATGTGCCAACATCTGCTGCAGCAAGCATTTATCTGGACAGTGGAACATATAGCTATAGATTCAAACTCTTACCCAGTTACAGTTCCATGTGTTTGGACAGCCTAAATCTCCAACTGTGTGAAGGTTATTTTGGGATAATAATTGAAATCTAGTTGAAAATGTAGTTTTTCAATTACATTTGTGAGAAATAATCCTTCCTGTAATTCAGTTTATGCCCTTTAGACACAGTGAAGGCAAAATATGAAAAAAGCTAATTTTAAAGTTGAACTTAGAAATTGTTAGAAAGCACTACTAAAATTCCACCCCATCCATCCTCTTGTTTACCTTGAGGTACACACATATTAAAATATGTATAGTTAAAATTTGCAAATTTTAATCACAAACATGTGCCTATAAATCAAGCACATGAAGCAATACAAAATTACTTTCAAAACACATTTTGATTTTCCTGGCACCAAAATGAGGTCTGTGGGCACCATATCCATGCTGAGTTTCAGCTGTTCAAACTTCTGTTGCACATGGAATGCCCTCTACCCCCAAACACATACTTGTGCAGATTGATAAAATCATGAGATGAAATACAAAGCAAATTCATCTTTTGCTTTTTGATGCACAATACAGTTTCACCTGTATTCCTGCTCACCAAACCATGCCCTCTAGGAATGACTATCACATTCTCTTTGAAGAGATCCCTCATTAAATAAAAAAGCAAACTCCCAGAGAAAAGGCCTCTCCTGCTTCTTTTTTGATTTCTCCTCTGAATTTCTCCTCAGCATGCATAATACTGAAATCTTGTTTTAAGTCCAGTTTATTGTAAAAGGTTCCCTCTTGCTAGGGGGATTCAGCCCATGCTTTCTGTGTTCTAGGATTTTGGCAGATACTAAGGTTCAAAATAGCAACATTATTATAAACTGGTTAACATGACTTAGGCTGCTTTTAGAAGAATATGTAGAATAAATTATTCCCTCCCATCTTTTGTCCATACAGCTAGATTTCACATTTCCAAGACAGACTACATGAACATTCAAGTAGAAGGCATATGAAAAATAGCATTAATAAAACCCTTAGAAACATTTTTACTGTAAAGCATATATGGAAGTATGTGTGATAATAATGTAAGAACTGTCTAAACAAAGAATTTCTCCAAAATAGATGATTTATATTCCACAAATTTCCATAAATATGAAAATATTGCCAGCGCCTTTTTCTTCCTTCACTGACTGGAAAGCACATTTCATATATTGTAATGTTGCCCAGCAATAAAGTGTTGTTGAACTGAAGTCACTCTTCTTCATTTCACTGGAAAAACATAAGCTCTGACAACAAGTAAGAATTTTTATTAGCTTCCAGGTGAAGTAAGGAGCAACCCTGTGCTTGTTTTATGAAATCATGAAACAGAATCAATATCACTGACTTGATATATTTTTCTCCTGTTTTAAAACACAATAAATGGTAATAACCTTGATAAATTTGTTCATGCCAGTTTTGTGTCTTTTTCTGCCCATTCCCTCATGATCCTCTGCAGTTGTGGACACAATTCAAATCCCTAAATTGGGATATTCATTACTTAGGGGAGGTGAGATGACAGCAACTTCATTCACTTTGAATGTCAGAATTTTGTGATGATATACACCAATACACTCAAAATCAACAAACAACTGTGGCAGAAATTACCCTGACATTGCCTTCTATCTAAATGACCCAATGACTAGCAAGGAAGAAGTGTGATTTAATGGCCAAAAAAGAGATGTATTATGATTACAGGCTTCTAGCTTTTACTGCCAGTTCTGCCACTGACTGACTGACTTGGCAAGTCTCTCAATACAACTGTCCTTAGTTCACCTGCTTGTGAATTTGTGTTGCAATACAGAACATCATAACACTGAAGAAAATCAATAGAATAATTTTGTTTAATTTATTTATACTTGAAAAGTGACTTCAATACTTAAAAACTGAAAGAAAAGGACTGCTCCTTTTATCAGTCCTTCGCTCATTTACAGTGTACAATTGGCCACAGTTAGGGAGAAATTCCAAGTTTATTATTGTCTATGGGTAAATTATACTGCTGTAAATTCATGCGTATCTTAAAAATAAAAATTCCACTGAAAATACATAATCTTATGCTGCCTTATGCCAAATGCATGCTCAAACAGTCTTCTGTTAATTATTAACCAGTGTTATTTAAAGGAATACAGCAAAAAATATTCCAGTGCCACTTTTCCCTTTCAACTGTGACCTTTTCCATTTTTAGTCAATAGTTGCAGTCAGCTGGGTCACAGGCTGAGCATTTGCCACTCAGAACTCTTTTGAGTTAAAAAGAAGAAATCACAAGGAAAGATTTTAGAAGCCCTGATCATTGTAGTGCTTCCTCAGGCCCAACTGAAACAACTCTAATAATCTACTTACTAATCCTGGAGAATTCCTCACAAGAGAGCTTTAAAACACAGCCATTTTTTCTCTTTTATGTTTGTATGATAGAACAGGTGGAATGGGGGGAAAAATGGCCAATCACCCCAAGTCCTTACAAACCAGACTCTCCTAAGCAACCAAGACCACAGACTGTGGGCACACACATACCTGTTCACTTGCTTCATGATACTTCTTATGATGAATATTAAGAATTGCCACAAAAAAATTAGAATAATGATGTCAGTAAATGTCTCTATACCAAGGGGTAAGCATGATTCAGCCATAACTACTAGTATAGTGTACCAAGTCTCTCTCCTATAATAACAGACTGAGAGAGTTGCTGTTGTTCCGCCTGGTAAAGAGAAAACTTCAGGAAAAACTTAGAGCAGCATTCCAGCACCTAAGTAGGCCTACAAGAGAGCTGGAGAGGGACTTCATACACAAGCATATCATGACAGGTCAAGGGATAAGGGCTTTAAAATGGAAGAGGGCACATTTAGATAAGATATTAGGAACCAGTTCTTCACTATGAGGGTGGTGAGACACCCAGAGAAGCTGAGGATGCTCCATCCCTTGCAGCGTTCAAGGCCATGCTGGATGAGGCTTTGAACAATTGGTCAAGTGAGAGATGTCCCTGCCAATGGCAGGGGTTGGAACTAGATTATCCTTTAGGTACCTTCCAATCCAAATCATTCCATGATTCTACAGTGAAGTCACAAATTATATAAGCCCACTTGGAGCTGTCAGTTCAGTCCCTTCACTGCAACAGCAGCTCCATAAGGTAAGGCATGTGGTGAGAAGCATTTGTTTTTTCCATTGAAAATCTACAACATGGCAAGTTTGTTCCTATTTCTCCTAGCATACCAGTCAGGTCTGATGACAATGGAACGACACAACCTTGTCCACCATTTCAGCTCTTCCAAACTACAACACCCATATCTCTATAAGGAACCATATTTCTTGAAGCCTTCTCTTTCAAATTATATCTGGTGCTTTCTGAATTTAAAAAAAACCTGCCTCTTATTTCCTAGAGGTGCATTTTGTGATTTATCTCCAATTTAAAGAAGTGCAGGGTAAAATATAAAGACTCCAATCACAGTAGGAAACACAGTAAAAAAACAAGCACATCCTGATATCTAGATTAATTGTGCAGAAACACTTACCAAATAACAAAATGAAAGAGCCTGACAGCAGCAATCAGCAGTGTTGGCAGAGTGTGCACAGAAGCTGTTTTTTCCATAAAAACTGTGTGTTCAGGTGCTAGGAATTGAGGAGGAGTTCTAGTTGTGTTGCTGCAAGCTCCTGCAATGCTCACACAGGGGTGTTTGCAGACTATCAGAGCTCTGGAGGGAGCTGTTACAGGCTATCAGCTCAGTAATCCTTATGTTAAAAAGGCCCTAAATATGTATTTACAAGATAGACAGACCTGTTTGTTTTATTGGTAAAGTAATCCATGCATTGAAAAGGTCTTAAATAGGAATTCACCAGGCAGGCAGGTCTCTTGTGGACTATTACAGCAGTGGTGAGCTGTTCAGAATGTCACTGAGACCACTCTTCAGTGGCCCATGAGAGCCTCAACCCATATAAATATTTCTGGGTGTTCAAGTAACCTTATTCAGATAAACAGCCTCACTCAAACTGCTAATCTGAAATTACTCCTCCTTTATTTCTACGGAAAAAAATTCCAATAAAAATCAATCACTTCGAAATTGTAATGTCACAGAACTGGTAAGTTTGAATTTGCTCCTGAAATACCTTCCCTCATCACAACAGGAGATTTTATTGGAAGAGAGAACCAGTGTGTTACTGCTGCACGGTATCTACTACAATGCTCAGCTATAGTAGAAGAGACAAGGAGAGCAGGGTAAAGTTTTCCCCTATGCAATTTTTAAGTGTCTAGTGAAAAGATGTCTACACAAAGACTTACTCATGGCCAATTCTGAAAGGTTTCTAGCTTATCTCTTTCCAAGGCCCATTTTTAGTTCTTTGTGAAAACTGTTGACAGCATCTGATCCAGAAATGCTCAGGTCAATAGGAAACCTTAGGAACTTCAACAGTTTACAATAGTAAACTTGAAGAACTAATCTAAATTTACAGTTACCGGATTTATGAATGCAAATACTCAACAAAACACTTGAACAAATGGCTGTGCAAAACCATAAATTAGCATTTGCATTCAACATGCATATACACACATTTATTTCCTTGTTCTGATGGAAGAATCTGTCCTTTGGGTCTATGAATCAGAATATGATTTTAAGAGTAATAATTTTTGCCCTGAAGTACTACCCAACCCTCAGAGCACTATGTGTTGCTGTGCATAGGAGGAGGATGATGCAGTAAAGCAACTTGCATATGAATATTCAAATTTCCAGAAGTCCTATTTTCTATAACACAGGAAGAATCCACATAGCATGTGTGCAGTTTCTGGCTCATGCTCCAAGTGGGAAAAATCTCACATGGCTTTTTCTCAAAAACTATGAGTCTCCCATGGCTGCTTTTCCTCCAAGAACCCTTATCCTTTCATTGCCTGGACACAAAAGGGTCCATAAAGCATGACCACAGAAAGATTTTACCTTTACTCGATTCATTGTGGTTGTCTGTACATTTACTGACATGCACAAAATTTCTGAGCAAAAAAAGTAACATAAAGCTGCTCAATGGTTTCTAAGTGAAGAGCCTTATATCAGAATACCTCATAATTTCATATTGGGTCAACTCAATCCTAAGCAACTTTTCTCAGGTACTGGTCTTAAAAGTGTCCCAATCTGTCAGGACTAGCCCTGTCGTGCATTAGAACTAAAGTCATCAGACACAAGTGGGTTAACACAATGGCTGCCATTCCCCCTTTTTCACTCTGAAATGTTTCCCTCCTGACATGATGGACTGTTGATGTAATTTTCCAGGCTCCTGAAAGCTGAAACAACCATTCATGCCTAAAAACAAAAATAATCAGAGTTGGAAAGTCTTTTAGGCAATTATTGTTTCCTTTGTAAATCCACATTGCCTAACATTCAATTTTCCTCCAAAAAGCAACCCCCCTCAATGTTGACAGCAAATTTAAGTCTAGTCTTCCTCATATATGCAACAATATATGCTAATAGTTGATGTAACTCACTGCTATTCCTTCCCAAGGATGTCTGCTTTTGCACTTTGGAACAAGCATTCAGCTGGAAATGAGAATCTTTTCCTGTCTGAGACACATAAAGTTTTAAAAGCTGAAACCCCCCAGCAGAAAGCAATCACCTCCCATTCTGCATTTGCTCAAAAGCTACTTCACTACATATATGGCATGAATGTCTCTGCCCTTGGATAAGGATCTGTTGACTGAAAAACAGCTTGTGCCTGCTTGTGACATCTTATTTTCTTGTCTCATTAGACTAAAGATGTAGGACCAGACACCAGACATCAGTGACCAGCTCTATCTTTACAACATTCTCTGCCGATTAACTTTTTTCTACCTATTTTTTAACTGTCCCACTATTTAAATGACTCTGTCTCCCTAATTTCTGTATTACTATTAATGTTCCAAACCAAGTATACAAAGTTTCTGTCTTCTGGATAGTAAGTTCAGAAATGTTATTAAGTAAGCGTGCATCAGTTAGCTTATTTACTCCTCCCTAGCACCAGTATCCCTTATTCTTCTTACAAGGACAAATTTTAGAGCAATATTTAACACAGATTTACTGGAGACTGTGATGTGTTTAGTCATTTCACCTCATTGGTACCAGCAAGTGTGATGCATAGTGTAAACTCACTTCATACAATTCCAGCAGCAGAGAGCCACTCATAGTCAGGCTGGGTGGGTTTGTCCTGAATATCTGTCTCTCTTTCAGTGATATTGACTGCAAGTCCAATGGAGCACTTAAAAATAATCCTGCTTCTTAAAAGTCCTCATGAATATCTGACTATGCAAGAATTGCAAATCTTTTGATGCATTTCTGCCAACACTGACTGATGCTGGCTCTGCCTTCATCTTAGTACCTACCAGCAATTCAGATTTCGATTAGGACAATTTTTGCAGTGGTGACATAAGGATGCTCAAGTTGGCAAATGACAATCCCCCAGCTTCATCATCTTCCCAGCCATTTGTTTAAAGTATGCTACTGTATGGAGCCTAATGAGCCTCCCAGGGAGTTCCTCCTTCCAAGACAATTGGGTCATACTTGAGTTCATGTATTGTGACAATCTGATCACAGCCCACTGGGCTTTTCTAGCTCACAACTGGAGTAGAAGAGTCTTGTAAGTGTCTAATCCTACCACTGCAAGTAAAAGTCCATATCCCCAATGCTGGCTATCACATATGATCCTCTTCTTGGTCTCTTATGATGGTAACTCGGGCACCTAAACACTAGCACATGTTTGTAAGCAAGAACCAAAACAATCAGAGTTTTTCAGGACATTCCCTTTCTTGGAAAACATTTTTGTTTCCAGCACCTAATTTGCTAGTCATCTTATTTCCTTACTTCCTAATGTGGCTGCATTTTTGTTTGTGTCTCAGAACTGATGCATTCCTCATTTACAAACAATTTCTAGGAAATACTGAGGTGTTATTCTAGTTATTTTTCTGCTCACTATCTCATTTCAATTCCTTTCTGAAATCTCGAGGTTTGGTTTTTAAACCATTTAAAAATTTTCATGTTTGCTATGGAGACCTGTGAGCTACTTATCTCCATCTTTTTGGGAAGGCTAATGTGCATTTGGAAAAGAGAACCGTGCTTTTGACATCAGACAAGTTTTTTTCTGTATGTGATTGGCTAAAGTTCAACCAGAAAGTTGTTACAAGTAAAAAATTACTAAAAATCCAACAAACACTGGTAAAATCCTCCTTCTAAATACAGCACAGTAATAACAATAAACCTATGTCATGGGTTAACACAGCTTGGTTTTTAGTTAAAGTGGGGACAATTCCCTGTCTGGACCTTGGAATTCTTTTGGAGAAGACAGGGACATATCAGAAGCCAATTCTTAGGCACTAACATATTGTTTAACCACTGAGGAAGCTGGATGCGACCTTGTGAATACACATATAAAGCTGAGACTGGGTGTGAGCCAGCCCTTTTCCTTCTGGCTGGAAGAGCAGGTACCAACTCTGTGGAGCAGCCCAGGCTGGCCAGGACCCCCTGCTCTTTGCTGCTGGGGGGAGCTGGCCTGGCCGCGCCCCATCAGCTCCCAGCAGGGGAGGGGGAGGCTGCAGCTCAACATCAGCTAATTTTAAAGCCTACCCCGAGCCAGCCGAGCAGGGGGAGATGTCTGCCAGGCCCCTGATAACAGCTACAGGCTCGGCTGGGTTGGCCCTGCCCCAGTGGTCACCCAGGCAGGAGGCATCTACCAGCCAGGCTGCTCCGAGGTCCCTCATGGTGAAGTTCTCTTCTCTCATCCCCACAGCTTTTGAAAATCCTGAAGACTGCTGCCTGGCAGAGATCATGTGACCATCTGCAGGCCTGGGTGAGAATGTTAAATCCTTCCTGGGACAGATAACACTTTTTAAAACTCTAATCCTCCTTTTGAGCAAAAGAAAAGGACAGAGTGAAACATAGAGAAGACTCGGCATGGGACACAAGTCAGATGAAGAGAGAGAGTGAAAAGACTATTGGGAGAAGGGAGTTTGAGGAGTTTGCCATTTTAGGCTGGACTTCTCTTATTGAGCCATGGTAATGAACTCTATATGTAGGTTATCCCTTTAAATCATGGCAAAAATATGCATTTGGGGAAACGATTGTTTAGATTTGTGGATGTTGAGCAAAGGTATCTGTGATGGACTGAGTGAAATAGTTGTGATTCTTGTGATCCCATGAGATGCTTGAACAGAGAGAGATGAGAAGCCCCCTGTGCCAATGAAAGAAGTGAGAAGACATCTCTGTTCCCAGAGATGAAGAATCCTTTGCTTTTGGAGTTGTTCATCTTTAAAAAGTGACATCCCAGTATGCCTGAGTCCCATGGCCCTTAAGCAGCTTGGGAAACTGCTAATGAAGGGGGACTTCACAGAAGCAGGTTTTCCCTGGGCAGCTCTTTTTGTGACAGTTTTTTTGTGACAGTTTTTTTGTGACAGTTAAAACCCATAAGAGAACTGTTCTAGGTTGTCAGTGGGAGAAGTTCCATAGTAAACTAAGAGATTCCCCTCCCTAAAGAATTGATGAAAGATTATTTTCAAATGGCAAAACTGACTGAAAATTCCAGGTTTGGTCTCTTTTTGTTGTTTGTAGGAAAGTAAATAGTTCGGGTTGGGAGGAGGAAGAGTGTTTTGAATATTTCACCTTGAGTCTTATTCTCTTCTTTTTAGTGTGTGTTAATAAATCTATCTTCGTATCTTTAAGTTGGGCCTGCCTGCTTTTTTCTCCTAATTCTATCTCACAGCAGAAAAGACACTTAAACCACTACACTAAATTTGGTAAACAGAATTTGGCCAACATGAAACCATTACAACCTGTTTCCCCTAAACACAGGAGAAATCGATCAGTGTGAGATAGAGAACACTCAGTGGTTCTTCCATCAAGCCTGCAGACTGAGGAGTGGCATGAGCAGGGCTTCTGCACCCCTTCTCCATGCTGCTTTCACCCTTAGATGGTAGATCCATTAAAATCTAGTAACAAAGCAACTTTTGAGACAATATTAATATAGGAAGTAATATAAAATCTGGTCTTTAATTGGAGACTTCCAAAGGAAAATGAGGAAAAATGCCCACAATCATATAGAGCAAATACAGTTTTTTTGCAAGTTTAGCAAATTAGCTTATTGCCAAGAATCCCCAGTCAGAAGCACAGGTGATGAGATAATTCCCCCACTTGGTTCAATCTCTTCTGGCACCCCCTTCTTCTAGTTGTTTATAGGAAAGTGTCTTGGGAGGGTAGCTCATCTTTGGTTCCGAGGAGAAGCAAGATTAATATAGGGTCTTTGGAATTTGTTTTGCCTTTCTGTCTATGAGGGTAGGAAAAATGCTGGAGTTAGCTAGGAGCTATATAACTATACAATAATAGTCTACAGAGCTACAAATATATGAAGAATATATAAGAGCAAAAATTCTTTTGGCATCAGATGGACAGTGTTAATTTTTTTCGTGTTCTGTCATTTTTGTCTTCCCAAATTCTTGAGCATTTTTTTCTTCCCTGTTGCTTCTGCCATGGCAGAGGAACTTGTGAAGCTATACTGGAAATTAGATCAGCCAGCAACACTTCTAAAATTCTATTTAAAAAAAAAAAATTGGATTAGTTCCCATATCCGTTTTACAGTAAGTAATACTGGCATAATTGAGGAGGCAGAATGCATCAGGGTAAATCCCTCTGCAGAGGAATAGAGTGGCCATAGCAGAGTACACTAAGGCAATACTGTTGTAGAGTCCATGACAGCATTGGAGCCTCTACTACACTCCCTGTCCTGCTGCTTTTCCCCAAGACTGGCAACAGGAGCTGGGAAGTCCCTGTTGACTCTGAGACTGTTTTTGGGGATGGATATATACAACTCTGAGGACAGTGCTCTCAGTTTTTCCAGATCCCTGGTTATGGCAAGGTAGCTTAATAATGTCTTACAAGAACCTAAAATAGCAGATAATACAACCAGCGAGTAACCTAAACCATAATATTACCATATAGGCTTAAGCTTGGGGAGTGTCTTTCACATTTAGAGCTCTGCTAATTAAAAGCTGAAAGATGTTCTTTTTCCTCCTAAAAACTTACATATTTAGTAGAAAACACTCCTGTCAAAGGAGTCCTAGACTGTTTTCCATTTAAATTTCACATGAAACACTTTATTCAATCACTCAGTGAATATGCCTTGGGCAACTGAATCACAGCTGACAGCAAAATAGTGACTATAATGTTGTGATTAGCAGAGAATACAGACAACTGAGAACCTGCCCAAGCATTTACTGTTGTCACAATATTTATGCCATCTATTATTAGGGATAAATAATGGCCACAAAGAGGACTTGATTCCACAAGGTAAACCCTTTAAAAATTGTCACTGATACTCTTATTAAATGGTGAAAATTATTTCTATTTTACCATTTAAAAAATCTTTCTAGATGCTTATATTACTAATTCATTTAAATATTATCAGAAAAAATAGTTTCTATTACATTTCAGGAACAAGTATCATGAACAAACACACTTGAAAGAGAAATTTAATATTATATTACACAGGGGGAGTCAAAATAGAACTTAAGGTCTCACACCACAATCCAGCTGGGAAGAAATAATTATTTCACTTATCCCTAGCAATGATTTTTTGAGGAGTCCAAATAAAAGTTTGCTTGTTCTGATGAAATTCACTAAGTAGACATTATTTGATTTTCAGATTCCCCTGTCTGCTAGAAGAACAATGGGCTGAACTTGCAGTTGAGCGTCTTAGATGCTAAAGACACAATAAAAGTGAACTCACTGCATATTTGCCAAAGCTTTTGCCTTTCATTTAATTCCCAAATACCATCCAGTTATATGAAACCTTTGAAAAGGTTTCTTAAGGTAGATCAATCAGGAGGATAGGATGTTTTTAATCTTGTATTAAGATTTTTTAATTATTTATAATCATTCTTATTTAATATACAGTAACTTGAACTTATGAAAAGACTCAGCACTGTTTAATAATAAAAAGAACCATCTGCTTCTTATGCTTGTCCCTATAAATATTTTGTTACTAGATGACAGTGGAAAACATGAAAAGCTAATGACTGACTGACAAGTAGACTATTTAGATATTGAAATGAAAATCTAATGAAGAGCAACATCACTAATGACATGTTATCATTTTGGGAAGCTTCACATAATGATTTTCCAGTGACTCAGAAACACATCCAGCCTTGTCACCAGACAGTGCAATACATTCACAGGAAAAAGAAAATTTGTGCTACAGAGCACAATCTCTTATAATTGCAATACTTGCAATGTCAAATATTAAAGAACGAGTAAAACTAAAAACTATATTAATTTTCCAACTTGAAGCGTGATCTTACAAACACTTAAGCACATACTCAAACATCTAGAAGACTGATTTCTAAGGTATGAAATACAAGCACAATTGATTCTTGAAATTAAAGGAAAGAGCAGGAAAACAATTAAGCTTCCAGTAACCATTTGTAATTGCAGAAAGGTCTGCTTTAAAGTGTTAAACCTACTAAAGACAAGCATTTGAGTTGCAGTCTCCACTGCACAAAGACAGAACATATTTAACAAGCCTCCTAGACTTTTATGTAGTCACCCACTGCAGAGTTCTGCTTTTGAATTTCACATCTTTAGCCTAACCCCAGCAAATCCTGTGACATCACACAGATATAACACAAAAATGCCTTTTGAGATGATTTTTATGAAGTATTCCCACTCTTCTTGTTCTCAGAGGAGCCTGCTATCAGCTGTGTAAATGCCATATCTGTAATAACAGAAAGAGAGGGTGTGCCCATGATCTTACCTCATACTCAAAGTCCTCTGCTCTATCTGCATCAGCAGGCAGGCTGGAAAGATACTCATTACCTTCATAAAATTCATGCTCCACTGGGTGAAGAGAATGGCAGCTATGTGGAATAAAGCAGTACAATAACAGTAGATGAGACAATATGGTTTTTTATAAATTAAAAGGTGACAAGCCCACCTCACCCCCTGTCCCCCATCCCCCACCCTCCACCCCCATCCTGCTGCCAATCAAGCCTCACTTCATAGTTTTTCATCTCAGGAGTGCTACTCTGAATGGCCTGATAGCCTGAAAGGAACAGTATCAAGAAGCAGAACAGGCTGTTTTCTTTGCAAAAGCTCATGCTCTGGCTGAGTTAATTTTGCTGGGTTCATCTTTACACAGATTTACATAGGGTGATTTCTTAAAAGGGTGTGGTTTGGGCCAAATTGCTTCACTGCGACATTTTTGGATTCCTTACATTCATAAAGGTACATAACTCCAGATTCAGGTGCTGTGTCATGGCTGGGGGCAACTCACTGGTCATAGTCTTGAACAGTCTACAGGCTGTATCAGGCTCACAAACTGTTCAAGAATTTGCATAAAATAACTTGCATTCTCCTTTTGTGTTAAAGGAGTAACAATGTCGTGAAGTGCACTTGAGCAACTGCACAGTTACAAATGTCAGCAAACTGTACTGTTAAATGGGCTTGGAACACAAAGAAGGAGGTCTTTAAAACATCTTTAGACCTAAGGCCAGATCCAGTGTGGATCTATCTTAGCAGAGGCTGGAAACTCTTCCCCACGCTGTGGGCATGGGAACTTCAATCACAGTAGGCCACAGTTTAGAAATACCCAATAAAAACTCAGAAATACATGTATCCTGTTCCTTGCTGTGCAGCAGTCAGCAGTAAGACCAATCCATCTAACCTAGAATTTCTAAAATGGACCTACATCAAAGTCAAAAGTGGCATGTTCTGCATTAGCATCAATTCTGCAGGGACACACAACATGCCAGCAAATCAGTGATAAAGCTCTAGGGCTATTATAGTTCTGCAGGCTATAGAGGGTCTGTAGAGTCATCTGGGGTCACCCACTACATGACATTATTTATGAGGTGGAGTCAAAAGAGGAAGAACCCTACATCCTACTTATGTCTAAGCATCACCTTCTGGTGTTTGCATCCTATTCAGTTCCAAAGAGAGGTAATTTAATTCATATATTTTGCTACATAAAAGATGAAATGGTACTTTTTTATCTCTATATTTTTGGAACTCTTTTGCTTTTGATAAAGATACCATCATCAAAAGGTCTTTTGAAAAAAAAAATCACTTGTTTCCTTGATTTTTTTGGAAAAAATTTGGAAGAACAAAAAATAAGACAAACTCTTTCTAGGTCAGAAGAAGCCTTTTTGGTACTTTGGAACATAGAAGTTTTTTCTTCTTGACTAGGGCTTAGCTTTTGATGAATAGTCACATAAACACAAAGTAAACATGGCTGAGATTCCTTCCTGTCGCCCTCATCTATAAGCAGAATTTAGGAAAGCCTGAATGGGATAGTGGTTATCAATAACATTTATTACTTATTTAAAGTGTTCCTGAGACTTTTTCAGGAGGCTAGAAGGCCATCACTGCAATGCTCCAATCCCACAGGCAAACAGCAGAAAAACATAAACCATACCTATCTGAAAGTAGAAAAGGGCAGATATCAGGAACTGGTGGTGTAGAAGGCCTTAGCTTGGCTAGAGCCATAATATGCTCAAAAGTGATGTCAGTCTGAGTGCTGGCATCCATAAGCCGAACATCCTGAGAGCTACTGTGAGTTTTGGTAGCTGGGGCTCGTCGTAAAACCTGAACTACAATGGGCTCCTTGGCATTGCGGAAAGCTTCCACTGCCTCCTCGTGAGTGGCCTTGGAGAGGTCCTTCCCATTGACCTAGAGAAAAACAGAAAAATACAGCAAAGGTGAGAGAAAAGACATCATAAAAACATAGATGTAAAATACAGGGGGATGAATTATTTGTGCAATACATCAAGCCACTAGATGATATTGATGAGCATATTTTGGTATCCAAGCAAGAGGGAATATACTGCTGGGAGGAGAATTAAATTTTTTAATCTTAACCAGAAATTAGAAATGGTTTGAACTCTTCCATAACTGTCCCACCCAAAAGAATACAAACAGAGCAAAGAAACTACAATATTTAGAAAGTAATTTAAAGTTATTTCTCTTATCCTGTTCTATTTACTTTGTAAAATACAGCTAAAACAGAAGGGAAGGGCTGCCTTTAATTTTGAATATCAGCATTTTCTGTAGCATGCAATTGTTTTAAAGGATTTCTGGCATAGCGCTGTTATTAATGCAGATGTCAATAAACATGTCTCTGATGTCTAAAAAGAAACAAGGCCAATTTTCAATGTTTTGTCACTTATCTGCTATGGCTATTATACAATCATTAGGACCAAAGATAGGAAGATTTGACTAGCACAGTCAGCTGCTGCTCTTTCAAGGAAAGAGAACTAACTCAATAAATAATTTGCTATGAACAGACAAATAATCAACCAGAGAAAATTACACTGCAAATGTAGCATAGCTTGGCACAACCAAAAGACTGTGCCAAGGTTTGTCGCTACTACAGGCAAGGCAGCAAATTCCTCCTGGTCTAGATGAGGCCTTAGGGTGTTTAAAAACATAACCACAAGGTTTGATTATGCTAAATTTATACAAATACAGGTGTTTCGGGCAAGATTTGCAAGCATGAGCCCACTAGAAAATGTGAAGGCCAATTGGTCAATGGCAGTCAGTAGCTAAGCCCTTGAACACAGGGCTGTGCAACATCCTTATACAGAAAATACTATTCCACTGTTTCTAGAGCAGTGGGGCCACTGTTGACTGCTACACACGACCTAACTGTTGTGAGCTACTGAGGAAATGAGAGGATCCTGTGCTGGGGTAGAAAGGTAGGATTTTCTAGTAAGAAATGTGACTGTCTGAAGACACCAAAACCTGATTAAAATTTACATTCCTGAGAAAACTTCTATACCACCGGCAACTCAGAAACAGGATTCTGCTGCAAGGTTATGCTCAAACTATCTTCTTTGTATAGACAATTAGTCATAAAACTTCATAAAACTTAACGAACTAAGTGTAAACCCTCTCCAGAAATGGGCCAGACCCCATAAATTACTTTTCTGCAATGTTTGCAAATAGTGGTTGAAGTGAAGATTTCTTTGCCACATCACTCCTTCATTCAAGAATTTCTTGGAAATTTCTTGTCAAAAAGGACAAAGGCAAACAGGAACAATGTCAGCAAACTCAAAAGAGCCTCAGTAACTCAGCAGCCTTCAGTAACATTTTGAACCAATTCATGCAACCATAGTCCTGTCAAATTTATGTGCATGGCTAGGATACTGCTGACCATTGTTTTCATATATACGTCAACTCAATACATTTCCAGAGTGTGTGCACAAGTACAAGGCAGTCATCATCTTTCCTCTGACTTAGCTTCCAAAGAATCAGCACTTTCACGGCCATGTCACTCACGAGGACATGCAAAATAACAGCTTTGTGATGTAATCAACAATGTAAAGGTCAGCTGATCTTTCTAGCTAGCCCTGATGCTGTACGCAGTGATGAGAAGCCGGCAGATTTTGAGCACATTTGTATACATATCAAAGCTCAAAACTCCTTATGTAAATGCCTGTGACAGCCAGAAGTACCACACCACTGCAGCCTAGACTGCGAGCAGGTAATTCAAAAGGCAGCCAGGTTGGTCACCTAAGGTCAATGCATATCTGTGGTCTGTCCGATAACTGAAGCCAAAAATATTAAAATAGAATAATTTTACAATTAAATAATTAAAAATTATTTATAAATAATTTTATAAATAAAGTTATAATTAAAGCTATAATTTTATCATTTAAACTACCATCCATAAAATAATAACCTAATTATAATCTAATTTACATGGAAAAATATCAGTTGTATCTAAGAGGAAGAGCCAGAGCAGTCAAAGAATGAATTAAGTTATTAGAAAACCAAAGAAATTTCCCCAAGGAGAGAGCTTCTGCAAACCCTCTCTGGTAACTCAAGTCACACTTCCAGGGTGTTCAGATTCAGCCCCATCTAATGGAGGCAGTTAGAGATAAAGCTTCAAGCCTGGGCCTTCTAGCTACTCTTTAATTCCAGTCTCTGCTTCATTCTTGTTTCTAACTCAGATCCTATCAAGGACACAGTTTTTCAACTTCTGTGATTTTTGTAACAAGTGTCTTATAGGCCATCTGAAAGACTCTCATTCATAAGGCCCTAAGAATAGAAGAATTACTTTCCTGACTCCCCAGTCTCTTTTGATACTTTTTAAGCTTCAGATAACCATATGGTGTTTCTCCTAAAATTAAGTTCTTTGGAATAATAGCAATGTATCATTTTTTTCCTCTATTCAAGTATAAACAATCCTTCTGTATCCCAGCTGAACCATGTGGATTTTGGTACAAGATAACCACTTGATCACAGATCCACATCAACAAATCTAAAAGATATTTGGATAGCATAACCCCCTTTTTTTACTGAAAACCAGGAGCTCTGTCTATTCACATCAGTCGATACTTATCACTTATTCTGAGGAAGTAGACATAAATTCACAATAATTCCATTTACATGCAAATTTTATTTCTAAATAATAATAATATATTAAAATCACATGAATGCAAAAAAATCACAAAAGATACACATTTTCATTTATCCTGGGAACCTATGGCTGACCTCTATTTTCATTTAAATGCCTATTTAATTTGATGACTTTAAACACGTTCTCTCCTTTATTTAGTTTCTTATGAAATACAAGCACACAGGACCCAATACTTGTTTAAATCATCACTTGAAGTTCACCAACACGCTTAGGTGGCCTGCATAAAGGCCACCTAATTTACAAATGCCTCCTTCCTCAGAAGAAAATCTATAGCTGAATTACTCTATGCTGCCAGCTGTCCTGCCCACTTGGGGCTGAGAAGAGAGAATTTTTTTAAAAACCTAAAGCCAGTACTAGAGATTGGGGCTGGAAGTACTCCTCATACAGGTTCCTTAAGGATTTTCTTCCTCCTGCATTATACCCCAACTTAACATTCACATATAGTTACCCTGGGAGTCAAAGACAGCTGAGCATATTTACAGCAAGCCATTTACAGGTTCTTAGTGGATGATTAAATAAACTCCTTGCCTCTGAAAGGTTACTTTCAGTGGAATCCAGGGTACTATTTTAAGTGGATAGAGAAATCAGTCACTTTTAACAGTCAACACAAAGACAAGGGAATACATTTGTTGTAGCAGATGGGCTAATTAATCCACAAGCAAGTTGTGAATGTTAAGTAAAGAATATATTTTTTCTCATGTAAACCACCCTCCTGCCCTCTTTGATTAAGCTTTTGTTTAATGAATGCTCTCTCCCCTGGCTATTGGACACATTGCAAAGTCTGGGCCAACATTGTCAACATCTCCCCCAGAGTGCCTAGTGGCCACTGCCTGGATCCTTGCCATCCTCTTTGGATTCTTGCTCTAAACCCAGCCACATGCAAAACTTCATCAGCATCAGGAAATAAACAAGGAAATGGGCTTTGTCTTTCATGCAAACATCAACTGACATTGGCCAACTGCCACGTCTATTGCCAGCACCAGTGTACACAGCCTTATTCCCACACACAGAGAGGTGGGCAGCAGAGAAGTAAGGACAGGACTAAATAACAAAACAGCGACTATAAAGTATGTAGACAAATGGTTGTTAAGTTATCTTCAGTTATGAGTGCTAAAGAAAAGGTGAAGAAAAATCAGTCCTTCAGTGAAGACTGCTTACAGAATTTAAATGCCTGTGACTGAAAATTTAAACTGCCTTGTCTGTCTTCTAACAATTTTCTGCTCTTGATCATTTAATGCTGGGTAGAATTTTTTAAACAAAAGAGCCAGAAATGTTGATGTTTCCTGTAGCTTTTACTTTTTCCATATTAAGAGAAAAAGGAAAATAGCAGAAAAAAGGAAAAAAAAGGGGAAAAGTATGTACAGTTATGTATATACAATCATCACAAAAGGTGTTGCATTAGCAGCTCATGAGATAACCTCCTATCCTCAGCAAATATCTGGAATATGCAAGTTTAAATTTAAGATCAGCTCTGCTGAAGTAAAGTCCTTTGAGACACTTCATTTATTCAGTAAAGGCAATGGGAAGAATAACTGAAGTGTTCTGCAAGAGCAGAGATGTCTAGACACACAGCTTTCCTAGCTAAATGACAGAGATGCTGTCTGACATGATGATGGAGTTCACAAGGCTCCCTGTCCTAGGAGATTTTAACACCCATGCAGAAGATGGCCCCGACCTGACAGGTGCTAAATCTGCTCTCATCACAGCATTCTCTTCACCTTCTGTCTCTCACCCTAAATACACCCAGGCTACCATTCCCTGGGTGCATCCTTGGACAGCAGACTGGCACAAAGATCAAACACTGTCCTTGAGTTTGACCAGTCCTTCTTTAGAATGGGAATTCCTAACTGCAGGCAACAGGGGAAAAAAGAACAAGAACATTTCAGCCTCCTCCCAGACTTACATCTTTCAGCATACAGAAACTCTAGAAAACTTCCACTGCTGAGGGCCAATGGCTGTGAGACTCCCTGGGCAGGACAGGTTGGCACTGCATATGTGAGTTCCCAGTGACACAGATGCTGGAGAGGACACTGAGAGTCTTCTGCTAACCCAAATGTGATAGCTAATCTACAGAGAGGGCATTTGACACACTGACACTTCAGGTTACAGTTTAGTACAAAGCTGCATTTCTTCAGCAAGTTAATCTGAAAGATAGCAAATTCAGCCATTATCCAATACCACTTTTTAGGTCAGGGTTCATGCAAGTTCAGTAAAGGGACAACTTTTATATGCTGGTTAATGACATTTCCTCTTCCTTGGCCAGATGAGTTAAGTGACTCTCGTTCCAATTTGATCCTTTGCTGCCCTGACTGTGAAATCTTGTCATCCTTCCTAAAAGCTACACAAGCTGCTGAACATGCAGGCATCGGCTGCCTCTCTCAAGCTGAACCACAGGCTTATAACAAGAATTACATCTCTATTACCGGTAGAGCTGAGGTTTGTGCTGTTTGATAGCTGGTTTGTGTAGTTGGCTCAACGGTACTGGATAGGCCCAGGCAAGACCTAGCACTCCAGCCTTCTGTGCATCTCTGTGTGTAACCAGCATACAACTTCTATTTCCCAGTTATTAGCAGAAATCTACTGTGGCTGTAAAGCCTCTGGGAAAGCCTTTATCTGAGGAAGACAAAATAAATGTTACAAAAAATGGGGAAATATAAAAATATACCTATTTCTACTCTGTAAAATTTTCTCTCAGAGGGAGACAGCCCAGTGACTTCTTGGCCATTTTGATCATTTTAACATCAGTTGTCAGAAAAAAAGCACCCTCCTTTCAACTGACCTTCAGGTTATGCTTCATTTTGTCAGAGTTGTTCACTGAGATCAGCACATCTGTGGGCAGGTCTGACAGCTAGAACTTCTCTCTATGACATATTTCAGAACATGACATATTTTGGAAAGACCCCAGCAAAGAGCTGGGCACTACCTGGAAGTTTTGCCTAACAAGCTGTCCTAGGAAATTCAGAAGATTTTTAAACTGGAATGGAAAAAAATGTCTCAAGCAGATGTACAAAGAATACACAAATAGCTCTCATCACATCTGCTGTTAATACAGCAAACTAGTGAGAAAGCTAACTAATACCTTGTGCTTGTGAAATTTTGGTTCTACAATAGCTCAGAAACTCACTATCTTTTTTCTTCTCGACTTTGCTTTCTCTACCCAGTCATCTCTAAATGAAACAAAACCACTGCCAGAAGCATCTCCCTAAATTCTGTGTACAGAATCATGCTCCATGCTTTGAAAAAACATTCAAGTCTCTTGTAAGCAATGCAATCACTGATGATCCCCCCAACTTTGGGGGGAGGTTTGTAGTTTTAAATCTCAAATGTATTGACTGTCTAATTGCATTTATGGCACTGAGTAAAGGAAATGGACTGTGTCTTAGATGTATGTCTATAGGCTGCTGGGTGAGGTACAGTGATCATTCACTATGAATGCCTGAGAGCATCCCTATCTCCTTAACACTGTAAGGGATATTTTCATCCCTAAAGACTCTTTGTGGTTCTGGGCCGTCACCTTGGGACATCTCTTTAAAAACCACTTGGATGCTACAATTCACATCTACAGGATAAGTATCACTGTCCCAACAAATTTTAAATCATTACTCAAGCAGCTTTAGTTTGTAGCCAAAATGCAATGCATTTCTGCACTTCATAACACAAGGCTTGGCAACTGGAGAATATTTCCTCCAAATCATTACTGTGTTTTAGAGCAATGCGCATCTCACAAAGATCCTTTCAAGTCCTTTAATGTTGATGTCCAACATCAGAACATCTCAGAAAGTCCAGCTCAAAAAGTACAGCAAGAGCTCAGAAAAGATTCACTTAGGTTTTGAAAGAGAGAACTATTTTATTACTATACTATTATCTGCAATTCTCCTGGTTTGTGTTCTCTGCATTTGTTTCATGAGTGAAATGAAATCATCAAACTAAATTCAAGAATCACTGCATTAGTTTCAGAGTGACCTTCCTGGAGACAACTGCTGGTAGACACGTATTTGTGACCAGCTGATGTTGTCTTTTTCCAACACCTTCAATCTGGCCAGCAGACCTGTGACTAGTTGCAATTACCATCTTTCTTGCATGTTCTTCCAGGTTGTATCCTCAGCCTCATTCCTCCTTCCCTTGCTTTGCTGCCTCTGTTCTCTCTCTTAGGCTGTTGGCTCTTCTGACTCTGCCTTTTTCTTTCAGCGCAGGTCTTCTTTACTCACTAGGACTCTCACACCTACTGATTCCAGTACCTTCCATCTTTCCTTCCCTGAACACTTCTCTACAAAGACCTCCCACTGCCCTCTCACTGAACCTGTCCCCTCCCCGCAGGCTGGGAATGCTGGCACTTGTCATCCTCCCAGGGTGACAGCTGGAGAGCTGAACACTCATGAGGTCTGCCTTCACCAGCACCTCCTGGTACCAGCACAAATGCTCAGCTAACCCAGATGGCAATGTTGCAAGGCTGGGGTATATTTACTATGCAAATTGCTTTTAATATTGACAAACAGTTTTTCTGATGATATTAAGATTCTGCCTGAGGGCAATAAAGACTAAACTAGCTGTGGCATGCATAAAATATGTTGTGTTACTACTTGATATAATTAGAACATCATTTATTACATTAATCATTTCAAACTTTTTCTATTTGGGGATAGGGCATGAAATAAACCTCTCAAGTGATCTACTACATACAGTAATCCTTTGATGATGGGGAAAAATACAATCAAAGCCAGTGTGTGTGCTCAGAACAAACACTTCTTATCTCTAAGCCTTTGCACTGAATGCTACAGTCTCCTGTGAACTTCATGGTGTCTCTGTTCCACCACAAGCTCACTCTCCAATTTCTCTTACGGGGTATGTACTTTTCTCAGAGAAGAGGCTCTTCAAAAGGTAATTGCCGTTAAAGTTTTAGGAGATCAAATTAATTACATTCTTTAATCATCTGCCGTTCCCAAAGAATAATGGAAGATGCCGAACGGCAGATTTTAGGACTCTCAATCATGCGTAGTTACTTTTTTCCTTTTAGGGAATCATACTGTACGTTTTGCTGACAGAAAAGTTTCTCTTTCACTTCTAAAAAAAAAAAAAACCCAACACCCTTCCATGAACTTAGTCACGGCTGGCATTGCCCCATGACTGTTACACTTATCACTGTCACAGCAATTCATCCACATACAGACGACTGAAACTCCTGGTCTCCTCTGAAGCAAGTAGTTTAAAAAGATAGATGGCTGCCTTCCGGCTAATTGTGGGAGTTCTTTCATTACTATAAAAAGACTTATTATATCTCAAGTGACTTTATAAGCAGTGAATAATGAGACTTAAAGTCTTTGGAAAAGAGTCCACTGATCAAATGCTGGGATAACTTATGGGCACAGTGACCTTTTCCTCAGTAAGATACTTCAAACTGCTGCTGTTGGCCGATTATTAAAATTCCCCATTTAAAGCATGCAGTTAAGCCCAAGGCAGACTTTATTTTTTTTTATTCTTAAATTCAATTTAAGGTAGCACAGCAAGACCTGTATCTCTTCCAGCGTGGAGGACTAACTCCTGGCTGCTCCAGCTGTGCAGGAGCAGGACAGATGGCTGTGGAAGTGCAGGCAGCTGGCTGGGTCCCACCACCCTTCTTCTGACAGCCCTGCTGGCAACAGGAACCTGCATCCCATGTGCCACAGTGCTCCTCACCCCAGCAAGGGAGCTTCTTTCTGCCAGCATGTCCCACCAGCAAGCACCAGTACCCTGGGCTGGCTCCTAGGACACTGCAAAGAGCAGCTGACAGCCCATTGCCTCCAGCTGATCTGGTCAGCTGAGTTTGGCCCTGGCCAGGAGGGTGCTCCATGTGCCAGCGTTGCACACGGCAAAACTGCAGAGACATTAAAATGACCACCGGTCTCAACTCTGGTGGTCATTTCCTGGGTTCTGCCATGTGGTAAATGTAATGGATAAATTCATGTATCAAAGATTTGGTCTATTAAAAAGCTACTCCAGGGCATCTCTGAGATTCCAAGGCCTGTTGTGCAAGCTGTGAAACCACAACATTTGCAACAGAAATGACATGGGCGGACTGGAGATGGCCCATTCATCAAGGATGGGCCTCCACTTCACAGCTGCTCAACATCTGATATCAATCTTATTAGGGGATCTGGAGGATGATCAAATCAGCACCCCAAAGAAGAAATCGGGAAGACTCTTGAATCGTCTTTTCATACTTACAAGAACCCCTTTCAAGACCTCGCTTGGAAATAAAGAGATACATGAATATTTAGACTGTCAATGGACTTAACCTCAAGGCAAATAAACTGTATAAAAATCTTACATCGAGACCCTGATGTGGTGTGGTGTGTGGCTGAGGTTGGATGGTACCGTTGTTACTGTCACTCTGCCCACCCAGCATTCGATCTATGTTGTCTAATTTTATGGTGGCTTTTTAATTTGGTTTTGGAAATTTGTTAAATAAATTCTGTTATTTTGAATTGGCTTCTAATAATTTATAACATGCCACACATCTAGCACAACCCAACGTCCTGCTGGGGTGGCACACGCACAAAGTACTCAGGTTAGAGTGATCCCTAATTCTCCCTCACTTGCTTTTTAAATGAAAGTACAACAGACTGGCTCTGCTTTAATATTCATTCCTTACAGTGCATTTTTAAAATTTTATCTTGAAGAAATAGAAAAGTTTCCTCCTCTTTGGAAGATAAACTTGGAGAGTCTCTTTCATTATTTTTCCATTCTTCTCTCATGCTGCCTTGAAACTGATTTGACACTGTTGTTCTCTTTTGATTTTCATGGCTTTACTCCAGAATAAGCATATTGGCAATTTTTCTTGGCATAACAGTACTTTCAAAAATTCATTCCAGTGTTTGACAGGACTAAATATTTTAAAAATACTTTTGACAAGCTTACATGTATTTAGATTTTCTCAGTCATTTAGGCTGACAAAACAACAGACATTAACTTCATCCTGCCTCTGGAACATGGCAACCTCCTAGATCTCTTTTTCAAAGCAGAAGATAATAAATTCAGAGGAACCACTCATTTGATAAAACAATGCAAGTAATGGAGCTTTACCTGCTATTCAAAAGTTCATCAGATGCTTTTGTACCAGAAAGTTCCCCATAGCTTTTAGGAAAGCTTTAAATTGAACATCAAGAAAGCAGCTGTAAACTTGTAGCTACACACAATGAACACAAAAGAAACTACGTGTAAAGGCACAGAAAAGAAATCTGATGAAACATAATTGTGACTGTTTCTTCCCTTTTGTTTTTCTCTCTCCTCCTCTGACCCTCTTTTAAAGACTATTTATTTATGTAGGATTACTTCTGTTTTCTGCTGAGTGATGGCTTGCTGTGCCGACACAGAAATATTTTAAGTTGCTTCTTTCAAAAGTTTATTTGCTGCATTCCTTCTTAGAAAAAAAAATTAAAAAGGATGTGAATGTTAGTACCAGCTTAATGCTATCTTATTTAGACAGCACCATGACTGTGTACACATCTTCTGTACTAAGAGCTGCAGCTCCTTTCTTGCTAAAAATCAATTACAGCTGCTATTTCTGTCCCTGTGTTTCTAACTCCATTCTTCCTTCTAGAGTCTTTCTCCTTCCTCTATCGCTGCCTTCCTTCACCACTTCCTTCCTGTGTTTTATTCCAGTTGCCTCTTTGGCTTCCTTCCCATATCTTTCACTTGCTCCTTTGACTCCCTTTATCTTCTTGGATTTAATCTCTGCAGTGTTGAAAGCAGCAGCAACTGCTCCAGCATAGCTTTAGTATTTAACACCTGCAAAGAGAATCTTTCCCTGAATGAAGTGTACAGGAAGTCCCTTCATACAGGCTTAGGAGAGAATGAAGTAGCTGACTCATTTCTCCAATGGACTCTCAAAAAATCAGCAAAGGGCAATTTCTGAGGAAGTTCATGCAATGCTCATCAGTTTTCTTTTCCCAGGCAATTCCAGGTGTTTTGCAAGGCTATCAGAGCTGCTGTTCCAGCTCTCCAGGGCATGTCAAGGCTGTTAAGGCTCAAAAATACACCAGTGAGCTTACACACTGCTGGTAGCCAAGGCTGTGCTGTTAACTGGTCACAGAATATGTTGCACCATTGCCTTGCAATAATGGAAATGTCACTGAAATGCAAACAGATTTTGAAGAATCTCTTGTGTTAACTCTACAAGAAAAAAACTGGCCTTTGAATACATGTGGGCAGTTCTTGCTGCTTTCAATTGCCATGCACCAGCATCAGATGGTGCAGTTTAGCATACAGAGCAGAAAAGACCTTTAATTATCAGGAACAGAGTAATTCTTTCTGCTCAGAGAAACAGAAATTTAATATGAAAGAAAATTATCTGATAGGGGTTTGATTATCTTAAAAACAGCATGAACAACTTAATTAAAACACTGAAAAGAATATTGCAAACTACTATACTTATGTATTTGGAAAAAAACTGCCTAGGCAAGGACTGTCTTTTTGATTGTGTAGCATCAAGCACCACAGAGTCCCAAAGTAAGTAGGGCCTTCTAGATATTGCTGTAGTAAAAATAATGATTATACATCTATGCTGGGAATTTAGACAATGAATTATAAGGGGACATGAATTAAATTATATATGCTTTAAAATAAAGTTTATGGCCTAGCCAATGAAAATACTTTAATCATGGCACACGGGGGGATGTCAAGACAAGGGCAACGTCATCTTTGTTTTGTTTCAGGAAGAAAGTCCTTTTAAAAATGAGGATTTCTTTTTGCAATTTATATGACATTTCATATATAATATAAAAAGATAAGTACCACAGAAAGAATAAATAAGGCCCCATATCAGAAAAGACGTGTTAGGTGCACATTAATTCCTGATAGCAATATAGAGATTATATACAGAGGATTATTTTATAAAGGAAGATGTAAATTCTGTATGTGCTTATAACAAAATTAAGAGTAGACTTTCTAGAAATGCTTTCAATAAGTAATAAAAATAGTATAGTGTTTGTAAAAACAAAGTTCCTGAACAAATGAAGGCATTTCACCAAAATCAACAACACTGAAATGCTTCTCAGCTGAACTTCTTCACTAAACCTCACAGATGTAAGGTGTCATATTTGTCACTTTACCATGACCCCTGCATTGAAGTGTTTGCTTACACTAACTTTGGCAACTTTCTTCAGCAGGAGGCAAGAAACTGGTAAAATAAAAAATATCTACACCATGCACAAATATAGACTAGGAGAGGAGTGGCTGATGAGGAGCCCAGCTGAAGGGGATCTGGGCATGCTGGCTGACAGCAGGCTCAGTGTGAGTCAGCATTGTGCCAAGAGGGCACCCAATCCTGGGGTGCATCAAACGCACCACCACCAGCCTGTCAAGGGAGGTGATAATCCTGCTGTATTCAGAGCTGGTGCAGCCTCACCTGGGGTACCTGCTTGCAGTTCATTTGAAAAGGATGTGAACACTTGCATGTGTTGCAGGATGGCAACAAAGCTAGTGAAAGTGCTGGAAGAAATGTTCTGTGAGAAACAGTTTAGTAGTCTGTGCTTGTCTAGTTTGGAGAAAGGGAGGATGAGCACCAACGTCATGGGTGTCTACAGCTTCCTGAAAAGGGGGAGTGGAGAGGGCAGGGTTCATCTCCCTCATATGCAGCCACAGGACACACAGCAATAGTTCAAAGCTGCACCACAGGAGGTTTCTTTACTGAGATGGTGGTCAGACACTGGAAGGGCTTCCTAAAGAGGTGTCACATGCCCCATATTTAGGAGGCATTCGAGCAATGCCCTTAACAGCACGCTTAAATTTTTGGTCAGCCCTGAAGTCATCAGGCAGTTGGACTGGACGATCATAGTAGGTCCCTTCCAACTGTAAATATTTCATTCTATTCTAGTCTATTCTCATAGAAACCAAAATATGATGTTGCAACCTCACAGCTTGTAAAATTTTTGTTTGTTCTTTAAATAAGAAACAGGCAGGGAGCAGCAGCATAAGCTTGCAACTGGATCGATAAATTGTAGTGAAGTGCAAATTTCAACCAAGCCCTGTGTGTTCTAACAGCTCAGATGTACTTGGATTCAAAGGCTTCTTCTTGGCTTATCTGTTGTAAAGGTTATGTTTTAGAATGGCTCAGTTAAAGAATGTATTTTTCCCCTTGAATTTAAAGTCAAGGGGGTTCCTATTTCAAAATCCACATCATGTAGGACTTGAGAGTAGCTTTCTTGTTACTGTTGATAAATATATTCTTTAAGAAAGCCATGTTCCTTTAAACTTTCATTGTAAGCTGGCTTTACAAGCTAGTAAAGTAAAATGTCATAGCATAAAGTTTCTGGTGAAAAGATCTGCATCTGAAAAGCAGAGACTTCCAATAAATTGAGAAATGTCTGAAGCCAGCTCAAAATGGCAGGGCAAAATTTAAACAAACCTTCCCCACCCAAGGCGAGGCAGACAGGCATAAATCATTCCCAGCAATCAATTCTGCAATTTGAATTCATCCTGACACTTGTTGGGCTCGGTTGCTGATGTGGAACCATGGCAGAAAGGCCAGGCCACCGGGGAAATTTGGCCAGCCTCCAGATATGAGAGTGAACCACCCGACTGCAGGTCTCCAACCCTCCTATTGCTTTTCTTTGTTCCAAGCATAAACTGTTTTGTCCACTGTGTTTCAGATCTGCCATGATAAAGAAAGTTCTTTGATTACTATTCATATAAGAGATGGGAAATACTAATGTAAGGTTGCTTTTCAGGCAGACAGTTTAAGAATAAACCTGCCAAGTTAATACTCATGACTCTGTTTCTCACAGTGGCTACTTTGCAGTTAATTATTGACATTGCTAGACAACAAAGAAAACAACTGAGAAAAGGGACTGCAGGTTTTTAATTAGTGAAAATTATGTGAAAACTCAATATTTACATACACTGGAAACAAATCCGCTCTTAATGGAGATTCTCAGAGATTTTTTGTGGAAAAGAATTTGCATACTGGCCTTGAGTGCCCTCATTAATATCAGATGGAAAGACCATCATACTCCGAGTTGTCAGTGCATAAGGCTCACCGAAACATAGTTAAGGCAGCCAGTGCTCACAGATATTCAGAACATGCATTTTTTTTCCCTCCTACCCCTCCAAACCCTAGCCTTAGAAAAGTCCAGAAACTGTGAGGATCAGGTACCCAGCCATGCAATCTTAATCTCCAGCTTCCCCCTACTGAGGTTGCAGTCAGTAGGAACAAGCTGCAGGCCAGCCATCACATCCTGTATGTCACACAGCTCTACAGAGCGAGAGAGGGATTACTTGGAGCAGATTGTGATACTGTGATCTCAAAGAGGGCAATGCCATCCCATCTGACATCCTCATGCATGATCAGCAGCCAAGGTGCACAGGTAGCAAAAGTTATCAGTATCCTCATTTCACCCTGAATTATTTGGGTAGGAGGAGGCACAGTGCCCCTCAAGACCTGTCAGCAGGAGATGCACATGATCCATGGGGCAAGCCAAGAGCCACTGCGCACAACAGGTTGGAAGCAAACTCAAAAGGCACTTTTAGAGCTGCCATCAAAGCCTTTCAATTAAACAGACATGTCTCCTCATTAGGTCTATACTTCTGCTCCAGGCCCAGGACAGTCAACCAGAGTTCTTAAAAAGTTGAGCAACTAATAGAACACAAGACTTTCCCTCTCCCTTAAAAAATGAGGACAGTATGGATAGGAAGCAGTAGCAGCTGCATATTGACACATTAGCCTAACAAATAAATTACTTGCCTAGAAACTGGAAGAGCTGAACTGAGCATAACTGTATGAAATCACACTTTTCACTCTGCAAGGCAGTCTTTTCATCAAGTTACTGGACATTTTGGAATGCAAGAAATTACAAACTGCTTTTTTAAGCTTTAATTTAAAGTAACAAAATATGATCTAACCACCTATCAAATAGGGCTGGGTTTAAGGAGTTAAGTATGCAGTTAGATGGAGGATACTCTTCTGAAATGCTTATCCCATCCCAGTCAAATGAGTGCAACAGCTATGTTTCGAAATCTCCCAGTAGTGGATCAAATTGGAGAAATAACAGGTCTAGTCTCAGCCTCTTTTTTTCTCATTATTTCACTCTGATTACTGTACTTCCATAAAACATGACTCATTATGGCATGTCTCTTTTTTCTCCACCTTCTTGCCTCACCATTTAGCCTTCTCCTCTCCTCCCCTCCTTTCCCTTCCTCCCAGGGTTCCCAGGTAAACCTCCCAGTCCTACTGAAGCCATCTGTATTTTAAAAGACATTAAGCATGTAATTAGGCTGATATTTTTGCAAATGTCACTAATAAAAGTATTAAATAAGATCACTGCAAAGACAAAAACTTCTGGAGTTCCAGCAGTAACCTCTCCCCAGCCTTTCACTTTCCTTTTTAGCACTACATGTAGATATATCTACAGAGTCAACTCCAGGTTCTCCTTATCACAATTTATCTAAGTGCTCCTCTTCCAATTTAGCTAGTATTTTCCTTTATAGTATCAGATCATATATTTTAGCTGAAATCCAGATGAAGAGGACCTACCACACACTTTTAGTCAAGGCATATGCTAATCAAAAAGACTATCAGGTTAGCCTGGCTTTGCAACCATCCACCCCTGCTTAGTCTGTTATTCATTATGCTGCACTCATCCTTTGCCTCCCCTAAAAGTAATCATCCTTTTTTTCAAACTGTACTTCAACACCTTCACACTGTATATTCTGAACCTAAAGACAGGCTAATCCCACAAAGTTCCTAAGCATAGGTACACCATTTAATTTTATTTCACAATCTCCTCCATGCTAAACTAGATTAACAAATCTTCACATTTGTTCTGGCTACTGCCTCTCTCAACACTTGAGAATCTCTCGCCTCATGGTTTTGCCAGTATAACTACTTCTGGAGGTTATCCTAAAAATTGAACCACTGAAAGATCCTGCTTTGAAAATCATCTTTATTCAAACGTTAGGGTTATTTACCCTACAGACAATTGCCTTCTCCCTCCATGTTACCCTCAAATCCCTTCTCCTACCCCTTCACTCTTCAGATGCTTTTCCCATCCCACCCATTCAAAATGTGTACCTGGGCAAATCTTTCTGAGAGGTTTTAATCCTTTCTGCTTGACACATATTGTATCTCCTCAAAAGACAGAAAATCTTCAAAATGATCAGACTTTGATAAAATGACTATTTTCCTGGACACAAGGCACAGGCAACATACAGTAGAGCCAGCCAGATCTTCAGGCTGAAGAGGAGGACAGAAGTGGCTCTTTAGTACTAAATACCTCACATTTGTGTGAATATTCTTTCAATTTACTAAATGACATAACCTCAGCTTTGGAGGTCTCCAAAAGGGAAAAAAAATAATCAGATATGAAAATAAAATTAGTGAAAGACAAGAAGAGAACAATTCAAAATTATAAAAAACTATAAAGATTTACTATTATGGCATTTGTTAATCCAGGGAGAACATCTCTATTAATAGATAGTAATATTCAGGGGTGTTGTAAACCTATTTCCCAGGGTGAGGTCTGATTTATAGTCTTGGACAGAAATTATTCTTCCCATGTCTTACAAAAGCAGAAAAAAAGCTTTTACTCAGCATGGTTTCAAGTTACACAAGCACAACACAGCGGAGACTCTGCTGCCTCTTGATGCCTTCTGTGTTGGTGTAAGTTAGCTCAAAGCTGCCTTTTTTTTTAGAGTAATATTTTACAGGCAGTTAATCCAGAAAGTGGATTATTGCCTTTGGGTATTTTGTGAAAAAATAAAATAGAAATCAACCGAAATATTTCATTTATTATAGCTGTTGCTAAGCATGGGCAATCATTTATTTTTCTCCCATAATATATTAGGCACTTCTGCACTAGAACTTCCTGAAGCAGCTTCACTAACATAGTTCACTTTAAGCCCCTTAGAGCCTGTCTTGTCAATTATCTGTGAATTTAGAAAGACTTACACAAAAGATCATAATGAGCTGGGTTTGAAAGAGACTGCAAAGGTGTAAGGTACTGAATACTGAAGCTTGGAACAGCTGTGGTGGAGATATGTATAGTGCCAGGTCTTGCACTCAGACAATAAATGCTCTTTCATTTAAAAGTTATGGTAACAAAAAGGTGGAAGCAGAGCTGTAAATTGGATGGGGCAGAACTGGAAATATCCAAGCTCTGCTTTTATCATTGGCATAGCCCTGTCATCTTTCCACAGCAACTTAATCTTATGTAACTGTATTTTAATACTTCACTGCATTTTAACTTTTTTCCTGCCTGTTGTTGTGCTGAAGATAGTCGACTTCTACTCTGACTTCAGTAATAAACTCTTGATTTTCTAAAAAATATAGAACATAGCTTTTTTCCCATATTTGTAGACAACCATCCCCAAACATAATGTATGCTTGTTGCAGCACACCTCAGAAATGCTGTGTGGCTGAGTTCATGTTTGCAAAGCACTTCTTAACCTCAAAAAAGAGCACATTCACAAAGCAAGTTGTAATAAGGACAGATGTTGAAATTTGTTAAAAGCTGCAGGAACAGCACAAAGCAAAATCAGGCATAAGTCATGACTGATATCTGACCCTCATTCATACGCCTCCAAATGTCACCAATGTTTAAGACTGGGACCAGGAGGAGAATCACAGCACAGTGTTAGGAGAAACAGGATAGTTCTTGTGCCAGCATATCTGCATTTTTAACCTATTGGACAGCTGAACGACTCCATTTAAGGTCTGCACATTAGTTGGCAGATAAAGATGTAAATGGCTTGCAGGTACAGCTCCTGGAAAATATGATGACTGCAAAGAAAACTCCCACTGGGAGCACTTTTACATGGCTCCATCCAGCTCCGCCTCTGGCACATTTCTTAGGCAACAGTCTGGCACCAAAACCAGATCTGCCTGCAGGTTTCTGACTCTCAGCTTCAGTAACACAGTGGATACAGGCACAGTTAACCACAAAACTGGGGTCTCTGTGTGCAGCTGGGTCAGGATGCTGCTACACTGGTTTCCTTTTAACTTATGACATGTAGCATATGCCAGTTTGTGCCTGGAGTCTGTTCTTTGTCACATGGCATGAGAGGCTTTTAACCACCATTCACAGGATGTTTGACACATTCAGAAATTCCTTTCTGTGTCAAAATAATAAAATGGAGAAGTCCTCAGGATAAATAGAATAAACTCGAATATATGTAGTTGTATACACTGATTAGCCCCCTGAAATGCACATGTAAAACAAGGCTTGTGAATGCAAAATTAATCTTAATTAAAAAAAAAAGTTTTGTGAAAAAAAGTTAAGAGGCTTATTTGATAGGAGACCAGGGTATTGTTGCCTGAAGTAGAGTGATATTTATAGATTAAAGTGTGCAAAACTGGAACATTGTTTTTGTCAAGTACAAATTAAGCTAATGTATTAAGAGCTAGAGGCTCATACACATTAAAATCATGAGGTTAGGACACAGACTGTGCCATGACTAACTAACTGTGCAGATATGATAGGGATGATTCAGAATCCAGCTAGGACCTTGAAAAGCAACTTGCTGCTTCTCTTGTGGCATATTTATGATGAGTCTTCTGGATACTAATATTACTCCAAGCAAAGATGCCCTTTCATTTTTGTGAAAAGAACTAAATTGGTGAAAAGAACAAAAAGATACGAAGCCTAATGAGAGGTGAAGCACTACTTCTGGAGACAGTATGTCTCATTTTGTTATGATGCACAGCTCTGCCCTAAGTCAGATCTTATGTTCCTAACCCTGTTGCAACTTCTTAAGCCTCAAGAGAAGGAAAAAAGAGGGACAAGACAGAAAAGAAGCTCATATCCTGCAATTGTAAAGTCAGCATCAGTCAGAAGACACGGAGATTATCTTTACACTGTTTTTCTCCACCTTCAGCTACAAAATAAAATTTCCTTCCGTGCTGACTTTGCCTACCTCTCCTCTAGTATCTCTCTGACCTTTTTGGGAAGGGATACTTCCAATATTAAAAAAATCACTTGCAACTTTGCCCCATCACATTCATGGGAAACCACAAAAAAACCCAACCAAACAAACAAACACAAAACAAAACAAAACAAAAACAACAAATGAGAATTAAAATAAACCATGAACAACAAAGCAAAATACTTAACTGTAAAGGCTCATACATCTTGTGAAAAGTGAGCACGCCCACCAGAGGCTCATGGTCTGACACAATTACAGCCTCACAGTTGGAATGGCAACCAGGAAACAGACAACCTGACGAGGCCCTCCAGACCGTGGAGGGTTCAAGCCTTTGTGGGACATTGCTCTAACCACAGGGCCATAGGGAGTGTGCTCTGGGCAGCTCTGCTGCCAGCAGAGGAAAAGGGCAAATGGCTGGTGAGGGCCACGAGATGAGACAGCTCTCAGAGCAAAGTGCGCTTGGACACGTGTGCTGTAATTTCCTGCGGCTTCACCACCACGACCTGTGGGGCTGCCTTTCCTGTCCCTGGAGTGACACGTGCTCCAGCCAGTGACAATGACAATGCACCCTGACCCAACACCAGTCTTCATTCCTTTAACTGATCACTACTGTGACATAAAGGGTCTGTGACCCCCATGCATGACCAAGCAAATGCATGGAACTGCCAGAGACCACAGGCATTTATACTTTAAAAGACAAACTGTCTTCTCGAAGGAATATTTCTATCTAAAACTAACCCCTCAAAGATTTTTGCTGAGAACACTTCAGCAGGAATGTGAAAGAGTGATTTCAGGAATACTGATGGCAGACAGAGAAACAAACTGTGGATTTTTGCAGGAGCTCTTTGCTTTCTCTGTCCCATCGGAAAACTCAGCCCTAACTTTTTTCATTAATCATGAAAGAAAACATAGCCCCAAGCCACCTCCCAGCCACACAACAGTCAGTTCAACGAAACAGGAGTGAGATGCAAACTTCCAGACAGCACAGAGAGATCCCCAAACTTTTGAGGACAGCCAACAAGAGCCTGTACTTCTAGAAACAAAGACAAGCTGCACACTGAAAAGCAAACACCTCCATCTCTCTAAGTCTCTGCTGCTGCTTTTTTTACCATGTGTGGTTGCTACGCTGTTTTCCACAGTTACTTCATCAAAACAATTATCATCTGCAGCCTTTTGAAATAATTTTCCAGAGATAAAACAATTATGTCAAGGACTAGTAAAAGCTCTTCACTCTTCCATATCTGCACAAATTACCTTGTATTTCAGATGATTTTATGTGCATTTAATCACTACAGATTAATTAGATGGCATACAGCAACCAGCAAAACTGAAGAGCTAACTTCAGTTTAAGTACACATGCAGCTAACTGGTGGCTTTTTAGAACAATTTTAATTAAAAGTTCTAGAAAAACCATCCAGCTGAAAAGATTGGGAGCTTTGGGATGGGCTTAGCATAGCTAATAATTTTATATCAGAGCAGCCTCTGGCTGTAATAAAAATCCATTTTCCTCTGGTAATAAATATAGTAATTCTGTGAAACAGAATACATAATTTGCAAAATTTCATACGTACAGAAGATCCATGCAGAAAAGAGATCATTGCAACCCCAGCCTTCAGAGGGCAGGTTGTTTTCCTTTTAAATATGATAGACTTTTTTGAAATCAGCTTTAAATATTATGCCCTAACAGCAATTTCTGGAAAAAATTACTAAAGTGCCTTGGATTCCTCTAGAAGAGGAAAAATAATCTAAAGTGACAGTAATTTTGAATGAGACTGATTTTTCCAGTGAACCATGGAGAGAACGCAGGAGATGTCCCACTGGCTCAGACCAACCACCCCTATCTATGTAGCTTGCTTCCAGCGATGGCAGTGGCAAACGCTGTTCAGAGTGAGCACATGAGGCCAGCTACTTTTGGCAATCCATTCCCATGTTCCCTCCCAGGCACTCATACAATTTTACAGACTATTCTTTAAAAATGTCAGTTGCACAGAGAACCTGAAAAACAGCCTTTTTCACTTTGTTTCTACATAGCACAGTAGAATAGCTGGCAGATTTCCAGCTCAAGCCAGCCTGGCCAAATGCTGGATTTGATCCATGCAATCAGATGAAAACAGCCCCATTAATATAATATAAACCTTCCAGCTTTGTGAGTCACAAAAACACTCATCCATCTACTTACACAGTGACAGCCAAGAGCTGCTACAGCATCTTTTCTACTAGAGACTTCCTTTCATTTATATGACACAAATTCCCAGTTGTGCTGCTGCAACATGTTTTTCATGTGGTCCTGCACTGAATTATCTCCACTCCTTTATACTGAGTAGATGCAAATTTAAATAAAATAGCTACATTAATATAACATGATGCATCTTCTGTTCCTAAAATATCTAATGTTCTAATAAAAATAACAGCTTTGACTCTCTGCTTTTTTAGACAGATCAGAATGCAAAGCATTTTTGCTGCATTGAAATATTTAATTCATTTGTAGTTGTCAAAATACTTTCTTACCCTTTTTTTTTTTTTTTTCAGTAAACACAAGAGACTGACTAGAAAATTATTGGTCTGATGCGCCCTCCTGATAAAATTAAATTGACAAACAGATTAGGTATTGATCTGCTAGCAAACATATATTGATGAATACCAGCTTATTGGGAATTAGTGTTGAAATGAAAATGAATGCTTCATTTATAATATATATTATGTGTATATGCACGCACTGCAAACTCTGGTCATTACGACTGAATTGCAGTGAATTTATAGATCCTTGCTTTACTATAAACACATTCCAGTACAGCTGACCTGCACAGATTTTGGGAGAAATGTTATTGGGAGACTAGCTGCAAGTGCTTTTCTTGTAGTAAAACCTAATGCTGCAGTTCTCTTTTGTTGTCTTCTTTTCTACCTTTGGTGTGTACTACAAGTATATTCTCTTCACTTTATATCTAAGAATCAAAACTTGCTCTTCCTAATAATCATGGAGATGCAGTCTTTATCAGCATGTTGCACAGACTTAAGGTTGTTAAGTTGGCAGCAGAAAGTTTCTTGAAAGCTTTTCCCAAGGACCTCACTTTCATGGCCTGCTCTTCTAGCAGGACACCAAAAAACTTTGATGCCGCAGTCAAATGGTTGAAACACATCTCTTAAGTCATCTTTACATCTCAGCAGTAGCTCATCTAAAGCGTTTACATCTCGGATATATTTTGCCTAAAGTACCTGTTGCAAAGGTATAGCAGTTAAATGACTTTTCAGTAAAAGTATGAAACACATTTAAGTATAAATGCTCTTACTTCCTTCCAAGATTTACAGTTAGGCCTTTTTTCCATAACAAATAGTGCCAGTGATAATCAGCTAGTTCATTAGTTTTGTTCTTGTCCATGCAAAAATGTCTCTGGAACAGGATTCTACAAACTAATTACAAAGGAGCTTACTCTGCATATTTACTTTGTAACCAGCATTTCCTAACAGCAATTCTCAGTATCCAGCCACATTTTTCTTCATTCTGTTGGATTTCACTGTTGCTAGTGAGAAGTGTTGCACTTTGGTTGGGATATTTTCCACTGCCCAACATATCATCACTATTTTTCAAGACATTGTCCAATTATATGATAATGGATATCTTTGGAATAAAGATTAAATACATACATCTCTTCTCCGCACCAAGAATGTGCAGAGAAAAGCACAAATCAACAATTTCTATTTGGGCTCCATCGTGATGACAGGCTTTCCTAGTGTTTTCCATCCAGCCCTCTTTTTAGATGTGTTAGGATATGTTAGCCTTACTCAGGCTGTTTGTTCTATAAATAGTAAAGGCCAGAAATGTATTTGTAAAAAAGACAGATGTTGAAGAATAGAATCAATCAAATCATGACCACAGAATCTGAGGTATAAAACCCTTCATTTCCACCAGTGAATCTTCCAGAGCAAGAAGCACACTTATGCCAAGGCATAATACCTTACAACTGATCAGAAGATAAGGATGATATTTTAAAGTGGTCAAAATTAGCTGTATTGATCACCAACTGTGCATTTAAGAAGAGCAGTAAAGACAGATGAGGCAGCATGTTCACCTACACACGGTACCAATAACATTTCATACAGCACATCCTGAAGGGATAGAAATTTTTGTATTTGTAACACTTACTATGTATGTCCTTGAGCCTTGCCTTCTGTTCCTTTACTCAATTGTTTCCCTCTGCATATTTCATGGAAACGAGACTGGAAAGAGGAGTGCTTAATAAATGGAACCATTAAAAAGATTGGATTGCTCTTGCTTTCATAGGCATTATTGCAGCAGAAGTCATTCATCTATTCTGCTCTGAGTAAATTCTGTACCTAAGTCTTAGTAAAAATACAGGTGCATCAAGACAGTAAAAATCTGATTGATGAACAAAACTAATCAAAATGCTGCTTTATAGCTCCTTTTGCTGATACATACCTTCAGGATCTGCTTTAGGAAGATACCAGAACAAGTGAACATCAGAAAAAAAATCAAAAGAAAACATGTATACACAGTATGTCAGAATATGGAGTATGACTGATTTCTACTCTGTAAGAAAGTAAGTTGTACTTGATCTCATCTTTTTTGTTTTCAATAAATGGCCAAATAACAGAGCATTTTTCTGTTTCAGTGACACAGAACACAGTCCTAGTCATGGTGTTATTGCTACTATTATCTAAAGACATCTACAAGCAAAGTACATAGAATGTGATAATATATCTTGTACAAGGAAAGGTCATTCAGCAGGTCCACAATGTGCTGATCCCAAATATATATACAGTTGTATCACTCTGCATTATGATCACATTTCTGACGTACTGCCAGCGTGCATGATAGCAAGTTTATGGTACAGTGCCAATTACATGACATTGTGGGAGAATAGACAAAAGCTGAACCAGCAAAAATTTAGGATGGTGCAGACAGATGATATCTGATTTGGTATTAAGCATAAGCCTGCTGTTAGGAAATTAGCCAATCAACATTTTTCCACAAAATGGAAAGATGAATTTTAACACAGTCAATGGTATATGAGATGCAGTCACAGAATTTGCTCTCTTGTATTTATGAGCCTTGGAGCAACACTTACTGCATCACTGAATGTTAGCCCAAGGCAGATAGGGGATATATATGGAATTCAGCCAGGAAAGCCTTTCTCCTCATCCAAAACAGGCACAGCAACTTTAAATGAAACGACGACTGGAGCAGTTGATCTGATTTAAAAGCAGCTGTATTAATTATACAAAGGCTAACAAAAGTGTAGTTAGCACATGTAGAGCAAGAGGTGATGTAAGAAAGGAGGAGGAAACCAGAGAGAAGAACAAAGAACCAGCAGGGTGGAACAGTGAAGGGCTAACTTAGTCAGAGGTAGATTATGAGTTAATAATACAATATGCTTAAGTGTCTCTATCTAGTTCATGATTTGGAGTATGACAGTATTTTTCTGTCTCCCATGAAGAGCTCCCTGTTTTCTAGGTCTAGTTATACAACAGATTTTATTACATTTGTAGAACAAGTTATCATAGTAATCATTTTTCATTAATTGATGGAGATTGGATCCATCATTAAAACGGAACAAAAATTAGATACTGTTTCTCTAAGACTCTAAAATGAAGTTTTTGTGTAAAAGAAATGGAAAAAAAGAATCTGTTGCTTACAGGACAATACCAATTAAAGATGGATTTAACAAGTTCTAAAATAATATTCGCTACATTGGCACAAGGTGATGTCAAACCACATCACCAATTAATTATAGAGAAAATAACTGCAAAACTTGAACAAAGTATACAGAGATAATTAATCCTCTAATTAGGATGCTAAAATTGGATCAGGAATTGAAGGGTGAAATGTTTTAATCTTCCCTTATATATGCAGAAGAGTTTCCATCTTTTACTTTTTAAGAAATTATTCATCTTTTCAATTCTGGTGTATCAGTGCTTTTTTTCCACAGGTATATGACAAAGACTGTAAATCACATGCCTGATTTTGAGAAATTTCCTGTCTTAGTTTAGGAATGCACCCACTCAGATAAACTGGAGAAACAAACACATCATGAACATTCTTTTGGCTTCAGTGCTGAACTGAGTTTCCTGAACTTATGAGGAATTTAACACTTTTTAGGATATGTCTGAAAATCAAACCCTTTACACATTTTCTGCTCAGGAAGGATTAGCTTTTTAACACCAGTTATTATGCAGAAGTCTTGCTTATGGAAGCTTGTGTCCCATAGTTAGATGTCTTCTGCCAAAGACAGAAGTTCAGTATTGAAATTACTGGGCATAATCCACCTTTTTTCATTCTTAAAAAAAGTTTTAAAACTTTTAAAACCCAGGTCTTGAAATAATCCAAAATTAATCACCAGTAGATCCAGTAATGTGAGTCAAGGTTAGAAGTATCATCATGTTGCTGTAGAAGGATTAATATAAAGAGAAACAGAAAGGAAAGAGATGAAAACAACCAGAGTATCTGCTACAACTTCAGGACAGTCTTGCACCAGGGAAAAGGGTTCAAGCCAATTTTATCTGTCCCTCAGGGCCCATTTTTTAATCAAAGAGAAAAGACAAGGGATTTGCTGCATCAGTTTTACAAAAAGTTACACTTGAAAAACCAGGCTAAGTATCAAACCTAAGTATCAAACTTCAAACCTCCCATGACATGATCAAATGATCAAGACAGAGTAAAAATTTAAATGCAGGGCATACCACATGTTACAAAAAGATTGACTTCCAGCTCGTGCTACCACCTGCCCTGGTGGCTCAGTCCTGGCTTGTACATAGGCAGGGTAATGGAGAGCAATGGGAAGCAAACTTTTAGGTTTTCTTCTTCAAACCAAATCCAGGAATAAATGTGTTTCAGCTCTTAACACTCAAAAGTTTAAAGCACATCTGCAGTGATTCTCTAAATTAGAAAAGGCACCAGGATCAGACACAGTACATTAAAAAAGAAACCCTGTAGAGAAAGGCAAAGCTTGCTCATTCTTGTTATGGACCACTTTTAAGGTCTTTTTTTGGTTTTCAGGTCTTTGTTAAGAGTTATTTATTTTTTTTTTTTTTTTAGTTGCACGACTTTTATTGGTGAGAAAAACAAGAACAGCAGGATCCAACTCCTATCTCTGTAATTCTTTCATCTGCTTAGCTGACTGTATTAGCCACTTTCCCCGAATGGAGAATGGGGGAAAGTTCAACAGCAGACTGACATAATAATGAGGACACAAAATATAGATGAAAAGAATACATGCCTAAACGTCTGATGAACTGATATTAGCATATAAATGCATTATATGTACAACAGCAGCCTTTGAATTAAACCACAAAGAACACTGTCTACTTGATTAGTTGTTTATTTTTCCTTTTGAGGGAACACATCAGAGCCACAGATTGATACTTTAATAAGGAACACGAAAACCTTCAGTCAAGATTAAAAGGGCTAGTAGTTAGATGTCATAATTCATGGATACTGATTGTGCAGGACTTTGACAAGAAACATTAATTGTCACTATGTAGCTTCCTTCTGAAGTCACATACTCAATTTAGTTCTAGTTTTTACAAGATGTGGTAGGATCATTAAAGGAAGCTTGGGGCTAAGCACTGGTAATGGGAGTATTTTAATATTCTTAGTACTTTCATAAAGGAACAGCATGTCATACATCTGTTCTATGTACGGTATCTGAAGTCTCTAAAGGAAAAAAAGTCTTTTTGTTGTCTCCACTGTTACCTAAGAGACTGTGGTGTTAGGGTTTCTGCACTCTTTTGCAAGCCTGTACAGTAGAAATCTGAAAAAAAAAAAAAACCCACCAAAAAAACCAACGCCCCCAAAAAAACCACACAAAAAGGCCAAATTCACAGACAGCTTTCATATTTCCTTTCTACCTTTTGGATTAATCTTACAGATTGACTACTCTTTCACAGTAAAAGGAAAAAAATAGAAACAAAGGGTGTCTTCTTTCTTTCTCTGAAGGTTTCAGGAGTTCTAGAAGGTAATTTTTTTCTCCAGTGACAGTCAGAATGGATGAACCCCCAGATTAATGTAAAATTAAACAGAAACTTTCCCATTCTCCTTTATTTCTCATCTGCAGTTGCTTCAGAGCAGAAAAACAGAAACATGGCAACATTAAACAGAGGCTAAATATGCCCATGCAGGCACAAAGCAGAGGAAAAATTCAACATGAGCGCAGGTCTCAGTGCTCATTATTAAGGCAAGAGCAGGGTTTCAGTCAAATAAATAAGCATAAGAAAGGCATGAAGGCAAAGAAGGTTCCCTCAGGCCACTGTGTCCCTCCTGCCTGAAGGACTGGCAGGTTTATTCCACTACAGACTTATACTACCATAAAACCACAGATAGCATCCACCTCACCTGCCTTTTAGATTTCTGAAGCTATATGTCTGAGTGGCTGCAAGCTTCCTTTGAAGTCCATGGGGAAGAGGGCAGCTTCAAGCCAAGGCATCTGATCTATTTAAGCTCTGCTAAGGAAGAGCTTAGCTGCTCTCTCACGGTGCTTGTTTCTTACCCTGTTTTTCCCAATTTCAGACACATGGCTGAAATAAGGAAGATGAATCTTATTCAAGCATCACTCATTTCTTGACAGCTTGGCTGTTGACCTCAATGAGTTGCTGTTTCATCTAGTGAGCAAATGGGCATCAGCCTCCATGGAGAGGAAAATATACAATTTAAAATCCAGCAAGTTGTATAATTAAATAAAAATAGTCTAACTAACAATCCACCTGAAGTTTTCATTCAGGTAGCCTTACTTCCACTTCCATTTTGGTAACTAAATGCAGATGTTTGCTAATTAATTGCTTTCAGTGTTTTAGTGGCTAACTATAAATACTGTCACCGTTCACACAGGATCACTTCCAGTCTTACTTCAGACAGATATTGAACTCAGGATCTGGCTCTATGCCTGTCACAGGGTTTTTGATTTTTCTTTTCTTTTCCCTTTTCTTTTTTGAGAATGAATGTAAGCTATTTCTCTAAGTGAGACAACAAAACTGTTATTATTTCCCTTCAAAATGGAAACTAATTCACTCTTCATAAAAAAGGAAACAATGCTCTAGGAGAAGGTTCAGCACTACAATATCCCCTGAGGTTGGCCAATTACTTTTGGTTGATTTGGATGATTCAAATCCTGCTTTGTTTACAACTCATTCTATATTATTTAACACATTATTGCTGTTGACATCACATTAATTAAATAAGCACAGAAACAGATTGTTCCAGCTCTTGAAAACAGAATGAATAAAAGACCCCACAAGAACAGATTTCTCTTCCTCACACATTGCAAACACCAGATCAGAGCTAGAAGTATTTCCTGTCACAAATTAAATTGGTACCTACCAATCTTTCAGCATCTGCACAATTTCTGTTTTGATTACACATAGCACATGATAAATTAAAAACTGCCAGAAGTTTCACAAAGGCATTCCTGGAGCTAGTACTACTTCCTGAGTGTCTCTCTCTCAGATCACACACACCAGAAGTCACAAGAAACTTGTGTATGAGGAGCGAGTTCATTCCCAGCAGCCCCTGAGCAGCACTGATTCCAGACTGGAGTCATGTCCTCCTTCCTATGCCCTGAGGAGTTGATTTAGAGCAGTAAAGGAGAAATGTATGTGGGAAAAAAAATTACAGAAAGTAGTTTCTAGATAGTGAAAACCATCCAATTTAAATGTTTACACACTGATACTCTGGCAGGGTGCCCTAGGACAGCTAATGTAGGTACACCTACCATTCAATAACTACTGGCTTATCAATTAATTCTTGATGCCATCAATGGAAAAGGGAGTATTTCTATTTCCTTTGGTTCTTGCAGACTGTGAAGGCTGCTGCTGAGATCCTGTTTGGGATCAACAAAGCAAAGCAAAGAAAGTACCTTGTCAGGCTACACTGCTCTTAATCCCTCCCACTCAGCACAATTCACTCAGAGCAGGACTGCTAATATTTTGTCTCCTGTTGAAAAATTACAATTTCTCTCCTCCATATTCTCATAATGAAGATTTTCGCTTCCATGTACTGATCGGAAGAATCAGAATACCTGCAGATGTTTCTGTTGCATACCCTTTTCATACTTTCTTTTATGTACTTTTTGTCCAACTCCATCCCCCTTCTCCTAAGCTAATGCACCATCTCTTGTCCAAGGAACTCCCTCCATGACCTCTGTATCTCCAGATGCTCGATCATAATGGATGAACTACAGAGAGTTCATTTGTTTCATATAAATGGACTATGGGAGCACCTTGGAATGACCACACATATTTCAGGTGCGCTATTAATATCAAATAAACTATTTTAACACATCCTTAATCTTTCTTTAATAATCCATTCTAAGTAAATTATCTTGAAGCAATGCTGGACTATGATGGATGGGTCCCTCTATAAAATCTCGCTCTTGGCTCAGCACAAAAGAAATACCTCACCAGTTACAGAAAGCTCACCCTGGATATTCAAACCAGCTTCTTGAAGAAATAAAAGGATAGAAGAGAGACTGATATTCCTTAAAGCAGTTCAGTGAGTCTTGTGTTCTCTATGAAACAAGATGGATGCCTTCCGCTGCCTGCCCACAGTGCTAACAACTCACCCTGTGTATGCATCAGAGTTATCGCCAAGTGCAGCATCACTGTACATGAAGTACCAGCACTTCCATGCAAACATCCCTTATCAGAACTGTATTTGCACATCTATACAAGGTGACTGCTTTAAAGACATGGACATTTACTGGAAGAGTCTGTGCCCTATGCTACTTGAATTATTGATCAATTACAAACAGATTACTAACAGCTCTGAATCGTTAAAACCTTATAATAAATCATGTAGATAAATAAAACATGCCTAGGGTGAATAATCTTCTTTCTCTCTTCCTCTTTCTGAATTCACTACCAGAAGCATGGCACTAACCTATTTAGAGTAAGGCCACCGTCTAAAAGCCCAAAGTCAATATTTAAAAAGCTGGTGGTCTTTTGAAGTAAAAAGAGCACTTCCTCAGGCTTTATTATCTCAGCTGACAAAATAGACACTTCTAATAAGTTTACCCTACAATACCTATGCCTCTAAATAAACTCATCATAAATAATTGGCAAATATGGTAACAAATTGCTTTTTTGTTCCTTCTGAAGTATTTTCTTGCAGTAATTTTAACAAACACAGAACCCTTGAAAAATGCAGTTATATTATTTAGCAATACAAATCACAGTGTCCTAATTCAGCAAAGGCAACTGAATAATGAAAAGAAATAAATTAGGTCAGGTCAGGTAAGTCACAGTACCTGAAAATTTAGCTTTGCTAACCTATATTTCAGTGTTAGTATGTTTCTGATTTCATAAGGAATTTTTGCACTTCATTGTATCTTAATTAGCAAACAGATTCCTTTTTCTTTCCTCAGAAGGAAAACACTTAGATTCTGGTTCAAAGGATTCCAATGCCTTAAAAAAAATAGGAAATGTGAAGTTTAAAAAATACCCAAGATCCTAAATAGCTTGCTGGATCTAGGCCCTATGGCTCATGCCATAGGGCACTACTTCATGAACCAGTTTTCTCTGCATACTGCTTTACTTTGCTCTACTAAAGAATAAGTTGAATTTTACTCACTGAATAAACCACCAAATTTGGGGCAGACCTGGGTGGTCCCTAAAATTTTACCAGAGCCATTGTCTATAGAAAAAGGAATGTGTAGAATGCAAAAGAAAAAGGCTAATACTCCAGATGAAGTTTTCTAATTTTTAATCATAAAAGTAAGTCTCTAACCTTGCTGACTGGAAGTGAGTTGGTGAATACTTGAAATAAAAAAATTGACACGAATTTGCAAAGACCAGTTATTCTTATTTCCTCCCAAGCCACATCAGGCCATGCTCTGTGAAAACTAGCATTAATCAAATTTAGCAGAAGTCACAATTCTTTTATTTCACTATGTCATGATGTTGGTTGCTTAGAAAGTCAACAGAGCATTACCAATTGCATTTTGCTGTTTATTTTATTTTCTCCAGAGCATAACCCAAGCTAAGCAAGCTTCAATTCCTTAAATTCACATAAAAGACTCTTCAATGGAAGATACCTTTCTCTTTATTCTACATACCTCTGAGTCTACAGATAAATGCCAGAGTGGATCCCACTATAGAGATGGAGTCATTATCACCACCCACATTGCTACAGATGCTTCTACAGTTACAGAAGAATGGTAGTAGGAGAACAGTATTTACATGCCTCTGGCACAGAAACTGCCCTAATTTCACAGTCTTCCTAGATACTTCAGGGCTGTGCCCTTACAGAAGTAACAATTCATCCCAAACTTTAAAGCCTTTTTAAACTCAGAATAAATCTGTATGCTGTAATCCAAGCAAATATTATGTTATTGTGACTTCCACTACTTATTCTGCAATTGCTCATGCAAAAGAAAGACTCAGAGCTGGAGGTGTCAATATGTGACTGTCAGTGCCAAGAAACAAACCACACCAATGCTGCTGGGAATATCAAAATAAAGAAGACTTCAAGCCTTCACGAGGACAAGTAAAGCCAGAACAGAAGCCTTCCCCAGCAATGCAGCAGACATCCTCTCTTGCTGATAGAAGTCCTCCTTGCCTGATCTTTGAAGGGTTTTGACAAAACACTGGGCAATAACAGTTTATCTTGTTTTACCCTAGTAATGATCATCACTTTTCTATCCAACTTCACCTGTATGGGATGGTTAAATAGATGCAGCTAAAGCTAAGTGGCTCTTTTGGCACTTAAAAGGAGAGGATTTGTACAGTGGAGCATCCTGCAGGCAGGGGCAGACAGTCTGCTAAGACCAGGATGAGTGTGTGGTGTGACAAGGCATGTGACCGAGCAGGCTGGCAGGGGCTTGCTAAGGAGGTCCCTTTCAAAAACTGAAATAGGTTCAAGGAGCATGAAGTATGCTTTCCTCTTGATGCTATAGATAGTGAGACAATTGCAGGTTGCTACAAATACTTCGTGTTTTATCCTGTTCTCAGGGAATGCAGAAAACCCAAAAGTGCTTGCACTGCCACTCAGACACTACTGCCCAAAAGTAGTGCTTTCCCATACACATACAAGTGGGACATGTTCATAAGGAAGCACAGATTAGTATTATCAATGGATGTTAACCTGTTAACAGCTACACAATGTGGAGGATTTATCAAGAAACTGAAGTACTTTCTTTGTATGAATGCAGAACAATCTGTGCCTAGAAGAGTTTGTATATCAGTATACAAGCAAAATAAACAAAAACAAGCACAGAATAAACTAAAAGGAGGACCACAGAGGGACAATGGGAATCTGCTAAATCAGACTATATCAGACACTATTTATGTCATCATCTCTTTCTGTAACTTACTACCAATGTTAAATCACATCTCTTTTTTTTTAAGACTATAATTTTTGCCCCTTTAATGATTTAGGGAATTATGTGCAACTTCAAGGATAAAACAAAAGGTGAAAAACCTTCTAAACACTGGAGGAAACTGGACGTTATTTTCAAAAAAATATTTCTGACTCTTCGGCTATTGGAAAACAAACAAAATCTCAAATACTGAACATCTTTGAAGATGTCAACACTTCGCTTTTAATTACATAAAACTCTGTTAAACTGAGTCAAACAGACAACAGTAATCCCCAAATGGATTCCTTTTGTTACATTTCAGTAAGCCCCATGTGGATTCTTTCATTTACTTGGGAAAATAAGGAAATACTTTCTTACAATATGCTGCTTTTTCAGAAGAAGAATGATTTTAACTTTAGGATTGCTGGTCTCAAAATAGCATAAATTATCCTGCAAACACTATTTACACAAAAGGAATATGAAATTCTATCACTTAAAATCAGTGGCTTCTGCTAAGATTTATGAAAGCTGTGCAACATCAGGGAGTCCTCCAAAAGCTGTTTTAACCAAACTGAGCTGAGATAATTTGTAACATCAGTGCTTGGTTCTACATCCAGAGCCAGAAAGTCAGTCCAGTCTCTCAAGACAGGTTCCAGCACCGTGAGAAGACTAAGGGTCACTTTACTAATGCCACCAACAGTACAGAGAGGACAGAGCCAGTCCTCCGCAGGCACAAGTCAAGCCAAATGAAATCCCAGTCAGACATCACTTAAAAAGCTTTGCCACAAGGATGGTGGAACACTGGGACAGGTTCCACAGGGAGAACATGCAGATTCAATCCTTGCAGAAAGCCCTGAGCACCCTGCACAAAACTGGCTCTGCTCTGAGAGGAAACTGTAGCAGGTGGTGGCCTGCAGCCATCCCCTCCAACCCAAACAGTCCATGAATCCATACACAATATGTAATACAAGGGAAGAGAAATAAACAACTTACCAGCCACCTGGGCATTTTAAGGGGAAAAAAATGTGGCCTTACCTGAAAAATGTAAGAGAAAGCAAAAGGTTAACAATTCATCAAAATCAGCAGGGTAATGAATTGTAGTAACTCTTTGTACATAAACAATGTACACAATTATGCATTCACAACATTGCAAACATTTCCCTCAATATGTTCAAACTCTGTAAAAGAAGACAGCTATGCTGAAATGCATACCAGAGTCTCCCCACAACTGGACCTCCTGCAGCTTATGCCCACAGCTCAGGAAAGATAAGTTTGTCACTATAGCCTCTGTGACCTGAACGTTTTCATACTCACTTCCTCACTATTTCAATTTCATCAGACATGTGCCAACATTTCTTGTAGACAATTCTACCTTCAGTCCCTGCTGAGGATCTGTCCACTAATGACCATAATGAAACATGCTTTGTGTGAGAGCCTGTTCATTTATTTTCATTCCCGTGAGTGCCTTCAGAGACCAGTGTTGCAATCACAGCTACTTACTATTTAATTCCCAGCCAAATTTATGGCCAAATTGAAAAATGGATGCAGGCTGCCTGATGCAGGATGCTTTTGTCTGAAGTGTCCTCATGGAATCATTATACTTGCATTAATCTTTAATCTGCAATTAAACAATCAGTTCTATGTAAAAGATAGCTGCAAACAGATCTCCTGAATGTGTACTAGGCAATATATCTTAATGGATGTATGCATGCTGTCGAGGGTCTGCAATTAGGACAGCATCCATCACTGGGCTCCAGGTCAGCAAAAGGTTAGGGGAGAACCAAACCTCTCCAAGGTGCTGAGCATCCATCCATGCTACCTGTCCTGCTCCAGGGCTGTGCCTGCAGCAGCAGAGAACATCGAGAGAAAAGCCAGGTGGGGGTGGGAAAGGAGATACAGTGGATTAAGGCATGGCCTCGCTGATAAATCTATCTTGGCAGAAGATTCAACCTGCTTTGAATCTGTTTCTTTCCAATTAAGAGACCTGCTTCCAGCTTGGGCAGATGCTTAATTGGAGACTGAGGCTGCCAGGCAGGCACCAGAGCCATGATCATTAACAGGTAGTTTGAAGCCATTAAGGTGCTCCTGCTTGTCAATTCCCCTCTCATATACCACTGACATAAATAAATGCATCTTCTTCCCCACGGCAGCAAGCTCACCTTGTAGGGAGATTTGCAACGTATGTCCTGCAAACACGCCTTTGGTTTCTGGGACTGTGAAGTTATTACATTAGCACCAAAGGCATGTGATTCAGCAGGGAATAAAAGGAGCCTTCCTGCCCGGTGTCAGTGTAATACTAGAATGCTACCAAATGGCTTCAACAATAGGTAAGCAGAAGGGCATCTGTTTCAGATTCGACTAAAATTGTATAATTAGATCTTGGTAAGAGATCCGTCTGCTCATGTGTGGTTTTATCAAATGCTCTTGCCTAATCCATAGAAGGAAGCAGTTTTCAGTCCTCAGCAGACACTGTTTCTGATGCAAACATGAGCACAACCCGAAGAAACTCTACACCTGTACAGAGCATTCTGTATGAAGAGATGACTGCACCAATACAGCAGGTTTTTAATTATAAACATGAGGGAACAAAACTACAGTGATACTCATGAATGCTGTCTTATTACAGGACATTTGCCCCTTGCCAGTTTTAGTCTTAAGTCCCTAACTGGTCTTTAGTCCCTAACTGTTTAAAAAAAAAAAAAAAAAAAAAAAAAAAAAAAAAAAAAAAAAAAAAAAGCAGCAGCCTACTGGATTAATGTCAAGCAATGAGATTCATTTTGTTTTGCCTTACAAGGGTATTCTGACAAAAATTCACAACTGTCTCATTTAATGATGTAAAGAATTCACTGCCATGTACCATTTGCAGCTTACAAATTAGCCAATCTCAACAAGTATACACTAATTAAGGGCACAAAAGTAAAAGGCCCTTATTGATTGCAAGGTCTGAGCACCAGAAAACTGATTAAATATATGTTGTTAAATGTTAATTCATTTATTATGAATTAACAACATAAATATATGTTGTTAATTCATAATAAATGAATTAACTCTGCTATGCCATGCTCCATGTACACACAAGGCTAGGGTAGCTAAATGGCAATTCAATGCTATAGTCTTCAATTATTTCCAGTGGGCTAATAAGACAAGCAATTAGACCACTGTCTTCACATCAAACCACAGCATTAACACACCTACTTGTGCAAAGGAATAAATGGTACCCATCAGGTGGAGACAAAACTATCATATATAAAATATTCTGCAAATGGAAGATCCATTTGTATAAAGAGAAGTCTAGGTCAGCTGCTACATAAAAATAATAGAATTTTACAGCTGCAGAGTGATCACAGGAATATCATAGCTAAGGTCCACCAGGAGGGAGCCAATTCCTACTTAAATATATAACCTTTTTAATGGATTCTATCCCCAAGGTAATGCTGACCATGACGGACTATGACGACTGCAAAATGATTAACCAAGACCCTTCTTTTCTGCCAAATTGACTCTTCAACAACATGCTGCTCATGGTTTGGTGAGCAGGCTCATCATCCTGACACAGAAAACCTAGGGCCAGGTGCCCTTCGAGAAGTTACAGATAGAAAGATAGGAAGTTCTCTTTTGCAAGGTCATGCAGATTGCCAACGTGTTTGCTCCCTGTCCTAGATGGTGTGTGGTGCTGCTGGGCAAGCAGGAAAAAGGGCAGCCTAGCACCCTGTACCCACACACCAAGGGCAGGGCAGTGGTCCCTGCTTGAGGAGCTCACTGCCCCAGCTAGAAGCAGGTGGATGGAAAATCATGGGGTGTCCTATGAGCCATGGGATGGAGCTGCCTGTGGCTTGATCACCATATCAGAATTGATGCTCAGGTTGAGTAAGAATAATCATATACACGAAGCCACAAACTTGCTACTTTACATCTCTTTCTATCTCCGAGTGATGTTATACTGCACTTTCCACAATTCCATGTTGCTTTATAGAATACCAAAAGAAGATATGGCTTTCACTAAAATTTAAAAAAAAATGCCCAATTTTTCCTTTGGGTCTAGAATGCTATATAATATCAGAAAGGGATCAGAAAATGGAGGAATGTTTTGCAATTTCCTTATGAAGTAAAAATAATTAATTACCCCTTCTTTTTCTCTTTCTTCACACATATACACAAGCATAGCACACACACTCATGATGCAAAGTCATGGAACAAACTGGCCTCAGGAGATCAGCCAAATCCACTCCTGTCTTATGGATTTACCTGAGAGGGGTTTATTATGCCTACAAGCAACTCCCAGCCATCCTTCTTAATCTTGAAAGGGTATTCTTGGATTGTGGTGGTGCATCCCCTACCCCCGTCCTTGGATCATACTGAGACCTCATCTCAGAAGCTCCTGCTAAGCCTTGACCAAACCATCTGAGTAGTGAAGCATCCCTTGACCAGGCCAGCTGTGGGACATTTCCTGATCATATCAAGAGCTCTTCCATGGTACAGGTGGGAACAATGAGAAACACCAGCTGCCCAGTCAAGGTAGGAAACAAAGGATAAGTAATTACCCTTTGTAGCCTTGGTAAACTATTCTTTTGAACCCTAGTCAAAGTGGAGTAGCACCACTGTGAATTGTAGTGCAAGTGGAATGGTACCATCTTACTGCACTTTGGGGAAAATGCCCAGTGGATACCAACTTGGGTTATGGCCAGAATGGAAACTTACTGATGACCAGATCCAATTATCTTGCAACCCTATAAACAATGGTCCTAAGTGAGGCCCTTTGAGCTCTCCTGGACTGCAGCAGGCTGGGCCAGCACTTCCCTCTGAGTGGGACACCTCTCAGAACTCATGAACCGTCCAGCTTCTGATCCTCAAACTGTCACTGATGATGAGGTCTAGGCTAATACTGCTCACAATACACAATTCCATGCTCCTTGAGGTGCAACCCTTGCCTATTGGGAAACGCAAAGGAATTTGATGTGAATATTTTACTGAACCTGAGGGAAATTTTTGTTAGGTACCTTTATATGCAGAGAAATAGGTGTACACATCATTTTACCTGTGTGTATATGAATTGATTATGGTATGAATGTTACTATCTCAAATATATTTAAGGCACTATTATAATTGGTAGTTAGCCCTGTCAAATTGCTTTGTAAAGGGTAAAGCATCCAGAGATTAAGTGCTGCCAAACCCTTTTGCACCCTTATCTGTACATCCACATCCTTTCCACCCTTACTCCCTTTTGTATTTTGAGCTTCCATTTAAATCATTGCAAATTGCTTCTAATTTGATATTCCTTTAAATGCTTTACCCTGTGTAGTAACAGAGTTAACCTTGCAATCAAACTCTGTAATGCTGCATTTTCAGAAATGTATGTTAAACTCTATAATTCTCAGTTACTTGCATATTTATTCTTCCTCCTTCTTCTGTTTTTCCCTTCACATAAATTATGAAGTTTTACATTGACCCATGCTGCATATCCTCAGCAATAGTGGGCTTGCTCCAAGCATACTTCACTATTTTGAGAATGCCAAATTTAGAGTGAAGCATGTGTTGCTTTGCATCTGTCAGTCACACAGCACTCTCCTTTGAGGTCTACCAATAAGCACAAAGTGACGGGTGGTCATCTGAACAACACTTCGTGCTTCTGTGTTCAGCTCAGCAGTCTACACAATTTTAACAGGGGAGCTGCAAGGATAAGGAGAGATTTTTTCCAATCAGGTTAAAATGTTTCAAGTGGCCCATTTTCACTTTCTGTATACTTCTGAAAGATGACTAGGAGTCAGTGTGAGAGATTAAGCTCTGTCGGAGGTGCACTGTATTTATTCATAATATATTAATAACCAAGAATGACTCAATTTTGGTTTTATACTGGCAGAAAACTAAAGTACAAAAGGACACAGAACTGAAAAAGAAAACTGAAGAAAGTGACAATGGATTACTCTCCAGTAGCAGAGGACCTTGGAAAACTGTAAGAATGAGGCTCTGTTTTCAAAAATACTATAAATCAGTTGTTGCAGAAACTGCCATAATGAAAAATTGCCTCTATGCACTTAGCATTTTAAGCTCTAGGAGAGTCCCACAAAGGCCTGTGAATGAGTTACAGCAATGGAAGGAAAGAGATGTTACTAATGAACAAACTTCTTACTGGACTACGTCAAAGAAAAGGTATTTCTTAAAGTGATAATTTAGATTTTTCTGGCTGCTTTGCTATTATTTCCTTACTGTGCTTCCCATCTGTGTCTGGGAGACTCACTGCACTGAAAATATATGCAAGATGCACTTTCAAAAATCTGAAGACACAACATTACTAGAAAACACCGTCTTGAAGCATATCCAGGTACTGAAATTCTACAGCAACTACCTCCATTAGGCATTTCTGCAGACTAAGCAAATACCCACCAAACTTTGAAACGGACTTTATATGGATTCAGATATTATTTTACACATATTTACTGAATATCGAAACCATAAACTATACCTTCCATGACCAGAAAAATCCAGTCCAAAACAACCAAAAAACCAAACCCCCTTGCTCTTTGGTACCTTATTTTGATTTGAACTGCAAGTAAAGAGGAGAAAACAATTAATTAAATTTTATAGCATCAAAACCAAAACACGATCATACAATAGTAAAACTGGAATCAGAAATTTATTGTATCGATCCTGAAATCTGTGAAGGATTGGTTATTGCTGAAGGTTCCCCACAATCTGATGAGCTGCTTGCTAATGCAAATTCTGGCCATTTCATCACACTGTGCAAACATGCCTTACATGCTGCTGGGAATTGTCTGCAATCACCCTCTTTCCTAGGAATGATAAAACCCCCAAAATTCTTAGGTCTAAGGCTCTTAATGCTTTATAGCTCTCTTCAAATGTCATTCTCTTGTCTCTCAACTTTCATTTGTAATTTTTCAGAAATATTCCAGCAACAAAGTACCCCCAACAGAATAAGAAATTAAGGACCTTTTCAACAGCTACACAGGTGCTCTACTAATATTTACCACCCTTCCACCTTCTGACATTTACCACAGAATATTTTGTACTGCCATCTGCTATTATCAGCTAGTGGAAATACAGAGCACATAAACATATATGAACCACAGACACATAAAAAGTGCCATACGCATGAGTTCAGGAAACTTAATGTCCAAGGAAAATGGCCAAGGAAATAAATAATAGGAAGGAAAAAGGACACCAAAGAAGACAAAGTTTATTTATTAATTCAGGGTGTTCTTGTCTTCTGTGTCTGAACATCAAGACAATGCATCGTAAATGGAATTAACATGCAGATATTTGCTACAAGTCTTGTATGTTCTGTGTTTTTTCCATTGCAAAAGTATGATCTATAGATGACCTATAGATCAGGGATCTGGTGGTAGATCATAACTTCAGTAGAAGGTGAAGCCTACATTTGTCTGTGGGTCATGGACTTTTATATTTTTTGCTTGTGGTAGGTAAAAAAATGAAACATGCTTTACCCGTATGATCTCTCTCTGACATTAGAAGTAATGTTTTGTTTTGTTTTTCCTAAGGAATGAAGCCTGAAGAATAAAACATAGCACAATGTGTATCCATATAAATACACAATGTGTATTTATATTTCACTGGAAAACATGAGTGTGAGTGAAAGTGAAATCAAGACAAAAAACAGACACAAGAAAATCTCTGTTTTGGGCTAACTTTTTATACTGCATCTTCAAGAATGTCACAAAGATTGGTCTGTTGATGTGTAGATGCTGCACCTACAGGCATTACCTGTGCAGAGAAGCCATCAATTACCGTGCCCTTCATTTAGCATTTGAAAGTATTCACAAAATGTAAATAGGAAGGAATGATATATAATATATATGAGGTCTTGTGTTTTTCCTCTACTTGTATACACCCTTTAAAACTCAAAGAAGCCTATTTTAGCAATCTTGCCGTTGACTGCCCTAAAGAAAATAAAAGTGAGAGATGGGCAGCTCACTACTCCTTAGGCTTTCTTTTCTTTTGCAAAATTTCCAAGTTTCTAACAACCTTTCCCCCCATACAGTCTACTGCCACCCTTTGATGTCATTGAAACAACGTTAATATTTGTAGCTGGGTATGACACTCAGCCACCAGGAGCGAAGCTATTTGGCACTGTAATGCAAATGACTGCATTCATCAAATGAGCTTTGTTAGTTATTCATTGTGTTCCTTATCATTCCTTTCCCAAACCCCAGTGCTTCTGCATTGCGCACAGAGGTGTGTCCACAGCAGCATCCCCGCTGTAAAACCCACCCTTATCAGGCAGAGCAGGGTGCCACCGGAATGACCTGCCAAGTCACTGTGTCCCCTCTCTTCTCCCTCACCCTTTTGTGCCCAGCGTTGCTCTTTGTCCTCATCCACGGGATCTGTCTCCCCCTGCTCTGATCACTGTGCCAGACACTCTCCCACAGCTGAAAGAATGACTTGCAATGAGAGAGACTCTAGAGGGACGGGTAATTCCCTCCTTCTTTTACCCTAGCTCCTCATTTTCCTCTGAAATTGACGGCATCAACCAACTTTCTGCAGGGTTGGGCTTTTAAAAACAACTACAGCAACAAAACCGCCCAAGCCCCTGTGTGTATTGTGGCAGCCCAACAGGCTTGCACAGATGGAAAATGGTATTGACAGGTTTGGAAAGGGACAGACACAGACTCTCATGCAGGCAGACACTGGGGGCTTTTTTTCATTAAATCTTTCACTGCTTAACACAGTTCAACATACCATTCTGTACCTCCAGAGAAAAGCTTTTGGGGGATGGAGCCAGAGATTAATCCCTTTGTAATTTCTACTGCTGCTGGCAGTACTAACTGCCAAGGGATTTTGGGGAAAGATAATGGCACTGTTAACTTGTAACCTAGGTGTAAAAGTGGTCTTAATAAAACTGGGATGGTTGAGGCCCCATCAATAACCACCACACGCCAATTTTATTGGATGTAACAGATGCAATCTGTTTGATGTGGTACAGGAGGCTCATCCCAATATGGTAATTAATAGAGGTTGGGGAGCCACTCAAAAAATTGTCTACCACAATGGCGAAACATCTGGGACAATCCAGTCAGTTTAACCTCTAAAGCAAAGTAAAGATCTAAAAAGAGCTTATGTGTAAAATTGCATTTTACACTGAAGAAAGACCAATATCAGTAAGAGGACTGGTCTGGATCTTTCTTCAGTGTAAAATGCAATTAAGCAGGGTATAAAAACCTGCGTATAATTAAACTAGTTTGGAATGATTCTGCAGATATTCCATAATTAGTGTTTGTATAAGAACAGATTTTCTGTTTTGCAAGAATCAGCAGATAATCAGCAGTTGATTGTTAACCTGAGAAGATGCTGATCCCAGCATAATTATTTTGACATATATCTACCCTTCCATGAAAACATAAGAGACAATTTCTCTAGCCAAAGAGCAGGTGTAAAAACACAAGGCATTATAAGTTGTTCCCAAACAAATCCAATTATATTTTTTTGGTTTATCTTCAGCAGAGTTGTCATTTTTTATTTTGGAGTATGGAGGGGAAGAGGTAGAAGCACCAATTCAATGTTGTTGTCACTATACATTATCTTGAGCAAAACTTTCTTGTACTTTTCTTTTTCCCCTGGTACTTCCTTGTCACAGATCAAGATTTCTCTATTAGGCTGATGGATGCTTTGATGCTATAGTTAGGGTAATAGACTAGAGTAGTACTATTACATACCCTGTGTAATGTACTTACAGATGCTTTATAAACCAAATGCCAGGTTCCTACGTCTTCTTGTTGAAAAAGAAGAGTGTATAAAGATTCAGAGAAGTTAAAGGCTAAACCAGGAAAAAAATTCTAGGAATGTATCAGTGGATAAAGAAAATGGGAACTATTTAATACCCTGATACAGGCTGTTTCCACTGGAATCCATTATGCTTCCGGTCATCTGTTCTCTTAAATTTTCATGAGCCTTCTTACCTTCTTGAATCTTCAATTTGTTTTGCACTATGGAGAAGAATCTTCATCAATGGTAAATAAAATTGTGTTTCTTCTAGATTCCTTTAAACTTACCTATGCATTTTCTGTGCCCTGGTTGTCAAGAAGGCCAGTGGCATCCTGGCTTTTTCAGCAATAGTGTGGCCAGCAGGACTTAGGGCAGTGCCTGTCCCCCTGTACTCAGCAATGCACATCAGATCCTGTGATCAGTTTTGGGCCCTTCACCACAAGAAAGACATTGAGATGCTGGAGTTTTTCCAGAGATGAGCAATGAGGCTGGTGATGCGCCTGCAGCACAAGTGCTGCATGAAGTGATTGAGGGAGCTGGAGGTGTTTAGCCTGGAAAAAAGGAGTCTGGGGTGGCTGGGACATCTTGCTTTCTACAACTACCTAAAAGGAGGTTGCAGTGAGGTGAGGGTTGCTTTCCTCATCCAAGTAACAAGTGATAGTTTGCCCCAGGGGTTTAGATCAGATATTAAAAAATGTCTTCACAGAAAAGATTATTAGGAAATTATAAAATATTATTGCTGAGGAAAGTGGTGGAGTCACCACACTTGATGTATTTAAAAGAAGTGTAGCTATGTCATTCAGATATATGGTTTAGTGATGGGCTTGGCTGTGTTAAGCTTACACCTGGATTCAATGATCTTAAAGATCTTTTCCAATCTAAATGATTCTATGAATTCATGAATAGTCAATATTAAGGAATCAGCAATCAGTTCTAAAAGCATCTTGTAGACTTTGATAAAATCTGTTGTTATTACTAAGTCTGTTCCCATTTATGATCTTATCTTATTGTGATTAGGAGAGCAATTCTAATGTAGCAGAGAATTGATTTACAATAATGATAAACAATATGGCCTTTAAGGCATGCCTGTGTTAGCTCTGCTATGTATTTTTAGTAGCATTTACAGAGTTTCTTTCTTCTTCCTCTCATCTTTTTCCAATAATGTAAAATACATCACCATGTAGAACACCATCCAAAGCGGGGACAGTTTCTCAGGCTCTTTCTCTAGGATGTGTAGAAAATTATCAGAAAAAGGTGTCAAATGCCTGCTGTCACTTTCAGTCAGCTGCCAGGAGCTGGAGATGTAATAAGCTGCATTCCTACAATTGGTTGTGGTGAGATAGGACTAGCACATCATTTTGGGAAAGATTGCTCAGGTCTATCTCAAAGATACCACTTTCCAATTAAATTTGGTGGGCTCCATCCAACAGGGTTTAAGACTGAAGTTTCCACAGAACACTAACAAAATTGTTGAAATGGCATGAAATTCAACTGTGACAAATACTTAACTCTGGATAAGAGTCTTTGAAAATCCTGGACAAAAAGACCTGAAAACAGGAAAAGAGACATTATAGAGGTATAGAAGCACACAAAACCTTCTCTGTCCAAAGCCAACAACATACTTTTCACTTGTATAAAAAACACTGACTAGAACAAACTACTTATTGACTTGTACAATATTCATCATCTGTACCAACTCTAGAGATTTTTTTAACTACACATTCTACACAAAACATCACCACCTGAGAAACGTCTAGAAGAAAGAAAATGCTGTTTCTAACTCAGGTATACTGACTTAGTAAATGATACAGAAAACAATCTAGGTGCATGTTTTCTACCCTTAAAAGGAGATGTAAATGTATTATAGTGCAGAAAAATCAAAAGGTGTACTTTATGCAATGGGAGGTAAAAAACTGAAGCATTAGATACTCTCTCAGCAGAGTAAAAAAATCTATCATTTGGCCACAAATTCCATAGCACTGAAGATTAAATTTCAGTAGAAAATTATCAAATCAGCAGAAAATAAAATTGATCGTTCCCGTGCATACTGCAAAAGCAATATTTTACTGAAAAGACTGAATACCTCAAATACAACATAAAAGCTTGCCATAATGACAGATAGTTCTATTAGAAAAGGTACTGAGTGCATAATTAACCAGTGCTAATACCTATCTGAATATCTGAAAGGAAGAAAAATTTATTCAAGTGGAATATAAACTATTCATCAAAGCTGGGGGGAAAAGAAAGAAAAAAAAAGAAAGAAAAAAAAAAAAAGAAAAAAAAGAAATTGCTGCACTGAAAACATGCACTAGTAGGGCTATGTTTATGATCCCCTGACAGAAATGTATAAATAGGAAAAATTTACCACTCATTCACTAGGGGCTAATGAAGCAGAACTAAGATCACACGTTCACCATCACTCAAAATGCAGAACATTTGCAGCTTCTCAATTTTATATGGAACTGCCTGCTCAAGTCACACATTCTGTAAAAAAGGTAATATTTTTTGTTTCAGTCTAAACAGTAAACTGTAATTGGCTCAGAAATTTCATTTTTCTTAAACTAATGTTAATTTAATGAGTATTTTCTCCACCTTCCTGGATATAAATGATGGAGGACTTTGCTTTCTTAGTTTCCCAGTATCAATCAGTCACATATAGTAAGGCATAAAATGTAACATTTAATTGAATTTTCCTGTTCCATAAAATGATTTATATTCTTTGATAAACAACCACTGCTGTCAAATTTTGGATTTTTTTATAGCAGTTTGCAAAAACAAGGCAAATCAACCCTGCTATGTCCAGACTATCTAAGTTACTGCAACTATTTATCTACAAATGTGAAAACCATATGTATCAACGATCTTTAAAAAATGCTTCTTTTGAGCTAAAACATCTGTAAAGGACAATCAGAAGTTTACACTGTGTAGGCAGGTGCAAGTAAAGTCTAAATTCTCAAACAACAGCAAGTTTCCAATCCCTGAATGTTCATTTAGAGTAATGCAAGCTGCATTACTTTGCAGCCAATAGAGGCATATGGACAATATTCCTGAATATAATCTCAGCTCTGAAAGTTGTAACACTTGCAACTGTAAACATATTTCTGAATTTTTAGCAGCATCATCTTATTCTGATCAAGTAGTATTTTCTAGAAGCTGTTTGTGAATGAAAAATAAACTGGGGAGATTTGAAGTATTTGAAGTATTTTCCACATATTTACCTTCTCAGAGGTTCTAGCAAAAATGATGTCCTGCAATTTTATCCAGGTGATTATCCCCAACACATTATTTTCTTCCTGATTTATTTACATAGCCTATAATTAATTTAAAAAAGATCTTATTTTGTGAGGTATTCTATGAATGCTAAACAGATTTAAAACTACAGGCCTGTTTCTAAGAAGAAGAAACAAATTGTACCTTCTGCTTCCAGAGCATGTTAGGAAAACATTCTCTGGAGCTCTGCCTCTGTTCTTCAAATAGGTTCAACATACTGCCAGTCTATAAGAAGTATAACTTTTTTCCTGATCTAAATATAAACCTCCATTACACTTATAGAAGTGTCCTTACTGGAAGGTTTAATTCTGCATATTGTTTTCTGTAAGCATACAGACAGCTGAAAGGACAAAGAGAAAGATATCTTACAAGATACCAAGATACTCGTGTATCTTTAACTTCACTCCTCCCACAGTTGCATATCTGGAAAGGGATGGCCAATACAGACCTGTTGAACAAAGGTAACCATGAGACTAGCTTGCTTATGGATCATTCTCTGATGCCCCAGGAAAAAAAGAGGTCACCCTGTCATTGCTGCAAACAGTGTCACATCCTGCTCAGCAGTGGCCAGGGTGATCCTGTCTTCCTTCTGCATGGGTTGAACAAAACTCATGCAGGGTGAGACAAGGCAACACTGTATTTTCTTCTTTATTAGCAAAGTAAAAGACTTAAGGGCCCACTAGGAAAAAAACAACCTACTCCTGGAACAATATTCACAGTACTTTAACTGAGGACAGTAAGCTTTTTCTCCAGAATGTTGTACATGCTACTAATGCCAGTGTAATTCGTATTACTCGAATGACTATATGTGTGCTGAGGAGCAGAAACAAAGCTAACCAATCAGAATTCAATAGTTACCACTACTGCACACATCCATACCAAACATGTCAAACCTCTCACTAGAGTAAAGAAAAATAGGAACCATAAAGGACCTTTTGCTTGACATGGCTTGAGGAGCATTTTCATAACATTTTGTACAGCTGGCATATTTCATTGTGGGTGAACTGGTAAATAAATCTTATAGAATGGCCCATATCTTTAATTCTTTCGCATCTTTTAGTTGTTGCAGAGGGACAAGCAACAGCACCTGTGATACTCTAATTTTGTTTTACCAATGAACAAAGATTGATATGGTAGTCAGAGAATCAAATTAGAAGGAAGAGACAGGAGTAAATATTCTGTCAGTGTTGTTCAGTGTTCCTGTGCAATAAAAGGAAATCCAATTTTCTCATCCCTCCTCTTGAATTTAGATTTTCCTCACTACAACAAAAAGATAAGCAATTCTCAGTGTCTTCAAAATCAAAAATGTGGGAACAGCAGTTTTCCTGAAAATCTGTTGCCACGGGCTTTAGATCCAACTAAAATCTCTCGAGGTATGGGGAGGTGGAAGGCTGAGACCTATTCTTTCTCAAGTCATACCAGAAATTAACAGCAGTACTATTTGTATGATGACCTTTCTGTATAGTGCTAAGAACTGGTTTTCCTTGACAACAGGATTAATTCATTGAGACCTAGTCCCAGAAGCTGCTGCAGTCATTGCAATCCAGAAGGGTAAGCTGGAATTTCTCTTCCAATTTCAACTTTTTCATATCCCTCTGAAGATATATGCATGGGAAACAATTATCCTTACAGGGGTGCAATTTCAAAGCATCACCTACCTGCTGCATCCTTTTGCCTTAAATAAAATACAGGGTGCATTCTTCCAAATCCCTTTTCGGTAAGTCATTTTAGCATAGAGTAAAAGAAAGGCTATATGAAGTTTATTCCCGTGGGGTTACTTGTTCAAGTGCCTCTAATGCTAGGGGTGAGAATGTGCTTGAAGAATCCAGAGCTGTCCTGCTAAGATTAGAGTACTAAGTGGGATCTGACTACAGGTCCATTGTATTTTTGCTTAACTTCTACTCATTTCAGGAGTTAATTATCTGTAAGAAGGTTATTGTAAAATCATGAATCCACTCTCAGCTGGAGGTCAAGAAAGTAACTAAAGAGAGATCTCAGAGGGAAATTATTAAGTTAAGATTCTTAAAGTCTTATTTGCCTATTTTAATCTTAATCAAATTCCTCTTCACAAATTCTAGATGGGGAAAACTGTCCTTATAGTAACCCAAGTGAATCCACTCCCAATGTAAAAGTATTATCCGTTTCACAGCACACCATCTCCAGACTGAGAAAAATGTTGGACAAAGCAACAAGACTTGAAGACTATCAGCAACCTTAAACAGATTATGGTATAAGAAACAGTCTTTCAAGACTCGGAGCTCTCTGAAGCATTTCCCAGCCCACAAGCCAAACACACTTTATGAGCTTCAGAGAGAACACCTACTAAGCCTTAATTACCAAGACAAGGGATTAAAATCAAGACAAAGTCTAAGAAACCCACACTCCTTGCAAAGAAATATACAAATCCAGAACACATATGAACTTGGCATGGAAATAAACTTTAATGCATCTGAGAACCACTAGATGAGGGAACATATAAAGCACTTGCTGAAATCTCCACAAGAGCATCAGGGAGCCTAAGGGCCCATTGTGTTGCATTTTGGGGGCATGCAAATGCCCATTGTCAAAATTCAAATTTGAAAAAAAAAGGAATGACAATCTCATTACTATGCACAAATGGGAAAGAACTGTTGGCTGCTATGCTGAGAAGGCTGTCATAAATCTATAAATAATCAGACATACTGATCACTTGGGAGCTTTTCCTTCTGAATTCCCTCAGTGTTTTGTCTTCAGCTGTCAGTAAATATGACATCTGTCCTCTCCATTGAGCTGGTAATGGTCCTCATCTCACCCCGAAACATTGGACTAGCACTTTGTGAAGCCCTCTCTATCCGGGAAATAAGGATAAAGCCAATACTACAAAATCTTTTGAATTTCTAGTCTACCATTAATTGCTCTGAAGAACTTAAAATGAGGTAAGCAAGCAGAACCTTGTGACATCCCACGAAAGTGCTCTCCCAGCTAACGTGAACTGTGGCCAAGCAACGGGTTCTTCCTCAGAAGCAAGGCCTAGGCTAGTCAAACATGCCTCCATCCTTTCCTAAGAGGGTAACTCAGGCATGCTAGCAATATCTCACAGGCAGTATTAGCAGAGGCAGTTGATAAATCTATGAGAGTTTGTATAATCACTTGTTGTCACAAAACTGAAGGAGAAAATATTGATGCAAACTTACTGCTCTCCATATAATATTGAAAAAACAAAGTAAGGGATCTACTGCTAATATTAAAGTAAAGTAGTATAGATAAACTTAGAAATAACTGTTTGATTTACTCCAAACAGCAGTAGAGTCTCATTTGCTCTTTCAAAGGCATAATCAGTTGAAGGGCACATTTTTCTTCTTTGTTCTTTCCCATCAATTTTAATAGGTGCAGAACATCAGTCACATGAAATGTAATGGGACAAGAAGATGGATGAGTACATTTGAAGCCACTAGTCACAGGACAGAAAGCATCCTGACAAAGTGACACTGGCAGCATAGGGTTCAACCATAGAGCCTGGACAATATTTAGTAAGTGAAACTACAGTGCTACATGATTTGATATTTTCTCACTGGGCAAAGTCCTTTCCCTGTCACTATTCATCATATTCCTACAAGTCAGGCTTTCAAAGACATTCTCTTACTGAACATGACCAAATGACATTTTTAAATCAAGGAAATACATAAATCTGGGGACAAAGAGGTCATTTGGAAATAAATTGGAATGACCTCCTGTGTTAAGAACTTCAAACTACTTCATCAAGAAGGTTTTAAACGGTTTAGTAAGATTCACTGAAATTCATATTTCCTGAAATATGAAATATATTATGGTCATAGGAGTGAGGAGATTTGGTATCTATGTTGAACTGACAGCAACAGGACTCAACTACTGATGAAAAAATACCAAAAAAATCCCTTATTTCTACTAGGATCTGAGGAAAGCAATACCAACAAATTAGCAATTAGAAATTCCTTCAAATAAAAAGCCTCTGATGTGCATAATACAACAAACTATATTAATAAAAAAGCAGCATGTCCCATTAGCTGTCTCTGAAGCAGTTCTGGGGAAATTGTAATGAAAATTCCTATCAAAACTGAAGTTTAAGCGACAGTGAAGGAAAAATCAGTCATCCAACAAACTGAATCAAACCCTTTCTGTATGTTGAGGAAGCACTGGAAAGGCAGGCAGGCTTACTCTCTACTGTAATGATCCACTTGTGTTATAACTTTACCAATTAATGCTAAGTGGCTCCATCTAGCACTTTACAAAGGCTATTGTGATCACTATCATCATTACTGGGCAATGCTAATTCAGTTTCTTCGTTGGCCATTTGCCACGATCTCTACAGGTGATCTTTAAGCTTTAAATAATACTGAACTTTTTATAAGAACAGGAAAAGAGAAATCAGAACCTCTTAAAATACACCCACAAGAGAAGGAATTAGAGCCAGATCTCCAAGTCCCACTGCTGCATGAAGTATGCCCTACACCTCAATATACTCCAAGCACCCATCCAATGGTGTGCAATACCCAGAAAGCAGAAAGACAGCTTTTGGAAAATTCTCTTAAACAGGGCAACATTCCTCTCTGGCATCACAACATGCACTCCTGATAGGATGGTGAATTCTTTTTCTGTCAAATACCTCATTGGAAGCTGTTTACATCTACTACAGCTGTTCTTGGTACTTCCCTCCTCTTTCACAAGGTAGAGACTGCTTTGAAACAAATCTCTACAAGTGTATGCTGGTAAATACAATTGCACATAGACAGAAGTTTCCCCCAGTAAGTTACGTATTTCAGAATGGGAAATCCAGAGAGAATGGAAATTTCACATTAAGAGAAGTTGTGGTATTCCTCAAACAGTACACCTAACTCTGGAAAGAGCAAAACAATTTTAGATAAAGGAAAACTTGATTTTTTTGGCTTCCAAATTTCATGCTACATGAAATAACACACTGTTTCACAAACTACTGAATATGTTTCAAAAGTTAATTAACCTAAATATTCAATTATGATGATATATAAATAACATCCAGGCATTTCTAGAATTTTTTCCCTATGTTTTTTTCTCTAAGCCCATGTTTGAGGAAATATCTAAATTTTTGTGAAGCATTTTGATTTTAAGGGAATTATATTCCTAAGTGAGAAACAATATAGATACCATCCACACTTACTGAATTCCTCATTTATTAACTTATGCGTCTCTGTCTTTCCCAACTGTAATAGTAGATATAACAAATTCAAGTGAAAAACTACATTGCAACGAAAGATGTCATCCCCACTTTTAGCAACCTTGACTTCTGAGAATGCATTCCAAGTGGTGAACTTTAACTAATAATCAACCTTTTCTTCCATTAAAATTTATTTTGAGCTGGCAGCTCCTATGACCCCAGATATCATGAGGAACCTGAATATTTCACATTCTAGCCATGGGGAAGTCAGAGACCTTTAAAATGATTGTTCCCTGAGCAGTGTTCCCAGCAAATTCATCATTATAATATGCAAAAAGCACATTACAAATACAATCAAACATACAACAGAGGTCAGTCAATTGCTCTGTTGTATTACAGGTAACCAAAAAGAATCCTTTTCTTTGATTATTTCAATTGTTCAGTCCTCATAAGGATTTAGCCAAGTTCACCCAATCCCAGCCACAGGTTCTGGCATTGCAGTACATAGTATTTCTGATATTGCAGAGCAACTGAACATGTAACAGGTCTGTGGCTCCTTCCCAGGAGCTTCACCAGTTTGATGCACACGGACACAGAAGCTGCCATTTGCAGCAGGACAGTCCCTGAAGGCATGTCTGCAGATCCTCGCCAGAAACAGCCCGGGGCTGAGGTGTGCTGGAACAGCCATGGCTGGCTCCTGTTGGCACTGATGTCTCTGGGGAAGCCCTGACAGTCCAGAGCCAAACCATACCCTCCTCCTCAGGGCCACGCACCGCTGCCAATAGCATGTGGCTGGGTTTCAGCCTCACCTCTCAAGCAATGCTGCCAAACCCAGACAGGCAGAGGAATATCAAACCAGAGTAAGACTGCTTCTAAACATTACCTTTTGTGTTCATCCCTATTCTTTTCAAATTTCATAAACTGAATTATTAAACCTGATTGATACTTACAAGCTTTTCTCGCTGCTCATGAGTGAGACTGCTACTAATGAAAAGTAGTTTTTACAAAACATTATGATTCCAAGAGGTAGGGAAAAAGCCCCAAAACCAACTCTCCCCCCAAATACTGAAAGATATGAAACAAAAAAGAAAGAATTCTTCAGCTGGGTGAAGAACCCATAACCTAAGTTTTATCTTGACAAATTAAAGATACTTGTGGACTTTTTGCAGACTGAATCCTCACAGGCTCAATTCTGACATTAATACACTTGAAGCACAGGAATTCTGTGTGTGATCTGGTAGTTTGGAAGATTACTTGTTCCATTGTGCTTATGTGGTTTCGAAAGTCAAATGTCATGGCCATAACCTCTAGAGAATAACCATGACCATAAAAAAAATCAGATGACAATTAAAAAAAAAATTAATGTTTGCTTTGCTGCACTTAGCTGATTATCAGGGTTTGGTTTTTTCAGTTAAACATATAAACAAACAAAAAAAAATCCCCGATCTTCATACTGGAGAAGAAAAGAAGGTATTCTTTATTCCACCTGAGAGAAGAATATGTAAAATTCCCTAACTTCCTCAAACAATAAAAACTCTGAGAGGATCATGGAAGTCTACATCATCCTATTATGCAGAAATGGCCAAATAGTCACCCTGTTCTCTGCCTCTCTACATCAATATTTTAAACTAAAATATAAACAATTATAGAAGAGATTTTCCAGTGCATTATATAAAGACACTCCAATTCCATTTCAAAGCCCAGTCCTAGAAATGGCATACAAATATTCTTAAAATTCTCTTTCTGACCCAATATTTCTTATAATAATATTATAGATAACCTTTGAACAGTAGCTGATTTAATATCCTCTCTTAACAGATTCATATTTGTTATAGTTGATGTGCAAATTAAAACAAAATACAAGCTTATTGCACAAAAAATAGAAAAGCAACTATCTTCACTGCAACCACAAAGTAAGTGTATCAAGAGTAATCAGCATAGAAATTCTCAAATTCTTTCATATCTTGGTATTTTGAGGTGATGTTAGCAAACTTGGAAATATTCCTGCACTTGAAAAAAAAATCTACTTAAGAGTATCATCAAACTACTTTGCATTAAACTAAAAGATGAGAAAAGCCTTTGTGATTGAAATTAGCCAGTGGGTTCAAAGTTATGGGGTTGAGAGAAAAGCAAATACTATTACAAAAAGCTCATGCCATTTAAAATAACAGGTTGAACATAATCTGAAGCTACATAGTATTAAAGCCAAAGATCCAAGAATTTTTCAGTATTTTTTTAAAATTACTTTTATAAGACCTCAACAAATCCCTAAGGGTGCAAAACTCTAGTTATCCCCAAGCCCTGTTGTATATGTCTCCATTAAACTCTCAGATCCTGAGAGAAAACTGGTGAAACAATCTACTGCCAATCTGCTTAACCCCACACACATGGTGGAGTGTTTGTCACAATGAGCCACAAAACAAAAATATTGAACCTCTAAAATATCCTTCTCTTTTGATAGAACGCTGAAAGGTAGCAAGACAGGCTTCATCACATCACTGATGTATAGAACTCACATAAAGGATGCATTTTGCTGGACACCTAAGGATTATATCCACATCAAATCACATCAAGAAGGAAGCCTCAAGAAAGGATGGCTCTGTAAAAATGCATAAAAATCTCATCATCAGAAGAATCCTTAATCCCCATTGTTAAATTCAAGATGCAAGGAACAAACAGTAAAATGAGAGAGAAAATCATGCTATTCAGTACCTGAACAACTTATTTTTTAAAATTTTCATGGCATATAGAATCACAGAATCACAGAATATCCCTGCAGATTACAGATATAATCTCAGTATGGCTTTTTATAGCTGCCTATGTTGTACCCATCCTCTGAATTCTTATCTCACAAACTATTGTCTGCTCTCTTATCTCAGAATGACTCTTTCTTTATCTTTCCTCTTGAGGTATGCACAGGAACTATATGCTTTTTACAAGACAGTAAACAAGCACAGAAAATGAAAGTCTGGCTCCAATGAAGTCAGTGGTAACATTTCAGAGTTTCCTGGATTTTTACCAGGAAAAAATTAAGTGTTTTATCACTTGTTGGTTAGAGATCAGAAATAATACTTAGGTACTTGGCATGAAATGCAGGTGTCATGTTCAAAAGAATGATCAAAAAACTCTTGCTAACAGGTTTAGGTTTTTAGAGAACCAGATGACAACCTCCTTATATGTGTAGTTGTATGGATGGATGCCTTCTCTACAGCCACTATCCAACCAAACAGCCAGAGCTCTTTATTCAAGCAGACTGTGTGTTCCCAGACCCAAATCCCACTCCTCCAGGACTACTCTGGGAGTCTTCACGCCCAAACAGAGCTCTGTGCTAAGAGCCTAAAGCCACACAAGAGGTGGCCTGAAGATGTCTCCTCTCTTTTAAGCAAGTGGCACGTGGTGACTCCAAGCACAGAGCTGGGAGTGGGTGCCCAGGGCTCTGGGGACAGTAACTGCTGGCAGCCAATGCTCCCTGATCTGTGGCACAGTATCCAGTGAGGGAAAGTGAGCTCCTCTACCAGGAACAAGTTGTTAGCAATGCTTAGTTGTTAGCAATGTCATGACACTGCTGTCTCCTCCTGAGCCTGCACAAACATCATGGCAAATTCTATGATTTAATTTCTATTGTTTCATGCTGCTTAATTATTAGTGTGAAGTAAATAATCAAGGAAACAGAAGAACCAGGAAAGCTGTGCCTGCTAACCACAAAGACAATCTCTTATCTCTAAGAGAAGTCAAATTTTTAAAGTAATTTTTCAGTGTTTTCAGTTCAGCAGAGGTTCTTTAATGCAATGCCAAGAAAGTTTTTAGGACATGGCTAGAAATGTATGACAAGCTTTATTGATGACATTTTAATCATACATTACTAATATGAGACAGTACATTTTTCAGGGGAATTACATAAAGCAGATCTCTCAAATTGTTCAATTAAACTGAAACAGTACCCCTGCAAATTTGTTGACTTTTATTTTTGAACCTTTTAAATAGATAAATGAGTATTCAGAAGAGCTACTTAGAAAAAAATATTTAGGGAGTTATCACTAGTTTATTTGAAAATTTAGAGGAGTGAGAAGAAAAAGAAAGGAAATGCAGTAAGATCAAACCAGATCTACTTTGGCTACTGATTTAATTAAACTCAGATAATTCAGCTAATTTACAGACAATTAAATTCAGATTTTTTTTCCTTTCATATTCTCCAAAGGTAAAAGCGTGCTGCTACAGAATTTCTAATAAAAAGAGAGCTTAGATATAAAGCAAAAATGTGCTAGTGCTGATGCAACGCAAGCTAGTACTTTCCCATAGCTGGCGAAATTCATGAGGGGCATTTACAGGTGGCATTGATAAACAGCAAACAAAGGTACACTAAAGTTGTGACAGGTATCTATAGAAAAGAATGAGAGCTAATGGCAACCACCACATTGAGGAGTCATCATGTAAATACCTCACATGGCATAAGTACCAAGAGAGAATATTAGTGGCTCAAGGTTGGTACATGGGGAAAATCAGTATCACATCATCTAGTTACTCAACTGATCTTTGGAACAAGCTCAGACTTCATCCAGACCAGAGAAGACAGGTCCCAATGCTAAAGAATACTGCTGGGACCCCAGTCTTCCATATTCCAATGCCAGCTACAAGCAGCATCTCCTGAAATTTGCAGAAGTGCCTCTGCTCTTTCAGTGGACAGGCTTGATGTCTCTCTTGTGAGTAGCTTTGAGTTTGAAGAGATGTACCACTAGAACTTAGTACTTAAAGTAGCCCAGGAGATATCAAAATGAACATAAAATCAGAAGTCTAAACTGGTAAAAATTTGAGCTTTCTGGTGATTATGGAAACCAACATGAGAAGCAAATGGCATAATCAGTCTTCAGAGGATTTAAAAATGCTGTGAGCAAGCTCTACTATTATCCCAGGTCAAATATAAAACATAGATGTGCAACTTTCCAGTTTTGATCCCAGCCTCACCACTGACTTTGTGAGCCATCTGAGATAGCCTTTCTTTTCCCTTCTGGCTTTTCTCCTTTCTCCCTTTAAATTCTATGCTCACCTGAGCTAGACCAGTTTCTTAACATGTAACTCAAAAAAGAAGTTTGTGCCATTCTTTGGTTTGCCTCTAAAAGCAATGTTCTCTCTCCAGCATTTGCCTCTTTTTCTCTGGGCTAACTACACAACTGAATTTTGAAAACAAAAATTCAAGCAAACAGAACTAGTTATATGACAGCCTCAATATTCTGAAGAAAACTTGCATTTTCTGGAGTCTCAAACAAGGCTATTGAAGATTACTGCTGATTCCCTTCAATCCTAGCCATATTTCTCTTATCGTTTCTGCTAAAGGGAAGAGTCCTCACCATGCTGCTAACAAATGACTTTAACTTGCTTCTTTAGACCCTGCAGTGGAAGAGAAAATCAGCTGAGAATGGCAGAAGTCTGCTCTTAATGGATATGAGCATACACCAGATCCCACCCTCTCTAAGTGACTTGACATAGACTTCCTGGATGCACACTCATTAGCTCAATCCTGCTTATACAGCACACAGGAAATAATATTAAAGTGCTCTATGAAGTAACATGGAGGGCCATAAATTTCAAATTGAGACATCTTTCATTTCTGCACTGGTAGGCATATGGGGAAGAGGATTTGAGGGGGGCAATATGCCTGATACCTTCCCCCAGTGAAGCCAAGACATAAACCCAAGCCATGCAGAGAACTGGTGAAAAGGCACTCAGAAGCAAAAGTGTCCTTCACCATAATGGTATCTCAAAAGCTCTCATTCTTCAAATATGACTATTTGACTTCTTATTTTGATCCAAATCTGCACGTGCAAAACACAGTTATCTAAATAAACTTATCCGTCAATCAAGCAAATGATGTTTTTGGAGATGGCCCCTATGGACTCTGAACTGCTACCTCAGTAAAAGAAAAGTCTGGAGTAAAGGAATGGGGGAAAGAGTGAGAAATTATACATATTCTAATGATGCCTTAATTTTCCAGCAGCTCTACAACAAAAATCTCTCTGATGCTGAATCTGACCTCACTAAAAACAGTCACAGAAAACCTGTCCCACTGCAAGCATTTGCGTGGTTTTCCTCTGCAAACATGCTTTCCTTTGTTTACTATATTTTAAAGTATACGAGTGTACAGACCACCCACAATATCAGGTAGCCTAGCATGGGAAAGGTGGCAGATGAGGCTAAGGATTGCTTCTTTATATGAATATAAATTAATCTATCTGATCCACATATGCTAGGGAGCCACAGCTCATCCTCAGTCAATTCATGTCCCTGACAGGCTAACTTGTCCCAAGCTCTCCAGAAATCATGTAGATGAAAGAGCCAAGCCTGTGGTATAGGAATTACAGGACTGGAGAGTTAAAAAGGGATTTGCAAATCAAGTAGTAATGCCTGCCTTGGCTTAATTTAATTTATCATATTCTATTCCTGCTCCCCGCTCCCAGCTGCAAATCAGAATTGTACACAGAAGCAGTTATGGTGTGAGACACTACCTGGTCTTTACTGCAGCACCTGGTTAAAAATATGCTCAGTATCCTTTGGGCTCTGACCTGCACACACTGAAACAAAGATAGGGATGAGTTTACAGATGAACACAGGATCTGGCAGTGAGCACACTAAGTCATTTCTCTGCCCTCCTTCTGTACCTTATCAGTGACATTTCCCTAACAGCACAAGATGCAGCACCAGGCTCACTGCATTTCAACTCCCCAAGGAACCTCCCTGAGATCCTCCCAGAGATAACACTTTATCTGGCAAGCACCAGAGTAAAAAGTGAAAGCATTAGTTAATTTTGCACCTTGGTTGTTCACATCCACAGACACTCCAACTCAATAGCAGAGAAGATAACAGATAGAGAGAAGAATTTCTCTCGAATCTCTTAAAAAACCCACCTTTGGGTTTGCTGATAATTTCAATTACGCTTATTACCATGCAACATGACTGCAAGGAATATTTTGAAAATGCATTTGTTCTAAACCAGACACAGTCTTTTTTCCCATATACACATGCAGCCCTTTAAGAAATGCCTAATGTCTAATATGTTTCACAGCAGAACCTGCATTTCTTATTCCCTGGCACAGAAATGCAGACATTGACCTACTCTACTCCATTTTACACTTTCAGATCAGTTTGGCAATCCAGAGCTGGGAAGAGGGAAAGGGAAGAGAGGGAAATGTGCTGCTGCTACGCTTTTCCTTGTGCTATTGCTATAAAAAAAATGATGATGGGATTACGACTAAATATTGAACTAAAGGGAAGTGTTCCACCTAGAGACCATATTCACCAGGCAGGGCAATGGGCATGTTACCTGCAAATGGACACTCATTTAGGACTGAATACACTTGCTGGTTCTGTGGTAAAAAATGATGCAGAGGTATGGCCCCCAATAGTAATTAACAATGTTAATCTTCTTCTTCCTCTCTATGGTGATAAAAGGAGTCATTTTTATATTTAATTAATGCAGAGGATCATTCTGGAAACTGGCTAATGAGGCTCTGATCACATTACCATGAAAATGTGCATTAACACCACAACTGAGGAGGCTGCTTCATGTGTAGAGAATCCACTTTGTAATTAGCCCACTGTGAAATGAATCACGTCAGGAGGAACTCGGAGGGAACCAGTCGGCACTGGGCACTTAGCTGCTGCTGTGCCAATAGACCACCAACACTCTAAGCTGTTTTTTCTCCCCTGCACTGCCTGTCAGCAGCAGTGCAGTCCAAAACTGCCAGTGTTCAGCCTCTATCAATGGCAATGTGTCAAAGCCAGAACAAATTATGGAGAGGGAGAGAACAGATGCTGAAAGGCACTAAACTTTAGTATCTGTGAGTCTCCTACGCCAAGAGGAAAACAACAAACAAAAAGCTGCAAATCAAATACTGAATCAATAGGATCTGAGCAAAAAATTATGGGCTATTATGGGGAAGTACTTGTTTCGTCTTTTCTCATCTTATTCTGAGGGAGCTGGGAACACAGCAGCAGCAGACTGCTACTCTGCTATGCACTACACTGTTAGGATGCTGAAAGAAACACCAAAATACCTAAATGGGATTATGATCTTTGTCTAGTAGTATACAGAAATAACACACACACAATGAATGAACAAGCAGCACATCTCACCCATGGAACCCTGTTGTACTCAGTACCTGTTTGAAGGTGACAACATATTTCAGAATTATTTCAATTTTAATTAATTAATCTGAAAATTTAACATACTTCTCAGCCAGCACAGACATGCCATAAAAACTTTGTTCCTTAACTTAAAAATACCTGAGATCACAGACCTAAGGCTTTCAGAGGCAGCAATACAATTTGTCTGAAATCAGTCTTATTACCCAAGCCAAGGGCTCCCTTAAAACATCACTGAAATGGTTCAACGAGACTGCTGCTATATGACTGACATCTTGGCAGAAGATGCACAAAAATGTTAAAAGAATCCCACAGGAAGTCATCTGAAGGGGGAGTGGCATATGAGCAGAAAACAACAGGCACCCAAAATACTAATAATTACCAACCTCCCCCCAAACAATTTCACTAGCAATTTTGCAAAGGAAAGAAAAAAGGCAAAGCAAAACAAAAGCATCTCTACTTACTGTCTGTAAATCACACACATTTTTACTCTGGAGATGCTAGCAATATCCTCTGCACTCACCTGTGAAACTTCATAGAGCAGTTTGTAGTGTTCCTCTCTCTTCTGAAAAGTGCACAGATTGCAGCCCATCCTAATAAGCAACACAAGAGCAAAGCCTCTAATTTCCCCAGCACTGAAAGGCAAATGCACTGACGGGGAATCACCCTCCAGACTTGTCTACTGTTTTTCATCAGTCACTCCAGCCCCGGCACACAGGCACACCACTGTTAGCTGGAAGCACAAGGCAGGGCAGTGCGTAGCAGCATGCTCTTCTTCCTTTTCCCTAACTATCTTACACTCACGTATACACACACAGAGTTTCGACTCAGTTCATGGCAACACTCCCCCTGTCTCTGCATCAGTGCACATGACTACACAGATTCCCACTCATGAATATTAATAGCGTCTCATTGATTATTTATGACAGAACGTGTTAGCAGGGAGGGGTGTCATAGCTGCTGCTGATGACAGATGAATATTCACTAATTAAGAAGCAAATGTACTGTGGTTAAACAAAATTCACTTGTGTCAATACCAACTCTGTTTATTAAGGTTAGAGAGACTAAGCTGCATGCATTTCACCCACACTCATCTCAATTTTTACAGTAATTGTGAGACTAATTCATTAATGGAGGTGGGAAAAGCAAAGCCAAGTCCTGTCTTAGGTCTCCACCTTCTGCAACAGGGATCACAGAAGACATTTAAAATATTTGTAAGCATTTTAAGAGAGTGCTTGTGAAACCTGAGCTGATGCTGCTAAAAATTTAAACTAAAGAAGGAAGGAGAGAAAATTTATCCAAATGGCTATACTGATAGCTCCAACTCTGACACTGCCAAATTTAGCCCAAATTCCACTGTACCCATAAAAGGCATAATTCCATAACAATTCATCATACATAGATAGGATACATGGAAACGCAGGTGTGCCTGATCTGGTGCTTTTTTACATATAGACACACATTTTACTGTTTATTAAATAATCTCACATTCAAACCTCTTTTTTGCATGTATAACAGATTAACAGTAATTATAGGCCAAATCTCTCAGAAACTCAACAGATACACCCTCTTGGACTCCCAGGAATCAAAGCTATTATTTTAGCACGTCATTATATTCAATTTTACCATTTGTAAATTAGATTTTAATAGTGCCACAATTCTCAATGTGTGTATAAAGGAAAAGATGCATTTAAAATTAAACTAAACCCACATGTTAAATATTAAGGCAAATGGAAATCACACAATTCAAGGCTGACACTAATACCTGTAATGAACATCATGTCATCCAAAGTAGTTATGCAAAAAAAAAGCCCTAGCCATAACAAAACAGGATTAAAAAAAAGCAAAAGTTGATTTTTGTTTAATCTTTACTTTTCAACAAGTTTGCTCATAAAGAACTATATCAAGGCTTGTTTCAAAACATCTTTAATCTGGAGAGGATAGCAGGCGGGATCCAAAGCAGGTATAATTAATTACTTGGAAACCAATGACACCAGTTAGTTAAGACTAACTGGGCCCTAAAGAGTTGCATCTCCTAAGAAATCATGTACAGCTACTATTTCTTTTTTGGTGCAGTTTCCTAAAAGTGCTTTGTCAAACATTTAAAATCAGTAACAGGAAATGATTCTAATGAGCACTAATTGATAAGAAATTGGCTTTGCATCTACCAGCACCTCAAACACCAGCAACACTGGGTAGCAAGCAGATCAACAATCATGTGCTGCTCATCAGTTCAGTGCCTTGGGATATAATAATCCGATTTTCTGGGTCCTAATTTTACCTAATGGACAGAGTAAGAGCCAAGCAGAGAAACCTGCAGCAAAAAGTGGACCATTGCTGCAAACTCTGCATAGTAGCAAAGTTTGCTAGAACCTCTAGGTAAATAACAAATAGGTTGAGACTAAATCTTAATTAAATTTCATCTCCTTTAATAAATGTGTGGAGTCAGGAGGAATCAAATAATGACCATTAACAGAGCAAGCTCTTCACATACCAGCTTCCAGCACTGTTCTGAAACAGAACAGTAAGATTAATTTTCATTTGGTGGAAGAACCTGAGCAGGCAGGTTTGGTTATGAATTTTCTCCAAAGCCCAAGAATTTCAAAGATGAACCATGGAGGCAGGTTCATCATTGTTAGAAAGAATCAGCCTCTGTTCTACTCCTCCACACTCACACGAAATTCTGTTCATGCTGAGAGGTTTAAACCCATGTAGCAACCATCAGCTCAATCTTTGAAGGTTTCTATACTGTGAGGTGCAGAAAGATTCTCAGATGTGTAAATTCTGAACTTAAGAAAGTCAGATCAATGAACAAGACAACAGTCATGCAAGGACAATCATGCCATCTTTCGATGAAAGTGTTCTCTTCTTCCACTGACACCACTCCTTCCTATGACAAATACACAGTTTGAAAGCTAAACTACATTCTTGAAAGGAAAAATTATTTACCCTGCTATATTTTTGATAGTTTCTTAAAATTAGTTCTTAAAAAATCAGGGGAGAAAGGACATATTATTACGGGATTCCAGTTATATACAAGAAACAATAAAAACCAATAGACGCCTTACAGTGTCTATTTTGTTTTGTTCTTTCCTTGGTTCTTTTCTTTACTTGTCTGGTGACAACATAAACTTCTCTATTAATTTATCAAATGCCTGCCGTCTGCTTATACAGATTAACAAGTTCTGTCTTTTGCTTCTGCAGCCACTAATGGGCACAGTCTGAAGGGCTGAATAAATTTATTAGACAAGGAAAGGTGTACTTCCAGGTTCCCGAGCTCCATCTAAATATGCAAGTTTGACTTTATATGTAGTTAAAATACTAAACTTTTTGCAGCATAGAACAACATTCAAAGCAAAACTTGGTGGGACTATCAACTTAAAAAAAAAAAAAAAAAAAAAAAAAAAAATTGATGTGCTTTGCTCAAGTTGAATTTCACAGTGGTAAGAAAGCAATCTCTTTCTTTCCCTCTTCCTCATCTTTATTGCTCTCCAACTTTTTGTAGCTAAAGGGGTCACAAGGTACAAAAACATAATCAGGTCACTCTTATTTAATATGTAATTCAAAGATATTTCAATAATTAAGTGTTTTTTCTTAATTGTGGAGTCCTCTATATCATTACCTACAATTTAATCTTACCATAAAAACTAAAATCATAATTTAGTCAAACAAGCAATCAATAATGCAAATGGATGGAGTTTAATCTTAAGAGAGTTACAACAAAAATTGTTAACATTTTCATACAACATGCCCTTGTTTAGGTCTCCTAATTAATTTTAAGTGTCTAGGAGATGACAGCAATGTCTAATTATAAGTACTCATGCTTTAAAATTTATCATTGCAAAAAATTCAAGACAATGACATTGCAAATTAAAGACCACTCATTCCTTTATATCTTCTTTATCACACAGCCAAAAAGACACATAATAAAATATAACATTCATTTAATGACTTTAGTGAAGATGTTGGTCCAAACTCAGCAGTGAAACTCAGTGAAGCATATGTGTAATTCCAAATTTTCTTTGCAAACCCTTGAATTCACTGTCCTCCTGATGTACCAATCTCACAGCATTTACTACATAAATTTTGAGGAATTCCCAGAAATCTGGCTCACAGAACAGATGGCAATGCAATTTATAGTCTAAGGGCTGCATAGCTGTAGAACAGAAGTATCATAAGAAAAATGGAGCTGGAGAAAGTTTTTGCATATCCCCACTGTTCTGAACAAAGGCTTGAACTCATAGTTTAACCTCAGTCTGGGCAGATCTTTTAGTCTGTTTGGGTATTTAATGTTTTTCATAAAGCCTCAGCCTCAAGAATCAGGTGATCTTATGCATCAGTCAGTTTGCATATTAGAAAAACAAGGACTCTTCCAGACCTATGATTGCAGAGAAAACTTTAAAACCTTCAGTAAATACAATCCAAAGGCTCAGAATTTGGATATAAGTTAGCCAGCTTGAACTCTAAAATAATAAAATGTATACATTAACCAGTCGGCTAAATGAAGGTGCAAACTATGGAAGTACAAAGTCACTGAAATGGGTTTAAGCTTCAATAAAGTGGATTTTTGCAAATATAATAAGCTATAAAATCTTACCACAATCCCTGCCAGATACATGAAAGTTTTACTCAAAGTAAAAATGCTGTATGTTTTCTACAGTCATCAGAGCATACTTAAAAATGCATGAAGAAAAAACCTAAGAATTTGTATCTATAGCAAAATGCAACATTCTCTGGAACAATAATTTAGGAAGGACATTTGTTTAATCTCATATCCTTTACCACAGCTACCACGTTTCCATGCACTGGTCAAAGTCACAGCAAAATTAAAAGTGGCAAGAGAAGAGGCAGGACATGGAATTCCTATGTTCTGTATTTCCCAGGAGGACTGTAATTTCTCTGAAGACTATTTAGGCCTGCCTGACTGTGAATCAAATGGTCTTCTAAAGTGGAATTTTCCATTGGGCTCAAATGCCTCCTGGAAGGCAGGGAGCACCCATAACATCATATTACACAAGTCCAGTCTATTGATATCTATTGATTGTTTTTCCCATCCATGATTAAATTGACATGGGATCTATGGGATCCTATGAGATTTATGGGATTCCTTGTCCAAAATGCAAATACCTGTCTAAACAGAAATGGAAAGCAAGCACATGAAAAATTCTCCCTGTTGTGATTGCTTACAATACAAGTTCTACTTGTTCTTTTGGTTCTACACAGGAAAGAAAGAAAACAACGCACTTGTTTTACCCCATTTATCTATCAATACAATGTGAATGAGCTGGCTAGCATTCTTTGGGAGAAGTACAGTTCATTTACCACATCTACTAGCTAAACTTCAGACTGTTCAGAAACCTTTTTTCTCTTTTCTTTCTCAAAGTGTCATCCAAGATATTTTTTCCTGATGGTTTCTACTTTGAGTGGCTTCCTTATCACCCTTAAACTGCTGCCATAATAATTAGGAAACTGTTGCAGAAAACCAAATGATGCCTAATACTGAACTTTAGGGCCTTAGGAATACATTACGGTTGATAACAAGGCTTGGTTAACATCTTCTAGTAGCACCTTGACTTTCTCTTGACTTTCTCTATCTCATCAGTTAGTTATAAGAAAACCATCTCACACAGCCTCACTTTTATTAACCAAATGATCATGTGAAACCAACCAGTTAAGAGCTGATGGCTCTTAACTGCACTAGAGAGTTTTAACGCTATGGAGTACACAGAGTAGAATTACTCATAAATAAGCTTGAAACAATTTAAAGGAAACAAGGATTAATCAGGATATCCAAATCTAAAGTATATGAATAAAGTTGTGGGAAAAAACCTCTGAGTACAGATAAATTTAGATGTGAAGTCTCATGTCAATAAACATTAAATAATGCGCTTAGGGAACACTGCTAAAATATTCAGAGTCATCGTCTCTAAAGTAATTATATCTACTCAGAAAATGGATTTGGAGTTGTGGATAGTTTCCTCAAATTGCCTGAGGAAAAGACTAGCAATCGAGCAGGAACTATTGAAATTGCACAAATATCAGAAATATTCATATTTTATCCATATAGCCAGTAGTCCTGGTCTCTCCATCTCTAAATCATTTAAAGAAAATGGAAGAGCTATGAAGCACAAATGAGAAATACAGATAATAGTTCATTTTCCTTGCATCTTCCACCTTTATATGTATTCTCCCGATACAGAACACATTCCTTCCCACATTACACAATGAAATAATAAGATGATACATTTGAAACAACAAAAGGAAGCCTGGACTTTTTTTTCCAAGAAATTCGACAGTGGAATGCATTACTGAACCTTGAAGGAAGCAAAAAGCAGAAAAGAGTTCAAAAAGGTATTACACAACTTTAAAACAGATAACTGTTCACTAGTCATCTTCCTGCCTAGGAAGCCCATAATTCGCCAACTCCTGGGAGCTATGAGAGATAGAACAGCTCTGACATTTCCCTCCATGCATCCCCTTGCTGATAGCTTGCCTGTCTTTGTTATTTTCCTCTTCAGAAATCTAATTTTGGCAACATAATCCCTTTACTATTTTAATTCTAAAGCTCCAAATTTACCAGTTCTTGCACAAAAACCTAGAATATCTATTTAACTGAAAGTTTCTTAGTTAATGTTAGCTGTTAATACAACATAGAGTCCAACAGCATTAATGATCACATAATGACTTTGAACTTCAAACACATCTATAAAAGTATATTTTATTACTGTCCTAATCAGTTTCAAAGCTCTTCAAGCTACATCTATTTCAAAATTAAACAAGAAAAAAAGAATGAAAAAAGAAAAGTTTCCCAGCAGCTGAAGATTATACCTGAGGTTTTTTTTTATACCTGTGTGGGAAATAATGACCATTTGGAACTGAGATATGCCAAGTTCAGGTCCAGATCAAACGATGGCAAATATCAATGAAAAGCCTCAATAAGAAACTGAACTCACATTATAAAATTAATTCAAGTGCTGAAGCTGCAGCAACTGGTTCAGAGGACAAGAGCAGTGGTAAGGAACTCCTTGGCTCTGTTCTTTCCTCTGATAACTGCATCATTAGAAAAGCTCTTCTTTTTACATTCCTATAAAATACGTAACCCCAGTCTTGCAAGGGCATCAATTCAATAAGCCTTTAAAGACTTTAGAGAGCTTTTCAAAGAATGTATTATGGAGGGCTGTTACACCCATCCAAGTTCTGCTGAGGCCACCCTTGCAGTCTGAAGCATTCAAATGCAATTAACATGTCTTGTGTGGCTTCTCAATTAAGAGCTTTAAGTTTCATACTGCTAATCAGTATAGATGTACAAATTGAAAAATTATTCATGACTTGAGAAAGTCCCTTGCGAGAAGTCCCTTTGAGTGTAAGTGCCATTAATTCAATAAATCTACAAAAGTAGTTTTGGTACACCCAAATATTTCAAAAGTGAAGATGCTGAGAACAGTTTGTCATGAATATGGCACAACCAGTACAGAGACACATTTACCAATATGGACATGCCACTGTTCACTTTCAAAGCTCATACAAGTCACAGTCTGGAAAAACTGTTGAGGGATACAGCAATAAAATAGATAATTCTGTCTTGCCCCATATAAATGGCCTACTGTGCCCTAGAAAAACACACCAGGATTAGGGAAGTTTTCATAGCCTTGAATGGATTTTCATGGTATTGAAGCTAAAAAGAAGAACTGTATTGAATCAGGCCATAAAAGCAGCTGCTTTTCTCCTCCACCAAAGTATAAGGACGTTGTAATATAACTGTCAGAAGCTACCATTACTATACTAAAAAATAATTCTGTAACAGATTTGACTTTTGTCTCTAAAGAAGTAGTTAGACAGAGGGGAGTTGGATGCTTGTGTGTAACTAATCATGACTTCATCACCATAAAGACAACATTAGGTGGTGAATATGATTGAATCTCAAACCTGGCTTCCAACATACACTTGACAGAATAATGGATGCAGGAGGACACCGCACAGTGCTGCAGGAGGAACTGCCCACACTGCACCCATGCCTGTCAGCTAGACTAGCTGAGTTTGGTTTAGACTGGCTAGTCTGATTTAAAATAACAATGTGAACTACAGTCAACTCTGTTTGTTGACAGTCCCTACCAACTACTATAAAAGCATTAATACATATTGTCATCAGCAAATGCTTTCTAAAGATTTCAAATGAATGCAGCTTCTTCTTCTTTAAAATCCTAACAACAACAAAGGTTTACTTGGTACACTGTTTGGGCTTTTTAAAGTTTAAAATCACTGCCAGTGCACCTGCTTTCTAGAAGATCATTAGGTAATATCCCAGCAAAACCCAATCAACCTGGTTTTAGTTACCTTACCGTCTGCTCTAGAAGAAAATTAATGTTATTAGATGCGTCTTTCCCTGAAAATTGCTGGTGTTTGGTTACTGTGGCAGCTGTCAGGGAGGTCCAGGGGTTTTTCTGCTGGATGCTGACCCAGCAGGCTGCCTGGGCACAAGCCTGGTCCCGGCCCTGTGCCAGCCACCCCACCCGTGTCAGGGTGCCCTGAGCCCTCGCATCACACCAGAGCTCAGCCTGCCAGTGTGCGCTGCCAGACCCCAGATCCCTGCAACACTCACCCATCAAGAAACAGAAATGTCAGATCTGAACTCAGATAAAAGGAGTTGGGAAGAAAAATGCAGAAAAAGTAAAAAACATCCTGCAGACCTACATGGATGGAGACAAATGAAATCCGATTAACAACGCCTCTTTTCCTTCTATTTTGATGTCCTGTGGAAAAGAAATTAGCATAGCAAATCCTGCTTTATCTCTGAACAAAATTTCAGATCCTTAGTCAGAACCCCTCTCCTTTTTCCTGGAATAAAAAGCCAAAATGAAGATCTTGTCAGCTTCAGAGGGGAGATTTGTCACACATCAGTGGTTTGCAGGGGCGGGTGCCCACCCAGCCCTTGCTGCCTGGCCACAGGGACACCATTGCCACCCAGCCTCTGCTCAGCTGCTGCCACCCCTGTGCTGTGCCTCAGTCTTACTGCAGCTTGCCAGGACTCCTGGATCATCTGAGCCCTCTGGTCAGGGGCATTAAAAACCCTTTTGGAATATTGCTTTCTAAAATAACTAAAGGACAATATAAAGTGGAGGGAAATAATTCAATCATATTACAGGTAAAGAATGGTGCAAATTACAGTGAAGCAATTAACTTGTATTTAGCATAAAAAAACATATGAAACAATACAAACATCAAGATCACTTAAAAGAAACCTTCAGGTGGGAAGCCAGAATTGTAGAGGCAATGGTTTAATTCATTTTGCCATGACTGAAGCAGATAAAAATCATCACTGTGCTCTGAAGAAGAGCCACTTAGCACCCTTCCTCAGCAGTAATATCAACTGATGAAATAGTAGCAATACCAGTGCAATTCATCTGGGATGAAAATCCTTCCCAATTAAATTTTCACACAGTAAAAACATGCTCTCTCTGATGTTTCAAGTTCTGGATTTCAAAATATGCCCTTCTTGAAATACATGCCCAAGATCCATAATGTGTTTTGGCTGTCAATATCAGTCATACATAAAAATAAAGCAGAGTCTAGACCAGAAAAATGTGTTGAAAAACAAAACAAAAATCTCCTGTTCCAGGGATCTTTGCTTTGTAATTCTCCACTGATGTTCTCTGCAGTACTAGTGCTGGGAAAAGCATGATCTTTAAGGATCCCTTCCAACCCAAAGCATTCTGTGTTTCTCCAGTTTATCTCAACTTTCCTTACTAGGAAATGTCCACCCTGCTTTGTTCAGCAGTGCAGTAAGTGCTCTCAGTACCCTTATGACATTACAAAGCAAAAAAATGCTATTTCTTAAAAATCTTAAAATAAAATTGTATCTTTGCAGGATAGATATTTTAGGAGACACTGTTTGGAGTTCTCTAGCTCAAAAGGTTCAAGAAGGTTCACTTTTACAATCTTTCTCAGGTCCTTCAATGAGGCAGGTCTTGTGCCCCCACACCTACCAACTTGCCTGCCCAGACTAAAGCAGACTGCTGCAATATAAAAATGGAGAAATGTAATCTCATATACTCCAGAGCCAATTTCTGTACTAATGCACCATTTATTTCGAAAGAAAAACAAGGGGCCTCAGGTCAGGTAGGCAACTCCTGTGACTAAATCTGTTCACATTTATATTTTCCCATAAGTCAGACCCCACATTTTCAATTCATCTTCAGAGAGGAGAATGAGATGCTTTCATTTACTACAGGGGAGGAAGTAACATCTCTGAAAAAGGAATTTACTTATCAAACTTCAAACTACAGGCAGCATGTATGTGAGCGTTCACACTGGAGGTAAAAGTAGTGTATTTTCAAAACTGACTTCTGTTTTTTACAAAATTAAACTTTGCATCTTGTAAAACAGAAAGGCTATTTAATAGAAGAGGAAGTATTTAACCTTCTCAAAGTCAATGTCTATCCTCTTCTCTATGATTCCTCCTGCAAAGATGTGAAACAAATCACAGGAAAAGAAAGGAAAAAAAATCAAGGAGAATAACTGATTGGGAAAGGGTGAGTGCTTTTTCTGCAAGACCTTAGCATCTAGTCTGAATATGTTTCATTTCTATTCAGTTCTTGTGCAGGACACTAGGATTATATGTATCAGCTTAATTCAGTGATAAGAAAATCCTTACTATAAATCCTACCATGTGGGACAAATCTGTCAAGATCTTGATTATCAAAACAAATGAACAGACAGTAAAATGTGGCATACATAGCATACACTTTACATGATAAATTAGCCCTAGCACAACTGACACACACACTGTAAGGAGATGTTAAGGTTGCTATGGCAAGCAATGTATTTCCTTGCCCAGCACCTCAACTGTAAGTTTTCTGAGTCAATGACTTCTAGCAAAACACAAAACAATTTTCTGTAGTTAAACATAATCTGCATATAACACATTTCTCTGTCCCACTGTGGTCTCCTTCAAAAGTTACTGCCTTCAAGAGTGACCTCACTCTGTCACTGGAATGACTAGCTAGAAGCCCCAAGGTTGTTTTTTCCCCTTCAGCAGATGTGTTAGGGATTTATTGTAATGCTTTGGGGACCCAATAGTGATGGCCAAATAAATTAGGAAACTCGTGCAGTGAGCAACAATATTGCCAGCTCAGGGAAAACAAGAGTCCTGTCTCCTGCTACAGATCTGAATAGAAACACAAGTATTTTAGCTACCAAAAATATCGGATGTTCTGCATTCCTCAGAAATGGGTTGTCATGTAAGAACTGAGTTTTTTTCAGAAACATTCCCACTTTTGGTTGAAATTTAAATTGTAGGAAAAAGCTCCAAACCAATGTGATTTCAGCATACTTCTCATCCAAAATTGTGTTTAGAACTCCTAAAGCAGAAAATCAGAGATACGTTTAAAGAAATAGAGTACACCCCAGTGAGAATGTAGTAAAGCATCCATTAAAGCTACTTCTGTTAACAAGACATGAAAATGCACCAGGTGCTCTCCTGCACAGAGACCAAAACACTGGAGAGAATACATTCCTGACACAAGGTGTTCAGAACCTACATCAGGACAGGTGCATCCTTGCTGTAAAAAATTGCGAGTCTTATGCAGTAACCCAGCTGACAGCTTCAGTGCTTACTCCTCCCAGAAATCCACCAGAAATTCAAACTAGATTGGCTTCTCCCAGATTTCTTAACAAAACTCATAAACAAAGCTGTGTTACTCATAAACAAAGCTGTGTTCTCACTGACCTCAGAGGATGTGTCATATGATCAAAACCTCTTGTATAGCTGTTAATTTCTGTGATTACAGTGTCTTTTTTTTTTTTTTTTTTAAAGTTATGACATATATATATTGATCACCAGCAGACCCAGCTATGATCAGATCAAAATCACCATGGGAAATGCTCAAGTTTCTGTATGTTTAGGAAGGACTGCAGAAGGCATTTGTCTCATCTTTTTACTGACTACTGTAGTTCATTGTACAAGCTCTTTGCAAAATGTTACAACTCAACTGAAAAAATGAACCATTTAGGTGCTTTTTCTCAACATGTGCTATCCTAATGACAAGTTAAGTGATAAAATAAGAATGAGAAGCAAAGATCTTGAAAAACTGTCATCCTCAACTGGTTTGTTTAAACCCTCTCTGTACTATAGGTGAAGATTTATATAAAAGGTTTATTTTCTCTTTGAAAATGTGTTTTATTCCTTCAGGTACAAGGAGAAGAGCAAAAAATTATATGCAAGTAAAAGAGTTTATTTAAAAATAATTAAATTTAACTTGCACCAAAAAAAAGAAACCCCTTGGCAGTTAACTACTTACATAACAAACAGAAGTAAAGTTCCACACAATTTTTCATACAGAGGTATCAAAGTACCTCATAAAATCAGGTAAGTTATTACTATTTTATAATGTGTGAATAATGAAGAAATCTAGCAATGCATAACACTGAAATATGACAAATAATTTGCAAAATTTAGTACCAGTGTAAAAAGTACCAAGAAACCCCATAGTGAGGGAGCTGCCCAGCACCAGGCAGCTGATGTCACACACACCACAGGATGAGCTGCTTGGGATAAGAAAACCATTTTGAGATTTTTGCATACATTGCAAAGAAACAAAATCAGTATGATATTAAATTCGAACTTGAACAAAGAGATCTTTGAGGGGAACTCTAACAATGAGCTAAAATGAACACATATAAAATTCATATCACCTTCCAGCCAGCAACACAAACCTATGTAGTTGTATCACATTTTTTCCTTTCCTTCCTTTACTGTATGGTGAGATTTTAATTTTGCATATTTCATTTTTCCTTCATCTCACATGAATTCCATGTCTTGCCACAGCTCTGCATTTATGTCCCAATTCATCCATTCCTGACTCCAAACAGGTCCCTGCTCCTGTGCACTGCTTTTGTTCATCACGTCCTGCTCCTTCCCAGCTCTTCTCTACTTATTTCCTTTTACTTTTGGCTTCAAAACCTCCCCAGCATTATTCCTCCTGTGAGGAGAGGAGAGGAGAGGAGAGGAGAGGAGAGGAGAGGAGAGGAGAGGAGAGGAGAGGAGAGGAGAGGAGAGGAGAGGAGAGGAGAGGAGAGGAGAGGAGAGGAGAGGAGAGGAGAGGAGAGGAGAGGAGAGGAGAGGAGAGGAGAGGAGAGGAGAGGAGAGGAGAGGAGAGGAGAGGAGAGGAGAGGAGAGGAGAGGAGAGGAGAGGAGAGGAGAGGAGAGGAGAGGAGAGGAGAGGAGAGGGAGGAGGAGAGGAGAGGAGAGGAGAGGAGAGGAGAGGAGAGGAGAGGAGAGGAGAGGAGAGGAGAGGAGAGGAGAGGAGAGGAGAGGAGAGGAGAGGAGAGGAGAGGAGAGGAGAGGAGAGGAGAGGAGAGGAGAGGAGAGGAGAGGAGAGGAGAGGAGAGGAGAGGAGAGGAGAGGAGAGGAGAGTCCTCTGCAGGCTCCCCCTGTCTGGCAGATGGGAGAACCCACCAAAACCTTTGGAGAAGCCTGGGCTTAGGCATAGGTGCCTCTGGGGCTGCTCCCCAGGACCCTGCTTCGGTAGTATAACAAGCAACAGCTACACACCTGCTTTCCCAGTGCACAGCAAAATAAACCAGGGTGCCAGAGCCTCAGATTTAATTGATTCTTTTTGTCTTTCACCCTGCTTCAGAAGTCAGTCTGATCAATGCTATTTCACACTCCCCAGTGCAAGCTTTAGTGATCTAACCTCTGACTAAACACAGATTCATCAAAGCAGGACCAGGGGAGGCAATATTTATCCTTTGCAACACACAGGGAATGTCATGTTACAACTTCCTCCTGGCTTTCCTCTTCTATTAGGAGAGGAGGGGAAGGAGGAATGGGAAAGAGGACTTGCACAGCTGAAGTGAGTGCCAGCACTGGAAACTAATGTCGTGTATTTATCCACTCACATTAAGTATGGAAGAGGCAGTCACAGTTCATGTTCCCTTGGCACTCTTGAAATTCTTTTCCTTTCCATCTTCCAGAGACTGACAGAAAATAGCAGTTACTGAGAAATGCTGGAGGAAAGCACAAGACCTAACCAATAAATATTATATGCATCCATATCTCTAACACTCTCCATCAAGCCTAAACAAAGTAAATATGAGAATCCCCATAGGAAGTCATGGAACCTGCCAATTCCTTACAGAAAGGCAAATAAATGAATTTTTTGGATGCTTCCCTACATTTCTTTAATAATCTGAATAAAAGTTGCCAGCTAGTGACAGAGAAGAACATATTTTTTGTCCACAGAAGCCAGCCTTTCCCTTGTCAAATGTCCAGGTGTGAAGGGAATTGCTGAGGCTGTGGGAGCATTGTCCTGGCAGTGCCCACACTGGAGGTACCCAGCAGACACACTCACAAAGAAATAAGGCTTCATCATCTTGTCACATAGGGGAGGAGATTACTTCTTATAGAAAAATGACATCTAGAAGGATTCCTATGTGAGCCTGGTGTAAAAAGTCACTTCTACTACTTCAAGCATCTACTTGTTTCCTCTCCAGTTGTCTGCTCTTACTCTTCCTTACCTTGTTATGTGGGTGTACTTTTCTCAAGGACAGTTTCTCAGTTCTATTCAACGATGGGTCTATTGCTGACTCCTTTAGTGCCTTCTTCACATAGACTAGATTGTTTTTCCATATGAAGTGAAAGAAAGGTTGAACCACATCACAGCTTGGCTATTGTCAGCCCTGCCAGCTGTTGATTGAATATCTCAATTTTGAGCAGTTTTGCTGAGAAAACATATTCTTAATCACTTCCTATTCAAGGTGCTCACCTTCACCACCAGAGACCCAGACATTAAACACTTATCTGTCACTCTTTCCTATCATTGTCCCTGCTTACATAGCCCTTACCTTAACTTCCTTAACTTCTTTTTATATAACTCATCTTTACTTTTACTTACTTTTTAAAAAAAGAAGAACGTAACCTTCTTCCCCTTGCATCTCTCTTCTGCTCTTTATGAAGCTCTTTAACTTGGGGATAAATATTCTCTTTTTTTTTTTCTATGCCAAACTTCTTGTGGGATCTCATTCCTGTATCTCCATAAATCTATCTCCTTCAGGGATTCCTTCTTCATCAGCTCTCTCACAATGAAATCTTGACTCCTCCTCTGCTAAAATTGAGTTCTGAGTTTCTCAACAGATAGGTAGTGACCAGCAACCTCCTGAACCTCTGTCTTCTTCCCTGAACCTAGTACATTGGAGTACATGAAAGAAACACACCTCTTCTTCCAAACAGATCTATTGCAGGAATTTTCTTTTCCAAACCTGACATATTACTGGAATACAGGCCAATCTAAACTTAAAGAGCAAGTGGATGATTTTAGAAACTTTACCACAATTCAGAGCCAGGAATTAGGACCTGCAAATATTTCTGATGACTTGAACAACTGAAAATGTTTTTTGCAGAAAACACACAATCAAGTAACTAAATGTGCTGTAATCAGACAAGTTCTCAAAAGCTGAGAGCAAGTGCTTACCTCAAGAAATCAAAGTAGGACATTGAATGAGGAAGAGTTTGAAGTCACCACCCTGAGTACTCATAGTTCAACCTCTGGGTGCAAAACAAGGATGGTGTGCCCTCTCATTTCCCATGTTAATACCTAAGGTATCACTTCACATAACTATTACATATCAAAATCAACCACAAATCTCTCTTCAAAAATAATGTGCTTTTTGCAGAAACCCATAAAAACTGACCTGACTGTTCACTACATTCCCCAGCACAAACCACCCAAACCTACAGCCTGTGGCCCATACATCTGCCCTGTGCTGTGCTAACTGAACCATGGATGTGCTGAAACAGTCAGCTGGAAAAGAGCCACCTTATCTTTGTGCTCCAAAAGAATTTTCAAAAGGAAAAGGAAACTCCTGTTGTGAATTATGGGAATGAGAATCCTTCAAATACTGCTAATAGAATGATAAGAATTACCTTTTATTCATGTCTGTAATACTCCTATCAGCAAGGACTTACCCTCTCTAACTAAGCTTCAATTTAAGATTTTTTTTTATTTACAGAATTACTTTCCAGAGATACATATTAGCACATTTTTTCAAAACAGATAAACACTGCCAAAATAATTACTAAATACATCTTTCCCTGCAAAGCCAAACAAGGTCTCAGTTCTGAAAACTTGCGTTATTAATGAATGGCACGCTGCTGCAAACTAATTGTATGTAAAGTCAATGGGTGCATGTTTAAGAATTTTAATTACTGTTCCGTGATTGCTTTATATTCAATACGTGACATAAAGGTAACACAGCCCTTATGATGATAAGCAGTTTAATTAGAAAGCCAAGATAAGAAAAAAATGCCTTTAAGTTACAGAATTTGTGCACGCTGGCCATGTGATAACTTGAGTACACAGTTTTCCTTGGTATTTTAATATATGAAAAGCTAATTCTACCTCAGTCTTTGTCTCCTCACACTACTTGAATGGCTTTATCTGCCATTTTCTCCTCTCTCTTATGGGTGTCAAGAGCAGAGTTTAATTAGCCCACAGTGCTCAATCTCCAAGCAGGTCTGTGTGAGCTCTGCGCTCGGCGGCCAGCGCGAGCCTCCCAGCGAGCACGAGCAGCCTGGACCATGCTGCCAAGCACTCACCCCTCCAGCAAACTGCCTCGGAGCATGGCCATTGATTTCCTAGTTATTATGAACATGAAATTATTGAATGACAGATGATAGAGTGTTAGGTCCTACAAGTATTTTCCCAAATGGGTTATCCAGCCAGTGTTGCCATGGCAATGAGGCTGTTTGACAGTGCTCATGACAAAGAAGTCTTTGCTCAGAATTCAACTACAAAAGAGCTCCTTGCTTCCTACCTTATCCTCCCTGGCTTTATCCAGCATCTTCTAAATGCCTCCCCAGTCTCTGCCTCCAGTTGGCTGCTCCAACACCAACCAAGGTATGGCACTGCTGCCAGTCTTTAGTCCTCCAGGAGAGCACCCTGCCCATGATGGGATGTGACACTTTTGTCTAAGACAATGTCTCTTCTCCCAAGATAAAGTATTAAGTCTGATGTTCCTGAATCCACTGGCAAGACAAGTTCTGCATCAGGACACACAACTGAAAGCCTAGGAGGAGTCACGCTCACAAATCAGCCATTGCCTTTCACAGTTAAAAGTTAAATAATTTCTTCACCTTCCAGCCATGACTCTTTGTTGCTTGGGGTTTTTTAAGCCCTTTTTCTACTAGCAGGACAATGTACGAACACTTTAAAATAAAACCCAGCTACCAACCTTCTCCAAGTGCTGTCACATTAGCTCAAACTTCCTGATCATTTCAGAAAATGCCTCTCCTTTGAGCTTCTGACTCTCCAAAAAAGCAAATCCAAAATTACATGCAATAACAGGTTATTTTATTTAAACAGTCTCACCCACCTTTTAATTCACTGCTTGATTTTCCAGAAAGACAATGACAGGAGAGACAATTACTGAAGAACAGCATGAATAGCTCTTGGTTGCAGCTGGACAGCAAACTACCATAAAGCTGCAGCCAGGAAGGTTCATGTGCCTGGGCTTTGCTGCCCAAGTTGGTAACTACTTTTCACCACACACAGTTACCACCCTTTTCCACTCTGCCTCAGTCCACAATAAAATTTTGCTGAACTTTCTTCCCATGCTGGATGGAGATGAGCAGCATCTCAGCTGCCATTACTTGAGTTGTGATAGGTGGATAGGAAAAGATTTATGAAAACTACCTACATTTTCAATAGACATCAAGTTACCTTGGCAGAACTTGGAAAAGTACACCTGGGAAAGCTGGAAGTAGGCCCCATTTTGAAAATGCAAATTAAAAATGTGCCAGGTCTTTCTTGATATCTTTTACAAATAAGAGGGTTTTTTTCTTCCAATCTCCAATAAAAATCTGTCCCAAAAGGTGTGGTTTCTGTCAAGATGGAAAAGTACAACTAAAAACCTTTAAAGCACACAGCATTAATGGGGGCAAGTACTGACCAGATTCCCAGTAGTAACTGAGGAGTAATTACAGGGAGAAAAATCTGAGATATGTGTCTGCGATGAAGCTTAAATGTTCAGTCTGTGCCAATTACTTTGTTTCTGTCTAGAAATACTTTAGGCCTTAAAATACTTGCAAGTGCATTAAAAAAAATATTCCTGGTACAGCCACATCTGCTCGTAGCAGCACTTTTATAGGAGAGCTTCAATTAGAGTTGGCTCTTGATGAGCCTCATCTAGGCTGTGCTGCACAAAGCAATAAACAAGGCACTGAAAGCACATGGAAAGCTGCAGCTTCATGCTGCCATCAGCCCCCACTGTCATATTTTCTCTCCTTTCATACCCTCCTTCTAGCATAACCAAAGCTGTAAATGTTTTAGGGCTCTGTGATAGTCCCTGAGAAAAACAGGGAGCATATGTAATGTATTTTCACATGGAAAAAAAAAAGGAGATCCTAATTTCTAAAGTGTGCCTTCTGTCCAAAGTATACCCTTGACACTAACTCGGCTGTGATGCAAATCACTTTACAGAGATTACTCAGCCATAGATGATTCCAAGGTACCATCAGAAGGGTATTAGTCAACAATTTCTCATGAAGTCCAATTACATGTTTTCTATATAATTCCCTGACTACCCACTAAAATTTTGCTGATAGTAGCCCATCTAAAAGGCATTCCAGGGACCAGGAGCACAGATAATATCCATTACAAAACCATTCTGTGGTTTCTGTCAAATCTAAGTTAAATGCTCTATAGGGACTGGAAAGCTGCTACAAAATTGCAGATTCAGGATCTATACAAAACAAAGACACTACGTCAATATGCTCTCCTTTTTAAACAGAGAGAGACATTCAAATATGTGAAGACTGAGCTGAAAAAAATGCATCCAATGGCATAATATGCATTGCCTCGTAGTACCACTGTGATGCAACTCTGAGGACCTGCCTGGCCCATAGATATAATTGATGTAATCTGGATTTTCTCAAATTTCTCATGCAAATACAAAATCAGTACCCAATGCATGTAATTATCAATACAAAAAAATGGTACTTTTTTTTGCAAAATCCTTTTCCTTCTCTTTTTTCAACTAAATTGTCAAAACATGTCCCTCCTGAAGACATCTAAATGACTATATGGTTCAAGGCACAGGTAATGGATACAAAGCCCTCAGCTGCACAAAGTTGTCATAAATTTGACTTCAACTTCAGTTGGTAGTGACTAAACTTTACTATGACCGGACAGCTGTTTAATGTTCCATCTGAAACAAGCTGGCAGTTTCAGGCAAGTTCCTACTGGTCAGGTGTTTGCATGATTAAAACACGCTACTTTTTCCAATGACACTGTTGGGAGTGTCAGCAAAGAGATCAAGGATGGAGTGGACTTGGAGACTGCATATGTTCTGCTGAGTGAGAACCAAAAGCTTTGGCTACTTTGGGATTGATGTATAGTGATGGGAAACAGAGAGAAACATAAGCTGTCATTGATTTCACTGAAGTTGTTCTAGGAACAAGATAAGAGTTCTCTACCTTATCATAAGCAGCCAACTCTTTCTTAAATTTTTCAATTCTTACCAAGAATTTCTTATCTCATATGAATTTTCATACAACAACAAAAAAATCTGAAAGACTTCAAGGTGGAAGCAAGTCTCTTTAAATAAAGACCAGTATTTTGGAGAGGGAGGGGTGTGACAAGAGCATTCATTTTGGGTTTTGTACTGCCTTTATGCACTGTTTGCCAAAACAGAAGAGACAAACTGTGGTTAAAGAAAAAAAGGAACTGGAAAAGAGAAAGCTGTGAAGCCTTAAATAAGTATATTTCTTATTTGTGGGATCTCCAGGGAAACAATGCTGCTTTATTGATTTATGCTACAAAAATGGTATAAGAGAGTACAGCATTGAAATGTAACTTAATGTAACAAATCGACCTAACTAGTATCCTTAACTGAAGTCAGTGCAGGCAGCTCATAGTCAGTGTCCCAGAAAGTAAGGGATCAGCCCAGCATTTTTGCTGGAGTTAAAGAGAACTGTGGCAAGCTGCTCATCAGGGTATCCTAATGGAAAACTGGTCCAAACACATACACACTCTGTACTATCTGCCCTTTGACTCCATGTAGAAAGGAGCATGTTGCTTCTGTCAAGATGAGAAATTTTGGGGCCACTGATGGGCCAAAGGAAGCAGAAAAAATGTTACTGGAGTGATCTGGATACACACCAATGATCCTCACTTGACTAAGTTTTTAGAAGTAAGATTTTCAAGGATGTGAAATAAAACAGTAATTTGATAATGCTTGGCCAAGTTTGAGGAGAGAAAATATACAGAGAATGGCTTTCAAAAGAGAGATTTAGTGTGTTCTTGAAGCTGTTAAGTTGAAAAAAAATTACACTCCTAAGTCGAGAAAACAGATGGTCCCCCTTTTTGCATACCCCTTTTTTGCTTCACTGAAAGTTGCTTGAAGTGATCTCATTTGATTATGACTCTGAAAAGTGAATGAAGAAAGTGAAAGGCTACTTCCCTCAAACACTTCAATTTTAAAATCCTGATACAGTCTTAGTATAGTGTAATCCTGTTGTTTAAAGATAACCCCTAGTTAACCTTATTTTGTAATGGGCAATCCCATCAAGCTTTAAAAAGAAAAAGAATACATTTATGAATAAGGCAGAATTTTCCTATAACATAAATAGCAAATTCAATCTGCTGTTAAAAAAACTGCTCAATTTTAAAAGCAATTAAGAAGGGCATTTCCCCCTCCCCACCCCAGATTGACTTGTCAATCCTATTAGACCAAATTCTAATTAAGGGTGGAAAAGTGGCTATTTTATCTGCCAAATGAAAATAATTTACTGCAAGTTAATGAGGGCTGGCTTATAACTGATTAGTCATTTTGATTCTGGCTTGTTACAGTGGGAGAAATAACTTTCAAAAGATTCAGTAGGATCAGCAGTCATTTTCACTCATTTGAAAAAACAACCTAAGCTTTTCTTTGTGACCAGATTAGGCATAAAAATATCTGAAAACAGGAACAAGATAGGTGCAACAGTTTACAGCTAGTTTCGAAAATATAAACTAATTTGAATGATAATGATAATAATAACATCTAAACTATTAAGACCTGACAATCTTTTCACCATATCACACTTTCAACAAGTAGCCTTTGACTGACAAAGGCCAAATATCACCATGAAAGAGGAGAGAAAAACCTCACAAATCCTTACTCACCTGAGCAGCTTTCCATCACCATTCTACAATGCCACACAGGGATGCTCACATGAAGGTTTTTAAAATCAAGTTATATGTGTCATCAGGTACATTTTTTCGAACTAAGCTCATTACAATGTGCAATGGTAAATGCTGCACGAGAATAACAAGCCCTGCTAGTCCTTCACAAATGCATAAGGAGTTGCTCAGCTGGTTCAGAAGGTATCCCAGGGCAGCAGGCATTCAGTGTATCAGGACACAGGATTACACAAAGCAAAAATACCTCAAAACAGATCACCTACACCTGTTTTATTTCTTATATTCTGGATAACTATGCAGTTGCATAAGAATTTGCATTTCTCACTGTAACTTAAAAACATTCAATTCTTCATAGCAACTCATGTGTTCTACTTCTGTGGCACCTCAGCTGTCCTTGAGAACCATACACAAATTGAGTGATAGCATTTCAGTTTCAAAATTTTGTGTAAAGATAAAAATAATGTCAAACAAAATCCTAAAGCCAGATTATTTGATGCCTGAAAACTCATCTTATTTCTCATATAGGCACCAAAATAATTAATGATTTCTGGCGCCAGAAAATAAAATAAAAACAATTAGTCAAGATTGAACTGGTCCATGAACATACCCGAAGAAACCAGATTTATGACTGATTTAAATTCAATTGAAGCAGTTGGAACTTTTCACATAATTGCCTTCATTGCAACAAAGTAGCTCTTCTACTTGATCTGTAAAAGTCCTAAAGGCCATAGCATGGTTACTCTTAACATCAACCACCACTGAGACATTACTTGGCTGATACTATTCATACTTCCATAATTTTATTTCAGTATTGTGACTTTTAATAGTTGATCTTCAGAATCCAAAACAATACCTTGAGAACAGAGGTAAGAAAAAACCCAAACCTCTCTGGGTACTAGGAAGACAATCTTTTCAACATGCTTAGGCTCTTAAAAGTTCAGAAACGTACTTTAAGTTTCTGAAGTACCTGACTAGTTCCTCCTTAACTTCAAACATGTCTCAGCATCTTAATAACTTTGAAATCAAACCACAACAACTGGTTGCTTAAAAATACAATACTTACATAGTAAACAACATTCCAGTACTTTAAAATGACAAATTATATTCTACCTGAAACAAGTAACATTTGCTCTTGTCCTCTCTCAGCAATGATTCAGTTTTTATATTTGACACTGAAAAACACACAGTCTGCACTTAGTGACATAATGTGCAATGAAACTTTATTCAAAACACATTACATGGATAAAGGGAGTTTGTTGGGCTCTTCATTGTACCTTTCTATTCACCTGTACTTCTAGTTTAAAGGCAGCACCACAATAAGTCAAAATTAATGAGGATGTAAAAGAATCAGAAAAAAACTTTGGATGTTTCCTGTAGCCTATTTACATGCAAGTTTCACAAAGACTTAAATAAAATAATCTAGATCCTTACATAGGACTTCTTTAGGATTCTGGACTGTACTTACATATAATGTTGTATCAAGCTTTTAGTATTAGATACACGTCCATAATCACTATGATATAAACGTTCATCATGCTAATTGTATACGTACACTGCCAATTGTATGCAGGTCACTGCAATTGGATGAGGCACAGAAGGCCACTGTGGCACTCCACTGTATCCCAGAGCAAAGTGCTGAGCAAGGCCTTGCCACATGCCCTCCTACCTGTCGGAAATCTGTAACTCCATCTGTTCTAGTCCACCTGCAAGAGAGAAATTAACTTTGCCACCTCAACCAGAATATTTCCTAAGCACCAGCTTTCAATTTCAGTTGAGGGAAACAGATCCTTCAGTTTTAAAACTGTGCAGCATCTTCATTGCTCTTTAATTTCACATAGTCCCCCTGAAGCACTTTACTACTGAATAGCCTTTAATATGATTTGAAACAGATACCACTCCAGGGCTTTCTCATCTTCATCACTTGTTTGTCTTGACCTTGACATTTATTCAATTAGAACTGATTTGCCAGTCCATGCACAACGCTTCCTAAAGTCCATTTCCATACACCAGTGCATAGACCCATCAGGTTAGCAATGATCTTTCCACATGCCCAAAGTAAAAATCTACAAAACCAAGGAGCATACGAAGTAGCCAAGGTGTCTGTCACAAGGCATCTGCTATTTTTTTCTACCATTGCTCTCAGTAAATGGAAAATAAGAGAAGCTATGACACCTCCTTTGGCAAATAATAAGCTCCAGCATGGCCTAACTGTCAGATTAATCAGCTCCTTGAAATTTGCTTCAGTAGGAAGCAAAAGGAAGAATGGCTCACATTCAGGAAAGCAGGATTTATCTTGTGAATATTGTAGCAGCTCCTCCACAGCTGGGGAAGAGAGGGGAGCACACAGTCCCTATCACACCTCTGTCACATGCTCAGCGCTGGGAGAGGAAGGATTGTTAAAATTGTCAAGTACCATTCACAATTTATGCCTGTGGAGTTGTTCCTTCTGGAAGAGAACCAAATATCTCATACTTTTTGAAAATTGCTTATGACAGTTTCTCAGCTGCTTCAGGCTGGTTCTCAGTGATGATTTGTATTTTCATATACTTCTCATACATTAAGAAATTTACACCTGTCAGGTCCTGACAGAGTGTCTCCATCTTCAATCTTTTTGGGGAAAATTCTTTGCTTGCAGACATTATCCAAATAAGTTTCTATCAGAAGTCTGGGTGACAAAACAGGTGGAGGTCTAAAAAATATGCAGCAGGCAAGCACAGAATTTTAATGAGAGACAGGGCTTCTGCATTGGCATAAAAGGGATGGAAATTAAAATACTGATTCCTGTCACTTTAAACTGCTCATGAAGCCCATGGGTAATTCCTAGGGAAAGACATAAATGTCCACTACAAAACTTTCTTAACTGCCCAGGCTGACATCAGAATTTTTATTTCTGTTTATGGAATCATGCTTGGGGTCAAAAAAGGCAGCTCAGAGAACAAGAGTTTTCTTAAATAAGCAGGAAGATGATCATCCATGGTTGTACATTCATTGGTAGCAAAATAAATGCCTGTTCCCCACAGTCATAGTGGCCAGAAGAGAGGCTAAAGCAGGTGAGGGATGTGAGACATGCTCAGGCATGGGACTCCTTGTGAATTCAGCCAAGCCCTGACCTGATAATCCTCAGAAAGCTGACACCAAGGAAGACACTCACTACTCACCACAGAAATACTTTACTTTTGAAAAAAGTACACTATACTGTGAGAAAAAAAGTGTACTTTATGGCTCTGATTCAGTGCTATGTGAAGTTACCACAGTCCTCAGCCCAACTATTTTGTTGAGAAAACCCATAGGAATATTTCCAACTCAGACAATGCAAGCTTGCCACTTGGCCAGCAGCATCCTGGCACAGCAGCTCCTTCAAGAAGCACACATTTGTCTTCAAGGACGAGGGACATCTGTCTGCAAATCCTTCCCTTCACCTCTCCTTTCCTCAGGATGCAGGAGGTTTCACTCCATGACTGCTCCCAGTACTTAATTTTCACATGGGTGATAGAATTGCAAGGAATGCAGGTGATATGATAGCAAGAGGCAGTGGGCAAGAGGTGACACCATTGCTTGTGTAAGAAAAGCAATGTGTGATGCCTGGTCAAGACCATACCTCCACCGGCTGGGGATGCCACGTGTCAGAGGCCCACATAATTTGGGTTCAGGAGCATGAGGAAGAGAAGCAAACATCACCCAGTCCTTGTTTCTGACCTCCTTTTAGTGCTGGCTGCCCAGAGAAGGATGCCCAAAGAAGGCTTCTGGCTTCCCTCACCCTTTGACACTGGAGGGATGAAGGAGTATCAGCAGCACTGGCAATTTTGTTATGCTCCAGTCAGCAGCAAGTAGAAGACAGAGCACCTACTCTGTTTCCCTGTCCCCCCCAGCCTCCCTTCTCACTTCCCTGAAAAATGACTCTGTAGGTAAAATAAAAGAAAGAATATGCTGCAGCTGGCAAGGACCACATGGCAATATCACTCCTCTCCTGCCTTCCTCCCTAGTAGAGCAAACATTTTGCATTCTCTCTAACATTGTAAGACAAGTTATTTCACACCTATTCCGCACTAACAAACCATAGTAACACTGCTGGACAGTAATACTTAATTGCCATTGCTGTTATAGTTTAATAAATGGTTGGATTACCAGTGCTAAAAATACATAATTTGTCAACTGTAAATTAATGTTATTCAAATTAACTTTGGACCACAAAGAAAGCTTTTAATGTCACTCATTTATTCCACATTTACTGCCTCTTTTCCCTAACTGATATGCAAATGCTGAATTACTAGATTTCTTCAAAAATTTTAAATTATTTATTACTCGATACCTTCTGATGTACTTTAGTGATCTGCCATGCTTGGGTTTTCCAAATAAAGGGCTCTGTTAAAAGAAAAGTTCTGATCAACCACTCAACAGATTAATTTTTCCTCTTGCCCAACACCTGCTTCAAGCCTCTCTTCTCCCTTGATGGCAAGAAGGAACCAAACCTCAAATATCTATATTAGTTCTTGAACCACCATTCTTGCTCAGGCAAGATGTGCAAGATCGCTTGTTTCCAGGAAGTTTTAAGGGTAAAGGTAACTATAACATCCATGCACAGAGTGCTGGAGTTAGACCAGGCACTCCTGTACTTGCTTGAAAGTTTCCAAAAGGTCACTTCAGTCCCAAAGGCAGTGAAACCAACCCCATTAACAGCACAGTCAGCTGCTTGTTGGCATTATGTTTTTCAAAAGGCCACTTTGAGGTTCAGGCTACTGAATGCAGACTCCAGCTTTATTTCATCTAGAGATGCTTAAAAATACAAACTTTTTTTGTGTGTGCAAGGATTTCTGATGTTAATTGCCACATTTAGATAGACTTTTATGAAAACACAGCTTTACCTAACTATAAAGTATTTCATCACATGCAAAGGAATAATTTCTTTCAGGTGTTTTTTGTTTTTTGTTTTTTGTTTTTTTTTTTTTTTTTTTTTGTTTTTTGTTTTTTTTTTTTTTTGTTTTTGTTTTTTTTTTTTGTTTTTTTTTTTTGTAAAAGCTCATAATTGAGCATCTTTTTTCCTTAAAAGATGTCGGCCCAGTATTGAAGGGGTGATATATATCTGAATGCACACGTAAAAATAGAAATTGTATCATCCTGTATCAAGTGAATGTTTGCAATGAATTTAATTAAAAATTAACAAATATTTGTAAGTGGAGACAGACTTCCTATTCAAAGATATAGCAGCCTGTCAATCAAGGCACGTCTGATGAAACACCTGCTCTAATTCTATATACAGCATAAAGCCTAATTGTTTTGTCATTCTTGCTTATCTAAGGGAGCCTCATCTCAGGATTTGAGGATGTGCCAGCATAAAGGTTTGGAATATGCTGAAATTGGTCTGAATATCATGCAATGAAAAAACTGGATGAGGGCAAAAAAGACATGAAAAGTAAACAAAGTAAGAAATATTATAAATGTGGTAAGTACTGTGGGATTTTATCCACTTTTTTAAAGTGACATCTCTATTTGTATTGGGAAAAAGAATGAAACTCCCTTAAAATGTCAAAGCAGCAGAACTACATTGGGGAAAGTTTAAAATACCATGAAGTGGGAAAAAACCAAACACACAAATGTGCACGGAAAATGATTGAACTGAAAAACACAGGCAAAATACAGAGTAAAAAGCAGCTACAGTAAAATTAATTGTGGCTGAGAGGAGGAGCCAAATGCAAAAAAGTGCATGAGATACTTCTGACACAAATGTTAAAAATGAGTATTGCAAATGAAGTCAGAGTGAGAGCAGCTAATTTGGTTGGTATATAGGAGTGCAAAAATCCAGGTTTGTCACCATGAGTGATCGGTGCACATTCACATCATAACATTGACTTTTTTTCCTAATAAACCAATATCTTTCACTTTCAAACACTGAAAACCTGATTCTGACTTTTTAATGAAGGAGATGACCTTCCTTTGTCCCCTCAAAATACTACAACCAAACCCCTGGAACAGCTATGGTGAGTTCACCACATAGACTGAAAGGAGATTGTAAGCCACCAAAGTGAAAGACAAGATATATAGCTTGCATTTTTTTCCCTCAATCTACACATATTTATATCAAGCAAGACATTTAAGTAGCTTCTTATTTAGCTAGAACTAAATCCTTATATTCTCCATTCAAATATCTCCCACTACTTTGTTATTCATGTACTCAAGTACTTCATACATAATATCTGAAATGAGATTGTAAAATTCACAAGCATTAATAGTTTTTAAGGTGGGTTTTTTTTACCCTCCAATTAGATTCTTTCCAAAGTGCTCGGTTAGCTTAAGAAAAAAAAGAAGGCAGGCAGAAGTTTAGCAGCAGCTGATCATATCAAATGTTTTCTCCTTTTTCTATTCAATTGATTCCACCAACCAACACACAGTAACTGAAAATTATCTCAGCACAAGAAATCCACTGCTAAAAATGGAAAATGAGAAATATCATTTATTTCAACATGGTATCATAAATTAATATAAAGCAATTCAAATGTTGGGGTTATTTTGTTTAGTGTCTTCTGTTTTGTTGTTTTGTTAAACCAGCCTACCAGACAGCTAAGGTAGGTTTGAATAGAATACTGCCCCAAAGCCAAAAAACATGAACATTTTTTATTAGTGAGCCTATCAGATGGATCACTGAAAGAGAAGAGCAATCCAAAACAGTGTTGTAAGCATCCCAATTTAGATTTGTTTCTGTATCAGAAAGGCAACTTTCTTCCTCCCAAAGTCACAGAGGCTCCTCAGGCTGCAAGACAGAATAGACACAAAAGAGTCTGTTGGTACAGGTGGTTATCCCTCAGCAGCAAAGGCAGCCACACACCCTAGCGAGTGCCTAATCTCTGGTCAAGCCAAGTAAAGCCTCTTGCACTCTTACTTGGACTCTCACAAATCCTGTTAGGAGCAGCTGAGGGAGCTGGGGTTGTTAAGCCTTAAGACAAGGAGGGGAAACTTTACCACTCTACAACTACCTGAAATGAGGTTGTGGCAAGGCAAGGGTCAATCTGTTTCCCAGGTAGCAAGTGATAGGACAAGAGGAAATGGCCTCAAGTTGCATCAGGAGAGGTTTAGACTAGATACAGGAAAAATTCTTCATTAAAAGGGTGGTCAAGCACTGGAACAGGCCTGCTGAGTTGATCACCCCTGGAGGTATGAAAAGGTGTGTAGATGTGGCACTTTGGGACATGGTTTAGTGGGCTTGGCAGTGATGGGTTAATGGTTGGACTCAATGCTCTTAGAGGTCTTTTCCATCTAAATAATGATGTGCTTCTATGATAGCCTTGCTGAACTGCCTTTGACCAAGGCTATAATACAGCATTAAAACCAGATGCCTGAAATCAAGAGATGCTGGCCTTATAAGATCTACAAGGGGCAAACCACGTGACACACTCATGCCTTGAAAACGTGCTGTCCTGATGGAGCACTTTCCAGCAAGACTATGAGTCAGTGCCAGCCTTACAGTGGAGAGCTTGCCCCATAGCCACTGCCATGGCCCAGCCTCTGAGTGAGCTTGGCCCTGGGAGACACCCTTGCCCTGACCAGGCTTTCTTTCAAAGAAGCCTCTTAATGGGGCAGAAAAAAGAGTCATCCCATGCTGTGTTCCTGTAAAATGTGGTGCACTAGGCATCAGGGGCAGCAGGTGACTGTTTACCACAGCTTGGAATGTGCTTGTCCGTAACCAGCAGCATAACACTTCACACATCACTGGTTGCATCTCATTAACAGATGTCGTGTGGTGCTACACCAACAGAAGGCAGGGGAAGCTGAGAGATCAGGTGGAACATGCATAAAATGGAACATGCACAATGGATAACCTATGAAATAAGTGGAATATGTGTGTTGTCAGTTCATGTGTTGAAAACAAGAAGTCTCATCCTTCACTTTGTAACTCCAGTGTTGTGCCAGGAAGAACGACTGGGAAGTTCTCCTGTAGCACTCTGCCTAAACTCCATTGCAATACTGCAGTTCAACAGGTTACAAAATAAATGGCCAGTTTTTGGTGAAAGATGAAGGAAAAAGGACACGATGGACATATCTGCTTCTACCTTTTGTGATATTTTCACCTTTTCAATAAAATTGTCTGACACTGTCAAGTCAAAGTTGGATGAAATAAATAAAAACCCGAGAAAGGGAAGAGAGAAAACACTGTAAATATAAGAGAAGAAACCAGCACATGACTACCAGTACTAATTTAGGACTAAATCTTTAAAGGAACATAAATGCACAGCTTGGGATATTCCACATTTTTCCATGTCTAATAGCTTCAGTGTCCATAATTCTCCAGTCAAAGATTCTGAGGGAATTCTTCAACATTTTAGCACTGGCTGCAGCATTTGTTTGTTCTTCATTATTTCCTCAGATAAAATTTCTTACAGAACTCACTCTCTGACAGACATAAAAGTCTTTTCTTTGATGGCAGCTGAGAGTTTTACTAGGAAAAAAAACTACCTGTGTTTTGTCATACCTGGACATTCATTTGAGGGATATAAAAGCCCATTTTTCCTTGCCTGTGTCAGAAAGCTAAAAAAAAAAAAAAAAAAAAAAAAAAGAAAAAACCTCATTACATGACCCCAAATGAAAAAGATCCCAAGCAGCTGGAAGAATCTTGTGATCTTCCCTCTCTGCTCTTAACACCAAAGGGACTGCAAACATGGAGCAGCCTTTATTCCTATCCTTGCTTGTCCTGACAATGACACTGAACTCCCACATGGATTTAACAAATGGAGAAGCAGGAGGATATATAGCAAAGGCCCTTAAACCTCAGTGTACCTCAACTGCCCGTTTGCCAAAGAACATGAAGCTCCTCCTGCTGAGATCCAGGCCATCAATTGCTGAGGAAAAGGGACAGCAAGCCCTTCTCTCACAGCTGGGTAGACAACATTTCCAATGTAAGCCTCTATTCACCACTGGACCTGCAGTCAGGCAAGTGTGATACCTCTGCTCCTCCTCATACCTTCTCAGAGGAGCAACAGAGAGGAATTAACAAGCAAGGGAATTGCAGAAGGATTGCTCAATTTGAGGATATTAGCCTAGCTCAATAAAAATGCTCAGCAGACACAGTAACTGGGGAAGGACAAATGGTTTGGGGTATAACACCAGACTGTTTCTCCTCTCGGGGCAGTCAAGTAGTTGGAAAGTAAAATATTAGAAGAAAGTTGTTGGATTGAAGAAAGCGAGAAAAGAGAAACTAATTACATTTTCTCACTCTCCCAGGAACCATGACAGGGCTAACTGTCCCTAGTCTGCTAAAAGCACACAAAATCTTTGGCCTTGCAGAGGAGTCCACAAATGAAAACTTAATAGAAACTTCTGAACCCATCTTATTCCTTAAAATGGAAATGAATCATTCAGATTTGGCCTTCCTTCGAGAGCTTTTTCACTGTTTCAGTCATTAGAAACTTTAGTTCTTTGCCCGGCACATGCCTAATAATTTTTTAAGTCTAAGGACAGTGGCAATGCCTCTGGTGGAAATCTTCACAAGGTGAATTATATCTACTGCCTTCCAGGAGATAAGCAGAGAGGATCTCTTTCTCATCAGAGCACTACGCATAGGGGTTTTGCAATCAGATACACTCAGAACAAAACAAAATGTGAAAAATACAAATGGATAATACTTTTCAGAGTTTTAAGTATAAAGTAAAAGCCACCACATTTTTAAAGGTAATAAAGCAATCATGATCAAAATGCCGTCTTTACCTCATTCTTGTTTTGTAAACTTTGCCCTGATTTAAACAATAATCTTATTTTTGGGCTGATCTCTGTTGAGTATCAAATTAATCCACCTTCTATTCTTTCTATCTAAAATGGACTTGGTAATAGCTAATAGAAAATTCAAAGGAAACTATCAAAATGCCATTTGTCATTTCACTTTTCAGCATCAAACAAGTGACTGGGAACTGAAAAAAAACACAGATTATACAGAGCACTGGCATTGGCCTAATTTACACTTCTGGTCTTTACACAGTGGTTGACTTCCAAATACAGAAACAAGGATAAAAGAACTTGTCAACTGCTTTTTAAATTGTTTCTCCAAAGCTACTTGTCACTTTTCTTTCTAACATATTTTGAAATAAATAAGACAAGTTCTTATTACAATTTAAATTAAGAATCACATATTTTTGCTAAGAAATTTAAGAAGCTCATGCCTAAAAGTTACCCATAAGCATTCCTATCCTGGCAAAAGAAGACATACTATCCACATTAAGCTAACAACTGACAGCAGACAATTTCATAATAATATTTTCAGATAGATTTTTTCCCCCGTGACAAGTTTGTGTGGCCACAGAATCTTCCCTTCACCAGACTAATACTTAAGTTTTATCTTTCTTTGTCTGCTAGTTCTGCTCTGTCAAATCAGTAATATCCATTATATTGCTAAAGTCTTATAAAAAGAAACAGGTTGCCCAAAAAGGAAATATTATGGTCTATTCCATTAAACACAGTAAAACTTTAAATCTCACATAAAAACAGGTCATCCAATTACATGGCAAAAACGACATTTTTTCATTGTCCAGTACACAATATTTACGAGAAAATTACCAGAAACTCCTCAGCTGTATCAGATCTGAACCTTATATTTAGATGCAGTCATATATTACCGCTGATAATGTGATGCCAGTGAAGAGATTGGAATTTTTCACTGTCCTTTATCAAGATAAATTGTTCTGTCAATAGCAAATGGCTGGCAAGTATTAACACTCTGCACACTATATGACTTTTCATTCCAAGCAAAAATTGTATTTAATGCTTTTTCACAAAATCCATGGCCGTGACTATCCCTATTACCTATTTAACTACCTTTTAAAAGGAGGATTTATTTCTGCAAATTAGGATCTGGGTAACAAGACGGTATCATGCATCATAAACTTTAAGTCAATACAAGGCAGGACACTTGCAGTTCAAATGGGAAATACCTTTCTCTCATCATTTGGTCATCCAATAGTATTACCAAGCTGTGGTGGGAGCAGCTGCTCAGAGCAGAACTTTATCTTGGCGTTCTTCCACCTCCACCACCACCACATCCCACAGTAGCCATTTGCTCATTGGCCTATTACTTTCAATAGGTATTCCAGTAATTGGCTATTTCACACTTGTAAGGCTTGAACTGGCAGAGTGCAAAGGGCAGCCAACCAGCCTGTCAGGGTCCTGCACGCCGGTCATCCATCAATTATCATCTGCTATTACAAGACAGAGCAAATGCTCTGAAACCTTGTTGGCTTGGATCAGCTTTGCTATGAGTGCAATTTATCCCCAAACCATGTTAAGTTCCTATCTGAAGAACAAGGAGGTTGCCATGAAATGAGTAACATGTTGTTGGTTGGCATGTGCTGGGGAGGGAGGCAGCGGGGGATACAGTGATTATCTGGAGGATTGTAGCTTCTGCTGGGTTCTGTGGCCACCTGCTGTCCTACACCCACCTCCTTGGCTAAAAAATACTAAAAAACAGAAAAACAGTTTGTTTTATAAATGACTTCAAAGGAAAAAAGGTCCTGCCTACAGGAGCCCAGATGGGCTGAGCACACTGCTGATATTTGTTGTAAATTGTTCTGTAACTGCGTTTATGACAGAGAGAAACACATCTAGAACAAAAAAAGGATAAAAGCATTATGGTAGTTTAAAATCTACAGTGATTAACTTACAGTGATTTTACTCACAGTGATTGTAACACTAGTTCCTTTCTGGCTTTAACCTGACAGTCTGAGAGGCTCCATTTGCAATGAAGTCAGATCTGATCTCTCACATCTCCTGCAGCATTTTATTCTGCACCTTACCACAACATGCTTTTTCATTACCTCCATTTAAAAAGCAAAAAGGCATACAAAATCTTTGCCTGTCTTATTTCCTGTTCACTAGATGTTCCAATTCTAGGTAGTACCACCTAGTGATGGCTGGGGCTGATTATCTACCAGCTTCCTGTACAAACACCCAGACAAACTTCTTCCCAAAGGCCAAATTGATCTGTTGACCTGCTAATATACAAAGTGGTCTCTTGCCTTGTAAGTACTTACCTTGAGCAAATGAAATTATTTTAAAAATAACCAGACCCCTCTATTATATGTGCTAATAAAATCTCAAGTACTTAAAAAAGATGAAAAAAAAATCATATACTTGTTAGGAAAAAGTGATTTAGAAAGCCGGTAAGGATGTTTAAAAATCAGTTCTGAACTTCGAGAGGACATGACTAAGGCTCTTAATAAATCCACCTTCAAATAAATCTAAGAGCTACGCACCCTTACTAGTTGAATAAATGAAGTGACACTGACGCATATCTAATTGTAATACATCACAAGATAATCTGTCAAGCCACAAGTGTTCAGGTCCTGTCACCCTTCTTCATCCATTATTTATACGTAACCTTCATTGCCAGTGAAATCCCTATGAAGTATAGCTTGGTATCCAAATGCAGCCATTTTGGTCACTCAGTAGATACAGTCGGGAATCAAACCTGTACAAAGACCCCAAAACAGCTGTTACTCTGTTGGAGAGAGAGTTCAGAAAAGAACAATCATGCAGAAGCCACAACTGTTTTCTGCTTTGCTTATTAGATTGAAGAGCTAACAACTTTGTCTTTGTAGTGGACTTGGGGCATGCCCTGCTGCCAAAGCTTGCTTTATATTCTTTTCAAGATTGTATCTGGGGGTCTCTCTAGCCTTATTTCTTTATCCTATTTCAGACAGGGAGGCTCACCTAGAAACACATTTCAGTGCTCTTAACAGCATCTGCTGTAATAGGCAAGCAAACTAATGGAGCAGTGCAGTATTTTTACTCCAAACTTGTCAAAGATGTGTGAAGGGCAAACAGTTGGACATATTTACATACATTCATGATCCAGAAAGTCTCAGTTCAGCAGCTGCTGCAGCAAAGGCAATTCTTCCCTGTTAGCCTGTTCCACGAGCACAGCTCTGCTTCCCATCCTGCTGAGAGTGATGGGCGGTTTGCAGGGAAAGCCACAAGAACAACAGCCTGGCTGGGGCTTTTCATTCACTCTCATTTTAGTAACTGAAGTCACAAATTCGTAATCATCACTTTATTGAAGAAGGGATTCCTCCCCCTGATCCTCTTCTTCCCCAAGGCACACATAGACACTTTCTAAATGTGAGAATAAAGATGAACAATTCACAGTATTTCAGCAGTTCAGCCAGGACCTCTGCTTAACTCAGGAGGCTGCAATAACAACCACAATCTGTTTCAGGCATGCAGCACTAGAAAATTAAAGGTTCTGTAAATTACATGGCTATATTCCTCCCACAGACCAATTAAAGGCTTTATATTTGTCAATAAAGCACCAATAAAAAAGGTATCCTCCAGATAAGGCAGCTGTTGCTATTTGGCTCTGGTGAACCTTTATTTATGTTCTGTAAGTTTGCAGCATGAAAGTTGCTGATAGGCCATGCATGTTATTACCAGGTGGCCCACAGAACTGCTCGTGTCCCCAGAGCCAAGTCCTCAACAGCACATATCTTTTCCAGCACACACACGGCCGATTCACATGCGGCGTGATTCGTGTTACTGCTTTCTGCCTTTGAAGCTCTGAAATAGCAGACACTGCCTTCCCTTTTAACACAGCACCCTCCAGCAGCCACCGACCTCTGTGCTGAGCCAATACCTGCTCTGGCTGCCTCTTGGTATGCTGGTATGATGATGGTATGCTCAAGGGAGGGTGTCCAAAGACATCAGCAAGAGTTTTCCTTGTATAGGCAGAATGAAAAGTAGAAGGCTCCTGAGCAGTACCTTCATCTGCTGAGAGTAGTTATCACCCACTCCTAGGCTAAAAAGGTTTGGATGCTGGTGTCTCTGATGCCAGTATTCTGTCCCTTCTTCCAACCCCAGCTTCCCAGAAGTAACTTTACAGAGCTGAAGCTTCTCCTTCTCTTCTTCCTTACCACCCTTTTTTTTTTTTTTTTTTTTTTTTTTTTTTTTTGTGTGTGTGTGTGTGTGTTTGGTTTTTGTTTGTTTGTTTGTTTGTTTTGTGGTGGGTTTTTTTTTTTTGTGTGTGGTGTGGTTTTTTTCTTTTTTTTTTTTTTTTTTCATTTGAAGAGCAATGGCTTATTGGCTTTTACTACAGCTGTATGTTTTCATCCCTAGGAAATGGTAACAGCACTCAGGAACTAAAGCATTAAGACATCAACAGAGCACCCCTATAGCTTAATGTGCACAATTCTCTCCCCTTCCCCAGCTTTTTTAATTTCAGGCACTTCCGACTTTGTTTGGGCTTCTCAGTGATACAAGTATGTAATTAGTGAAAAAAGGCATTAACATCTGCAAGGCACTCTTCAAACATGAAGAAAATGAGCTATGCAAGTCTGCTTGGTGTTTCTTGTAATCACAACATTAATTTCTTACTTTTGGGGAAAAAATAACATTCCTGTATTTCACAGATGATGACAGAGCTAAAAATTAATTTAAGATGATAATGCTACATGAAAATAAAAACCTCCTCTGATTGAATTTCAAGGACTCTTCTATTTAACTAGCTTCAAGAGTCCTTTTTTTGATCATAAAAAATTATTTGCCATATGGTTCAGATGCTTGTGATCCTCTCTCAATGAGAGGATTATGCATGAGATATAATGCCTACTGTAGCTGCAGCCAAGCACACAGCTGGCTCTGATAATGCCAACAAATGGCTTCATCTATCTCAATGTCACGTAGGAGCTGGTGCGATGTGAATCAGCCTAGAGTACAATTAAAATCTACATCATCTGTGAGAAAGGTGATGGAGGTTCTGACATCAGAGCTGTGCCAGATTCATCCTCTTTCCATTGTAACAGAAGAAACATGTTGCCCCTTTCACCCTGTCACACTAATGATGTGCTTTGCACATCCCTTCCTGTGCACATTAAAGGTAGTAAATCAGGGAGACTCCTTTTTAAAGGCTTCGCCTTTATCTGACATTCAGTAACGAGGACAATTTCTAAATTTAAGTGCATTCCTTGCTCCTCCTTCTGTGATGAGATAATGCCACTTGAAGTCTATGAGTGAAATATGCATAGAGGAGTTTATGATCCATATGGATGCAAATTGTGACAGTATGCAAGAATTTCCTTGTTTTGGTTCCCAATATTTAGTCACGCTAATAAAACCAGGCTTGCAAATCCATTTCTTCCACCAAACCAAATTTTATTGCAGAAAATGGCCATAATTCAACAAACAAGCTTGATATCAAGACACTGATGAACCTCCTCTTTTAGGGCTTTAAAACTGTGGAAACTTGGGCAATTATTGTTTTATTGTTAGATTCATTGTTTTATTGTTAAAGGAAAACCCACAAATACATTTTATTACAATCCAGGGCTCTATTAAAATATCTTAAACCTTTGGATATAAGAAATATATAAGCTTGTCTGGTGGAATACAGCAAGACACTAGCTAATGTTGTTTTCTCCTTTCTGTCAATTCAGCTGCATCAGTTTGTGTGGCACAGTGCAAATGGTATTGCTAATCAATGCAGTGTAGGCACTGGAAAATGAAGATATGCAGTTTTACACTCACTCGTGATCTTTACTGAGATGTAATCAAAGTCTCTTTAAAAATCTTTAATCACACAATATACCATTTTCAACTATCTCCTGCTTTGGACATAAGACAGTGTCTCAGTGCATGCTCCTGAATTACAATGATAGATGCGTTTTTAAATGCCCGTGCTTCTAGTAAACAAGACAAAATACAGCACATTTGGCCTTCCATTGTGTTAGTCCATCTTAATGTCATTTGTCATAATGGTGTTACACCACCCTAAAACTGATATGTGCAAGTACTAAATTACTGTTTCATGCACCAATATCAGATATCTAAATCTGGGAAAGCAAAGCTCAGTCTCTCTCCATAGGAAAACTAGCACCTTGTTGCTTTCTGTTAAGTGGTCAATGGTAATAGGGGGTTTTGCCTACACACCAGCCTGTAATGTGTACCACACTGCAGTACCACACTGCTCTCTTAAGCTGACTTAGAAAGGACAGCAACATCCTCTTCCATAAGAGCTTACATGGTACAAGCTTTGGAGAAGCATCCAGGTGACGCAAAAATCTATGGTTTAATACAGCAAAAATTACAAAACTTTAAAATTACAAACATAAATCAACTGAGAGCTAAGGAATACTTAAGAAAGCAGATGTGAACAATGCAACCCTTGCAGCTGATGTAAAATGTCATTGCTCTCAGAGGAGTAAAGAAGAAATCCAAGGAAAAGTTTTACTGCACCTGCTGGGTCTGCCTATATCTAAACTTACTGAGCTGCAGATAAATGAAACAAAAAGCTGTGTGTGAAGGCTCCATGCCTCATCGGATAAATATTTGTTCTCTCAGACCTTACTCTTGCTTTTTGTTTCCCTTCCCAAATAATAACAGCTGGAAACTGCATAACAATGCACCCATTTAAAATTCAGGTATGAGCTCTTCACAACTGTACCAAAGAAACCTTGCCTTTGAAGACAGACACTGCACTATATCCAAGTTTTGCTTTCTTCCTTTACTTGAGTACATAAACACACAGTAGCCGATATCCAAGTTTGAAAATAAATTGCAAGACCTTATAAAAGAAGCCACGCCAAATGACAAATCGTCATTTCTTCTGCATCTTAGAATAGTTCTGAGACAATTAAGTCAAACCACACATAAAAAAACATAGAGCAAGAATTCATGATATCAGTTAAGGTGGCAGATATACTTCAAACTGAGAAAAAACCCTCCTCTCATAATGTGAAAATGCCATTGAAAACTATTAATACATTTCCTCCACAGTCCCGGAAACTGTGCTACAGCTACCCCAACTCATCTTTTGTACCTACTTTTATAGATACCTCTGCAGAGCTCCCAAAAATCCAGGAATTTAAGAAAATCTAACATATACAATCTTGAAAAATATGTAACCAGGTAACGTTTCTGAAGAGAAAGACACTCTTAAAACAACAGAAATAAGTTTTAGAAAACTAAACCTAACAGCAACAGGAAATCCTCTTAGCTAAATGTGGCGCTCTCAAGAAGACAACAGAATTATAATGCAAATAGAAGTAGAACAGAGACACAAAAGATCACCATGCTGACATATTAAAATTTGAAGGTTAAAAGTCATTGATTTGAAGGTTAAAAAACGACAAAATTGCTAAAATATTAATCTGAAACCACAGTGCACAATTTCTAGAAGCAAGGCATCAGAAACTTTCTCATCAATGGTAAAGTGGGAGCTCTTGACGATATGTGACTGGGTCTAAGCCACTAATTATTTTTAGTGTGCTATAATAAAAAGCAATTCATGGTAGAATAACTGTTCAAAGAAAATTAAGACAGAACTAATCTCAACATTAGCTGCAAAAAGAGGAAATAGCAAAGGAAGAAGAAAAGGAGGAGATTGACTAGAGGAATAAAGGATTCTGGTAATAGAGGATTCTGGTAATCTCATCCTTTAAGACTTGCCAGTACTTTTACCCTGAAAATGAGCACAACAAAACTGAATTCTGCAAGCACATAGTGCCAGCCCACTAAACTTCCCCTACTAATAACTAGGCTCAGAAAAAGCCACATAAAAGAAGTTTGCTTCCATCCAGGAGTGAAAAGGCAAAACCACTTAGTCAAAACCTCCCATCTCCAGTGCACATACCTACAAGAGAACAAGATCTAGCTTTAATTCTTGAACGATTTGGTGCAGGTAACAATTAAGAAGGGGGAAAAAGCCCTGTGCATTTTGCAGCCAGAGAAGAAATGAGAATACGTGAGAGAAACAGTCCTGCAGACACCAAGGTCAGTGCAGAAGGAGGTGGAGGAGATGCACCAAGTACTGGAGCAGAGTTTCACCAGCAGCCCACAGTGAAGACCACGGTGAGGCAGCTGTGCTCCTGCAGCCCATTTAGGTCCATGACAAACCAGACTATTAGTGAAGCGCTGAGACTGCAGAGAAGAAAAAAGGAGGATCACAAAAGCTATTTTTCTCATACTTGGCAAATCTCCTGTGATGTTCTCTGAACTGTTCTAAGTAATTAAGAAGTAACAAATGGTATGGAAACCTCTTCTTATCTTAGTGCACTGAGCAGCTCTATTCAGTTTCTGGGTAACTCACTTCCAAATACCCAATATATTTTGCTGCAAGGTTTTACCAGTGCTTGCCACTATTGATCTAATCCATCTCTGCATGCTGGAGGTCCTCACGACCAGCTAAGCACATAGATACACACAGAAGCAAGAGGTGCTACAAAAGAAAACTTTTATCCCTTGATTAAATTAGAGTATTTTAAGACTTTTTGTTGTTTAAGAATATAACTCTGCTTAATATATGAACTACTTCATGACAGATTATTTTAATCAAAGCATCTACAAGTCTGAGTCCTTAAAAGGTACAAGAGGTTGTATAGCATTATGGGTATGTGTTGAGGTTACTGCTCATCTCCAAAACACGTTTCTTGTTTTAAAGATAATATTAGAATCTCAAAGAGCATGAGAAATAAGAAATGAGAAAGAAGATGAGAAAAAAGAAGTTTACTTTTGAGATAGCTCCAGTGCACCTTCGAGCTTTGATATTTTCTGTTCACCTTCTTCTATACCCTTTTTTTCATTTTCCTAGCAGCAGCTGTCTATTCATAAAGCCAGAAATATATGCTTAATATAGCATCAGTATTCATACTATAGCACTGACAGACTAGAAAAGGTTGCTGAAAAGCAAATGCATATATGTAAATGTTTTTTCTATATTAAATGGAAACATCCCAAAACCTCAAATGATCCATGTGAAATTTTAATTATAACTTAACAGCTGTTTCAGCTAATTGAAGGATATCAGAAAGGTGATTTCCTTCTCACTGTAATTAAAGAGTTAAGCCTAATTTACTGTTGTCTGAATAAGACTAAATGCCAATCTGGTCTGCCTAATTATATAAAAAAGGTAAACAGGAGAACTCCAAGACAGACATCAGAATGCTTCCTCCTTCCTCAAAAAAACCCCAACACACATTTCTTTTCCATTTCTTTTCTGGAAAGAAGATGGGCAATGACCTTTAAAGCAACTCAGTCTAATTCTGCTTTGCCATCCCTTTATTAATTTTCCCTGGAAGCTATTTTCATTTCCATTCCCTTGACTTCCACCTTTATTGTCTAATATTGTGGTTATGCATAAAGGTAAACATATGTTTTGTAGTCACTAATGTGGTATTATCTAGTTGTCACCAGTGAAATTAAAATGCAATATAGAAGTAATGCTGAAATACTTGTTTTTCTATGACAATGAAACAGATTTTTTCCTCCTATAACTCTGAAGGAAATAGAGTGAAAAAATATGTTTTTGATCTCTATCTGAAATACATAATATGCATACTTTCTAAACTGCACATTAAATACAATGCTCTTCATAAAAAAAATGGTCCTTCCAAACATCCCTGAACAAAAAGTGGAAGCTATGAGAGTTCTAAGGTTTTGGTTTTTAAGCAATCCAGTGTGAATAGACAACCTCCACATGAGAACTTTTCTACTCCACCTTTTGCCACCTCTCTTGCAACACAGATGCCATTATTGAAAATAAACATGTAAGATTTACCAGAGACATAGAAGTTGGCTAAAAGTGTCAATAATAAGCATTGTGAAGTGAACTGAAGTATGAATTATGTCAACAACCACGTGTGAGTGTGGTGTATGAATTATGAAATCATGTTACCTCCAACATGTCATAAAAACCGAAGAATTTCAAGTGGAATTTTGCTCCTATCTAGGTACAGGAGCAAAAGCGGTGAGAGATGAGTGAAGCTGTGCAACCTGGGAGCTGTATTTCCCTGAAGAAAAGTGCATCTGTGTATTTAATTCACATTTGCACAACACCTGAAATTCTGCACAGCTCAAGTGCAATCAGCATAAGACCCTAGCAAAAAGGAGAGTAACAAGAAGCACGATTATGGTGGATGTCAGCAGTACATCAGGAAGTCAACTGAAAAATGTTAAAATCATCACAGAATGGGGATTTAGCCTGTAAGGGACCTCATCCTTCCAAGGGATCACATCTTTCCAACCCCCCTGACATGGGCAGGGACATCTTCCACTAGATCAAACTGCTTGAAGCTCCATCCAACCTGATCTTGAACACTTCCAGGGCATGTTTATAGGTGTGGGACCATGTGAATCAAGGAAATGCAAATGCAATATAGAAGGCATTTTGGATGTCTTTAACAAACGCCAATACTGGTGAAAATGAAGAGCCTTCAGATTTGAATAGAACCTCATCTAGGAGTAAGGTATCATGCACTGAATATGATCTGTGTCCAGACAGCTACTGCTCTCAGTTCACTTAATTATGGCTATTTTAAACAAACACAAATAAAATACAGAGAGCAAATCATATACTGAAAATACTAGAGACAAGTTTGCAGTGAGCACACTTTCTGCACTTTGCTGCACAAGAATCTTTACATCAATTCCAGTCACATTCTAAGCACTAAACGCTCTGCTTTTATGCTCAATTAATGTGACTTAATCCAGCCATAAGCAGAATTTCAGAAAACTAGATTGTGCTGGGATTCCCCTGCCTCCTTGTGCTCTAGTGCTTCTGCTGACCTTGACAAATCTCTTGGTTTCCTCCATACAACATAATTTCTTACATCTTTTTAAATCACCAAAAAGAGACAATGTACAGCAAAAACTTAATGGGGAGTTATAAAAGCATACTTGAAAACCATCTCTGACAAATTAATTTTAAAGAAGAGAATAAAAAACCCCAATTTTACTCTATACAGATTATTACCAACATAAATTGTGCACATTTATTTCAGCTTCTGTGCCCTCTGTACAAAGCAGGGCTTAACTCTGAGGTCAGTGGAAACAGCTAAAGATATGACTCCACTTTCCTTCCACTGCTTTCTCACTCATTCATTTGTTTAACCTTCTGCCCAAATGTTGCGAAAAATTTTAACACAGATTTATCTCAGGAATATTTAGAGAAATATTACCTTTACAGATATCATCCTATTGGTTAACTTCCCCAGATAAGAAGCTACTAGAATCAAATTATTTTACTACTCATCTTTCTCTGTCCTGTCGAAAGTACATTTAACACAATTTGTGTGATGAATGTGGCCTCATGAGAAGTGGGAGGGAAAATTAATTTGGGGGGTCTGACAATGAAAAGATCATTGTCATTATGAGCTGAGCTTTCCCAGCAAATGACTGTATTGCTAGATCCCAGTGGCTGCTACCTGTTTTCTGCCTCTTCCCTTAGCAAACTCCTCCTTCCTAAAGCTTCAGTTTGTTCTGAATTAAGCTTATTAGCAACACTAACCAGCCAGAGTGGGGAGCTTGGATGTAGTGGGGGTGGGACGTGAATTTGTAAGAACTAATTTGTCTAATGGTTGGTAACAAAGGCGAAGCATCTGTGCTGTGAATTAATACAGCATCAATCACTGACTGTTTCAGTACATGTAGTGAGAAAATTCCCAGGCCAACCCAATGGTCTGCACAGGTAGCTGGGGAGATAATTTAGAACTGGAGTTTTATTTTAATGCAACTTCCATCTTTAAAGCAAGGAAGAACCTAGAGAGAATTACTTGGCATGTACGCATGTCTGCATATATATATTCTTTCTTTATATATATTATTATATATATATATATTCATCTTAGAATAGATGAATAACAATGTTTCGTAGTTAGTTCAGTTGATTGTAAGACTGCTGGTTGAATAGCCCTTTTAATTTTCTTCAAGCTGTTATACCTTCTCTGCAGTAGATTTTTTAACCATATAGTTAATCATGTTGTTATAACTTTAGTTTATATAAAAACAAAGAATAATAGGAAGCAGTCTGACATCTAGAAGTGGGATTTTTTTGTCCCTTTCATTTGCTGATCACATTAAGGGAAGAGAAAGAAACATGTATTTTAATACTTTTAGACTAAATGCAGTAACACTTGAGAAACACATCCAGTCACATTTCTTTAACAAGGATATTTACTGTTTACACTATAACAACTTACCATTGTTTTCAAAAAACAGAAAAGCAAATACGATTTTTTATACTAAAAAGAATTTAAATCACTGTCAATCAAAAAATGCATCTAATTGATGATCAACTGGAACAATTAGAGGAGGCATTGGGCAACTCCCTGAACTGTTACCTCTGGAACAAATGAACTCTCTGAATAAACAGATTTATCAGGGAGAGTTTAGGAGTGACAGAGAAGCCTAAAGAAGAAACAAAAAAAAAAAAATAAAATTAAGGAGAAGCTGAAGAAAAACCTTTATTATAAAGGTAAAAATGAAAGTGCCACTTACAACTAAAAGGCTCACTGAACTTTGCATACTGGTTGCATGCTCCAGCACAACACCCCAGACTACTTGATCTTCAGCCTTCCCAACCTGACATGGCTGCAGCGAAGTAATGAATATTTTATCCCTTCCCAAGTCAGATAAGGAAAGTGTTGCAGGTCATTATCAAAGCACTCTTGTCATCTTCCCACAGCTGCCCATTTATGTTATTACTCTGCTAAATATTTTGCCGCCTTCAGCAGTGTAAGATAGCCTTACAGACATGTAAAATACCTCTTAGATCAAACTGTGGACTTTCAAAGGTGAAGGGTACGCTGCAATACAGTCTAAATGCCTATTCTACAGACTTCACTCACCTTTTACCGCATACACTGTTACACACAAGTCGCTGTAAGGCACAGGTCTCAAATAACGCACACAAAACAAACAAACAAAAAAACCCCCCAAAAACCAAAACCCCAAACCAAACTAAAACAGAGCAAAACAAAAGAAAACACCAACGAAAATCAAAATTAATCAAGCAAAAAACTTCAAAACAAACAACTAACAAACAAAAATATCCCTCAAAACACCACAATCCAACAACAACAACAACAACAACAACAACAACAACAACAACAACAACAAACCACCAAAAAACCCTACCAAATAAATGCCCCAAAGTTAAAACCTGTGAGTTCAAGACAAGTTTAGGGCCATACTATCCTCTTTGTCAGAAGAGCCCTGCACTGCCACAATACTGTCTCTAAGCCACTATGACACCGGGAAAACATCAGGAGGAAGTGAACTGTGACCTTTTGTTTCTGATCAGGACAGTTTTGCAGAAATACTATGATGAGATATTTTTGGAAAAAAACCATCCTAGAATATGACTCTAAGAAATAGTACTAGAGTAGCCTGAAACAGGAAACAGAATTCCATTTGCCTTTGACAAAGCAAGAGAAGGGCTGAGAAGGAGCCATGGCTGCCTAAAGTAGCATACAAAGAAAACTCCTCTTTGTTTTTCAACAAAGAAAAGATGAACTGCAGCCATCCTCCCCCAACAGGCTTCAGAGTAACCTCTGGGAAAGGCTGAGTTTTGTATTCCTGTGGGAAAGAGACACTGGAACTAATTGCCACTGCACGTTCATTTAAACTCATGTACATTTATCATAACAAAAATTATATATTTATGTGTATAGGAATGGTCACACAGCATTCCAACCAAGCAGTACAACACTGTCATGGTTAAATTAAACAACAGTTAAATTGAACACAGAGAAGAAAAAAAAAATTACTTCTATTATGTTGCTGTGGAACAATAACTTGACAAGATCAATTGAGAATTACTTAATATTTACCCAAAATGCCCCTTTACCATTTGCATGTCACATTAAACCCATTACTGATAATTTTTATGCACACAAAGTATTAAGGCTTTAACTGGATGATGTACCTATACACAATTTTTATTGTTGGAAATAGTAGATCCTTTAGCTCCAAACAGAACTAATGCAGAACTTAAGCCTCTTTTACTCAAGATGCACAATAAACAGCCTATAACATCAGTCCTGGATGAGTCCTAGGAAGGAACTGTGATTCAAATAGAGAATTCTTTCCATTACCGTGACAGCGGAAGGAAGTAATTTATTGCAACTAAATAGAGACTGCAGTGTATTTCCCTTTCTCTCTACTAGCTAGAGGGTTGAGGCAGGTGCAGGGAATAAAGGCAACATATGACAACAGCCCCTCTTCTTCTGCCCAGCTGGATGGAGAATACATGCAATCTCTTACTCCAGACTTAATTCCCAAGACAAGGAAAAGTATTAAGAAGATTCTGTCTCCTTAGGCCTCCTTGGACTTACAAAATGGTGTTCCTGGAGCTCTTTTGCAATTTGGTTCCTGATGAAAACAAAACCTTAAATACCAACGACTCAGAGGAGAAGCTCTGAATCACATACTAAAGGACTTTCTCTCCTTACATGTTGTTTCAATCCTTTCACATAAAAAAATCACAGGAAATATGATTTATTATTTATTTAAAGGTACAACAAGAAGATCCTCCTATTCATTTAAGTGAGACGCTGATCAAATGGCAGCTATTATGGTCCGTATAACCTTCCCTGTCATTATACCACGAAGCCTGTGGTACTCTTGACACCACCTTCAGACTATTTCTACAGGCCTACACATGAAAAATCTTAAACCACTATACACCATGCAATATTGGTAATGAATATATACATATATTTTGTTAATTTATGCCATGTTTCACACATATGAAGGGAAAAAAATCAGGAATAATTATTTCTCAATACAAATAATCACTTTGTGAGTACACACAGATTGTGGTTACGTTCAGTTCTTGCTTGTGGGAAAATGATAGATAAGATTACATTGTCATAGTTTTTATGGAGAAACAGTATTTAACAGCCTTAATCAAAAGTGGGCATGCCAACAATCCCAATGACAATCGATGCAAAAAAGAAAGTCACACATTCAGACAATCTAAATTATCAGTTATCTTCTGCTGTTGGATTTTTTTTTTTGCTGTGTTTGGAGGGGTTTGGGGTCAGTTGACTACGTGGAATTAAATCCAGTTCCTAATGTGAGTTATCTATGGTGTGCAAGGCAGACACCATCTATTATGTAGCAACAGTGAATGACAGTATGAATAGCAGCCTTTGGCAGTTAAAACTGTGATAAGACCTGGATTCTGAGAGAAGTTCCTGCTCCAGAACAATCTCTATTGTTCCAGCCATCAGTTTGGGCAGAAAGACAGATTCAAAGATAAGACAGCAACGATGCTGGCCTTTTACATAGAAAAATATCACCAAATAATCAATTCATCTGCATTTAGAAAGACTTCTACCAATGATGTTTTTAAAAAAATAAAATCCAGTGCCATGTTTTTAAAATTAAGAACTTAAATATAAAAAATTTCTTGGAGCCAAGATCTAATCCAAGAATTACTCTATATTCAGTTATTTGGATTGCCACAACTGACTATTTCCATAACTCTAGTAACAGCTTTCATCTCAACCTCACCTCTGTAATTTCATTGCTGCTGATGGGCGCATTTGCTGAACTTCAAGGAGCACTCTAATGCTAACCCAGCTTTCTGCCAGTCTGTACTGCTCTTTGTCTGCAGGAAGGTGCAGGAAGCGCTGCGCAGGAGCGCAGAACGCCACGCATGGCCACGACCCCGCAGTCAGGGCCGGAGGACGCGCGGGCGTTCAGCACCGCGGACAGCGCCGCGCCCCGCGGGCCGGGGACACGCCGGCCACCCGCCCCCGGGGGAAGATTCAGGGCACACGGTACAACCTGAGCTTTCTTCAGACCGCCCTCAGCAGCAACAACAACAAAAATATCAGCTTCCTGAGCTCTTTTGGAAACAGTTGCTGAAACAGCAGATTAAATGACCCAAGGCACTTAATTTTCCTGAGTTTCAAATGAGCTTTTCATAAACTCCCTCCATTAGAGTCTTTTAAGGAAAATAAATAACTGTGGGGCAAGGGACAGAGTGATAGAATTGATTGAAAAACAGTTAAGTGATAGGCAACAATGAGTAATGGCAAGTGGCTGCCCCTCAAAATGAAGAAAATGTAAGAGTGAATGCTCCTGGGGTTGTAATTGAGATGAGCACTATCTATTAATGACTTGGAAATGCGACTGAACAACTTAGGAACTGTTGTAGTGGGAGTTTACTGAAAATTCTGGAAAGTTTTACAATCTTCAAGTAGCCAAAGAATGTAGATGATAAAAGAAACGTTCAATGATACTACAAGTGGTAAAATGCAAATTCATTAGGAAAAAAAAAAAAAACACGAGGAAACAGATCTCACTGTACACCACAGGACCACAAAACAGTTTTTTGAAACAGAAAAGTGAAAGTACTGAGAACCAGCAGAGAGACATCGACAAATTAAAGAGCTGGGCAATCACCAACCATACATGTTCAACAAGGACAAGGCAACCCTGGATGTGAGACTGGGGAATGAGATCCTGGAAAGCAGTGCTGCAGAAAGAGACCCGGGGGTCCTGGTCAGTGGCAAGTTGAACATGAGTCAGCAGTGCCCTGGCAGCCAGGAGGGCCAGCCCTGTCCTGGGGTGCACTAAGCACAGCATCACAGCCGGGCAAGGGAGGGGATTGTCCCACTCTGCTCTGCACTGGGGCAGCCTCACCTCGGCTGGTTTGGGTGCCACAATACAAGAAAGATATAAAGGTATTAGAATGTGCCCAAAGGAGGGCCATGAAGCTGGTGAAGTGTGGACTCAGTAGTTTCCAAGCTTGAGAAGAGCTAGCTCTTTTAAAGGGAAACTTTTCAACAGTTTTTCTTTTTACAAAACAATCTTGTCTAAACAATGGTCCTTTCCCATAACAACAGGTGTTATTTGCTACTTCTATTACTTAACCAATGGGAGAGGACTCAGCCCTATGGACCAGTAACGTGTCTTCTTAGCACAGCATGTTATAAAAGTGCTGCATGAATCGTAAATAAAGCCTTCAGATTTCTACTGCCTTCTGGAGTCAAGCATCTTTATTTGTATCTTACTGCTACAGTGAAGGGTCTAGAAGGGAAGCCACATGAGGAGCAACTGAGGTCACGTGGCTTATTCAGTCTGGAGGAGAGACCTCATAGCTGCTTAGAACTTCCTCACAAGAGCAAGTGAATGGGCAAGCACTGATCTCCTCTCTGGTGACAGGACCTAAGGGAACAGCCTGAAGCTGTATCAGGAGGGGTTTAAGACTGAACATTAGGAAAAGGCTTTTCACTCAAAGAGTGATTGGGCACTGGAACAGGCTCCTATGGGAAGTGGTCACAGCACAAGCCTGACTGAGTTCAGGAGGAGTTTGGACAAGATTCTTGCCAGGAGGGCCAGGAGTTTGACTCAATGAACTTTGTGGGTCCTTTCTAACTCAGGATATTCTATATGCTTCTATGATAACTGTGTAAGGTGGTTTTTTTGCATATACTGTATAGCATGCAATTATTCCATTTGCTGCTGGTTATATGAAACTACACTTTTTCTAGGGAATATCTAAATTGTGTGTCACAAGGACTGACTAAATTTAGCTTAAACAGATGCAAGGTGACGCAAATTAAAAATAAAGTCCATAAACAGTCTGTATCATTCCCATAACGTATCACATCCTGATCACTCTGACTCTAAAGATCTGCTGAAAAGACTGAAAGAACTTCAATTTTAGCTGCTTAAAATCCATAATTATTCCACAGTAATTAACTTAAAAGCAAAACTCTTCAGACGACCTACTATGTATTCTTTTACTACATTTCTCTCACCATGAGGGAAAATGAAGTAATTACAATTTAAAAATATAGGCCCCAGCTCATACACCGAGTACACTTGAATGTTCATTAGTGTGTTCAGCACAAAAAAAAAAAAAAAACAACCAACCAAACAAAAAAAAACCCAAAACAAAACAAAACAAAAAAACCACCAGGAAAACAACTGACTGGTTCTAAGGCTGAACCAATAAATGGAAGGCAATAAAACAATTAACAAATTTCAGAATTTTATAGCAGTCAAAATTATATGATACTTAGAGGGAATTTCATGCAGATATTCATAATTAGATAGGATATATTAGAATCTGATCAGGTTCTACTCTTTTCTCTATTACATAAAATAAAAGGAGTTTTAAATGAAAGGATAGCAAATGCAGAAGCAATATAGAGAAAAATTTCTCTTCCATAGTCAATGGAACTGGCTGTCAGATCAGGTCATCAAGATAAAAAACATAGCTACATTTTTAAAAAAACTGCATAATTTTATGACTGATAATAACATTTGTAGCTATGCCAGGTAAGACAATAAGGGTAATCAAGTCTTATGCTTCAGGGTATGAGACAATGAATTGTAAGGTGTAGAAAGAAATGTGTAGTGTCACACAAAGGGATAAGATGCATTAGCCTTTTGGGAAGAGATTTACCTTCTTTTAAAATATCAAGAAATAGCCACTGCCAGAGGCATGGCACGAGACTATAGAGACCTGGTGTCTGATCTGCTGTGACAAATCCTTCGTTATTATGAGTTTGGCTTTGATAGACAGTAGATCCTCCTGAGTCTTATGGAGCAGAATGCAAATTAAAAGCACATGCTCTATGAAAGCATAGCTTGGAGGAAGGATCTGAAGGACAGAACTGTTAGCCAGTAATTAAGAGTTCTGTACTGTGCTTTCTGGCAGCAATTATTTAAACATAATTCTTAACAGAGTCTATTAAAGAGGAAATGCCAATTAGCAATAGCTTATTGCACAACAAAACAATGACTGCCGATATAATTTACTGCCATAAACTACACAGAGAATTGACTGCTAAAAACAATTGGATGGTTAATTAAAAATGGGGGAGAGCAAGGAGAATCTATATACATTTAACATGCACAAGACTGATGAAACTTCAGTTCCTACACGGAAAGCTCAATTCAGAATCATGTTAAACTATCCAGTTTGCATATTTTGCACATCCAGCGATGCATATTATTGAAAACACCTTTCAAATTAGAGTGAAATGATGATGTTTTGCATACAATTTTTCAGATTGTTCATACTTACCAACCAGTCAGTTATCCATTTGAGAGAAACATTTCTGGGCACACTGTTATTCCCACACTTCACATCAACAAGAAGGACACCAAAATAAGAGGCAAAAAGGAGCCTCAATCTTAGCAAAACAATCTGGTTCCATATACAGAAGACAATTTCTGTTATAAGGTCCCATAAGGAATGCTGCAAATTACTTCCCTGAATTACTGACCTTGATCTTCTAGTCCGGCCTGAGCACTGTATTGTCCCTCATCCTACTGTTCCATCAAAATGTATGAGTGACACAGAAAACAGGCAGCTAGTGTTGTGCAAAGAAAATGTAGTTAGGAAGGTGTTGCTGTGCAAGAAAAGTCTCCACAAAGGTCTAAAGTGTGCTTTTCCAAGCTTATAAAAGCGAAATTAGAACTGCAAGCTTGCATAGATCTGCTAGTTGACTTTGCTTCTTACTTCTGTATATTTTTACCTTACAGTAAACAATGGCAGCAGGAGGAGAGAATACCTTTAGTAATTGAGAGATTTAGAGTGCCTGCACTACAACCTGTCCCATTAAGCTGATAGAACAAACCATCACAGGAACCTGGTATGCAATGGCACTGATGTACGCAGAAAGACAAGACAGATGGAAAGAGAAATGTTTTCAGTCATAAGAGCTGCACTGTTTTGCAATCAAGATGTTCAGCTATGTGGAAACACAGTTTGGCAGTGTCATCACCTAGAAGAATGTAGTTCCCCATAAGACTGAAAGGAAGGAAGAGAAAGAAAAATTACGCTCCTGCTTTCCCCCTAGAGAGTGGGAAAAAATGAAATGAGATATTCTTTTATGGCTTTATGTTTGAAAATTTTTGTTAACATGATAGTTAGAGACCATCTCCAGTCACATATTTCCATTAACTTTTGAATGTGTCTGATTTTGTTTACAAAAACCCTCTTACTTCCACAGTTTCTAGTTTCAAGCCTTAATTTGGGATCTAAAAATGGAATCTAATTCTTTGGATCCCTGTATTGAATCTGAGAATTAATAATCCCTTTCCTCAATAAATTAGAAGCAATCTTTGCTTTTAAAAAGAGAACATAACTCAAACGTGTTTTGCGTACCTCAGAGTGAGCTCATGCTTTCTGAAGTTGAGGGTCATATGTAATACTGCAGAAGATGGCATATATATATTGATGAGCCATCTGATTGATCTGGTTTAAATTTTAGGAGAGGTTTAGCCTTCCTCTGGAGAAAAAAATGGCTTTTATTTTTCCTTTAGACAATTTGCAGTGAACTTTCCGCATAGATAGCTGCCATAAATAAAAGTGAAAAATCATCAAACCTGAACTTGGAAATAAATAATGGTTATAAAGTATCTTATGGACCCTGATTTGATGTTAGTGAAATCAAGTAATTACTGACATCATCTTCTCAGATGATGTGTTAATTCCCTTCTCGTAAATATTAGCATACTAGTTAGGTTAATTAACGTATTTCTTAAAAAAGGAAAAGTAGAGCTGAAGGTTTTTTTAGATTTTTTCACTTTTAAAATAGCACTAAAATCTTTATTTTAGTAGCATATTTATTGGGATTAAGCTCTGATAAAATATCTATTAAATAAGTGAAAGGCCTAAGAGTGTATTCCAAATCTAAGAAGTCAGACATTTCTATTCTAATTAGACTCTCTCCTCCAGACACACAGAATTTATCAAACTGTTATTTTCATCAAAACTTCCAAAAGGGTTGTCTGACTCAGTTTCTGCTTCTTAAAATCTACTATTGTTCTGAGAAGATGTGTTTTTGGAATGTAACACAATCATCATAAACAGTGTCCAGATTCACTATCAGACTTGCTTAAAAAACTCTGTTAACATATATAGAGAGTTTTTAATTCTTTTGCTACTGTTCAGTAGAAAACATGATAGATTTTATAAAAATAAGTATTAGACAACTACAGACTTAACACAAACATCCAGATAGTACTGCCACATGCACAGAGAGCTATATATTATATTTCTGTAATAGTGCACAGCGCAGACACTTGTACACTGACTGATATGAACATCATAGATTCTTGGGAATGCAGATATAGACTTTCTGTTTTAAACTGGAGGCTTGTTTCTACTAAGGTTTAAATTTTACTGAAATACAGACTACTAAATAACTAAACAGTGCAGCAATCTTTCCTCTAAAAAGAGATGGAGTTCTAAGCTAGGATTATTCAAATCGCATTATTTATAAGAGTTCCTATTTAGATTTTCTTTTATACTAGTCTGTAAAAATAGTTTTAATTGAATCAGGAAATCCTAACCTGTGAAATACAGCTCTCTAGAAGACTAGAGAAAGCAAGGGTTTTTTTCTGGCAGTTTAGTTTGAGCGCTGAAGGATGCATCCGACTAAGCATCTCAAATAGCACTGGGCTACTCTGGACAGAATAGCCACAACTCAAAAATAAGTTTCTCAAAAGCTCTCTTAGAGATGTATGTGTTGTTCTTATGAAATGCCTCTTCAGAGATTTAGCTAACATAAAGATATTACTCTTAGGCACCAAACCTTTATTCCTCCTGAATGTGCCCATTCCTCTTGGACCATAAGGGCATCAGAGGACACTATGTATGCAAAAGCCTGGTCTTATCTCTAAAACTCTGTTCTATGTTTCCTTATAACAAACAAGTTGTTCCCCATTCTAGCATTCTGCTTTAAAGTAAAAGCTATGCCCATTACAAAATTCTGTTTGAACTATTTTGGCCAAAGGTACAGGCTGGAAAAGCCCTTATTTATTTAACAACTGTCCACTGTTTTCTAATTACACTTGCTTGATAGTAGCATAGGAGGTGCAAGTATAGAGGTGATCTGTTGAACATTTTTATTTCATTAAACTTGATCACCAGGCTTGTTTTTGCCTATAGAAAATTACTTTCGCTTTTTATCTCTCTGCACAAAGAAACTTGCTCATCCCCTTCACTCAGGCACTGGAGTGTCTAAGACATGAAGACCCCAAGAATTCAGAATCTCTCACTGGGGGAGGATTCAACAGGCATTGTCTACTGGTTCACTCACTCTGCTCCAGACCTAGCAGGGCAGCCAGCTTGGGTCTAGAACTGAGATAGTTTGTGATCTCTTCAACAAAACAAAATACTAGACTTGAAATCAGGCAATTCAGTCAGTTACTCTAACATAATGCATATGTTTATATATTTTTTCATTATGGTTAGTTCTTAGAATTGAACCTCAAAAGATACTTGCTCTTATTTAAAATCCTAAAGGAAAAGAGCATATGTTAAACTTCCTTAGCAAATTTCCACATTTTGTCAAGGATTTTTTTTTTCATATCAAATTAAATGCAGATACCATCACTACCATATCTAGGATAACTTATATCTTTATCCTGACCAAAAAGCTGTTGTGAAGGGATAGAAGAGTACTACACCACAAAATCTGCTTGAGAAATAGAAATGTAGACAATGCTGAGTTTCACAGATGTAAGAGACAAAAGTTCTGTCCAAGCTCTATCTCTATCCTTGTATATATTATGACATCATAATGGCTCCATCAGCTATAATAAAAATGAATTCCCTTGACATATATTACCCGTAAGTGCAGCGTAGTAAATAAATGATTCATGCAAGTTCAATTACAAGGGTATGATGTCTATAAATGCTAAGTACCTGCAAGACAGCAACAGTAAAGGAAATGAACCCATGCAGTGTTAAAATGCCTTTCAGCTAAGATTTCTGACCATACCTTTCATCTCTTTTTACATGATTTTACATGTCTTTTACTAAACACAGTCATGGTAACAATCCACTAGGTTACATACAGAGTAGTGTTTCTATCCTTACTATGCATAAATCTAAAAATAGACCTAGGTTGCTCCTTTGCTCCAGAGGCAGTAAAGAAATCTTTTTAAGAACTGGAATTCCCACTGAATTTAAGATTCCACCTCTGCACCCTGTAGGTTAAATTACTAGGCCTTTAAAATGAAAAATCTCTACCCATGATGATTTGCATACATGCAGTCTAAACACAGTATATTTCATGTTCATGTATTTTGTTTCCTAAATATAGGTAAGATGACATGATCAACACAGTTTCTTATATTTTACAACTATTTAGAGGAAACAATCACTCAGGGAGCAGGTGATCTACCCTAAATCATGTATAGTTGATAATCCTTGGCAAATGCTTTTCTAAGTCTATATACCTTTTACAAGACAATCACTCATGATTGTAAATTTTGAATATTACTAGCAAAAACTAATTTCTGAATGGATTTGGCACAACATTGTCATTGTTTTATGCAGGTTTACAGTTGCCCATTCACCCACAAATGAAATAAGGACTGTCACAAGGACTTCCTAAATTTACTCCTCACCTCTGCTGGGAGATAGCACTAGATGGGTTAAAGAGGTCCTCCAGGAGAACAGAGTATCACTGGTAAGTCACTACTACATCTGGTCTTAGCCCAGTGTTTAAAAGTGGAGTAAAGATCATAGCACATCATTTAAATATACCCTCCACAAGTACACTATTGTCGTAATTAATAGCACCATGAATATCATGGGTAGTGATTTTAAACAACAAATTAAGTGTGAACTTCCACTAAAATCTGAGTTTTCACAATTTCTACAAAACTGGTTCCAGAGCTAAAATAAAATCCCCAGGCCTACCTTCTCCAACTCATTTACTATTCTTTTCATTCTCTTGGATTTTAATTCCTGCAAAATTCTTCAAAACACTCATCTAGTACTAGCAATACAACCGCAAGACTTTTTGAGACTTTTTGATGGATAAGGGTTAAACTTGTAATTTTTAGGGTTCCACTTGACAATAATCAGCATATTTTAATGTCTTATATGTTATTGCGTTAGTTGCATTTTCAATACAATCAAAAAAATCAACAATAAATTGGGAAATGTCCTGTCTTCTGGACGGGGCATTGAAGCCCTCCATGTTTGATTGCAAGAATTTTACAAGTCTACTTTTAGCAACTGAGTCTTGAAATGTCTTTCACCCAATCCAAAGGGCAAATGCCTGCAGAGTGGATCAAAACTTCACAATGCAAGAAATGAGAAATGCAAATGTCAGTTTGCTTATTTCACTGTTATGGCCATGAAAGTAGAAAATACAATTTGTCTAGTACAGTAATCTCTTTTGATAAAATAAATGTGTGAGAACAAGGACAAATAGAGTTCAAATGACACTGTACAGGAAATAATACACATATTTACATTCAAAGTATTTGAGCCCACAAGGTCAAGGACTGACATTCTGAGGACATTTTTACCATAAGCAGTAGCAAGGAAAAATACCTCTTCTAGGTTTGCTGCTTATTTGGTATCAAACAGTATAAGACAGCTTCTGAACACGAAGAAAAAGTTGCAGTACAATTTGTTCGCTTTTTTAACATATTGCTGTAAACTGTTGGAACTTACAGTATCTGCCACACACACAAAAAAAAGAAAAAAAAAATATCCTTGAATCCTTTTAAGTAGAAGCAACTAAACTCGTTGTCTAAGACTAAAACAATTGAGTATGCAATTCCCTTTAACTGTACCAAAATTTGCTGGGAGAGATTATTCATAAAATATCAATGCATCATTATTATTAATGAATTTCAAAGTGGAACCATCCCCTTCAACTCCTCTTTTCACACATGCACAGCTTGAATCTAAGGAGAGATGCAAATAAAATAAAGAGGAGGCAAATTATTTGAACTCCTTATTTAACAGCAGCCAAATGATCTGAACTATATGGCAGTGAAATGTTTTTATAGAAGAAACATGCATCAGGGTTTCTGCCAAAATTTTATGAAGTAGTAATAACAATATTGTCTGACAAGTATATTTCTCCAGAATCTTAAATGGATTTAAAGGTTCATCTTTATACTCACTTCCCTTGAACATTCTACCATATTGAAGTATTTATCTTTATGAATTCCTTCAGCGATTTTTAATTTCACACTTTTCCTTTCTTTTTAAAGCAGTAAAAATTACTGTAGAGCTCTATTAAAAACAGATATCCACTATTAAATTAGACCACAAGAGTAAACAGAAGATAAAACTAAGAATTCTGCACACTGATTATTTTGTTAAATTTTGAAAAAAATGTAGCAAATTTTATATGGGCTTTACTTCTAGTTTAGTACTGTGATTAACTTGGTGTTTGTCTAAGAATATGAGGCCCACAAATATAATTTCAGGGACAGTTTGAAGAATCACACTACTGTTTTTTTATTAAATCAGTGTTCTCTTTGCAAGTTCCAGCATATGCCATAAGATCCACAGACAGAGCTAAGAAATCAGAAACACAGATGCTGTGCACCAAAAAAGCACTTTACTACCCACACTCATGTTCTTCACAAGTCTGAGCTTGGACAATGGGAAGCAGCTCAGGACTCAGAAGTACCTTGGATTCTTGAGGCACTTCTTGAAAGAAAACACGTATCTGGTACCCTCAGCTTCAGAGTGTGCTGCAGCTGTATCTCCTGGAACTTTTATCTCTCAAGGATACAGCAGCAGGGTTACAAGAAGGTTGTATGTAGTCTGAGAACAAAAGGCAGAGCTGTTCATACACGTCTCTGTCTTGAACACCAAGACTGTTCATGACTGAGTCTGCATTACCAGTTGTGGCAAAACTGGACTTCTGAATCCAAAATCTGAGGTACAGTTCTGCTCCTATGTCCACACTCAAATGCTATAGAAACATAGGAAGAACAGGTCAATCCCTATAGCAAGGGTCCCTAACTATCAGGAGGTCAGACAGAACAGATGACACATCTAATCAGTGCGGCTACCATGTTGAATTCCCGTTTATTATCAGCCTGCGGCGAGTTATATAGGTTCACCACATAGTTTACAGTTACAGGCTATACAAAGAATGCAAACAACCCTTATTTATCTAAGTCTTAAGGTGGCTAAAGTGCCAGAACTAAAATTCTACACTTAGAAACCCATTACTTCCCAGAACACCTTAATATAAACTGTGGATTTTCTACTGCACAAATGTGAATTTCTAACTGTGTCACTGTGGCTTGCAAGCCCCGTGGCCTCAGAGGCCCACAAGCCCTGCAGGCCAAAGGGCCCAGTCTGGAATTGCTCACCCTCAATCAATCCAAATATAAATCATGTCTTCACTCTCTAAAAAAATCCCAACAAATCTCCAAACAAGTTGTTCTCATAACCCAATCTGGGAATAACCATAACTTCTGAAATGGCAAATACAGTTTCCTGTTCACTCAGACTCAAACAACACCAAGCACCTAGTGCTGTAATGAAGAAGGAACCTGCCTCAGCAGTTCTGCTGTTAGAGAATGTGTCTCCTGAGTCCTCCTAGAAAGACCAATAAGAAAGATAAACTTGGCTCCTGTAACACATCTTCTGGAAAAGATGACCTCCATCTCCTCATTATGGAGAGACTCTATGATGATCAATCTTACTTGGTGAATACCCACTGTAAATATGCAATATAAATAGATATTACTGTAGCTTGAACAGACCATTAAGTGAGTAGGCTCCAAGTATCTTAGCAGACCAAGGCCACAGAAATCCTCACTTCTTGGATCCCCTTGTTCCTTACGTAGTCTCTGCTAGCAAGTTTTAGATTCTCCCAGATGATTGCATATAACCAAATAAAAAGCTAACATTATTTTAAGATGTTCTATTAGATGGAATAGCAAATATTCTATATAATATACCTCTAAGATTTTTCTTTCTCAATTCTTTTAACTCTTGATTAGTTTTCCTCACACTTGGCTAGCTCTTTCAATCTACTTTGTACTGTTTTAGATTAAATTAAGGTTAGCAAAAGTAGGACTAACTGATTTACCAGGTTTTTCTGTTGCCTTAAGATTCAATGATCAAGTCCTTCACAAAGAAAACTTCAACATTTCTATTAAAATATTATGAATTAAGATTTACCAGACAGGCCTGAAATCCAAGTTTCCAAAGAGCAAATGTCTGGTGATATTAAGAGCAGAAATACTTCAGGAGAAATTAAATTGCTCTAGATTGTATTTTTCACAGGTTGGCATCAGTGTTCAGATTGCCCAACGATTCAACTAATCTTTTTAATGACACCTTGCAACAGGCAATTGTAAAGGTGATCCCGCTGTTGCAGTAATGGACAATCTGACTCCTGTTTGATATGGCAGTTATTTTCTGAACCATCATTATATCTGTAAGGGTATCAGTTTTGAAACTAGCAGTTTATTGCTACAGATGACCTGTTTCAAACGTGATAGATATCCTTCTCTCATGCCCATCAGATTTGCATCTCTATTTTCTTCTTGTCCATTTTTCTTTTGCATCTCGAAGCAACCTTGTGCATTAGCACCATTCAGTATGGCAGAGCCTCATATTAAAGCTTCAGTATTGTAAGTGTGGATTTGCCACACAGTTCCATCTGTGAATAAAATATGCCAGTATTTTACTAAAATAAGTTCCACCACTGGAAATAAACACCAAGAGCAACACTTTTCCATACAGCATTCCTTGTATTTTCCAGAGCCCTACTTAAGAAAGAACTGCAATTGACTGATTACTTAGCAACCTCACTGAGTCTGATAGACTCACACTGTGATAATGGAACTATCAATGCAGTTATAATGTACTTACACTCTGTAGATAGCTGTTTCAAATGGAGCAACATTCCCTTCCAGCCCAATGCTTCTCTGCAAGGCTGGAAGGCCTGGTAAAGATTGAATAGATACCCTTAAAAAGAGCGAGTTAATACAAGGTTTCACTGACCACTGGTCTTCTGTGCTACATTAAATGTTGCTGATGCCACTTTTATTTTCATTCTATTTTCTCATGTAACATAAAGGTTTAAACTGATTTTCTGTGGAGAAGAGCAAAGTAACAAAAATCTTTAATGTATTTTCCTACTTTATACTACTTCTTAGTAACAATATCAACGATTAGTGAGTGACTATGTTCCATGCTATTAGCATGTTATACAGACCAAGAGAGCAAGATTTTTAAAGAGATATTTCACAAAGCAGACCAGACAGTCTACATCATGAGGATATAATTTCTGTCAAAAAGGTATTTATTTAGTTGTAAAATGTGTCAAAAGGGCAGCATTTACAAAAGTGCATGAACAACAGTCAGATCTAAGACCCAACTTCACTGTCTATATCTGAAACACATTACAAAAAAACCCCACAAAACCCTGCAAACAAACAAAACCCAACCAACCAACAAAAAAACCCACATATGCACATGCTCCCAGAACCCCAAACACAACTAAAACCAAACTAAAAAAACCCAGACACAAATCTCCTCCTCATTGTAAAGAGCATGGATGGCTCAGTTCAGATCCAAAAAATGCACTCCATCTCCCAAATAGTGGCTCCGTTCACCATGCCCCCTGGAACCAAGCCCTGCTTCATGAATGAGATGGTCTGAGAAAATACTAACTGACATGGGCCCTGTAACAATATATGTAGTGAAGTTATATGTAGTATTCAAAAAATAAATGTCACGGGGTTCTGGCCATAGTGGCTTCACTAATACAGTCACAGTGGGCTCACAGAAATCTTATCTAGTTTTAAAGTTCTTTGACATGTAAAGAAATGAACAAGTATCACAGATTTGCCACCTGCATCTCAGTACCAGCATGTCATTAGACACCTCTGCTATACACCTTCATTCCTCTAGTGCAACCTTTATCATTCAGGTACCTAAACATACTCATCTAGACTTCAGAGGTAGTCTCTCGGGACACACAGGCACCTCTTTACTTCAACTACAGTGCTCCGGCAGAGATGGCTGTTGCCTTAGAGACTTTACACAGAGCCTGGTTTAAACATATTTTGAAACTATAAAGCCTCAATTTGGCTTGTGAAACCATGTAAAAGCAATCACACCTCAAGAGGACCTAAACTTGTTCAAAAGCTTGATTTATCATCAATTTCAGCTTTATCACAGTAGCAATTCACAGTGCATCTGAGTCAAACATCCTCACTGGACTATAATACAATTTTTTTTAAATACACACCCACATCCCACCAAAGTCGTGGATTACTGCCACAAAATGGGAAAAGAAAATCATCATAGCTGTATAGACTTTGTCTTACCATGGGAAATTAAGTCAAATAACGTTAGTAAGTAGATGTTCTCAGGTTGGCCAGGCCTGGTGGTGGCCACTTTATGGTAGGTAATGAACCAACTGAAGTTCATTGGGAATTTAGAGAAAATGGAAAATTTGGAGACAAGAGATCAAGCACAACATCTCTCCTAAAAAATGGAAAAAGAGGTCAGAAATGAGTGAAAAGCAGTCGTCTACTTTCAATAACTGGAAAGACAGTAAAACAAATTATTAAACAATCAATTTTTAAAGACCTTAGGGATAATGTGATAGGGAACAGACAATTTGGGTTTTCCAAGAAGAAATCAGTCAGGCCAATCTCATTTCCTTCTCTGACAGACCAACTGCTGTAGTGGATAAGGAACAGGCAGTAGATGTGATATAGCCTTACCACTAAGGCTGTTGATGCTGTCACATGTGACATTCCCAGAAGTAGAAGAAATATGGTCAAGATTGAATTGCACTCAATTTAAAGGATTTATCAGCTCTTCTCCATCAAGCCGAGAAAAGGTATAAAGAAGATCTGCAATGGCTTGTCTCAGGTCCTGGAAAACCTGCCATTTTCATGAATGGCTTAGATGAAAATAGTTTGTATGTGTATAAACCCTGCAGATGTCACTACATTGATAAAATTTTTGCAATTTTAAGAACAACTTCAAAAAATCAGGATTGGACAATGCACATGAACATAAATATATTTGGAACAATTGACTAGACAACAACAGGACAAAAAGCCTGCGGTGATAACATTTTACCAGAAGAACAGGAGAGACAGTAATAGTCTCCCAGTCCGGGAAATTGTTACAGCCAGGTGACCATTAGTTGTTTTCTGTGTTCACTGAGAATAGAGCAAGGTGCAATCATCCTAATCTGCTCTGTGAGAATGGACTGGGGAAAAAAAAACCAAACCAAAACACAAACCCACAGTTATAATAACAACCCTTTCCAGTGCATTTTAGTCAACTGAGATTGGAAAAATATCAGCACGGGAGGTTTTCCAGACTCCTGCGTATCTGTTAAGGGGAGTCCTGAGTCTCATCCTAACAACAGAGACTTGAATGACAATAAATCTTGATGCTTCTTCTCAGATTTCATAACCTAGTATCTTGCAATAGTAACAACTGTCATTTATCCATGGCTGTTCTTTGACTAGGCTTTCATTTACATTGGGTATGCCTCATCACCATCCTTATTTATTTATTTCTCTTTTCCTCCACAAGCCAGTAAAAACCAAACAAGATAATAGAAGATCCATTTATATGTGCATCTTCAAATTACTGTTAATTAAGTATTCCATTTTAGCTGCAGAGGGTCACTGCTTAAGCACAAGAAACTACCAGAAACTACAGTGGTAACATGTTAAAACCGACTGGAAGATAGTGAGTGTGGGTTTGCATTAAAAGATGATAAATAGACTTGACTGCAGAATCAAAGAAAACACACAAAAATCCTCCAACAGAGAATAAGTACAAAGTCAGCAAGGAAATTAAATGAAGCTTGCAGCATTTCTCTACTCACCATACACTTAAAAAAGGCTTTCATTTTATGGGTATCAGATTCAAGCTTCTAAAAGGAACTCTTCCGTAAAATTTATGTCAAAGCTTATGGCACAACATTCATGCATTGCACTGTGGGGTTCTTTTTTCAGATGACAATATCTATGTTAACTTCTTGCATTCAGATAATAAATACGTTGACAGTAGAACATTAGAGTGTTTATCTGTTCTGTGATGGATAAAACTATACTCTGAACAAAAGGCTTGGAAAACTGACCTTGTGCTAGCCACATGTGAAGAGCTGTTCACCTGTCAGAGGAATATTCTTCTTTACAGGGAAGCGGGGAGATGGCTTTCCCTGTCAGGGTAGTTTTACAATGGAATATTGATACATACTGAAAAACAAGGAACTGAGGGAAAGGACTTCATACATTTATGACAGCTGCCACAATATCCCACTATTTTCTGGCTTAGTTGAAATTGGACAATAAATCAATAAACCTCTAGCTGATTGTTACCTTCAGTGAAATATGATGCAACATAATTTAGAAGGTGATTTTAAGAAGTAATTCTCCAGAGATTTTATGACACACATTTGAGGTTTATTTTCTTTTTCCCCATGAAAAATGCTTTAAATCCACGTGTGAAATTGAGAAAGTTTTCATCCAACTAACCTGCTTTTGTCCCTTTCTTACCCTGCTTCTGTTTTCAGTCATAACAATATTATTACAGGGCCCTGTTTTCAGATTTGAAGTCATACTGACTTTTGCTGGAGAGATTATAGCACAGACTGATGCTGTTCATACATGCAGCTCGACCAGGTCCTGCCTTCAACATGGTTTTTATGAGTACATCTCTGCATCCACATTCTTCACCCATCAAAGTGCACACTCAGTATTCTGAAATTGAGCTCATAGCAAAAAATTCCTGACTTCGTTTTTTACCAAAGTAAAAAAGAAATCATTTGTGTTTTTAAAGTGCAGTTCATTCTATATCAGTGTTTTAAGTGTTTTTGTCATACAATTTCATGGGCTGGCTACTGAAAAACCAATCAGGTTAACATTTTAAACACAGCTACTCAAGTGACCCTATGCAGTTCTGCTGCATACATGAGTCCCATCACCTCCTTCAGTGATATGAGCAGACAGGCAAATTTTGGATCTACATTTTAAATACATCCCGTAGTATTTCAAAATTACATTCCATGGTCGCTATCAAAGAAAATTATCTTATAAAGAGTAAAATTCAACTTAAAAATGAGAATATAAGTTCATGTACTTAAAATCCAGCTGAGTCCTCTGCCATAGTCACATGTACACTTAAGTATTTGCATTCACCATGTAATGCAATCTTCATGTTCTTTAATTTTTTTTGTTAAACCTTGCGTACAACTTCATAATACCTCCAAAAGATAAACTGGATCTGTAAAGATTCATGATGTCACTTTGTCTATAGCTATAGTCAACACGAGATGACCTTTCAGTCCCATATATTCCTGAGAGTATAATTAGACTTACCAAGCAATCTCCAGATTGACTTAAGTACTTAGCAGAGTATTAGCAAGCGTTGAACTCAATTCAAGCTTCACTTGCTTTAATTAATATAGAGTTTGAAAGCTTTCATTTGATGTGATAGTACAGAGAGAGCAGAAATCAAGACCTGGCAACACTCAGCTGTCTGCTGTCTTACTAGAGAATAGAGCAAAAGAGTGGTAAACAACATTAATTATATAGAAAACAAACTATGATTAAGAAATAAAGGGTTTCCTGCAAATGTACTGACAGGTGTGATGTTGTTAATTCATTAACTTTAAGATATGAAGGAATAATTACACAGGTAATTTTGATCATTCTCTGCAATGCATCATGGCTTTATAATATTTGAAAATGCCACATGATAAGCACTACAGGCAGATACACAGCCAAACACTTAAAAAGCAAACCTTTAAAAAGTGTAAATTGTCCATTAAGGTACAAATTTGAATTTAGAGTAATCCACAGCCACATTCCATAGAAAGGTTAACAAACAACTTCATGGACAGGAGGAATTCTGAATTTCACATTAAATTCAGTGAGCATATTGCATCTGCAAGGGAAGTGACGCACAAAACAATGTCAAACAAGCTGATAATCTTCAAAAGGCTGATGTGATCCTGAGACAATTTGCTTCACATACCCAGTATCACCAGCCACCTTTGTTCTAGGTTACCAGATAGAATTTGCAGAATAAAGATTTGGGTCAATCTACAAGGTCAGATTTACTCTGTGAAAAAATTCACAGGAGAAGATAATTGCACTTTTCTTCTGCATTCTCTTCACACTTACCATCCCGACTGCTTTAATGTTTTATGAAGAAATTGTAAGAAGGTTTTAATATTCTTATATATGTAATGTGATGCCAATTTAACCAAGAGGTATGACTTAACTGACTGTGAAGTTTTAAAACAGTTCAGCTAAACAAGGACAAAATTCAGAGGTTGCTCACATTTTGATTTAAACTACACTAATATACAGTAATTTATACACCACAGTAGTTTTACTACTCTGAAAGTTTTAATATTAATAAGGAACTGGCGTAAGCACAAATGTAAATTGAAAGAAGTGAGGAAAGAACTAAAGAAGTGAAAAAAATGAAACTGCACTGTCTTTCACTAAACAACTCATAGCATGTATTGGGTTTGCATGGTCAGATTTTGAGGCAAGGGTTTACAGAGATAGCTTCTGTCAGAAGCTTCTGTAAGCTTCCCCTGTGTCCAACAGAGCCAATGCCAGAAGGCTCCAAGACAGACTTGCTGCTGGCCAAGGCTGAGCCAATGAGCAATGGCAGTAGTACCACTGGGATAAGAGATTTAAGAAGGAAAAAGGTTATTGCATAGAAGTGATTTTGACCAGAGAAGAGAGGAGTGAGAGGAAGTGAGAGGAACAACTCCTCAGAGACCAAAGTCAGTGGAGAAGGAGGAGGAAGAGGCACCAGAGCTGAGATTCCCCTGCAGCCCATGGTGTAGACCATGGTGAGGCAGCTGTGCCCCTGCATCCACAGGAGATCCACCTGCAGTCAGTGCAGGAGACCACACCAGAGCATGGGGATGCCTGAAGGAGGCTGACTTCTGAGAAGCCTGCACTGGAGCAGGCTCCTGAAAGTACCTGTGGCTCCATGGAGAGAGAAACCCATGCTGGAGCATGTTTAGGACTTGTGACCCTGTGGGGGACCCACACTGGAGTAGGCTTTTCCTGAACAACCACACTGGAACAGTTCATGATGAACTGTAGCCCTTGGGAGAGAGTCACACTGGACAAGTCCATGGAGGACCATCTCCTGTGAGAAGGATCCCAGGCTGAAGCAGGGTGAGATTTCCTTTTCCTGAGGGGGGAAGCAGCAGCAGAAAAAACATGTCATAACTGACTGTAACCCCTGCTCCCTGTCTCTCTACCCCACTGGGTGGGAGGAGGTAAAGCCTGGGAAGGAGGAAGAGGTGATGGGAAGGCGCTTTTAAGATTTATTTTACTTCTCATTATCCTGCTCTGATTTTGATCAGTAATAAATTCAGTTAATTTCCCCATGTCAAGTCTGTTTCTGTGACAGTAATCAGTGAGTGATATCTCCTTGTCCTTATCTCAACTCATCAGCCCTTCATTGTATTTTCTCTCCCCTGCCCAGTTGCAGAAGGGAGTGACAGAGTTGCTTTTGGTGGATACCTGGCATCCAGCCTCAGTTAAACCATCACAAGCAGTCAGTAATTTGCAAAGAGATCCTACTTTTCATGAAAACAGGAGCAACTCTCATCTACTTGTGAACTATTCGGTGCAAAGACATTTGCATAGTGCACAACCTTGAAAATATCCATTCTAGCCAAGCAGCAGCACATACAGGGAAAAATAAAAGTGTTAATTTTATCTGCTTAACATCAGCATCAGTGAAACAGCAAGTATAAGCTGAAGGCACATAATCATGTAATGATTTCTCAAAGCACCCAGGGACCAGTTTTCAAATTAAACATGAGCAGATGGAAAGGCAAACTACTCCAAATATGAAGCAAAATGTTCCAGTTTAGGAAGGTTTTTCCCCACACACAAGTTTTTACCTGTTTACATAAACACTATCAGTTAAACCACTGTAAATCCATGTTCAGCATCCTGTGTTTTATCTCTCACTGCGAATATGATTACCTTTTGGATCTTAAGGGAAAAGGGACATTATTTGGTCAGTAGTTTCTGACTACTGGAAATACCTTCTGATATTAGGTATGAGCTCATGGGGACTCCCAATAGGTTCTAGACCTTTTCTTTAATGACTTCCCCTCCCACCCCCTCATGTTCTTAATATGGGACCTGGCTAAATGAATATTTCTAGGGAGTCATTTTCAAAGAAATCATAATGATCACTGCGAAAACTAGGAGTCTCTTGGTGTTTCCCCAAGGCAAAGAAATACTGCAAATCACAAAGGGTGTGTAAGAGATTTTTACTTTAATTAACTGTTTTCTAGAGCGCCTATTTCAGTTAGAGAATCATTTTAATTCTAAAGCTTCACTAGAAAATGATTGCTGGTTTTGGAAACTAGTGAGTCAAGCCTCAATTCATCCAACTGCTTGGCAAAGATATTATCTACACGAGGCATAATTACCTAGGAAAGGTATTATTCCATCCAAATGTATGTATATGAAAAAGAAATGGTTCTTAAAGAGGTCAGTGGTGGGTCACAGCAAACAGCTCAATGATTAAAGGAAGATACACATCCAGTCATTACATTTGCTAATATAATATCAACCCATTGTTCTGCACAGCTTCCCCACGTGGTACATCATTCGAAACCTACACTATTGCCTACACTGTGTATTCCTATCTGGAGACAGAAAACATAAATTATGCAAGATATCAATAAATAAGTCCTCCTAAATGGTCTTTAACAATAAAAACTGCTGACCTTATGCACAGCTGAGTTGCAAATCCAACAGAACAACAACCAGATAAATACTGCTAATAGCTGTAGTTTAAAAATAAATAAATAAAAAAAAAAGCCAGAGACCATGACCTTCTAAACTGTGCATGCTTTTTTTACTCTTTACATTCCGAGAAATCATCTCGGTGGTTATTTGGTTTAACCCTTTGGAACTGAAATTTGGGTGTGCAAAGCTTCTTCTCCCAAGATCTTTCAAGTCAAAGAATGTGTCTCCATCTCTGCACAGAGAAGGTGGACTCTTAAGGCTCTGGATACCTTGCAGAACTAAACCATTTGAAATGAACTGGTTGTGATGGACCAGGTTAAGAAGAAATATCCATATTTTCATGTGGGCATTGGTAATAGATTCACCAATTGACAGCTCACTGTCCATGCTGAGCACTGATAGAAGAGATTTTTTTGTTACAGAACTAAGTCTCTGACTTTGAACTCCTGCTGTTAACGGCACAACTTCAACACCTGCAGGCATGGCAAATACTGAAATGTCACAAGAGCTCAAATAAGCTCCTAATAGAAGAATGGTTTGGATAATAGGAAAACAGAGAAGTTAAAACATAAGAGCAAGTTGAACCCTTTCAGGAGCCTATGTCCACACTGGAACCAAGACCAGACAGGATCAATTGATTTAGAATCAATGCTCTTACACCTATATTTAGAAACATGGTGTAGTTTTTTCATATGAAAATATAAAAAATGTCTTAAATAAAAAGGCACTATATAGAATACTCCATTTCTAATACAAACAATAGTCAAATGATATGTTCTGATGGATACAGGAAATTAAAATTAGTCTAGTCTCTACTTGTCACACATCTTAAAAGGAAATTGGTCCTTTTTGTAACAGTGCTTTTTGCCATTCATTTTAAAATCCCCACACTGGGGATTCTAACCACAAAGAATTAATCCCTTAGGTACAGGGTTTTTAAACATACTTACACAGAAATTTAAGTCCTAATACTCTGGCCTTTTTAGCCTAAGAAAATTCTATTATCAAAATACAAAATACACTTAAACAATGCTATTCCATTTTTAAGGGTCTCACACTAAGGAAAGCTTTAAGAAACTCCTGTTACCTCTTACTTACACAACAATACCAGCTGTCACTGTTGGGTAGTGGTGCCTTTGTGAAAGAGTTTGGAGAAGTCAGAGCAAGAGAATACAGAGAAACTGGAATGAAGAGGAAAAAAGAAGAATACATCTGGCTGCAGAAATTAATGATAAAGCTACAGGGGTATGTAGCTTTTTTTCTGATATGATGCATTTATGAATCTTGAAATAATCCCGAAGAATTATTAGAAAAGAATAATTAGAAAATGGCTGCACCAAGAGAAATGGAAGAAATTTTAAACTCATGTATTTGAAAGAGGACAGGAGCAATTAATGATTCTTTACAGGAAACAGGAAGCAACATGTGAAGAATGAATTATAGCAGTGAACATATAAAGATGCTGTAATTATTATGTCTTTTTCCAGAAAACTCTATCTGCACAGGAATTGAGAAAACCCAAATCTAAAATTGACTTTAATGTTTTCACCTGTAGGCCAACCTCCTTTTACTTATCAGCAAAAGGTCATCAGATGATGCAACAGACTTCAGAGAGAAATCCAAATATATGTACTCCAGTTGTGTAGTGATTTAATTCACTCGCTTTGACAAATAATCTGGATATGTTAGCAAGAAAAGGAGACAGTAAACTAACAGCAAAGCAAATGTAACCTTGTAAAAAAACTAAGTATTTTTTCCAATTCAGAGTTTGAACCCAAAATACTGTAACAAACAAGAATTTCAAGAACCACCTTGGATCTGATTTTTCTCTACTGTCATTGCCACCTAGAATAGACCCTTTGTGGGCTATAAACTATCAACTGGTTTGCAGATGAAAGAAGCTGTGTTAAGGTATTAGTAAACTTGCACATGAAAGAGAATAAACTTTTAAATACCTGTTTGCAAATACCGTTGAGGAAACAGCCCCTAGTGAAGCCTTACATCTATACATGTAGTTTGGGGAGCAAACTACACCAACTTTCCAAAAGTCCACCAACTTTCGATATTACAAGTTTGACTCATAATATATTGCTATACAGAATATTTCCCAAGATTCTACTGAAGATTTAGAAGTGTTTAGGGATTAGGAAATATTTATTGTACTCATATAATACATTATTCCTCTCAGTCTACTCCAGCACAAAGCCAGTGTTTATGAAAGAGCACTGTTGTGCTTATGTATCTTTATTTTTGCATGTGAGTTTTGCAGTTTTGGGTACTTTTTATTATGGAAATAATCATATCAGGTAATTTGTATGGAAAGCTTAAGGGCAAAAATCCCAGGCAGGAAGGGAGCTAGTAGGTCATAAAACAAACAACTTTGACCGAAGGAAAATTAATAATAGGAAGTCAGAAGTGGGCATTTGTCATTGTCAGAGCTCAGATTTACATCTAAGCTGAGAAAGGTAAGTTGCAAGGCAGATTTTGTAGCGTTAAGATTCTCTATTCATCCTTCTTGTTGTGCTCTGAAATCATTTCCTATAGTCTCTATAGACAAAATAATTTCTGAAATTGATTTTAAATACTTAATTTTTACACAGTTACAGCCATGTGGAAAGGAAATTTCTCCTAGAACCCTAAATGGGAAGAAAGCCGCGAGGAGTGCTGCCACATCATGGTGCACAAGATGGGAAGCATGACCACCTCCAAAAATCCAGATATGACATCATCATCAAGGAATTATGTCAGACTGTGCTGCATCACGGAGGAATGCAACTCATACAGCATGACACAGAGGAAAAAGAGCAGAGAATCCAATTTTGGGTCTGGCAAGCTGGTACACCCAGCTGCTAGCAGAAACCTTCTTCATTCGCATCAAGAGGTTTAGGCTGTAACTCTGAAATTGCTGTTAGCCTCTGAAAAAATCAAAATGATTCCTTGTTATTGCTAAGGCCTCTAACTCCTGTTCCATGCCCTTCCCAAGAGAGGAAACTGCTGATCCACGGACTCTGTTCTGCATCACTGGCCATAGTGTGGGGGGTAGGGGGGTGTCTTTCTATTTGTTCGTTTTATTTCTGCCTGCAGTAACTTTTTTTTGCTAAGAGTGTGTGGGTTTTGTTGGCTATGGATCCTGTGACGAAAGCTCTGTGTGTGTGAACTTGCCTTCAACACTGATCTGGAGACTACAGCAACCCCTGGGGTAATGGAGCTCAGCCTGAGTTCTGGCTCTGCACCTTCCTCGGCTCCCTTTGCTTCTCATTGATCCTCACTGACTTTATGTACCTGCTCATGGTCTTCTTTCTTCCCCACTTTGACATAAACCAGTTCTCTTTCAACTTGCACCATCTAATCTAGTACCTTGTCTCCAGCCCCCTTCCTGACTGATGCCTCTTTTTCCTCCTTCACTCACACACCATGAACAGAAACCTTTAGTGAGTAAAACTGTAGTTATTTCTCCTACTTACAACAGGACACAGAAGCTCTGTATGTATTTGGATACCTTGCTTTGAATCCTTCCCCTCAACTTTCAAACAGGCACTTCCTCCACTTCATGATCCATTATTACACTCTTAAATTTGAGGAGGTGATATTTCTTCTGCTTTCAGGGGAGCTTCTGTAACCTAATGCATTAATGCAGTTCCTGGAATCAAAAATCTCATCAGTGACAGCACATACACTTGATGTCTTAATAAGATATACAGGAAGACCTTGGTTTTATTTGTGCTTATTCCTTCCTTCTCACATTTGTGAAGACTATGTATAGCAAGTAAAGAATCTATGGTCTGACAAAGAAAAGCTGAAATGCCACACAGACACCAGGAAAAACCCAAATGCATTCAAGTGTCAAACTCTTCAAATTCTGATTTGAAGATTCTGGTGTTTTATTCTCAATAACAGCTTTGCAAAGCACCTGTAAGAACAGGTCTGTCTGTGATAAAGCTGTTCATGTGCGATAATGCTCCGCTGCTTCAGTTTTCAGCATTAAAACTTATGTTACTGACTTCATTTCTGCAGCACTGCATTATTCTGTACAAAATGAATTCTGTACATTAAACACCCCAGAAACGTGCTTGAAGAGGACAAATGAGATCAAAGGACAGACTCTGCATCACATTTTGTTGAAAGCACATTCAGCCATGAGATCAAATAGTCTGTGTCAGATTCTACTGTAATTTTTAAAGCAACTTCTTTCAGGCAGGGATGAAGCAGTTCTTACACTTTGTGATGTGTTATGATAAAGTCAGCTTGATTTAAAAGATCAATTATTGTTTCACCAAAAGTCCACAGCCATAACCAAAGACTTCACAATGTGTTAATGATATAGAAAGTATAAAAAGTTATCCCAAAAAGTAAATTTAGAAGCTGTCCAGCAAAATATTGTCTCCAAAGTTCTGAGGAAGTTAATGACTGTTTCAAAGCAGCCTCAATTGCTGCGATCATGCAGTAAACCAGCTGGGGTCGGCAGGACCTCAGGAGTGCCATCAGACACAGGGGCTCTGCCAACAAGCACCTTTGCACACTGGACCATGCACACCAGGCTTCTACATGAAAGAGACAGGGACATGCTCCCCAGTTCTTTTAAGCAAACCAAATACAGCTTGCTTGCATCAATTCCCAGATCCAGTTAACAAGGAAATTAGTACTTGTTTGAAATGAGAATTAATCAAAATGAAACAGAGGACTGTTCAGAGAGTCTAGAGGCGTTAGGGATATCTCCCCAAGTAAATGAAAATTATGATTGACAGTTATTGACATAATCATTAAAATTTGCAATGCCATTCAATTTTTCAGCAAATCACCTTCTCTTTATTTTCAGAGGAAACTCCACACAGCAAGAAGTAACAAAGTTTGTTCTGCACATTCTTAATTTCCACTATCAGACAAGACAGGCTACAATGTTTCACTGATTCAGTAAGAGTCTCCTCTGAAAACTACACTGACCACATAGAAATGAGAACTTCAGGTTAGGCATTTGACGCCTCAAATAAAATTGCAATACAGGACTGTAGTAACAGCCAGTGACGGGAGCCAAGGTGAGAAAAACACAGGAATAAGAACACACTACCAGAACTTAAAAGGGTGAAAGGCAAAGTAAGAGTTATAGTACACCACTGATCTAAAATAAAATAAGGCTCCAAAAGGTACCTTATTTTGTTTGCTTTTCTGTGAGACAAGGCACACTGCTGTTTGTTAAATACACTAATAGAACTGCTCATTATTATTTTACTTCTTAGCAACAGAAAGAATAATAGTCACAACAGTGAGTAATTTGCAGAAGAATATTTTTAAAGATACTGTCATTCTTTAAAGTACACAATACTTTCTGTGAACAATTCCAGAGTAAAAAAGTCACTACATTATTTGAAGATGGAAGGTACAGATCAGTTACCATAAAAACGAGACTAATTACACCATTCAGAGCCCTGAAAGCACAGAACAATTATTCTGAATGGATGTAATTCAAGAGCTGCAAAATCTGCCAGGGAAAACTTTAGCTGAGGCAATGTAATTTCAGTCAACAGGCTGAATGGTGTGTTCAATTGTACCAACCCACAGAAAAGACTGAGACACTGCTCTCCATGGAGTACAAAGCCAAGCTACTCCTATGGACTCAGAGGACTGGCACTGAGGAGTACTCCAAGAACAGTGTTGTATCCTGGATCAGGGAAACATCTGGAGTACCACGGGCAAGGCAAAAGGAGTCACAAAGTCTCCACGTAAACACAGGGACCTTCCTGCTCCCCCTGCCTTTCTCTGTCCCTACAGGCAGCAGTAAGAACTGATGCTCTGTGCAGCCCACACAGAAACTCTGTTGTCTCCGCTGACAACTGAACAGTGATAGCTTGTGTGTGGCACCACACACAGGGCCAGACAAACAGCCAGGTCCCCCTGAAGTGTCACTGGCCACCATACAGGTGCCCCTGGCTCCCCAGCAGCATCCTAGGCATACAGCAGCAGCAACGGTGGGTAAAAAACAGTTTACTCTGGGCTTTATACCAAGGTCTTCAAAGCAAACCATTCAATGGAGAATCACATCCTATGAAAGGACCCATGCAAGGATGAAGAAAAATGGAACAGGTAACTCTGGAAACCCAGCACTGTCATTGCTGGAGCACACTGCTCTTTGCAGATGGAAGGTCTTGTTCCCTCTCGCCGATGACAAGAAAAGGGAAAGGAGGTTGTGGTTAGAGTGCCAGTGGCAGATGTGAGTATCTGCAGCAGCTGGTGGGATGCTCCTATGCAATGGGAACTCTATTTGAGGTGTCTCAAAATTCACATCTTACCAACCTCTTCACAAATATTGTAAGGTACAGCCAGAAATACAGGACTGCTCTTGTAATCACGTGGGACAATAAAGTACATTAGGGCTTTGTGAATACAACAAAAAAAAATAATAGCCAGTATATTCATAAATGTTTCTTCAAGCAGGAAGCATACAAAATAGCAGAGGTTACAGTCACATTCCCCATATTAGGCAGTTTAGATTTCTTTTTGTAACACCTTGTAACATGCTATACACACACTGTAGCATATTTTGTTCAACTGATAAAACTTTTTAATAACATTTTGCTATAATTTCTGTTGTTATTTCTTGACTAAAGAATGGAAGACTCCATCATTTTAAATCTAAATAATGAATTGTACAAATTATGAAAGCATGGATTATAGAGACTATCTTTTCTAAGAACACTACAATAAATAATGTTCTGAAAATTAAACCAAAATTAATGAACTCAAGATAACTCACATATTTTAGTGAAGTTTACACAAGTAGTTTTTCCTCTAATCTTGCATAATCAGCCCAGGTCTGCTTCTACTACTCTGTGTTGCCATCATCTGGGCTGTTTGCAGAAATGATCAGCTTATATGCATGCAAGCGGAGAGAAATTTAGCTTTTTTACTCTGAGTGCCTACAACAATGTTTACGCATATAAAATGAAAAGAAAGGGTATTTGACATTTGCCCTCTCCAAAAGATGCCCAAGGAGCAGAGCAGGCTGTCACTCAGCATTCTCACACACTCTTCAGAGAAGCACGGAGACCATGTTGCAAATAGAGACTCAAAGCATCAGAGAAGAGCTACAGTTCCAATTAGGACAAAATCAGCCACTCTCGGCAATAAAACAACGGGAGCCATCACAACATCGATACCTGAGAAATACTGCCACTTGTTATCTAACCGTATCGCTCACTCTAAACATCACCCAGGAGATTCAGAGCCAGCCTAAACACTTCAGAAACCATCCAGAGCCGTATGGCACTGCACTCTTTCATACCTCAAGAGTAAAAGTTAGCCAGAGCCTTCTGACAAACTAAAGTGATTTATTATCACATAGCAGAACTAATGCGTTCTGCTTTACAACTCTCCTGGTAGACTAGGAGAGATGTTGCATTTATTACCTACAGTACATAATGCCCGCTGCAGATCTCTGTATTATTCATAAGACTGGCTTTTTGGTGCCATCATAATGCTGATAAATTATAAAAAAATGCATATTTTATTTCAATTTCTAACATATTTTGGTACACATATCAATCCATCACATTGCTGTAGGAGAAATAAGCATTATTGCTGACAGCTGTTGACATGTTCACCTCAACAGAGCTGAAACAAAAGGGCTGCAAAGGTTGCTCCCACTCACAGCTACCTCTCCACTTCATTAATTTTTTGTAGTTTAATATTTAGAGAAGGCTAAGGAAAAATCAGTGCCACAGAACTGAGTAGTGCCGAGGAATGGAACAATACAAAGGACAAAAAAGCCATCAAAAGTAGAAAGGGGTATTCAATTTTCGCTTTGAAGGTAGATTTCTGCCAGCTGAGTGGCTTAAGATAAATTTCACTTCCTAGATCAAGATGAGTTTAATTTCTAACAAGGCTAATTCAGATGCTACTGAGAAACACAACTAGAGGTGCAGGTGGGGCTAAAATAAGGCTAATTTAAGCTTCTCTGTCTATCTGACTTCCACTTCTTCCTCCCTCAGCTGCAGGTAACATGAGCACATAGCACAGAGAGCACCCTTCACCACTGCTCATTGGTCCTGATAATAAAACCATCTCAGTGAAATTGTTGTAAAATCTAAAAATACAAAACTCTGCACTCAAACACATTCAGTTACTTTTGAGTGCATTGTCTATATTGATATATAGATGTAAGCTGAATTATTTGCCTGTTATTAAACTGTTTTATGTGAGTCTGTCTATGTTAGCACCATCCATTGGTTTTAGTGCCTTCTGCAGAATGAAGGTAACAGGGATAGCCCTAAAGATACTAGGGTACCCTGAGAACTGTGAGACTTTTCTAAAACTACTGGTTAATAACACAAGACATAGAACAGACATGAGTATAATCATCTAAACTATTAACTTAAAAAATCCAGTTTTCCTAAACACCAAAACCCTGCAGTTCATAAGCTATACTCTGTTTTGCAAGGCTTAAATTGTACTATTCCCTACCCTTTATACTATATACTATTACCCTTTATACTTTATACTATTCTCTTTTGATTTCAACTTGAAACAACTGCCATCAATACCATTGCAATTCAGTTCTCTGCTACTTCATTAAAATGTTACTAATATTCATCAAAACATTACTAATATTTGCTGAGTGATCACAGCAGAAATGCAACAGAAAGCATATTACTTTAATCTGTGGCAGGCACATCTCGTATGTCAGGCGCCCTTTTATCTGCACACATACATTCTGTGAGAGAGGCCCTGCCTGACACACAGCCATGGCTTTTAGATCTACGAGACCATTAACATAATTGGCTTTGGAGCAGATGAAGGGTTGTCTGCCTTAAATCCTAGCAGCAGGCTAAAATATCTAACTGATACCCACCTTTTACACAACAGTCTTTCTAAAAAAAAACATGCTCTCTCCCTGAGTTTTCACCTTGAGCTCAGCCAGTTGCTTAAATCATTATAGGGGAAATGGATTTCCTTTAACTAGCACTGCCTGCCCAGCGCTGGGCATGGACACAGCCCTGCCACATGGTGTGACCTTCAGCTCTTTGAAAGTCTCAGCAGCATCTGGACAACCCGGATCACTTTCATTCTCTGCAACCTGGCACAGCCCAGGTGGCCCTGGCAAGTCTGTGACCACCCACCTGCAAAGAGCACCCTTCTTCCACTGAAGGAACCTGGGCACCATCTGCTCCCAAAAGCCTCACCTCAACGTGGCACAAAGGTCTGTGACTCAGAATATTCCCAAGGTCACCCTTCAGAAAAGTTTCATAGAAGCAACAAGCAGGAATATTCCATGGCCTTAAAGGCACCTGCTTAAATTGGAAATATACTACATTATTAAATCAGAGGCTATATCAAAAGCATAAATGCTCAGAAGGCAGCCTGGGCTGCGCCCAGTATGTGGCTGGATGGAATAAAGTGGGATATTCTGCCATCTGCTGGGAGCAGATGGCTTGCTGCAGCTCTGCAACCCCTTTATCACTACATACGTAACTACAGACTTTTAAAATCCATCAAAAAAAGTTATGAAAAATGTCCAAATTATTCTGTGCATCACACAAATTATTTGTAAAATGTGTACTATTGTATGCACTTTAAAGGCATATTTGTTTGCCAGGATCTACTCCAGGTATGCACAATTTTGTACAATACCATATTATTCTCTTCTAGTAATATCAACACCTAATTTTAACAGACACATTAGCTCTTTGCAAAACTGGATTTGTGGATTACTTGAATAATGAAAGAAACATTTCAAAAGTCCAGTAATCCAGAAAGATTTGATGATGAACTCACACTTTATAACTATTAACAGTTTCCTTATATTTAGAAACTTATTCCAAGTGTTTTGGTATTTTAGGGTGCAAGGAGGTGAATTTTGTTTCAGCTAAAACCCCAGATGCTGGATTCAGGAGGTTTCACAAGAATCTGAGCATTTTAATTCTTTTCAAGCAAATTTCAAATAAAAATGTTTGAGAAAACTACAGAAAAGGAAAGAGGTGAATCCACCCCAAGAAATCTTGGAAACAAGGTAAGAAAATATCTTTGAAATACTGAAGGTATCAGTCCAGACAGATTACTTGTATTGTCAGGAATGAGGCAACTCCATTACAGCTACCTCACTCCATACCAGCCAGGTTGCACTATCTTTAGCACCACTGTAATCATCTCAAAGAGTTTAATTTCTAGCTTGTGACCTTCAAAGCTGACACAAACAGTAAAGGGGCACTCTAGCTTACACCAACCAAAGTCCCAGCTACAGGCATGGAGCCCTGGGTGGCTCAGGTACTCACTCAGTGCTGCAAGTCTGCAAACCAGCAGAAAACAGATGCTTTCATGTTGCACTGAAGACAGCTGTAACTTAGCTGGCCAGGTAACACACATATCACCCCGAAATAAGTTCTTGGAGAAAGTTCTGGGATATTCCCAGATATTACAGCACTGCAGCCACTGCAGTGGGGTTATACATCTGCCTGTGTGTAGGCAAGCCTGCCTTACTGCCTTGAGAGGCACGGAGGATGAGGAGCAAGGGGAGAGCCCAGGGGGAAAGCAGCACACCAATATGCAACCTACTCGTCCAGCAGTACTTTGCAATCAGAAAGTCAGTTGGATGAGACAGAAAGGAACACAGAGCAAATGTAAGCAGTTTTATTTAACTAACTCTTCCTAAAAACTGCAATATGAAAAAAGTGCTGCACTATCTCTACATGCTGATCTATTAAAACGTGTTGGCTTAGCACTTTCCCAATTACAAAAAAAAGTTTAAGACCAAACAAAACACACACACAAACTTTTTTTCCACTGCAGCAGCAACAGTGTAATTTATAATCAATGAAGAACACAACATGTCATTTAAGGAGCAAGGTGACACCAGAGTTCTCAGGTGACTGACTGAGCATACACGTAGGTTGCTTCTAATTTAAATAAAACCTCTAAAAGGCACAAAAATCTTTCTGTCTACATCACTGAAGCCATGGCATTAAAACAGCCCTGTTATTTCTAGCACTTCTTAAAATACTAGTCTATCCAGGAAAATGCACCATTAAATATTATGGGCTATGCCTGTAAATATTCCCATATTAACCCACAAGGGGAAATAATACATATACACATAATATGTTACAAATAATCTGACCAGCAAGGAACCTCAGCTACTTAACACGTCTACTATAAACACATTTATTCACAGTGATTATTTCATATCCACCCAGAAAGGCTGCCAGCTAAGGGAAAAAAACAGTTCAGCTTGCATTGGGGAATAACACAATAAAAGCATAAAAAGCAAAGTGGACTCAAATATTGGATCCAGTGAAAATAAGTAGCTGAGCAGACCACAACTGCTTGAGCTGGAAGTCAGCCAGGATACTGGGAACGATGCCTGTAGTCCAGAGAAAGCTGCTGAACTAATCACCATTGCAAGTCCCCCGTTCAGTTTTACACTAAACATGTGAAGTTGCATATCTAATGGCAGCATGCTTCCCTCTCACTTAATGGCTTAAAGGAAAGGCTGCTTAAGTGCCAAGCTTAAACATACACAAAACTCTAAGTGCCAGTAAACAGTTTAGATATATTTCAAAGGGAATATGCTGAAGCTGTGCTAAGCAGTTGTGTATTTTTCAGTTACTTCAAACCGCACTTAGAACTGCCAGCAGTAGGCAATAACAGCTTACCAAGAAAAAAAGAAGAAAAATAAAGCACCTACAGATAAACACATCATAGGGAAAAAAGGACAACTTTACAGATGAAGGTTAAAGTGATGAAGAAAAGTAATCTACAAATACATTCAGTATAAGAGCAGACCAGAAAATAATTGCAACTTTGCTCCCTTGGGTGGCCAATGCTACTCAAGACAAACTGATCTCTCAATTCTTGAAACTAAAAATACCACTCAAAAAACCAAGGAGGGTATCACACTTTCACTGAGTGACTGATTTAAAATTATTCAAATGTCTTGTCCTTTAAACTGCAAGCAGAACCTTTTAGGACAAGTAAGAAATAATCCAAAGGCCACTATGTACAACGTATTTCCCACAGTGACTTTCTAATACATTGTATATATGTGAACCTTCAAGTAAATAACAAAATCCAGCAGTTAATTAGAAATTTTTTCAAACAAATTTCTATCAACAAATTTGTTGGATGATGCCAGAACTCAGTGATAACTTCTGTTCCCAAGAGGGACATATGCTTTCTTCCATACTTGCTCTCATTATATGTCTTGTAACAGTTCCTTTACATGTTTGGAGATGTGCATATGAGTGATAAGGGGGTGCATAGATTTTTGTAAGTGATCTTCTTTAGGAGGCACTTAGAGCAGTGACCCCTTAATGCAATTTCAAATAGTTATCAAGATTTAACATTTATTTTGCTAGACAAATAGCCTATTATTGGCAAATTGGCTATTCTTCTAGTATGTCAATCAGGCCAGGCTTAAAATCAATACACAGCATTTGTCAATTGTGTTTCACGTGTCTTCAGCCTGATTATATTCATTAAGAAGGTACAGACTACTAATAGTATGCATTGTAAATCAGGTTACAGTGTCAGAAAGCAGACAATCTTACTGCAAAATAATGAGCTTAAATTCTTAGCTGGAAGAGCCATACAGACAAAGCTCAGCTGTAAAAATCATAATGCATGTAGTCTTTAGTCTAAGATGACCTTCAGCCTGCAAAATCCCAGAAAAATGTTGCCATAAGTATTTCATCAATCCATGCTTAATATCAGTCATGAGAGGAAAGGTAAGCCCAAGTGGAGCCCTTCTTAAAAAGAAATCAGCTTATACCCCATGGCTTTGTCCCACCATTATATACACTAATATTTGAACAGAATTCATTTCACCTTCAACCTTCCAGCTGCTGGCAAAAACAGACACACAGCTGATCAAGTTCCTAAAATTACCTTTCAAACATACTTTTATTTCTTCTCAGCAACACAAACTGATGAACATTAGTGCATTAATTGCACTAATGCACTAATGCAATTCACTAATGATATTCTTTAATGGTAATTATTTACTTCTATAGACTCATACATCACAAACATTCCCTTTGGCTGTGTAAGATACCAACTTCATGATCAAAGAGGACAACAAAAGTACATTAGAGAAAAATGATGATCATTCATGAATTTATTCAACTGAGACAACCAAAACATAAGCCATGGCATAAACTTCCTAGAAGCTTGGCAATTTTCCTACCACTGTTAAGAAAGGGCCATATATATATTACCATCTTTTTCACAGACTTGGCACTCCACTGGCTTGATCTGTCTTAACATTGCACACTTTTCTCTGCAGCACACAGATGATAGAGTGACCCCAAATTTCTTTGGCAAATGGCAAAGTAGTGTTGGGTAAGCTCAGTCACTACTGGCACACCACTCTTGATAATGCAGTTAATACCTTGTGTCAAAACAGATTGCAATACTTGTTTGGAATCTTTCATTTTAATCTGCATCTTGCCTTCCTTTAGATATGCTAATGCAAATTACATAGGAATTAACATATTGCTGTATACAGCTGAATGTTAACATTAATGAATTATTTGTAAGACAAGCTAATGACTAAATGATACTGACTTGACAAACAGTAAAAAGTCAGTTTTAGATAAGTTTTTATGTCCTTACATCTTACCAAGCAATCAGACTTTAAATACAAGCAGATTTCTCCAAATAAATAAGTAGAAGCTCTGAAAATGAAACAGCTGGAAACCTTTTAAACTACCCAAGGGGAAGTAAAAAAAAAAAAAAAAAAAAAAAAAGACTAAGAAAAAAAGGGCCAAAATCTCTTACTTAGTATTCGCTTACCTAGACAGATATTTAAACATATTTATGTATTTACTTCTCTGCCCTGCTTACTGTTCATCTGAAGTACATTACACAACTACCAAACAACAGATGATCATGAGTTGAACTCATTCTATACCCACAATGCTCATATATAAGAAAGTAGGGCAAATGCAGACTTACAGAAACAAGAACAAAAAGCCTGAAACAGGTAGATTTCAAGGCAAGAATTTATAGATATTCAAGTAATTCTATTTCTTCCTTCAGTTGGAAAAGATACAGATAACTTTAAAACTAAATGGTTTAGAATGTGCACTACCTAGCTCTGAAGTCTCACAGGAGGAGGACCTGCACTGCATAGCTCAAGCTTCCCAATGGACACACAGAATATCACATATGCCCACCTAGCAGGACATGCAGCAGAGGAGAGAACATGCTCAGGAGCACACACCAAGCACATCGGGCTGCCACCAAGGCACAACTGCCACAAACCCACAATCTCTGCTGCAAGTCCTTCAAGAAGAGGGACCTTTAAGCAGCCCTTTGCCCCATGAAGCCATGCTTAAAAGCTCAAATGCACTTCTGGTGTTTTTCAGTCCTAGAATTACAGTGGAAATGCTTATGAAACTTGACATTAGCAGAGACCATATGGATAGCATTAACAACTTACTGGTGTGTAAATTGTACAATTTTCAGAAGACCTCCAAGAGTTTGATCCTAAACCTTGCAACTGCAATCTGTCTTGCAGAAGGCAGCCTGTAAAGCACCAAAATTTGGTAGTTCCAGCTTCCTTCACTGTTGTAGGTGTAGCTGCAGTAGCTCCTTCTCAAACCTGAATTGATTGTAATAATTTTAAAATTTAGATTAAATAGACACCTTATCAATGTGACCAGGGAGGTAAGATTTTACAGCAACAGATTACCTAAAGAATATAATCATTCACCAATCACCAACCTGAGAACCTTATCCTGAGTAATTTTAATGACTTTCAGCCATCAAAAAGGAAATAAGTACACCTGTGAAATGTGTGTCTCTGTAGTTAGAGAAGCATGGTTTCTTCTACGTCCTACTATACTGACAGTGTCTATACAGTTAGTAGATAGTGACTTTTAAATTGAATGTCACCATTTGTTGCACACTTGATTTTGTTTACTGTAGGCCAAAGAACTAGAAACATGATCAACTGTACCCTTCTAGATGCATTTTCCAATTGTGGCATTGTGGAGTCCTCCAAGCAAAGTGATGGTGTGAACAGGTAATTCCTTACAGAAAACTGCCCAACTGTCAAATCTGCATTTTCCCACTCTACAATCCCCAGGAGGAGGTAGGGGTTGGAAAATCAAGTTTGGTAGCAAGCATGAGTGCATTTCGCAAGAATTGCCTTCCCTCCTCCCTTAGTGTTTTGAGGAAAAAGGTTGAGGCAGAAGAGAATGACTGAATGAACAGGGGAAAAAAAGTCTGCGATGTGTATAACACATTTCTCTTAGTTTAAATAATAAGCTGGTAGTATTCTCCTGGAAGAACTCAGTTGTTTCCTATATACTGCAGCTTTCATATCATAGTTCATAATTTTTTTCCAAGGCTTGTAAGCAGAAATTACCACCATAACTTTCTAAAAAAAAATCCCAGTCTGAGCCTGAGCCAGTCACTCACCACACATTTCCCCTCTCCACCTCTAGCTCCTCCTCAGCTGGAAAAGTCACTTATTCAGAAAACCATTCCCAAGGGTGGCCCCAGCAGCATGCCAAGGAGGCCACCCACTTGGAATCAGAAGATATGGCACACTCACAATATCATCAGTCTAATGAGGTAATCACTAATTACTGAATTACAGTGAAACAGAACTAACTTCAGTTTCTGAGTTACTTGCTCTACCAGTGCTTCTCTCCAGCTTGTGTCAGAGGGAAGTGCTGGAGCCTCACTCAGGGCAGGAAGCAGTGGGATTCAATGTCACCAATAGTCTTTAAACACTGCTCACAACTCACTGTTGCCTGGACTCATGAAAATGAAAAGGGGCCATAAAACAAAACGACTAACATATTTCACAAAGCAGTTTTTAAAATTTCATATACTTAAACCCAGCTCATCAATCATACTAGAAACCTCTGACAGCTCACCAACAACAGCATTTTCCACTGTAAAATCTGAGCAGGTTATAAATGTTGTTTATTTCATTAAGATGAAATTCTGTGTATTACATACAAACCACCTAGTCATATCTTGTAAAAAATCTCATGGCAAAAAAAATCTAAAGCAAAATGCCCTGCTAGCGGACCTTTTCTGAACAGCCAACTGAATGCTAAAAACAGATTTCTTTATTTTTCCTGTGCTCCATCTACTAAAAAGGAAAAACTGCACAAAAGTCACCCTCTGCAGCAGACCATCCACCCTGAGAATCAGAGTAAAGGGTGTGACACTGTCAGACAGCTGGTTCACTCACAGACAAAGCATTCTTTTCACATTTTTCATCAGAGATAGCACTCCTGTGCAGCACTCCTGCAGAGGGTGTGGCTGTGTGGGGTGTGCGTGTGTGTAAAATTGAGAAAAAAAAAAAAAAACAAACCCACACTTTACCTTTAGGTGTCATATTTAGCCATATTCACAAGGTAACACTAGAGCTGCATGTTTCTTTCTGGAGTATGTAAACCCTTTGGGAAATAAATGCAAATATTTCCATAATGGAACCAGCACTAATCAGAGGTCACTGACAAAAATAGCACTGATGAGAAAGTTAATAGCTTTGGGACTATTTATATGTGTTGTCTCTGTGCAGCTCTGGAAAACAAAAATAGGAGTTAAAAAAAATGAACATGAGAGAGTGTAAGTTCTTCATCTGTGTACAATTAATAAAACACTGGATCATTCAAGCTTGGGGTTTGGATGGATGCTCCATTTCAGTACTTCAGAGCAAAACAAAGCTCTGCAGAGTCACTCCACAGAGAATAAGCACCACTTGCTGTAAAAACAGACATACATGTGTACTTAGCATAATAATAACCACTACTATCAGTTTGTTTCATATTTGCAAAGGAAAATTTAATAATAAAAAGGTTTGGATTAGTTGGCATTGGTAGATTATTTTTACTGAATTACCAAATGGAAAATAATGCATTTAAGCCTAACACATGAATTATTATACAACAAAAAACATTTGCTTGAAATATGAAATGACACAATTATCACTGAGCAGTACACCATTGTCCATGCCCATGCTCTCTTGTAATAGATGCCTTGTAAATCTTCTTAAATATTCACATTCACACCTAGGGAATTTATGAACCTAAACTTCCTCCAGAACTGCCTTTGAAGTCCAATAATCACATCTGCACTTTTGAACCTGCATAGGCATCGTCCCAATCCACTGACTTCAATAAAGTTAATCACTGTTCTATCTAGGAACAAAAAATACAGGTCCCTAATATGAAAACGAAAATAGGAAACATAAAGTTCATGTGACTATCTCTGCATAAGAGGCACCAATTTGTGTCAACCCAAAGGCTGATCCAAATCAGTGTTCTCTTTTCATCAGTGATGCTAACACGTGTTAAGAAATAGAAAAAACATAAAGCAGTGTTTTTGCTGGCACACCTCTCACTTTCAAGTGGTGATCAGGAGATTAAAGAGAGATCAAGATGTCTGAAGTTTAGAAACCTCTTCCATCTACAGAGCAGGCAGTGACACTACATTTATAGCAGTGTGTTTATGAGACAATATTTTGTTTAAGTGTTAAAATTTGAACCATAATTCTGACGCTATATTATTTACTACTTTTCTGAAATCTGGAAGAATAGAGGTAGTATATGTCTGAGCTGCTAAAAACATGTATTGAGTGGTACAATTTCAGTAGAATTTTTACCTGAAGTTACTTATTCAAAGAGAACTTATATATTCTTAGCTTTTCCTCAAAATGGTTAAAAAATTCTTACCTGAGAAATTTGGCAAGTAAACTTGATGGAATTTGCATTAATAAATCCTTTTACACCTTCTCTAACTAGAAAGATTTTAAGGAAGTTCTATTATAACAACAAATCCATTACATCTACCAAAATATCCTAACAATATGAAGGAAATTATTTTTCTCATTCTACCACTGAGCTGACATACATCCTGCAATTACACCAGCTTAATTTTAAACAGAAGACTAAGTTCAACCTTATCAAACTTATACCTGTTGTATATCCCCTGGTCTCTGTTGGCTCATCCTTTCCAGTGCAATATTACATTGCCCTCTAATGGATTACCTGCACAACTGCACAGGCCTATTTTTCCTTATGAAAGAAGTCCTGAATAAGCAAAAAGGTCGCGTGAGAAATGGGAAAGGTAAAGTTGTTTTGTTCCTCCTCCTGTTTAATTATCTTTTTATGTTTCAATTAAACTTTGCAAAATTTTAATTTTCAATGTTTTCATTTTAATGTATTCAGCTGCAAAATGAAGTAAGGGTGGCTGGAGGTTCAGGTCTTTAAATGGTCTCAGGCTGTAAAATGAATTTGAAATCTAGAGTAAAAAACTGGTTATCAAAAAAAAAACAAAATAGAAGCTGACATAGCAAAGGATTTCTCAAGAAAATTTCATCTACTCCAACTCAACTTTTGAACCCATTTACCTACCCCATGTCAGACAGTACTAAAAAAGAGTAGACATTTACCTACCCCATGTCAGACATTAAATTTGCCAAGTCCACCAAAGTCCTCCTATCTCAGAAAGGTACCATCAGCACAACTACCTGCCTTTCTGCCCTTTTGTCTTCTCTCCCCAGAAAGCACTTATCTCTTCCAGATGGAAAACAACTTCAGCTTACAAAAAACCTAAAACTTTGTGAAGAGATCTAATAGTATCTAAAAGTCATGTCCAAAGTAAACTACAGACACGTAGATTTACACTAGATAGCATATGCAGTTTAAAGTAAAAGGCAAGGGTTTTTTCGGTGGTGGTAGTTTAATGCATCTCAGCATTGCTCCAGTAATAGTTTTCAATCATCATCATTCTCAAAATGCTAAACATTCATTGTACATATAACAAACTAAAAAAGCCTATATAAATTTCAAATTAATGCAATATTTAATGCATTAAAAGAGCAAGACTGCACAAATTTAAGCACAGCAACTGTCATTGGCATCCTGTCATTGCCTAGCTTTATCCTTAAAACCAGAACCATCATCTGTAAATTAGAACCATTTATCTTTAAAGTATAGGGAATCAAATTTGATAAACATGAAGAAAGTGGAGATTCAAATCTCTGAATGTTACAGTTCAATCAAAGATCTTCTTTCCAGCAGTAACAGGGCAAAGGGAGTTCAAGGAAAGAAGAGACCTTTCTGGATTGTTAAATTCATAAAGTAAAAGCAACATACACTCAAGTGTCAGCACCCAACGGTGGAAGAATAAAATATCAGCTTAGATCTACATCATGAAACTAAAACAAGTTGTAGCAAAAACTGTGGATTAAAGACGTTTGAGTAATTATGTTTCTTTTGCTGCAAGAGTTATTTGATTTTGATGATATCAAAGAAAATTACATTTTCTTTTGTTCTTATAATGAGGTGCAAGTCAGTTCAGTCTGAAAACACATATATGTACAGACAAACAAACAAATAAGCCTTTCTGATAATATCCAACCAGTGTACCATGAGACAGAGATTTCTAGCTAAAGCTCTAATCACTCGCTTTGGAATTTGTGTTCTAAAGCTTATAAAGGCTAAGAATCTTTAGCAAAGCTATGTAATTTCAAGTAATGATTCCTGTTCTGTTCTGACTGAATTGAGATTTGAGAAGTTGTATTTAAAACTAAGAAAAATGGAAGAGAAGTCCACTAAACTGGCTACGACATTTTCACCTATGAAACTGGGTCTAACTTACAGTCCTGAATATAATGACTCCAGGCATCTGCACACAGAAACAGAAACAATTTTTACACCCAGACCACCCAGCATCTGACTGTCTGACAAGGGCAGAAACAGAGACTATATATATTTCCTTATCCAATCATTCAAAAATACATTTATTCAAAGTGTAGTTCAGGGAGGTTATTTCTCTCTTTGTCCTCTTAAAGTTGTAACTTACATGAAAACTAATAGATCAGTTTCTGCTGAATGAAGTTTAACTAAATGAGCCAGCTGACTAATACAAAACAGCCTGGGTGAAAAGCAGTAGAAAAAAATATATATAAACCCCACTCATATAAGCAAATAGAAACAAAAAAATCTACTCCCATGAAGAAAAACAAGGATTTAAAATTAATGAAGAAAAAAACTTGATTGGGCAACAGGTATCTCTATTTGGGGTTATTAAAAGGCTGAAAGAAAATATTGTGAAGCATAGAAAACCAATTTGTGTGGAGAGGTTATAAATGCTGACATCCAAATTCCACAAAGCTATCTTTAAAGTATGTTTGAGATTAAGAGTAGAAAACCCTGTAGTGAAGAGAAAACTCTCAAACATACAGATCTCAGTCAGCTTTTTCAGCAAAATGTTTGAAACCCTGTCTCAAACCCCAAACCAGACTACTCACAAAAAAGAATAAAGGGAGAGATGCTAAGAGAGCAAACAGAAGGTTTTTAAGCAACCTGTTGTAGTGGAAGGTATCCCTGCCCATGGCAGGGGGCATGAAACCAGGTGATCCCTAAGGTTCCTTTCAACTCAAACCCTTCTATGAAAGTTGTTATTTGGTACAAACCCCGGAGAGAGTAGAGAAGTGTAAAGAAAAGGAGAAAAAAGCACTGCAATGCTAACTGATGTGTAACCTCATGGTTGCGACTCAGTTATGCGAAACAAAGCAGGAAAAATTACATGACCTGCTCTAGAAAGACTGCAGAAAGATCTCTGTTTCTCAGCCTTCTTGTTATTATTTAAAAGAAAATACCAAAAAGGGGAAATAAAAGGGAATGCCTAGACCTTTCCCAGATCAATAAGAAGCAGAAATATTTATTCTGCAAACAGTAGAGGAAGCTGTTTGAGTCCCTGGGAAATGCTGAAACACCATGACATGAGAAGTACTGGCAAATAAAGTAAATAGATCAAGGGGGTATTTTTCCTCAATTGTGTTTTGGGTACATCACCTTTTGTCTTTTTTTCTAAGCAGTAGACTATACTTCTTCTAGTGATACTTCTTCCAAACTGAAGGCAGCATTTTTGAAACCATTATGGATTGCTATGGAATCTGGTTCAGTTTTGGGGTGACAGAAATTGTATTTCTATTTTATTCATGAGAATGTTCAGTAAAGTCTGAACACTTTTTTTGTCCAAAATAAATCTGCTAAGGCTAAGTAAAACACAATAGACAAATCATTAGCATCTGTGAACAAATTCTAATTAATTCCTTAACATCAACATGCTCATTTTGAGGAAAACAGGGGTGAATGCCTTAAGGATGGAAACTGTAACTGGGGGGGGAAAAACCCCAACCTGGAAGTTAAGCTGATTCACACTTCTCACCAAGCTCTATCAGAAAAAGCAATTACTCTGCAAAATAACTAGGTGTTCAGCTAGACTACTAATTGTACCACATGTGGGTTGAAGATACCATCTCTGAGATTTTTGTTCAGGTTGCATTAGTTGTCTCCTGTTAGAAATGCATTCCAACATTTCTTCCACCTCTTTTCTATATCCATATCTAATGGCACTACTAAGAAAAAAAAATGCAACAAACCATTGCTTCAGCATCCCTGTGTGTAAAACTGGGGATGACATAAGAGGTGCTTCAGAACAAAGGCTTGCTCTGCGTGGGAGCAAGCATCTGATTTGTTTTAACCTCAGCCACTGTCTTCTGACTGGGGAAGGGAAAGGACTATCTTTTCAATCAGCTGATGAACTTGGAGAGTCGTTACAGGACAGCTGAATATTAGAGATCACAGATCATACTGCAGTCATGCAATCCCTAGGTACTAAGAGACATATCTGAACAGGAAGGAGCATCATACGGGTTTGGCAACAATTCTTGCAAATGTCAGGCAAAGATGCAAAACTACATCATCAGGTGATGAAAGATAAATTATAGGAAAAGAAGAGAGAGCCAACAGAAGTATATACATGTAAAGAACTGCCAGGTAATTTAAAAGGAAATCAAAATCTCTGCATATTTGTGAGGTGGAGAGAAGTGGTGGAAGTTGCTGGCAATAATTAAGCTTGGAAGGAAGTCTTTTTTAGGCACGTCTCTATTTTTAAATTGGAATGTTTTGGTTAAAAGCTTGTTACACCTTCTGGACTCTAATATCTAAAAGTATAGGTTTTTTTAAATTTTTTTTTTGGCCTCAGAGCCAGCTCACAAAGGCATAAACTCCTACAATTCTGGAAATGTCCACAAGTATATGCACAGCAAGCATGGGCCCTCTGACCTATAGAGAAGCTGGCTTTGTGAACAATCTTTTTGAAATAATTGCTTTGCATTGAACAAGTTATATGTAACTAACCATGGCATCAGTCTCATTAAATGTCTGCTTGCTGTATTTATTTCCAATGATGAGAAATGTTCTCTCCTTTCTGTTTTCTTTTGTTTGTTTGTTTCACAAGGCTTTTTCCAAGCCCATTGCAGTTGGGTTTTTCTTTAAATTACTCTTTAAAACTCTCACTTGAAACAGAAAAACAAACAAGTAAAAAAGCATAAAATTTAGACTAAGATGTCTAGCCTAAAATTATCTGTTTCACTGTGCTTCAACATTTTTACCCTCTGTAATTTCGCTTATACCTGAATTGCAAGCTGAAATAATATTTTTGCTCTGCATTTGCTAAGCCAAAGAGTGTATTATCATTTCAGTTCCAATAAATTACAGTAATAAATACTGAGAGGTTTTATTTCTTTATGTAGTATGTAAAGATTTTTTCCCACTAATTCAGTCTTAGCTAATGAAGATCAGAGGCAACAACCTTAACAATTAAGAAAAATACTTCTATTTTCCAAACTGTTACCGCTACTTCTAACAGAAAAGTAAAGACAACATTGAATTTCAGCAATGGTTGCATAAAAATATGCAAAGAAGATACAAATTCACTGCCATCAATCAACAGTCTATCATGAAAAAACCACAACTAAGTTGCATTCAGACAGTTCTCAGACATTTCAATAAGTAACACAAGCCTGCGGAGTTTTCCTTTGGGTGAAATCCTGTTTACGTGAGCAAAAATGACACAACCAGGAATAAAGTTTCAAGTCCATTTTTTAATAGAGAAGAGTTCTTGGGGTTTTCGTAACCTTAACCTTCCTGTATTTTTTAGTTTTGGTGTTTTTTTTTTCTTTATCCCTATGAAATATAAAGGAAGAAAGAGAAAGCTGATACACACACACATCTGATGGAAAAAGCTGTGGCTACCAGCGTACGTCTCCCTGCACTGAATGTACTTAATCCTCCCAGTAAAGGCCTCTACAGTTTACAAGCTGAGATGTGCCTCAGCAGGAATGTTTTGTTAGTGACAATGAAGAAGTGTTAATGCATTTATTATCCCTGAAAGTGTTAACATCAGTCAAGGTCCATATGTTTCAGTATTTACTTCAGTAAAAACATCGGCTTTCTAGTCAAGTTTTCCTCTGGTAAAAGTTAAAGTTGACATGACAGATTTAGGGTTTGTCTTTTTTGAGACAAGAAGGTGCTCAATATTCTCATGAGACAAAAACAGGTACAATGGCTGTCTAACCAGCCACAAGCAAGAGGACGATCTTTTCTGATGTAAGCTGTATATCTGAAGTGCTGCTGGAGGCACTGCAAAGAAGCAGAAAAAACCAAAAACCAAAACCAAACCAAAACAAAATAGCTGCAGGCAGGTTTTGACCCTGCGGTTCAAAGAGATAATCATTAGAGATTTGGAGAGAAGCTGCAAAATCTCTAGTCGAAACTCTTCTACTTTACTAAATCAGAAGACAGAAAAAAAGCTTTCAAATTCCCTCTGATAATATTGTCTCATTTGTTTTCATTTACTACAAAATTTTATAGAAAATATTCTTCTCAACAGAGGAAACACTGCTCTTCTCAACAAGGCATCATAACACAAAAACAACCTGACTTGGAACCTGAATGCAGAACTTGAATCTTGAGCAACTTCATGCTGTTTCACATGAACTTTCAGAAATGCAGAAGATACACTCCCTTGTTACTCTGAGAAACACATCCTAAATCTCCTCCAAAAGACCCTTCCAATAAAAAAGCCACTGGCAGTAACAAAGGAAAGCCTGTTCTATTTAACTCTGAGGAAACCACCTGATAAATCAAGTTGTGATTTTTTCCAAAATGGTACAGGTCAATGAGGATATGCTGATTAAATTAATTAAGATACTTCTACAGGTGATGGTGTTCCTGGCAACACCAGAATTACCATAACTCTGAAAAATATTAATAAAAAATTAATTAACAGAATTGGTGTAGTGAAGAAAAAAAATGCCTCCTACTACGTCAACCAAAGGGACCATATACCAACTACATCTCATTGCTAAAGAGGAGACAGATCAGATGGACTGGTGCTGGATTCCAACTCATCACTCATTGCAGGTTCTTAATACAGGTTATCTCCTGTGTGCAGGAGATAAGTCTTCAAATTACTTGGCTGTGAATAGCTTTTCCATGATGAAATCAGTGTAACAGCAGTAATTAGTCCCACCTTCAGACACTCTTGGAAATAATTCTTTTTAGACACACCCCTCAAATGCAAATACTGAGACACTGCAGCCACTTTATCATTTTGGTTTTGTCAGCACTTTTAAGATACCTTCAAATTATATATGAAAAGCTTTGACTGTCTTGACTGTCTAGAGCACTTTCATTCAAAAACTTTGTTTTCCTTAGCAGTTTGCCCCAAGGATACAAATTCCCAATGGTGTGTCAGTTCATCAAGATCATGCGGTACACTGCAGCAAACACTCATTTATCATCCATGTCACCAGGCTGCAAAAGTATTTCTTCCTAATGTGGTATTGACAAATACAGCACATTATAACGGCTTATCCTGGCTTGTGTCACTCCTTCTTTACAAACTCTTGTCAGCTTCAATTTCTGGCCACGAATATCAGCCCTTTTTCTGGCATCATATGCTATAAAGAGCAAGTGATTTCAGACAGCAAATAAGACAACTGACAAAATGACTTATAGCCATGAAACTGAAGAGGTGGCATGTTTGTTTATGTGGGCCATGCTTAACTCTCCAATCTCTCTGGAATTTCAGACTTGCTGTTATGCATAGATGGAATGTCATATTATAAGTAAATTCTGGAGAGGAAAAAATTCAAAAGCCCTGCAGCCTCTTATCCCTCCCAAAAAGCCCCAACAACAACAAAAAAATAAAATCCAATAAATGTCTCTGTGTGCGCTGTAACGCTGCAAACAGAGGAAACTGAAAATCAGAAAAAAAATACACTTTTGTGTACACACTCATTCACTAGAGTATTATATTTCTGAAGCCCAGCAAGACTTTTTAAAAATGCTCATGTTGGATTTTGCCTCGTTTAGTAATTCTAAAAACCTTGGACAATATTTAAGAGAGAATTGAAAATACGTAGTGAATCTGTCACTTTACTCTAGTGTGACAGCCTAAGTCCAATTCCTGCATCCCAACCACAGGGCCATAAGGCAAGGGGACACCCACTTCTGGCTGCTTAAACTACTTTGCCTGTATCTACAGAACCACAGACACAAGAATCCCAATAGAAATTCATGAAAGACAAATCCCATTATTAAGGTTATAAAATAATAATAACATAATTGATTCAATGTGTTCTTGTATGTTCCAATTCCAGTGAGAGAAACTCCTTTCTCCTATTTGTTTTTTTCAATTTAGAGAACATAAGTGAAAGCTTATCTGCTGACCTTCAGTGTCACTGCAGTAACTGAATACTGGGGAAATGTGCAATAGCTGTCAGAAACACTAAACCACTAAAATGGCATAACCATAAATACTGATGGAAATCAAACACAGTAGTTCTAAGTCAGGGGTCTGGGATTTGATTAACTGCATTTTTCTTTGAACTTCAGCGATATGAAACTGTGGTGACAAACAGGACCCCCTGATGCGGATAGAATCCCACTAGATACAGAAGACACAAAGTGGTTGTTACTTCTTTCATACAGTTCGAAGAAAATGCTACCATAGCCTCCAGTTAGGAATTCCAATTAGGAATTAAGAGCAAGTTTTATCTCAAAATGTGTAAAGAAAAACAAAACAAAACCAAACCACAAACAAAATACCACGAAAAAACCAGAACAACCCAATCATACGTTTTATATCTTGATGAATCCAGACTGCTTAATAATTCTGGACTAAAAATACTGTCTAAATTGCTCATATGCATTTAGAACACATTATTTTTCCTGTAGTAAGTGCACAAAATAAGTTAATAAAAATTGATGTCTAATAAAAGTAAATTATAATCTAGCAAACCTTAATTTATTGATGTCTTCATAAAGTATTTCAAAAATGCTCATTAAAGTGAAAATGTATCATTATGGTTTCTGAGTTAAAGCCCTCAGCAAGGAATTCCGCAAGCTATTTAACAGGATGTATCTATAACTAATTGGCTGCCATTATTATGAAAATACACATTATAGGTAAGAGCAGTGATAATGAGCCAAGCTCTGACAGCTGCTGCCATGGTGTGCTGATCCTGACTTGGGGGGACCCTTTATTTAGAAAAATAAATTCTGGAACAAAGGCCAGCAACAAAAAAAAACCTGGGACACACAGTGATCACACAGACACACTTCAGCCAAGTTAAGCCTCGCAGCAGGAGCAAGCAGCATTTGAGGTGGTCTAGAAAAGCAGTTACTGAAGTATTGGAGCACCCACACAGCTGGTACAGAGAGCACGACTGACTCTTGATGGTACATTTGCTAAATCCATTGAATTCATGCAAGTGGAATAGCACATACCTTGTTTATCTTGGATTACTGAATCAAGGCAGAAAATTTGCTACCTACTTGGCAGGAAATAATTTAGTTAGCCTTTCCTGTTAGCAAATTAGTATTCTGTACTTCTGGAAATACTTTAAACAGGAATTTAAAATTCTAACTTTGATAATTTATTTCTATCCTGTAACAAACAAACAATCAAAAAAGGCAAACAAAAATGATACAAAAATTGAACAGCTAGTTCAGCTTAAATGCTGCAACGTGACAGAGTATGAAAGCATCACACTGAAGACTGTGTCAGACCACCAAACTTAGCAAATCTGTCAGATAAAGCAAGTGACACAACACTTCTTTATGGACTCCATGTGACAGAACTGTTTATGGCCTTGAGGCTCTCACTAACAGCAGCTTTTCTTATGAGCAAACTACTGATGAAGGAAGGTATGATATCCCTGAGGTGCATTCTAAATATGACAGTGACATTCTACCCTCTCTTTCCACCTTCTGGTGCAGATAATTTCTACTGGTATCAAGTGATCAAAGAATTCACTCTCTGAGAAGAGAATGCAAAACAGCAAAAAGCCTACAGCAAAACACATCTTCTACTTAAACATGAATTAAAACAAATGTTTCAAAACATTCCCAGAAAACAAATGAGTAAAACACATCCCCTCTATTTAAACTGTGGCTTATAAACACTTCCTACCCATTACCCAATGAATGTAATTCTTGTTAGATTTACCACTGACAAGATGCAAATCAACTTGCAGAGGACAGTTTTACGCTATATTAATCACTTATGCTATATTTCCCAAAATATTTTAACTTTGACTAGACACATACCTTCTGTGCAGTAATTTGGTGGTCTCTGCTCTGTTTATGATTGGCCTTTCTGTTAAAATTCAGACTTTCTTCCATCTTCAGCTAATTATTGTTTATCAAGTGTTATAGCTCATTTCAGTCATCAAAAAAGTGCATACTGCACTCCTTAACACAACCTACCTTCATCATCTCTAGGAACTTAATGGCATAAAATAAAAAAGAATGTCTAAAGTGGCAGTGATTATTTTAATATTGAATCTACCCTTGCTTAAGGCTATTTTAGCCCACTTATAAAAATGCTACATTTTCTCTGTTCCATCCTGAACATCTGTATGCATTTATACATACTTATGGAACAATATTTTCAAGGCTTGTTAAAATGTGTCAAGTCTAGTCATAGACTAGTAGCATCACAGTGCAACTTTCCCTACACCCTGAGTACACCACAATACATGCAGACTTACTGCATCTCTGTCTTTGCAGAGAGATTTCATCAAAACACTGTGACATCATCCAGATTTTCTTAGATTTCATCCAGCTTAAAGTTACACTTATAACAACTTTCAAAGGATTTAGCAAGAATTCAGCAGTATCATATACAAACACCAGATGGGATGATCTGCTTAACTTTAACAGGATAAGGTTAACTTTTAGAATTGTAGCCCCTCATCTGTCCCGAAGAGCAGCTCACTCACATCTTTCTTCTTTAACCGCCTGTTTCATACAGTTCATTTCCTGGCTGCCTAAAACAACAGTCTGCCTAGCTCACATCTGTAAAGTCTTTTAGCAAATGGATAAATGCCAGCTCCTCTTGCTGCTGAAATATCCAGAGATGGTTCAAGCTCTCTAAAACCTCGTGAGCTGGTGTTTTCCTTCTGCCAGGGGTTACAAAACAAGCCCTTTCCCTGAGAGTTTCTGCCAGCACAAGAGTTACTGTTTCTTCCTCTAATGCATCCTTACTTCTTAGTTTCTTTACAAGGATTATAGTACTTTTCTCCTTCATTTAACCTGTTCATACCCAGAGGTCAATGCTATTAATTACAAAATTACTTTGGATTAAAAAAACAAAAAACAAACAAAAAAAAACAGTACATTTTAATTATGGTAAGATTAACTCCCTGAATTAATCATGTTGAAGTTACATTTTCAGTGAACAAAACTCTAACTACGTGCAATTTTTTTTAAAGTGAACCCATGAGAGTCCCACTGCACCAGAAATAGCCCCTAGTTCTTAACAATTTCTATTAAAGCAATAGAGAGGTTTACTTAATTCCTGACCAGTTCTTATTTGCATTTCTACTCTTAAGAATCATCTCAGCAAAGAGGATAAAAACATAACATCACAAAACATCTAGGTTTTAACGCTTCAAAAGAAACCCAGGCAGAAGCTATAATGCTATTAGTATGTGGGAGAGAGGACAAGATGGAAACGACCGTGGACCTGCTGTTTTCCAAGGGCTTCTGCCAGGGCCCAGACCACCACTGTCCTGGAGTTGCTATAGGGAACAGCACTATACCACATATAGGACTCAGCTTGAATGTGGAGAACTCAGGCCCATTACTCAATATATGATTAAAAACATCTACTTGTAGCATTGAGGATAATCATTTTAGGCTTTAAGATGACTGATGCAAGAGCCTCAAAGTCTCCACAAGACCATGGATTCACACTCACAGAGAAATATGCATGAAGTTATTAAAATTGAGCCAGAAATACTGTAACAGGGATTTAAGCTACAGATTTGGCCAGTAATGAAAGGAATGATGAACAGCAATTACAGCACAGGACTCAGTTGCAAAAGGCCTGAATGCTCAGCTCAGCTGTTTACTTGCCAGATGACGTGACCCAGGTTACACAAAGCCCAACACACACCCTTACACGTTCCAAGTACACAAAGGTTGAGTTTGACCCATAAAAGTAGGGGGTTATCTGCTGTAGAACACAAGTTTGTCTCCTTCCCCTCGTTCTGGCCAAAATGGCTCATGAAGGCCAACCAGAGGCCTTTTGCAGGTGCAGAGGAAAGATTGCTTTGGCTTGGAGATGTGCAACTTCACCAGATGACTTCCAGCCACAGCTCGCAGCCGGGGCCCCTCCATGCCTCCAGTCTGAACCAGCAATGTTCCTTAGAAGGCTGCTGGGGAAGAACTAAACTGGTCAGACAGCCTTTACTCTCGTGAGCAGGCCAACAGCTTAATTGCTCATCACAGACAACAGAAACCCCCTGTATCCTGTTTGCCTGTCTCCAGACTCCGACAGAAGAAAAACATCAACCTATCACGCAGGGACCTTTTGTTATTTCATTTAAGTACAATGAGATTTTCATCTGGTAGGTGCTGAAGTAAGAGATTTATTGCTGTATTGTTCTGAGCAAAAAAGAAACTTGAGTTGTTCAGTAAGATTTGGAAAAAATCTGGTCACTGTTGAGTAGAGAACTTTGTATGATCACCTTTATCACTGCAAAAGGCTTTAAAGTGGAAAAAAACCCAGAGAAACCATTAGATGAAAACTGGATAAAATTACCAGCGTGTTTAAGAAATTCTTCAGCTTTTTTCCTCAAAAGTTGTTTTGACAGCAGAAAAACTAAGGCAGATAGGATGTAGGATTAGTGCTATGTGATGGACAATAAAGGGTGTGGGTGAAGAATCCTCAGAAGACAAGGGACTAGTTCCAAGAGAAAATAACCTGAAATGTCACAGAAGCCTTGAGAAAAATCAGAGATTTTCTTGTAGATTTTCTTTCTAAAGTATCCAAGCAGTATTAGATCAAAGGACTAGTCTGAAAAACCCTCCCGCAGAAGAAGAGGCAGAAAACAGGCAGAAAAGAGCAAAAGACACTCCAGTGTTTCATGCCTTGCACAACTGCATTTATATAATTATCCAAAGAATAAACAAGGACATACAGACACCACCTAGAAAGAGGTAGGGTCAGATCCTGACCAAGTGCTCCTGCCATATCTCCCACTCCACAGCCACTGGCATCCAAAACACAGCTGCAGTCAAGTGGCATGTGCCAGAGCTCTTCATCACAGATGACATACTGAATGCCAATAGAGACTTTCCTTGCTTGCATCCCACTCTGACACAAAATACTGTACCTTGCCCAAAGCAATTTGAATTAGTTTGGCTTCTTCAAGTTAAAAACAGAAGAGAGAAGGAAAAACATGATAATATATTTTTGTGCCATAAGGAGGGTACCATAAGCAGACACATCCCAGCTGGGGTGACCTTCTGGATTCCACCAGCACATGCAGACAAACTGCAGACCATAAGGAGGGCAAGACAGTAAAACCATTCCTACAGGAATTTCTCTTTCCTAGTCCACATCTTGGGGTACTTCTTTCATCCCTCTCATCTAATAGGCAGTAAAAGTTTAACTGTTCAATTAGTGGGTGTTGAAAAGCTGCCAGGAAATCTTGTATGAATATAAAAATTCTCCTTGCTGACGCATGGGCAGATTCACTCTCTATGCACCTTGCCACAGAATCCCCATCATGTTGGAGGTGCTTATGGATATCACAACAGAAAAAGTATTACAAAATCGACACAAAGACATTACATTAATGACAGATGCTCTACAGATTTTCAAATGTTAACTCATGATGTAAAAGTAGCAACAGTTCTTAAAAAGTCAAAATTTAACTAGGTTACTAGCAAGTAGAATAGTAAAGAAGATTGTTTGCGGACAAGAGGCCACTCAAACAGGGAGGAGTGGGAAAGAAGCCAGTACCTTTAGAAGAAGTGGTCAACAACAAGACAAAAGAGTCCAGAGGGCGTGTAAAGCAGCAGGATTTAGCAATATCCTAAATTGCTGGGAATTAGCAGCTGGCAGGACATAATAATAACCAGGAGATTAATAGATTTTTTCCAGTGTGAGGTCAGAAAAATACATAAAATAACATTACAGTGCTGACATTTTAGAAGAGACAGTGAAGCAACAGGTACTAAATGAAACCACAAAAGGGGGAAGAGGGTGCAGGGCAGGGTCACGGTCCTGGGGGACACTCTGCTAAAGCTCCTACTTCAGCAGACTTTTCAAAAGTAACAGCAAGTCATGGATACCAATTTCTGGCCCAAGTTGGAAAGCAGTTTCTTTGGCTGTAGAGAGACAATATGCTGCTGTCTTCACCTAGAAATTTTTATGGCATGGGAAAATTCAAAGCAGGGATGAAAAGTAAGCAGGCCACATTACACTTTTAGCAACTATCCCTGTCCTCATAGGGATAAGAAAAGAAATTAAGAAAAGCGAAATCAGAAATTTCTGTAATGGGAATAGAGCAAACAGAAAAAGAAATGTATTTCCTGAACTTCTGACAGGGTTAATACCAGAAACACACAAGTGCTATGTCACTGCTTACTTCGTGGATTCCTATACCCTCTCTGGTAGTTTTATTATATGTTTTCTGTATCCAGACTGTTATTCCTCTGCACTGTGGGGCCCAAAAGCTGACCTGTAAGTTCTTTTGACCATAGCCAACCATAGCAGAAACTCTTCACTATTGACTGCTACACTTCATGTCCAAATTTCAACACTGACCTTCTCTTTCAAAAAGCAATACAGCAAGAAATCATTTGAACCCCAAAAAATCAACATAAACTAAGAATGAAAAGATATGGTTGTCTGTTATTTTCAATAACTATAAAAACATTTTCAACTCACTACTTCATGAGTTAAAAATAAACTGATAAATTTGTGACTACATGATATAGACAGATAGGAGCATGGATAAATTCTGTGTTTCAACTCATGTTGCATTATTGGTCATGTTGGAGCAGAGATGCAGATGTGTGCAGATGATACCGAAATCTCTTGTTTGCCTCATGTTCTTCATGGAGGAACGTGCAGGTATCGTAGGAGCAGCATAAGAGGCTGTAGAGAACAGTATTGCCAATATCAACAGTGCTCAATCAAGCACTGATTCATGAACATTATGTTTACAATGCTATAAATCCCCCTCACATTCCTAGACAGGTTTTGATAATAATTATGGTACTATACTATGAGAGTCTGTGTCTTTTTGCAGCTTGCACAATCGTTGAGTAGGCTACACATGCACACTCAGAGTGCTACAATAATGTGGAGAGGCAGGATGAGTATTAGTAGGAATTAATTTCTAGGACATTTCTAAGTTTTTCATGACTAATAAAGATAAGCTTACTTGCTGTTGCAAGTAAAAAACATATGGTGTTATTAAAAACTGGCACAAGGAATGCTTAAAACATGCTCTGGCAACTCATTAAAGAATTGGATTAGTGCTAAGGAGAAAAAAAAAAGGGTCGTCAATCAACTGCAAAAGATATGAACTCAGCCTTTTTTATGGGTGCATCAAGAAACTGATTACCACACAAGCAGAGATGAAGAAAAATTAGCCACTGAGTTATGAGAAAGTTGCAAAAGCAGCAAACCCCTTTGAAAACATCCAAATATGAAGCAAATTTATGAAGAGCCAAGATATAGCAGGACATCTCAGCCCCCTTCCCTCCCCCTCTTATGGCACAGGGCACACAAATACAGACAGCAAAGAGAGAACAGGAAAAGGCAGCTCACTTTCCAGCTAAGATCCCAGGATCCTTCAAATTATTGCCACAGGCATGAATTTTCTATCAGAAAGATGGGCTGGAGCCCATGGAGATTTTAGTGCCTCATTTGCGGGTTTCTTCTCTGTCAAATAACCCATATTCCCTTCCCTTGAAATGAGAAATGTGGGCTCCTCTGTTTTTTCTCCCACATTCAATTTATTCATGGTGTATTCAGGTAACATGGTACATGCCACAACAGTGTCCAAGGGATTTGTCTATTGGTTGTAACTGCAGTTCATATGTGCTGCCCAGACTAATGGCAGCACTGTGAAAGTGCCCTCTGCACCATCTAGCACTAGGGATGCTGCTCTCCCTTCCGGAGCATCTGCTACTCAGCACTATGAGTCCATTGCATGCACAAGGTTCCTGATTCAGCTACCCTAAAAATAATTAAGGCCCTAGGCAGGAAAAATTTTGTCTCAGAAGGAAAAGTTGTTCTTTCAAGTCTCCGGAAAATGAGAATGCCAGAGATCTATAATATACCTAAGGTAAAACAAAATTCATTTCACTTTCAGAAAGAGTTCCTCAGATGCAGCCACAGCACTAAGTGACTTAAAGACATGTGAATGTAATATCGAGGATCCATGAAAGAGTCATCTTTCATAAAGGGTAGAGCTTCAGGAGAGGTAACAGTGTTTCATAAATCTAAAATTATCTGACTTTTTTTGGCTGCTATAACTATTGAAGTTTTATGAGTCCAGGATGCTATTTTCTCCCCTCACAGCTACCAAATGTGAAATGAATATGCATTAGTAGGGACTGCAAAACACTGTCTGTATAACTGGCAAAGCACCTTCAGGCACTGCAGGACATGGAGACTGTCTCTCCTTCTTTCTCTCCTCTCCATCCACAGTTCTAGTCCACATCAGGCTCTCAAAGGGATCTCTTCCAACACTGAAAAGAATAATTCAAACACCATCTTGAAGGATGACAACAACATTGATGTTTTTACCCCTAACTCAGTGTAGCTCCATTCAAGCTGCTCTGTTCAAAAACAGAAGCCCAACCTTCAAGATTATCACAAAAGAGGACTGCAGAAGGTGCAAGTAAAGAGGACCGAGGAAGATTGACATTAGAACAGGGAAATAAATCTCTCAAGTAACAGTTGAAGATAAGCTTGAACTTACAACAGCAAGCTAAAAGGATCTAAAATCACTTGTCACTTATACTGGATGTATTCATGCCCTTCCTCTGGTATGCAACTGCAAGGGATCACTTCAGGAGCAGCTGGTTCCCCCAGTCAAGATAGAAAAATGGTGTGCTAAGCTGAAAAATTAGAATCAGTAGAATTAGTTAATGTGGACCATCTTTAGTCTTACTTTACAACATTGCAGCTAATCAGTGGTTGCATCCAGCTCAGATAGTGGGAAAGGTTTTTGGAGTTCAAATACCATTCAAAACCTTAAACATGTCTTTGCACGCTTGCCTTCTACCAGTGTAGCCCTGGGTCAGTTACCAGTTCTTTATATTCAAAAGCTGTGGTCTCACCTGATCCGTGAAAGTCAGATACCGTATCTCATTTTCATAAAAAACTTTTTTTAGGTAGCTAGCTGTGATTAAATCCATTTAACAGAGAGAAAGAAATTATCTTGGCAAATCATTTGAAGGGTACATTTCCTTTACAGGCACATTTAGCTTTTTTAGAGATTCAGCAGTCATATGTTGTTTGATTGGTTTTAACACAGTTTTTGCTTTCCTGATCCCCTGAGTGAAATTGTATCACTGATGAGGCAAAAAAAAAAAAATACTGCTACTTACTCAGCAGAATTCAAAGATTCTTAATTTAAAATAAAATGGATGTTGGAATAAATTCTGCAGTTACAATGCAAAAGTCAAGAAGTGACTTGAAGAGTTCAGTAGTGTTACTGCTGTCATGCTAAACACATAATGTTAGCTTAAGCGTTACTTGGCTGGACTTTTAGCCCTTTGCAAAATGTTACTGTGGTTACAAACTCCCCCAAATTGCACAGAATTTAAAAAATACATTAAATATTTCTTGATAAATCTTCCAATTCAAATGGCAATTAATTCAACACCCAGGTCCTCATTTCACTGCCTTTATGGCAGTCAAACCTTCTCACTTATTTAATTCCAGATTTATAAATCCATGATTATTCATGGAAGATTACATGGCAATATACATTTCTGTGAAATAACTATACTCACACAGACATAAAGAAAAAAAAATAAAATAAAATAAAATAAAAAGCTTATATTCCCCTTCAGTTCCCTCACTAAAATCAGTAAATATAATAAACTGCAACTGGTCCTGTTTCTGAGACAGTTTTCAAAAACATTTTTCTTTTGCCAAAAAAATTGCAAATTATTCTTTCAAGCACAAGTAATGAATACTTAATTGCTTTTTTTTTCTTTTTTTTTTTTTTAACTTCCAAAATTGACCTGGAGCACTCTGCTTCTTTGATAAAAAGAGGAAGATAGATAATGGCCTTTTCTTTAAGGTCTCTCACATCTATCACTGTTATCAGGACAGGAACAAAGATCTTTCATGCTGCTCTGCTGATAATTCAAGAAGTTTATGATGTAAGTGGCCTTGAGTTCAATATGTTTGTTTAGTAGAAAAGATTTGAAGTTCTACAAGAAAAATAAACACATTCTTTCAAGCTAACAACAAAGACTCAAGACTGATGGTTGAAAAGAAAAATAAAACCCTCAAGCTCTACCTTCTATGATACCTTAAGGGAACAATTTTTTCAGCTCATCATGAACAAAGCTACCTATGTAAAAGTTGTGTCATTCAGCCAAGCCTTCTAGTTGACTTTTGCTCCTTCTTTTATTAACTAGGTCTTGAAACAGTAATCAATTTTAACTTCTAATGGAAGCCCTGATTTTAGGCAATGTTCTTCTACTAATTGAAATAGCAGAAGTCAAACAAGTACAAATAGGCAGCTGAAGAACAGCTGCAGGACAGAGAACCTGCCTGTTGGCTAAGCCCCTGTATGCACCTCTAGTCCTCAAAGCAGGAGGGCAGAGACCAGTGAAGGGGCTTGGGATTTTCCTAAATCTATGTTTATAGCAGGAGGTACAGAGGATGTGAACAGGGACAGCACTTGGTTACTGCATATTTTTAATGTGCTGGGATAGGGAGGGGAAAAACCATTTTCCTTCACGAGTAGTCCCAGGTAGCCAACCTCCATCTTATACCTTCTGCTGGTATCTTCTTCCTTTACCAGATCTCTTTAGGCAATTTGCCTACTTCCTCCTAACAGACATAACCATCTATATTCACATGACTCTTGTACATGCAGGCAGGTGACTCAGACAACTTGTTGCAATGGAAAAGGTGCAGCAAACTCTAAATCGTGGCTCCAGGAAGATCTCTGGCACCTGCTGATGGTCTGCACCCATGACCAGTATTCCCCAGATCCCTTGCGCTCTCCAAAGCAACATTAAACCAATTCCACTGAAAATTTCAACTGAAAATTATGGCTGGAAGCAGACAATTTAAACTGAGAAACTGGAAGTTCAAGATACGAACAATCAAAAATATCTTTAGTAATTTGGTTAAATATTGTCACTCAGATGTTTCTCAAGATATGGTGCAAGCTTAGAAGCAAATCCTCGAAGCAAATATTCCAATACAACATCTGCCCAAAAAACCAAACCAGTACAAAAAAAGCTTCAATTCAGTAGTTCCCTGTTTTCAAAGTGATTTGAAATCTAGCATAATCTGTTCAACACTACAGACCACAACCCCTTTTCTCCAAAATCTAACAACTTTAGTCCTATAACTGAAGGCCAAATTATGCTGTATGTTCATGCATAGAATTTAGAAGTCTGACAATTACTTAACTCCTGGCTATTTGAGTTTTCAACTTCCTCCCCACATCTTTTCTCAGTATACATAATGTCTAAAACCAGTACAGTGAAAGTTCAAAAAGAATTTGAAAAGCACCCTACTTCAAAGTCTATTATCTGGTATCACATATTTCACAGGAACCAACAGCAGTAGTTTTTAGATTCTATATACTGATTTTTTTCATTAAGTCTAACTGAAGACTATTGGATGTTGTTGAGCTCCACAGCATTGTCAGGAGAGCAACAGAAACATTCCACCACGAGGTTTCACAGACAGGTACTGACATCCATGCAATGGAAAGACACAGAATGCTCTGTCTACTCCAAACACCAGAAAATAGGGAGGTCGAATAGATGATACAAGAGCCTTTACTATCCAGAAGGCAGTTCCCAGTACATTTCACTCAGTTTGTCCTAATTCCTGCTCTAATTCAACATTATGTTTCATCTTAGCCCAACTTTCTTGTCTGGACAAAGACCCAATTCTAAATTTTTCAAGGAAAACAGAAGAACATGCTTTGTTTGATGTATTAACATCAAGAAAAGCTGTGAGTGTTAAAAACTACTTTGTAGCAACAAACTCTAGAAAGACAGGAATCATTTAAGCTAAAAGGCTAACACTGATGATGATGGCTAAAAACCCATTTATTTTGGAAATTGTTAGACCATCTACAATTGTCATACCAACAAAACAAAGTTCTGGAATAGGTTTGCAGTGGAAGTATTATAGACTAGGTAATTACTTTTAAGCACCATCTCCAACAGTTAAAAGGATGTTACAAGCTGACTGCCTGAGTTCAGTCCATAGCTGTCTTAACTGCCTCATTTTTTCCAATAGTGAACAACTTGCAGCATTTCAAAGAAACAGATTTTAATTATATATTTAATCAATAATTTTTTTTCCTAACCAGATGAGTGTACTTACTTATCAACAGAAGCCAGAGGAAACCCTTAAAGTATATTAAAAACTCCACCTCACTACCAAGGTCAAATTGCAAAAGACAAATTCAGATCATTTAGTTCATGATCTGCAAGAAGCCCAGCTGTCTTGTCATTGTAAAAAATGTTCAGGATCGGTGTTCCTGAAATGTTTATATGGAACTGGGCATTTATCTAACCCTCTAACCTCTTTCAGCTTAGGCTGTAGAGGTCATTTACACAGACCAGTAGCTGACTTCAAAGCTGATTGCTAAAAAAAAGTGTCAGCAATGTATCCTTCCTTACTCCCTCTGCATGCCCACTCCAATTATTCTCATATTTACTGACTTCTCTGCTCACTCACATTTCATTTTTTCTCTCTTTGATGATACAGACATCCTGGCTTCATCCATCATAGGATTAAATAATCATCTCTGATTTCAGTAGATTCCATGAACTGCAAACTACAGTCCTGAACCAATCAAGATTTTCAAGAGGATTTTTTTAACTGGTCCCTTCCAAGCTGAAGGCAAGCAGACTCTAACCTGATTATCAACAGATATAGAAGGAGAATTCTATTTATAACTGTGAGAGATGCAAATAGTAAGCATTCTCTTCTACTTTTTAAAAACCTATAATCACAAAATGTTACTTTAGAAAAAGAAAATCAAACAATGCTTTAACTTCTGTAGACTACTATTAATTATTGCTTACAAGACAGAAATATATGTTTTTCTAACTTCAGGAAGCATCATAAATCTGATAATGTGTTTGGCTACTGAGCCCCTCTGAAGGCCTTCAGAAGACAATTCCCTCTAACAAATGTTTACCACAGCAGTCTGGTGATTTAGGATATGTATCCCTAAAACCATCCACTTGCCTGTCTCTTCTTAATGATATTTTAAGTGTTTCTACTTGCTATGCACTTTCCCATCAGTCTAACCTTTCATACATTAAGTGACATAACAGCTTGGATATCCCAGTACAGACACAAATGCTCTTAGCTCTTCAATGCAGAGACCTTGCCATCCATTCAGATCCTGATACTCACATTTCACTAAAGTGTATACATATAATTCTTAACTATGAACTGTGAGAATAACACATCATAAACATTTAGGGGTTTTGGAGCAGAGAAAAACATTTCCAGTGAATCTGAAGGCATAATTTATAAACTGTTTCCCAGGATTTTTTTATTTAATGACAAATTATACCCCTGCCCAAGACACAAAGTAATATCAGCCTCATCATTAAGCAGTGTCATTGCTCTTTTGCTATCACTCCCTTTAACTCAGTCAACAGTAGGCTGGTTATGCATTGCTTGTGCCTTCTGAAACTTTTCCAGTGCATACTACAAAGTGGCTAGTGATGCTGGATGTCAGCCCCTTTGGCCTTTTTCATTCTTCTATAATTTTTTGCCAATGGTATCAGTAAAACATCAGCCTTAAGAAGTGTGCTGAAGTCAGCAGACATAGAATGAGAATCCTTAGGCTTCTTTCAAAGATAGCTTCCAAACTCAACAGGTGTTATACAGTAAAGAACTTTGCCACTGCTCATCATTCTCAGTTATCACCAGACAAAAATCCCTTACATCTACTTTAATATCAGTATCTGCAGTCAAGATTTTAGGAGTAATTTAAAGAGAAATTATATATTAAATCATTGTGGCACATTTGGCTCAGCAGGATGTAAAGTCTAATTTGAGTATAGCCTTCTCAACAGAAGAAAGTCACTGTGCCTGGTTTATCTGAAATAATCTATGGACACAAATGTAACTGTAACACAAAACACACACATAAAATGTCATCCAGAAAAGAAACCCAACAAAACACAAAACCCTCAGAAGAGAATATGTTAATTAGCAAGCCTTAAAAAGAAGTTTTATCAAATATGAGAGATTAGGAAAGAACAAAAACATTTTAATACTTTCAGTAACACCCCAGCAGAAAAAATGTTTTCGGGCTTTTTTTAGGCAACTTAAAAAAAAGCAAAGAAACATCCACGTAGGTATCATGTGTGGTCAACTAGGAAAATTTAAGTCCTTGGCACTGCAAAAAGTGACCTAAAGAAAATGAATTTTTTCAAGATTATCATAGGTTTACGATAGGAAAACAGACATTTGAGTTTGACTGTGACCACACAGCCAAGGCAGAGCTGGGGCAGGAAACCCAGCTGTAACAGGAGAATGTTGGGCTCTGGTGCTGATACACCCTGGGCAGCAGCTTTGACTGCTAATGAGTGTGACTTGACCAAAACCCCAGCAAACACAAAATCCTCCCACAAGAATTGTGCTGACTGAAGCCAAAGGACCATCAAGCTCAAGGTCGGTTCTGCAGCTGGTCAGTATCCAGAGCAAGGGAAAAGTCAGAGTAGAGCAAACACATTCCTTCCTCAGTTAGCTCTCCCAGCTTCTACAGGGAAGAGGCTCACAGTGGAGTTCATAGCCTTTGACGGTGTTTTACTCTATTACTCTGTTGATTTCTTTTTCATTTATATCAAGTGAAATTAAACACAATAATTTATCACAATGGTTTTGAAAAATGCTGGAATTAAATTTTCGTTATATTCTAGACAATGTCTTTGGTGTTTGTAAGACAAAGTTTTACAGTTTGGTATAAAAATTCAAAATCTTTAATCACAAAACAAATTAAGTGCCTCCATGCAGCAATGTGGTTTGGAGTAAAAGAATCATTTGGCACAATAGGTTAAAATGCAGACAAAAACAGTTATTATTAGAATAATACTGTGCTGACAAAATGAGAACTTGCATCTAATTGTGACTAGTCCTTATATTTATGAGTTATTTAGGTTTTATTTATAAAAGGCAATTTCTAAGACTGTGCTTCTCCCTAGGAGCACTAGTTTAACACTGAGTTTAAAGAAAATTTATTGGTTTAGGCTACCAGAAAAATGTTCCTCTAAACCCACTGCTCAAAGGCAAAGTAGGAGAACAGAAAAAATACTGCCACTATCCCCAACACAAGCAGACTCTATCAACAGAGAATTAATTGTGAAGCCCTTTCTGTCCATTCATGACCAATGTCATGGGTCTCAGGCCAGGCAGGGCCGCTCACAGCAGGAGCTCACTACCTTTCTGAATATAAATGCTGTAGGTGGAAAACAGGAAATAGACAGTGACATGGAGGAATCAGAAATCTGATTTGCAACTCCAGGCACAGAAAATTCCAGCTGTAACTTCCCAGGTAATGTTCGATACTGCATACAAACAGAAGAAAATTCAAACCTTCCTCAGGTTTTCCTTACCAAAACTCAGTTCACCTGCTTCTTTCAGCTGAAGGATTACCGGGACACATTTCATATTACTTACTACAGAGTTAGAATGCTTTTATTCAAAATACAGATGTTCACTACAAACTAAATTTTGCATTAGATTCAATGCAAACACAATGCAAAACACAGAATCAGCCACTACTGACATAAACAGGAGTCCACACTCTTTTTTCAGACTGGTTATGGTCACATCTATCAATTTAAATACAATGGTCTGGAAATTGCTAAGAGTTTTGTAAAGCGTTATTTTTAATTTTTTTTTCCTCAAGAAAAGTAATTTTCAAGTAATATTTTTAGTATGTCTTTAGATCCTCTGTGTATCCCAATATCAGATAAATGCTGAGATACCAATTCCAATTGCAATTAATTTAGTCTGAAGTGTATCACCAACTGCTCCAAAGGCTTAATTGGTGCACAGTGAAACAGTATTTATTTTCACTTGAGAAACAAAAACACTTTAAAAAGAAGCAAAGTTTTTTTGGTTTCCTTAATGACTGCAAGAGGTTATCCTTACTTGAAAGTCACGAAATGGAAACTTTCATGGGATAGGTAAAGGCAGTTGTGTGTGTTTGGATGAAACCAGAGATTTTTTCAGGCACAAAAACCAAAAACTTTTTTTCACATTAATTAGGAACTTAAATCACATTCCTAAGTGCAGACAGCTACAAGATGTCACTTCATGTAAAAATCCAGCATATTTCTTCAGTTGCATTATCAGAAAAATTTAAAAGATATTCAGATAATGCCACTCTTTTTTGTTGTTGTTGTTTTTTTGTTATCTTAAGTTTCAAAAATGTTTATTTTAAAAGCATGCAGTCAAACTTTTGACCCATCAATCAGTGATGCAGTTAATTAAAGTTAACCCAAAAGCAAATCCATCAAACTATGAATTTCCTTAATGTATTGCAAGACCAGTATCACGAAAAATAAATGGCAAGATCACAATGAATGGCTGCCACTGTTCCGAACAGAGATGAGAGCTTGAAAACAGTGTGCTCTCTGGTAGAGGCAGATTAAGGAAAGGGTGGATAGTAACCTTTCATGTTACTCTCAAACACAGGATTCACTCTGTCTGGCTCCATGCTGTTATTATTGCCTCAGTCCAGGCTATTGTCTATTCTCACGACATTAATTGAAAAAGGAAAACAAATTTCAGACATACGATTTTTGGCTCATTTTACAAGACAAAAGTGCCATTAATAGCCTACTGAATGGTTCACAATAATATAAATCATTTCACTAAGCTGTAATTATAAAAGTCAACAAATATGTTCTGAATGATACCTACACATAATAGCTTGATATCATCTTGTTTTTCAAATAAACTGATAAAAATATTTTCTCTCACTATAGCAGGTAATATAAAGAGGTCCAGCTTAATCACAATAGGTGGAAAATTGTAAAAACTAACAAGTTAAATTTGCAAAACCACATTAAAATAATTACATCTATTTTTCATTCTGATCTTTAAAAGATCTGAAGAGTTTTTTCTATGCATTATTATTTTCTAGGTTCCTTTATCTTCAGTATAGCAACTCTTTTTTGATCTGTTTTGCTCAATTACTTCCTTGGAAACAATTGTGAAAATATAATGTATTCAGATTCAATTTTTGAAGAGGTTGTTCTTTGTGGGGTTTTTTTTTGAACTTCCAGAAATCTTCATTATTTTAATAATATCCATTTAATTCAAATTTTGGATAACCAGACCAAAATAAAAAGGTACAGGTTAAAGAAACATTTACTTCAAATGAAAATTGAGGAAATTCTACAACACTTTCAGTCTTTTGATGAACAGAAGAAATAGATATGGCTATTTCCAAATAGAAAGAACAGATATACATGCTTGCCTGTGATTAGAAATTTTTACTGCATTAAAAATCTTCTAAAGGGAACAATGCGATCCATCCTGTTTGTCCTTCCTAAAATTAATCCCTTTTATATGTATCATTATATATATCTGGTATATCATTACCAGATTGCTTGTAATGATGCTTGGCACCCTGATTTTGCAAAACCAAATCCTCTGGAAATATTTAACAGTGAGATTGGTCGTGTCCTAATACTGTAATTTCATTTACCTGGTCTCAAAAGATACACACAACTAAGTCGATTAGAGGCCTATCAACAAACAAGCACAGAGTGAAGTCTCAGAGTAGCTACAATCAATGTTAAAACTTTCATTCCCATTTACAGGTCAGAATTTAACCAATAAGCAATAACAGGTTTTACATTGCATAGTTTTCACAGTGATTTCACATGACGGATCCAGAGATGTTAATATATACATTCATATACACATATGTTTTAAAACGTATTCTGTGTATATATAATATATTGTGATTACACACCCTCAAGTGTCTGTACTGGGGCCAGCACTGTTTAATGCCTTTGGTGACAGACACTGCCATCGAGTGCACCTCAGCAGGTCTGCTGATGACACCAAGCTGTGTGGTGTGGTCACCATGCTGGAGGGGAGGGATGACACCCAGAGGGACCCTCAGGATTGAAGGGTGGGTCTGTGCAAACCTCATGAAGTTCCACAAGGCCAAGCGCAAGGTCCTGGGTCAGGGCAAGCACAAGCACAGGCTGGGCAGAGAATGGGCCCTGAGAAGAAGGTCTCAAGGTTCCTGGCTCACAAGAAGCAGGCAAGGCCAAGTGCAGCTGACTGCACAGCCCTAGAGAGGAGCACTCCAGGGCCTCCTCCGTAAAATGAGAGCTATTTAAAGATCAGATAAATGGCATACTCCCAGCAAATGACAGGCCTTGCCAGGAACAGCAGATCAACCCAGCAGGACTCTTGTATGTGGCACACCAACCTGTAAATGTGGACTAATTGCAGGCAAACCATGTAGGTTAGACACTGCAGGTAAGGATTCTGACATGGCAGGCTGATGGAGCAGGAGGGAAGGCAGCTGAGGTCTTGACTCATCAGCATAAGTTCTCTCACCTTGCTCTCCATGTCCTTTTTGTTTAAAACACATTCATTAACCCACTTCTTATCAACGGGTAAATCTGATTCACTGAATGACTCAACAGCATAGCTTTGTCTCCCAATTTTTTGGATCTCTACACCCAGAGAAGTCAATTGTTTCCTAATTTTCAAAGGACCCCTAGGATCTAAAACTAATCCTTGTCATTCTCAATCAGTGTTGGCTTTTCAGGAAATATATGCAAATGAAAATACTCAGCTTGATTAAGCATTAAAACTATTATCAAGTGTTATTATCTGGATTTCCCAGACTCCTACAATATTTTCAAATTTATAATCAACCATGAGCCAATACTAAACAATTGGATTAGAAATTGTCTGCATCAACCCTATGAAACTTCCTGACAGAATCAACAACAGTAATTAAACTAGTTAAACATCACTGGCAGCTAACATTATTGAAAAAAGTAGATCAAAAAAGAGGAGGTAGGGAGGCATGTTTGAATTATGAGGAAGTCACAATCTTGTTGAATTAGCATTATGCACCCTGGCCTGTAGATCTTGGTTTTGAAAGCTCCCTGAGCTCTTTAATGACAAAACACATGGAGTGAAAGCTCTGATTAGACACAAAGATCAGCAATAATTAATCAGTAACAGACCAGTAGGAAGTCATAAGTTATAGCACTGCCTCCCAAGCAGTTTCAACATTTGTAAGAGTAGATTTAGCAGGCGAGTTGTACTCTACACCTAAGCATGGAAGGCCAGAGGAAAGAGCCATCCTCTTTTGGTCACCACAGCTGCAGCACAGCACATGAAATCAGAGGATATGATTCACTACAATCTAAATAATACTGCTTCGTGCATTTACCAAGCCTCCTTATTTTAACGGCCTTTTATCAGTCTCAAATCTGCTTACATATCAAATCTGCCTATATATGTAAACCCAAGGATCTGTACATTTTGATCTCATCTTGCCACACAAGTCCCTTGGGAGCAAGCACAGATTGACTCTAATGGTAATGCTGCTGATGGTAATGGGTGCTGTCACAGAGAACCACAGCAGCTTCCAGCTGTTCCTGGAAGCTCTTCCACCACAGCAGCTCCCTTTCACACCTACAGGCAGTTCCTGCATGTCAGCCACTTGCAACACTCAGCACCTGGGGTGAAATGATGCAGACCTCAGCCAACTTCCCACGAAACAGGGTCATCTACATCAAAATCAGGTATGAAGACTAAGGTACATGAGACAGCTTGCATGTGTATACAAATACATGCATTCAATTAATTACGAACACTGTTTTTTTGAAGGAGGAGGTACTTGTTACTTTTGTCATAATTTTTAAAACAAGTTTCTGAATTCAACAAAACTTCTACAATAAAAATAGACTTACAAGTCTTATTTAAAGCAAATTAAACAGCAATGTCTGCAGAAATATTTCCTTTGGAGTTTCTTGATGGTAATAAAATTACTAATTGCATAAATACCTCCCACTGAAAGGGCAGATTTGTTCATCAGTACTAGAGTATTTAATCATCCAAAGTGAGGAAAGAATGAATGAAATATACTAATATAGTCACTCAGCATTTTATCACAAGTCAACTTGTGCAATAATCATTCAAAGTTTGAAGTCTACAGCCAAGAAGTTTTATAGAATCACCTCCACCAGTATTGCAAATATTTGCATAAGCAGTAGCCTCTGAGCACCCAGTTCTGTTCTTTAAGCAGCAGTGTGTAACACAGCACTGAGGAAAAAGGAGGCAGATCCTGCAACAGTCTTCATCGTGCTGATGTCCTCTGTTCAGGTATAGCAAGGCATCTGCGTGACTACTTTCAACAAACAAGTGTTCCATGGGCAGAGTCACTAACAGAATACCCATCTAGTCAGTTGGGAGTAGCCATGGCTCTACTCAACAGCATTATTTATCATCCATTGATCCAGCCTTTTGGCTCCAACAGTTTGGGCCCAGATCCCAGTCAACTGGGTTTCCTTCAGAGGAATATCTGAAAAAGTTTACATGACACAGACTCCAGCAGCTGCTCTTCAACCTGCCTCTATACTAACAGTGCAACTCAAATACCAGGAACTACCTAAGACCTCTCCACCTGGCAATGCTGTAAAGTCTTTTTCACCCTACTTAATGTAAAAAGGGAGAAAACAATAAGGTAAAACTTCAATGAATGTCAGGTTCTCAATGCAACATTCTGACAGCATTAAAAACCCTGACACAGAAAAAGAAGTCTTTGCCAAGCAATTAAGATCACAGAGGATAAGGAGATGACAAGAATTAAACTCATTAATTAACTACATAAAGCGGCAGATAACAAGACCGGAGAGTGCTCGACTCTCCACTTGCTGCATGGTCCCTCCTACCATCTCCTGCCCCACTCTTCACACAGGAGCATGACCACCTTCCTCTTCTTACTGACCTTACTGAGAGCAGCTCACAGCTTCAGTCATCTGGCCCTTGACTTTTAATACCTTCTCTAACAGCTTTATCAAACAGCAGCAAACAAGTGCATAAAAATTAAGAACAGATAAGAATGGTTTCCTTCAGATGCATGTGGTCCCTTACTCAGCTGAAGGCTTGTGCACCAAGAAACTGAGAAAAGATGGCAACTGCATGAGCAGAGGAGAAGAAAAATAGAGTGATTGTCCAGGAAATAAAGAGAAATACAATAAAAGTGTCACTATTTCTTCAGTTCAGCTAAATGCCATTAACATGCAGTGGTGTGAGCATTATGTGAAAACCAGAAGTGACTTGAGATGTGCAAGAAGGAATCGAATTTTTTGAAATATTTTTAGTAGGATTTTACAGAGAAATACTGAAAACATTTTCTCTATTTTCAAAATCAAGGAAGAAATATTTTCTACAGTAAGATTTCAGATAAAAGCATGAAGTAAGAAGAAAACACGTTGGTTTACTATTTTTTGCATTTGCCCATGGCTTTGAGTTAGAATATAGCATTTGTGTTTAACAGAACACTGTTATTTAAGAATAAAAAAGCACTGATTGCTCTTAAAAAAAAAGGATTAAAAAGACTACCAAAAAACCCACCTTTCACCTAACACACAAATTGTCTGGAAACATTTTTTAATAAACTTTAAAAAGTAAATGCAAAGATTTATATTTATGCCGGACTGAACTTCCTCAGACGGCAGGTGATTTTGTAAAAGTACATATACACATATACATATAAACATCCATTTGTTGTATATTGGCTTGCCATCATGGATATAGTGATTGAAGTATTTTAAGTAAACGTTAAAGTGTGTCTGATTGACCTCAAGGTACACATTGTAGATGATTTCACTGCACTTTGCTTCTCTATGCAAGTACCCAACACCAAAATGCACACAGACTCTCCAGAAAACTTTTCAAACCCCAACACAGACCTTTAATCTCAGGAGAACACATGAATGTTCTTGGTTATACACAAAAAGAAAAACCCTAATCACTGCATTACCATCTCAGTTTGGAGCAGTAAGACATGAAATTTTGATCTACCAGAGTTCTAAAAAAACAGTTCAAAAACCTCAAAAATTCTTCAAGTGCTGCTGGAGGAAGTAATGAGTACATGCATTTAAGTCAGTCGCTTTTGCTCCCCACCACTTCTGATGCATTTCTATGAACTGCAATGGCACAGAAGGGAAGAAAAGGCTGTCATCATCCACCTTCTTCACCCTCATGATCTTTCTTAGTGCAAATACATTCAACAGTGCTTTGGTTGAAGACTGAAAGTTTTATTGCAGTATTCATGTAAACACTAGCATTTAAAAAAAAATTCCTTTAAAGTGATTACAATTTTAGACTTTGAGAAAGAGACTATAATAATAACATACTTAAGCTTTTGTTCAGCACTGACTTGGTCAGGCAGTTGGACTAGATGATTGCAGTAGGTCCCTTACAACTGAAAATAGTCTATTCTATTCTAGTTTGTTACTCACAGTGTCTTTTGGACATTAAACACTTCCAATTCCTCACATGTAGAACAGTAGTTTGAAAAATGATAGCAGTTGCCATCTGAATACAGAAAGCTCACAAATTGTAAAAAAATGTTTAAGTCTCATCCCAAAAGCACAGTTTTACAGTCATATAATAGTTGAAGCTGGAAAACTGTTGCAAGGGGAAGTTAAATAATATCCAGAGTGCACCGCTGAAAAACCATATAAAGAAAAAAAAATCAGACTGCAAAAGTCTGTTTAATAGATAAAATTTCAGCTGTTCCTTTTATATTATCCCCTTGTGTCTGACATCTTAGCCTATTAATATCCTAACTGTATCAAATAAAATGCCACAAGCCCTTCCACTAAAAAGTATTATAAGAAATTCGTACTGAACATTAAACATTTGTAACTTCCTTTTAGTCTGCCTCATTTTTTAGATTGTTATTTCTTGATTATAGTTTACACTGGTGTTTGTGCTTTTGCTGCCAAGTGTTCCCTGTTTTTCTCTGTAGCCTCCAAATGCTCCCAGGTACTTCTACAGGCAACATCTCCTTCCAAATGCAGTTTTTAATGCCTCCCCACAGAGGCATTCTCAGAATCAATGCATCTCACATGTGTGCACCCTAAAACCTGATACGCTCATTCAATGCTCAGATATGCTTGTTGAAATTGAGTGGAAACACCCAACCATGAAACTCCAGAATAGACTGTGGATACACAAATCAATGAAGATAACTAAGAAAAGGAAATGTTATTTTGCAGGAAGCAATCCCAACATCAAATTTCTCAGTCCTGGTCTAAAAAATACCCCAAACACCACAAAACAAAACAACACAAAAAAAAAAATCCCAACCAAGCAACCAAAAGTTTGATAAAAGATGCTGCCTTCTTTCCCTTTTGTAACTTAGATCTCCATAAAAAATACTAAACACAAAAGCAGCAAAAGTGCAGATAAAAAATTTTTATTTTGAGCAATAACTTTTATTGTTCTCTCGCCTAAAGGACATCACCAGTCTCTCAATCTTTGCATGGTCTGTTTCTCTGAACAAACTCCATCTCTCTGAAGACTGCTGAAAAATGAAGCATTTCTCTGCTGCTTTCAGTGGCTGGTGCCCTGAACCATTTCAACACACATCCACATCTTCACTTGCTAAAACCCATCACCAAGGTTCCACAAACACCTACTCAGGCTCCTCCATAAATTGCCAATATCAGAGTTTGCTGACTTCTACAAAGGCACAGAGAACAGTCAAAACTGAGATCTGGAATGTGTTCTCAGCCGATGCAGAGGTTCCTTCCTTCTTCTGCTACAGCAGAGTCAGCTAAACCAGAGCTACACCGACCATCCCCTCAGGGGACACAGACTGCCATCCAACACTTAGGTTTACTTTATTCCAGGCCTAAGGTGCAGAGATTAACAAGACTGGATATATCATGAAACCATATGTTACGTGATTTCAAAGCTAGTCCCTAAGTAGGGAGGGTTTACTGGAGCATTTCAAGTCACATCTTTTTTCATGCTAATTCCTGCCAGATTTTGAGTAACAATGTTCATGATTTTGCAATTGGAATATCTGAAACCCAGAATAAGGCTTGATCTTGTTGTTGTATGCCCATTTTGTTTGGTTAGTTGAATGAAAAATGTAACACTGAGTCATTTAGGACTATTGAGTTGGAGCAGGCCCCTCAAACAGGAGTATGACAGCATAGAAGATGATTCTAAAAACAGGGTTTTTTTTACCTGAATTTCTCTCTTTGTACTTATCTTGACATTTTACATATTATGAGCTTTCCATTTAATTAGTGAAATATATAATTCCAGAAGAATGGAATATCAGACCCATGTAAGACATAATATACAAAGAAGAATAAACCAGATCATATTATTGCTTCTTAAATTTTCTTCATTCTGGAATGATGCAAAATTCAATAAGGTTTGTTCTGGCTTTATGGTGAAGAACTTTGTACAAAGAGTTTTATCTCAACAACCTAACCTCAAAAGCACTAAAAAGCACTAAAAAAAATGTTGGTTCATGTGAAAATTCTAAAGAGTTTAAGATGTATCACTAACATTTGCTTCAACTGAATCTCATCCTAATTCAGACATCACTAAGTGAAATATTTCAGGCTGAACTAATCACCTTTGCTAAAAAGTACATGCCTAACTCTTCAGTATTTGGAGAATGAGGAAATGTTAAGACACTTATTCATGGGCAGTATGTATCTCATCTTAAGTGTTGTGTGTGCCCTAGGTTCAAATTTTAGATTGGTTTGTCGGGGTTTTTTTTGAGCTTTGTACCCTGTTGAACACATGATCAGCACTCAAAAAAGTAAACATCAGGCAGATGGCTTGGCACAGGGTGGTGAACATCACTTACAATTGTTCTCCTACTTAGTAGCAGGGATTCATCATGGTTTAGCCAATCATTTCTTGGTAAAATGCACAATACATGAATTTGGAGAAAACTCAACTCATTTAAAATTGGAAAAAGCAGCATCAATGATGGTGCTTGCAATTTATAATTGGACTCCACTGTTTTGTAGTAGTCTACTACACATTTCCCTATCCAGTCCATTAGGCTCAAAGTCTCATTTCATTTTTAACTGGCTGAATCAAAGGAAAAACTTAGTAACTGGATTTTTGAGTTCAGGCTTTTCCTGGCAGAACAGATCTTTAATGGCTCAAAGCCCAATAGACAGATAACAAGTTCTGTGAGAGGATAGGGTACTTACACACTAAGTAGCAACTCTGATTAAGAAAGCAGAAGTGGTTATTTTTTGGTTTTAAAGTACATAAAAAGAGAGAGACATCTGCAATGCAAGAAGTCAATAGTACACCCATACAGTTCCTCATTTTCCACTAAAACTCCCTGAAACACTTGTTAGTGCCCTCAGCAGAATGGCTGTAATGGACTGCAGGGCTCTGACCAACATAAGAGTGTAAGGAACCAAATGAAAACTTTGCTCTTAAGTAGCTCTGCTAAGATATTATTAACAGCACTGTCTGAACAGTTCACTCTCTGAAAGGTATTCTGAAATCTCATTGTGTTATTTAATCTTTTAAATATTGTCCATGGTTAGTGCTAATTAGAAGATACAACCTCTGGGCTCACTGATGAATAGTGATCCTTTAGATTTCCATTACCTCATAGCACGGAGGAAACAAAAAATACATAAAAACTCTTAGTACAAGGGTACAGTACTTAAGTGACTTTGAAAAAAGTGGTCTACACCTATTTAATGAAAAATTCTAGCAATAGATTAAAAAATATATTAACCATTTTTCCTTCTTGCAGTTTCTTTTTATATTGAAAAAATAGAAATATTCTTCCTAGTACTCAGATTCGCCCTGCTCTATTTTAAAATAAAAATGAAAAAAAGATAAATAATTTAAAAAACTTGTTTAAAAGAATAAGGTATTTTGTATTTGGAATATTTGGAAACACAGAAGAATTCCTAAATTTTGATATATATCATACTTATTCTGCCTACCACTCAAAGAAAAGAAAATTAAAAGGTGTGCTAGCAAGAGCACTGTGGTTTTAACACCATTCTCTTGGTTACTAATAAGTAAATTTCTGTTTAAAAGCTTCTCAAAACAGTCAGTTTTCCATATAATCACACACTTAGAGCATATATAAAAACTGGTTGTGCCAAGCACTTGGAGATTTTATGGAGAAAGTTAAAAAAACAACATGCAATGTAAGTGCAAGTTAGAAGTGTTAGAGAGTTAAAGTGTAAGGCAGAAAGTGCTGCTACACATCTGGCACTAGCACGAGGCATCTGATTTGGATCAGGGCTCCAAGCACTGCAGGGGAAGTGCAGGATTCAGCTTTCTGGTCCAAGTGCTGGACATTTTACCCCTCAAAAAAATGCAACTAATCTGCTCAAGAAGGGCACAACAGCCTAAAAGCTGCCGGAACATTTATTTTTAGGTCACAGTAGCAGCTACTAGAGAAAGCTGGGGGGCAGGCAGAGGTATGTGCTCAAAAATCTTGCTGACAGCATGAAGACCATATGGCTCCATATTTGCCATGTGCCAAAGACTAGCCTAAATCAATCAGACTGTAACAGAGAAGTGTAGGGATCCAGATGTTTTAATTCACTCAAGACAGCAAATCCCTTCCATTTAAAATAGCATGCCTTCTTCCCACAAGCTGCTGGAAGGACTTCAGATATTTACCCTCTTGATCAGCGTGGTTAAAGAAACAAATGCAAGATTGAGAGACTGTACTTGGAAACAGATGGGCAAGCTCTGAGCCTCTGGGTCTCTCAAATGTTGGATGCTCCAAATAGGATAAAGGGAAAAAACCCTCATATTCTCTATCAACCCATTTCAGGACTTCTCCCACATTAGGTGACCTCTTCTAGACACAGAGAATCACAATTTATCCAATTTTAAAGTTGTTAAATCATTTAATACGTGTTTGGAATACAGTGATCTTCAAATAAGGTTTCCATACTTAAAAAACAAGTAGAAATCAGCAGGATGTCAACAGTTCTGAATATTTTTTTCTGTCATTTCTCCCATTCCTTCTCTATTTCCCAGCCTTGCTACTTGAAAGACAAATATTCTCCTAAAAGAAAAAAATATGTAAAACATATACTGTAAATAACATGCATAAACTTTCTATGTAAATAAAGTTCTATGTAAATAAACATAGAAGCCGTGACTTATTTTGTCAACAATATTTCATAAAGAAAATGCCTTCCAAAATCATTTATATTAAGAAACAGTGTTGAGTCATTCTGCACTCTTTTCCTGTGGCAGCTGTGATTCAATCAAGTTGGGTCTACACACAAAGTTGTAAAATTACATTACATTTGCAATTCCAAACAAGACATATATTTACCAAAATGTCTGTGCATTAGTAACAAATGCACTTTGCTTAGTATATTTGATTTTACTAAGTATATAGTCTTTGTTGGTGGTTTGAAGTGACTGCATCTGCTCTTGCCAATTTGAAAATTAGTTTTTCCAGAACAGTATGGTTTTAAATACTGCAGAATTTTTCATTTTGCAGAGAAGTTGCCAAATATATAAATATATATATATATATATTTAACATCATTACTTCTATTTTCAAAGCTTATGGAAAACACAGTGCTGTACATGCTTTTTACCACTCCTATTCAAAAGTTCTATGGAGGAACATTCTCCCATTCAACACACTGCTGTATTTCACAGCTTCTTAAAAACTGGGTTATTAATTTTTTAAGTGAAGCCTTGAATAATTACTTCATTTAGAGCATTTCAGCACTGGCAGACACGAAAGGTTTTTTTTCATTCAACCTCCAATTATAGAGAACAGTGATTACCTACTCCTTATAAATATAACTAGCTGATTAAGAAAAAGAAGAGATCAAAGCTCTTGGAGCACATATCCTTGGGATTGCAACCATCAGTTCAGTGACTTAAGAAGATAAAACACTGCATTCGCACAACACATGTAAGCTGTCAACTCCTCTAACTGTGAAGTTGTCTCAACCACAATAAAGAACATCCTTCATGAAAGGCAGAAGGCGGCTCTTTTCACTTTCTGAAAATGCCAAGAGCTTCTGGGGTGCCAGCAGCATGTGCTGTGAGAGACATGGCTTCATTGCACATCCTTCAGTTCTAAGCAACAAACTCAGCATGGTCTCAGACTTTATCAGAGCTTCCCATAGCTGGGCTTACCATCAATTATTCCCACTAGTCTTGATCACCTGAGCCTCAAAGGGTTACCTCTCCCTGATACATCCTGAAGTCTTCTCGGAAGCTTCTGGCCTTTTCTGCTCTCTATGTAGTTGACAAGGCTAAGGAAAGTCATTGGAGAATGCCTTTCCTCCTTTCAGATTTCCATAGTTCACCAGGTTAGGGTACCCAGCTCCACAGCAATCATCAAGTCTACCGTATCTGTAAGACAGACTCCGACCAAGGCCAAGGCAATGGTACACAACCTACAACCCAATTGTCATGGAGATTTGGCTTATCAATGGATAAGAAAGCACGTACTTCAGGACTGCCCAAGACCATTCCCAGAATGGTTTTCTGGGAAATGGCAAGAGTATGGTTTTCACACAAGACCTTGCACCTCCAGCAATAAAGATACATTTCTATGACCTTTTCTTCCCTAACATAAATAGACACCAACATGTAAATATGTATGTATGCAATTATTTGGAAAATTCCTAAACAAAACACTCCCCTACACATACCCTTCTCTTCCTGGGAAGGGGATGAAAGCAACAGCATTTGACAGATATTAGACAAGTTGTTTAACGCATTCCTGAAAGTGTTTAATGAACACCTCCTCACATGAACAAAAATTTCCTCTAAACTTACTACTTAAGCTATATATAAAACTGCATTGCTCCAGATGCTGGGCAAGATGGAAGGATGCTTAAGTCTTTTTGTTTTGCAAGGTTTACTTTAAAGGTTTAAAGAAACCCAAAAATACTCATGGGAAGGAAGAGAAAGATGACATGCAGCAAAGTCAAGCTCAAACAAGGCATCCAGGAAGATGCTAAGCTCCAACTTGCCAAATTTCTGACACATTATACCTCAGGGGTGAGATCAGACACTTTCTGAAGGAGATGGGTGTGAGCAGGCCTTCAGATGATGCCGAGGGATCTGCGGCCCATGGAAGTAACACCATTTATGGGATCTTGCAGGTTCTTACATTAGTCAGCTCTTCCATAGGTTAACTAAAATCCTTCCTTCCTAACAGCACTTCTGAGTTGCCAATTCAGCAACTGCCTAACTCTGCAGACCCAGTACAGCTACCATAATTCTGTTCCAGTATTGTTCCCCCTCATTTACCTATCAGAGGCCATGACAGTGTGCACAGATGATCTAATTTGACAGTTCAGTTACCCCTACTCCTACATGCTCTCCATTGCTTCCACACTTCCTATTTATGAGCAAGTTCTAGGCAGTACTTCTGTGGAAACTTGAGGTTGGTGCTTTCTACTCTTGAATTGTAAAGTTTCCCATTTTTCTTGCATATTCTATTTCACTCTTTCCCTTCTGCTCCTACAGTGATCCATCTGTTGTAGAGATCCCCCACAGTCAGAGTAAAATAGCAGTATCTCCTGGGAGAGCAGGTGTTATGCACATTCATGTGCATGCAAGGTCCTGAAACCTCTTTCATCATGCCTAACCAAAGTTGCCTAAACAAGAACCCAGCATGGTAGAAGTAGCATAAAAAACAAAGTAGAAGATGATTCTCACCACTTCCACTTCACATACTCTTACTTCTTTCACACTGGGTCACATCTCAGAAATACTCTCACACTGTTAATTCTGCCCCATCTGCCTCATACCATTCAGCTACCACAAACATCATTTTTCTTTATTTACTGGGAGCACCTTGCTGACCAAGCCCTATGACTCACAATCTGAAGAGACTTCTGAAAAGGCCTTATCTGTCGAATATACCAATTCTGCAAATAAATTAGTTGGAGAGCTCATCTGGTGGTCATATTCCAACTACCTTTGGCATTTCCATCATTTTTTAGATAAAAGCAGTGTGAGCACACATATTTTCACAAAAACAACCCAGCATTGTACTTGCACATGTGCCCAGTTTGTCTCTGAGTACAAGACCAAGCAAATACAGATGGGAAGCCCTCCTACAGGTTTGGGCCTCTAAAGCTGCATCCACAGCAAGATTTCAGTTTACATGTCAGATTAAAAGACCCCACCTCTTGGTAAGCAAGGAATTTTAGAATTTTTTCATTAAGCTGTGCTATGCAAGTATCAAAAAATATTTTGCCTGTTTATGGATATAAGACTTCATTCAGTCAACTAAGAGATCAAATAGTGAATTTCTGTTCACAAAATCTTGTAATTTAATATTTACTCAATTACACAAATTTCACCAATTCTTAAAATATCATTTTGTTTTATTTTTGCCTGTTCGTTAGGACAAAAAAGACTTGAAGTCTTAGTAAGACTAATATAGTTCACCATAAAAAACCTCAAGATGTTTTAGGTCACAGAAAAATAAAATCTCATTTTTCTTTTTAAAATACAGACAGTGAATTTCCAGAATTTTAAGTGCTTTTTGGAAGGAACATAACCTGTTTCTCTAAACACAATATTTGCATTTTAGTTCAGTGAATAGAGAGGAATGCAGGTACCTCTCAAGACCTGTAGCAGTCTAGCCAAATTTAGGCTACTGATCTGTGTACTGAGTCAATGAATTACAAAATTCAGGCATTCTAGGATAAACCATGGTCAGCTTCTAGAACAGACAGTACCTTGAACACTAAGTTCCTCGACCTACGAGAGATCCAACCTTCATGTCCTGTTGATAGTGGGCACCAGCAGTAGTAACCATCTTTCAGGTAATACTTGCTGCTTGAATTAAAATGCAGAGGAGGAAAACCCTAGCTGTTGGTATTTATTCAATCAGGGAACCCCATCTTTAACATTTAGAGAAGTGTCCTATCTAGAGGATTTCCTGGCTGACAGCATTTGCTACCTCCCCTCTAAAAGTCAAGCCACTATGAACATAGAAATGTAAGTATCATTAAACAAAGTGTCACGCAAGACACAAGACTGTGGAAGAAAGAGGGAAATTCCTGTGTATTGTCACAAGCACTTCCCTGGAAAAGGTTAAGTATTCCAGATACAGCTCCCTGGAACTGTCCATTTCGCACCAGATTACCACTGGATACTCCTGACTCTCTAAAGACCTGCTGGCACCCAGCTCTGTTTGAGGAGGATGGGTGGATGCTGGTCTAACACTGGAGAGCCTCTGCCTTAGTATGAAGGGCAAGTACCTGTAAAGGGCAAGTAAATTCAATCCTTCTCAGGCAGAGACCACAACCCAGATCTCTTGCTTTTCTGAGAAACACTCTAAGGATTTCTGTTTTGTAAAAAAGTCAATGGGGGCAGCAGCTCCAATTTAACTGAAGTTATGAAGACCTGGTCACACCCAACTTTAAAAATTTATTCAGACTGATGAAATATTTCAGGTGTCCAAAAACCTGTATCTCAGCAGATGAGGGAGAGGTGAAAAGATTCTACAGACATTTCTAAGACTGTGGTCTCATTAATTTATTATGCCAGCGATCTTTCACACTAATTAGGAGTTTTCTAATGATTGCAGGTGCCAAACCTGGTTACCTGCAACATAATCTTAGGAATTTGTTAGAAATTTAAGAGAACTTAATAAAGCTAAGGCATATTTAGATGCACTGAAAGCTACACCACTAAAATTAACTATATTAAGTTTTCTTAGCTACCACATAGATCTTACTGGCCACATCTTGTGCAGCTTTGTTTCAAAGTCATCCCAAATCTTCTGGCTCTGATCCCAGCAAGACATTTTAAGACTCACTACTTCTGCAGACATAATCTGACACTGGAGATTTTTAGCCAAATAAACATGACTAGTATCAAAGATTTTGCTTGAGCAACATAGTGAGCATAATGACAGAAACATGCAGAAGATAAAACATCACAAGACTGACACACAGCACAGTCAGCAGTCTGGCAATAGTTAAAAAAGTCTCTGTGTAGGCACTTAGCAGATGTAAGTTACTTCTGCCAGGATAAGCCTTAAGACTTCATCTTTATTCAAACTGGCTTTGCTGACATGTGCTTCAAAGCCATTGTGCGAATACTCTCCAAAAAACTGGAAAGAACAAAGGAAAACATGGAATACAGGATGAAGCCTTATTTATCATCCACTTATGGAGCTCAGGCTGCATGAACAAAATACACAGTCATGATATATAAATGCATCTGTCTTATTTTTCAGACATAAAGATGCAAGACTAAAAATGTTTTCCTTTCCCTTCTCTATCATGCCTGCTTAATTCATGAGAATCAACTGACTAAAATTGCAGAAGGGCCAATATTCTCATTTCATTTGAGAGTTAAAGAAGAGAAGTCTTCTCCTTGCAGTGCAAGGAACAGAAAAACACTTGAGCATTTCAGCTGATAATGTGCCTACAGTTCCACATATAAATATTTTGTACTTCAACTCAGTCCTTTTTATTTGCATACAAACTTTTTCATTGGTGTTTTCTTATTTGGCAAATCTACTTTGGCAATGTTAATTAACAGTTGCTCCTTTTCCTCAAATTGATGAAATAATGTTCTTTTTAAGGAAAAAACCCCAAAAACATCAGAAATTCCATCTGGATTGCAAATTCTGTCCTGGTCATGTATTTCCTGAACAACACTGAAGTGATTCAAGAGTATTCTGAAAGACATTGTGGCTTACAGAATGGAAGACAATGTGAGAAAAACAATTACTGAACTGTTTTTAATTCCAAAGATGTGCTTAAAAACAGAGGACACGATATACCAATGTCTGTAAAATTAATACAATACAAACAAAAAAGCCAACCCAAAGAACTAGTTCTGAATAGCTTGGTAATCAGGCATTAAGTGTTGTGCTTGGAGACCTGGCCAATGTGGTGCCATACTTACATAAAGCTGAACTGACTGCAAACTGAGATACAAGTTTTCCTCCATATGGAAAGAGCTGCTTTCAGCATTAACTACTCAGAACTACAAATATGGATAAAAAAAGCAGCAGGTGAAACACTTCTGTGTATCAGTAACTTTGCTAAAGATCATAGCTGTTTTACGCTGCCTTGAGGAGGTAATCAAGCATGAAGAGAGATGAGAAATGAATTTACTCAGTAGGAATGATTAGCATGCAGTGAGGGGGAGGTAAAATGATGCTGAGCTATATAACTGTGAACGACTCTAAACATACTTTAATAATATAATTTTCTCCTAGAAGCAAACAGAATTCTTTGAACTAGCGTACCTTAATAAACAGCCCTGCGCACTGCTCGCTGCTTGTCTCCTCTTGACAGAGGCAGGGTGGAAAAGTAGAAGACAGATCCAAAAACTAGATCTTGGGTGGCTTTATACCACTGCTCATAACTAAGGGTTTCATGTTCACAGATATCAATGCTGCATCTAGTTTTATGAGATGCATTTTACAGAACGTGAACAATTGAAATAGTCATTGAAAACATGATGCAATGTCAATTTTAGGGAGCTAGATTTTAGGATAAAAACTTCTGAAAGCATCAGAAGACCATGACTTCTACAGGAACCTGCTACATAGAAGTAATTCATAAGGGTTTATTCTTGATGAGTAAATAATGATCATCTGGGGCTTGTAATAGGACACCTGGAAAGATATATATCAAAGTGTTGCTTGTGCACATCACTGTCCCAGCTCAGCTTCACATAAGTAGCTTTTTCACAGAGGTGTTAACTTTTAATAAAGATGGTAATGCTGTGCGTGAAACCTGTTCTTCAGCAGAACAGTGAAAACGATCAGCAAGGGTCCTCTGACCATCCCCATGAAGAGCTGCAGGCCCTTGACACAGGGGACCTGGGGCTGTCACTCTGCCACTCTCAAGGTTGTCACCCTGCCAGCATACAGGCATCTGTTTCAGCTTTCAGGTCCTCTTGCACAAAATATGGTTCCCTGAGGGTAAAGCCCAAATAAACACCAATCTTCTTCAAATGAAAGTGTCAGAGGGCCTAAGGCTTAGGCACATTGATCTCAAAACCTTCCAGCAGCTCAAGTAATTTGTGTGGCACTTTTACACCTAGAATAAATACCTGAAGAAATAAATCTGATTCCTTCCCTTGGCATTCTTCCAAATACCTTAATTATTTGGCAATGTTGCTGCATAGATAATGATATATATAATTAAAGGCAACACTACTTATGTAGTGGTACATAAGTAGTAAACTTATGTCTGCCAGCCTTGGCTCTCAATTCCATCTGCCAGTGCCACAGGACTGTGAAATCCATTTGCTGCACTAGGTTGCTCACGAGATGGCCATCTGAAATGTGCACAACTCACCATAGTCAACCATGTGCAGTTAATTTTTGTTAAACATGTGACAAACCACTGAAACAAATAACCCTCTTTATTTAGCAATATGCCTTGAGAACAGATTTTCTGATTTAATGGGACAGTTCTGTCCGTTATCCCATTAGATACACTTTGCTAGAAACACCCTGGGCATCCCACTGCCAAACAAATTACTTCAGCTATTACAGCCTCTTCATATAACATCATCCTTCTGCTCTTGATTATTGAAGAATGGTCCCATAAAATATCACCCATTAGATCAGATCACCAAAAAAGCGAAAAGCAAACAATAAGAACTCCCACCTCCTATCATCTTCTCACCAAAATTCATATTCCATATATCTGCCAACATTTTTGAAAGAGTTACTGATTATTTATCAGTTTAATATCAGATTAATAATCAGTTACCACCCTGATTATTTCCTCACAGAAAAAGTTTTCAGAATTATCTTTCACAACAAACCACATCAGAGCTGGCAGGGCATCCCACTGCAAGAAGACATTGATAGCTATGCATGGACAATGAAAAATTCAATGTTCTGACTCCAGCTGCTTCCTGTATCTAGCACAGAGGAATAATTACCTCTTTTCTCCTGCTCTTTTTATTTGGGTCTAATAAATTTTGAAACACTGAAACATATACTAGAAATTCTGGCCTAACTCAAAATATTTTTAAATGCTTGCCTGAATACAAAAATTATATACAAAGCTGTTGCATAATAATATAATGCTGCATTCAGAACTGTGTGAATACTTATGCTAGATTTGATCTATAACATCACATAGAACTGAAATCTGTTTCAGTATGATTTTATGCAGCCAAAATTTTTCAGCAGGTAAAAATCAAGCATCAATTATGGTGACATTTTGAGATATGACCTCACATTTAATAAATGATAGTTTGTGAATTTATTCTTCCTTCTTCCAAAAACACTTTGTCTTAAAAAAACAAGGCACTATAAAAGCACATTAAATTAAAGCAGGAAGTGTTGAGGGAATGCATGAAAATACATAGCTGGTCAGTCTGTAAAAAAAACCCAAAATACAATGTGGTAAGTGAAATAGTAATGTCAGAAGAAAACAGATCTTTACAGCATAAGGCTGCTGTTAAAAAAAATTGGATGTGAAAGCTTTTTGTATACCTTAGCGAAATAAGAGGTTTCAGGCAAGTTCTGCTCAGCCCACTTGGTATCTCCTAGAGATGCATCTATCTGCCAGCAAGAGCATAAGCTTTATTCTTCCAAGAAAATATATTCATTTGATTTCACACATTGCCATAGGTCCCATAAGAGCAATGACAGCATTCAAACAGTTTTAGCTTATGCTTTTAGTCCTTAACAGGCATATAATACAAGAAACTAGCAGCAGAATTCTGCATTTCTCTTCCAACCCACTTATTTCATGTGTCTTTGTTCAAACACCCATCCCATTGGCAAGTTCACACCATGCTTCTAAGCCCTAACCTTGCACAGCTAGAGTGCCATGGCCTAAACAAACCCAGGAGCTACTAGACAGCAGCAGCTGCTAAACAAACCACGGGCTGCCACTGTGATCTGTGTCAGAGTTGGGATGGGAAATGCCATCTTGACAGCACCCTAAGGAGTCTGTTTCTGTCACCATTGGAAACCGTTCCTTTGAGATTTCCTACAGGGCTAATTACAGGTACACATGCTGCCTAGACATCAAACTAATCTCCCAACTTACTTAACTGATCTCTTTTATTATTTATAGTTATTTTATGAGAAAAACTGCATACAATGCAGGAAGAAACTGAAAGTTCTATGCTAGCATATTACATGACCATCAAAGTGCTGTAGTGATCCAGGTGAGAACAACAGATGATCTTCTGATCATACAGCAGAAAGTACTTTTCTAATTACTTAAGAAGTTTCACAGCAGCGCTTACCAAGCCATCTTCTATGCCTCATCTCAGTCATGAAAGGAATAGTCCCCACACAGGACAAAATCAGTTTCACTAAAGTGTGAAATTTCCATCATTCATTTGTCTTCCTTCTCAACAAAAAGAAACACAGAATATTTCTATTGCTTGCTATTTAAGTGTTGATACCTTTGCTTCACCTAGATCAGCTCAATCTCAATACCAGTAAATTCATTACTTGTTGGAAAAATCCATCTTGTGTCTTTAATACTAATATATGTTCAAGCTGGAAGTTCAGTGTACAAGAATCATGTTCAGACACAGCAAAACTGGAAAATTACAACATACTTAGGGTGAAAACCATCAAATCCTTTCTTAATCTGATAATATGACAGACTAATCCATTGGTGTGGGTTCTTTCTTACCTCAATAATCTTGTCATGAATTTGCAGGCCTTCTGCTTTGTCTGCAGGTCCATTTTCCAAAATCTTTGACACATAAATTCCCTCAGCAGATTCCTCCTGATTGTTCTGTACCAAGCAATAGGGAAGATGCAGAAACAGCCACATCAGTACAAAACTGAGATGGTACTAAAATCAGCAGCAACCAAAAAAAATGTAAATCCACCTGAAATATGCAGTTCATTTTTCTAGCTAAGAATTAAGCTCCTTGGGATTTTTTTTAGCTTGCTTAACACAAAGTAGTTATTAATCAAAAGGACAGAATTAATGAACTATTCCAGCAATTTTTATAAGATTATCCATTTACTTCCGGTTATTTTAGTCTAAATGAGACACAGTGTGCAACAGTAATCTGATCCCAGCTAAAAGACTTGGAGCAAATCTCAGACATCACAGCAGCCAGTGACTAGCACATAAATGCACAGTGGAAGACACTCATAAAAATGGATGCACAGGTGTTTCTCTCAGAAGGAAAAGAGTTCCTGCAGTACTGCTGCTTGCAAACTGCCTTACTGCATTTGAAAATAAAGCTCCACAGAACAAAGTGACATTAGTTAGCTGGCACATTACATTGAGAGGATTTGGTTGGAACTCATGGATGAGGTTGGTTAACCTCATAAATCCTATTCACATGGGAGATTGAAAACTTGCTCAACTGTGAAATCCATACAGATGAGCTGTGGACAAAAAGAGAATCTATCTCCAGTTGATCTCTATGCAATGCAAAGTACAACTCACATAAGGTCAAATTTAAAACAAGTTATCTACCACAGCTGCAACAATATAACTGGTGCTGTTGTACATGCTGGAATTACTTTACTTCACCATATGATAGTTAAAAGTAGTTTTAAATAATTACTACTAAAGAACTAATGTCAAGCAGACAACAACTTAGAAGGTTTTAAGTGTTTATACAAATAATAACCTATCTAGCAGTAACTGAAGGAATTTTTTCCAGCTGATTTATGCTTTTGACTGCAGCTTATATGATGCTTATTTTCCTTCTGTGACTGGCGAATCCCTGACTAACAACACAGTTCACACGTGTACAAGTTTCAAGTCTAGGTCCTATACACTTGTGGTGAAAATACTTTATTACTTTTTCTATCGAGAAAACTGTAAAGGCATATGTAAAACATACTTTACACAACGTGGCAACAGTCCTATGGAGACCTGACCTATTGACTTAAGATCAATAAGTATCTGTTCATCTCAACGTTAGTCAGACTATGTTTTCATAAACTCCTTCCCCCCCCCACCCCTTTCATAGAGACTCACACGTCAGGTAAAAAGCAAAAGGGAAACACAGTAACAGTTCTAGCAATATTTTGAAGTGATGAACAAATAGACTTCCACTGACTTCCCATCTTAGCAGGGAGAAATGAAAAAAAAGCATAATGGCCATAAGTGAAAATACAAGAGCGATATAGTTTGGTTTTAACCTGAGGAAACAAAAAGCTAGATTATAGCACCTTTGCCCACATAAAACTGTATTTCCATCAGAAATGTCATTGGCTTTTCCCAAAGCAATGTGTAGCCTGTTAAAAATAAGGGTATTGCAGTCTGGCTTGTGGTCCCCAACAGCTGCATGTGCTGGTATCCACCACTCCTGACAGGAAAACAGGGGCTGTGCAGCAACTGTTCCTACAGCACACTTCCCTCCAGCCTGACTTTGGCGTGGTGTCCTCAGGGAAAACAATCCTGCCAGACAGACAGAGCCCATCAAAGCAGCCTTGCTCCCTCAAAATAATGAATCACCTCTCAGAGACACACTTATGAGAAGCAAGTTCCTTTCTGACAAAATAAAAGATGATCCTATGATGAGCTGTTCCTTTCGTCTCCTCCTTCCTTCAGGTAGGAGGCAAACAGTGGGGATGCCTATTATGGACTGAAAATAAACACAGCCAACAGAAAGTATGTATCTACCCAAGTCACCAAGAGTCACCTGCATTCCAATGGAAAAATGCTGCATTGTACTTAAAAAACACAAATAACATGTGATGAGGAACACATCCCCAAGCACATGACTAATATAGAGATATCAGTGTTCTGCTCTTCTGCAAGAGCCAATGTTTCAACCAAGGGCACTTTTTACCTGGGCAGCCTGAATGTGCAGAGCACCTTCATCAACTCTTTTTGTCTTTTAACAGCAACTGTTCCACTATTTCAGCTCCCAAGCAGAACTTCGTGTTTTCAATATTTGAGTCAACTCAAGCATTTTTTCCTTTTCTATTCTTAGCTCCAAACACACTGAGTCTCACACTGATACCCGGGAAATGCCAATCAAATGCCTGTGGTAGACACATTTGTCAACACAAAACACAAAGGAATTTCCAAACTGAACTTCCAAGACTCAAAACCACCTGAGACACATCCCTGCCTCACAATCTCACCAAATTGTGTCTAAATATGAGTATTAATAGAAATTAATTTCCTTTTGTCCATTCAGCAGTTTTCACAACACATGGTGCTATAAACCTTACTATATTTATAATTCACTCCTTAAAACTACAAAATATTAAGTCAGAAAGTCTGACAGTCTGTGATACATATCACTGTTGCAGTATGCACTGTCAACCTCTACATTCTTTAAAGAAGCTCAGTTGCCATCCCAAGAAAACTGAACACATGCTCCATTTCCCCTGCAGTTCTCCTACAGATGTAAAGAAGAGATGTCACAATGCAATCCAAACTAAAGACTGACTGAATTTTATTACTGCTAAACTCCAAATACGAATATAATCATGGCATGTGTACTTTAACTCATAGCCACCTGTTGTCTCATCATTCCACTAGAAAAATCTAAGTAACTCTTGCTTTGGATTTACAGCCCCAACATCTGATAACTGCTGGTCTTCATATTTACCCACAGGGAACAGTAACTCTGCAGCACAGACAGTGGACTAATGGGAACAGACTCTTTGGCACCACTAAATATAGCTTTAGAGCAGAAGATTTCCAAACTAATATACAGGGTCCTACTCCCCTCCTCAACTACAATTCTCCCACTTAACAAGGCTACAATTCTCCCACTTAGCAAGAACCTGATCAGTACATAATTATTACCAACCCTTTTTAATCAACTATTAATTTTCCAGTTTAACAGGTTTCTTTACCCTTCATAAGCAATGACAGTCCTGATTAATGCTTTTGGAAAGATGAAATTAAAAAAAAAACAAAACCAAGCATATTCATGCGTATATTCTAAGTGGGGGCTAGTGATCCTTAAGTATATTCTGTGGTTTGCAATGAACTTTCTAAGCCTAGACTGATGAGATTAAGACACAGCATTGGTGAAAACTGTTTCAGTTCATAAAGAAAAACTAAAAGCAGGCATGTGAGAACAGGACATGGGCTTAAACTATCTGAGCTACAGAGGCAATTTTTCTCTCCTGTAAATGAAATTAAAAGGCAAGCTGTTTCACAAAATTCCAAAGGCTTAATCCTGCAACAATGACTTTTACAAGTAGTCCCAGAGATTTTGATTGAACAGTTTGCATGAATATATATTACTCACATGGGAACTGAGTGTAAACCAGCCTAAAGTTTTAAAGCAAAAACACTACAAACACCCTTCAAAAAAATAAGAGCAATACAATTGCATGAGATAACATCTTCCAAACAATGACCCCAGTTATACCTCATAATAAATAGCTCTTCTATCTGAACAATAGATTCCACACCTACTGTCATCAAAAGCTACTCTTAATTAACAGTGCATTCAGTAAAAATAGATACGGAGAAAATCACCCACAGTTACTTTTCTCATTACCTGATTGGGTCGTCCACCTATAATATTGAACCCCAAAGTATCATTTTCTCGGTGTAGCATGATCATTAATGGTTTGCGTTGTCCTCCCTAAGAAGCAAGAGATTAAATACTGTTAAAGAACATAGTCTCAAGAAGAAGTTATTAAATGAAAACATTATTGCACATAAGATTTTTAGCTGGGGAATATATAAGATAAGGCTTGAAGGAAAACTAGACTGAAAAGGCTTGGCACTGGGAAAAAAAACCAAAGGAAAAGTCATGATTCACTGAAAAGTTGGCAGGTAACACCTACTTATCTCTAGTTATCTTCAGCTCAACAGAAAAAAAGGACAGGTTTTTGGTGTGAGGAATGCTTGGCACCACCGAAAAAGTCAGAGCTCCAAATGTCTGGATGTCTCTATAAACATAAATTCACTGTATGTGTTAACATTCCAAACACTGAACATACAGATTAAAATACACAACATTATAATTTGCAGAACCAAACGTGATAGCAGTACACATTTTAAAGCAACTTTCAGAGAACACAGAGAAAATGAAAACCAGCTCTTTATCCCAAACTTTTTCTCTCCAAAAAGAATAAATCCAAAAAAAAATCTGTAAAAATATGAGCTTCATTCTGAAAAAAAAAGGCTTAAAATACAAAGCAAACACCGAGAAGTGCAAACTGAGTAAAAGTTAAAAATGAGAAAAGAAAAATCTTTTCCGTCAGTGGACCAGGTAAATAATAATAAAAAAAAAAATTGAAGGCTTTATCACAGCAAGTTATTATTTTACGCTGAAACTCACATTTTATTAACTGTGCCAGTGACGTGTTTTATGCCCGAACGGTACATTTGAATTTAATTCCGTATATTTTTATTGTACTGATAGTTTTCCTCCCCAGCTCCTGTTTCATTCCTGCTTTATTCCAGCGGCATCGCCCACAGCGACACCTGCCGGCGGCTCCGGGGAGCGGCGGGTGCCCGGGCGGAGCGATGCCGCCGCCTGTCCCCGCACCTCGGCCGCCCTCAGCCCGCACCTCAGCGACAGCCCCACGCCTCTCCCTTCTTCAGCCACCGCTTTCTCCGCACAGCCCACCCCTAGCACTCACTGCTGTCCCACTCCACATGACCTTAGCTCATCTGCCAAGAGATGAAGCAAGTGTATGAGCACACCTCGCAGATCCAGCAACTTAAACCCCGTGGACTAGCTAACCAGAGGAAACTTTAAAAAAAAAAAAAAAAAAAAAAAAAAAAAAAAAAAAAAAAAAAAGTTTTCAAACAGAGTTACTCAATTCCACGAAGACCTGTGAGACCTGTATTCTGGTGTCCTGTGAACAACATCCCCTTTCTCATTTTCCATGCAGCAGGCAGATGCCCAGCACACTACATTGCTTAGGGTGTAAGTTTCACTGCCCATGCAGATTTTGGTAGAAAGAAAAATTCTTTGCATTAAAACACTTCTCACCACGGCTGCAACCAGCAATGCCTGAGCCTGCACAGCGAGCTTCCAGGCAGGAATTAAAAACCAACCAGTTCCATGACAGCATGTGAAGCCAGCTCAACGCAATTCTCGGATGGTTTGTTTTGCCTAAGGAAGCGTGTCCGTCTCTGGGCAATGCCCTCAGATTTGAGGGGAGAGGGCAGCACTGCTCCTGGCTTCAGCTTATCAACGGCGGTAGTTGTCATTCAACTCTACCAAAGCTTTGCTGCCCTTTCGCCATCGTTTCCAAAGCCTATAAGAATTTTACACTCAAGTTTTTAAAGACAACTTTTTAGCTGCTCAAATGCAAATTAAAAGCCAGCTCCACGCCCCTGAGCTGCCGCCAAGTATCAGCTGGAGCAAAATGAGCAGCAAGAGCAGCTGGGTCCCTGCGAGGCGGGGCGGCATGAGGTAGATATCCTTGATCGGAGGAACCAGGACCCGTCTGCCAGCTGCCAGCCCAGGAGCGAAGCCATCTCCCCTCCCGCCCGTTCCCCATCCTCTCCGCCCGAGCAAAGAAGCACTCGGTCGCAGCCTCTGCCAGGCACTGCTGGGCTCACCGCAGCACGGGCTTTCGGCTACCGAAAGGCGCCGGAAAAGGGACCCTGCAAGAAGCGTGTCCCCCAGTGGGGGTGTTACCAAAAATCAGTAAAAATAACACTCTTCATCTGGCAACAGGGTCCGGCGGCTAAATCTCCCCGAAAGAGGCAAGGGACACAAGGGAGGCAAGGGACACAAGGAAGGCAAGGGGCGGCTCACACCGCCCGGGGGATGCGCAGCGAGATCTGGCTGCGTCCCGGACTGCTGAGATGGTGACCGCCGGCTCCCGGGGACACCGCCCCGTCAGTCGGCCGGTGGTTCACAAGTCGGGAAAAGCAGGTTGGAGGAGAGCATAGCTGAACCGACCCCTGCGGCCGCACTCACCTTGCCGGGCTGGCTGCCCGCCAGGTCTCGGGCGATGCTGCTGATGTGGCTCATGTACTGGCCGAACTTCGCCTGGTACCGCCGCGCCGTCAGCTGCACCTCGCTCTGCAGCGCCGACAGCTGCGCCAGCAGCGACTTCTCCCTCCTGCTCCAGCGCAGGGCCTCCCTCTTCAGCTCGTGACCCGGCTCCGGGGCGCCGCCGCCCCGCAGCGCCCGCAGGCTGCGGTGCCCGCCGCCCGCCCGCGGCCGCCCCGCCGCGCTGCCGGAGGGGTGCCGGGCTCGGGGCTGCGGCTCGGCGGGGCCGGGCGGCCCGTAGCGGCACGCCGCGAGGTGGGCGGGCAGCTCCCGCAGCCGCACGGTGCGGCCGCAGCCCCGCGGGCTGTAGTCGCACTTGACCTCCAGCTTCTGGACGAGGCTGCGGAGGGGCAGGACGGGGCGCAGCTCGGCGGCCGCCAGCGGCCGGCAGCGCAGCGGGCAGCGGCGGCGCCGCGCCGCCCAGGGCAGCAGGCAGCCGGCGCAGAAGACGTGCCCGCACGGAGTGGACAGCGGCTCCTCCAGCACCCGCCCGCACAGCCCGCACTGCAGCTCCGCCGCCACCGGCCCCGCGAACCGCGACGGGTCGAAGCCCATGGCGCCGCCGGGCACCGCGAAACTTTCGGCGCCGCGACCCCGGCCTGGCCCCGACGCCGCCGGAGCCGCTCCCGGCGGCGAGGGGCGGGCGGAGGAACGGGGCTGCGCCGGGGGAGGCGGGCGGCAGCGCCCAGAGGGAGATCCCGGCGGCTTCCCCCACCCTCTCGCATTAGCTCCCTCTCCGCGGCGCTACCGCCCCACGCCCAGCCCCGGCGCCACCTCCGCCCTCCCGGAGCATCCTCGCTGCGCGGCGGGGCGACGGACCGAGGCGCGGGGACGCGCCGCCGCTCGGGCCGCACCCCCCGCCCTCCGTGAGGACACTGTCCATGAGGGAGAGCTGTGCCCCCGGCCGGTCACTCGGGGCTGGGCTGTGGTCGCAGAGGGAGGAAGGGAGTTGAAGGGCTGCGGGACAGCGAATCGCTCAGACTCTGACTGATGCACACTTGTGCTGGTAAAGAACGCGCACGTGTGAGCGCGCCTGTTTCACGTCTCTCCAAAAGGCTTCCTCCTCTCTTTTCCTCCCGTTTTGGGATATCCGTCGGGGCGAAGAATCCTGAAATCCCTAGTACTAGTGCTCTCTTTGTTGCCACACCATAAAGGAAATAAGTCAGGATAAGAAAATTACTTGTTGAGCTCCCTTAAACTACAACATATGTATAAACAACACTTTCACTTAAAGAAAAGCTAAAACGCAGCAAAATCTGGAAAAGCGTAGTTAGGATCAATAGCCGCCTGGATTCTACCCCTTCATTTCTGCTCAACCCACAACAGACACTGAAACATGAAACCCCTTACACATTCCCCACATAACTTCACTATTGAAAACACAGGGTCAGATTGCTGCCCCCAGCCCTGCCCTCCCAGAGCAGAGAGGGATGGAGCTCTCTGAGGGGTTTCTTCAGTGGGCTTCTTCATGCGTGGATCAGACACCATCATTTTTGGCAAGGATGACAGGTTTGGTCGATCCAGACTCGATCACAGGTTACTTCTTAGGCTGAGAACTTCTGAGGTAGAGCTAGGGTGTGTCCTCACCAGTTCTGCAATTTCTGCTTCAAACTCTGAATCTCTGGGAAAGCCATGGGGGCTTTTGAGATCCACTAATGAATGGTTGTTATGGTTGTTTTCCATGGCTAAAAAGACATCATGTGAGCAATAGAGCAGAGACTTTTTTTTTTTTCTTTTTTCTTTTATTATTTTTTTTTCTCTCAAAGCAAGAAGGAAAACTTTGCACTTACCTGCCCCTAGAACTGAATCTGGAATAGCGGTTCTGTTATGTATACTCATGATTTACTTAACAAAAGATTGGCAATGCCTCACAGAACATCTACAGACACAAATATTACTGAGAAGCACCACTAATCTACTCTTTCTGACTTGCCAAACAGAAACCCACAGTTTTTGTTGGATTACCATGGCCATGAAATAAATAAGCAAATGAATTGCACCATCAAATAGTCTCTCATCTTGAAGACAATGCACTACGATCCAATATTTCATTGCAGATCAAAATCACATTCTCTCACATAAAAACAGAAATCAGACACCTTGAGTAACTAATTGTGTTATTCATACTGGTTTTAATCCTCTATCCATTGATTTTAGTTGCTTTGCTCATGGGGTCAAACCAGTGTCATTCAGAATATTATAGAAAATTATTTTAAAATAGCATCCTCCTCTCCATTTTTGAATTTAACTATTAATTTTGCCTCATCACTTGTTTATATCTTCATCTGTCTCCCAGTACCCCAATGTATCTCCCTGACCTCATTATACATGGCCCTGAACTTCAGGTCCGAGCACAGGCGGTAATGTCTTCATTCATAAATTAAACTGGGCAGAGAAAAGGCCCTAACACTGGTTCATAATCTGTTAAACTGGTATTGCTTCTGTCAGTCTGCTAGTGTGATATTTGAAATGGTTTTGGCTGAGACGTTTGAGCAGCCTCCCAATCACAGTCGGATACAGCATTAGCGCTGCAGAGGCAAGGGCCAAGGGATAGTTTGAGGTGGCTGCCCTCTTTTGGAGGTGGAGGTTTAGGGGCAAAGCTTTAAGTCCTTCTGGAGCCCCTGGCACATTTTATTCACATATTTTATATATTATATACATATTTTATATATGTATACATATATACATATATATGTATATACATATACATATACATATATACATATTTTATTATGTATAAATGCAGTTGTAGGAATGAGGTAGTCAAGTTTGGGCCTTGGAGCCTTTTAGCTTCTTTTAGATTAAGCGATTAATTAAACAATGGTTTAGGATTCCTATGATAGGCATGCTTGAAAAAAAAAAAACCCTCTGTCATTTCTGGCCCACTTTGGGCATTGACGAAATGTCAATGCACTGGCAAAACTGTTCCAAGCACTAGCCTGAAAGACAGTTGCCATTTTCTTTGCTTGTACTGGACTAAGAAACTATCTTTCTTTGCCATGATGTCAGCACAGATGGAAGCACAGGCAACTGGGTTTATAGCAGAAGCAATTTTCCAGTCCAGGAACCTGTAATATAGACAAATATACTAAACTCATCTAAAGAAACAGCTGTCTGCCTACCAGACCTCCATGGAAATAGATACACATGGATAAATACATGCAAATGTTACCAATGTGCTTACAAAGGCTGATTCATGCAATTAGTCCTATTAGTTCTGATGTAATCAGGAAATGAAAACCACTATCTTCATACCGTCCTAAAATATTCTTAAAGAGACAACATAATTATAATTTTGTTTGCTCCTCTGAGGTCTCAGCGCCTACAGCTCCAGGTTTTATACAGCCACTCCAGTCATGGGTTCACTGAAGTGGTCAAAGAGGGAAATGCAGGTCTAGGGAGATAGGTGCTGTCATGAACACTGAGGACAGTTGTGATAGCACCACACTGGGATGAACCTGGTCATGGATCAAAAAAATGTGCTCTGTCTTGTCTCTGGATCAGTCCATGTCTTCAACAGCTTCTAACACATTCATTTTTGCTCTGCTTGGAAAGGTAAAATAAGTAATTTGAAGTAAGAAAGTATTTGCTTCCTGAGTCACAAGTACCTGTGCGCACACACACACGCACACATTGAGGGAGGATTTTGGTGGGGATAACTGTGCTGAAGGAGTTTTTTATCAGCACAGAAACCCAGCTGCTCCTGATCCTCAGAGAGGGGAGGAAGAGCTATTTCTATTATAAATAGAGGGTCATATCTGCCCACAGTTCTTTTCTCCTCCTAAGATGATCTACAGTTTAAAGGATAAATTATACAGCTGTTTCCAAGCCTTCTGATGAAAAAATCAGAAGAAAAGTAAGAATTACTGCTCTGAAATCCTGAAGGTAACTGTAAACCTCCAGGCTCCATTGAAGTAAAAGGGGAAAATCCTGTGAACTTCCAAGTCACATATGTGGGAATAAAATATGTATTTTTGTATTTTCTGCCTCATTTTCATAAAAAATGTTGGCCTATTATTCATCCATAGGATTTCACAGGAAGGTTCTTTTTCCAGTCACACTAGTAAAATACTGTAACCAATCTAGAGCTAGGAAGACTCAGCAACTTCACTCTGAGATAAGAACTTTGATCTGAGCATTTGCTATTAAAATCTGTTATCATCGAAAGTCTGCAAAGCATTTTTGTCACTGCACTTTGTCAAAAAAAAAAAAAAAGATTAAAAGTTTAAAGTTAGACCACATTACCCATGTTGTATTGAAGATAGTCAGTCCGAAGGTTTACAATTTTTTAAGTCAGCAAGCAATTCTATACCAGTTTATCATTGAGAACAGTAAAAGTATTTGAGGAAGTGTCCAAGTCTGAAATCATACAGATTTTTGCTGATACCTGAGCAAGTATTTGCATTCATTAATTAAGGAAAGAAAATTCATTTCAGATGCACACATTCAGTGAAGATTATATCCAGAGAGCATCTGTAATCTATGTTGTTCACCAGCACAAAGACACTATATGATCTCTATGTTTGTGTAACTATTTTTGACATCAAATGAATCAACAATCAGCACTGGCTACTATAAAAATGAGAACAAGTCCTAAAAACCAGTAAGTGGGAGGTCTAGATTATTGACCGGCCTCTTTCGTTCACTAAATGGCCATAAGCAAATTCTAGAACAGCTTTTCACTTTTCACTTCACTTACTGCCAGTGCTACCCAGCAGAATTCACAGCAGTCAACAAAGTTCCTATACAATGCCTGCAGCTAACAAAGACACCTCACTAAGGCACCTTAGGGCAGTCAGGACTGAAATATGCATCTTCCAATGCAACAGGTGGATAAAAGTACCTTCCAGGATGTGCCTGACCTGGAAGGTGTGCTCTGCAGTCACACCCTGTGGTCTGAGCCTTGCAGACAGAGGAATTCAAGGAGCAGTGAGATGGTGCGTGATATGAGTCAATCTGCCCAGTGCTATAAAAGCCAAATGCCCCTAAGCATGTCTGTTTAGCCTTTTAGGAACTTACCTGATAGAAATTAACTATGCTATCAGCTTTGGAAACCTCCAGCAGCTGAACAGGGTTGTTGTTGTTTTTTTTTTTTTTCAGTATTATATTTCTACTGAAGTCCTTAGTACAAAGTCAAAGGTAGATATGAGCATTTAAAGGTGGTTTTCCCATACACCTTTTAAACAGAATATTTTAATAGTAAACTAATTTGAAGGAGGAAATTGTTCCTACCCCTGTTTCGTGCATGAGGAGGTAGATAATTAAATTCTTTAGATTCTGTGTCAAAATTATTCAAATAAACTGGAAGTATGTGTCAGAACAGGGAATGGGACTGCTCTTCTCTTTCTCTTCAGGAGACTTTGAGCAAGGCAAAGCCATCCACTAAACTGGAAGCCCAGGAAGAGAAGACAATGCACTTGATCTATATCAACGCACTTGTTTGAGGGTTGAGACTGTTCTTTATTCCCCTCTACCTTTTTTTTTTCCGCCCTTCTCTTGTTCAGTGTTAAACATATGCTACTTGCTAGTATTTAACATGGCAGGAGAAAAGTAGCAAGGAGAGGCGAGGCTCAGGCTGAGAGAAAGCAGGTCTGTGAGTGTGTAAACCCCTCATACCTGTCAGGTCTGTAGCACAGTCCCACAGCCAGGCTGTGCTGGCTGCCCACCCCTGCCTGGCAGTCCTGCACTGCCCTGCACACCGTGGGGCTGGCTGCAGCCCCAGCAGAAATTTCTGGCAGTGGAAATAAATGTAAGGGAACATCAGAGCCTTGCCTTGGGCATTACTAGCTCATTTCCCTTTCCCCATCCAACTGTTGCAACCTCCAGACGTCACAGGTTTTAAATTTGTCCCTGCAGAGCCAGTCCACAATGCCCTTGCTTGCCGCAGACACCTCCTTTCCACAGAGCTGCTCCCTAAGGGTATGGAGATACAAAAAGCTTTCTATTTTAGCACCCATTAAATCAAGGAAAAAAATCTAAGGGGATAATTTTCACATTATGAAGTCTCATCAGTTGCTGTCACTGAGAAGAGCCACTCACTGTTACCAGGCTCTTATGAGGGGACAGAGGCCAAACTGGATTGGAAAGGAATCACCTCATTGCTGTCAACAGTCCCTCCTGAGAAGGGTTAAGGCCTCTTGCCCTTGCAGTACTTGATCAACCAGCAAACACCTAGTGGCTGTTCCTACGGTTTCCTTTTCACACAGCAAAATGATGTAAACACCTAAGATGGAAAAATAAGGTACTACAGACTAGGAGAGAAGCAGAACCTCAGTTTCCAACTCAGCATGTCTCAGTGTAGGCTTTGACAGCTGTTCAGAGTGAGAGAAATTGTTCAGAGTATTTCTACCATTTGCATGTCTCCTTCCAGTGTCACATTGTGCAATGTTTAGAAAATTGCCTTCACCTATGCATTTTTGTAGTATTTACTTACACATCAACTGGTAAGGGAGAGAAGTAAAATATTTTAAAACATATGTGGAAAGTTCAGAGTGAAATATAACAAACTAAAAATAAATAAATGTGGGAACTTTGTGGTAGGATTTTCAGAACTTTTATTTAAATACCTGAAGTTAAGCCTTTGAAATTAAAGTTAAATATCATTGCCACCAGAATGTGGCTTGTCTTACTTTAAACAAGGTGAACAGACTAGGAAATGTGTGCAGAGAATTTTGATTACTTTATGCATTTTAAAATGACACAGATTGGGAAAAGCTATTAGTAAGTCAAAGAAAACAAGTGAAAAATGAAAGAAGCCAGTGGTAATCAGTGCATGGGAATATGCAAATCCTTGCACTGTTCCAGTGTTAAACTCTTACATAATACAGTTTTAAAAAAAGTTAGAAGTATGGAAGCAACAAACAAAAAGGGAAATGAAAAATTAATAGCTTGTTGTTCATATGGGCCATAAGATAAGCATATAAGAATGTGCTTCTGATTCTTCTATATGTTCTATTTGTTTGTTAGACATAGTGTAATTTATGCAGTGTAGAATACCCTCTTAAATGCCATGCCTGTTGCCCCCATGTACAAAATAGCTTAAACAGAAATCGCCAAGGAGCACTTTACTCTGTTGGTGTTCCTCAAATATGAAAGCTCTGATACTCCAAATATTTAATTGACCCCAAGGCCAGTCCTTTTGAGATTCAGCTTACATTAACACATATAATGCAGTGCTAAAAAAGAAAAATTTGCTCATATAATTAAGTATTTTAGTGCACTAGCAAACATGATTCCTAGATATATTTTACTTTCTCCATGAGATACTTAAAACATTGAAGTTTCATGTATGCATTTGACAGTAGAAATAATACAGAGTAATTATTTATAGTAGTTAATCTTCAGAAATGTCAGAATAATATAGAAGCAAATATTATGAGCAAGAAGAAAGTATGAGTTTGGATTTTTCAGTTTTTCCAGCTCTTGACCTCTTTAGCCTTATTTTTCCTGAGAGTCCTCTTTTCCTAGAATTATGCTTTCAAAAAGTATTTATTAATGAGTCTGAATTAAAATACATACAATTGCTTATTTCGTAAGTAGACTTAAGTCATCTTAATGGCTTGTATTTCATTAAACTTATAAATAGAATTTATTGTACTGCTCTTATGTGGAGGACCACCTTGACTATTCTAAAAACACATCTTAAGCATTATTCTTTCTATCAGAATGTCTTGTTTATCACCCTCACTAAAAGTAGAAAGAGTTTGCTCCAGTCTGTGAATTTTTTTCCTTGTCAGTGTGAGATATCTGCTGTTATTTCACACAGGTCTTCCCTGTCTGCCCTCAGCAAGGCTGGAAACCATGATCTCCTCTGAGAGATGGGGTCATTATACAGTATTTCTACATCTGCAAGCACTAAAGAAACTGCAGGGAGCTTGGATCAGCCTCCATTATTGATGCCTCCATGCTTTCTCTTCCCGTCCCTCTCTCTTTCTCAGGCCAGGCAGAGGGCTACAGTGGGTCTTTAACTGTGTTGTCTGGGAGCTGTCAGAGTAAAGACATGGTCTCCCAGTGTTCTTGTGGGTGGAGGGCATCCCCAGGCTGGCAGAAGACTGGAATAACAGATGAATGTGGTTGTCCTGAGAGTTATGGATGGTGCCTGGATTTTCTGATGTTCAGTGACAGTGGGGTTCATGTTGTTGTGTCCTTTGGTTGGAGGACCCAGGGGGAAGGGCCTTCCCCTCTAGCAGTTTGCCAGGTTTTATTTAACTTCTAGGATCCTTCTGCCTCCTACACATTTGCAAGATGTGGTTGAAAGAAATTAGTTTAAACATAATTAAAGAGAGCAGCCAAACAGGCATGCATACACACAGATTAGGCCAATGCCATATCTTTTCTTGAGGGACCAAACTAAGAAATAATCTGTACAGGTAAAACCACAGTAGAGATGTTGTGGTTGTTTATCTTAGCACTTGAGGAAGTGCAGTTTAGCTGAACATCTCCTGGAAGATTGTTCTCAAATGAAGTGGATGGCTTCTGCTTCTGGAAATGTCAAGAGCACTGAATTAGAAATTTGAAAATTCATGGTTTAATAGAAAAGAAAGAGAGAAATAACTTTCTGATGCTTGAAAACCTTTAAAAAATATTTTGAGTTTGATTAACAACGTCTACTCCTCTTTTTGAGAGACTCAGACCTGAAAGATCAGAGATGACATCATTAAAGCATATTTGGACAAAATAAATCTACATTTTTTCCTAAACTGCCTATCATCATGGATTAATGAATGTTAATTCTGGTGTACTAATGCAACTTTCTAACGACTACCTACTGCTGCACTAAAGACTGACATGTAGAGCCTGATAGTCTTGTCAGGGGCTGTTCTGTCAAAGCGCAAATGCAGCTCCTACCTGCTGTATTACCACATCACTATTTTTTTTAACCTATGAAGGTTTTCAAAAAAGAAGCCCGAGTTTTAGAAATGCTGAGCAGCAAGGTGCTTCAGTGACATAAACAGGAAATAAACAGGTCCAAATCAGGAGCACTTTTAGACAGGATAAACATGCTTTCTCTTCATACCTATTATTATTGTTCTGCTCAGCCCACTCAGATATATTTTAGAGTGTTTCCACCCTCCATGCTTGAGCTGTATTATAGATGCATCAGTTTCTGCTTCATCAGTATCACCAAAGATTCCAATCAATAAAATATTATTTAGTGTAGGAGTCTGATCCCAACTTCTAAGAGGCTCCCTGCCTAAGTGAGAAAAGCTGGATTTGGCCCTTGGTTATGTTTTAAAATGGATCAAGGCATAGCAAGATGTTCTCTATTAATTTTATATTTTGCCATCATGATTTTTTTCTTTAAAATAGAAACAGAAGATATATAAGCTGAGATTTGGGACAATTTAGCCTTTCAAATTAAATGGGAAAATGTAGATGGCAAGTGTCTTATCTGGTATATGCAGAGGCAGGGTTTGAAATTTATTACATCTCATTTTAAGAAAATTTTCCAAAATTAGTAGTTATTCAAAATGTAGTAAAAGCTACAGTCCTTCCTGGATCATACATATTAATATGCCATGAGGATATAATAATGCCACTTTAAATTCACTGATTTCAGTCTCCATCCCATGAGAATCTGAAGCAGCATTAACAGCTTCTGTAAAATATTCTCACATTAAAATAAAGGAGGATGGTGGTTGGGAAGAGGAGAGACACAGAAAACACCTTTTTTCTGTAGTAATCAGACTTAAAAGTTTCCAAGTTTCTTGCTCTCTACAACATCAGAATTTACCCAGCTTAGTGTTTGAGCAAGTAGTGATTCACTGCTGACTAGGACAGGGGCCAAAAGTGGCAATCTTCTCTGAGGCAAAAGTTAGATGAACATGATCTTTTGGCAGCCTGCATATTAAGAGCTGTCCTATTACCAGGTTCTCAGCTGAGGACCTTCAGTGAGGTTAAAATTACATTGGAATCTGGTTTTATACTGTTTGGGAACTGAATTTCAGTACATCAGTCTTCAGGCTGGTTTTGTGAACATGATATCCTTAACAAACAGTACCAACTGTCTGCAGTACCCAGTGCCTTCAAGCAGTGTGATTCAGGCAAGTAGGAACTTTTCTTTCCATTAGTCCCACTTTCAGCTTTGTTTTAGCAACAAAGTGATTCCCTCCTTTCCTTCCCACACAAATAATTTGTTCCTAAAGAAGTCCGGCTATTGGAGATTATTAGCATTTTTCAGTCTGTCTAACCCTTTAGTAACAACTGTCACATTGTCAAGGCCAGAGAGATCAGAGCTCAGGGTTGACTTTCCTTATTCCTGATTCTGCCTCTGACATGCCTTAAGATTTTTATTAAGTTAATTAACCTCTGTGACTCAGCATAAGCATTGGTGTAATGCACGTAGTAATGCTTAACACAGAGTCCCACAGATGTAAGGTATGATAAAAGTGTAGAGGACTATTATTGTTACTAATGATCATTAGTTTGAAATCATAGTCAGGCAAAACCAAGAATAACAAGGCCATTACAATTAGTTGAAAGGTAGGGTTGTGATATTTAATCATCATTAAAAGGGTACATGATGAAAAATATATTACGTATTTTCAATAAGAGTCAAGAAATAACTTTGTTGGATACCTGCAGTAAAGACCATGAGTAACAGCTCTGAAAAACAAGGCTCAATAAACCTTTTGATTTTTTTTCATCCAGCATAGAGGTTCTTTTTCCTACTGTGTCACACACTGTGGCTACTACAGTAAATCTATTTTCATACATGTGATATGAAGGTGCACTGAAAACCAAGAAGCCATAAGTCTGTAAATTTATCTCTGATTTTTTCATGGTTGCTATTTCCCTTCCTATGCTTCATACTAATTATATGCAATATCTAGAGAATCCCAGGTTTGGATCAGAGCACTTTTGTCCTGTGTGCTGCACAAATACATTATAAGATATTCATGGTCTCAAAGAGATAACAAAAAGAAGCTGATACCTTCATGTACCACAGCTATTTATTCTGTTTATAGCTATCTTTCCACTTCTTTTAAACATTGCCTCTGGCATATAATTAGATAAAGAAAAAAAAAACAAACTCATCCATCAATTAAGATATTAATGATCAGAACTAAACATTGGCAGTCTCAAAGAAGACATTCCTTTCCAGCTATCAAGAATTTTCCTTTATTGACTTGTCTCTTTCAGTCTATCAAAGAAAAGTTTTAATTTGCCGCTGAAATCCTGTTCCTAGGATGAATCATGTTTTCTCTTGAATGCAAAGGGCGTCTGTCTGGCAAAGTTGGCAGCCTGACCTTTAAAAATATTGTTCTATTGATAAAAAGAGGAATTGGATATAGAGACTATCCAAAATAAATATTTTGCTGGGATCTCGAATGCCTGACTACAATAGAGCAAAGGGATGTTGCTGTATTTAAAATCATTCAGACATAAGTTGAAGTGAGTATTCATTTTAGTTAAAAAACTGTCAAAGGCACTCTGCACCTTTCCTTTCGAAAATGAAAATGAACACCTGTTAAGGGATTTCTCTTTTCACTTTATTATCGTAGGGATTTGACACTGGTTTTGTTGGGAGCAAGTCTGGGCTTCTTGATTTCCAGAAGAATTAAAAAAGGATTTCAATGAGGTTCAGAAATACCAACGCATCATGCTCCTGTCTTTGGGATGGAGGTGGATGGAAAAAGAGCCCTTTGTGCTGTTCCTATCAGAAGCCTTCACAGGCTCAGGGCAGCTTCCTCAGGATGTTTTTGGGACAGGTGTGCAAGTGAAAAATCAGCTGCGCATGGTAGGCAGCAGACAGGCTGGGCTGCCCCAAGGATCAGGAGGAGGGAAACCTTTATAGCCCCACTTCATACTGAGGAAGTACAGAGGCATAATTTCTGCCAAAAATGTAATCTCTCCAGTGGCTCTTCTGGCATGGCACACCTCCCCATTGTTCCCTGACAAGGTTATATCCCAAGAGGTGAAAGACATGCTGCTCTGTGCCGCCATACCTCCTCCTTTCTGTCCCCTTTGCTCCTACAAAATCTGCCTACATAAAGCAAAAAGGGTGTGCAGAAGGAGGAGGTGTATGTGAAGGATTACAATGAGAGGTCCTCAGAATAGCTGATGAGAGGTGTCTCAGCACCATCAAGTCACAACAAAAATGGTCTGACACAGAGGCATGAGCGAGCTTGTGCTGAAGTCAACAGAACTGTACCTTTGCTTACCCAGTGACGTCCTCCTGCTGTTCTTTCCCAAAAGTACTAACAGAGGAATTTTTTCCATCAGAGACTTTTTCTTCTTATCAATAAATTACACTATCTAGCTGCTACAATAGATAGTCTGTGAATAACAGAGGATATATATTTTTATTGGCTCATCCATTTAAGCAAAGAGAATTCCTGTCATCAGAGCTGAGCTGTAAACTAAAATTTGAAGATAAGATACCATCTACTTCTTCTTTCTCCTGTAACTCACAGCACTGCTTTGACTGCTGTGCAAGGAAAGGTTTGTATAATGCATGTGACAGATACCCTAATGCTTGCTGTTTATCTGGTTCTCCCTTCCTATGAATCATTCTCCTTTATGTACTGTATACCTCCTGAAAAGTGCCTCCAGTTTTAAATATTATAAAATTTATGTTTACAATAAAATTATAATAAAACAATACCAATGTCACCCTCTCAACATTTTGAAAAGTCTATCATACTTTTTTTCTAGAAAAGGGTGACACCATTTGCATCCTCTCTATCAGGAGTCAACCAAAGGCCATTAACTGAATCTTAAGTACATGTATCACTGGAATAAAAGGGTGAGAGACAGGCATTCTTCTGTGTTAACGCAAATGTTCAAAGAAAATTTAACAAAACCTGTCCATGCCTAGGACAAAACACAGAGAATGCTCTCCACACACAGGTCCACCACCAACAGGCAATTCCCCATCATTCTGAGTGTACAGGCACTGTTACCAGAGCACACTGAAATGTCTGATGAAGTCACGCAAGCAGAGCAGGGCCCAGTGTGAGTACTGAGGCTGCAGGAGGCTGACCCAAGGCTTCAGCTCTGAACAGTGGTGACAGTGCCCCACACTTGGGCAGTGCTGTGGCACAACTTTGTGCCTGTGACCCCCAGCTCCATCTCTGCCTTAAGCGAAGCTAATGGTGGCTTCCTGGCCATGCTCTTTGCACAAATAAGCAGTGAAGTATTTTGCCTCGTATTACATGTAATCAATCCACTGATGACTGCACATCTAATTTACTTTTGAACCTCTTAACTGCATCTCAGAGTAAAAAGATCAATTTCTTGTCTTTGTATGTTTTTTGAGAAGAGCTTTTGCAGTACTTGGGATTTGCTTATAGAGAAATTCTCACAGCCATCATGAGCATCCCTGTATTCTCTGGGAAAGCTGTCGTAAATTTCAGTGAGCTTTGAACAGAGCTCATAAAGTTACTCTTAAAATGACAGCTAGAGGCCTCAGCTGAGATTGACCAATACTGAATAAGAGCCAAGAACTCCAGGAAATTTTGAAATGAGCATTGAATAGGTGTGATAGACAAAAGGCAAATAGACCAACCATTTATAAGTATAAATTTATATATATATTTAAAATTATACTTATTTTATAGATTTTGTTTCTACTATAAACACCTACAAACGTGGTGGGAAGTCTCCAAAAAGGAGACTTCTCTTCCCAGGTCAGCACTTTATCTACAAAGACATTATTCTTCACCTGTTGTGAGATAGTTAACAGAGATTATGTTAAAGACCATTATTAAGAATTCAGAAGTTAGAAAGTGAACCAGCAAGGCAGTGTACATGGCAAGGATGCCATCTTTCATCACAGGGTCATGGTTTTTTCCTTTCCATGGGTTCTTTCTTAGTGCAAAACCCTGAATTAGTAATAATACACAATTTTATTTTCTTTCCATTGTTCAGTGCAAGGATATCCAGGTTTTATCTGGGATAGAGTTAATTTTCCTCTCAATAGCTGGTACAGTGCTGTGGTTTTTGGATTCATCATGAGAATAATGTTGAAAGCTCAGTGATGTTTTAATTGTGAAGCCGTGCTTACTCTGAGTCAAGGAGTTTCCAGGTCCCCATGTTCTGCCAGGGGGGAAAGGCACAAGAAGCTGGGAGGGAGCAGAGCCAGGACAGCTGACCCAAAGTGGCCAAAGGGGTATGCCATACCATAGAGCATCAGGCCAAGTACATAGAGGGATCTGTCTAGGAAGCACTGATCACTGCTTGAGGGCAGGCTGAACATTGTTCATTGAGTGGTGAGTAACTGGATTGCACATCACTTATTTCTCTTGGGTTTTATTTATCTTTTTGTTCTCTTCCCTTTTGTTACTATTACTATTATTATTATTAAAATTAAAATTATTAAAATCTTCTTGTCTAATCCCACCAGCTTTATTTTTCCAGTCCTCCTCCTGATTCCACTGAGGGTGTGTGGGGGTGAACAAACTGTCTGGAGTTAAACCACAGCAACGACCCAAGCTGTCTTTCTTCTCCGTGAAGCTGTGCTGTGAAAGTAGGGTTATCCACATCCTCAAGAGCTCTTTACAGTGCCTTTCATCACAGAATGTGTGTGCTTCATTGTCATTTGTAATCTGGTCTCACAAAGCTTCTCTGAGACGTGGACTTAGTGTTTTTCCCATGTTTAAGGTATGTAAGTGTGGTGCAGAATGACTAATATCAAATTGAGCAGCATATGGGTGCTTAGGGCTGCAAGGCCCTTGGATGTGCTCTGGAAGCCTTGGCAGGGAGAAGTCACATCTCTAAAGGCTTTCACTGGCGAATCATAACCACTTTCTACAGAAATGTTTTGGACTTCTCCATAGAAATGTGCTATTTCAAAGGGCTGTCTCTTACCAAAATTGAATTTTCATACTGACAGTGAAAGATAAGCTTCTAGTATAAGGTTTATCCTTTTGTGGAACTTTATATCATAGCACTAAATCTTAGAAGAAACCACATTTAAAGTAAAAGAATATGTGAAGTTCTGAGACAGGTAGAAGTACATTCTTTATCCCCAAAACACTGGCACTACAGTTCTAGCTTTTCCAAATATTTAGATTTTTTTTTTTTAAATAAAATAAGTTAGGTGGGAGTTAGATGGAAAATTGCATTCCACATGGAGGAAGTTTGGAAGAGTTGTAAGAAGCTAAAATGGGATATTGCAACAGGAAATGTGCAACTTTGGGAATATGCTACTGGCCTCACTGCAAACTCAGAGAGCAATCAAAAAAGGTATGAAAAAGAGTGTACTGTAATGCTGAAAAGAGAGAAAATCACAAAAAGAACATCTAAGAAAATAATGCTTGTCAAAAAATAAAGAATATTTAACAGATAGTAATTCCATAAAATGTTGTGTGCATTTCTCTCATCATTCTTATCCAGACTTGTGGCACCATGCAAAAACCCTCTTCTTGTTTTCCACTGCCAGCTCATACAGAAAAAAAAAAGTTTGCTGGTTATATAAAAGGGAGGTTATCAGCAATATTGCTAATTAATGGTGTAGTTGCCAAATAAGAAGTTAAACTCTGACAAACATGACCTAATGTTACACAAATATGCTTCATCAATCACAGTTAAAAAATTACACAACAGCCAGCATTTTTTGGACAAGTAATAGAACCTATTGGCAGTATTATAATTAAATGCTAGTAAGCAGATGAAAATCTTTGGGGGTTTGTAGACTTGTGTACAGAAAAAAAGATAGAAGTGTTTTTAAAATTCTACAGCTTGAACTGGTTGTTGCTTCAAATGGGGAGACTTTAGTGGGAGCCCACGGATCTACAGGCAAATCGAGATTCAGTGTGGGGAGGTCTCTGGTCTCTGGGCACAGTGAGGCTGTTTTGGATGTCCTCTGATGGACACAGCTGTTGCTGGCACTGATCTTGCTCCCAGCAGCCAGTGCCAGTGCACTGTGGCACTGGCATCTCCCTGGGTATCTGCCTGGTCCTGTAACGCGCCAGACTATTCTTTCTTTGACCCACTGTGTCCCATAAAATTTGAAGCTCTTGTGAAATACTCGAAATGTGGAGAGTCCTGAAGGCTGTTCAGGTTTGTTTGGCCTCTTCCCTCTGAATGGAGCAGAAGGAAGTAGAGTCTACTTGTTTAATGTATTAAGTGGAGAATTTTTTGAATGATGGCTTGTAACAGGTGGGACCTGAAGAGTGCAAAGATAAATAGGGAACTTCAACAGCAACCTCAAATGAAACATTGAGCAGATTATGTTCTTGGGTTTAGATGCAAAGATTAAATGCAAGGGAAAAAATCTGGCATGGCAGAATTCACTTTACTCATTTAATAAAGTCAAATCAAAGCTTTACATTTCTGTTTCAAAACAATGAAGTCTAATGATGAGGATGAGCCAAACATTCTAATATATTCGTTCTGAATGCTGATTCCCCACATCCAAGAGAATGGATTTGCCACTTTTTTTATGCTGTCAGAAAAGCACTTCTTATCTATTTCAGTACAGACATAATAAATCATTTTGCAGTAATATTTATTTAAGCAGCAAAACATTAGTCAGTGACATTGAGAACTAAAGTTCCATTTGTGCTTTGCAATTTATCATACTACCCACTGGATTCACATACCATCTCCCAGGAAGATAAGGAATGCTACGGGAAGCTGTTACTTATTAAAAGGAAAATAAAAATATGAATATTAAATAGACTGCTCTGTGATGGAGGCTTTGTTTTAGTACTGGTGAAAGAGAACATCACTATAAAAGCAAAATATGCTACATGAAAAGAACATGGATGGAAGTAGTGTTGGTGCTAGCTGGTTCTGAAACTTTTGTGAATCTGCTGATTTCAGTGGCCTTTGGATGAGGTCCAGAAAAAAGCCATATTTTTATATAGCAAGCAAATTTGATAAAAGCACAGTCAGAAGCAGAAACAAAGAAGAATTGAGAAGCTTTGCAGAATAGACAATGAAGCAGAAATAAACAGAATCATCCAGTCCAAAGGACTAGAATATGTATTCCCTCACATTGAAGCCACCTGACTCATTTCCCTATAAGGAAATTTGAGCAGGAAACAAAATAGAGAAATCAGAACTGAAACAAAATCTTCAATATCTGGGTTATACATCTAAGATAAGCCCTGCCAGAAGCAATGCAGCTATTATGCATGACATTTGGGCTATGCTTTGTATTTCATTTGCATTTCACTAATCACAAATCCCTAAGAGTTTATAACTTCTTCCTCCTTTCATGGGATCACCTGGCCAGCTCCCCGTTATACTTCCAGCACAACTAAGGTCTGTGAAATGCAACACACAAACACTTTGTCTCCTCATGAACATGAGTAAGAGATACTGTTTCCACTGATGTAGGACTGGGTCTCCAGTGAAAGGTTTCCCTTGTTCCTGATAAAATTGTGAAAGACTCCTGCTTAGGTAATGCACCTGAAAGAAGCACACAAATGTTTAGTGTGGGTTTACAAACACAACTGCAAAGCTGCCATGCCAAACCCCTTCATACCCCTGTAGGTACCAGACTCTTCAGGTGCCTTGGATTTTTAGCTTTTCCCAAGATAGTTTGAATAAAATGCAATTATTCAACTGACTGATTTCAGCAACACAAGACATAGTGAAACCCTCTTTTTTGTTCTGATAAGAATGGGATTTGTCTGATCTTGTTTTCAGCTTCAGTAGAAGGAGAGTTTGTGTCTGGGTCTTAGGGCAGCCAACAAATGGGGGTGAGGGCACTCTTTAAGAAGACCAGTCATAAAACTTCAAGTTTGTAGAGGAAATTTGGATAAGCCTTTTATTTTCCCATCACTCTAAAGCAGTAACTACAAAGGGAGGAGGAATAATAATACAAAATGCCTCCCTGGAAGAGAGTGTTAATGGCTGCAAAGGCTGACCAGGTTGTGTTAGTAGCAGCAGTAAATTCCAGATTTAAGATACATTTCTTTGAATAGCAATTCTTTTATCTCTGTATTAGGTATTTTCCTGATGATTGATTGAGTCCTGAGCAGAAAAAGGTTATTTTGTGCTAGATGCAGATTTTCAACTCCAGAGGCCTTCTCCCTTCCTTCAAATGGAGATACTGACTGTCCTGCAAGGACAGCAGAGACCCAGGTAGGAAAATGTGAAAGCTTTTCTAATGCTGTGTGGTACTGGCCCATTGACATTTTCTCCACTTCTTGTTCCACCACTGATTGTTATATTTGCTCCAGGAAATTTTCCCCAGAACAGATCTGCAGACAAGTTACTTTATCTCTTAGCAGATGCCCAGTGAGGTTTGTCCTAAAGGATCCCAAACAGCTCTGCTGTCATGGTGCTTTGGCCAGCACAGTTTTCCTCCTGGTAACCCAGAACGTAGGGGTGTGTGTAATTTAATCACCTTTCGTGCCTCTGCTCATGTCAAAGTCCTTTTTGGGGTGTCTGATCTTCCCCATGCACCACAGGAGTAACACAAGCACTACAAGATTTTGGATTCTGCAGCAGAGGCCCTAATTTTAAGGCAATTTAGTCGCTTTGAGGATCTGGTGATTTATAAACAGTGGAAAGCAAATATCCTGTATTTGCACACAGATGACAAAGAAAGACTTCGATAATGATAATTCACATATGCTCAAGAATGTCTCATGTTATGGAGTCAAGATTTCTTGGAACAAAGTTGTGCTCATCAAACTACTGTCTGTGAGGAACTTTTTCTGAAGAAGAACGTGAAAAATTACTTATGTGTCTTTAGAAACAAACATGAATGGCTACAATATACCATAATGATTATGTAAAAATGAAAATTTTTCTACAAATTTTATTCCTCAGGCTTCTGCAATGATGTCTTATTTTACCTCCCCCTCTAAAAACAGTACACCATTTGTGATTCAGAAGCAAACTGCTTTCATAGGCATGGAGTAGAACGATAACAGTGGGAACACAGTAAAATATTATCAAGTTAGAATGGCCAAACTGCCATAATATTCTTTGTATTATACCTTAATGTGTTTTAACTAAGAGGGGAACAACATGATATTAAACTAATCCATTTTTTAATATGGACCCAAAAATAACTGCAAAGTGTGTGGTTCACAGCATGTGTGAACCAAACTTTACTGAGGCACCTGTGACAGAAATTATATTTGTAAATACAACATGTACACAAACATATAGAGACCAATTGCATTCATAATTAGAAAATATTACTCAAAGCATTGTTTGTACTATAAAACTTGTAGCTGGGAAGAAAACATGGGCCTTATCCACATCTATCATAGGAATACTCTAAGTTGGGTTTTGGATGAAGTTGCAGGCACTTTGAGATAAAATGGCACAAAAAAATCTAAATTTAATTGTCACAGGATTAAAAAAAAAAAAAAAAGAAAGAAATTAAAGAATGCTGGATAAAAAGAATATGTAGTCTCATCTTTTTTATTTAGGTATCTGTGCTTTCAGCCAGTGATCTACTCAACACCTGTCCACAAATCTTATTCCTATCTCTCATATAGGATATTATGTCTTGGGAAGCCTCATGTCAGGTTCTGCCGTGAAATAGACCAAAAGAAATACTCCAGGGATCCCAGAGGAAGTGTTGTACCTTTGTCAGTATGGTTTATATATCAAAATAGGTGTAGAAGAGGGAAAAGAAATCTTAGTGTTTTTGTCTGATTTGGTATGTCACGTTTGGAGTGGACTTATATGCAGACACATTAAAACATGTAAGGCGAGCACTATACATATTTTGGATAATTTTTATTAGTCCTGAACTAAATCTATCCTGACTTCTGTGACATGTGTCTGACTGTCTGGTTTCTTGAGAACACCTTTTGCTTTACTTTGGAAAGAAAAATGAAGTTGTGAAAACCTTGAAGACAAAGATTTGCTCTGCAGATTACTGATGGTAATATTTCTATTTGTTCACCAAAGATAAAATTTAACTGTCCTAGTTTGTTATTTCAAACTCTTGTATGTACAATATTTCATTTAGGTTTTTTTTTTTGTTTGTTTTTTGTTTTTTTTCGTTTTGTTTTTTTTTTTTTTTTTTTTTTTTTTTAGAGGAAGAAAGTACATGTTTATAGCAGCATAATTATTTAGAATGAGGGTTTAAAACTTTATAAGATCATTCCTACTATTAAATTAGACATCATTTGTCCAAGGATATAATTTTACAAATAGTTAAATAAATGCTGAGTAAGCAATACAATTTCCTTCTGGTTCATTTAAGCATTGCACAAAGTCATGTCACACACTTAGATGAGACCTTTTCACTCTACTACAATGTTGTGCAATGGTTTCCACACCCATATTGGGGGCTGAGAGAGGACAGACTGCTTTATCTTCTTCACTTCCGGAAAAGAAAAACTGGTTGTCATTGTTTTCAAAGGGGGAGAGAGACAGAAGGAGGGAAAGAGAGAAATTTGTTCGAAAACCACCAATGTTATTATGAAATATCAGGTTCTAATCCACATGACTCATACCAGCTACTCTCCCCAAGCTGGCCAGAAGACAAAGCACATTATAATTATGTGGGTAAGATTGGAATGCTCTGAAAGCTACGTAAGTAGCCTACTGGACTCCACTGAAACCCACCAAGGGCAGTGGACCTCCTAACCAAAAACCATACCTAGAGATTACAAGTGGCAAGGCCATAGTCCAGTGAAAACACGGTGCTACTTGCAAATTGTTTCTCCCTAAAATGATTGCTCTGCTGAATGCCTGAGAAGAGTGACATCAGTAAGTGGTCACCCATGACAATTTTATTCCTTCAGCCATTTCCTATCTCTTCATCTGCAAAGAAAAGAGCTTTCTTTCCTTGCATGCATAAAAACCCATTTGAAATGAATAGGCCAGCGAAAGCTTTTCTAAAACTAGGACTTCACTCCTTGAGTAAATAAGAAAATTTCTCAAGGGATTTATTCATAGCAAGATTACTGTTATGGCATGGATTCTTCAGAGAAATAATTTCCTATTGTATGTGAAAGAATTTGGGCAAATCAGAACAAAAGGAGAGCATGAACTGCTGGTTTCAGTGGCTGGACAAGATCAGCCTTCCTGATTAGTTTAAAAAATTAGCTTTTGCTCCCCATTTCATGTTAGAATGAAAATACCACCCTATAAAATGTTTTTAAAAATGTCTTCTCCTTAAACAAACAAAAAATTTTGAATCTCCAGTTCTCAGTGCACTGCAAGGCTACTTAGTCTTAAAAATGCGAGTAAAAAAAAGAAGAAAACAAGCAACAAAAAAACCAAGAGAAAATGCTTTCAATGAAAAAAAAAAAAATCTACTATCTTAAACTCAGTCTAGAAACAGAGACCCGGGAAATCACACCTAGAAATTTCTGCTTTCCTTTACTCATTCAAACTTTTCCCACTCCTCTTCTGTTTTCTTGAGGATCTTAGTATTTGCTTGTTTTCCTCTAATTGTTTTGCCTTTCCCTGTACCAGTCCTCGACCATCCTTGTTCCAGTCTTAAACATGCCCAGTTCTTCTTTCGAGTTCTCTATCCCTCCCCTTTTTCATCTGTGGCTGCTATATTTTGTGTCATTTTTTCTATTCTTCCTTTGCTAGTGAGGAGCCATGAGCTAATGTCTTAGCCCTGCCATAGAAGAAAGGAAAGACAGGAGCACATACAAAATCAAACTCCTGTGGGAAACAGGGAAAAGTAGAAGTCCCACCCATCTGTTGCCTTGTGCTGCTGCCATTCAAGGACTTGCAGCTTACAAAGTCTTACTTCATTCCCCCCTTGTCCCTATACAGGAGGAAAAAGAGAGTAAGAGATCCCTCATGGAGGTCCCAGACCACAAGGACATCAAGAAAAATGAACATTCACTTCTAGGAAAAGAAGAACAGATGTAGTTTTCCCCAAACCTTTAGAAATATTGTACAGTCACATCCACTGGAGAAAATAATTCATCAGTTTTCTGTCTATTTTCAAATCACTCCATTTACTTTAATTCCTCAGATTAGATCATCACCCGGCACAGACAGCCACCCTGCTGTTGCAAGTTCCAGATTTCCCAATGAAGAATTCAGGAAAGTTACAATATCCATCTTAACTTGATTTTGGTAACTTTTTTTTAACCCTTGCAATGATATGAAAAAGAGCTCTTAGAGAGCTTAGTGTTTTCTAACAATTCAGTTCAAATGCCAGGCTTGTCATATCTGCTGCTTTTCCCACTGGCCTTCAGCTGTTTGGTCTCCTTTGTGAGACCTAGCTGGTGCCCTAATCTATCTGAGATTTATTTTTGGCATTGGATAAAAATTGTATATTCATCTTGTGAGACTAATAAGGAATAGTGCCAATATAGAACTGAGTTCTTCTGTTTCTCTGATATAACTGAGAATATATTACTCAAGTACAGCTTACACAGATTCATGATTACTAAGTATTCTGGGTTATATTTTTTTCTTTGTTTTTTGGTTTGGGGGGCAATTCTTATATTTTTGATTCAAGCTTCTTAAGTGAGATTTCAAAGGGTTATAGTCACTCTCAATTTACCAGGACGTTGTCTGAGGCTGAAGAAGAAACCTTGCCTTTAAAAAAATTCAGCTTTTGGCTGAGTTTTATTATAACCCACTGAAATGGCACTAGTTGGTTGTGGGTTGGTTTTTTTTTTTTCCCTGAACTCGTCAGTACAGAACGGTTGAAAATAGCTTGATGCTGCTCTTTTGCCTCCTGACATTAATCATGGTTAATTAAGTGAGAATAAAGTTTGGGTTAATGCAAACAGGCATTAATTCTTGTCATCTCTCTGCTCTTAGGAGTATACAAATTGGACAAGCAGAGAAAAAGAACATTGAAAATATATCCTGGAAAAAACATTCAATTAACATCAGGATTGGAGGTCTTGTCAGAGATTTGTTAAAATGTGTTCCCCATATTTTCCCAATAACTGCATGAAGACAAATCCCATTGTCTGCTTAGTGAGACAAAAGATTGAGATCTACTTTACTAGTACTAGGATAAAAGCTTTTGTATCCTTGCAGCTGAATGTATGCCAGGCAGTGTCAGGCAGCAAGTGTGCTGGGCTCATTTTTCTGGAGAACTTTATCAGAAATACTGAAAGTTTCCCTCATGCTGCTTAAATGTAGAAAACTAAACCAAATTAGGGATGAAGAACAAGCGATATTTCTTGAGTAGAAGAAGCTAGGTTTAGAAAGAAAGATTTACGTAAACAGGTATTTCTTCTTTCCTTTAATTTGGGAAAGAATAATGATTTAAAAATCAACTTTAAAAACCTGAATAAATGTCACACTGTTGTTCCAACCTATGTTGGCAATAGTCTTGAAATGCTTCTTTCAGGCAGTAGTTAGATATGCTTAAGTATCACTCACAGCTCACTGCCTATACTGAGAGAATTAGAAAGGAGATCTCTTTCTCAAAGTATATGAAATATATAGGGTCTGTAACTACATTCAGTTAAAGCATTCACATCTCTGTTTCTAGATACAAGACCCAAACAATTAACTCTATCTCAAAATATGTTCTCCATGGCTTCTTCTTCATGGTCTTCGTGGCTTCATTTCAACACAGCCAGTTGCAACCACCAAACCAATGCCCTGCTGCTCTTCCTCACCTGACAACCAGCCCTGCAACACGAGTGCCACTGGCACTACTCCTCTGAAACTTGCTGCTGCTACATCCCCATCACAGTGTCATACAATATCCCATTAATCCACATCCCACAGAGTTGTTCTCACTCACAGTGCCCCTGCAGCACTTCTGCCTGCTGGAGACATTTTATGGCTTAAAAGACTGGCTCCTGTCAAAAGGAGAAGGTAGTAGAAGTTGGGACAGGAGTTGCCTTCTTTTACCCTAAAAAAAGTGAGTTTTTTTCATAGTAAAAAGACATATTCAATACTTGAACAGTCAGCTCCCATGGTTCTCTAACAGATTCTTGGAAAGTACTCCTGACTGTCTTTGGCCTTTTCTATTGAGAAACTGCAAAATTGCTTCCCAGGGTTGAGATGGAGGCTGTAGCTACTGTACCTGCCAGGATACCTGGGTAGCACATTTATACCCTCAGTCCCCAAATGGGAGCACTGCCAGGGCCATTGTGAGCACCCAGCCAAGGGTGCACTCCTGGGGCTTCCTGAGAGTACGCCAGCACTCCCACAAAGCAATCCGTGACTCCCTGCATCTCCACTGCCAAGAGGTCTGTCCCGGAGTTCCCCCCACATCCCAGGGGGTGTATTTGGTTTTGCTCTGGATAACACCAGATAAGCAGAAGCAGAGTCCAGTGAGTGTCGGTTTTGTACGTTTAAGGATGTGCTGTGTCGTTCCGTGCCTGGTGATCGATGCTTGGCCAGGGAGTGACACAACCCCAGGGTCCCCAGAGACCCAAGCAGTGGCTGTAGGGTCAGTGTAGAGAAGAGCTTTTATTACTGTCCTAGGGTGACTCTATGATGCCTGAATCCCCAATTGTCTGTTCTGTGTGTGCTGTATGTTGAGTTCTGTGCCTTTAAGAATGGTTTTAAGAGTGAAGCAGGGAAAAAAGAAATGCACAGTTTGTTTTGAGAAAACAGTGTTCAGTCCTCTGCATTTTTTTCTCAGGATAGTGTTCATCTGAGGCATGGACAGCAGCTGGACAGAAATCTTTTTTGCTTTTAGTTAGTTTAGCTAGCTGAGGCAGAGAAGCTTCCTGGACTGGCTTTTTTTCCTTTTTCTTGGGACTGTTTGAACCTACTCTGGACTGAAAGACCCAGAGGAGCACCGGGGAGCTCTCACCTCTGTGGTCCACTGGGGCCTGGACCTCCGGAGGGATGAATAAGGGACTGACTGAGATGAGCTAAACACACAGCAAGGACATTGTCAATTTGCCATTTCACTCCACAATGAGAGGTTTTACTGTTTCATATTATTCATTCTTTATGCTTGTAGGCATTTTGTTTGTTAAATAAATAGTTTTTTCCACTTTTCTCTGAGGAAGTTCTTTTCCTGGACCAGCTGGGGGGAGGGGCTGTTTGGATTTCCTCTCCAGAGGAACCCTGTTCCAGCTGTCTTCTCCCAAATTTGCCCTATACCAGGACAACATAACATAACTAGAATGTAGAGCAGATGTGAGGACCCAGAACAAAGGCAGGACAGTGGGCTTTAAGGGACAGAATCAAGGTGGAGTTTAGGGTGAAGGGGACAACAGGAAGAAGACTGTGGAGGGACACAAGGTGGGGTTTACAGAACACAAACCGATTGGGGAGGATAATGTGAGGAGATTTATATAAACAGATCAGTAGAGCCTCGATTAATAGGGGATTTCCCAAGGGGCAGTCCAGGCAGGGGCTGGTACCAGGGAGAATTGACAGAGAACATTCAGGAATAAGGGGTATGTGTCAGGGAAGACTAACAACACAGTGGGTGGACACAACCCAGGCTAAACCACCACCCCAGGGGCAGAGGGGAAAGGGAACAAACCCTAAGGTATTAAAACACAAAATTATACATCACTACAGTGTTGGACAAAAAATGTCTTCAAAATGAAGTTATGGAAGGACATTTCCAACAAAGAAAATGTGCTCACAGCATTTTTAGTTTCACATAGCAAAAAATTTTAACATTTTTAATTTGGGCACTCTTTTGCATACTGTGCTGTACACATAAGTGTTGGCAGGTATAAAAGCAGGCTTCTGTTGCAGTCACAGGAAGAGAAGCTGAATTATTTACAAGGGGAAAATTTTTCAGTCTGAGAATCATAGTCAAATGAAGAAAATTAAAAATCTTGACTACTGCACAGTCCAAAGGCTATAAACATAAGCTCCATCCCAATTTTTTATGTGGCTAAAGGACATCTATATTCAGCACAAAAAATAATTCATATATGAATGGATGCAGAGGGACCTGCTTTTCCCTCTTTTGACTCTTTATGTATTAATATGTGGTAAATACATGATTCAACACAGAAACTAGACATAGTCTTTGAATTGTTTGTCATGGGCTTATATTTTCTGCTTCTTCTATACAGTATGACTACAATTCTGTTATCTTAATTTTTGAGTTCACGGCATCACAAACCTTCTGGGTGTGACAACTCAGCTGCTTTTCTCCTCTTATTGCAGCATACAGCACATACAACTAACAGCAATGTGGAAGGGTAAAAGGAATGTGGAAGCCAGATAGAAAGCATGCTTTTTTGTAGGTACATATATTCAACTATTACATAATATAGATACATATGTATCTATGCTCTTCATCTATGTCAACTCATAAAACTCTTGTTTTAAAGATGCATTTAAAGATGTATTGTTACAAAGAAATAGTAATGCATTCTTGTGTTCATATTACAGCAACATTATGGAAAAAAACAGACATTACATACTTTTGTAAAAAAAATGTGACAAGTCTCTTCTGTTTATTGGTGTTCACTCTTGCAGAAAAAGCCTTTATTAGAAAAATAGCCTTGGCCCTCACATCCCATCCCAGAACAGTCCCAGAACAGGGACCTGAACTCTTCTATACCTTTGGATAAAGAAAGAGGTGCAATTGCCTCACTTTTCAGAGCTGGATTGTACAGAGGACCCACATTTAGATTCATGTGCTGCAGCTTTTCTTTCTCATTGTAAGCAACTACCAGAAAAGAAATTTGTTTCCCCATATCTAATACTGTACAGCAGCTCTGCACTTATGTTTTTGTAAGTAATCTTTCCTTTAGCAAAATAACTGAGTCCTTGAATAAATCAAAAGCATCTGTCTCTTCACTGAACCACTGAGTGGGAAGAAAACCACTGCAGAATGAGAAAACACATCTCATTTTTGTTTCTTTTTTACCTTCTAGACACTAAACCTGAGACAGAGATCACAGCACTGGCTGTACTCCTTGAAAAACTTGATTAAGAGGTGGACAAATTATGCCAAGGAGATCCTCCAAGAATTATTTCCATAAAGACAACACCATCTCACCTGGTAAAAACTATTTTTCATCTGTTAAAAGTCAAAGGAAGAAAGGCAGAATTAAAATTTGCATCATTTTCTTCCTTGTGTTCTCTCATATCCACTTCCAGCCAAGATCATTAGTACTTATGAGGAAGCTTTGCTTTAAAAATATTACAAAAATCAACTATGACTGCTAGCTTTAAATAAAGAGGCGACACTTGGGAGCAATCTGTATTGCTTGATAATTTGTACCATAGACACTTGAATACGGTTTACATAATGTCATTAACCTTGACACAAGAATTTAGGTTACTGTTACAGAAGGGTGATTGTATTTTGGAAATCAATAACTACATTAAGGGTCATCAGTACCAGGGAGCTAATCATGCTCTCCTACTGCAAGGCTGATCTTGATTTCATGATGCATTTGTGCAGAATTTGAAATTAACCCTTTCAGTTACTAAGGTCTGGCTGAAAAAATAGAAACTCCAACTGGAAGCCAGGAATGAATGAGAACATTTTTAAATAGTACATTGCTTTAAAAAATAATAACTCAATAGTCAACTGCTTTTGCCTGGCCTCCAAGAATCATGCAGTCATGTCAGAATTGCAAGTTGCATTAAAAGGTAAACAACTCTCCACCACATATTGCTGCCTAGTTCTGATTGCTAGGGAAAAAAATCTGAAAACATAAACCTTGTTTTTATTTAATTAAATCTCATCATGCTTGGACCTGCCATGCTTCCGATACACCAAATACAGATAACAAAACCATTTTCATTTTAGAAAATATAACAAGAAGCAGTAGCTAAAATTAAGACAGTTTCTAATACGAAGATACAATTTTGTTACCAAGAGAGTTTCAATCTTCTGTCTGTGCTTGGGAAACGAAGGCTAGTGCAGTAGATGTTGAGTAAATTGGGATAGTCCCACCTAACTGTAAAGTTTTGGAGCTGTCCATCTTTGGTGTCTTAGCTCCAGCCAGTAGGATAAGAGAAGTTCATCCTCTGTGTCAGCTGGTAAGTATTCAGTTTTGCCAGCTGTCAGCTGTAGCCGTGTCTCCCAAATCTTGCAACCTGGAAGGGTTTTTTGTGCATCAAATCACTATAACCAGCTGGCATTTCTAAAACACAGAGATTAAGGCCTGCATTGGGGAACCATTAAAAATAGACACATTTGGGGCCAAAACTCCTGAGCTATTTCTTTGTGCTGAACCAAGTCCTCAAAGACTCACAACACTTAGTCCTGGCATGGAATGGGACCTGGTTACAGCAGTTCTATACCCTCTAAGGAAAAATCTGGGTGACTAGCATGGACTTTTCCCTGATAGTCTTGCTTTCTTTCCAAGTCATAGCCTTGCAGCCAGTGATGTGTGCTGGCTCTTCCTGCACATCACAGCTCCTCTCTGCAAAGTCTCCCCTGGGGTCACAATGCCACTTTCACACCTCTGTCCTCAAGAAACCATAGAACAATTACTTTGCGATTGAAAAAAAAAAATTCAGGGGGCCCAGCATCAGGCACATTCCTTCCCAAAAGGAAGATTTTTCCTGTACTTCATATCTTCTTTTGGTCCTCCTAGAAGTAGTCTAGGTTGGTAACCAGAGCCTACTGGTTCCTTGTGCCTCCAAAACTACTTGACTTTTCCTTGGCTTTTTTACCAGAGAGAAGCATTTTCAAGGCCTACAGTGTTCCTGGCGTTCCTCAGCTTTGACCAAAAGGCTTTTTTCCCCAGCAGTCCTTACCAGTAGTCTTCTACCTTCAACTCTCTGTTTCTGTGCCAGGATAGCTTGCAGGAATGGGGCTTATATGAGGATATAATCGCTTGGGAAAGGAATGTAATTAAAAGCAACATATAAAGCAGGTAAAAAAATCTTCTGAGGACGCTCAGCTGGCACAGTGAGAATCTTGCTGAGAATATTTAATTGTTTGCATTAATAAGTGCAGACAGGTTGGTTTTAATTCAAAACAAACATGGCAATTAAATAAAAAACCCTATGACAGTACAATATTGTAGCTACAGAATTAAAAAAATGAAAATGTAGGAAACACAAATATTCAGACTTCCAAAAAATTGGAAAAAATTACTGGATTAACAAGATAATTAAAAACAAACAGTCCTAAAATTTTGTATCAGCTACTCTATAAGGAACCAGATGAAACACTGATGCAGCTGTGTTGATCATTATTATTTTTTTATTCCTGTTTTTCCAGTTAAATATGCAGCAGAACATATTGCATCTGATGATATCAAGTGCATGTCATAAGAAACAATTGACAGATGAATTTACTTTTATTACATTTGCTTTCCTACATGTCCTGTCTTACCATTTAATTTTTGAAGTCTTAGTACATTGACATTCTAATTTAGGTTTTTAGTTTCTTTTCAGAGAATAGATGGACTTGTTTTCAAGTTTGATAGAAATGTCTGATAGAAATGCTGTCAAATATCAGACAGACTTGTGTGAGGTAATGCCCAAATTGATCAGAAAAAGTCAAAGCTATTTTTTCTCAACTAACTGAGAAGGAAATCCAGGCTTCCTCTGGAAGCTACTACGTAGCTTTATCTAGTATGTCTCTTCCATGGATATTAACAAATTAACTTATCCTTACCTGAGACAAGTAGGAAGCATTTAGCCCTTTTTGAGAAGTGGGAAACCTAAGTATGGAGATTGTTTGACTACCATAAAGCCAAAGAAGAAAACTCCTTCAGTACTATTATTAGCTGTCAGAAGCTCTGTATTTCTCACCACCTGCTCAAATCTGTAGACAGAATGATGCTACCCACTTCAAAGAAAATACTTAATATCCTCTTCTCTGGAATGGAGTATCATTAAAAAGTGTATTTTCCCCCAAACTGACCATTTCCTCTCTTGGAACCCTTTCCTGAGCTGTCGTATTTATTTCCATTATACCCTTACTGTATTCAGACACTGGCTAAGCCAAGTCTCAGAACAAATCAATTTTTCTCTTTTGTCAAAACTAGTCTGGGGAGGAGAGAATGAAAGGTGCTTGGATGATAGTGTTGACACTTGAGCTGCTGTGGAGAATCATAAACATGATGCTCTAATACGTAATCCCTGCTGACAGGTTAGAAATCAAAGCTCATTAGCACAGAGGGAAGATGAGCATTTTAATGCCTCTGGATTCCATCCACTGCAATTAACACCACATACAGCATATTGTTCACCTAAAGCCATAAATCACAGTAAAAATGTCATATTATATACAGATACTGAAACCACAATAAAGAAAATGAGAAATAGCTTAGAAAAACTAGGGAATACCACATTTTTTCATATGACCAATTGGAAACTAAACCTAGTGCTGAAAATACTTTAAAGCCTTGTAAGATGGATGGTCCTCATAAATATGTCTGAAGGTCTCCATTTACCTGAATAAACTGCATTGCTGTAATGCCTGTGGGTCCAATCCTACCAAGGCAAGTAAGCAAGAGTAAGGCAGTGGTACTCCTGAACTGAATATATGAACTTATGTGTTTTAGTCTGTATGGAACTTGACATCATTTTTGATAGAAGACTTACTGAATTTTTAAAGGCAAAATTAGTGACCCTTAAGTTCAAAGGACATAAAGAGCCAAATCTAAACCTGAACATGATACACAGGTAACACAGGTAATGTGACACTATTTAAACTAGTGATTATTTCTGAGTATTTTTAATTACAGGTGTTGGACCCCAGAAAGGGGAGTTGTTAGATTGTTGTTACTGTTTGAACTCATCATCAAATGCACTGTGTCCAATTTTTTTAACTACTTTATGCAGTGCAGGAGGAGGCAGACCTCTTTACAAGTCCTGTGCCCTGTCACTTCCTGTGCAGATTGTCACTTAATTGGTCTCCTTTTTTGTTTAGGGGATTAGATGACACACCAACCAGCTGAGAGAGAGCTCTGAATTGAGACAGAAAAGTGCTGGAAAGGGAAAGTGTACTTCTGATATATTTTGCAGCCCAAATGCTGACACGTGTTTTCAGATAGCAGCATCAGTGAAGTGGTGTAGTGGCCTGTGACAGCACTGGGGACACACAGGGCACTTCTCCCTTCTCCCTCAGCAAGGAGAAAAGCAGGATGGTAGGACCCCACAAACTCCACATAAGCTACATCACTCTCCCCCAAAAGATTTCTGCTAGCCCATCTGCAAGGAAAAACCAGAAACCTTTCATAGGTCATCCCAGAACAGCTTTGGTTTTCCTGAGGGACAAACAGACCTTATGACCCCCCTTTATCAGACTCACCTCTGTCCTGGCCTGGCCTGTCTATTGGACCCAATCTGGGTGAATCTGTGCCTCAGGAGGGATAGTGCAGCTGTGCAGCTCTGCAGGTGCTCTCTAGTTACATGGAAAATTTCTCAATAATCTGGGTTTGGCTGGGTGTGGAGGAGAGCACCAAGTCTCTCTTTGGGAGCTCCTTGTTGTAGTAGGATGTAGGCTTGACACTGGCCATATACAGAGTGGCTCTTTCCTCTAATTACCATTTTGAGCTGTGGGCCAGGAGAAGTGAGGTCTTGCCGCCAGTTCCTTTGTGTGCAGCTCCTGCAGAGAGGAGCCATCTGGGTGCCTGCCTGCTCCCTGGTGACAGAAGCAGATTCCTCTGAGAGGAGTCCCGCTACCTGCCCCTTGGATGGGGGGTGACTAAGGGACAGCACCCCACCCCAGCACACTCTGGGACACTGCCTATGGGATCAGACTCCTTATCACTTGGTATTTTCCTGCTCCATGAGTCTTATGGTTCTGTCAGCAGGAGCTGAGGTCTGACAGAAGCATGGGATATGGTCCCTTCCCTGTGTCTCCTCTTGAGGATGTTTTACTGCACAGTGGTTAAAAAGAGGCAATATAATTCCTTAGGAAACAGAGATTATCCAGATACTCTTCCTAAGAGATGCTGCAGATCAGATCCTGTTTGAGGAAGTAGCTGATACCACCAGCAACCTCAGCACTTCTGCTCCCATAGGAGACCATTAACCCTGTCATGAACCTGAAAGTCTCCACATTCCATGGACAGGAGAACACAACACAGCCCTGAAGTAGGTGCTTCAGGGCAAAATGGTGACAGAAATTCAGGTGTACTCCTTTGCCTACCATGTCCTGATGGTTGCTTTTTCCTGATCCCTGCTTGACATGTAAGGCTTTCTGGATCAAGGTTTAAAGACAGAAACTTTTCCTTGAGTAGAAAATCTAAGTGTCTTACTTAGGTGGTCTGGATTTTCCTGCCAGATACCTCTTTCTGTCTGTTGTAGCTGTCTGCTTCATGTGTTGCAATCTCTGTCTTGCCCTTAGGCACCAGGAAAAGAAAAATAATAATCAAGTTTTATGTCAACAACTGGTTGGAAACAAACATATTTCTAACACACCATTATTTCTTGTCAGGTGGAGAAGAAAGATCTATAGCATAGTAGTGAGAACAAGCCTCACAGATGCCTCTGGTTTTTTCATGTTCCACAGGTATGCATCCAGTTAGAAACAGGAAACACATAGCAAAGCGTGGCAAAAAAATGACCTTCATGCATGTTCTGAAGTGGTCTTTTCCTTACTTCTCTTGTATTTCAATATATTACCCAAAGCACTCAATTGCACATCTGAATTTCCTCAGCTTGTCAACAGAAATTTAAGAATTTGGCTCTTTTCCTAGAAGGGTATGGCTACAGCTAAAGGAGAGCAAGATTCTTACCATAGTTTTCTAATCAAGTGTTCTCTGTGGGCAAATATTCCTTGTCCCACCTTAAGTGTCTCTGAGGAAAGACACATGCTGTCCCACATTCCATAGCCATCAATTATCTGAGCACCACCAGGAGCATTATTAGTACGGAAGAGAGCAGTTTCCCACAGATATGCTTCTCATTTGATTCTCGTGTAAAAAGAATTTTCAATTAGCCAAGCAAATATATGCTGCAGGGAGCACATGAAGGCTGCTGGCCACAGCATATGTGGAGGGCACTCAGCATGGGCCTGGTAGGGGTCATGGCATTGAAGTCCAGCCTGGGTTTTACACCACTGTGATTGATGAATCATTTTTTGAAACAAGTGGCACCTTGTGAATGGCCTTCAGCCACTTCTCTTTGACTCTCCAGCCTCAGTGGCCACAACATTTACAGCTGTAGATCCAATGACCATATGATTGTGGACAGCCTGTGGCACAATCCTTTGCAAAGGTTTAGTCCTGCTACTGTGCCGCAGTGTACAGCCTTTACAGCATCTTTTACAGCTGAATGATCACAGAAGGAGATTATACACTTGTTTTTGTGTATTTCTGGAATCTGTATGAACCTGTGACAATCGCAGCTGAACAAATGACTCCTCTGCATTATGGAGAAGACTGTGGCCAAAGTCCCTACAGTGTTCTTTGCCTCCTCCCCTGACTTCTGCAATCATCCTTTTGTAGTAGCCACCACTGGCAGGGATTAAGCCTTTCCTCCCTTTCTCTGTCACTCTTCAGGTAGGCAACCTGTTCTCTCTGTCAGTAATATTAATGTACCAACAAGAGTGGATTGCCCCAAGTTTACAGAAATCTATGTGGAAGAAACCACAAGATTTCTTAGTTGATCCACATGCCTGAATCTGCTGTGACACTTTTGTAGGTACATACAAAGAAGCCAAAGGCAGAGATCAACCTGTCTTGACCTGTTTGCTCCCATTAGGACTTTCTCAGCAGCCCTAAAGTTTTGCCTGAAGTAACCCAAAACTGCCTGTTACATTGTCATACTTGTTCTGTGGGGCTCATAGCAGTCATCTGGCAAAAACTAACCCAAAACATTTCCAACAACAAATTAAATAAAATAAAACAAGTACCAACAATCAAAGAGGCATAGATTCTGTGGGCAAAACCCATAACAATTCATTGGCTGTTTACATTCCTTCAAAAAACTCACCACTTACTCTACAGATGTGTTTTGATGGTAGCATTTTGGGCAGCAGCCAAGTAAGGATAAACACAGAGAGCTGTTGTCACAGGGAAAGCACAAGAAATGGAGCAAGGAAAACAAAAAAGCGCACACGCACATAGAAAATCCAAAGGATTTTACAAGTAGTCAGGAAATGGGAAGAGTATTTAGAAACAAGTCTGTAGTCATTGAGCATTGGGAATGACTCTTCCAAGAGGAGCCATCACAGGAATGAAAGCTATGGCCATGCAGTGGGCAGGCAAGTGTGACCTCTGCTGTCCACATTGACCCGACACAAAAGCACGGGAAATGCTACAAGGCTGTGTTATCATGGCACTGTGCTCATATTTAGATGCAGCTGTGAGGAGAGCTCTCAGCCCAAACCTGGTTTATGTCTGACCAGCCTGAGGCTAGTGGAAATGCTGGGTTTGTCTGCAACAGTGTCTATGGGCCAGGGTAAAATAGCTTGGCTGAGCCACAGACTCCTTATGGGACACACTGGCTGAAGAATAGGATGAACTGGTTAAAGACTAGGATCTCCCAGAATACAATTATTTCATTATAGCTTAGAGGGAAGCTGTATTTGGACTTTCAAGATTCTGAAAAATGTTAAAATTTCTCCAAAATAGAAAACTTGGACCATGCCCTTTTCTGATCGCTATTTTCATCTTTTCCACTACGTAAACCTCCTCCTGTCTCAATTTTACTACTAAATTCTAGACCAGCACCACAACCTAGTACTTCTCTCCCTCCTGGCTCTTATGAACATTTTGTTCCCAAAACTAATCTCCAGGTTTTTCTCTAATAGCTGTGCTGCTCACCTTTGAAACTTTCCAAATCCAAGGCCTTTCCCTTCTTACTTTTCCAAAGATCTCCCTTAGAAACTTCTACAAAAGTGATGGTTGTGGAGTAGCTAGCTAGCACCCAAAAGTGTCTCAATAGATACCCAAAATAAAGATTTGGTATGTATATGCAGACCTGACATCTGAAAATACCTACCAGTATCACAGAACAGTTGGGTGAAAATATGTCCAGAAGAGAGCCCAAAAGCTAGGATGCTTTATACGTAGCATAAATTTCAGAAGGATTGAGCATACAGTAAATCCAAACTCAAGTAAGAGACACACACAAAAAAGGCAAGATTACACTGGCTTTGAATGTAACAGCTGATTAAATATATTTTCCTCAGTCACTATTTGATGCTACTTGTCACAGTATCTACCGATTACTCATTCCTTCCTTATATCATGCTTGTGTTTGCCATGCTAAAGCACAGAGTGTTATTCAAATAGCCCAGATGCTGAAGCATGAGCCTGTTGCATTTTGTTGGCCAGCTGCACAAGGAAGAGATATTCTACGCTTTGTGTATATAAAAGGTACTTTTTCTTATCCTGTGTAAGGGAAAACAATGTACAATCTCCACCTTTTAGAAATAATATCCATGCTTTCATTTCAGTCTTTCAGGCCCTTATCTATGAGGAATAATAATTCTAATTCCTTGCATTACTGAACTTTTGCAGGGTGAAATCCATTACACATGGTGAATGCTCCCACACCATTGTAAAGCACTAACGACAAATACCCAGATACATAGCTTGTTACCAAGATACATAAGTTAAAAGTCACCAACCTGGTTTACCAAACCTACTTATCTGATTATTATAATCTGATGAAAATACAACTAAACCCCAAAATATGTTGCCTCTGGATATTTTTAGATCAGTGACTGATGTTACCTAAAGACCACATACAACTCATGGTTGCTTGTTAGGATGTGCTGTGGAGTGGACTGTGACACAGTGAACTGCTGCTGGCAGAGGTTTAGAGTCCCTGTAGTATAAGCTATAAGTTCAGCACTGGTCTCACACTCCTGAGTTTTGCTTTTCTTAAAGCCTTCTGCCTCAGGAATGCTCCCACTGCCACCACCCTTTCCTGCCCAGCGTGTGGCTGGTGTTCTGTTCTCTTACTTGGGAGTCAATGGGGGAGGCTCTGGTGAAGTGCTACTAAAGCCTTGACTGTCCTCTTTTTCTTGAGACCAGAACTGGAATGTACCACGTGCTGTTCAAAGGAACATAATTACAGGTAAGTTTAGTCTTGCTGGCTTATCCCCCTCTATCTGTGTATCAGCTCAGAGTACAACATCTAATGGAAATCCAGTATTTCCACAGTCCTCAGCACTGTACCACAGGCATAAGTAGGAGGTGTGCAGGGTGTGAGGAATGTATTAAAAGCATATATATTTGAATGCCTAAATGCCTGCATTTGCCAGCCTTGCCTCCCTGGCCTCCCTTGATAGTCAGTGCAGACAGAGCGTCTCCCCCAGCGGGCAAGTCAGAGCCTATATCCATGGCTCCTCTCTGAGTCACCCCTAGAGGTGTTACCCACATCCTCTGAATCTGAGGGAGGAGAGGGAGACATTTCTCTATGTAGGCATCCCAGTTCAGTGCATAATCCTTGTCAGTTTTACTGTTTTCCATCTTCCCTGGTTATTTTCTATTTTAGTTTCTTAAGGGAATAATAAATAGTGAAAGAACTGCAGGAATTACCAGCATTTGAACTAAACCCAGACTAGAGAAAATAGACTTTTGCCACATTGGCTTAATGGAGAAACAAGCCCTGGCCAGGAATGTGCGACAGCAATGTTTAAATCTGGAAGACAGACTGGGATGATACACAGTAAAGCCAAACTTCCACTTCTAATGAATCCTATGGCGTGTATAGGCCCATAAGCAAGTGCTCCCTATATGGGAGGAAACTGGTTGTTTTCCAGTGCATCCTCAACTCTATGTAAACCAGGAGGTGAGCAACTACAGAAAGATTCAAAATGAGATACCAGATAGTTCTTTCATCCAGTTTTAAATATATGAATACATAAATCAATGTGCATGTTTATGTGTCTGGCTCCAATTAATAAGCACCCGTCCTATGCCTCAGGCTTGCTGACAAGCATCAGAATTAATAATTTAATACGTGGAAGAATGATAATCTTGTGGTTAAGTAATTTGAAAGTTGGATCAGTTCTTGGCTCTGCCATAGATTTCCTGTGTGACCGTGGGCAAGCCACTTAATCTCCTCGGCCAAGTACCTCAAAGGTATGTAGGTGCCTGATCCCACCAGTTAGGCGCCACTGCTATCTTCAAAAAAGCATTGCTTCGCTCTTCCTTTAGTTGGTAGGTGTCTGATTTCTCTCAGTAGGCATAAACAGGCTTTGCTGACATCATCCTACAAGTTAATGAGACACTTTGAGGCCTTATTCAATTTCAAACTCATGGGTCCCCACTGTGTCACAGCTGGAAAAGCTGGCTTTCAGCTCATGGGACCCCGTGTGGAGATGCAGAGGATGTGCCTGCCTAGCTGGAGAGAAGCAAGCAATTTTGGCTGGGGAAACACTTGCCTTTTTGCAAGGACTTTCCCATCTAGGAAGGCTTTTTCCCATCCATCCCATATCTGGACCCCTGAACATTCAGTTAGGTGTCAGGTAATCTCAGTACAGGGGACATTATAGGAAGGACAAAGGAGAAGGTCAGAGGCCTCAGCCTGGGCCAGGGCAATGTACGCTCTGTGCCCCACGGAAGGGGAGCAGCCATGTCTGGGCAGTGTCTCTTGACTCACTGTCTCCTCTTTGCTGTGAGCATCCGTTGCCCTCTCTTTCCTTTTCTCCTAATGCTGCTGACTTTCCAAGGGGAAAACTTGATGCTCATCACTACTGCTGCAAGTCCTCACAACAACAGCAATGATCAGTGCTCTGCTGAGTCTCCAGGGGAGCTGGAGTTGTGATCTGAAACTCAGAGCAATTAAAAGAAAAGGTTCCATCAAACATATTTGCCCTTGTGACAGACCGGGGAGACACTGACCAGTTCAATAACAGGAAAAATCATGCATTCCTCCCATTCCCAGCTATTGTCTGAAGTGTGTTGCATGAAGCATCTTTGGCATTTACTGGCCAGAAGCCCCTGCCCATCTTTCCAGAAGGACCTGGAAACCTGAGCAGCACCAAGTAAATCCCAGGGTGCCATGCAAAGAGGACAGCCATAGGGAACTACTTCCACATTTTCCTGTACTTTTCCATATTCCTTTGGAAGAAGAATGATATTTTTAGAGTCAAGGGTTTTAGACTTTGAGGACTGGATTTAAACTAGTCAGTCATGTCGTTCAGGTCTTTAGCATACCTTCTAAGCTCAGCCAGCTGTACTTGATCCAAAGAAAGAATAAGGAGAGAAATTTTACACAGAGGAAAAGAGTAAACAGAAAATACAGCACTAAAATGAATTTAGTGGTTAAATAAATTATTCCAGCTAAAAACTCACTTACTCTGTTAGCTCTTTTAAGATATTGCAAACCAATCAAAATTATATAGAAAATTAGATTTTCCATATGTTCTTTAATGGTTTCCATAAGAATGTGTAGCTGCTGAACTTCATTGACCATACATGAGAAAATTGAAGGTCTCTGAGTATAACTGAAAGGCACTGAGCTACCAAGGTAAGGAAATTTCAAGCTGATGAAAGCTATTCCCTGAGGTCAGTGTACTTGTGGATGTGCAGGGCTGTCTCTAGTGCATATGTTGTGGGGATAGCAGTTTCAGTGGAGGAAAAAGCAGGCTCTTATGGCTATTTCTCCTTCTGCTGAAAACATAGAGCTCTCTTGTCTCTTTTACTGGCATGGCCCAATGGAGTGAGCCTGCTTGCTGCTGCTGTCCACAAGGGAGAGTTCCCAGCATGAGACATGAAGACCTTTCCCAGGAAAGCTTTGCCTGTCATTCCTTGCACAAATGCCAACCAAATCCCATTCTCTCCCAGTAACGATAGCAACTTGGTGCTTCAGTCTTGTTTTGTTCCCTGTTGTGCAGTTGTAGCTTCTCCCTTCCTACAGAAGTGTGCCCAGAGAGTTGCAGAAGAATTACACAACAAATCTCAGCTGTGGCCAGGAGGGCAAAGGCTTCCTCAGCCTTGCAGGTGAGGCTCTGTGAGATGTCAGCTGGGATCACAACTCCCCTGGCTCTTGGGTAGACTCAATCAAACTGGAATGAAAGCCAGCTTTACTGAGTTCACTGCAAAGTTAAATAGACCAGGGTTTGACAAATTAAATTCCCTGATATGCATTACAGGAAAGAAGTTAGGTTCAAGGTTTCTCCTGTGCCTCCAAGTTGTCAAAGAGTGCAGCATGACAAAAATGAAAATTTAGGAACCCCTTTGTGACTTTTAAAGTTACTCAGAAAGTGCTTGGGGTGCACAGATTGGGAAGTTAAATGACAACCAACCAACCAACTAACCAACCAACCAAACCAACAAACAAACAAACAAAAAGGCAGGAGAGTCATAAAAATAGCACAATATTTAGAAAATAAATGTTTTAGAGAGGGAAGCAATTCTTCAATACCTCTGCTGTATGCATCCTCCAGAAGCAATCTCAGTCCCAGTCTGCTGTCATTACAGTCAGCAACTGCCACAAATGTCTTTAGGCAGGATCAGGTGCAATGTTGCCCTTCTGGGAAGGGTCTTTTTAAATGGATAATGTGATGAATAGAGTAAAAAATGTGCTAGTTAATGCTATTCCCCTCCAGCCCAATCATTAGTAAGGCTGATATTTTGACAGCTGATCCAGCATACAGGCATTGACTAAATAATGGATGGAGGCTTAGCCAAGAAATTAATCTACCTGTAGGTGGAACACTGGTCACAAAATGTGGTGGAAAAGCTCCCATGACAGCTCTTACACTACCCTAGGCCAAAGTGAAAGTTTTTCCTTTTATTGGCAGGTAGAAATCAACTGTTTTCTTATGGCTTTGAGCCACCTGGTCTAGTGTCTCTGCCCATGAAAGGGGGTTGGAACTAGATAATCTTTAAGGTCACTTCCAACCCAAGCCATTCTATGACTCTATGTTCACGCTTTATTGTTTAAAGAGTATATAGCCATTGCTCTCCACACTGCGTTTTACAGGCACGTAAGCATGAAACACTTTGTGAGCTTAGTCATTATAATACCTAATGATAAGCATTTAAAATAGTTTATTAATATCTGGCAATCATCAACTTGTAATGAGAGTTAATTTTAATACATCAATTACAGAAGATTACTTTTTGATGCTTAATGGACAGAAACATTAGCATCAGTAATTGAAGGATTTTTTAACATCTTCTTTCTACATATTTTCCTTCTTTTTCTTTTTTTTTTAGTGAGTTACTTTTTACTTCCAGTTGAGCACACATTTTGCAAAGAAAAATAATGGAGGCTTCCTGTTATGAGTCAAAGGAAGTAAAAAATAATCAAAGATATTTGAAATGGGTATTGTCAAAAAAACACGTAATGCTTTTTCACATGTCCTTAATGAAGGATACATTTGCTTTATCTAGATTTCGCTTGCAGTTATACCAGAGAAAAGCAAGGTGATTATATATTTGGGATAGCTACTATTTAATCCCTTTAAACAGTTCTTTCAGTGGTCTGGACACAAAATTAACTTTCTGGACACACAATTAACTTACAAGTCCTTTCAGTATCTACTCATAGGATGAAGAGCTGCAAGATCTAGTTTATTTTTTCATAATTATCCCGAGAAGTCATCAGAGAACACTAGGCTAGTGAAAAAGTCTTATTTAGTAAATCAGGAATATGGAAATCAGAAGAGACACCATCCCTTTGTACAAATAAACATGAAAAGCGTAAAGCTTAAAATAATGATCACATATTTGTAATTTTAGATAAGGATCTACTAGATGCAAGATCCCCCATCATATTTTTACAAATATTCTTTTTCATAAGATTTTTTCATCCTGTGTTTACTTGCATTTTTAAAGGTGAGAAATAGAGTTGACTTCCCTGGAGTTTGATTTTCTATACTAATTCTCAATAGACATGACTGCTTTTGGCATAACATCAACATTATCATAACTCATATGCAATTATTCTCACAGTAGGTTCTAGTTCATTAATTTTTGAGAAGCTAATACTGTCAACAAAACTTTGCCTTTTCAATGGTATCATTAGAAAGAATCATTTTACTTCTTGGTTTGTTATTTCTCTAGTGGTGTACTCCACAGTAGTAACTCCTTCATTTCAATTGTCTTGAGTTTCACCTGTGCTACGATGGTACAAACTCAATTTCTCTTGAGCAGACATCCCACAGGATTTTACGTTTGGTATAATAAGGTTCAAGTATTTCACTGATAACCTGATTTCCAGCATTTAAAGATCTTGAAGCAAAAAAGCTCCAAAATACATACCTTGGCTGCCTTCCTTAGGGCACACACTCTTCCTCAATTTCCTGTATAGCCCTAGGAGGAAGCCAGCTCCCCAGCTGCTCCTACCTCACTTCAGCAAGGAGCACAGCTGAGGTGAGCTCTGCTTGCCACAAGCAGAGGTGAGGGTGCTCAGCCTATCTCAGGGCTCAGTGGCTCACTGAAGCCTGCCTGTCTGGCTCCCCACCCATAGTGCTGGTCATGGAGGTACCTGAGCTGGGGTGGAATAAGTGGTCCATGACCTGTGAATCCTTTATTTATGAAAACACCTTGTCACTCAACACAAAGCCAAACTTAGGTTTATTCTCCCCCATTCTGCTACATTGTATGTTAGAATAAATGCTGGCATCCAAATATCTATCATGTTCATTATGAAACTAGATTAAAAATTGCATGTTAGTCATTGGGTAATGCATAAGATGTGGGTTTGTTTCTTTTTCAGAGCAGGGGGCTTCAAGTTCTTTAAGATGTCCATGACACTGATGTCATGTCTTTTTAAATCACTGGAATATATCCTTGATCCTCCAAATCTGATTCAGAACTTTGGGAAGAAGCCCATGTAGGGCTTGATGGAGTAAAAGTCATGCTGTTTTTACCTACCTCTTTGTTGTACCAGAACTGTTCATGAAATTGAGTGCTTGCAAAATCTATTGGACACCTGGATAGTCATTAAGGGATTTTCCTTGTTTCAGAGATTAACTAGCAATAATATTCCCTACTGATGGCTTTTTATTACCAGTGTTCAAGTTCCTATTCAGATTTTCTTTTGAGAAAAGGAAGAGAGGAAGGGAAACGGGGAAGGCAAATGAGGAAAAGTGGAGAGAGAGAATAAAAAAAAAGAGAAACAAAGAAAAGCTAAGTATTTTGATCATGGAAGTATCCATTTTTGTTTATGCTTGCTTAAAGGCTGAGTGCCGGGAGAGTGCTGGTCAGAAGCCACCAGGTTATCAAACTGCAGCAAGGACATCCTGGAAGATGCTAGGTAGGGAAATAAACTGTGTTAACTAAATTAATGCTCCTTGTGCCCTGTGTTCCTGACAGACTGAAAGCTTCTAGCTTGCTCAGTATTGATTAGAAAAAGACATAGCCAGCTATTATGCTGTTTCTATATTTTAAAAAATCCTGTTTTCCTATGTCCCAGAATTAATAAACTCCAAAGAGCAGGTTAATTTTTGTATGCCAACACACTAACACTGAAAATTAATGCTATTTTCTAGGTCATTTGTATTTGCACGTTTGGCTCAATCTCGGATGTTTGAATTATTGATTTTTCCCTTACTTACATAGAATTGTTTTACTCTCTTCTCTTGTACTGCTAAGTCATCACCTCTGTAGCATCACTAAAGTCATAGCTGTAGGTTGATGATAGAAACCTTTGTCAAGCAGAACCCAGTGGAATCACCCTGTGTGCATTTTCTTGGCTCTTGGAGCACAAAGTTTAACCTGTCTGTATAAAAGCTCCCACAAAAAACTGTAGAGCTCCTCTCTGTTGTTCTGAGCTTTTTGTGCTTGAGTCATTAATTTTTGTCAGATTATGTTACAATCCCAGTGCATGCTTTAACCTACTTGCACAAGGCTCACATATATAAATACACCCACCCTCTGCAGACCCTTTTGTATCATTCCATCATGAGCTTTTTACTAGGGATAAATCAGGTACTGAAGCTGGCTGAAGGGTCTTATGATTTGATGCCAGAGGAGACATCATTTTGGCTTGGGCACACAAATCAGAGGCCTGCAGTGGTACTTTGGTGGTCTTTCAGAGCAGGCTCCGAGGAGCATCATGGAGAACTGGATTATTTTCAGCAGCTCTTTGAGTCACAGGTAGATCCATAGGGAGTCTGATATGCATTATTCTGTCAGAGTACAGTTCAATAAGGATCTAAAATTACCTGCTTCAGTCCTGTCACAGAGATCTGACAGACACTTATTTCTCAGTATCTATAGCGAAAAACTTTCTGAACAGATAAAACAATATATGACTTCATGAGTATTATTGGTTTGTCATAGACTCACAAGACAAATAATGGCAGTTTGATGTTGAAGTGCAAAAGGTGGGTCAGCAAAAGCCTCATCACAAAGAGTCTTTCCCTAAAGCCCTGTGCATGTCTCCATTCCCTTTTGAATTGCAGATAGAGATAAATTAGTAGTAACGATGGAGCTTTTGTAGAACCTAGAGTAACCCTGAAGATTTTAAACTGAAAACTAACAAACCCAACCTGCAGCTGGTAGTGCCAGCCCTGGGACACAGACTCTTCCACTGCCAAGTGGTTGCCAGAGGCTCTGGCGTGGCTCAAGGTTGTACCATTGGAAAACCAGTCCTTGGAGAAGCACTGGCAATGAACAGTGCCTAATAAATGGTGTGGGTAGTACAAGATTTGAGCAGCTTGGAAGCACCATTTGGTTCCACTAGTCCAATTCACCCACCACATCCTATGAGTGCTACCACACTGCAGGCAACTGCAGGGCAGCTGTTCATTGAGAGCTGTCTTGATGGGATGCATTCCCTGAGTTTAGTGCCTCTGGAAATTTGCTATTTTTAATGTGTTTCTCCCTGTAAGAATCAGAAATGAATGTCAATGTGCAGCTAGCAGAGTTATTCGCATGTGGGTCCAATCTGCTGTGCGCTTCCAAAGGCTCTTCATTTCAGGGCTCACTGGATGTTGAAATCCTCCCTGTTAACATCATATGGACCTATATGCTGGAAGATACTTGCTTCTCTCCTCCCACTGAAGAGAATTCAGTGGCTTGTGCTGGATGTATCATTTCTGAGGGCCGGGCACTGTTACCATGTCTGGCCAGAGGCTTTGTGCTCTGAGAACAGCTCTGCTTGCCCGTGTGGTCTCCAATGCCCTGGGGCCACACCCTCTGGGTACTTCTGGAAGGATTTAAGATCAGCCTGCAGTTAGGTAATGACCCCTGGTGCCATTCAGCCCATGGCCATTTGGAGCTGCATGCCACTAAACTTGCCTGAGCTGGACTATCTCAATGCAATGGAAACATTTCTCTATGTGCTGTTTTCTGCAGGCATCAAATAACTGAAGGACAGAGGTGATATAGGTAAATAGCTGCACCATGACAGCCATGAAGGGATGATGCCCAGTCAGTATCTTTGTATTCTCTGTTTGGATTTGTCTTTTTGCCAGTAGATGATATTACATGTTGTCATGGCTGCTGCCTGCTTTGAGAAAGAAATTTAGTCATATCTTTTTGTGAAGCCAACATTTGGTGGCTGTGACAGCACAGTGAAGACCAAAGACATCAGGTGTCAAAGAAAGATTAGATTCTTTAAAAATAGACCAGAAGAATCCAGTCATCAGTGCTCACTGTGGCTTGCCTGTTGAGGTTACCACATAAATCATGAGATTTTAAGTGTTTTGGAGAATAAAAACTGGCATAGTTTCCAGTATCATTATTATTAACCGAGAGAATAAACCAGAGTCAAGACCAACTGAGGTGAAGGAGGTACTTTTCATGTGTCTTTTTATGATCTTCAGACTTGGTTGATTGGCATTGAGGTAAAAGATGAATGTGCTAGCCTGGCAAGAAAAGACAAGACAGTGCTACTTCTCTTGGAGATGTGAATAGCATTTTTTATTTTCCATTCATTAGGACTTTTGTGCATTCTCTCCTTTCTTCTGTTTTCAGAAATAAGAATTTTAAATGGCAAAGCAAAAAGAATCAGTGGTAGAAAAGTTAAAAAGACAAATGGATCATCTCTAGAAAAACGGAGAAGGGTGCAGAAGGAGGTGGGAAGGGACAGCCAGGACAGCTGACCTCAAACTTACCGAAGGGTTATCCCAAACCATACGACACTATCCTCAGCATATAGAGCTGGGGGAAGATGAAGGAAGTGGGGAACAGTTGGAGTGTTGGCATTTGTCTTCCCCAGTCACTGTTACCCATGACATATCCCTGCTTCCCTGGCAGGGAAAGATGGCTGAACACCTGCCTGCCCATGGGAAGAGGTGAGTGAATCCTTTGTTTTACTTTGCATCTGTGCACTGCTTCTGCTTTCCCTGTTAAACTGTCTTTATCTCAGTCCATGAGCTTTCTCATTTTTACTCTTCTGATTTTTCTCTCCACTCACGATTAGGCAGTGAATGAACAACTGTGTGGGGCTTAGTTGCTGTCTGGGATTAAATCATGACATATATATACTGGAAGAGAAAACGCTGCCTGAAAAAATACTCTCTTTAGTTATCTCTTGCTTCCACAAGTGCCGAAAAGCTGTCAGGATGCTCTCTACTACTGATTTTAGATCTTTCTATCTGTATCACCTATAATCAGAGCAAATCATCCAGAAAAGCTCCTTAACTCCAGCAATAGTCACAAGAAGACAGGGCAGGGTTACACAGGACTTCATTCTATCCACACCTTTACTATCACAGATTACCACATCCCTGTTATGAAATTAGAAAGCTCCAATTCAAAAGACAGTTATAATACTTTGAGTAACATTAATACATTTATTTAATTGTCATTTACTTTTCATTCATAAAAAGGACAAAGCACAGTCCTGTTCTACTCATTTGAAAAGAAAAGATAAAAAGGAACTAAAAAACCAGTTCAATATTCATCAGTATCAAATAATAGCAATATCAATTTTCCTGAAATATAAAGAAACAACAAATATGTCTATCTATATAAACTTTAATTAAGAACCTTGCATTTTAAAGCAGATGATACATTAGTTAGTTTTTCTTGACAATTTCAACAATTTGAAGCTGAAGGTCCCAGTCAAATTTACACAATTACGTGAAACAGAAAAGTCTCCAACTATCTGATCAGTATGTGACACCTACTTCATCCATGTTGCTGATTTAAAAAAAGAGAAGTGGCTTTCCTTCCCAGGTCATTTCCATGCAACAATGAAACAGTTTTTGCTTCTTACACCATGTATTAGAAAAGTAAAAGGCAATCATGCATTTGGCAAAAGATGTACTTGTGGTTGTATATTATATAAAAATGAGTCATACTGCAAAAGAACAAAACCAAATGAAACACAATGAAACACTTTTTTTTTGTACAGAAGGCTTATAGCATATAAGTTTCTTATGTATGAAGACAGCTCATTTCTCTTTCAAATAATTATACAATTTATGAAACTCAGTAGTGTTTGACACTTTGACATTCCTCTATAGGGGAGTTACCACTTCTGCATATTTAAAAAAATTTCATCTTGTAACAAATAGTTTAAATGAAACTAAAACTGTATTGTTGATATTTATTAATGAAGACTCTACACTTTTACATGTAAATATATAGTACAAAATTATACAAATAAAAGAAAGGAGTGTAAATTATTAATAGACCTATCCTTGCTTCATGTAAATATTATTACGGACCTCTACAGTATCAGTTCTAAAAAGATAAAATCTATTTCTAAGTAGCTAGCAAGGTTGTGCTAATAAAATATGATTCAAAGCTTATAATTCTTGAAGCATCAGACATTGCACTATTACTTGAGCCAGCTGATTCAACATCACCATGTTTCTTCATCATTCACACTCAAACTAATTCCCAGCACGCCATGGAAAATGAAAGGAATGAGCACTTCTTTAACAACTTAAAAAAACCCAAACAAACCAACAAAGAAACCCAGCACTGAAACACTCTAGACACAGTCAGAACAAAAACATTCTCTATCTCTAATAGAGTTCCCGTTTTGAAAAGGCCATAGTAAACACGTAGCTTTGACTAACAGTTGGGATCTGACTTTCACTTACTAACACACAGTTGGATCATCCAGTACTCTATCAAATAGAGAAATGGTCTCAGAACTTTAAAACTCTTATTTACAACACTATGAACATTAGAATAATATCAAGTTCTTGAAAAAGCATATAGTTCTCCCAAATGTACGCCTTCAATACAGGAAGGTAACACCTGGTGTCTGCAGCATAAAAATGTAAATATAATAATTTTTTTTACTGTGCTACTCTGCTTTTGCCATTTATTGTATATCTTTTTTTCTTTTTTTATATTTTAAATCTTTTCACTTTAAAAAATAACATACGTTTCCTACCATTTCATGGTCCACTTGGCTGATCTTTGCATGGACTTCATCTCCAAACTCCTAAGTGTTATATTGCTACCTTAATAATAACAATAGGAATAAGACTAAATCAAAACCAGTACATTACGCTGCTTCCCTGAAAGCTGACATTTGACTCTCAAAACCAGCAACAATCACCTTAACAGAATTTTTCAACAGAATTCTTTTAAGAAAAGGATATAATAAATCTCGGGTCAGTGAAGCACAGATAAATTCCTTTAAGCTGAGCATGCTATCCATTTTTTGTGTGTTCTGAATATATTTAAAACAAACAAAAAAATCCTTACCACTGACTTTTATTTCAATTCCTTCAAATTCTATCCAATAACCCCAAGAAATATAGCTCAAAATAATGAAATGTTTTTGCTTTGACTGTCTCTCTAAAAACCAGTAGTCTCAATAAATGATGACGGGGCTATTCAAAAATATGCAGTACACGAAACATATAGGATAGTACAGACAGACGCAGTACTCTTACATTTATCACATACAATCAACATTTCAATCTCTATTATATTTCACAATTTGTTATTCAAGTTAAAGCACCTACGTATGGTGATTTTACTTTCACTGTACAGCCTATGTTATTGGGTTTTAACACTGTAACTTGCCCCATTGGACCGAATCATGCAACTGTCACAGATCAGCATAAGTGTTTCATAAGGCATATTGGAACAAGTTAAAAATATTTCTTAGCCATTCAAAAGTTGATTTACTTTATGAAGGAGTTCCTGGATGCCTCAGTCCTCTTAAAGTTCATAGGAAATTGGTAGGGTAATTCTTTTTAAAGTGTAATTTATTTGGCTTAGGATGGTGCCACAGGAATCGAAAAGAATCGTGGTCCTCATCTTCATAGGGAGTCCTTTGTGTTAGGTGGAGGACAAGGTGAATCCAGCTACATTCAGAATCCCGAGCAGGCAAGGACACCCAGGGCAGGCACCACTAGGACCAGGAGCAGAGTTGGTACTCCAACAGTGGCACCTGTGCATCGAACAGAAAACAACACAATATTGGTCTTACTTGGTCCCACTTCAGCACTACTTGCAGTGGGGAGAATAATCCTGAAGTCCACACAGTATGGAAGCTGGAAACCAGCTGGCATATCTCAGCACAGCTCCTACCTGTAAGGATAATCTGAAAGGAACAAAGAAACTTGCTACAGTACGGCAGCGGACTCACTCTTTTCTTCTGCAAGAGCTGCCTGTTTATGCAGCAAGTTTATATAAGAAACAAGGCCATTCAGGACACATCAGTATATTTTGATTTGGCCAGTCCGACAAACCAGGAGGTTATTATACCAGGAGGCAAAAGGTCAAAATAAATATTTAAGCATGTGAAAACAAAATTAATGGAGCCTTTGAAATGTGACAAAGCAAAGAGACACCTTTGGAAATGTTAATGCTCATATGAACAGCAATAATCTGAGAGATGTCAAAGAGCCTGGTCCGTTTGTTTACCTGCCAGATTACAAAATCCAGATGGCTGACTTCTAGCAGTGTGGCATTTATGTCTGTTAAAGCCACAAGGCTATTTCTTAAACAAATATTTTAAGACATAAAATATTAAGCTACGGTTTACAAACTTTACATGACTCTGGCAAACAGAAATAAGAATTGTTATTGTTAAGCGGTTTGTGCTGTGATGGTCCAGCTCCCTGTTAAGAAGCATCTATGTGAGAAAATAACCCAGCCCAGCTGTGTGTGTCTGTCAGTCTTGGAGATGGGCCAAAGGACCTTGAGAACTGGCTATTCTTTCATCCCAGAGAGGGCTTGTCTGTAACAGGATGGTAGATGGGCAGTCAGGACTCAGCTTACTGCTGGGCTTGCTGTTGAACACTAAGCAAAGAAGTGCTTGTAGCTGGTGCTGACAGTCCTGAGGTGCTGCTGGAACAGGCCCACTGGACAGCTCTCCAGAAAATGTTAAATGAAGAAAAATTATACTGAGAAGGTAATACACAAACTGAACCACAGTGATTTCAGCAGGCCTAAAAAGAAGCACAGCACAACAAACTGTGAAAGTATAGGGGCATATTCATCTTATTTTTTAGTGATTTATGAGGGATATTAATATTTCATTTTTATTCCTAAGCATCAAAGCAGAGGTTCTTAATGAATGAAGCCATAGGGGGAAAAAAAATCAGGTTTTGTGTTTAAGAATATCCGCAGAAAATGTATTCTGCTTTTGTCAGACCAAGATAATGCAGTTGGAAAGACCCAAAATAATTATTTTGAGTACTTCTAATAGAGGAAAACAAGACAAAAAGGTTGCTGAGTGAAGTTGAATGATATGCAAGTATGAGGAAACATCTGTTTGCGTGTTGCTATTCTACAGAGAAAGGAATAATAAATCTGAGATGTGCTTACTGACTCCAGAATAGTTAGCAATTTACCTCATTATGGCAGTTCTCACAAGGTTTAGGCACTGTTGCAGAGATGTATTTACCAACTTTCTTAAATAAAGCAAGTCCTACCCTTGGACAGGACATTAACAGAACATTAGCAGGATAAATGCACATTATACAGATAATCTTTTTTTTTCTTGTTAGATGACTGACCTACATGTGAGATTCCATACTGAATCCATTACTGGAGACACTATTTGCCATTGCTAGTACACTCCCGTAGCTTGTGAATGAAAGTTAAGAAAAGTTTTGCCTAAGAACAGACTACAATATTTAATTCTGTGCAGTAATGCAGTTGTGATCTGTCAGTTCTAGCAACGTTTTAAAAGCTAGACAAATGCCTAAATAAATAAAGACTTAATGGACGTGTACAAATAAACATGTGGATGTAAATTAAAAGAGAAGGATTATTAAGCTCTCTCTGAAGTCTAGCCAGGTATGAGCTGGATATATGTAGTACCTGAAGATTCTTTCTCTTCTCAGTGTTATAATGTGTGATCTCTCCTCTCAACCAGCATTTTATGTATCCGCAGTGCAAGCAATTGCAAATTAAAGCCATCAAATTAAGTGTCAAAACCAAATCAGCATCACACGACCCAACTACCACTGTAATGCACCATGTGTAAAATTACTATCAAGAGTTCTCATTGTTTTAAATAAACAACACACATGTCCTTAAATTTGACTGGTTATTTGTGGTTCGTGGGGGTTTTTTTGTGGGTTTTGAGGGTGTTTTTGATTTGGTGTGTGGGGGTTTTTTGGGGTTTGTTTTTTTTGTTTTCCCCCCTCAACAGTCCCAAGCAAAAATGATGAAAACTTACACAGGCTTTACTACTGTCTGGTACAGAATTCCTGATGTTGATACTTTAAAGTTTAGGACTAAAGTATCTACAGAAACATGTAGTCAGAACATCATTTAACATCAAATGAAATCTGTATGCAATACATGAAGTTAACTAACTTTTTTCCTGTCTCCTAGTCTCAGGAGCCTTTTTCACACAAACAGTTGTTTATCTGTATGAGTAAATGAAAAGAAGAACTGCTGGATGGCTTTTCCTTCAGCAAGATCTTTACGTATCACAGGATCCCCTTGTAAAGTCTCAATAATCCACAGTTTTCTATTAGTATTTTAAATTCTCTGTTACCATCTCAATCACATAACATCCAGGATGAAGCTTTTACACTTAGGAAAGAAGATCCTAAATTCTACTGATATCTTGAACAGTATGCAACAGTCTTCCAAATATGCTCAAAAGAAATGAAATCAATGCCTAAATGAAACAGGCATTAAAGCAGTGATGCATTTCCTAAGCCTTTGTGACAATTTGTTGCATCATTCTTTTCTTTAAATGTTACTTATCTTTATATATGATATTTTGGCCCTTTTCCCAACATCATTGTCTCTTCATATTGGATTGTGAAAAAAAAGGACCTTTGAGCTCTCCTGGATTACAGCAAGCTCCAATCTCCCTCTGCATGGGGCCTCGCAGAGCCAGCAAACTCTCAAGTTTGCTATGCTCAGAGGACTGCTGATGAACACTATTGACAGAGCCTGATAATCCCACTCCTTGAGGCTCAACCCTTTGTCTGTTGAGAAGATGCCAATGCATTCAACATGAGCTCTTCCCTGAACTCAATGGGAATTATTCACATACTCCTTTAGGTCTGTGTGCATGTGAGTGTGGATATGCCACAGAAAATGTACTGTGAATGTTGCTCTCTTAGATTTGTAAATACGTTAAATTTGTAAGTCAAGCCTATAAGAGAGTTACTGATGTGCTTACAGTAAATTCTACAGAATCCTTCCTTAAATTGTTCAAGTTAGGCTATTGATTGAGTGCTGCTAAAACCTTTGGCCTAAACCGTTGGCCAACGGTAAGCTTAGTAAGGGGGTCCCCTTGAAAGCTTTTGACACAATCAGAGAGTCTCCCTTATTCCTTTTTATCTTTACTCTTCCCTATCCATACCTTTTTCCATTCCCTGCCTCCGTGTAGGTAATTTTAGGTTGATTTTTATTTTAGACTGATTGATTTTAGATTTTGTTCTGATTTTTCTCTATGTGTTTTGTCTGTCTAGAAAGTAGAAGAGTGAACTTTGCCGGTAAACTTTGTCATGGTTTCATTTTGACATTAAATCTGCTTTTGTTGATATCTTTGCTGGCGACTCTTCGAAAAACCTAAAAACTCATTCACAACAGTCTGCCTTTGTGTCTGTTTTGCAAAACAGATTTCCTTTTTTTTCTGAAAGAATGACTAAACTCCTACCCATTTTCCTGTAGATAATACTCTCCTTTTGGTCCAGGATCCAAGGACCTATATTCCATTAGGCTGTCTCATTTTTATCTCTCCTTTTTACTATTAGAAAAGTTAATGGCAAAGCTTTCTCATATTCTGTTTCTCCTTGTGTCTAAGTTTGTCCACTACTGTGCAAAAAAAATAGGTCACCTGAAAAAATGAAGGAATTTTTGACTTTTCCAATCACTTGTTTCTTCATCAATTATTAGGCTTCATTTGTATCTGTTTTCTCAGTGTTTTCATATTTACTCACGTAGAACAAAAAAAGAGAAACGGGGAAGAGCAACAATTTCTTTTGGTTAAACTAAACTGCATAAAAGTGGGTTTGTTGTTCTTTCAACTGGCTATTGAAAAGAAATTGCTCTTGTCCCAGCTGGAAATACTGTCTCCATGAAAGACTACTGCAAAAGAAATAGGTAGTATCAGCTGACATGATTTAAATGCTGTTATCCCTATTCATGGTAAATGGAAAATAACTGAACTAATTATAATATACTTATCTTGCATCACTGGCATCATTACTAAATCACGTGTCCAACTTTCCCTTGTCTAGGAAACCTTTGTTTGTGCACGAGGAAATTTTCCTCTTGCCTGTGCCATAAACCTTTCAAGAAAGGCACCATGGAGTGATTCACAACTCTGTGATTTACTGTTTTTGCAGCAGAGTAGATGTATGGGATGGAAACAAAGCTGTCTGTCCATCTGCCCGTCTTTTGTGCTCTGCTAAGTTTGCTGTCCATCTGCTAAACAGCTTCAACTATCCTAAGAAAAGCCTATTTGAGTTGCTGCTGATGATCCGGGTGGTTTTTCCACTCCATGATGTTAGTCTATCCTTTCCTACTTGAAAATTCAAAGTCAAGGAAACATTTTGTTTTGTTCTGGCAAGAGCACCTGGGACCTTGGCATTGTCAGCAGGCAGCAGCTGGGGCTTCTTTTCATTGACTCTAGCCCTACCACAGACCTGGGCTGTCAACATGAAAAGATGACCTGAACTCCAAGAAAAATCGGAAGTTTTTCAGCCATTGGGTTATTACTTAGATGTCAATAAGCATACGTTATTTCTTAAATACCTCATCCCCTTCACACATTCTAATATTCATTACAGATTCTTCTGCATGCAGAGTAAAGTAGAAGACCACTGGTAATATTTTTTTATAGAAGTTACTCTTCTAAAGTTGTGCACACAACAGATAAAAGCACGAGGAGACTCTCCTGTGACCCAGGCAGAGGATCTTCTTTGGCCAGCTGGCATGTCTGGGGATTTCTGAGTGAGGTCTGATTCTGATTCTACTCCTCCTTGTTCAAGAAAATAGAGATTTCTGAATTTTCCTTACAATAATTTCAGCCCAACTATATGTACCAGAAGCATCACCCTTTTTGACTTGAGAATAGTACTTATTTAAAAAACCACATGGTGCAATGGACAAGAAACTCTTCAGGTGCAAAATTGTGGCACAGCCTCCCTCCTTTTGCTCCCTGAGTACTGCAGCACCACAAGGAATGATCAGTGGGAACAAGCAGCACCTAGGGCTGGAGAGCAACATGAAAAACATGCAGACAATGAAAATAATAGACTTGGAAGCATCAAAGAAAATAAATTAGTCCAACAGGACAGATCAGCTTCAATTTGGCTGTGCTTTTCAGCAAGACAGAAAAAACCTTAAATTGGGCATTAAAGTCATTGCGGAAAGGAAGAAAGGAAACAGGGATTATCACAGGATAGTGCAGACTAAGAAAACATAACTAGATATGGAAATATTCCCATTATCTGTCCAACATTTGAGTTTGAATAGAAGAAAAAGAGAAAAAATTTGAATTAATGGGAATATAGCTTTTCAAGAAAACGCTTGTTCTATCACTGAGTATGTTGTAATAAATGGAACTGTCACCTTATTCAATCAAACTAAGGCTTGGAAGGAGGCAATACCAATAAATTACAATTGTGATGAAACAAAATGTGATGAAGAAAAATCAGGAAAAATACCAGATAACAAAATATGTTGATTTAAGCACATGTATGTACCAGGTTAGAGGGCATTCTGAGTATTTTCTACATAATTTTTGAGTCATGTGACAACAGCAAATGCATTTTGAAAGTTACTCTTCTTTCAGAGGAGAGCTTTTTCAGAAATGTACTTTTAATTTAGTAGAAGGTTTTTGCTATATTCTTGTACCAGATGCATAAGGAGTTCCAAGGCAAGTAACAAAGGATTGTCATGCTTCAGCTAGATAGAATATTTTTTCTTCAGTATTATTTACGATTTTTACCTGTGTTTTCTTCCTGTTATCACTACATCAATGTTTGTAACAGATGGACATTTTCAAACCACAATCAAAAGACCGTGATTATACCACGTGAAAAGGGAATGACCAGCTGACTTACCTGACACTAATATGTGCAATAAACATTTGTCCCCTTTCAAACAGTAATTGAAAAAATTAAAAGATAAATAATTAAAAGGATTGTGTAAATTAGTACAGGCAAAATTTATGGATTTTCCTTTGAAAGAGCTGTACTTCAAAGTAAATACTATTTCAGGATCCTAAGACATGCCTCTGGCAAATAGAATTCATATGTGTATATATATATGTGCAGTGAACACAGAGAAACTGTAGTTTTGTTCTCTTGCTATAAGCATATACAGTACATAAATTATTCTTTCTCCATGTCACTATTTAAACTGAGACATTAACCTGATTTCATATGTGAAGCTGAAGGTGTATGGTATTTTCCTTTCTTCCCCAGTGTTTATCCAAATGAGAAAAGTAACCTTCCCCTCTCTCCAACCCTGGATGAAACTTTAAAAACTTGAGAGCTTGATTCTATTTTTCCTTACTCTGGCATAAAGCAACTGCACCAGTTACACAAGTGAAGAGAAAAAAGAACCAAGCATCATATGGTTTTAGTTCCTACTGACTGCAAGATTGTTTTGATTATACTAATATTAGTAATATGACAAAGCACTGCAACCCAAAAATCATGCAAGAGACAAAAAAAAGTTCTCAGCCTTTATTTTATTTCAAAGGAAACAGATAAGCCTATTATTAACTGTTGAAAAGACTCCATTGGTTAAACAAGTTGTTCCAACCTTCATCTGGTTGAGGTAATTCAAGAATGAATTTTAAATTGTGTAGCTCATTAACTTACTATAATGGGCTTGAAAAATATCCCCAAGTTCCTTATTTTACAACAGGCACTGGCTAATAAAATACAAAAGATCATGGCTGTATTTTACACTGATTATAGCTGCATGCTGGAATGCACATATACAGAGAGTGATTTTATGATAAGAACTTTTATTTCAAGATGTTCACTACAAAGAAGTGCAAGTGAGATAGCTGTGTTTGGTAAACTTCATTTATATCACTCTCACCTAAATAGGGTATCCTGTTGGAAGCCGACTGGTTACATGACAGCAAAGTAGATGCAGGATATTTCCCTCCCCCTTTTGCAGGTGACCGGGTTTTCTGTGACATGAGGAAGAGGATGAGGAAACAAAAAGGAAGCTTTTCCCTTAAACAAGGAATTGAGATAGAAATATAATCTACTTCTAGTTTCTTTTCCATTTGACTTTCAAATGTAATTATGTCAGTTAAAACATGCTACAATTTTGGTTTCTATGTTACGACCCCAAGGCCATTAGTGCTCCTGAACCTGACATATAGGATAAAAGATATCTTCTGGTGTCCTGTCTGGTCTCCACCTGTGTCCTGGGGTGACTTCATGATGCTGAATTTTATTCCCATTCATCTGTTTAGCCCAGAAATAAGTTTTGTGCCTTTAAAACTAGATCTGAGAGCAAAATGGGAGAGAAGGAAAAGCAGTGGAATTTTTTCATGGCTGTCTTCAAGAACATAAAGTTAAGAGCTTCAGCTCTCTCTTGATGCATGTTGTCTACAGCATGGACAGGGAGCAGGAGAGAGCTCTCCTTTAGAGCTCTCCTTGCTTTTAGTCAGTTTTTTAGCTAGCTGAGGCAGAGAAGTTTCCTCGACTGTGGCTTTTTCTTTTTCTGGAACTGTTCAAACCTGCTCTGGACCAAAAACCCAGAAAAAACACTGGGAGTTCATGCCTGTGGCCCACTGGGGGCCCAGAATGCTGCATTCCAGCACCAGAGGGACTGAGAGACACTCGGTGAGCCAAAAGACAACCACAGAGGACTTTCTCAATTTGCCTCTCTTCAAAACAGCCAAAGGTTTTATTGTTTAATATTATTCATTTTTTATGCTTATAAATACTTAGGTTGTTAAATAAATAGTTTTTTCCACTTTTCTCAAAGGAAGTTTATCTCCTGAACAGGCAGAGGGAAGGACCGCTGAATTTTGCCCTTTAAGGAATCATCCCTCTGGAAGTTCCCTTCCAAAGTTGTCCCAAACCAAGATGACTGCCTATTCAGAAGGCTTCAGGTCCCCTGTATTTCATGCCATGCCTGTCAAAATTGTGTGGATGTCCCTGGTATACTGAGGCATCTCAAATGCTACAGGCTTTGTTTAACATTCTGAATTACACTCTAGACAACAACTGATTAAAATGGGAGCTTAGACACCTAACTCAGCCATAATATGTAGATTACTTTGGATTCAATACCCAGTGAACAGCAGGAAAACACCCATCTGGATGACACACTAGTGTTGTGGACACTCCTTGTCTAAGATCTGGCCATTCCTGATCAGCATATAGGCTATTTGGGACCTCTGCCCTATCTGCTTGATTCTCCCCATTCACTTCTGCACAAAATTAGGTAGGTTTGCAGACTCTGGAATCAGATGTCTAAAGGTCATGTAAGGCAATATTCTTCTCTGAGTTTGGTAAGATGCCTTATGTTTTGCTTCAGCTATTGTTTACATCTCTGTGTAAATATGTGACTTCCATTTTGGTCAGTCAAGCACTAAAGCATGCATTCCTATCAAACTGCATTTTTTCTTTGAAATTCTCTGAGAAGAACCATAATTTAATTAAAAAATTTCACTATCATTCTTTTGGGGCAATTATTCTAAACCCTAATTCATTACTGGAAGATTTCTTCTAGAATAAAAATTAGCAGACATAATTTTCCATGTGTATGTGTTAAAACTATCCTTTGTTCTGCTTTTCAGAAAAGCAGCCTAGAAATAACCTGAAATTCTTGCCCATTTTGCTATATATTGCAAAGAGATTACCTTGCCTTTTGTCTGTTCTTCAAACTTTCCTAAACCGAGTCCAGGGAATGCTGCCTCTGTCTAGGTCACCAGAGGCACAATCCCTGTCTGTCTAGCTGGTGTTTGGCAGAATTTATGAATGAGAACTTGTCTGCAAAGTGGAAGACAGTTCAGTGCAAAACTCTGCAAACCAGCATTTGTAGAGTGCTAGCTCTACAGTGGTGCTAATTCTATACAGGCATACTTAGGACAAGTCAGAGTCTTGGCAAGACTGATCAGCCCGGGCTTGACATTGTACTGACATGATGCTTTTGGTCTGGGAAGTAATCTATCAGCTGTCACCTAGAGTCTTTGCACCACACCAGTGGCAGGTTGTATTGCATGTTTGATACAAAGATCTTTAGGACATGTCCAGAAGACAGCAGTTGCCTTAACTTTTTTGAAGCTTATAAAATATGTTAAAAGTGATTGTCCTGGTGTATGACAATACAACACAGTATCTTTCAGCTTTTTTTAAGAGGTTGACTTACTACCCCAAAATATTCTCATAGAACATGGTACACACAATTAACATGTATGCTAAATGGATTAAGAATTCAGTCACCAGCAGATTTCAAAACACAATTATTGAAGAATGGCCACTGAATTTCTAGTCAATTACACACTGAACAGCTGTAGACTGAAAGCAATCCAAATATTTTGATTTGTTTTATTTTGCTGTTCAAAAGCAGCAGAAGTGAACACCTATGGAACCAAAATGGCAAATAGAGACAACAACACATTCATATAAAAACTCAGACATCACAGGGATTTGAACCACTCAAACCAGCCAGGCTTTGTCAAAGTCACAGGAAAAATTAAACACAAAGTTTAAAAGAGACATGACACTGTGGTGGGACTCTGAAAACGAGACACTATGCTGGAAAGCAAGGGTTCCAGGAAGGACTTAGAGATGGTGCTGGACAAACAAGAAGAACATCATTTCATAGCCCCATGCAAGGTAATAAACGGCTAATGAAAGCTTTTCATGAATAATACTGGAAGTAGTTAAGTGTGGGGAGACAAGAATATCTCTGCAGACAGCTGAGCTGAAATAGTGCATATATAGTATCTACAGTCCTAAAGGAAGTCTCAGAAGCTGGAGAGGTGAAGAAAACAGTTGATGAAATTATTTAAGATTTGATGAAAATGTAATTGTGGAGAAACTCAAGACATAGAGTCTTTTTTTAACATTTGATTAGTCCCTTGGTTAGTATAGATACATGTCTTAATGGGAACAATATATTAGACACAAAAAGACTCTTCAATCTAACAACAGCTATAAAAGAAAACAATGCCCAGACATGAAAGCCAGAAAAACACAAGTAATAAAGCTGGGCAAAAAATTTCAGCTGTGCAGGTGTTCATTAGAAGAAAAGACATACAAAATACAAACTTCATACAAACAAAATTGGCGATACTCACGAGCTCACACCAGGTGATATAAGCTGTATATATCATTGAAAAGCTGCAGATGGTAGGTCCACTCCTTTAGGAATGGGCAGCTTTCCTCATAGTACAGCTAATACAGCATAGGCTTTTTTCTTTCTACGCCACAATGACTGCATTGCTTCTGTGGCAAGAATATTGTTGACATTTAATCCTTTCTAAATTTTTAAATTAAATAATAATATTGTTTTTTAATATTTAAAATAAAAATTTAAGTGTAAGTGTTTGAATAATAACCTTGCAAAGACACTATGCAATTCCTTGATGTCTATTCATATGTTCTATTTCATAGCAAATAGTGCCAAGGAACTACTTAAGATAAAAAAAAACAAAAGAAATGTGCAGAACATGTCTGAACTTGTATTTATAGTCGACAATGAGCCCAATTTGAATTATCCTAAGCCACAGTCCCTTCTCTTGTTCACCAATCATCCAGACCACTCTGAATTAAAGCATCTGGAGTTTCTCATTGCTAATTAGTCATATTTGTGCCACAGATCCCTTTTTCACTGAGAAGCGGAACTTCCCCAGCAAATGGTCTGTGCATCACTGTGGACCACTCCTTTTCTCTATTATTTTCATTTTAGTGACATTTGACAGAGGGATGAGATAGAGGCAAAAGGTACTAGGAACTATGGGGTTATTGCAAGCTGACACCTAGATCCTGAGGCCTGCACTGTGTAGTTATGCTTGCAGGGCACTATTAGAAGTGGCAGCCTAACCGGGGCACCAGTGAAATACCAGTCTGGTATTTGGAAGATTGGCAGTGCTTCCAGGATTGAGCTGGACTGCTACAGAAGTGTCCCGTGTGTGCTGTGAGTCCTCAGAAATATTGTAAGTTATACTCTTATTCTCAGTGCAGTCACTGCTGATGGGCTACCATTCTAACGTGGGATGTGCCCATCTCTCAACAGCCTGGAGGAAGACATCCAGTCCAAGATTTCCAAGAAGCGTAGCAAAGAAAAAGGGAAGGCTCACCTGAAATTTTTATTTGGGCTACTTCTCCATCTCCTCCTTCACTGTGTGCTCGCACCTCAACAACATATTCACCATCGCTGGGGACTGGGACTTCTATCGTGTGCTTTCCAGTGGAAAACAACTTGCCTTCATGCTGTCCATCTGGCCTATACAGTACCTATGAAAGCCATAGTTATTGAAATGTTACATTTCCACAAAGATACATTTATATATGTACAGTGTGTCAATGAAAAAGTATTAGGTTTTTATTCATATAAAGCATTATATATATATAGACACACACACACACACATACTTAGTGGCTAATACAACTTTTTTCCACAAAGTGGAAAAGTTAATCTAGACATGATGTTTTCTCATTTTCTGTTACAAAATTATGCCACCTTTTGGAAACTAATTTCAGCACTTACACTCAAAAGAAATAATTAAGTGATAGAGAATGTAGGGTGGCAGAGACCATCAAATCAAAATATGAGAACTCAGCTGGGTTTCCTGACATAAAAATTATAATCATTTTCATAAATGAAACAATAATCAATTTTATTATTAACTCTCGATGATGTTAAACTATTGCAAATGGGATGGTATATGTCTTGTGGGACCTTTAGAAAAGATTAAATTTCTTTCTGAAATAATCTCTGTGAAGCACTATTAGCAAACCCAGATAGGAGTTCAACCCCTCAATCAAATTTGCAAATGAAGAATATTATACTAATTTTCTTACTGCCAAGCAAGCAGCAACATTTAACAGGAATCAATATCTGAAGTTTTCTATATGCCCTATAGTCAGTATATACACTTGCTGTGGTTAGAGAGTAACTGCATCTAATGATGGCAGAGGTCCCTTCGCTTCCTCTACCCTCCCAGAATTTAAAAGTTCATGTTCCAGGAACTGTAGCCCCCATGGAGACGGGAAAGAAAAACTGGAACAATGCATACTGATATAAAGAAAAAAATATAAAGTTTACAACTTTTCTATGCACCATTTTAAGCCATCACACAATAAATGTGATCATATGGGAAATGAGGTTATTGCCATCACTGCTATGAACTTTCCCATAATATTGCTTGCCACCCAAAGGAATTTTGGTGCCCCAACATTTTCTCATCATATTGACTAAGGCCACTGGCTCTGCCCCAGGCCTACTGGATGGTTGCAACTGCTGAGCATGATACCTTCCTCTTCAGCATTCATGTATGTGTGCATACATAAGTTTAAGTATAAGTCTGATTACGTACAAGGACTCGACACTGTCTATAAAATGCACTACATGAAGCATACATAAAGATAAAGAATATTTTCAGATATCATACTTTGTATCCTTCAACAGCAGACTCATTTGACATCGCCTTTACGTGATCCCAGGTGATAATGTATCTTGAACCAGATCTTACAGAACTGATAATTCTTGGACGTTGGCTTGGAGCTGAAAAGCAATGTATATATAATGTATACGTAAATGAGATTTCATAATGTTCAATGGTGTTTTTATTAAGACATGTAAAAATATGAAAATGGATATTACGCTGCCATATATATGAGTAAGGGATAGTCTCCTTCTTGGAATGAACAGCTACAGCTCCAGCCAGGATTTGTTCTGGATTTGTGCCAGAAATTCTGGATTTGTGCATTGGCTGCATTGTGGGTCTGCCTTTCTGTGTTGCCAGAATGGAAGTGGCCAACATTACCCTTCACTGTGTTGCCGATCACAAGTATTCGCTGGCATACAACTATCTTCAGAAACTCCCAGAAATGTGGTGTAAGTCATATTTATTCATTCAGATCAAATATTTAATCAACTATTTACAGCCTTTTATACATCATTTAACTCAGTTCAGCAGAGACAGAAGTACCTCACTACAGAAATCATTAATTATAACTTGCACAATAAGCTAATAAAATGGACTCCTATTAATGAGCCCTGCAGGAACAAGTTATACAATACATTATTTACAGACAGAAATCCTCAAATTAGTTGCATGCATTTTTAGCCCAGATAACTGTTTTAAATACACAAGATGCTTTTCTTACATTGCTCAGTCAATGCTAGTGCTAGGTATCCTCACTGAGTCAGGAGCAATATTCAAAAAACTTGTTATGGTATTCTAGGGTGAGATTCAGATCACTCACTTCTCAAGGCTGCCTGAATCTGCTCCTCTGCTGGTGATAAAAATGGCAGTTGGTCACATTTTAATCACCAGAATCCTTCTTCCTATTTACTAAACAGAAAGGCAGTGTGTAGATGCCCAAGTAATAGCTGGTCTCAACTGCTCATCATTTAGAATATTGTGTCCAGCTTTGGGATTCTCAATACTTGAAAGACACTAGTAATCTGGAGTGAGTTCAACTGAGCAATACCAATCTGGTGGGGATCTGGAATACTTAATTTGTGAAGGAAGGGTGAAAGAGCAGTGCTTGTTCACCCTGAAGGACAGTTTTGGAGGGGACCTAAGAGTCCACTGTCCTAGCAGAGAGCTTATCAAGTAGGATCCAGCCTCTTGGATGGCATGGCAGGAGGACGAGTAACAAAAATGCACAGTATTGATTGGGAGTCTCAGACTAGAGGCTCACAGTAAGTCAGGGACTGGAGTGGGTTTCTCAGAGAGGTTGTGCAGTCTCTGTCCCTTTGGTTTTTCAACATCCAGCTGGATAAATCCCTGAGCAACCTGACCTGAGCTTGCAGATGACCCTCCTTTGAGGCTATAATCTTAGCCTCTTTATTGCCTTTTGTAAGATATCCCCATTATCCATGGCAACAAGAGAGGAAGGAGAATTTTACAAGAAATTTTCAAACTAAGAAGCAATAATACCACATAAGGAGAGAACATTTGGTATATGAATGAGAAGCCATGTTTGTTGATGGACATGATTATACTTAACCAAATGCTCCATTTACTTACGTGCTTTCCTGGTAACAACATCAATGGTGCTGCTGGGAGGTCCATAGCCTGCACTATTGAAGGCAGACACATCTACGTGGTAGCGAGTGTTAGGCTTCAGGTTTTCCAGTTTGGTTGAATATTCTTGATTGCTCACCTGTACCCGCTGTGCAGCTGCTTCCTTATCATGAGCAGCCCAGTAACGAATCTGTAAGTAAGCCAATTGCAGGATTATGTAACATATTTAATAAAAAAGAATTTTTATAAAAACAGATGTATTTCTATACTATATATTCAGACATAAACCAGCTAAAAGAAATCTAACAGCAATAGCATAGAATTCCTTCTACAGGCTGTGATTTTAACAAAGTTGTGTATAGGCATAAAGAAACAGAAATAAATGTAGAATTTATAATGTAAACTTTTCTCACAGTGGTTTAACTTGCTCCCAGCTAAGTCACTAGATGCCTGGGAGCTTAATAATGCCTTCAAAGAACAAGACCTTTTTTCCTCTTGCTGTTTTATTTTTGCATTCTACCATGAACTTTAGTATTATTTTCTTACACTAGCAGAGACAAAACTCTGATAATGTTTTTGGTGTGTTTTGTTTTGAATGATTTACAAATTTAGGCCTTTTGTACTTCTATCTACAGAATGCAAAGTAATCAGTCATGTTAGCTGCATGTGTAGGTCTGCATAGGTGTATGTAACCATTTTCTAGAGTTCTTAAGCTAAATTCAATCAGGTTTCATAGCACAATATGACATTTGTCAAAGTAGATGAAGAAGAACAAGAAATTAATAAATATGGGGGAAAACATGACTGTAAGCTTGTGACACCTTAAAAACCCAAGCCAATTAAATGTTCACAAAAATTTCATGAGTTTGTTTTTTTTTTTTTTTTTCCCCAAGAACTTGTTCCATCCTATTTTAATTTATTATTGCATTACAAAGCACCAAATGAAAACAGTGTTAACTCCTACGGAGTGATGCCATTCCATACAGTCCCTCACATCCATAGGGTCCTATTCTGAATAGCCTTGTGAGATGCAAATGTGAATGAAACACTGTCAGTCTCTGGGTTTTATCTGGTTTATAACCATTTGCATAAAACTAAATTACTGCACAAACCTGAAAGAGCAGAAAGCTGTGCCCATTGCATTTTGGTTCTGGGTGTTTTTATGCCTAGCATATTTGCTCAGCTTCTGCCTGATTTCATAATGATTTTTGTGTATGCTACATGAGGGTGTTATAAATCTTTTAGGAAGAAATTAATATTGTAGGTAAATTCAGGCTCTATGAAAAATCTTACTTTGTAAGACATTATTGGTGACATGAGGTATCCTGTCATCTTGTCTTTTAAATAGTAACTACCTTAACCTTCTGTTCTTCCAACATTAGTTGTCCATGAAAATGTCATTTAAGGAATAGTTTAGAAGAACTGATAGTCTGTCAAAGTGTTAATATCACAGTTCTCTTCTTTACAAGTTGTGGGTACAACCCTTATTTGGTGAGGCTTTATTTTCTCTTAATTACATTAAAATTACAATAATAAAAATATTGCTTTTTTATCTTAGAACACATGCTGTGGTTGAATAAGGAGAGATGCAGGGGATTTAGTAGGTGATTGCTCTTAACTTATTTCAAGTGTCCTTGGACATGAGAACAGTACCACAACACAGAGATTACTGTCAACTAAATACTTCTTGTAGTTTGTCTCTTGTCAATGTTTTTTGCCACAGTCCTTCCCTCCTGTGTTACAGGTTACTCACTCTGACGTCTTAGTGGCCTTTGTCACTCTTTCCTGCTGCAGGGAGAATGACAATGTTATCTTCACTTTTTAAGTTCAGCATGCACACCTGATTTTCAGCAGGCACAAAAAGATACTCTTCAGTTCTATAAATGTATGTCCTGCATTCTGTTTAGAAAGTATTGTTCGCTACCATCCTAAACATCAGTTTATTGTAATTTAGGCAATCACACTCATAAAATTCATACTTAAAAGATATCTATTTTCCTGAGTAAACAGCCTTTACCCTAAAATGAGTGAGGACTTTGCACCCAGTCCATTCTGCAGGCTTCAGCAGCAGTGGTAACCTCCACTGGATGAATGGTTTCAAACTGATATGGATCTGAGACTGTGACAGCCATTTCAGCTGAAGGTCTGATAGTGATCTTCAAGTCAGAGTTTCTTCTACATGACTATAATTAACACACTGTTGCAGATAAGCAGGTCTGGTTGAATGCAACCAGCTGTACACCATAAGGTGTTAACTGTAAGTGGCTGACTCAGGTGAGAGAGGGTGTGTACATCAGGAGCAGAGAACGTCATGTCTATCTCTGTCTCTAAGTTCAAACAAGTTTCTAGCCTGCAGCAAAAGGATATCTGTAAAGTTCTAGGTGGCCAAAAGTTTATTAACCATGACAAGACCAATAGTAGCTTTGTTGTTGATTTTAGCTGGCCATTGAAAACTAATTAATTAATTTTCAGTATGATCTATTATGTTAATTCGGTAATAGAATTACATAAAGATGGAAAACACACTTTGTATGAAGCTTTTTTAAATCATGTGGCATATTCTGAAAGCTTTTGAATTCCTCTGCCTTGCAAAGCTTTTTACAATCTTAATGTTCGTTTGCAGTACAGGGTGCTAATGGTGTAATACAAGAGTAACACAGCACCAAACAAGACAAGTGAGAACAATGAATGAAAATGCAAATTTCTTCACTGAGAACATATATCATTTCAGACAGAAGTAATATAATTTAAAAATTATATAAAATTATATATAAAAAATTTAAATAAAATTTAAATCCTAAATACAATTGTTCTTAGCTGCAATGTTGTGGACTTTACTCCTATACTGTGTGAGCTGTATGTCATGAATACAGAAAGTTCTTCTCTAATACACAGCCATATTTACATATTTGGAACATTGTAACTACTCCTGGAAAAGAAAAAAGAATACTTCTCTGACAGCTAAGAAAACTACTATTTTTTCATACTATACCTACTTTTCTCACTTTATATTTAAATAATTTCAAACTTTCTTTAAATAATTTGGAAATTTCTTTCTTGCCTCTGAAACTAAATGCCACATTGCTTCCAGAGGTCACATTTCCCCACTCTACTGAGTAGCCCCTCTCTTTTTTTAAAGCCCTTAAATAGTAGCCCCAGATAGCCTTCTTATACCTGGTGCTCTGCATTTACTTTGTTAGGGTAATCCATAAGTAATGAATCCCCAGAGGACTCAGAAGAGGACTTCAACCAAGCTCTGTAGTTTTTTTGGGAAATAAGCCAACTGTGATTTGTGCAAAGGATTGCCTCAGCCATCATGAATTAGTGCAGCTCTCTGTGCTAAAATCAGAGAAAAATACGTCTTTAATGGTGTTCTCCTCTATTCAAACTTTAATATACTGAAGCTGTTTCTGTAAGTGTCGTGAAACAAAAGCGTCCATATTCTTGAAAGTTCTACAAAGGACTGACACAAAAATATTCTTTATTCACATTAAGAAAGAATGCTAATAGCATATTTCAGTCCACAAGATAAATTTGTTTAATAAAACAAACCTACACCTATTGCATAGAAGCAGTATGAAATATGGATACTGTCGCTGGTGCTGCATGTACTGCAGAATGTGGCTATTAGAAGTCTATTGTAAGAACTCATAAATCTTAAATTCTCTATATGGATAGAGAGTTTTCAGACTTTATCTCTTCTTTAAGTGTGAGTTGAGGATACTCCTCTGTAATGGCAAAATGTATCAGCTCACACTCATCACCATGGGGGCAGTCATCCTGACAGTATGCATTGGTGTCAAGAAAATCTGACTCCTCCTGGTGTGAGAAGCATTGTGTCACAGGCGAAATACCTCAGGTTCTTTGCTCAGGGTACTCCCACCTCTTAAACTTTAGCATTCAAAAGTCAATTATGCAAAAAGGAAACTGAGAAGGTGCTCTGGTGAATGATGGTTTCTATTAACCTGTGTTACACCTAAGCAGCAATTTAAATGTAACTATTGTAGTATTGTAGTATTTACCAATGCCAAAAGACACAGAGCCTTCCAGAGACAGTCACTAGAATTTATAATGCTTCCACCACAACTTTTATTGCAACTTCACAAATGCTATCTGTGGCCTTAACCTTCCAGAACAACCCTCTCTATTTTTTTCCCTGTCCTATGGCTCCTTCAGGACTCATGGGGGTTCTGATCTTTGGAAACACAAGTCTTTCTTTTTATTCTCAGTGAAGAAACATGGGCTTTCCTTTTGGTGCCTTCCCCTCTACTAGAGTGAGACAGGTGATTGCCCTGGGAAAAAAGATCTCAGAATTAACATCTTATTAAGCATTGTGGGGCAGTAGTTTTGGGCTGTTTATGGTCTAGCCAGATGGAATTTTTAAATAGTCCTGATAATTGTAAGATTGTCTTATACAATGATTAAAAAAAAAAAAAAAAAAAAAAAAAAAAAAAAAAAAAAAAGGAGAGAGAGAGAGAGAGAGAGAGAAATCTATATTCTAATGTAGCTGCTGCTCACTGTACATGTACAAACCAGTCAGTTCACACTGGATTTGTGAAAGTATATTTCTCCAGGAATAGGTAGAAGAAATTACACTACAGCTACCAAAACAAAGCCACATCCTGAACATCCACAGTCCATGTAACAGATGGTCCATTCCTAGGATATCCCACCTTTCTCAAAGTTACTCTCTTTCCAGTCAAAAGACCCCCCACATTTCTTTCTGCTTTTTTTTTTTTCCTTTTTTTAAATTATTGACTGTTCCATTCATCCTGATCTTTCCTGCTAAATCCTTGCTCTTCCCTTCTTCCCCTGATGTCCCCTGACACAACTCAGATGTCTTTATGTAAAATAAGGTAGAATTTTAAAAAAGGCCAAACATGGGTTGCCAATGGGCATGTTCTCCTACCATGCTCTTTCCACATTTATCTTTGTCCCTCCTGCTTTCCTACCCTATTCCCTACTACACTCTGAACATCCATCTTCATGGTCTATCACAGCTGTAATCCCAGCCTCTATCAGCACTCCTTGTTGCTGCTCTCTCCACCAGAGAGAGCAGTTGCCACTCTTCACCAGTTGCCACCCTCTACATTCCCAGAAGGCCCCCAGTGTGTGCCTGACAAGTGTGTGTTCAGGTTATTCTGCATGTAAAGGCTTCAGTTCCTGGGGAGACTGTCCAGCCTGGGAGTGCAACACTGCTATGGGCTGAGCTCACAGATGTCATCTACGACCATCAATTTGCCCAGCCTATTCTAGCTGCAAAATCCCTATGAGACACCAAAACAGTGGGCTGCTTTAGTAAATTAGGAGTTACCACTGATATTAGTGCCTTAATTTCAAACTCTAGTGTCCTCTGTTTGTAATATTAAGACTTTATGTCTGTAGTGTGTAGAATCGACCTTTACATGGAACACTATTCTTACAGTATCACTTAAGTTGTACATAAATTCTCATGGAGACAAAATCAGAGATCAAGAAACAAAAAAAAACAACCAAGTATGACTTATTTATTGATAGTTTTTAATTTAAAAAAACCCCCACACTCCATGAGATTACTCCTTATTTGTATGTCCTTATTTTGGAACATAGAGGATATCTTTGAGTAGCTGAAAACTTAAATCACAAGGCAGGTCACTAACGAACTAAAGCTCCAAACCCCTATTTTGGGTCGCAGCCAAAGTAAGCAGATTGTACACTGCAGAATTTGTCAGCATCCACTGTGCATGGATGGTGTTAAGACTTCCCTGCTAGACTACATGGCCATTTCTCATTGCACCCAGCCTGCGGTTGTTGTCATCTCTGCAGAAGGACAAGAACAATTTTCACCAGTAATACCATTGAGATGGACCAGATGGAAGATGACCCAAAACTCTTATTCATGAGGAGAATAGAAACCATCAAGAAAACATCACAATCTTGCACAATAGCAGTGTCTCTGTTATACTGGATTTTGGGCATTTGTCAAGTGCCACTTACTAGAGAGTTAGTGGGTGAAATATATTAAAAACTGCTGTTAATTTAAGTGGGCCAGAGTTAGTTACAATTTTGCATATGTGTTGAAAATTACACCTACAATTTCAATATGTTTTAAGAAGTTACAGATAGGCATTCAATTACATATAAGTGCCAACACTCTTTCATGAAATAATGGAACCTTTTGTTACTTTAAAATTGCAAACATTCATTTCTTTATCTATTTTAGTAATGAACTACATAAACCAAAAATAATCTGTTTCTCAAGATGCAAAATCTGCACAGAACATGCTAACTAAACAGAAGTAAACCCTAAGAGATGGAATGCCAGAGTAGGAATTATTGTTGGCTATACTGACAGTAAATTAATAAGAAGATTGACAGTGTTGAACTTAGCTCACCTGATAGCCTTCCACGGATTTATCAGAAACATGGTGCCAAGAAACAGACATTTCAGAAGATGACAAAACTTTTACACTGACATCTGTAGGTATTTCAGTTGGAGCTGGAAGATGAAACATATGTTAAACATTCAATCTGATCCTGTGGTAATGTTATACTTATTTACGGGGACTCTTCTCACTTCAGTATTTTATAATATTTTCAGCATTTTATATAATTTTCCTGACATCACTGAGCCAAATGTTAGTCTTTAATCTGGTTTTTCTTGAGTAAACTTGAGTAAAATCCAGTGATGACCTGTAAGGAAAACAACTCTGTAAAAACAAAGCAATGATCCTGTTACGTGGCTTAGACTAAGGTCTAGTTTCATTTCACTACTGCTTGAATTTTAAATGAGGTAAGGAATTAAGAAAGGCATCAACTTAGCAATGTCTGTAAAAGATAAAGTTTTCCAAGCTAACAACAGTTCTCTGTCCTGAATCTTTTGAAACAAGTTGCAACAGACAGGCATGGCAGCCCTAGCTGAGGAAAGTTTTCATATACTTAATCTTCCAACTGGGCATCCAGTCAACTATGTATCAAAACAGCCACTATTAAGAAAAAAATCACTAACATCTTTCATGAAAAGTATCCTAGGTAACAAAATAATCTTATATGCAAAGTTACCTTTTGTAATTGTCTTTCAGTGGCTGTTAATAATGCAAATGTCTAATTAAAAAATTATACATTATTGCAAAATTGTTTTCACAATGACAGGAATTTAGATAAGCAAGAGGCCTGTGCACTCATTACTAGCAACCATTACTCACTACTAGCAATGGCAGATATGACTAGCAGTTGTCAGACATGGAACTTGGCTTATTACACGTGGGAACAGAGAAATTCCCAGTCACTGAAGGGAATAACAATGCCCACAGCCACAACTAGAGAAACACAGATCTTATATAGAATACACAACTTAGTGGAAAAGCTGTCACTATATTTATGTATATATGGACATTTATAGATACCTGTATGGAATATTGGATGGCCATATTGCTTTAAGATTTCCCCAATACCTTTGAGAAGTTGTATTGTTTAAAAGTAATAATATCACTTGCTGACTCAAAGGTACAGAAGTACAGGTGGAATAGTTGTGATCATCTAATCTATTCCCAAATCACTGTCAGACTCTTCTCCATTTCATCAATTACAGAACTTTCCAAAAAAATTCATACTGAAAAGTTTCAGCTGCCAGGGCTTTTGCGGATACAAAACTCTAACAATATTTCATCTGCTTATGCTTGTTTATGAGCTGCAAATAGTTTACATCTGTATTTGTCATATATTTTCTATAAATATTTTCCAGCCTCTCCTAAGCCAGAAAGATAGTATCAGTTGCTTTCTTCCAGCCTTCTAATTCAGTATTTCTATCAGTAAAAGGAAAAAAACATGTGGTCATACCAATATGCTCTCTTCACTGAAAATACAGTGGTCATCACACAATTATCTTCTAAGCAAAGCTATACAAAGTCCAGACTGGCAGCCAGTAAGCATGCTACCAAGTATGGAAGTGATTTTGTTCATATTCTGATGCCAGAAGACAACTCTCTACTCAATGCTCTTCAAAGTAACTTCCATTATGTCTCTTGGAGAAATTCCTTCTAACCTGCCCTGAAGTTCCTGACTGGATGTAGGCAGTGGTCAGGGTCACAGCTGCACACAGCTGTGAGCACTACTGGTAAGGTTTGTACTCTTGTGCTTGAAATTGAAGAAGTAGGTTCACTGTGCTTTTATTTCTTTTGCAATCTGCATCTGGCATCATTTAACCACAAATGTTTTTTACCAGGTGTCTGGACTTTGCTAAAGTCTGTGTTAGAACATCAACAGCCACTCAAGTGACCTCCTTATCTGGAAGCTGGCACTATTGCACATTTGCTTTTCCTCTGCTTTTTGAGCTACTAGGCTCTACCATGTCCCTGAACTTAGAGACCATACAAACACACTTGCCACTCCTGACATGGTATGGATAATCCTAACATAAACACATGGGAGCTTATCAGTCAGTTGTCGATAAAGTCTCTGAGCAAGGATGGACACTTAAGTGTTATTTGACTGATACTGCTTTCATTATACCACAGCTATAGTTAGTTAGTATAGTTGACTAACTACTTATACAATTGCAAAAAACCCCTCTGTGTTGCTGCAGCAGCTGTTGACGATGGTTTCCTAAGGTGCGCTTTCTGAGAAAAAAAGATTAGCATTATCCTCATCAGCCATCTTGGTATTAAGGACTCTTCTGTCTTTTCTCTGTGTGTGGCCGATTTGTGAGTGAAGTTCTCATTAGTGCTAATGGGAACCATAAACATAAATCTTCCATAAGGTACACAGAGTACAGAACAGAATCGGAAGTGTGAGAATGTGGCTTTGTTATCATATTCCTCCTCTTGGCTCTTTGGTCTACATCTGTTGACTTTGTGAAGGAGATTTTCCTCTATGGAAAGAAAAATACTAGCAATTCTTTGGGTTTCTGGCAGAAATTAATAAGCCACTTTTTTTAGAACAGGCTTGAGTGATGACAATGCAATTAAAAATGTTGTATATATTTCTTCTGATTTAAGGTAAACTTTCTTCCAGTACTTTCTCTCTTCTGCTAAGTTTGGAAATGCCATTTAAACTTCAATCCTAAAGATCACAGCATGTGAAATAAGTACAGGAAGAATTAAGAAAAATATTTTAATGGAACGCGAAAGAGGTTTCTATTAAATTACTCACTTGATAGCTCTAACATGCAAACCAGAATAAAGAATGTTACATGGATAAATTATATGAGACTGCAAACATGCTGGGAATGTAACTAGATACAACTGAACTATCATTCCTTCAAAATTTTGGGCTAAATTCTGATACTGATCTACTAAAATACTAGGCTTTAGTGTGGACTGTTAAGAAGAAAAAAAAATTAGGCATATGTTAGATGTTTTAGGTAACCACTGTGAAGATAAGAATTTCTTTTTCTATATTCTTAAATCTTTTAACAAGCCGTGTGAAGAAACTTGCATGCTGCTGTGTTTTTCTTCTTGCCAGTAAAGTACAACCAAGTGCTCTGCATCACTCAGAAAGCAGAAAGTAGAAGCTGGCTGTTCAGAACAAGTGTTTTGAGTGAGCAGTGCACACCCTCCCTGCTGAAGATGTATCCTGCTATACAAATGAGTGTCAACGACCAGATTCTACTGATGTTGCTACCGCTGATTTAGACCCACAGCGTAAAACTGATTTGGAACACTCACCATCTTGTGCTGAATAAATTACAGCAGTGAGACTGAACGGCCCATCTCCTTTGTTGTTAAAAGCTTTCACCTTTACTTGATACTGAGTGGAAGGTGGCATTGATTCATCCTTGTGGACATATCGGCCAATTTCAGGATTAGTCACTGTAACTCTTCTCCATTCTTTCTCACCAAATGGCTTGAAGGCCACAATATAACCAAAGTTGTTGCCATAGTGGTATTCTCTTGACAAAGGCTGTAGAGACAAAAAACATCAGTTTTTGCAAAACAGCTAGGCCTAGAATGAAATATAAAAAATGCATTGATATGTACATTTTAAAACCACTGAATTAAACCTCCATTTTGTCATGGTTTCCTTCAACAGCTTATTTCCGCCTCCTTTAAAAATAGGCCCTCTTAGATCTGCAGCATTATTGTATTTGCTAGGAAAACATTTTAAGATCTTTTTCCTCATCCGAACTCAGTGTAACACACATCATGTTACCTCCCACAGAAAGAAACCAAGAATAATTGTGTAATAAAACAGCTGTAGCTAGCAAAAACGATCTACGGAATGAGGCACAGCAGATATATAACACAGACATACTGTGCCAGTCTACAGGTCCATGTATGTGTGGATATAGATATTCTTGCAAAAGAATCACAGTGAAGAGAAAATCTATGTGGCTGGGCCAAATTATATTAATTTACTGAAAGTCTGTTACCTAGGCAACTGGCACAGCTGATAAAGAAAGATGGACATATTCGAAGAATGACGCATGCTACCACTTTTCACTGATGATCGAGGGGATCCAGCTGCTGATTTAGAGACTGCCTAGCCTCTAACTAGTAAATCTTTTAGGAATACAACTCTCTCTTTCAGTACAGGTATTAAAGGCACTTATCCAAAATATTTCTTGAAACTATAGCTAATTTCCAGTACCTAGGAGTACTGGAAAATATGGAATTAAGGAAGACAATCTGCCATAATGGATTTTTCCTCTTTTACCAACGCTCTACATTCAGTGATCCCTTCTCAGTCCATGGAGCTTTTACCACAACTATGAGACAGACACTGCACCCAACCAGCCAAAAACAAATCCTTCATCTGTGCATCAGGAGGTGGACCAGGAGCATTCTTTGAAAATAAGCTTCCTGCGTCACCTTTTTCCCTAATGGAAAAAGAGATGAAATAGCTTATCTTGAGGCAAAGGTCTTGGAGCAGTGACACAGAGAGTAATTGTTCTCCTTAGGTGTTTCAGTATTTCAGCCAATGTGTGGAGATATTCTGAACAAGGTTTCATGAAACTTTGGTGCAGCTGATCTTCTGAATCTATCACTGTAACTAGCTGCTTAAAATAAACCAGAATTCAACCTCATATGCCAAAGCAAGCAGACTGGATGAGGCCCTAGCCTCAGAATGCTTTTCAGCCAGAGCAAACTTTATAAAGTCAGGACTGGCACTTAAAATTATATTCTGAAAGGTCTTACATGAAGTTTGAAAGCAGCTTTCCCTCGATTGGCTGCACATAATAAGTAGGTATAAGTAAGTTAGTAGTTTGTAGAATCTACTGAAAACTTTGAAAAAGAAAGTGGGAAAGACAAATGGGGAAAAATGAGGAAGAATGGGCATGCCACTCCTAGCTCTCCTTCTCAGTTCCTCTTTCAAAACAAGTCTTAGAAGAGCTTTGATTGCATCTCTGGCTGTCTCATTCAACCTGGGCTTATGAATCACAGCAGAAGCTGAAAAGAGGTTGGCAGAAACATGTGAACCTGCCATACATTTTGTTCTTCTCTTCTTAATTAAGGACTATTTAGAGTAGTATGCAAATGTCAACACATTTGGGGAATGAATATATATTTTTATCTTGGCATTAGAGATAGATATATTGTTGTCTGTCAGACTCTGTGAATGCACAGTCTCTATTCAAAAACCCTTGCTAGACATAGCATAGAAGATTCTTGGGAAATAAACACCTGAAGCCGTGCTTCATTTTTCTGACCAAAGGAGCTACTCAGAACAGATATGAAAAGCATAATATTAGGAAAGAGAAATAATGAAAATACAAATCTGCCTGGGTGTACAGGAAATACTAAAGTGGTCTTGTACTTCTGATCTTGCATTAGTCACTATCCTCCCAATTATATTTTCTTTGTTTAGTTTGGTCAAAGCCAAGTTATCACTGTATTGGAAATGCCATGAGTACCAGTCTTTACATGCAGTGCAAGAAGCACCTGTATAGTTTGTTAAAGTTTTTAGAAAAAAAGCTTGTGAAATAAAATAATCTAGGTCTTCTGCACCTGTCCATTGCATGTGTTCTTTTGCTCTTCAAAAACAAGAGACCAGAATTAGGCCAATTAGGATACATTTACTTCCCAACCTATTATTAGGGGAACTAAGACACAACCTTTCCAACATATCATAGCAGAAGTGTGGGCCTTCTTTTTCAGAAACTTATAAATGTTTTCTTCACTGCTAAAATACTTAGCAAGACTGAATAAATATTTTGTGTTCAGTCAAAAAAACAAAACAAAACAAAACAAAAACCAAAAAAACCCCCACAAACCCCCCCAACAAAACCCAGGCACGAAAGCCCAAATCTGATAGCTCAAAGATATGGCTGGCTATTTCTGTCATACTTGAGACGTTTCACAGACATATGATCAATCCCAAGTACAAAAAGAAGAAAATATGCATATGGATTCAAATCTGCATATTCATAAGGAGAATCCCTATACAAAAATGCATGCTATTGGAATTATGACATCTTTACATTACTTCCTGCAATAAAAAGCACTCTTCCTAGAGGTAACAGCTGCCTACATATGATACAACTCTTCCCCAAATGAGACAAATGGCATAATGCACCTTATATATCTCATAGCCTTATGACAGTGAACAGAGGTCAACAGAAAATAAACTTGGTAATATTCTCAAGCATATCATAACCATCTTTCTTTTCCAGAGGTAATGCTGCTGTAACTCTGTTTTTACTGGATACTGATAGGTTCTGTCATGAATCCAACTATTTTTTAAATTTATTTCTTCTCCCTAGCTTCCAAATACCTTGCAGTGGATTTCTCTTCTCTCTTCCATGCTACTTTTGCCTATGCAACTCAGTTTACAAACCCTTATCCTCTCCTGTGCTGCAGTTTTTCTTTCCTCATACCTTGGAGTTTCTTTTCCCTTCTTGCTTTACCTATATCCACAGTATAGGTAAGTTTTCAAAAACATCGCTTCAATAGCAGAATGAAGACTGCTTTTAACGATGCATTGTCATGGTTAGTGTGTGCTTCAATCTCTTTGTTTTAGAATGTTTCAGATGATATTTTAGAAATGTCCAACACATAAACCCCTAAGGTACTCTCTTCCTCATTCCTTTTCATGTATTTTTTCATGAGAAAAGTCTGAAAACCTATACATTGTATACAAGTCCTGTTCTCACAAGTCCCAGAGACAAACCATCCACATGTTTCAGGAGGAGCAACATCAGATATAAGACATTACAGGTTTCATGCCATCTTGCATGCACAATACTTACCATCCACGTTATTGTCAGCTCTCGGTTGCTTCCACCCCCTCCTCCAACATCAGAAGGAGCCACATTAGGAGCTAGTGAAACAGAAGAGACAAGAAAAATTACTACAAAATATGCAGCAGACAGCTGCAAGGCCAGTGAGCACATGTGGCACACACAAATAAGGTAATGATGCTGTGCAATCTGCCAAGACTAATGTATAGCTACTGCTTCAGGAAATGTGTTAGCTGTAACCATAGCTAGCAATCATTCCTCCTTCTCCCTGTATGATCTACAAATATTTTATTGAACATTCTGGAACGGAAAATTTCTTGTACATCCTAAGGGAAGCACACTGTGTATTTTCTTGTGCTTTCTCAGATGCTGCTATGCCAAAGGCTCGAGCACTGTGGACTTGCATGTGTAATTACCTTAACACACAGCGATCAGTCCCACCTACTTCAATGGATTTACTTGCCATGTGTAAGGTTAAGCCCATGGGTCTGTCTTTGAAGCACTGGCAGCCTAATTGCATTCTAGATTAGTGGCACATCTTCTTGACAGCCACGTTCAGGATGGGTAGATGTACCTAAGGAAAACTGGCACAGCAGTTTAAAATTTATTAATTGCATTTTACACTGATATTCTGTTGATCTATCATTGGTGCACAGCTGGGTGGTAAAGCAGCATACCTTCAAGGCCTCCATTATAAATCATTCCTATGCTGTCATTTCTCTTAGACTCTTTGCACTGAGTGCAATGATTCTATTGCTACCCTCTGTGGTGTTTGTGTATTTATCTGCTGTTTCACTCAATATGGACACACTGAAGTACCACTAAAAACTTAGGACATGACAGCCTACCTAAAGGGCATTAAACATGCCTCAGATGTGCTATGAGCTACATACAATGAGCTGTGTGCTATGCCCTACCTAAATTAATGTGTTCTTCGCACAAAAAAATTCTGAATAGGGTCAGGCATTTTTTTCCACTAATCAGTGAAAGCTGTAAGTCATAGTGCTCAAGTGCAATGTAAGTAAGACGTTTGCTGAGGCCTTCTCTGAGGGTCAGCTGAAGAGGAACACAAAGCAGAGCAGAACTAATGTTTTCAGACAGGATAAAAATATGTAAAAATAAATTTGAAATTGAAATCAGCACTCAATGCATGGTTTGCATTATTTATTTCTGGCCCTTCTTTAAACAAATTAGTGGAGATGACGACTAAACATACATATGACAATTTGAGAGAAAGTTGGAGTTTGTTACTTGACCTTGTAGTCACACTATCTGTTATAAAAATATAGCTTTAGAGCTGTGTTAGAAATGGAGGGTTGCTAGAATGCTTAAGTAGTCAAAGAAGACAGGCTGCCAAAGAACAGAAAAAATCTGACTGTTTAAAGTCCAACAAATCATTCATTTCAGGAGAATCTTCCTCATTCTCTCAACCATTAAACCTAGTGTCCTGTCTCTGTTAAGACTAGGTAACTAACTTAGACAACTATACTTAGACAATTACTCTAATGCACTCAGGAGCTAAAATACATAACTAGACCTTGATACATTGAGTTTCAAGAAATTACTGTGAAATGTTGATGAAGCAAGCTGTTTCATTAAAAATAATAAAAAACCCCAACCACTGCACACAGTCTTAGCATGCTAGTAAGTTACTGAAATTAGTTATCTACCAGAAGAGAGACTTAAAAATTGAAAAAGACACTGACAACTTTTAAGCATAACAGGCATTATTTGTCACCCACACAGTGCAACAAAGACACAGCACTGTTTGTTGCTGTATAACACAGAAAATGTTGACAATAACTACAACATGTAGACATGGCTTGTTGTTTGTTATTTACCTTTTTCAGAATTACATGAAAATGTCCATGCAGTTGTGCATACTGCTTCTGTAAGTACCCTTGACATTGACTGTGCAACCCAAATCCTACTGTTGCTTATAACAAATTCCAGCTCCTGGCAGAAAAGACACTTGGGTGCAGAAGTTAATCTGCAAACTGTAAATTATTTATACCCTGTTTTGTCATGACAAGAAGTGCTGATGCCTAAGAAGACTACATTACCATTTTGCGTGGTTTACCAAAAACTGTCTCACAGTGTGCCAGAGCATGGTGCTGTGCCTGGGGAATCAGACAACAGACTAAATAGACCACTTCTTGCAAAAGAAGTACATCCTGCTACAAAACTGGAAAGTATGCCATTTTTGAAGAGGATGCAAAAATGCCATGAACACGGCACACTGCAAACTGTTTTTCACACTTTTTTTTTTTTATTATTAGTTTCAAAACTCAAGCTATGGTAAACAATTGTAAAGAAATTTAGATTGCAAGTGGGTGCCACTCTGTGGTATACAAGGTTTGTAGGACAGAGTCTTTGTGCAGTGATACATTACCCCCTAGAACACTGCTGCTATCTCTTCTGTACAGTTAAACCAGAATGTATTATCTGGAATAGTAACATCTAATTCCTCATTTTGGAGAATTTATTATAGAAAGAATGCGCCTAAGCCTAAAGAATATCCTTAAATAAATAAGCTCTGAGTTATTAACACTGAGCAACCAGACTGGTAAGAGAATACATTGTATTGGACAATGTATTCACATATGTGATGTGAAGTAAGACACCAGACCAAACCTGCAATCACAGAAAATTGGCATTATCCGGTAGAACAGCACACATTCTGTCATGTATTCTTTAGTTAGAATATAAACCAAATGGCAAATGGACATTTTCCTTGTTAAATATATGAATGTTTTTCCCTAAGTCCTGAACCGTGATCCCAAATATGTGCATGCACTCATACACACAGAGCCTGGCAGACAGATACAGTGGGGGATCTCTGAAAGATGCAGAATGATTATGTTTCAGCAATGGAGACAAATTTGCCATATCATGATGTTTCTTTTCTGTCTGCTTTGATGCTGTCACATCTTCATACTTTGGTACTTGCTTACTACAATCTGTAGTATTGGTTGAAAATACATTCTCTGCACACTGGATCTTATAAACTCCTGTTTTTACAGTAAAACCTAAAATTACCAAATTGGTAAACACAAATGTAAAAAATTAAGAAACACATTTTAAAAAACCCTGACATTTTCTGTTTACGTACGAGCGCCTTCAGTTCTAATCCTCTGTGATGGCATACTGGGTTCTCCCGTCCCCAAAGTGTTTGTTGCTATTATCCGGAATTCATATTCCATCCATGGAATTAAATCGATCACTGTAGCTGATTCCATATTTCCTTCAATATCTGATGGGTCTAAAAAAAAGATTAAATGGTTCAGGAAACAGCACTTTCACACTTAGATCAGCAACAGTGTGGTTGATTGTGACAAAACTTGCAGCATTCTGCAACCACAAATAGACAACTAAAGGAAAATTGATGTTGTAAAATATCACATTTTACAAGGAGTACCCACAGCAGTGACTGGGAATTTGGAAACTATGACATTATCTTGGATAAATCCTTACTGATGTCTTAAGTTTTAACTGGGTGTGAACTAGTACATGCAGCTGTGAGATTTCCTTCATAATTACAAATTGTAACTGAATTTAATTTTACCTACAGACAAATGCAATGAGAAAGCTGTAATGCAGAAATAGTAAAATAAAAATTCATTACAAGGACAGACAAGGATTACACATGTAGGGTTCAGTCAATCGATGAAGAGTGGTTTATAAAATGTGGTCCTAATTTGGTGCACCTAATTAGTGAGCATGTTATAACTTGCTATCTGGTTCTGATCAACAAAAGTAAATGTTCTTATAATTCCTGTGAAAAGACTGTTATTGTCATAAGGATGAGTTTCTATCATAAATAAAATGAGTAACTCATGACTGTCTGCAATTCACAGATAATAGGAGTTGTTTCTATTAGCTATCCGAAGCTCTGGAAAGACCGAGGATTTTTCATTTATATACAAACGAGAAATGTTTGTCAAATTAGTCTTGTGTTCAGACCAGGGTGAGAACTGAGATATTCTCCACTGGAAAGGCAGCTGGTTTGGAATTGAAATATAAATGCAACACCTGCAAAAACAGGCCAGGCAACAACAGTGTAAGCACTAGATGGTGACAGAACTTCCCTCTTCCTAATCACCATTAAATTTCATTCTAAAGTGAGATCCTGAAGGAGAAAGGAACACACTTTCCATTTTTCTTTCTACGTTCCCACCACACTCTCTCATCCTTACCCAAATTATTTTTCCATCTAGCCAGTAAAGCTGACTAGATGGAAAAATCTAGACTAATTGCAAACCTCCTAGATCACCCAAGCTGGGATATAAATTTGACATTCTTTCAATGTCCTTTCTGGACAGCTGATCTCTTAATTTAATTTTACTGCCCCACAGATTCCCAGAACAATTATGAACACTTGGCACAATGAGAATCTGATCTCCTTAACTGGAAGGAGCAACATAAATGTAAACAATTTCTTACATAATCCATTCATACATATTTCCATACTGTCAAATAGAACACACTTCTTTCACTAAACACGCTTAGTATTATGAAACCTGAGATGAATGATTTGGTTTGGAGAATAATGCTAGGAATAATAGTAATATTTCCAAAATGCAATGCCAAAGTATATTTTCTTGTTTCACACATCAAAAATTAGCAGCATTAAATGATAGCCTAAACAGTTGGTGACAGATCAATTTGAACTGTTCATCATGCTTCATTAATCTGAAAGTTAACACTGAATCAAAATGGGAGCAGCTCAGCAATTAAGTAAAAGCTTGCAGTGATGCCAATGATGGTTACTATACTGATTTTACCTATTTTGAGGGAATCATCTATTTATCAAAACTCCTAAGTGTGGTTCAAATGAAAAAGTAAGGATTTTGAAAACACCAGAATAGTTACTTCCAACTTTTCAGAAATGAATTATGTATAAAGACGTATCTTTCGTGTTAGCATCTTTAAAAAGGAATTCAACAACCTAGATTTCTCACTGTCCCACCCAAGATGTAAATTCCACTCAGCATTCTTTAGGGTAAGATTCAAAGTCTGACTGCATGTCTCAAAGACTGTCTCAGTAATTCTGAGAAAGCAGAGAACTTCAGAAATGCAGAGAATCTCATCCTATCATGGCTATAACATTGCAAGTAGGGAACCTTCCTGTGAAGTGAGAAAAGTGGTTTCAAGTCTCTGCTCTGAATCAAACAGAATGAAGATGTGAAAGCAACACTTATGTTAACTCTTACACCTCCATTTCCAGTTCCAGTAAGACACAAAACAAAACAGTATCGGTTGCCACTTGAAATTCTTCAAATTTCCTTATTTTCTTTAATTGAAAGCTACAGAATGAATAAGAAATAAAATTAACTTATCCTGAGAAAAGCAGAGGCTAGTCTAACTCCTTCCTGAATATATTGTTACTGAACCAAATAATCAGTTATTTGAACAGCTGTAATTTCTACTTTTTTTTTTTTTTTTTAAGTTCAAATAAATCTATTCTATGGAAGCCTTTAAACAAGATACAAGAGATAAGAAGGGGCTGGGAAACCTTCTGGGTTTATTTTCCAAGATACTTTGATATAAAAAATATCAGTGCTGGCTGATGGAGACAATCATATCCAAGAGAACTACACAGACTACATAGTGTGAAAGAAAAATATGATATAAGACAGAAGGCCTACTATATCTAACTTTTTACTCTAAAAAATGTAACACATTTTTAGGTCAACATGTCAGTCTATTTCTTACACATCCGTCATTTCAAGTGAAAACTTAAATGGAAGACAAGCACTGAAACTATTAATATTCTTAATATTTAGAAATGCTGAGTATGTGATATCTTAATTCCACAGGAAAGCACTTAAGTTGTAATTTTTAGAGGTTGGGATAATGAAACATATTAACAGGAAAAATTCTATATAGCTTGTGACAATGCTATCTTTCATTACCGATTCAGAGATACTAGCAGATTAAAAATATTTAAAAATTTATGCTTTTATGTTAAATCCTGCAAAAAAAAAATAAATTACGTCAGCATGTCCTGTGCTCAGGTAGGTTACTCTTTAACGGCAATTTTGTGGCACAATGATGACATCCAGTGGTTAGAAGGATAATCTTTGCTGTTTCCTCTAGGGGTGCCAGTTTTAATGCAATTGGAACTTAGTCTGCTCCAAGAAAAAAGCAGACAATTTTAACCAGCTTTCTCCACAACAAATACAGAAACGAAGACCATTTTTCATCCAAATTATCCTGTAAATAAATTTTTTGATTACAGTATTTGATGTTGAATATCTCAGGCATCAAGGAAAGAGGCAAAAAACCAGGTAGCAACTCTGGTGAGTTCTTTTCTGCATTTCTTAATATTCAGTTCAGACCCTCCAAATGCTGGGATCAGAAGTGTTGACAAGACCCTGACAGGACAGTAAACCTGCAGCAGACATTAATAGCATCCCTGGTTTCCTTCTACTGTGATTACTTTCTGATTAATCAAACTTTCTAACAATCATACTTTAAAACTTATTATCTTTATTACTTCTGGCATTACTCTTACCTGTTTTGGCATCTTTCCACTCTTCAGATAGAAAGGTTTTTGACTGGATAGTGTATTTAGAAATAGGACTGTGATTGTCTGTTCCACGACTCCAGGTAAGTGCTACAGCAGTGTCTCTAATTTCTTCTACTCTTATACCTCCAGGGGGGCCTGGAGGACCTGGGATGGGAAAAAAAAAACCCAAAAAACAGTACAATTAAGAAATTAAATACGCTGAAAATATTGAAGTTCATCAACTTTTAATACTGTACAGAATGATTTAGAGGACAGCTGCTCTTGCATTTTATAACTACCAGATAAAACGTCCACAATTCTTGCCTAATCATGGCAAGATTATTGAGATAATCTTATGTGAAAAGATGATATTTTGAAAATGTTGCTGCTCTTTTTACCAAAAAAGCCTCAACTCAGAAAAAAACCAAAAAAATCTTTCTTCTCAAATTCCACCTAATGATGACTTCACTGGGCAGCCACCTTTAACCTACACTTCTGCTTGTGCCATATAGGCCCTGGCTGCAAGTTATGTGGAAACCTCTGTAATTTATGTTGGAGAAAAATCATACCTTATTTGAGATTTCTATAGATCTCTTCCCATTTTTCTTGTCCTTCATACCCAAATTTTGTAAAACCCTCATCAGGTTCAAAGTTCCTAAAACGTTCTGGTTTTTTTATTGTGCTTCTGTTTTATATGATACACAGTTATCTGGTATATATTAACTGTTGTGCAAAAACAGATTCGTAGCATTTGGACTACTGAGACATATTTTCTGCTTCAACATTCAGAGATAACAATATGCCACCATAATCCAGATAATTATCCAATAACCTGATTGCACATGTCCCAGAGAATATTAAAAAAACCCCAACAATACCATAATATACTTCTCTGCCCTATTTACAGAGAAAGCACAGAGAATCAAAACAAAACAACAAAAAAAGAATGGAAGGAGATTTCTACATCAGATCTAAATACATGGTGTGCGAAATGTATGTTCAGCTCTTGAGCTCTATTTTCTCCATACATCTGAGCAAAAGGACTCAAATGAAACTAACTGAATCAAAATCATATACTAGCATATATTGTTGTTCCTTTGTTTCAATGAATACATCCTTCAAGCAAGCAATTTCATTCCTTGGGCATCTCTTTCAAGGTAAGGGTTAAATACCTCACTGCATGGGGAAACAGCTTCTTATCTTCACAAAGGATGCACGAAGTAGAAGTTGTTCTTAAGAGCTGATTTTTTTAAGATGAAGGTTGTTGGTCAACTCTCCACCCTGGTAACATGTGTATTTCCTGTCCCAGCTCTAAGGACATACATAGGCAAGGTCGGATGAGCGGCCCATTTTCCTCCAAGACTGTTCATTTCAGAAGCCCTCAGGCTGGAAGGTATGGAAAGTTTCATCAGTCCCAACAACTTCTTTCTTCATAAGAAACCTCTTACAGCTTCTCACCTCACCATCAGCTTCTGAAAATGGAATGTCTCAGGAAAGACCAAAGGCCATAGGAAAAGGCTCCATAGGAAAGCTGATACTGAATCCACAAGTAACTGCAAGGTTGGTAGCTCCTTTAGCAATGGGACACGGTTCCACTAAATGTAGTGGGCAGAGCCGGGTGCTGATGTGGTAGTCCCAGGTACCAGGGACAGTGAAATGGGTGCATCCAGGTGACAAACTGCTGCATATATCCAAGCAGTCCATCCAGCAGGCAGCTACCCACAGCACAGGCCTGAAGCACATCCAGGAGGCAGGGCCAGAGACAGAGCTGGAAGCAGGCACATCTGTAACACCAGGGAGGCCAACACAGGGCCAGTGAGGTCTGTAGGTGCACACGGGGCCTGCAGAGTCTTCAGTGTACTAACGTCACCAGCAAGCCAAACAAGATCACACAGAACAGTCCATATGAACTGTAATTTTTTTTGTGGACAGTCAAAACATCTTCATGTACCTGCAGTGACAGTGGCTATCCTTTACCACTCCACTGATGAGATGCTATGGAACACAGCTGTTTTCATACTCTGCCTTTTCCGTACCAATGCAGTGAAACTACAATCCCATATTTGTCATATTTCATAAGATATATACTCTATGCCCGGTAAGATGCTGAGTCTTACACTCACAAAAAAGGCAGCTGTAAGCAGAACTGTGTTCATTGTATTAAAATCTGAATTTTGTGAACAAAATGAATGCTAATTTTTTCTACAAAATAGTCTCTTAGCAATGACTCTAATTACTGGGTTGGAAGGGTAATCAGAAGCTTGGTAAAGCACCTTGTCCTATAAATTTTAAAAGGGAGCTTACATAACACTAAGGCATATGAACAGATCCTACTTTTACTTTGCAGATCTATTCCGTAGTTTCATCACTTACCATATTTGCTTTGACATTTTATCCAAAATCGATGACATTTCATGGGCTGTTAATACCCAGCAAAAAATAAATGCAGAAATATTCAACTGCATAACAACCAGAGATGACAGAAGTTCAGAACCATGACACTAGCTATACTTCAGCTGCTACATAGCTCTGTGGTGTTACTCGAATATGGGGAAAAACACAACAGCAAGGCAACTCAACGTACAAGTCGCATTGGCTTTGAATTGTCAGTAAAACAGAGCATTAGCACTTCAGAATGTGTTATGCCCATAGGCATAAAAGAGAGCAAAATGCCCAAAGGACATTAACCCACACTATTAAAACTTCACGTTGTAACAGATCTTGTAGGATACACACTGTATGAGCAAGAACATAATTTTGAGACTGCAGTAACACTTAACAGATATGAATCAGATAAAAACTGAGTGATAAACTTAACCTCAGATGTCTTGCTTTCTGTAATTTCAAAACTCAGAATCCTTTTAATGGAGGCCTAGTATTACATACAATAATTAATCCATAAGGCTTTATGAAAAATGAGACGTGACTTAGAAACGTATCCAGGAGATACACTGAAATGAACCTTGAAATCTATTTTTAATAATGAATGCCAAATTAAACTATCAAAAAATTGCTTTCACATAAGAAAAATACCCATAATCAAAAAATCCTTATTTCTTTTCAGGAAAATGCATGCTCAGTTCGACCTCTAAATGTCTGCAACCAAATCAGTACCCTGAGTAGATTTTTATGATTTTGCTCATTTATGCACTTCCCATTTTAATTTCTGCCATCTGTTGATGAGAAATCACATATCCTAAACAATCAGAAACACTCCTGTCTTGGTGTTTTGTCTAGGTGAAAACCAGCCACACTTCTGTATTACCTGGAGAAGCTTACCTCTTACCACAAGGTCAGCTGAAGCCGAGGAGTTGTCCACAATTGTCTGAGCAGTGCACATGTACCTCCCCGCATGCCGCAGCTGAACGTTTTTAATTAGCAGCTCACCATTGGATTTAATCTGTCACAAGAACAACACTTAATGAAACTGGTAAACATCCCTGTGCAGCGACAAGATACCTGTCAACACATCCCTCCCAACTGACTTACAGTGGTTGCTATTCCTAAAAAAGTTAAGTGCTTACTTTGAGAATGGATCACTCTCAAACATACATCTGAGTTACAGGACAGCTGCTGAAAGTGTCCTGTGTTTCCTGAGGAACTGCAGCTCTTTACTGGACATGACAAAACCAGTCACTTTAGTAAATGATTATTAACAAGTCAACAGTTCCCTCTTACTTTTTGAAGCCCACACCCAAACGCAAAATTGAGTCAAGGATTTGTTCACAAAGCACAGTCAGATGATTTTTCTGCACCATTACTTGCATTTTTTTTAAACACAGGAGTAGTTATTGACAGATAGCACATCACAGAGTCCTACTAAAAAAGCAGAATGCTGTTTGGCTATTCCTCTTTAATCCTAAAGCATTAGCTGAGTTTTTACCTCAGAGAGGCTACAAGCACAGCCTAAACAAATGTGCACCAAGACCTGCCCTGTACTCCTCTGCCCTCCCTTGCTGCTGAGGCCCCTGTCAGGCTGGACATGCTCTTCCCCTAGCTCAGCTCTCACAGGTCCTTGGCAAACTGCAGGACCCCAGAGAAGCACTTTAACATTCAACAGGGCTCATACACTCATCATCCCAGACCCTACTCCTTCTTTAACACTCTTCACCAATGCCAGACTATGGGAAAATACATAGCCATGTTTTCAGATGGCTGTGTGGGCCATTGGCTACCTTTGGCTGTGCAGAGAGGCAACAAAATACAGCATTTTTATCCTGTAACACTTCTGAGTAACTAGATGTGCACCTGCAAAACAACAAGTAGAACAGAGCTATGTGCACCAAAGCTATTTCCTAATGAAAAACACATTTTATGTGAAGACTTTACCCTAAGTGTTAAAAATGACACACTTAAAATACTTTGCTTATCCATCTTACTTCTTATCCAGATTACTAGGCTAAATCAATGGGTTATACACGTGCTAGTCTTAAAGGGATTTCACAAAAAACCCCACGTGTTCTCTTCAAAATACATCTGAAGTTTTATGGGAGTAAAAGTGCTACAAAAAATTAACACATGGGTTTATACCATACATAATTAGGGCCAACATACAAATGTCCTAATTCACTGAACATTGCTCAAAAATATAACTGAAACCCCTCCCCAAAATGTAACCGTGACATAACTTACTGCAATGCATACACCTTCACATGCAGGAATTAAAGCAATTTGGATGTAAAATGGTATGTACAAAAAGAAACTGCAAAAAATTTAGGTGTAAGAACTAGTGTTATTATCATTACAGATTCTGGGTAACAAAAAAGACCTTCCAGACAATCTTGAATATTATAGGATGTGTCTCTGCATTTAGACATTCAGAAAAAATGAAATAAAGCTAATGCCATCCAGTTTATGTTTCCTGATTGAAAAGGATGGGGGAAGAAAATAAGGTTCAATTTTTTCCAAATGCTCTGAAACTAGAATGAGAGCTTATAGTCTACATTTAGAGGAGATTAAAATACCCAGATAACATTACCCTTCTCCTTTCCAGACTCCAGTGAGGATTTTGGTTGCCAGCTTCAATTTCTGCTGGCAGTAAATTTCAGCACAAACTGAAATCTGTTAACATCAATTTTTTTAGGTCCAACATAAGAATGTACATATTTAAGAAAAGACTGTGATTAATAAATAATTGTATGAAAGAAGAATCAAGCACACATGAAAGAAAGTTCTTGATTCTGGCTAGCAATACTTCAGCAGATTGCCTTACAGGGTCAGCAAGAAAGGCAGGTTACACTGTGCCTTCTCTCTTTTTGAGTGACATGAGTGCTGCTAGCAAGGATCAAATAGATCTGCTGGATCAGTAAACAATCAAGTATTCCTGATATATTCTAGATAATTTATCTCCTAGTTATTATTAAACTATTTGCAAATGTATATATATATTCACACTTTTCACTCCAGGCTAATATGACACAGCTTTTGATTTCTCAAAGTGCACGCAGCCTACAGAGATGAGGACAGTCTGGGATAGTGTCATTTCTGTGCTCATGCCTCCTCAGTTTATTCATGAGAATTCCGAGGAGACTGCTGTCACAGACAGCATCCTTTGAAAATCTGCTGGAATTACTGCATAAGTGAACACTGTCTGGCTGAACACCTGACTAATCACATGTGAACCCTACAGTGGGCTGAGCAATTCTGTCAACAGCTTCCAGGAAAAAAATCAGTCAAAATGTCAGTAGCTCCATGGGAACAAAGAAGGCAGCTACCTGCTCCTCTGTCCTCCAAAAAATTACAACAAAGAAGCTGCAAAACTCAAACTCTTTGAGTTCCTGTTTTTCATCTGGTTGTTGATTTTTTGGTGTGTGTTTTTGTTGTTGATTTTTTTTTTAATTCAGCTCTTATTGGTTTTGGTGTTAATACAAAAGACAAACAGTTCTCTATTTGACTGCTGTGTATTAGTTTATTAACACAAAATGCCATCCTAGGACAAACTGCAGTGCCTGTAATTCTCTGATCATTGCTTGAATTTTTATCTCCAAATAAACTTAAGCAAATGCTGGGCAAAACAATAAGGTTTAGAAACAGACCAGAATTCTCATAATCATATTTCTTCAATAACAAATGATCACAAATTCTTACTAGGACTAGTACTGATTAATTTCTATGTTAGCACTTTAATTAAATACCTCATTGTATTTATTAATGATGTGCCCATATACTTGCCCTAACAATAATTTCCCCTATGGGAATGTGATCTTATAATCTAAATGATGAAAAAAACAGATGGAAAAAATGTAACATAATTTTAAAAATCATCAACCTGTAGATCTGGTGTTGTATCTTTTTGCTTCAGAAGCTTTCCTGGAGCAAGGTTTTATGTAGTTGGTAACGAAGCTTTCCATACCTCAGAAGAAGCCTAAGTTCTTGGTGGTAAAAGAAGAGCTTACCAAGCAAATAAAGAGCACAGGCATCAGCAAATTCTGTCCACAAATTAGATATGAATGTACTGTATGTTTTAATCCAAAAACCTCAGCTTGGCTATGTTTAAAAATGCCTTCCTTAACTCAGAGAAGACTGAATCACACACTGGAAATAGTGATAGCAATACTCAGGGATGGTCCAGGGCATCTGTGGTTCACCACTCAGTATTTACCAAGTTTCAAGCAAATACTTTCATCATGTAAATCCTATATTTATGATTTAATAGTGGTGTCAAAAATAGCATTCTATGACCTATTTCTGATAGTCACTGGCTTTTTTCACCATCATCTTTGTCAGTGCACTAAATTGCTGAAAGCCATCAGAATGTGCCTCTCTACAATTAAGTATCAGTTACAGGAATCTAGTGTTTTGATTGAAAATGGTGTCTATCCACTTTGTTGGGCCCTCAGAGACAATAAAGGAACTTCTGTTAATATAAGACTTACAAGCGCTTTGTAATAAGAAAGTTAACTTGGCAGAAATAGAAGAACCTGGTAAGCAGAGACAGAGTGTTTTTTTTGAAATTCAGATTCTAAAATTAGACATCTGAGCTTCAGCATTTTTAATACACAGTAGATGTACAATGGTAAGAGAATCAACAAGAAGTACTCTGGAAGAGATGGGATTCTTGGTGATAACATCAGTTTTTCCAAAGCTAGAAATAATTTTAAAAATCTTTTTCTACTACCTGTACCCAAAATTATTAACTCTAAAAAATTAAAATGAGCTCATGTGAATTGGTTTGATCCTGCTAGTACAAAATTAGCTGTGTGGTTGCTGAAACCAGAACAGATAATCCAACAGCTGCTGAAGTATGTTGATGTAAATATGATCATAGATATTTTCCTGATATTGACATTAGAGACATGGGGACACCACCACCAGTGCAACACTACTGTCTTAATCCTATTCACCTGAGACCTTGTTTTGTTTCATAAGCCATAGTTACACACAAATAAAAAAACTCAGCTGCATAATAATGACAGTCATTCCCACTAAAGGAACTTTTCCTTCAGTGAGCTGTATTTATATGTAAAGGATATACACTGTTACTTCTACATTTGATATGTGGATCGGGAAGTATTTCCAAAAAATATATTATTCTTCTCCATTTAGCATACCACTGAGAATTCCTGAGGACATTTGCTTTGTACCAGCATCCTTGTGGTAATGGGCCTTGTTATTTCACTTACAACAGCAGGAATAGCCTAGCTACTGTCTCACTTATGCTCATGGCTCACAGCTTTATGGCTGATGACAAAAATTCACAATACACTGCAAACTACATTTCTCTGAGTAATGTTCACACCTGGCTTTCTCAGCTCCTGCTTTCTAACTATAGATGGTACATGAATTTTGGTAGCCTGGTAAGTCTCAAAAGTACATAAATGTTACACTCATACTGCTTCTGTACAGTATTTTTAATTCTGGCACAGGAGTTGGCAGACCTTCATCTTCTAAACTAATTGCAATCCTTTTTGCTGTAAGTACAGTAAGTTTCCCCAAAGTCTTCTGCCAGAGAAAACTGCTTGTTGGCTTTGCCCTCAGTATTATATCTTCTGCTTTCCTTCCCCTCCTTGTTCTTAACCACTGACTCCATCCATCTCATTCCATGCTCACCAGGTTATCATTAGGCCATTGCCTCTAAATATTATTCCAAACCTACCCAAAACAGGGTAGCTTTGGAGTAATATTTAGAGTGACTTCAGCTCACTCATGTCTAAAGCACCTCCCTAATACATCAAGGCACTGAAAGCAGTGTACCGAGACAGTACCTTGGGAGAGTCCTGGAATTCTCTTTCATAAAAAAAAAAAAAAAAAAAAAAAAAAAAAAAAAAAAAAGAAGCACCAGTAAGCAACTGATTTGGTTGGTCATGCTTCATCAACAATCACCTGCTACCTTAATGCATTCAAAAAAACTGTACTAAATGAGCTCACAACTCTGCTCTATGCAATAAAAAACTCATAGATAACCTCATAGATAAAAACCACATAAATAACCTCATCTTCCTAATCAGCATGTAACTGAGCTTTCCTATTTTTAATAACCTGATTTCAACAACAAGGTGACCTGTTTAGTGGGTGAATGAAAGGCTGCATATATTGTCTGCTGGACTTCAGGAAAGCCTTCAGCACCATTTGCCACAACATTATGCTGGAGAAATTGGTTTCCCATGGCTTAGATGGGTGGACAGTTTGCTGGGAAGGAACTGGCTGGATGGCCAGGCCCAGAGAGTGGCAGTGAATGCAGTTGCATCCAGTTGGCTGCTGGGCACAAGTGGGGCTCTCCAGGGCTCAGTCCTGCTTAATCTCTTTATTGACAATCTGAATGAGGGGATCAAGCGCATGCTCAGTGAGTTCACAGATGACACCAAGCTGGATGAGAGTGTTGATCTGCTGGAGAGCAGGAAGGCTCTGCAGAGGGGTCTGGACAGGCTGGATCAATTAGCCAAGGCAAATTTTATGAGGTCAAGGCAGGTGCAGGTCCTACACTTGGGTCGCAACAACCCCAGGCAGTGCTACAGGACAGGGGAAGAGTGGCTGGGAAGTGGACAGGTGGCAAAGGACCTGGGGATCCTGGTTGACAGCAGCTGAACATGAGCCAGTGTTCGCCCAGGTGACCAAGAAGGCCAATGGCATCCTGGCTTTTATCTGAAAAAGTGTGGCCAGCAGGACCAGAGCAGTGATCGTCCCCCTGTACTCACTCAGCACTGGTGAGGAGCCACTTCAAGTACTGTGTTCAGTTTTGGATCCCTCACAGCAAGAAAGATGTTGAGGTGTGGGAGTAAGTCCAGAGAAGGGCAACAAAGGCTGGTGATGGGGCTGGAGCACAGGTGTGATGAGGAGCAGCTGAGGGAACTGGGGGTGTTCAGCCTGGAGAAGAGGCTCAGGCAGAACCTTATCACTCTTTACAACTACCTAAAGTAGTGAGGTGGGGATTGGTCTCTTCTCCCAAATAACAAGGGCAAAATTTCTCCATGGAAAGGGTTGTCAGGCATTGGAACAGGCTACCCTGGGAAGAGGTTGAATTATCAACCCTGGATGTAATTAGATATGTAGATGTGGCACTTAGAGACATGGTTTAGAGGTGGACTTGGCAGTGCTGGGTGAACAGTTAGACTCAATGCCTAAACTGTTCTATGATTTTGCAATTCTATCTAAATATTTTATTCCAATTATTCAATTCTCTTGAAGTTTTTATTAATTTCCTGGTCTACAGCTGGAGCTAGACTAAATACTCTGCAAGGAGGATTACTAGGGAAAGCAGTGAAGGAAAATGGATATTAAACTCCTTATAAATTTTCTGCTACAGGTTAACAGTGGAATCACAGAATCATAAAATAGTTTGAGTTGGAATACAGATTTATACAATAAAAATAAGTGTCTCCATAGCAATCTGTTGAAGGAGGAGCATGCAGTAGAATAACTTTGTCTATCCATGTCCAGCCAATGAACTGCAATTTAAAATAATGTACAAAAACCTGGCAGTAGTAAATCTCTACTCCTCTAATCTCATTTCTATAGTTCAACTTGCTCTTTATCGTTTACAAAACCATCAGTTTTGGAGAAGAAACAAACAAAGTGTTTTGACAAACACTGTCTCCAATCCAGAATTCATCTCACCCCTTTTAGAAATCTGCAGTGTGAATTTTGGTATCTAGACTAACCATCTTTAACAATTAAACAAAGAAACAGGCTCTTCCATGTATGTTGCACTTAAATGAAAAGTACCTGTCTGGCCGTGTATGCCCAGAATATTGAGTGTCATCCTAAAAGACTGCAAAACTTTCTGCACTTCAAAGAGAGATAAAGTAAGAGGAATATTATTTGCATAAGGAAAAAAGCAAGCTTTTCAGTATTCAGAGAAGTCTACACTACTGCAGGCTAACCACAAGATAGCTCCAGGGATACAGAGCTGGTTATGCACAGACACCTTGGATTCAGAAGCTACTTCAAAGCTGAATAGAGCCTGAGCTATGGGTCCTGCAAGTTCTATGCTGAATATATTTGTCTGCCTTTGTGCTGTGTCCCTCCACCTATGAACACTGGAGAGAACTGCAAACTCAGAATTCACACTTCAGAGTCAGTGTGAATTCAGCAGGTCTTAATTACTGCTCTGTAGCAGTCACGACACTGAGGTGTGCCAGCATCAGCTTGAGAAATGTCCCTTTATATGAGAAAATGGGAGGAGGTAACGTCAGTTGTCTCCAGCACAAAATTCATCATCTGGCTTTACTTTCCATCTTTCCATCATCACTTACTCTTTCTTTGCATACTTAAAGAGGAAAGCTATTTCCAAGCAGGTCAACTTCCGGAACACTTGTACAGCAATTCAATTTAACTTAGTAAAGATAAAATGGTGATAAAAATATCAGGGTTTCAGGTTCACTGATATCACTTAAGACAACTAATGTAGCTAATAAATAAGGTAGCAAACAGAAATACTGCTGGTATGGAAAGCATTTTTAAATGTATTTGTGTCATTATGTCACTAAGACAACTACAGCCTGATTTTGAACTCTTCCTAAGTCTATGTACAAGCTTCTGACTTGAACCAGTTAAATTATGGAGTTCCTTTTCATGAATATCCATACAAATAGACTAGTGGGACGCAAAAGTATAAAAAAAAAGATTATTTTTTTGTAATAAACTCAAAGGTCTATTCTTATTTGGATACTGTATGTATTTTTAATATAAATATCTTAAAAGTAATATTTTCAATCTTTAAAAATATATGACAAAAAGCAGATCTATAAATAACAAACAAACATCAGAGTTTTCCAGATTACTTGAAGAGCTGCATATTTTTGGGACTTGACAAGACATACTAATATTTAGTCAGTCCCTTGATCAAATAATCAGAGGAACCATACATAACATTGAAAGTAATCTATTTAATAGTAAGATTTTGAAGATTCCATTTGACTCTTTGGAAGCTAACTAATTTCTTTTTTCTTTTTTTCCTCTTTACATTCTGGTGTCACAGGAAATGAAAACAGAACTGACAAATGTCCTTTTGAGAAATTAATTTTAGTACTAATGTAATGCAAATTAGCTTTGCCTTCAGCAATGATGGAGATACCAAAGCTTGCATTTAAAGAAAGAGGAATTATGCAGATGTTTACCTGAATTTAATTAGCATTTTATTATGTCTATATGACATTAATAGTATTATTTTGAGAACTAAAATACTGTGGCTCTATCAAGTTTCAGCAACTTGATCTGCAGAGTCACATAAATTAATAGTGATATTATCCAAGGGACAGATGAGGACCCTTCATCAACAGGAAATCATAGCACAGAGCACATGTTCCATATACCCAGTAATCTTAATATTCGCAGTGGAATATCTTTTTCTTTTGTGTTTGTGAAGTGCTGGTGAGCACGTTTCAAGCTCAGCAGTTCAGGCTGCTGCTGTCAAGTGTAAACCAGCTCACCCTTCACATCCAAGAAAGCCTGAGCAAACCTGCCACCCAGTGACTTCAGCTCAGAACTGCCAGGGAGAGGGAAACTGGCAGGAGAAAACAGAAAATCTCTTTGCTTGCCCAGGAAGGAGAAAAACCCTGAATGCAACAATAATGAACAAATAGAACAGAAGTACAGGAAGAACATTCCTCTTAATCATACCCCACACAAAACACTGCATTGGATTTGCTGATTTTTTTTAAAAAAATCTGCATTTGTTGTTACTTAAGCACTGAACCACCTAATACCTACAAATACAGGCTTCAAATGCAATCCTACTGTCCCCTCTGCCCCAGATAAAGACCAAGGTGCCTGTGAAAGAGTAACAAAGACTATTTGCACAACAAGAAAGGATTTCTAATAGAGATATTAATTTTAAATGAACCTGCTAGAAGACTCTAAAAACATAACCACACATGCAAATATAAAGGAACTATGATTGTTCTAGATGCCAAAATGAGTGTCTTTGTATTAACTTGTTTAGCCTTCACATAAACTGTTCTTCAGTTCACAGTGTTTACAGACTGTTTGACTCCTATCCACCATCTGGCTCAGTTTTGTGCCAAATTCCAGAAATGTTGATGAGAAGAACATGGTTAAGTAAAAATGAATACATATGCAAACTAATTTGCACCCTGTTTACAATCAGGGTATCTAATTACTAGCTGTTTTCACTAATAATCACAGTGAGTTTTATCTGAGGTACCAAAATACTTACATCAATTTAGATATCTGATTTCAGGCATCTGCCTGCAAGTGTCTATGTGTCTGTAAGGTGTCGGAATTGTAATTCTATTTTATGTTCTTGGCCTACTGGACCTGAACCAACACAAAAAAAGACAACTATTCATGACAAAGAAAACTAAGCTTTTATGTATTAAATAAGGATCTATAGTATCTTACCATAACATTCCGTTCATAATGTTCATGTTCTTTCTCAAAATCTATTACAAAGCCATTTAGAGACCAAATAAATGTCAGGTCTAATGTGGGATCATGGGATGCAATGCATTGCATGGTAGCATTCTCTCCAACAGTGACATCAACATTCAACGGAGCTAAAGTAATCCTTGTGGCTTCTGTGAAGTTAAAGGCAAACATGGAAAATTCCAATAAATAAATGTTTATTCATATACAAGCTCAGCTCCATAACTGTTTGATCATACATTAAACTAGACTCAAAGTCTAATTTACATATTATTCATATAACTATATTTCAAAGGACCAAACTGAAGACAACAAAGAAATCATTTTACAACTAAAATACCTGACTTCTGTTTGGCTGTTAAAATCTCTGAATTACATTGTAACTATTATTCACTGACTATGTCTCAAGTAGAAAGAAGACACATGATGAATCTTATGTGACTTGTGTTGCATTTCTTATTTCAATTATAGTATTACCTATGTTTTAAAACTTGTCTCTTTAATGAATGAGAAGTTTTACTTGATTAGGCTAAGTCAGATTTTTGTTAGAGCACTGCAGGTACTGTGATCTTAATTTACCTACTGAGAAACGATGTAATAAATGCATAACAAATTTTGTAAACAGCTACACGTGAAAAAGAAGAGAAAACAATACAAGAAAGGAAGAAAGCTGTATATACCCCAGCAATGTCTCTTATTATTACAGGAGCAAAAAAGAAAGCAGACATCTCATGACACTTGTTTGAGCTCTTGACACATACATGAAACTCATATGGCAAATGAGCAGCTACTCTGGGAGGATCTCACTGGATCGGTGAGACTTTTTTCCTTTGCTTACAATTATTATCATAAAACAAAAAGCCACAAAATACCTTCCCTATGCCATGACAAGTAATATCTGTCCCACCATTAGGAGAGTGGTAGTAGAGTATCAAAAGTTGGAAGGCACTAGCCATGAGGAAAGAGTTGTTGCTATTAGTTATAACCTGGGCTTGAGCTTGCTTCAAGGAGCACCCTCCAATCCATCATACACAGAAAAAGAAAGTATCCTCAGTAAGCCCAGTATTTTGTCGGTCTGATTCAGAAAGAAATCCTCCCCCAGATGCTGCTCTAGTAATCTAAAACCTGCTTAATACCAAGACTATGAGGATGGCACAACTTCTGCCTTTTGCAATATGGAGCATCTCACAGTGCATTGGAGCAACCTCTTAATATCTGGTCTCCAGAGCCTCACATATGGACATATGGTTAGGATACTTGCTCCACTCCAGTGTGGTGGTGCCTGTGTGCTAACTACCAGTATCAGTCTAAAAAGCTGCTGAAAGAGTGGACCAGTGGCAGGGAATGAACAGCAACTGAGAAAAACCATCAGCATTTGCAGCACCTGTCTGCTTCAGGTTTACCTTTTTAATTTCCTATAGTCATGTGCAATGTCTGGTAAGTTTTATGGGCCACACGATGTGGTCGGGAGCACTGCTTTCAAAGTATTCTTCATTAACCCTGATCATTGCCCATAATGTGAAAATTATTTTGAAATAAGTCAACTGACTTTCTGTTTCTGCTGTCTTATACTCTTGGTGCTCATTTTTAGATGAATCAGAGCAGAATTTTTCGAAATTCAGAATTCCTTAATACTAGTTTATAAGGTTTACAAACATATTGGTTTTTGTTTCACTGTGCAAATTTAGTAGGCAAATGTTCTTCCTGATTTTAGAAGCTGTGATAAAACAATTAAGGGGCTGAGTATACCTATTTACATAAACTTTCAAAATATTTAAATGCCTGAAAGTAATATTAAGACATATGAAACAGCAGAAGATAATAAAAAGTAACTGTAAACATCAAAATACAGGTTTACATTTCATTTGGTACAATAAATGTGGACTGTATCAGCCAGAAAATGCTTTCGTGTGATGCTACAGACTAACTCTTACATTAACACATCAACACGGAGCTGTCATATCCAGCATTATGCCTGGAACAGAGATTAAAAACCTATTTGACAAATGACTCTTCTGCTATTAGTGGTACTTGACAGACATAGGTGTTACAGAATGATGTCCCTCCTGTCTGTAGCCAACACTTATTTAGTTATTTGACATCAGATTTAAAATACACAATTAAGGATATCAGTACTCAATCAGTAAACAAAAATACCGATAAATGAAGGTAATTTAGAAGTGCAATCATATGGATATATGCCCCTATCTCACAAATTTCATGCATGTTTCTTTAACAGCAACGCTCTCTCAAACATGCCTATACCACCACCACATCAAAACCCCCACCAAAACAAACAAACCCACCAAACCAAACCCCCCTCAAAACAAAAACCCACAACACTAAGGAAGGTCAGCAGAAGCCCCATTTGTCTGAGTCATGGCCCCAGAATCACACCTTAGCATGAGTGCTAAGCTTCCAAACAGATGAATACATTAAAATATGCAGATTTAATGTATCTTATTTAGTAATCTCTTATGGAAAGATCAACCCTGAAAACTGAGATATAGTGTTAGAACTGACGCAAACATACCCAGTTTCAACTGAGCAATATGCTTTAAAAGCATCAATTCAGTCTTAATGAGAAATTAAATTAGAAAGATGTAGAACAGATTGAAAAAGTAGTGCAGTGCTGGAATAAAAATTAGTCATTTTGAATTAAGGGATTCTATCCCAAACAAGGGTTACCTGAGGCTTACCTGTCATTTCTAGGACACCAGTGCTATTGGCTTTTCCTCGGTTATTTTCTGCAAAACAGGTGTAGCGACCTTCATCCATCTTTGTGACATTGATAATTTCCAGGCTCCCATCATCCCAGATACGTATGCTATGGAAAGTACAAAAAATACACTAAGAGAAATTAGATTCTATATTAGAAAACAATACTTCCTGTAGAACTGTAGTAAGTGAAAGAACAAACCACAAACATCATTCAAAAGCTCACATTTAACTACTGGATTTATAAACATGCCTACAGTAAAAAATATTTGAAGAGACTGTGGCATGATTAGATGTCTCAGATTGCTGGAGCAAGAGAATGTACTTCTATTCACCTGTACTCATTTAAGTATTTTTCTTAGAGTTTTATGGTACAATTCAATTCTTAAACCAGACTGGGTAAATTTGGATACCCTGCTAACTCTTTGAATCCAGACTGCCAGCAACATTTTGGCATACTGTTTTCCTGAAGTTACACATTCTCCTGTTCCTGAAATCTGAGAAATGGAGAATCATCTTAAGGGATAGACAGATACATAAGGTTATATTTTTAATGCTCAAAGGGTTCACTAACAGTCAATACTAACCGACTCCCATTTACAAGCAATTCTGTTCCTTTGCTCCAGGAGAATTTTGGCTTAGGAGCAGCTTTAGGCTTGCATTCAATAATTACACGTCCCCCTTTAGCTGCTAGGATTTTCTTCTTCATAGGGTTCAGTTCAAAAGTAGGAGGTGAAGCTGAAATCAAAAATTAACACAAATACTGCTGTTAGTGATTTTACTGCAAAACAGAATTTGTTTGCAACATACAACAAAAGACAGAACTATAGAATTGTTTACAAATGTTCATTATTCAGACTAGTGAGAAAAATACTAATGATACAGAGATGTACTGGGAAGTACATGGTGATCAACAAGAAACATGAAAATCATGATGTACTTCTGTGCTGTGTTACACTAGAGGCTTCTTTCTATTGATTTCTGAACTTTTATCTGAATTTAATCTAACAAGTTCAAAGTCCACTGAAAGTTCCCCCCTTTCAAAAGGCCTTTTGATCTGTCCCAAAAAAAAATTCAGATTCCTGGAGATAAATTCCTTAAACAAGTTGTTCACTCAGTCACAATTCCGAAGAATAGTTGGGTTTACTTCTCAGTGGTTTTAACCCATTCTAGAAACTAAAATTGTGCCCTTCTTATTCTTTGTGGTTTTCTGTTTGGCCGGCTGGCTTTAGGTGCACTCTGAGATGTACAAGAATATTAATGACATGACTGTCATAAGCACCATATTTATGTCTCTGAGGTCAGATCTTTGCTTACTGATTTTCTCTTTATTTGAAACCAAATCAAAGAAAAAAAATATTTTAATTATTTTGCATCTTGGCATACCATCGTTAATCATGCCACCAAGTGTGTGCACAGCCTGAGGAAATAAAGCTATTATTTAATTACAGGGGTACAGAGCAAAACTCTGACTAACATCCATCCATGTATTACCAACACTGAATTTTGAAAACATACACATAGAAAGTGCTCATTTTGGGTAAACCAAGCTGGTAGTGAATACATAGTAACGGAAGAACAGTGTAGAATAAAGCATTGTTGTACAATGGGTTGGGAAAACTAAGAATAGTTTAGTTCTTGGGGAAGTCTGAAGGCAAGTGCAAGATGGGAAAAACAGCAACTACCACAGGGAAATCTAGAAAAATATGTCATAGAGCCAGTGTGTCTGCTCTAATGAAACCAGTAAAAACATCAGAAATTGTTTTAAGGCTGAGAACTCTGGATTTGAGAATGAAAATTTCAACCGGATATTCAGTAGGTAAACAAAATGGATTTGTAACTACATCCAGCCATCAAATGGCACAGCCACATTGCATACATACATTGTGACTTTTGTGTAATGGGCTGTTGAAAGCAAAACCAAAGGCGAGAGCAAAGACAAAGAGCTTCAAAGGCCAAGTAAGTGACAACATTTTCTTTTTTCTCAAAAAGCAGATTTTGCCTCACAGAGGAGTGATCATATGTGAGCAAAAATGAAAATACTTCCTAACCAGTTTTGCAGACTTAAAAGTGTAGGCTGCAACTCCATGTGCTTCATATAACTTCAGCACTATCAGTTCCTCTGAGCGGGAACAGAAGGAAACAAGCATCATAAATACAAACAGAAAACATGCCCCACAAGTTGGCAAATTTATTCCTCAAGCTGTTGTCAAAAACCATCCAGAGAGCTCAAATAAACCCCATCTCACCTAGACTGAGTGAGAGTTCTTAGCTTCATCCTCACAGGAATGTTACCAAACAGTACTTGCAAATATAACTGTTATCTTACTCAACCCTGAAACAGTAAATAGAGAAATAATCCCACTGACCCACAATCTTCAGTTCAGCATTTGCATAAATAATTCCATGCATGTTTTCTGCTATACACTGGTACATGCCGGCATCGTCAAAGGTCAGACTTTGCATTCTTAGTTCACCTTTCCGGAACTAAAACACAGAATCAATAAAATAACAAGATATTACTACACCCATCCACATTCTTTTTTTTCCTCTCTTTTTTTTTTTTTTTTTTTTTTTTTTTTTTTTTTTTTTTTTTTTTTTTTTTTTTCCTTTTTCAGTGACATTGGGCTCACCTTTTTTTTAAAGAAAGATTCATTGTCATTCAATACTTAAGTTTCTGGAAAAGTCCTAGTTGAGTGTCAGTAGGCAAATTTACTCTCCAGTCCCCTGTGTTCATATCAGTGCAAACACTACTAATTCAGGAATAAGAAACAAGCAAGTAAATTACTGTTATGCACATAAGCTTTGTTATGCCATGCTCAGTGGTCAGTACTTTCTGATGTTACATCATTTTACAACAGGAAAAAGTCAAAGCAAGTCTCAGTGAGCTAGCAAGTAGGAGATTTTCAGAAGATTCCTCTGGGAGATAGTCCAAACTATTTTCTATTTGTTTTAATGTCAAATATCAAACAACAGTCAATCAAAAGAAGGCAGTTTAGGTGGGGTAGTTTGTAAATTACAAATAGATGTCAATCAGTTTTTGAAAGATAATGTTATTAACGCGTTCCGTTTTGTTTTGAAAATCTAGCTGAAAGGTTTAAGTCTTGTATCTAAGTACACCAGAGTGCATGGAGCAGTGGAGATGAACAGAATTGTGCTTGGCGGAAAAGAGAAAAGATTAAAGGAAACATTTTCTGACTCTTTTATGTGAAAATGTTTTAATCAGATTTTATGCAAGAATCTTTGTTGTGTGCTAAATGAAATGTCTAATTACAAGTTATCTGATTTAGAAACAAATTTCATTTTCAAGGCAATTAACATATTTTTGCTATCTTCCTCTTCGAAATCATCTTATCATCATAGTGTCAGACAGCATAATCTTCTGGTGTACTACTGGAGACTTACCCACTGTGTTCTGCAATGCAGTATGCAGATTTTGTCAGTGAAAGCCAAATTTAGTGGGCAGCAAGTAACTCGTTAAATTATTTGTTTGCAATAACTACCAAAGCTAGACAAAAGCACTGTTTTTCTAGATTTAAGCCACCTCCATATAGTAGAAGGAGTGCTTCCACCCTGCTCTCCCTTCAACATCATACATGTTTCTTAAGATATACAGTCGAAAAATAAGCTGCCTCACTGTCTTTTTTGTTTGTTTGCCAAGACAAGAGTCATCACAGCTCAGCAGATGCAGAGCTGCATTGTGCCCTTGTATTCTCTAGGTTTTTTAATGGCTTTTCATATAGTATAAGCAATAGAGTTTGAATACACTGTTGAAATGCCTGAACAAGTTTTTCCCAGAGAAGCTGTGGATGTCCCATCCATGGAATTGTTCAAGGGCAGGCTGGATGGAGTTCTGAGCAACTGAGACTAGTGAGAGGTACCTCTGTGCATGGCTAGGGGGTTGGAACTAAACAATCTTTAAGGCACCTTCTAACACAAACAATTCTGTGATTCCATGATTCTAGGGCAGAAAATCTACTTTGTTTAAACCAAATATCCAATGTAATAGAATTAAATTATTAAACAGTAGTTCTTTAAATTTCTTTTAAACATCACCTAAACATTTGCAACATTCTGTGTATAGAAAAAATGTGAAAAAAATACAGGATAGAGAAAGAGCACTGATAATTTAAAAAATAGTCTTTACTGTCATATCTCCAATGACTATTTTGTCTTCTATTTTTAAAGGCATGTTTTATGTGGTAAAAAGGATAAATTTTAAAGAGAAGTCGATGGATATTTCCTCCAGAGTGAAGATCATTTACTTAAACAGTCATGGTGAAAAAGGGATATCCACCTCCTAAACGTGCGGTCAAAAGTTACGTTCATAATTCAAAGTTGAATACTAAAAAACTGAATACTAATGCCTCATGCAAGTGGCATCAGTAAATATTTGCATCATTATAATTAATTTTCTTCTAATCTTTTCAGAATGCATGCTTTAAAAAACTGTTTCCATGAGCTAGCCACACAAGCCTGCGTTACCTACAGCAATACACTCACCGAGGCACCATTCTTCAGCCACCTAATTGTTGGAATAGGCTTGCCCGTAGCTACACAAGGCCAGTACAGGTCACTGCCTATATCCCTTTCTGTGTCATTGATATGTTCTACCCACTCAGGAGCAGCTGCAGAATAAAATACATGATGCATTGTAAATACAGCATACATATTTAATTAGCATTATGTTGTATTAATTCCACTGCTTATTCCATCATACTTAAACAGGCAACTCTAAGTAATGATGATAACTCAGCAATGCACCAGCACAAAAAAGAAGTTTTTGTCTTACAAAATAGATTCAAAAAAGCTTCAAACTATTTTTTATGAGACGAAAATATGGAATTGAAATAGTGGTTCCTGAATGACAGAAGACATAAGATATTACTACTTATATTGATCTGTAGACTGTTCAGTGTGGAAATTACTCAGTAGCACCATGAAAATTATAATTAAATGACATGTCTCTTGGTCCAAACAATATATGCAAGAAATTAATATTGAAAATAGTCCAGCATATTTGCTTTTGCTAAGCAAACAAACCAAGTATTATTAGCTTTACTTATTATAAGCAGTAATAACTATCCCACATTAATTCTGAGTTTGATCTACTGAAGTTCTAGCACTTAACTGAGGATCTTAACTCAGAAGATCTTCTGTACAGCCAATGAAAGACACATAAATCTTCTAAGGGTGGTTCAGATGTTACATGTGACCTTTTCATGTCATGGTTTTGTGGCATGACCCTCAGACAAGAACCCAAGTTACTTGGGATGATTTCACTATGAGCAGTAAGATACAATTTTTGGTTACCTAATTTAACCAAATGCATCAAGGGAAGTGACAGAGAGCAGAGGAATAAAGAACTGTGCATAGCTAGTGTGACAGAGAGCTAAGACAGAAACACAAATAAAATGAGAAACCAAGAAATCCTAACAAACCTAATGGTCTCTTTTTCTTCCCAGAAGTTCTTTCACTTTGAGTACTATAAATTGATTTCATTTACATTATGCATAAATATGTTAACACAGAACTGCTGAAGAATATATACCAGCTATTATAACCAGGCAAATTGAGTAGTCTTTCAATTAATACGTAACTATCATGCCTGGCAGTTAATGCAAGAATTTTGATGCTGTTCTATTAACTTGAACAGCAGTGTGTGGGGATGATAGTACAAATCAACACTGACATCAACTGTGAAAACACAGATATTTCCAATATGAGTAAAAGCAACACAGATCACCAAGAATATTGTTCTTCCTACCTTGTACATAAACTCTTGCTTGATGTTTATCTTTTCCTTTATAGTTTTCAGCTTCACACTCATAAAGTCCTTCATCTTCATACTGAATATTGAAGATCTTAAGAACTGCACCAGACATGCTTATCTCAGCAGAGGCTGGCAAGGGTTCAAGGTATTTACTCCATCTGAGTTCAGGAACAGGACTTGAAAAGGCACAGTAAAGTACAAATCAGCATGCTCAAGAACTGGTGGTTAAATTGCAGACTACAAAAAGAGCATTTGATCATGAAATATGTATTTTCCCTTTCTGAAATATGAAAGCAATTCGTGCTGTACAATAAATTTAAAACACACTTACTTTCCAAGAGCAAAACACTCCAGCGTCACGTTTTGCCCCAAGAGAGCGTATGTGTCCTTGAACTTCACCTTGATATCTGCAGGATATACTTTTGCTCCTAATATGAAAAAAAAAGATTCTAAGAAAAGGAATGTCAGAAAATTATACAGCTATTACAATTTCCACAGTTCAGCAAAACTTTTAAAATTCCAGACAAAATTCTTTATACTGAATAAAAAGCCTGTCAATTCATAACGTCTGACTAAGCACTGAACTTTTACTAGTAAGGCACAATTGTTTTACTCAGCAACTAGTTATCTTTCTCTGGATGACAAATCCTAACATCTTTTACAGAATTTCTAATTGCATTTGAAGCATGATTATGTACTCTGTGTGTGTGTAGACAAAAACCTGAGTCTGTTTTCCACAGGTTTTTTACTGGATATTTTGAATTATTTTAAATTTAAGCTCAATTTTTCTCAGTATGGGTATGAACGAGTGAGAGCAAGCACATCTACAGTTTAATAAGCACACAGGAATGTAAATGTAATCAAATCTCCTTTCTAGGAATCCCTGTAGAAACCCTCTTGCAGTTCTAGATGAAGATGGCAATGTGAATACTGGAATATTTGGTCATAACAATGGAATAATACTGGTCAAAGATTGCTAATTTGAAATTATGCTAATTCAATCCATAGTTTGGAAAACTGTACAGATAAAAGGGTCGCTGAGAAATTGATGATCTGTTTATGAGAATCTAGTGACTGAAAATCTGAAGTGGGAAAGGGAATTTGGTTCCTTTTTGGAAAACATGCGGTTCTCCTGAAGAAACGGTGACAAATAATCAAGTAACACAAAACCACAGAGATGTCTTAGGAGATTGACTATGAGACAAAAAGCTCTTAGGCCACCATTGGATAGGAAGGTTCATTGGGAAAAAGGATTTCCCTCTTTCATGGAGGATTTTCTGGGGGAAAAAAAAAATAAATCCTGAAGCGTTCATCAACATCTGAATGAAGTTTCTGCTTTCCAGTCATAGTCCTTTGAACCAATGCCAAGACTAGAAAACATACTGAAGATTTTGGGATGAGATCAGAGGCTTATCGCATAAAAGAGATGGGGATTCTGGAGATAAGAACTCTGTTCTCAATGATTTGAAAGGAAGTTTGTGAAATAATCCATGGAGATTTCTTTCACAAAGTTTTCACTGTGTATGGGCATGATTTGTACTTCTGTACTGTACCAAGTAACATTGTGCAGTAGCCATTAAAACTTTCCATATATTTCTCCTTACAGAAATGAAAGTAGTTATGAATTAGCAAAATCTTAATACAAACAGTTAGAATGCTGTGCATAGTATTTCCAATAAATACTTACGATCAGATTGCGGAATAAGTGGAATAAATTTACTGAATACACTCTTTGTTATGGAAGGGCTGGACACAAAACATGAATAATTGCCCCTATCTGATGCTTCCACATTTGCGATGTAGAGATTGCCATTTGTCTGTGACACAAATCGTCGTTTGTCCAAAGCAATGAACACTGGGAACTCATTTAGAAGCCAGCGATAACTGAGATCATCTGGAAGAAAATATTTTAGTCAATATTAAAACTCAACACTTTCAGTTATTTAAATCACAGAATACTGTCTGCATATAACTCATTTGAGTCTGATTTCTGGGTTACAGATCTTGTTTTTGGAGAGGCAGCTGTGGGAGAGAGATTTATACATGTCTCTACAGCCAGCTTCTTCCTGTCTACACTGAACACTGGGGCACTGCTGCTGTCAGTGCAGGTTACTGGAGACCAGGGTACAGTGTGCGTACCTTGCTCTGGGCACAACGATCCCACAGGAACTGGAGTGTTATGGTATGAGAGAGGCAGCTGGGTTTTGACCTTATGCAACTGAGAAACCATGAAGTTTTCACCAGTCTGATTTAGACAAAACCTTACAGTATTTTAACTAGTAATATGTCTCCATTCTTCAGTTCCTTGCAATGCTTAAACTGAGCATGTGTCTTGGGTTATGTAACCGAAAAATGTTTATTCTATTCCATCTGTTGAAACTGGCTGGGGAGGTGTTTTCTTTATCTCTTTTAACTATGGAGGCTGGTTAATGCCTTTTAACGAGGCGACTGCCTTCTGGTAATGGGCCAGCTGTTAAAGCCAGGTGTTTCTTATCTCTTCCATGACATGTCCACCCTCCAGATGAAGTCTTCTGTTAATGGGACATTAAGGCTCACCCATGACATTACACATTACATCACCTCATCCATTGTGAGATGCTCCACCCAGTGGGGGGAGCCAAACCACCCCTATCTAGATAAAAACTGACATAGGAAAACCAAATATCCAGTGTTCCCACTGGACTCTTGGAGGAAGACCAGACCCATCTCACCATTACTGGACCCTTTCTACAGGACCATCTCTACTCCAACAGAACCACATCTGCCACTCCAGGAGGGCTTACTTTGGACAGCTTCCAACATCCTGACCAACAGGGTGTCAGGTTGTATTTCTGATTCTGTCAGGGTTTCTAGGATTTTTGTTCATTTGCTTTTGGTGGTTTTTTTTTTTTTGGTTTGTTGTTTTTGTTCTTGTTTTGGTACTACTACATTTGCATTCTTAATATTCCTAATAAAGAACTGTTATCCCTATTCCCAAATCTTCGCCTGAAAGCCTCTAATTGCAAATTTGTAATTGGAAAGGGGAGGTGGTTTACATTCTCCATTCGAAGGGAAACTCCAGCTTTCCCTGGCAGATACCTGTCTTCCAAACCAAGACAGCATGAAAACTAAATCATTATTCCATTTTACAAAGTAGAAGAGATTCTAACGGCCAATTTCATCTCTCATGATGCAACTCCAGATGCTTGAGATTACAGGATAATGCCTGCAGAGCTCTTCAGTAGCTAATGATGAGAAAAAGTCACTTCCAGAGAATAAATAACCTCAACTTTGACCCTCTGGGGGTGCTTCTGATGTTCCACAATTTTAACAGAATCATAGCAGTTGATGTGACTTTTCTAGATGGAATGAATTGTCAACATATGGTCAACAACAAACATATTCAAAACAGAAACCTAACCTAAATTGTAATTCTCCAGCTGCATGGAAGTTAATATTAATTTATCTTTTACTCTTAAGACATTGAAAATGAAGCACTTTTAGCTGAATTACCTGGGTAGTGGTAAGGGGGCTCACAAAGAAGCACTGCTCCAACACCTTCTCGCACTTTAACCTCATAACGCTCCTCAGGTGGAAAAGGATCCAGATCTAGTTTTTTAAAAAGAAAGGGGAGGAGAATAGGGATTTTAGCTACAGTAACTTTTTATTATTACCATTACTTTCAATCCTGTAGAGATTAGTCTAGAAATACATCAATACATGGCAGATAGAAACTTGTTGACCCCTAATGCCAGTTTTGCTTATTTGTCATTACCAAATGAATTTTTACAGTATTTTCGTTATCATAATTGTAAATGCCAAGGGAAAGAAAAAAGTGATGTGAGCTTTATCCCTAGAAGTGGCTCAGTTTAAAATACTTTAATGTGTTTTAAGGCAGTGGATCTAAAAAGTATGCACAGTATTCTCAGATGGGCCAATGGATAAAGTACATGAGGGAATGTGGGTTTTGTTCCATAGTTTCAGTGAATTTGACAGCAAAACAAAATTACAGCTGGTCAAGACTTTTGAACTCTTCTAAACTGTGCTTGACATTTCTCAATCAGTTTATGCATAAGCAAAAGAAAAAAACTTTACATTAAAGATCATACATTTTCTAGATTAGTTTTAGAAACTCTGTTCAGTTCTTTAGAAACAGTGATTGTAGAAAGAAATGGTCTTTTACAGGTGATGATTAAAAAGGTGGAAGGAAGAAGTACAACAGTATAAAGAATGAAAGCAGGCTTTTCTAAAACAGATATTTATCAGTTTTCGGCTATCTTTTCACTATTCCTTACCTCTTTAGTTTACATATTGAAACACTGTATATCAGAGTTCTGTTTAGCATAATTTTTCAGTACACTATCAACATTCAGCTCATGCAGCCAGTGAGCTGGTGGGCAGAAAACACGCCTCAAACTGTTTTGGTTCTATTATTTTCATCTGTTAGGTTTACTGTCTTAATTTTTTTATCCCACTGATAATTCAGGATAGACAGGACCGAAGCCTGCTTTAGGTATAAATTAATATCTCATAAAGAGAATGTTGATGTTTTCTCCATTAAAAGGCAGTAACAACCTGGCCACCAACGGTTTTTTCTAGAAGATACACTGGGTAAATACAGATTAAGACTATATCAACGATGATATGATCCATCAGTTCATTATAGCTTCTGACTTTCCCCAGTATTTGTGGTCCCACAGTCTCACAAGTACTATCAGAAAGCTTAAGTTTTCATTTGATGTCTGATCTTCTACAGCAAGGAGTGAATTCTACTTATGGAGGCTGGTTAAAGAAGCATCAAACCCTTAGTGTCAGGGCACCCAGGGCTTTGTGAATGGGCCCCAGTTAGAGTGGATTCCTTTTTTTTGGGATTCTTTTTTTTTGCCCGCTGATGGTAAAATATACCCAGAGAGAAGGCAACTTAAGGCAAAATAAAACAAAAATCCAAAACACTGTCTTAAGTCCATAAAATTTTGCATTAATCTTCATTTAGTACATCCATTTTTTACAATTAATGTATTTGGTGATATGCAGGTCTGTACACGTACATGTCTTCACAAGACTAGTTCATGATTGTCAGAAGCTGACAGAAATTTCCCCCAGAGTGATTTTTTCATTGTAGCCTAGGAGTCAGGGCATACTTTACTAGCAAGTACTGTGCCTTACTCCTGCAGTTGTGTTTGTACTACACCTCATCACCATATGCCCTAATTCAAGTCTTTCTTCTGTGACTATTTCCCCTCAGGTCCCACCATGACTTTAAAAGAGTCTGGACATTATTATCTCTGGCTTCACGAGTCACTTCAGTTAATAATTTAACAGTAACTCACTGGGAAGGCTGTTATGTTACATCAGCTGAATGCTAAAGATTATAAAATGCTTCCAAACTTGTTTTGTGTCTCCAGACTCTCCAGACTAAGGCACTTAAGATACTGTTTTTACAGAGTAATACAGATACAGTACACGTTAGCAGAATACACTGCAGTGTAAAACACTGCCTATTCCTACCTAACCATAATTTTTCTATATTCTGACATAAACAATGGCTTACATCCAAAACTCAGAGTGGCTTCACTGCTTCTGACAGTTCCAAAGATATTTGACACTACACAGACGTATTTTCCAGCATCCCTTGATTTCTCTGGATTGTTGATAACAAGTCTGCCTCCCACCATACTGTAGCGCTCCTTTGTTAAATCAATATCCCAGTTGTTGAGCTTCCACCTATTAAAAAAGAAAAGCTAGATGTAAGATTTGGCCCCAAAAAGCAAACCTGGTAAGAAATATGATGTGAAAAATAACTCATAAATGCTGAAAAACTATGCCAGAAGTTATTAATATACTTCTATAAAAGTCTTAAGTTTTCATTCAGCAAGAGGCACAGATATGAACTCCAGAGGTCTTTTAAATGTAACAGTGTCAGTTTTTCCTTCTTAGAGATGTGACACAGTTTGTTAAAACCTAATTGCTGGCCAAGCAGTAAGAGATGCTTGGGCTGGCTGTGAATGAGCTAGCCAATTAGCAAACACGTGGATTTTAAACACGTCACAAATAATATCTAAGGTCAGACTGGATAAAAATATACTCCCTTTACACTTTTAAAGTATGGGGTAATGAGAGTTTTGTAAACCTGCTGCAGATGTTTTATAAAACACAACGTGCCAGTAAAGTCAATGAAAAAAACAGGCATGCTTCAAATAAGACCTACTTACTACTACTCCAGTAAATCGCTGGACACTCTTCCCTTAGTTCTGGTAAAACCCCACAGCCAATTCACTGAATTACCAAAATTTAACTCGAGGGATTATGACAGAAACTGGTGGCCCAGTTCTGACCGATATCTACTTATTTTAAGAAATGTTAAAAAATATGGAGCAGGTACCAGCGCTCATGATTTATATTTGTGTCTGTTACTGTGTCCACGAGAGGGAGCCCGTTACCTTAGAAAGGAACTGCCTGGTTCCTATGCACAAATAGCTAAGATGCAACTTTAATATGTTTAAAAATCATAAAATTATTTCTGCATAAATATTTTAGTTTTTCATAAGGTAAAATTAGGTATAAGTATTTGATAATCCTAACATACACACCACCTGTTCATTCACTATTGAAGATGTACCAAAACATGGAGGGGTCTCATTTGGAAGTTGAACTTGCAATTGTCATAGAAAGAAATAATAATAATAAAGAGTGGCATGAATAAAAATAATAATTTTTTAAAAATCTAATGAAATAGAAGAATTTTAAAGATGCAGCAAATAGCATTTTGATCATGTAGAATTTTAGAAGTATCACTTTAGTCCTATGAGACATACTATTATATGTCTGTGTTAGAAAAAATAAATATATCCTCTGTTCAGAAATATCTAGGTATAAATGACAGCTCATCCTGCAATGAAAATGGCATGAAAGACTTATTTATCTCCGAGATAGAAGAATTTTGGCTCAATAACTCTTAGAGTGCTGGGATGAAGATAGTGTATTGAGGTATACTGCAAATTATGTGTCAGGAAATAAGAAATGTGGCCTTATTCTGTATTGAAATTATCCTCATATCACCTATCAGGGCTAATTGTCAGATCTGTTCCTCGACAGAGAAGCTCTGGAGGTGCAATGCAATTCTTTGAGAATGATTTTACTAGTTCAGATTTTGCTGAGCCCACAACAGATAAAGAAGAAAGTCAAAATTTATTTAGAGCCTGAAATCATCTATAGATGGTGTGTTTACAGTCTTGCAGACAGGGTTGAGGGAGTCTCTGGACCAACTGGAAGGGATGGGGAAATACATCAAAGGGTATCAAATCTTAGCATATGTGATCTCTCCACACTTTCCAAGCATGGCAAGAGGAAATAAGTACAACAAAATGTCATGTAGCAGGATCATATTCAAATGGTGGTTCTGTACAGGTAGACAACCTGTTAGCATATTTTTTAAAGTGGCAATGAAGATTGAATAAGCTGTTTTGATGGAGGAATACCATAGTTGACCACAATACTGTAGTAGATTTAAAAGAGTTGCCGGAAGACTTGATCGGTTTTTCTGTTCTAGAAACCAGTCTGGGAGCACACATAAGTGAGTACTGAGGGCAGGTCATAGGGTAATTTACTGAAGTGGATCTCTTTTGCTGGCAAGATATTGTGCCTGTTTTTAGTGCAATGACAGCAGTTTTCTGCCTATGATCAGGCTGTAATTTAGTCACGGTCTTAATACTGATAATCTTAAGTACATTTCTCTTTACACAAAGAGCAGATAATGGCTGGCAAACTCATAAGAACTCACAACAAAGCATTGCTTTATACAATAATATAATTATTGTGAAATAAGTCATATGGGAATCTGTATTAAAACTAATTGAAATATTTCTTCAGAATGAAGTTTTTAATGTCTTCTGTTGCATAGCTGACACATTCTTGATCTCTGCTCTGCAACACAATGGACGCAAAACCAACATGGCATGTAGAATATCCAGGTTTAACAATCAATACTTCTCATTTTGAAGCAAAATAGAATTAAAAAAGCCATTCTGAATCAAAAAGAACAAAGACTCAAATCTCAGTCAACCTCAGCATAAGCTGTAAAGACAGCCTCTGAATTTTTTTAAAGTCACTTTTTAAAAAAAAAAATGCATACAGATCAGTATTTCTTTCAAACGCTAAAATATTTAACACAATATACTGTTTTTAACCCTGATTAGACATTTTGGCAAATCAAATCAAGGTTGAGTCTTACTCAAGAATTGCATGTCTTTCAATTTTTTCACACCTTGAAGACTTTGCTCCAACCTCTTAAGACAGTCAATCATTTAATAACACAATCTGAAATAGCTGCTGAATAAAATACAGAAGATCTGAAAATGAGATGTTACCTGTAAGTAGGAAAAGGAATTGCTCGAGCTCTGCAGTTCATTGAAACTTGTCCATCTGAAGATTCCTCTGGATAGATGGTATCAATAGGCTGCTCCTCAAAAACAGGTCCATAACCTTTGTTCCCTTCCTCTGAAAACAGAATAGACTTTCAAATTAATCACTTTTTAACTAGCAGTCAAACTGAAGACAAATTCGCATCACACATTCAAGAATCAAAATGTGAAGGTAAAACAGTCAGTCACCCGAAGTTAAATTCTGCGTGCTTTAGCAGAACTTAAATCAAGTTATGACTTTTTACTCATGCCCTTAAAAGCACTGCGTTTGGTCCTAAAGCGTTTTAGACTAAATTAGACAGTTTTTAGGAAACCTCAAAAAAGAAGAAAGAATCTCTCTATATACCTAAGGAATGTGAATTACATGAGTGTGAAAATACCACACATACATAAAACACTCTTTCTGAAGATATCTTTTTCATTGTTTCTAAATTCCCTATTCATAGATGGAAACTGGATTACAGAACTAGAAGAAGACCATTTGCAGATAAGACCATTGCAGAAGCCCTTTTGGCTTCAAATCTGGGGAAAAAAGTCACCATTTCCCTTGAGGACAGAAGCAGGTACAGAAGACACTGTTACGCTGTGAGATAGATGGTCAGGCAACTTAGTTTTTAAAAACTAATTCATGTAATAAGAATTCTTTCAAAGAAGTGAAAAAGAGCAGCTAGAAAGGCACAGCTCTTGAACAATGGTCTGCCTTCTTTCATACTTTAAAGTACAACATGATATAAAAATCTACCTCTTGCTAGACCAAAAGAACTAGTTTCAGACTGAAAAGGCAAGATTCATGTACTTGCTCAGAGACTGGAAGGACTAAGCCAGAAACCTGATGGCACGTTCTGTGCAGTTCTTAAATATGAATACAAAATAACAACAGCCTCTAGCAGCAAATAGCCGTATCATATGCAGCTGACTCTTCCCCTTAGGACTCAAATGACAGTACAGAGCACTTAAGCACTTCATGGCATGCACTTTTAATGTGGCCAGCACTATTAATTATACTGAGTGAACGCCTGCTTCTCACACCTATCAAATGTGCTTTATAAGTGCACTTCTGCTGCAATCTATTATGAATCTGGTTTCAGGTGTCTCTCTGAGCAGAATAAGATCTGCACACTGAATTTCAGGTATGGCAAACAATAAACCTTTCATTTTCTGCCACAAGGAGAGTGTGGACCACTGATATGAAACAGCACATTGGAGAAAAGAGAAAAAAGAGAAGAGAAAGGGGTTGAAAAAAGATCTGCAAGAAATACCCACACTTTCAATGAAGAACCACGACTGTGTGACAAAATTTGGAGAGTGACAAAGGGAAGACTAAGAGTAAAAGGAAAAGCATCAGCTCACTGAAGTTGTGCCTACATGAAAAAGAGAAATAGAGAAAGAAAAAAAATGGACATATTAGGCAAACTGAGGATGTGATAAAGAGCACCTTTCCTATGTTTGGGTTCTGCTTTAGACAAGAGGATATCTGACAGTATCTCAAACAGTGCCCTATGTTTTGGGTAAATTTCTTGTGATTTGTATTTTAAATTGGAGCAGCAGCTATCACCTGACTATTGGGGGCATTCTTCAGTGAATTCTGAAAACAAGACTTAGACCTCTCAATAGTGCTAAAACATATTAGGAAATCTATGTAAAGGTCAAGAATTTTTTTTTTTTCAACTGATGAGATTATGGAGCCTGTATAAGAATCTTTCTCTCTGGAAGGTGGTCCTGTCATCCGTTCTCTAAGTGACATTTTCTAATGAGTCTTCTCCTTCTCTTTCTGCTTCCTGTACACCTATCTATTTCCCTGGCACTTAATGTTGCCAAAAGCGGCTGCCCGAGACAGTTGCTAGGTGTGAGTATTGATCTACCTGGAAGTGTTGTATCCAGTTACATATTTTAACATGAGAGAGGGACAAAGCTCTGCTGACATGGTGCATGGCTAGATTAATCTGGAGTGCTAAAGGATGCTGAACATAAAGAGCCTTGGTGTCATTCATTATCAGTTTAACTAAGTTGTCAGGCTCTGCAATAGCCTTGCAAGACCAGAAACCATTTGATATTTAGAAGTAGATCTCATACTGTTTTCAGTTTGTCAGGGAAATGAGGACCCACTCGTGTCTGAGACACTCATGCTCAGAAACAAGATTGTCTGGGAAAGAGCCAAAGTATCTCTACCAGGCCTGCAGGAACACAAACAGGGCACATTTTTGAGCACTGTGATCACCAAATACATTATGATTATTTATTGACGAATGTCAGACGCTCAGCAGTAGCGTGAAATGGTCTTCTAGGTTCCAAGCAGTGACAAGACAGACAAGGTAAACAGGTACTAAGTACATCCATCCACTTCTTTTTTTTTAAGAAAATTATTACCTCTCTTTAGAAAATGTGAATAATTCTGTATGCTATGATAAAAAGCTTTAAATAATGTAGATTCTAGTCATCAGTTCAGAAATGCTTTTCTGAACCTACTGTTCTGGAAAATGTCCAAGCATGAATAATTTAAGGTTTGGGGGCTTGATTGTTTTTACTTCTCTCAATCATGTGGGAAAAGTTGTACTTGGCATTCACGGGAAGCTTAGGTGCTGAAGCAGTAATGTGTTCATGCTGAAAAAATTCACAGCGTAGCCTTCACCAAGATAGAGAAGAGTACATCACAAGCACAAGTCATCAAGATCCTAAAGGGAAAAAATTTTCCAAGAGCCAGTCAGCACTCAAACAGAAAAGGTAACCACTCCAGCACTCCCACTTCATATTATATGAAAGACTACGACTGTCTTTGGGAAGGCTGCCTCTATTTTTCTGGACCCAAAGGAGCAGAATTACTTCTGTTTCATATGCGCCAGTGAGGACATTGGAGAGCCTCATAGTTAATGACGTAGTTTCTCCTTTATAACAAGTTTCAAGTATGAAAAGCTTCAGCCCCTGGCAGAGCAAGTTTCTCCACTTTTGTCTAACAAGGTACAGTTTTCTTATCTTCTCATACTGCCAAGAGGAGTACCAGACAATACCAATGACTGTATTTTAAACATATTCCCATTTGCCAATTCAATATTTAATTTTTTAGGTGGTTCTTCCTTAAAATTCTAAGTCAAAAGTCACTGAAGATCCTCCTTACATGTTGATCCTATGGGAGAGCTAGTGACTGGAAAATTAGGGATGAAATTAAAGTGCAGTAGCAATTCTGCACAATCTCCCCACACAAGTCTAGTGCATATGAAATACCAGCAGCACACTCAGAAATTCAGCATGCTGACTCACAGCATCCCCACGGAGTCATCAAAACAACTAACTTGCACTGAGAGGCTCTGCATCTTACTAGCTTTCTCGCTTAACCATCCTTCTCTAAAGTTTCAGTTCCTTCTGATTTTTGGAAATTTGGTTGCCTAAAAAGCAGAAGGGCTTTTGACATTTTTACCCCTGGACTACTGCCTCATTTTGTACAATTCAGAATTGTTTACCAGTGACAACCTGCCTTCTAAGGCATGATCTGACCCAAACTCAGTTACTGTCTGGCTCTGTACTACCAAATCCCAAGGTAAAAAGTAGAACAGTTTTAAGAGAAATAAATTATCAGAGGGACCTTTTTCATTATTTTTTCCTTTCATGGCCAAATGTAATCTACTATTAATTAAACATAATAAAATAGAGGGTCTTTGCAGCTTTTGATTAGTCTTTTGGATGGAAAAAACAAGCTGTAGCTGAAAACCAGTCAATTATTTTGGTGATAGGTTATTATCCCAAGTGAAGATGCACTTTAGTTCACTGATTTATATGGGAAGTAGCGGTTGACAGAAAAGTTTGAAATTCAGACTTGGGACATGAATCTAATGGGGAATCAAAGGCAACTTGATTGGAGTGTTGGAGAAATGTCAGGGGGAAGTGTAGAAGAGTCAAATATTATCAGTAATAGGCATGAAATAACTTTTTTGGCAGTGGACTGACAATCACTGACATGTTCCCTGAGGAGTGATTTGCTGCTCTCATTTGCCTTGCACTACTCAAAGTGCACTCTGAAAAGCAACCCTTGTAACAACTGTCTGTTTTATCAGTAACAGGAAGACCGAATTATTTATGGCTTTTTCACCAGCTTATATCTGCAAGACTACATTTCAAGCACTTATTTACCTGGAAAATAAATACTGCTCCTGTCTCGTTGCAGATGATCTCTCCCTATACCTCTGATGCACTGACTCATAAAATCTTTGCTTCCCTTAAGTAAGTGAACATTCACCACTGATGAGAAATGGCCAGCCAATGCAACAGTTCTCAATTTCTGCTTTTGATTACCACAAAATAGAACTGGCTAAAAAAATCAAGGTGTTTACACCAAAACAAACTCAGAATTTCTAGAAACGTATGTACTTCACTTTAGGAAACTTATTTTAGAATTTCCTGCAGTGAGAAAAACAACCATTTGAAATCAGCTCAGAATACCTGTCATCACTTCATGCCCAATTCTGAACATCTCAAGTCAGTGCAGCTTCAGGTATTGCAGCTCTCTGTTTCCCAAATATTTCTAGCTGTTAAAGCCTCGAAGTTCTCAATGCTCAGTCAAATACATGAATTCTGAATACTTTCAGGTTTTTTGGCTGGTATCTTTGAACCTGGGGACACCTATAGGGTGAGACAGCTCAAAACACAATGTATCTGCAAGCTATCCATTTCCTGGGTCCAGAGCAGTTAATATAATAGTAGGTCGATTTAGGAAGAACAGATTGCAAAAACCTGTATTACAGAGTCATAGATAAGTTTGCCAAAGGCAATTTACAGAGTAGCACCACCTAGAACTGTAGATCCAGCACCACAGAAGGCAAGAGGAGACAAATCTACTTCCAGAGAAAGTGAGTTTTACTAAAAGGTTCTAAAACAACTTCTTAAATACTCTGCTTTAAACATCTGCTTCCAGTTAACTTGTCTCTTCACTCTGCAACTTGGTCTCTCTAGATATTTAAATGAGAACTCATGATCTTCACTCAAAAACTGTCCCCAGTTTACACATCCTCCATTACTGTTGACACTGCCAGCATCCCCCTTGATAATATCACGTGTGAAAGAACACCTCCTAGGGCTGATCGCTTCATCACTCTACTTGTGCTCCTTCTTCTACTTCAGTATCTTTCACATTTTAACCACATTGAGAGTACTTCCAAGCAACATGTTCTATTTCATCTTGGTTACTGCAGATACTTATTTTCTGGATACAATGGCATTTTCATTGCGAAGAAATATATTCAAAAGGAAAATTTGGTAAGACTAACTGCCAGCAGCTCTCACACCCATTTGAAATGAGAAACCGTCCAGCAACATTTGAGTGCTGAGGCTGAGCAAAGACTGCAACACTAGATTTATATAACCTGGATGGGTGCCATAAACCCTAGATGACAGAGGCAGATTTTCTCTCCACTCAAAAGGTTATTTAATGATTTATGCGAAGTAGAGCAGGTTCAGGAGCAGAGAGTATGTGCACTACTCAGCCTCGCAGTAGAACACTGGCAGTAACAAACATACTCTGATTTTATAGAACTATGAATCTTCTACATTGGAGGGTGGTGCCATACTTTTAGAGATAATCACAGGTCTTAACTTTGGCTTTTGATGAAAAATGCAAGCAAGTATTTATTCCACAGCTGAAGATAAGTTAGGAAATTTCTTTGAATGGTGACAGCACTATTAGAACCTGCCCTGGATTCACAATCCTTCACACCAATGGCTCCAATCTTGTTGTGGGAAACTAAGAGTGCCAAGAACAGTCCAGTGAGAGATCAAACAAACCTTGCTATGACAGTGTCAGTGTGTGTTCACACTGCATGCAGTGTCATGACAGCATGCTTTGTTCTTCCTATGTCCCTTAGTTGTGACCCTCACAGCACACAACCTTCCACTGCCACCCTCAGGCACTGGCCAGCAGCTATGTTCTGGTGCCAAGGTTTTTTGGCTAATAGGCACAACAGTGATGTGCAGAATATACAGTAACATTAATCATCAGGTCCTGCCCATCAGGGAGTTACCTGAACATTTGTTTTCCTTGATTGACTCACCTCTTTTATTAACCAACGTCCAGAACTTATTTGGCCACTGCAGCTGATTGTTTTGCTTGATATCAACAGGTCCAGAGCAAAATCATGTGTGTAACATTACTGACAGCATTTCTCATTCTTTTATTATTATTATTATTATTATTATTATTATTATTCTTTCAGGAAAAGCCCAGTTCTGAATTATAGTGTTGAGTTTAAACTTTTAATTTTGATACTATCAGCAAGCCTCTTAACAAAGGAAAAAACTACTGAAATACACAGCAAATATATTGTGAAGGTATTGATTTTTATCAAGCATCAGTAAATCCTCCGTCAGACTCAGACATGGAGTAAAAGACAGCATTCAAAACCACAGAATAAAGCAATTTTCCTGCTAAACCAGAAATCATTCCTGTGACCTCTGGACTAATTTCTTAAAGGCAAGGAGCTTACAGCTTAAATCAGATTTTTTGACTCAATATAAGGAATATGGTCTCATGGTAGTGAAATAGAGGCAATGGCTGAAATGATATCCCAGGTTAAGCAAGTCTGTGACCCACAAAGTAGGGAAGGATCTAAAGCCTACTTTGAAATTAACCAAAACATTAGTACACAATGTTTGCACTTTTCAAAGATTGGTCAATATTTTGTGCATGCTCTGTTTACGCTAACAGTAAAATTCACCTCAGCAACTGAAACCCAGCATTCATTTAAATCGGCATGGAAATCTGAAACAAGTCTCGAAGTTGTTTGGAACAGTTGGAATTTTGCCTTTTCACAGACTTCCCTCTATCTCTAAAAATTGAATTAAAATTTTAATTGCAAACATTTCTCTAAATGCAGATGGTAGAAATATGACTCCAGAATGTTTTATTATTTATGGCCCCATCTCTATTTGTGAAAAATTTTATAATTTTTAATTAAAAATTGAAGTCAGAATATGCAGAACTACCCCACTGCATATAAAAACTACCACTACACTGGGCTTCTGAAAAATTATGCATTTTAGATGGTGTCCATAATATAGAATTTTTTTTCATTATTCTAAACATGTTGATTATCATTGCACAAGAGAAAACTGACATCCTTTTTATAATCTAGAGAAAGATGTCATTCTGTATATCAAATTAGACAATGCCAACTTTAAAGTTCAGATCTGTCTTTTTTCTAACTTATTATTATGACAGCCATTCTAATAAATATGTTTCCTGCCAGTTTCATTGTTCACATTTAGTAATTTGTTGTGTCTGCACAAATAAATTAAAGCCACACAAACATTCTAATTCTCCTTGAAACACATGAAACTAACAACAGTTACTTTAATGAATTAACACAGAAGATCATCTTACCTGTCAGGGAGTAGACAAAACACGGTGTAATAAGATGACAGATGAAAAACCAAATGGTTATCTTCTGTTCAGCCATTATCTCAAAAGGAATTGTGCACTGCAATACCATCATTCAGAGACCTAAAAATTCCTGTTAAAAAAAAGAAGAGAGAGTGAATTATTCGGACATAAGGCTTTAACTTTATCAATCACATTTGGCCTGGCAGATTATGCCACTAAACTGAAAACTGAAGAGTTAACATAGGAGAGAATCTTTTGAATAATAAATGCATCATCAGAATTTCTGGATCAAATTAATTCTTTCTTTTATTCAGAGAGCACTCTGAATAAAAGTTTTGGAGTACTCAGATTTTCTGGTGATAGTATAATATGGTAAATGTTAAAACTGAACATCCTTTTTTACATTTCTCTTCTGGATTCCATCTTCCATCTCAGTAAATACTACATTTCAATTAATGACTTCAAAGTCTGTAAAAAGAAGACTACAGTGAAACTGATTTTAAATTTTTAATATACAATTAATGGTCCTTTACACAGGTGGTTTTATTTTTTACAAGTTTCCTTTTAAATACCGAATATAATCATTATTGCAATGTCGTTTTCAAAGGTTTCTCTTTTTGATATGGGAGAAACTCTACCTGTACACTAAAACCATGGAAAAAATAGCATGCAGCTTCTTTTGAACATCCTAAGATTTTATAAATTATTTTTCAGACACTTCTGTAAAATTTGTTACTACTTTCAGTCAGCCGATTTTGCTAGCTTTTTGTTTCTTTCTGGGGACTACTATCTATTTCTTTAGGGAAATGTTTGTATTTGTCATCATGTAAGCAGCGTGAAATTCTCTAGGTTTTTTTGATGGATTTCTTGTCATGAATATATAACTACATCTTTTACATCCATCACACCTTGTTCTTGCTTCTTGATTGCTCCTGTGCCAACACTTGTTAAGAACTTCACACAAAGCAAGGCTTCCAGCTTATCACTGATAGAATATTGTATTTCAGGCACATGCTGGTATCATCCAGTCCACTCGGTATATTAATTTTGTTACTACTTCATTATAAAATATGCTTATACATACTTAAACACCCTTCAGTAAAATGCATCTCAGGATATGGTGCATGCTAAAAAAAGAAGACTCGTAGATTAGGGGTATTGTTTAATGGTGGACTTGGGCAGTTCTGGCTTAGCAGTCAGGCTCAATGATCTCAAGAGGTCTTCTTCAACTTAAGTGATTCTATGATTCTAATATTGCATTGCCACTTTTTGCAAGGTGTAATCTCCATGTTCCTGCTTTCCAACCTCTCAGGCCAGGAATCAATGACTCTGGCTATGATGTCCACCTTTTACCATGGCTCTTGCCCTTTCCACATAAAAATTTTTACTAAATCATTAATTTCTAAAATCCAGATATTTTAGATCTTGTTTTGAAACTGCCCCATTTCCCACCTCCAACAACAAGAAATCGGCAATTTTAAATTACAAAACACAAGTACAAATTTGTCTCATGTTTTCCCCTGAGGTGGCAACTAATGTGTCTTGGTCACTGGGGCCTTTTACTTGTCCTCTCCTTCTCAGAATAATGCTAAGATGTTCATTTGAACATGCCTCAAACAGTGAACTTTTCTTAGAATAGAGTTTCAGAAATGCTTCGATAAACTCAAACTACAGAAAAATGACAAGAAATATCACAAGAAAATCTTCCAGCTCAGAAATTAGAGGAGCTGTTGCATGTCACATTTTCCCCTTTTTTTAAAATAGAATAAATGCTTAATAAAAAGTTAAAAGCTACATGACCCTACAATTATGGCTGTTAGATGAAAACTGTGCTCAGCAAAACACAGACAAGAGTTAAACTGATTCCTCAGAACTGAGATTCATTTAGAAATATTTCATTGAAAAAGGCTCTTACATTGGTAACAAACACATATGCTTACTGTAGCTGGATCCAAGGAGAAAAATGTACTAAATGTCTTTACCTTTCCCCTTCTGTTGGCACTAAAGTTTCTTCAGATTCTGTCACACAAAGGATATTCACAACAATGTCAGGCATCTACCTTGACCAATGTATGAACTAGTGTGTCTGTATGATTCATCCAAATGATAGTGATAGGTTAGATCAAGAAATGACTTTGTATACTTCTCCAGCAGCCGTGCCCTGCCTATGACATCCTTGTGATACAACATTGCCTTGCCTGAAACATTTGTTTCCAAATGACCATTAAATTGCATAGTTATGCTGAAACAATGCACATAATTAAATAGTGAAGAAACAGGAACTCTTTGGGGAACAACGGTAATTACACAGCAGCTCATGGTGATAATAACTGTGTTCAAGTGTATTGATAGAGGAGATTGTTAAGAGCACTGTGTTCTCTGACATTATAGTCATAGATGGAAGATCCCTCCTCCCTCTCTTCAGCAGAATTTAGGTTCGATTTTGGAAAAATACAATGTCCTCTAGTTCTCTAAAAATCCCTTTTTGCTGGCTCAGAAAAAAAATGGTTTGAACAATGGCTCCAACAGCAGTAAACAAAAATTGTGTCAGTAAATTCTATAAATACCTTGTTTTATTCAGAGTCAATATCCTCCCTGCCAGGATTTAAACCCTTTCCCTACTCTCACTTGTTTCGGCTGAGTGGATTCTGTATATATAGCAGAGCCATCCCTCCTGATTCATCTCAGCTTGTGGGTGAGAAGCTGTTTCACATTGCTCTGCTGAATTTTGGCAGAACAGGCTGCTATGAGATGAGACAGCAGGCAGGTTATTGCTGTGTGTGTGAGGTGGCATAGCTGTGCAGTGTCACCACCCCACTGCCCAAGGAGTCATCCTGATGTATCCGAGGTAGCAGCACTGGTGCTGGAGGCAGCACTGCAGGCTGCAGTGCTCAGGCAACATGATCTACTTTTGCTTTACAGCTCTCAGCCTTTTTTCTTTGCAGAGTGAGAAGGATATTGCTGCCTAATTAAAAATCATTCCCCATTCAGCTGAGTCATTTTTTTCCTTTGAAAAAGCAGAGTGACTACATACTCAGACATACTTCTTTCAGTCCGCACAGTACATGATCTTTCTTCTTCCAATAAAAGCATCACAATTTCAGCAAACAAGTAAGACATTTTAAAATATGTAATAAAATGAGCAGGCATTTAACTGCAACCATGCCATGTTTAATTACTAACTAATGCTCATGAACACACTTAGGTCCCTTTTGACTGCTCAGTTTCCCAAAAGACCCAATCACCACTACAGAACCCTTGCTAGACTGAAAAAACACAATTTCTGGTGAGCTGTCTGGAGTGCAATCCTCCCAAAGGAGGTGGAAAAAACTGGAGCATTGGCTGCTGAATGGGAAGCCCGTTCCAGTTTGAACACAGGGTCCAGCCAGAGTGCTTCTGGAGGCTTGCAGTGTCTCGTGATGCTTCACGAGGATGAGAAGTGTTCCCAGGACACAAGGATAAACCTGTCTCTCTATAGTATTCAATTGTAACGATTCTTTCATCTCTCAAAATGCACTTTACAAAAATGTCTACATTTTCTGTTGTATCCTGTGTGGCTTTCTTCAGACCTTCAGTGCACTTTGGCATTTATTAAAAAGAAAATGACACCAAGAATAGCTATTTTACAGCTGTGGAAGTGGACAGTGTTTTCCAACACTTCCCTACTAAATCCAAATATGCAGATGACATCATCGTTTTGCAAGGACATAAAGCATTTATAGGCTAGGCACAAAAAGAAATTACAAACAGCAGGTAATTGAAGTCAATTGAATAAAGATTTTCAAGATCAAAGGCAGTAGAAATAAAGGTACATAATCTACCAGATTTGAAATCAAGGAGGGATAGGGATAGACAGGAGACAGTAGAGCAACAGTAAGGGATGCTGAAGGGGTGAAGAAGAGAGAAAGAAAAGATCTCAACACTACAGAGGGAAGGCATGCCATGTGGTACATGTAAGTGATCTGTGGGAAGATGGAAGCCCCAAAAGGGCCAGTAGGAAAGAAGGCAGAAAAGGAAAGTGAAGAAGATATTGGTAGATAAAGGTGTATGAGAATTACCAGTTGCCTCTGTCAGTAAATCTCAACATTTAAAATGGAAGACCTTCCCTGAACCTTGCTTGCCAAGACTTTCAGTGTGGGAGCAGTATGATTACTGCATCAGCCCCCAGCATCCACTCTGGGCTCCAGTCAGAAACCCCAAGTGCTGAAGGGGAAGAGAGGGGGCAGAAGAAAGTGTTAAGAGCTCTGGCATGGTACACTTAGCTAGAAGAAGTAAATCAAGATGCTTGTTATGATCGTCATTTCCTGGTATATTATGATAATTATAGACATTCAAGTTGTAGAATTGGTAGAGATTCCGTCCAGATTAGACTGTAAATAGATACAACAATCTAGAAGAAATGTGTGGTTCTCTACCCTTTTTCAAAAAATGAATATATATAATTGCAATAATTCCCTCGCAAATTAACACAGTGGCAAGTCATAATCAAAGTCTTTTAGGAGTCACACAATACTTCAGCCTAATCAGTGTTTTGTATTTGTTTTTACTTCAGACTCTTTCAGTGATTTTTGTAAGCATGTAATTGCTCCTCGTCTTTATTTTCTTAACAGACTTGGCCTTTTCTTCTATGATAAGTTACACATCACAGATTTTATTAGTTGCTCAGTATGTAGAAATACCAGAAAACGTTTTAACTTAAGAAAACAATTATGTACATTGCATATCATTTATTGTACCACTTTTGGTCCTTTTCTGCTATTTTGGCCTTTGCAAATTAATTTTGTGATCAATGAACATGTTTTGACAATCTAGGTAACAATGTGCCATTAAAAAGGGCACTGAATCTTGTTCCCAAGTCTGGCTTCTCAACCATCACCCACACACAATCCAATTTACTTCTGAAGCCAATTCTTTAGCCACTAGCATTTATAGCTTTCTGTATTACTGGAAAAGGAATGACAGTCAAGTTCCTTGACACTGCACAGATTTGTCTCATTCCAGTGGTCTGGGATTGCTGTAAGCAAAGTTCCAAGCCAGCCCTGTTCTTACAGCACTGCTGCATCTGCAGAAGATTTTAGGTGTTAGCTGGCTCTCACTTAGGAGTTCAAAAGTGACTTTAGTTCCCCTCATAAAGGCTTGTAGAAATACTTCATTTCCTTATGATTTCTGCAATTATAATCCCTGTTTTTGACAGATTTGTTCAAGTGGAAATGGAATCTCAAATCCACCGCTCACAGTACTGCCCACTGGCCCAAACAGTCCATCAGGAACAGTAGTGCTTCTAATATTTTCCACTTCACTCTATACAAAGAATATGGTTACACTCTCCCTTTCACATGAATGAAGTCCAGCTAAAAAGCTGATAGCCCGTAAGTAAGATGCTCTTCTTGAGCAGAATTTACAATTTCAAGGACAATATGCAATGACATAACAAAAAAGCACAAAGTTAGAGCAACATGCAGTCTAATTCTTCCCCTCCAGTAACTCAACATTTTTTAACTGGTTACAGGTGCTAAGTTACCAATAATTTAAAAAAGACAAACCCAGAATTGGTTCATTAAAATATTTTATAGGCTAAATTAGCAAGCAATTCTATTACTACTGCATAACTAAAACAGCTCTGTGATTTTGCTTAATAAACATTGGCTTGGAAATACAAAGAACCAGTAACTTGGAGGGGATCTGGAATTTACTATCATCTGGAATTAAATTTGGACAAAAAATGACAAGGAAGACAAGAAGGGATTCTTCAACAGCACCCATAACTAAAGGAAAACAAAAGATATAGTGTGGGTCCACTGCTAAATGGAGTGGGAACACTGGTTACAAGAGGATGCTCAAGGAGTGCTGATGGACACCCTAACAAAGCTGCTTGGAATTATTTTTGAAAGGTTGTAGTGATAAGAAAAGGTCCCTGAGTACCAGAAGAAAGCAAAGGGCACCTCAGTCTTCAAAAAAGTCACCCTCACAATCCTCAGAAAGCTGATATAGTGCCTCATTCTGGAGGCCATCTCTATCCACATGGATGACAAGAAAGCCATCAGGAGCAGGCAACAAAGATTCCTTAAAGGAAAATCATGCTTGACCAACATCATTGCCTTGTACAATAAAATAACTGCCTGGATGAATGAGGGGAGAACAGTGGGTATTTTCTAGCTCGACTTCAGCAAGGTTTTCAACACTGTCTTGCATAACAACCTCATAGGAAAATTCTGAAAGCACAGGCTGGATCTGGGAACAGCAAGGTGGATTGAGAGCTGGCTGCACAGCAGATCCCATAGTGTCATCATAAATGGCACAGGATTTAGTTGGAGTCCTGTCACTGTCAGACAGGTTCAGTACTGGGCCCAGTATGGTTTAACAGATTCATCAATGACTTGCATGAAGATGCATTCTCAGTAAGTTCACTGACAACACAAACCTGACAGGAGGGCTAATACCCCGGAGTTCTGTGAGCCCTTCAGAAGGGCCTCAGCAGATTTGAGAGATGGACAGGGAATAATTGTCTGAAATTCAATCAAGGCAAATGCAGGTTCCTGCACTTGAGGAAGAATGCACCAACACAGGCTGTATCATCCTTCCCATTTTCACAATTTCTCTCTGTTTTGTCTTTTTGTTATTTTGTCCTTATAGTTCACACAACTAGTAATATGTCTTATTTTTCTTATTTGCATTCACTGTTTCATTATGAATCAACATTAATTCTCTTCCTTACAAAGTCCTTAGAGCAGTCACACATCTGTCTCAGCCTGCAGTTAATCACCACCTCTATAACAAAGGGTCATCTGGTAATACCATTACAAACATGTATTTTCAGGAACATTAGGCATCTTCTAATTTGTGGCAAACTGAAGAACGCATCTTTACCATTCATCATTAATACAGTTTAGTTACTTTTCTTAAATCAGCTGCAAAAATATAGTTTTGAAATACTTTTCAGATCATGAAGTGTTGCTTAGTGGTGCTTACACACTGTCTTGAATTATCATGTCAGCAACAAAGGGTCCAACAGACAGTCCCTATCCACACTATTTATTCTCTCAGCAACTAGTTGCTCTTTCTTCTAAGGTAATAAATAAGAAAAAGATCACTTACTACTGTCATAACTCACAGGCATTACTCATTTTTCTGAAAGCTTGCTGTAAGGGCTTTGCTTAAAAACTGCCTGGTAAAATATTTCAGCAGCAAAAATCAGTAAACCTCCTTCCAAGTCCTGAGCATCCCGGAGGATACTAAATACTATAACTGGGTATTCCTTCATGATGACTTAGATTTTTAGGTTACTTTGGCCAATAATTTTTAAGGGACAGGACACATTAACTTCTTCAGAAAAATAAAGTGTATAATTATTGTTATTTTTCTGAGCTTTAAGTTTTGTTAAAGTTTATAAAAGAAAAAACATACTAACCAGAACATCATATTGATAGTAAATCTTAAAGAGATCCATTTCTAAGAAGAAACAAAAATTTTATGTTCCAGAAAAATGAAATGAAGACTGTATAGAAATGTTTATCATGCTCTTGGCATTTTCATTTGATTTTCACTTTTTTTGAACTTAGTAATACCTTGTTATTCATCAGTAAATAGAGATACTGGAATGAATCATATATATTCAATAAGTTCAGAGCAGATGTATTTATATACATAAAAATTTAACAGTTTATCCATATAATCTGTAACTCAGGATACCCTATAACATACTTCTTATTATACAGCCAAAGACAAGCTCAGTGGGAGATTTCATCTTCAAAATGCATGTTTCCTAGCAACTCTCTTGAAATCAGAGTAGCATTTTTTAAATTTACATCAATCGCTTGGAACTGTTGAGAATACTTAAAAACATCTCTTTCATTCTATGAATAAACAGTTCGAATCAGACTAGCAGCTGCAAAAAGGAGAAAAAAGGAAAATCAATTCAACGTTTACTAGAACTTGCTGGTGGATTTTGGAACAATACATTATTTGTGCCTTTTGGTTTTAAGCTTATACATTTCAGAACAGATGTTGGTGAGATCCATTGGCGTTTTTTATAGGTTTTAGCTGCCATCACCATTTTAAAGATCCTCTGTGTTTTAAAGGATACTTTTCAAGGATACATACTCATGAGTAGGTTTAGCTGTACTCTGAAGATTTTAGCATACAAGCAATGGTTTCTTTCTATTGGTTTCATGACCTACAACTAAAGCATTGTTTCTGTAGTCTTCAGAATTTTGGGGAGAAAAAAAGACAGAACCTAATTTTTTGAAAGCTTAATTTCTTGTCTCCTAATTGTCAGATGACACTTTTCATACATGAGTTATCTATTGATGCCAGTAGAGCCTCAGAGCCACACAGCATGTACAGAAATCTCTCTTAACATTTAGTCAACAAGGAAGGACACGAGGACATATACCATCAGAACAGCCTTTGGAAATTCCTGTGCCTGAACCACTACACCTGACACAAGAAACGGTATTTCCCCAAAGCTTCTCAGAGTCTTGATCTCATGATTGCACTTGGATTAAATCAAGGTGGCTCAAGGAAGAAAACAGATGGAAAAATGGACAGGCAATTGGACAAAAGGGTCTGACTGTGACTTTTCTGGGTGATAGGTCCCTATTCTGTGTGCATGCATAGATGCACGAGTGCCCAACACTGGTATGTAACCATGAGCCAAGGTCTCTGTGGTGGCAGCAGCAGGAGACAACAGAACGTGGCAGAAGTCTTGAGTGGTGGCAACCGGACAAGTTGAGAGTGTGAATGTGTTATGTTTGTAATGCAATACATTTGAAAATGCCAGAATTTTACCTATGAAATACAATATTGTCTGTATATGAAGCATGAGAATTATATTATAAGAACTATGACTAATCAGTTTAATTACTGAATGCAGAGAACTATTGAAGATCATTCCTAAGCAATAACAGGTCTATAAATAAAACCAAAAAAGAACTGTTTGATTTTATACATGCAAAACATTCTGCTTTGCTTTTTACACTTCACTATCAAGAAAAAAAAATACAGATATATGACAGCCAAAAACCTGATCTACTGACATGTCTGCAAATACTTAAATTTAGAATGAAAATATACAGCAAGATCACAAAAGGCAGTCACCAATTTGCAGGAATGAAGCCTAGAAAAGTTCATTTTAGGGATCTTGTTCCCATGTTTTGGTGTCAAAAGATATATTTTGGTATGCAAATAAATACAGCTTAGGCATGTCTGCCAGAAAAAAAGACATTTCTCTTTAGTTATCAAAGTTGCATTAGGAAGTCCACTTCCATCGACTAATTTCAAATATTAAAAATGTTTTAGCTGATAACTATTCTATTCAATATAACATTCTCTCATAGATGCTATTTCACTATGGTGATAAGCCAAGAAATCAAAATAACCTCACTCAAAAGGTGCCAATTGCAAAGTCATGCTGTCATATCTTGAAGCAACTCAATGTTTTTCCATGCAATGGAACAGAGTCCCCACAGACTTTGTTAAACAACTGCCTGCAGGTCCTGCACAGCTAATCTCTGTTTACTGCATTTCTGGCACGGACCTGACACAGCCTCCAATGTGGGGGCTGCTTTCCCTGTTTAGGAGCTTCTCACAGAACAGGTATAATAAAAACTGAGGCAAATTATGTTTGAAAAAGATAATCCTTTCAGAATAGGAATCCTACTTGTTTTGAATAATAGCTCTGATTTGAAAGTATGAGAAAGTATGTAGTAGTGTTAGGGTTCTGTGCTTACTACTCTTGATTTTCAGCACTGAAGAGAGTTCAAACATACCATGTTTATAGTCTCTGCTTAGTAAAATTTGGACAGACAGTGAATATGCACTGAAATGTTATTTATTTTCTCTATTATGACTCAGAGTTTTTCATCTTTAGCCAAAGAGCAATACTTCCTAATTCTTGACTTCAAACTTACACATATACGTTGGAATTTCTATTATTAGTAGTAGTATTGTTGTTGTCATTGCTATTGTTATTATTCCAATTATTTAGTTTTATTTTGGGGTTATATATCACCAAAACAACTCAACAAGCAAGTCTGGTGATTCAAACTGCGCTGTTAAGTACTCACATAATACTAATGTTCTGATTTTTCATTGTCTCTTACCACAACTGAAGGGCAAGAAACCCATTACCTAAGGAAAAGAAAAAGCACAGATTTATCTGCAGACATTTTTCTACCCAGTAAAAGCATAGTAATCAGCAAATATTCTAATATCTCTGGTGATATGCTGGTGGATCGACAAATTAGGAACATCCACACCTTAATGTCTTTCAAGGAAACAATTTATCAATGCTTTAATCCATTAACTTTTACACCTATTTTCTATCATAGAAAATGATAGGCTGCCTTTGTCCTTCTTCCTTGACCTTCTCCCCAAAGTGCTCAACTTTTCTTAATTGATATAATTTAAATGGAGAAGCATGTAAAGTATTTTTCGCATTCAATTTATTAATAAAAAAAATTGATAAAATTACCCCCAGTATACAGCTGAAATGACAGGAGAACAGACAAAGTATTACTCACAGTAACCAATACCAAAAATTAAATAACATCATTACCTTCATTGGAATCTCTGTACTTTCATACTGATGGAGATATGAGAACACAATTTAGCATGTGTAAGAATATTTTAACAGGCTATGTAGCTACCCAGAACTCATGTATATCACATTCTGTGGTCTGCTAATGCATCTGTCAAATGAATCATTACAGCAACACAAATGTAGCCATTTAGTATTTCCAGTTCTCAAAATACTACAATAAATCACCTTTTAAATGTACAATGTACAATGTCTGTTCTGTAACATTCTTTGGGGATATTTGCCTTCTTCTAGTTAAAAAAAAAAAATAAAATTACAATTTCCATTACAGCACCACCAACAATATCTAGTTGGTGAAAGAAAAAAATCTAGTGGGGAAAGTAACTACAAAGTATTTAATACACACAATTAAACTAACCAGGCATTTTGTATCACAGTTTTATATATCGCCTTTTTCTTCTTATAAAAGAGTAGCTACAGAGAAGCTCTAGGTCACAGCGCAGATAGCTTCTGTGTTGATGGTATAACAAAAAAAAAATCCTTTTTTAAGACATTGAAATTTGACAGTAAGTCAGTATTATCTTAGATATGCCTTACATGACTATTTGCTTTGTCAGTATGGCATATCGGCATGGAAGGACTTAAGTAGATGCACAGTGGAACAAAGGAAATAACATGATGGTTTAGGACCCCAGGACCAAGGTTAGGGTTTCTCTGGGAATAAAAGTGTTCTAGATTATCATGAAAAGATGAGCTTCAGAAGAACATGCACCAAACTTTACTCCAGGAGGCACGAGATCCCCTAATAGAGCATATACCAAAGAACTGAGAAATAATGTACATTAATATACTCCTTTCTTGTACACGAGAATTGAATAAAAGCTAGATTTCTTCCTGGTTTACATGGGCAAACTCCCCTTTGTCTATGACTACTATAACATGGTCTAGAACAGATTTTTTCTAATACAGAGAAAAAGAAAAATTCTCTTTATCTTTGCTCTCATATTTGACAACTGAGATTACGCTTGAGGAAACTATTTAAGACACTCTGCTATATTCTTCAGTAAATTGTGTGACTTCATAGTTTTCTACATGTCTTCATCAGAATAAAAACAACTAGATGGTGGAGAAAAAAACAAGTAAGGGGAATTTAATTCCGTTGCTTACTATCAACCTTCTTCTGTCTTGATTTTTGCTTTCCAGTATACAGTTTGATGAAAAGAGTCATTAGTGGACAAGTTTACTATTAAAAAATATTATACTGCTGTGTCTGTAACATATAATGTGTCAGATATTTCATTAAGTGCTCCTGTTAACACCACAATTTTTTGCTCCATGGCATATCTAAAGATTATTTCTTCTTTCTTTCACCATTAGCATTTTTTTAAAAAAAAATGTTTGTGGTTGGCAATTTGGATTTATCCTGCAGAGTACAAACCTACAAATAACACCAAATGCATCTCAAATACAGAGAGAAATGGTCAGATGATGGTCCTAAGTGACCAATATCAAGAGCTCTTGGACTCCATTATGTTTTAAAATAAACGTGACTCATCTAATGGGTCATAAATTATATTGAAACCATTTAGCTAAAACAAAATGCAAAAACATAAAAATGAATTAAAATAAATTGAGGGTTATCTGAAAGTGATCATCTGCTATTGTGAAACAATTTAATGAATTTTACTAAAATCTGTATATATTTTGAAGATACTTAAATAACTTTGTATTCAAAACAGAGTAAGTACCTTGAAGATGGTACTAAGCAGTTGTTTTGTGTTAGAATTCACCAGCTTTTTGTTATTGATTTTGCACATTTAATTTTTCATTTCCTATGTGGTGTATAACTCACTTCTCTTCCTAATTCCCAACAGACACAGGTTAGATATTGCAATAACATTCAGGTGGAAGAAGTCTGACAGCTCTTGCTAACAGCTCTTAACAACAGGCATTGTAAAAGTTTCCTTCAATTCAACAAGAGACTTTAAAGTATATCTTTTTGAGCCTATGTTTCAGAGTCATTTTGACACAGGAAATTTCCTTTCTGATGTCTTCTCTTTCAGAACTCTATTGATGTTCATGCTGCCAGGCAAGCACACAACTACAAGATACAAGCAAAACTCTGAAGTCTTGGGTCTTTCCTATGTAATAGTGCCAAAGGAAGGACATGGAAAAAGAAATTACATTTCAGAGGAGGTTTTTGAGCTGTTCAGATTGGTATTACCTGTCATTTGGAAGTAAATGTAAATTCATTCCTGGTATAAATAAAAATTTCCTGGAAATGAAAAATGTCTGTTTTTTTAAAAAAACCACAACAGTAAGTACAAAGCAGCCACAGTGTTCTTCCATGTTAAGAAAACCCAAGCATTCAGAACAAAAAGGAATAAATTATGGAGGTCATAAACCAGAATGGGTGCTCTCTGGACAGCAGCAACTCTGAAAAACATCTAAGGGATATACTGGACAAGCAATTTTACTGAGGTTTCCAGGACAATGCTGTGGCTAAAAGTACTGCATGACCCTTAGGGATTAAATGACTAAGAGGTACAATTATCATGTGAATTTGCTTGGTAGAAATAAGCAAATTTGCTTGTAACTAGCATGACTCATATGTGAATACTATCAATAATTGTGATGTTGGGTGATTTTTTAAAAGAGGCTTACTTAAAAAAAAGAGCATGGAGAGATGTAAAATATACATGTATATACAAAAGGAGTGGGAAAATGCCTTATGGCAAGAAATTTACTTGTTCAACCTGTCTGGCATACCAAGGAGATGACCAGGGAATATCCTGATTACAGAACATAAGTATGGCTTGAAAATATGGGAGACAAAAGGGTACCACTATCTTCTAAAAAAAGGCAATAAAACCAAAAATCTGGAATTTGATTCTAGAATGATTTAGATGGGATGTATGGTAAAATTTTAGCAAGGCATACAGTGACATTCCCAGCTCCTGAGGTCTTCAGCAACTACTAAACAGTTTCTTTCAAGGCAGAAAGTACCAGCACTGAGGCAGCTGGCTGAAACTCACTGACCTAGCTCAGAGCTCTCAAAGTCTTTCAAGACCTCGAGCTGCAGACAGAAGGCAGATGATGATATTCTGGCATGGTGTTTCCCCTGAGTGGGATCCTTTCAGACTGACAAGCCTTGTTCCCTGTTCCCAACGCCATTTTACAGCACCTCCTTTTAGTGTTTTCTGCAAAGGACACTGTGAGTCCAGAAAATACAGTGCCATGCTCCAGTGAGGTTCAAAGTAATTAATTTTTAGTGAGCAGCAAATGTTATTGCTCTTAACAATTAAAAATACTCCAACCTACTTCTTTTTTGAATACTACAAACAGCTGTGGAAGCTGCAAACAAAGCTGTGATCAGGAGATCAAAAATACAGAAAGAAATGATTGTAAAAGAAAAACTCCTTGATCATAGCTACATCAATTACAAAAAGTATGGAGAGGATACTGAGTTATGAATTATGGTGAAAGATGTTCCATTTGCATAGAAATAAATTACCTGAAGAAAAAAAGTCTTTACAACCAGCACACTCACCATTTCATCAGCAACAAAGGAACAGACCTCATGTATTATGGATAGATCTCACTGCTTCTCTGCTAAAAAACAAGCTTCATGGTACATTTTAAATTTATGCAATAGACCATATTTCAAAGACTACTAAGAAACTTCGAATTTCATACTTCAAGTGCTAAGGCAAAGATTTTCAAGACTGACTTCTGTATCTATTATCAAAAATATAATTTTCAAACATTTTTAAAATATTTTTGGGTGCTCTCTTCTTCTTTTTTTTTTTTTCCTAAGCATTTTACCCATTTCCACCAATTAATTTAATACTGACACTTCAAATCACATTACTCAAAATGAAATGCTGTTCACTCTAAGATCTTCTATACTCCCACTCTTTATCCAAACACAACTCACTTCTTATGTCTCCTTTTTCACAGAATCACTAGGTTCAAAGAGATCTCCAAGATCATTGAGTCCAATCCACGCCGTAATACCTCAACTAAACCATGGCATGGAGTACCACATCCAATCTTTTTTAAACACATCCAGGGATGGTGACTCCACCACCTCCCTGGGCAGACCATTCCAGTACTTTATCACTCTTTCTGTAAAATACAAAAATTTCCTAATATCCAGCCTATATTTTCTTTGGCACAGCTTAAGACTGTTCTCTCGTTCCGTCAGTTGCTGCCTGGAGAAAGAGACCAACCCCATCTGAGCACAGCCACCTTTCAGGAAGCTGTAGACAGTGATAAGGTCCCCTCTGAGTCTCCTTTTCTCTAGACTAAGCACCCCCAGCTCCCTCAGTTGTTCCTCACAGGGCTTGTGTTCCAAGCCCCTCACCAGCCTCGTTGCCTCCTGTGGATGTGCTCAAGTGTCCCAACATCCTTCCTAAACTGAGGGCCCAGAGCTGGACACAGTACTCGAGGTGTGGCCTGACCAGTGCTGAGTAGAGAAGAATGACCTCCCTGCTCCTGCTGGCCACACCATTCCTGATCCAGGCCAGGATGCCACTGGCCTTCATGGCCACCAGGGCACACTGCTGGCTCATGTTCAGCTGCTGTCACCAGAACCCCCAGGTCCCTTTCCTCCTGGGCAGTGTCCAGCCACTGTCCCCAGCCTATAATGCTTTAGGGGGTTATTGTGGCCAAAGTGCAGGACTCAGCACCTGGACTTATTAAACTTCATCTTATTGGACTCTGCCCATCCATCCAACCATTCCAGGTCTCTCTGCAGAGCCCTCCTGTGTTCCAACAGATTGACACATGCTCCTAGCTTAGTGTCGCCTGTGAATTTACTGATGAAAGACTCAATACCCTCACCCATGTCATCAATGAAAATACGGAACAGAACTGGCCCCAGCTCAGACCCACTGGTGACTGTCCCCAGCTGGACGCAGCACCATTCACCACCACTCTCTGGGCCCGACCATGCAGCCAGTTCCTAACCCAACAGAGAGCTCCTGTCCAAGCTGTGGGCTGCCAGCTTATCCAGGAGTGTGCTGCAGGAGACAGTGTCAAAGGCCCTGCTGAAGTCCAAATAGACAACAATCACAGCCTTTCCTGCATCGACCAGGTGGGTCAGCTGGTCATTAAAGGAGACCAAATTGGTCAAACACAACCTGCTCCTTCTAAATCCATGCTGGCTAGGTCTGATACCCTGGCCATCTTCCAAGTGCTGTGTGATGATGCTCAATATGGACTGGTCTTGGCCATTTTTTCCTAATTTCAAGCACATTCAGATAAACACAGGTACATTCATTCAATTTCCTGTCTGCAAACTGTCTAGTGCCAGGAACCAGGAGCACCAAGACCCAGCCTTTTTGTATCTTTATTTACTAAACAAAAACTGCCTCCTATAGTATTTACCATTGCTTATAGGTATTAGTTAAGCCCTTGATATTCACCCCTTATGATAAGGCATGCTTTTGAATACTTCCATTATTCTCATGATTTTTTTATGAAGGCACCCAGATATTTTTAAAATCTGCCTGAAAGGCATCTTTTCTCAATCTTACTGAATATTTCCTATTAGACTGTAATTGAACATCAGAGAAGAATATTTACACATAGCATTAAGATATTGACTATCTCCAAGACTCCCCATGTCTTTTTTAAAGCCATTCACCTTATGGAGATGATAAACTAATCCACAGAAATGTCTGAATTGTACAGATATTGTCCTCAGGGAAGGGGAGGAACTAAAAACCCAGGAACTGCTTGTTTGCCTATCTTTCCATTCTATTCTGCATTGCAGCTGCTCAGTATTGAGGAAGAAACTGTTCATTCCTTAAACTTGTTTTTAAAAATTGCATGGCATGCTTTTGGTTCTGTGAAATTTAGTTAATGAACTGTGCACAATGATTTTCTGTTAGATCTTGGCCTTCCCTATTATTTAATTGGCAATTAGTTCAACACACTGCACCACATGCACTGCTAATGTTACCACATTACACAGACAGAAAGTATTTCTTCAGAAAGGAGTAAAAGCAAAGAAAAAGAGTATATGAAATTCCATCACTGGGAAGGATGTTTGAAGCCCATCACAACCAGCCCTGGGCAAAGACTAATAGAGATGGCTACCAAATTGAAAATAACCTGTCTCTATAGGGAGCAACCTGCCAAAGGTCAGTGTGACGGCACATAAAAGAACAGAATAAAGGAGGCTTACAAAGTGACCACAGCATTCTTCAGATTTCTTGGCTGTAACCCACTCATGAATCTTACAGTTTGTATTGGTTTTCCCTTCTTTTAAAGAAAACTGAAATACAACACAACCATTTAAATTTGCAATGTTTCTAGTTTCTATATAACACACGGAGAATAAGGAAAGGAATGATGAATACATTGGCTGCTGCTTTTTCTGCATGAATAAGACCATTATGGCTTTGGACTATAATCTGAATTCTCAGACTCGTCAGTCTAAGTGAATAACAGATTTTCAAAGTGTCCTGAGAAGCCTCCTGATTCACCACTGTGCTAGTACACCTTCTGCATAAGGTTATACAACTTAAAAATAGAAACAGTGCAGCACTGTACTAGAAGTATGTTTTAGCTATACAATTTTCTGTTTGTATTTAACTTTTTTTTCTAGAAGGTTTTGTGGGATAAGAAATGTCATTTTAAGAGTTAAAATAGAAAACAGATGATTTTAAGCACTGTATGGACTCTTTTTTTCCTAGGTAGAGAACTACGGGCAACAATCTGTCCCAACGTCTTGTAGCAGATAAAGACTAAGTGATGTATATAACTATTGTGCATCCCTGCTGTGATGCAGCTGCTGCCTTTGTGTTACTAATGGAGTCTTCTCTTGGCAGAGAAGGAATCTCCAGTCTCTTTTCAACAGGTGACAGGCAAAAATAAATTGCAAATCCTTGAGCTGGCCTGTCACGGAGACAATTGCCATTTCACCTGACCACAATCACCCAAAAAGAAAAGCAAGGAAGATGAAACATGACAGAAGATGACAGAAAAATTACAGGAAAAAAACAACAGAACTGCACAAAAACGAAAAGTGGATTCAGTGCTGAAAATACAAGCAGTCTCAAAATAAAATTAGGATACTCTCCTAGTAGTTGTGCTGTTTTCCTTGGGTGGTGTTTTTTTGTTTTTTTTTTTTTTTTTTTTGATGGAAGTAAATGCAAAGACCAGGTCCCTGTGGTCCTTTCTGGTATCTTAACAAAACACACTTTGCCCCTGGCAAGTTTTTACAGTTCATTATTTCAGTGATTTGGGTTTTAATGGAGTGCTGCTTCTTATTCAGCAGTAAGTACTGGCATGAACTTGAGTGATACCACGAGTGGAAGAGGGGGAGGAGACAGAGGGAAGGCTTTCTCATCCCTCCAATTGCAATACACTCCACAGCTTGCCCAGAGGAGGGAAGGGTACCGGCCTCAGGGACAAAGGTGTAAAGAAAAAAGGGATAAACATGGTGATTTGGCTTAATAATATGCTGCCTACTATATCAAACTGGATTAGATACAGTTCATTCCCTGCAAAGGTTTCCCAAGCTTTGCTTTACATTGCCTTGTGCCAAATGAGAAGAGTTGTTTCCTGCTATCCAAAAATGTGGGTTTAGTAGAAGGATATAACTTTACTATGAAGCTGGCTGCTACATGGTCCTGACAGTGAGTCTCAGCATGTGACACCTACTACTCTAAAGCTTGCTCCTAAATTGTTTCCCAATACCTCAGCTGGGTAAACAACGACATCCAGGGTAGATGACAAAGTCTCTCTCACAGATGCTATTTTACCACATGTAAAAGCTTAGGGCAAACCAATTTAGAGACAGTTTAATGAGTGGCAGTCCTAACATAATACCTACATGTCTCTTTTCTTCAGAGTTCGCAGAAAGCATGCCAGGACATATGGTGTTGCTGGTTTCATAATTCACAGTGTAAGGTGTTTGATTTGACTTAATCTATATGTAAAAATGGAGAGAAACATAATGGAAAATCTCCAGTTTGCTTCCAGCTCTTATCTTCATATTTGAATGGGTATAAAATATGAGTCATTTGGGAAAGAAAATGAGTGGTGCCATTGGAGGCTTGCCTGCACAAGGGTCAAATGATAGGAAGCTCAGACAACGTACCCATCAGCTGCTCAGGGTCCTGTCCTTCACCCAGCATCCCACTGAGCTTCCTGCTTTTGCAGCCAACAGTAAATAACAGCAGATTTGTGGATTCATACATAGACAGCTTCTATCAGGAGGGAGTGGCTTATATTACCCAGATTATACAGAAGCAGTTAAATTACACTGAGCAGGTTCTCAGTGAAATTTAAATGTTTGCAGTTCCTGATATGTCTGGTATCCTGCTTTCCATCACAGAAACTTACCAGCTTTAAAAAAATGTTTTATTAGAAAAAAAAAATTAAAAATGTTCTCTATCAGATCTGAAAACACTTCTCAGAAGCTTCCCCTAAAATTTAGTTTCAGGTAAAAAGCCAAGATTGTACCAGTATTCTTATTCTCTAGCACAGAAACACAAGGCTGGCACTCACTCATCATCACAAAATGAGAGAAATAACACTGTCTGAAGGTGTGCTTCTGTCTGCCTCTAGAACTGCTGTGCAGGAAATTACTATTAGAATGAAAAATAAGAGCTGGTACTGAAGAGTACTAAGTATCTAGATAGTAAACTAGTATACTAAGTAAACCTGGTATACTACTAAGTATACTAAGCAGTAAACTAAACAGTAACAAAGTTTCTGAATAAAAATAAGCAAACTGAAAATGGTCTTTAAAAGCATTATGTTCTTAGCATATGGCTGCAGATTACATGGAAAGAAGACATATCTATTGTTTTTAAAACTGGGATCTAGAGAGAATATTTTGTACAAATTGGAAAGTTGATCAAATTCACGTTTTCAGATATGATACAACATTTTGTTTTATCAATGTATAGAAAGATTGCATTAATATCAAATAAACTATATCTTTTTTAAATCTCAAAATTCATTTGACTGATACTGTTTATGTTTATTAAAATGCTGACTCGGGGCTTGAAGAATCAAACCACCTCACTGTGCCAAGTTTGCCATTAAGAAGAATAGCGTGAATTGCTCAGACAGACAAAACTGGTCTGAGTCCACCCCATGCTAAGAAAAAAAACTGCTTAGCACAAATTCTGGGAATGCCCTTGATAGAAGTAACTTCTGCTGTTCTTTAACTGGATCTTTGTATTTTGCACACCTATTTGAACACAGTCCATAGGCCCCTAACCCAGTTTTGAGACTGGGCTGTGAGAAGCCTCCCCAAGGACTCCACTCATGCCTCCACTTGGGCCAGGGGCTATGCTGCTCTTAGGCTCTTGCCAGAGAAATGCTGCAGACACCTGTGCCCGAACCTGACCTTGCTTTGCTGACTTCAGTCCAGACTGGAAATTCAGAGTCTTGCCTCATTCCTGATTTCCCTCACTGGACGTCCTCTGCTCATCCTATTCAATTCTAAATAGTGAGGTGTTTGTCTACACACAAGTACATGTACCTGAATATGGTTTCAGTCATAAGAAATGGAAGGATTTGCATGTTTGCATGTGTCTGTGCGTACAAAAGGTGCGCGGGGAGGCTGTCATAGCAGGCTAAGTATGTACATGGGGACTGTATCAAGGTGATGTGTGTGGGCAGCACAAATGGCACTGGTGTCACTGAGGACACTGGCCCTGCCTTGGCTCATGCAGTGCCTTCCCCTGCTGAGCAGCCTGCTCTTCCGGACCCTGAGAAATTGCATCACCTCCTTCTGAAAGTACACAAAGAGCTGAGCTTGTACACAACGGGAAAAGACACAGAATAGGTAATTTTTATAGCAAGTAACATTTAGCATCAGATATTACCAGGTCAAGGAAAGACATTTTAAATTTATTGTATCCAACAGCTTAAATAGCTTATTACACATAAGTTAAGATGAAGACAACTGGCTAGCTTTCATAGCAATGAGACACTTCCATACTCTTCATGTCTGCAGGAAATAAAATGAAATAAAGAATTTAAAACTTTCCTGTGCTCTCTGTAAGCATCCAAAGGATTATTACTGCTCATTGCCAGCTAAACTTCAAGTTCATTTGCAGAGCCAGAGAAGAACTCCTAGACAATCACTGAAGCATTATCCATGCTTTTGTAATTGTGTGGCAAGTTTCCTATGTCATGAAAGCAGCTGGAGACAGCTTACTTCCAAATGCCCCAATGCCAAGTTTGTTTGTCCCAGTTTCAGAATGTTACAGCAAACCAAAACCAATTCACACTCTTTATTTTCTAGTTTTCTGCAGCACTTTCATCTTTATTAGCCTGTTCTGAACCACAAATGCTCAATAAGTGAAGATGATTTTTATCAAAAAGTTAGTTGTTCAAAAGTTAATTTTGGAGATAACCATTAACGGATGTTGTCTACTGCTAGTATGTAAGACATCAGGTGACACCCCTGCTGTTAACTGCCTGTAAAAGTACACATAAAATAAAGGGACCTTATCACTTTTTTTTTCTTGAGGGAAAACACATATGTACAATAAAAGATAAATCGAAATTATTTGTGTTTTTCTTGTTTAATGCTGATCTTACTCGTAAAAATTCCATCATTTTATTTGACCATGAAAGTGTTGAAAGCATTCTACCTTTACTCATTGTAACACACAAAATTATTCTCTTTTTTACAAGTTTAAAAAAAGTAAGGGAAAACATTAGTGGTGAGAAAAGTGTATCCTCTTTAAGCTGATGTTCTGACAGCACTTAATTGCCATTATTCTGCACACACTGATAGAAACTATCTATCAACTAATCTTTTGGTTTCCATACGTTGAGGAATTAGAATAATACTTGTACTCAATAAACAAATAATTATAAACCACTTTCAAGCCGTTGTAGTACTTTCTTCAAAAAAGAAAATATGTATCCACAGAGACATTCATTTAGGTGCAGATTCATTCTATGGTCCTGCTTCTTGTTTCAAAAACCGAAGTCTTCTATGTTGCTTAGACTGAACGAAAATCTTCACACATGCTGTATTTTTCTTTCAAGTGTTATGTCACTTTAAAAACTCTGCTAAAGTTCCTATCTTTCCAGGAATACCTAAAAAATCAGCAGTCACAGTTCCGTATCTCAGTGTTCTTTGTATCATCATCCTATGTATCATCACCACCACTGTTCCTTCTTTGACACCAAATCAGGCCTGAAGAAATGGACAACTGCTTTCCAAGGAAAGTAACCACATTAATACAAACTTTTATTTAGTGGTAAGGTAGTATAAAAAAAAAAAAAAAAACCAACCTATTTTTGTATAGATAACTGGTACATGGACTATTAGTTCCCTCCTGAGCCTCTAACTTTTCCTTGTCATTCAGTCTGTAATAAAGATTTCCCACACATGCTTCCTTTTTAAATGTCACAGGAAAACAACTACTTATTTAAAAAAAGCACAATAAAAAGGTCTGTCTCTACAATTTAAAATAAAATTGCATCATGTGAATAAACCTGAACACTATCCACTTCACAATGTGTACAAAGTCACGTAACTCCCCAAAGAAAAACCGTCTTAGGAAAAAATACATGTTTTGGCAGTGCAACCAAAGAGTCACACAAACCAACAATTTGTCTCTCAAAACTAAACTCCAGTTTTTGCAGCAATAAATTAATACTCAGTTCAGGGGGATCATCTGCATTACAAATGCCAAAACAAACGCAAACTAAATAAGAAGGCAGCATTGACTGAAGTTAGATCTGTTTTGTTCTGGTTCTGGGCAATGAGAGAGAAGAAATATTTCATAGGCTCCAAGGCTCGTGGTGAAGTAACCGGACTTACCCTATCATAGCTGCCAAGCCCTGACTGGTCTGTGCCCTCCTCCAATACTTAACTTCCAGGAGACAGTTCTCACTGTTCTGCCAGGAACTGACTGCAGCAATGCAGAGCCAATGAAGTCTGCTGTCATGAAAGGACATTTTCTATAGGAAGAAAATCCAGGAGGCTGCCCATCTCCAAGAGGGTATGGAAAATGCCTTACAACACCTGTTGCAGTATAATGTGCTTCTTGTCATGGTGGAAATAGTTGCAATGCCTCTGCAGTTCACTTCTTTGTTGTGAAAGTACATCAGACACGATGGTGATAGTGTTTTTGCTGGATCTTAAGATAATCAGGCATTTCTAGCAAAGTTCACACTTTCCTGCACACTGAGTTGTTCAGTGATAAAAAAAGTCTGCCCATGCCCATCTACTGTGGTTTGGTGGGCCTGAAGGCCACCTTAGCAATGCTTTCCACAAGCAGATTTTGCTTTTAAATATGCTGTTAGCATATGTGCTAGACAGCACTAGAAACAGAAGTCCTGAGTGGGTTAAAAACATACCTGAGTGGGTAGAGGGAACACTGATGGCAATTCCACCAAATTCCCTTTCTACTGTCTTCTGAAGAAGAGAAGACAATTGGCAAAGCATCTCATCTGCTGTAGTCAGCAACATCAGATAATTGCAATGGGGTTTCCTAGGATGGAACTCTTTTCCATTTACATGGTAAAGACCAAGGTCTTACTGTAAATTGTATCAAATTTCCCTATGTAACTAGCTGAAAGCACCTCCAATCCTTCACTGCCTCAGCTTTATTATCTTACAGCCATTCACATTTGGACTTTTATTCCATTTTATTATCCTTGGCACAGTTACACAAAATTGGCACCTTACAGTGATCCTTATGCATAGTCATTTAGGCTGAATTTGGAGACTGAATCACAGCTAAAAACTGATTTGAATAGAGCTTTGTTCATTAAACTGGAGGATGAACAGTTCCAGAACTGTTCCAGGAGCATGGAGTCCACTTCTTTGAATACTGTGATTTTTAGTAACTGCATTTCTGTAATTTCTTGACAGTATCCAATAGTACCTTCGTGGTTTCTGTAAATAATTTTGGTACAAACAGTAATTTCAGAAGTGTGTAACTGGTTGGGCAAATATCACTTTTATGGAGAGACATCTGAAAATGTTTGAGAGAAATGGAGCTGAATACATGGCAAAAGATATTTCAATAATTATAAATAATATATTTATAAATTATAAATATAATATTCAATAATAAAAAAGTTATAATTAGGAAATAAACATAAATTAGCATATTTGAATGCAAATATGTTTTAAAAACTTGCTCCTTGAGGATTTTTACCTTGATGATACTAGGATTAATGCTGGAATGTTCTTTTCTGCCATGTTGGAATTGGGAATATGAGTGGACTTGAGTGTTGTTAAAAGTGACACATTTTACCAGTAATGACATTCAAGCTATATTTTGCTTTGATTCTTTTTCTTTGTCAACACATCTTTCCAATAAACTGTTAGTGTTAAGAAGATTTATTCTAACAACACCGACAGATATAATAGCCCTAAAAGTTTGATAAATAATATAGAAACTTACCTACATTGCTACAGGGTCCTAATTTATGGAGTTTAGACCTGAAGTTCCCTTAGTCAGGGAATTAACAGGAATTAATCAGTAATAAACAGGGACTCTCTATTCTGCTTCATTAGAAAATGTACAGGACACTGGTTATCACTATAATTGTGGTATAAACACTAAGCACAAGCCCCAAGATTTGCTACAGATGTAACATCCTATAGTTTATAGTAGCTATTTGCATGCCATACAGACTCAGTGGAAAAGCAGCACTATGGTAAAACATCTATTCAAGAAAAGCATTCATAGTTTGGAAATTTAATTAAAAACAGCTAATGATTTTAAACATGCTTCTTTTTAAAAAAAAAAAAAACAACAACAACAATAAAGTAATCAAGTTAATGCTTGGGAAATCACATTTTAATGGGTGATTTTTCAAACACATATCTTTCACAGTTGCATAATTTAGAAGAAATAGCTAATACTCTGAAGCACATCCTGAAGCCCTGTTATTACAAACATAAGAGCAGAGCCATTCAAGACACTGTCTATAGTCAGAAGATAGAAATCTCCTGACTGCAAAAACAGCTCAGCCTACCAAAGTTACTGAAGTCTTAGTGAGTGCTTGATTGTCTTCTTTCACTTGCCCTCTCCTATGAGTGGTGAAGCAGACTACATACCCAGCTCATGCAACTCACTTGGATGGATAAAGTTAGGTGTGATGAGCCTCCTCCCCCGCTCCTAACATTTTGATATATTTAAAAATGACAGGATCTGTATCCTCTATTCCTTTTAGGAGCATATCTGCAAGGAGTCAGACAAAGTGCTTATAAAGAGCATAGTTTTGAAATAATTTCTGATTTAGTGACAGGGTCTGGTTCCCAGTTTTATCTTCTCTGATATATAGCATATCTGTCTCTACACAGTCTCAGTAATGGTCCCCTTCAAAAAAGAATAGGGCATTCAACAAAACAATGAAGCTGAAAAATGGAAATAAATACGTGATTTCTCACTTTGCAGAACTAGCCTCTTCATATAAGATTGTGTCTTGAGGGAACATACAAATAAAGTACCATAATTTCTGTTGAAGAGACTACTTTCAGGGTTTTTTATAGGCAAAGCCCGACTACAATCCAATATTCCTAGTTCTGCTGATAGTAGTACAAAGACCCAACAAGACTAAGTTACTGAGAGAAGAATCTAGCCTTTAACTGCTCTCATTTACATCTCCAACAGGAAACAGCAACCTCACAAACTGCTGAAATTATTTTTGAAAATGCATGCTTTTAAAAACTAGTCACTTCTTCCAATTGATATAATCCATCTAGAGGGCAACTGAATGCCAGACAGTTGTTACTGCCATGAAATTTTCATCTAGTAAGTGAAAGACAATTAACATCCTAACTGCATTTGTATCATGCTAACACTGAGTATCAGAAGACCAAATTGAGCACAACCTGTTAAAAACCTGAAGAGAAATCTAATACAGGAATAATGGTTTGTAGCCAGCTGAGATTTACAATTTCTCTTGCGTAAAGTAGAAGGATATATGGTTTCAGCTTCTGTTGTCAACACTACAAATAAACATGAATTCATCCCTAATAGGCACTGCAGGAAGTCAGCTATGCAATCTTAATGATCCTAGACTCTTTTGCTAAAGTATACAGTTCATAATCTCAAGCAGATTCCATAATTCTATGTCAATTAGGATATCATGCAGAGCAACAAAAAAGGCAACACCAGATGGAGGCAGTCACTGAATCTCATTGGCAGTGCAGCAATAAAAGAAATCCTGTTCTACCAAACTGAAAAGCACAAAACAAAGATGAGATGAATTGGGTCAGGATGTAAAGCAATCCCTAACTGCCACCTTCAAATGGCTGAGTATTAAAGATCTTTGGGTAATTTACAAGTCAGCAGATTGGGAGCTGTCTAACTGGATGCCACCACCGGATATCACTGGTGCTTCCACAACAAGCCACTGAACATGCATTTATCAGGCTGTACAGCTTGGAAAAGGCAGTACTGGGAGTTCGAAATACTGTCATCTTAACAATTTTCTTTCAGTTGCTTTTCACTTTTATCATTTCTCCATTTACTCCAGAAGCTGAAATTATTCAGGAAACCTCAATAATACTTGAAGAAGTGAAAAAGAAAAAATAGTTTTATAGCAAGCAACCATACTGCTACAATTATCCTAATCCTAACATTATATTTTGTTTTTCTTTACAGTAGGTATATCAGGCCTTCTGGAATATCATCTGTTGTACTTTTCTCTCTACTCATCACAGAATTCAAAATTTCCTTATCATGTGCTAGCATCTTCATGTTCTATTACACCATGAATATTACTGGCCAGGTAAAATGTGATACACACCACAAATCTAAACAGCAGGCTTTTGCAACAGATGGATCCCAACAGCTAAAGCTACAAACCACCAAACTTTATGCATCTACTGTTATCTTTCTTTGGAATTCAGTCATGATACAAGCTTCCTTTCACCTAAAATTATATAGCTATAATGAAATTTGTATTTCTGCTCTTCTGATTAATTACTGTAGTCCACTGGCAAATCCTGAAAGAGGGGGAAAAACCAGCCTAATAACTAAGTGTTGTATTAAAGCATCCTCCTCTGCTGATTGGCTCTGTGAAGAAAGCAAACCCAGAAACTCACAAAGCAAAGGATACTGGAGACCTACATGCAGCTTTACCCACAGCTAACAGGGCACTTGCCTGGAAAATACTGTACCCTTTAAGAATCTCTTTTTGTATATTAATAAGTAGAAAATAAGAGGGAAAAAAGTGTAGCCATAATAGGTTGGTTTTGACAACAGAACAAGGGTACCAGAGGGAGATATTTTGCTGTGCAGCAGATCCACAAGGGTGATAAAGGGGGCACAACACTGAGATGATAAAGAGTGCTGAAGACAGAACACTCTTCAAGGCAGTAAGATCTAAGTGATCTGTGAAGAATGACAGGAGATCATGATACCAAGTTACAGAAGGTAAAATGGTAAAATAGCAGATAAAATTCAGTTCTGATAATAGCAAGCGATGAACATTGGGAAAAGTAGCTGTACATACAGAAAAACAGGATCTAAATCAGCCATTATCACTCAACCTCCCCCACATTTTAGCACAAGTAATGTCTCCAAAAATATCAATCCAATTCTCAGCAGCAGTCAAAAGGAACAAAACTTGGGAATACTACTGGTCCACCTGTAGATATGAAGGCAACTTTGGTTTCCCAACCAGAGGTTATCTCACATGAGCAGAAAAAACTAAAGACTTCAGACTTTTCTGACTCTTCCCTGGCTCTTAGCAGTAGCAGCAGCTTTCTAAACCTACCATAAGCCGAGAACTGTAATTTTGAGTTCAACTTAACTACAGCATGAAGTTACACCACGTTGAGCAGAAAAGAGGGTGTTAGGTATGCTAACTGTAGTGGGCAGCTTTAAATGAGCTCTGCAAACACCCTGCATGAACTTGCTTTGATGGAAGCCTCACATTGTCATATATACAGATCTCATATGTCCTGGTTTATGGCCAGTTTGGGAGGAAACCTGCGAACGGGGTTCCTCTAGAGAGCAAACCCAAACAGGCCCCCCCCGCCAGCTGCTCCAGGAAAAGAACTTCCTCAGAGAAAAGTGGAAAAAAAACATTTATTTAAACAAACAAAATGCCCACAAGCAGAAAGAATGAAGAATATGAAACAATAAAACCTCTCGCTGTTCCAAAGAGAAATGGCAAAAGTCAGGAAGTCCTTGCCGTGGGTGTAGCTCCGCTTGTTCATCTCCCACCAGTTCCAGTCCCTCTGGAGGTCCAGGCCCCGGTGGGCTGCAGGTGCCAGCCCTTGGTCCTCCTCTGGGTTTTTTCAGTCCAGAGCAGATTTAAACAGTCCCAAGAAAAAGGAAAAAAAGCCAGTCCAGGAAGTTTCTTTGCCTCAGCCAGCTAAACTAACTAAAAGCAAAAATAATCTCTGTCTGGCCTCTGTCCGTGCCTCTGATGAACACACAGAACCCAGAGAAAAGAATGTGTAGGAGTGAACACTGTTTTCTCAAACAAACTGCACGCTGCTTCTTTCCCTGCTTCACTCTCAGAACCAGTCTTAAAGGTACAGAACTCAACATACAGCACACACAGAACAGACCATTAGGGATACAGGCATCACAGAGTCACCCTAGGACACAGCCTTACAGGAAAAACCACACAGAATAATAATTTAAGAATAGCAAGCCACATGGAAAAATGATACTACCTCATGTACTTTTCATCAGCTTCTACTACTCAAGCAATACCTCAGCTTTGCTAAGCTCCTGAATAGGAGCAGCCTCTCCTCACACAAACATACGCTGCCAGTGGAACCAGCTCACTCTGGTGAGTCAGCAAATGCAAGACTTGGTGGCTATCTGCACAACCTGCAAACAAAAGTGCTCCTCCGACAAGAGCCATCTAACCTTCCGCATCTGCCCAAACATTTGATACAACGTACCAAAAGCCCTTAGCACAGCCGCCTATGGGGCTAACACCAAACAACCACTTTCAACGATTTCCCTTCTCAAATCAGTGTAGTTAAACTAGTATGAGCATTCTTGCTGATCTGCAATCTGGAAAAATATTTTAAGCAAAACATATATTAGTGCCTTGCTGTTCTGAGGAACTGGAGAGAATGCTCCATAATGCACGTAGGCATCCTCTCCTTACATGTAGTTCACATTCTTTTAGGTGTCCATCTTTCAGATGGACAACAGGCTACAATCTAAGTGAAATTCAGCATGCACGGATAAAGAGATATTATTCAGACTACAGTGAACCACTAGCTTCTGCTTCCTCATTTAGAAAACGATCACTTCAATTTCTGTAAGCTTCACATTCATTTGGCTTTATCTGCCTTCTACCCCCTCCAGCTCATGAAGAAAACAGCTATCTTTCCTTGAAACCATGGCAAGGTCACTTGCTGCAAACTGGGAAGAGAAAACTGGCTGCAAATACTGGATGTAAGCACAAACACTCATTCTCCTCACTTGAGAAACTGAGCTGTTGCTATCAATTACACGTATTTAGCTTTTCCCTGGCAAGCATAAATGCTTGCATACAGTAATTACAGCTGCTCCAATGTCCCCAGACGGAAGTAGAGGAAGTAAAATAAATCATAATAATTTGTTTTTATTGCTTTCCACTTCAGTTTCATGCTTTTAATTACATAATGTTACAATTAATAATTTAAAACTTTTTAAAAAAAAAAACCAAACTAGTTTTGTCTAGTGTTTTGTAAACTTAGGCCACAAAATGTTGTGGCTTTGTAAAAGCTTCTCAAAATCTACTGTATTGCTTGTCGGCTCAGAACAAATAACTTGAGACTCATGGTAAAGCATCCTAATTGATTTGATAGACCATATTTCATATATATGTATTACGGCTAAGAAATTTACCACTGTAATTGATAAAAATGCAGTAAAAGATATTATTTTGCACCCTATATTTTCAGTACTTAAGATACAACTGAGGTATCCTCTCTAATAAGAGGTATTCCTTCTAATAATTCTGTGTGCACAGACTAAAAACCACCACATTTTTGTATTTCTTATGTATGCTATATTCTTTTGCAGTCATTGATGCTACATGTTTAGTAAGAGCAAGTTAATTATTAGGAATTGAACACAGTATGTAATGGCATTGGTTTTTGTAGAAAAAACCAGCAAAGAAATTAAGGCATTTATGTATGTTATGAGAGAAACAGCAATGATTTTTTTAAAAATTAGACCTTCAATGGAATGGTAACCCAAGACTGCATATAAACTGTAGCATTTGTTAAGTGTGATATACCAGTGAAGATTAGTTGTGTTCACTAGCAGGAAACTATCCCTCTCATTTCTGCTGAAGGTCTTTGAGGGAGCCAACAAGATAACCATCTTACCGCTCACTAACAGTGAAAAACACTGAAAGCTGGTTAAGGGTTATGAGGAAAGAAACCAGACCAGAACCAAACCTCATCAGAAAATGTCATGACACCATGCTATAGACGCTTCAAACAGTTCTGGGATTTTCGTTCTCCTCCACTCCAAAACACTGTAGGTGGAAGGGTACCGGTGACAGACCCTGCACTGACCCCAGAAGCAGAGAGGAGGAACCAGCACAAGGGACCTCACCCCACACGTCAGGCCACCTGCACTTCTGGTGTTCCACTTCTGCTCAGCTCCAGTGTAATGCCACAACTGAGCCCTGGCCATGTACCCTCTGCTGAGGACTCAGCTTAGCACAGTCCAGCAGTGCAGCTGCTGCTCAAGCTCATTCATGAAGAGTGATGGGAAAGCATAAAACACTATATGATCTACAGTTAATATGAGGTAAGAGAAGTGCAGAAAGTGGTGTTATTGTTGAGAAGGTAAAATACAGCAGCACAGTGATTCATAAAAAAAATGTAACAGTTTAGAACTATTTGGTTTTTAAGGCTTAAACCCCCAAAGTTTAAAACCTCAAGAGCAAAAAAAACAGGACTTGGAAGATGGCAACTCAGGAAGATAACATAATAAAGAAGATATCAGGAAGATAAATGAAGATAACAAATCATCATTTCCCCACATGGCTGATACTCACATGTGTCCTGTTTCATCAGGACACATGAAACATCTTTTTGAGAGTGGTATTTTGTAGCTTTTAAATTCTATCTATTGCATACAATAAGTAAGAAATTGGAATACCCAAGCTGCATATATCCTGCTTGCAGAGTCTCTTGAGGAACTGGTTACTCATGCTTTCATGTGCCAAAGAGAGTATTCATTTAAAATAAAGATGCATGTGAAGCACAAGTTTCACATCAGTTTCCTCAAAAGAAATTCCATTTGTGTACTGCCCATGCCTTTACAGGGAAAAAGAAAAATCTGATGATTGCTATCAAAGCTCACTCCACAGTAGGCATGCGTAATGTGGATCTCACTACTGATTATGTAAGGATGTCAAGTTTCTTTGAATTAATTCAAAAGCAATTACACAATCAAGCAATACAGAAATCTCTAAAACAAAATTAAGCCCAGAGATGACAGTTGTGATTTGGGAATTCCCAAAGTAACAAACTTCTGGGGATAGACAGAATAGTGTAGGAGTACATTACAGAAACTTTTCCTTTTTTTTTTTTATACTCTTCTTTCTTTATATTTTATTTCAAAATCCTGGAGAGAAAATACTAGGCCAGATAAATAGACTATGTTGAAATCTTACATAATTCCTGTATCCGCGCAGTTTTGATAGTATGTACTCTGTATACAAACCAGTAAATCTTATATACATACCCCTTTGCATCCAAAAGAAATAAGCAGTAGTTTTTCATTTTCCTTTCATTTTTCTATTACAAAATATGAGCTTTTTCAGAGGTACCTTCTGTGACTTCACTTTGCTTGTCATATCCTCATGCCAGATGAGGCTGCCTTAGCCAGATGAATGACTTCGCTCAAGTACTGCACAGAAGTTAGGTGCTATTATACATACATATATATATATATGCTATAACACCTCTTTATACACAGTAAAAGACTTGAATGTCAGTGTCAAGAAAAGCCAGGAAAACCAGGCCTCTTAGTCTAGCCACAATTGCACTGGAATATATGTCTCTTCCCTACATGCTCAAAGGACTACCTAACACAGACAATTTCCTTTTTCCTTTCAAGACAGAATATTTTTGTGCTCTTCCCTGTTCAGTCTGTACTAAAACGACAAAATAAACTGAACTCAATCCATTGTCGTGTATTCACCATAAGCTTAAACTTCTAGCATCATGACCAAATGCTGGCTGTATGGGACACTGTCCCCTCTCAAGAACTCTGTCCTGTGATTACACAAGCTCCTTGGAAAAGGGAGAATGAAGCTGGGAACAACACGGTCACAGCTTCACTACAGAACTCCAGGCATTATCATAGGAAAAAGGATGGCTACATATGGTGTCTCAAATAGAGTCGTGCACTGTAAAGCAATTGCAATCACTCTTTGGATGCAGCAGGTTTGTACCACAGTCCACACAATGATGGACAGGCCTTTGGTACACAGTGACAAAAAATTAGTCCTCCGTCAAAAACAATTTTCTAAAAAAACTAGCTGTATATGAAAAAACATTTTCTAAGACACGTGTTTTGGTTTTTGGGGGAGGGGAGAAAACCCCACTGTTCAAGGAGGCAATTTCAAAGCCAGTAACTAAATCAAATGGATTTCAGGCCACCGAAAGTAATTTCTTCTGTTAAAAGCCCATATGAACCCAACATCTAGCATTCCCCCTGAAGACAGTCATTTTACCACTCAGATTTTCGTAAAGAGAAAAAAAATGAAAGGATTTTCAGTCTCCTAATTATCACATAATGACAAATTTATTTCCACCTTGAAAAAAGACCAGCAGCAAAAATATTTGTATTAAGAACGGTTGCCTGAGAAGATAATTGGTGTATGGAAACACTGATGAGCTTTTCTGATGATCTGGGTGAGGGGATTGAATCTACCATTGGCAAATTTGTGGACAACAAGAAGTTGGGTCAGTGTTGATCTGCTGGGGGATAGGGAGGCCCGACAGAGGCTGGACAGGGTGGATTGATGGGCTGAGACCAGTGGCACGAGGCTGAAAAAGACCAAGTGCCAGGTCCTGCATTTGGGTCACAACAACCTCCGGCAGTGCTACAGGACAGGGGAAGAGTGGCTGGAAAGTTGCTGAGAAGAAAAGGGCCTGAAGGTGCCGATGGACAGCATCTAAACATGAGTCATTGTGTGGTCAGGTGGCTAAGAAAGCCAGTGGCATCCTGGCTTGCAAAAGAAATAGTGTGGCCAGCAGGACAAGGGCAGTGATTGTGAGGCCACACCTTGAATCCTGTGTCCAGGGCCCCTCACTATAGGAAAGGCATTCAGGTGCTGGAGAGTGTCCAGAGAAGAGAAATGGAGCTGGTTAAGGGTCTGGAGCTTGTGTCCCACAAGGAGTAGCTGAGGGAACTGGAGTTGTTTAGCCTGGAGAAAAGGACTGGGGGTGACTTTTTTGTTCTTTGTGACCATTTGAAAGGAGGCTGCGGATACGTGGAGGCTGAGCTCTTCTCCCAAACAATGAGAGCTTGAAGAGGGCTTAGTCTTAAACTGTGCCAGGGCAAGTTTAGGTTGGACATTAAAAAGAATTTCTTCACAGAAAGGGTGAATGGAGAGTGCAAGAAGGTGGTGGAATCACCATTCATGCAGTTATTTAAGGAAAGACTAAATGTGACACTCAGTTCCATGGTCAAGTTGACATGGTGGTATTTGGTCATAGATTACACTTCACCTCAGGTCTTTTCCAGCCTATTTGACTCTCTGATTCTGTGATTGGAAGTGGCAATCACTTCCACTAGCAAAGTGGAAGTGCCTGCACTGCCCCAACAAGGGGGCTCATATGTGATCCAGTGTCAGGTATAACTTGTAGTTCCAGTTTTAGTAAACCTGGCTTCTTAAAGGTAAGTAAAAAATTCAAATATGTATTTTATATAAAAATTACTTGCATTTTAATGTCGTGACTCTACATATCCATTTAGAGTTGAATGGAATTAGCTTGTCAGAATTTTTGAAAACCTAATCATGTTCACTTAAGGATCTGAGAAACTGATTTTAAAGGCTCAGAAAAGTTTCTTGCTTCTTGAAGCTGCAAATGGTATAAATACCATCTCAGGGGCAGTGCTCCAACTTCTAAAGGTCCAGAGGTGACAAAGCAAATCCACTGACATTTATCTTCAAGACACTCATTATTGGAAGACTTCCATTTGATATTTAACCCTTCCAATCTATCAATTTTCTAATTATACTGATCTCATACTTTACTGTGTGCTTTTGGCAATATCATTAGATTTACATGTAACAAGAAATTAATCTTTAACTTATTATTTTAAAATAGAATCACAGAATATCCTGATTTGAAAGGATCTTCTAAAAATCAACAAATCCAACTCCTGACCCAGCACAAGACCATCCCTAAGAGTCACAACACATGCCTGAGAACACTGTCCAAACACTTCTGGCACTTTGTCAGGGATTGGTGCTGGGACCGTTTCCCTGTTTCAGTGCTCAACTACCCTCTGGGTAAAGAATCTTTTTCTGGTATTTAACCTAAACCTTCCCTGACACAGCTTCAGACTATTCCCTCAAGCCCTGTCACTGGTCACCACAGAGAAGAGATCAGTGCCTGCCTCTCCTCTTCCCCTCACAAGGAAGTTGTAGAGTGCAATGAGGCTTTCCCTCAGACTCCTCTTCTCCAGGCTGAACAGACCAAGTGACCTCAGCCACTTCTTGTATGGCTTTCTCTGAAGGCCCTTCACCATCTTTGTAGCTTTCTCCTGGATGCTTTTTAATCACATAGTAATTTTCCTATATTGTGGCTCGAAAAACTACACAAAATATTCAAAGTGCAGTTGCCCCAGTGCAGAGCAGAGTGGGACAATCCCCTCCCTTGCCCGGCTGTGATGCTGTGCTTAGTGCACCCCAGGACAGGGCTGGCCCTCCTGGCTGCCAGGGCACTGCTGACCCATGTTCAACTTTCCCTTGACCAGGACTCCCAGATCCCTTTCTGCAGCATTGCTCTCCAGCACCTCCTTCCCCAGTCTGTACATCCAGGGTTGCCTCACCCAGGTGCAGCATCTGGCACATGTCTTTGTTAAACTTTATACAACTGGTGATTGTCCCGGCCTCTAATTTGCTGAGGTCTCTCTGCAGGGCCTCTCTGCCTCTGAGGGAATCAACCAGTCCTCAAAATTTAGTGTCATCAGCAAACCTATTTAATATAGCTTTGCAAATCCAAGTTATTTATGAAGATTTTGAAGAGCACTGGCCCTAAAATGGAGCCCTGTGGAATACCACTGATGACCAGTCACTATCCTGATGTCACCGCATTCACTGTAACCCTTTGCACCCAAACCATGAGCCAGTTTCTCACTCATCACATCACATGGGTCTATCCAGCTGAGTGCTGGACATTTTACCAGAAGGATCCTGTGAGAGACAGTATCCAAACCTTTACTGAAATCAAAAAAGGTTACATCAACTAGCTTCCCTTTGTCAGCTGGGCAGGGACAATTGGACAAGTTAATTTCTGTAATTTTTAATTCCACAAAGTTTTAATATCAAACATCTGCATAGATAACTCTTACAGCAATTTCTAACCCATCCAGGCTGCAATTTTGGGAAGAATATATTGATGCATTATATAACTTGAGATCAGAGAGGAAAACACCATCATCCAAACACCTGCCTGCACACAATCATTTGAGACCCTGCAGTCTGGAGAGGCAGTCCTGGCTGGACTCCAGCCTAGAGAACTAACATAGTCTAAAGCATGGCAGCTCGGCAAAAGCCTGAAGCTTTTGAAGAGACAGACCCAGGGTCTGGCATCACTGCACTGCCAGCTTCCTGTGGTATACTGTTGTGCCTGGTTGTGATGTGTGGTGTAGGAATGGCCTACATACTTAATGTATAAGCACTAACTAATATTCATTGAAAACAGATGGGTTGGAGGACAGTCCAAATGCCTGGAAGCTCTTTTTTGTCCTCATCCTGCTCCTGCAAAGAGCATCTGGAAGCTGTACTCTAATGTTTCCATTTCTTTTGAATTAAACTTCCTTCTGCTCTTGTCCTATCCATTTCTTTTTTCATACTCTGCTTGGGACCCTTCCTGCACATGTCTGTTTTAATTATGACTCTGCTTGAGTAGGGCAACATGGGCTTGGCTTATCACAATACTGACCTGTAGGTCCAGGGAGATTTTTTTAAGCAGCACTTCCAGTGCCAGATTAATCTGTTACCTTGTACACTACTGTTTGCTACAGAAATCCTCTTAAAGGTCTTTAAAAAAAATGTTAACCATGGTTAAAAGCAAAATAAAGAAGTTTTTCTTTTAATATGACCTCTGATTTCAGCTGATGAAGTTAAAAAACACTTCTGCAAACTGATTTGGCTTGTGTAACAATATAATTCAACACTTAAAAATTGTGTTTCTATATTTCATGAGAAATGTGCACTTCTTTGAGCTTCTTTTAAAAAAGTCTAATCAATCTGAGCACATTTCATTAGAATCAGAAAACATTTCTTCAAAAAGTAAAACAGAAAATGAAGGCAAAGTCTTTAAATGACTCAAGCATGTGTTACACATATATGTGAGAACTTGTGTATATAAACATGCTGAAGTACAACAGATCTAGATGATGTAAAATAAAAAAGACTCTTATTCTCTGATCTGATTTATCACACATTTATTATTTAAATCTGTTAAGTATCTTAGTTTGATTCAATGTCATAAATGAGAATTTCTGTTAATGTTTAATAAGGCATAATAGTTACCATGAAAAAGCCCTTCTGACCACTGCAACTTATGGTTGCTAGAACTATTATTAAAATGAAATTATTTAAAGATAATTGCATGCCACTGAAGTACTGAAATTAATTTTCAAATCTTTTTCCTGTGGTATTATTTTGAACTGAAATCCAGACTAAGATTCATCTTTATACTGTGACTTACTTCCTAATGTCCATTTTAACTCCTTCAAGTCCTTCCAGTCCAGCTATTTCTTTCTCTGATTCAAAAAATCAAGCTGGCCAACCTTCTCCTCATATTCTTAATTTTTTATTCCAAGTTAATAACAAGTATCTCAAAGCTGAAAAGGAATTCCATTTTTCTTTTTTATTACCCTTCTACCAGCTTCATCTGCTTCCACCAAGTATGATGTTTGCCACTGCAGCCATGGCACAGTGCTTAACTGCTGTGTTTGGCTACACCAGCAGTCCTGATAGCCTGAGAAAGCTTCTTGATGGCTTATTGCACTGCCAAGAGACTTGGATGAAGAGCAGATTCAGAAACCTGATAAAAAACAGTAAAGAGCTTTCCTGCTGGCTGGTTTCCTACCCCACTCTCATTTTATGCCTCTCCAGCTAAGGAGGCCACTACACCTGATTCAACTCTATACAAATCTGGAACTTGATATATTGAAAAAGGCTGAGCAGCCAAATATGGATTTTTATAAGAAACTGGTTAGCCTTGCTGAACAAACAGTCCAATCAAAGGATGACTTTCTTGAATTTAATGACTGAACTACAGTAGTGTTTGAATAAGCTGGACATCAGGAAAGAACACCATTGTATTCATGTTGGACAGAAATCTTCCAAAGTTTGAAAAAGGTCCAGCAAACTGAAACAGAGTAAAACAAAAAGCCATCACTGTGCCATTTCAGTACAAACAAGATGGCCTAATTTGCTCAGTTCTAAATGAATAAGACAGGAGGTACTTCAAGACTGTCATATTGTTCAGGCTCCAGAGGAATTCTTAGCCCACAGAGTCTTTAATTCTTCTCTGGCTCAGAGGACAGAGAGCACTTTCTGGTGCCATGTGCTCTGGACTCCAGAACTGCAACAAAGCAAAATACCACAGAGCGAGCTCCAGCAGACAGGATTTTTGCCTGCTCATCCCTAAATGTGCTTGATGAGCTTTCAGAGCCCTGATAACATCAGGTAGGTTAACACAAGCCTCTTCATCGGTACATGCCTGACATCACCAGTGAACCTGGATAGAACAACCGGACAATCTGCGTCCCATGAGGTGGCTTAATGATTTCTACTCAGATTAAACCTGAAAAATATTCGAGTTGACACCACTGTCTTGAAGACATTTTCCTGATCTCTGATTATCATGGATATTGCATAACACTACATGCTCTCCCATCAACTTTGTACTAAGACAGCAACAAGAAAAAGACAGACTTGGCCCTGCCTGTGCTTTAGAATAAATGACTTCACAAGGCCTGAGAGCTGTAAAAATGAAATGCAACAACAAGAAGAGGTGCTAGTTTCATAATGATATAATGTTAAGGACTTCAGCAAAGTTACTTCTGGTCTACACAAATAAAAATGGGACTGAAAGATTCCTTTCAACTTCTCTTAACTGTAATCTTTGAAGATATGCTGTCCTTAGCAAATTCTGTTGTAGGCTCCCTTGCACCTATAGAATAGTTGGAACAGCAGGACAATAAAAGAACTTAAAAAATCTTAGTCACAAAATTTGCTGTGCTGCACTAAACTGCACTAAAACAAATAATCTGTAAGAGCACATATAAACTGTGTGGATACTGCATCTCAGTACAGCAAAGCCGGAGGGTGGTGATACTATATCTGAGAGGCAAGGCAGAAGAAAAGACTTGGTTTGGTGCTTAGGCATTCTTCCTTTCCATGTCTCTGATTTAATGTATAGCATTATACACATAAAACATATAAAAGAGAAGCAGCAGAATTTCCACTCCTGGGCATATGATAAAAGGTAAATTAATGTGGGCAACAAACACATTAGAACAGGGATGGTCTCTCAAAACCAGACTTCACAGATAACTCTTCAGAAGAGTATTTAATTCTGGGATTAGTTTTAGAAAACTAAACTGGTTTTTCATAGAATGAAATCTATACCAGTCAAAGGAGGGGCATTCTGGAACAACCTTCTAAAGAAGGAGCCAACAACCCTTAAAAATTGAGATATTTTTGAAAGAAGTTAAATGAATACAGAAGCATTTTATGTTTCTGGATTTTGATTACCATAAACTCTTACTTAGGCACCTGCAGTTTTCCATTTCACTATGTCAAGCCCCATCCTTACCTCCTATTCAAGGGAGTACATGGAGATGCATCAAAGGTTTGAGAGGCCAAAGGAAATCATTCATGTCATGGTGAAAAGTAATGCCACCATTCTTCAAATAATCATAATGAAAGATGAACCATGTGCCTTCCTGCAGTAAAACTGGCAGGTGAGGCAACAAGAGGACTCAAACCTGCAACCTTCACTTCTGGATCCTTTGGTAGACAACTGGTGTGGGGGATCGGTCCAGGAAGAAACCAAATGGATACAGAAATGGTCTTCTACATTTCAGAGCTATGGATCAACATGGACTTATGCTTTAAGTCTTTCCCCTTTCCTCTCGCTTCTCCATCCTGCACATCCAATTTATGGAGAATATGCACAGCTCACAGGCTGCCATAGGATACACTTCTGGCATATGTTAATAAGGGGCAGACAGAGAGAGATAATATCTCAGAAAAAAATCTGACAGATTTTAGAATAATCAAGATTAACTATTGATTAAAAAAAAGGGTCATATAAACATTTTTACTTTTGGCTGAACATTTAGGGTTGCTGTCTCAATATAGTTGTGCAATGTAAGCGTATGGACACAGTCAATCTGGTGGAATATCTCCCAAGGAAGTAATTTATCTTAATTATAGATGCAGGACATTAAGCATGCAGGACAACCTAACATAACATTAAAAAATTTATCTAGATGATATAATAGGCCACTGCAAATCAGTTTAGTGCTGGATCATGAGAAGGACTTGTTAATTAATTGATTACAGTTATTCTTCTTCTATTAGTAGCAAATTTTGGGCTAAAAAATAGCAATATTTGCAGTTCACTATTTCTTGAACGAGACAACAAAAGAGGTTTTTCAGTAGTTTTCATGCTGGTCCCCTTTAACAAAATACTTAATTTTCATTTCAAATCTTTTTAAAATTTTATCCAGATAATTTACAATCTAAACATCATTGTTAAATGAAGTGATAGAGAATATAATGTCTAAGCACAGTGCATAAATCACATCCTGCACTCTTTCTGGGGAGAGAATGAAGAGTATTGCTTGTTGAATATGAAATCAGATCAAGTTCTATTAACTATATATCAAAAGAAATTAAAAGAGCAAAAATTGTGATTTGCATGGTATAAAGCCTTAAATATGTTCGGCATTTAGTTCTCAGCCTCATCATAAATAACTTATAAAAATCAACTGAATGCATTTTAAGTAGACTGATCTACATTGCATGAATGATGTATATATTAAGAATATTATATACAGAAATTAGCAGGAAAAAACTTAAAGCTACTCTTAAAGACTTAATTTATCCCAAGCTATCAAAATATGAATAATTTTAAAATTAACCAATTGTTATCTAATTTGAGCTTTTTCTGAACTGTCAAAAAAACCCCTTATTCATCCATTTCTGGTTTTAGGTTGTTTGTACCTTTTATAATACATTTGAACCAATAAGCAAATCTTACTGGAATACAGGGAAAGGATTTAAATGAAGCAGTTTGCTTCACACTTTCTTTCAGAGTTTGCCATTAAAAAATGGCTATGACTCTACATCACACCACTCTCAACCTCAGCTATTGACAATTTCTAGCTACATTTTTGATATTAGATCAAACAAACGCAACTTGAAGATGAAATTTGGTTTTATTCACTCAGAAGTCATACACAAGCATGTCATAGGGTTTGACAATAAAGATGGCATTGACCGTAAGGACCATCTTTCAGGTCCTCTGGCTATTCCAGACCCTGGTGGCAGTCCCAAAGTCTCTCACTCCAGTGACAGAGCACACCACGGGCCATATCTGCCTGCCAGGTATGACCCCACAGCGCATCTAACTGAGTTTGCAACCTGCAAAACCGGGTTATTTGTCCTGTGGCTCAAAAAAAAGTAAGTGACTAAGTAGAAGTTTTTTATATTGAACTACTCAGTATTCGTTAATGAGGACAGGAATTGGATCAAATCAGTGAAATGACCACACCCTGAAATTTAACCATCACTTTCAAGCTTGCAAATCATCTTAGAAATCTCTCATCTCAGACTGCTGCCCCAAAGATATCACTTCTTTCCCTTATATTTTACTTAGTCATTATTTATAAATTATTATAAATAAATGAATATTTGATTGATTGATTGTTCTTTTGACTTCCATAAACACTTAAACCTAAGCCAATGGTTTATATACTCTATCTGGTATGTTCCAGGAGAGACATTACTGCAGAAATGTCTTTGAATAATTAGATACAGTCAGTGAGTTATATGTAACCATTGCCAGCTGAGCTCCACACAGAAAGAAATACCAGCAAAGATGTATAGAATATCCACAGAAAGAGTTCGGACATCTTCCAGTGCTGGAGGAAGCCATAAAAATCAAGGGCAGCTATCACCTGTGCTACAGTCATAAGACTCCCAATGAAGGTCCAAAAGCTGCTGTTCTGCATGCAACAGAAACCATAATAGTTTCCCAAGCATTTTATTCCAAATAAAGAAGTTAATAAACATGGAAAGAATGAAGCATTGTTATTTTCACATTAAATTTGACGAACTTGAATAAAACAGGAGGTTAGCATTTTTGATCTGCCCTTCATTGCAACCAAGAGCAGAGCCCAGTCCTTGTATTTATTCCCCATGACAACTCCTCACTCAGACAGGAGGAAGGATTGTACTGCACAGCTACATGGCACCATCTAATTACTCAGTTCATAGCATCAGGTCACTGGGCAGGCAATGGATGTCATTTCACAACTGGCTACCTCTAGTGACCAGTCTCATTTTGCCATTTGCTCATTTGCTCTGAGAACCACTACTGTCAACCACTTGAAGTACCTCTTTCATAAGTTGTGGCTGAAATTTCATTTAATATAAGTGAAAAGTTTTGGATGGGCACAAAAATCAGGCTAAGCATAGAAGGCCACTTCAAATGGAAACTGTAGCATTAAATGTTTATTTCACCCCTGAAAAAAGATGTCTGGAGGTTTTTTTTCTTAAGTCTCATCATGACTTTCACTTTTTAACAGAATTTCATAAACAAATTATTAGTGCAAAATAGTTACATTTATATAGGGCTCAGTTGTCCATACTTCTTTCAGGCTAAGAGGGAAAACAAATATGGAAAGTATAGAAATGAGCAACACACATTTGCTTCTCTTTTTCTTTTCCTCCAGTCTCCATTTAAAATAGCTGACAGTATAAGGAATTCTGTAATTCATGGTAAGATGCATGCCAGAACTAGGAAAACAAAGTCACCTGTGAAGTGTCTGCAGGCACAGCAGAGATACAGTAAAAGAGAAAAACTCCTCAAGAGTCACCTTGAAAAATACTAAGGCACAGCACTCATCACCATTGTGGGGAACAAAGAGGAAGCACATTATAGCATCCAAGACACACTGTGGTAGTAAAGAGCATGAATTTTCTCTGAGAAAGCACATATTTCTGGTTTTAAAATCTTTTATCTTCATACTTCCCCTGTTTGAGGTAGTTTTGACAGAATTTTCTAAACTCCCATTGGATTGAAAACGAGAACATATTACAAGTGCAGAGAGAAGTGTCAGGAGAATGCTTTTTTTAGCATTTGAAGAGAAAAACCACTTCAAAAAGAGATTAAACAAATTCCTGGTGGACGGGTTAATCAGAGACTACTGAACACCCACCAGCTGGCTCTGGATCAGGGATCCTCTGAGTAGCTGAAGGCTGGCAGCGGGAAGGTAAAGCAGGGGAAGTATTTGTTGTTTGTGACTGTTCAAACCAGGATGCTGGACGAGGTCTGGTCCAGTACAGCCCTCCTCATGGTCTTACATTATGCTCCCCAAAAAATCTGAACTGCATCCACTTCCACCCAAAACATCCTGTGTGACAAGTTAGTCTTGGGTGTCCTAGATAGGTATAGATGCTCTGTAGGAATGATGTCAGCAAAATAACCAACACTACCAGTTTTCTGAATACTACTAAATGCTTACTTGGATGAAGTCCTTGGCAAAGGTTCTTAACCAGACTCTGGAAAATAATGGTTCTCTTTTTTCTCAACAAAAGCCCATCTAAAAAAATCTTCATGGTCTGAATTGTTACCAGGCTACCAATGCACTTCTGGTTGCTGTAGCCCAGGCAGACCTTTATAACTGAAATAACAGGTAAGAGTGGCCTATATTTTATGCCTGATGGTACTCAACTCTTTGGTGTCTCCTTCTTTAAAGTGTTACCTCATTAATGACTAGATTCTGGGTGAAAATTAAGGTAGTCTGTTTTATTTTTGTGTCCCAAATAGAGATTGAAATGTGTCCCAAACAGAGATCCAAAGAAGATGTTGGGGGGAAGAGGAGAAGTGTTTCTGTCTTCTTAGCATGTGATCCTAGATAAAGCTTCACTATAGCTCCTGCAGTATTTGTAAGCAGTACTTTCCCATCCATGTGTGTCTGTGTCTATTTCAATTTGGACTGGTTTCCTTTATCTGACCCCATATGTAAACATGCCTTTATTTTATAGAACATACAATGTCCAGAAGGATTTTTCATTACTTACTCTGTAAGATTACAGCTAAGCATTAAAAAAACCAAACAAGCAAAAAAGTATCTAGAATGCTAACCTCAAAATTACAAAGATGATCTTGCTCTGTAAATGTACTAATAAGTGACAGAAGGTACACATCCTCTGACGAAACTATCACCAATACCAGGAATAGTAACCTCCTGATTTTGGCCTGTAGTTTTGGCTTGTGGCATAACCCAGAAAGTCCTGAGGAGTTTGGCTGCATCCCAGTGCCTGCAATCACCTGCATATGGACAGCCTCATTGCCCAGAACCTCCACAGCACCACACACAGCAGCTTGTTTGGCCACCAGCTACACCGCTGGCAGAACCCACACCTTAACACCTGAGAACAAGCAAGGATACACCAGGGTGTATCTAATCTACCTATCCTGCCCATAACAGGGCCCCCAGAACCTGGCCAGGATGCTGTCCCATATTTCACCAGAACCCCCTGTCCTTACAGAACTTGGGGATTTTAGAAATTTCCCCATCAGAGTTAGCACCTTTCTGCCTAATAATCATGACTGGATGGCTCCTCTGCAAATTTGTCTCATCACTTTCCCAGCCTGTGTGAGAACATTTTGCACCTATACTCCCTGTAGCAGTAACACAAACAGCTTAACTGCTCCTTAAAAAAAAAAATGCTTTCACTTATTCTGAAGCTTTTCTCACTACAGAGCAAGATTTGAATGAAATAATTACAAGAAACAGTGACTGTCATTCCCCTCCGTACACTCTTCATACTCCCCTCACTCCACTCACCCATCTGCTTCCAAGGCTAAAGACACTTTACATTTATGCTATTTCACTTGTTTTCAAGAGTCTGGTTATTACACTTCACAACAAAATTCTTCCAGTTTTATATTTCTTGCAATGTCACATCAATGTCTTCCTCTCAGTACTACCAAAGAAATAATCCGACTAGATATGAACAACTGGAATAGAGAAAATTATATACGATGAATCAAGCACTTCTGTTAGGTGCTTCCTGTGTATAAACTGAAGGCCACTAAAATACCTAAATCCAACAGGAGAATGATTTGCTCTATATGGATAAAATTCAGGAGTTAAGTGCTCCAGTGTACAAGAGCCAGATATTTTTTTGTAAAATACACATGGATGTCCCTCTGTGGCTACCAGTGTTAGTACCAGTTCAGGAAAAAAGCAAATCTGGAGGACTTATCTGAAGTACAGCTGGAAAAGGCTGAATTCAGCACCTTGTATTCAGCAGTGACCTGCCATTTTTGAGGCAGATCCTGCCCCCATCTCTGTAGGTATGGCTAAAACCCTACAGAACTAGGGTAAGCCCTGGGCATGACAGGAAAAGTATCCTTCCCTTGGTCAGCAGGAATGCCCAGCAACGGAGTATTCCAAGTGCAGAAGACTGTTATATTTTCTTGCTTTTCTAAGATCGTAAGATGACATAAACCCTCCTTTGAAAAACTTTACTTACATGATATTCCTTATAAATTACCTTGTCTCAATTCTGAAGCTGTATTGTGGGTAGCATCTGCTCATGCACTACTATCAGGATGAGAACTCTTCTTGCCTATTTAGTGAATTAATCTATAAACTACAATTTCATACAGTACATGTGAAACCCTAGGGATGCTAAAAATAGACTGAATGATAAATTTCTCTTTCTGGATTTTTCCATGCTTCTTACTACTAAAACCATGAAGAGAAAATACACAGGAGAGTATCATACATCATTGGTGTCAAATTATTAATTAGCAAAGCCTAATTTTTCCGATGGGAAAGCTGCCTGTAGATTTCAGAACAGCTATGCAGGCTAGGAGGACAGGAAGAGAAGAGGGGGTAACATGCTTTCCCCACGTGTTGAAGCTGCCTAGTAAGAGGATGAAGAGCTTATGCTCAAAGGTCAAAAGGAGGGATGATGTGCCCTGGCCCCAGCACTGATGCCTTGCGCTGCTTTGGGGTCTGAGGTGTTCTCACTACATGATGTCAGGAACAGGGGAGCAGAGAAGACAGAGCAGAAAGAGAGGTTAGCAGCTCTAATATGAGGAGTTGAGAGAGGAGAAGGAAGAAAGAAGGAGAGAAACTCAGCAGGAGTTTTTTCTCCTGGTACCTTGGCCCTGCTGAACATGTTTCAATGCCTACAGCACGCTGTCACAGCAGATTAAATGGATTCCATGCACACACTGTGTGCTGGGAAGCATCAAGTGCTCCTCTAGTTAGGGTGGGATAAAAGCAAGGGGAAGAAAACCCACCTGCTACCCTGGAAATCACACACCATTGGCTGGTATAGCACCTTATTCCTTAGCCTCTAAGGAGACTAGTAACTAACGAGTATCTCTCTAACTCTAGCAGCACAAATGCCCCCTTTTCCATCCCCAGGTACTTTTCGAACAGATGCTTCAAATCAGGGGAAAAAAGGAAAAAGCAGGTCTAAAAGATAAATGGCAGAACATTCCTATTTCCACTGCAATGTTCAATTCTGGTAAAAAAAAAGCATTTGAACCCAGTAAATAGCAAAACTATTATTTTTTTCGTGGAATAGTAGTAGTCTTCCAGTAGTTTCCACGATTATGAGTATAAAACCAGTAATGAAACAAAGCGCAGAACTAATTCTATAAATGGGGCCATAATTAATACAAGATTACATTACTATCACAAATGTAGTAATGCCTTAAAAAGCCAGTTTGGGATTTCTTTCTGTCTTAAGACAAAAAAGCACTTATTTATGCGGGTTAACATTCTACATTTTCTTCCTTTCCATGAAAAAAGCCCTGCATAACTCCCAAAGTATGATGTCGCTGCAGGCAAGAGATCAGAAGCTACTGATCAAAAGATCAGTGTTGGCAGTACCAGCCAATGTGAAGATCCTGAGCTACATGTAATTCATTAACTAGTTCAGGTACAGTTCCTAAACCTGGCTTACAGCCTCCATGGACAATGTGGTTGTCTGAAACCTTAGCTGTGGTAGGAAACCAGCATCATGTTGTGTTGAGGCTTGCCATTGCCAGTTGATATTGATCCCCCACGAATCTCAGTGAAGGGAAGCAGAGATTACATTTCTATGCTATTATTTCTATTCATATTGAGCTTTGTTTTGAAGTGTCTGATTCTCACAAGATCTAATAATCACAGAAGAGATGATTGCGTTACCTGGACAAATCAAAATTTCTACAAATGTAATTCTGCATAATGAAATATTTGATCAACACCAATCAATGCTATCAGAAATTCATGTACTCCTCATTTGTAATATTAGATTCACAGAATCATTTAGGTTGGAGAACACCCGATCCTAATTATGAGAACAGTGAGACTAAACAGGCATCACTGTAGTCACATAACAAAACTGCTTGTTATGAGAGCTTCAAACCCTAGGTCAACCTAAATAATCTTCCAATCACTCCAAACAGACAACCCTGATAAGATGTGAGGGAATCTGGAGGTCTTGCTTTTCCTTGTATGGCTTCCCCTTTTCCATTCTAAAACCTTTTCCTTCTGCATCACACTGAAAGACTGCGGAGATAGCAGCAATGGAACCTTCTTCTGGTTTCATTCTCATTAAACTACATGTGAATATAGCAGAAAGGACTCAAGTCACTCTAAGAAACATGTTTTCTAAAAGAAATAAAAAAATAGTAAAACAAAACAGAAATCTTTCTGATACTTCGGTCCTATTTGGCAAGAGAAAGCTGTCTGCCAGTTTCCAGCTCACAGCCCTTGGCTGTTTCCCGGCAGAGACTTCTCCCCAAGGCTGTCTCTGAAATATTGTCATCAATGAGCACAAGGGAACAGCACGCTCTGCCCCAGGAGGAAGACAAAGACTAGCCAAATTTGTGACCACTCTGCAGTCATACCCTGCAGCTATGAAATCCCTCTCATCCCTCCCTAAGGGCATTTTCAAAGGGACTCAGTCATCCAGAACTGGAAACTTGAATCAAGAACAAATTTAGGTAGAGTCTGGTTCCAGTCCTACCATGAAAGGCTATGTATTTTGGTCCATAAGAACAGTTCAATCTTCCCTGCAGAGCATAAACTAGAATCTGTCACAGGCCAGATACAAGATCCTGAAATTTCTAAGCACTTTCTGGTGATGGTGTCTAACATGTAAGCTCATTATTTTGCCCGTCTAATGAGTTAAAAGACTCAATTTTTTCAGATGTCAGTGTTTTCCTATGAGGAAATACAGCTTGAACTTTTCCCAAGTCTGCTGGGATATCAACGGGAACATCACTTCCAGAACTAGAAGTGTATGACTAACAACACAATTTTTCATTTCCATTAGTAATCCAATGAAATTTTGTATTTCATTTCTAACACTATTTTCTGGCCAGTAACAACAAGTATGAAGTCTTGTGACACAAAAATGTCAAACTGGTGGCATTCATCTGATGTCAAGAGCAGCAATAACATTTTTACAGTCTGCTGGGTTTCTCCACACAGAAGCAAACACACAGCCCAAGGGTAATCTATTTCAGCCTGCAACAGGGTGCAGTGGGAACAGCCTTGCATCTAATGAATAAGATCATAGTTCCCATGCCTTTGAAGAAGGATTCAGGATGGGAGATTGGTTGCTGGACTGAACAGGAAAAAACAGTGTGGCTAACTCATATTCCAGCTCCCAGAATAATGGCCTGTGTTTGAACTCCCTATGCTGGAAGGTCTGTAAATTTCAGTGCCATTATGTTATGTAGTATACCTGCTTCCAACATCAAACCTTGAGGAACAGATTTCCCTCTCTGTAACTATTTTATAGACTATTTTCTGCTATAGTGTCCCTCCAGTCCTTTGTGCTGTACTGTACCCATACCAGACCAAGTTTTCAGACACTAAACCCATTTTTAAAATAAAGAATGTGATGTAGCTCAAGAATCGCAGCTGAAAAATTCTAAGTAATCTCACTGACCCACATTAATCAATGAATTTATAGCCTCCAGCACAACAGACTGGTGAGTAATTATTTTTATAAAGTAATCTTTAGTGTGCCAGCCTTTTTTTTTTTTAGTTAAAATGCTACCGGTAAAAATCCTATGACATAGGTTTCTCTTACCAGTTTCTCCTAAGAGACTAAAGACCTCATTTCTAAAATACTGAAATATCACTGTACTGTGAACAATATCTTCAGCAAATGAGAAAGAGCAGTTCCAGTTCTCTTTCTGCTCAGCCAAGTCAAATGAGCTTTTGGTGCTACCAGTGAGTGAAGTTTAACTCAACTCTGTCATTCCTTTAATTTTATCTACAGGAAAATGCTAACAGAAGGAAAACATGCCTATTCTCAGTTACTGCTGAAAAATTAGTACTTAGGGAACAGACTTGTTGAGCAAGCAGGTATTATATACAGATATATTTTTCTGTTGATAAGCACTGGTAAAGTATTTGTACATTATCTGCTTTAAATTATTTTGTGCAATTGCTAATTGTTAAGTGTCTGAAGACCTATTTCATAATTCAAAAGCCATCTCATAATTCTCAGGGATTACTTCTAAACATATTAAAAAATTACTAATAACAGTGCATAATACAGTATATTACAGGAAAAAAAATAATGTGTTATGAATAATTTAGAAGTATGCTCCTGCTTGCAAAGATACATGCTGAAATATTTCTTTGCAGCTAATCTAGTATTTTGCCACTTTTTGGAACAATACCAACATACCAATTTAAGATGCATTAATTTCTGTTATTAATTCCTCTTACTAATATGCATTAATTCTGCTTTCTCTTTATAGAAACAAAAGAAAACCAACATTAAGCAGAAAAAACCCCCTTTCCTTTTACTTATCGCAAGGCCATAACTCAGAAGTATGCCAATGCTTCTTAACTGCAGCAGGGAGGGAGAACTGATCTGTGTTCATTCAAGTTCACATGACGCCTGAGCATCAGCTCTTAAAGCTCCTGATTTTTCTACTAGTCACCCCTCCAGTTAGTAACTGAACTGAATGGATCTGCTCTACAGCCCAGGGCAAGAAAAAAAAAATCAGTAAGATGTGGTAGCATGCATCAATTCTCTTACTGTAAATGTATTTGTCAAAAGACGATTTTCCAGAATTATGTCCAAGCCAGTTAAAATTTGCGAAGTTATAATTTGAGAAAATCAAGTACTGTAATTGAATCTTTGGCTTTATAATGAGAACAAGGAAGACATATTCCAACACACTATTAATGGACACTTCCATCCACATTAAGCTGCTTTTCTTTCCCAACAATATCCCTGACTAATAAGATGCTTGCAAGATTGTCCCATCTTGACCCTTTTCTCTGTATAGCACCATGGATTCCTTATTGGTATTTTAAATTATATAATTACCCAGTTATCTGAGGAGATTTTGGACCAGAACAACAACATCAACAACAAAAATCTGTTCTTCCTCAAATTAGCTATATTAACATCCTTCTGGGCTGCCTTTCCTTTCCTCTCTTTTTATTCAGGCTGTTTGCTCTGTAGTGACTAAAATATTTATGTATGCTCCTCTGAAGACCTCAGCCAAAGTGACTAACAATCATGGTCCCCAGGCAATTTCAATGGTGGTGGAAAACGGCCATTATTTTTTTGAGAATATTCGTATTTCCAATTCTTTACCTTTAATTAATATATCTGTTTCCACCTTAAACAGGTAATTTAAGTACCTCACCTTCGATGTGAAAAAAATGAGAATGTTGTTATAAGATCCACGCCACTGTAATTGTGGCTGCGATGCTTTTTATTTATGACAGCTGAAGAGTTCAAGGAATGCTCATTCACTGATACATCTGGATATATCAGCAAAGAACTGCAACAGCTGAGCCATACTTCAGTAAATCACATATGTTCCCAATTCAGTATTTGAATGTGCAACCCTTAAATGCACACATGCGAAATTTTCTCTCATATAAATACATTTCCATTAATTTACTTAGTTTCTATGAAAACTGAAGATAGGTATTCCCTAATTAACTGAATGAAAGCAACTTAGGAAGGGGGTTTTTTTCTGCTGTTAGTTATTCTCATTTTTACATCTGTTTTCACAGTCGAAAGCCTGCTTAATCTGCAAATTACGCATTTCAGGTAATACTTCATGGCAGAAGCACAGAAAATAGAGTAAATCCTCCATGGCAAATGAAGACTGACTAGCATCTTGCGAGCACCCAGCTATCATGCACGTCCCCCTTGTCAGAGCATCCTCACTGCCGCGTTCCCGGCCCAGAGCTCCCACGCCTAGGGATGTGTTTGCATCCAGCACGCGCCAGACCCGGGCTTTGGCAGGGAGGATTTTTAACCCCCTCTCTCCCCCCGCTCCGGACGCTGCTGTTCCCCGCAGGAGTGTTTTCCCTCCGCAGGCTGGTCCCGCCGCTGTGGGGGCCCGGCGGGCCGCTGCCAGCCCCGCGGGTGACTCAGCACCGTGCCGCAGGCCGCCCCGCGCCGCGCCCGCCGCCGGAGCCGCAGCCGGAGCGCTGCAGGGCCACGGGCGGGGACAGCGCCCCAACCAGCCATGTGCGGGACGGAACGGCGGCCTCAAAACTGCCGCTTCAGCCCCGTCATCGCTCGGTTTCACTAGGGCAATACTAACGACGTCGGATCCCCGGTACAGCGTTCTTCCAGCTGATTATTTCGTAATTAACAAGCAAACACACACTGTTCACCGAGACAGGGCTCCATATGTGCTCTTGTGCAAACGTGGCATAAGGACTCAGGGATCCAAAACTGGCCCATCAGGCGTTATTAGATGCAAATGTAAATTCACAATGTAAACTCAAAAAAAAAAAAAAAAAAAGGCATTTACCCAAGGAAGGGTAGCATCCTGTTGTGAACGCCTCTGATGCTTACTGGCAATACCTTGCTCTTTGAGATCACACAGGAAACAGCTTTTCAGGTTTATTAAACTAGCTATTTCTCAATACCCTCTGACAATACATCTCTTTGAAAGTATGGCTGTGTCTTCAAGTTACTGAACACAAAAGCTAAAGCATTTGTGCTCCTTTTTCCAAAATAGTAAAATCTACAAGTGTGAAAGATATTAATGATAGAGAATTTTTCAGCATTTACTGTGGTAAATAATTTAATTTTAAAAATGTAATTTATCTTCTTTTAAAAGGTGGTATCTTTACAGTACATCTGCATAAGTTATACAATTTTCTTGCATACATCCAAAATTGTCAAATTAAAAAAATGTAAAATGCTTTTAATATTTTTTTTATTTCCAGCAAATACCATAATTATAAATAGATGAGCTTATATGTAAAATTTCTAAGAGTACATAGTTTTTTGAAGGACAGTAAGGACAGACTTGTCTATTCACTGAATGAAAGCCCACATTTTTATCTAAAATGTAACAGGATGATCATCTTTGTTATTTACAGGACAGACAAGCAATGGATTCTGGAATGCATTTTCCTGGCACACATTTTACTGTAGCTTGCAAATGTTACAGAAAATGTACAGAAAGACGAAAAAAGTCAATGAAATTTCATTGTCATTATTCAGTTAGGACCTCTAATGAAATAGATCATGTTATTATATTGATCACCTCAGTGACTGCCCTGCCCCTCCCCACAAGGCAGTCATCTATAGCAGACAACAACTGATCAGAAATGTACACTCTAGAACAAACTGCAGGATTCAAACACAGTATTTAGTCTCAGCAACATTTAAACAACCATGTAAAAATAATCAGACTAGTAAAATCTCTGCAGTTATATCCACCTGAGAATCCTGACTCTGCATTCCAGCCCAGGTATCTGAGTCAATGTAACCACACTGCATCATCATAATCCTGCCTCAGCATATTCCCTCTACTGCACTCAAATCCACAAATAAAAAAAAATCCCTTTTTACCTTAGATGGTGAATTCCTTCTTGTCCCTTTGTTCATAGTAACTATTCCAAGTTTGCATCTTTGAAAAAAATACAAGGATGGTTAAACCAATAAACTTTGCAGATCCTCTCCTGCGGCAGAAAGCAAATTACAAAAAAAAAAAAAAAAAAAAAAAAAAAAAAGAAAAAAGAAAAAAAAAGGACTTCAAACTGTGACCTCAGAGCACAGCACAGCCGTTAGCATCCCTCAGCCAACCTTCAGTAGAAAGCAGGTTTAGACAGCACGAAAACTGGCTCTGTACATGGCTGCATTGCTTTCAAATCAAGCATTCTGTGCTGTAAGCTCAGGGATTTATATCTTCTTAAATAGGCCGTCCCACTCAATGCTGCTTGTGTGCTTGAAAATATGAAGCATTTCACTGCAGTCACTTTATGCAAGAAACTACCCCAGTCATCTTTACAATCTCTGTCACTATGCTCTGAGACTAAAGAATGAGGACAGCATGCATAATTCATGCATTAAAATTTTCTGTGCACTTCCTGCAGCAACTGTTACATCCAGTAATGGGGTATCGATCAGCTCATCGTTAAAACAATTGGGGCTGGGCAATTGCTTTGCTGCAACAAACAATATTCCATCCAAAACAGGATGCAGACATGGGCTTTCCCCTGCAGCACTCAAGCCTAACTACAACATACATGGCATGGCATTTACATACAGCAAAGTGTTTAATCTAGACTCTGCATCTCTCTGACCTCCAAAAAATGCTGTGTTATCTGAGCCTTTTATTTGAAGTCTGTATTCTCTGCAGACCGTTTCTCCTTTAACTCTGTGCAGCATGAGAAGCAAGTATGTTTTCCTAACCCCGTGTTTGAAGCACAGTGAAACTCAGAGCACAGGGCAGATGTAAAAGCGTTCTACCCCATGTCATATTCTTTGCCCCATACACACCTGAACCATGTTGGTACCAGGAAATAAGTCCATTCTCACTTGAATCATACCTCTATTATATTCTGTTTGTATAGGCACACACAGATACATCATTTTAGTCTAGCACAACTCACATAATTTGTATTTGTGAGATCAATTAGAACACATTTCAGAGTTTCTACTTTTTCCCACATATCTGAACATCCTCCAGCCTTTTCAGCATACTACTTTTTCCTGCACCCCTGTCATTTAAACAAGCTTCATTGACAGTATATCAACCCTGTCTTCAGCCTCTATCTTCAGCAGCCTCTGGGCATTCCCCATCTCTGACTGCCACGTGCTTCTCCTCCCATACACAGGAAAACCACAACTGCCAGTGTTTCATAAGAAAAAGATGGACAAAATGAAAATATAAAGTCATGACTGAGGTGAAACTCCAAAGCAGTATTTAAAAATAAAATAACAAGGATCTTTGATCACCCTGTTGTTGCCAAGCAGCAACTGGTCACTGGTGTGTGAACCACACAGACCTGTAGTTTCCTGAAATCCATGGAATTATTCCTTACTCTTGACAGTTTGGGTCTGCTCCTTAATCACTAAAATACATCATCCTCACTAAAAGAAAGAACCCTTACCAAGGTTTGTTAAAATATATTCAAGAGGTTAGTAAAGATAATAATAATTATTTATTCCTGGCAAAACAAAAGATCTTGATGGAACTGCAACACAGAGACATTCACATATTGATGAAAACCTGAATCTGGGCTAAAGTATCAACTCCCCTGCAATTGTACACATTCAGAGTCCTCCCAAGTAAGTTAATAGAAAATTGTCTGGAGCGAGCAGGATTTGGCATACAGTCTGGAAACTTGAATGAATAGAGGCATTTTCAGCAGAATTTCGGGAAGAAGTTTTCTTTTGTTTGTCTCTCACCAAAGCAATCACCTTTCAGTGCATCCAGCATCTACTGCTTTCCCTTATGTTAAGGCATGCCCACACATTTCATTGGGCTGGCAAACACATCTCCAAGAAATTCCTGAATGTCTATCTGGTATATCCTTTCCCAACAGCTACCAAAACTATAATATAACAGCAGTTAATCACTACTTTGGGATACATCAAAATCAGAAGTTTAGTTTGTCAAATTCTTCACCCATTACCATACTGAGTGCTGGGTCACAATAATTTCTGACAAGCATTAAGCTAGAAGGTACAAGTCATATCAGAAAATGTGATGTTGTGCACCCGACTGCTTAATTAATCATATTAGAATGGGAATAAACCTCACAGAGAGGAGATTCATGTCCCAGGTCATTGCGATCCCCATGAGTTCACTCTGGTCTTACTCTAATCAGTTCTAAGTGGGAAGTTTACTGTGAAAAGAATGCACATGTAGGCACTGTAGACTAATTCACCCTGCACTTACATTACAGTGGCCATCTCCCACTTCTTGCTATGCTGGGAGTGTGCTCCAGATAGATGCCTAAATTTGGACAGATAGCAGCACATGCCTACGCAAGAGTAAGATGCCCATTCTCTGTTAGAAATCTGTCAGAACCTGTTAAGCTCTTGTGGTCTATTCAAGGGCAGCAAGTTAAATCATTCTTATGGTTGTGGACTTTGTCAATTAGATTTCTGTTCTGCAGGATCAGACTGAGAGCATGTCAATCATATGAAGGTACTAACATGTAGACCACTCAATTTACACATTTAATTCTGTCACTGTATCCTCCCTTCATGTGGTTTAACAAGAATATTTCCTGGACATAGGGTAGGAGACATGGTAATTTTGGAAACAGAATAATTCATCCTATTCAAGCTATGTTTGGAATTCCTTAAAGAAAATGAGCAATTGTTTAAACCTGTTTTCATATGTAAATGCCACAACACAAGTGCCATATTGGACAGTTCTGTCCAAAATATGAATTTTGATCATTGACTCAGAAAGAAACTAACCTTCTGCAACTTGAGATAAAAGTTAAAATGGAAAACGTCTCCATGTGATTGCCATTGGTACTGTAATACGTCAGTTAAATAACTAGTTGTGTGAAAAGAAGACATTTTAACAATGTCTGCAATACTTGCCTGATACTTTAGAACTTGTATGTAATATGGTGGGTTCCTTGGAGGAGGAATTAGAAAGTCTGGAGGATAAAGTAAGTCTTATATCTATCAGAGAATTTCATAAGAAGCACAAACAATGCAAATAGAAACTGGTACACTTTCTTTAGAAAACAACAAAGATAAGAAGGGTTTTACAACTTACAAGGGTAAGAGCTAGAAACTGGACAAACTGGTGTTTTTTTGAAGTTACTAGCATCAGCAAACACAAATAGGAATGTTATAGGTATCATTACACTGAAGTACTGCCTAGGTATTTCTCTATGTTAAGACAGGCATCCCCAAAAAAAATCTGACAATCCCTGCTGACAGAAGCTGTAACAATATGACAATCCATGCTGATTGCCTTCTCTGTGTATTTAATTGTATTTTTAGCATTCCCTGATTTGCTAATGAAGAAAAGAAGATAATGAAAACGCCCTGCTCTCCTTGCTCTACTCCTCCTATTCCACACTTCTCATGTAAATGAGACATTCTCATTTTTACTATGCCTAGATAGATGTCAGAAACCCACAAGAAAAAAACCCAAAGATTTATCATTCATCATGAAAACCGGTTCCAGTATAATACACAGCTTCCCAGCCCTACTGGCAAATTTCCCTTTTAAACTAGAAACTCCAGAATTGGGAACTTTCTTTTCAATTTGGAATGGGAAAGTACTCAGGGCACATAAGGTTTTAAGACATGCTACACAGTAGACTGTCTTCCAATCACAGGATCCCATTTTTAGCAGAGTATATTCTGAGACCACAAAACCATTGAATGCAGCCATTTCTTATAAACATCTTATAATTCTTAATTTTATTTCAGTAATTAATTTTTTCAAATACTGCTGTTTCATGTACCTCTGTTTTTCATTCGCTATTCCCTCTTACTATAGTCTAGTCAAGTCAGCCTTGATTTCCAGAATCATGCAAGCACTTAGGTTGAAAAGATTCTTGAGATCAAGTCCAACCATTAATCTAGCACTTCCAAGTCCACCACTAAACCATGTGTTCCTAAGAACCACCTCTCACCATCATTTCCCTCCTCCTACCCTGAACAAAGACCCTGTTTTTGACAACAAATTAATTCTGTTCTCCTTCACATTTTCCAGGTATAAATATTTTATTCTACCATTTATTTGTAACATCCATGACTGCATTCAACTCCACTGCTCAAATCCTCCTTTTTCTCCTCTTTCCATATGCCTATGTCTCCAACAGATATAAATAATGGCATAATAGACAGACATAATAGCAAATTGAGCTTTCTCTTCTTCCTTTGCTTTCCCATTCTTTCCCTGCCCCATCCTCGAAGCACAGAAAATGGTTGTACTCAATCTGTATTTGTTCCACTCTCCTGAGAGCCACAGCCATTTCAGAGTTTCCCAGTCCTTCAGAAACTCATTTCCCCATAGCTGTTTCATTCTCTTCCCATTCTTTTTCCATTCACAAAGGAAAAAATGCCCTAGTGCTTCCTTTAGTCATGAGCACATCTTCCTGCTTTCCTGTTGCTCTTTAATAGTTTTAAACTACTGCTTGAAGTTTTTCTCTTCCTTTCCTCATGACTTTTACCTTTTGCACTCAAAATGTGCAAATGAAACTCTTTAAATCTCTATCATTTGCAGTTATTGTAGGCCTCAGGAAGTTGGCTCATTTTTCATTCTTCCTGACATGCCAATAGTTTTTCATGTTTAGGAGTTTTTACTTCTAATGTTTTGGTTGCCTCGGCACAGTCTTATTCTGATGTCCCTAACTGTTGCTCTGGATGTCATTTAAAGGAACAACTTCATGGTTTCTTCTATGCTTTCTGGAGAATTTTTTGGTCTCTTTTCCTCCTACAACTTTAGTACAATCTCATCTATAGACAGTGTCAACTACTATCTCCTCTTTAGATGCTGCACCTCTACTTCAATACTGCCTCATGAGTTTCAAATCGGTATCTCAGACAGTTTTTCTGATACTGTAAATTCAGGCATCAGCTTAGGCTCCACATAGACAAATTAGGGTTTTCATTACCCACCCCCACAAACTCATTCTGCCAGATCCTTTCTGAATCACTGTGTACAGTCTGAATGTTATCTCTAACCCAAATCATCCTTAGATCATTAAATCCAGACTTGCAAAATCTTTCTGCGTAACACTGCTCATATAAAATCTTTTAATATGTACTTAATTAATACCCTTGTCCAGATTCTCATCATCTCAGAAACAGATTAATCCAAAATCTTGTATTCTGACCTGGACAAACATAGCACCTTATCAAAGCACTGCTGCTCTGAGTGTGTGATTTCAAATAAAAGCAAGTTCCCATTGGTTCCATGGACCACTCTCATTATTATTCTCACTTGGTACTGAACAGCCAACTTACAATTAGTCTGCAAGTTATTTTTCATTATGACCTTGTTAAATTCTCAGTGAACCACTTCAATGCTTCCTCCCATTACACTTCACACTTTGGAAGAACTCAGCAACACCTGCAAAGTTGCTGCACTGCCTTCCTTAAAATTCTTTCTCAAATCTTGTTTGGTATGATAATTGCAAATTAAATTAACAGCATGTAGGCTGCTCTGGAAAGCTGAGGCCACTATCCTCAATGGCTGATCTTCTTTGCAATTCCCCATCTGTCTTTGCCTTTTATGTTATACTTCCACTCACAACTACTATGAGTAATTCTCACTGGGAGAGGGACAGACTTCTTGTTTGTTCAAAGGGACCTTTGTTTGATGACTCTGACTTTTCAGCACTACAGTAATGGAAAGTACCAGAGGGCACAGAACAGAAATTTAACCAGGAAAGAATCTCATAGAAACCATGGATTCGGGCATAGAATTTGAGCTGGGCCCCAGTTCTCACCAAGAAGTCAAGAGGCTGAACAAAATCAAGACTGTCAGTTCAGTCAGTTAAGCTGAAAATGTGATTTTTATCTTCTGTGGACCACTTTGCTACCAATACCTAAACAAGTAGCACAACAAAAACACTGCTTGTTCTGCTTTACTATTTAAATCAGTGTTCCAAGATGTCAAAGATACTAATTATATGAAAATGCTTTCTTTATCATGATCCAGAAACAATCAGGACATTTAATATAATTATATAAATCACATGCCAATATAATTGTCCTACTACATGTACTATACTTATTCTGTAATATAGCACAGGCTTAAAATATCATACTATTTATTTATATTTATTATATAAAATAAAAGAAGAATAAAATGAAATAAAATAAGATAGTAACCACAGTTATTGATACAACAGACTACTATACATATCAATCATATTTAAAGTGCAAAGAGATTCTATATACTGAGAAAAATGCCACTTCAAATGTCCCAAGAGCTCCAAGAGCCAGTTACAGATACAGAGCTGTAGAAAGTACTACTTTCATGTTCTCCTAGGCCTTTACACTCAAACAGCAACAAAGGCCGTATATAAGATAACATACAAAACTTCCCTCCAAATGGTTTACAACGTTTACAGAGTGATTTACTTCAAATCACTGCTGATCCAAAACCATCATCAAGTGGAGCACGACTTGCTGCAGTGTATTCCTCCACAGACTGTCTGTAATACTGATGAGAAAATTCTTCAGGTCTTCTCTTCACATGGTTTTTTGGTCACATCCTTGTCCTCAGGCGAGCTGGCCAACACTTAGAGCAACTGAGCCTCTTCGTAGATTTTGAGCTTAAGAAAAAATCTGTTTGATATGTTTTTTTCCTGTATCTTTGATACTGCTGATTTTGCACTCTACTATGAATGCTTCCTCTACGATGTTCCTGACCTCTGGATTGATTGTTCTAGCCATCATTAGTTAAGAACTCCCTTCATTTGCTTTATTGGTCATCACAGTAACAACTCACATCACCAGATGGACAAAGCAAGCCTATGCTTAATCTGACAGCAATTTGGTGTTGGGTTGCCTACACTAAAGCCAGACTTCTTCCCATATCCTCATTCAAAGACCTACAAAAATTCAGAGTACACCACAGGAATGAAAACACTTATGTGTTTCGCTGAAAAGTAAAGAAAAAGCCAAGTATCCATTACTGTGAGCAGAAATTCAGGGCCACTGCCTGTGCAGGGCATAGCAACAAGTTCAGGGCTGCCAACTCTTTTTAAGCATGAAGCTCAAGCCAATAAATGTTTCCAGCTGACTGAAATGCTTTAATGACCAGCCTTTTACCATACAAGCAAGAGACAAACTGCTGCATCCAAACATCTTGCTGGGGTTGGGTGGGAGGGGGCACTGGGTGAGGGCAGGGACATGCATGGGTAGCCAGGGGCCACAGGCAGCCCTGACCTCAGAGGCACAATTCATGGCCCCTGAACAAGCACTTTGGGGCTGGGCTGATGGCAGCCAGGGCAGCCATGGATCACTGGACAAGACCACTGCAACAGGGCAGGCCTGAGGTCCTCCCCAGATCACAGCACTGTCAGAAGAGTGAGACTGAAATCATGACAGTGCCCATTGTGCCCGCTCTGTCTGTTGCAGCAGAGCTCTCTGCTGAACGCACCCTGCCAATTCCAGGAATCTGGGGAACAGCATGGTCCCGATTCAAAGAGCAGGAATCCAGTGCCCTGAAAAAGTGTTTCAGATACCAAACCACAGAAATATCAACTTATGTTCTCTCTGCAAATTAATACTCATGACAAAGTACATGATAGTCAGAATGCATTTTCTCTGGCTCACTTTGTAATCTGCACATTCGGATTTTTATCTGTTTTCTACTCAGTCTGCAAACTCAGGGAAAGCATATTGCACAGCTTCTTTTCAGAGTGGACTGCTGTCCTTGCCATTGCACTAGACGGCTAGAAGAAATACACGATTTGCTTGCTTAATTTTATTCCATTCCCTACTAATTCTGCATGTCATACTAAACTTTTGAATGAAGAAAATGTCAGCGTGATTCCTAATAAGCAGCATGAGATAGCATTTGGCTGCATGAAAATCACAGGAAAACTGAAATGGGAAGCCAGTTTTTAATCTTCATCCTCATGTCAAACATACTTCCCAGTCAGTACCGCCAAGTGTTTTCACACGCAGGTCAACCTAGATCGGAAGCATGCCAGTAAAGAAGCAAAAAGTGACACAAAATAGAAGGCCTTCTACTTCTGTGCCCCCAACAGCCTGCATTGTCATGACAATCATCCTCTGCTATTCACCACTAGCCCTTTCTCCTCTTTACCAGAGCATGGCTTTTGACTTTTTCATCTGTATTTGTTCACAGTTCTCTGAATCAACAGCTCCATCACGCAACACACAGCATTAGCCCTGTATACCAGAGACAAAATGAACATAAAAATACAAATAGAGGAAAGTTGTTCTTTTCAACTTGTAACAACTGTGTTCCTCCAAATAAAAACCAAATCAGACATTTGGGCTCTCCTAGGAAGGATCTTCCCCAGCAATAATATGCATTCCCAAATCCAGGAACAATCATGTTTTTAATCTTCCAACTTAGAAATGCACTGTGAGAAATTGCTAACTGCAAATGAAGATACAATATGAAATGAGCTCTAAATGTGCATCACAGATTGCAGGGGGGAGAGCCTAGCAATCAACAGAAGCAGAAAACTCTGTTATCAGTGAGAATTTAGTGGAAAATCAATTAAATATGTAAATTTTCACCTTTGGGGAAAAACACAAAACTAAGCCAGACCAGGATTGTAAGGTCTATAAAAATGGGAATGATAAGCCTTCTTTCCTTGAAGCCTTATTTTTTAACCTATGTTAATGTAATTAGTTTACATGGCTTTTTACTTCCTCCTCCCCAAACTGTAATCCTGCATAAACTTTCTGGCATCTTATGTGATTTTTTTCCCAAAAGCGGATTCACAAAACAAACAAACAAAAAGTAGATTTCACCAGCACATACAGAATAGGCTACTTCCATGAGGTGATGCTGAAATCTGAATGAACAAACTAATGTCTAGAACTTTGTATGAACAGACAAAGGAAGAGTAGACAGCACTTTGTGTGAAGCACAACATATGAGATGAACTACAAAACAAAGGGGGTTGCAACCACTACATAGGGTATGCAAGTTCTTTTGCTTGTTTTTGAAGAAGCTAAAGCAATACTACTAAAAACAAATTCCCAATTGCATTTTACTTGATTTTAGCAGCAGAAATAAAAAAGGAAAATGATGACACAGCATCAGAAATACATCTTTTGTACACATTTAAATGTTCACCATTTTTTAAATACATAAAAATCAGGCTAAACATTTCACAGATAAAAAAAATAACAACAAGAAAACAACTTAAGCAATTTAATGCAAAATAAGTATTTTATAGTCATTGGCTAGGGCTTTTTCCTGACATTGTTCTAAGACCAAACATTTTTATTTATATGACCAATGACAGGATGGCCAAAGGACTGGAACATTCTCCTGTTGTTTGCAAATACACTCACATATCTGCACTGACGTGTGCATGGTCCTATGAAGATAAACTAAGAAAATTTTCTAAAAGTTCTTTTAATTACTGAGGTCTGCAAAAACTAACAGCAGGTCCTTGACAAAGAAAATGTTGCATAGGAGTTGAATCACCATATAAGACTAAATACTGTGCCTTATGGGATGCAGAAGTTAAAAAACTGTCAACCTCCCCCCACCCTTTGCCCTCAAAACAGTTAAATTACTGCCTTTTTGTAGTTGTCCATCTTATAGTTCTCCATCAGACTAGTGAGATGAATAATTGAAAGTTAACAATTTGAGTCTTTTAGTTGATGTAAGTTGCCTGTTAACCTTTTAGTTATTTTTCACTTGAGACATTAGCAGGCATACAGAGACTATATTTTTGAAAGAAAAATGCACAGGATGTCTCAAAGGGAAGGAGACTGCAGTGAACAGCTTAATGGATATGTACTATAACCCACCATATATGTCCATGAAGGAAAGTAGCAACATAAATAAAAAGTACAAATATGCAAGCCTTCTAGCTACCCCACATGAAAACTCTAAATTCTGAAGATACTATCATTTTGTGTTAGCTTAATTGAGTGTTGGGGGGGCTATAATTTTTAGGGTTTACAGAAAGTGATGGACTCCATTCTGTATATAAAGTTTTTATTTATAACAGCAGTAGAAGCTATGGGTACTGACAAACAATGAAACTATGGCCAAATCCTGAAATAAACTGCAAATATACCATCTGGCACTTAAGATTTAACTAAATGTCACTGATACAGCCCACCTGTTCTGAGAAGTTTCATTATAGTGAAGTTCCACCCAATTTCTCATCGAATTTATTAATTTCTTTCAAGCATGAAGATAGTCTAAAATAAAACAACTGAAGGCATACAAATTTAAAAGTAAATAACAGAATTTATCCATTAGAGAATGAAATATAGATAGATTTAGTGACCTCTAAAGAGCCAATTAAGTTAGTGTTGAACTTAAAAGAGATGCTGGCCATATTCTACCTCTTCCTCTTGTTTTCAGTGCACTTTCTGCCAAAAAGCACGTAAAAGGTTTTGTTCCTATCAGATTGAGTAATATCCTAAGATAACCTGACAATGAAGGACAGGAATCCTCTAACCAATTCAATTTTGATCTTACCAGTGTATTTCCAGACCACTGATATGTTATCACATCTTAAAATGCTAGTAACCTTTTGCAATAGGAGCACTGAATTTGATAGATGTCTCTTACCAGAATTTTCCTCTTATTTCCTAATATAAAAAAAATAAAAATTGCTGCTGTGTTGCACAAAACATCGAGCACAAATTAGTGACATTTAAATGATTATACAAACTTAAAACAGTGGCCAAGGTTTGAAAAATCCTTCTTCTAACCTACAGGCTCCAATTTTGCCACAGAGCTACTGGCAGTTTCTATAAACTTCAGCAGGACTGCAGGGTTGTTGCAGTGTGGGAAATGTTTGTTTCATAGTAGTTAGTTATGTTTATCTGTTATTTCCATATAAACAAGCTGAGATATCAATGAACAGCACTGTCGCTTTCAAAGGAAACATAACTAGCTGGGAGGGTAACATCGCAGGATTTTCACTTACACCTATCTGAGCCTGGATGGAGGAGGTGGGTTTGCCCCAGCAAGCGGTAAGCACTGTCCTGCATCATATGCAGTGACTATGCTGCTCTGACAAAAAGATTTTTGTAAGGGACACCCTGCATGGAGGACAACACAGTCTGTCAAACCCAAACCCTATGAAACTCACCAATTACAGAGCTTTCCCTGGCTCTGCTATCTCCTCCTCTAGTTCCTCAGTGATGTATGTGTATCTTAAATGATGATGTTTAGACTACAAATACTTTGCATAGTATGTTCTGTAGAGGGCTGAGATAATTGAGTCAGCTGCCTGCAATTTCTTTTGCACATGTTGCACAGAGGAATCTGGGGCATTCAGAAGGGAGGGAGGGCAAGAGCATGACTTTTCCACAGCTCCCTAAGCTCAACAAACTCACAAGGTGCTCTCTGCCACCTTGGAGAGCCTCTGTCTCAGGATGCCACCCACCCAAGAAGCTGCCTGCCATGCAGTGTGGGGTTAGCTGCTGCAGTAACAGGGGTGTACCAAGCTGGGGCTGTGCCCAAATCAAGTAGGAAATCCCAGATTGGATCGGGAACTTCCTTGAGGTAAGGAAGGAGCAGATCTAGTTACAAAATCAGTGGAAACAGAGGGAACTGCATAGCTGTTTCACCATACCAGGGGAAAAAGCCAGCTCTGTAAGGGTACAGCAGGAGTGATGGATATTCAAAGCCTTTTATTTTTATGTGCTTATCTACAGCTTTTCTTATTTAATTACAGTTTATAAATTTGTGTTGTAATGAAATTACCTTTTAAGTCCGACGGTCTACTTGAGTAACTCATCAGATAGGAAGAAGGTAAACCTCTGCTACTTACTTCTGTTCTCCAAACAAACAAACACAAGCTTGTCATATAAATGGATTAAAAAAAAAATCCTCTGGCTTCTCAGTCCATTATTCTGTTATCAAGGAACACCTCTCAAAATTTAAGTATGCTTGATACCTTGTTCAGTTTGATATATGGTCTCATCCAAAAAAAGAAGCATGTTAGAGTCTAACTACTGTTAGAGGAAACCAATAACCGGTATAAATGCTTGGAGGTGTGGGACCTGTAAGAAAGATGGCACAAGCAGAGAGTCAAGAATCGATGAATCAATGATACATAAACCACCAGGAAGGATCAAGTGTGTTAGTGCTACCACTTCTCTTCAATGTTCACCTCAATGAGCTGTAGAAATGCTCACTGAAAAGTAGGAACAGCTTGTCAAAATGAGCCAGCCTTGGTTTAGTCACTATGTAAAGTCATTTTTATTCTCAAATTCTCCTTTTCACTGACACAAAGACCTAGATCCAAGATACATTTGAAGGTTCCTAACTTTTCAGACTCTGCTGCTTTTCTTCTAGATTTGAAAAGAAAATTTTTTACCTTTTAAAGGTCAACTCAGACTGCTCAGACTTTCTTGCTTTCCTCAACAGGGAAAAATTTGAAGATTTATTATCTACTCCCATGTGATACAAACAGTGCACCTCCAAGTCACAAAGGATTGATTTTTACCAGAAATAGTAATAATTATCAGTAAGCAAGAAAGTAAATAAATTGCACTAAGATTGCTAAGGCACATTTATAAACTATTGGAACCAACGCTCTAATTCCTATATGCAGTTAGATTCACAGGGGAATTTACACTTTAATACTTTTCATTAATAATTATTGCTATAATTCCCTTATTATGATGATCAAGGAAGCTTTAATTTGGAAGATGTAACAATCATCTGGGCCCCAATCCAGCAAAGCACTTTAAAATGTTAATTTTCATCATAAAAATAACCAACTGGATTTGAACAGGACTGACATGCTTAAGATAATCTTGGCTTTGTTAGGCCTATAATGGAAAAAGCAAGTAGAAACATTATATAAAAGTAGTCCATGAAATCCTGCCAGAACTTTGCCTCAATATTACACCATTATCATACATTCTCCAAGGAGCTGCTTTCTGCTAGGAGACTACCTTGTAAAATGAAGAACTTTTATAGGAACTAATTTAGAAGAAAAAGATCCATTATGGAGCCAAGGACTCTTAAAACAAACATACAACAAAAAGCCAGATGATTACAAGATCCATATCTGGTACTTAAGGCCGAGATTAAAGTGTCTGACATGAAAACAAACCCTGAATCAGATCTTCCACATCTGATTTTGAAATGTGTTTTCTTTTTCTTTATACAGATTTTCCAATAAGCAGTTGTAAAAGCTCCTTCAGAAACAAATACTTGGGGTAGGTAACTGGGTGATCAGTTGCAATTTATGGAAGAAAAGGAAGAAACATAAGAACACATTTTATTCAACATCTTGACGACATTTGCCTTTGGACTGGGTAGGAGCTGATCACAGTAGTTACGGACAAGCCGCCAAGCCTCTGCTATCTTTCTGGAGGATAGATCAAGACTACCCCTGGGGATAATGGTATGTTTTTGGACAAAAAAACCTCAATATAGCCCAGCAATGTGCATATGAAGCCCAGAAGGTGAAACATATCATGGGCTGCATCAAAAAAAGGCATGATATGCAGGCCACATGAGGTGATTCTGCCCTTTACTCTGCTAAGACCCCAACTGGAGCACTGTGTCCAGCTCTGGGGTCCCCAACACAAAAAGGACATGGCCCTGTTGGAAGGAGTCCAGAGGAGGGCCACCAGGTTGATCACAGAGCTGGAGCACACTCCTATGAAGACAGGCTGAGACAGTTGGGGCTATTTAGCCTGGAAAAGAGAAAACTCTGGGAAGACCTTATAGTGCCTTCCAGTATCTAAAGGTACTTACAAGAAAGCAAGAAAGGGACTTTTCACAAGGGCGTGTAGTGACAGAACAAGGGAGAATAGCCTTAAATTGAAGGAGGGTAGGTTTAGATTGGATATTAGGAAAAAAATCTTTACTGTGAGGGTATCAGACACTGGCAGAGGTTACCCAGAGAAACTAGGTAGAGAAAACACTTCTCATTCCTGGGAAGTGTTCAGTGTCAGGCTCTGAGTAACTTGCTCTAGTGGAAGGTGTCCCTGATGAAGGAAGGGGAGTTGAAAGGAGATTATCTTTAAAGTCCCCCCACAAATCATTTCATGATTCTATGAAGGGATCCAATCTCTTTTATCTTACCTGATGCAGAGTGCCCGCCTTTAAGTCTGTGAGCTTGTCACAGTATGTCAAGGCTCCCAGAAGCTACCTACCCATCTGCTTAAAAGAAGCAGTACACCTCTTCAGAATCCCCTATGGAAATGTTCTTTTTTGACCAAAGACTTTTGCAGTATACTAGAAATTTACAAAACATCACCAGTCATAGTGCTCAGCCTTTAGACAAGTCTTTTTTGGCAGCACAGATCTTTTTTCTTTTTTTTTTTTTTTTTTTTTTTTTCACCAAACAGGAAAACAGTAGTGGTCAAGGAAGAGTGTCTCTGAATTTCTGTAATAAAATTTAATCTGCATTTATATGCAGCAGAATGTATTCTGAAGAACCCAAATAAATTGTCAGCAGTTTTTGAGAACAACGTGAACAACTTGCTGCCTTTTTATTCTACAACGTTTGATCATGCTCTCCTTTTATTTTTTCTTTTGCTCTTGAGACCAATTATATTCTCTGGTTATATATTTAAGAAATTAATTTTATGTATAGAGTCCAGTGAATTCAGCACCAGTATCTGATAATAAAACCTTTGCCTATGCCTCTTGCCCTATGCTAGACAAAGATTTCTCCTTCTAAATGAACTCAGCATAATTAAGAATGAAACACGATGAGAGGTTTCGAATAAAATCACTTTTCGAATGCTCTGTCCATGTTCCAGATACTTTTATAAAGTAACCTACCAAATTTTAAGTGCAGGTTCTTACTTGCATTCTCCCTGAGTAGCTAGTGACCACTAGGTTCTATTCCAGTGTACACAGCATTTGGAGACACACCACTTCCCATTCATGTAACACACATCTTCAATTACCCCTCACACCTATGCTTAGATTATTGATGTTTCTAAAGTAATGTTGATGAGTTTCAAACATAACATACTTAGAACCTTTAATTTCAAATCATACCACCTCCCTCTGCCTACCCAGAGCATAAAAAACAACCAGAACAAAAGGACATCATATTGAGGAGGCAGGAAACCAGGAGAAGATGTAAAGGCCATTTTATGGTTCACATTTTGCATGATGTTTCAACTCTATTAAAAATAGCTCAGTACCAGAAAATACGATTGCATATATCATTAACTGTGCTAGAACAAATTATATTTGAGTTGCTGAAAATATAATGCACTGCTAGTGGAATGAAAGTGGATTGCCTGACTCATTCAGGCTGAAGGTTAATCCTGGAGGTTTCAGAAACCAAATGGAATAAAAGCAAAGAACCCCCACACCACCACTGAAGAACATTTCACTAATTACATGCACTTCTATACAGCTCCCAAACTTGACGCAAATGCTTTATGAAGAAAACCAGCGTAACAGTCTAGGCTATGAAGTTTATCTGTATGCCATGTGCTCAGCCAGCTCTGGAAGCAGCAGCAGGTGACCTGTCCCCAGCCTGCTGGGAGAGCCCTGATGTGGTTGTTGCACTACGAGTTTACCTAACAGTCCTCCCCTCATCCATACTGGTGGCACAAACATATTAAACACCTTGAACCTGTCATGGCATTGTATAGGCTGGTTCATACAAAACAAACTACATTCCCTATTTTATGACTGTGTTGACATTATATGCTATGCTCCAGCTATGTCCTAATTTGAGATGATATCTGAATGATAACTTATCTTTACTGCTTTTTCTTCTTCCGCTCTTCTCTCGAGGTGCAACACTTTCCTAACATATCAAGGCTGGAAAGAAGCCATGTTGTATTTAAGGAGATCCTGTAAATTAAAAGTCTGACAGGTGAGGACTGTTTGAGTGTGCATGTGTCCTAAGATCAGGATTTTGGATTATAGCACAGATGGCATAAATGCTGCAGGTATCCAAAGCTTAGCTTAATGCAACATCCTAAAGCTTACTCTAACATCCTAAGAGCAGCAACTAGGACCCTAAAGAGAAAAGTGTTTGGATTTCCTCAATGAATACCTTTGTCCTTAATCTTTTCAAACCTTACACCCTTAAACACAAAGAACTGTGTTTCTCTTACACCCTTTATCAGGGCTATCAATAATTTTTGGCTGTCCTTTAGAATTTTATTAACCTCTTTAGATAGAATAGACTGTGGTGATAATGTCAAGAAATAATTTTGCAAAATATGTTTCCTTTTATCAATTTTAAAATACTTTTGAAATAATCGGATTACTATGTCACTATTAATATTATTTGAAAAACTAGGTGGAACTTTATATACAGATGGTCAACTTCTATTGATCTAATTGTAGTTCTCCAATTAATTTGAAGTATTTAATATATCATTCTCTTCTTCACTGGAAGTATTTCATCTGCAAAATGAACTGTCCTGAACAACTACTTTGCAAAATTGTTCATCTGTGCATCAAAATATTTCTCTAAAATGTCTAGCTATTCATAGTTTTGAAGGTATTGTCTAACCTGTTCCAGATGCTTTTATGTCTTTATGCTGACAGATCACATACCTTTGATTTTGATCCTAGGTCCTCTTCTTTGCACTATATCTTCATATTTTGTTCAAAGTATTCTTATTTTTATTAAAACTGATCTCCTCTAGGTGCAATACCAATTTTTCTGTGTCCCTTATCTTACCACAGGCTCTCTGATGAGCTGTCTGGCACACAGGTGAATCGAGGAGGACAAGGGCAGGTCAGTGGTAGTCACATCTCCCCATGCTGGGAATCTACATCTCTGACTTGCCAGTCAGAGGTCGAATTTAACAAACTTTACAGCACTCATAATGGCTTTTTTCTTCACTCTTCCTGGATAAGGTGCATGATTTGATTTCCTGTTCTTCATTCTGGCTTGATGCCAAAGGCCATTCTAGCTTTTATAAAAGCAAAACTTCTGAACTAATATTATGCTTTGCTTTTAGAAATTATTCATAGGACTCAAATCCTTTTGTCACAGTACAGTAAAAGTATATATATTGACACTAGCAAAAATAAAAACATAAACGACTAGCTGCCAAAATAATACATAATGTGAAGTATTTAAATTCACTGTGACTCCATAAAGAAGTGTGGTTTTTTAAAACTGTCTTTTGGAGTGACATATGAGGACTAATGTTAATCCATTGACAGACTGGACAAAAGTATTTCTGAAGCTGTACATTGGGCAGCTGAGCTGTATTCCACACTACTGTCAGAGAACAGAAACAAAAAATGGTTCACAGACAATAATTCTAAAGATATAATATGAAGCAAAATAGCTCTAGCTGCACTGAGCATAAATGTATAGAGACTCAGTTTTCCACCCATTCTCATCTCTGAGACATCTTATGTCGAAAACTGCATGGTTGGGGAATTCAGTAATTACTTTACTTGAAAACTGAAACATGAATGGTGAAATTAAAAAAAAGAAAGGTAATAATTTTTTCTGTGCTTAACAGATGTAATGAAACAAGATTTCCTACAGACTGAAGTCCTACTTCTCTCATGCTTCTTAAACAAAATAATTCCAGCTTCTCTCCCAGCACATGTACTTCCCGACATCTCTTCTGGGCAGGAGACACCACCTGCTGTGCTTAGGCCAAAGAAATGTTCATGTTGATTGCTGCCAAGTAAAATGTATAACAGCTTTCTACTCAGGAGGGCACTGATTTGAGTTTTTCCTCTTTACTGAGCCACAGACACTGTGAAACTTATAAAGAACTTAATTCTCTTCAAGGTTTCCAGAAGGCCTCCCTCCTATTAGTGGGAACTAGTACAGCAGTTCAAAACTTGATGTAGAGGACTGACAGGCAGAAAGCGGTTGCACAATCCTTACCGAATTGAAGTTCCATTACATTAGCAGTGCTGGCAGCACAAGCTCTATGAAAATTTCATTAGCTTATTAAATTTACTGAGTTATGTAACATAGGACTGCCATAATGTAGTTAAATATACATTAAAAGTACACCCTAAAATGTTTATTTTGAATTTTATATGTACCCTGCACACCATCATTTATATATATGATGTGTCCTTGTGCGAAATAAGTCCCCAAAAGAATCTGAATTGTATTCATGACTTTTTTTTTTCAGCTGTAGGTTCTCACCAAAACAGAAATCAACCTAAATGGGTGATGAGATACTCCAATCCTTGCACACCTCCAAGGCTGAGCAGCTGGAGTACAAACTGACAGTGGCTGGTACCACAGGTGCATCTGAACACAGCCAAAGGGCTGTGCCTAAACCAGGCAGAGCAAGGAGCTGGAGTAGTTCACAAGGCAGCTCCAAGAGCTATTCTGTCACCTACTCACTCATGAGTCTTGACAGCTTCTACTTCTGGCTTAAATGTTATGATGAATATAAAGAAGCTTTAGTTTTACTCTGTATTGAAAGTAAAGGTCAAACAGCATTCATGTTGTGCTCACCCTACTGCTGTCTTTTCCATGCCTTCCCCAAAGGTGGACTGGCTTTCACCACAATCACAGCTCTGCTCTTTAAGATCCAGAGTTGCTTAAGTATTTCCTTCCTACAACTGCCATGATTGTTCATTCCTTTCTTAGTTACACCCTTGAGAAACAACTAGTCCAGGTTTGGGTTGAGCAGTTCAGACACCTTGTTTTCTTCAGGTGGTTTCCATTCAGGGAAGGCCTATGAAAAACCCCTTGACACCTCCTGGTTTCTGCACTTCTCATGAGGAATTTCCAGGTTTCCCAGCCCTACTCTGTGAGGCTGAGCAGTGTTGCTGGCAACCAGCTGCTTGTTTCACCTGTAAAAACATCCATAGTCTGATTGCTCCTGTCACAATTTCCCAGACGCAGTTTGGCTATTACATGCAAATGTCTCTTATGAAATGACTGTACAAAGCTAAATGAAAGCCTCCTGTCAAAACAGAGATTGTGATGAAGATGCTGCTTAGAGAACCAACACCAAATTCACACAGACGTGTTCCCAGCCTACACAAACATCATTCACTTTGAGAAGGATTGTTTTTCATTTTCCATAAAATGAGAGGATGAGAGATCAGAAATACACAGGTTGCATCTCCCACCTGAAATATGATCTTCAAGACAATTTCTCTAAGAATTGGTTATCATGAGGCAAGTAACTGACAGCAAGTTAATGCAGCTCAGGAAACTGAAACACCTAATTTAATACCTGAGCTTCCTAAACAATAGGCCTGAAATACCAATACCAAAAATTTCACTCTTCCAGGACTTCACCACACAAGAATATGACCAGCTGGTTCAGTATTGCTCAACTGAATTTCACTGCAAAAACCAGTAATGGCAATTATTTATAAAGTAATATTGCAGCCACAAAAAAACGTCACACACACACAACTGGAACGTACTTAAGACATGCATGCAGACACAACAGTGAGCAGGGCTCAACAGTCTCAGCAAGGAGGAGACTTCAATCATAAGCCACAGCTTTCACCTGAGTTTGAATTCAAAATATAAATAAGACTGACTTTCCTTAACCACCATGAAATGAAACATACAGTATTGTTCTCAGTTTCTATTACTGTTTAATTTAAATCTTTTATTAACTCCAATGCATGTTGTGGCTATAGGAGAACATTTTAATTTAGAAGAATATTTTCATCCTCAAGCTCTGTTGTGAAACAGAAGAAGGAACACTTTCAAGATGCAATCAAGTCTGTAGCCATAAAGCAATGTGCTGGCCATTTTTGCTTTTCCCTGTGCAGACCTGGTAGAGAGATGGTAGCTGGTGAGTTTGTCAACCTCAGTACTCCACACCTGTGATTTTTATGGAAGAAGACTACTTGTTGCTTATAAGATTACTGCATTCAGTAGTTTTTTGCTATGGTTATGAACAAGCTGGTAGGAATCTGTAAAATCTGTAAGGGATAGATGTGGTTTAAGAGCCCAAAGTGTCTTTGCGTCCTTTAGGCAAGCCTAAGTGAAGAGAGTAATAGCTGGTGTGAGTTCAGTGGCCTAAAATTCTTTTTTCTAATGTCAGATAATTGATTGGATTTCATTGGAAGCAATTACTCCAAAAGGATTGAAACAGTGACAGAAAGAGAAAACTGAGCTAAGAAAAATGGGGTAAAATGGAAAGGAGGAGAATGAAACAAAAAATATCAACAGAAAAAATAGAAATAGGAAGCACTTGGGCCATCTAGATCAGTTTGTATACCTCGGCAGTATACATACATCACCTTGCACCATTTCATACTTTGATTACCTATTTTTGACAGAGCTCTAGAAACAAACTTAAATTTCAAAATGAAGGTATCCCTAGTAAAAACAAGAAGTCCCTGCAGCCCACATCCCTCTTGTTTCTGCAGAGAAGATCCCCTCTAGCAATATTTTTCTGGCAAAGCAGATTTCCTTTGCCACTACTCAGATGAAAAATGGGACCGCCTCTCCAGAAGTGCTCTGCAGTTACAGACTCTGACAATGGCAGACTCAAGTCTACTAAGAACATCAGCCAATCCAGCTAACACCAGTATCACCTCCAGCTGTGGAAGCCACTTTTCTGATCCATTTGATCTATCCCATAGCTTATTTCCTGGGAGAACAGCCCACCTGCCTGCTGCCAAAACAGACTCACTGCTTTCCCATCACTTCCCCACGCATATCTTCTCACCAGAACAGCACAGAGTAGACAGCAGATGGTCTCTCTCCTGTCCACACATAATGCACACCCAAAAGCTCAACTCCTCCACACCATTATTTCAACTAATATAAGATTTTTTCTATGTTACTTCAGCAGTATCACAGTGAATAGTAATCTAATTTGCAGAAGCAATTGCTTAAATCTTTATGTTGTTCTGGTCTTTTCAATGCTCTGCATTCCAAGGGAGATGCTGGTAAGTTTTGGAGAAACTTTCAAGAGTTAAAACAGTAGCCAGGATACACACTGTATTAACCAAAAACTTCAAAGGAGATTATTGAGATTCTCTGAAGCTTATTCTGTGAGAAAAATCAAATATCCCATCCTCCTGCATCCACAGGAGTGACTAAAACAGGTATCATCCAGGAGAGAGCAATTCCATTAAAACCTCTCTTGTTTGTGTGTATGCATTAATTTATGTGTGTATAGACATGCAGGTGTATGCAGATGACATTAAAAAGAGATAAGGAATCGCTAGCAGCACTGCTGTTTAAATTACCATGACGCAGGATTAGCAGAGCATATGTAATTCAGCAATTTGCAAAATCAGGTATGCACTATTCAGTCATTTATAATTCATGTTTGGATCAGATTGTTGTCCAGCTCTCAGTTACAAAGTACGATGCTTCTGCTATTCTTTTTCAATTTTCATATGGTATTATTCTGAAGAATAAGCATGAAATCTTATCTTTAAAATAGAGAGCTATATCACAAAAGACTCTCAAGCAAACTAAGCAAGGACCAGGAAACCAGCTGAAGGTGCACTTCTAGTATGCAGTTTTAGTCATTCTTGAAGTGCTAAACAGCAGGATTATATAATAACACATAAATGTTCTTAGAATGAATATTTAATTTATGCTTTTGTATTTGGTATAATTAGGACAGTACATGATATTAGTGAAGTCATTACTAGTATTCTGCATTTAGTTCTTGAATCAACACCTTAAAAGAATATTTAATAATATTAATTTTAAATATTAATTTAATGTTTAAATGAAAAGTTTTTGTTTCGTCACAGTGGACAAACTTACCTCAGGCAGGACCTAAAGAACTTTAACCCATCTGGTTATTCAAAAGAAAGCTAAGATGAAATTGTATACTCCACAAATACCAGCAGACAATAACAGATTCCATACTATATGTAGTGGTTCTGGGTAGGATTCATACAGCTTATTGTTTAAAAAATGTGTAGTGTAAACATTAATCTGCGATCTCTTGAGTTGCTTTTACGTGAATAAGCATTTTTAATAACGCAAGTATCAACAAATCGAGCATCTTACTGAGACACCTTTAAAAAAAATCCCATACATTTCAAATTAATGTTTGTATAGAGGAAAGGCTCTGTGGTCTACAACTATCTAGTAATTGCTTTTGGGTCTTAAAAGTTGTTACTTAAAGAGAGTAACAACTGCTTTGCATAATTATTGGAAGTTCCAGTAAGCGCTGTTTTTCAGAAGTAGTCTCTTCATAATGAAAAACACACACTGTTCTTGATGCAAAGTGAAAAGTCACATACCAAAGATGTCAGAGTCCTGCAAGGCCATTTGGCACACTATTTTAGTCCATATGAATCACTTCTTAATTACTTTGTAAAACTGGCAACATATAAAAGTGCATTAATGACTTGCCTTGATTCAAATAGATTCCAGCACACCCATGATCTAAGTGCCTAACACAGATGCTTCCTCAAGAAAAGGAGGTGGTGTTTGACCCCAGCATCAATTCCAGTGGTTGGCTAGACAAATATCCATATGATCTTCCTCCCACCGGCTCTGCCGAGGGAGTGCAGAGTGTTGACACATGAACAAGGAAACATTCTGAGAATCAGCAAGTATTCTGCCCCTAATCTGCAATAAATTATGCTGTTTATGTAGAGAGTGCTTCTTCTGAGCAAAATACAGTTTAATTTTCTTTTGCAAAGGAAGGGCTTGTGAGTTATTTTGGGAATTTGTATACACCATCTCTGTTACTTCAGTTACTGTGTTTTCTCCATGGTTACTGGCTTTTGTGGTCCACTCTAGCAAAGACTTCTCTGGACAACCCCAACTTGTAAATATCTATGCCTGACACTCAATATTTTCTGCTGGTTTGACAATGATTGTACTCACTCCTTGGCAATAGCTAATATGTGCTTCCATACTGTCCTACCTAGTCAAAGTCAAAGGATTTTGTCGACAGTGGCAGTAGCACTTGGGAGATGCCTTTCAGTAACATGCCAGTCACATTTTAACTCCAAGCAGGGTAGAAAAGTACTCAGGCATGTTAAGAAACTGCAGTAGTAACTACACTGAAGTATGCATGTAGTAAACACAACCTCTTAAAAAGTTAAATGTCGAAGGCACACAGTTCTGCCTATTTCACAAGAAAATTAGTCGAAGACACAAATACAATTGATTCAGGCAACCTTAGCTAGACATACTTCATCTTTTCACAGTCCCCCCTGTGTCAAATACCTAAATAAATTATAGTCCTAAGCAAAATTTTCTTAACAAGAAAAATGGCAAGATAAATTACCTGGCCTGTTCTAATGTATCAGTGTATCAATCAATAACTCCATTTCTGCAAATCTGCAGCAGTTTTGTAAGATACTGCTGTGCACAGTGCTACTGAAAAAATCTGTTGACTTTCTTTTAAACACAAAAATCTCAAAAGCACAATTAACTGCACTGTTGGGAAAACTGGTGCTTGTGCGAAACAACTCACAGGTGAAGATCTTTTATCAAGACCACAATCCTGCACTGTTACATTTCTGCCAGTTTCCTCCACAAGAGGAGCAGACCACTCCCACAAGGTTGAGAATGTGGAGCACCAGAAACCGAGGCAGTTGAGTAATTCATCTCTCTTGAGAGGAGTAAGACATGATTGCACTCTGTACTGGCTGGCACAAACTCTTGAACAGCAATCTACTATGTGGAAAACAGATTGGCCTTTATATTTTGCTTAGGCCTTTACCAAGAGCATCTCAAAACACTTAAGTAATTTGAAAATAATGCCTCCAATATAAAAGGCAGATGCATAGTTATAGAAATTCAAGTATAATAAGCAGAATCTATCCTATGAAGGCCTTTCCAGGGAAATTCTTTTTGGACCTGTTTCTGGTAATTTGAAAATATCCAAAAGGAATTCTACAAGACTGTTGGCAAGTATTTAGTCTGAAGTAACTCTTATAACCAGACAGATCTAATCTTTCATGCTTAGAGGCACTGCAATGAGAAAGAGACTGCACTGCTTCACAGAAATACAACTATATATGAAAAGCAGTAGTTTTGAATGTCTGAATATTTAATTAGCTCATAGCATGCCTCAAAGATGCCCTTCTAGATGAGAGTCTACAGCTTCTGCAACAGTTAACACATCACCATTACTTCTGCTGAATACCCGAAGAATGATAGACTTGCATCTCAACCCTCTCTTCAAATACATGAGAGCCACTGTGCTTGGTCTTATCACAGAATCATGACTCAGTCAGACATTGAGAGATGCACACAACAGACACTTTGTGCCACTATCCTGCAGCCTTGACCTCAGTGCTGAGTTCTGCCAGAGGGTACTCCTCTGTGGCAGCTCAGCATGGCTCAGCATCTCTCCCAGACCTGAACAAAATACCAACGACCAGCAGATCCTACAAACATTGGCCAATCCCATAAGGTCAGAGAATAATAGGGAGGCTGCAGTGTTGCATTCCAGCTGTGCTGCCCTACCCCCAGCCTCTCTTGTCATTTTACATGACAAGCACTGTCTCAAGATGGTGATCAGAGCTATATGCTTTGCATGTGACCTGCTCCCTCTCTGCATCCCAGGAGCTCAGGAGAAGCTGTGCAGGAGGCAAGTGGCTTACTCCCAGCTGCTTCCTTCCCTGGGGAAAAGTACTGAATTACATTACACCTGACCTCAGTGCAGCTGCACAGACCACAGCGCTACCTGATGAGCTTGCAGGCAGGTGCCCTCTCCCAGCAGAGATTAAGCAATACCATTTTCCACTGCAGGGAAGTGCACACTTCTGTACTTACACCTTCCACACCTCTGTAAGCATCTTTGTTCTTCATTTTCCTTTTTTTTTTTCCCAGGTAAAGAATAAAAGTAATATTCATCTTTACTGATGACAGAAATAAATTAGAAACAGCAGGATACTGTGGCCATTTTGAATGAAGACAAAAAGCATCAGGTATAACCAGCTGCTTCTGGGATCACGAGCTCATTCACACAGAAAAATAAGCAGTTCTTTAATAAGAGAGCAACAGCATGTGCCATGCCATTTATGGGTTTGTTGATAAGGAAAGTATAACATGTACTTGGAAAACTAAGTGCAACAAGGATGGATACACTTTTTCTCAAACAGAAAAGGAATGTGAAGAATTTCATGGATCTCACCTCAAACAGAGAACAGGTTTCAAGAACAAAAGATCTGTCTCATAAATACTTTTTCCACGGGGAAAAAAGATGCCCTTGTAAGGACAGAGGGCAGAAGCCCTATGAACATCTACTTGCAACTGTGTGCATTTGCTGCAAGTTTGAGAAATGCTAATGGCTCCAATAGATCTGGCTGATAAGAAGCTTCACTTGTATGTGAATCATACTAAGAGCCAAGTACAGCTGTGTAAGGACATGACCTAATACAGTGAGGTATGATATCATAATCATAATCTAAATAGAAAAGCATTGCCAAACTTCCAGAACTCTGATCAGACAACTGGAATCACAAATAGCTATTAATAAGCTGCACTTACATCTTTGTTAATGAAGAAACCAGTTTTACAGAACATAAATAAAAACAGCTGAAGAGATGAGTTAGCTCTTCTCAGAAAATATATGATAAATCAAGGTTCAAAGACTGAAATAATTCCTAAAATGTATGCCATTTCATTAGCATTGAACAGTCATGTCATACTATACAATACATACATATTAATGAACAGGGTATAATCTACATACTGTCATATATACAAAAAGTAATGTCATAGTAATTTGGAAATGGATGAAAGATCCAGAAAAATATTTGACTCTATTAGAATTAATTAAACAGTAAAACTAGGGATTTGGGGGCTATTTGTCAGGCAGGTTAACTAAGGATGACTAAAAACTTAAGTCTGAACTACATTAATTTGTTTGTTAAGTTACAATTAACTGAAGCAGTATGTGAAACAGAAATGCAATCAGGCATTTCACAAAAAAATCCCAAACCACAATGAATATGAAGAATTACTGTAATTTGTTTATATTACACAAATCCCTTGGGTCAAGTCCTACAGGAACATTCAACAAAACAGCTTGTCAAAGACACCAAGATTCAGCCTCTCAGAAAGATTACTTTAAATTGTATGTAAGAGCTGAAAAAATAAAAATCACCAACCTCTAATAAGGTAGACTCTGTTTCACTGCAGATCCAGAGGCAGTATCTGGAATTGAATAAAAACAGGGTTCAGTTGTTTGCTCAATCCTCAGTTTTTCAGTCACCAATTGTTAGAATTTGTTATGCATATTTTCTTAATGTTCTTATACAATTAATTTATTCTCAGATGTTTCTAGAATTCATAAATATCTGGGTGTCCAGTTAGTCACTTTTTTTGTATAAAGATAGGACATACTCATAAAATTCTACTAAAATTAAACTTTAAAAGCAGCGTACACTTGTGTGGCTTTATTTTTCCTGATTACTTCACAACAAGCTATCATAGGCTACCTTTAAAAACTGGCTTGGGTGAAGATTTAGCTACTTTTCCAAGTTAATAATACCTTCTCAAAAATACTTGATCCTAGAACTCTCTCCAGAAGTAAATTAATTACACTGAGATGCCTGCTCAGACACATACTATCAGCAAACTCCTGCTTTTTCTAACACATAATTCTTCTCTCTGTGGTGTCTCTTCTGACCTCTCCTTATATTTGTCTCCATCCATCAAATTTTGGCATGCCTTTCCAGAAAAAAAAATTGTACACAACTTTGGTTATGACTTTTTCATCCCACTTTTTCCTGATTCACAGCTATAGATGCTGTCAAACTACCTCCAAATCTCAATTGCCTCTCTTAGCAGTTTGGAAGTAACATCCACTGTACATCTTGATCAGGGAATTAAAGGTAGAAACTACACTACAGTAGCACTACTTGCAATTTTCAAGCATTCAAAGACCTACAGCAACCCCAACCATTGTATAATACAAAGAACTCGTTCCAGAAGTTTGCTACATAAAAGGAACAGGTTTTCAGCTTGCTTCTATCTCTGTACCTCATTTTGAACTGTAGTACATTCATTTTATAAATAGGATTTTTAATTTGTGTTAATAGCCAAAAATCAACGATTTAAGTATGTGAGATATGGAATTATTTTAGATATATAAAGTCTAATTGCTAATTCCATGAGTGCCATAAAAAATCCAGGCACTCAGGCTCCAGAGTATTACTCTGCAGGTAGCTTAGTCAGGGTGTGCTCGTTACTCTGTTTCTCTTGTACTCTTACTTTTCACTGTGCTGGGAGAAGATGATGACGACTGTACTTTCAGGCTCATCCCTTCTCCCTGTTTCTAATCATTAGTGTACATGTTAAGACACCCAAGCTCTGCTGCTGCTGACATGGACAGAATATCAGGGTATTTCCCATCTATAAAACTTTATTATTTCTACCTCCTTGTAAACTACAACAGAGAATATGTGGATAAAACTACTTTTAGTAATTTTAGCTACTCTTACAGAGCCACAGACAGAAAAAGACCCACTTTGCCATGCCTAGGTGAATAAAGCTCCATTCACTTCCTGGATGAGTATGTATTTCCATGATCACAGGTCTAAAAACTGATTTTCTAGAAAGATATTTATCTTGAGTATGAAGTTCTTGGAGTAACAAGTTCTTGAGTACACACTACAAAATAATGCAATATATTTTGTCATCCCTTCAGCTCTGAATAGAAGAAAGGTTTACATGCTTGCTTCAAAATTGACTAGCTGGGTTGGAAAATAAATTAAAACAGAAAAAAATCCAGCATCAAGGTTCTGAATGGTTTTCTGAAATGGCAAGCATTTTAAGCATTTTCTTATTAGATTTCTCTAGGCTAGTTATGTATTTTTCCAAAGCAAAGGCATGAGAACTATTTACTACCATATTCAGTGAAACTTCCTAACACTACTAGTCTTTCTATAACTTTCTCTGTATTATTTTCTATCATCCTTTTATTTTACACCAAACTTTGCACTTGTTGTTAAAAGATTTACATTCATTTATTTCAGGTAAATCTTATGACTGCTGTGCAATGTAAGAAGGAAAAAAACCCAAAAGGTAAATGAAATAATCAGCAAATTTAGTCCCCAAAGCTCAACAGCTCCCCTGCCCACATACCAGGGCACAGCAAGGGAAGGACATGCTCCAGCAACATTCACTCCTCATGCCTAAATAAGCATCTTCCACAGACAACTCTAGGAGCCATCAAACCATATTCCTCTTTCAGATCTGAGGAACAGCACTGCAGTCAAAGTATTTCTATCTACTGGCACCTGAATCAAGCCACTGTGTTTGCTGGGAAAGAGATCGTATTGATTTTACAAGTATTCACAATACTGCATCAGGTGTCATGAAAATATGATTTGACAATTTTAGCTCATAACATAATGAAGATAAGCAGAATAATTTTTTCAGTTTTACCCTACTTTTCTCATTCACACTGAGCTGTAAAAGATAATGAAGTGATTTGCGTGAATCTCTGTACATGAAATGTTATAGAAAAACACACTTAATTTTAGAACATCTTCCCTTCTTCAGCCCTAATCACACTGTAAAGCAAGAGGGAAAGCTGTGAAGAGATTACTGCTGAACACAGTAATGCCAAAGCAATCATAAGGTGACCTCGAAAACACCACTTTCAGACTTTGCTAATCAAAAGAAGCCATCAGTTCAGCACCAGGCACTGGCTGTGCACAGCAGTGGTAAAAAAAGGCCATTATAAATTAACTTCCACTCAGAGAAAAGCCCTTTTGTAGTACTTGTCACATATATTAATACATTGTGGATGACACCATAGAGGGAGTATGTCATGCAAAACATTACCCATGGACAACAAACACAGAAAACGTAAGAACTTTACCAAGCTTGAAGACAATTACATGGTTTGTAGCACAAAGATACTTGTATCTCCATGATCTACTTAAGAATGGCTTCTGGCTGGGAATACAATATGCAGAATCCTGCACAAATAAAAGTAATGCATTGTTTTTTTTGTGCAGGTCAGGAGCTTAGATATTCCATGTTTCAAAGACACACAAACCTGCTGCCTACCTAGAGATATTAAGGTTCAGTTGAAAAATCAATATGCTAGTTTGTCACACTAAAAAAAAGATCTTGGTACGAACCATTAGACAAAGCATTTCTAAAGGTAAAAATTGCATAAAAATTTCAGTACTGACTTGGAACAGTAAGGACTTCTGACATTTTTCTAGTAGCTTTTGTCAAACTGTTAGCAATAATTTCCCACCCTTCCATAAAGCCCTCCTCTGCATTTCCACCTAATCCTTTTAAGTATCTTTTTCTTCTTCCCACACATACAGCCTTTCCTACACATCCTTCACATACAAAAAAAAAAAAAAAAAAAAAAAAAAAGGCTTGAAAACTGGGGCAAAAAACCATTATGTAGCTTAGCTCTTTCTGGGACTATTGTGTAGAAGGCACTAGAAGTCACACAAGTGTTCCTTAAGCTCAGATGTTAACTCACCTCATATGCTGAAGGCTAGGCAGATATGGACTGGCATAAAAGATTTCAAATCATCAGAGGTCAAATATTGAGAAAGCTCCTTCATAAACTTTAGTACTACACCATTAACTGTAGTGTCATGGAAAGTAAAAAATCACAGAATTATCTACAACCCTAGAAAAACCCCTGAAGTGTAACGCAACACTGACACAGGAAACTGCCAAAGGCTTGAGCCAGAAAACATAAGTCATATTGTAAAGGACTGAGTCAAGTAAAATCAGTTTTAGCAGCAGTAAACAGAAGAAAAGGTACAATGTGGAACTGGGAATCAATTAAGAGAGTACAAGTAAACCAACCATGCTAGAAAACATGTAGAAATGTCTCTTAGTGGATTTATGAGAAGGCCGTAAGGGACCCCCACCATTAACATGCCACTTGTCCTTGCACCAATGTGCTACTGATTCATCATAACCTCGCTTATCTGCCCCTCCCGTTGTCTTTAAGAAGTATTGTCACCAGCAGACTCAAAAGGATGCTGAAAGGGTGAGTGTACACCAGAGAATGGAACACACACTAAAAAGTCTGTATATTAACTGTATCAGTAACTGTAAGGAGCTGGACTGAAATAACAGCTGTATGTCGATTAAAAAGTTCAGATTATAGCTAAAGATAAACTGTAGCCCCTCACATCACTCAGCATTCCTCTGTCCCTGCAAAAGAGGCACAGCCCCTGCAGTCCCAGGCTGAGCACTAGAGCCCTGCCTGCCTTCAGCAGAGCTGCTACTACCAAAGACATCAAAAAACACACTTCCACTGCCACCATCAAGTAACAATGAGATTAACGATTTTTAAAATTGCTTTGGTTCATCATGGCAACATCTCATCATCTTCTACTGTCTGCAGGCTGTTCCATTAGTTACTGAGGTCAGCAAAATGGCAACTAGATCTGTGAGCAGTGGAGATCCAAGGTCTCACCTTTCTACAGATGAGCTCATTGCACACCCAGGCTATAAAAAAGTCAACTCGACAGTGCAAAAGAGAACAACTGCCCGTGTGCCAAGAACCTCTTGCAATGCTTGCTCCCTGTTTATTCTGATTTTAACTCAGGGGTGAAGCTTAAGTCACTGCTTTCGCAAGGAATTCAAATTGGGTATTAAAAGTTCATTCATACTGGAGGTGTATCACAAAGGAAAGAGACAGATATGGCCCCTGCCTGGGAAATTACAAAAGCTCTTATTCCAGAAAAATTTACATATCAGGAACTTTATTCAAGTAAGTAATCAGGCAGGACCAGGACCTTATTTAATCTTTCTTCAGAAACTGAGCCTATACAAACAGCACACAGATGCTGCCTCCACTTTCAATAGCAAGTCATTCATTTTATATTATGGTTCTACCACTAATTTAGCTGTAGTATTGCTGAGAGGATTTCCAACATATTGAAGTATTATTGAAATAATATAAACTATTTGCATTTGAAGAGTATATTGTCTATTCCAAACAATACAGCAGGAGATCCCCTCCATGTATTAAGAAATCTCTAATCACTTTAGGCAATGCTGCTCAAAAATTCTGCTCAAAACCTCCTGCATAAACCATTCTTTATGCAAGATAGAAATGGCTTCTAGAAAAGCCAAAAATATTTCCCTGTGGCAAGCTAAGTGTAAGTATGAATTTCTGTTGCTATAAATACAAAAAAAGACAGTAAAAAAACAAGAACCAAAGGTGCTTGCTTTTTGACAAAGTTTCTTTTGATTAAACAACCCTTTGTTCTAGAGAGTCTTCAAGCTTGTTTTGCTCCAAAAACCATGAGATAACATAAACTTTAATTATGTAAGATACCATCCTACCACACACCACAGCACTAGAAAACATTAAAAGTCTCTTTGCAATGTCTGCTGGGTGTGAGATGTAGTATTCCAAATGTCTTAGCAGGGAACAAATTAGAATCACTCTGAACTGCAAGCACATTTCTGTACTATTTTAATGCTGAAGAAGCACCAGAAAAGCAAGAAAATCCTCCTATTTTATAGCTATGTTTACCACCTACATACCATTTATTGACAGTTGGGCAACTATATAATTTTTTTAAAAAAATATGGGAATATTTAAATGGTAACCAATATGTTGCAAGAATTAGTAAATTTTATTCTGTACTCAGCAGAGAAATTCACTTTTAGCTCTTTTTTGTTAAGTGGTATTTTCAAGTTCTGACTTTGGTGACATTCATGTACCTTAAAACTGCAAGGTCATTGAAGAACAAAATTTAGCTATTGGATTTCAGTGATCCAATGAGCATGTTTGGACAGCCATAGATTTTGCTTATACATTATACTTTGAGCATTAAATGCTTAAGATTTTGTGAGGTGCCCTTGTTCTATTTTGTGCTGATTATGGCTGGGAAAGTTAAGTTTTCTTCACAGTTGCTGGTATGGAGCTGTGTTTTGGATTTGTGGCAAAAACTGTTGATAACACAGGGATGATTCAGCTGTTGCTGAGCAGAGCTTGCCCAGGGCCAAGGCCTCTTCTGCCTCTCACCTCAACCCATCAGTGAGGAGGCTGGGGGTGCACAAGGAGTGGTGAGGGGACACAGCCAGGACAGCTGACCCCAGCGGACCACAGGGTGATCCCAGACCATGGTGATGTGCTCAGCACATAGAGCTGAGGGAAGGAGAAGGAAGAGGGGGATGTTTGGAGGGATGGAGTTTGTCTGCTCCAGTCACCATTACCTGTGATGGAGCTCCGCTTTCCTGGGGATGGCTGAACACCTGCCTGCCTATGGGAAGTGCTGAATGAATCCCTTGTGTTGCTTTGCTTTCACACACAGCTTCTGCTTTACCTATCAACTGCCTTGATCTCAGCCTGCTAGTTTTCTCACTTTGACTCTTCTGATTCTAGCCCCCACCCTACCAAGCTGCTGGTGTTCAGTGGCCTGCAGGGGTTAAAGCACAACATAGCTCTTACCTGGGTTTGGTCACAACCACAGCTGATTCAGACTCCCTCCTGTGAACAAGTTTCATTCACATAAGAAGCAGTAACAGCCACACAAGTGAGATCACTCTGTGCAATAGGTGATTATAAAGGTACATCTATAAAGAATTTCACTGAGGTACCAGTATTTCAGCTTAGGGTGGTATAACCTGTATTTAATATCAAGGATGTTCTTCACATTGACCAGAGCAATTATCAGCCAAGTTAAGGCTAGATTTGAAAACTGCTTTCCTATTTCACACAAAATGCATCAGGAAGTGGAAAAAAATCACATATTTACTGACTCCCTCATTTTCATGTATTGTGTCACTACTGTATTTGCTCTGAAAGATAATGGGACAGTTTGAAAAAAAAGCTGCAGAAACATTTACTGAAACCAAGAGCATCAAATCAAAAAGGTTTGCCAGAGTGAACCAAGCTCAAACAATTCATCAAGGGCCTCCAAATTTAGGGTTGTCAAAGACCTGTAATACATTTCTCCTACACAAAAAGAAAATCATCTTTTACCCTCGAGAATAATGTTAGCAAAGTGCATTCAACCAGCTCAGACTGAGTTATGCTAACAACCCTGTTCACCTCTGGACATGAAGACCTTCAATCCATCACTGTAAAATTTGATAAAAATGTTCCGGGAACTGCCAAAAGGTTCATATTTAATTATCATTGGAATCAATAGAAAGAAATATTGCAGAAAATTACATGTTCTACATCATTTAAGTTTTCTGATTCCCGACTTCTGGGCTTCAGAGGTAGCCTGCATTACCTTCTAAACCCTAATTCATCTGGTTTAGAAAGAGTAATTAATTTCTACTTCAAAGAACATAAAACTGTCACTACTTCAAAGTATGTTCCACAGGCCTGGATTTACTGGGAAGAGCAAGGAGCTGCATCTGCCCTTGTTTCTATCATGCAGAACACTCATTAAACAAATGATCCAATCCTTCATTACAGGCTTTTCAGCTGGTGAGTGCATGCCCAAGACCTAAAAAGAGATCTGGATTTAATTCTACTTATGAAAAGAGAAAGGACCAAAAATTTTTAGTAGGAGTTGGAGAAGGATTGCCTTAAAATTTCTGTCAGGTAGTAGGATTCTAAATAACTTAGCTAAGAACTCAGATTAGAAAACAAAATCCCTAATAATTCTGCTATCCTTAAGGTACTAATATGTTTCTCTGGCAAAATCGGATGTGATATTTAAAATACCACTACCACAAATATCAAACATCAGGAATAAATTTACTAGTGCTTTAATGGTATGCAATAAAATAATTTAAAAAAAGGAAATAAGGTATTTGGGTATTATTTCTTATTTTTTGTGCATGGCACCGAACAGAGCTGCTAAAAGCATTATACATTAAAAGCACTTCATTTTTATTTGTAAAATGCTGTTGAGATATTTTCATTAAAAATGTACCTGTTTACAAGACACAAGAATATATACTTCTAGCTGTACTAGCAACCAAAAATCCCCTTTTATATCTGACTTGTGCTTCCATCTTGCTTAACAATTCACCTATGCGTACTGAAGCAGAAAATACTTAGCAAATTTTCTTTGGATTTACTTAAGTACTCAGAGCAATGTAAGTTGCTGCATGAGAGGATGACTGAAGAAGCCTTAGATACACGAATCCTGCAACTTCTCCTGTCTGCCTTGCTTCAGTAAGAATTTCAGCTCTTTCCCTTGCCCTACAGAATTATCCACTATCCCACAGCACTTATGACAGATGTCCACACTGTAAATCACCCTCTGGGTGTCCCCACAACCTGCCATATCTCATTTAAGAACTCAACAAGCTGTAGCCAGTTCTGCAGGTGTGTGTGTTTCCAGCACAACAGGTCAGGTAACACTCCTCCTTACTGGGGTCAGTTGCAGTTATTTTGGGAAAATGCATTCTTCCTCAACCTTGAATTAGAAATTACGCAACAGGTACAAAAGTTACCAGAGAACCACCAGTGAGTGCACAGTACAGTCACCTATGTCTCATTTCCTTAAAAAGAGGCTAACAATATACAGGGCCTTGTTTTTCATTAAATGTTTCTCTGCAAAACTAGATACTGATGAAATCCTTACTGTGTAATGGGCTTTTCTACCTTTCTATTCATGTAAACCTCACATTGATATATAGCCAGAGAAAATCAGCTACTCTTGGGCTAATAAGCAAAAAAAGTTTCACTTTTTAAGAATTCTCTGAAATTAATCAACTAATGAAAGTATAATTTTATGTAAAATTACTTCATTGAAAAATGAACTATACCATCAATTCCTGTCAGATGTACTACTATCTCTAAATGTCAGATATTCATTCTAGTCAGATACTGATCACTTGGATTAGATTGACTTTGAATTAAAATTTAAGTAATTTCTCTTCTATCACGTGCTCCCTGATCAAACTACCTTTCCCCATACCGGCATTTTCTGATGTTAAAAATAAACATAAAACAAAAAATGTTTCAAGTTTAAAAATGTCATCAGTAGTAAACATATTTTTTCTTTCCTTACTCCCCAATTTTTGAAAGGCCAGCATATATTCTATGTTGAATGATTTAATGATTTTGGTGCCCCATCAACCAAAGTCTCCTCTGTAAAATCAGTATGTATAATTTCATGGTTTGGCAGAATTGGCATTCTAGACCTAGAAAATGCTAATGCTGTTTACATTATGCCTAAAAGTGCATCTCCTCATTTATCTATTAAGCCAGCCTGCTGGGCTTAAAAGCTGAGTTAGAAACCTACCTATTAGGCATGCAGCCAGATCAGAACCTCACAGGACTTCTTGAATGCATTAGAGAATGTCTTATACTACCAGGGAGTCATCTCCCTTCTGAACCAATACAATACAAACATCAAAATATGTATCTTACCGTTATGGTATATAGATTTGGACTTATGATTAGCTTCATAATAAAATGTAAGATCCTGAATAAGTATCTGCTGAAGAGACTGACTTGTGCCCCAAGACAAACTAGACAGAACTATACGCTTTTACACCCGACTATATCAAAGGAAGGCAATGTTTGAGTGAGTATAGGTGGAAAGAAAAAGTGGATGGAACACACATTATCTTTTTTCTGCAGAGCTTACAGCCACAGTTACAATTTCCCCAAACTGGAGGAGAGTGAGAAGGATGGCAACATAAGCACTATTTCCTAAGCACAGGGCAGTTAATGTGGGAGAATAATTGTGCTGAAGTTCTGATCATCTGTTTTCCATTTCTACTATTCATAGAAAACAGATTTCTCCACTGACAAAAATAAATAAAGCAGTGAATTTTAGTATTTTGGATGACATCACTAACAGGAAAGAAAACTAAGATAAGCTCTCAGGGATTTAAATGGGCCCATGTAATGAAAAATGAGATTAGGATTGTTAGGAAAGCACTATGAGAGCTTTCCTGATTAACATTATGTATATTATGTCAGATCAGAGAGTCCAGAGAGACTGGAGTTCTGTTATCTGTGTCATGTCATGCAGCACAAAACAGTTCAGCCTGTGGGATGCCTCCAGCAGCCTGTGGATTTTTTTTTTACCTGATCCAGAAGATGCAGATCAGTTGTTTGAAGAGTAAACACAGTTCCAACAGTCATGCTTCTCTTGTGCTTGCAAATGGGGCAACACTGTGTGCTCTGCCAGCACAAGACAGAAGTGAGGCATTTCCTCCTATCCACACATGGATTGCTAAAACTCCATTGCTGCAGCTGCCAATGAGTCATGAAACTTGGATCCAGCACAGCCTGGGCCATTTCAAAGTGCAGTGTTCATTCTCCCAAGATATCATACTCAGAAGAAACCAAGACAGGCAAATGCTAGGTGGGAAGGAATGAAGACACAGAGCATAGCAGTTAACTTGCTTGTGTGTGTACCCATAAAATGTCTACTATTCTGATAATAAGGGGATATTTTCTAGTCAATGTATCATGAAACATTAAGGAAAGTCTTACAAAGAATTGCAGTGAAAGAATATTTAGCTCCTAGTTTGCTCTCATCCCTCACAAGGGAGATATTCTGTGACTGCTTTCAGAAACAAGCTAATGAATTATACCAATTAACCACAATAATTACCAGTCTGTTTTCGTCCTCTGTCTCAGCTGTTTTACTTTGTTGACAGCCATTACTTTGCTCACAGCACCATGAGTGCCCACCTGAGGGAAGAAAGCCTCTTTAAACTCCAGAGAACACCCTGATCTTTACCACGTTAAGAGAATATTTACCTTTGCTTTGCTTTCCATCCCTTCTCCTCTTAGTTAAGGATAAAGGAATAAAAAATACAAAGAACAAGCAATACATCATTACTGAGTATTAATTTCTGACAAAAAACGGATCCACATCCTAAAAAAACTTACCCTTATGTCAGAAGGAGGGAAAACAGACAAGTCAAGAGTGGACTCGTGGCCCCCATTTACGAGAGGACAAGTTTGCTGTTCTGATCCATCCTGAAAGTCATGCTACTCACTACCACCATGGACTGAATGGCTCCTGCAGCATCTGCCCAGAAAGGAGCTCTCCCAGACTATCCTTCACCTCCACCTTAGGAGAACATCTGAGACAGTTCAGATGACTGAGTAAATGTATCTCCTCTTCTGCAGAAGAGACCATTAAGGCAATTCCTTTCACTGCACCTACTCCCTCCTACCTCTGAGGAGATCAGATCTTACTGATTCTCCCTAACAAAGAGAAAACAAAATCCTCTGCCTGTATTCCAGCCTTTACTACAGATATTCTATGGCTCTAACAAGTCTCGAAAAGTCTCCTAGTGCTTGTATCTTATAGAGAGTAAGAATAAGGAAAAGTAAATGTTGATTTCATTATGTGATGCTATGTTTATATTACAAGGTTCTCTCTTACTTTTATAGTGATTTCTAGAGAGCCTGTGCAAATAAATAAATAAATAGATAAATAAATAAATAAATAAGTTCTTCCATCTGGGCTTTGATAAGACTTTGTAAAATAACAGCCAAATTCTGCTCTGACTGAAATCACTATTAAAATTTCCACTGACCAAACTGGATACAACACCCTGTAATAACTGTACAATCTCAACAGTGTCCACATGGTCCTAAGTTTCCCTTTAAAATACAAACTTAGAGAAGGTCATTCATGGTTGCATATTACCAAAGTACTTCAAGAACAGATGTGCAGTGCTTAGGAAACTCACGTTCTCTCAAGCAGGGTGCTTTGAACCTTGCCCTCCCCAACATGGTCCCTTGAAAGCAGGGAGCATATGTCCGTATAAACCAAAGATGATGGATTATATGATGTGCAAAATCTAGATTTGATTTATTGCTTGCTTTTTTCCTCTCAGGAGCACACATTCATTAGAAATATGTCTATGTATCAAGGCTAAGTTTCAAAATGAAAGGTTATGTAAGACAAAACAACTTCAAAGAAGTTATAATATGCCTTTAAACACTACCAAAAGACAAACTTATCACTGTTTACACCCCTATCAAACTTAAACTCTGGGTCAATGCTGAGTTATGCCTCACAATTGGCTGAACCATACCTGGTGAACTTCCATTACAGCTTCCCGTAAGCCATGGCCGGGTATGACTGGATGGCTTGTGAAATCTGGCTACACTGCACCACTTAGAAGGCTAAAAGCCAAAAACAGCATTAGAGAAGAATATTATAAATGTCACATGTTCCAGATATTAATGGACTTTGAAACATGCTTTTTTCCCCCAAAAAAAACCTAAGAGAATTTTTTCTTCAATGTGTTATGAAACATTATTCACACTGGGACTGCTTTACACAACTGATATACTGGAAGAAATCATCTCTACAGTCAAGATATCATTTTTTATTCCAAGTGGGAACTGGTTCCTCCAATCTATTTCAGATCTCCGATTATTAGGTTAGACATTATTTTCCCATGGTTTGTTTACGCTGTAATTCTCAAAAATAATGCACATGACAGAAAAAAAGGCACAATTTTGAAATGTTTTCCAACTGGAGAATGATTTTTGGGACATAACAACTTTTTGAGTAAGTAAATGAAACCTTTTTGAAGGAGATTTATCCTGTATGTTATACATTCACTAGGAGGAAAGTGGAGGAGGGGTAGAAGAGGATAAACCAAAAGTGAAGATAATGAGGACTTTATGGGAATTTCTGGAAAATCAAAATGGTTTACAAAATATTAAGGAAGTGCCTGCTACAGGTAAAACATTGCAAGATCTGTACAGATGGTTAATGTTCCTTGCCTACTTATTTTTAGGACTAGTTGTTTAAGAAATGCTTTTAGTTTTCTTTCCCAGTCTACCTCCCATACTTATATATTTTTGGTTAAAACTCCCCAAAAAAGCTTGTTTCCATTTGCCTGAGTGGTCCAATCTGCTTATTCTTTTACTGCTTTTAAAAATTTTATTAAGGAAGCTTTAAAAATCAAACTGAGCAGACCATGTTTTCCTCAAATCTAATTTCTGCTGTGCTTTTTATTTTTCATAGCTTGGAGAATGAGGGAGGGAAATAACTGCCCAACTCCTACAGCTATCCAGTATGGTTTTAAGAGAATCTTGACCAGAAAATCATTTTGCTAGACCACGGTGTTCCCTAGCAAGCAAACTACATTTCTGAAATTCAAATAAATAACTCTCAAGAAAGCTATGTCTAGCAGAAAATAAATAGGAGAAAAATCCTGCCACAATTCAGATGGACACAGTGACAGATTCACTGCTAAAACTACGTAATAATCCAACAGGGATGGCTTTTATTAGACTTGGCTTTTTCACACTTAAATCTATTCAAATAAATAAGGTTCTAGGACAGCTGGGAACCAGGAAAAATACAGCAAGGGCCTAAAATACTACATTCAGTTTAACAGACATGTCACAAAATCTGGAGCTCAGTTCAGTATATGCAATGTCATCCAAGAAAAGTATCAGCATTTCACGAACTCACTCTTACAGTTAGAATCCTGTTGTCATTGGCCCTGCAACTTCAGCATCCTTAAATTTCATCTTTCAAAACCAAGGATATTTCAAAATTATGGTTTTACTTTCAGATAAGGAAATATGCTAAATAGCCTGGTACCTGGGTAGGAAACCAATACTCCAAACTTTTTATTTTACCTTTGGTTTGATACTAGGTGAGCTCAAGTAGCAGACAATATATTCCAGGCAGTCTACTGCCTAAAGCTGTAAAACAGAGCTGCATTTGTGTAGTTCAACTCAACTACTGACTAAAGCCATCACCTTTGGCTTCTTGACCCCAGAACTCTTTCTACCCCAAATATGAAATTCTTATGTTTGTCACGAGTGATTTGGAATTGACATAGAAAAATATCTGAAGATTCTTCTAAAGTTGCTTTACTCTCAAAAAATTTTTTTTTTATTCCTTCATCTCACTGCTTATACCAAGGACTGTCTTGAAAATCTCCTTGGAGATTATAACTATAGATGGGAGCTGAACTGTATTGCACTTTTGACAGATCCAACTAAACAACTGAACGCATCCATGAACACTGAGGAATAATATAAAGCTTTGCAGCAGTGTTCTTTTGGATGCTCTAAATGCAGCATATTTAACTAGTTTAGCTGCCAACTTGACCCTCCATAAAATTGCACATAAAGTCTCCTGTGTTTTATAGGAATTTATAAAAACTGCTTTCACAGACTTCCCTAATACGTGCTAAATTATTTCTCATACCTTTTAATTGCAATTCCTTACCCATCCAAGAGATGCCTAACAGTCTGCATTTTAACTCCTCCCACAGTTTAAATATATACAAGTAGCACTGCTTCTGCTCAAACAATTTTCATTCGACTCCTCAGAATCTGAATTAAATAAAAAAGAAAACCTACTTTTGCTCAGTGAGAAGAGAATCAGAATGTAAGGCAAGTAAGTCTTGCTTAGAAATATTTCAGTATATATTTTCATTTTTCACCCTGAAAACCTATTGGAAAAAACAACCCTTTCTGTGTTTTTTGTTTTGTTTTACTTCTGCTTCTATTTACTTTGCATGAAAAATTTTCCACTACACATACTTCTCCAACTGAAGGAGAGGAAACTAATATACCTTTCTCAGTTAGTAACCCTGCACCTTTCCCTAAATATTTTCCAGAAATTATGAGAAGCTATTTCTCTCTTGAGTTAAAGTAGAAATAATGCCAATATAAAATCAGTAAAAATTGCCTGTAACTTTAACTTCTACTCTACAGACTTTCATATCAAATTGTGGTATGTTTGGCTGTATGTTTTCTGTTGTGCAGGCCTTTGAAATAAACTGGTTGGTGTAGGTGTAGCATCCCTGAATGCCAAGTGGAAAAAGCAGATTCTAGGAGGATGCTCAGCAGTACTTTTCGAGAGCATTTTTATTAAAGGAGCAGTAATGTCTCCTATCACCTTGTAACATCTTTTAATGCAAAGGAAAAAAGAGATGCTCACTTGTCACTAGAGACTGAGAATGCAACTTTCCTTCAGTATTTTCTATGAAAATGACTGCTCTACATCTCTGACTGGTTCATCAGTTTGCAGATTGCTGAAGAAAAGCTTCCTATTTTAGGCCACAAGCTACCTTGCAAAAAAACCCCATGAATACAGGGAATAAATAGTAACAAGAATACAGTCAGCACAGAACAATATTAATTGTTAAAAGGAACTCTTGATGTTCTAAATAACAATGCACTATCTATCTCTGAATTCTGACAGTCAAGAGTTGACAAATGCTGAATTTTCATTTAGTTTTCTTTTCAACAGCTGCTTTTCCAAACCATCCCCAGTTGAAGAACTCCCAGGACTCTGGCATATATCACAAATCCCAGGTTTCAGTGATGTTGACAGCACAGTATCTTCCCTCATACAGAGACTTTTATTCACACAGAAGCTCAATAATGCAATAAAAACTTGACTATGCAGGTAAATGAACTAATACAAATGAATTTAGGATGCGGCAAGAATGGCTTATAAAGCCTCTCATCAGTTATCACATTTCTAAATCCTTTCTAGCATGTGGAGAGGAAGAAGGGCTGATGACACCAGGAGGTGCAGCAGAAGCTGCAGGACCCTCCGTCCCTGAGTGCAGGTGCCTCGTCAGAGGGAGGATTACACTGCCTTTGGCTGACATGGGCAGCCAGCCAGTCCTGCCACAGAGACACACACAGGGTGCCAAATCCCAAAATATGCTAAACACAGACACAGAGATGCCGTATCACACTTGAGGGATTAAAGTCCTTCTTTATCCACTCCTTTTTCACATCTAAGTGGGGTCAAATTCTTTGGTTTCTGAACTATTTCTGATTGCTCCTTAGAGTGGCAAGTGCTACTCCAGCCCTCCTCCAGTTCTCCTGTGCTTCAGCTACCACAAGCTTTTTTATAGCACACTATTGACAACATTGCTCAACTTAGCCCTGACAAAATACACATTATACACAGAACAGCCCTGAATTACAGGGCTGGTTCTGGCAGTTGTATGACAGTTCTATTACAGCACAACTACCCCAGAGCCTACAAGAATGAAAATGTGAACAAGATTGATTTTTCCTCCATTGATATAAAATACTTTGAATTCATATGATGAAGATAATGCTCAGCTCCTTGTTGTCACTGCAAATGAATGCATACATAAAAATGAAATCCACTGGATTTTCACTGTAAGACAGCCTATGTTTTCCATAGAAAATTTGGCCTATATTTGGTGTTTCACTCTTCCTGAGTGCACTGGAGAATGTGTTGGAAGCATAAACAACCAAAAAAAGGGTACACAAAGATGTTGGTGTGCACTTCTGTAAACGATTCTCTTTCTTTGAAAGCAACTAGATGTTAGGTCCTTCAACAAGGCTAACACACACACACAAAGATTCAAAATAGGCAAGAAAAAATTGGACTATGCAAACTGCAGATATAAATGACACTACGCTATCTCACATGGATTTAACAAATGAAATAAAAAATCAAAAGAGAAATATGAGAAATTAGAAGAAAAAGCAGTCAAATTATACTTATCATCCCAGACAGCTGTATGAATCTTGTGAATGTAGTGCTGTAGTAACTGAATTTCACACAGCATTCTCATGATATTTCTATAGTCTACATAAGAAACAGAAGACAGTGGTTTTTTTATATGAAGCCTTAAAAGTAGTATTTGGTTATTGACTGCCAGAAGGAAGCCAAGTGAAGCATTCCTTAAGCTCCTTGGGAATTTGTATCTTACACCTTTTTTTCAGTCCTGTTTCAATCTTCCCTGTGTGGCTGAAGTATTTGATTGTTTGCTGGTCTTAGCAGTCACAAATGCCAGTGTGGAACATGACTTGCATCCAAACATGCTCTTTTGACAACACCTGTAAGCATAAAGCTCAACGACTTGGCAAGGGAAAAAAAAAGATCCTCTTCAGTATCAATATGGTGCAAAAGTTCGTCACAATAATCTGTCCATTGGAGACCTCAGGGAGGTGTAATTAGTAATTTCTGATGAAAAAGTACAATGACCAGAAATTTTTGCTTTTCCAGATATCAAGAGCATTTCACTCAGGAGGCTTTCCCTTGTAACTGATGGTGCAATTATTTCCTCAGTGACAACTGAGTTGCATGCAACCAATGGTGGAATTACCAGGCTTGACTTAACAGAATATCACAAATGGCTCCTGATGGCAGACCTTGGAGTCTGCTTTCCTCCACAGCTAGGGCTGGCACTTCTTGCCTGAGAAACGACCTGGAGAAGCCAGCAGGCTTTAAAATATACAGTTCTTAAATGCAGAGCCTCTGGTATCTTAGAAGCACTGTATTTAAAACATAGGATCAGACAGATTTTATTTTTAAAGTTATGAATTCTTCACACTTTTGTTCACAGGGGGCAGATTACTTCCCCAGAGAGCAGAAATAAGACAAGCAAATACTTAGGCTTAAGCACATACAGAGCCTTGCCAAGGAGAGAGCACAGCATGCTTGAGTTTTACTCTAGAGCAGCACCACACCAGCAGATTCCACAGCTCCCTGAGGCAGCTTTTTCTAAATAAAAGCTGACTATCTCTGTCAGTGTTGCTTCTCTTATGAGGCAGGGAAGAAGGTAGGTGAAATTTCCCCTGGCAGGCAGCTCTAGGCCTCCATTTCCAGTGCTGCTGTGACAGCTGGGGCAGATGTGGCTGGAACTGATGGCCAGGTGTTTTGCAGACAGGTGTGTTTCCAGCCTCAAACACTGACTCTTACACTTCTGGGGCATCTGTTTGGTTTTGACACCAAAACAAAATCTGTGTCTAAATAAAGGGCAAGAATATTAAACCATTCAGCTGACTCCCAAGAATGAAATAGTAACGTGGAAGATTTTTCTCTTTGGTCTTGAAGAGACTGATCAAATCCTATCATAAATCTGAATCAGAACTGTATCCTTACTGTGCAAAGAAAATTGATCAGCAATATAAAAATAGGACAGCAAAACAGTAATTTCTTCTCCATTATGGGAATTGTACAACCCAAAATAAACATCTTCCTATCCACCAGCTGAATGCAAGAGTTATTTTCAAGGCTGACAACTGCCTGCTCTATTTATGTAATTTAGAAGCCTGAAGTATTTACAAAATTAAAATCCACCATGTGGTAGAGATCTGGCTTTTGTCTGAATAGGTCCAAGGCACAGACTATACTAAGATGAATTTTTTTCCTACAAAAATGGAAAAATGTTTCTTTAATGCGTTTCTAGCTAAGAATAGTTTGTTTAAAATAACAACTCAGGTAGTATTCAAAGGACCAGTTTTATAACAAGACAAATTAAATTTAAGAGAATTCTTCCTATGTGAATTAGAAAACACTGCTAATTTCTTATCTGATCTTCCTTAGTCAGCTGTTACTCTTATTATGTTTCTGTGTACTTTTTTCCTGCATGTGAAGTATTTATTTTAAAACCAAAATGCTCTTTACAAAATTAATGAAACAGTGTATTTTAACTGAACTCTTAAAGCATAGATCAGCTAAATAAGGATATTAGAAGGGGCAACCATCTCCATATTTTAGTGGAGGGTTCTTATTACAAAAAAATCCCACAGAATTGTACCATTGCTGTTATGTAGAAAATGTAACAGTGAAGATAGGTTTTTGCAATGAAAGTTTAAATTACTATTGTGCCAGGAATTACTACATCTTTATTATTTAGTTTTCTGCACAATCCTATCAAACTTCTATCAAACCTCCCCATTTCCAAATTTTTCCCTGTTTCCAAATCTGAGTGTTAGCAGCAACTTTGGAGGGTTGGAGAGAGTCAACAGAGGTGATAAATCACTTCCTCATCTAGTTTGCTTCCTAATCTCACTGCATATAGAGAATTCAGCCTTGTTTTCTACAGTTCACAAAAAGAAGACAAACTAACTCCAGAGCAAAACATCTGTGGTTTTGCTTTTTAAATGCTCAAGCAAATTATTAAAAATTGTTTAAGATTAAATGTCAATGGTTTCATATTAATCGACATACATTATCTAATGTTTATTGCTGTAATTTCATTTTGCTCTATTCCTTGCTCATTTTGCATTCTGAAGGAGAGAAGGGCAGTTTTTCAGCTGACCTAATGAAAACACTGCCACGACAAATGAGAAATCAACCTATGTGCAGTGGAGTCTGGCTGGAGAGAATGCTAATTCTCTGCCTCAATACTGCCTTCAAAGAGATTATTCAAGGCTGCTTCTGACACGGAACACAGTGACCAGCCAGCAAATGCCACAGATGAAAATAACCTTTATCTGTTTTAACAAAAAGGTGAACTAAAAAAAGCAGTCAGTCTTACCCTTAATGTTTACTATTAGCAATGGGCAAAGTGACTTTATTTAGTGCTTGTTCAGTAACTTTCATTGACAGGGTTTTTACTGTAGATTTTTAAATTATTAAATCAGCATAATTTATCTACGTAAGGCAAAAGATGCAAAAATAAACAATAGGAACCCGATGTTTTTTAAAATATTACCTATTACTGAGATCTAGCAAATGCCTAAGAATCCTGGAAAGAGATTTAAATACAAAAACTACATGCACTGAAGCTGTGAACTTACTGTCCTTGTTAACTGGGTGGACTTGTTTATAGAATTCAAGTATCAAACACCCAAAAGGATGAAGACAACTAAAATGAAAAAATAAGGCTCAGCCCAAATCTATCAAAAATGCATGAATGAACCAAAGCGAGCAAATTAACCAAAATACTAAGAGCAATGAAAACCTTCTTAGGGTGACAAAATGTACAAGTGGAGAAATTACCTGAGATTTCTAAACTTCTACCTGCAGAAAACCAGAGTGATGTACAGTATGTAGCTTAGGCTACCATGAACACACCTAACTCATTAGTACTAACTTTTTACCCTGAGCAGTATTCTTAATGAATTTTAAACTTACAGTAAGTGCCTAGCCCTCGTGAGAACTGAATCTTAAAACAGGACACTACCATGACAATTCTATTAGAAAGCACAAGTTTTTAATATCTAAAATTACTTAAGTAATTTAAATATCTGACAAGAAAAAAACATAGGTTGCAAGCCTCTCATAAGACGTATTTCAAGGGCAGAACTGAAAACAGTATATATTGTGTAGATACCGCAGTTCCAAAAAAAATTTAATGAAGTCTTGTCACTTGTGGCAAAGAACTTGTAAAACTTGCATAGTTCACATTATTTTTAACAAATAAATTATTAAATAAAACCCTAGAAAATACACAGTTCTTAAAGTCTCAGAAGTAAGGTGTATATGACTGTTTAGGAGTTTGTCAACCCCTCTGACAGCCAGATACAGGTGGTGATATCCATAGCTCAGTTGTACTTTAATTTGTTTCCTCAGGGCAACTCTTGGTGTTGCTATGGGTATTAGAAAAATACTGAAACAATTCATCCAGCAACAGCTGTTAATTGTGCCTCAAAATGCTCCTCTGACAGCGAGAGAGAGCATAATGCTTCACTTCTGGTTTCCCAGAATAGACTCCCTACCTTGAGATATCCTGTCATGTCATATAGTACAGGTCTGCTCCTGTACATTTCTAGAAGGCGTTTCTCCAAATTATTTGGAGGTTCTGTCATTCTACAAAACAACCACCACATGTGAATGGACTGTGGTTCAAGTTCACACTCTGTATTACATTTACCAGTTGATAAAACTTTTAAAAGCCGTCAAGTGGACAACTGTTTCCTGATTCCCAGGAACTACTTTTCAATCCAAGATTATTATCAGCTAACTCATGGCAGAGTTCTTCAACAAATCCATCCTCCCTATCTTCAAGCCTGATGATCGTAAATGTCAAGGCAGCATTACTCGTCATTATTTATCCCTCATTATTTTTTCCCCTCAGTGGTCACTTCCCTCATTTGTGTCACTTGAGTCCATCAGCTTACTGTGCATTAACTTCAAAGGTAGTAATTCTTAGTCATCATGTTTAGTTTAGTATGATTTGTAGTTTCCTATTATGTTTTCTTCCATTACAGTTATAAGCAGGAAAAGGTAAAAGCACTATCTTTCTACTACCATTTGTTATCTTCGTAACTTTATATCAGCTTTGTCTTAGCTCTATCTTCCCTGAATGGTATGAAGAGGTATTGAACCAAGGGCTTTGGTATTTACTAAATGCTCTTTTTACATTATTCATGGGCAGCTGTCAAAGCATCAATAGAGAGTCAGCAAACCTTTCTGCACATGCAAAACAGAAAGCTACAAGACACACTGCACAATACGTAGGTGAAAACTGTTTTCCAGGTAGAAGATTTACATTTTGCACGCATCAAGATGGGAGATTTAACATGCTTCTAGGATGATGTGGAACACCGCCACTGGAGCCCTGCTGGCTCTCTCCCCCCCACCCCAAGCAGTTTTGGGCTTAGCCATGGAGACACATTTGAACCATCCCATAAGCTGCATTTGGCTGAAACTTCCTGGCTTGGCCAATTTTTCAGTAACAGAATGGGCAGATGCAGTGGAGTGGAGAGGTCTGTTTCCACCTTAAAGTAAAATACGACAAAGGCACCTTGAGTAAAATGCCATTTGGCATTTTTATGTGATCAGAACTAGATCACCTCCCCTGAATAAGTTCTTAAAATGTCATCCCAGTTCATTCACACAACAGACATGGGTCATGTAAACAATCCCTTTCCTTCCAGCCATCTACATCTTTCAGAAATTACTAAGACATCAGTCTACAAAGACCCACTTCACACTGTTTCCTCCTCATTTACCTTCCCATCTCTTTAAAATCATAACTTGATAATTGCTTCTGTTTCAAGGGATGGTAAAAGGGACAGTGATCTTTCTAACTTGCTTATTTTGTTCAAGGAAACACTACAGCAACACTGTTATGAGGAGGTCCCTTTCTCTCTGACACTTTCAGTGACTGTAAAACTCACATGTTTCTCTTCTTATTCAAAAAGACCTTGACCCTGCTGTGAACTAGAACCTTCAAACACATAACAAGATAGTACTGCTGTGCTCCTAAGAAGATACTTTTTTCTGCATGAGGCAGCAAAAAAAATTACTGTGGGGTACAGAAACAGACCAAAATGACTTGGACCTAGTTTTAAAAAGCAGAGGTAAGCAGAGGTGAGGAAAAAGCAATAGCTTTACTGTCTAATGGGGATTTGGATGTCCATCTAACTACATGGATGTCCATCTAACTACATTCTCTCTAAAGAGAATGGAAATTCACTTGTGCTGCCATGTTTCAGCACTGCATATTCTCAGGCAAGAAATTAATACACTCATCACTGGAGAAGACAGAGAAGAACCTTACATATTCTTCTCAAATGACTATTTTTTGACTCAGTAACATGTCTTCAAAACTGGGAGTCACCCCATATGCACATTCCCATAATTTAGCTTAGCATGTAAGGAACTCATCTGAGGCAGAAAATCCTCACCTGCACTGGGCTGAAAGTCAGGTCTTCCAGTTCTTGCTTAGTGCTCTCCAAAAAAAAGACAGCTAACCTATCCTCTGACTGTAAAAGGTTGTTTCTTTCAAAAAATAAATCTAACAGCTGAGACCATACTGCATTTTGCCATAGGTCTGCTCTGACATGAAAGCATGAGATGTTCTGTCTTTGAACAGAGGCAGGACACTGACGACTTCAGAGGATTTAGGTAAAGCAATACTTAAATCAAGATGCATCCCATCTCATCACAGAGAGTTCCAAGTTACAAAAGCCACCATGCCGTGTAGGCTCATTATGTAATAAGTGGAGAGAGACAGGCACTTTCAGGCTGTGATTCATGTGTTAGGTATATATTGGCTGCAGAGAATGGGAATGTTTGAAGATGGAACAAAAATCAGTGTAGAAACCTGGGGAATTATCAGTCAGAGAAAATATTCACTGTATTACAAACCTCCTATTAAAGTGGAGATTGAGATTTGGACACCCAGCCCATTAGGCAGAGCTCTCATTTAGATCTGTTCTTTTGCCTGTTTCCTGAAGTAAATTAAAAGATTAAGAAATAAATTAACATTAGAATTAACCAGTTTATTATCTTGATTTGCAGATACAGATGTAGTAAGTACCCTGTGCTTGACTCAATTCATAACAGCGTGCAAAGCCTTTAAAGTTCTGAGGGCAACTATTAACTCTGAAACATCTTATTCTGCTTATGTTATCTCTTTACCGCTAAATTAATATTTATTTTTGCACAAAAATAGCTGCAAAATGCAACCACTCATTTAAATTATCTTTAGGAGCTATGAATAATGACAGGTAGAAAAAGGATAAATAACTTATGGTCAAAAGCCATTAAGGTAAAATTACTGTATTTCAGAGTATAAATGCAAGAAACAGCCAAACTTTAACAATGAATCAGGTAGAAATGCAAATAATAAAATAATTGTTTTCTGGCTACCCGCATCTTCCCTGAACTTGTCAAATTTCCTTAGACAAGGTATTATATATCAAAATTGGGCAAAATATGTTCTTATTCTCATTATAAATGACTCAAAACCCAGGTGGGAACAAGTAAATAACATTTAATTTGAACCCAGTAAAATTACAAAACTCCCTCCTCCACATGTTTCTACAGCCCTGTCAGTTGGAGCTGCCAGGCAGTGACCACAAAAGAGGAGGGGAGATTGAAGGGAGAACAGAAAAGGGTTCAAAACTATACTGTAACAATGAAAGTACACACCAAGAGAACTGTAAACCCCAACAGAACTTGTCCCCACCATACTGAACAATTCCTCCTCATTTGCATGAGCCAATCAGCACACCTTATTCATAACATTCAACTATAAAATAATAACTTTCTTCATGCTGGACAGTAGATGCAATGCTCAAAAATGATGAGCTGTACAAAGATTCCAGAGCAGGAATGCAGGAATAGTACCAATGTATGAATTATAAATACTTTTATTATTAATTATTATTTGTAATATTAATACCATGTGTGAATTATTAATACTATTAATACCCAGTTCATAAATGACTCTGATTGTGTACTTGGGGACTGAAACAGCAGAATGCTTACTTCACTTCATTAATTTTTCTCAAAATATGATATGTAATTATCTAGCAATGAAGTCACTAATAAAATACTAGTCACTCATAAAATATTAATTTTATTAGCCCAGTTAGTAGATGGTTTTATTCAGTGAAAGAAAATAGCACTGCTTTTTAAAACTCAATAAAAGTCAATATGCAGAACATCACCTCTAAACGGTTTCTCACAAATTGTTAAAAAATTTCCTTTTTCTGTCACTTGCTGTTCAGTTGGGCAAGTTACAGATTTGTAACGTCAAAATGAAAATTACTCAAGAAAGTAAAGTATTAAAACTATGAAAAGTGCAGGGCTGACAGTCTGAGTACAAAGCAAGGCTCTCATCTAAATGCTGCTGCCTAAAAAAGATGTCTGCTTCATCATCCAAGTTAGTCATCTGCACTGGTGAACGTCTGGAAGAAAGGCTCTTCTTTGAGGGAGCCTCCTTCTCACTGCTGACTACAGAGAAAGCACAGAACAGCAGTTTAGCTGGACACACACCTTCAGATTACTAAGATTTGCTTAAATATCTAGATGAGTCACTGGTCGCCACCAGCACTATGGGCTTTTTCAAAACTGTTTTTCTTTTTAACTGCAACAGTTCAATGATCTGTATCATTGTGAAGGCTTCCAAGTGCTAACACAGATATAAGCCAGAGGACAAGAAGATCCAGCTCAAACCAAGGAGGATGCCAAACCTCCTCTATTGATGGCAGAGCAGATTTATAGAAGAATAAAGAAAATTACTTCTCACAGTAAAAAGAATGCCATTATTTTCTCAGTGTTTTTGGAGCAGAAATTCTTTCTGCCTGCACAAGCAGAGAATTCACTGAGAAGTAGTTTCCACTTATAAGTAGGAAATTCTGCTTCTTAGTGATTTCTAATAATTTAATAACTTTTCTGATGTTTTGTTTAGCTAATTAACTAATACTAAAACATAATATTTGATGCCAAAAATTATACTCAAATCCTATGATTTTACCTGATTGTGATCAGTGATCTATAAATAATTACACTCTTTACCACTATTTCACAGACAAAAGATAGTTATCTCAGCTTTGTAGTTCTACAAAACAATCCTGATGGTTTTAAAAAGCATCATTATCAGCTACAGGAATCAGCACTATCAGATACAGGAAGGTAGAACTTGGAGCTTTAAGCAGGTGGATGGACTAAAATGACACTGAAGAATGGAAAGGAGTTTGGGTCACTGAAGAAATTGTCCTGGTGAAAATACAGCCTTACACAGTTAGTCTATCAGCTATAAGAGGCATAACAAAATTCTGCAAGGCTGTCTCTCTAGTTTCAGAAATAAGTGTATTATTTTAAATATTTAATTATAAGCTAAGGAAATTACAAAATCTGAAATGATTGTGAATAACAACACAAGTCGTCCAAACCACACCTGGCACAGGACTAACATTAGTTCAGCAGATAAGAAAGGCGGCGACAGTAAGATTACTCTCAAGGTGCAGCTGAACAGGAACTGGCAACATCCCACATATGTCTTAAACAGCTGGAAGTGCAATCCCTGTTCCTGCTCTGAGGCAGTGCTTCTACCAGCAGTCCAAGTGTTCACACCTCATGGAGGGTGGAGTAAAGAGAGGTGGCAGGGGAAGCTGGCAGCAGGTCAAGCAATGCTATGAAGGCGCTGTACAACTGCAATTTCTTCAAGGCAGTAAAAAACCTACATCTCTATTTTTTGGGAGAAGCAGTTAGCCAGTTGTAAAAGTACAGTACTGAGGACACCAGCTGGTAGGTGGTGCATGACCTAGAAAATAAAAACCGATCCAAACATACATACAGGAGAAATGTAGCTCAGATGTAGGCAGCTAGACCCCACAGAGCAGCTCTTCAGCTGGGGAACACAGTATTCAGCTATCAACTTGTCTCAGATAAAGAAGTTTTTGTGACAAATCCCAGGAGAATTTCCAGCCAAAAGTGAATGAACCTAGTCCCAGAAAGACAGAGGACACCACACAAAGCAAGGACCTTCTGACTGCACCTACTAAACTCACAGCAGACCACCAGCAGTAGAGCATGGCCCCGGCACAACTCACAGGGGCCAGCAGGACCACATGGAAATACAGGCACAGGAAGACAATCAGAACACCAGTACTCCAACTCTGCAAACAACTTCACCTCCAACAATGGCCACTGCCAAAATGAGATGCTAGCTGTATGTGCTAGATGTAGCTGACTCCCTCTGAACATTTCAGTTCAAGCAGACTCCACTGATAGTATTTAAAATTTGGGAAACATGGGTCCCTCCAAAGTCCACCCACTCCAAGGAGTAAAATAAGGGAACAGATGATGAACACTTTGCTGGATCTGCACAATAAACACTTTGAGAGGCAGGAAAACAGAAAGAATTACAAAACCAGCAGTGGAGTCAATACTGCAGAACAGCTGTCGAGGCAGCTTTGCAGATCTAGCTTCACATGCTTAGCAAGCGCAATGGCATCAGTTACACTTAATTCACATTTTAAAATACTGACTGCTTACAGAAGTACCAGTGGGGGAATGGTATTCTACATAATACACTGGACAGCTAGACAACTTCTTTAAGGAATTGCTCTCTTCAAAGATCCAAAAAAAGATACTCTAGTCTCAGTATTCTGACCCTTTAGCAAGCGACAGGAAGCAGCAAACACAGGGTAGTTTCCTCAGCCTGATGAGAAAGCTCAATGAAACAAGCATGTATGTTGCCCATGGCATAAGCCTCAAGCTTCCCAGTTACTGTACAGAAATCTGCCTTTTTTATCTCCGTTTGATTCAAAAGTTTCCCAAGTGAGAGACCAAAGAAAACAACTTCCTCTCTTCCCAAGAGTGTAGTTTCCCCTCCACACTCCGTTCCATTCATACGGAAACACAACTAAGGACCTTAACTCCAGTGACCAAAAAAGTCACGCGTCAGCCCTCCCTCCGTAAACCTCATGCCATGTTCCATTGTTAGTGCCCGAGTTTATCTATTCAAATCGATAAAAAGATTTGTTAGGTTTTTGCATCAACTGTAAATAAAGACTATACTCACCCTACTCCTCAGTGCCAAGGGGTAACCAAGAATGCTCAGGCAGGAGACTCATCAAGCCCACATTTACTGTCTTAGCAAGCAATCATACATGCAGGGTTGATCATCCCACAGAGAAGATGCATTTACTCCCATTAGTGAATTTAATTTTCTCTATTTCATTCTGAAGCTCCCCTTAATGGTTTCCTTAAATTCACAGACTAGGCTATTTTTCATGCCACCATGTGAGTGGGCAAATGTGTAGTAAATTAGGTACAAATTCACTTGTACCTAATCTATTTGCTGGGGAGAAAAATCATTGTACCAAGCCCTTGTACCACTAAAAAACCAGTAATTTGTTTGCTTAATTTAGTAATATTGAAAATTCATTCAATTGATCATATGTATAAAAAAAAAGACTAATTTTCATAGCAATCAATTAATTACAAGGATGTTTCAATGTGATTGAGTGCACAATCTCTGCAGCAACTGTCGTGCTTTAAAAATAGCAATGGAGTATGTTTCCCTAACCACCAGCTAGAAATTTAATTAGTTAAATGGTAAGTTTTAGCACTTACTTTCAGAAGAGATAAGATAAATATGAATTATTTTTACCAATAGTGTACATACTGTGCATGCCACTCAAAAAGGCAGTGAATGCAGTTTGGGAAAATTTGCATTCTTTTTCATATCCCTTACCAACCCCTGAGGCACATACTAAATATAACCAGGGTAAGGTTTTTCTAAACCATTTATTTTTCAATGTATTATGACCTCATACTTGGAGATGCCATATTTTAAATTATATTAGGCTGGTTTTAGACAGTAATTAGTCCTGTATAATACCCAACAGCCTTATTGAACATAAAGTAATGACATTATCACTTCAGAGCACAAACTGAAGCTACCCAATAAATTCTTTCAACATAGACAACATGTATCAGAGAGAACATTATTCTACCATTAATTTTTATTATATGAACAAAACCAGATCATAGTAGCTCATGAACAAAAAGAGCAAAGCCAGATGCTGTAATTGTTGGCACAGAGTTTAATTTTCTGTTAGTAAAGAGAAATGCTAATAGGCTTTTATGTGTTTATTATGTACATTTGTACATAATATTTAATCTGAGGTAACTGACACTTGTCTTGGTAAAATGGGAGCTTTTTGTTCACTCTAAACAAAAAATTGCTGATGGGGAGAAATGTATTACTCTGTTATAAGCAACTTTTAAAAGCATTGCACATTAATTTTTTTTTAGACTACTGCTCTTAAACAGTTTTAACAGATAATATACAATATTTACTTTCTTTGCCAGATAAACCCTCAAGCATTACTATTTAACTTATTTACTCCAAAAAGCACAGTAAGGAAAAAAAAAAAGAAAATACCTTCACAAAAATAACATTTTAACTTTTCCCTTTTCATAGCATAGCACTACTCTATATCAACCAAAAATCAATGAAATTTCAAAGAAATCTAAATTCTGTGAATTAACTGAGCTTATTTTAAAAGTGGTTCTTCGTTATCCTGAAACTCTGGATCATGAATGTTGTAAGACTAAAATTTATGTGCTAATAAAATCACATAAAAACACAGAGATAAAAAGCAGGCTGCAAGAGCTCTGAAAAGACTCAATGTTTCATAGATATTTCTTCTAAATTTTTTCTCTAAAATGCCAGTTAATTTTCTGACAATGTATTTCTAATAAGGCACTATTTTTATGCAGACAGTATTTTTGTAATACGTAAGCATGCTTATGTACTTACATTACCACATTCTCAATACAATTTCAAAGTACTGCACAAATAAATAGTTAAAAACTCTTTGTACTAAGTGAAAAATTATTAAAGGATTTATCATGCAGGTGATATCTGTTCACCTTATAACTGAATTAAAAAAAAATGGAGTACATCCAAAATGTTAATTGCAGTACAAGTACAGCAGCCTTTTATACACACAGAAAAGCAGTAAGGAAATGTTTTACCAGGTCACACAGAAAAAATTCCGATCATCTTTCTTAGTCGAGTCACATTTTAAACCTCAATAACCACACAATGCAAAAGAAAGCCAGCCAGAAAAGATTGGTAGAGCGGAAGTACTTCTTACTCCTAACACCACTAGTCATATGTCCTTTTGCATTAAGTGAAATCTTCAGTGAGAAAAACAGAGGAGGAAAGGCAGTGAGAAGAGATGGACAGCAGTGAAGCTGCAGATCATGGTGGAAGAACATTCAGACTCCCAGCGCCTGGATCTCCCAAACTGAGTTGGTGAATAGTCCTGAAATAGCACAGCAAGGTGATTGGAAACACCATGCAAAGCAGGCCAAAAATCAAACACTTAGCACGCTCAAGCCTGAAGATGAAAAGTTGCATTTTCCTGCAGAGCCCTCCGCACAGTGAGCCACAGGCAGCCCCCATGCACGAGGTCTGCTGTGTGAGCAGGAGTCTCCCCTTCATACCGCCTTGCTCTGAACCAGTGAAGCACATTCAGGACAAGCTGCACAGCACGGCGACACGGCCTCATCAACACAGAACAAAGCCAGCACTGGCACTGGCAGCTCATCATTTACAAACATGTGACTAACATGAGCATAGTGGTATCTTTGTTCTCATTATGAAGCAATTATCAAGGAAGATTCAACGTGGAAAACTGACATAAAGGTATGTGCAAGTAGAAAACTCTTCATGGGTTTTATCTGAACATAGGCTTCAAAGACTAGAGTTTCTCATTTACGGATTTACTATCAAAAATAAAATAAAGTTCAAACTGCTTCATTTTTCTGAAATCACGGAATGATAATGAACTTCCTTTGAAATAGAATTATACGTTTACTTGACTCTTATAATAATATCTATTTAGGAAATAGGAAAACAGTGACTGCACACTTACACCAATATGAGGTTAAGCATTCCAGGAAGAAGCTTAGAACACTGGATTTTATTTGGAAAATCAGTTTAAAATTTGAAATTAAAATGTCGTATTTCTGGCATCACAGTATCAAAATATTAAATACCTCTCCTGCTTCACTAATTTCCAATGCTCACCCACAAAGCAAGCATAACCATACGTAGTTCAGGTCTTTATTTCAGAAGTCAAAATACTTCAGTGGTCTGGTGAAAGCTGTTCATCACACATCCAAGGCAGAAGAGAGAATCTCAGTGAAGCTCTCCCCCTCCAGACTTCAGAGTGTGGAACACGAGATAGTTTCACCACCACCTACAGAAAGAGCTCTACAATTGATGGCTAAGACGGTTCCTGTGTGTTATGAAAGGTGAACCCAGGTCTGCTATGAACCCACTGATCTGGATTAAAAGTCTAAAGACTTTATCAAAAAGAACTATCAGGCTACAAAGACTGACATGTATTCTGGAATGCTTATCAAATAAGTAAGCTGCCCTAAAAGAGGACAGACATTAATAACAATACAAAAAGGAGTGGGAAATATAATCTCTTTTGAGATCTTTTTCGGTCCCTTATGCTCTCAGCAATTTCTAAAAATATTTCTGCCAATATATTGTTTTGTGTCATATAAAAAGACATTTGAGGATATGATCTTTGATTTTTATGCCTTGTTGATATAAAATTAGCATCAGATTCATTACTCAGAAGAGAAACAGCTTTAAATGTTAAAACATAAAGAGTGTGCATCTAATAGTGGGACCTGTGTTTTACCTGCAGAACATTTTGCATCCTGTTTGTGCTGTAGGAATTGAATTTTATTAATCTCAAAAGAATTAACGTAGTTTTGACTGGGGTAAAACAAAAAAGACAGCCTATATTAAATTTTTAATGCTGAAACAGACCTGGTATACAAGATCGGTATGCACAAATGTCTAGTCTGCTTGTGTTTACTTTCAGCAGACCATTTCAGAAACATGTTTTTTCAAATAGCCACGATATTAATTAATATCTGTTCTTCATTTACTGAACATTCATATTGAATAGTTCCTGAATGTTCAGACTATGTTAAACATATTTCTTTTTCTATTTCATTTTCATGTACTTAAGATTGTAAATTTCATTGGACTACAGCAGACAAAAAAAAAAAAAAAAGCGCTGGGTTGGTTGGTTGGGGGGTTTTTTGTGAGGTGGGGGAACAAATGGAGCAATTCTTCTTCGAAAATCTACTACACTCCACTTCAGATTTAAGAGCACAACCAAATCCATCTGAAAGTTCCTTCAATACAGGTTCTATTATGGAATAGTCTTTTAGATATGTACAGATGCACCCAGACATCAGCAAAAGTGCGTTTTCTGCTTTCCAGGCACACCTGCTTCAGGCCTCACTCAGTGTTGTAGAACTGTTACTACACAGGACTTTCTGCATATTTTCAGCCTAATAAACTGTCTGAATAAACTGAATGGTTTAAGTAATGCAATGTATTTAAGCACATTTATCACCTCCTATCACCAACTTATTTCCTTCAGAACCCCTCTTCTGGAGAAAGAGTGTTTCCTATTCAGTTTCTAGTGCTAAATCATACTCTGGCATAGTCCCTCTCCCTTTCATCATGAGTGAGGAGTGAAGAGTATCATCCAGCCCACTGTTACAGCAAACCTGGGTAAACTCAGTTACTGCAAATATTGTTATCATGCATTTCCACACTGGGCAGTTTGAGAGAGATTATTTCAAAACATAATGGTGAAAAAAAGGTTTGAATTCCTCTGACCTAGTCTTTCATATTTATTTTTTTTAAATACATGGGTCTCAGGCACTTACATTCACCTCATGTTAAGAAAAAACTGGGTTAAGTGAATCATTAGGGAACTATGTCTACTCCTCCTGAGTGATTAACTCAGACACAAATATCTACCTTGTAGATGCCTCAATTGAGTTAGAGTGTATCAGCAAAATATTTAAGGAAGCATTTTGAGGGATCATGAAAACATCCCAGACTTCCCCGTGCTGCCCAAGGCCTGAGCATAGAACTGCAGAGCAGCAGGGCTTCCACAAGCAAGGGAAAGATAGCAGCAGGGGCTCCATACTGTGGACACTGTCCAGATTTTCTCAGCTTCTATCTAAAAGAAAATTCTTTGCATTTGTTACTCAGCTGACACAACTCTTTTGCCTTTAAGAGGAAGATAAAATCATCTAAGGGAACTAATTATGAAAAGGAATCTGTGGAACATAACTATGGAAGTAATCTTTTCTCACTTCCCCAGTTAGATGGGGTAAAAAAACTTCACAATATTTCCAAGGATTTAACATAATTTGTTTCCAACCTGTTTATGGAATATTATTCTCAAGAGATCAAATTTAATGAGCAAGGGTATGTCTAAAAGGAAAGAGAATACAGATCTGAAGGTACTTGACTGCAGCTCTCAAGCAATCAAGCATATGAAAGTATTTAATAGGCATGGAAAGCTGGAGATAAATGAACACTGGAGAAGACGTTCTTATTCAGTCAAGTAAACTCATAACTGGAACATAAGAGTAACTTGATTTGGATTCATGCAGTTTAGTAATTTTTACAGCATAAAGGCTTTTCCTTACTTATTAGATTACTGAACTAGGTGGTTGAAGACTAAACAACTCTAATGTTCTTCCAAGAACTTGGGTGAAATTCATAAATTCACCTGATTCTATTTTGAAAACTTCTCATGAGCTGCTACAACTCATTGTTAACTGTAACAGCACACCAAGAACAACAGTAAATAATATGGGTTATAGGCTTTGTCTTGCTACTCTGAAATAATCTGCTTTTATTCTGGTATTTGCTGTGTCACACAAATTGTACTATGCTGAGGATGTTGCATACTGTCACTGTTTGTTTTACTGGAAAACTGCCAATAGAAGGAAAAATGGGAATTGTTTTAATGAAGTGGTTTCCTGAACAATCTTGGATGAAAAGTCTCTCCATATGATTTTTAAGCTGTACCTCTATCTAACACTTCATCTCTCTACTTCTGTAGTCTATCATTTAAGGATCTTAAAGCTTTTATCAATACACTTTACAGCAATCTTACATGGAAAGAAACTAATCACTCCATGATAAATAATGAAAATGTTGTAAAGTAAGACAACATTATAGAGGATTTGAAAATAATTCACTTAAAAAAATCTAGGCTGTTAGGTATTAGATTTGTTTTCATATAGTATAGATTACATTAAATCTTTTATACAGTTTATGCTTCTGAGAAATTAAGTTTTCCAAAACTGGTTTTCTGTTTGGATTAACATTACCACAAACCCAAGTTTAGTTCTTTTCCCTGTATGTCTCAGTCATGAAGCAACATACTATTACTGTAATTTTCTTTGCCAATTGTGGAAAAATAGTGGAAACTGAAAAAGCAAAGGACTTTCATAGCATTGCAATAAGCTTACACACATAAAGGTATGAAACAGAGCTGAATTTTAGGCCTTGAAATATTTGGAGCATAGAAAGTTTCTGAGCTGCAAAAAATACAAAACAAGCAACTGTTGTCTGCTATGAGGTGTACATGTAGTGTTTATTGGTTGGCTTAAGTAGAAACTAGTAAGATTTTAGCACTAGCCTACTGGCTAAAAAACTTTTAGGCCTTGTAACAAAGAGAATTTTGGTTGCAGTTGGCAAGAGGTGAGCTGTTGCCATCTTTCAATCGTCTCACCCTGTACTGAGACTGATGCCACAATAAATCTCGTGGAAACGTCCCCCAGCAGTCCCATCCTGTTATTTGAAAAAACAGATTCAACAGCCAATATACTCCCATAATATATTAGGAAAAGCCATATATGCCAGAGAGAGGGATTCTTGCTGATACACAATGTAGTTAACACTTAAGGATAGTAAACCACAAATTACACTTTTAGTTTTCTATAACGGCAAAACTGAGCAACAAGGGGACCATTAGGACATGCACTTGATAAAGATTCTATGACCAAAATGGCCATAGTAACAGTAATGCATACCACCAATTATCATCAGTAATTCTTGCATCAAGGTCTCATTACTTCTAAAAACATTAACATGCAGCTTTTATGAAATAGTTCATTTTGGTTAGGGTTAATCTAAGAGAAAATAACCCTTCTCTTTAAAAAATACAGTGTACTGCACTTTACTGCTGTTTCTTGCATTTTCAAATTCCATTTTTACAGTGCTGCTGCATTTTGTCAAATTAAAGGGCTCTCTAACAGTAGCTTTCTCTTCCCAGTGCAGGTACTCACAATCTTTGATTAAGTCAACTCTGAACTCTTCTTTTTAAACTAAATAAATTAAGCTTCTTAAGTCAGTCACTGCAAGGTGTTTTTGCTAGACCACAAAGTATTTTTGTATGAGCTATAAGCCTTCAGATCTTTCACAGTAGTGAAAATTTTATTTTGCTTTGGAACGTATGTGCAAAACCTAAACTGAACACTAATAAAATTTCTTAATAAAATTGGCATTTATTATTTCATACAATTGATAAATGAATTTAGAGACTTCTCACAAGGCTATGTAGGCTTTCACACAGTTGTAAGGAAAGCTGGATTTAATGATCCTTTTGGCTTCCTTCCAACTAGAATATTCTGTGGAGCTAAAAGGTCTCCTTTTTTCTAGCTCATGATTTAACATGTTCATGTGAACATACTCCCATACATGTGTGTTCATGTACACACACTCTTCGTGTTTAACAGTGCCAATTCAACTACTTACAATTCACAATAACTTTTGGATTACTGCTATTAAAATAACAGTAACATTTCAACACACAACACATCATATTTCCTCTCTGTTAAGGAAATCCTAAAGCTCTTTAATAGATTTATGGAGTATTAAATGCAATTAATGAAGCTCTGTTTAGTTGAAGGAAACAACCACATTTTCACAGGATTAGTAAACTTCAAGTTGTATTCAGTCAAGAAAAGTATTAGTCATATTCATCTACCTGTATCTTATAATTTTCTAATGTTTTTTTCTCATGTGATAGAATTCCTCCTTCATCATTCATTTCCAAGAAACATGAATTACACTTTTGTGGGTGCATTAAGTCATCATAATATTTGCTTTATAAATGTTGTTTTGTTACTAAACACTTAGCTGTATACTTCTATGGAACCAAAATTAAATCATTTTTGCAGCTGTCAATGTGCCACACATTTCTACAGTACCAGATAAATCCATAATCATGCTGCTGATTGTCAGCAGAACTACAATGGACAGTTTATCACTGCTGGCAAACAAATGTCAGAGAGTCCTCTGAGAGCCATGCTGTGCCATGACTGCTGCATGCAACATACTGGAAAATCGTACCTCTGGAAGGGTTAACCACTACTCTCCTGCCAGTAAAGACTGAAGGCCACATAAATAAGTGAGATAATTGACAATTAAAGTGTTGGGAGATTGTAAGTGGTTCAGTCATTATTGGGTTTGATCCAGTTCTGAAAGAAATAACTGAAAGAGTGCCCCTGATGATGCAGACTGTAAGTAACACTACTAAAATAAATCCTATTCAATTATAGGCTTGAAGTTGTCTTCTATATTCTACACATTTAGAACTTCTAAGAAAAGCAAACTGCCACCACTCATAAGTTTTATTTTTAGCACATATCCCTCTGAAATACTTAATTAGGTAATCTAATGTTCTACTTTACTACAACATTTAGCTCTGCAGGAACACCAATAAATGGTACACAAATGAAATGCACAGCAATGCAAAGCAAGGCTAAGGATTTTTATTACACCTCTTTACAATTCAGAAGGCACAATAAACAACAACCAGTTCACAAAATAATCAAATATTGACACTTCACCAATAAAGCAGGGTATCTAGTACAATTTGTAATGAAATTAGCAGCAACCAATACACTAACAACATCCATCCATTGCTGCCTGTGTTTTTTTATCCTTTTTGCCTTTCCCACCCTATTTCACTCCTGTAGTGGTTTCACATTCACCTGTCTCTGTTTGCTGAATTTAGTGTAGTGATTTGAGTGTTTACTTTCATTTTTCTCTGTGAGACAGGATCAGGAGAAGCAAAGTAGGCTTAAACTTAAAGGTAAACAGATGATTTTATTAACACACACTAAAAAGAAAAAAATAATCAAAAATGGGACTTTCAAAGCACTCTCTGTCACCCACAAACTGTTTACTTTCCTACAAACAACATAAAGAGACAAAACTTGTGATTTTCAGTCAGTTTTATCATTTAAAATAATCTTATATCAGTTTTTTAGGAGAGGAGTCTCTCTTAGAGTCTTATGGAGACATTGTTACAAGACAAACAGTCCTCTGATGGCTCCTATGTCATGAATCTGTAGCTGCTGGAAAGAAACTTCTGCAAACTGTGAAATCCTACTCCATAGCAGCTTTTTTTATGGCTTTATATGGGCCTATCAGCTTATTAAGGGTGCTGTTCAGAATACCTCTTCTAGCGTAAAGCAAAAATTCTCTTCTTCTATCTCCAGAATCATCCTAATCTCTAAAACTATAGATCTTCTTTTTCCTTAGGAGCAAAAGGTTTCATACCACTTTTCAGTAGAGCCATGCATCCCTCTCCAAACAGCATTCATATGTTACAAGAAGTAGTCTATTCCCCACGGTTTTACTAGAGAGGTCTAACCAATAAAGCAACTCTTCACTCCCTTGTCCCACTTAGGACTACTTTCTTTGTTCTCACTCAGGGAAGGGCTAGAGTTTTGGAAGTTCCATCTGGTGTTAGGAAACAGTTAAATCTTGCTTAGGTCTACAGAGGGCATAATAGTTCTTCCCAGCAGTGACCAAAGGTAGTAGGGTCAGGCTGAGCCAGAGTCTTTAGGTTCTAACTACTACAATTAATGACACAGGTGAGCAGTTTAACGCAATATGGGAATTATTCATCCTGAACTGAACAGGAAAAAAGAATAAAACCACTTCACAGATAGGAGAGGTGTTTGTTAGTGGGTGAGGCTTGCATGAACTAATGACAAAGCCTGGAACCTTGTTATCTGAAAATGTTCATTTGGAACTTCTCCATAATTTTTCACAAGCAAAATTGTGCTGACTTAACAGTACTTGTCTCCTCCTTTAATACTAGAGTATGTCACCAAGACATCTGTGTGGCTATGTCCCAGTTACTGCAGTTACTGTCCTGGAGATGAAGCCAAAACAGAAGTGTTAGTTCTTGGCAAAAACCCTGCCAATCTGCTTTGGTTAAAAGACATCCTTTTATAACAAACTAATGTTTTAATTTTATAATACTATTTCTAAAACTACTTACATGATCTGCGCAAAATTATAATTGCTGCATACACTATCTAGGGGCATTGTTGACATCAGTGTGGTAGCGTGAAAGAAATTGCTGGCTAATTGCTCAAGAATTTTTTCAGAAGCACAGGCATATTTTGCCGCTATTGTTGAGCCCCATTCTCCTTAGCAATTAACCCAATTAAGTGAATTCAAACTTAGGTCATGCAGGTTTATGACTGCTAAAAGCAATGTTTCTGACAGTGGAAAAAACACCTGATGTTATGCACCTATATTGTCCTGAGTTTCCACAGGATTTCATTTGAATTTTTTTTTTCCCAAAACAAGGATGACAACTGCCTAAATCAAAAGGATCCCCACCTGTAGCTTTCTAGGAGCCACACATTTCCAGGATAGTAAGCAGAACAAATAACAGACTTTGAAATAAATTACTCATTCAGAGAACTGAGGGAAGGAAAGTGCGGGGGCAGTGGGCACATGGAAGGAAGAACAAGATACTGCACTGGAATTAAACTACTAAGAGCAACCCTATTTTATATACATAGAAATCCTATGACTGGCATGTGGTCAGTGAATTACACTCCACTTGAGCTGGAGAATATTAAGGATACTTGATGCAGTCTCTCAGATTGTGCTGAAAAGAGACATGTGGTTCATACAGATCAGGAGGTGGCCATTTCTTTTTCCTCATAGCTGGGGATGTGCCATTTTGCCTTCATTACGGATGCAGAGTGTATGCTTGGCCAACAAACACACTGAATCTAAATACTGAGTGACACAATCAGTACAGTTAGATCTACTATGCTCCCCTGTTTGTCCTTGGACAGGGTCTCTTAAATCAACTATCACATCTTTTTTCTTTGTATGCACTGCAGTTCCCCTGATATTGGAACTCTACTACTCATATCAATTTGTCGACATATGTGATATGGATTTGACTTTGTCACATGTTTTGATGCCACACTCCATGATTTGCCATGAGCCCTGTAAATCACTTCAGCAGTGTCACTGAGTAATTTAAGAGGTGGTTAGGTCAGAAGCACAAGTACAACTCAAACTTTCTTTCTCAAAACGACTTCTTCCTCTTTAATCAGAAAACAAGTTGTTCTATACACAGGAAGATCTGCCTTGGGAAAGATTAACTGCAAGTGTCATCTGTCAATCCAGTCACTACAACTTTCTTCAGCTTCAGCACAAACTCCCAAAGAAAAATGTGATTAGCAGGCTGTTGGCACAGATGAATCCACACTCACCTAGGCTCAGGCATTTTGTCTGGAAATATAGAAAATGTTTCTCTGTCTCAGCCATTAACTTGAAGCAATCACAGATGGCCCACTATATTACATATGCATTTATAAGCCAACAAACCCAAAGAAACGCCTTCTGTAGAATAATATAGAGCCTTATTATCAATAAAAGTTTTCCAGAGTAAAAGAAGAGATAATTAAATATATTGTTCTGAGGGATGGGGAAAAGATAGTGACAAAATCAGATTTAAAGACTTTCATATATATGTCACTTCTGCTAAATATCTGGCCAATGCAAGCAATACTTGGAATTTTTTAGAATTTGGTAGGTTCTGCAAGTTAATCTGTATTATACAGCTGTGTCTACTCTAGAAATTAAAAATGCTCTGAACCATATTACCTGACATAGAGTTCCACTGCCATAGCCCATATCCACAGTACTGCAACCTTATACAACAGAGCCAAGCAGACACAAACTCTCTCCTGGGAAATGGTTTGGGACCATATTAGCTCCTGAACTACGCTCAGCACTGTTCCTGCATGTCCCAGCAAGAAACCCTTGTAACAAGTTAGCAGGACCAGCAGCCGAACATAGTTCTCTTGATTAGCATACTACAGTTACAAGGCAAGTGTTCCTAAGATTATTTACAGGAAGAGGCATGAAGACTAAATATTACTCCTACACATTTACATATTAGGCAGAACCAGTACTTTAAAAATCCTGCAGTTAACAGTTTGTGATTCTAACTGAGCATGGGTAGCACCCTGAGTCTTTTGTCTGGATACTATTTGTGAAAAGTACTTTTTCTTCCATTTAAAAACTCCAGTTTTTCTTTGGTCTAAGACTTTTGTCTAATCTCACTGGTAATAATCAAATGCTCATCTTTTTCTGTTCATTAGAGGAGCTGCACGCCCGATTTCAGATTAGCAACAAGTCGAATCACACAGAATTTAAGATGTTCTTCTTTACCTACAAAGCCCATTAAAATTCTGAATGTTATCTCAATGTGGTCTCAGCATATAGATGCTGACTTTGTTTGGCACCCACCTTGCCTCAGTAGAGTCACCACACTTGAAAGTGGAGATACTCTGGCTAACAGTGCTGAGATTGCCTTAAAGCTATACAGCATCTGGAAACAATAAGCATATGCAATTTTCATACAACATGCATGCATGAATATACAGACACGAGTGGCAACATGAATTCTTAGCTCATGAAAAAGCAGCTAACATTTGAATTACTAACTACAATGCCATTACAAACAATAAACATTGTCAGCTAAGAACTATACAGCTCATATCCAGATGTATAGAGATATCTACAGATATATCTACACATCTGGACCCCCACACTGAAGTCATTGTGCTCTGTGTACACTCCATTATCATATGTATTGTCCTCAATATATAAAAAGAGCTTGTCATCTGGGCCAGACCACCTTCTCTGTAAACATAAACTTTCATCCACAGTCACAGCTTTACAAGGGAATAAATTTTTAATTACAAAATGTCATTTCAAACACAACAGACAGTCCTTCTGGTCTTTCCACAGTAAAACCCAAAACCAGGATAAATATTAGAACTAACAAGTATAAACAGACTTTGGATATGTTTTCAGTTACCAGCAAAGCAAAATAAACTAATTTCTTCTACGATTCTTGAAGAAATTTCTTTCAACTTTAACCCAACTTATGCACCAAACCACAAAGACTCACTCACTAGGTGCTTGTTGGAGAGAGGTACAAAGGGCAAGAGCTGGCATGGCCAGTGGAAACACTGCAATCTTCAGTAAATCCAGACAGCAGTTAGAGAAATAAATCCAATTTTAAAGCAAGACTTAGATATGACAAATAAGAATAGAAGTGATATTTTTAGGCTTTTTTTTCTTTCAGGATAAGGGTACCTTTACACTGCTATTGAACAAAGTGAAAATTCTTCCATCTGAATAAAATAAAAATATATTAAAACCTTATTCCACAAAGAAATTGATCAGACTAGAATTATCTTTAGAAGGTTACATTTCATGTTAGCAACTCCACAGAAATGAAGATATTTAACAGATCAGTAGTCATTCTGCTAGTGGTCACAAAGTTATGCAAAATTTAAAAAAATAAATTTTGTTTAATACTTAGTTTTACTAAAGATAAACTAGCTGACATTATGTCAAGGTTCACATGAATTTTTTTTTTAATAATAATTCTCCCTTGGATAGAGAAATTTGACATTCCAACACTGCACGGTGACTCATCTATTTGACCAGAATGCACTGGAATAATTTGCCTCGAGTAATAACAAGGAGCATATTGAGGCAATTATGATCATTTTGACTGTAACTCCTGCCTTACACATCCTCTGGAATATTCTTGAGGAATCTTTTTTACCAGAAATGTCACAGGGGCAATGACGGGAAAAAGTAGGCATATCCCCTGGATATTAGTACAGTATTTGAATTATTTATATTAAATTAAACTACAAAATGCACCTTATGCAACAACACCAGAAAAACAGCGTTGCTTACTAAATTCATGAACAGGCAGCATGACTCAAATCAATCCATTTAGTTAAATAGATAGCTATTTTTTTGCATTAAAGGTTTGGCCCAAGTCTAAACTATAACAGAGCTGAAAGCACTAATGGTTAGAGAATCGATGTTTCTCCTAAATGATAAGGCAGAGAAGGTTGCAGAACATTTACATGTAGCTGAGATAATAATCCATATAATCATGCAGTTCTCTGTTTCCATGGCAACCATTAGAGAAGAGTTTTCAGCCTGAAGGAATTCTTCTTTCATAGTACTACTGGAAAGCTGCCATTGGAACAGTACTAGTTATTTGTTGCTCAAAGCACAGGAAATTCAAGGATAGGTATAACCACACTCTAACTTTGAGAGCGGCTGAGCCCACTGAGACCAGAGGGGAAAAGTCAGGCAAATCCACATGGCCTGGAGTATCTAACTTCGCATTCCCTTTCACTCAATTTTTCCCAAAAGTCCCACAACGGGAAATAGGTGCACGCAAGTTAAGATTCATTTCACCTGAACAACATCATCTTAATGAAAGGGAAACAAATCTGAAAGAGTAGAAGCAATTCCATGTAAGAAACACTTGGCATCACACACAAGCAGAGTCCAGCCTCTCCTCCAGATGTAGTCTGTCTTGCTCCAGCAGCCTGGTCGCTCACCTATGGGGGTTCCTGGCCACCCTGCTCAGGTGCCTCTTCCCTTGCAGTCCAGCCAGCCAGGCTGCATACAGCTGGAAGGACTCAAGGCATGAAGTTTATGTATCACAACTCGGGGAAGAACCAAATAGTACGCTATTCTCAAGTAAGGTACTAAAACAAAACCAAAACACAACTATTTTTGTAAGTACATGGTTTATGGCACATTTGAAGGAGCTGAGACTTCCACAAATATTAAAGAACTGTACTTTGAAGATGAAAAACTGTCATTTAATGTTAGATTACAGCAGCTTCCCAGGAATATGCCCTATGCTCTACTACAGCAAAGTGTAGATCCCACAGGCATCTCCCTTAAGAACAAAGTCCCTGGAGTGCCCTCTTCTGAAATACCTCCCAGATTTCATCTCATCTCTTGAAAGCTCTCATACCCTCCCTTAGCCTCAATTACCAGAAGGGCAAGCTATTTACTAATGCCTTGATAGAGGAGATACGACTGACATCAAAGAAGGCTTCAAGCATTAGCATCTTGTTATCTAAAATCTCTCATACCTTTTTTATATAGCCTCCCATGGGCAGCTCCACACAGCTCTTGCTCTTTCTCTTCTTCTCTCTTCCTTTTGAAGCTCAGGCTAACTCCTTCCTGTCCCTAGCAGGGCCACCTAACCCCAGATGTTCCTCATACAACATCTTACCCTTTCTGTCCCTCACACAACCTCCTGTCCCTTCCTCCTCACAGCACAGGCAGCAGGCTCCAACTAACTCTCTACAGCTAACTCACTCTTTATCACACCCATAGCTGCATGCAAGGCTGTTCCCACTCTTTGGTAAGTAACACAGCTGCAATATATCAGGGGCAAGACTGCCTTCAGCACTATTTGTTCTTCACAATGCCTTACAGCAGAGCAAAAAAGAAAGGCTGAATCTCAGGTTAAAAGTTTCCTGAAGAAAACATGGAAAAAACCGATTTATCAAATACTCTACAGAAAGACAAGAAAACAGGGCTACATATTAAAGCCAATTGTGACAGTGGCAGAACAGCATTTAACAAACCACTGCAGAGTCTGCACTCTTCCAATTTTTGAGGCAGATCAACAGCTCACATTATGAAACAGAAATCACATAACTACAAATCATAAATACTCTCAGACTGAAGAGGAAATGAAAACGTCATAAGATAATCCTATTATTTATTTTTTAAAACAGCAAATTATATTAAGAGATCATTCAAAACAGGAGATCAGCTCAAAGCAAAGCATGCTATCATACTAACATGCTCAGAGTTTTATTAGGAAGCATGTGTATTTTGAACTCTTGCCAATTACATGTGACAAAAATACCAAATTTCTGTCCATTCGTCTGCTGTAACCAGTACACTAATAATGCAATATGTGAATTCCAGTAACTGAAATAACTTCTAGCTTAAAAGTATGAAAAAATAATACTTTCATACCAAGCAGAAAGTTGCAACTCAAGATACACATATCCAAAAAATGTAAACAAAGAAATCCAACTGCAAGAACACAAAACATTGCTTTCCCGCTGTCTTATGGTTGAGAACACAGAAGTTAGGTTATCTGTGTTTGCTTGCTATCTATGCTGAATACAGGATAAGAAGTATGCAGAAGTCTTTTAAAAAACAAACAAACACCACAACAAACAAAAAAAACCAATGAAGCAAAACCACGCAAACAAATATCCAAAATAAGAACAGAAAATCTCCACACAACACTGTCCCACAGAAACCAAATTCAGTTTGTTTTTTTTTTTTTCCAACTCAAACAAGCTTCCATTATTGTCTTTCAATTCTATGATCACTTTGAATGCTTAGACAGAAAATTAGCTGGTTGAAGTTAGTTTATGTGGTGGGTTGGCCCTGTCCCCTCCTCAGCTGGACAAAGGTGAAAAAATAGAATGAAAGGCTCATGGAAAAAGGTCAGGGAGCTGTCATTTACCAATTACTATCACAGGAAAAACAGGCTCAGCTTTAGGGAAATCAGCTTAATTTATTAGCAGTCAAATCAGAGATGGGGTATGAAGAGTCACTGCTGGGCTTAGCCATGCCCAGTGGTGGGTCTGTCTCAGAGATAGTCGGCATTCGCTCTCTTAGAGAAAGTTTCTGATAGCTTCTCAAAGAAACTACCCCTGTGGCCCCCACTACTGAAATCTGGCCATGTAAACCTAACACATATTAATAAATTCTCTCATGGCTCAATGAAAATGGAATTTGTTGAAAATACATCTGTTTATATATGACTGCTACCTGCATCAGCAGGTGGAAAATGCCAAATCAAAATACTTAAAAGTTCTAAATTATAGTAACTGGAATGACTTAAATTTTGGAGTCATTAATAACACATATTCACATTTATCTCAAATGAGCAAATGTATGATTACTATCTTTTGTACCCCTAAAACTTTAGTATGTAAAAGCATATTTGCCGAATACTCCTCTGATCATCTTTTCCTTAAACTTTTGTCTTTCTAAATTAAAGAGAAACATTAAACTATCACTATGACAAAGATGGAAATAACTCATTATAATGTTTTTTTAGTAAACTAGTTCTTATTAATGTTCTAGAAAATTTTATGGTACTTCTTGCTAAATCCTACAGAAACTCACAGTCTGTAAACAGAATTTAGTTTCTCAGTTGTTAGTAGGACAAATATATTTCTAGGGAATTGAAACAACAAACCAATAATCTTCCTATTTATTAAAAATGAAAAAAGGTTGAATATATTTCCACATCTTCCACACAAATACTCAAAAGGAATGTAAAATTTAAGTGTAATATTTTAATAACTCTGCAATGCATCTGTTTTGATTCAATGGGACATGTTTTTTGCCTCAGGACTTCTAGACTGCTGGTTGTTCAGATGGCTCACCCACATTTATTTGTATCAACAAATACACAACAAATCTCTACGAGGGGATCATTTCAGCAGTCCAGGGATGGTTTTTCTCTTTTGTAAGGGATCTCTAAATGAGGTCTCTTAAGCTGTAATAAGTTGTAAAAAGTGACAGTTTTTTAAAGTGATTTCTAATGTATTTTTCCTAGAATTTACCAAGTCACTAAAAAGGCGATCTCTATTAAAAAGAAAATTCTTCATAGACAAATAAACTGAAATCAATTTCATGTCTACATAGTGGGAGAAAGTCAAAGGCAACCCTCACTTCTATTCAACTAGAAATTAAAGTTGAAACACCATCATCTCTTTTCTCATGAAAGCCAATCATGCAAACACTTAATCAGTGACCTGTCAAACTCCTCCTCGTGACAGTATCAGTATCAACAAATGATGCCCTGTGGTTTCAAAATGCATTGACTTTTCTATTACTCCACTTAGTGATAAACCCAAGACCAGAACATAAACCATGATCTACTTCCTTCCATTTTACAGATTTCATTTACTGCCTCTAGTGATAAGCAGAAGACTACTCTCCAGGGGCTACATCAGCATCTGAATCCAAGAAGGAAAATTAAAATAATCCCAAACTCTTAACAGTCAAAGCTGAAATTTAGTCCCTGAGAAAAGAACATCCTTGCACATACTGTACAGGCCAACCATCTGTCTGAATACGTCAACAGAGAATATTTTTGTCTGAACAGCTACCAAAACCCCCAAGCAGAACATAAAACTTACTCAAAATTAAACATAATAAGCATTCTAAAACTACCATTATGCAAAAAACCCACCCCACCCCAAAACAAACAACAAAAAAAAAACAACCCTGCAGCATCAGTTATTTAAACTGAAATAGATCTTCCTATCATCACACAATGAAATTCAGTGTATTTCCTCCTCCTTTACATTTATGATAACTATTCAAACTTTCTTCTATTATTTGCTGTGCTTACACTTTGTAATAGCTTTAAGTAGGGGGGGAAAAAAGGGGGGGAAATTGTCTAAAATACATGACATCAACAAAAACAGCATGCTCACAATCCTCCATGCAAGCATGTACAAGGGCATTATTTGGTTTATCACTCACTCAAGGACCAGAAACCCGTGTCAAATGGGTTCACAGGAGATAAAACACTGTGCCTAGAAAGATAACAAATACAAGTACTGTCTTAAGGGGATTATGTGGTGAGACTCTGCATGTCTGTGAGCTAAACTAAGCTACAGAGGCAACAGAAAGGAGATAAATTACACTGGTGTATAGTTTAAGGGAACTTGGTGTTAAAGGACCATTGAGATTTGCACTTTCAGATACTAGTTTGGAATCAGTGTGTTCTTCCCAAAGTATTCAAATACTTATTCATAACAAGTCCATATTAACAGTGGTGACAAATTCAAATTATTTAGTTACATTAACATAATCACTCAGAACAAAAATTAAAAAAACAAAGTAAGACACAAATATTACATCTGTGAGAGAATACAGCTTTTATTTTTCATTAAATCTAATTGTCTCATTTACTTGCATTTTAATTCTTAAAAAATTAATGCTAGATTCAAAGATATTAATATGTCATTTAAAAATACAGTTTAGTGATTCTGAAAGAACCTGAAGTAGATTTTTTTAAGAATTAATGGGATTCCCACTTCAGAGTTACGAAGTATGGAATGACTCCAGAATTACTGAGCTATTCATCATGTTAAATTGACAACCCCATACAGTGAAACCATCAAGTGAACACTCTGCAGCCAATATGCTCAAAGGGACATATCAGATCCAACTGAAATGTTCAGGTAATTAAAAATCTAGAAATTAAATTAAAACATCACACTATGCTTCAGTCTATATCTCAGGATATATTAAATATTAAGTAAACAGGAACACGAAAAAGCAGACACATTCTCTTACACAATGGTAAATCCAACTAGCTTGATATCTCCTCCCAACAATCAAAAGAAATTCAATTTTTTTCAGAGGTGAAAAGCATAACCTAAATTTATCTGCATTCTGAAGTATTAGAGATGCTTTTATGACTCATCAGTAATGAAATGTATTAGATCATAAAGAGTATTTTAAAAATTCTTCTTCAAATATAGTAATTCTGTTTGCAGCCAAATCAACATAGGAAACAGAGCTAGTGAACTGGCTTTTGCACAATCATAAACAATTTCATCCTTGGTCTACATATCTATCCATGGAAAGTGATAAGAGTACTACATGAGAAAATTCGGAGATCATCTAATGGTGATCATAATGATGATCATCACTACATGTTCTGTCTCCAGTGCTTAAAAGAATCTACCCTGATACCTAAAATGACCTCCCAGCAGCTAAAACAGTGGGTTATTAAAGGATCATCCTAGGAGTGAGTTTGGATATTGTTCAGGCATCTAGAAATGTAATATATGAGATTAATTTTATGTAGTAAAGTTAGTTGATAGAGCAATATTGAACAGCCCTGACAGAAGAGTAATTGTAGTGCTCTTAACATTTACAGGGCAGATCTTTTCATCTTATTTGCAGTTAACAAACAGTACTTTAAAAGCTGTCCAATTAATAGCAGCTAAAAATGTGAATTCATCTACATTTTTGTGGACAAAATAGGATGTTATGTAAATTACTTTTCATCTTCAAAGTTCTGTGTAGACAAAGCTCATTAAAAACAGTTTTATGCCAGTGCCACTCCCTTGACGTCAGCTAAATTATTCCCAATGCTTACTTCCACATGTGATTAATGTCAGACCTAATAACCAGCTAATAACAGTGAAAATCCATAAAACTTTCTTCTGTTTTTTTCTAGAAGTAGAAAACCTGTAGAGGGTGAAATGTAACTTAAATTATGGTAAACCGCTAGATTCATCTTCTTTCCGTTTTTAGCATCAACTGGAAGTTTCACAGTAACACAAGTTTCAATGGCAGAAATTCAAATATAAAAGTTTGGTAAAAGGGAAAAGTAATATTGGTGATTGAGAAAGGGGAAGAACAATTTAAAATAAAGATGACTGCTTCTGCAGAAATAGTTTAATCAGTTATAAAAAATATATTTGTGTTGGAATTGCACTAAAAGATTAGATAAAACTGTCATGAAATGCATTTGACATGACACTTTTTTTGTTAGTATTTTTATAACAATTGGAAAATGGAATTATACTTGGTTGCAGTGGAACAAATAACAAAACCTCCACAGAAATTCAAACTAATTTGAGTTCAATTCCAAATACAATAAGAATATTGAAAGAAAATTGAGAAAAGTGTTTCCCAGGTCAGTGACATCCCATTGCAGTTTTTCAATAAAGTATCAGTTGTACAAGGGTGGTCATCTTGCTGGGAATTTCTTTAAATGGACTCAGTAGGAAAGAGCAAACTAGAAAGAGAACCGTATGTACTGAGAAGGGGTCTACTAAATACTAACAGTGTATGGAGATTTGTTGTCCTGTTGCCTTCTCAAGAAATGAGAAACCCAGAGCCTGTGGCGGGTGTGTAAGGCCCCCAGGGCATGTCAGTGCCAGCGAGGGGCTGAGCAGCTCAGTCCCAATCCCAGGTGCACCCTCAGGGACACCAGGTCTGCCCACGCTGCTGGGGCAGCTGTGAGGGACCCTGTGCACACCTGCCCGGGGGTCACTGTCACACAGCGCAGCTGCCCTGGGCAGCCAACAGCCGGGCTGGGCTCCACAGGGGACTGGGAGAGACAGCGTGTGTGACAGTGACTGTGTGACAGTGACAGTGTGACAGTGACAGTGTGACAGTGACTCTGTGACAGTGATGGCATGTGTGACAGTGTCTGTGTGACAGTGACTGTGTTACAGTGTCTGTGTGACAGTGTGTGTGTGACACTGTGTGACACTGTCTGTGTGACAGTGACGGTGTGACTGTGTGACAGTGACTGTGTGACTATGGCCGTGTGACAGTGTCTGTGTGACAGACAGTGACTGTGTTACAGCATCTGTGACAGTGTGTGTGACACTGTGTGACAGTGTCTGTGTGACAGTCACTGTGTGACAGTCACTGTGTGACAGTGATGGCATGTGTGACAGTGACTGTGACAGTGTCTGTGTGACAGTGACGGTGTGACAGTGACGGTGTGACACTGTGTGCCAGTGTCTGTGTGACAGTGACTGTGTGACAGTGTCTGTGTGACAGTGTCAGTGTGACAGTGACGGTGTGTGTGACAGTGACTGTGTGACAGTGTCTGTATGACCGTGTCTGTGTGACAGTGACTGTGTGACAGTTTCTGTGTGACGGTGTCAGTGTGACCATGTCTGTGTCACTGCACCTGCGCAGTGGGAACAGCAGCACAAGAAAAGCAAATGTACCGTGCAAGTATCTGTTTTTAATGATAGCCTTAGTCTATTCATAGTAAAAGCTTAATTGATAAAAATTGTTCAAATACATTTTCACTGGAATCTGTCTCTCTCTGACTCACTCCCTTATCAGGTAAAAGAAAATTTACAAGCATGTTTGGATGTTCTAAATGAGATCAGGATGTAATCTCCTGCATACCCTGACATGCATTACAACACCTGCAGAACAGATCATTTTGTCAACGTGTAATTTTGTTCTTTATACAACTTGTGTCTGAAAATGTATTCAAATAAATGGGTTTTTTACACTTTCATTAAGAAGAAAAGGTACTACAAACTCCAAGACATGATCAGCTCAGATTTCACATCTGATGCATGAAGAGACTCCACTAGTCTCACAAAATGACAGATTTCTCTGAATTCTGTAATTGTGATTTTAAGTGCACTGTGATTTGTACCCGTACACACTGTCACAATCTCCAATCGCTGTTCAAAGCAAAATTACACTTTTAAGTATCTCTCAACAGTAATATCCCACAAAATAACTCGCTATTAACTTCACTGTTCCTCCATTAAAAAATAATCCCAACTAACCAAAAAAAGAGAAAGAAAATAAAAATGAAGCAGTAAAGAATCATATTTTCAGATGCACAGTATAGAAATCTGATTTTTAATGAGAGGGAAAGGAGACTTTTTTTGTGTAACTGTAGACTGACAACTTTTTTCTTCCTTGTACAGCAGTGTCTTTTGCCACTCATTTCACGCAGGTACCCCTGAAGTTTTTGCCTTCTATTTCCTCTTCAATTTCCAGACATTCTTAGACTGGTTTTCAGATATATAGTTGAGACTGAACTGCTGGCTCTTATTTGACACAAGTCACTCAGAGAGCAAGTAATTCTTCCTCATGCTGCCCACATGTATGCCCTTTTTCTTTGAGAAAATTTAATAATGGCTGATTCTCTGTGAAAAAGGAAAAGAACTTGTCTTAGAAAGCCTGTATTGTAGCACAAGAGAAGGAGACAATTTCCTTACTCAATTTCAATGCCAATTACCAAGCTGTGCAACTTACAGCTCTCACTGGGAGCCAGCACCTGCCAACTGTCACTAGACCAACAGAGAGAGAACAGCAATGTTTTCATACACTTCTGCAGCCAGAATTAACAAAATTAAATAAAACAATTTTTAACAATCTAACCAAAACACCATTTGCAAAGATCTGTAAAACGGTAAGAGAGTATTTCTAAAAGTCTGCAACAAATATTTCTGCTTTTATATCCCACTGCACTGAAAAAAACATGGTCAGCAAATTTACGAGCAGTCCTAATCCAAAGTATGGCAAAATCAGACTACTTTTTGAAATTGTTCATCTGACTTTAAACTCATGCAAACAACTTCACACTGAAGAACAGAACAAGCTATGCAAACTAAGAAATGTGTGTTTGCCCTTGTTAGCTGCTGCCTCCTCTGACCCAGCTTCTCATCACTCTCTACCCTGAGATGTGAGATTACATCTACCAAAGTTCTCAGGCCATCAAGAGAAGGGAAGATGAAAGAACAATCCAGGATGAAAGCCTGGTTTTCAAGTTTTAAGGAGACTTGGATTTGGAGACAAGCATGAGTATAAACAATGTATCAGACTGATATATCCAGCAACAGAAAATTTTGCTATTTTTCAGGAAGAGTAAGTTTTAAAATGTCACCCAAATCCACAGACTGGCATTTTTTCATATGTACTAAACAAACTCCCAGATGAAGATCCCATAGAACAGGAATAATGATGTCAAAATCGATAAAATTACCCTGAAGATTAAAAGACACAAACCCACAAAAATACACTTTTTACGTAAATGCTTAGCAACATCCTGAAGGATGGAGGATGCACAAGTGTCTGTGTTCTGTGAAGACACTCCCAACACCTAAATACTGATGTTCTATACTATGGTAAACATCTTCACCCAGAGGGAGCTCAGTCCAATCCCAAACTTGCATCTGGATGATAAAGGTTAAAGAACTAATGTAGGCAGCTAACAAAAAGTCCAGTCATTTAAATTCACCTATTTTTAATTCTGAATTTTATGTTCCAACGGAACTTTCAGATGAGGAAGATCAACTGACAATCACAAAAAATACTGAGAATGTGTTTTTATCAACTGATTCTCCCAGAACAGGCAAGAATTAGTCTCTGGACTCTTTGGAACGATTACCTATGAACTTTAATGAAGCTGAACTAAAATTTGCCTGCTGGTAGACCAAAACTTCAAAAATTTAATTTAGTAGCTACACATATAACCATATTTCCTTTTTAATTGTTTTATTATCTTAGATGACAATGGATCCAAGACAAATGCCAAGTAAGTGCCCTTTGGCTGCTTGCACACTCCATTAAATGTCACAGTATCTAGCCAGTACCTACACAATAAATGTTTTACCCTTCTAGAAAGACACTTGGTACTTATAAAAAAAAAGTTCAATACCTCATTAAACGTGATAGTCCATGAAAAATAGGCCAAAAATATCCTAAATGTTTGGAGTGCTTTAGTTTATACAATCACAAACAAGTATCAAAACTGTTGTACCTAGAAGCATGCTAACTTTAAGAAGTGGCTGTCTAGAGACAGGTATCAAACTTCTGGAATAGAAATTGCATTGCAAGGTGCTCTATATCCTTCACTGTCTTTATATTAATCCAGTTTTCCTTCAAGCTGGTCTGGAAAAAATATCTGAAAGCTGATTAGTTGTTATATAAAATACGTAGGGGCTTTGGTAGTATTAAATAATCACAGAACAGTTAATTCTGACCTGTTTTCATTGGTTTGTGTGGTATACGAGAATTTTTTCAACAGTGGCTAAAAACCCACATATATTCCTTCCACACTCTCCTTTCTTATCTTGGTACTTCTACCATACCAGAATGATTGATAGTTGTTGGGTTTGGGGAGGCTGGTTTGTTGATGCTTTTTAAAAACAAAAAAACACACAACACACACAAGGGAAACCTTACTGACTGTTTGCAGGCTTTATCTAATCACTGTCACTTTAAATACTATGTTAGCAACACTGCCAAGGATAAGATCAGCTAAAAATATTTAGTAGGTCACAAAAGCCTGCTAAATGAATGTAAATAAACTGAGGTAATACATAAGTATACGGTAATTCACTGAAGTATATTTCTTTCAGAGTTGTCCTAGGTAAAAAAAAAAAAAAAAAAAAAAAAAAAAAATTAATAAAATCTATGCAGCTACTCTTTGCTTTCTTTCAGTGTATGTATAGGAAAAGTCTGGATTATATGAAGATGCTGTAACTTCAGATACAAACATCACATTTGACTGGAGTTAACCTTTCTGAAGAAATAAAAAAGCCTTTTTATCCTTTGAATGCTTCAAATAAGATCTCATAGAAATGAGACAAAACAGGTTTTATGGTTCAGCCACATTTAAGACTGGGTCAGCTGGTCTGTAGAGAAGCCACAGAATGTATTACTATAAAGGAATGTGAGCGGAAGTGGCAACAGCTGTGCTTTATTACAAACCTGAGGCTGTTTTAACTACAAAACTTTCTTTATGCTTTTAGGTTTCTGTAGCAATATCTGCCATTCTGAGCAGCAGGTAAGTAAACATCCATTTTCACAACAACAAAAATACATGGTTTAATCAAATTCGCATTTTTCTGTGTTTCACCTATAGAGTTAAGTGCAAATTAACCCTTTTTCTCACATATATCACTTTATGCCCCAAAATCACATTTTGGAATCACCCAGACTAATAATAAATGAACCGAAAAATCGCTAGTAATAAAAATGCAATCATGTCTTTTTCACTCAAACCCTTTTAGTCATCTCAAGTATTCTTAGCTAATAAAACACAGATAGCCATCACTTTAAAAACAAAAAGCTACTTAATATTTTAAAACAATTACCCACTCTACTATCCCAGAGGGAGCATTTATATTGTTCTTGCTTGTGTTTCTTAGTCAATATGAAATTTCCAAGATGAAACAGGGAGAAATACTTCAGTCCAAGAAACTCCTTAAGTAATGACTCATTTTTGCACATATTGACAGAAGATCCCCAGAAAAATAAAAAGCATCCTCTGCAAAGTAAAGGATGTAGAAATGAAATTGTTCATTTCAGTAATACAATGCAATTAAGTCAAAGTAATTTTTACACTGACATTTTAATAATGGGATTAGTAACTTCTAAACACAATTCTTAAAATCATCCTACTTGAGATTATCTGCTTCTCTTCCGTTTTGTTTTTGGGAGTATTTAATAGAGGTAACTTTCTTCTTCAGTTCATTACCTTCAAACAAATAGGAGTGCCTGGGAGGAAAGACCTTGTACACAGATATGTTTGAGTGTATGAATATAAGTTAATGTAATAGCGACTGGATGAGGTCAATGTGTCAAATAAGACAGTTAAGTATTTTTTCCATTAAGAATTTTTTAAAATAATTTTAATTAGACTTTGCCAATGCTTTCCAGACACTTATTTTATAAATACGAGGTATTTAAAAGGAAATTATTTCTTCATCTAAACTCCTGTATGCTTACACATATAATTTCTTTATAAAAACACAAGAATTATCAGAAAAATTGGCTGTGATAGAAATTACCACATACATGCATTTTTCACAGTTAACACATTAATAAAGTTTGCAAAACTCTACTTTTGAATGGGGAAGATCAACATCAAAAAATTAAAGAAGCTATGAACTGTTACGATGAGGCAAAGGAATTCAGACCTTATTCAGCATTCCCTTAAGATTCTGACAATAAACCTTTACCCCTACTAAAGGAGTAGTACTTTACTCCTACTTTTACCGACTAAAAAAGAAACACCAACTAAAACAAGAACCTACAACCACAGTATCCAAAAAACTCTATCTAACAAGGCCCAATGCAAAACTGGAACAGAAAATGTTTAAACAACAAGGTGTAAGTATCACCCCAGATGTTTAGAGTGGAAGTCAGCATTGGTACACTCTAATAGTTATCCTTCAATGGTTTTGTTTGGATTTTATCTGCTTGCTTTACAATACTTGCAGAGTACTTATGTCAAGAAAGAAATTAAAGCAATCAAAATCAAAAATATACGTAATTTTTAAAGTGCAGTAAGTGCTGAATTTTCACTTTATTTCACAAACACCCTATCGCTATTACAGTCAAGTTGTAGACTAATTCTGCCATTGTGGTGGCCTGTTTATGCATTTTTCAGGGGTATCATGGCTACGCCTAATCTAAGTGGCAGAACTGGATACTTCTTCAAAACATGTTAAAAATTTTTTGAGAAATTGCAGGGTCAGGGAAAGTCAGAAGGAGAATATATAATAAAAATACAGAGCAAAGCAAGTTCAGGAAGTGACAAAGCAAGTTCAGGAAGTAACAAGAAGGCGGAAAAAAAGACTGTTTCAGAATGCCTGGCTTCCCAAGATCTATTTCAACGGCAGCTGGTCTCCCTGGGAGCTCCTTTATAATGAAAATCTGAAGTGGAAACTGTTCAATATTCCGAAGTTCATTTTTGTAAAAGAAGTAAACTGTAGACTGCTGATGAAAGGGGAGCTGGGCTTCTGGCAATAGTACAAAAGAGAGATGACCTTATTCTTCAGAAGACAACATTAAGAAAACAAAAAAAGTATTATTTCTAGTTGCTCTTCCTCATTTATCTTAATTATTTGCTTTTTCCCTTGCTCAAAAATGACCACAGTGGAAAAATGCAATGCTTTCTCTAAAGTACTACTAGTAATAGCAAAGAGTTCACACTTGTAGAAAAAGCAAGCCTTATCAACAGATGCGTTATCCTTCTAAGCACTTTTTAAAGTTTACTAATAATACTTGGTAAAGAAAATTGGAGTCTTGCTCTACAACACTGACACATTTAATCTATTTTTAACTTTATTTAAGGTCTTATCAGTGAGTAGCTGGCAGGACAACTGATTGCTTTTATCAAAACGAAGTCATTTATTCCTAGTTTCAAAGAAAGCATTCTAGTTGGAAATACAGATATCTAGAAGGAAGTCTTCATCAAGAAATATGACTGCTTCTCTTTTCTCACAGAAGAAAAAAAATTGGTTTATTTCTCCAAAGCTCTGATGAATATAAAACATGAAAAGCCTCAAGAAGAGACAGTGAAAAACAAAACTATATGTGAAAGGTTTATTTATGGTACTCATAAAATCAAGACAGCTTTCAAAAAGTTATATATTTATCACTGCATCACATATTAATTAATTAATAAAAAAATAAGTAGGCATAAAAAAAATGTTTTTACCATACACAAAAATTCAAAATTACATGGATTTCTGTCCTGATGGTGGAAATGTAAATTTCCCATCTCACTGAAGCTGACGTTTTAGAACCAGTCACTCTTCTGTTGTCCTGACCCTCAGCTTAAGACAGGGCACCTAGTTATCTCCCCCTTCAGTAAGCAGCAATCATTCCCAGAAAGATTAGCAGTGCAACTAGGAACAACATTGAGACAACATACACAGCCTGTTCCACTAAGTAGCATCAGTGTTTATTTTAAATATTATTTTACATTCAGGTTTTGAGTATGAGATTTTGTATGAAAAATATTATTTTCATAAAGAAAAGCTGTTTTAATAGACTTGAATGTTCTTTCCTATGAACTTACAGAGGAAGAACTACAACTTTCTGCAACATAAATGTTAACTGACAAAGCTTCTCAATCCTGCTATAATCTCCCTGAAAACAGACCTCTAATAAAATTAATCCACAGCAAATCTAGTAGTGCATTCCAATACAATTACTAAGGAAAACTATAAAGGCAATTCAATCTGTACCATTATTTCATTCACACATTGAATATTCTGTTTGTTGGCACAGCTATCCTTTCAGAAAGCACTGTTCACATCGTATATTGACTTTCTCCTCCCACACCGGGAATTACAAAATAACCGTATAGGATATTTCATGCTGTAAGAGAAATCAGAATAAGGGATGTCATAGGATAATTCAAATTGTAAGGGACATCAGGAGGTTTGTAGCCCGACCTCCTGCTGAAAGCTAAGACATTTGGTCAGGTTACAGGGGCTTTATTTTTTCAGTCTTGAAAGCTTTCAAGGAGAGAAACTGCATAACTTCTCTGAGTAACCTGTTCCAATGCTAAACTCAACATATCAACATCTCTCTGATTTTTACAAACAAATTAGATTTAGCAGCTGGCAGGCTGAAGTGCATTACTCATAGTTTATGGAAAAGAAAACCAATTTCATGCAGAATCTAATGCAGCAGTAAATTCAAGCCCATGTCTAACAACTCTGAGAACTGGCTTGACTAGGAATAACTAATAGTAACGTATCTGTTCAACTCCTGCTGAACTGGAGAAAATTGAATTGTCTATGGTAAAATAGGATGTTTCCAATAAAGCTATAAAAAGATCACTCATCTCATGACTAAATCCTGATCTTTGTGCTCCAAGCTAACTCATTTGCATGGGAACAACATATAATCTGTCCACTATGTGTCAGTTATGAAAATATGACATAAATAAAAGCAAAGAACTTGTCAAATATGTAATTTTTTTTATATCTTCACTTTAACATACTGTATCACGTTAGTTATTCTATCCATAGTGCTAAGCATAGCTGAGGCACAAGACCTACTAAGTTACTGCAAATAATATTTTACCACATCCAAAAGACAACCTTATGAAAACAAAACCACTATGGTGCTGTAGTAACTCCACCAGTTTTATCCAGATCTCAGTTCAGTGAGAGGCTTACATCATCTTTTTAAGTATTTGTCTCAAGAGGTTGTAACAAATCCTTGAGATAAAAATGAAAGAAATCAGTATGAATCCAAACAAAACCCAAATAATCTTTTATTTTATTTGCCAGCACCATGAAAACTTAGCTGAGTTAAGCAAAAAGACAGGATACGCTAGAGTCAGAATTGCTGATTTCTCTGCATAATTAGGGCTATTGAGGTTGCTCGGCATTTCTACAGTTTACTACTACTTAATAACTTTGTCAAAGTGCTCAGTGCGTCCTTGCTTTCTGCCAGTGCATATTAAACATATACTTACATGCCACATTGAAAAATTTAACGTTTCAATTTTTAAAAAGAAACAATGGAGGAAAAACCACAATATTTTTTCTTAAAAAAATGTTTGTGACTATGTATTGAAGCCAACAGCATAGACAGGCTTCGAGTTAAAGCTATGTTCTTTCATTTATCTCTGAAAATATAACAAAGACCAACTTCTAAGAAGAAAGTACTGTGTTTTTTCAGTGGAGACAAACAAAAGCCGTCTTAAAGTCTCTGAAGAGGAATAAAAATTGAGACCAATGTCTGCTAAAAGCACAGAAAAAGTGACTGGAGACAGCGGAAAAGAGACTAGACTGGGCTGACATAGCAAATCAGGATGAGGAGACTCCAAGGAATAAACCAAAGTAAATTAAAGAAAAGCTGACAGGAGAAAAGCAAGGAGACAGGGCTGGATGAGATACAAAAACAAACTTTGTAATGGTCAAGACCAGGAATACCTAAAACACTAATACGGGCTATAGGATGATAAAGGCTCTGTCATTAGGATACATACAAATGATGAAGTGCAAAGGACTGTCCTTGCAGACATCCAGCAAAAGAGCTCTCATACACCTCAACACATTCCAAAGCCTACAGTACAAGGGACTGCAGTCTTCCACCATTTTTCCACTACCCAAGTAAATGCACTACAAGTTACGCCATTCTGTTTTACCACTGCTGTACATAAAAGGGACTGCACTCTTGCAATATCACTCATGATGGTAAAAGTTCAGGAGCTTTTTGCAAAGGATGACACTTTTCTGATTCTCTTTGTAACCACTGTAGGTCCAACACAGTAAAACAATAAGAAATTTATTTGGAAAACTGAGGGTTTTTTCTACATCTTCTGGGTTTGTTGGCATGTTTGATTTTTATTTTTAGTTACCTAAAAATTAATTTTCTAGGTTTTAAGGACATTTATGGGACACACATTTTACTTCACAAACAACACAAAAGAACATTATTAAGGTTACTAAATCAAGCACTCAAAAAGTGTAAAATGACAAACTGTTGTCTGTGCAACCGTAATTAACTTCCCTTGAGTGTGTTGGTTTTTTCACAATACTTAAATAAACATGTGTTTCATATTCAAAGTTACCTTGCCGCTGAAGATGATAAAGAACTTAAGGCAGGTAGGACTCTTGTTTTATCTACTTAAGAACTGAACTTGAAGAAAGAAAAAGGGACAGGGGCTCTGTTATACACCACAAAGACTTGAATGGCTAACATTCTCTCTGTTGTAGTTTCCCTCATTCCCCTTACTGACTTGCAGCAAACTGTCTTGGGTTATTTAACCAAAAAAAAGTTTATTCTATTCTATCTGTTGAAACCCAGTTGGGAAGGTTTTTTTCCTTTATCTGTTGTAACTCCAGGAGGGAGGGGGCAGGTGTCTTTCTGATAACAAGCCAGCTGTTAAAACCAGGTGAGGCATTGTTTGTTACTGCTGTTCATTCTTCCACTACCCCAGTGGGGATATCTTCTGTTAATGGGTCACTAAAGCTCACCAATGACATCACACATTACATCATACTATTGTAAAATGCTCTGCCCAGGGAGGAGGAGCCAAACCATTTTCCACCTAGATAAAAAGGAGTCACAAGTGTCACCAGACATCCAGTGTTCCCACGGGACTTCCAAAGGAAGACTGGACCCATTTCTGGACCCTTTTCTCTACAGGACCATCTCTACTTCCAACAGGACAACATCTGCCACTCCAAGAGGGCTTACTTTTGGACTTTTTCCAACACCCTGACGAACAGGGTGTCAGGCTGTATTCTGACTCTCTCAGTAGTGTTTTGTATTATTGCATTTATTTTATTTTACTTTTTTTTTTTTTTTTTTCTTCCTATTAAATTGTATTTCTGACTTGGAGCCTCTCGCTAGTTTTGCTTTCAAAACCACTACACAAATCATTTAACCTAAAACTTCCGTAGTTTGTAATTAATTGTAAATTCCTCTTTTTCCCCATCCATTCTGTAGATATAATCACAGACATGGAGCAGTCAGGACAGTTACAAAAAGCAGTAGAATGTGTAACTTGAGCAAACGTATTTGCAAGAATTGTAGAAATTTCGAACTGGACACCAAAAATGAGCAAATACTTTTCACCTAACCCTCTTTGTGCCTTTTTTCACCATCTGTAGAAGTGTTGTCTCACCTTAGGTAGTGTTTGATAAACTACTAATACCTCGAGGGGCATTCTGATCACATAATGATAAGCATTTTACGAAAGCTCATACAGATGTTATCAGTTCTGTCTTCAAAGCAGAGCTGAGTAACACTGAATAAATAAACCATGGGCTCACACAACGATCAATGAAAAATACTGAATTCTCTTAAGTGAGCTCAATCTATCCCATGCAGTGAAAGACAGGATTCCTGTGGAAAAAAAAAATAGTATGTGATCATGCAATTAAGACTGTATCGGAAGTACATGCTCAAAAAGGCATTTAAAACCTCCTTGTTCCATAACCTTAATAATGTGGGATTTCTCTACTAAAGATGTTTAAGATAATCCATTTAAAATTCTATAAAATCAAGTAGGTTCTTGCATTACCATGAAGTTGTGTTGAGGTTGCATTACTTTTTAGCACCTCTCAAAAGTGAAACTGGAGATCTCTTGCTGGTTTAGAACAGCACTGTGGATAATACAAATATGGACCAGGACATAAGTGTTTTGTTTAGGTTATTTTTACTTTTTGCAAAATTTAGAGATGGAAAAGATTTTTTTTTATTATGTCAACTATCTCTAATGACAAAAACTGCTAACATATTACAAGTAACACGTATGGTAATGTGAATGACCAAACAAAAGATTTATACTAGCAACAGTTTTCAGAAACATTAAAATGAATTCTTACTAAAGAAATTTTGGTGCATTATCATTTATACAACATTGGCCAAAGATCATCCTTTCACAGAGATCTGTACAGTATTAGCACTACAAGGACATTTTGAAGTTACTAATAGTAGATGAAAAAAACTGAGAATTTTTATAACTTCAAGTTATTTCAGAGAGCTTTCCCCTATCTTATGCAATTTCAAGGCCTGTGTTCATGTTTTTTACTGGTTTACAAGTCTTTATAAAAGAGTCTAAATAACATACTTGTTAATACCTTCTTTGATACAGCCATCTCTGCACAGGTGGCTGCATTTTAACGGCATATTTTTCCCTAGGTTGTACAGCCTAATAATTACATAATGGCTTATTTTTAAAACGTTAACAAACCCTTTTTAAAGTGCTTTAATATAACTGTATTATAATATTGTTATATAACTATGACTCTGCTAGAATGTAACACTCGAAAACATTTGCAGCTCGAAGGTCACAGTTTATTTCATTACTAAATGGAGCACAGTTGATTAACTGCATAGATAATCTCCCGCAGATTTCATAAGCAGAATTAAACAGCGCTTCATAGAGCCGCTGCAACTCCTAAAGAGCCGCTGACCGAGGCGCAGCTCAGGCGCGGCACCCTCGGGCAGGCTCAGCCCTTCCAGGTGCCTTCAGCGGAGCTCAGCAATGGCATCTCTGCCCTCACCAGCAGGTTACTACAGCCGCTCCCCACTACTGACAGCTACGGAAATGCGGCACTGAAAAAAGGCATTATTAGCATATTACAAGGAGATAACAAAGTGAAACAATATTATTTTTGCTGCAAGAAGGTGCACTGAAAAGACCGAACAACAACCTTTTTAGCCCGTCACCACTAAACACACCCAAAACGCAGACAGATCAGCGTACGGCGCAAAGCTGCGGCTGCTCCGGCACACAGACCATGGTGCTGAAATGATGCGCTGGAAGACCACGGTACGGATGCCTTTTTACACACGCTGCCAAAATCCATACGTGCGCCGTATGGAACGGAGAGGAAACCGCGCACGAGGCTTCTCCTGCGGCAGCATCCCAGTCCCTCGGCCAGCCAGCATCCCCCTGCCGAGCCCACGATCGGCGAGGACGGCACTCGCCGGGGGATTACCCGGGGCAGGCGGCCCACTTTCGGCAGCCCGGGGTGCCGAGTACCCAGCGGGCCGGCGCCCTGGGAGGGAGCGGCTTCCCCCTGCCCGCCCCGCTTCCCGTGCCGGGCAAGGGCCGCCACCCCCGGCCGTCCCAAAGGAACGGGCTCCATCCGGAGCCCTGGCGGGGTTCTGGGCTGCCCCGCCGCCCCGCACCTGCCCAAGCTCCCCGGGCTTCTCCGGCCGCACCGGCAAAGTTGTGACTCGCCGCCGCTGAGGGGACCCACCCGGGGCGGCGTCCCCTCCCCAGGACCCCGCGGTGCCGGCGGCCGCGCCGCTCTGTCACTGCCGCCCTGACGCGGGACCCCGCTGCGCTGCCGAGCGAGCCCTGCCCTACCTGCGCGCTGCCGCCGCACGGCCGGGCTGTCACCCCGCGCCGTCCCCACCTCCGCTGCGCAGCGGGCACGTCCCGGACGGCCCAGCCCGGACGGCTCGGCTGGCTCGGCTGGCTCGGCTCGGCTCGGCTCGGCGCGCCCTTGCCCGGCTCGGCTGGGCTGACAGCCGCCCGCGCGCCCCCGCCCCGGCCGCGCGCGGGGCCGCCGGGGCCGAGCGGGGCCGAGCGGGGCGCGGGGAGCGGCGGCGGCTGATTGGACGGGGGTGATGTCACTCGTGCGCGCGCGAGCCAGCGGGAGCGCGCGCGAGCGGGGCGGTGAGGCAGAGCGGGGAGAGATGAAGGCAGAGCGGGGTAGCGAGCGGGAATGGTGCTCGTGTCCCCTGTTCCCGAGGCGCGGGAGGAGAGCCGTGATGGAAGCGGTATGGTGAAAGTGAGGAGTGCCGTGGGGCGGAGGCGCCCACCGGCCGGCAGCCCTGGCTGCGGTGGGCGGGATGAGGGGCCTCTGCAGAGCGGGAGGGGCGGAGGTGAGCAGGGCCGGGGGCGAAGGGGGCTCGGCGTCCCTCCGTGCGCGTCCGTCCCGCTGGCCGTGACACATGACTGCAGGTGGAACAGCACCCCGCGCTGTCCAGGGAGCTTGTGCGGCGCCGGCTGCTGCTCTCTCAGAGACACACACAGTCACAGACACACAGCCACGGGCGCAGACTGGTACAGACACTGCCGCACGGGCACAGGCGTGCGCGCTGCACATGCCCAAAGGGCGGGTGAAGCCCAAGTTAAGCTGCTGCCCCTACGCCGAGATTGGCTGTCAACTGCCCCGGCATCCACGGACCGCATCAAAAAAGAGGCAGGAGACGGGATAGCCTCAAGGCTGGGCATGAGTCCGTGATGCTCGGGAGCCCCGAGGGATTGCTCGGCAAGGTTCAAAGTTTCAGTCCTCACCCTCACATACACCCCAGGAGTATGATTTTGAAATGATATGATTTGTCTTCAGCCTCAATTTATTTTCTGAACTTTGCATCTTCTATGTAGGACCATATTTCTTAATTCTCTTTCATTACCACAAAGACTAGCTATTTATTTTGAAAGCATCTACTTGTCCCTTGAGCCCGCATTATAAATTGCAGAAATCAAAACTCCCAGAGGGAACAAAAGACTAATATGGGGCTTGCTAAATACACCCTTGTAGAAAGCAAATGGGTCCAGAGAAGTGGAGACATGATCCACTGAAGAGTCATGAGCTGCCAAATTTGTGAGAACTGCTGAAGGAAGGACTCATGAGGGATGAAACATGAAACCTGGAAAATTCTGAGACATGAGTTCACCCTGTACATGAAATGCAATTTTTAATGGTAGCAGGGACTGCAACCATGGCATTTTATCTTTACAGAGAGTGACAGATAAGACAGTAACTAGCATGCACAGCAGAAATAACACTTGACTAGGTTGCACCACCTGCATGACAGTAACGACCAGAGAGTGAAAAACTTCAGCTAGTCCAAGGCTCTCTGCCCAAGGCCCCTTGTTTCTTCATGATCAATCCTTATGGTGGGAGTAACACAAAGCAACATACATTTCCGCGTATGAAAAATCAGGTTTCTGCAGTTCCTTTTTTTTTTCCAGCCACTTGAAGTAAGAAGGAGAGGACTACTTCACTTACAGCTGTCATCTTGGGTAGTTCTCACATGTCTGAAAGGATTTGAACTCTAAAACACAAGATAGCACTGATTTTACGGCTTTACTGTTTGCTGATGGCACCAAATACGGTTATGTCAAGTTCAGTGAGCTCGTACTCTCACAACCATATGGATCAGAAGCTTGTTCAAGAATAAAAAAGATAGTTCATAAAAAAACTCCAACACAATAGATTGTCATTTAATCATTCCAGAGTTGGAGATTTAGACTTGGATCTTTTAATTCCTGTGTCTTAATCCAATACTGACCATTGTATGTGTACACAGTCACCATTGGTGTGCTCTCAAAGCAGCAGGGACAGAGATTACATGGCAGGTAGAAAAATGGGTGGTAGCAAAAGTGCAGAAAAAAATGGAAAATAAGACTGAACAACATCTTAAGGTAAACAGGTCAGGTTATGCATATTGGCATAGTATATAGTCATAAAACAGAAGGCATTTGAAGCATTAGTGAGGTTTGAATCTCTGGCACAGACCTCACATGAACGTCAGTTTTTAGACACCTTAACTGCTTTCTTATAGTGAGGACTATAAAACTGTTTCAGCCCATGCCAGGATTTAGAGCAGTCCTACAACTGGCCTTCAGTTGCCTCAGGCTGCATTTGCTGCTAGAAGCTCTAAAACACAAAGTCAGCTCTAGGATGCGATGGTGAAGAAGTGCTGTGACGTGTCACCTCTGATGTACAGCACAGGCTGCTATATACTGCCACTGTGCATTTAACACTTACAATACTCTCTGAAGGATGTTCCTCCCTAATATTCAGGTTTTCAGTTTATATTTTCACTGCCAGAAGTTAAGATGGCTGTCTTAGATATTCTGAAGCCGGGTAATTTTTTACTTAAATAGACCAGTGGGTGTCTCTGCACTGCACAGAACGTTCTGTCTCTCCCTTCGCTTGATTCAAACGTCCTTCACTAGAGTCAGGGACTCAGTAAAGCAAAACAGGAACAGAAGACACACAAAAAGCAGGAGAGTGCTTTCAGCACCCTGTATGTTTGTAATCATCAGTTGCTCACTATTCCATAACACTCTTCCCTACAATCAATGTATATTTTTGTCCATACCCATACCTAGATTCCTGGGTACTTGATTCCTGTGAGGGATTTGCTCCCTAGAAAGAGTCAAAAGTCATTTGGGATCCAAACATAAGAATGAAGTAGACACAGCTTCAGCTGCAGCACTTACAGAGGGGCAGCAACCACTGACCTCACTTCATATTTTTACAATACTCATAGCATACACCATGGGAGGAAGGGGGGGGGGGGGGAAGGGAATATGAAGCAGGAACAACAGCTTTCTGTTATTGTAATAAAATGGAGACAGAGGCCAGCATGAGCTTTATATACCCCTACTCAGTTCCAGCAATCTTTTAGAGGATTAATGAGATTAGAAGCCCCTATTGTTTGCTAATGGCTGTTTATTTGAAAAATGGCTTTTCTTGTAAACATACAGAAATGACCATATGTTACTCTAGTGCTGCCTTGGGAAACTACTAAAATCAAAGAATGAATGTCATGTTCCAATTGCAAATTTTATAAAAAACAATTCATTTGCCCTTCAGCTCTGTGTCTACGGAGTCTTACCTGGTTGAGGGTAATGCATTAAAATATATTAAGAGTATTCCTTTGAAGAATCTTGCTGCAGCTTATGCTGCTGAAAGAAGGCTAACAATCCATTTTAAAGTCCTTGGTTATTTGAATTCTACATGTATATTTGCAGAGATAATTTGAACTCTGGCTATACCCAAGTCTATCATCCATGAAATTGACACATGCAAGTTCCTTTTCATTGCTTGCAAATGTTGCAAAATATTTCCCATGATATTAAATATTTTCAGATAAAAGGAAGTTTTAGAGTCAGACTTAACTGAGCTGAACACTATTCTTGTTGAATTCCAAGCTTTTCAGAGTGAATGAAACACATCAGGAAGGTAATTTTAATTATAGAGCTTAAAATAGAACATACGGCAAAACTTAAGGTTGAAATTAGATTCTGTATCATATGAGTCTATTCTCAGTAGTTTGAAGTTTAATCATTGAGGCTGTTATTTCTTATGCTTGATATCTTTCATGAATCAAATGTTTCTAGAAAATTATTCCGACATTTTTGAGGATGCTGAAGGATAAAATTAGATACTTTTAATGAAAAACAACTTTTTCAACCATTCTAGTAACAGGAATACGGTCGCTATATCCCTTCTCAGAAGGGATTAAGAACTTGAGGTCTGGCAAAAAAACAAGTAGCTTAGAGCTCAGACTGTGGGTTTTTTTGGTTGTTTGTTTTTGTGGTGGTTTTTTTTGGTTTTTTGGTTTTTGTTTTTTTGGTGGGTTTTTTTTTGTTTTGTTTTGTTTTTTACAAACAAAAATATTAATAACTGACAAAGAACTGGAGCAGGAGAGAAATTGAGAGGATGACATGATAATATGTTTACATTCTGTTGATCACTGACTGGTCCCATATGCTCTGGATGCCAGTCCAACTTTGGTCATTAGGTTGCTATAAAGTTGCACCAGAGTTCATTTAAGAAGCAGTCGCATCATGTCATGGGTTGGGTGAATATAAAATTAGATATTCCTCTCAGCAGGCAGATCTCAACTTTCCTATGAATCGATGCACAAATGAAAATATTTAACTTTCACTTGAAATTCTTTTCTCTATGAGCGATTACCAGGATACCATAGCACAGGCAACTCGGGTGCAACTTCAGAGAAGCAGAAATTGCCCAGATTCTTTCCAGAGTCAAAAGTACAATCATTCATCAGTCCAGTCCATACTCCATGGATGCATATAGCCCGATGCATAGACACAGCCTTCTCACAGCAAAACAAAGGAGGAAACAAAACCAACGTTTTTAGAAAGTAGATTGTGTAGCCCTGTATCAGCTATTTTCCATATGTGATGTTGATTCTATTGATTACTGTTGATTCCCACAGTTACTCATTTAGCCCAGGTGATAGACCATCATCTCATGAACACAAAATTCTGCAGTTTACTGACAGTTTCATTAATAGGGAAAATATTTCAGTTTTCTCTGAGTGTAAGTGAAAATCTGCATAAACACTATGGAAAAAGAGTACTTGCTATTGCAAGTATTTAAATTTAAGAGGTATTGTGTTACCTTCGTTTTCTCATCCTAATCTTATGCATTAGAGTTTTGCAAGGGCTTAGTGAGTTTTCTTCTAAGAATTCGTGTCTCATTTACTATAAAAAGTGAACATATGTGACACAGCATCTCTCTAATATTTTTTTATGTCCAAAACAATCAACTGATTCAGGTATATTTTACAGCTAACAGGTGTTAAGTAAAAATTCCTCTTCTTTTTTCATTGTGACCATGAGTGCATTTCCTGATGTTCTCCAAGATTCCTGTTTTCAAAACTATTCTTCCAAAGACACAGGTATGACAAGATAGTATCTTCATTTCAGTATATGCATCTAAGATTTGAAATAACATGTGGAAATCACTAGATAAATTGCAAATATCTCAGCAACTAGATGCCCTGGTTTTTTTCAGAAATGCTGAACATTTTCCATATTCTTTATAGGCAAAGGAGAAGTTAGATAAGATTGCCTAAAATCAGGGCTGAGACTGGCACTTCAAGCTGGTTGAATGGAGAATAAAGAACACATCTACTGTCTTTGAAAATAAAAATTACTGAAGTGGCTTGCACAGTAACACTTAGACTGTGAAAGACATGGAGCTTAGTTCTCCTGTCTTGATAACTTCTTTTGAGAACTTTCTGCTATTGAAATTGTGCTGCAGTGTAAGGCTTTCTCAAGCAAATACACAGATTTCAAAGAAAGTCACTTCATTCAAACATCAGTAACAATGCAGACATAATCTTTACTTTGGACTCTGGATTATTGTGTTCTTTCAGCATCATTTTGTGAGGGAAATATATAATGCATATTTCTATGTCACTTTTTGTTTACTTTTTAAAATAAAATATTCATCAGACATACAAAAAGAAAGAATTAATTTACTTCAAAGAAGAGGAATTTCTGTGCAGTAGGGTTCAGCGTATCTGTAGAGGCTACAGCATGCTCCAGTTTTCCAAACAGCATTAAACAATTCTTTGATGATATTTTAAGAAGCTCTTTAGAAGGAGCATTTCTGATGGAAGATTCTCAGTCACAGAAGGTACTTGTGTATTATATACTCTAGCATTAATATCGGATGCTTTCCCCTAAAGTGTGGCAGATGCCTTGGACTTCTAGTACATTTATATTTGCCCAAGCCTGCTCGTCGTTGCTTATTATCAATGTGGGATTTAACTTCCCAAATCTTATCTGAAATCTGCCTGACAGGACAGGATACAGAAGCTGATACAGCCCTGCCTGATTGTGGGAGGAAATGGGAGAAAGATTAGTGCTAAAAATTGTATGTCTACTGTTATCTCTGCTGTTAGTTGCCATCAAGGTCAGAAGTGGGTGGCTTCTTTGTTACTGCCATTGTCTTCAGCTGGAGAATAGGGACATATCTGTGTCAAGGCTGGAATGCTGCAATGCTTGCAAACAGAAGATCTGAGATCTTACCATTCAAATGTCTAAAACAATACCACCACAGTATCAGCTCAATGGTAAAGACACAGCCAAGTATACTGCTTACCAGCACATTTGCCTGATGATCACCAGTGTATCAAAATGATGTACTGGAGCAGCATCAAAATACATCACCAAAGACTACCATCACCTTCAGTTGGTTTTAATTCTTATTTCATTTGCAGAACAGCCCTGCTTAAATATCACATTCTCTCTGTGTCTTTGTTTTCTTAATACCATGTTTTAGGTAGTCTAACCTCAGCTTTATCAGGTTCAAAAGTTGTACTACAGCTTTTCTTCCTTTGTGTCCTGATAAGATTGGGCATTGTGTGAATGCCATGGTGACTTTTATGTGACAATGCAGATGCTGAAAAGCATGCTGTAGCCCTACAGCTGCCACATGAGGGACATAGAATTCTGTCACATACCTGCTGCTGCTAGTGAAAAGGCTGCAAGCCCAAAACCTCCATTCATATCTGAAATCTGTTCGTTCACCATGTCTTGACTGCATGTGCAAATAGGTAAAGATATAGATAGATGATAGAGATAGAGATGATATTGAGATAGATACAGGCATGTATGCATGTTCCTGTGTACAAATGAATTTAGAACAATTTTCATCTGGAAGGAAATAATGAAAAAGACTATGTCCTAATTTTCATCCAATAAAATATGCTCTTTTTGAGCTCCAAAAAGTCTTTAATCTTTTCAACTAAAAATGACAAAACTTAATGTAAAGAATTCTCATGGGACTAATGCAAATTGGTTGCTCAGTAGTTGAGATCTTCTAATAAAAGGCTAATCTTTAAACTCGACCAGAAACTTCCACTTCAAAAGATTATACTTTTTCCCTCATGTTTTTTCAAGCAAGGTATTTTTCTTCTAAAAGATCACAAAAGTAAAGCAATAAAGGGAGAGGCAATAAAATGCTCCAGTGAAGTTAGGATTTGTTCCTCGGTGGTTTGGTGTGATTGTGCTTAGCAGATACAGTACTTCAGGGGACAAAACCCCCCAACAATTACAGTTGACAATTAATGCCTCTCTAGTTCCTAACTGTTTTGTGACTAATCACAACAAACTGCATTGTTACACTGCAATGCACACAATTCCTCTTTTCAAAGGATAGTTGGGAAAGAAAAAAATTTAAATTCAGCCTATTATCCATCTGTTTTGGGTTTTTTTTCATCCAGTGACATTCTAATGGAACATGTAGAAACTGTTCTGAACAGCAATTGGAATTGAAAGTCTCTGTCCTGGATAAATTACATAATTTCTTCTTCTTTATTTCTCTCCCATTAAATCTTCATTTATTTCCACAAAGCTTCGGTTGGAGATTCTTAATCCTGCTTGGAATTAGGAGCTAAGTGTTACTGGGGTGCAGATTATATTTGGGAAAATACACACTTCCTGCAAGAAACATAAAATCCAGGGAATTTAAGTTACTAGAAGCTATGAGTTTGTATGATACAAGTCTTAGATATCTGAAATGACAGTTAGGTGGCACTTAGGTCCTTTTGTTAACCTGTCTGTCTGTTTTTCTGCAGATATGTCAAGACCAAATTGTAACAGACTGGTCTAAACTCCTCATACAGCAGCCTAACCTATATTGAGGAAAGATAAACGTTAAATACTAGGATTTTTTTAAAGTTCCTTATAATAGATACTGAGAAAACTGGGGAGGATGATTTAGATAAAAATGCTGTTGCCTGCCTACAAAAGCAGGTGGAGAAGAATACTCAGGGTAATTAGCAGTGACTCAGAGTCAAAATGGGAAGGTATCTGAGAGATGTGACAAGAGCCTGCCTTGGAGTGGCGTTAATACTTGCATTGTTGAGAGGTGCAGTAGGGAATACTACATGGCTTACAGTGGCAGAGTAGTGGAAAGAAGGCTCTCGGCCAGACACGAGAAGTAGGACACAGTGATTATGTGTATGATTGTAATTAGCTTTATTGCTAATACAGTATCTAAATTTTGCTAGTGCAGCATATAAATAACAACTCTATCATCTATTACATGGGTTATAGTGCACTCAGATTGTGGTCCCTCCTGTTGAGTCAAGAGCTTCAGTGAGACCCACTTGCTTTCTAAACTTCCAGGTGTGGCTCAGTCCACTTAGTCTCAGATTTGGTGAACAGTTTATTTCTGAAGGGTTATAATATAAGCTGGCTCAGCTAGAAACGTACAAGTTCACAGTCTTTGTCCTTTTAGAATTCACAATTAAAATCAACAAAACATCTATGTAGCTACTTCAGTATTTTAGCTTCCTGCTTGACTGGATCTTGGTGCTTTTCGTTCATGCATACAACAAGGAGTGTTTCCTGTCTTTGGGCTGAACACACTCTGCAGGAGTCCCTGCTGGGGTGTGTGTGGAGGGAGCAGTCCACACAGAAGCTGCCTGTAACCTCAGGATACCAGTTTACCCAACTGGCCCAGTCTCCAGCAGCATTTTATATCCATAGCAGGCTGATAAGCTCCAAAGTAAATGGCAAACTTTTCATCTCCCCCATCACTGGAGCATGTTAATTATGCAAGTACCTAGATGGTTCCTCCTGCAATACCCACCTGGTGTTTGCATCTTGGGACAAACCACATTGGCCATCAGAGGTGGAGAAGGGGAGTGAGGGGCCAGGGGAACAATGCATGCAAAGATCCATCACACTTAATAAATTCAAAGATGGTTTAGATGGCAGTGAGTTAACTTGACAGAGGACAGGTTACTTCAAAGTAGAGTGGACAAGTGGAGAATCCATCTGAGGAAAATCAGTGTACTGTAGGAAAAGATCTGTGGGTTATCTGAGATGATTCCCAAGCACAGGCAAACAGTGTCATAGTGCTGCAAGAAAAATCACACATTGTACTGGGACTTAGAAACAGCAATTTGTAAGCCAATCCTTCCACCCACCATAGGTCTGGCAAGGTTCTATAACAGTACCATGTTTATTTTTGGACATAACAACAAATGGATGTGGAGCAGTTGGACAGAGCTGAGACATGCTGAGAAGAGTCACTGTGTAGCATGAAAAAAACCAGACAAAATGGGATTGCTTAGCTTAGAGAACAGCTGATGACCTGACAGCAGTCTGTTATGGAAGAGGTGAAAGAGAAGGAGATTCACCTCTTGTTCAAGCCCACAGTAGAGAAGAAGTAGTGGCTATAAATTACAACTAGGAAGCATCAGCTTAAATATTAAATTTATTACTTTGCATTAACTAAATGATGATGAAAAACACCTGCTGCTTTCTATAAGAAGATAGTGCAACACAAACAGTGTCTACTTCATTTATTACCCTGCCTGGAACCTGCTCAGCCGTACCATAACCAATGGTCAATTTTGAAAGAGAGAAGACTGCTGGTAATGCCAAGGCAGTGATTAATCTCACCCACCTTCTGTGTCTGCTGTATAAATGCCTACAACCACACAACTCATGCTGATCTCCATTCATGATAAAGAGAGAAACTAGGCAATTTTAGGATGCAATTCATTTGACTTATTGAAGATGTCTATATCAGGGTGAGATGAACAGAAATGCTTATTATTCTCCATTGACTAGAGGGAGACTTGATGAATAGCTCAGATGGAGAATTCTCCATGGTAAATATCCTCATTCTCTAAGAAAAAAAATGTGTTTGGTGTGTCTGTATTTAGAGTCCAATAGTATTGACCTAACAGTATTAGATAAACAACTCTGATGACCTTGCTTGAAAGAGAAGGTAGTAGGAAGACCTCACTCTACCTCTCAGTTAACTCCTACAGTGTCCAGTGCAGATAAAAGTAGGAAGTAGAAATTACTAAGTTGAAATGACTGACCCTGTTAGAAGGAAGTATCATGCAAATGATGTTAAAACCAGAGAATTAATATGTAAAATCAGGGCAAATAGCTTTTAACTTAAGAGCCTGTTGATTGAAACTGCTGTCTACTGGTGTTTATTTTGAATTAGAATGACTGTGTAGATTGAAAAGCCTAATATTCCTTCCCTTGGGCTCTCCAGATGAAGTGTGAAGGTTAGGTTCATGCTATGTCTAGAGTTACATATTCATTATCTGACTATTGTGTTTTCAATCATTATGAATAATCTAAAAGGAAGGAGCATGGCACTTCTCGCCTAAGAGTTTTTTTCTTGAAAATGTCTCCCTTTCTTATGTTAGATTTTTCTGTAAAACCCTATTTTTAATTGAGAAAAGAACAGAATGCACTCTTTAGCATCAATGTTTGAGTATTTAACCCTGCCTTCCTCTACAAAATCAAATTCTTCCTACAAGATCACATAGTTTTCTTTTCCTCTGGACTCAACAACTGTGTTAAATTAAACAATATAGCATTGAAGCCTTACAAGATATACAGATTTTTACCAAAGCTTCCCTTGAAGGGTCAGGCATCCTGACTGGTTCCATGATTCCTGTCTATTCCATTGTGCCCTTCTTTCTTCTTCTCACCTGCTCCTCTTCAGCATTTGCCCTCAGTATATTTCTCTCTCTTTATTACAGTGTTCTGTTCTCAGATTGCCTATGACAGTCAGATCCCATTCTAATGATTTCAGTATATGTACTCACTTAGCAGAAGCATTTAGTTACCAGTTCCATTCTGAATATTACCTTCCGCAGCGCTGGAATCATTCTCAGTCAGTCATTTGCAGGAGAAAAATTAGAAGAAAACTCTTAGCTCTGGGGGTACTAGAGATAATGCTTCCTCAAGTGTGTAAATTTTAAATTGTTTTATTGCTTGAGGGTCCAGAATACAGAAGCCAATCAAGATGAACAAAGATCACCCTCTAGAAATTTGCCCTACACACAGACCCCAGAAAATATATACAGCATTGGACTGTATTTCTTTTTGCTATCTTGAAAAACCCCACCAAGTTTTACAGGAAATAAATAGTTTGTATATAATACAGAATGAGTTCTGTTAATGAAATAACTAGGGATCACAAGAAGATTTCTGAGAGTTCAATATATATTACCCAGATGCATTAGAGTCCTGAAATAGCAGGTTGAAGAACCTTTCTCTGTACAAGAGGGTGTTAGGCAGCAGTGCCTAGAGCTTTATTGTAAACATGTTTTTAGATAGCTTCTTGGAACTCATTGAGATGAAAAAAGACAATGTGTAGAAAGAGATACTAGTTAATTCCACTCCTTTTGCAACAGCTACAGTACTTTCCTGTTCTTTTCCATGAAATTTTGACTCCCCAGCAAGTTTCCATGGATTTCCCAAGGCAAAACCCCATAATCTTACTAAATGGGAGAAAAAAAATAAAGATATTATTCCTTGTAAAAAAATACTAAATGTTTTTTGCAGTGTGAAGCGTTTGTAAATTTGGTGTGCAACACTATTGCATTGGAACTACTCAGCCAGCACATGCCAGTATTTCCTAAATATCAGCATATTCTTAAAAATTAATACACTGAATGTAGCTTTGCTAAAATTTATCACAGATAAAGCTCTCTCAGTTCCCCTAAACTGCTAAGCTCCGAAATTCAGACATTGTTAGAGAAATTTATTGACCTTCTTTTCACTGTCTCACGCAAACCTAGTGAGGGTAATGAAACTACCTATATGGTGAAATTTGCTGGGTCAAGCTCCTAATTTCCAGCTTAGCATTTTAAATACAGTAGGAAAAATGATTCATCAATATTTAATGTGCATATCTATTTATTTTCCAGTTACCTCCAGATAACTGACATCCTCCTGACTGCAGTCACTGAAATTGCATTATAAATAAACAATATAGACACAAAAAGCCAAATGCGCAGGTGGGTAAATGAGCAGATCCCAGAATGCACAGGGTTATTGCTCCCTGGAGTTAACACTGATAACAACAATATATCCCCTTACTATGATTTAAATTGTCTCCTCAAAAGAAGCAGGTGCTCCAAGCGAGAGACCCAAATAGCTGAGATATTCCATAACCCAGTAGGAATATAAAACAAATAAAAGATCAGAAAACAGACTGAGTGCAAATCAGAAGGGAGTGCAAAAGTCTCTGCTTATTCTCCCAGTGTTTGGTTTAGGTTGAAGCAAGAGGCAGATTGTTGCTGTGTAGAACAAAGACTGCCTTGGAAGCAGATACAGATGAACACTTAGGGCTGTGGCCATGCTGCTTCTGTTCTGGCCCATGTCTGCAGTGCCGGTGGTGAGACACCATCAAACAGGCCCCAAAGCACTCACAGATCCAGGGTCATGTGTGACGGGGTATCCTGCATTATTTCTCCATTCAGTTTCTGTTTTTCAAGCAGAACCTGAAAATCAGCTGTGTCCAGTTAGCAGTGTCCAGTTAAGTCCAGCTGCATTGAGGATTTTTAGACACATGAGGACATATTTCAGGCATCAACAGTGACCCTGTCATGCTGTTTGTTAGGTGATGCTTTCCAACAAACCCAGTCATATTCACAAAATGTTAAGCTACATGCCAGAAAGGCTCCTTCTGTGTACAAACCTGACATCAAAGCATAAAACCAAACCTGACAGTAAAGCATAAAAGATGGAATTGCCAGTAATGATCCCATAGCAAATAAGAATTTTAAAGTCATATATACAGAAAGCAAAAAATCAAGACCAGAAAGTCACCGTTAAGTAGTAAAATATATATAAAAAAAAACTTCAAACACAAAATCCAACAAGCTAGCAGCCTGGCAGCAGTCTTTTTGGAGCTTTTTACTGGTTTTCAGCTCACAGCTGCTGAACACCAGCTGTGTGCACCTTATGTGGCAGCCCACATGCTATTCCTGCAGCTTTCCAAATGCCCCCTCTTGGTGAGCTGACCTTTTAGAGGGATTCTGGAGAAGGAATGCAATGTTTTCTGCCTGACCAAAAGGAAAGTAAAGTTGCTGAAAATTAAGGCTTTAATATATCCCAAATATAAATTACTAGCCAGCAGTGTGCTGGAGAGAACAGATGAGATGCTCACCCTATAGGTTCAACACTCCTGAGACTGATGAGCTCTCTGCTGCTGTGCTGGTGGAAATAAGAAAAATAAATGTACAGTCTTACTATTCCTTATGCTAAAGAGCTTTTTAAAGGTGTCATTATTGGAGCAACTGTACTATCAATGTCACCTTATATTTGCATCAGGAAATTTTGTTCAACTTGCTTCTGTGATTGCCAAACTAGGATGTTTTTAGGCATGCAGCTTGACATTTTCCATGCCCAAATACAGTCTTTAACAAATTCCTAAAATGCTGATGTTTCTCTTTAGGAAACCCTAGAACTTTATCCTTTGGAAATGGTCTTTGTCATTAGACAGGAGTGTAGTTTTTGTACTGTTACTTCTGTAATTTTGGTCGAACTCAGGCAAATGACTGCCCAAGTGAGTAAAGACTGCCACTGTTTTACAGGTTAAAGGTGTATTGTATCAGGGCACAATAAGCATGACTTAGTCAAAATATATTCAGGCAAAAAAAATTAAATGTGCCATGTCTGGTACAGAGACCAGCTGGGCTGACATTGCCCATGGCATCATTATAATCTCTCTCTGTACAGCAGGGGGGCCTCGTTGCTGCTGCCTGCTGGGAGAGGTGTCTGGCTGTTCTAGTTTTTGAATGGTACCAGTGAAGTGTTTGTCAGAATGCTAGTTGGTCCAGATCAAAACTATGCCATCACTTAGTGCAGATAGGTGAGCGTCAGTAACCCAAGACTGTTTAATTTACTAGTACAGCTTTGACCTCAGAGCTCCTATATGTCATCCTCACAAACGAACATGCTTTGTTCTCTAACAAGCTTGAGTTCCATGAGCAACAGGGAATCTGTGTTTGCCCAGAACTACCTGTAGCAAGCCAAACTTTCCTTGAAACTGCTTTTTTTGCCTAATTTCGGGACACCCTTTTTCTCATTTTGGGGTCCTGGTATTGTGTTAGAAGCAGCCTGACTGAGTACCTGCTATGTTTCATGTGCTGACCAAGGTGGTACTGGACCAGACAGGTTAAAGGGGGACATCGGAGAGCTATCAGTTAGAGCTACTGGAGACACAAGGAATGCCTGGACAGGGGGAACAGCATCAGGTGCACAAAACTGGTTGAAACTCTGTGAATAACATTACCTGTTAAATAATGCCAACCCATTCCCAGTCCACAGTGCTACACTGCATACTAATTAGCATATGCTCACTGAGACAACATCTTGCTGGAGAAAATAGTCTATGCCTATTTTGTAAAAATCACTATGATCCATGCATAAAAAAGGCAAATTACCCTTGAGCAGTAAAGTTTCATTTTAGCACTTTGTAACCTTTTAGTGTTTGTCTTTCCCACGTCAACAGTGCAATTTAAAACAGATTTTCTGACTGGATATTTAAGATAAAATGCATGAATATTTATTTACCCTTTTTTTACAGAGATGCTATGAGCATACTGGTACTATGGCTAAGTCAAAGCACTCTAGGAAATGCAATTAGAAATTGAAAATTTAGTTAACAGTATTTTTGTTTAAATAGTTTAAGCATTTTTACTGGTTTGTTTCAGACAAAATTACCATAGACCATCCTTCAGGCTGAACGCAGCCTGATGGCACATGTACAGTTGTATATGTACATGATGGCACATGTACAGTTGCAGTGCTCTGTTTGCCCCTGAAGACATTACCAACTTACAGCTGTAGTAATAAGATGCTGAAGAGCATGTTGCTTTACTGTTGGAAAAATGAGTTTAGAACAAAGACAGGCTGTAAATTACACACAGTGCTCACATCTGAGAGCTGTTCAGTAGTAATGACAGCAGATATTCTATGTTTGGTACAAGACACAGTAAAGGAATTTGACAAACTGTCTGTCTGATGGTAAAATTAAGGACTCATTGACTCTCTGGGGTGCTCAGAGTTGTAAAGAATTGCCTTCAGATAAATTATTTTAACTCTTGTGTTTGGTACCACCCTCTGTGCAAAATCAGATCTGAGGAATTCAGCGTTGGTTTCATCCACAATGAAGACCATCTTCCAGCAGCCTTTCCTGCTTTTCTGGTAGGAAATCTGTGTCAAACTATCTCAAAACTTCACTAAGCTTTAAACATGGAAATATAAGTGATGACCTGAGAAAATACCGATGAGATTTGGATTTCTTTTAAATACTACATTAGATAGACTATAAACTAATGAATATAATTGAGCCTTTGCTTTGCAGTATCAGCATAGGACATAACTGAGATAATAGGTCAGAGGAGACTTAAAAGGAGGCAACTTTTTAATACAGAGCTTACATTGACTTTTATTTATTCATCAGTTCCCTTATTGAAATGATGAGATTTGGAGGCACAATATGTACTCATTCTGTCACAATGGCATAAAACCTCCTTATTGTTTGGGCTCAGTCGTAAGTGTGTGTATTAAATAAAAAGCTAACACAAGATTAAAAATGGGGTCAAAACCAGGGTGATTACATTTTTTGTCACATCTGGCATTTGGTGATTATTTCAGTCTTACAATGCAAGTGACCAATTCCATAAGAAATGGATTATCCATGCACATATCATGAGGAAAACCCAGCCTCCCTCCTCATTAAAAAAATGTTCCCTTATCTCCCAAGAATGCAATGTAGATTCTTCAAGACTGCACATACCTCTTGGTGTATTTTTGAATCAGGTGCAGTGATGAATTTGCAGCGCCACTGTGAGGACGCAGGTTTACATCATCAGCAGACACCACCACCCTCTCCTGACCTTTATTTTCCTTGACCCTTTTGGATATGTTGGTCAGTATGTGATTGGAATAGTCAGCGGGTTAAGGAGGATTTGGCTGGCAGTCAAACAGCCTGTGTTCCTGGGGTTCACACAGTGCCAGTACACGGCTTGGGGAAGTACACTTGATTCAAGGCTGGGAAAGAAATGGCCACAGTTAAGATTAAAATTCAAATGAATTGTGACCACATGCTCATGAAGGGAGCAATTAGACAAACTTCATAGTTTTATGAGAAACGCTTCCAATAAATACCAGAGATCAGCAATACAACTGATAACCACTCAAACAATTTTTTTCAAAATGTCTGTCCCACATTAAAACCAGAGATTTCTTTTCTCTCAAATGTTTGCCCTTTTTTCCCAGGATTCATTTTTCAGCTCCACAAGACCCTTTTCCAGGTGCTTTTCACCAACTTCATATCCCAGCTTCTTGTCATTTTCTATGCAGCATGAACCCCACACAGCTATTTATATGCATCACTAAGGATTTCCATGCCTCTTAAAAATCTGGGCCTTAAACACTTCGGTGTCTATTCTTTTTGTCAAAATGAATGTGGAAAGCCTCCACAGGTGCCAGTGGAAGGTCAGAGGGTTAATATGCACTGTGTGTTCAGGGAGAAACTGCATCTTAGATTTCAGGTTGCGTACAAGGACAAGCTGAGTATGCATGAGAGCATCTTGGAGGTAGTCCAGATTCCAGGTTTTCTTCAGGTTCCAGATAGCTCAGCTAAACATAGAAGGGATGATGGAGTCACAGTGAATTCAGACTTTTGTGAAAGGGAGCAGATACTCTCAGCAACAGGCCCTTTTTCTCACCATTTGGACCATTGTACAGTACTACAATATCTTAAAGCCCAAAAAAGGGAATAATTTTAGGCTCTACTTTGTGTTGTTTCTACACAAAGAGACAAGAACAAAGCACTCTGAAAATGCAGTGGTTCTAAATATTCTCCTTGGTTGCTTGCGAGGTTGTTTTGGAAGTTAATAGCTTTCAAGTATTCAACTTGAAAGAACAACTCTGCAGGTCAGTAAAGGGAATGCAAAACTCATCAGAAACGGTCAGAAATGGTGTCTCTATATAGAGCTGAATCCCATGTAATTTGGGAACTGATGAGTGTTTCTTCATTTTAATTATGAGGGGAGCCTTCTGTTGGAATAATATTTTGTCCAGCATTACACATTCCCTTTATCTAGGGAGCTGGCAGGGGGAGAGGACAGAAGCTCTTCAGGCAGTAGGAGTTGGATTTAATGGGATTCACAGAAGAGATTTAAGGAGCTAATCATCCTTATAGCTGCTCAAGTTCAATTTTTATCCCCCAAAGCTACTAATTTTTAAGCATGTATTTTTGGCAGTGCTTTGCAGCAAATATCTCCCCTTGAGGCACATTGAAATGTGCAGGCTGTATTACATGAATGAGCTTCTTTGCCATCTCAGTAACCCATAAATGCCAGTGATACATAAAGCTGGGTATTCCCTCATCTCAGCAGGCTGACCTAGTCCTAATCTTACACTTAATAAAGTCAGAGGAGGACACAGTGGCAAGCAGAGCTACAGTCCTTAGATGCCAGGATTCAGTCAGAACTGACAGTACTGGATGCTCACAAAGTACCATCTAAACATGAGGAAGGGTCTACATCAGGATTAAAAAAAATTTGGCACTTTCACCTTCTATCAGCCAAAGTAAATACCATAGGTGGCACTTGTATGCCATGGTATGGTATATTTGAAATTTCAACATATATCAATATACATATGTATTCTCTTTAGAGGAAAGAGAGTTAGAAAATGCAAACCAAGCAAATTGTTTCTTTGCATACATTTATCTCTCCCTTGGTTACCTCTGTTGTTAGTTCAGTGTCATTTAAATTAATGGAGTAAGAGGAATATTGACCACAGTTTGGAAGGAGATATTTTGGAACTACTCGGGCACCCTTTAGGCCTCATAGATATCTTGTTCTCATTAGCACAGTGCTTGTCAAGGAGCTGCAAAGTGCTTTTAACAGGGAGTAAATACATAGCAAAGTGAAATAATTGTGGATTTTGGGGGTTTTATCAACTCACTTTAGATGGGATACACGGCCCTGCTTTCCTTGAGTTCCCAAAATTCCTAGCTTCTTTGAACCTATATTGAACAAGTCCACTATCTCCATAACACATCCTCCTTAAAACACAAGGGCATTATTTTAGCATACTAAATGCAAGGACAGCTGAGCAACTCACCTCACAGCAGTTTCCTTCAAAAGGAATGCGTGTCCTGTGTCTATATGGCAGAAGAGGGTCATTCATCAGTGTCCGGGCTCACAGCCCTGCACTGGAAGACAGCCAAGATTTGTCTGAAGCTGACAGCCTTGCTGCCAGGGGAGGCAGTGTCTGGAGAATTTCTCATCATCTGATAATTACTGCAGCACACTGAAAGAAGAGTAGGCCTGAAATTGGCCAGATCTGGAAGGATTGAGATGCCACCACCATTTTCAGCAAATCTTAAAGAGCTGAAGGCAGCCCATGTGCAGATGTGGGTGTACCCTTTCCATTGGCTCTGTCACTCCAGGAGTCCCAGAGGCAAAACTTTCAAATGGTTCCTGGGCACAGGACGAAACAACACTCTCCGAAAACACTCAAGAGAAAAGTAAGTTCCTCTGCTGACCTCAAGTTCCATTTTAGACAGCTGCATTAAAAAAAACCCCAACAACATGGGTTTGACTGCTTCAGTTTTCAGAACTGGCACACAACCTATGCAATGATCCTCTCAAGAGGTGTCACATTCCTCAAGCTCTCCTATGAGTCCTTACAGTTTTTCAGCTACCAAGTGATTGGCAACACTGTCAAACATTTTCTATATTTACTTGGATAGAAACAGTTTGAATCTTGTAGGTTAAGTACTGGGACAAAGTTGTGAAAGTTAGTAAGGACTCTGAAGGCACACTGAAAAACACTTGGAAGGTATTGGGATGTTATACAAAATTTTTAGTGATTGTGGAAAGCCCAACAATAAAAAGACATTTCAAAGAAGAAAAAGTCAGTGAAGATGAGGAGCCAAGGCTATATCAGTCTTCCACCTGATTGGTGTCTTGTGTGTAGCAACTGTGGCCATGTTGAGTAAGGCAGAAAGAGCCATAAATTTCACCAGATGAATAAAGATGGGGAACTAAATGCCGGAGCAAGTACCTGGATCTTTTCAATGTATTTTAAATGCATTTATCATGTACTCACACCACTGAAAAGTTAACAACTGTACTTCATTTATTATATCTTTTCTATCTAGGTAGAGAGGCCACCTTAACCTCAAGAAAGGCAGGTCAATGTATATTGCTCATGCTACCTGAAAATAAAATGTATCCTGTTTCAGAAGCATCCCTCTTTCTGAATGCTTACACTCACAACTGAAGAAAAAGATATGTAAGTTGAGATTGCCAAGATTGTCTGTGGATTTGGATAATAAATTTGTATTTATTCCTGTAGAATTTAGGAAATGGGATGTTTCATAGAAATGTTAAATTACATTATTTTAAAGGGTTTTGATTTATTTTCTTTGTGCTGCCACATAGATAACCTGAAAGATATGTAATATCACATTACAACAGAAACAATTGTTACACTGATGGCCTACTAAAGGCTTATTTTATCACATTTTTATGACATTAACATGCTCATTAGACTACATGATCATGTATATCAGATGAATGCCAAAATCCAGTAATCACACAGTCACTAGGAGCTACTCCTGCACTCCCACAAAAGCTGCACTCATTTACTTTCAAACTTGTGGCTATGAGCCAGTGTACATGGGCAGCCTAAAATTATTAAACAAGGAGCTTCTTCTTCAGTTGTGAGAATCTCACCGGTTGCAGACCTTTGGTAACTTCTGGTGCCACTAAATCAAAAGCCTGACACAATTCCTGACTCTGTGTGGGAACTTGCTTAGACTTGCTTAATTTCTGACAAACAGAGCTGAGCTTTCAAACCTGCACAATTTCTGTGATATTTGTAAACTGCTGATAATACAGAACTATACTCATCAAACATTGTTTTGCATTCTGGTGAGAAAAATAATTAGCATGAGCATATTTCTATAATTACAGTAAAAAGCTTTGCTTTTCGTGGTGCTAAAACTTTTTTTTTTTTTAATTGGATTTACAAACTGAATTAATTTTATATAATTGCCTTGGATTCTGTAGTTCAGCTGTTAAAAATCATTATTCCAGCTGGCCCCTAGCAGTCTTTCCCCATGTCTGACCAACCATTCCTGAACACAGACACGTGTGAAGTGCTGCCTCATGCTCCAGGGGGTGATGGAAATGCAGGAAGCTATCAATAGCCAGCTCAGGCTAATGAAAGCACATCTCTGCAGGGCCTGAGCAAGCTGATGATTGGTTTTTAATTATATGGGGCAAGTTCAATGGCATTTCCCTGCAATAGGTTATGTCTGCTTGACCATGATATCTACTCAGTTTATACACCCATTTAATTACATTGCCGTTTTCATACTGGCAAAATGCAGAAACTCCTATTAAGTGAATAATTCAGAAGTAAATGGGGGTTTGCCATTCTTATCACATAAACTCATAAAGAATCTTCATTGTGTATGTATGCAATGGAAATACCAAGGCCTCTTTACCATTTTGGTATCTAATGTTTCCTTTCCAAAAGGGACTTCTCAGCCTGTTCCATGTAGCTCCCCTTTTCACCCTTACCTCTGCATTTCTACCAAGTGAGCCGCCTGTGAAGGCTTCTAAAAGCCACTCTGCCCACATTTTTCCTTGCTTTGGGAAACTTCTCTGCACACAGATTTTACAACGCTTATGGAAGAAGAAATATAGTGTCATCCAACTCAGTTTCTCTTTGCTTTCAGCACATCAACCATTATATATTTTCTTGGTATCCCATCCTATGTGAGTTTTTATGCCTCTTTCTGTTCAGACTTGTGTCTCATCTTGTCTCTCCCTTGTCTGAATCAGAGTAACAGCTCCAGACAGTAGCTGCACTCCTCTGCCCCCTTCATATTTTTTTCTCTCCAAATATTAGTAGTTCTATCAAATCTCTGTCCATCTCTTTGTCTCTTGAAAAAGGAAAGTTGTCTTTGTTACAGTAGAAATGGAGTCTTTTTGAGGCCCATACATTTTCTGCACTTGTACAGCTCATGAAATTCGAAAGGAACTGTTTTGGACCAGTGAGAGTGTTAAAGGCTCCTTTGACACTGCAGAGTACAGATTTTTTTTGTTTCCAATGCAGAGAAAGAGTGCCAGTCATGGAGTAAAGGATGTCTACTCTGATATGTGTACTTAAGGTAGAGCCACAGGAAGCATCTTTTCTCCTGAGACATGGTCTGAACCCAGCCAGCCCATAAACAATGGTTCAGCTGCAGGTCTGTCTTCCCAGAAATCATCTTATATGTAGCTATGGAAACATTCCAGTTAAGCAGTCAGACATGTTATCATAGCACCAAGCTCTGACCTCTGGGGTTACATAGGATCTGCCCAGAACTGGAGTCTCAATAATGTTTTTTTTCCTACTCTTTATAGACCTTTATACAGCTTCCAAATCTGAATCACAGTAGTTGTATTCAGTGCCTGGAAAAACAGTTCCTATTCATTATCATCCCCCCAGTACTCCTTAGGCTGCCAAATTGCCATCAGTGCTTTTACTCTTAGTTTGTATGTACCTTCCTGTCCCACTGGCTCAGCTTCTTCTTGTGTTCTGTGTTCTGTTAGGAATGATAATTTAAAAAGATACCATGCATTTGCTTGAAATAATACCTTTTCTCAGTGGCATGTCCAGCTGCAGGATAGGGTGCTGACTTGCACATCTCCTACAGCCATTCATCACAGTACAAGACTGAAATCACATCACTGATAGCTCTGGATCCACCACGGGAGAGGGCTGTGGGACCTCACCTCTCTGCCATGTCAATTCAAACAGAACCAGGCTCCAAGGGTGCCAAAGATTCAGGGTTCAGCTTTTCTTTCTGCAGCTGTGTGGGCAAAACTAGAAGGTTCATGAAGTATTAATTTTTGTCCATTTTTTGATTTTGGATGGTATCTAGATGTTCACACTTGATAACTAAAATGCTGGGTGATGGATTATTGCCATCAATATAATCTCAAAAATTTTTGTATGATACCCATGTGTGTTCATAGGCATTTTATCTTCCTGGGCATAATGTCAGACTATTTTTCAGGTACATATCATGATTTATGCCCTTTCTCTTAGAATGAAATATTTCACTGGAGTAACCACAGTTTCCAGGCTTCCTTTTATCAATGACATCAACTCATTCACCAGCCTAATGCTGCATTATCCCAGGAAAATCACGTTGTTGTGTTATTACCTTTCCCCAGAGGAGGCTGAATTGCTTTTATTACTTCCTGCTTGAGCAACTGCTAATCTCATTTCTGGAGTTATTCCAGCAGGAGGAGTATACTTCTGACATGATGGATTCAAATCACCCTTGCCAGGATTTAACAGACTGAAATATCTTTCTTCAAGGGCAGAGATTTGATTTCCTACAGAATCTGTGATTTAAGGACAAGTGGAGTTTTTGAGCAGTTTCCCATTTATCTTCCTGATTTTGAGTTTTCTGATTCCAAATTAATAATTAATTGCACCTACAGCCAGACTCTATAAAACATGTAAGTCCCATGATTTCTGTTCCTATTTAAAATGTAAACTACCCAGAATCTCTTGATCAATTCTTGTTTTCCTCTATTAATTTTCCAGACTGTAACATTTTAATTTGCTAAAATTTTAGTTACAGGACAAATCAATATCGTACCCAGCCTTCACCAAAGTATTACTGTGGCTGTATCCTCAAAATACACTGAAAGTACACTCCCATTTCTAGACTAACAAATTAAATTCCCCTGCAATCAGGCAGTAAAACTGCAGCAATGAACTTCAATTCAAAAAGCTTTCAGCTTTCCCATTTAATTCAATGCCTACAACAGGGCTTTCCTGAGTCCACGGAAGGAGAAGAGATCTGAGAATGGTGGTAGAAGAAAGTGGGAGCCTTTCCCTTAGCCTCCAAAAGCTCTTTCCCACCCCCAATATTCCCCTTCTCCACCAGCCCTCACACAGTTCTTGCAGTGACAACTACAATGTATGTCAACTTGCTCAGGGATCTCTAAACAGTAGTGCTGAAGAAATTTGTGTACCTTAACTTCTGCTTTTAGCTGGAGGTGAATATATTTTTGATAAGAATCTGTCCCTTAAGCAACACCTTTTCAGTTCTTGGGGAAGAAAAAAGTTAAGCTGATTCCTCATGCTGTGAGGGACTGATCCAAATAAACATCCTAGAGAAATAAGTGGATAGTGGCAAGTCCCATGGGTCCTGCTGTGTCTCCATTTCCTCTCCCAGTCCATAATGTGCATTTTTACTCTTAGCAAGATTTAAGATATGGGCCCACGACTTACAATTGGAGAGGATAAAGATTAATTTAAAGTCAAAAGCTAAGTTGTTTTTTAAAGCAACCTCAATTGGATACAATGGGCCTGATCACATTTTTAGTATCACTTAATCACATAACAGACTGGGATCTCTGAAAGCCTCACTGTGCTTTTGTAACATAAATAATAACAACCATAAAGGATTTCTTCTGGTGATGGATCTGATCTCATGGAGAAAAATCACAGACATAAGAGTAGTAAAAAGAGACTTATGTTGAGATCTCTTCCCTGAGTTGCCTGAATTCTGACAGTCTTGGTTTTTCATTTTCATAAGCAGTTTGGATCTGTCTGTTTCCACCTTTTCAGTCCTACTCAGTGGGAGAAGTTTGACATGGACTGACGAGTAGCTCTGTTCTCTTTCAATACCAGAAGGGCACACGGTGGTCAGGGCAGCTCAACCGCAAGCTGAATCCACAGGAAATGGTAATGAACAGTAAAAATCTGATCTTTTTCCATTAACTTCACTGCCATATAAATTTTGAATTTATCCTTAAAGTTATTACCCTCAGGAAGTTACTAATCTTGAAGCTGATAACATACTTGTCTGTAACCTTCCACTTGTGCTTTGACTATCCAAAACATAAAGCAGAGTTTTTTCAGCTTGGAGGTTTTAGTACAGTGTGAGCCTCCAAAGGGAGCTGGACTCTGAAACAAAAGTGTGCACTCAGATATAAGGTCTGCTAAAAATGGACTGCATTTCTAAATGGAAAGTGTGACTTATTTGATTATCCATTTAGTGAGAACATGATTGCTGAATACCCTTTAGAATAAAGTATTTAAATAAACTCAATTCTCCATAGATGTCTTATTAACTACTATTTGCTAGAAGAGTGGCTATTACTTGGGTCTAAAATAGTTCTTTTCCAACAAAAAAACATTTTAAAGCATCACACAAGTGTGCATGGAGCAATGGGCAGGCAGTTTCCTTTTAGGCTTGGGTAGTCAGCTTTTTGCTTTTTGTTTTGTTAATGCTTGAAACATCCATTAATTCACTAATCTTTCATATCTTAGTGGCAATAAAGTTGTTTTGGGTTTTTTTTGGTTTTTTTTTTTTTTGGTGGATTTATTCTTGCCTATTGATAGAAAACGTCAAGATCTTAGAGATTCATTTCTTTCAAAGCTGCAGAAGTAAACACATCTGTAGCAGAAAAGTTTTGTTTTGGTCACTTACACTTTTCTTATCTCTGCCTTTTTTTCTCTGATCTGTTGCTTACCTATTTCCTCAACATCCTCACCCCTCCTATGCTCTCTTCTTTGGCACTTATCCCAGAATTCTGTTGGGGTGTTAATGCTTAATTCAGTGTATAAATGAAATATACCTTAAATTGTGTACACCTACATCATACATACTGGCCACCCTATGTATACAATACGTGCATGTTCTCTGATCTGTGCACTTTGTCATGTTCATTTTTGCTGTTAGTTCATGTCCTTAAAAACTAAAATATTTTGAGAAACAAACTTGAAATAGACATCTTTAATAGTGATGATTTCTTGTGTCTTAAGCAAACAATGGAATTTAATTGCATATTATCTTAAGAAATAGATCATGACATATGAGACAGAAAAGAAAGCAGCCTTGGAAAACTAACCTGTCATAAAACTCATCTGTGATCATAGAGCAAAAGCTGAGCACTGCAGTAAAATATCGCAGCCACACAAGATCAATTACTCTAGTGTGTCATTAGCTGGGGAGAGTCATCATCCTCACAGAAGAGTGGAATAGTCTCCCTACTAGCCACTCTGGATTTTATTTCACAGTGTGGTGAACTCAGTCTGATCTTGCTTTCCAATAGGCATGGTCACCAGTCTGCTTGCAAAAGTACTCATGCAGAGATGGGTTTTCTAAACCAACTAGTTATTTTCTCAGAATATATGATTGGGTAATTTTGGGGTGTTTTATTTAAAGTAATTATTACTGGAGGATCCCTTGCCTTTCTCTCCCTGTCCCCCTTTTCAGGGTGGCATATTTGTCACAGGACCAGAGAAGTGCAGCTATGTGTGTGCCCTCAAATTAAAGAAGGTGTAGGATGAGATGACAGCCACAAGACCAAGGAGCGCAGAGCTAGTGTTGACAACCCTGTGTAGACTCCACTTTGCAGGGGTTTAGATGCCCCCACTGAGGCTCAGTCTGACCCTCCTTCCCCCTCCCCAACTCTAAAGCTGTGGTAGTGGTACAGGATCACATTCTTCCTGCAGCATGACTGTAGCACATCCTAACTGTGAGCCACAGCTCACACAGTCCTGTCCCCATTGCCCGCTGGGAGTAGGTACCTCTGAGACCCTACAGAGCACTTGCAGAGCCCTTCAAGACAGCCTGATAATGAGCTGACAGCAGTGCTGTGGGGCTGGTTGGGGCCCCAGAACTGAGCCTGGACCAGAGATGGTTCTAATTAACAGTGGAGTCAAATCCACTGAGGCCAGTGCAGAGTCAGAAACACTCTAAATGCATGTTTGCATTAGGACTTAGCTTCAGTTGTTTGCTCTAATGCAGAATGATGCAAACTAACATGTTCCAAAGCTATACTGAACCTGTGGAACAAGGGGAGGCTTCAGCACTGGTTTGAATGTTCTGAGAGATTATGACTGAAAATACCTGGGTATATGTATATTTCAGTGAAAATATGTATACATGCTGAATGTGGTTTGAGAATACCTGTTGAAAAGCTAGGGGTGCAATTGGTAGTTATAATATCACATTACTAGCACTTAACCACATGCAGCTCAGCTATGTGCAATTTATTTTAATCAGTATATATTTGAATTTTATCTGTGCCCAAATATGATTTGGGCTATCACTTCAAGGTGAGGCATGTTTTCAGCTTGTATCTTAGAAGGAGGAAAAAAAAGTAGTGGATAGATTAATAAAGTTGACAACCTTTCCTGCAAGGGTAATTCATGGACTCATGCCAAAACTGAAGCAGAATGCCTGGAGCTATTCAATCTGGACAGTAACCTTTCAACAAACGTACTTATCCAGGCAAACCATTTGGAGCGAGTGGCTGTGCGGTACTTAGTTGCCAGCTGGGGTAAAACACAAAGACATTCAGTTTTAGAAGAGCTGCACCGATGCATTTTTAGTTTGTTACCTGTTGCTGTTACGAGCAATGAAACATGGAGAAACTTACAGATCTCCTGAGCAGCACTGTGATTCACAGCCACCCATCTGCAGCATCTCAGGAATATACTCATTTAGCATGACACAAGCTATCTCAGGATTTAGCTCTCTGAGTGTTTTATGCAGTGAGGACAAATGCTTTTTTTTTTTTTTTTGTACAACAAAATTGTGTGTGTGTACTCTAATTTAGTCAAATGTGTACTCATTTCTGAAGGGTTTTTTGGAGGTCAGGATCTACTGTTAAGTTAATGTGCTTAGGAAATCCATGCTTATATCTAAATTCCTGCTCCTTTACATGGGTCTCAAGGGTCTCTATCAGAACAAAAAAAAAAAAATCAAAAGTCAGCAGAATAGTTCCATGTGTTCAGCTAACCAGCATGCAAGGTAAGAGCACAACAGTGTAACATGGAGTAAAAATAACCTGTTTTTCACGAGATCCGTAAGGAGCACTAATGGGTGGTCTATTCACAGTATATTCAGGGGTTCATTTTCAGTACTTAGTTTGGCTGTCTGTCCTATCCACAGCTACTGCATCCACACTTATTACACATAACAATGGGAATTAACAAAAAAGCACAGTAGACACTTGATTTTACCTAAGTCACAGCTCATCTTGGGGGTTAACCACTATGCCAAGACAAAAGAGAACCCAAGAATGACACATGGTTCTCCACACCAAAGCATGCCCTTCCCTCAGGAACCATGATACCCTGTTTTGGTATTAGCACAGTTCACGTGTGATCAGTAATTCCAGGCAGAGTAATTCAGGAGGGATTCAGGAATATAATTCCAAATCCTTCTCTGCCTCTGTTTTTGCCCTGCATCAGGGTTAGTGGATGCTTGCTGTGGTGACAGCTTGACTGCCAGCACCAACATCACACTGGTTCAGAAAGATCTGGACACTGGGTGATGCTGGTTTCCCCTTTTTCACTGACCAGGCAGGCTCTTCCCATACTGGCAAAGGAAACACATTAACTTATTCTTTGGAAATAATGCTTTTTGCACACTTTCTTTGAGTGTGCAAAAGTGGCTCAGGGCCATTCCCACGATGAGGAGCCTCATAACATTGGGTAGGCTGGTCTCTCCTAACCTTGGTAAATGTTCATCTCTGTGCTAGTGCAAATCTCTGCCCTGTGTAAAGAAAAAGGATGATCTTGCCAACTGAGGTGGGCATCTTCGTGTGTCTTTGATCTTCTATGTGGTTACACACTGGTCTATTTGTATTTGCTGGCCTGAATTAAAGGTGCACAAAGCCTTGGTTTACTCTCTATTCAAATAGCTCCCTTTTGTATAAATAACTCAGGATGTGTCAGCTCTTTATAGAGTTAAATTCAAAATACATAACAAAATGTTTGTGAAGATAAAGTTAAACCAAGTGGCCACAGCCACCATGTTTGCAGGAACTGTTTCCAGTGCATGCCTGGTTCATCTAGCACTTTGAAGGAGTGGAAAATCAAATGTGCTTTAGAGATTAGCCTTCATTTAGTGACCTTGCTCCCCCATAACTCTTCCTCTCTGGGATGGTGGTAGGATTTGCGCCTGGGTGAGAGCCCTGCCTCAGAGCACAGCTGGCTCCTTAAGGCTGTGTGCAGGAATTGTAGCTCTTGATGTGAGACCAGGACATAAACTAATGCCAAGACTTTCAGCAAGGCTATAATTTCTGCTCCCATATGCTTCACTTTATGTTATCTTCAATAGAAATCAACCCCCTAACTCCCCCATAATTTGCTGGTTTTTCATTTGTCTTGAACTAGAACAATCCATGTGTTTCATACATTAGCTTTTGTCACTTGAACTAGCTGAACATTTCGAATTCAATATCTGTGTAATTTTACTACCAATTCAAGTCTAACATGGAAAGCTCCTTTGACATTAAAATCTGAGTTACAGGGAAAGACTTGCTAAATGCAGGACTAGGTTGCACTGATTGTCACATCAGATTTTTGACAGTCTTATGGTATACAATAATCTTTCTCTGAACATCTCTGAACCTCATCATCCAGTGATGAACAGATGTAAATCACTCTTGAAACCTATCCTACTAGATGTATTTAAAAAAAAAAGCCTGACACACAACCAAACCAGAACTGAACCTGCACAAAAGATTATGAGTGTTAGTGAAATTTATCCTGTTTCTTCTTTTATTTTTTACATGGAACATCAAATTCCAGCCATTAAACCAGAAACTTTTATCTACAAGTAAAAAGGATATTGCAGTGATTCTCTCCAAGCTTTTATGTATAGAATTAAAATGTACACCCTAGAGCAGGCCTCATAAAAACATGGACTATGCTCCTCCAATGGGCCTGTTACATTATTTCTATCATTACAAATTCTAAGTGAACAAGTGATGAGCAATAATGTCACCAAAATTAGGTACATAGTCAAAATATTTTGCTTTTTAAATATTTTTCGTAGAATGTTTTTCAGTTGCAGGCTGAAATATGTGATTTAGGGAAAAAAAATCACAGTTCTGATAGATTACTATCTCCAGCACATAAAGTGGCTGTGGCTGTGATGTCCCCACTGGAGGCTGAGGCTGCTGTCATTAGTGGAGACACTGACATTCTATTAGACAGTTACTTACTAAAAAATATTCATTATATTCAAAGCTCTGCCTGAAGACCTGCCTAAAATGCCACAAGCACTAGTCTCAGCTGGTGTAAATGAAATCAGCTTCAGTGGCTTTGGCAGGGTGGAGACTGCCTGCTCCATCTGAAACATCTGTCCTGGGTTCCAGTTTTCAGCATCTCTGCTCTCACCACCAGCAAAAAGAAAAAACTTGCTACGTTTTCTTCAGCGTTAATCACTAACCTGTGGCTGTATTCCCATCTCTAAGCAGCATGCATCTGTTTGGTAACATGCTGATATATGATGATTTTTCTGTAGTAGAGTTTAGAAGGCTTCTGTTATTTTCTTAACACCTCAGGCTTTCTTATTTTATTCTACTGCCTCCATCCATGCAACAAGTCTCCAGCTACAAAGCCATGCACACCCTGCAGATGCCTCCCCCTTGCACCCCTCACTGCCGCCACAAGGAGGATGTGATGCCAATCCCAAAGGGCAGAGCTGCTGTCCTCCTCAGATGAATGGGCCCTGACGTGCTGAGCCGGTTCCCGCGGGCAGTCCCGCTGAAGATGATGCTGTCTGACAACGTGAATCAGTTCAGCATCTCTTTATCTCATTTCAGAGCAGCGGGACTCCTGGGGCTGCGACACTGAAAACGTGCCCTGACCAAAACACTCCGCGGTGGTCACGGTCCCGGACACGCCCTAACAGCAGCGGCCCGCGACGGTCAGAGCCGGGGCCGCACCCTGCTCCTCCCACAGAGCAACCTGCTGCCCGACGGGATGTTCCCGTCCTGCGGCAGGCCTTGGCCTTTCCTGCTGGGACGCTGACATAAGGCAGTCCCGACACACCCGAAACCAGATCCAGTATGGTACTGCAGCGAGATGAACCACTGCCCTACAAACTGCACAGCCAGGCTGCACTCCTGGTCTTCTCATGGGAACCTGTTCCCTCCAGTTGCACAGGTTCAGCAGAAGCTTTTCCAAACCCACTGAGGCAGCACAGGCTTCACAGGGATTGCAAAAGCTGAGCTAGTTGGCTACACACCAACCAGGTCAACACCATTTTTAAAATCTTTATTATTGTACAGCTGCCAGGCACACATACCTACAGACACATATCTGGGAACTGACAGCCTAGCATGACGTTTGTCTGGCTTCTGATTCTGCCTCAAAAAAAGCCTTTGGGACAGGGCTATCTGCCGAATTTTAGACCAAGCATCCCTGTCCCATAGTTCTTGCCAGTTTACTTTTTAAATACCAATTCTGTCCCAAATGTCCCTGCAATTGACAGTGATAACAAATGGTTGAATTATGTCATCGTTGCATAGACAAACACAATTAATGTGTTATGCAAAACAAGTGAACTATTATGAACCTGTGTCTTTTTTTTTTTTTTAACCATTATTTCATAGTGCCTTTATATATATAGACACACACACACTTATATCCATTAACATGGGATGTAAACTTAAGATGCTTCAAGCTTCTGCTAACCAACAATTCTAACTTCCCTCTAGTGGCCAATTTTTACTTAAATGCTAGTGACTAAAGACTCATCTGCTTCTCACTATAAAAAAGATTAATCATCTTGTTTTAGAAAAATATATATGAGTTTCCCTTTTGATAAAATTTATGGTCATTGCCTAATTGTAGTAGAACTGTACAGGCTGTTTCCTTACTAAAGCAAAACTTTGGAACCAAGCACCTGTAGTGAAAAGGACAGGAAGGAAAAACAATCTCAGCTAAACAGAAGATCTTGCTGGCTAATTGTTCAAGTTATATAATTATACCAAAAAATTGTGTTTGTGTACTGCTAGAAAATTAAAGATATAGTATTCACTAATAGCCAGGGTAACCAGTTTTCCTGTGTTTCTTCATACAGTATTTGTGCCTATAGGTGACCGCATAGCCTAGCAAAGGCCATTTTCCCTCTCCTTACTGGAAATCAAACTATTCCTTCCCATGTCAGCATTCTTTCACATTCATCTGTCTTCTGACTTGTCCAGAAACTGTTGCAATTACCTGTCTTTTTTTTTCTTTTCTTCCTCTCTTCAGTTTTATTATTGAAGAATGTCTTTAAAAACATTAATTCTGGTATTCCATGTTTGGAGCCCTCATTGTGTAGATTCTTCATCGACCAAACCATTTGTATGGCTCCCTTTTATCTTCCTTATCTCAACAGCTAGGAAAATGCCCACTTTCCTCATATGACTGGAACACCACTAGGCAAATTGCCAAAAAAAGGCAAAAGGATCTTTTCAGATTGCCTAGTCCTATACCTGCAGAAAGTGGGTGTTTTCCAGGAGATAGTTTTAGCTTACTTCAAAAAGTAAGGAAAATAAAGCAAGTGCTTTGTATGTTTGATTGTCCAGCTGGTTAGTTCTTCCCCTATGCCAAACCTACAAATATCCTGGCAATTTTCAATTGTTTGACAGATGTTTTTAAGATTGCTAAGTCTTTCTAAGTCTCTTGGAACAACAACTAAATAATAAAAAAAAAATCTGGAAGGAGAATGATGTCCTATTGGTCTATTTTAAGGTGTTTGTGAGCAACAGATAGTCTCGTCTGTACCCAGCAGGCTCTGTGCTGCACTACACTAGCAAGGGCTCCTGCTGCCTCTGCCATTTGTCTGTTTTTCTCTTTTTGCCCTTCAGGCCAGCTATCCTACTGGCTGTTTCTCAACCCTTTCAAAAAAACCCTCATATATTATACTTATTTTCATGCATTTTCTCTGCCCCAAAAGTTTCATTTTCACTATCTCTCCTTGCCACACCAGGCAGGCAAACTTTTCATACTAGCATGACCACAACTCTCTTCCAATACAGTACATATATTGCAGAACAATATATTTCTATTTGAAATATATCCTGAACACTGCCATTTAGAAAATTTGATTTATTCTCTTACTCCTGTGAAGTCTTGAAGCCCTTTAGATCTTTGCAAACACAGGGAAGAGGAGTGGGCTGCTATCCTCTCTCAGGTAAGATGTTGGGTTTCAAAGCCAAGGCATCCCTCTTCCGAGGTCTCTGAACAGGGGAAATACAGCAGCATCCTCTGGAAGATACATATCAAGTACAGTTTACTGTCAAAGGTAAATGTAGTTCAGTCCTCAATGTACCACAAGACCTGGTATTTTTTTAAAATCTGGCACTAGAATTGGACTGTCTAAACTTTCTTGGTTTGAAAGCTCAGGTCTGAAATCCATATTTGTACAGCATGGACCAGGTATGTTTCCTCCTCATCACTTACATCCAAAACATGATAGAAAGGCAGGCAGAATTAGATCTAAGCAGTGGCTTAGATTTCTGACATGATGCCATAAGGGTTTTTTCAGCTGGCAGGGAAAACACACTACCTTCTAAACTTCTTTATTTTAGTTGAGCACCTTAGGGCAAGACAAAACAGGTCAAAAGGCTGGCTGGGTCCAGGTGACAGGAGCCGTCTCCTGCCCTGCTTCACTCCAATTTAAACATGTGCAAACCTATTACTGGCCAGCTGGCTTCATATTTATCCTGTGCAGCTTTCCCAGAGAGACAGAGCCACTGCTGCCAAATTCATAATTGGGCAAACTTCTCCAACCCTAGATGAAGAATCCATCGTTCAGGTATTGAACATGATCACAATTTTTTTACCAGTTCATTTATATATGAGCACAGTAAGGAACTTTGTGTATATCTTTGCTGCCAAAATTCATGAGAACACTGGGATCACCATTTTTCTCCTTGCTTACAGTCACAATGGATCAGATCTACTGTCTGTCATAGTCCTGCTGACATGTATTTATCTTGACAGTTTGGTCTGAAGTTTCCACTTCTCATGTACAAAGAGCAGCCAGAGATCTCTTCAGAGATTAAAACATGATGGTCAGTTGGATTTATTTTCACTCTAGGGGCATCATTTGGGGGTAGATTCCTACAATTAGAACATTCAGTTATTTCCATCCTCCCACAAAACCAGTTGCTGCTTCTGCCAACTTTCTGAAATGTTCCTTCCTTAGGTAGGTGAAGGGGGAAAACAGAGGGAGTGGGACAGAAACACAGCAAAAGACAATTGCTTTTCAGAAATTATTTGAATCTCATTCTCTTTCTGATTTTCTCCCCACTTCCTTTTTTTCAGAAAAGAAGACACTTCCATATGGTAGATAATAATTCTTCATATATAATTCCTAGGGTTTCTGTTTTAAAATAGACCAGACATCATGAAAAGAGAATTTGGTTCCCCAATCTTTTGCCACTTTGCCTCTGCTACATGGAACCATGAGGAAATTGTATTTTCCTAGGAACAATGTGAAAATAGATTACAAGAAAAATTACTATTGGGGTATCCTCTTTAATTCCCTCAGGATTTATACAATCACTTCAGTGAGAATAAAAACCAAAGCAAAGGTATATCAGTAAAAGGAAAATGCAGCAACTGTATGTATTAGTACACTTGGGGGAACATGCACAAATAATGTATGTGTGTCTCAAAAAATTGTTACTGTATGAAATCCTTCTTCCCAACTAAGCCTAGGGAACTCAGACCCCTCTTTTAAGGAAATATTCTTTAATTGAAACAGAAACAGCTGTATTTAATATCTCCTAGACAATTTACACTGTTGCAAAAATCAACAGATGCCTGTACAAAAATCAAGGCAGCCGATATCTGAAGAGAGTGTAAAGACATTTGAAGATAGAAGTGTCAGAACTGAGTCTGCAGATGACAGGAGCTGAAATATCCAGGAGTTTCCAATTACATATGGAAAGGCTGACAGAATGGCTTGATTCAGTGATAAGATCCCTCTTTCAAGCATCATGCCCACACATCACTTTTGGATACATCTCCTGAAGCACCTGCATCTCTTGGAATCCATGGCTCTCCTGCAGTCTTCTATGCAGAACAGCTGCCCTCTTGGCCAGTCTGTTTCCATTCATATATAGAATAGACAAGATATGAAAAGAGCATTGCAATGGATTTTGTGTACTGTAAAAGACGATATCTAAAATTTCCTCACTTCATATACTATTTAAAAACAGATAACCATAAATTTGTATGTCAGACAATTCCTTTAGGACACAAAATCCTTATGTGAGATCTTATCTGAAGGCTCTTAATTTCAAATCAACATTCTTACTTTCTCTTATTCACTCTTACAGGATAGAACGTGACTGTTTCAGGTCTTTTCTTTGCAGTAATATGAATAAATAACTAATAAAAACATCCATGGAAGTAAAATGCAAATAGTAGATTTCAATGGGAAACGGTCAGACAAATTTACCATTTTTTCAAATGGTTGCATGTGAAGGTATGCAACTTTCTGTAAATAATTTGGTGGCAGCAATCGTAGTTCTGTAACATCATGGGAACAACTTCTGTCAGAGTTCTTTCATGCTGTTTTTCCCCTTTGAATTCTTAATTACAAGATGAATCCAATGGGATTTTTACTGCTAGTGTAAACAGAACAAACAGTGAAATTTTAAAACCACATTTATTTTTAATACAAAATCTGTTGCACTATAACAGAAGTGAGCCTGTATGTTTACCCCCACATGCACAGATAATTCAGCATCTACAATTAAATAAGAGTAAGATGATATTTCTGTTTTACCAAAACCACTGGCAAATCCTGTTAAGAAATGTCTCTTTGTGCTTTGTAATCAATGTTCATATAATTCATTTCGTATTTCAGTTCCCATTAAAAAACTGATGAATGGAAAGCTCAAAGGTGCGAAAGAAGCTTATTACAGCTGGGTTACATTTGGGATTACTTCAGTTGTGCTTTACCTACAATATATACATGAAAGCTGCAAGTTGCCCTATGGGCTAATGTAGTGCACTGGCAAAAGCTATGAATGGTTCAGTTGGAATCTGCAGGAAATGAGCAGATCACTATTTTGTTTTCACAGCAAAGAAAAAAAAATAAGTAGATGCTTTAAAATACCATGCACACCATTGGCTATAGTACTTCTTACACAGTACAACATAAGCTTTCTTGGATTCTTTGTCTGTAACACCTAGAAGCATATAGCATCTCCGCTTTAAGTGTATTTACAAATTCAACAAAATATCTACATATAAAAAGCTTACTTAAAATTAAACTTGATGCAAGTTATGAAAAACCAATTTATTGGCAAATGAAACTGAGCATTCCTTCAACCATAGGTTGTTATAAAAATTTATATTTGGAGGTAAACATTTAATTGATAGAGTATGCAAGAACAGAATTTTTTAACCGATGAGGGTAATCCTTTACCAATAAACCATATTAGCACTTGTCAGATGGAATGCTGTAGTTCTGAGTGGTAACCCCCACACTGCTCCAGGCTGGAGATAATTACAAAGCTGCCACACTGATCAGGCTGGGACACAGAGAGAAATGCGCTCTCACCGATGGAGTCAGCTGGTTTGGATTTTTAATGATTTATTTTACAAGAGCTTATACCTTGCTGTGTTAGTAAATGATTTATCTCTGTTTGTGTTTTGGGATTTCTGTTTGTTTGTTCATTTTCATTTTTTGTTTTAAGTATTCTAAGGCCATGAAAACATGTTGTGCTGTAACTGTGTAAAAAGCTTTTTTAAAGGGAAAAAAATCATTCTCTTCTTTATGTAATTTTAAATATTTTAAACTTTCCATTTTTAGCACAACAGTTTCATAACACTTCTTCTTCTTCACATTTTTCCTTTATTTGGCAATGACAGTAGTCTGCTAATCACAGTTTACTGCACCAACTGATTTAGTAGTACAGCGCATTATGGAATGCATATTGTATAAAGGCACTGAATGTACTTTGCCCTGTGTTTTCTGGAATATTTTCCCTCAGTTTTAAAGTTTTTCTTTCAATGACTGTACAAATTCCAAAATGCATTGCAATGCATATCTTTTATGCCCTAAAATCAATTCAATGTGTTTTGATGTAAAAATAGAACACTGTACTGCTGTAATACTTGGTAGATTAAAAAGGTAGATTAAAAAGTAATAGGAGCAAAGAGCAGATAACAGGGTCTCATTAAGCATCAGCAAATGCAAGTGTCATACTTAAATCATTTAGCAATTATATACTGTACATACTGTTCCTAACTGTCTTGCAAAAAGACATGATAGCTAGACATTAAGTCACCAATTTCACAACAATGTCCACAAAGACATTGAAGTTCTATATAAAATACTACTATAACACTCTGACAATGAGAACAGAATTCATATCCAGGGATTCAGCTGAGGACTGCATAACAAATTGTCAGCCATGTTTTTATAGTGTACACAAGATTATCTGTGAGTTGTGTAGGGTGTTTTTTTCCATGCATTATACTGTATTTTGAACAGGAAACAAAATTACAAGTTGATATTACTGTTTGTGTCAGTTCTTTAAAAAAAAAAAAAAGTAAAAATACTCAAGTTTTGAATGAAATTTGAATTTTCTATTTTGATTCATAGTAACATACCACTTACTGTGTCATTATGCTGTGTACTGGTATTAACCTGCATATTCTCATAGCATTAACATCTGGTGGTGAGGAGCTCCGTTACCTGTGTGTTCATAGTATGAGAAGGAGGATGTACAAGTGCTTTAAGCAAACTGAAGATACAAGGGGATCAAGTTCTGTGGTTACACAAATGAATTCATGGCATTTACAGGAGAAGGAGCCTCAGAGCTTTCATTTCCTTCTGCAGGTTCTTTCTCTTTTTTACCACTATATTGTCCAATAAAGGAGCCATCCTCATTGAACTGACCATTTACACCTTCTCCATAGTCAACTAAACTATCATCACTGTCTTCTTTTTTCACAGTTCTGTCTGAAGGTGTCCGGCTTCCTTTTTTTAGAGGTTTATGGTCCTCTGCATCGCTGGAGACACAAACAAACAAACATGGGATTAACTGATGGACTGTTTATTAAGACAAAATCAGCCATGCATGCAGAGTTTATGAAAAGCATGTGTCAGCCCTATAATCCTTTAGTAAATCCACATCACATTGTAGGGACAAATCAATATGATGCAGTTCACATGAAAACATGGTGTAAGAATGGTTTAAACAGAGAATGTCTTCAGTGGAGGGAGGGGAAGTTGTGATTTCTTTTTTTTTTTTCCCATCGTGCATGAATTTTCAGTGGTAAGACCTGGGCCCTTGGCTTGGAGGCCATGTAGATGCAACTGCAAGCATTAAGAAGTGGGTTGTAAAGTTATAAAAAATAATTTGTTTGTTCTCCAAAGTAACAAGCTTATGATGTGCTGTGAAGTTAGTCTGTTAAACTTCTTAATTTCTTTGACTCCTTGAAAATGAATGAAGAATGAATTTGGTTAAATGAAATATACTGATTTTCTTTACTAGTATAAAGAAAATTAAAGTGCTGCATTTCAAATAATTTGTTACATAATGCAGGCCAGACTTGCAATTTTCAACCTTACCTTTCAAGAGACCTACATATTCCATTAAAAGGGTGCAGAAGAAACAAATGAAAATAGCCTAAGAAGAAAAGCAAAGTCCATATCCTGATAGTGATCAGTATTTTATCAATAATAAGTTGCTCTTAAAATTGCTACAATATTTACTGCATTACAGGTAAAGCAACAATTTAGCTTACAGTAGCTAGAATTGAGGACTTGAGAGCATGCTTATTCTTTTTTATTTCTTATCAGATCCATCTCCCTACCCTAGTCCATGACTGATAATATTCTGACAATGATGATGGTGATTTGGAGTACAACAGAAAAAGGAAAGGAAAGAAATGCCAGCAGAGGGTATCTCAGTAGCAAAGTACTGTGGTCTTTCCTTTGTCAGTGGAACAGATGCAGCACCATCAGCATCCTCAAATAAATTTGCAGCTGTGGTAGGCCTGTATTTCAGATGTAGTTGGGCTCTTTTCAGAATCCTTTACACTGCACTTCAGTTTCAAGATGAAGATTTCAGCAGCAGCTCCAAAGCATTTTGAATTGAAACCTACTGTTGCCAGCTGCAATTTTGGGTGCAGTTTTTTACCTTGTCTTGAACAGAACATGTGATTTGATTTGCATATAGGGTACCAAAAAAAAAGGAAGTGGTTTGGGGCTTCTATTTAGATTCACAGCTTATGGAAAATATAAAGAAACACCTATGAAATATTAAAGAAACAAAATTACATTTTACAATTTCTAGAACACTAGGCTGAATATATACTCAGCAAATTATTTTAACCCTCTAATTCCTAAAACCTAATATCCTAGTTATTCAAATAATGCATTTTTTCCTAATTAATACCTTTGAACACCTAGAGAGACAACATATATATATATATATATATATATATATATATATAACATAGGATGTACAAGGCCACAGAGTTAGCCAACAAAAGCCCTGTTGAGAAACTGTTGCTAGAAAACCATTACCCCCATTTTCCATCAAGCTGTTTCTCCTCATCTCATCCCCCCTTCCCTTTTTTTTTTTTTTTTTTGAAAATATTAAGTCATTAAATACTATAAGAAGGCCACCTCTAATATGTATATACTTAGAGAAAAAACATACCAGAAATTTTATCATTCTGCATATACTATCCAGAAAAATAATGGTAGGAATATCTCTTTTATTTACATGTAAGAAAATCTTCATGCTCAAAGCACACAAAAGCAAAACCGAATGTGACTGTATCAGGTCTGATGTTCTACGTATTGCTGTGTACAAGGCATGAGGATAAATGTCTGTCATTGATCTGTGTTCACTGGTTCTGCAAACATACAGGCCAGTAACGTTTAAAAGATTGTACTCCAAAAGTTCAAGAATCCAGCAGCAAAATGAAAATGTTTATAATACTGCAAACATAAGCAGATTACAGAGACGTTACTGAAGAGAATTCATTTTGGAAGGACCCTGTATTTAAAAGGTTGAAGATGGGATTGAGTGTTTAATACTCATACACAATGTAGTTTTTCCAATGCCCCCATCAGAAGGTATTAGCAGTCATTAAAACAGGCTCTCTGAGTCAAATGAAGGCCAGGCCCCCTCTTTGAAATTGTAACCAGTCCTACTCCCAAGGAAGATCTGCTTTCTGGGTAAGACTGTTAAGGAAGGAACACTGGCATATGGTTTGTTGTTTAACTTCAGGTGAATAACTTCATAATTCCTTACACCATAATACGCAGAAATGAAAATAAATTAAAACTGCAATTATATCATATTCCAACTGGTCATGAATCACTGTGCAAGTATTCTAAAGTATGACCCTAGCCAGTGTAATCCACTAGTTGGAATATACATAAATAAATAATACACCACTACTGTATTAGAAGTACCAACATTTTTGTGTTTAATCCAATGAAAAGCTTGATTTGCCTTTACAATTTAGAAAAAACCTGAGTATGAGAACTTTTTTGTCTTCCTCTTATGTTTTTTTAATTTGTATTTTTGCAAATGAAGTTTATGTACAAGACAAACAATGAAGAAATACTTACACAGTTGGTTGCATTATGTATGCGATTTTTCTATATTTTAGTCAGGACGTGAATTCTATCATCTCTATAATTAAAACAAAAAAACCCTCCAGATTTACTCAGGAGTGTATCTGCACAGAAGTGGACACTGGTGTGAGAGCACAGTCACAGCGAGTGCAAAAATTAAATCTGAACCTGGGGATTCCTTCACTTGTAGCACTATGTGAGTCTAGAGAGAGGTTCTGCCAGGACTCTGGCAGTGGAAAAACAAGTGGGATTATCCAAGATGATTTACACTCCTGGTTCAGAAAAGAAAACATATGCCATGGTACCACTTTTTTCTGGATCAAACTAATAGGAGAAAGAGAAAAAAGTGAACACATCAATATTTTGGACATAACTTTTCCTACCCTGGGGACTCAAAACACATGAGGAGCTCTGGTGCTCCGGCAAAATGAATGTGTTATCTGTTTGTTGCTAAGAAGCAAACTGCAAAAGCTGCTGAGTTTCATTAGGAAGGGCTATAGAACACTTGCGGTTGTAGAATATATTATGTATTGCCAAAACATGGTAAAGCCATAAGTATTGATACTGTACCCAAAAGGTTTGCCAACCTTGCTTACAATTGTTCATAAAACTATTCCAAAATGCAATCAGGAAAAATCATACTGTCTTTCAGTTTCCCTTTGTGGTTTTTCTTGCTGACTTTTATTATGTACCTAGTGTAATACTGTAACATTAAAAAATTAAGTGCAAATTGGGTTGATTAAATTACATTGGGAAATCGAAGAAGTTTATGAAAGTGTCATTTATGTACAGTCAGAAAACAATACTGGAAGGGAACCAAACATGAGGTGAGAATGGGTATGAATTCTTTATTTAGAGCCATGGAAGTTAAGAGTACTCATACTTCTACTATTTTTTGCTGTATAAATAAATTCCATACTAGTATCTTTTTAAGGATGAAAATTTCTCAACGAAGACTCACAGGTACCAATCATTTTTGTACGTATTTGTATGTACCACATACACTTCTTAAGTAAGAAAAGTGCTTAATATTAAAGCATACTCTGAAAGCATGCTGTAAGTATTAACCATTAACAATTGCTATTATATGAAGATGTTCCTTTTTCTTCTTAGTTAAATGAAACACATCAAACTTGAAGCTAATTATTAAGAGATATAGAAAGTATGAAGGTAACAATAACATAAGTACAAAGTACAAATTTATTTGTTTTAAAAAAAGTAATTCCATTTCACAAGCTTATCAGTTATTGAAAGTAATATGTACCTTGAAATCTCCTTTCTTCATTCAACTTTTCAATTTTTCTTCCTTAGATATGGGTACATGCAGCAACCAGTCAGAATGGGGAAGACACTTTTACGATGCCTCTGCAGTCCAGCAGGCAACTAGTTCCCAACTAAACTTTGCCACATTCACAGACATGCAAAGAGACTCAATATATGGTTAGCAATATACTACTTTTCCTTAGAGCACAACTGTCAGGTGAAAGGCAACATGAAACAAGGTGGCTAAAGCATTGTGGGCTGTGAGACACAGAAAGTGGATGCAGAAGATGAAAACTGTTGGCAGTAAATTCCTTTTTCTGTGACCTTAGGTCAATAGCCCAGAAATGTTTAAGTAAAAGCAATCAGGTAAAGCCTCAGAAATGCCTTCATCTTCCCTGCATACTCCAGAAGAATCTGCCCCTTGACCTAACAGGTTTCTGCTCACACTCCTAAATTATTAGGACTGTGAGTCCTAATATTATTAGAGTCAATCCAGACTTTAAACCATTTTAATATTTCTAATTTAGCTAAGAATTAAGCATACCTATATTAGTCCTCTGAGTAGTTTTTCATTAACATTCTGCAGACCACTGGACCTTCATCGTTCCCTTGTAGGTGCTTGCTTCCAGTCTTCCTACCCATGAACCACATCGCTGTCACAACTTTTTAATTTCTCTGGATTTATGGATCAGGAGGAAAATTTAGGCTGATTTATACACCTACACTGACCTCAACGCACATCTGTGGTACTAACTCTGTTTTTTGCAGATTCTTAGTGTAGACAATGACTGTCCACAATTTACTGTCTCAGTCTTCTACAACTCAGAAAACCAATGAGAATGCAGTGCAGATTGCTACGGAGGCACTGTTTTCCCTTCTAATGCAAAAATTAAGGAATCCATCCAGTCACAGGAATATAGCATCCACAACCATTCCATGGTTCCTGAAACATCTGCATCTCCTACAGCATTATTTCCTTCACTAGATCAACATGGCAGAAATATCTGATGTTGTCTGGTCTTGCAGACCAGCCAACCCTCATGCAGAAAGTATTCTCTTAGTTGAAGTTGAGTGCAAAAATTCAAACAAATCTAAACCATCCCAAGACCACTAGGAAGCCTAGAAATGAAATGTGAACAAACCCTCCCCTAAAAATGAGAGCTATGATTTTTCTAGAATATCTTAATTAGTCATTAAGGTTTAAGTAACTTCATAATTTAAATCTTACATTGAAACTACTAATCTTCTAAGCACTGGGTTTATTTGTCCAGAAATACTGAAACATTTCCATATCTTTCACTCTTCTCAGTTCCTGAGAAACTAGGAAGCAAGTCTATGTTCCTAGAAAGTTCCTCTTGATGGTCTGGTATCTCTCTGAAAGTGAGATGTCTTTTCGTACTTGCCATGAAATGATTGTGAGACTTTATACTTTCCCTTCCCTCCTTTGAACTTTGGAGGAGAACGCAAAGAGCTCAGACACTTGTGAGGAGAACAGGAAGAGCTTCCAACAGAGCTCTTTTTTTTCATCTGACGTAAGGAGTGTTTGTGTTCTGAGAAATCCTTCATGATCTGGACTAAGGATTCACCAAAGAGCTTGCCCCCTGTGTATGGTAAAGACAACAGTTTACATTTCAGATCTAGCAAGGAGCTCCAAGGACGCAGCCATAGAGCTCTCCAGGCTACAGTGAGACATGCCACATTTTTAACAGTGAGGCTAAGAGAATCCTCAGCTGCATCATGGATAAAATTAGCTGCAATTTTGCACAGCCTGCGTTTCCTCCGCATGGCACCAGATGGGACCCATTTCTTTTTGAATCTGGCTCGTTCTTCCTCTAACCACATTAGTAAAGCTTTAGAAGCGTAAGTGCAGTAGATAGATACTCCAAGCTGGGCTGCAACTAGGTTGAAAGATCTTTTAATTGCTTCCTCAATCTTTCTGTCAGTAGGATCTTTAGGGAGAGCATCTGCATTATCAGACACTGACAGTACAGAATCATCAGTAATCAATGCTCTGTCTACCTCAGGCAAGGTCCCCCACGAAGCAGCTTTATCCACTGGAAAAGGATAGAGCTTACGTAAGACTGGTGGGACTTCATGCTTGGCTTCAGGATTTCCCCAAATCCTGCAGACAAGATCTTCCACGGCTGAATGGATAGGAAGTGCATTATCTACCTTGCCTTCTTCAGAGGGGATAAGCAGTTCTTCTGACGCACATTCAGAATTGGAAGATTTTAGCATTAGCACTCTCTTTATGTGTTCAAACAAGTAATTCTGATTCTCCATGTCAAATTTACGCAGAGGATCTGGTCCTTCTGGATCTTCTGTAGGGGACTCATATGCCACCTCCCCATCTTCAGGGGTTGATTCAACCTCCAAGGCTTTGTCAGCCTCGGGTTTCTCCTTCCCAGAAGCTGTTTGATCTTTTAAGCTGTCCATATGATCAGATTCAGAAGTCTGGCAACTGCTCCCAGACGCTTCTAGAGGAACTAGTGGAACTTCTACAATTGGTACCCTGGGATGCCTTACTGAATGGGGCCTAGCCTGTGCCACAGATGTTATGCTTTGTCTGGCTGCTGTCAAAGCATCCTTTAAGACAGTGGCCAGCTCAGGCAAGATCACAGATTTCATTAATGAATTCTTTTCAGATTCAGAGAAGTGAGTAGTAGTAGAAGGTCTTACCTTCCTGTGGCAGGAGCTCTGAGTGTCTTCTGAATCTGAGCTGCAGTCTGGGGTCTGGCTGTGCTGGAGGGAAGAATGCTGCCTTGGCAGTAAGCCACCAATTGAATTGCAGCTGAGGGGTTGCTGGAAAGGGCATGGCTGTCCTGCCTGAGAATCTGAGCCCTCCTCCGACCCCATTATCTGTTGCTCAGAAGCATGATGTCTAGAGCCATGCCTGTACTTCCATTCGCCTGACCTCCTTTCCTCTCGGCAGAGGGAAGCAGAGACAGAACGAACCCTTGTAAGCTCTGAAGACTGCCTAGCTCTCCTCCTGGTGTAGGAGGTCTCTGATCTGGTGCTGGAGTATTGATCCCCTGACCTTCTGAAGAAGCTGGATCTGTCAGATCTCACAGACTTTGCTTTGGTAAAGACAGGGTCTGCTTCAGGAGATTTGGCACAGCTACCTTTTCTTTTCTTTTCCTTGTCCAGTTTCTTTCCTGTCCAAGCAGACATGGACCTGAAGTGATGAAAAAAGTTCAAAATACTCGAATTCCTAGATCTTTCAAAAAATTACATTTTTTTTCCAAGGGAAACCCTATACCCTTTTTCCTCAAAGAAGCACTGCATCATGTGAGGCAGACAAACTGGGAACTGAGTGACTGCAGTGATGCTGGGCTGCAGAGAGGATGACAAGATATCTTCTGTAATCTGACTGGTTGCTGCTCCTGCCCTGTCTCTAAGGAAAAAAGAGGAAAGCCCAGTATAGACTAATTACACAGAAATACATTTTAAAAAGGAGTTTTTGCAGGGTACATAGAATGAACTCTTTCAGGTGAACAAGTGTGAAAGCTTGGCAGGCATCTGCCCATATTCACCAGACATGAGTAAATAAATGCATTGTAAAATAATTTAATAAAGCTCTAGACCATTCTTTAAATTAACTCAACCCACTTAAATATGGAGACATAAATTCAAATCTTGCTACAGGTCAAAGCAAGGCTTTGAAAGCAGGCTTGAATACTTATTCCAGGCCTGAGAAAACATGTGTTGAGGTCATATCATTTGTACAATTCTGTACAAAGGTTGGTTTCTGCTGCTGAAAGTTCCAAGTATCAAGAATCAGTGGAGCAATAAAGGAGTATGCAAACTAGGTTCCCCAGGAAAACTTATACAGTACTTTTTTAATGCTACTTCCAAAGATTGCTTCACACTTCCTTTTTTATCAGTTGAATTTAGGTAATTCATATGCACTTACAGCTGTAATAAAATACTATTCAGAGTATATTGTTTTTAATCAAAGAAAAATAAACAGAAACTGCTCCTTAGCATTCAGAATTGTGTATCTAGTCCTGTTAGATCAAGATGTACCTTTCCCTTCTATGAAGAAGCTATGGCAACAAAGTAGATATTTCTTGAAAAACACTGCTTTTTCTATGTACATTTGTAAATGTCAAATCTTTGCAATAATAAAGGACTTCTACACTGCTTTTGACACAGGAATGCACTATTATAACACCCATGTAAAATATAATCATATTGACGTATTTAGAAAATAATAACATTCTTTTTTGCACTAATAAAAATCCAAATAAACTGCTCATTTAATAAGCTATATTCATAGTTGTTGTATGAATAGTCTTGCCAAGGCATGCTTTGGGTAATGCCAGATTTGGCTGGCCTGTATTTACTATAAAGGAAGAGAGTCAAGACTAAGAGCAGTGTTGCATGCTTTGAAGCTGCTTGCTATATATCTTGTACTGAAATACATGAAAGGGAGATTTGCTTTCTTGTAGGACACTCCTTCACCCCTGTGTATAACATCATTTCTTTGTTACTGGATTAGATGTTAGTACTGCTAGCTATTTTAAATGCATTCATTCTCCAGTCAACGCCAGATTGTCTTTGTTAGGCTTCAGTTAGAAATTTATTTTCAAAAACTATAACGCTCAACATAGTGCCCAAACTTAAAGGACACTGTATCTGGCATTTGAACTATCTGAAAGATGGCTTTGTAAATAAAGATTCCACACTTTGACTTTCAAACACATACAATTGTGTTTGAATCTGGTTTTCACCTTGCATTAGCAAATGGCATATACTAAGCTTGGATAATTATTTTATTCTAATGGTGTGGTTGAAATGCTATTTTTAGTTCTAAATAACACTGGATACAGACATGGAAAAAATATTAGTCTTAAATTAATAAGTGTGATACTCTATACAGTACATGTGTGACATGAACAGTGAATATGACAAACCACATGAGCTACTCACCTGTATTCACCAAATGTTCCATCATCTTCCTTCATAGGTTGTATTTCTGGATCAGCATGTGCATCCTCCTTTTCCTTCACTAAAATATTTGAAATAGTAATTTTTTAACATGAAACTGCAAGATGAGAAAATCTAAGACCTTAATTTCTCAAACTGATCACATTTGGCAGAAATGTGGTTTGAATAAAAACTATTTTTTTTAAATGGGGCCTTAGGGTATTAGGTGGTTGTTTTGTTTTGTTTTTAAGGAAAAGTTCAGTTAATTAGTTATAGAATTTTATTTTCATTCAAGTAGTATGACTGTATGTCATTTTATATTAACAAAACTTTTTCTTTCTTTTATTTCTAGCACTAAAGAGAGAAAATTGTTAAAAATCCTACTAAAACAATTTACTTAGATTATTAATAAAGTTATTGTTTAATCAAATTTGAATTATTTAGTTCTACTTAACAAGGCTTGCTATTTCTTTTTGATATTCTTCTCAATCTGAATCAGATTCACTTTTGTTCACTGTTCGTTTATACATTTTCTGCCTTAATTTCATGTAAGCCTCCAGAGAATTTTAGGTACTTTTTTTCATTATTAATAATTCTCAAAATAATTCTTAGAAACCATTCTTATGGTTTGTTAATTTCTTCTTTTCTACAACATGATCAAACCCAACACAAAGTCACATATACTGGAACCTAAATTTTACACAATTGTATTTCTTGCGCATTCTAGTTTTAGGTTTAATCTTTCTTCACTGGTGGGAATAAATCTAGGCATTCAACTTGCCCCTATAAAATAATAAATGTAGCACACTGACACAGAAACCCACTAGCACCTGAGGAGTCAGATATTTACAGATTACATGTACATCATTAATTTATTTGCTGTTATTTAAGAGGATATGAATAATTCCTGAAAGTATTTACTAAGTTCATAATTGCAATAATGCATAACACCTTGAGATACATCAAGCTGCTACAATTTCATACGGAAGTAATTGATTACTTTCTACAGACCACAGGCAACCTCAAGATGACATGCAAAAATTGTGATGAAAAATAGTTCATAACTTGAATTTTCATAGATTTCATAACTTAGTGCTTTCCATTTGTCACTACCTGTGGAACAGTGCATTTCCAATGATACAAGACATACAAAGTCGCTGCTATAAACACCAGTACATACTGATTCTGCAAATCTTATAAACAGTCTAGGTCCAACTTTATATGTGTGTGTATATGCATATGTATCTCAACATGAAAAAACATACACTGTACAACTAATAATTCTACAGAAGCAGCAAAAAGGCCAGAATATCAAGGATCCACAAAGTAATGACAACCTTAGCATCCAACTGCCCTCTACACTTTTACTCAAAATCTGTTTTTCCCTCCTCTAGATGGTGGTTCACTCCACGTCCTCCCTATTCTTTTCAGTTTCATCACTTCACTTGTTTCAGTCATCTGAATAATTTTTCTATATCTCTGTTATCTCATTTTCTCTTTAAAAAAATCCAAATATTTGGAAAAAACCCTATGATGATGTCTTCAGCCTGTCATATAACTCTATGTAACACTATGTACCTTAATCTTTTCTTCATAGCTATAGGCAGCTGGAACAGAAACTTCTCTTACCTAATTCTTCCTGTCACTACAAATCTTTGCTCTCTCTGTAAAACAATCTAACAGTTAGATTGGGCAGAGTAGGATTCTTGTACTTCATAAAATGATTTTCTCATAAAAATAATCTTCTTTTCTATTCCAGCAGATTTCCCTTTGAAGAGCTAAAATTCTTAGTGTTCCCTGACACTTAAGTTTTCAGAAGTGCACTGGTCAAAACAAGCAGGAGAAAAAACCAAATGTGGATTTTTCTTTTGTACTTTTCTAAATGCATCCATCTTTTTCATGCCCAAGTCAGCAGTATGAACCTCAAGAAGTTTGAGTTGATATTAAATAAATGTTCTAGAATCTGGATATTTATGTGATTTCCAAACCTTAGGAGAAAATAATTTTTTCTTTAAATCAAGATTTTACATGAAACTTAGCAACTGTACTTTCTATTGTAGTTATAACAGGAGAATGAAAAATCAGATTATCCTTTGATGCTCACTTGAAGTTCATTCATAGCTACTCATACCTCAACAGCTGCTCTGAGATCCTATCTGGCAGCACTGTGCAAACTGGTTCTCACTACCCTTTTCAAGACAGCTTTGGTCTATGGACCTACTCCATAGAAAGAAATATAAGATCAAGGAAAGATATATATGATACCTATATGTCCACATAAACATACATGCCTTTTGTAATATGTATACCAGGAGGGGTGCATGTTTTGATAGATGACATACATTGCATAGTTCTAATTTTTAATGAAAAATTATAAAACATATTTGGTCATTCCTACCATAAAAAACCCACTTATTCTACATCTCCTCTTAGAAAGAAAAAAATTATAGGAAAAAAACCCAGCCTAATTGAAGGATGGTAACTTTAAACTTAGCTGCAAAACTGCAGAGGCTGAAGATGACACAGATTCTGGGAAGGAACTCAAGGTACTGGAAACAGTATAACATATGAAGAGATTTGTCTTATGACATGCATTCCCCATACTTTAAAGCAACCAGTGGCTATGGTCTGAACTTTCTCACCAAATAAATTCTAACTCAACTCATGTTAGTGGATTAAACCCATCTGCATTGGACTTCAGAAAGTGGAATGTGCATTAGTGGTGATGTTCCAAACAAAGCTCAAACCTCTCTAGAGAGGTCATGCACTGCTGTGACCCTCCAGGAATGAAGAAGGTCCTTCTCTTACACTGAAACAGATGTAGGTTTTCTACCTATAGGCAGATGGTTCCTGTCAAGCCCACCAAATGATAAGACTGATTTGCCATTGTCCTGGGTTGTAGTTTAGGATGTATTCTATCACCATCTTCATTTAATGGCCCATCAATGCCTTGTGCATGACTCAGAGATAACTCCCTCTGGGAGCTCTCTCTCTTTAATGGACCATCAAGGACCTCCTGTATGACTCATCATCCCACTGTGAGATGCTCCGCCCAGGGGGAGGAGCCAAGCATTCTCACCTGGATATAAGATGGGATTTGGGACAGTAGAAGCAGCCTTCACCCACTGGATTCCCAGAGGATAGGAGCTACCAGACCTTTCTACGAGATTTCTGCTTCAGGAAGACCACCTCGTCTGGACTGTTTCCATCACCCTGATCAGGTTGTATTCCGACTCTGCCAGTGGTTTTTCTTTTTGTATTTATTTTATTTTATTTTATTCTATTTTATTTTCCTTTTCTTCTCATTAAATTTTATTTCTGACTTAGAGCCTCTCACTTGGTTTGTTTTCAAACCACAACAGCCATATACACAATGTAAATGTAAACCAGTAGCACACGTAATTTTCCAGTAAGCCTGAGATCTGTCTTAATGGGTTACCAACAGATGAATTTTACTATCCTGGTTAAATAGCATACCTGGATACTTGCCGCCTTTATTCCTCCTTATGAAGCAAACAATCAGTAAAATCAAGATCAGAAGAGCAACAGCACACATAAGACCAATGAACCATCCTTGAGTAGCGATGTCTACCTGCCGGCTTGCCATTGCTAGAGATAAAGGAAGAAAAATTATGTTTTACTGCATTTAAATGCTTTGTCAATTCAGATAAATAATAGCCAATATTATGTTCATTTAAAAGTAACATTCACTGTGAAAAACAGATAACATTAAGAAAACAGTGATTCTATCTTTTGTATTTTCATTATTCAGAATATTTCCAAGTACCTATGCATAGAAGTTACTTTTCAGTATATAAGAAGTCTTCTAACATTTAAGCTTAGCAACTATTTTGCAAAATCTACACGCATACCACGTTTTCCACAAACCTTAAAACTATTCTCAGCCATTTTGAATTAATTAAACTACTGAAATGAAGTTGCAAATTGCAATTCACACAAACATGACAACTGCATTCTTAAAATGAACAAAAATCCAATACTGATTAGCTAATACATTCCCATCATTCTGAAATAGGGAAACAGATGGGTCATTCAAGGGCCCTAACATTCAATTTCAACTAAAAATCAACAGTGAAGCATCCTTTAAAACCTTATTAAGCATTAGATTTTCTTTCTTTCCTCAAACCCATATCTCATCCTACAATTAATTTATCATGATTGCCATGATTTAGCATTAGTGAGGGTTTAACACGATGCAACTGGGAAGCCTTTGCTTGGCACAATTTCTCTCCAAATGCTGACTCTAGCTGGAAGATAATGCAAATAATAAGTAATCTACAAAGAAAATACTACAGGCACTGATAAGGGCCAGAATTATCTGTGTGGTCTAGGGTTTGGATCTACTGGTCTCCAACACAGTAGGAGGATTATTCTAGTGAAGCTTATTTTCTGTTCCACTGTTGGAAACAAACTACAGGCAACTTAGGATTTGCTGCTGGGAGAAAGTGGGAAGAGTGAGAGGAGTGAGGGATAAATGCTCCAAACAGAAGAAAATATGGAGTGGAGGAAGAAGAACATCCATCAAAACCTATCTTCATTCTTCCATTTCTTCCCCAGACCCAAAACCCAAGAGTATGAAACTCTATGAAGAGCTGCTCAATAGACAGAATTCAAGCCAATGTCTCAGTGCCATTTTCTAATTAAGAAGGAGTGTGAGACAGGTAGCTTGGAAAAGCAGCTGCCAATGGTGCCATAGTCAGGAGGGATTCTACAAAAATGCAAAGTACTTCCGATGTCTGGATACAGTATCTCCAGTCCATTCCACAGAAAAGACCAGTGTGTATTCTACTTTAGAAGTCCTATGCTAAAGTCAACTCTTTCTTTAAATGCTTATTTTTTGTCTTACTGGGCAAAGCTATGACTTGATTTTCATTTAAATAATTCAATGAGTTAATGTGCCTGGTTATTGTGGAGATACAATCAGAAGATTTCTCAGCCCTTGTTTATGTTTTCTGATATTTTAAAAACTGACTCTTATATGCACAAGAATTTCAACTATTTTTACACAAAAGTTTCTACATGTCATAGAAATATATCTTTCATATATCTAAGTATTTACATTCTTTATGCCACATTTAAATATACATATATATAAATATTAAAAAGTGGCAATAAAAAAAATCACAAAGGGAATCTTTCTTTGAACTACAAATGAAAAAAAAAGAAAACTTTTCATATTAAGATTATAATTGTTTCGAGTTTTGCGCATGTGCATTCAAAATAAGGCATTAAATGTTGTATAATACATACTGAAAAAAATGCAAAAGCACAATTTGCATTTTAAATGTAGTAAGAAAGAGCATCAAGCCAAACAACTCATGCATAAAAATATGCAAGATAGATGGAAAAATGAAAACTTACTTATCCAGCTTCCTGTACTAAGTCACTGCATTTCTCTGTGCATTTTTTAAAATGACACATTTCCTGGCTACACTATGCAAATTTGCTTCAGGCAAAAAAACCTTGCATCTTGGTGAACCACTAATGCAGGAGTCAATGCAGAACACTGTACTGGGAATGCCCAAAAAGATAAACCCGTACACTCTATAGAAATGCTTGTAAAAAAAAAAAAAATCTGGGAAAAGTCTCATATTTGAAATATCAAATTTTTCATTCCTAATTAAGGATATATTCCAGTGTTTGCCTCTTTGTCCCTTCCATTTTTTTGCTGTGTTTAAAAGCTTTGACCTAGGCTGAAGACAGATTTTTCTGTAAGAAATAGGCTATGTTTATAATTTCATGCTGAACTTTGAAACTTTCCATTATCAAGAAGCAGAAAGGAGTGTCTAAAGTCCCTTCTTCCTTAACTACCCAAGGGCATGAGTCAACATAACAGGGTAACTACATGAATCCTTATCTACTGGCTCAGTATTTTTTGTGCAGAAAGATGCTTTTAGGAAGGTTTCCACGCAGCATGTTTTAGATTATATTACAGCCTTGATCCTTGTTTACAGCTCTTTTAGGCTTCAGATGTGTATTTGCATAACATTTCACAGGTAGGTTTTTGTACCACTAGCTGTTTCTGGCTCTGTGTTCAGCCCGCACATATTTGCCTGGCACTGTTATTCAGCACCATGTTTTCAAACCTTCCTGCAACATGATAAACTGTGAACAGAAATGGAACAAAACAAAGCAAAAAAAAAAAAAAGATGATTTTAGAAAGTGCTCACTTTCAAACTGGCTTCATCATTATCTATGTTGTTGCCTGATAATTATAGCATAATGTTCAAGTGTATTTTGTTTTCTACATTACTTCCTTATAACATAACATTCTGGAGTTGGTGGGGCTACTGCTATATAATTATGCAGTAACCAAAATGCTTGGAATGAGCAGAAGTGGCTAGCAAAGACGAAAATAATAACAGCTGACCAAGAACATGATGATGGCATGACATGTGATGGCAACAACATATTCAGCATAACATCAAAAAACCTGCCTATAGAACCTTTTTCCTGAGTGGAATTGGCAGGCGTTGCTGATTTGCTTATGAAGAAATAGGACTGCAATACGAACATAAGGAACTTAAACAGCCTAACTGATTCCCAGGATATATGTGTGACATCAAAATCCATACAAAACTAGTATATGGCAGGAAAAGAAAGATTTACAAGTAAGAATATCTTAACACTGGTATAAATAGATTACATGAGACATCAAATTGAATCTGCAGTTTCTGATTATGCAAATATTTTAGCTCTATAAAGACACATTTTTTTAAATACAGCTGTCTAATTATACTAACTGGAAATATAAGAAATAGGTCATCTTCAGTGCACAGCACACAGATGGAGTGTGAGCAGGGCATGTCTTGCCCCTAGTACAAACATCAGTCAAATAGAGTAAATTGAAAGGATGGAAACATTCATTATCTACATATAAATGTACTGGCATCATTTAGGAGTTTATAAAATCATTTAACATTGCTCTATAAAAAGGAACATGCAAAGATTCTAGCTGCAACATCTCTTGGCTAGAAGCATTTCAGCAGTTGGTCTACCACAATTCTGACTACGATACAGAATTGGTACAGTGCGCCTCACCTGGACCTGTCTCAAACACATCCTCTGAACTCCTAAAACCAGACAGGCCCTCAGCACCAACCCGGACTTTATATGCTGTTCCTGGTGTTAAACCCTTTAAGACAAAGAAGCTTCGAGAACCATTTACAATTTCTTTTTTCCAATCTTCTTTGCCTATAAAAATTTTAGGAAAACAACATATTGGAATTTTAATTTTCTCTGTATTACTGAAAGTTTCTAAACAAAATACTACTGACAGTTACTTGACTAAACTATGGATCATCTGAGAAAAATAGCTGTTCTCTCAAAAATAATCAAATTATATAAAATTATGAGTAATAAATTGCATGCAACATATTGAAGAACACATTGTACAATAATTATAAAACTATTTTAAACATTTGTTCCATTGTACTAAAGAAATAAAAATTTGTTTATTTTAAAAATGCTGGTTGAACTTGTAATTAAGAGATACATTAAAATAGATTTTAGTAATTTAATTAAATTACACTTCTGCAGTTTCAGCCAATACTTATTTTGGTCAAGAAATTCTACTTCAAAATCTGAATCTCTCTTGTATCTTTTTTCTAGGACAGTCTCAGCTATTTCTTTGGCCAATGTCCAGAAAAAAGCATTTCTAGTCCAATTCTTAGGTTAGTCACCTTTAGTCATAACTTTAGAATGATGGGGTATTTGAAAAGAAGTATCTTGCTTTTATTAGCTAACTCTATTTTAATTATTACCAAAATTTTAAACCTGTTTTAGGCAATAAGAGTACATAAATGGGTTTATATCCTATTTTAAGGTTTAATTTAACAAACCATATCTTATTTAATAATATTTCTTTCCTGAATTTGGCAGAATTTAGGAAAATCCTTATATCCTATTTTAATGCAAGTAATCATATTTTTACACATGTAATCACTTCCTGATAAAAAAACTTCATGCAAACTACATTTTTGGGAGTTTAAGTTCAAAATAATTTATAAAATAATACAAAGGAACAAAGGTTCATGTTCTATTTATTCATAAAAAAAATCTGCTAAACATTGATGTTTATTAAAATTAAAATTATTTGATCTTCCTGATCAAATTAAAAATAATTTAAGACATTTCAGAGCTATCATTAACACTGGGTCAATTTAAGACCCCATTTACTATAAAAATCTTTTAAAAAATCTCAAAACTTTAGCAGAATTTAATGAAATGACTTCTTACTGCCTGCTACACCATATTCAACATAAAAGTTCGCATGATCTGGTCCCTCATACTCCCAACTGATATTGGCATAGGTCTCAGCAGCAGCTGTTGTAACATTTCTGATCCTTGGATAAAGTGGTTGAACTAAATACACAATAGAAAAACAAAGCAGAATATGCAATTGTGACTTCATACATTCTAAAAAAATAATATTAAAAGAAGTTGCTATGTTAATTTAGACCATATAGAGGGAAAGTATAGCACATTTTTCATTGGTTCTATTACTGGAACTAAAGTACTGTATTTTGGAATTTAATCCCAGGCAGTTACTACACTAAGGTGTTATAAAGTAAAATCTATTACTTTACTGAGCATGCTCTGTACCACAAAAACTGCCAGATCATTAAAAACCACCTAACTGCCAAAATTCTGAAAAACATTACTTCTATTCATCTGGAAGTAAAATGCAGACAGCTGGCAAGTGAGAACATTGTCAGGGTAATGGGAAATGGTAAGACAGAAGGGAGGTATGAAGGTGGTACGCTCCTCCCTTTATGGCATGTGGCACTGAGTGGACTGCAAATGCCCCAAGTGCAAGCCCTGATAGGATTTTGGCTCTATTGTATTGATAGTGATAAAAAAGGAAGACAATACCCTTATAGAATGTTGGACGGACAGTGTGCATGACTGGGGAAGTTGCAAAAAGGATTTCTGAATATCCTTCACCATCAGAGATAGTAGGAAAGAAAAAATAAAGAGTAAAAACACTTTGCATCAAAAAGTAGCAATTAACTAATACAGTAAAACCTTACCTGTTAAATAAATTACACATGCACATTCTAAGATCATGCAGGTTTCAATTAGTTTCACTTGTTAAAATGAAACAGCTAAGTGATACATATGTATTTGAAAACAGACTAAAATATGTATGTACTTTGCTTTCACAGGACATTCCCCAAATCAGCTTTTATTAATATTATGCATTCATGGCCCCTTTAGACACTGGAAAACTAGACGTCAGATATTGAAAAGTCAATATCAAAGTACTCAGGTGTGAAGAACACGAACCACCTGAATGCAAGGAGCTGCCCATTGTAAGGCACTGTGTCTTACTGATGCCATTCTCATCAGACAACAGTACTTTTCACAGATATGAAAAATGCCTATCTTTCCACACATCTGTGAAAAGAGGAGCTTCTCTCTTCAGCATTCTGAAATTAGCCACTTCTGTGCTCAGACCTTAGTTTTTTGTTCATACCTTAACTCCAGTAATGCTTGTTACAAATGGACATATAGCTCAGTGTCTCTGCTTGCCTAAGACTAATGAAAAAATAGATTTTAATAGTTCTAATGCTGTAATAGGGCAGATACAATGAGGATGCTCCTCAGAGGTATGAAATGATTTTTAACTGAAAATGCCTCACTTTGCCACTGACTTTTCTATCCTGCTAAAAATATCTTTTCTATTAGGAACATTAAAAATGCTTCCCCCAAAGGACCATGAAACATCAGAGGTAAAAATCTAGTTTCAGTAAAGATAAATGACAGAATTCCAATGGCTTCATCTACACTAAAAAATAAAATGAGCAAAAGCCTGTTATCAAGGCAAGAGGAGCTGCACAGAATTTATCTATCCACTTAAATTATTTTCTTCTTCTAACATACTGGCTTTGTCCATATGGCCAGCTGGAAAAAGTCCAAAGTTATATGCACAGAGAAAATAGCTTACTTGGGCCCCTAGAACAGATGAAATAATATGAGTACCATGTCTAGAAAACTATCGGTTCTGAATATCTTTTGAAATAGCTAGATTAGGCAAATTCCCCCCATTCCTCTGATAATTTTTTCTGATTATGTCAATGTTTTACAAAATTAATTTGTTTGTCCCCATATTTACATCAAATATTTCTTTCAAATATAGTGTTCCAGTAGTACTCATTCAACAATTCAATCTGTACTGATCCCCAATCTGATGTTTTTGTAGCTAAGTTGCACTTATATATAATTTCTTTCACCAACTAAAATAATAAGGAATATATTATTTAAATAATAAAGAATAGATTTATTTCTTGTTAAACCCACCTGAAAAAATAACTGAGAAAGCATTAGGGAAAAAAAAGCCATCTAGGTATCTAAGTTACAACAGCCACCCTAAGAAATACCAAAGCCAGAGCTGTCTATGGGAAATCTAGCATGTAACCATATACACTATGGTAATGCAAGGGGATTAGATTCTGTTCCTTTGTGCCACTTGGAGGTAGTAAGAGGAAAGAAAAGCAGTCTCTAAATTTAGGAGGGTGCAGAGTCTGAGATTGCAGACAGGATGTATAAACTTCCTTCCTGATTTATACATAGGAACAGGTGTTTGTTTCAATAGCCATCTCAGCATTTTTGCTGTGCCAAGAAAACAAGTGGTTTGTATTTGAAATATGGCTTTGTTTTGTTCCATTAAATTGTATTTTCTCAAAGCCATATTGTCCTGGATTTTGGTCTTCCATGGAAGATGTTTAATTAGTAGCCCAACCATACCACTGATATTTGTCACAATATTAAAGAGAGAAAAAACTGTTAGCAATAATCTGTTTCGCACTCCTGCAAACAGATGCCACAGCATTACCCCAACTTCTCTATTCTCATGCCTGAGCACTTGGGGATGAAGGAAACTGTCATCTTCTGTGATAGGACTCAAGATGATAGAGAGCTTCTGAATTACTAAGCAAATTCAATAATTGCTCAGTCTTATCTTGTGGGGTATTTTTCCATCTGCAATTTCCAGTTTCTGCTCTCATTAAAGAGTTGCCTGCTAGATTAAAGTGTCCGGTAAAAGTTTTTCTGTTCATATAATTGTATAACAATCAAGTTTGCTCTGAAAGTTAGCCTAATTGTCTTGGTATCTTAGTTTCTAAATCCTCTCAAGTGACTGATTTATGCTTACATTTATCAGATGTATCTGATTCTTACCATTAGCTGTTTGTATAGATTTACCCACATGTAGTATTTGGTCAGATTTAAATTGTCTGGTTTTTAACCACTGAACACGGTGCACCAGGAAATTTGTTCAGTAGCATATTTCTTTACAAAATTATTATTGTTGCAATTGTCCTCTTTTGCACTATTGCTTGATCTCATTTGCCATCAGGCCTGCCAAGTTTTATTTAAGTTTGTTACATGTGACATATTTGCAACATGACTACACACAGAAGAACATAAAAGATGGCTGATGGATCCTGAGGGGATGAAAGCCTGGAGGTGAATTGGTTATGACATTTAAAGCTTGTAGTCAATCCACCCAAACTCTTTGTCTTCTCAATCACCACACCTCTAATTATAATTAACCTCTCAGTTCTTCAGTATGTTTCCCAGCACTATCCACAAATGGAAAATGTGTAATTGTCAGAATTGGCAGAAGCTCCCAGAATTGTGCGAGCACCAACTGGGAAAAAGGACAGGGAGAGGAGTGGGCAGAAAACTTTCTCCTGAAGAGCAGAGCACTGTGCTCCTTCATCTGTAACCATGTAACCATGCCCCCACACTGTGCAGCAGTGCTGGCAAAGGCATCACTATAAAAACCACAGCAATGGACTGTTAGTAAGCTACAGGTTTTATTCAGATCCACTCTTATTTGTCTACCTCTAGAAAATTAGGCTTTTTCATTCCTGCCTCAATACAATGCAAAATTTAGCTGGCACTTCTGAGTATGGTTCTCCTGTAGCATCATATAAAAGCATTTGCTAATTGTTGAAAAAGAGGCCTAGGCTCAAAGTAACATTTTCCTTTCTTTTCAAATTAATTCCAATGCTCTTTTTACTGGAGTTTTTTTGGTAGAGTTTTGTTTAATTTTTCAGCCTTTCAGGAACACAGTTCCTACAAATAACAGTTATAGCCGGGCTGCAGAATCAATAGCATTTAATAAGACAGGACATGAGATTGGAAGGTATTTTAACACAGAAATAGGTACTCTTTCTCAAGATTTAGTCCAGAAGAACAATAAATCAAATAATCCCCAAAGTGACTAAACTTTAGGAGTTTTCATGGAATTCACCTCATATTCAGGAAAAAATGTTGAGTGAGTGCCAAGTGCAAATTTCAAGATTAGTGTCAAATGGGAAAAAAAACCCCACAAAACAATATATCATAGACAATAAAGTTAAAATGCATATATAAAGAGAAAAGTTAATTTAAAGGAAAAAAACCAAACCTGCACAAGAAAAAATGAAGGACAAAGGTAATAGATTCTGCCAGAGCCTGTCAGGAACAGAAAAGGGGTTTATTTTCCTTTGCCTTTTTAACATTCATAGTAGGAAATTCAAGCTTTAGTATAACAGTAGGAGTGAATTCCATTTCTGGCAGTGATAAATGGGCATTAGTCACTTCTGAGCTTATTTAGGCCAATTGCAAGAGCATTTCTGTAGTGTAAGAAACACAGAAGTAAAAGAAGAAACACACACAAAAATGCCGCTGATGAGCATTTGGCATAACATCTAAAAAAGCAAAAGGTATTTGCAGGATTTTTTGCACAGTGACAGTGATAATTTCCTCTAGTCTAGCATGCAAAGCATCAGCATTATTCCCAGTGAACTTAAAAGAGGACAGAACAGTGGTTCTGCATAGCTGGCTGTACTGAATGAATCACACAAATACATAATGGAGAAGTCCACAGGGGGAGAGTGGCTGAAGGAGCAATACAAAAATACTACACTTCACTTGACTGAAAAAGCAGCTTGAAATTGTTAGCAAAAGACATGGAGACATTATGTGAAGTGATTCAAGAGGGAGGGAAAACAGATGGTGGACAGAGAAAATTATTTAAAGAACTGCATTTTGTACAGAACAAAGAAAACTGTGATGATCTACAAAGAGATCAGAGATACAAACTCAGTTGAGACTGATTTCTAGCCTACAGTGAGGAGTTACATACTGGTGATTCAGCCAAAAACCCCAAAAGAATAGTTTCAAACCCGGAGTGCAGACTACTTGTTTTTCTCCCTTGTAACAAAAGGGAGTACTACTTGTCACTAGTACTTGAGATGTGAAGTTCACATGAAGAAGACAGACCAGACTGAGTACCAGTGACAGGAGCACTAGCTACAGTTAAAGGTTACTGTGATCTCAAAAACTTATTTTAATTGCATTTCAAGACTACCAGTTACCAGTGTCTGTATGCATGCAGATTAAAAGACCTTGCTTTCAAATATAAATGTTGACTAAATCAAAAAGAAACTACAAAGTGAAATGAGAAGGCTTGTGAAATGAGGCTGACATGCCATGCCACGACTCCCTGTATTTCAGCTTACAACAAACATGCACCTCTATGACTCTATTTTAACCAGCAACTTTAATTTCTACCACTGGTTAAACTGGAATTCTCTTCGTTCCCCTATAGGGCAGTTATTTAAAACTTCTAATGGAAAAGGACAGAAAAAGCTTGACTCCTGTGATCACCTGAGTTGCTTTCCAGCTGCTACTGTAATTATTTTATATGTAATTGGGCGATTGGTCCCCCCATTTTTCTCATATCTCTGTTATCTCATGCCTGTGGTTGGATGCCAATATATAAATGACAATACCAGGGCGTACTTAATAGCTAACATTAGTTATAATAAATTCTGCTTTACATATGAAGTTTTCAGACACATTTAGAATATAGGTTGCAAAGTAAAACAATTTCTTTTTTCTTTGTAGTACCATTAATTTGATCAATTTTAAGTAATTCATCACAATATTAGAAAGGAAAAATGACAGTGCAAGTCAAATAGGAATATCAACTATAATAGAATAGGTTTTTCATCTAGTAAATAACATCTCATGATTTACTCATGAAAGCTTGCAACAGTAAAAATACTGAATCTGTTAAGATCCTTAGATTTACCACAGCAACATATTCATCTGCACTTGAATTTATAGTTATAAAACTATATGCAGAATGAAATAATGAAATGAAGAAATGAAATATGTCCCAAGTGGCACAGCTCACTACGGTTTAAATTATTTGAATTCCTCCAGGGCCATGTGTCTTATGTATGCGACTGCAGGTCTTCACAGGCAGCTATCCAGTAGAAAACACCAAATGCAGAAATTTCAGTTCAGCAGTTCAGGCTGGCTGAATCTCAGACCTACTGTCTGCCTAAATTCCAGGATTATTGTGTTGAAATTGAAATAAAAAGGATAATTACATTTTTCTGGTAAGTTCTGCCCTTCCAAATTAAAAACCTGATAATGTTTTTGATACACTACATAAAGGTTGGGAACATCTAAATTTGTTCTGGCTTTGGGTCCAAATTAATAAGAACTGCACAGACATATAGGCCTTCCTGCACTTAACAGAGAAGAAAAGTTCACTGCTGGCTACAGCTACTTTTTCAGTGGGCTGATGAGCACTTCTATCTTCCAAATCCACCCACTCATGAGGCCAACTAATTTGGTGCTTGATCTTGATAATATGATCCTCCTTTTCCTTACTCATGGTCCCTGATCAGTAGCAAAGCTGTTAACATGGCAATGTAGGAACCACTGAGAACATTCATCCCAGACCTGCGGCAACTCAGATGTCCTAACAGATGTCATGGCTTTAGTTCTGTGCTGTTTGCAGGTCCAAAGTCTTCTTTGCAATGGCAAGAGCTATATGCTACAGGAATATGTGAAAACTTTGAAACCATAAACAACATGGAACCAAACAAAGACATCTGCTTAGTTTTCAGAGAATCTGAGATGACAGCTCTGAAATGTGAGCTGCTCCAGCTGATCTTACAAATAAGAGGCTTTCTGATAGCCACATACAGTTATAATTAGACCTCAGGTTCACACAGAGAATCCTTTTTTCCTTGTATGAGTTTTCAGAGTCTGCTATAAATAATGAGAACTTAATTTACATTTCTGCTGTGCATGTCCAGGACTAAAGCCAGTTTGATTGTTCCAATCTGTGCTGACTTCTCAGCTATGACTAGACTAAAATAGTCAAAAAGACTTTTTACCAAAATAATTCCATGATTCGCACACTAACCAGAAACACATCTGATATCAGAATACACTTTTATATATATATATATATATAAATATAAATACTATGTATGTCCAAATGCAGGCATACGTATATTTAGATATTGTACAATTTATACCGGTCTGAGTGAATGAATTTCTTTCTTATGGCTGCTATCATTCACAACACCTGATAATCAAGTGAAAAATTATATGTAAAACAATTTATGCTATCTCTTCCAAGTTTGTTAAAATTGTTGGGCACTTCATGTACAGATTTTGACTTGTGATGTTTATGGTCTCAGAATCTGAAGCACAGGTGTTCATTAGTGTTAATGACACCTCTGCCACTCAATGACACCTCTGTATAGAGACATTCCCCAGTTTGAGCTACCTCTTTGAGGACAACTTTTGCTTCTGACAATGAAGGTATCAAAATTCATTAAAACAGTGAGCAAAACTGCATCATAAAGAACGAAATATTACCTAGCAGAAATAAGGATGATACTAGGTTCTACTCACTGAAATATCTCAAGTACTCACTCACAAGATCTGTGAACCTAAAACAGTGGGAAGACATTTGCCTGTATATTCAATCTGATACTCAAACTGAGAAGTAGACAGAGGCTATTGTCAGTCTTCTGTCTCCCATGCACAGTTGGCTTGCAAATGAAGTAAATGTGTTCAAGTGTGTAGCAATAATCCACAGTGAGAACAAGATTGCATATAGTTTTTTAAAACAAAAAATGCACATGGCACAAGCACTAAATGAATCTCCTTTGCAAAACTGCTGTTTTTTCTACTCCAGCTAATCAGTGCTAGTGCACCTGGATCCTGAATATTTATGAAGGTGACATACATCTGTTAATGTTCAGAAATAATTAGACTTTGCTGAAGCAAAGCTAATGAATTCCCCTGGAACTCTGTGGTAAAATAAACAGATGAAAGGTATTAATAAGCATTCTGGATTCCTTCAAAGAAAAAAAAAAAACCACAAAAAAACAACAACAAACCCAAACAAAAATCCCCCAGAACTGTTTTCTACCAGCTTATACTTTGTACAAAAATGTGTAGTCCAAGATTTTCTGTCCTTACCACTGCAATTTCCCCATTTGCAACACTGCAAAATCCACACATTAATAAACCATGCAGTTTCATTTTACCTTTGCCTGCACCTACAGCAGGATGGAGAATACCAGCTTTAATGGAGGAAAACAAGAACAGGAACACTATATAATTAGATACAACACCGAAGGAAACATACATACATAATTTCACTACAAAAAGCATGCAGACTAGTTAAAATGTATTAATTCAAATAAATTAAAAACAATCCACTTAGGCTGAACCCTGACAGAGTACTACAAGACAAAATTAAGGTACATGCATTTAAAAAATTTTACTGCTCATGCTTGTTAGGATGCAAGATTTAAAACAAATGCAGTCCATATGCAAACTTAATACCCTGTCAGAGAAGTTGCATTGAATAGCAAGCAACTCATCTATGGCAATTCCAATAAACCACCATTTCACTGAGCATAAAAGTATGTGAAAATATGGTACCAAATTATTAATACTAAAATGATCAAAATAATTAAAAAAAATCCAAATTTCCTGTTGGCTTTAAATTATTCTCATTTTGTTAAGAATCCATATTTAATTAAAAAACAACCTTAACAAAGCTCTAGAATGGCTACAAATATAAAAATCAAAGGTGACAGGATTTAATACTATGCTTTGTGGTTTTTAAATACTATACAGTTAATTGGGGCCATAGATGACAAATTTATTTCAACTTTTCTACAGTTTTTTTGCCAGTTCTGGGAAAGTAATTTAGATTTCACAGAAGCTGTTGCATACTACAAAAAGGAAATAACTTCAGCTAATCACAGTTAAGAAAGCTCTAGAAAAAACATTGCTCTGTCATATTTCCTTAGTGGAAGGAAGCAACAGCAATATTTAGATACAGATGTTTAACACAATCTGTAGTGGTTTTTAAACTCAGTGGACTTTCCTTATACATACCCATCTTACCTTCATCCATAATTGTTACTGCTTCCTCAGTTATCTGACTTCCTGATCCAACTGCAGTTTGTGCATTGAAGTAAAACTTGTACCGTGTGCTGTAATTTAAATTTTTTAATATCAAGCTGCTCTCGTTGGCAGGAATTCTTATCTCTACCAAGGGACCCAATTCATGTGTGTTGTTGACTGTTACAAAAAAAAAAAAAAAAAAGAAAAAAATTAGGAAACTTGTGTATACTTGTGTTTAAAAAGGCTTCTTTTGGTTTGTGTGTATTTTTTTTGCTTGCCTGCTGCATCTACACTTTTAAAAGAAAGTCACCTTTGTGTAAAGGTGCCAAAATCCACCTGGGAGATAAGAAACACCAGCAAGTTTCTTAAGATCAAGTTTCATTCTCATAAATCTCTGAATCCAGGGCAAATGAGTTCAATTCAAATAATCTGAATTTATGCAGAATTGAACCATTCAAAAATTCTGAAATTCTAAGTTCAGTATGCTTAGGAAAAGAAAAGATTGAAGCTACTTGTGTCTAATGCCAAAGAAGAGTGGAATTTGGTAAGTGGACGAAAGTAAACTTCCTTTATCTGTTCCACACATATGAAGATCTTTCCTTTCCAGTGTCACTGCTGAGGAATTTCTAGGCTAAGTAAGCAGCTGGAATCCAAAAGAAATGATTTAATAGCTCTGAGATGAGATAGCTCTAAGATGAGTAAATGGCACATTTAAAATTTTTTCTTTTTTAATATTATAACACCATGAAAATCAGAAAAGCAGACAACAGTATAATTCAACATACTTTGATTCAATTCTAGTGACATTTTTTCTGCAGTTAGAATATAGAATTTCTAAGCAGTAGTGTCTTGCATCTAACTTGGATGCCACTTATATGTAGGAACTCATCTCCTTTTTTTTGTGAATTATGGTTTGCAGTAATGAAAGTAATAAAAAATGTTAACCTTGCACTACAGCAAGGCAAGTTTTCCAAGTACAGTCATCTATATTATCAAAATATATTAGTCTTTTTCAAACTTGACATTTACAATGCAATCATTTTTTTTTCTTCATAAATGGATTATTATTTGCTAGATACATTGCCTAAATTAGAGTTGTATCACAGAATCAAAGAATGGCTTGGGTTGTAAAGGACTTGAAAGATCAAAAATCCAACACCCAAAATATATTCATATTTAACTTACTTGGCTGAAACTTCAGTGTATATGAAGTCAAAACACCATTTGGATGGGTGGGTGAACCCCACTCCAGAGTCAGAGAGTCCAATGTGGGGTTAGTAATCTTCAGAAAGGAGGGTGAGCTAGGAACTTTTAAAAAGAACATAGAGTGAATACAAAGTAGATTAACTTAAAACAGGTCATAAATTATTAATTCTTAGGAATATTACTGTATTGAGACAGATTATTATTTTATGAAGTCCAGGTAAACCTCATTTAAGTTTAATATCTAGGATTTTCGTTTCATACCTCCTTCAGGGGTCTTAAATACTTTGTCTGGGCTTGCCGGGCCTTCTCCTTTACCATTAACAACTCTAACATTCAGCTTGTAAGAGCTATAGGGCTCCAGCCCTGGCAACATTCCAAAAGTCTTGTTTCCCCTGAAAGTCAAGATCTTTTTTTCTACATGTCGTCTACTCCTTCTGGATAGACTCTGCACTTTCCAGTAGTAAACCTAAAGAAAAAAAAAAAATCTACAGTGAGTAGCTGTTCTGATTTTCTAAACTCTAAGCTCTTCCATGAGTGTCCATGAATTATAGGTAGAAATAATTGCAATTTTAATAAACTCAGGTTCGACAGCACAGAGCTTTCCTGCTCCAGAAACAGACCTTGTCCAGAAACAGTCTACACAACTGGGTGCAGACTACCACCTGCGAGTTCTGGGGATGCTCAAAACCAGTTTGATACAAGTTCTGGTTAGGAACTGCACTGGTCTGTGATCATTCTCCTGCTATCTCAGTCTATCTGAGAGGCAGAAGTTATCCATTCTTTCAGAGGGATGTCTACAGGCCTTCCAAAGCAGATTTGGACTTTGCCTCCTTGTTAGATCACATCCCTGACCATGCTATTCCTTGATGTCAGATTACCTTTAAATGGGGAAGAAATCAAAAGATTTTTCTGGGCTGGAAAAACACACAAGTTCTGAAATGGCTCTAAGGTTACAGTACTGGAATGATCTCCACCCAGGGATGGACACTGGACGGACTGTTCCTCCAATTATGTGACGATTTGATCAGATGAGAAAGCTGATTCTGATGTCCACTGAGCTGAGTTTCTAAGAAACCACATATGAGCCTCAGAGGTACTTTCCCTGCACTCTCTTTACTACACAGTCTCTCTACCATGATAACTTGAAAGATATTAATAGCTGCCCCTCCAAAAGACTTGTGTTACTCGAAGGATTGTCACCTTCAAATACATAGTTGTTTATTTTTCAGAGCATCGTTTTCATGCACATACGATCATAAGCTAGAGATGATTAAGAAATCTAAATGAATAAAAAATCTCTTCCTACTCAGGCCAACTGCAAAACACGTCTTTAATTAAGGAAGCCAGGATTTCATATAGGAATTCAAAAAAAGGGACTGTTAAGACTTGCAAAGCCCAACTAGATAGCTATAAAGCAATACTACACCAGCTTTCAACATACTATTTCACTCCAATCACTTTTAAATGCCACTGTGTTCGAGTTAGTGTTTTGCAGTATCACCAGTTGTCATCCTGTAGCTCTCATCCAATCAACTAGTGTAGAAAATCATTTACAAGCTAACAAAATTGAAGTGTTGGTACTATTGGTATTGAAACTTGAAAGCTGTAGTAAATGAGAGTGCATCACATTTCATAATTTGTTCTTAAGTCTGAAAAGCTTTATACTACCACAGTATATTGAGAAATAGCTAGATTAATACAAGAGCAAAATATGAATTCTGCTGTATGTAGACTGCTGCTTAGTTAATTGTCTTCCTGCTTTGTTCAGACATTTGCCTTCAAGACGTGACTCTTTAGACTCTCTCTTAGTTCTCCCTTTATTAAGAAATCTGTCTCCAGTGCAACATTGTGTATTGGGCTTCTGACAGAAATAATTTTATTAATTAGGGACGCCTGAGTGTGCTAGTCGGATTTTGCTTCTGTGTTTACAAAGAATTCGTCATGTGCACTGTAAGCTACGTCAATGATGAAGATATTTCCTCCATGAAAAGCTTTCAGTTTGTGTTAAGAGAAAGCTTTATAATAATAGCTATCCACCAGGTCTCACGATTTCTCGTGCCTTGCTTAGTTTTTAACCTATTTTAGCTTGATTTAGCTGTATTTGCAAAAATTATTTAAGACATTCTTGCTGCATCTGCAATTTATTCAAGTATATATAATTGTCAAATTTGTCCTAGCCAGAACAGCAAAACTACTCAGTGGTCAGGTGTGTTGTAAATCCTGTGGTTGTGAGCTTATTTTATTTATTATTATCAAGTAACTTACTTGAGCTTCAGTTTTGCTTAGCTTTGTGTAATTGTGTGGCTCTCCTTCCCACAGAAAAAACAAATTATACTGCATATAGACAAAGCATAACAAATTAAATAGAAGTAATAGAAGAACCCCCTAGAGCATGTGGAAAGTGATTCCATTAGTGATTACAGGACAGAAGATAACCTTCAGACACTGAAAGAGGAAAAAAGAAATATCCATCTAAACTTTGGATGATGACATTTCACTGTAACCATGCTGTTGAACTTAACATCTGATGTATAGGCAGAAATGTGTCTATGGATTTTGGTTTTGGTATTGTAGATCTTTAATAGAAATTTGGTGATTTGGGTTGGTTAAGAACTTTAGTGCTGCTGTAACTCGATTTATAATTACTACTAATTTCATTAGATTCTAACTCTTTAATCCTCACATAGTAGACATTTTCTTTTGATTGTCCATTTGTATGTGAAATACCAGGTTGATGTAAAGTTGTCATCTAATAGATAAACATTTAAGAGACTAGTGAAGTCCTGTTTCTCAGCTGAGTTTATTGAGTTAGTGTGGCAAAGCACCACACAAACTACAAACATTCACTCTGTGTCATACAGAACTAGTTTAAGTCTCTCTGGATGGTGGTATTTTCTGCCAGGAAAGAGATATCCACATACCAGGAGCTCACATTCATGTGGTAACCAGCTATGGAGAACTGAAGTTCAGCTGCAATGTTTTGATTGCTCCATTTTGAAAGTATGGCGTATATTTATTCTCCTCCAAATACTCTCTACTGTTTGAATTTTTCAAGTATTTCTTTTGCCTCCTTTTAAACAGAAGTAGTTCAAATCAGTTTGTCTTACAAAGTAATCTAGTTTGGGCTAAGTAATCTATTTGCTAGAACATATGAGAATACTTGCAGAAGAGCAAAGAAGGAATTTGATTTTCTTCTATTGTTACATAGAATGTCAATATACCCTCACTGAAGCAACTTCTCCCTATCACCCAGTGGCACCAGTTTCAAATCTTGAGGTCCTTCTGTCTAACCTTCTCTATTAACTGCAGTCCTTTTTCTCCAGCACAGCCTTTTCAGTTATGACCAAAGGCCCACTACCTTACAATAAGCTTCTTTCAGTTATACCAGCACTCTGAATTTTCTGCTATTTCATACATCTTTAAGTTGAGCTTTTTCCTAGCCTCCAAAAAGACACAACCCAGCATATGCTAGCAAGTGTTCAGTTACTATGAATTCAAGACCTGATTAATCATATTGAAGCAGAAAATGAGTAACCTTAGCATTAGACCTAGAAGAGACTCCTGCAAAACCTAGTTCTTCGCATCCTCTAAATCACTTTGGAAAAAGATCTGTAAAACTGTTATAATTTTTTAATCTGTTTAACATGTGCCAGCTCGATTGCAAACACATACTATTTTTCTTCAAAAACAATGTCACAGAAAGCTAGTGCTACAAGGCTGGAACATTGCTGAACCCTGCAGGAGTTGCATCAAAGCTACTGCTCTTGTCAGCAGAACTCTGGAGCTCACTGAAAAGCATGAGTCCTCTTACATGCCAGTTACTTCAATCTGGATACAACCTCATATAGGAAGACTGATCTATTTTACTTAACAATGAAGAGAATGCTTTTGACTGTACTTACTTTGTACCCTTGAAGATGCCCTCGGACAGTTTTTAGTGGAACTGGGTCCCAATGCACCTTTGCTAATGTGCTGTTAATAACATGAACCTGCACATTGCCTGGAGCAACCATCGGCACTGTGTGGAAAGGATGCAACAAACACCTAGTTAGAATTAGAAACCCCACATAGTTTTTTAGAATGAGTCTTTGCATTGTACTGATGGAACAGGTTTAAATGTTCCTATGTTTTCAGGATTGATACTGCAGAGTATTATGAAGCCTTACTACCTCTCAATTGTTTCATTTTAATTAAAAAAAAAATAACTACTATCCCCTTTACCAAAATTTCAATATTTTAAATACCCATTTAAGTTACACATTTAGTTCCTTTTAATTAGGATAACTGAGTCAAACTACAAAACTTACAGTCTTCCCCTGAATGTCCAATCACCTCTGATGGCTCTGGTGCATACCCCAAGTCATTTAAAGCTTGCACTTTTATTTCATATGGAACAAAAGTTGGTGTACCAGACACAATATATTTAGATACATTTGCAACTATAACAGATGTCCATTCATCATCAACATCTTTCTGGCGCCAGCTGACTTTGTACTGAAGCCCTGGTCCATTAGATTGAAAACCTTTTAAAGGCTGAAATGAGAAGAAATATTCTTTAAATATTCTGAAGTATCTGAAAAAATCTTAACTTAGAAGGAAATACATTGATTCTTTTATAGAATGTCACTGAAATTTTACCACTGTACCCTGCAACAGAGAAGCACTGCTGAAAGTTAAGCAATTTAGCTTTGACAGAAGGTCATTTCAGTTGCTTTTCATCTTTTGGCAAAAAGCACATTGAATGATGCTGGTGGCTAACTCTTACACAAACAATACATTGTAATTTCTGTATATAAACTTTATTTTCAAATATTTCTTAAGAAGTGGAAGAGAAAAAACCACACTTGCACCAGCTCCCTGTAAAGAGTGTACCCTAGGCAATATTTCTTGCCTGGGAGGGCAAATTGGTCATATGTGGCTCTCCTTGAGCTCCTGTCCTGATGGTAAAGGCACAATACAGAAAACTTCAACAGAAGTTTTCTAGTGGGAAAATGCACAATGATTAGTTTATCACAAAAGATTACAGTAGAAGTAGCATTCACACTAGAATGCACTCTAAAATTTAGACTCTACTTGAAATAAACCTCCATTTATATTTTGAAGTTTTCCTGAAGTGGAAGCAAAACATCTTATATTACCTAATTATTAGCTTATCTTGAGAAATAACTCAAGGAAATATACCCACCCCCCCTTAATTTATTTTAATATTTTTCAAAAAAAAATTTCCATTTTTCCATGAAAATGAAGAATGGGGAAATGTCCGAATTTAGCTCATTTTCAAGAATATTTAAAGCAACCAATTGGGTATTCTCATCATTGGTTAAAAAAAAAAAAAAAAAAAAAAAAAGCTACTCACAAACCTGAAAAGAAATGAAACTTAGAAAAAAAAGACCTATCTTACCTCCCATGTTATTACCAAATTATCAGGTTCTGAGCCTATCCCCTGTACATTAGCAGGATTTTCATCAGGGCCTAAAAATAAAATAATTATGCGTGAACAAGAATGGCTGCTGTGTGATTCCAAGCAAATTCAATGCTCTTCATAGCAGGAATCAATCACTGGTAAGTGGGAATAATTATTTACTTGCAGATTTTGTCAGGTACTGCTCAGATGGTTCACTTGGTTGACTTCTGCCAATCTTATTGACAGCTATCACACGGAAGGAGTAGTTGACATATGGAGACAACTTCAACTGCACCGTTGTCTGAGTGCCAGGGACCTCCGTCTGGTAACGCCACACTCCTGGTTCATGCAGCGCATCTTCGTATTCAATTACAAAGTCTGCAAGAAGGAAGAGAAGCCAACTTTATGTCAAAACTTGAAACAGCTTTCCAGACAAGTATAGGCATTTCTGAACGGGCTAGCCAGAAGGGATTGCTCCAGCCAATGCTTCCAAAAATCATCGAACTCGACATGTAAATGCATAAACCATAACAAATCTATGATGTGCATATCAAAAGTAGAAATATAGGTGAAATATAATAAATAAACCCTTACTTTTATACTTTGCTACTGTCACTAATACAGCCACGTCTCAGTTAACACATTATCACAAGAGTTCTCTCTCAGGTACCTGATTTTTATTTAATGGCAACCCTTGAACTATCACAGCAAGGAAGTGGAATTTGAGTGCCAAATACATTGTTCTTAGTTGTATCAAGCAGACAGCATGCAATACCTGTATAAATTTAAAACTCCCTGAATATTCCATTTTCCCCGGTGAAACTGGCATAATGAAAATCTCTTTAAAGTCAATAACCTATACTTGAGGAACGTTTTTGAGAGCACTTTTCATTATCTTCAAATTAAATCAGAGAACGTATGTTCAGAAACTAAATTTCTTGAGAGTTCTCTGTGTGAACATAATGATGATTACTGTCAAGACCCTACTAAGTATATAACCTCAGGGATAAATAAGTCTGTAGAATTCCAAAAAGAAATCATATTCATTATGAAAGACAAAAGGACTATTTTTACAGATACAAAACAGACAAAAAACCTTGCTGTAAGATACGAGATATGAATTCTGAAAGAATTAGGAGGAATTTTTAGGACACAATAAATAAATGGGAGAAGAATGTATAGTCTGAGTACATTATATGGAACCTTAAGCATCAAATATTTGTGTGTTGTGTAACAAGAAATTTCCTCTATCTCATGTATAGATGGAGACAGAATATGACTCAGGATATATCCTGTTTGCACCACTAAAAAAAATCTGAGTGGCATCTAGAAATTTCTTTAAGAAGAATACTTACAGCATCACATAGAAAAATGCACAACCATTTGAGGAACAAGATGTAAAAGAGGTAAGTAGTACTGATCATAGCCTTTTGTACTTAAGGCTGGCAGATTTCATTCTGACCTAAGTAGTAAGAAGAAGGGAGAGAACTGATCCCAAATTTCTGTCTGAGTTACTGCTGCTGTTGTGCGCTCAGTGATACGGGTCTTGGGATGGGATGCTTTCTGGATAAAAGTTTTGCTGAAAAGGTGAGAATATTACATGCCAAAAAGGTTTTCACTACTGCTTTTATCTTCCTTGGTCACTAGCCTTCTGCCTGCAACTCTAGTAGAATAATTTATAGGCAACTTCAAGGGAAAAAATAATCTATCAGAGCTTTCATAGAGATTCTAGTATGTCAGTCATATTGTGCAAACAGATCACTCCCAATGAAGTGCAATCACTGAATCTTCATGGGCACTTTGAAGTGATAGCAGCGGCAAGAGAAATAGGTTTACTTAGGAAGCAAATGACTTATTTTGCAGCCTCTAAGAAGACCATGCAGCAATATAAATTGCATTATAATTAAATCCAGCATTATTTAGTTAGAAGAGTTCTGTTTCCAATATAAGAGTGTATGCAGTATCTTGTTCTAGAAAAACCTACAAGACACAACAGTATTAACTATTTTGGAATAATGTGATCTCATTGCTATGGAAAGACAACACTTGTGTCTTCTAGCATGGAACAAAACAAGAATACTAATAAAAGTACATGTATATGAATAAGCCACTATTCAACTGGGCTTTTTATTTACATTGACCTTCTGAGGTGCTTGAGACTGTAAAATTTCAGACAAATCACTTAGCATTTCATTTGACAGCAGTCAAAATCTTTGCTGGGTTCAGAACTTGTGAAATTCTTTTTTTTACAAATCTACCTTTCCAGATACCTGATCTTTCTGGTTTGTTTTCAGTGTTGACACTAACCATCATCAAATCCTGGAGAGCAACACCCAGTAAGTCAGTCTAACTAATTTCCAAACATAACATGCACAGTGGTCTTGGCAATTTCTGGCAGTTATTATCTAAAAACACACTGCATAAATGATTAGATAATTGAATTAGGTTGCTCATAGCAAAAAAGTAAAGCAAAAAAGTCTTTCTGATCCCATGATTTTTTTGGAAAACAAAGATTAATATCTTTGTTCCTTGCTCCTGAATTCCCCCTCTATCCTCTCTTCTCAATATAAGCAAGAGTCTTACATTATGTTCACTGGGAAGAATAACAGCATTTCAGATCAATTTACTGTCTAAAAATTTTATAGATGTTTAATTTTTTAGTTTTATGGATGTGGTTTATTTTTTTAACAGTCTAGACTAGAAAAAAAAAAAAAAAACAGAAAACTATCTACCTTATATTTTCATGAAGAATAAACTTCTGCACCAGTAGTGGTGGATAATCACTGATGATGGTGGTACTGATGCTATTTCAAATTTGTAGAATTACAAAAGAGTTAATGCAAGATGTTAGTAACTCTCTCCTTCAGAGGCATACAAGCAATGAAGAAGCCTGCTCTCTACATATTCATATAATTGGACCTTGTCAGACAGACCTCATATCAGTATATATAACTTCTACATTATCTAGCACAAGGTTTTGAATAAAAAAGCCCAGCTCTTCTGGGCAGTAAATAGGTCTTCCTGCTTGGCTGTACAGTAGTTATTAAGGGTATGTTATGCAAATAAACGGCAGCTGTAGAGAACTAATCTACCATTTTCCTATGCTGTACACAAAATTTATTCCAGAAATATTTGAAATTTGAGAACAGTTAGAACAATGCTTTCAATGAAGTGTCGTAGATACAAACAAACATACTTGTAATGGGACTGTTGTTTTCATCTCCTGGTATCCATGAGAGTTCAATGCTTCTTTCTAGTTGACCTGTCAATTCCAAGTCAAAGGGTGGATTTGGCCGAGCTGTAAATCAAATGAACACAAAGTAAGTAACCATACCAGACCATGTAGGTTTATATTTGAAAAAAAAATCCTTACATTCCAATCAAAGGATTCCACAAATACAGCAGGGCAGATCTACCCACTTATGTAAGCATGACTTAAAGACCAGTAGCATGCAATTGTTACAAAACAGACAAAAATGGAGAACTGATGTAATCTGGAAACTTCTATACATTAACAAGAATTGGTATTTATTTTTATCTGTGTCTGAGTGCACTGTGATATAAAAATGTAATGAGATGCAAGGAATTATGAAAATGCATATTAAGTTTATCTTTGAATGATTATGGGTGGTTATCTCTTGTAACAGGCATAACTCATAAAACATGGAAAATAAAGAAGCATACACATTAAAGAAGCTTTTCTATAACCATTACAAATATTTTTTGTGAATTCAAAACAAATATACTTCAAATAGAAACTAATTGCAAGTTACTAAATTATTTATTTTTTGCTGTTCTTTTAAAAAGGCTCAGAAATACCATGCCAGCTGTTATTACACATTCTTATAATGCATAAAGATGTAATTGTCTGTTCCAAATTCACAAAGCTAATTTATTGTATGATTTGTTACACAAAAAATCATGAATAATAAGTAGGTTCATGTAAGAATACATAAGCATTTTAACTGAATTGTTTTCACTGATAGGATTCACATAAAAGTGCTTAAAACCCTTATACTTAAAAGTGTTTTAGCTTATTATAGTGTACTTGAACCCCCAAATTCAGAAAACATACTACCAAGTTAAAGGCTCTATATCATCAAGTTTAAGACTGTGCTTAACAGGTGGTGGTGGGGGGGGTGTTTTAACTTTAATTTTGAAATGTTGGTGATTTCATCAGTTATAGGTCAAACTGGTCAATATGGTCATATTCATCTTATGAGTTGAGTAAAATGAAGATGAACTATGAAATAAAATACTGCAGGCCTACAAAGCTGCAAAACCAATGTTGAAATACAACATAATTTGGTTGGTGCAACATCTTTAATAGTGAATTACCTTCCACCAAATTGTTGGACCTATATTTTAGATATTTCATGTATTATATAACTCATTTTTATTAGTGTGGTCTTTGAGAAAAACATTGCCATATTATACCCAATCTTAATTAAAAATACTTTATTTCCGAAAATAATTCCTTTCCTAAATATAAAACAGCCTGCACTGTAACATTCCAAAGTCCAGTACTCCAGTATTGAAGCAGTTGGTAAAATGGGATGAAACCACACAGACAAAGACACACACACAGAGGAAAAGAGGGAGAAAAAAAGGGCAAAAAAAATTGCAACAGGCCAATGAGAAATATATCTGCCTGATGATGTAGAAAGAGAATTTTGTTTTAGTTTACCGTAAATGATAGCTGGTGTTGGGGGAGCAGCTGAAAAGAACATTAATATAAAGGATTTAATCAGTTAGTAGCCAAAGAAAAAGTACTGTAGGTAGTTAAAGACTATAGTTATTAGAGACAAAGAAAAGCTAACTTATATAGATTAAATGATTAATTTTAAAAAGTACATTAAAATTTTTCACTTAAGAGCTAAAAAAGTATTACTGAACATTCATTTTTTAAAATAAGGATAGTTCAAGAAAATAAATAAAGTAAGCAATCTTATAAAAATGCCTAAATAAGTACTAGTTTTTTGTCCTAGATCATTCCTGGATAGGCATAAGATCACAGCAGAATTTTAAAACACAAACATACTTGACTTTGAGTCTCAGATAGAACTCATGTAAGAATCATCCAGGACATCTACTTAAAACTTTCTTACAGATTGGAGAAGAGGCAAAGTAATATATTTGGCGAGAATCTACAATCATAAAAACTTAGCAGAGAACTAAATTAAAAATATAATCCATGAGAAGTCATACAACCAAGTATGCTCAGTCTTTCTGAAGCATAAATTATTTATCAAAGAGATCCCTCAGATAACAGTCTCCCAACAGAACAAAGACCTGTTGGAAGAAGTCCAGAGGAAGGCCACTAAAGGTAACCACTGAGCTGGAGCACCTCTCGTATGAATACAGGCTGAGACATTGGGGCTGTTCAGCCCAAAGAAGAGAAGGCTCTGGGGACACCTTAGAGCAGCCCTCCAGCACCTAAACAGGCTACAATAGAGCTGGAGAGGGACTTTTCACAAGGGCATGTAGTGATAAGACAAGGGGGAATGGCTTCAGCTGAAGCAGAGTGGGTTTATGTTATGTATTAGGAAGACATCTTTAACAGTGAGGCACTGGAACAGGTTGCCCAGAGAGGTTGTGTGGAAGGTGTCCCTGCCCAAGGCAGAGTGATTAGAACTAGATGACCTTTAAGGTACCTTCCAACCCAAACCATTCTGTGATTCTACCACATTCATGTTTAAATACCCTGCAAAATTTAGTTTCCTGTAGTAGCTCAGATGTGGTCAAAATAAAAAGTTATACAGCATGAATCTGTCCTGTAGCTACTCAGTCTTTTCTTAAGTAGCTGATTCAAATGCAAACTGTAAGGTGAAACTACACTTTTTAAAAGCTGAAACACACTGACATACAGCATTTCCTTTATCCTGTCCTAAAAACCAAAACTATGTTTGTGCTTTTCACTTAAATCTAATGCTGTTTTCATACTTAGGAGTAGAAGTTTGAGAGTATTCTTACCAACAACAGTAAGCACAGCACTTGCTGAAACACTGTCCAGAGTAGTATTAACTATGCAAGTGTATGTTCCATCATCTTTATCAGTTACATTCATAATGGTCAAGTTGTCTTTACCAACTAGAAACCTGTAAATACAATAGATTCAGCCACTGATTTTTCAATAACTGGCACTGTTATAAGAAACTTGCAGAAAACACATCAAATCCCATATATGTGTACATACCTAAACAGCTGTGTTTACCCAAGTTAAGCTATGGGACAACACCAGCTTTTCTTTTTTCTTCATTGCTCTTGACCATCCCACAGTTCTAATGTGCTTTTCTTTCCAAATATATTCAAACAAATGTTAAATATATGTGATCTAGAGCAAAACAGTTTTCTGTCATCTGTTTGGCTTCACGTGTCAATAATCTTTACCTTACACTTAATCTGTAAGGTCACTGTGCATAGTTTGTATAAATGTTTACATCTCATTTTATTTTTATTTATATCTTAATATTTTCATCACACTAGGTAAGTCCTTTAAGTTACCAAATACTGGATAGCCATGATGTTTATCAGTCTTCTTTGGAAAATGTCAGTAGATCAATATGTTCCTTTCAAAGATTAGGAAAAGGAGCAGACAAAAGGACCTAAAAATTAAAAAAAAAAGCAAAATTATGTGATCCTTACCTTTCATCATCTGGCAGTTCATCATTGTCCTTCAACCATGTAACTGTTGGTAGTAAGGTAGAATCATGTTTTATTATACACTCAAAAGAAACCTGGCCATATCTCTGAATCACTTTGTATTCTGGCTGTTTAATGATCATTGTTGGATCTGAAATTTAAAATTAAAATTAGATATTCAGAAAGTCTGAAATCCTGTACTAATCAGTGATGAAAGAATGACTAATTTCTCACCTTTAATTTCCAACTGCACCTCATTTTGTATCTTTCCTAATTCATTCCTTGCTACACACGTATATGTACCAGCACTATTCTTCTGAGCCACTGGAATTTCCAAGGTTCCATTATCATGGAAAACATACTCATTTCCACGCAAGATGCTACCTTTCACTCCCTTAAACCTTTATATAAAAAGTAATATCATTAGCCAGCATCACAGTTAAATCCTGTATGTTTTTATTATCAATAAAATACAAACTTAGGACTGCCACATTAGAAAATAGACAGAAACACTCACAGAAATTTAAAGTTGACTCTGTAGGCATAACTTTACTGCTGGTTCATTAAGTACATGCAATATTGTATTAGTGGATTGTAAACAGCATGTATTTTAAAATAGACTATTTAAAAATTGTAAATAGAGTTTAAAGAGTTTTAAAGCTTTAAGTGTTTGTTTCCATAGATATAACTGGCTCATCTTCTGTAATGTAAGCACAGCTAGAGCTTACCATTCAATTTCAGGCTTAGGTGACCCAAAATAAGCACAATCTAGCAGTGCAGGACTGTCTGCGATGACTTGATACAGTTTATTAGCAGGAGTTAGGATTCTTGGTGGCTCAGCTGTAAGGACAAAGATATCTGCATCTAGTTACAAAGTTCCAAATAATAAATATATAGGAAAAAGTATAGTTACAAAACACAAAGACATTAAGAATGGCCTAAAGAATTGCATTTTTCTCTGAGATTATTTCAGGTCTCAGTTGGGGTTCAAATACATTCTACTGGTACTTGCCTGAGGAAAAGTGAATGCAGGGAAATTATCTTGTGAAAAACAACTGTTTCTTGCCTATTTACAAGATGGGCACCAAAGGCAATTATTTCAGTTCGAAAATTTAAATCAGTATGTACTTCAAGAAGATAATCTCCTGGGTGCAGACCAAACTATCTAATTCCAGACAAACCTGGAGGCAGAAAGAAGCTAGGATGCATTTTAGGTCTAACACCTACATTTTCTTTCTTTTAAATGACAGTGTCAATCAACACATCTGCCAGTTCCTGCAGGAGAGTCACTAGAGGTCATTCTGCCTAGGGTTTTGCTACTAGCTTTGTTAAATTCAGTGAGAAGAATTAGAGGGGCCACAACATTTTTTAATCAGAAACACATGCCAGGGAAGCCTTAGAGACAAATGCATAATCATGTCCCCTTACAACAAATAGCAGCTTGGAGGTCATCTATTCCACTAATTCAAAACATCTAGACTCAATGAAACTATTAAAATGTACTAACTTAAGCAATACTAATTCCTTCCTTCTTTGTCAGGCTTCTATTTGACTGACTCACATAAACAAACAAACAAACAAACAAAAAAGATAAAATTCCTTCCAAGTTTTCCCAGCTTTCACATCTATCCTTCTCACTTTGGAACAGTGGAAGTGAAATTCAGGAATATACTAGGAAAAACAAGGTATGTATACTGTTGCTCTTTACAGGGGCCAGGAAATAGATCAATTCCCAGTGAATTGGGAGCAAGGCTTGAGCAGAGAGTATGTGTGTTAGCAGGAGACAACTGAACACACGAGAAAACAGAAAATAGTCTGTTTCTTACCCAGAACATTCACAAATGCATTTGCTAGCAAGTATCCATATTCATTAGAAGCATTGCACTGATAGACAGCACTTGACCTTTCTTGCACGTGTGAGAAAATAATGGTGTCACCATCCACCTTTCTGCTAGGATCTTCTGGGGCAACTGTTGGTGTAAAGAAGAAGAGTTATTGCTTTTCCTAAACTTGGAAAAGTTGGATTGCAAGTTTCAGACTTTGGAAAAAAAGGAAGAATCTGAAAGACCAATATGTTTATTTTCCCTGACTGACTGATCATTGGTAAAAATTTGAATTTTAATACAGTTCAAAAAGTTCTCATAATTCTACAAGTATTAACTCAAGATGGTAGAGCTCCCATTTTTGGAGAGGGTTTTTTTGTTTGTTTTCCAAGGAAGTGAAGCTGAGATTCAATTTTTTCATGTGATACAAAGGAAAAGTACCAATATAGCAAGATTCAGGCAAATACAGTCAATATCTAGAAAAATACAGAAATATCTCAGAATGTCTAAAGAAAATCCTAATAAAATGACATAGTCCTCTGTGACTTTAAAGTTTTGAATCAATTGTTATACCATAAATAATTTTCCAAATATAAAAGAAAGTCATACTCAGTTGCAAATTATCTCAGAGTAAAGAATAAGTGTTCCTTCACACAAAATCAAGAAACAATCTTCACAAGAGCAGAGTTAGCAATTCAGTAGGTGGCACTCTTTCCCTTATGTAAGAACTATACTATGCCATTTTCTTGACTGTTCTGGAGGGGCCTGAGCTGTCAAACAGCTTCTGCATCACAGAAGCACATAACTGAAAATAAAATTCTAAGAAAATACTGAAGAAAAATAATAGCTGTCAGTTCTGATAGAACTGGATGGCATTAGAGAAGTATAATGAATAAAAAACTTAGCTTGTGACACTGCACTGCATGAAAATGCACCATCTATAGTTTAATATTTCATGAACATATTAAATAAAACCAGATGTATTATTATTGTATTAAAAAGCCCATGTATTATTAATATTGAAAATTAATGGTAAAATTACTGATCTACTAATATGAAAAATAGATGTATTTATACATAAATAAATGCATTCTAGTTTCGCCGCATCATCAAAATTGACACTCTTACTGAAACTTGAAAAAGTATTTGTGGAACACATTCTCATATAAAGAAATTCTTATTTCAACTCATAAAAAAGATTGACCAACTAAATTAACATCAATTTTCTGTGACAGGAACCTTTTCATTCAGACAATACCTTAGTTCTCATCTGTAAAGAAAACAGAGACATTTCTCCTGCATTTTCTTAGAATATCTATTACTGAATTCTCCACAAAAGTAACCAGATGGAGAGGACCAGTTTTGTGCTTCTGCTTAAGGGTATTTCCAGCTTGGATGAAATCTAAGGCCATTTTTCATGTAAACACCTCAATTTCCAAACAACTGCCTCAAGAACAGATTTCAATTTCTGGTTTTTGTGGTCTTCCATCACTCTGAGTTCAAATCAACATCAAAAATTCAAAAATTTCGTGAAGGAAAAAAAAGGTACTACTGATATTTTAAATGCTTATTCTCTGGACTTCTAGATTGCTGGCATTTATTTTTATCTCTTTTGCTTTGCTTTGAATTGTGTTCTATGTTTCACATTGCTTCCTTTTCTATGTAAATGCCATTTTCATTAAAAGATTCATGGGCTGAAAATAGCTGGAGCAGGTGAGTAGCCCAGCAGGCAGGCCAGTCATCTGCGGGAAGCAGTCTGTTTCTGCATACAAATCACAGTCAAATAGAAGACAGGCACAACTGCTCTCCCACGAGGAAGGAGAACTGCCCACAGCAATTCCAAGCAGGGCTGCTTCCAGCCCTGAGCTGTGGCCTTCCCCACATCTCATGCTCTTTGAATCCTGCAGCATTTTGTGCACCCAGGCAGGTCTTTAGTGGGTGCAGAGACTCATGCACACTCCAACACATAATCCCTTACAGGATGATGGTAGGGTCCCTCCTAAGAGATGGAAGCCATTAGCTCAATCCTCTATGACTGAAGGAACTGCATAGTAAAAGAACTACCTAACCACTAAATTACAGTATAAAAAGAGGGGCAGCATCTTCCCTTCCCACTGCTGTACTGAAGGAAAAAAGGAGAAATCCCCTTTCAGCTATCTGAAGGAAAGGAGGTAGGTGCCTGCTCTCTGAAAAGGGCTTCAAGCTGGGGTCCCAAGAGGAAAGAAGATAGCAGTGTCAGGTTAGCTGGTGCTTTCTGTTAACTGGTCTAGCCACGTGGATACTGAAGGGCACTGATTCAAAAGCTCGCTGTTGAAATTGGCATCTATTCAATTGTTGAATACAGCTTCTTTAATGGTCTGAAGCACCCACTGCTGCACTCACAGACACAGAAACATTGAGCTTGGAAGGGACTTTTGGAGGTCATCTGGTCCAACCCCCTGCTCAAGCAGGGCCACTTGGATCCAGTTATCCAGAATTGTGTCCAGATGGGGCAAGGATCACTTTCTTCTACCTGCTGGCTATATTTTTGTCTCATGTAGCCCAGGATAACATTAGCCTCTTTGTGACAAGGGCACTTTGCTGGCTCATGGTCAACTTGATGCCCACCAGGATGCCCAAGTCCTGTTCTCCTAAGCCCCTATCCATCCGGATGGCCCCCAGCACGTACTGGCACTAAGGCTGTTCCTCCCCAGGTGCAGGATTTTGTCCACTGATAACCCTCTCTGGGTCTGACCATTCAGCTATCTTTCTATTCACCCCCATCTGTTTATCCAGCCCCTACATCAACAGCTTGTCCATGAGGATCTAATGGGAGACAGGGTTGAAGGTCTCACTGCAGTCCAGGCAGACATTATCCACTACTCTTGCTCTCATCTATCTGGCCAGTCATTTCATCATGGAAATATATCAAGTTGGTCACCCCTTGTGAAGCCATGAAAACTACTCCTAAAAGTTTTCTTGTCCTTAATGTGCCTTGAAATGGTTTCCAGAATCAGCTGCTCCATCACCTTCACAGGAATAATAAAGATAAGGGTGACCAGCTTGTAGTTCCCTGATCTCTCCTTCTGGAGAAACTCATGTTGAAGACAGGAGTAGCATTTGCTTTCTCTCCATCGTTAGGCACTTCCCTCAGTTACCATGATAAAGCAAAGATAATGGAGACTGTTCTTGTAATGACATATGCAATGACATATGCCAGCTCAGTCAGCACTTGTGCTGCATCCCATCAGGGCCCACAGACTTAGGTACGTTCAGTTTGCTCCTGACCTAATCCTTTTCCAGCAAGGGTACATTTATTCTAGTCTTTTCCCCTGGTCTTTGGGACCTGGGATTCCTGAAGGTCAGTCTTGCTAGTAAAAGCTGAGGAAAAACAGCATGCAATACTTCAGCCCTTTTCATATACCAGCCTATCTGTTTGTTGTTGTTGATTTTCTGGGGAAAAGGAGTGATGGAAAGGCCACTCAAGCACTGCTTGGATTTTTTTAAGAATATTCTGGTCACATTATGCCATAGCTGCATGTGAAGGAGAAAATGCTTGTGATACATCAGACAAAGCTGAATTTGGTACTGATAGCCAAAACAGCAAAAAACTACGTAATTCTTAAAATGGGCTTGTACAAACAGGATAATGAATTATGAGGATTTGCTATAGGAGTTCTGCTGCTGTTACAAAGCAGGTGAACATGTGCCATCTAACAGCCAACATTTGCTCCCAATAACTTCAATATTCCAATAATGGAATCCCAGCTTATGAATGAGTTTTGGCCCTTTCTGGACAAAGACCTGGTTTCACCTGATTTTTTCATCACATTGTACAATGACATAGCTTCTTGACTCTAGCCATGTTCAGCATATTCCTATACAGAGAAGGCAGGGCCTCCATCAGATACTTTTGTCATAGTTAAAGATCATAGTTAAAGATCAGCACCCTGAATAACTTCTGTTCATTTGAATGCATACTTCATTCATCTGTGTCATAAACTTCTGACAGTCTAAGAGATTAGTTTTGCTAGTATGTGTAAATAACCACTGAGGCACCATCATTACTTTTTTTCTTGAGTAAAAAGACAGTGGCGTGCTCTCTGAACAGAAGCAGTTAAAGCACACCATTAGGCTTAAAACTGGAAGGGAGAAAATCTGGATTAAAAAACATGGATAACTGAAATGTTAAATAATGTCCTCTTCCTTTTCTTACCAATCTCACTTACTCCTCAGAATATTATTTTCCTGTGATCACTGAAATCCATTTTTTCCTGAGTTTCTGATTCTGACAGTCCTATTGTCTCCAAAGGCTCACCATTACCTGCACTAACTATAACCATCCTTTGACTATTTTGTGCAGAATTGAAAAAAACTGATTATCAAAGGCTTTTTCATCTGCTGAAGTTCCTAGACCGCATGCAAAGGTCCAATACAATGACAGCAGAAGCAGTGGATAAATATCTTCCCAAGAAGTTTTCTCTGCAAGACTGAAATACTGGGGGCATTAGGGTCCAGCAAATTTCTTCCTACCCTCCCATGGCTGCAGTGAACAGCTTGTAGTATGTACTCTCAGAGAAAATGATGGATGATTAATCTCTCAGCCGGGGATTATTAGGGCCTTTCATGAAGGAAATCTAAGGGCTAATGTTTCTCCCTTAAATTCAGTGTGAGTACTAATGGAGACTAACTCAAATCCAGAGATTCAATGTGAAATGTGATGTAACAAGAGAAGAGCGTGTTGAAAGAAGATAAACAGCATCTTTGCACTACTTTGTATAGATCTAAGTGTCTATATCTAATATTTAACAGCTCAGCATGAACTATAAACCACTGGACCAAAAAATCAGTCTTTGCACAGTATTTGCAATGCCTTTCTGTAGTCCAATTATGAAAGTGTTTCTCCTTCCCAATTAATCTGGGTTGTTACTTTCTTAAAAGTTGAGATACTTTATGCATGGCTTCCCTTTTGTAAAACCATGCTGAATATCTAAGCAGTAGGACACAATGGATTATGCAGTGATATAAATAATGCAGATCTTGAGTGCTAATTGAAGCACAAGGCAACACAGAGTCATGGCCTGAACTTTCAATTACTACTTGCCAAAGTAATTCTAATTGACCTTAACGGGACTGGGCATGGGAGTTCAATATACTCCTGTGAGTAAACATTAGGAGGTTAGGTCAGGTTCTTGTCATTCCAACATGTCTAAAGCAGTTTTTTCTTTTAGAAATGCTGGTGTTTTCAGCATGACTGTTGAAGAAAAATAATTAAAATATTTCAGGGAAACGTAAATTCTTGCTTAATTTTTTTTTTTTTTTTAACTCAGATTAGTGTAATACGGAACAAAATTCACACCATTGCAATTTCGTTTTATAGTGCCGACACACAGTGTATTTTTCTCTCTTTTTTTTTTTTCTTTACCCCTATAGATATTTAAACCTCAGCCTGTGACTGAGATACGGACCAATGGTTCCTTCTTCCACATACCCCTTTCCTTGTCTGACTCTATTATGAAAAAACAAAACTGGAAGAATTAAGTATCTCCCAGTTGTGCTTTCCAACAGAAAATTAAAGTATTGCAAACAGATTACTAGGCCACAAGAGGCACATTGTGGGATATATGATGACAGCAGGGCTTTGAAATTCAAATGTAGCTCTTTTTCTTTGAAATCCTGCCACGGGTGTAACTCTCTCAGCGCTGCCCTGAAGCTGAAACAGCTGCTTTAGTTTCCTTTTACAGTGATTTCCTAATCATTCAGTCAGAAGATGAGGGGCTCAATTCTATAATTTAGTAACAAGTGAACAAAAAGGCACACTGTACTTGGTAATTTCCAGAACAGCTTTTGATAACTCAGAATAATAAAAATCACAAGAATCTTAAGAACTGCACTTTCTATGATCACGATGCTTCTCATAGATGCCCTGACAGATGCAGTGTACTGGAGCAGCCAATCAACTTGCACTTAAATATTTAATGTGGATAAGACTTCAGCTTTTCTCAGCAGTGAAAGTGACCTTTAATAAAAGGCTGAGCTACCCATTTACTTATTTTCCTGTGGTTGTTTTTTTTTTGGTTTTTTTTTTTTTTGGTTTTTTTTTTTTTTTTCCCCTACTGAGTTTGAGTGGGTAATTTAATTAAAGTCTTGTAATTTTTACTGAATTCCCCCTCAACAAGACTTTGTGTACCAATTCCTCAAGAGCAGTCCAATAAATGCTGCCCTTGTATTTGGGAAATTTGGTGGCATCCTGGAGCTGCTTCTGAAAACTGTGCTTCATAATGTTCTACTGATACTGTGAAAGAATGCAGAATACATCACTGATTTTCTGGAAAATGTACTTGTTGGTCATTTGATCAGCTTGTCCTATAACTTTGAAAAGGAAGATAAGCAAGGTAAAGCTAACTCTCATAGCCAGGTGAAAAAGATTTTACTACTCAGGAGGCCTGAAATACTAGTCAAACTACAAGAATTGCAGGATAAAAATTTGCTCCAAACAAATAAACAAAAAGTGAATGGTGAGTATACAGAAAACAACAAAGGAAGATGAGACCACCAGGAACCCAGAAAAAGTGAAGGACAAGTATCAAACTTTGAGGATAACAAATGCATTATCATATATTTATTTATAAATATACACTATACAAAATTACATTGATATTTTCCTGTTTCCTGTCTTACTATTGTTTGATGAGGTGATTAACGTCAGTTTACATAACTCATTTACCAATGGAAACTTCTCATTTTAAATCTCATGTTGTAGATCTCACTTTCCATTTAATTATGATTTCTGAAACAGGTTATTTGCTGAATATATCTATTTGTTTCAATACATAGCCTTATTTTGCCCACACAAAATTGCATTTTTTCCCTTCAAATAAGTTTAATCTCTTTTGTATACCAAATACTTCAAATATATCTAATGAGGGTTCTCATTTACCTCTTGCTATTACCTAGATTCTGACCATAGACATCCTTCTCCACACCCCAAACTGGGTGGATTATATTTTCTCAACAAAGTCAATGAAAAACTTCTCTAACTCTAAAACTTCTGAAAGTGACAAAAGGGATACTGTCATACTTTAAGCAGATCAGTACTTTAGAGTACATTATCTCTCATGAGCCAACAGGTGAGACTGTCTGGTTTTTATTATTATTTTTAGAAAGAGGAAGGATAAAGGTAGAAGAACCAAGTGTGACTTTACAGTACAGGATATGCTCAGTGCACACCCAGCTGACAACATACTGCAGTGTCCTCCAGCAAGTTTTTTCCAAGGCAAGTTGCACTTTTTTCCAAAGCAAGTTGCAGCTTGTGTCAGTCATACAGCATTGCCAGTCATAACACTGCAGCAATTAAGTGGCTCAATCACCAGTTCAGCGCTGCTTTTCTTACCCATGCACACAGAAACAGCTGTTCCACTGCCTTAGGGGTTCCTTTTCTTTGACACCTACTTGGCACAAATTGTTTGCCAGGTAGCTGCTGACACATTCAGACAGTTTTGCTGCTGCAGCTTCTTAGAGCTGAAGCCTGGAAGGCTCAAACATACACTAAGCTGTAAATCCTGCAGTGTACTGCAAATCCTACAAGTGCTCTGTATATCCACAAATGTGAGTACTTCACATTTTAAGTCACATTTTCAATTCCTAGGCAACATTAGAGTTGCAGTGGGGCAGCAAAGGAGAGATCTAGCAGACATGACTGCCACAGAAACACAGGGGTAACAATGACATCCCAGCAATGGCCCTGTGAGAGGAACCATCCAATCTCCACAAAGGCTAACAGCAGAATGCCAGACAGAAGAACCAGACATGATTACACATTTTAGTTCTCTCAAACACGTTAGAGGCACATGCTGTTGGTTAGCTTTTATGAACCACAGTTTTTTTTCATATCTTCTATGATTTAGCATTACTTGTCAGGCAAAACCTACACAAATCCAGGCTCTTCACATCTATTTGACAAAAAAACACCCTAAGACTCCTCGTATTTTCTTATACTCCTGTAAGGTAATTAAGAATCTTACTTGCTATGGGAACACCATTTGCTAACCAGCTTATACTAGGCTTTGGGTTGCCATTAGCTCTGCAGATCAATGTTCCATCTTCTCCAGGAGACAAGACCAAGTTTCTGGGTGCTGTTATCCAGTATGGAGCAGCTGAGTTTAAGAAAAGAAAGACAGCAATTATTTTCCAAAACTATGTACAGAAAATAATAAGGCATGGTAATAAGAGTATAATTCAAACAAGGTATGTGTAGATATAGACTTACAGCTATTCTGTTACTTTATATTTACAAATATATATATATATATATGTGATACTCATTTAAGTGGTAGATCACACATTAGCTGAACTGACACTCTGGACACCCACTGCATTAAAATTCTGAGAATATTTGTTTCATTTAGGTTGCCTGCTTTGAATCTAATTTGCCTTTCCTAAAGCAAGCAAAAATTATCTGAGTATGGCATTTGCAGACACTACAGTGGTCTTTTGATTAATTTCAGAGATATCCATCCTTTTAGTAGTTAGGCTGTTAGGAATGAATTTAAGCTTGATTACATGAAAAGATTTCATGTCAAGGGCAAGATTTTAAAATGGCAAAATCCTTGGTCTCACTCAATTCAATGCATGATCGCAGTGGGGCCAGATGTTTACCTGAGACAGATGAAAACACAGAGATCAAAATGGGTCCTTACTAGAAAATATTCTAGTTCTCCATCCTTTTTTACAATAAATAACCACAAACGGCATATATTATCACATCTTGCAGTTAATTTTCAGATTTTGGATTGACAGACAGATGCAAACAGAAAATTAAACTTCTGTTCTTAGAAAGGAGATTAAATGTGATCATTAAAAAATGCTGATCTACAACAAAATAAATTATTATTTGGCATGCAAAGTAAGCAATACAGCTGATTATTTCAATGACTAATTAACTGTCATTACAGTTTTTTGTTTCATGGTATTCACAGCATACTTACAATTCCTATTTAGACAAGTATGTTGTAAATGTTTTTACAACTATAAGGCATCATGTTGGTTAAAAAACATGAAGATAGGAATCCAGAAATATCAGTAAAAGAGTAAAAGGAAGAAAAACATAAGACTAAAACAGTAGTAAAATAGAGGAAAGAAATAATCTGGCCTATATGAATGGGGAGAAGCAAAACGGAAAAAATAAGGATGAGATGATGGAGAGATGAGGAGAAAGAGAGAAACAAGAGACTCAGTCTAATGACAGATAAAGGATCTAAAATAAATGTAGTACTTATGCAAACTAACACATTATCTCACTACTGTTACACTACAATACCAGTTTCACCTGATGCTTTACAAAGTAAGATTAAATTATGAAAAAGATATTACATATAGTAAAGCTCTGCCAGTTAGAATTCAGACAGTTGAATGTTTCCTCAGGGTGATTTTTAACTATTATCATTCATCCTTTTAGCTATACTTCATCCTAGAAAGCCTGCTTCGATCCTACATTCCGGACTCTTGACAACATTACATTAAGGTTAATTTTAGTATTACCTTTCACAGTTACTGAAATGACATGATGAACTGAACCTAATGTATTTCTTGCTATACATTTGTAGTTCCCAGAGTCAGCTTCTGAAACATCTATAATCTTGAGAGTTTTCTTAAAGTTTTCAAAAAATGTTCTGTTGGCTGGCAGTTCGCCACCCTCTTTGATCCAGCGGATTACTGGTGTGGGTCTGGAGAAGTAAAAGCACAGATCACATTTAGGGACTTAAGAAAAGGAAGATAAGAGTTCAGTATGTTAAAATTTTTAATATATATTTTATAAATAATTATTTTAAAAGCCTCTACCCAGATTCTGGGCCACGTCCAAGAAATTTGAAAAACATGCCAGCATTTGTTTCTAGGAAATGACAAGTCACACTAACATTGTCTATGGCCATCTGCTCATAAGATTATAATTACAGAGTACATTTGTCTGCTGATTAATCAAAAAAATCTGATGGTTAATAAATGAAGACAAGACAATTTCTAGTATTAATTTGATGCTCATGGTGCTTTTTAAGGGAGATTCTATAAAATAACAAGTTTATCATTTTCCTTTGTGTGAGCAATATCTTAATGCTTCATGAACATTATAAACTTTACAAAAGAGCTGTAAGGAGACAGAAACATTTCTTGTGAGAAATCAAGGAAAAAATGTCAATGCTGAGTCAAGTATAGCTACCTGTCACTGCACCAGGTCTAAATCTTGGCTATGACCCATGTTGTCCACTGAAGCTGAAAGTTATTCAAACACATGGACATATACTTTGAAAATTACAAGAAATTGCAATTTGTTGCTTACTGAATAGAATATCCTCTCTCAGACAGTAATAGCTCTAGGCAAATGTTCCCTTAATAGTCTAATATCACATATTTGATAACACAGACACCTAGCAAAGCTTTTAATTATGGTGTCAGTGATTAGGAATAGTTATTTCAAACAATATCTGCATGTGGCCCTTCGTGGACAAGCATTCCCACACTGATTTTTTTAAATTATATGACAGCTAAAGACACAAAGCCATATAATATATTATGCTCTAATTTTTTCTCAAGTTTTATCCAGCCATTTTACTGGAGTTTGGATCACTGAATACTATTGCAGGGTTGTCAAAAGGCATATAACTATATTGCAGATAAGGATTACCTAGGCTGATGCTGTGCCCACTCCCAGGGGTGGTGCTGCTGGGGCAGACACCTGAGCAGGCCACAGCTGAGACAGGAACACTGCACTGATGCTCAGATCAAGCTGTGCCTGTGGCATTCATGCAAGTGAACACGTGTGTGGGGCTGTGGCACGTGATTTACAATTATTGGCTTTCCTCATGGCTACCTGAGAGCACTCTGCATTATATGCCTTTGTGCACTGTAAACATATCTGCAGTTCTCGAAATAGGTACTAAAAATTTTCTGCTTCTGTTCTATAACCAATCTATTCTCAGATTTCTTCCTGAGAATGAAACTGATTTAAAGGTCAAACCAATTCATGAAGTTAAATTGCTCTTAGTTATTTTCTTTTTGCACAATAACGAGCAGAATCAAACTTGCATTGCATTGAAGAAATAAGTACCAATTAAGCTCAATTACAATGAGAAATAAGATGTAAGGACCTGAAGATTTTTTCCAATGATTCCCACCTAGTGGATCTACTGAGTAATTATTAACACATACACGCAGTTTTCTTGAACAGTAAATCCTTTTCTATTTTTATATAACTTGAGAACCTTATGATCATAAACTTAGGAAAACAATGGAGGCTTTATTCCTGACTGCAAATCTGTGGATATGTTCCTGAGTTTAGTCTATAGCATTTTTTGCCTGTGTCCTTTAAAAACAATGGTGCAACCCATATCCTGTGCCTAGGGTTTGGGTATGAGAAGGCAGAGGACTTCTCATATCATATATGTTCACGTTCCAAAGTCTGCTGATGCACAAATAAATGGTGGAGCTTCTTAAAAAAGGTCTTTCCATTTTACACTTCTGCTTCTTATAAGCTTATACAGCAGTCACATTTTAAGCATCTCTGAAATGTTTCCCTCTGTTTCTGTATTTTTATTTAGAAAAAAATGTCTCAAAAGTAACTCACAATCCTGCTGCGATGCACTCCAACATAAGCACATTTCCTCTGAGTTCCACTTTGGTACTTGTGCTACCTGTTGGTGTTAGAAGAACTGGCTGCCTTTCTGTAACTGGCTTTGCTGGAACAAGAATAAGTAAAAAAAAAAAATTCTAAATCGTATTCTAATACCAATCAAGTGCGTACATCCATTCTCACATTTTGAACAGAGACTTTGCTCCACATCGGCCATTTGATTACAAGTAATTGTGCAGCACAACTACCAAGCTGAACATATTAGTTTTTTGACAGACATAACATATCTGTTAAATGCCACAATTTTGAACACATAGAAGAGAAATGTTATTATTTAAAGACAGGAACAATTGATACAAAGCTTACATAGGCAACTATGCAGTCTTAATCCTAAGTAGCTGCTGTTTCCTTCAACAGAACTATGATGAGGAGTAAGAGGCCACTAGTGTGAGGCACAGTGCAAGACTGAAAGTTACTGAAAATTACTGAGCTTCCATCAAAATAAAAATAGGGCAAATACAAAAATAAGGCACTTTTAATCAGAAATATAAACCAAGGGAGTGAAAGGTACAGTCTGCTTTAGAATATGTTTTAATATTTTCTAGACAATGTGAGGCATGGTTTGAGAAATTAATCCTTGTATTTTCCTCTTAGTATATATTTAACTTTAATTCAAGTTGTTCCCCAGTCTTGCAATATAGAACCTTGATTAACCTGTAAGCAATAACCACAGTAAAGAGGCAGCTATAAATATAAGACTCATTTCTGACATTATACTCCATTGGCTTTTGAAGTATATGGTATTTCCTATGCCTTCATAGAATTCAGAATAAGAGTTTTCTGTAATTATAGTGTTTTCTGTGAATAATGTTCTCTTGTAGCAATTTTAATATATAGAATTAAATTGCTCTGAAGTGCTGTAGGAGTCTGAAACATTACAGTAAATAATTTTGTTTTTTAAAAATGGGATTATAAACATAATGAACTTAAAGTTTGTTAGGGTACAGGATTTACTGATACATTAGCATAAATACAACACTTTGTTTTAATCCAGTATGTGCTGTGAATTTCTTAATAACCAGTACACAAACAACTTGAAGCTGTGGGAGAACAGAGCAGTCTAGAGTCAAGAACGCAGCCGACAGCCGCAGCAACAGCTCAACTGCTGGCACTGCCAAGAGCTGCTGACTCACTTGGCCAGACCATGAATGTACAGGAGAATTACCCATGGTGGTTCTGAGTTGGGAGCCAACCCAACAGTGTTTTCCTCACTAATTGTAGCTAATATATTGGTTTGTGTTCAGGTACTTATTTCTTGTTTGTCCCTCCTGAATAACGTGTAATTTTTATGTAGAGAAGTAAAATATCCTGTGCCCATGTTTTATTTTAGATTCACATAAGTTATGGTTTAATATGCACAAAGCCCCATTTCACAAGGAAAAAGACAAAAAATGGAATAAATATCAAGTATTTTCTATGTCACCTAATATCAAGTGGAGAGTCTAGAATCAATGATGCTCCAAAGTCAGCCTTGCTAAACACACATACATCTGTTCTGGAGGATTTAATTCAGAACATACAAAAGACCATTCAGCGTAGATTAATGGAAAGACCAGCCTAAACACCAAACAAACAAAATTTATCCTACCCCTATGAATTTATTGGAACATTCAATTAAGTTATTAAATGTGAAGTGGATCTGTTAGGTGCTTAATTGTTGTTATTTATTATGCAGCACATGACATTGACTAGTTCTAGTGATAATGAACATAATCAAATTACCAGGAAAATCTGAGGAAAAATATAAAAAAATCAACACAGTATAGAAAGTTCTTAAAATGTGCACCAGTGTGAAAGCACTCTTTTATTTTAAGTGTTTGTATTTTCTATGAGCCGTATGTTACAAGAGCATTGAAACATTAAATATTTGAAAGGATCACACTGTGCAGTCCCTTTTTAAAGTATGTATTATCACCAGCACTAATTGATACCTTCATTAGAAACTGAAAAAGGAGCAAAAGATTAAGTAGCCATGGAGGTGAAGTTAGTTAACTAAATGCTACTGTGAAACAAGGAGTATCAGTGGGGACCAGTGTAACTCACCACCATAAATATCAGTGTCACTCAAATTAGCAGCTATAGTGTCATTCAATGAATCCACTGAAATAAACAGAATATCATGAAGAAAGCATACAAGAGGGATAAAAAAAAAGTTCTGGGAATCAAAAGGTGATGACATGGCCACGGTGAGTTAATCAAGTGATTGATTAATTTGTTTCAATAGTTACAGTAATCATAATAACTTAATATTCTTGCATTGGAAAAACATCCAAAAACTGTTACTTTTTTACACTGTATTTTTTCTATGTATCAAATCGTTTAAACATTTTTTCAAAACACAAAGCCTTATAAAGGGAAAAACTATAGCTTTTAAAATCAATTTTATTTCAAGAAAACTGGAGATTATGTTTGAAGTTTATACAATAATGTAATTTCTTACTCAAAATAAAAATTACTAAATTCCCTAGCATAATACAACTTTAGCACATAACTTGATAACTCTGGATAAATACTGTGTAAGTATGTAATTTGGTGATGGAATACCTACTTGAAAAGACTTTTACAGATATGGGTTGTTTCTGCTGTATAGTTTGTGTATGATTAAATCTTGCATAGCAGATATAGTCCTCCCGGGTGTCTTCTGGTTGTACATTAGAAAAATAAAGATCTCCATTTAGACCTTGGGAAACTCTTTCACTTTGAGGCAGCCTTTGGAAAGCTAAGGGAAAACAAGAACATATTTATGTCAAATATAACTGACACACTGTATTATTAGGATCTGCAGACTTCACATCCATTCAATTACACTTGTTTGAGGCTTGGTACATATATAGACATTTCTAAGCTTCCTGACGACATCCTTTGTCTATCCATTCTTCCCCAGTGGGTTAACGTACAGTTTACATTAGGATCTCCAGCTGCTTTTGGCTTCGTGCTTTTGGGCTGTATGTCTGCTTGTTTGCTCTGTTCTACAGAAATGGAAATTGACTGAATTTTAACTTAGAGGGAAACTGCACCATCTGTGGTTTTGGTAAGCAATGATCCTCTACACAGAAAAATTGTAAAATGTCAACTGCATAAAAAACAAACTCACCATTATCCATCCAAAATATGATAGGTGGTGGTAAGCCAACAGGAGGTCTGCAGTGCAGTACTAGTGAATCACCTTCACGAACGTGATTTGGTTCTAGCTTTTCTTTTGTCCACAAAGGCGACCCTATAGAAAGTAATTTTGACACACACACAAACTATGGATTGGCAAAACCTCAAAAATTTAAAGAGAAATTGCACAAAGTATTCCAGAGAAATGGAGGAACTACATCCATCAGAACATTAAGTCCTTTCATGCTTGAAAAACTTAAAGTTTTTATTTTTGTTCTTTTTTATGTTTTCTTCGAAGAAAAGTAAATCAATGATTTATTGAAAGTATAATCAACTGATTCAAATTATTTTGTCTACTCACTAAAGGTCTTATAACAGCATCTTGCAAATTTTTAACTATACCAAAAAAAAAAAGTGATGTGCTAAAATAGAAAAAGGGGTAGACATTCCTGAAGCTGTATTATATACACTCTCTTTAATTAAGATGTGAGAACAGCACATTTTAAGCTGAGAAGCTTTAAAACTAAACAGAGATAAAGCTCATAAAAAGCTATAGAAACAATCTACTATTAATTAAGCATTTTTAGCTTCTTTTTAGTTCCAATCTGTTATGTTTTAAAGCTATTACAAAAACTATGGAATACAGACTTCATACATGGAATAAAAATTGTTATCATCAATTATGCCATCAATGTCAACAAACTATCCTTAAAGCCTTAAGGATTTAAATATTTTATTCCAGCAGTAGTGTCATACATAAAGCTCAGTTTCAAACATTATAAGGTTATACAGATGTATCAAGAAAAAAACTTGGTTATTAAATTTTGGTTAAAAAAGTATTTGAGAGAACATGTAATACAGTAGAATACCTGAGTATTAGAAAATAGGCAATAACTTCTATCATGGTCATTTGGATGACTGAATTTTTATGACAGGAAAACAAAAAGGCAAAAAAAGTTCCTAAGGAAATAAGAAAACCAAAGTTACACATTCTATGAATATTAAGAGCTTTACTTACTAGAAGGCCTTATAACGATATTGTTGGAAATGGCTGCTCCTCGTTCATTCCTTGCTGTGCACTGGTAAACTCCCTCATATGCTTCAGCCTTCCCACCATTCATAATATTTATGACAAGAGTCCCCGAATTTGGTTTCATTGTTACCTGTGCATCTTTATCTATATCGAAATGAGTTCCATTGCGTGTCCAGGAGAAGCTAAAAGAATTTAAAAAAAGAAAGAAGAAAAGCTTATTCTTAGCTTCTTTTTGTAGATTGGATGAAGAAAAAGAAGAAAAAATTAATTAACAAAAATACATGTTATTTTTCATTAGCAGATAAGTAAGACTCACTCCCAAACTAAATTAACTAATAAAGAAATACAGAACTTTTACTGTAAGAAATCTGGCAATATTTTAAGATAAAATGGCTGAACTTGTTAACAGGAGCTATTTCAAAGCCAATTCTTTTTTTAAAAAATACAGTAAAAATTTCTGAGGCTAATCATACATGGGAAGGAACTTATTTCCTTTCCACTAAAAATGATGCATTAACATCTTCAAGAACTGATATTGCTACAGCTGCATTAGCATTTTCATTATAAAATCTATTGTTAAAGGGTTTATAAGCCTGTCTTTAAAAACTTGCTCAGGGCTGAAATGTGTCATCTCAGGCCCCAGCAGGAGACCATTTCTTTTAATTGGTTCAGCGATTTTGAAGTTATGCAAGTGAATTAAAGACTGTGGCAAGTTTGATTTCTTTTCAGTAATCTAATGCAAACATAATTCTCTAACTGAAATTACATAGTCTGATAGCCTTTATTTAACCTAGTATATTTATAGTGATGCTACTCAAACCAAGAGATGTTTTGAAAACTAGTCATTAAAAATGAAGTTAGAACTCATAAAAGGTTGTAAAGAAGCAGAGATTCACAGTCTACAACTTGGACTACTGCAAACACCACTTTCTTACTTATGCTCTGCTTATGGTCAGAAGTACAGTCACAGAGAGCTTGACCAACACCTGTGAAGTGCTGAGCACTCACAGCTTCAAATGCTATGAACAGCAGGTTTTTTACTTGCTACACATTTCAGCTTCAGAATCTTAAGCACAAACACTCTTTTTACTGGCTAGAATGCTTCCTAAGGTATAAATGTAAATGGTACTGGAAAAGCTCAGATTCTAACTGACTCAAATTGTGTTCTGACCTTCTGCAGCAGCTGGGAAGGACTGGACATGATATTTGCACCTTGTGTTGGGGGAGAGAAGAACCGGACCTGCAGCAGTGCTGCATGACACTGCAGTGTTTTTGGGAAGACTACCATGCATAGTGAACTAACAGCTAACCCCTTTCTTACAACTTTGCAGGCGAAACTTCAGAATGTGGGGTTTAAGTTACCAATAATATTAAGAATGGAAGAAAGTGTAATGTGGATTCAAATAAGAGGTGGGAAATGTAGTACAAACACCTGGATTTGAGATACATGACAGAGTCTTTGCTGTTCTAGCTGAAGGCAGCAGCACATCCACAAACCTTTATGCCACGTGCTCTTACCAATAAGATATCACACAATTCACACTGTGGGCTGAGAAAGTCCACGTTTGACTTCAGACTTCAAGTGGAACAGCTCAAGTTCCAAAATGCATTTGCAGGTTATCAAGAGTGATGGACCAACCAGACTAACTACTGAGACAAATTAAATCAGGGCCATATCTTAAAAAATAAGCAAGACTAAGTACAAGCTTATAAAATTTGTTACAAAATTCTTTACTTAAATCCTGTCACTTCCTCTGTAGCACAGGAACAAAGCTGTGTTTGATGGGGAAGATGAGGATGTATAGCAGACAGCCCTGGCACACAGCTCAGGTTCTTAAGTCTCACAGACAGCTCTCTTTTTCTTTCTGGTAATTCCAACCATAAGTGCTCAAGAGAAACATCTGCAAAAGCAATACAGCTGTCCCAAAGTGGACAATAATCATCTGGTCCTCAAGGTCAACATCCGGACTCTTAAAAGTGGCATTGGGCCAGCCAGATTAAAATTCTGGTAAACAAAGCAGCTCTGTGGCACTCCTGTCCTCAACAATAGAAAGGGTGAGAGTATCCCAGATAATCTTCATCTCCTCCATTCTGCTGCTCAGCATGATAATGACAATGATGCCAAGGCAATCAGCAGGAATAATTCACGAAAAAAACCTGGCTATTCAGAAGAAACATATCTAACAAGCTCTGTCTGTGTCTGAATGAGCAGTTTTAGATGGACCCTGCTAGTAAGGTGTAGCACAACACTCCTAGAACAGAGAGATGCACATTTCTATGTTCACAGTCTCTGCAATCAGAAGCAGTTACTAACAATGCCAGAATGTATAATGGCTACTGATGTTTCCAGTGCAGGTACTCCATACTTTGAAATGAGGACTTTTCAAATATTTCAAGATGCTAAAAGAGTATCTTAAAATGGACGATGATCAGGAATCTGATCCATTTCTGCCAAAACCAAAACTTAAGGCTATTAAATACACAAGGCTGCTGATCAATAAAACTAATACAGACTACATAACTTCTGACAAATTATATTTCAAGATGAGCCTTATAAAATGGAATTATTTACAGAACATTACATTTGAATGTAATAGTATTATTCTGACTTTATTCAATGTCCATTCTTCTTAAACTATGCCTAAACCTGGCACATTATCTAGTTCATGGTACAGCATGCCTCCTAGTGTGTTCCATGGGCATTTACCTAGCTGCACTTGTAAAATCAAGTATTATTTTATTGTTAGGGTTTTGAGAAGAAAAAAATGCTACAATTGCTTGATGACTCTAGAAACATTCAAATGTCAAATGTTTTAAGAGTCAAAATCGTGCCACTATCTGGTAGCTGTGTAATTTACAGAGGTACAGATGTGTCATCTTTCTGCATGTGCAAGCACATTCATACAGACAATCTTGATCTTGTTAGTTTAGAAAAATTACACTATGTTATCCTTGAAGTCCAGAGTTCTTCCATGCTCTTAGGCCAATAAAAGAAAAAAAAAATGCTACTAACCTAGGAGGTGGCTTTCCTTTGGCTTCACACTGTATTACAATATTCTCTCGAGGATCAACAATGTAATCTTTTGGAGATTGCTGAATTATCGTAGGAGGTTGTGACACTTCGTTATGAAATACAACAAAGAGAGATGATTTCAACAATATTTTCAAAGCATCACTTTTGTAAGCAAAGAAAGAAGAATTGCAGTTAGTAACCAAATCACTGATAGAAGAGTGGGATTAAAGTATTGTTTGTATCAAGAGGCTGAAGCTCTCTACCCTTGTAAATCAGTGTAGCTATACTAACTTCCAACTGAGCAATCCTGATTTACAGTGGATGAAGGTCTTGGCCAAAAAGTTTATTGAAAATATCATTTCTATACCTCAGATTTCAAGAGATTTTTACAAAACCAAAGGACGCTCAAATTCTAAGTCCAACAAATCTGAAAGGAAGAGTTGCAAGACATAAACCTCCACAAAGTGGTTTTTTACCACACAGAAGGAAAAAATAAACATTGCTTTGTGCTTCTAAACATTTTATGTATTTTCATATTCTCTGTGGGTGAAACCTTTCCACACATTTATTATGCTTAGCATATTGCATTAATCTACAAAGCATGCTTTTAAGGACTACTTTTCAGGAGTAAAAATATGTTATAAGCAAAAGACTCTGTTAAAAATGATAAAAATAGCATCTAGTTTCCAAATAAAGTAAACATGTAGGAAAAGTAAAGCACTCATTCCCCCTTAAGAAACCCCTTAAGAATACACTCAATCTTTTGAACTGTCCAGAAGAAGTAATAATTTAACATTTGTGATTTGTCCAGTACTATAAAACAAGTAGCACAGAACAAAATTGATTCACCTGATAAAGTAGTTGTTGTCTACCTATTTTAAGTAATTCATAACCTTTTGCCATTACCTATACCCATTTCTGGGTTAAAAAAATACTGTTTGTGATATTAAGATAGTGAGAAAGGTGTCTTCCTCAACATCATTCGTACATTTATGGTTTAGTGTCACCTAAATAAACCTGTTTAATAACATGCCCATGAACATCCCTGTCTAAGTACTGTAAATCACCTGTCCAGCAATACCCTTTGCTAGTGCTTTGGGGTAATTTCTAGCCACTGGAACAAAATATTTCAGTCATCAGAGTTTGCTGTGTTCTCATGCCTCACTCTAGACAGTTAAAATTGTACAGCTGGGATTTTTATTTAAGTCTTCCTTAAGCATACCATTATACACTAAGTACTCCTCTCCACAGACAGAGGTAGCTGTCTGTAAAACCCTACCTGCAAGAAACAGCAATGAAAAGAAATCAGACCATGGAATCATAACAAAACACAGCAGCTACTCAGAACAGAACTGGGTTCTGCTCCTCACTGCAAAGGGGAGAATCCTTGAAAGAGGGAGGTAACATTTTTACATGACACCTTTGTGTGCATTTCTTTAGGAGTACTTGAAGGCACTCCTTTTCCCTCTCAAAGGCATTTCTCAGGGTCAGCACATGTCAAATGCTTACTTGGGAAAAGTAAATACACTCTAAAAAGGATATGACACAAACGTTTCCCAATCTACAGGATATTCCCTCTGATGCACATCAAAGACCTGGAATCTCCACTCTTGTGTTATGGACTGCACTTAAAACTGATTAAATTAACCATAAAACTACAGCTAAGTTAGAACCCATAAAATATGAGGGGTACTTAAAGAGCTATATCCACTGTGGATATAAAAATATGTCCCCATCAAATATGTAAAACAGTACACAAGTACATATAATTCCAATAAATTCATTTTTTATCAAATATATTTACTCCTGAAAGTAGTAATAAAACACTGCACATGCTGATATTGAGTGAAGATTTTAATGTTCAAATAGCACACCATCAAAAATCACACAATTAATTTATTCAGAATATCAGAACGCTGTTTTATGTACAGTAGCATTTTCTGAACACTGCATGCATAAAACATCTAGATACAGCACACCAAAACCAACAAAATGTCAGAATCACACATTTTTGGACTGCAAACCCAATTTGCAACAAAATCTGTATTAATTTCAGCAGCACACAGCCTATTTTTAGTGAAGAGTAACTTACATTCTTCTAGAAGTTTTGCTTTTATTCCCACATCAGAATCAGCAGTTGAATGGACAAATGGAGATTAAAGAGAAAGATTTGTTAGTGAAGAGAAAATTAGCAATTTTGAGAGGGAAGATAAGTATCTCTAGGAAGTACATTGGTCACCAATAAAAAGAAAACCTTTAAAACATTCAGCACTGCAACCCATGCAGCGATGCCTAAAATTCCAGCCACAATTTCCATTATGTCAGATATTACATTTATCTTAAAGCTCTTGGTATGAGAAACTTTCTTGAAGTGTTGACTTTTTAATGGCAACCATGCTATGTGATTTTGGCCTTGCAAGGACATAAAACACTAATACTGAGGAGACAGCAGCAAATTAGAATTAATGGAGTGCACTACCCTCATGCTGCAGTCAAAATCAATCCACCCATATGATCACATAAAAGAACAAAGAGAATACTTCAGGCTAAAATTATTCTTGTAAAGACAAAAGCACCTAATTCTACCCAACAGACTTGCAACCCTTTTTGGTTTAAAATATAACTAAACAAAAAAAATTCATCTTAGTTGTCAGATCTTTATTGCTTACTTCCAATGTTTTGGATAAACATGTCTCTTTTTATCAATAGGCCAAATGTCCTTGAGTCCCCTACATTTTCAGTTATTCCTTGCCTGCTTAGAGGAGACACTGACTACAAATTAATGAACTTGCTATGAACAGGTATTTCTAACCTGGATGAAAACTAGATATTCAACTAATCAAGTATGTTCTCACCATCAGGTCTCTATGGTGGATATTCAGAGAAGATCCACAAAAAATCTAAGTCCTTCCCTTGTGGTGCTGTCCAAGAGCCCCTTCTCATCTTTATGAAAACAATACCACAATTTTAGATGTAATTTCTGGCTAAAATTTCATGTGACTTTATCAGACCTCATAAAGTGATTGAGCATGAAGAGAAGGGAATTAAATTCTCAGTACAGAATTAAAATGATACATCCAAAAGGGCTATTCATTTTTGTCTATTGATGCATTTCGGGTAAATTTAACCCAAAATCTTGCTCTTAAGATAATCATGTTAGAGAGGTGCAGAATTTATATTAGTTGCTAAACTACAAGATAGATTTAAAACACTATTTTTAGCCTGCAAAGGTGTTTAAAGAGAAGAATGAAGTTGTGAAAGCAGCATATTCATTAATTCATCAAACTTTCAAAGCCATCTTTAACCCACAGCTTATTGCTCTAAAGGCATTTACAACACAACAAGTTGGATGTGATTCAGATATATTGATTTTGTTACAGAAATGCAGGTCATTGGTTTGATAGGCTTGTAAAATGCATGGGGAAAAACAAAACACCAAAGCACTTGCAATGTATGTCAATGATTATTAAAGAAAAACATGCATTTCTGGAAGGCAGGAAGGTATCAAAACCACACGGGTAAAGAAAACCATGCAAATTAGAATCACAGGCAAATTCACAGATGTATTAATCCATCAGTTAAACACCAACTCTAATGTTCTCTTCCCTGCTAATTAGTTAAACAAATGAGTAGTCACTGAGAGGTGCAACATGGTTCACTGAATTCTGAAAATGCAATCATGTTTATCTTAGAAAGAAAACAGCAACCTGAAACATGGGTAACTCAATAAAATTAGCTATTGAGAAAGTAAAACACAGCAGCTACCACTGCTTCTTTTTCAGCATGGAGTGCTACCTTCAAGGTTCCCCACCTAAAGAATCTTATGTTAGACCTGATCTTTAGATCTCGGGAATTCCCCTCCTCCAGATGTTTCCTCATGTTAATGCTGGAGTTCCCTGCTCAGCACACTTTTAATGTGTTTTTAAGTAAAAGTTCTTAACTGTTTTCAGGCACTACTTAAAAAATTCAAGAGCCTAACTTACCCTTTTGCATCAGAAAAAAGTAAGATGCTTTGAGTGTCTGAATTTTAGGTATTTTAATTTTTTACTAGCACTCATAGGAGCTCCTGGGAACCTCTTCTCTGAAGGTAAGGGTGATTGTTTACAGCAAGCAGGAATTGTCCTAGGATTCTTAGAAAATTATCAGTATTATCTAAATTTCACAAATAATTAGCATTTAGCAGAGTTTTTCTGCCTTTCTTTATTTTGATCAAACAAAGGCACACTGATGTGTAAGTAGGATTTTATGAGAATCCTGTGTTAAACCCCCTCAACTGAAAAATGTAACCCACAGGTTTTGAAAATCTTCAGTAAGTAAGCATAAATATTCATAATGATAACGTCCTGATTAAAGTGACCAAACACACTCTATTTTTAGCTCCATGCTGGAGTTATCTTCAGCTTCCTACAGAAATTATTTAACTAATCTTCCATTATTCTGCACTTATTTATCAGGTTATTACTTACAGTCAAGAGGTACATCCAGTGCAGAAATAATTTGGCACAGAAAGAGGACCAGGGAAGTTTTCCTTGTAGGTATGCTCATCTTTTTCATCATGGTTTTAGGCTGTACTGAGTAAATCACACTTGAAGAATGAAGTTCAGCTTCATAAGATGAGATAGCTTGCAGCAGTTATGTTAAGTATAGACAAGAAACCTGGTAAATAAAAGACAAAAGAACAATATGCAGATACAATGGAGACTTAAATGATCCCATGCATCTTAATAATATTATGAAATACAAACAGTCTAAATACTGTATCTGAGAATAAGAGTTACACCATGTGTTCTACTGAAATCTAAGAAATTCACAAGTTCTTAGGTCACCTAGATCATAAAACCTTCCTAAAGAAGCTAATGAAGAATTCCTATAACCTCAGTGAATGGAAATACAAATGCCTCTCCTAAGAAGGGTAAAGCACCAGTCAATCCATGCAGTTAAAAAAGGGTATATACTAAACATAATAGTCCTCTGAAGTACACTTAGTGGATTAAAGCTCTGAATGCCCACCTAGTCTCTCCTTCAAGCACTCTGCACCATTCTTGGAAAGAGGTACCTTAGGCATCTACTCCAACGAAAACATGTCAAGCCATGAATTTTCTAAGTAAACTGTAGAATCTTTCTGCAGCTTTGAGTATAAAGTATCCCACTTCTCCGCACTTCAGAACTCCTAATAAGACAGCTGTGGACTGAATACACAAGACTTCATGAAGGTGCTGAGGTGCTACCATGTGTACTGTACCTAGGCTCCTATTTCTGGAAATCTGATTCCTCTCAAAATAGATAACATCAAAATACTTTGTCATTTCTAGCCTGAAAACAAAATCTAATTAACTGTCAGCATATTTTCAAACACTCTTCTGCTTCTTTCATATGTGAAGAACTGTCGGAAATGAAACTTAAGGGAAATCTGTTCTTTGAAATGTGCTAGATTACCACCCTCAGCCAAGCATGAGAGATCATATTAGCCATGCAGAATGATTATGGCTCCCTCCTTATTTTCTGCATTCAGGAGCAAGCTCTAGCTGACGAGATTGTTGGAGGAGTGAAAACTGGTTGCCTGCAAGCCCCATCAGCATCACCAGCGACCTACAAAGAGCTATGCAGCCCTAGAAATCCAAACAGTGCTTACACAATGCATTCTCATAAATGCACATCCACTGAGAAAGTGCTTCCCAGATGCCAGACGGATCAGAAAGCTCACAGTGATCAGCACTAATTCACCTTGAAGGGAACACTTGCTCAGCTCTGACTACAGATATAAAATACAATATTATCCAGTCCACAAGGAGCTAAAGTAGCAAAGAAGCAGTCGCTTTACGAATGTTAAATTAAGAGTTGTTTGTGCTTCCTGAAGTTACTTAAACCAGTTTATGGGAAGAATTTCCCTCAATGTTCACATTATGAAAAGAAGAAATTATGACTCTTAATTGATGCTGTAAATTATCTTTCTCTTTGTACAGTCCTCTGAGCAGAGACTGGTATTAGAAACTAGAACTGAGGCATGGAGCTCTACTTCTCATCCTAACCTAGGACATCAAACTGCCTGATTCTTACTGTCACTATCTGTAAAACAGATTTTTATTTCAAAATAAGAATATTCCAGTACATTAAAGTTCTATACATGTACTACTTGGAGTTGTTGGGAACTGCTGACTGGGGCATCACAGGAAAAGGCAAGTTGCTTATTGACACTCTAAACCATCTCTAGGATTGCGTACTGTAATGTAATGACTAATTATTTATTATGGCAGACTAGAAAAATTACAAAATGCATCAGAAGAGAGGACACTATAGTTCTGGCCTTTGCTTCATTATTTATACAAAAAAATGGAACTGCACAAGCAGTCAAGGTGACATGCCTACCAACAAAATACTCAGAAAGAGGTTCAAACATATAGCAGGAATGCATGAAAAATAATCAGACTTTCCGAGAAAAATAAACTGAAATTTCCTACATTTTAAATGAGCACCCTAAATTGCTAGGGGTTGAGCTTGGAAAGGTGAGAAGTGTTTTCTCCATCCCATTTTGACACATACAGTTTACTATGCTCCTGCTGCAGTGAGCAAGGGGAAGGAGTAGAGCTTCCGTTGAGAGTGCCTGAGAACACTCCAGCACGTTTCCTGCAATGAAGTGCTCTCCAGAAAAGCTAATTTTATTCTATCAACTACAGCTGTCTGCTCTTCTCCAGTTAAGACAGGTTCTCACCCACTGTTCTCCTGATGTTTATGTCATCTCCTCGTTACAATATCACTACAATTATCAAGTGTTGTGAAAGGTGAGACAGGAAATGCTTGCAAATATGATTGCTTGGCAAGAGATACTGAAAATACAAAACCTGTGAGTGAAATAGAAATGAAAGCTAGCTTTCAGATGTAGGCATGGCAAGCAGGAAGACAGCGATTCACTGGAGATAGCTTGACTGATAGCAAACAAAAGGGACACCAAAAGACCCTAGGGTGTAGCCACACCAGGGTATCAGGGAAAAGGTAGATAAGAAAAGCAGTCTTTAGAGTTTATTATACAGAATGATATGATAATATAGCAGTTCTCATAGACTGTATGCAAAGTTTGTAGGTTTCTGTATCTCTGACGGTTGATCTATGCAAATCAGAATACTCAACACAAAAGGAGATATAATGTATTGTAACAAGAACCTCACTCTCTGACCTGACTCTCTTACCCTGATCGCACCTCTTAGCCTTTTCCTCTCTCTCTCCCTCTCTCTCTTTGGGGCATCCCTTCAGCCTAGGCTGGTGGCTGGAGGAAGTCCCTGTTACCCACAACTCTTGCAACAAAACCACGTGTTCCTAAAGTGTCGCAGGTTTGCAGAGTTCCCTCTCCCTGCTGTCCACGGATGCTCCTACAATCAAGGTGCCCTCTCTTCTGTGCAGTGACCCAGGATTTACAGGATACTCTTTGAAGTATTGCACAGGTGAACCATGACTTCTATTGTTTCTTCTCCATACAACATTTCAGTTCTCCTTACGAAACCCTGAAAACCTGATTATCCACTTTATTGTCTTGTTCTTTCGGCATGTAAAATGAGTATGCAGTGATTTGAGAGTATTGTAAAATTAAATTACATTTACTTTGAACAAGTACAAATGAATACTCAAGCACTGCTGAATCAGGCAGGGGCAATTAAAATGATTGGGAAAGTAATAGTCTTGAGAAATTGTCTCATATTGTCTACCTCTGCTACTGCAAAGTTCCAGTAAGATACCTATTGAACCTAATGCTGGGATGTTTAGATATAATACGGGATTTTAGCCACAGAGAGCTGATGTGCCCAAAGGGTTTGTGATAGAACATCACTGAAAATGATTTTAGGTTTGTCAGCACAACTGAGTGCTCTTGCTGAATATAGTCAAGATTAAATCTGGCATAATTTTGTATGAATACAACAGCTGCTAATGCAGAACTAAACACTCCTTTGACATAACATTATCTGCTACAAAATAAGGACAGGCCTCTAAGCGCAGATCAGTGTAAGGCTTCAATTGCAAAACCTGAAATATTTATACAGCAGATTGCCTTTTTCCTCCAGATAATTTATTTGCCATCTCTTGTAATGCAGACATTTTCCCTACTATTTTCATAGGAAAACATATATATTGTGACAGTTTGTTCAGGAGTCTATACTCACCAATTTGTACAAAATAAGATTTTCTATACCTCCATACCTCCTAAGCACCTAACAAAATGTCACTTGTTATGTCTTCTGTGCTTCTTGATGGACTAAAGGTTGAAGCTATGGGGTAGCAAACAGGAGGTGACGTAAATAAAAATGCATAAGCATAGTGTAGTAGTATTTCATCACAAAGCATAATTACCAAAGGCAAGGGTTTAAGTATGTATTACAAAAGAACCAGGATCAAGTGAGAGACATCAACCTTTTTTTCACTTAGAAAAAAACAAGTACTTTTTAAAAATGACTCACAGAAAGCCACAATTAGAAGAATGAAAGCACCTGAGGTAAGCCTGACGTAGACTATATGGCAGAAGATCAAAACACAGTTTGTTCCCAGTGGTCTCTTCACTGGGACCATTTGGCTATAAACAGCAAAACCAAATACTTCACAAACACTGAAGAACTAGGAAAAACAGCATATATAAGGAAGGGATAATTTGGAAGGCAGAATTCAAGATTCCTTTTGTTAATCAAAAGGGGCAAGGGTCTCCTCAATTTTAAGAGCTCAAAAGCAAATGAATCACAGAATCATTAAGGTTGGAAAAGACCTTAAAGATCATCAAGCCTAACTATCAGCCCAGCACTGCCAAATCCGACACTTAACTATGTTTCTAAGTGCCACAGCTGTATGTGTTTAAATACTTCCAGGGATGAGGACTCAACCACTTCCCTGAGAAGCCTGTTATAGTGCTCGATAATTGTATCAGTAAAGAAATTTCCTAATATTTAATCTAAATCTTCCCTGGAGTAATTTGAGACTTCTCCCTCTTGTCTTTTTCCTTGCTACTTGTGAGAAGACACTGGTACCTCATGGGTTACATCTTGCCCCTCTGAAGGAGTATCCATCCCACCTACTCACTCTGATACTCCCTGAATTGTGCCCAGGCACCACAGAACTACCATTGGGTCAGGTCAGGGTCTGCCAAAGAGAGTGTTAACAAGTGAAGAGTGTCCATGCCTGTAGAGGAAACCCGCACATCTACGCATGCATGCACAGAGGGTATTTTACCATACTATACCAGTACTGAATAATACTGATTTCTGATTGCAATATTAATACAGACAGATACATTATCAACTGACACCTCAAGGCTGAGTCAACTGACACACCAAACAACAGAGAGGGCACATTTTTTCCTCTAGCTATCTTCAACAGAAGCATATAACATTTTTAATTTCTTTGTAAGTGCTGCTGCAATATTTCTTCTTTAGGATGTAAGAGTGTAAGGAAGTGTGTTTACTGAAATTCAACCTAGTGCAAAGTTAAGACAGTATTTTCTAAACATAGTATTGTTTCACAGAGATTTGATGCATCACTGATTATGCATTTCTACTCAATTACATTCTTTTTAAGACAAAAAGGTCTTTAGAAATGTGAATGGAAACCAATGTAAGAAATGTAAAAGAGTTATTAAATTGCAAGACAGAACATTTGGAATATTTCATACACATTAGGGGAAAAAAAGCATTCTCTTCCATATAGACATGACTGAATTAATGCAGAACAAGTTAGACACTGGAAATTAGAGAAAAATTATTACTTAGCAAAAAAATTCCTCTGCTTCATTTGTCTAATGCCTGTATTTTTTCTCATAGTGAAAGACAGACAGAATTAGAATATAGGAAAAATAAACAGTTTTCCAGGAAATCTGTTTCATAGCAGTCTTATATCCGCAGAAAAAGGAAAAGCAATTAAAAATTGCATAAATGTATTTAATGATTTGTACACAGAAAAAAGTGTTGAAGATTACAATCAAAAGCACAAAATGCTTGCTTTTGAGGACAACTGCAATACCCTTATCATGTAATGGAAGGTTTTTACAGGACTTACGTGTTTTACACAACTATGCTAACTATACAAGTGTTAATAGGATGATTTAAAATATTTTTGAACAAATGGTTTCAAATTTCACACTTCCTTCTTAGGTTATATAGCTTTTGCAATTATAGGTCACAGAAAAAATGCTAAGTAGAAATGATTAATTAAATAAAGTCTTTCAAACAGAAACAGATTACAATGCACTTAGTGTTACACTACCTACGCAGCACAGACACTGTATTACTAGAAACAATAATGCTATATAACAAGAATAATTCTAAATTCTTTTATAGAGGTACCATGACATAATAGATTGAAAACCCGTGTATGTGTTGACAGACTTGAGTAGTATTCAACATTCTGCTCTTGAATAATCTTGTAGTCAATTCAGCCCCCACTAGTTTGCTTTTCCTATCCATCTCTTACCTATTAGATGTAAATTATCCAAGCTCTGAACTATTTCCAGGTAGCTGGTCTTAATTTACTTATCACAAGACACATAGCTTTAGAGTATCTGAGCAGAAATGTCAATAAAAAGAAATAATTTTTAAAATTTTCTAAAAGCACACCAAATTAGAACTATTTCTCATCCTCTAGAACCCTGGAAAACACCACACTGCTTTCCTCCAAGTTTTTGTCACAATCTACTACAAATCTATCCTTTAAAGTCATCAGAGAATACTAAATCACCTTCTGTGATCTCCTGTTTATGAAGCTTAAGCCCACTACTTTGGATTTGGCTGCACTGTACATGTTATAGGGACATCCATTTAAAGAGAACTGGATGAAAAATAAACTATGCAAACAGACCTCCTGAATTCAACAAGATCTCCTCAGGACTAATTCAGATGCTTCAGGTACTCATTATGATAAGATGTTTATATGCACTTAGCCATTTTCAAGCTATTTTGACACAGGCAGATGGCCTTGTGTGCCACACTCTAAATGTTCTTAGCAGTTCTACATACAGCAAAAAACCATCAGCCTGGCAACACTCCTGAACTGCCACTACACTCAAGTGTTACTGTCTTGGTTCTGAGAACGTATTTAAGCATTCATAGTGGTCTCCTTCCTTCCCACAATCCAGACACAATTTACAGTCTTGCTACTGTCACTCTCTATTTTCCACCATGGGAAAGCCACTTAGTTCTTGAAACTTCTTTATTGACAATCCTATATTAAGACCTGCCAACTGGTTTGTTATTCATCAAAGTCTGGTCTGGTTTTTTACATAGTTCTATTAATGTTTTTATTAATCAGTTTCGCATGGCAATAAGTCAAATGCTTTTCAAAGTTTTTTACATTCACACCATCATCTTACCAAACTTGTAATTTTACCAGATATTAAAAGATTAAAATCAAGTTTTTGTCAATAAATGACAAGTCCTACTTTCTATAAAACTGAGCAGAATCAATTTTACTCAAGGCCTATAATTCCCTATCAGCTGAGTCCCCAATCAGCTTTTTCCATATGTTCACAGTGATTTATAACAGGCTATATTTACCCTGCCCAATCTGCTTGTCTAATTCTGAATCTGGGCAGAACACCAGCTTTCTTCCAGTCTTAAGGAGCATATTAAAAATGAAAACCTGTGAGCCAAATATCTTCCCCACTGGCTCCTCTGAAGCTCATTGGTAGGCCCATCACACCTACACTTGCTGAATGACATAAAATTATGTATCTTCAACACATATTATTCAATATCTACTAATGGTTACTATTACTAAAGAAGCTTTCCATCTTAATATGATGCATCATAATTTTTCTTCCAATTCATCGTGTTGCTTGAAATAACAATGTCAGAAAACAGTGTTGACCCTGTTTCTAAGATTTGCTTCTATAAAAAAAACCCAAATATTTGCCTGTTTGTCTCCACCATGGCAATGACCAACACATCTGCCATGAGAACAGAAGCTCTTTCAACACAAATACCAGTACTGACTGCACATCTGCACAGCCCCAGCACAATGAGATCCCACTGCTTCCAGCATAACTTCAGTATCAACTGCTGAACCAGAAACAAAGAACCGCCTCAGTTATCCACCCGTTTTCCACTGCCACTGAACTGCACTTGTACCAGGTCACTGGACACCAACACAGCTGATGCACCCTTGCACAAGGCTGACTCCTCTGGCCCTGCCAGGACCAAGCAGCATTTGTGCTGTTCTTCCCTGAAGCCTAAAATTCCATAGCTGCTAACTGGATCTCTTTGGTAACACACTATGAACACTGGGACACAGCCAAAAAAGCAGAGATACGGATCCTTAAAAATTCCAATCTTATTTCAACTGTCTGCTCAAGAAATACAATCTATGAGCACCAAAAAATGTAGGGGAAAAAAAACTCCAAACAACTAAGCATGGAGATCAAATATCTAATTAAGAGCTGCAGGTAAGCCTGTAAACTCAGTCATGTGTCACAGACTTGAATCCTTAAAGCAGCCACTTAGGGCTGATTTTTAAAACACTGGAGCAAGGTTAATCTGTCCTTTTAGAGTTGTCTTACATATTCCCTGAAGGCCTATATTGGATTTGGCCCTATTGAGGATGATTTAAACAGAGCAGCACTTACTTTTTAGATCCTGCTCAGCTTAAATTATAAACTGCTTTGGCTGGGGTGACTATAGACATAGCCAAGCAAAGCTGTGGATAGCCCTCAAATAGATAGGTAAGCCTAGTAAGCCTGGCAACTTGAGATGCCTTCAGAGTCAAATCAGCATCTGAACAGCACTTGTGTATTGCAAATTTAAACAGATGTTCAGTCTTGCTTGGGTCCTTTGTGGCATCCTAAATTCTTCACTGGATTCAGATTCTTTTACCTTTTTAATCCCCTTGCATAAAAATGATAGAACGGAGCATAAAACTAATGGTTTAGTGACATCTATTTCAGTAGTCCTTTAGAGTCATGAGAGCCTGAACAAATACACTTCATCTCTTATGCATGTATACATACCTAACTGTCTTTCAAAGACTTGGTTGAGATGTTTGAATTGAGTGTAATTTTGCAAACCTGCTGAAGACCATAAGTTTACAAAGGAGGAAGTGAAAACATAACTTTCATAGGTTTAGAAAGAGCTAGTTTGGCTCGAAGCAAATCACTAAATATGAGGATCAAGAAGAGGAAACAATTCTGCTTGATCATTAAAATTCTCAGTAAGTTAGAAAGAATTCAGAGTAAGTGAGAGAAAATAAACTAAGAAAACACATTTTTACAGCTTGTCAATGGTAAAACCAGATACCTAGATGATGGTATCATTAGGACAGTTCTTCACACTTTGACACTTTTAGAGCACGCAAATGATCTCATCCCTCATTAAGTACAAATAATTCAGCACAAACTTCAACAAGACAAACATTTTCAAGTAGCCCATCTCTTTCCCTCTGAAAGGTTTTGCAATAGAACAAAACAGTGCTTATGAGAAAAAATATCAATGTATCATCAGCCTGCTTTGACAGCCATACCACAGTGCACAAACAGAGCCAGAGGAAAACTGCAAAGTGGGCAGAAGGAAAACTCACCTATACCCTGACTCTGACCCTGGGAGGGAGGATTCTCAGTTCAGTTCCTTGTAAATATTTAAAGAAGACGCTCAGCTGAAATACTCCCTAAAATATTAATTTCTTTACCTGGGAGATGTGATGAAATGGATTTTTTTTCTATTTTCCTAAATTTTTTCTACCCATCAGATTTCAGAGCAGGGGTTTCAGAGAGCTACCTAAAGAGAAGGTAATACACTCTGTATTACACTGGTTAATCATCTTCTTTGCATCCCTACAGCTAACGCCAAAAGCACTGACTGTCCAGAAGTATTCCTGCAATCTTGGAGACACTGTTGAGAAAACCATACTGTGCAAAAAAGCAGAATCTGATTCACAGACAGGGCAACTCCTCCCTTGGGGAAGTAGAGCAGAAACCACTAATATTAGCATGAAATGCTGGAATAGTTATGCTAAAGAGGAGGTCATTCAGAATAAGGACATTGCCAGAAACTGAGGACTAAGGCATTCTGTCAGATATAAAACCCTAACAAGTACATGAACAAAAGAGGGTAAACAGCACAGAGAGAACAAACTGTACAAACTCCAGCTAGTTGTCCTGGGTACATTTTTTGGTGATGAGAGTTGGGGCCTAGCCACCTATGTGCAACACCTGTTTAACAGGTAAAATTTAGCCTGTTTGTTCATTCAATTTTAAATAATTCTGTTAAAGTAGTTACAATTACATCTGTTATCTGCCCACCATTAAAAACCAAAATTAATAGAAATTTGATACAAATACTTCAACACTATAGAAATATTCTTGCCTTTATTGCTAAAAAGTGAGAGTTGATAATCTTCACAATGATTACAGCTGTGCAAATCAAGTCTCTTCCTACTTTATACAGCACTAATTCATGCTGCCACTGCTCCCAACCGAATTACGTGAGACCTAAGTAAATGAACCAACTTATATTTTGTTTGCAGATATCACCAGTGTTGTGGCACATTTCATAACCAGGTCACTACGCTTGGGAATGCTGCTGAGGATCATATGTGTAGGGGTGAAAAGTGTCCTAACAATGGTCAGAAAGAACTTGCCTATTTCAATATTTTCTGAAAGTGATTTCTGAAGTGATTTTTATCACATCTTTATATGAGCATCTCTAATTTCCCCTCACTCTCAAATAATTCATAACAACTCCACGAAGTTCTGATTAACTTCATCATCATCAGAAAGCCTGCCTGCTGCAGCTGGACACTTCAATTCTATACATAAAATAAAATAGGGAAGGTTAGCATTCAAGTTTCCTTTTTTTCCTCCACTGCTTTTGTTTTGTTGGGGTTTTTTTCTTGAACATCTGCCCAGCCCCAGTGAGGCCACATCTGGAGTGCTGTGTCCAGTTCTGGGCTCCTCAGGACAAGAGAGACACGGAGCTCCTGGAGCAGGTCCCACAGAGGGTGACAAAGATGATTGAGGGGCCCGTTCAGCCTCAAGAAGGGACAACTGAATGGGGAGCTCGTCAATGTCTGGAACTGGAAGTTCATGGAGCAGATCATCTTGAGTCCCATCATGTATCACACACAGGACAACCAGGGATTCAGGATCAGCCAATTTAGGAAAAGCAGGTCCTGCTTGAGCAACCTGAGCTCCTTGTACAACAAGGTGACCCACTTAGTAGATGAAGGAAAGGCTGTGAATGTTGTCTACTAGACTTTAGTAAAGTGTCTGATACTGTTTCCCAAAGCATTATCCTGGAGAAACTGGCTTCCCACGACTCGGATGGGCATACTCTCTTTGCTGAGTAAAAGCCTGTCTGGATGCCTGGGCTCAGAGAGTGGTGGTGAATAGCAGTGAGTAGGCAGCCGGACTCCAGTGGTGTTCCCCAGGGCTCAGTATTGGGACTCATCCTGTTCAGTATCTTTATCACTGATCTGAACAAAAGGATCAAGTGCACCCTCAGTGAGTTTGCAGGCAACACCAAGTTGGGTGGGAGCACTGATATGCTGGAAGGAAGAAAGGAAGGCCCTGCAGAGGGATCTGGACAGGCTGGATCCATGGGCAGAGTCCAATTGGCATGAGATTCAACAAGGTCAAGTGCGAGGACCTGCCCTTGGGTCACAGTAACCCCAGGCAGTGCTACAGGCTGGGGGAAGAGTGGCTGGAAAGTGGCCAGGTGGAAAAGGAGCTGGGAGTTTTGGCCAGCAGCTGAACATGAGCCAGTGTGTGCCCAGGTGGCCAACATCCTGGCCTCTATGAGGAATAGTGTGGCCAGCAGGACCAGGGCAGTGATTGTCCCCCTGTACTCAGCACTGGTGAGGCCACACCTCAAGTGCTGTGTCCAGTTCAGGGCTCCTCAATACAAGCAAGACTTTGAGGTGCTGGAGTGTACCCAGAGAAGGGCAGCAAAACTGGTGAAAAGTCTGGAGCACAGATCTGATGAGGAGCAGCTGCAGGAGCTGGGGCTGTTTAGCCTGAAGAAAAGCAGGCTGAAGTGGGACCTTTAGACAGGAGTTTGTAACAAGGTAGAGGTTGGCTTCTTTTCCCAAGTAATATGAGATAGGACAAAAGGAAATTTCCTCAAGTTGTGCCAGGGGAGGTTTAGATTGGTTATTAGAAAAAAAATTTTCACTGAAAGAGCAGTCAAGCACTGGAACAGATTGCCCAGAGAAGTGGCTTAGTCACCGTGCTTAAAGACATGTACACGTGGCACTTTGGGACATAAAGTTCAGTGGCAGATTTGACAGTGCTACGTTAATGGCTGGATGTGATGATCTTAGAGGTCTTTTCCAACCTAACCCATTCTGTGATACTATTATTCTGTAAAAATGGACATTTTTAGTTCAAAGCAGGGTAAGCACCTTGGATCAAAGCTTTGGAAGCATAGATGACGTTTTAGGTTGACCAGCATTGCACCTGTTATTACTTCCCCCCTGGAGTCTATTGTTATCCAGAATTCTTTACATTTATTACTACATTTTTTTTTCTTGTTTAAAAGAAACTATTTGATTTTAGATAGTTTTACTGACATTTACTATTAAACCACATCTGTCTAAATGGACAGACACATGTTATGTTATTTTAGTGGGAGGACTTCAAATAACAGATATGATTTACTAAAAATAATATTTTTAGGATTTATCCTTCATTTTGCGAGTGTTATTCAATCAAATCTGTGACTGGGTTCATCTGGCTTAATCAAATCTTGGTTTGATTAAGATGTGTTCTATCTTTACTGCAGCTGATTCTGTTAACTTTCTGTTCTCCAGCCATTTTCTTTTGTATCTTCATTATGAAAGGCCAAGAAAAAAGAATTTATTCAAAAATATAAATAAATGTCTATTTTTATGCATTTCACATTTATGTAAATGGGAAAATTTTCTTGCTATTATGATGTTAAAGGATTATCATGGCTTTTAAATTAATGTATTTTTTAGTTTAATGTATTTAAAATAAAACCCAGCGGCTTAATTCTCATAATAAATCTTACACTTCTAATAGAGTTTTAAAACATCATTAAAAAATGAAACCTAAATGGGATGTGCTAACCTACATTTCCATGCTGTTGCTCTATCATTTGAAATATATTTTATATGTTAAGAATATTTTCAATTTCACATTTAAAAGAAGGAGAGAAGGCATTAAACACCACTGAAATAACATAATTTCAGGTGCAACTCAAGCAAGCAGAATAGAACAAAGCAAATAACTAGAGCCTGAGCATGCCTTTTTATAAAATCATTAATTTAAACCTTAAGGGTAAAAAAAGCTCATTTATTCATCAAGAAGTTAATCCAGTTTCTTCCCTAACTAGGAAGACTTTTTTGCGTTTTTTGTATGTCTACGCTATTCATTAATGAAACAAAAAAAATTTACCCAGGACTTCAGATCTATTATGTAAGTAAATATTACATTTTGATGTAAAAATTTACATTGTTCACAGAATCATTTGAATTTCACATTTAAATTACCACTGAAGAGATAAATTCCTTTCATATTGCCGTTTTCACTACTATTTTCTTTGACTGACTTTTTAAAACTAATTTATCCTTTACATCAAAATCTCAGATGCAAACAGCACACATTGGAAGAACAGTACTTTTTTCTGTGTAAATAAATCTCATCACAGTTCTGCATAGTCACACCAATGTGAATGAAAAGCTCTCTCTCATTATATGAATACTATTCTAAGAATATATGATATCCTTCCACAAAATAATACTAAATATTGAATTAAAGAAAGATTCTCCAAGGTGAAGGAAAAAGAGCATTGCAAGAGGAAAACACAGTAAAAAATCCCAAAATAACAACCAAAAATATTCCTGAAATTCTGTCATTAGTACTGCAAAATCACTTCACTACACAACTTGTAAACCAGATTGTAAATTCGTACTAGCAGCTAAACCAGCTGATAAGCATGTTATTTTGTCCACACTAGAGAATGACTACATTTAATAATTAAAAAATAAAAAGCGCTTATTTACATATATGCATCTATAATACTTGTAATTTACACAATGAGGCTTCCAAAGTAGTATCTGCCTGCTATGACAATACATCTAGGCAGAGAAACGAGGTAGTACTTAAATGAATTGAATTCCTATTTCATGAAAAGGCACTGGTTTGTAATTATGTATCCATCTTCTTTCCAAACTACCATGTTTTCCTAAGTCAGGTTATTTGTTTAAATTCTAGACTTTGACAAAAAATAAAAATCAAATTTCTCTCCAATTACACAAGTACACTAAAAGTAATTTCTCATAGCACAACTATTAAAAATTATTTCATTCAATTTTACCTGCTCTAATTTTTTTGCAGTTGTAACATCTAATGCACCTTTTTCATGCAAATACAGTATCAAATATGAACATTCAAGAAAGAAAAACTTAAGAAAGTATAACAGTGAAGGCAAGACATTTAAAAAGTGAAATTAAATCATTCCTCATTAGCTTTGATTACTTCAAACACTTGGCTATGCTTTATAGTTTTTATAAATTACCTTACTCTTTGAGGCAATTTTCAGTCAATCCAGTCATAGTCAGAATAACAGTGTATCAAGGCAGATTGTCAGTCAGACCCTTCTCCTTCACACATCTTGAAATATTGATCCTTCAAAGAAAATACAAAGGACTGCTCACTCAACTCTCAAGCAACACCTGCAGGTGATACAGCCATATTTGCATAACACTGTTTTGGATTTCAGCACATAAAGAATGAAAAATTGCTATAAATCAACCTTAAAAGCCAAAATTATTTTCTCAGACATGCTAATTGGATTTGAGAGACATGCTGTTGTCCCAGGATTTTTAACTTTACATTAAATTGCCTTACTACTTACACACCAGAGAAACTGTAATATAACTAAAACCAGGAAGTACTCTTTAATCTTTAATATATAATTAAATTTTGTTGGTATTTCAATTTATTCAGAGATATAGTACCACTTAAAACTGTGCTTTGTTGTATTCATTTTAATCAAATGTTATTTTAATTGGGTCTGTAAGGACATGTAGAAACTACTGCACCATAGGGAAGAAAGCAATTTTTGATCTTCTGTTGTTACATCTCTGAAACCAGCCTGGTTTGCAGTCTCACCTTTAACTTCCCTTCAGGCATTATTCACTAGGGTTCCACAGCCTCAATTCCCAGTTCAGAGTTGCTCAAAAGAATAACGTATCTCAAAGCAGTACTTCTGGAAATCAAGATATATGGAAATGGGGATGTCTTAGCAAATTTTCCATATGGTCTATGGGAAGAAGTTGAAACCTAAGGCAGGGCTCCTGGGAAATGCTTCACAGACCACATGGACACAGCAGAAATGAAAAGGCAACTCTACCCACCAGGTAGTTTCCTGATGTTTATGCCACCGTGTAAGCACACTACAGAACTGGAGGGCCTCCTTCCAAAAAGGAGCAAGAAATCAAGACAAGACCTTCCTTAGACAAGCAGTTGTGAATGTACTGCATCCCTCCCACCGTCATCCTGATTTCTCCTAAGCACCATTCCTTCTAGAAGACAGAAAGGGGCTGCCTTTTCTTCCTTCACAAAAGCTGTAAGCTAGCCAGCACCACCAGACCAATAGAAAAGATATTCTCCATACTGCTGAGTGCAGCCATCTATGAAGAGAAAGGGTGATGGAAAATTAAGTCCATCATGGGAAAAAACCTTAATCAGGCCTTGAATAAGAACAGTCTACCTCATATTGAAGAAGAGGGTTTGAGACATGGCTTTTCTTACTGTCAGAACAATAAAATACTAAATCAATAATACCCTCACACAGAAGTCAGTTACAATAGCTTAGACTGGCTGGCAAATCCAGGCTGCAAAATTAGGGCAGACCCTCTCCTAGTCCTCCTTCTTTCCTTACAGGAACTTGACTCAAGATGTTTCACTGCAATGATTTGGTAAGTAGTATACCAGTTTCTAGCCTAAACAACAAGTTAAATAACTATATATATTATATATATATACATGTGTATGTATATATATATACACACGTATATATATGTTATATATATGTATAGCATAACTAGATTCTACAACTCAGGTTCAAATTTTCCACACAACATTTAACTTGAAATTAAAAGCTTCATTTCCTGTCAAAGTCAAATTTAAGGTAGCAAATCAATGTTTATCTCCAAATGCATGAAAATAATGTTTCTTATTCAGTACATATACATATAAGAAGTTCTAAGGATGGGGGTGTAGGGAATGTGTTGGGGTTTTCTACATTTGTGGGTTTGGTTGGGGTTTTGCATTGCGTTTTATACAGAATTGGATCAAATTTACGAAAGGGGTTGTATCACATTGGGTATCTGTGCCACAGTCAGTGGAGTCACAATGAGCAAAGAAACCACTGAAGGATTCCTCTTCCCAGAGGAAAAAGCAGAAAACAGGCATCAATGCCTTTAGGGGTTTTCAGCAGGACATATGAATGCTTTTCCTATAAACGTGAATAGTAGAAAAAGAAAAAAATCTGTGTCTCTTTTAAGATTCATATCTTAAAGTGTTTTGGTCTTCTCACATTTGAAATGCCAGTGGAACACAAAGGCAACCAGGCTTTTTGTACTCCTTATCATTGTTTAAAAAATGTGTACAAGTTTCCACAGGGAACTCTGTGTTCATACTCATGTCTCATTTTTAACTTTGTAACAGGAGCTGGTTTCTTTAAAAAGGAGTTGCCTGGAAGCATTGCCAATGAAATCATGGAGAAGGTAAAGATGAAACAAGATCTCTTCTCACTCTTCTTTAATCTTGAAAGTGAGTTCCCAGCATAAGGCTGGGTCCAACAGATTAAATGTATTTTCACATATAGTGCTTGCTGCCGGGTAGTTGCCAGGTAAGATAATAAATTTCTGCTTAATTAAACCACATTCCTTTTTTTCCACAACAGCTGATAATTTTGGCTATTTTCAGTGCTGCAAGATGTATTCACATTGGTATATGCTGGGAAAAGTATGATATACCTTTTGTTTAATGTCAAAAACCAGTATTTCCAGACACAAAATCAAGATTGGCATGACTAAGACTCTGAACTTCACACATAAGCTTTCTCACATATTTAATCAGAGAAAGTTTACCTAAATCACTATGCTGGTTTGGCAGAGATATTGAATGTCATGGGGCAAACAGAAAGAGGCAGGAAAAACTCAAATATTTATAATGGACAGAAGTGTAGTTAAACTATTGTTTTAACAAAATGAACCACTTCAATGTATTTGAGTCAAAACACCTGCACCAAAAAAGCCCCCAGTAAAATCTGAGTTCAGAAAACAAATACAATTAAACTTGAATGAATTTAACTGCTAGGTCAATAAATGAACTTATGGTTTTGCTACTGGCTTGCTACTCTAAAAGCATTAAGGGCCAGGTTAGAGAAGTAGTTTCCCCTTTATTTGCCAGAAATCACTGTAATCTCTTGATCATTGAAGTACTTTATTAGAAGGTACTTTTCAGGATTTAAAGCTTCCATATACCCTAAACAACTGCAGGTATGAAAAAAGGGAGGTTCACAGAGAGTAGAATAATGACTTTTCTTCTTTGGATTGCTGGGTGGAGTCACAGAATTTTGTAGGGAAATTATTTCCACAAATTAAAATAGAATCTTTGCGTATGTGCGTGTGAAGAGGTAGAATTAGGGCCATCCATCCACTGCCTATAGTCCCTTGTTTTTGCAAGAATAGACAGCATTCTCCCCAACATTCCCTTTTACTCAAATGAAAAAGGGTGGATTTTCCCACTAGACTTGCTCTGATCTAAAGAGAAGTAGCTCTAAAGAAGATATGAAGAGGTTCTGAGCTGTTCTGTTCCTCACTGCAAGCTCCTGTCCTCTCCCCTACAATTTAAGAATTGTAGCATCCCCAGTGAGCTACATCAGTTCACTGATCCAAGAGAAAACAAACCCCTGCAAGAAAACCCCTGCATTTTGACATGCCAGAGATTTCCTCACAGGAACTACCAATGACAGCCTGAAATCAAACAAGGTAAAGCAGCATGTGAAACTGTATCCCTAGCCTACATCTTCATGGATCTGAGTAAGGTGAATGTAATACTGAAGTATTCCTATCACTCTATGCTGACACTGTTCTTCCCTACTGAAGTATTGGCAAGGAATACTCTGCAAAGCCAAGGACAATTTCTTTCTGAAGTAGTCAAACATCTGAAAATAGGTATGTAATGTTAATTTTAAAAAATCAAATCAAGATCCTAGTATCTTTGACTTAATCAGTTTGACTCAATGAATAGTGAGTCAGCAACATCCACTGATTTTTCAAATAGCTACCAAGTACATAAAAGTTCAAATATATTCCTCAAAGACAGTCTTCCAAATAGGCTTTCTTTTCACCAACTTTCCTATGGCAAGAACTTCTCAGAATTGCAGACTTATTGCTTTTCCCAAGGAATTCTGTCACAGTCTTCAAATTTTGTTTATGCGTGGCTTTTTCATTCAGACTAATCAGCCATCCAGTATTTTGAACAGTTGATTATTCTGAATGACTTTCATTCAGACATTCTTTTCCATGACCTTCAGCAAGGACACAGTTTCTCCATGTGTCTGTAATTCACAGCCATACTTTAATTTTAAACTACTTTCTACTATAGCATCCCATTTCCTTCCAGATTGTAAAACTTTCAGGTTTAAACACATTCAACTGCTGGATGCCATAAACAATCCTACAGTACTCCTAACATTAAAAATCCTGCACTAAAATTTCTACCTCACAGAAAACTGACTTCAGACGTAACAATCTGTCTAAAAAGAACACTAACTTGGACTGAGTGCTACTTTATTTATATCACTTCACATGCATAGAATTGTACTATCCTCAGCAGAATTTCTTCTAACACACACAGTGAAGAAGAGAACAGACTTGGATCTCCTGCCCTCACATACTTCCTGTGACATGTCTGTATCACAAGAGCAGAGCAGCCTGTAAGTCTATACTGATTTTTCTCTCACCATGTTTCAGACACATTTCATAAGATGACAGATGCATTCATAAATTTCACTGTACATTTTTATTGACATTTTATTTTCCCATCTTTATGATTCAAAGCACGTCCTTGTATTTCTTTCTATTGAGTTGCAGCATTACTCCTAGTGTAGGCTGTTAGATATGTGAATTTTTACTTCTGAAGAGAAGCAACATACTCTTCAAACTCCCTAAGTCATGTAAAAAAGGAATGTCAAACCTTTATTGGATTTCCCTGAATTTTATATCCACCAACCTTTTAAATTATACTTGAATAGATTAGTGTATTTGGTTTATCAGGAATAAAATAATTCAAGAAAGTGTAGGCAACTACCATACACCAATATATGCAGTTTCCTGCAAAATAATTCTAACATAGTATCATCCTTCACATGTATTTAACAGGATGTATTTTATAAATAGCATAATTTTGTATCTGAAGGCTTTTATATCTAACAATAGGAAAATTATGATTAAGACACTATCGATCATATCTGAGAAGCTGTGGCAGTCCAGTTAAGTTCCCACTGACCAGAAATAAGGAAACACAACCCTCATTTTTACAATAGGAAACAGGGGAAAACCCAGGGAGCCACAGGCCAATCAGTCTCACCTCAGTGCTTGGCCAGATCACAGAGAGCAGAAACCTCCAGGAAGCAATACTAAGATACATGGATGGTAAGGAGGTGATTGGTGACAGTCAACATGGTTTCACCAAGAGCAAACTGTGCCTGACAAACAAGAACATGACAGCATCAATGGATAAGGGAAGAGCAACTGACATCATCTCCCTCGATTTGTGTGAAGCATTTGACATGGTCCTGCATGACATTCTTGTCCCTAAACTGGAGATCAATGGATTAGATGGATGGACCACTTGGTAGGCAAGGAACTGGCTGGATGGTCCCATTCAGAGAGTTGTGGTCAATGACTCAATATCCAAGTGGAGCCCAGTGCCAAGTGGTGCTCCACAAGGGTCAGAGCTGGGACTGGCGCCGTGTCACATCTCTGTCACTGACACGGACACTGCACCTCAGCAGGTCTGCTGGTGACACCAAGCTGTGTGGTGTGGTCACCATGCTGGAGGGAAGGGATGACACTCAGAGGGACCTTCACAGGCTTGAGGGCAGTGGTGGTGGTCTGTGCAAACCTCGTGAAGTTCAACAAGGCCAAGTGCAAGGTCCTGGGTCAGGGCAAGCACAAGCACAGGCTGGGCAGAGAATGGACTGAGAGCAAGACTAAAGAGAAGGTCTTGGGTGTGCTGAGAAGCTCAAAATGACCTGGCAATGGGCACTTACAGCCCAGAAAGTCCTGGGCTGCATGAAAGCAGTGTGGGCAGCAGGGCAAGGGAAGTGATTTGCTCCCATTACTCTGCCCTCATGAGAGCCCACCTGAAGTGCTGCATCCAGGTTTGTGGTCCCCAACACAAGAAAAATATGTACCTGTTGGAGCAAGTTCAGAGGAGGGTCACAAAGATGAACAGAGGGCTGGAGCACCTCTCTTATCAAGACAGGCTGAGAGAACTGGCATTGTTCAACCTGAAGAGGAGCCTCTGGGAGACTTAAAAGTGTCCCTAAAGTGGCTTAAAAGAAAGCTGGAGAGGGACTCTACAAAGGCAAGCAGTGACAGGACAAGGGGGAGTGACTTTAAACTGAAAGAAGGTAGGTTTATCCTGGATATTAGGAAGCTATTCTTTAGTGTGAAGATGGTGAAGCAATGGAAACAGGTCCCCAGACAAAGTGTGGATGTCCCATTCTTTAAGTGTTCAGGGAGAGGCTGGATGGGGCTTTGAGCAACCTGGTCTAGTGTAGAGTGTCCCTGCCCATGGTCCTTTCCAAACCAAACCATTCTATTTTTCTATAAAAATTATGGTGCACATAAGTGATAAAGTTACTATATTAAACTTACTATATTAAAGTTACTATATATGCACATGTATTAATAATATGTGTGTGTATATATATATATACATACACACACATACACAGGTGCAAATAATATTTAGTCTGTCCTGTAACAAATTAGAGCTATATTTCTCAACACAATGAGAATTTGTTGCTTCGATGAGTACACTTTTTTAAAAGACCACTCTGATTGTAATTCCTGTGCTCACGGGATCTTAGATACTTCTATGAAAAATTATATTTAAGGTGTCTATGGAAAAGAAGTGCAAACAAAGATCATTGACAGAAAATTTGTTAGGTTAATATGGAATGTGACAAAGAGGGAGAATTAACCCAACGTTCTCCATTAGAACTCATCAAGCTAGTAGCAGAATTTTAAATCTATTTTTTCCAAATAATCAGCTAAACTGTGTGGCATGTTAAAGAAAATCTCATAGGAGAATAAAGATTTGCAAAATGTTCTGGCTATGAACTTCATGTCAACTCTTGGTATCCTTTTAGGAAGAAAAAAAAGAAAAAAGGAACTTTAACAACACTGCCAATACAGCAAAAGAAGGGAAATATTGCTTTTTAAATGAATTCTAGCCAAGAGGCATCCCACTGTTATTCCAAAAAGGAGATTTTAAAAACACATTTAATAAATCTATGAGAGTCCAATGTGAAATTCTTTTAAAAATTAATCCAGCACTATTTTTGTGCCCAAAGCTTCATGGTCTTTTCAGGCAGCACCCTGGTGGAGCAGCTCACTGCCTCCACTTTGCCCAGGCCACTGACACTTTTCAGGCCCTCTTGCAGTGTTATCAGTGAGAACACACATGCCAGCTGTCATCTTTTCAGATCTGTAACAATCTTTCATTTGTTTGGAGGTTTCTCTGTGGAGAAATGGTGCTGAGTGGAAAAACATTTAGCTCAGTTTAGCTCTGTCAAGACAAACTGCAGTAGCTAAGTCAGTCTATCAGCATCAGGAAGCTTTATCTCAGAACAATAAATAGCCATTTATTTTGTTCTCTAAAGGTAGACAGGTACTTTAAACATGAAAGAAGCACCACATGTGTTACTAACAATAATAGAAGGATGCCAACGGGCACAAGAACTTTTGCAAGAGGTTTTCTACTAAGCTAATTGTACGTTTATAGGTGCTGTACTCAGAAATTCAAAATTAATTTACACATGATCTTACTGGCTACAGAATGCAATGAAAAGCATGTTAACCTTTCTTGATGAAAGAAAGCACATTTTTTGTACAGAAGTACTGGCAGTGACGATAAGTAGAGCCTTTCCTTTTGCCATTTGACAGAGTGCACTGCAGTAGGTAGATACAAAAGAGACTTTCTACTGTTCCCAGAGAGTCTGCCCATCCTTTTTTCTACACTATCATGACTTCCTCTAAAGGAATTACAAAACAAAAGCATTTTGTGAGTAATTCATAGATTCAATTTTTTTTGTAGTTTGCCAGACAGAATATTCAATTTCTTTCGTCATCTTACCACTAGATTAGGCCAGTAGTTTCCTTACAAACCTCTAGTATAAATTTTAACATAAGAAGGATATATCTTTCAAAACAATTTTTTTCTTTTTAATTCATGTCTGCTTTGGTGGCATTTCAAAACCTAATGAATATACAGATGACTAGATGACAGATTTCAAAGAACTGTTTTTGCTTTCTGTGGCTAAACATTTGACAGTTTTCTTGCAGAAATGTGTTTCCTGAATAACACTTCATAGAAATTCAACAAAAAGAATTTATACTCAAAGGCTGTAAAAGCCAAAACCACATGAACTGTAATTATTTTAGAAACTAAGTGGCCATCAACTTCTGTATATCCCAGTCTTTATTGTTTTGTTCTAGTACTGTACACTGTCATTATCTATTCTTTCAGCAGTATTAAAAGGCTTTACAAACTGCTGATACTCAGTCATTTACTCTCTGGTGAAGCCAGAAAGCTTTATAATATTATCGGACCACATCACATAGCAAAAGACACTTAGCTTCTACAAAAGAGGGCTCCTGATGCCAGACAGATTACATTATTGAGCTGTAACAGTACTCAGATCTGCTAATTTTTAGAAGGTCCACTAGAGTTCATGAATCCCAAAACAAAACCAAAAGCCTCTGTGGAATAAACACGAGATTATGTTTTCCTCAGCATGCATTATTTAACGATGTTTCTGCTTTGGATTCCACAAATCCCATATAGATGAACCATTTAATAAAAGCCTGAAAATGTAGATGGTCCACAGATGCTTTTGCAGTGTAATAGTTTTTCTATTTTGTGAAAGACTTACAAGGGTCACAAAAAAGGGCACAACTAGAGAATTTTCGTATCACAAGTATTATACTTCACCATTTGCAACAGAGGGAATGCAATCCCTGGTGTTTAATTAGAAGTCTGAAATCACCTACTACTTTGTACTATTCTAATACTGATCCCAAGTGAACAAAAAGTAATACTGTAAGCACTTTTCCTTTCTGATGATGATGTCCACACAGCTCACATAGGATCAGTGAGATTTTACCTCAGTTCTGTTGAAAGCTGAGGTCCTTCTTCCTGCCTCTACTTAACAAGTTTAGGGCCAGAACTTCTAGTTTTCTATCCTCAGATATTCACATGGTAAGACAATTTAATAGGAAAAGCAAAAGCCATACAAAGCACAAAAATAAATTAATTTACTGCTTGGCAATGTTCAACCACCCCCAGGAGGGCAGGGCCCCATCAGGTGTATTGGTTCCTGGAGAAAACAAACACCATGGCTCCAAATATCCCCCCCTTCCTCCCCCTTCCACCCACCATATACACTGAGCATGATGTCACATGGTCTGGAATCTCCCTTTGGTCAGTTGGGGTCACCTGTCTTGGTTCTGTCTCCTCCCAATCCCCCATGCAGTTCCAGCTTCCTGGCCATTCAAGAAGCAGAAAAAGCCTTGGGTGTTTAAGTCCTGCTCAATAGTAACAAAAACATCTCTATATTATCATCATTGCTTTCAGCAAAAATCCAAAAGGCAGTCCCATACCATCTCTGTGAAGAAAATTAACTCTATCCAAGCCAAAATCAGAACACAATGTATCACAGAAAGCTTTACATATCCTCTCATGGCCACTCTCCTTTCAAATTAATTACGCTGAAAAAGCATTGTCATCTTTGTAAGTATCTTCCTATTTGTATAGATCAGTACAGATGAAAAGACCTTCATGAAACAACTAGAGAAGTAAATAAAATATTCTGACCCTAATCCCATCAGTTTTCATATACCACTAGGAATGCAACCTCACCACAGACACCCAAAGGTAATGAATTGTATCTTAACATAGTAATGTCAACAGGAATTCTGCTGCTAAGTTCAATTAGACATGAATGCATCCAAAACAAATAAGGTATGTATGAGTACAAGTAACTAATGAGCTATAGAACCTGCTACAAAATGAGTTCCTCCTGGAGACAAAATGGAAGGTGCTGAACCAATGTGATTTAAATTCAGGAGTACAGGTCAAGTAATCAGCTTTCCTAAGGTCTATGAGAAGAAAGCAAGGTGCTAGAGGGCCTGAGAGCAAAGGTGCTGTGCCAACCATATCTCACAGGCTTCACAGAGAAGCCACTGTCAGACACAACATGTCACAGGCAATCATTGTACCAAACAGACAAGGATAACTGCACACATAACAGAGATAAGTGCTGACACCTGCCTAGGTACAATACACACACAACATATTGCCTTACAATTTGTTTGGGTCCTGTGCCTGTGTATTTTGCAACCTTTCCCTCCCTTCTTGTACAATACCTCTTCCAGAAGCTCTCCTGAAGGCAAGACCTACAGCAGAGCCCTCCACGGAACAACAGGTGTAGGAGAAGAGCTGAACCTTTACAAGAGAAGATGTGCTACTGCAGCTGCAAGAACAGTCATGGGTGCAGGAACACTTGCTGCTACAATCTGCAACTCAGTGTTCATATATTTGTTTATGTGTACTTTTCCAGGGAAGAAAACCTTGTTCTTGATTGGTTAGGTCATTCAACACTGGACCCTATGGAACTCAGGAATATGTAATAAACTTGACAATGAACAAGCTGACAAGACAAATTACTGTATACACAAGACACAAGATCCCATTTGAACACCTTGGACCAAACCCAGAAAGAATGGACACAGGTTTTCAAGCACTGAACACTATAAGAAGGATAATTCACATTGTTGGTGTGGGCATCTATGTCTCCTATTATACTGAACACAAAATACACATTTTTGCACAGTATTCAAATAGCTAGTTATCTCAGTGAGGAAATACCTACCTAGACAATAGAAACTATTGGAAGTTTTTTAATTCTTTCTTCTGAGTTTAAAGTACTATTATATCAGCATAGAACCAGAAAAGAGAGCTGCACACCTCTTGTGCAGTGATGAGAACATATAATGACTTTGAATATGGAAAAAGGATGCAACAACTTTGCACATTAGTGTGGTAGAATCACAGAATCATAAAATATGCTGAGTTGGAAGCGACCCATTAGGATCATCAAGTCCAACTCCTGGCCATGCACAGGACAGTCCCAAGAATCCCATAATTTCCCTGGAAGTGTTGTTTAAATGCTCCTTGAACTCTGACAGGCTGGTGCTGTGACCACCTCCCCAGGGAGTCTGTTCCAGTGCTCACACAGCTACAGAGTAGGAAGAAACCTAAATAGCAGGCCTTTAGCATTTTTAAGCTAGCAAAAGGCCCTAATCACGAGACTCTCAGGAGTTTCTATTACTCTATAAGCGGGGATTCAAGAAAACTTAACTGCCTGTATGAAGTACAGCAAAGAAGTATACGTGAAATAAGGATTATATAAGGAGTACACTGTGTGTCTAACTCCAGGTATTGTCTTGTGTAGGGCTACCCTCTAATAGGAACCTCTGACACATCAGTTTCTATTTTGTGGAAGCTGCTCCTGGTCTTTATGAGCGCTCTGTCCCACTTGCTGAAGAGCAGACCATGTTACAAGGTGTTTGTGAGAAGAATAAAACTAAGATTTCTCCTTGGACCTTTAAGTGAAACAATTACATCAATGAAAATTACCTTGCATCAATGACAAATTCTCCTGCAACTTCATACAGGTTCTCTGCACGATTTTTGGAACAGCAGTACAAAGAATCAACTCTCAAAATCCTCTTCATAACTTACTTCTTTGATATCAGCAAATAGGCATCAACACCTTGGAAGGACTCTTTTGGTTTTAAAAAGAATAGGCATGGATCCAGTTTCCTTATAGTTTAGGCAAAAGCTATTCATCATTTTTCTGCACTGATTCCAAAAAGGAGTCAAAAAAAAGCTCCATCAACTTTTCTTGACTTGGGTTAATTTTCACCTGCCTAAACAAAGGATACTTCTGTAGTGAGCAAATTGGTTTCATAAAACCTTCAGATTAAAAGCTTATTTATAAATTAAGTCAAAAGCTGATAGCAGCATTCATAATGGTTGAAAATCCCAATCATATTTTGCACTAGGTAGTGTTTTGCGGGAACTGTGTAAGGAAAGAAACAAGATTCAAATGTTAATGTAGAAAAATAACTCTTTTATAGTTCCCATTAAATCCTAAAACCATTTCAATATCTGCAGGCTGCATGAATATTTTGTGTCTTTGCAGCATTTTATATCAACTAATATAACTCATGAATATATCACTTTTTCACATTCCTGAGCCACCTCATTGTTCTGGAAAGGATCTCAAAGGCCCCAAACCCACAAGTCTACTCTTTCAACAGCAAACACTCTACTAGCTGAATCAATGAGACATGGAGAAGTATCATGAAAAAAAAAAAGTTAAAGTAAACGGTAAGAAACTTAATCCATTTAATTTGCATGAACTGAAGTTGTCAGATTCTTCGGGGCTCTGCAAGCAGTCCAAGGCAACTAATACTGTTTGGATGAATGGTTGCTTTATGCTATTCCACACCATCATTCAGTATATGGTTCCACTTCATAACCTCCACATCTATTTGAAACACATTTAAGAGTGGAAGCATATCATCCTTCTGAAGTCTGATGTTCTAGATGAGAAGGATTCAGTATCTTCCAAACCTCTGTGGCCTGAGAACTGCCATTTCATGTGGTGGACTGGAGAAATCTGTCTGAACACACTTGAGCTAGTAGAAAGACTTGACAGTTATGGGTAGGTTATTTAATATATACCCACAGGGTTTAAATCTTCTTGCAATATTTTTCTCTTTTCTTTAGCTGGAATACATCCACTCCTGCCAGCCAAAGATCCATTTTCCTTTGAAGTACTTCCTGGGAATTTAATTGCCCAGTAAATTGCCAACAAAACTTTCAAGGTGTAGATCAGCCCTGAGAGACTCCAGGGAAACAGACTCTAATGCACCTTTCCACAGCCAGTGAGGAGGGCAAGGCTGCCCTTCAGTCATAAAAATCAATATTTGACTGGATGAAATTTACTGAGCTAAATACAGCCGTATATGGAAGTAGAATCTCTCACCATTCTCGGTGGAATCTGACATTCTACTGGAACAATACTTTGAGAACTGGGATATTCAGATAATTAGTGTCTAACTACATTGGCAATACAACTAAAATGTTTCCTGTTTTAAAATGTTTCTTAGTAATTTAAACTTCTGCAGTTCTTCAGCTCCCTTATACAGTTCTTCCACGCTTGGTAGGTCCTCCAAATTGACTGTGTACCATACATTTCAAGTCAGCAAAATTCAAATGATGACACAACATAATAAATGCAGTGGAGAGGAACATGAAGTTAGTAAACTATGTTTTTCGTAACGGAAACAATTTTAGAGTCTTACATTCATGCTTCTCAAAATAAATAATTGTCAATAATGCAACAAAAAACCTCATAATTCTCATAAGACAGAAAATATGGAGGCTAAACCACAATCATCTATTTTAAAGGAATTTTTTAAGAAAATGCCAAATAACTTCAGCAAAAATCCAAAAAGTTCTGAATTCATTTCACAATACTGTAAACTGTGTAACTCATGCAGTTCTGGAAACTCTGTTATCTGTTAGGAAAAATGTCAACTGAGGTAACACTGAGAAACACTGAGATGCAATAATACTAGATGCCTAGCATAGAACAAACAATCCATTTGGGGTTTTTGTTTGGAAACAAGTCCTCTACAAAAAATAAAGGTTTATGCTAGACTGCAGGCTGTTAATCACTCATTATATGTTTTATTAATAATATTTTAGTGAATAATCTTTAAATTTCAATTCAGAAAAATCAAAACTTGCACACAGTAGATACTCAGGCCTGCTAATGGTTTTGGAATACATTATCATGAAGGGTTAACTTTAATGGCATTATTTCAATTTTTATTAAAAATAAGCTTTAAGAATCATACTGAAGCTAAATTGTTATTATAAGCTTGATCTGACCTGTTTGCAGAAGCACGTGCTGCATATTTGGAGTTACCAACAGTGCACCATCCTCTGTTCACAAAAACAAGCCAGAGATATTAGAGGTGCTTCTGCTCTGTCTCTGCTGAGCCTCTGAATTGCAAACAGGCCATATTGCTCTACTGAAGAAGCAGAGTCTCATGGAAAACTGTCCTGAGGTCAGGCACCAACCTCATCCCCCTCTGAAGACAACAGAAGTCACTGAGGAATTAATTCTGAGTGACATACACACAGTGTCATGTTGGGCACAGTGCGGTGCATAAAGAATAAATGCAGTTTCTACCTGGCTTCTCTGAACAATTCTGCAAGTTTCAGAAGGTTAAGTTTCAATTTACTCAGAAGAAACTGAGGCTCTGAAATCATAAGCAATTCCAATCCCAGTGAAGGGACTGGTATTTTTTTCCTAGAGATAGATAAAAAAACATAGTTCAGAATTTGAAGACCGCAAAAATCATGATTAAAGGCCATTCAGGGAAGCAATTACTATTATTTTCAGCAATAAATTACTTTCTATCCATTCTGTGCCTTCCCCTGGTGCTACTGTAGGGCTCTGATAAGGGAGAACTAACTGACCAAGCCATTTATTGGGAAATTAAGAGAAGGGAGAAGTTAGTTACAACACACTACTTGCCTCTATTCAATCTAAAGCACAGATCTAGATTTGCTAGCATATTACATTTTTAGAAATAGATCCACACATTCCAGATACCTCTCCATGTACTACCAATCAGTAACACTGATAACACAAACATCTTGTGGCAGAGATGAGCATGTAGCTAAATCAATAATACGCAAATGACTCTGCTGTCTTAACACTTTTAGAATATGAATTCCTTGATAGAAATAATACAAAATTAAAATTAAGGGTTACATTGTATCAGTCACTCAAATATTCACATACATTTAGACATAATACAGTCCTGCTGCAAAACACTAGAAAAATACTCAGATAATTAAAGGGTCATTTAGATTCCTCTGCAAAACAGCAGCCTTCAGCAAAGACTGAAGCCCTCCAGATAATAAAATGCACAACATTTGCTGCCTTCATTACATTTTACTGATGCACAAATCTATCCAGACTATCCCGTAATATTATGTATGCTGATTTTGTTTACTAACTCTTCTATAAATTCACAATAAAAACAAGAAATTGTGTATTGTTTTGCTTTATTATAGACAGTAATGAAAAATAGTGCATTCAAACCCAACAGTGATTTACAAAACAATTTATCCCTCTCCATGTTGAACTGTTACCCTTTGTCCTTTACATTCTGCTGTAATCCCTTCCAGTGGTCTTTTCCTAAATGATTTTGTAAGCTCATCTTTTGTGTTATAGAGTATCACAAATTTTTCTGAAAATTCAATTATGTCCTTTGTTTCAGCTTCTTCATATACAACACACTACTGAAATTCTGAACAAGAATTTACATGTTGGCGAAGAAAGCTAGAAAAAATTCAGCATTTCCAAGTCTTCCATGACAGACCCAGTAAAAATGATGCATTCTGGGATTTTAACACAGAAAGTACTTGGCACCATGCTGCAGTCTTTTTAAGGACTATGTTTTATTGCCCATTTCTCATGCTAACGCACTTCAAAAAACATTTAGTAAACTTAGATATAAGGCCAAGTAAGTAAAATGCTTTCCAACAGTATCTAAGAATTTTAAAATGTCTTGAGTCAGGATGGTGCTCAGGTTTCTGTATATCCCTAATGCCAACCCCTAAAGACACAGAAGGAGGGGGATATCAGAAAATACACAGCTGGACTTCAAGGTGCACCACAAAAAGCCAAGATGCAGTAGTCATAAACTACAGCAAAGAAAAGTTCAATCAGACTTAAATAAGAAATTTCCTGAGTATAGCTGCTAAGGACATATTATGCTGCCCAAGGAAACTGTAGAACCTCCACCCTTGGAGACTTCTGACTGGGGCAAAACGCTGAATAATCTGCTCTGACTCTACAGTTTCCTTTCCTTTGAAACGGAGGCTGTACTGGATGACTTCCAGTTCTACCAGAAGACCTCAAAAACTAAGGTATTGTATTTTTCTACTAATTATATAGCTAGAAGAGTCTTTAAAGATCAGATATTTGCCTTACAAACTAGCTGCAATAAGTAAATGCATATGTGTAAGTTACATGTAAGCTTTAGCTGAAGCATTATTATTGTGTGGGGGAAAAGGTTATTGACAAAACTATATAAACCTCACTGTCTTCCAAACTTCAGGAGGACTTAAGTCACAAATGAAATTGACATGCACTCACATAAAAAGAAATTCTCCAACTGAAGCTTAAAAATTGTGTCAGATTTATAAACTTTACTGTTTTAATACCTCTCCTATATTTTCACTCCATGCTTTTTTATAAAACAAAGATATGCCAAAGATATTGAAGTATTAACTAAGAAAGAACTAGATGTAATCTAGTAGATGTAATTAAAGTTGAATCAGCTACAGGGAGTACTGTCAACTTAGGAAACTTGCAACTAGCTTTTGGTTTTCTTTCTAATTAGTGACACACTCAGAAAATGTTTGATTGTATATTTAGAAGCATGTAACAGACTTCATAACATTTAAAATGCTTTTAATTGCTGCTGTTAGTGATCCAGAAAGTTTCAAACTAATAAAACTCGGTTTAATGTTTCTTTTTTTTTTTTTAACATCCCTCCCCTTTTAACATTATGTTAAAAAAAAAAGTTATAAAGTATTTATTTATGGCATTGATGGTTGCATGCACTGTTACCACAGGAACAGACTCAAATTTACAATGATGGAGGAGTATCACTTTTATCCTACATAAGTCATCACCCAAAGTTCTTGCAAAATGAGTATGCATCAGTAGCTGAGAAACTCAGGATTATGTATTTTCTTTACATGCTCTCCTTTTTGAACATATAGGAAAAACATATAGCAAGACATCTAAAAAAGGAACAAGTGATTAAAGAGGTCCATTTATTTTAATCTACATATGAGGAAATCAGAGATTACTAAGTACAAAATAAGCTGGGCAAAACTAAATATTTTATATGAACACTAAAATTATGTTAGACACCATACACTTAGTACATTTGAGCAGGCTTCAACAGAACTAGGGTGGCTGTGATCCCTAAATGAGCTACAGCTACTTTGCTTTAAACTCTTTCTAGCTGTAAACACATTTATGAAACACATCAGTTTATTATCAATAAAGGAAAGCTTTGTGAGGTTTGTTTTTTTTTTTTTTATAAATAAATTCATGTGCTTCCACAAATGAAAATAGAAGTGTTCTATTTCTAGAAAAGTTCTCTTTCTAGAGCCTTCCATTTTCCAATCTGTTAAAAACATCTCTGATTGCTAGGGATAATTTCTGTCATGTAAAATGCTTACATTTTTACTTTTGAATAAGAAACTCTCTTCATACTTTCCTTGCTGATGTTAGGAAACTACAGATTATTGAAATATGCTTCTCTTTTCCAGATATATGCTTCTCTTTTTTCTCCTATCAAGTTTCTTAATTTTAACTAGATTATATGCCAGCCTTGTTAGAATGAGGGCATTTTTCACAATAAAACTTTACAAGAAATAACATGAACTTGAAATACTCTACTTCTGTTATTATAAACAAATTCTCTGACTCCTACCAACTTAAAGTACCCTCTCTTCAGTCTGTTTATCTTAAACATCTGTGAGACACCGTGTCAAGCCTTTTTTTCTCTTTATTTTCCACTTCCATCAGTAGGTTTTTTTATTAGTAAGGACAGTGAGGAACATAAACAGTTGCTGTATAAAGTGTTGACAGCAGCTACCTAGCTGACTTCACACCACTTAAAATATTTTCAAACTTGACTGTGTTTAAATAACTCTCTTCACACCTTTAAATATACATCATTGAAAAAGCATTATTTTAGAAATACACATTCAAGTCAGCCAAAGCAAAAGTGAGAATATTGTTTTAAACAAACCTTTAACCGGGGAGACACTGATTTCCTGGAGCCACCCTGCCAGGAGCACCTGCTGGGACTGAGACACTCTGGGCAGAAAAGACCAGCCAATGTCACTCAGTGAATGACAATAGAGCAGCAGATAAATTCCCCACAGACAAATGGATATAGTACAGAATACAAAAATGGACAGTGAGATCGACTGAAATCTGATTGAACTGCTGAGCTCGAAGGGTTGCAATCAGCATGAAGTCTAGCTAGAGAAAAGTCTGCTGGAGTACTCCAGGGATCAGTACTACGGCCAGTTCCACTTAATTATTTCGTTAATGGCCTGGATGATGGGATACACTGCGCCCTCACAAGTTTCCTGATGACACCCACTGGGAAGAGCAGCTCACAGACCAGCCAGTTGCACTGGCATTCAGAGGGACCTTGAAAAGCTCAGCCATAAACCAACAGAAACTTAATGAAGTCAAACCAAGGGACATACAGAGTCCTGCACCTACAGAGGAATAACCCCAAGCACCAGAATAGGATGAGGAATGATCAGCTGGAAAGAGGCTTTGCAAAAAAACCCAGGGGTCCTCGTGGGCTCCCAAGCAGTACCATAGGCCAGCAGTGTACTCTTGCAGCAGGGAAGGCCAAAAGCATCTTGCGCTGCATTAGGAAAATATGTTGTCAGCAGGTCAAGATCAAGATCATTCCACTCCACTCAGCACTGCTGAGACATGCCTGAAGGGTTGTGTCCACCCATGGGCTGCCCAGGACAAGCAAACATAAGCATCCCAGAAAGCAATCCAGTGTAGAACTGCCAAGACAATTAAGGGATTGGAGCATCTGACCGGGTGAGCCTGAAAGCACCGAGATTGCAGCCTGGAGAAGGCTCCAAGAGATCTTACCAATGTGTATAAATACCGCAGGAGGATAAGGGTAAACAACACTTCTGAGTGGTGCCCAGCAATAGGGTAAAAGACAGTGGGCACAAACTAAAACAGATAAAATTCCACCTAAACAAAGGAAAGCCTTTTTCTACTCTATGGTTGTTCAACAGCTGCCCAACCACCAAGGTGCTTTACTAGACAATCTCCAGACAACCTTTCTAACCAGGTATCCTATGGTTCTTTGTGGGAGAGACAAAAGGAAGGCAAATTAATTTAACTAATATAGACTATGGGCTTAATATCAGTTGTTTTCTATGCACACACCAAGCCTTCAATAAGAGAAAACAGTTGCCTGTGTCTGACTTCAGTATATGAAGGCAAGTTGTTTATTTGACTTAGGAAAAGCCTCATTGTGCAGATACAACAAAAGAAGGTTTTTCTCTCCCGTGCTTTTTCTGATGCCCAAGTCTGTAGGTCTAAACAGCATGAGAACCACCTAACACAGAGATTAAGGCAATGTATTTGTTTTCACTAGTCAAGTAATTCACCTTATTGTCTATTGAAATGTCCATTTGTATCAGCAAACTTCCATCACTTTAATGAATTTCTGTGTGTCTCCTCCACCAGTGCTCAAGCAGTAAAGCTAGTTTAATCAGAGCAGGGCAATGAGAAATCATCCTTCTCCTTTGATAAAGCCTTTTCTCTCACATCAAAGTATTGACAGTTTTGTTTCACAACTGTAGGAAAAATGAGAGGAACCAAGAGAACGTCACAGAGAAAAGCTAGAACATCTCATTCATGAAGAGCAGGCACCTGCGCACTGACCCAATTAGGCATTCAAACACTTGTCACTTTGGAGCTGGCTGGTTGTCACTCATCCAATTAGCCCCAGGGGATGCATTGTATGGTGGCATTCCCTGACAGGAGAACTGGAGCAATGGAGGCAATGAAGGCACAGTGATAGGGTGCCAGGATCCTGGTGAGTGAGAGCAGCCAGTAGCAAAGCCAAAGAACTTCAGAGCTTCCTTCACTTGTTTATCATCCAAAAAGCCTTTCAGGATCTTCAATGGCCATTTTTTTTCAGAGCACTCTAGTTTAAAAACCTTACAGTAACAGTTCTCTTTATCCAATGATGCATTTAACTCCTGAGTGACTAACACAAGAACCATTTCAGAAGAGGTAAAAAACAAACAATCAAACAAAATATCTTCATTTCAGGGAGAGATGCACTACATGTTACTTTCAGTAACACTGCCAGAAAGTAATTCAGAACTCAAAACGCTTCAGTGACCGTCTCCTTCCTTCTCTGTTTTAAATACATGACTCATGCTTTCCGACGCTCTGTCTGCTTGACCACATAAATGAGGGATAAAACACTTTACAACCATCCATGCCTACGCACTGTAAAAGACAGAAAAGTTCTGTTCCACTTAACTACATATAACACTGCATTCACAATCCCCAAATCAGATTTTTCATTTAAAAAAGTTCAGATACTAAAACCACAGATGACTATTCAGCAGCTACTACTCACTTCAAGTAAAGCTATCTCTTTTCTTATGCTGAGAGAGTTATACAATGCAAACACAAGAGCAGGGAGGATTGGGTAAAAGGTGTTAGGACCTAAACCATTTGAGCAAAGATTTCAGTGTGTTCCCATCACTAAATCTGTGGTCTCTGCTAGAAGAAAAAACTTCCATTTTTCCAGACTCACTGTTTCACTAGCTGACTTGACCAGACACCTGTTCTCTCCAGTAAAGAATATCAGAGATGATTAAGGCTATCTGCAATTATGTGAAGCTATGAAATATTTAGCTGCTTTTCTAGTTAGCATATTTTGATATGCCCTTCAGTTAAAATCTGAGCTGAAATAAAAAAAAAAAAAAAAAAAAAAAAAAAACAACCCACAACATAAATCACAGACTGTTAACTCAAACAAACATGAAAATGCGGGTAAATGCTTAACATGCTATATGATTGTCCTGGATAGTACTTAATAGAAGCTAAATTCAAAGATAGAAACTTGAGAGATAGAAAATCAATGCCACTAGTTTGAAGGTTTTTTCCCCACTTAGCATGGGAAAATAAAATTTAGAAGGAAAAGTTATCTTACCTTTGTACAAATAACTTCCGAGAAAGTTGGTCTCTCTCTTTGCCTTTCCTCCTTTTCTTATCTCCTGTATGACAGGTCTTTATGTTACTGCCTTGCCTGAAAAAATAACATAAAACCTGAAATATTTATAGAGGCAAATAATTACATTCACTCTTCAGTTACAACAAATACTTTGTGTATGTCTTGATAAAGCTGAAATACTGAATTCATTTAAGATAAATGAAATGGTATTTTAATAGTAAGTAATTAATATATGTCGGGCCAAAGAAAAAACAAGAAGCATTAGAAAGAAAAGCAGCTCCCTAGGTTTCAAAGTTGTGTTTTGCATTTAGCTGTCCAAAATAGCCACTTATATCAGATCAAACTAGAGCAACCATAGTTTATCCAGGTTCACTGCACCATTAGTGATAACAAGTCAGTGCTCCACAAAGCTTGAGCAAGACAATCAGGAAGCCTAACCACTTCTTTCCAGGGTTCAGTAACCCAGCTTAAAGCACACTGGGTACCTCAGGACTAAACACTTCAGTGCTCTTTGGGCTACAGGTGCCCAAAATTCTAAAGACATCCACTGGAAGAGGTGGTAGCAGCTGACAGTAGGCCTCTGTTGCAGGAAAATGTTTGGTCATAGACAGCACTTGCTCAGAAAGAGAGGGTTGTGACTCAAGGGAAACCTGTAATTTGTCTTAACTCCCACTTTCCAGGAGAATATACTGAATTCCAGTGGAAGGATGGGACTCATATCCCCTGCTCTCCTCCTCCCCCAGTTTAAAAGAACAAAACAAGGAAAGAGAACACAGCAGGAGAGGTTTGTTTTGAATTCAGCTGCTACCTTCTTCATTTATTGACAAGAATTCTTGCCAGTTCCTCTCATCTCTTAGTTTTTGTTGCTTTATTTTGTTGCTTAATTTTGAACACATTTAATGTTTTGTTGAGAACAAGTTGCCTGTCTTTCCATGGTAGCACACATGAGGAGTTGAACTTTCAAGTAAGCAAAGTTCAAGAAGGACAAGGAATTTTGAAAGCGAGCTTCAAAAACTTTCTGAGGATTCCCCTTAAAGTCTTTAAGATATTAATTATCTGCAAACTCAGTTAAGGTTGCCACAATATGCAGTCCTTATTTCATTTTACTGGTAATGAACAGCAGCAAATTAACATCACTGGTTATTTTGTGTCCCATACCTAAAAGTATTTTATTTGTAGAAAGGTAATTAAAGTTCCTTGTTTAGTCTTAACTGCAGATTGATGCTGTTTTGTAAAGTAAAGCAGGAGAGACTATAACATCTCAGCTTAAAATGGTGATACAGGAAGATCAGTTTAATTTCTCATCAATTTGATAATTCAATCATACAATTTCTTTCCTTATACTTTTAAAAGCCTTTTTATTGTTAGATTGGCGGAGCAGTTAGCCAAACCTTAACTGTTGACTACAACCCTCTTGTAGTTATTTCTTTCAGTAAGAAGCAACATTCCTTATAAATTGCTTTTTGTCATGCTCTTCCAAAGCAAGTTGTTTCTCTTACATAATAAAACATCAGAAACAATACATTATCTTTGTAACATCAGGAGTTTGGGCATACATATATAATTTATTTCACTGGGGTGAAATTCTCTTAGGAGATTCACTTCATTGCCTTAATCTTTATTGAGGCACTCAAATAACTTTCAACCCCCTGCCTCTATATTCAGTTGGAAAAGCTGCCTGCAAACCAGCAGGACCTGAATGAGCCAAAGTCAACACAGAACTTGCATTCAGCAGCGCTACATGCGTGCAGCTGCTAATTGGCCACAGCACAGGCTGACAGTGATCACACAGATCCCATTACACCGAGGCACCGGCTACATCCACCCTGCCATTCACGCTGCCCCCTGGATGCTTCAGTCCCCCAGCTGACTCTCTCCAAGACAAAACCTTGAGTGTGCTTTAGGGAACATTCCAGCCTGAAGAATCCCTCCGAACAACAGCATGGGTAAGACTGCCTTAAGTTTTGATTCTCCATTCTTGACAGCCCTGCAATTCTCGCATTCCAGGTACGGCATCCTCATTTGCAGCCTCTGCCTGCGCCTCCATGGGACCCACTGGAGCAGAGCCCAGGATTTACAGTATTAGCCTGTAACATCATGACTTTGATGGGCTGCGACACAGCTCCCACCGTCCCAGGTACTCTGAACTAAAAGACACCAGCGACTTATCAGTGCTGCAGGAACACCACAGCACCCAGACCACACACAGATTGGGGCCAGCCTTCTTTTTTAAGACACTCATTTTCTAAAGCATTAAAATGCAGACGTAGCTCAGCCCTTGCCAACCAGCCTATCTTGATGACAGATATTGTCCCTGTCTTCTTGTTTTTGCCATTTAAGAACACGTGTAGCCTCAAGGGCATTGTTTAAAAGCGAGGCATGTTCTGAAACCCAGGGATGACTTGTGAAGATCTCATACACAGCAGAAAATCACAGCTCTTCTGACACCACAGTAGTCTTTCCAAGACTTCTAAGATTCACTAAAAGAAGGGGAAAAACCAAATAGGAAATAAAAATCAAACAAAGGAAGAGGGTAAAAATGATGGTTCTAAAATAAGTCCATAGATTAGATGAAATATGTTTTAAAATTTAGAAGACATATTTGGGATCATATAATTTGCTTGGTCACTAGCATATTGTTTCAATGTAAAGCACACTTTTTAATTTTCCACAACTGACATTATGCTTACTGCGTATTTATTTGTTCAGATACTCATGAAGTAACTACAATTTTCATTGTATTGCTGCTTTTCTTGTAAAAGTGCTGATATGCTTCAGGGAAGCTAAATTTAGAAAACGAAATACAAAGATTCCAATAGGTAACTATGCAAAAAACTCAAATGTGAAAAATCCAAAATACAAAAAAATTCATTTTTTATTTCATAATCTGATTGACTAAATGATTTCATATAAAATGTTAAAAATATTCTTTAAAATGTCAAGACACTTTAATATTTTTAATGTAACCTTAAAAAGCAATAGTGAGACAATATGCAGCTTTCTCATAAAATTAATAATGTATCTATATACACATATATATAATTCAGCTTCTGTTTACTTTACAATACTGTGCAAAGTTCTTTAATATAAAATATTTGCTTTCTGATATTTAATGTATTTAAACACAGTTCTATGCAATCCAGTACTGCAGAGCTCCATTGTTCAGCCTTGTGTAATTTCTTCTTTCAGAGCTAAGGATTAATGAGGAGGTCTCAGAAAAGGAGAAACCACCCTGGTTGGTTGATGAGGGCAGTGATCCATCTTGTTGTCATATCTATCTTATTTCAGGGTGTGCCCAACCCCAGACAATTCTAACAAAGCAATAATGGAAAAAACATACTGGAAATACAACAAAAGCAGTTTTTTGTTCATTTCCAATATACACACCCTCATGAAGACACTTGTAGAGTGGGTAGTCCAGCTTAGATTACGTTAATATTCTTAAGAACAATGCCCAAATTTTATCCATATTATACTAATCAAAACAGAATACAGATTTCATCTCATCTTTAATATGTTGCAAAGTCATGCCCTTCCTTCATGGATACAAATTATAACCTCATCCTTTCAATTCCTAGACAACTAATCAAAGTTGAATGCTTCAGTAACTTACATAGATTGGGTTTATTCTCCTGTTCGAAGTTATAACCTTATTTTTTCCATGACACTTCATTCCAATAAATCAAACTAAATAATACTAAGGTACATAAATCTCAACTATTTGAGTGAGTGGTAAGTACCAGGACAGAAAAGGAAACTCGGCCATTACCTTGTGCATGTAGCTATACAGCTGTCTTGGTCCTCTTCCTTTGTTGGTGGTTTACTTTTTCCTTTCTTCCTGCTAGTAAGTGGTAAGGATTTGCACCATGCTCCCCTTCATGTTGCAAACTTGACAAAACTCTGGAGCTAAGCCCTGCTGTCGCTGGCCTGTGTGCAGGGGCACGTACAAGAGGGGCCGTTTCCAGCCGCCTGTCGCTTTGTCCTCGGCCCTCCCAAGCTTCTGTGTGATCAGCACAGGCTTTGTGGCCATACAATAGGGGTTAAACATTTCCCTGTATTTATAGAAAAGCAGACCTAAATCTGCTTAGCTGCATGAACCTTTTAATAAAATTACGCTCACGCTATTACGGCATTTTTCCATTTGTTTGGTTTTAAGAGTAATTAAAAATTTAAAAAAAAAATATATATACATATGTTTTTTTCATTGTGGTGCATAAAACATGCAATCAACGTTAAGATTTTTATCCAGATCTTATATTATCCACAATTTCCTTCTAAGCAGCCACCTGTGACTTGTCTATTTACTTAGAGATATAGTTTCATTTCTCCTTTGCATTTATTCTGCTTAATGACTTGCCAGTGGGACAATCCCCTATCTCCAACAGTGTGTTTAAGAGACAGATCACTGCAAAAACTACAATCTGTAGTCAGTGGTGAAATTCCAGTGTTAGGAAGAAAATTAAAATATACTGAGAAATAAAGGAAAACATTTTAAAGAATTAAATGTGCTTGCCTATAGTCCTAAAGACACTGATTTCATATACCACATGAGCCTCTGGGGCACCATTCCTTTCTAAGGAACTACCTTGAAGAAACACTGGTACAGAAAACGAATATTTTTTTCAACTTCTAAAAAAAGAAACCCTATTTAAAAACTTTCTGGTTGGTTCAGTTACAAATCCAGGTTTTCCTCTTTGGGGTTTGTTGTTTTTTGGTTTTTTTTTTTTTTTTTTTTTGGTTGGTTGGCTTGGGGTTTGTTTTTTGTTTGGGGTTTTTGTTCGTTTGTTTGTGTTTTTGTTTGTTTTTTTGTTTTGGGGTTTTTGCTTGTTTGTTTGGGGTTTTTTTCTTTGGTTTTGTTTGGGTCTTTATTTTTTCTTTGTTTGAGGAGGGTTGTTTGTTTGGGGTTTCTGTTTATTTATTTGGGTTTTTTAAGTCCAGTTAAAACATTTCTAACTTTAAGGGCTTTGCATCTTTTCATAGGTAGCAGGATGAATTCTGTCAGCCTCTGTTAGCACCAAAACCAGTTAAGAACAATAACTTCATCAGGTCCTTTTGAAACCTTTTCCATTTTGGAGGCTTCTTAGAACAATGTGTTTCCTCACAAAAGCCTGAGCAAGACTTAAGAATCTACTTCCAACCAGATTGCCAGTGAGGTTCAGTAATGATTGCATCCACCTGAAGTCTTAAACTTACAAAATACAACCCGAGTGTCCTAATTTGAGCTCTCACTTCACATATGTGTCTTGATTCTATAGCTGCAAAGGACAAAAAAACCATTTAGGTAAATTACCATTGCAGGTCATTATTTTTTTAATGTGGAAATTTATCATCAAATAATATAGTGTTGATTAGACAAAACCTCTGCCATTCAGTTGCTAATCTTTAACTGCACATTTACAGCTGTACATTCAAACAACAACAGCAGACATGAAACTGTAAATAAGAAGCTATTTACCATGCCACAAATGTGGCACAGTATAATCTGTTCTTTTTACTTAGTAACATTTAATTCTTAGAAAAGCTCAATTCTCAAAATAGCTATTTTCACGGCTTCAGTCATTCTTTCCAAAATGAAGTCCCAGAAGAAAATGATTTGGTAATGCAGTAGCTTAACTATTTGCTCCCATCTGTCTTCGAGAACATATTATATCAAGAAATCAGCTCAATGTAACTGTTTGACCAGAGTTTTTGTGTTTAACTGGGTTTAAGCAGAAATTGTCTTCTGAATTTTAGACCTGAATGATGATGGGGCAGGCTTCATTTTGTCATCTGATGGACCAAGCCTAATCAGAATTATTTCTGCACACTGCTTCACTACAGCTGTAGATCCATTAAACACTTAATGCTCCAGAGGCCCATTCCCCTGCAGCTTCCCACTGTGACTTCCACTTTTCAGACAGTAGCTACTCAGTGGGCTACTCAAAACACTCAAAAAATGGAGGTGCTATATTTAATGGCCAGCTCAAAACCCACAGCAAAATCTGTCACTTGAATGTTAGGACAGCAGCTATAATAAAACAGGTTCTTTGTGGTGAAGACTTAAAAAGAAGCCTTTGAAATGGCTCCCTTACTTCCCAATACATTTTTATTAGGAAAAGGTATTCAGTCACAATAGCTTCTTTTTCTTCAACAGAAATAATCATGTCTGCCTCTGAAAATGTTCACTGAGATATGCACTTTTTTTTTTTGTAATTACAATATTACCCTTGGCATTTTTTTTTAACCTTAGTACAATTTTTGCCTCAGGAAGCTTTAAACTAATATAACCATTAGGAATGACTTAGTGCACCATTTACATATTAACAAACGTATTTTTGACCTCTTGAACTGTTTAAGCACAAAAAACCTGTGATGTGCACATACAGCACAGAATTCCTCACTTTGAGATCTGCTTGTTAGAAAAGATAAGAAACAGATTCTGAGAAATATCTAGGAACTGTCGGATGACAGTAATTATTCATCCATCTTTTTTTTCCCACATTTTTGGCTTTCCTTTTCAAATGTCCTTAACTTTTCCCAGACATATGAAAATACTCAGGAAAGGTAACAAATCATTTATGCTTTCTGAGGTCAAAGTCATATCCCATCAAATTTCAGTTAGTGCAATACTCATCTGAGACCTTCAAGCAACTGAAGAGCTAACCTCATGGTGGAATTTAACCCCAGACACATGCTTTGGACTCTGGTGGGTTGGACTGGGCAAACAAGTATGGGATCTGTAACTCTAGAAATTTAGCATGGGTAACAATTACCCATGAATGGGGCAAAAGAAGACCCAAAAAAAAGCTGCTTATGCAGTTAAGTTGGGCAATGAAGCAGATCGAAGGCTCACAATCATAGTATGGTAATAAAATGGGCTGCTTCTTTTACCTGTTACTTTGCAAACGGAATGTCTTAAAAGCTTCTGTACCCCTAATAATTACAACTGAAGTCATGTCACTATCATATTTTTTAGAGTACAGACTTAAGTATTGAAAGGTACACCATTAAGTCTTCTGGCATGTCCACATGACCAAGATGGTATTTCAATTTGATGATCACACCAGGACTGAAATTAGGCATGCTAGATCATATTACTACTACTACTACTACCGTGTGTTTGAAAAGCAAGAGGCAAAATGTTGCCACTTCCTACACAGACTAAAAAAACGCATAGCCTTGCTTTAGCTTTGTTCCTTGTGCATGTTTTGATAGATTCATCTTCTTTTTGCCATGTTTTTGTGTATACAAACTTGATTTTCTTTTTATTTTTTCTTTTCCAGCTTCAATTTCCTTTATTTTACCAGTAAAGTCTTCAACATCATAATTTTGTGTGCAAAAGTTTTGAGTTTCTTTATGAAAAATGCCTTTATGATGTGGAGTCTGAAAAAATTTTAAAGTGGAAATGACATTCAAAAAGACAATTATATGCAAGATGATTATTCACTGTCACTGGTGTATCTTTACCCAAAAAGTCAACCCAAGTACCTGGGTTGAGAGGTGAATTTTAAAGAGTATCTAATAAGTTAAGTGATATTACAAAGCAAAAATTGTGAACACCAGGATCCTCCAAGGATTACTGAATTTATTTATTTATTTCAAAACTTCATCATAACCACTTCTATGGGTTTTAAGTTGTTACCACTGAAATTTCATAGACATACTTTAATTAAACCCATTGCTGTTGCTCTCTCATCAATAATTTATTCCATTTGCGCTTTTTTCCTACAAACAACAGGATGGTCTGTACAAGAACATAGCCAGTTCCTTCTTACCAGTCACCAACACATTATGGTAGAGTAATAAGGTTAAGTAATTTTTAACTAGACCTAAGTAACTATTCTTTGTTCCAAAATAATTGTATTGTATATATCCTGATCACAATTCTTCGAATTTGGTCTCCTTTCTACATTTTCCTTAAGTTTATTGTACCAGCCAAAGCAGACTAGCTGCCAGCTACAGAAAATCCCTTCTCACACACTCTGGGGATGCAGATTCATACAGGTGCCACTTCTCTTAATCCTTTACAGGGAGAGCCTTTGTTCACATACGTAAAGCGCATAAACTGTTTATCACACAGAGAAGTTGCCAAGGAGTGTGAGATTTCCCCAAAGTGATTCCAGCACAGCTGACTGAGAAGCGTCCTCTTCAAATAACTCTAGGTTCATTCACTTGATTATTTTACCAGCACATCCAGTTAAATCTTGTACATGGGCTTTCTTTATGTTTTCACGTTACTTTTGAATAAGGAAGCTCCATAAGATTCACAGCATTAACTTTAATTATTCTAAGCTTTTCTCTAGTACTGTTCTCTATGCCTTTTCATAGTGGAACAAATGCTTTCTTTGCCCTTCCTCTTTGTGCACAATGAGTGTCCTTGACTACTGGATGCCTAAAGCCATTTAAATATACAGAAACACGGTGTTAGTATAGACAAACGTGCACTTCCCAACCTCAGGATGAGGAGATTTATCAGCAGCAAGAAAATTAATTGCAGCTTCAGGAGTAAAACAGATCAGCTGGTTCTGCAGTGCCTGTAGCTAACTAGAAGCCACTGAAACTAAATACATTAAATGCATAGCCAAAATGAATTTACAACACACATTAAAAAAAAAACCCAAAAAACAAAACAAAACAAAACCAAAAAACCCCCCCCCAAAAAAACAACAACAACAAAAAACCAACAGCAACAAAAAACCCACCGCAGAATCAAGTCTGGGCAAGAAAGGGAAGACAATAAAGAGAAGATGATGACAGCTACAACGTGAGGTTACAATCTTGATTCTGTAAAAAAACCCAAACCAACCAAACAGGAACACAAAACAAAAAGCCCTATTCAAAAAGCACCCTTTAAAAGATCATTCAAACATGCAAACAAAAAATCCAAACAAGACAGAACCAACATTCTGTCGGATCTCGAGGGAAGGAAAAAAATTAATGAAATAGTCTTCTTCGGATGTAGAAATCTTTTTGGGGTGCTTCAGCTGTCCAAGGATTTTCCTTTTGTTGGTAAGGCACATGTTGCTCAAACTTCTGCATGTGATATACATGCTATACCTGAGCCAGCACTACCCAAAGCGAATCCGGCTGGAATGGAGAATGGAGGCCACATTCAGCTGCTGATGTTCCTCTGCTCACCCTCATCTAACCATAACACACAGAAACATCCAAATTATCAGTGCTCTGAACTTTACTGGAATGCTGTCTTGCTATCTACCATTCTTTCTCTGTATCATTTTGATAGAATTTAGAAGCTGTCTCCTTGAATTGTGTCAATAACTTTACCGACAACTTGAAACTAAGTTTAGCCACCTGAAACTTCTTAAGGGCTGTTTTCAGTACATACACCCAGAGCATGCCAAGCATACAAAAGAACTGGGCTCTCCAAAGCACTGGCACAGTCAGCTGTAATTTCCTTTCAAATAACAGCAAGAGGAACGTGGTGTGTGGCAGTGCTTTCTCCTTTATGCTAAGCAGCACTGGCTGTGGCTTACCCAATCTTCAGCACTTCGCCCCTCAGTGGCACAGCTTGTTTAAAGAGACAGGGAAGACAATCTCTCCCCCCTTGCTGATCATATCTGAGGAATGTATTGAAGTACAAAAAAAAAGAAAAAAAAAAGAAAAAAAAAAAAAAAAAAAAAAAAAAAAAAAAAAAAAAAGAAAAAAAAGACTCTTTTCTACCCCTTTGTCCTTGCTATCCAAAAATCCTAAAACACAATGAATAAGGATTTTCCTCAGAGACAAACCATGGGGGCTTCCATCTACTTAGCAAAAATGTACATTTTATCTCAAGTCTCTCCTCCAGCAAGTATTGCAGTCAAGGCTGTTTGTTGGAAAAGGAACAAATCTGTATGTAACAATTCTTCCAGTTAGTTTCAAATATAAGAACTTCTTTCAAAAAAACCAGCACTCAGCAGTAAAGCAGTCATAACAAAAAACCAGATGGAGACACCTCCTGACCTCCTGATTCTGTGCCAGTCTTGCTGTGTCCCATCCCTTCCCAGTGCCCACTGCTGGCACCAGACAGGGCCCTTGAGGCACCACCGCTGTGCACAGCTGGAGTGGCACAAAGTGGGGAAGGGAAGGGGGTGTCAAAAACTGAGCAGCTACATGCAATACCTGTGTGAACACGCACACCCACGTGGGGCAGAGTTGCTGTGCTGCCATTTTGATAAATTTGACCATTTTCAAAAGGGAAAAGTTGCACATAACCGCATTTCTGGGCTTCATCTTCCACAACTCACTTTAAACCTGGCTTCTGTTTCTGAGACTAAACCATGAACATCTATCCCAAAACCACACACTAAACTGCTTTCAGGTTTAACTTAAACACTGTAAGTTTTTCACTATGGCAGAGCACTTTCATACTACACAATTAAGACTTCAAGGTCTCAATTTCAAAAAGATTTTTTTGTCAATCTTCTGACAGGCAAATTAATTTTCATGGCTACTGATTTAGAACAAATTTCAACTATTGACCTGGCTATTAAAAAAAAATACTCAGAAGCTTGAAACCATTCCTTGCTGCAGTCCAGTCAGAACTACATTTGATTTTAAATACATTTGAATAATTTGGCATTATTTATGGAAATAGGACATTTGATATTTTTCTTTGTAATTATACTTGTGATTTCAAAGTATTGTCTCTAGATGTGCCACTCACATCTTCACAAAGACTACATGTCATTAATATTCTGTAAATTGTCAAATGCTTTAGTGTAGCAACTAACTGCTGAATTTGGGTTGCATGAATAGAATAAATATTTCATTTTTATAGTAGCAACTGCGGTAATGTTAAGCAGGAGCCACACAAACATACTAGCTTTTTCACCTCTGCAATGAAAAAAATCTGAACTATTTTTATTTCCTTTAAAGACAGTAAAACTATATGGGAACAGAGATGAACTAAGCAACAAAATCACATTCAAAAGATAGTTTCAGCAAGAAAATACACTATACAAATACTGGCATATTAGAGGAAGACAGTAGCAGGTTGTATATGGTATCCAAAAAGACAAAACAAGATGGGTATGATTCATGTAGAAATAAAGTCATTATTAAATATTATAACATGGAATTTTTATTAAAATTATTACCATCATATTCTTTACAGCCAAATTACCAGACACTCAAACACACAGAAGGTCCAGGTTTTGATTTGCATGCATTGCATGATTTTGTCTTCTCTGCAGTAAGAGATTAAATATTCACACACATATAGAAACTGGGTTTATCACTGCTTGAAACCCCAAAGAAGTTGCGTCCTTTATAGTTTTTCCTTACTTCACATATTTGTCAAATCACTTCCTACAGAATTAAAAAAAAAAAAAAAAGGCAGCTAGAAAACTCTACAAGAACCAGAACTTGCAGAAGCTTCTTTTGCAGTTATCAAACAACCTGATGAGTAGCAGATGCACTGTTCCTTTATTAGCAGCTTAGATAGCAAAGGTGTTTGGAATAATTTCTGCACATAGGAGGCTGCTGGAGTTGCCAACCATCCAGTTCAGTTGTTACTAATTGCCTTTTGTATAGCAAACCTGGTTTGTAGCAGCCAGAACTGCTGCACAGACAGAACTGCAGCAGTTGGAAAAATGGCAGAGCTGTAACTCCAGCAGCTGTGACACCAGGGTACAGTTATGTTAGATTAGCTCCTGAGGCCATGTAGTCCCTCTGCATTAACATGGTCTCCTCCTTTCATTAGGAGTGTATGACACAAGCCTAAAGGTATCAAATTATTTTACTTTTCAATTGTAGAAGGAGGAATATAATTTACATATAATTTCTATATTTAAATACAATCCATTTACAGCACTTTTTTGCTTACCAAATTGTATGCCATATATTGAATTGCAAAATAGCTATCTGTTTTACAAACTCAGTGGAAATCTCCATCTGTAGGACAGGTTTTACTTATACAAGAGCCTGTAGCTCTGTTTTCCAAAACCAGTGTACCCAGGAAACCAGTGCACTTCCAGCAGGTGCTTGAGGTAAATGCGCTGTGTTGTCCTCCAAAAGTATAGATAGCACGTGCATCAAACAAATGCAGCCTTATGCTCAAAGGGTGATGAGTTTACAACATACATAGTAATCAAATGGGAACTCAGTAAGGGGTTTGTCTTTGAGGGGCTTCTAAGGCAATGATTAAAATTGATGCTGTTTTATTCTGTATACTAATATTAGTCAGTATTTTGACACACAAATAAAAATCATGGTATAGAAAGGATCTGTGAATACCCTATTAAAGCCTGAACACTCATCAGTGTCTCATAATTTACTTCTCTCTCAGTACCACTTGTCCATATCAAGAAAACACCCAGTTCCAATGACTTACACTTCTTTCTAGCCATCTTCAAGTATTTCTCTAACTTCACTATTTACTGGAAAAATCAGATTGGTACCTTTAATCTGACCTAATTATTTTAGTTATACTGTTATGTCTGTGGATATCAATATATACCATTAGTCCTTCTTGAAAGCATGATGATAGAGATGTTACCTCACTTTTAAACCAAATATTTTGGCTTAGGATCTGTGATGGGTGAAATACCAACTTACGATAAACCTAAGTCTTACTGAAATTCTACAAAATGTATTTGGAAAATACCTTAGCAATTATAGCCTATTAAAAGTGATGATTTAGCCTCAAAACACTGAAAACATTTCTTTTTCATCTTAAGTAAGAAACTATTCAAGTTGGCCTCATGACTCAGTAAATAAGCTTTTAGCAATTCTTTTCTACAAATACAGAAATGAAAATCTGTTTTCACTTTGCTAAGCTTCAGGGGGATTTGTATGAAAAAATATTTAAACCTAAAATTAACCAGTTAACATATTAATTATTTTAGCTACTATTTTATTTTCCTTTAAAGAACAGTTACATTTATTGGGATGTATATAAACCAATCAATACCTAAAGGACAATTATGGAAAAACGAAGACTGGAGACTTAAAGACGTATTAAGTAAACCAGTAAATAAAAAGTAAATTTTATTTTGCTCTTGCTGTAAAACTGTTTTTCAATTGCAAATCAGATTGTTTTTATTTTCTGCAGTTGCACGGTGTCATAGTCTGTCCAGGATAATCCATGAGAACTGCCAGTGGTCCTTATCAAAAAAGGAAAAACACTTGGGGGCAAGGACCACAAGCAATAAACAATTCCAAAAACATACTTTTACTGTCGAAACACTACTAACAGCAAGAGAGTATGTGTATGGTATTGACAAAGCCAATTTCAAGATGGGAACTGGAATTCAAACAGGTTAAAGGAATCAAAAAAAAAACTAAGCAAACAAATAGTATAAGAAAGAATAGGCACTGCAGGTTCTTTGAAAGGCTTTACAGGCATATATTGATTGAGGTTAACACTGAGTGCTACCAACTGTCTTTGAAGCACTAAGGTAGTTTTAAAACACCCAGCAAGCTAAAGCTGTGGCATTATTAACATTTAATGTTGTTTTGACTTTAAACACTGAGGAGATGTCTATTTTACCAAAATAAAAAATTCATTAAAGAACTCTGTTGAGATAGAGATTCAGGTTAAAAGAACAGAGTGCAAAACTTTCAGCTTCCAGTTCCTGAGGACATTTGAAGAACTGTGTCTTCATGCCAATAACAACATTACCAACTCAGTGATGGTATCTGCATTGAAAAAATAAAATTGGAAGTCAAAATCAAAACCTATTTTGAAAAAAAACTTGACAAAATAACAATGGCTTTTTCGATAATTTAAGAATGTCATTCTGGTTTTATGTTTAAACTGAACGAGAACTAAACACGCTGAAGCGTCATGCTAAAGGCAGTTCTGTTATAAGAGTTCATTCTTCTGCCAGCCTTATAAAGGCATGACATCCTCCATCTAACTTGACAAATGACGTTGAACTTGGATTAACTTAGGTGGCAAACAGCAAAGTAACAGGACCTGTCAGCTGAAGAAAAGAGACAGTCATAATACCTCATCCCTTCTGTGTTAATACAGATGCTAATAAAATTCAGATTTTATTTGTACTTCACAAATAAAGTGAAGTACAAGAACCTTCACCTATTTGGAAAATGAAAGTTTAAAAGAATATTTTTAATATAGATTTAAATGTAAGACACTTCCACAGAGAATTCTGTAAGCTGCAAATTACTATTTAACATGGCACAGTCAAGTTGGCTACTCTCTATTAAGAGTTGAAATGACTCAGGGCTACAGAGAAAATTATATGCACCAGTATGACAGTGACACAAGCTTCAGAAGACAAAAAACTTTGGTGATGACAAGATCATGGTAAGAGATACTAGTTCTTCACTGTGTTCTCTACGGACTTACCTGGTTCTGCTTTTTGTCTCCTTCTCACTCTCCAGCTACCAGGACTCTCCATCCTCTCCCCAGCCCAATCCTCCTGACCCCAGTTCCCCATCCAATTCAAATTGCAATGTTACAAGTGAGTGTCAGCAGTGGCCAGAATCTTCAGGCACAAATCATGCTCCCTTTTTTAGCAAACACTGTAATATACCTGTGTTAATGGTATGTTTTGCTTTCTGCTAAACATATCTGACAGTCTAAATCAGCCTCCCATTCAACTAAGCTCTGATTCATTCCCTGGAATCACCGTGGAATATGTCCTTAGCTTTTTTATGTATCAGGGGCGAGTAAAAAGTGCATCTATATTTAGGAAGCTAGTTTAGGCACCTGGTTATTGAAACGCTGGAAACAGAACTACATTGGCAAACTGGTAACAACACTGGCTGGAGTAGACAAGTCAGTGTAGAACGACAGCAAGATATTTTTCATTTTGCACCCAGTACATATATTGGTAACACCTGTCAAAACTGCAGGGCATCAAATTGATTTTCACCACCTGCTGAGGAGGTGAGCAATCCACAGAAACCACCAGACTCCTCTAATAAGCAGGAAAACTAAGATACGAAGAAAATAAACTGTATCTCTTTCCTTACAATACATAGGAATTGCTTTTGCCCCAAGGGGAGAGGCTAGGAACAAAACTGAACTTCCACTAGAAATTATTTTGATCTTAGCTACAAGGTTGGAAAACCCAGCATATTTTTGTGAGCTGGCAAATGATTAAAGCCGCCAAGTTCTGCTCTCCCAACGGGCAGTGGGAACTGGGGTTTTGTGTGCTGCAAACCCCCACTGCCTGGCAGGAAAGGAGCTGACAGATCATCTGCCAGCACCACAAAGAGCAGCACTGTCACTAAGCCTGGAAGCCAGGGCTCCAGCCACACTGCAAACACCAACTCCAGGAGAAGAAAGTGAGAAAAAGACCCATAAGGCTGTCAGTAGGTAAGGTACTTGAAAATAGACAACTCAAGTCATCCCTGCTAAAAGTAATTGGGAATTCAGTCCTAGGGAATGGGGGAGTTTCTGCAAAATGTTTTTCCAGAAAATTTTTATATTTAACACTCTGGATTCTTTCTGCATGTGCTTCCCCCCATCCAACTTCATGTATATTTCATAAATAGTACATGGTAGGATGAACTGTTATCTTTACACCGATCTCTATAACCGTAACAGTAATTAAATCAAATTTACCAGTAACAATTTCAGCCCTACCTCTTATATAAGCAGATAATTTATATCAGTTTCAGCATCCCTTATCATGTAATGATTATAATGCACATGTACTGTAAGACTAAAGTTCTTACCACATTTGCAAATTCATTCTAATGTTTCTATTGAGTGCTTTATTTTGGAGTTTTTTTTGCTTTCTCTCAACAATCCTTTCATAGTAGATCTTCAGAGAAATTTCTGGGAATATAAATTCTATTATTCCTCATTATAAATAATGACATAGCTTAAAAGCAGAACTGGAAGTTCAGATCTGTTCCAAGTGATCTAAACTCTGACCTTGCCTCTGCACAAGTGATCTAAAGAGAAGAAAAATAAAACTTTTCTTTGCAAAATGCCACCAGCAGAAGAGACAACTTAGGCTTTTGCAGTGGAATACACAGCAATAGAAAGATGACCCCAAAATTTTGGAGTCAACCTTTGAAGCTGTGCAATGGACACTGTTCACAAGCAGATTTCAGCCTTGAGAAACCTTTTATATATCTGCATTCCACCTCTTCTTATACTGCTAAACCTTGATCTCATCTCATGCTCTCTGCTATCCAAGCTTAAACTTTTCCTTTGGGTTTCCCCTGGCATCTCCTCACTTCCCAGCTGTTACTCCTACCTACTGCACTCATCCTTTCCATCCTCCAAATAAATACATGCACATAAAGAAGTTTCCAGTGCTTCAGGTCAATCTGTTTCTCATTCATCATGTCAACACACGAGTACAAAATAGGTCTGTGCAGGAGCTTAAGCACTGATCTGCTTGACCATCCATAGTGTTTGTTTCCAGCAACTGGCTTTTTCAATTATCACCTCACTTGGGGGCTGTTGGCAATGGACAGCATCACTTCCATTTCAGCCAGTAGTACTCCAAGACCATCCAAGGCAGCCCCAGTCTCTTGTATGCTTTTATGTTCCCCGAGACACACAACATAACCAAGGCCACACTATGAAAAAGAAGATCCTGCTGAGCTGCAGCAGTATTGGCAATATACCAGACACTGAACTGAACCTTCCAAACTCATCATTTGACTAAAGGCACAGGATTACCATGTAGGACTTCAAGGAGACAGTGTAGAAGAGCCCAGGCCATTAGAGGATGCAGCACTTACCAGTGTCAAGACAGACACCATATCCCAGTTGCTTAACAGGGAAGGATATGTTTCTTACTTAGCAATTCTCAGCCCCAGCTTCATCAGTTTCACAACTTCTCACAGTCTGGGCCTAACCATTCACCCTCTTGTTGACTCCCCTTGCTCTTCCACATTACCAGCTATTCATTCCTCAAAATTACTGACAAGCAATATTATTAACCAAAGGGAAAACTTCCTGTTCCCAAGCCACTGATTCTTTTGCCAAGCCCCAGACTTGGCCAGCTCCAATAGCTTATTGCTATAAATACAAAGCCTTGTCAGACACCTGCAGGTATGATCTGGGATACACTCGGTATGGTTACAGTATTTGTTACAGCTTATGCTTTGCTACTGAAAACAGACAAGCTGAAATTTATCAAAGGTTCTTTAATTCAGCCAGTAATTAGTAATAGTAATGACAAAGTACCAATCCTGTACAGGAAGGGAAAGGTTTCTAAGTAAAAGCTGCGGCTTTTTTTATTTTAATAACTTCTAATCTGTCATCAACTTCAGAAGTGACTGAATTTCTTTGGCTGAAGTTTTTCAAACAAATATAGCTTGCAGCAAACACTAGGGTCAGACAGCTTAAAGTTATATTTATTTCATGCAACTTGGTAGTACTGTACCCATATGTATGAACTAAAATGACTCAAAACAGGAATGAATACATAACAAAAACTGATCTTCAGATTTGAACAGAGCTCTAATTTTAGCTAAGTATTGTGTAACAGTTTTCTCAGGTGTAATTACCTTCCAAGTGCTTAAATTAGGAAGTTGTTCTCAACCACTTTTAAAAGCAACTGGAGGAAAAGCTGCATCCAGATCTGGTGCAGATGACAGCTTACTCAGATGGCTCAGCAATGTCTGCTCTGCTCAGAGCAACACTTGACTTTTGGCTCTGTGTTCCCACATTCTTAGAAGCCTCCTCTGTATTCAGGACTGCAGAAGCATCCTCCTGTACACATCCATGCCATCCCCTAAAAGAAGTTAGGGGAGCAGTTGGGATTCTTAGAGCCTGAACTTAGAGCCAGCAGCCTGCACTGTGAGGCACAGACCCTGGACAGGAACCCCCACCAAGGAGCAGCTAAAGGACAGCTCCTTTCCTGCCTGAAACATAACAGTGCCAGTAGGAAGAGCTTTAATTCAAAAGCAGCACACTGGAAGTAAATTTAGCTCAAAGCACTGGATCGTGACTTGGCAACTAATCACTGCACCATCCTACATGATTCACCAAATGAAGAACTCCCAAGTGGCTGACCTTACCAAAAGCAAACCTCCACCATATACCTACAATACAATATTTTTAAGCATAAAGAATCCTGCAATACATACACAGAGATCAGCGCAACCATACAAAAAAAGACAGCTGTGCACATTCTGTGTGAGCTCATTTTACTATAATGAAACAGCTCAATTTTTAGAAACAAAAGTATATGACTGCTTCAATTTTGCAATAAGCCTTTAAAAAGGGCACTTGAATATTTGATGGTTTCAGCATGGTGGGAGGAGACTTGTATTTTAAATAAATGTTGCTAATTTCCCTGCCACCACCGCAGCCTCAATACGAAATTTCCAATGTGAGGGCCAATAACGTGCTCTAAAAAACAAGCATTTCAATCTAGTGTTCCATTTTAAAACATTAACCCCCTAAGAGAGAACACTAAGTGACTAAGTTTCCCGGCTTATCTGCTGACATAAAGACATGGACTTCAAAAATGTTAAATAATTAGAAACTACAAAACATTTTTTAAATGGCATTTTAAAAAAACCAATTGAAAAACAGTTCCACAGAAGATCCATAGAATATCTACATTCCATAGAATATTCCATAGAATGTTCTGCATTCCATAGAAATGAGGAGAACAGACAACAGTGGTTTGCTTTCTGTTAGGATGTGCACCTTCAGCAGTGTAACTAAATCCTGTATTTAACATGCTGCTCATTTGAGCCAAAACTTCTTCATCAAAAATTAGTGGCCTAACAGGAAGATGGCCTTCAAGTTAAAAAAAATAAATAAATATTGCCTGGCACATAATTTCTTGCATTTTTCACTTTTCTGGGTAATCACTGTCTAGTGACAACTGTCTAGTGACAAGTGAGTACAACTGGTACTACCCACTGTAAATTCATCTTATATAAAAGGAGAAAAAGCAAAATACTTTTTTCCAGTAAAAACCCTGCAAGTACCTGGTGTAAAAGGAAACTGGGTATAAACTGTGTAAAAGGAAACCTTGAATAAATTTTTCTTTTTATTCTGCTCAAAAAATAGTTTATGGGTCCAGCGCTAGAAGGCAAAACAGCTTCACAGTTCCTCAAGAGGTCATCTGGAGAAATAGTGCTAAGTTTGTCAAACATCTGACAATTGACTAGGTATCACTCTATGCTAGAACATCTAATAAACTAAATTAGAATCCTCTTGAAGGCACAAAGAATATAATTGAGGATACAGACAGCTAATGAGGAGAACAAGGCCTTCCAAAGCAAGACAGGTTAAGCATGGCATAGAGAGATCAAGTCAAATTTAACAGCTATTAAGTCATTTGAAAATTATGTCAAGAAAGCCTAGAATTCTTAATACAACACATTCTTACAAATAGTGATTAACTGGAAATCATTATCTGAACTGGAGGTTACTGTCGTCACGCTCCTTCATATTAAAAAGTGTCAAAACCAGAACTCAGATGCCATGGGGGGTTTTCTTTCTTGCCTTGTGAAATGGTATAATTTTTCCCCTCATTACATCATTTAGAAGATGACAAGAAGAAAAATAAAATTACTTAGGCTCCAACAGTAATGCAAGTCTACTGAAATCCTGCCACTTAAAAATACCAGCCTTTATGTTCAGGTTTCACTAAGAAAGACACTAGAGATGTTCCCAAGGGTGTATTTATGCCTTGCATCATCTGTCTGGCGATACACAAAAGTCTTTCCAAGGTCTTTATTGTTAGGCCAGGAAGTTAATGAGGCAGCACGCTTACCAACAAGAGGGAAGGCAGAGACAAACTCATGAACTGTCTTGGGCTGGTTTAATACTTTAAATGAAATGTAAAATAATGAGTATCTCACATATTCCCAAAGAGTGTTTGTACTTTGAGGAAAACGTTTCTCTGCATTTTGCATCTGAACTTAGAAAAACCTCACTTGAAACCATCCAGTTTCAGCACTCCATGAATCATCCCCTATGCACTCTTGCTCTTTAGAACCCCCTCACTGCCATACCACACTGACGTGCCATCCTTAGGATTACAATGGACGCTCCAACAAAGGGGGCTCGCCCACTGTTTTCTATAAATCATGTTGAACCTCATTGATTATTTCAACAAAGGTGGTTTTGATACACAGGCATCTTTGGCGGTCTTCACAGAGAAGAGAAGACAAAGGATTTAAATGAATGACAACATTGCATCCTAGAATTCAAAACAGAAAAATGATGACAACCGAAATAGGTCAAAAGCAGTGAAGTCATTTAGCTTTCCCTGACAAGCAGCATATGAAATGCAGCAGAGGAAAAAACCCAACATTTTTAGACACTTATTATTAATTACTGAAGAAATAAGAATGCCTATCAAGCACACTAATCATGACTGGAAATTACAACATTATATGAAAGCATAACAAGCCATTTCTCTTGATTTACAAGATTAAGCAGGAGGGAAACATGAAAAGAAGTCATAAGAAGTCATAAGAATCCTTGTCGAGCCTGATACCCAAGTTCTGTTTTCCATATCTTTCCATACTTCAATAAACACGAAAATAAAGTTTTACATTTCTGTATGGCAAAAAAGCCCACCCCGAAACACCACACCTTTCTCTCATACCATAAAAAGTATTCCACTTCAACTACAAATGCATACTTTAAAGTTCTGAAAAATACTTAAAAATACATATTTTATCACTTTTCTCCATCTAAAATCCCTTTCCTTCTTGGAGTTTATAGTTTCTTGGATCTAGTTACATGAACAATGATGAAACAACAACAATGAAAAAAGCCCAAAACAAACAAACAAAAAAAAAACCATTGCAACTCCTACTCTTAAAGCTAAGTAGAAAGGGAAGTCCAGACAACCTTATCCTTTGGTGTGAACTGCAAAAACCAACTGGGATTTTTCTCTCTCCCTGTTTTGTTTAGGCAACCAAGTGTTTAACCAAGGCTTCTCTGTGACTGAAATTTAAAACTCTAATTCCAAGAAGTAGATCAGAGGAAAAAACCTCTGCCCTAGATTTCATGTAAATACTTCACAGGAGGGGAAGGGTCTTCCTAATTCATATATCCAGTGAAGTAGCACTCTATTATCACTTTATTTGAATTGGTGCTGGACAGTGGAGTAGCAGGTAATCATCTGGGATCCAAACCTGGTGGAGACCACAATTATCTTATGCAAGTTAAGACCACTGCATTCCTGGTTCAACACCCACTCCTCCCTGACAGAACATAACTCACCCTGCTCCTGTTCTCAGGGCACTGATCTCAGCCACATGAAGCCAGTATGAGAGAAGTGTCAACTCCTCTTGCTGTAGGTGGGTCACTGCATGCTCCAGCACACAGCCAGAAGGAGTCAGAAATTCCTCCTTTAGGGCACTCAGCCAGTCCAGAAGGTGTCATTTATTGCTGCCTTGGACATCTGGATGGGCTAAGATATTTGTCTTGAAGGAGAGACCACACTTTAGCCCCTGAATCATTTCTATCAAACAACTATCAACAGGAGACACACAAAAAACAGTCCAGGTTTCACAACTGGAAAACCTCGCTATCCACATCCCCTCCTCCCTCACCAATTTCCCTCTCTCATAAGTGAAGATGCCCTTTTGACACACTTTTCCCTTATCTCTCACTTTTATCCTCCACCCCCACTCATTACAACCTATCCATACTTACTTCCCTCCTTAACATTAAAACTGGGACAGCTCAGACTGTCTCAAATAACTGCTTTATCTCTGCCCCTGTGTCCCCACAAACACCATGACACAGTGCAGCTACACCTGACACAGCTCAGGTGCTACAAACCTCCATCTCTGGGGCAGCGTGGGACTCAGCACTGACTCCCACAGTGATGTCAGAGATTAGCTGGCCTCTTCTGTGCTGCTGGTCATAGTGCCAGAGGCAGCGTGGTACAGGTGGGCTCAGCAACAACAACACAGCCATGGAAAGCAGCTCTGTATGAAAATTTGCATTTAACCAGCTTCAGATACCATCTAAGGAGCAGCACACTCGGGCTCTCCATGCTGGCCTTGGGCTAGTAAATCCTGCCAAGCTTGGAGAGTCAGACTAGGTCTCAGCCTCCTGCTGGGATCTCAGGCTGCTTTCTGGAGAGACTTTAGACACACCCAGCACCCTGAACTCCAAGAGAGCTTGTCAGCTTCCCATTTAATGCATGAATGCATAAGGCTGGCTTAGATCTAATACTGAACCTAATCCAAACTCCTGGCACCTGCTGAGGATGGCAGAGCCAAAACACCCTATCTGGAAAGAGCAGGAGACAGCCCAAGTCCAGGCAAGGCCAGTGCTGAGCCCTGAGTGGGAACTTTCTGTTCCTCCCCGACCAAGCTTACCCAGCCTTCCACTTCGGCTGGGTATTTCAGCCTCTCCACTGTCCACACTAACACTTGTCCACTCTAGCAGCAGCTGCTATGATCTTACAAACAAGAATTTTCAGAGAGTAGTAACCTTTGGTCATGAAGTGAAGATTTAAACATACAAGAATAGACATAATTTAGTTTTACACTGGGAATGACAGAGAGCAGGTTTTCCTGGTATAATACTAGAAGCAGTAAAGTTATTTCCCAGTGATGAACACTTTCCTGGATAAAAATCTTTATGTTTTCCCTAGAGTAATGTTTAATTAAACAAATTTTAAAAAGCTGAAAAATAACCACTTAGGTTTATTTTGAAACACAGTATTAAATACCAAATTTTGGTATCACTAAAATGAAGACTTATTTAATAAACCACAAGTGCATATGGGGACATGTTCATGAGTCACTAAACTGCTTTCTTACTCTGAAATCACCAGCACTGGGGAATAGTAGATTTCTTCATTAAATGTCAAGCTAGAACAAAATTGGTAAGAGTATACACTGGTAAGCAAATGTTGTCAGTACCAAACAAATAAATGCTTTGGTGAAGTTAATCGTAAGTAAATTCCCACACAGTATGCTTAACACTATGACCTCTAACACGCACATCCAAAAATTTACGAGCAAGTTTTCTCAGAGTTCCAGAATGAAGTGGATCACAGGCAGATATAGATTGTCAGGTCTCTTTATTCCAGCCAAACTGAACAAGCATTAAGACAGGTTAAGATACTAAGTATGAATGGAAGTGTCTTTACATGCAACACCTAGGCATGTACATAAAAATCTTGGGGCTGGTAAGGGCATATGGAAGGAGGAACTGACTGAAATATAAAGGAATTAGTGAGAATGACTAAAATCAGTTTAAAATAAGTAGCATTTTCCTTTTCTGTGAACTCTAAGCTTTGCTGAAAACCAATAGTCCAGTCCACAGAAATCCATGAAAACAGGCAGGAATCTCACCAGGAATGGAATGGAGCTTCACAGTGCTAACCACTAGATCTAGACAAGAATAGTGTTTGATTTTCACCCACTGGAGTCTGGGTGGCTCTTTGCCCATTTCAGACTCACATGAGCTCTGCTGCCCCTGCAAAGGCCAAGCCTCTGCTCCCACATGGTGAATTAGGGCTCCAACAAAACAGGTCTTGTCTGACCTAAATTTGTGATGTAACACACAACATAGGTGACAACCCACAAAGTGTAGGAAAGAAGTAAAGGAGAAAGGCCACAAGCCTGTTTTCCAGGGCAGAATCAGAACAAAGTGTTATTTCCTCATGCCTGAACTTCTGTATCTCCAGGCAGGACAGCCTGAGTTTCCCTCTGTTCACAGATACTTCCTAGAATGAGTTTCACACCCATCCCCATCTTATGCATTTATGCTTTTTCAGAAACCAAAGGATAGAATAATTTAACCCCTCTCAATGAACAAGGAGTCCATTTCAGTCAATCCACAAAAATTTATTTTCATTGCAAGTGTGTAAGACTGACCTTAGGGATAAACTGAAGATTCAACATTATTTTTAACTGTACTCATGTCAGCTCAGAAGATGAACATTACACACAGTCTGACTTTAAAAAAAAATTAAAACTCTGGCTCTAATAGACACAAATCAACTACAAAACCTGAGATTCTTAAGCCTTCTAAAGCATAAGATTTTTTTAATCCTTTGTTTTAGAAACAAGATTTAGTTAGACCAGATAATTGCTTTCAAATTCAAATAAAAACTACAGTGATCAAATAACACCTAGGGGTAATATGAATTTAATAGTTCATCCTCTAATCAAGCTTGTCTTATAAGTTTTGTTGTATTTCATTTTACTTGTATTTTAATGAAATTTGCAGCCCAGCCCAATAAGACTGAAATAGGTTACTGTGCTGAGATGAACTGCCTCAGGGACTCTGGGGAAAAAAGAGCTGGGACAGACTCCTCCTCAGTAGTGCCTTGTGCTGCCTTCATCTGTCAGCTCAATTCTCTACCAGCATGTCTGTGATCACAGAGATGGTGCTACAACAGCCTGTTATATATTTAATCAATCCAGCCCAAGAAAAGAATATGGGACGAATTTCTGTTGAGTTTTAATTGCATATTTCTTTGATGAGAAAGAGACTGAGGGAAACCTCTTGCACATGAGGCTATTATCCTAGAGACAATGTGTACTCTTTATATTCTCTTTCAAAGTATATATATGAGCCTGAGAGCAACAGTGCAATAGGGAGTGAAAGATGCCACAGGGGCAACACCAGCCACTTCAGATTACCCTGAGTATAAGATCCTTGGGGCAACAACGGGGTGCACACAGCAAGCTCACTGCCCTGGACTTCAGGAGAGCAGATTTTGGTCTCTTCAGGAACCTGCTTGGTAGAATACCATGGGACAAAGCCCTGGAAGGAAGTGGGGGCTAAGAAAGCTGGTTAATATTCAAAGGTCTCCTCCTCCAAATTCAGCAGTAATATATCCTAACAAAGAGGGCAAAACCGCCAGGAAGTCTGCATGGATGAATAGGGAGCTCCTGAACACACTCAAATAGGAAGTCTACAGGTGATGAAAGCAGGGAAAGGTAGCCTAGGAGGAATACAGAGCAATTGTGCAAGCAACCAGGGACCAGGTTAGGAAAGTTAAAGTCCAGATATAACTTAATCTGTCCAGGGCAACAAAAAATCTCCTACAGTTACATCCACAATAAAAAGAAAATTAGAGAAATGTGGGCCCTCTCCAGGAGGAACTGGAATACAGAGAACTCTGAGGTACTCAGTGACTGTTTTGCCTCAGTATTCACTGTGCTCCAAGCACACCACCAACATTGCAGGAGGCACAGGAAGGGACTAGGGGAATGAGACCATCTAAGGAATCTGAAGGTGCACAAGACCATGGGATGGGATAAAATTCATCTACAGGCCCTTATGGAACCTGCAGATGAAGTTGCTAAGCTGTCCATTGTATTTGAGAAGTCATGGCAGTCCTATGAAGTTCCCATGGACTGAAAAAGGGGAAGTATAACCCCCATTTTTAAAAGAGGGGAAAAAAGGAAATTAGCCACAGAAATACAGGCTAATCTCACTGCTGTGCCTGGCAGGATTATGGGGTGAAACTTGCCAAGTGCTTAGGCACTTGGAAAATAAGAGGGTGATTGGTGACGTGGCTTCACTAAGAGCAAATTTTGCCTGAGAAATTTGATGGCCTTCTACTATGTTACAGAGTAAAGGTATTTTCTTATTCTCAATTTGAATTTTGCCATCAAGACAACACAGTCCTCTTCATGTGGCTTTCCTGCCATTTTTCCCCCTAGTTTTCTAGTCTACAGTCTGTTTCTTCTCTCAATGTAACTGTAAACATTTTCAGCTCTCTGCTTCTTCCACACAGTTCTTTTAAAGAAATCTTTTGCTATCTTGCCACTACCAGTCACTTATCATCCCTTGAGAACTCTGTGGTTTCATTTTCTTGTCGCCTCCCACTGTCTGTCCTTTCTTACTGTCTTGCCTAATGAAACCCTTACACTGGCATTGACTAGTGAAAGGAGAGGAGAAATACAGAACAAAGAAGGCTATTTCCAATTTACTGGAAACTTGAATCACAAGAAAAAAATATGCAAAAGAGTATATTATAACAAGGAATTACTGCCAGTCCAACTCAGCACATAACAACCAACGCACTGCAAAACCAGAAAAGCCACTACACATGCAACTATTTAAAAAGGAGTCTGAATCAGTCAGCTTTCTCAACATGACTACACAGAAAGGCAATGTTGTCAGGCTGCCTCAAAGTCACAGCTATTTTGATCCAAGAAAAGGCTGCACTCAGAAGTCAAGCATGTTCCTTGAGAGCACTGAGTCATACCACCCTCTCACTGGCAAGAGGCTCTGCTGCCACTCTCCCCACCTCTATGGCCTGGTTTTGCAACCTGGCAGCTGCTCACACACCCAAAACAATACACCATCTCTCCACAGACAACTTGCCATTTTGCAAATTTGGTACATTTTAGTTCTGCTTTTATGATGCAAAGGTCAGTAATATTTGATAATGGATTGCACTCAGAATGACCTCATCGTCAATTGTCACCATATATTGAATCAGCAACTGAAGTGGGACAAGTGTCTATATAAAAATTATACAAAACTGTGACTATGGTTAAATGATTACATCTCTAGAGAGAGAAGTCACATGCTTTTGAATTCTGCATTTATACCATAAGCAAATAAAACAATTATATATATAATTATATATATAGTAATTCAGTCTGAGTATCCATTTCCATTTTATAACATGGAATTGAGTATTAAAAATGTTTTGCTGTTAAAAATGGAAAAATCCATTATCAGACTTTTATTTCCTTTATTTAAAATAATTAAAAATCCTAACACACAGTACAGCACTAGGCCTTGGAAACAGGACATTGATTTATATTCAGCTATGAATTTATTCCCAACTATTTTCAATGAGCTACTGCATAAAACAGATTTAAAATCTGTCCTCTCTCACATGTGCTTCTCCCTGTTCCCCATTCCAAGCTCCAGTAGCGTAGAGTTAGTGCTGTCTAACCGCAAAATCCGTATTTTAGGACACCAAATCAGGTTAAAGCCACAGCAACCAGTAGACAGAGAAATTATCTAACAGCACTGCCACTGAACTACTGGTTGCTAAATGCAGACCAGGCATTATGTGAGGGAGAGGAAAAAGTACAAACTTGGAGCCTTCATTACAGATTCTGCTTATTTTGAAAGGGGCAGCCTTAAAATTCTAACTAGGTAATCATGTCAGAGGGAAGGGAGGCTATCGTGAGTCCTGAAGAAATCCATGCTCAGGCTTATGCTGCTCATTGTATTCAGAAATGACCTGGAAAAGGAGTAAACTCTGAGCCTTCTAGAGTTCCAGAATCCTTGTGACTGTAAAGATAAGGACTGGCTACAACTAACTGAAGAAGGGCCTTGCAGTACAAAGTCAGAAGACAATAAAATAGCAAAACCAAAAGACAGCTATATAATGAATCATGAATCCATTGTCAAAAATATCTAGAATGAAATACTGAAATTATGTTTAGGGTTTATGATTAAGTTTATGATTAGACAAAGGTCAGTGCAACACTCATCAATGGGTGAACAAAAGCCAAACCAAGTACTGGGAAAAAACCACAGAAACAGAGGAGGATTTTTTAAATGTATATTAGATATTTATATAGCTAATATTTACAGTATAACTCCATGATACAGCTGCATCTGCAGCTGGTGTGTAATATTTGTCCTCTTTCAAAAACCTTTCTCCCTCAAATCTCAGGAAAAAAGTTTATAGCAACACTGGAAACAGTTTTGAAAACAATCTTCCAGTTGTCTCTTTTCTCTAATGTACAGAAATTGTTATTCCTCTAATTAGAAATAATACATAATTTTAATAGATGGCTTTCTAAATAGACAGAGGTCTAAAAACCTGGCTTTAGGATACAAATATTTTCTTACTAAGACTCACCAAAGCCCATCATGATGACATAAGAGTCCAACTTCTGTTTTTTCAAAATTATTCTGGAAGAGATTGTATTAAAGATACCACATTCCAGGGAAAAAAAATTCTGCTAAATATTCCCTCTTTTGTAATATGTTTAACACTTCTATTATGCAGAGATACTAGTTTTTGCTCACATGTCTGACCCAGGGACTGGAGTAAGCATTGATCTGCAAATTAATTTATATTAGCTTGTCACCATTAATAAGCTCAAACATAAAGACAGCTAAATGTGCTTGTGCAGAGACTTCTAAATACGAGAGAGACCAACATCAGCTAGACACACACTTACCATTTCCGACTGACTGTAGCAGCAGCTCTACTAATGAGAGAGATGAATGGATACGCAGTCTGTCAGAAAAGGGAACAAAGACCTGTGGCTACACGCAAAAAGCTCCCTGCTCACTGGCCTAGGATGCTTCATTTGCATTATTTGAAGCAAAACAGCTCTTGTCAGGAGGTTTTTGACCACCCATTGTCTTTTATTTCACAGTGGAATTAGGTGATATTATCTAGAGCCAATTGTTTGGATTCTTAGAACAGGCTGAGCAAGCAGTAAATAGGCTGGGCCACACTGGTTTAACACAGCTTTGGAAAACAGAAGGCTAGATCATCACCCTGCTCACATACACAGCATTAAAAAAAAAAAAAAAAAAAAAAAAAAACAGTGTCCTTTTGGTCAGACTGCTGTGTCAGCCTCTTCCAGGAAAGACTGCATCCAGGAGGATCAGACTCAGCATTAGAACTTAAGCTTTCTAGAGCTGCCAGACAAGTGGTTCTATTTCCCCAGGTGGACTATCACTCTCCTGCTTTCAGAGGAAACAGCTCAATTTAAGTACTAGTGTGAGATGGTGATAGTAGAGAACTTGCTAGGCATCTGCTGTATTTACCTCAGCTCTGCTAACTCACTGCTTAACAACTCCCTGGCAATTTCTGGCTCATTTGTACCCATGAGAAGAGCTGTCACCATTTCTCATTTTCATTTAAATGGGTTTATGCGGTAAAAACATGGTGGAGGCTAGCAGGTGTCGCTCTGAAGGTGTATCTATTACAGAGGTGTAGATGTTTACCCCTTCCCTGTATCAGTCAAAGAAAAGGAAATAGTTTCTGGCTCAATGACAAACCTCCCTTTGCATCAAGCTTCATACTAAGCTTGCCTGTGGCACAAGTGCTCTGGAAACTCTCAGCTTGACCAAAAGGCAGCACAGAGAGTACCAAGGAATCTACCAGAGAACAAAACCAAGCCAACACCTTTAGCTCAAGAGGCACAAGAGAAAGGGGCCATCTCTTCCAGCAGCGCTGTCACTCCACGAAGCAATCACTGCTGTTCCGCTGTTCCATCACAGCGCTGTTTCACACCCATTCCCCTCCTACATATTTCAGGGTACATACTGTAAAATCCAAGAACCTCTGCTAATCCCGTCAGTTCAAGAGCAGAGGTATGAAAGCCATGTAAAACACTGGTATGTCCTTGATCAAGCTATCACCAAAGAACTGAGAGCGTGATGTCTCCAGGACTAACTCCTGCTTACTTGAAACCGAGGGGTGCAGGGAAAGCTGAGCTTTGCAGGAAGCCACGAACTTTCCCAGCTGCTGCCTTGGTATTTAAAAAACATTAAGCTTCATTCTTCATTTTGTCTCTTTGAACGTTAATTGTATGTAATCACTTAAAAGGAGCTTTTGTTATGGTGCCTTCCAGCCAGTCTTTACCAGAAATTACCACCATCCTAAAATCCTGAAAGTCAGAATCCACTTTTCAGGTCTCAGAAATAACCATGATCCCCCACTGAAGAGAGCATGAGCATCTGAATGCTCCCTAGAAAAGGCAGACAGAGAATACTACTTTATCTTCTAAAAGGATAGGCTCTGATTTAAAGAACATTTAAAGTTGTTATGGCTGTTGATGCTCAGAGAACAGAGTTCCACGGAAATGACAAATAAGCTGATGGGAAAACCATCTAGTTGTACTAAGAGATATAAATACATGTCACAAGATACAAGAACCTTTATTATTTAAAATAGGAAGAAGAAACAATCGACAAGAAAGCACGGGGGGGGGGTGCGTTTCTTGCATATTTATGTGCAATACTAACACGTCACAAGTGCCTAAATATTTTTTTTTCCCCTCTTAAGTTTCTACTTTTTCTACCTTGGCCTCTATATATTAAAAGTACCTTGTAATGCAGGAAATGCTGCCAAATGTTTCCCTTGGAAAAATATTAGGGTTATAAAGGTTTGGAAAAAAACTGGTGAACAAACCAGATGTCAACATATTTGAATGAAACCAGGCATAATGTATGTGAAACAGAAAAAATGAAATTATTCTGGGGGGAACAAAAAGGCATCCTTCCAGTTAAGTCTGTTAATAGAGAACTTGGCTGCTGAGTACATCAAACAATTTAGCTTTCCAGTAGGAAACATTACCACTGTAGAGTCTCTGTTAGCCTAATAAGAAGTTCTGTATTTCAGGCATTCGGAGCATAAAGCAATGACAACAATGCAGAGTCACATGAAGTTGTTCCATGCCAGCTGTGTATATTTCCTGAAATTTCATTCACCTAAAAGTCAAGAACTTGAGGTACTGTGCATATGAGGCCTTTGAGAAGTTATTTGGAGTTCAAGTGCCTGTAAGATTTTCCTCGTGGATCATTGCAAAGCCAATATCTGACTGACTTGCTTGGCAATGTGACATATCCACATATGTTCTGGTGTGCAAGAAATGCATTTGGTCTTTTCTGCTGGTTTTAGAACCAAGTAACTCTCTGACATAGAAAAAAACCTTATGGGGGTATGATGGACTACAGCAATTTCTGATTTCACCAACACAAATCAGATTGCTTGGAACAATCCTGACTGAAAAAGCTATCCACCTTGAAAGTTATTTAAAAAACAATCAATATTCGTATTTTCTACTCATATTTTAAATTAAAAAATAGAAGTCATCTAACCTGAAATATTAAGGATTTGGAAAATGGTATTCTGCCAAGCCTAATCCTAATGTGCTCAGTTTTAAACATGCATAACCCAGCAAAATGTAGCCTCTGGCTTAAAAACAATCCTGTATTAAAGCCATAGGTAATCTCTCTTACATAATGCTATTTGCATTTTGTAAATCCTGTTAAAAATACTTGTGACATCAAATCAATGTCTGCCAATCGTAAATGCAACCACCAAACCAGGACTCATGTCCTGGACTCAGTAGTAGACCTGGTTTGGGGCTTTTTTATTATTTTATGAATAGTCCTTGTAGCATTTGTGGTATGCATAAATAGCACAATAGTAAGCACTGAAGTTTAGTATTTTAGTACAAATAGTAAATTAAATTAGAGAGTTATCATCACTAATCCTTGGAAATTAAACTAGAGTATAATATTCCAGTTTGGTGAATTACTCACATCCATGGGATGCAATGGTAGCACAAAGTTTTGCCACTAATAAAACAGATTATAACTTTATGGTAGGAAGTTAATATTAAACCTTACGCAAATTTACCTTATCCCACTTAAATTTTGAACAGCAATTTGGTTTGTAGCATAAAAAAAGTCCCAGAATGTAGGCAGATACCCAAGTATTCTGCACAGGTCCCAGTTTAGTCTTAGAAGTTCCTAGAGACTCAACTTCATTCCCCCAGCTGTGCACACAACACATATTCTGAGTAGACAAACACTTATCTTTGCTTTAACACTCTACAGCTCTCTAAGTAGATGTGATTAAGCACCTGAAGTCTTGAACAGCCCTCTTGAAGAACTCCAAAAGGGGATCACAATTCCTGAAAAGCAGAAATAGTGATAATTCTGCTCACTTCTTGCTCAGCCAGGTAGAACAAACACTTAATGATGGGAGATCCAACTTCAAGCTCCACATGAGAAGAGCTGATTGAACAGGGCTGCTGATGGTTTATTACAGAGTACAGCCTCACTGGACAGTATAACCTGGCATACAATTTCTGCCAGCCATTTGTTCCGTGTTGCACAGGGGCTTGGGGCAGATGGAAACTTTCACATAACATGTTCTGTGTCCTGGCAATTAGAACCCAGAGACAGAAGTGACTGAGATCCCATGAAGCCCAGGAAAAAAAAACAACACAACAAACCAAACAAAAAAACAAACAAAAAAAACCCCTAAATAAAACAAAACCCCAAACAAACAAACAAACAAACCACCCAACAAACAAAACACAACAGAACCAGGATCTCCCACTTCTTCTGTGACCCAATCACTGGGAGAAAAAAAAACGTTCTTTCTTCCAATACTCTGAAACTATGTCCACAGAAGAACAACAGACAAACTTGTTCTGAAATGGACAGAAGCTATCAGAACAATTAAGGCTGGAAAGGATTTCTGGAAGTCACCTGGTTTAAACATTTGCCTCCCACTTTGTTCAGCACAGGAACGAATTCAAAGTTAGATACAATATCCTAATGATTCCTTAATGCTTTTAAGGAAAGACAGACAAGGATTTCATTGGACTGGTTTTCAGAAAGTTCTTATTTTTCAACAAGATGCAAAATGCTAAAAACCTAATTTCTACTGGGAAGATCTACCCTATCCTGAATAGCTCAGATTCTGGTACAGCTGAGTTTAAGTTATGAAGAAAGGATTCCACTTTATTATGCATAAATAAACAATAAACACTATTGTATTTCTCTGGGGAATGATTTTTCCCCAGGACCCCTGGAGCCTATAACCATGTAGTTTGACCCTTCCTTCCTTTCTTGACCCAACTGGCTGAGGTCCAGCCATCCCCCCTGGGCAGAAGCCTTGATAAGGCCCTGTCCTTCCTCTTTCTTCCTCTTGCCCTCGTTTCCCCTCCTGGAATAAACGTCTTGGATCAAGCCTGGGGGTAAGAGCTTCTTTTGAATCTTCTGTCTTGTCCCTGAAATATTCCCCCAAAGCCTCCCAAGAAACTGAGCTAGCCCTGGGGGGCTACGGGGATTTGTTTCAAAACACTGTGTTTACAGATGTGTTCAATAATTAAAGTAACATTTGTCAGAAAAATATCATAGACTCCAATAAGGTTCCTGATCTGGTTGAGTTTAGTCTGATGGTCTCTTTAAATCTGAATATGCAAGTGCTGCATGTCTTGCCAAGTCTGGCATACACTCAGCATAATAACAAATATCCCAAGATATTATCTCTGATTGTAGCTAAAAGCACATGCCCAAGAGAAAAGGATACATTTGTGGCAATACCTTCCCAGCCTTCATCACCTGAAAGTTCAGAGGCCTGATGGAATTCTCCATTGCTCAACTCTACTGCTATACCATCTTTATGAAGTACTAACATTTGTACACCATGTTGCCATCAGAATAAAGACATCCAATTTCAGAAGCCATAGCAGGCTGTTTGAAACACTACATGCTGTTAGTAGCAATGGCTGTAAAGTTAGCAATTAACACTAGCAGAGAAACTACTTTAGACATAGTGTGCTTCCAGGAAAACAGCACAATACCACAAATTTTTTCCAGAAAGTTTGTAAAATGTGCATCAGTTCTTTCATCCTGATTTTACTACCAAAATTTGGTCTAAAGCAATATACTTTGTATTGTGGCAAGATAGACAGAATTTATAACTGTGGAGGAAAAAAAAATTAAATCCAAAACACCACAAAACACTGTACAGTTACCAGGTATCAGGGCTGTGTCTGTGTGCATACCCAGCATACTTACTCACCACTCTCCAGCATGGACCAGGAACTGTTCAACTGAAATATCTCAAACCAGCCCCTTGTAGCATTTGCACAGCACGATGACTGAATAAACTCTCACCTGCCTTTATAACAAGGCAGCTGGTAAACAGGACCTCTTCAGTTGGGAATAATGGACAGTCCCTGAAGTTTCCCTAGGCAGCTCTAGCTGTGCACAGGCCAACAGGAGATGTTTGCAAGCATGACTAGCACCTGATGTTGAGAATCCAGCATTCCCAGAGACTCCCTGAGGAAGCTGAAACTGTTCCTTCCACAGCCATGTGATAAATGACCAGCACACCCTATCCAAGAGATTAGATTCCCCGGATGAGCATTATTCAACACAACAGTAAACAGTCCATTACTTTTCCCATTCACTCTTCTGTTTCACTCAAACAGCTGTCTGACTGTGCAACAACATTGAGAAAGTTATTTGGAGACAAGGGATTACATTGTTTTTTTCAAAGATACACTATGGTCACCTCATAAAATTTGTCAACACATTAAGTCTACTTTATCTGCTTGTGTGTTGCTTCCTTAATGGTTTCCAAATTTAGGTTTTTGGCATAGTACCTCGAAACACTTGTTTTATCAAAGTTGCACTGAACTAAATGACAGCAAACGATCAAAAGCCCAATTCAAGCTTCAGATCAAGCCTAGAGGCACTATTCCCATTTTACATAGATGGTAGACCAGAAATAGTCAGTAACACTGAGACATTTTCATGTAATTTTAAAATAATGACACCAGATGGAAAAGTAGAACTCCACTCATTTCTCACACATTTTTCTTATACAGCTGAAGTAAATTCACTGTATCACCAATGTTCCTGCAAGTATTTTAAATTACTACCCAGACAGGATCAGAACAGTTTTCCCAAGTGAAGGCTGCACGTACCACTTGCACTCAGTTGAAGGCTACACTCAGTTCAAGTGTGGACAGCTTCACAGCTCTGGCTTCTCAAAAACCAGCTACTACAGACAAATTTGTTCTTATTTTGATTTCTTCATATATGCTGTTAGGCGATTCCAAAGGTTTTCCTATTCCTTAAAGATCAACCATGACTGCACTGAATCGGCAGGGATGAGCAGCAGCAATCTCAAACACAGGTTACACCAGCTGAGAACTGGTGCTGATGTGCACAATACAGTCATCACCCCAGAAGGCGTCATTCTCACCCTAATTTCCTTCCCTACGAGCAAGGCACTAAAGGGATCATTAATTAATAATTGTTAATAGTTTTTTTAAAAGCCACAGGGATAACGCTTACACATAATAAGTTACAGAAGGACACTCGGCAGTGTAACTGATTCAAGGAAGTCAGTTGAATTGTTGACTATGAATGGACACAAATCCCTTCACTAATACTGACCTCAGATCAGACAGCACAGCACAAAAAATTACTCTCCTGCTCTCTTACCTACATTTGCTCATAAGAAGCAATTTGGGGCACTACTACATTTATAACACAGTTAATAAATAGCCTGGAAAATAAATAGAAATATCCTTAGCAGAAATCACAGCTTTGAGAATCAACAGAAATGCACATAATGGAAAGCTCTTTATTTAAAACTACTGTATGATGATACTTCTATTGATTAAAACTTGCCAGTGTAACATTTAAAACCATTACCAGTTCCTGGGACAGTTGGCTGGATGTGCAAGTGATGCTCCACCCAAACACACCCCTGCTTCAAAGTATAACAAAAAAGAATGAAATCTCAAAACTCATCACGTTTTGTCATCAAGTTTTATACCTAATCAATAACTTCAGTGCAACAGAGTATCATTCATGCTGAAGTCAGTGAGGATAATCTGGCCATGCTGGCTCTCCAACCACAGTATTAGTGGCACTGTCTCCAGCCATCTTCAGGATAGTATATTTTCTTTACAGTATAGTTGTTAGTTTACCAGTACTGAAGCTACTGAAGAACTCTTCATAATTAAACTAGTTTGATCTAAATCTAAATTTTCCTTTCCACATCACCAATAAGATTAATGACCTCCAATACAGTTTTATTAACAGTAAAGGAAACTTTTGATGAGCAAGGTATGAAGTGTACATGAAGTGTACATGAAGTGCTTCTGAAAGTGGAATATTTATGCTAACCATGTGTCCTTTCACTCATGGTTTTTAAACTGTGGTACTAAATAGTGACATAATAAAACAGTAACAAAATTCACCAATATATGAATCTATTTAGTGGAACAAGCTTTAACATTCTTGAAAAACATAAGTGCTAAAAATCTGTACTGCATAATACCCATCAATTGTGTCTAGAAGCTGTAGTCATACACTACAATCTCATTAGGACTGGTAATGTAGGGACAGATGGCCACAGCCTCAAAGAACACACAGAAATTGGTGAAATAATTTTATATGAAAACTCAGAAGTCATTAGACAACAAAGGTTTTAAGACACTTCAAAGTCTGACTGTCTGATTATATTAAAGTATGTAAGCCTTCTTAAAAGGAAACTGTAAGTTTTGTTTTATATTTCTGTGCCTACTACCACCCAATTACACTCAAAGCAAGATTTACATACTAATTACTAGCCTACGCCTGAATAGCAAGTATTTAAAATCTATCACTGAATAGATTGAAAAAGCAATAAAGGGATAAAGAAGAAAAGGGAGTAAAAAATGTTGCTCTTCTGGGTCCTACTTATAGACTTGCAAGTGTTTAATTTTGGGCTCTGCTCAAATCTTTGTTAGAGGATTAGTGTTCGGAAATTGAATTACATTGCAAAGGTTGAGTAACATTTTCAGTTCTATCTGAAAAGTGATGGGTTGTTTTGTCCAATGATATTTAGTGTTAAAAATTATCAATATCTCTATTTCCCATATTAATATTTTAATGGCAATATATTGAAAAGTCCTAAAATGTTTAAATTTTGAGTCACATTTCAAGGCCATCAGTTCAGTTCCTTTCTTTGTTAATTATAAAACTAAATTAATGTTAAAACTGGGGAGCATTACTGTAATTATGATGAAACAATTCCACTAATCTGAATTATATTATTAAGATCAAAATTCTATTAGCTCTCAATTCTATTAAGATCAAAAATTAAAGTAGTGCACTGGCTCACCATAGTGAATTATAAATTATTTCCTGCAATCACAGATATTTATCTTTGACTAATAAATGCAAATATTCAACTATTTTTAAATATACTTTGAGTAACAGATGTCTCATGCCACCCTCTACTATCCAGGATAATCTAGGGACCCAAATTCAGGGATCAGCATTATTCTGCATCTTCAGAGAAATATGTTCTTGTACTATTTTGCAATTTTCACTCCGGTGTTCTGTCAGAACTCAGATGCGTGTAGAATAATCACTGGAGCATAGATCAAGGGACTGTCACAGAAAGGTCATTTTTCCACTTGTGAGCAGCAAGTAAAAGATGCGTAGTATTTATGAGAGGAATCTTACAAATTACTTTTTTAAACTTAATTCTTTACTAATTCAAACAATACTTCAGACTTATGAGCATCACTCACTAAAACTACAGCTCGAGATTTTGTTTCAGTAAACAAAAAATCATAGCTCTATCCTGTTAGTACCTATTTGTATGTAATTTAAAATACACTTCTCTTTGTTCTGTTTCCCATCAATTTATCTACACATTTTCTTCTGGTTTCAGCACTTTCTTCCTCTTCCCTCTCCCATACCAATAAATATGTCTTTTTATTGACAGTCAAACAAGGAAGCCACCTATTAGTTTGCAATTTGAACTTTGCAATCTATAAAAATAAAAATAATGGTATTTATTTACTTCAGCTTGCTGTCACAAGTATGATTAGTAACTGTTGGGCTGTCTTTAAGTATAATCTCAGTTAAACTAGGCAGCTAGGGGAATTCACAGGAATGTTTTACTCTTTTAGGACAGCTTTACCTCAGGAAAAAAAAACAACACATAAATGTCTGTGTAACATAAAGACCAATCTTCCTACTAATGTGAACTTTGGCATTAGTCCTGGCAGCCACTTAACTTCCAACAGATTGTGATGCTGCAGATGCTCTCAGCAATAGTGTTTCCATCACTGTTTCTAGGGAACAGAGCTGAGCCCTTGTAGAGAGCTATCAAGTCTCTATCATGACTTCAGCCATTTTTTAAAAAGGTGCAAAAATCAACCAATTATTAACTGTGACTCTGATTTCATTTTTAGGTGTTTCTAGGCTTCTAGACATGGGAAGTGGGGAGAAGGTAGGACATATTATTCAAGTGAATGATTTATTAAGATTTGTATATTCATAATTAATTCCCATTATACTCTTTCAAGTGTCAGAGGCTGTCAATTCTGGATGTGACAAGAAACCTATTCCTGAATTTCAATGCCAAGAGGGTGAGAAGGTTGTGAATGACACAAAATTTTAGTAGTAACTTGGAGAAATTCCTCCAGATAAATTTTGGGGATGATATCTGCAAACCATTTTACAAAGGATCTCTCCAGGAATCCTGCTATTAATGGAACTGTTTCTGCTGTAAATGATAGTGGGGAGACTGGAAATCTGTGGCAGCGTTTGAGGCTGTTTTGATGATGCTTCACTGCAGCACAACTGGTAGAGTTGAGACCTCCAGAGAGCAACCAAAGGTTCTAAGATATTATTGTGAAGAATACTATGGCTTCCAAACAAAGGGTTACAGGCTTTTCTTTACTCATAAAAACAGTCTAGGCTTTAAAGGAAAGTAATTCAAAGAAAAGACACTATCGCTGTAACCTGAGACAGTACATGAGCAGTAAAACCCAAAACATGACTTGCTTTAATTAAACAGCTTTATTCCTATCAAGTAAGCTAAATAAAAATTACTAGGCATCATCTTTCATTAAAATCTACACCACAGCTTTCCTGGAAAAGGCTCCTTTATTGAAGCATTTAATTTTAGGTCCATAATATTAAATATTTTCCATAACACTCTGAAGAGTAAAATTACACACTTTGAAGGAATAGATGTTATAAGTATATTCAAATCCTGGGGTATATCTGGGAAAACATGAAATTTAATTCAGAAAGATTCTTTATTCTTTTAACTACAAGGCAGAAACTATTGAGAAAGGAGTGCACTTTTCATTTTCAAATTAAAAACATGCTCGAATTAAAATTACTGGACTCAATATAAAGGCAAATGAGTTAAGTTTAAGAACTCATTATCCACAGCTCAACTACATGATCTGATTAACTACTCTGACTCCCACTGCAGAAATGCAAAACCTCAGGTGAGCTCCTAGCAGATGTATTTACTTTCATCATAACACTAATCAGTATTATATTTCTGCCAATGTATGAAATTTTGTGCATTTTAACTGTGTTATTTATTTAGTCATTATCTCACTGCATTTTCATAGGCATAGACTCCTTTCAAAGGATTTAGGGTTGGAGTCATTAAACTCTGTGTCTGCCCTCTGGTGGTCATGCTCTTCTTTTAATATGTTCCAACATTTTTTATCTCCGAGTTAAAAAGGCACTTTATACAACTACTACCTACAAGGTCTAATAGATGCTTAGCTTTTAGTCATCTTGGACTGGCTTGCCTTCCAGTTATGCAATTGCCTACATTTCAACTTTATAATGCAGAAATAGCTCATATGAAAGTTTAGATATTCCTCATTTCATCCCTGTCTAGAAACAGGTTAAGATGTAATTTTTAAACCACTCCAACTACAGAAAAGCAGAAAACCAGAAACCTGAAGTTTCAATTTATATTGAGAATATAAGTTTGTTGTTGTCTGGGGAAGACGTTCCACCTTGTAACACATGGAAATACTGGCTGCTAGACTCCAAGGTCCACAAATACATCAGATGCTTCTGAGGGAAAACAGGGATATTTGAAAGACTATTTTCACATTACAGGTGTCAGAGCTGCACTGTATAGAAACTTCTATAAAGACACAATCACTCCAGAAGGCAAAAAGCAAACCAACACAAGGTTCATACAGCTCTAATAGGAAGGATGAACTCCTTCCCAAACCGAAGTTGTTTCAAACACCCTTGTAGTAATACTTAAACTGAGTTGCAGCAATTGTGATAATTCTTATCTGCCTCTATGCCCTAAGCAAATCTAGGCCAAGGAAATAATAATGACACCTGCACCAGAAAGAAGCTTAGAAGACTGTGGATTGTCTGTAAGAGCCTCAAGAACATAGTACAGAAGCACAGAAACACCGCATTGGAAAAGGATCTCAAGGACCTCTGGTTCAGCTTTTCTTGGCAAAAGTGCAGTCTAGACAAGATGTCCCAACAGTCTGTCCAGATGCATCTTAAACGTGTCCAGTGTTGGGGAATCAACTGCTTGCCTGGGGAGATTATTCCAATGGCTGATTGTTCTCATAGTAAAAAAAAACTTCCCTCCATTGAGAGAATACAGCTCTTCACAGCAGCTGGACCAGAACACAAAACTTACAGTTCCAAGACTTGAGAATGCCTAGAGGCTTCAGTGTATTCAGCATTGCAAGCAAAAACTCCATTTTTTGTTCTCTTCTCTTTTAATGAAGAGTTCTCGCTTGTAAACTTACTCAAATCCTGTACTATTTCCAAAACATGGGAAAGGAAAAGGAATATATCTTGCTTTCCTGAGCTTCAGCAGGAATTACCTAGTCAGAAGGGATGAAAAATCAGTAAAATGGCTAAAGCAGCCTATCAATTACTCATCTCACCCAGTGAGAAAACTGGGGTTTGATTTTTTTTTTGTTGCTATGTAACAAATGCAACAAAATACACCAATTGCGAGCTGAGCTCACAATTTAAAAATTACTTCCATTTCAAGAAAACATCAATACAAGAGGATTTAACTCCCTAATATATATTTAGTTTGTCCAGAGACCACAGCACTGGTCTACAGGTGGTGGTGGGGTTGGGTGGAGGGACTCACAGGTTCCAGCTTATTCAAAGTGGCAGTAACCAAGTCACTAAACCTGTTTATCCCACCCAAAGAAGAGCTGTGGCCAAGGTTTCCTCTTCCTGCTATCACTTAAAAATTCAAAGAAGGAACACACACCAAGCACTTCCTGCATTTTGATTGTCCTAGAGATATGAACAGCAGGAGGGTGGGGAAACCCTACTTTTTAGTCCTCCTAAAAACTGGAGAGGCAGGGAAGAGAACCATCCATCCTGTTACAAAGGGTAACTTGTTACAAGCCTACTGATGAACATCACTCTTAAACATTCTTGAAAAGTGGTCCTTCTCAAGATTTGTTTTTCCTCTTCTTTTGAATCTGGTTGATTTCTACGACCCTGTTACAGTACTCAGTGGGGAAGCCTTCCCTTGGCCAGCACCTGTGCTCTGGTTGGTTAACTCCATGGAATTGTTCTCCACCAGCAGAACTGTTTCCTGACTCCAAATCTGGCACAAAGGCTGACTTCTGCACTCACTGATTACACACTGCCTTTGCAAATACACAGACACACACAGAGCCTACAGTGTTGTGACACTGTAAAGGCAGTCCTTTTACATTAACCCTCAGAATCATTCTGTACAAACACAGCAGCACTGAAAACACAGAGAAAAGAAAGTTTGAGGTCGGAGGCACAGATCAAAAAAAGACAATCTGTCCTCATGTATAAACAGTCATGTCCTCACTTAGGTAACAGTCTAAAGGAAAATGGTATGTTAATATTTTGATTGGCTGTCTAGAAAAACCTAATTAGTGGCCGAAGACAAACTCATACAAGCGGGAAGTTATGGATCGGCTTTTTTTTCCTCAAACAAGCTGTTAAACAGTAACAATTAGATACTTTAAGCCCAAGGAAATAAAAAGGTCATGTATACCTAGTGCTGCAGACACAGTATAAGGGCAACTTAATTCTAACTAGGATGCACCCAAATTCAGCAGTCTTACTTGAGTATTTACAGAATTTAGAGAGACAACATCTGTACCAATTCTGTCTGATGTAACTGACAATTTAGACAGCTAGTTCCTTTCTAATGAGGCTGTTTTTTAAAGTTATCACGTCCTCATAACTTGAACTAGCCTTTTTTTCTCTCTTGGCTATTTTCATGCATCTGAGATGCTCTACATCAAATGCTGCTTTTTTACATAAAATTTAGTTGCTTAAAGGAGAATGGGGGTACTGTGAGCTCTTACAGAAACATTTTATAATTCAAGCTGTTATGCTTCCATACTAAAAAGTTAACAAGGGGAAAGCTGTAATCACATTATGAATTGAGCCATTTCAAAACCAAAACAGTGTAGGAAAACAGTGCATTCACAAAATGAATACTAAGATAGAGCCCAGTTCATAAAGCAAACCAAAACAAAAATTGAAAGCTTCTTAACAACAGTTAATACAGGATCCAGATGAACATTTCTGCACTTATTCAACATTTACTAAAAGGGAGAAGCTAAAGATCAATCCAGAGGAGTATTTGCAATGCAATTAGGCTAGACAAGTAAGCCTGAATGTATGCCAGCTGCAGGGGTCTGCCCTTAATTCACACAATCAAATGTCTAGTGTGTCACACAGTGTCTAGCATCAGTATCTCCAGTATTAAAAGTCTCATCAGATATGCACTTGTTTACTGCGCATCTAATCAGGGTCTGAACACATATCTAGCTATACCTTCTAGCAGTCTACATGCCAGTCCACCACCATCTGTCAGTTAAAGCTCCCGCAGACAGAAAAAAAATCAATTCAAACAAATGCATTCGGCACTCAAACTAAGCTATCATTCACATTTCAACATAAGACTTGAATTCCTTTTCAGTGTTCTTCAACTCTGACCCAGCTCTACCCCCTCCTTCACTGAAAAGGGCAAAGACAACAGCCCAGCAAGTGGGACAGGCAAAACAGACCTCCTTTGTTCACTTTTTCCCTTTCAGTTTTCTATTGAGGTAAATAACTGAAAGCTCAGCCAGCCTCCAGTAGCTCAGAAGAAAGCAATATAGCCAGCTTGCAACTATCCTTTCCTGGTTAACAAACTGCAGGACAAAACTTGCAGTGCATCATGCTAATCTTATTATTAGACATTAACTCTTTACAAATTCCCTTAACATTACATTTATGAGACAGTATTCATAAATGCAGAAGTTTTGATGTCCTTAACGCTGAACTGAACAGGCAATACACACACTTACCAATTTAAAATTCAACAAATTATCACTGCAAATAATGTATAATGGAATTTTTTAAATACTATCAGCCCACTCAGGAAGGCAAAATCAAATTCATTGCATATTGCCCAACACACTCCCTCCTACATTATTCCCTCAGCTTTCATTATCAAGATATACTTTCCTCTGTAGGACTTCCCATTTTACCAATTCTGTTCATAAAACATGAAAAAATGAACAAGTCCGGTGAAAAATTGAACAGCACAATTTTACTGTACTATTTCAGTATAACAGAAGTTAAGTAATCACAATTCAAGGTGATTTGAGACAGATTAATAAAACTACAGAAGCATAGCAATTTTACAGGTGCAGGCAAGACACTTAATTTTTAGGCTGATTGAGATATTTGAGCTGTGCAATAATCTATTTTAAAAAATGCCAAACCCTTAGTGTATTCAATATCTTTTACGTCCAGATACCATGGCAAGTCATTTCACTAAAGCAGGAAGAATGGGCAACATGCATTACCGTTTCCTGACTTGAAATCAGAATCCTCAAAATAATAAAACCTGACAATTAGAGACATCTCATTAATCCCAAGAAACTCTTAACTTGGTTACTAAAGCTTCTGCTGTCACCTTTAGGAGCACCAGAGAGAAACACCAGAGTGCAACAAGCTAGCAGAAGGTATCAGTATGTGTCACTGGATTTGCAATTTCATTTTCTTAAAATAAAACCATTTTAAATAGCTAAATTTTCTTATTACAGCCCTTTTTGTGACACAAGTTGTGGTATATGTGATAAGTAATATACTTTCTTCAAGAAGACAAGGAACAGTATCTAAGGCTCAGATTCTGGTGATCTCATTCACCTTGAACATTATTACTTTTGAATAATGCTACTGTGGCCAGTAATACTAAGGACAGAACTAAGATACTAATATGTGTATAATTAGTTGTGGATTTATCTGTGCGTTGCGAAGGTTTTAGCTCCCTCCTTAGCACCAGCTGGTATATACCACTCCACCATCCGACGTGGTCACACAGCTGTATGGTCTGCCTTTAGCTACGCTGCCTTTGCACAACCCAGAATGTGAATTCACTCAATGGATCCCAAGTGCTGTCACCACCAAGCAGCTTTCTGGGTTTGCTTCTTTGCATTCAATATTCTCAGAATGTAACACTTTCCCAGTTCTATACTGACATAGTCTGACAGCTAATTTTAGACACCCAAGAGAATTTCAAAGTACTTTGAAATTCAAATAAGTAACTTTCACAGACTTAGGCATCACACTCTTTAGCAACTCTGGTCACTTGCATTGCAATTTCTATTCAAAACTAAACAAATACCTGAGGCGTATTCACACAAATGATAACATCAAACTCATTAGACAAATATTAAAAAAGATGCTGCACCTGCAAGTCAGTTTTTTGATTTCTAGGTCCTTTGAGCTATGAAACACTAAACAAACCTTCTCTTTCCAGCTGACATCTTTTGCCAAAGAACAGCAGCAAGCTTGGCCTCTTGGCATACAAGCAGCTCTCAAACTCAAAATACAGTCCAGATGCTTTCTGGTGTCGTACAGCGACTTGCTTTATGCACAGACCCATATAACTACTATCCATAGATTATCACACCTATTTATTCAATTACGAAACACATTGATATTATTACTAGTGCAGCTATTAGATACAATAAAGTCTTCAGGTTGCATCTACCTTTTCCACAATATACTTAATTAAGAATCAAAATCAGACACAGAGAAAGAAATGCACAAAGACAGGGAACATTAGAAAAAAAGAAACCTAGGTGTTTAATACTGGATTTTTTCACTCAGTAGGAGGTCGTTTCGAATAAACACACTAAAATTGGACCTTTATGGATAAAAGAAGATCATGTCATGACCTATAGGTTTCACTGTAGAGCTATATATCACATTTTCCATTGTTTTATCCAACTACACAGAGAGCTAAGCAATAGCATTCCTTTCACAGAGTACTTGTCAATATGGAACAGCCTTATTGACTGGACTGAAGCACACTATGATCTTAAATATTTAAACAGCTTGGCATTAATAATCAGGTACTGTTTACACTTAGACTCCAAAGCCTTGGTTTAAACACATTTCAGACTTCAAAACTAACACATCTATGTTGAAGACCTCAGCAACGACTGAAGGTTTGGTTAATTATTAGTTTAGAACCAAAGAGACAAGTGCACTCGCTGCACAGACTTCAACACGGTATTCTGCATTAATCACCATCAAGAAGCCAAAATAGGGAAAGCCCGCAATTCAGACACACTGTAGCTATTTTACACCTAAACAAAATCGCAGTTGTGAGGAGGGGGGAAAGAAAAAAAGAAAAAAAGAAAAAAAAAAGAAAAAAAAAAGAAAAAAAAAATAAGTACAGGTGACAAATGAAGGCGCAAGAGCCGAAACGCGGACCGCGGCAGTTCAGCACCGACAGCTCCTTCCCCCGCACACGCCCGGCCCTCGCCCCCGCCGGGCAGCGCACGAAATGGCGACCGAGCCTGCCCGGGGATGTGGGCGCGTCGCAGCCGCGGAGCGTCTCCTCCCGGCCCCGACCGCCCTCCCCGGGAGGTGCCACCGGCCGCCGCCGCAACAAAGCCCCGCAGCGGCCCCGGGAACCGGGCGGGCTCCGCGGGTGCCTCCTCGCCCGGCCCTCGGAGGAGCCCCGGCACCCACGGAGGACGGGCGGCTCCTCGCCGTCGAAGCGGCGGGTGCGGGAGGATGTGACACCGGCGCTGCGGGGGGATGGATGTGGCAGCGGCGGTGCGGAGGGATGTGACACCGGCGGGATGTGACACCGGCGGGATGTGACACCGGCGCGACGGCAGGCGCGGCAGCTCCCTCAGAGTGATGCGCGGCGCGGTGACAGAGACGGCCAGGTCGGTACTCACGGGAAGGTGCGGCCCCTCCGCCTGGATAGAAGAGGGTCAAGGGGGTACTGGCGCTCTTCCTCCTACTGCTCCCGCTGCTGCCCGCTCGGCAGCCCGGCGAGAAGAGTCTCTGCGGGCGCGCTCCCGCGCTATCCCCTCCCCGCCGCCGCCCCCGCCCCGGCGCACCGCGGGGAAAGCGCGCTCCCGCGGCGGGGCGGGGAAGGCGCGCGCGTGTGCGCGAGCCGCGCCGGGGCGGGCGCGCGCGGGGAGCGGGGCGGGGCCGGGGCGGGTCGCGGGTCCCTCGCACCTGAGGGGGCGCGGGGCGCCTCCATCTTGGGTATCCCTGCCTCCTTCCCTCTTTCGCTCGCTGCCTCCGCCACCTCCGATAAAACCGAGGTGGAGTCGCCGTGGTACCACTGCTCCGGGGCTCCCGGACAGAGCCGGCCCTGAGCCTCCCCAGTGGCCCCCGTGCCTGGCTGGCCCCCGGGCCCCGCCTGTGTCCTCTCCGGGCCGGGGACAGCCGAGCGCTCCCCGCGGCAGCCCCGGAGCCGCCCCCCCGCAAGAGCGGTGTTTTAAATAGCCGCATTATTTTAGCCCGGCAGTGCCCCTCTAAATAGATGGTTTCAGCGAGTTCCCAAACTGGAGACAAGGATATTATTTTACACTCGAGAATTGTCCTGTTGAACTCGTTAAATTTACAGTTCACAAGTTCAGGAAGGCGGGCACTTGGATGCGATCACTGAAAGAGAAGCTCTGCGTGACATTTGAGGAAGAGTCAGGAACAGGGTTTATTCCAAATAAACCTTTCTGCTGAACACACCTCTCGCAGAGCTCCCCTTCCCTTTCACATCAGTTCGTTTAATGCACGACATCAGAAATTATTTTGATGTAATTTTGAGACTTCTATGGGCTGTGCTCAGTACTACTCTGAATTAATCCAACTATGCCTTTAACATGTAGTAAATGTGATTAACTGCTGCTGCTGAATTTGCCTATGGATTAGCCGCTGTACGAATAGCCTTTTGTGCATTGCAAGGTGGCGACTTTTGTAGTGGTTAACCATTATACATTTCAGGGAACACCTCTCAAGGTGAACTCCACGGTGATAACTTAATAGTGCAAAACACAATGCCTAAGGATGAGCAAATAGCCCTTCCCCTGCATCTCTGCAGAAACCACATTATGACTCTGGCAAGATAAATCTGAACATCTGACCGTCTGGAAACAACACTTGAGATGAATAATAGATTCTGTAAATTATATAGCTCATGAATATAAGTATCCAAGGGTTAAACACTAAGTCAGACATTACTGCTTCAGACTGGAGATATTCAAACTCCTATCAATCTGAGGCCAGGATATTAATGTTTGAGACCAGAACATGCAAAGAAGATTAGATGCATGTGAAGAAAAGCCATTTTATATAGAGAGTAGTGTTCTGGTGTTCTTTATTTTCATTTGTTTACTAACATTTTATTTTCTGCAGTACAACTCCCATGTTTCCAACTGACTGATTTGACTACAAAACCACTACAGTCTAAGTAAATGTACATCAGTGTACACACAAATGTCCTTAAAATGCTACGATATTGCCTCACTTTTTTTCCATGATATTGTGTTCCACCAGGAGATCGTGTAGCCACTTCTGGCTTCCTGAAAATATAGGTATAAAATGCAGAGAAAAAAGTGAATTGACAGTTTACCTTTCTTAAAATGTAGGATCAAAGATCTGGTTAGTATTTGGATGGCCAGCGTACAATACTTTGTAAGCACAAACCAGTGTGCTGTTGGCAAACAACTTGGTGGAAATTGGACCACAAAACCTATGTAAATGAAGAGGTTTTACTGTTGCAGGAAGGGCGTAAAAAACAACTCTATATTGAGATAATAAACAGCTCTACTGATGTATGATGAAACTGAAGTGTTGCAGCTGGTATGATGACACCATTGTGATTCCCCTGAGAATTTTAAATCTATTTTTTTAATATTATATAGATAAACAGATATACACATTCAATAGCACAAAGGAGTTATTTCTAAATTGTGGTGTAATTATTAGTAAACAAGTAAATTCAAAGGTTTACACAGCTAGGAGCTATTGGTGATGCTGATGATGGCATCTGCTAGTCTGGATGACTGCTACCCATACTGACAGTAGGATGGCAGCACCAAGCAAAAAGAAGCAGGTGAGTTTGGTGACATAGTCAACAACAGTCATTACAAGAAGCAGAAGTTCTGTGGCTGAAGGAGTATTGGTTTTCAGAGTTCTCTGCTGCCTTGCATCTTTTCTGAAGTCATCATATTAGTTTTTGTAGCCTTTCTTCTCACTTTGTCAGCTGCAATTATATCCATGGATGGGCAGTTCTGAACATAGTCTTAGTCTTCACATGCCTTTATTGTCACCCTTGGTCTACTGCTTTCTTCTGTATTGATCTGCTGGAGTTTTTTGTAGTCTTTCTTTAGGGAAGCACTAATCAGGTACACAACACATTTCTTTGAGATACAAAATTGATTCACAATTGCAGTATTGCAACAAAGGAAAAAAAATCGACCAAAAACTTGTCTGTGGTGGGTATCAGTTGTGATCTGGATCTTGAAAAGTGTTTTTAGGAAGAGGTTACAAATAAAATACTCAGAGAGCTGATACATTGGTAAAGGCTAGTGTTAGCTGAAAATAATTCTTTGACATTTTTTCCTAAAGCAGACATTTATTTAAAAGGGATATGGAAAGACATCTTTGGTTGTTCATCTCACCTAACTTTAGATGTCTACTATGTGAATGTCTGCATCTGAGCTAGTCACTCTCTCCACTGAGCATAAAGGGAGCCAGAAATAGGCACTTTTAGTGTATGATTCATCTAACCTATTTTAGATGTCTACATTAGAATAAGCCAAGTTGCATCCTAGAAATGCCTGTTTCTCTCTGTTGACTGTAACAAGACCAGCGGGTGTCTCACTTAGCTGTCAATGTCTACATTGTAAGCGTCTGCATGTACTCAGCTGAATGCCATCCATGTGATTTTAACATGAGTTATCCCACTGTCCCACTGTTCCACTTGTGAGGTCGTACAATGGTGAATGGAGCATGGTGTAGCCTGCAAAGTACTTTGCGCAGAATAAAAGGGTGAGGTATACTCCACTGAATGTATTGATTCAGTGAAAAATCAGATTTCTGAAAAATTTCAGAAAAGTAATCATATTCAGTAGATTTTTGGGGGCCCCAATCAAACAATGAACATTTTTTAGAGATTAATTTCAATTTAGTTTATTTACAGCCACTTCATATTTCTTTTGGAGGGTTTTTTTGATACCATAGTAGTAAAGTAAATGCACTTAACTGCTGGACTCTTCAGAAGCTAGTATTTATTTACTACAGCAGAATAAAATGAGAATATTTCTAAGCAGAAAAGAGACCAAAGACAAGATCAAAAGCTTAAGTGATAATGTCTAATGTTAAAAGCTGCACTTCTTGGTAACAGTAACAAATCAGCTTTCACAGAGCACCAGGGAGAGCAAAATGTAAAATACGTTGAGAGCTAGGGTAGCAAGAGGATTATAATGGAAAGACATTGCACAGAAATGTTGTGATGTGCTGTCAACAACTGAAAAATAATTTAAGGCTTCAGAGCTAGTCTCTCAAAAGACAATTTGTGACTAGCGTTAGGTACTTCCATGTCTGATTCATAAGCTATCACCTAGGTTTCCCTTACAAGAAATTGGAGTTCTCCTGGAACCCAAGAAGTCTAGCAGGCTAAGCAAAGAGCCAGTTGGAGACAGCCACATGGAAATGCCATGGTTTGAATATTCAAAGCTGGTGGCAAATACTGCCAGAGATTCACAGGGTGGAAACTTCCTTTACGAATTAGATCTTAAATGAAAAATGAAAGGACATGATCTTGTTCTTTGAGAAGTAGGTGGAGGGGAGGAACTGTCAGTGCTGTCACTGGCCCCATCTTTCATTAGCTTGATCATTAGAATGCTGATAAAGACAGCAGGAACTCTGGGCTAAGTTCTTTCTTTTGCTTAATGAATTTCAACTTCTCAGGGCACAAACTTCACAAAACATCTGAGGATGAAGATGGAGTTTTCAATCCACCTTTCAAGGATAGTTAAACACTGAGAGGAAGTAAGATTGCACACATAAAATGCATCTTGCACAAGCAAGAAAAGTATAATTGATATATTTGACGGTATAGGGGGAAAGTTGAGTTTTAACCCTTTGTCTAAACATATTTCACTGCTGGTTTTTTGGTGTCTTTTTTCTTGTTGTTGTTGCTGTTAGATTTTTAAGTGGCCTTGGTTGTCCCTAATAGCTTGAGTGTCTGGATTAGACCTTGACTAATGATTAGAGCATTCTCTCTTGTGCTTATGAGATTTTAATAATTCCATGGAAAATTAAATACCTTCAGAAGGAGAGATGAAAACACCATTTTATTTAGGAATAGTCAGTTTCTTAGCTGCTAGTTAGCAAAGGTTGGGAAAAGAGTTAAGCATATGTCAGAAACCCTGAACAATTCTAATTGCAGGAAGACAGTACCATCGACTTGGTTTTGTGTCAAGTTTAATTCATCAGGTGGATGTGCTCTGAGAATGCCTAAGAGATCAAATTTTTCAAGTAAAATGGAGAGATGAACTTCTTAAAACATTCACAGATACCATCATCTGTGGACAACAGTATTTTTGTCCTTGCTCGGAGGTGATCTCAAGAAATATAAAGGACCATTGGAACTTTTCAGAAACTCAAGAGAGAAAGGATTATAAAATTTGTATTTAATATGATCCTTGTCATATTACAAAGACTGCATTTATTTTTTGACAGCTGTGTTCAACATGGTGAAATGGCTAAAGTCAATGGAAATTTGATATTAATTTCAACAGGACCAATGTTTTATCTCATATGTAAATAAAGGAAGGAAGGAAGTCCTTCACGCACAGGGGATTAAACTGTCTGCAAACACCAAACACTTTTTGTATGTATAATAAGACTTCACATTTTTCCATTAGGAGAGGTTGTCTGAGACAGTTAAAAAATCTCTCAGAAGCATAACTCAAGGTTCAAGGTTCTTGAAAAACTACTCCACAAAGATCAAAAGTCTACAGACACCAGGCAATTTGTCCAAAGGACTTCTGAAGTGTTAAATACTAGGCAGCTCCATTTTCAAAAGCAGGAGCTTTAAGTCAAGCTTGATGTTATGATTTAACCTGTTTTATCCTTCAGTAAAGTGTCTCACATGTTAAGAAACTTTGTCTTCAGTGAAGCTTTTTCCATTAGGGAAATGATCTAGGAAGAAATGCCAAGATTCTGGAAATGCCTAATAATAGCTATTGGAGCTATAACTCTTGCTTTAGTGGAACTTTATTCTTATCCACCAAGTATTTATGCATTTCATTATTGTGCATATCCATAATGTGAATGAACTTCATGATTTTCACACACACTCAAAAACTAAGCATGTATTGAAGTCTTTTATGATGATAGAGAAAAAGAGCAAAGTTAGTAAAAAGTAAAAGTAAGGGCTGCTCCTTTTTCCAAATACATGAATCTAAATTTCAATCACATATATAAGCCATAGAAAAAAGGTTAAGGTTTTGCCTGGGAAACTGAGAAGACAGAGAAGAAAACTTGGTGAAAAATTGTATCAATTAAGTCCTTTTGAAGTTATCCTTTAGCCTTGAACTACAAAAATACCCAAAGGGCTTTAGTCTGCTTGCTTAGGATACACCTTTTCTTTAAATCTGCTGTACCTTCTGAGGATAAAGTTAGTTTCAAATTACAAACACACCTTTGCCCTAATGGCTTATGTTTGGATTTCTTTAGCAGTGAGAAAATCTCTGGATTAATTAACTGGCTCTACAGCAATGGGATGTCAGGTCACAGTCCTTGTAGCTTTTTGAAGCAGACAACAGTGAACAATCAGCTTTATTTTTTTCTGCATAATCAAAGATAGAGCCAAGATTTTCTTGTATTGGTCACCATATTAGGATAAAAATGTATTTTTAAAGGTCCAGAAAACTATAATTGCTTCAAATGAAAGGTTTCACTCTTCATGGTTTTATTTAAGCTTGTCCAAAATACCACAGAAAACCCCTGATTTCTGACTCTGAAAATGTAAAATTCACACTGGCAAAACACCCACAGTTGGAGGAAAAGCAATCCTTGTGCAGCCCATCCTCGCAGTTACAGTGAGTACTGTTGTGTGGTGTGTGAGTGGCAGCTTTAAATGGCACTGAGAATAGTTGATAATTCCTAGGGTCTGTCATAGTTCAGGCACAAAATGGTGTTTAGAAGATGTGACTGATGATCACTGCAACAGCCACATTTTTGAAACCAGGGAGAGGAGCTGAGATCCCATGGGAATGTTCTAGTTGCATGGACCTCTAGGTATGAACTGGGAATTTAAAAAGGGCTCAAGAAATCTGCCCCAGATGAATCAAATACTTTACTCAGAAAAAGAATTGCTGAAAGTGGTAATTAGGGAACATAAGAAATTAATTAAACCAAATGCATTTGTGCATCACGAGAAATGTAATTATGCACATTTAACAAAAGAAAGGAATTTCAAGGTTTCAAAATGCTTAGATTTTCCAGATGCTGTTAGGTGACATACTGCTAGACATAATTTCCACATGCTTTTGAGGTTAACTTGAGGTGCAACAAATTTGCAAAAGTCCTGTTTCATGTGTGGTGGGTGCATCAACATAAACAGAAGGAATACCTTTCTTTTATTTCTTCATTCCTTACAGAAAATTGCACTGATACATAAACAGCAAGTATATCTATTTAGTTTTACTATTCTGTCTCTAGCAGATGAGCTTCTGCTTGTGTTTTGTATTTTGTTTAATCATTTCCAATTCATGGTTTACTGGCATAGCATTCCTCAGTATAGCACCCAAATGTTTCGTTATGTCCTCTTCTGCTTGATCCCCCCTAACCCTCTGCCCTTTGCCACATAGTCCCTGAACTCCGTTATTTTTTCATTCTTTTCTGGCAAGAGCATATCATTTTCCTTTCACAAACTAGAGGAAAGTTACAGAGTTTCCAAAAACACTGGAAATTACTCTTCTCTGTCTCACTATTTACACTTTGCTGGAAGACTATTATCACATATGGCAATTATCATAAAATTTGGGTATCTTCCATTTCTGTGCTGTGTGTCACTCAAATACACAGAACCCTGTAATTATGATGTATGATCCCTGGTGTTCATGCTTTTCTCTCACTGGAAGTGAGCCCTTTTCCAGTTTGTGTTCTAAGATTGTCAGTCTTTCATTCTGTAAATACCCTTGCTCCTTCTAAAGTGCTCAGGCAGGGCTCACATTTAAAGTATAAGCACTCACCTCTTCTAGTGCCAGAACCTGCTTCCCCGCTTGCTGTGATGCTGACTGCTACAGGAATCCAGCAGTTTCCTCAGCTCAGGTGTTCCTTTGAGTATTTTGAAAGCTTTCAGAAGCAAATTAGTGTAGTTACCAGCTATATGGCCTGAAATCAAATGATTGAAGTGACAGAGCACAGACTGTGTGATAATCCGTCATTAACCAAGAGTGGTGAAAAAAGATTTTCCTTGTTTACTCAAACTGACTAATACCAACTGATTTTTTGTGGTCGTTTTTGTGGTTGTTTTGTTGTGGTTGTTATTGGTTTTTTGGGGGTTTGTTTTGTTTTGTTTTTTTTATTGCCAAGCAGTTGAGGGAGGGGATTGTCCCATTCTGCTCTGTGCTGATGCGGCCTCAGCTCAGGCACTGTGTGTACTTTTGGACACCACAATCTAACAAATATACTAAGTTATTAGAGAGCATCTGAAGAAGGGCCACAGAGCTAGGGAACGGTGTATAGGGCAATAGAGGAAGTCTCACAGCAGCCTACTGCTTTGTCATGAGGGGAATAGGAGGGACATGTGCTGATCTCTTCTCTCTGGTGATCAGCCATACAACCCAAGAGAATGGCATGAAGGATTAGGCTGGATATCAGGAGAAGGTTTCTCACCCGGAGGGTGGTTGTGCACTGGAACACGCGCCCTGGGGACAGTGGTCACAGCTCCAGCCTGACAGAGCTCCAGAGGAGTTTGGACAACACTCTCAGGCACATGGTGTGACTCTTGGGGCTGCCTTGTGCAGGGTCCATAGTTAAAAACTTAATTATTGTCTTGGGGCCTTTGTGACTCAGGACAGACTATGATTCTCTGATTAATAATACAGGCAGACTGGAAGCAAGCCTAAAAATGTAAACTATTGCAGTTTTGTTACTCTTTGGTGCTGAAATTTCAAATTGGTGATGAGGCAGGTGGTCTGTAGGCTGGCACTGGCTCTCACTTGTGTACCTGGCAGACTCCAATGCCCACAGCAAGAGGCAATGTTGCTCAACCAAACTTAGGATCTGTGATTTTTGAATCTAAAATGGAGTCAGGAAAATGCCTGTACTCTTTACAGAGAGCTTCTAACTGGGTGTGGATACATTCAGGTTTTTTCTGGATGTGTGCATGCACATGCTCACTATTTTTCACTACCATGGATCACAGAAACAGCTTTAAGTTTGAGCTTCCTCACACATTTAAATATGCTAAATAATAATTTCATTTAGCACATTCAATAGTAATTTGTGTTTTATAGATGAGTATCTGTAATCAATACACAGATGAATTTGCAGCTTACTGTTTCAATCTGTGCCTTCAAACCAAATAAATTAATCTGTCATCTAGATTTTTCTTCAAAAACATGGTGTATATATATATATATATAACCTTTGACATCAAACTGTTTTTTCTGCTAAGCTTCATTTATGTTCTGAAGTTACTTCTTGAAGATATTGTAATTAGAGAGGAATCTTCTACCATAAAAATCAATTCCTTGGCACCATCTATGTATGATCTTCTGTTACTATAGCCATCTATGTATGATCTTCTGTTACTATAGCTATGTAATAATGATTTTCTCATTTCTTGTATCATCTGTTTTTCTAAGAAACATTTGTGCTCTGCTCAAAGGTTTAGAAATGCTGTAACACTGCAAATTTGAACTATTGATCATTTTTTTCTGTAGCTTTTTTCTGTATTTTTTTCAAATTTTATTATTTTATCTTCTATGCCAGAAATTCAAGAATTAACATGAAAAGAGCTATCTTAGGCAAGTCCACTCTTCTCCAGAAATAAACAGAAAAAAATGAGCATGAAGGTTGTTCTATAAACTATTTACAATTGTTTATAACATCAGCATAGAGTTTCAAAATTAGGCATGTGATCTTTAAAGACAATATTTTACATCACAGCATTAGAGGTAGAACGGTGTCAGAAGTCAGACAAGTTCCACAGGACAGAGCTAAAACATATAAGAGTTCTTCAGAATGGAGAACAATGAAATAGAAAAAATTTGATCTATTTTGGGAAAGAAAAAGGGAACATCTAGAAACAGTACTCAGGTTGGAACTCCTACAGAAATGCTATCATACCTTTTGTCCCTAGGGGTGTAATCCCAGACCTGGATTTACAACAGCTATTGTTCTAGACCTTGAAAGCAAGATGAGAATAAGGCAAGATGACGTGTCTGAGTGGAACACTGAAATCCTACACATCTTCACTGCGATGAGGAAGGGTAGATACAGCTGAATGCACAGCTGACTAATTGCCACCTCCTACCATGACATCTTGTTTTAGTAACAATAGAGATATATGCTTAGAGATGAGACAACACAGCTCTAGCAAATATACCTGGATGAAGATGTAAAACAATGACATTGAACCTTCTGTGATATGATTTATTAACCATCACAGCAGTGACTGCAGTCCAGAGGTTAATGCTAAAATAACTAGCTGTAGCAGTTATTGTTTAAGTCAAGCTAAACAAAGGCTGCAGTACTATATTTCTATAAAGCTATTTGAGCATGTCTGCATCAGATTAGAAAATTAACTGCATTCAATCTTTTTCTAATCAGTTGTTTACTGTTGTGGAGAAAGGGTTTATGAGATTCAGTGTGCTTGTTTTCACAAATACAGTCTGATAAGACTTACCTTCTGAAGAAGCTCTTTATTCTCATTTCTTTTTAGGTAACTAGGGAAGAAAAGCTGTCCAGGAAGTATCATTTAAAAAGTACACACTTCCGAGCACCTAATTAGAAGTTTTCTTTGCTACTTTGAAAAGGCTTTGGGTCTGCTTTATGCAGTTTCATATTCCTTCATTCCCTTAGAATGCCTCTGGCTGCATCCCTAATGCTTTCATGCTCTGGAGAAAGACTCAGCCGTTGTCCAGAGGATCTGTGTTTCTCAAAGAACATGACTTTCACAGTTCTGGTGAGAACACCTCCTCGTGCTCTGCAGTGATTTGAGGCTGCCAGCACATATTCCATGCCACATACATGAGATGTGCTTTTGTAGAATCACAGATAGCACTTCTCTGAAAAAGCATGGCAGCACAGGCACATATTGAGACTAATCAGGTTTTACCACCACCAGCAGCAGAGTTCCCTTTCACACAATAGAAAAATAAATTTGGAGCAGCAGTCTGCCTATCTCCATGTCACCCCATGGTGACAACCAAAGTCATACAAGTGGCTTGTAGGGTTAGCAGAGCAGCACCCATCCTGATCCTTTGGTTTGTTCAGAAAACATGCTCTTTTCCACACACATCTGAGAACATGATTTAACACCCCTCAGTCCAGTGCTGAATCTGGCTTGGAAACTTTGTTGTCTCATTGTACAGTAGATGTCTCTGGGACAGAAGGCTGGCATGGGAGTCTTCTTTTGAGGAACTGTCTCAGGCAGAAAGGAAAAGGCTTGGCACTACCTTCTTGCAAAGAATAGCTGCCTATTTCACAAATGTTCTTCTATGTCAGCTGGGCGCTTGAAACTATGTCTGTCAGGGATGTTCTCCATAGCAAATGTTACTAGAACAAAGTACCTGCTGTGAGATGGATTTTATTTCTTCTGGAGTCTCCACACCTCTAAAGTGCTTTTGCAAAGGGGAACCTACCATGGGAACCTTCTGCAGATGGACCTCTTGACACTGTTAGTCTCTCACAATGCCTTCTGGATTTGCCATTCTAAACCCAGTGGGAAACCAGACATTGCAAGTATTTTGGGGACCTGAGAACTTGTCTTTTCCAGTGCTTTTAGTGCCTTTGAGATGACTGTGAGCTATTGTGACCACGGAGTATTGTTTTCTGAGGCCTAGCTGAAAGAGCTTCTTCTTTACAAGGAGCTATTGTGAGGAAGGAAACCAAAGGCATTGTGTCCTCGATGGTAATAATGAACTAAGTCTTCCTCATTATCTCCAGATGAAAAGAGAACTATCTTGTTCTGTGTGCTATGACTTTCTGCCTGACTGGTCAGAAAGACCATTAATATGAAGTGGCTCCAACTCCAGTGTGAAGTAGGAGTATCTGTTGAATGCTCAGTTGTTGCCTGTGTCCAGCAGCTGCAGTGTCCTGTGCCAGCAGGGCCATTTGCAGGATGACCAATCTCCCATGCAGCATGAACTGTGTGGTAATGATGGTGCTTTCTGGGTGAGCCACAGGGACAGCACCTCATACCAGTGACCAACTCCTACTGACAAAAGACAGCAGAAATCCCACAGTCATGATCTAACACATGCTGGATATTTGCAGCTCAGGAAACCAATCTCTTTTTTTTAACAGTGTTTCTTTTGGGTAGAATTATGATGCACCTCCTGAAAACGTATTGGTTTGAAAAGAGGTAATGTTTACCGGTGAGGCTGCAGTATGCTAAGCCCTGCATAATGGATGAGGAAAAGCTTTCCATTTCTCAAAGACAGTCAGAAGATGCGCTCTACAGACTGGGTATAAAATATATAGGAACAACATCATGCAGGAAGTATTTTGTCTTGGTTTTTTCTTTACTATCTCAAATATATACAACCATTTATATATATGTATATGAACCCAGGCAATAAACAGCTGTCCAGAGCACACTTGCTTCCTGACAATCTTGTCTAAGCTTTCCTTACTAATCTGCAGCTCTTCCCGATGATTTATGACATATCTAGTGCAAATTATTTAAAACTTATTCTGCCATAGAAATATTATTGTCTTTCCTGCTGTATTCATAACCAGATTGTTTAGACCTGCTTGGACACAGTGCTCAAGTTTGGAAGTTAAGGCATGCTTATGTCCTAGTAGATTCTATAAAGAAATGCTTTGAAGTCAGATTTAGCAGTGTCAATGATTTTGCCCCTTGACTCCTCATAATAAACAGTACCTGAAATACCTACCTTTCCAACAGGACAATACAGACATTCCCTACTCAGCTTGTAAATTCTCCAATCTTTTTTTTTCTTAGCAATATAGGTTTTGTTGTCCCATTGTTAACGACTCACTTGCCTGAAAATATATTCAAATGAGGTTTACAAAAGGACAGGACCATAGTTCTGGTTTCCACACAGCAGCCAGTGAGGAAGCATGGAAAAGCACCTTTGGTGAAATGATGCCCTGGACACATTTTTAAGGAGTTACTTTTTTAAGGAGTTACTTTGGGGGATTTTCTATCCAAATTTTGAGACATTCCAAAAGACCATTTCCCTGTGATATTAGTGTGATAATTATTACATAATTGAATTAGAAAATAATGGTGTAAGAACAAAAATCTGTTCCCTTTCCAGTTTCCAAGGTCTTTAAAAAGAAAAAAAGTTTTTAAATGCTAAAAGCATAACTTTGCTGAATTCAGCATTGCACTTCAAAGGTATTTGTTATCTTTCCAATTTGTCTCTGGGGTTTTACATGAAAATGTTATATTACAGCTTCTTCCTGAGAGGTAAAGATATCAAAATGCTCCTGTGTACTTTTTATGCTATTGCAACTATATAGGAAAATCGTTGTAAATAATACTAAGAAACCAATAAATAAAATGAAATCATAAATAAAAACCAATATTGAATTGTTTCCATAAATAAACATGCATTACCAGGGATGTAAGTAATACAGGATTTCAGTGCTTGTTTACTTTTTACAATATATTGAAAATTGCTAATGGTTCCCGCCAACTTTATTAAAATAAATAATAGAATTGTTCTTGTTAAATCTTGAATAAAGAACAATTTAAAAAATTATGAGTGTCTGCAAACAGTGAAGGCCATCAGCAGAGTATTGAACCAGGTGGCACACTGGAATTAATGGGCACATAAGCAGGAGCAGACACAACTGCAGGGATGGGAATGAGGAGGCTGAGCAGCGAACAGGGCAGTAGGGGGGCAGCACCTCTGTGAGTTCACACCTCAGTGGTGTGCAGCTGAGAAGAGCCTACTAATCTTGTTCCTGCAGAGTCTGAGGAAGACGCATTTGGCATGCTTATTTTTCTTTGTAAATTAATATGACTGCACCAAGAATGTATCTTACTTCTAGCAGCAAACTCTTTCAAACAGAACAGTTCTGCAAGGTCTGAAAATCTGACTTACTGTTTAAGCAACAGCATGAAAAAACCCAAACAACTGGGTTTTCTGTCTTGCCTTATGTAGTCCAATGTAAAAGTCTATGGGTTTGAATCACAGCTGGCCTGCAGTGCAGTCCTTAAGCTGAAAGAGGAAGCATTAACACATCCTCCCCTGCAACAGATTATGTTTGTATTTAATACTTGTAATTTTGAGAACAATCTTGTAATGGAAGAAAACCAGCACTACTTGTCGACCCAGCAGAATATAAGTATTTTAATCTCTGATGAAAAATTAATGTGACCAATAAATAGTAAGCACATACAAGATTTTTCTTTCACCTGTCATGTGTCTTGTATTACTTCAGCCTGTATCAGCTCCCTTTACCAGTTCAGCAAGGAAAGCAAAATAAATGAAATATAAGTAATTGATCAAAGACAAGACATAATCCTTATCTATTAGAACTAAAGAGAAGATGCTGTTAAACACTTCCACAAGCCTATGGATTCTGCTACGTATGAGGGATTAAGGAGTTCTCACCCACCTCACAGGTTAAAGGGATTTAGTTGGTCATGGACACTGGTAGGCACAGTGCATTACAGAACACCCTTCAGAACGTCTATTTCTAAAATCTTCATTTAAACAGTTTCTTTTGCACTTTTAATTCTGTGTAGTCATTCTGTAACTTTGCTCCTCAGGGGTTTAGCACCTTTTACTTTCTGCTTAAATTTACTTTTTAAGTTTGAGCACTTCTGGTATCATGCAAGTGTCGTCCCTTAGCCTACTATCTTTCCTTCTTGAAGTATTTTTAAGCAGCAGCAGGTCCTCTCCTTTTAGCCCTTGTTTTGTTGGATGGAACAAACCACACTTTCCTAATCTTCCCTTTGGCAGCCGTTCTTTGCATCTGTTTTAGTCTGAATATCTCTTTCTCTAATAGCACTGACCAAAACTATAATTATAGTCAACTGTGGCTGCCTGCAGCTTGTGCAATCGAATCAGTACCTTCATTTTACTGCTGGAATGGACAATAACAGGAAGTATCTTATAGTGATTACACTTTTCTTGTATTTTTTATTTTTTAAAATATATGTTTATATTTATTTTTATATCTTTTATATAGTTTTATATATTTACATACATAAATATTTAAAAAAAATCTTAAAGTGATCACACATTTACAAGCTTTATTTTCTTTCCTTTTGTAATGAAACCTCCTTCAATTAGCATCTCCTTCTGAATAGATAATTATAAACTAACAGGTGACCTAAGAGGTCATCTAAGAAAATCTAAAAGGCTTTTCTCTTTCTGATTTTGCATAAAGGGAGATTATTTTATCCTTTTCATTTCCTAGTCTGGACTCTTTCTTTCTGGCTTTCAAAATCAGAGCAAAGATGTTTTGTCAATTTTGCAAATTTGACATTTTCACTTTCTCAACTAAAGCCTAAACTCACCACAGAAAGGCTTGGGTTAGAAGAGACCTTAAAGATCATCTAGTTCCAACCCCATTGCTGTGGGCAGGGACATCAATAAAGTTCTTAATTTTATTTCCAGGATACAGGCATATTTTCAAATGGTAACACTCATCTGGTCAGATAAACCTTGTAGTTGTTTCTGAATGCACAAGTTACCTTGAATGCTTATCTACTTACTGTATTCTTATGATTGCTTATTCTAGATTCAAAATTCACATTGATCTAATTTTTTTCAGGTTTGTTCACATTTTCCTGGCCAGGGAATTCTCTGGCACAGTGATACAGTTATTTTGGTAGCTGTGACTGCTGAGTCAGTTTCAGTTTTTTAACTGGATAGCCTCACAGCATTCCCAGGGGTACTTTTTCAAAGCAGGATTCCTTTAACATGATGTTCTGCAGTGGAGTATTCCTTTTCCCATTGTTAACATTTTTTATTCTTCAGAGGCCCTTTTTCATTCTAGTCTATTATCTTTTCAAATCCATGCTGCACTGAAATCATATTGTTCAAAACATTGATGATTTCTCCTAGAGTCATCCATGAAAGGAATTATCTTGTTCTTCAGTCCATCACAATGATCAGTTAAAACCTCCTTGTATTTGACTCAGTGCTAATTCCCCTGCTCCCTATCAATAAACCCCTTTAATTTAAAATTTTGTTTCCTGATTTAGTGAGATCTCATTCTGCTACAGTTCTTATTCCATCTTCTGCTGTTAAAGTATCATGCAATATTCCACAGCCAATGCTTCAAACTTCCTGAAAATAATTTTACCTTATATAGAGTGGTGTAAGAACACATCCATAGTAGTTAGGATTTCTGGCAAATTGCTAAATTTTTGAAGTAATTAAAAACTAATTACAGCTCAAGTGAAATACCTATTGTATCTCCATATTTTAAAATTATTTAGAGAGGAGAACAAACTCCTCATTAGTGCCTGATAGACAGTGCAGCACTTGCAACATCAAGGATCAAAGTTAATTTGAAGGCATTCAATACAAGCACCTTGTGAATTTTTGTACACAGAGGCCTAAAACAGTCTGAATTAATTACTCTATAGCTCAACTCAACTCCACATGTACTTTTTAAAGCCACACTTAAGAAAAATATTGTTATACCAATATAGGGGAGGGGGGAAAGAGGTAAATGAAGCTAAGACAGCAGCTTCCAGCAAAAACACTGTTGTCATGAATCCAGATCTTACCCAATTTGGAAAAAAAATCCTCAGAACACGAGGCTTTATTTATATCAAAAAATTAAATGGAAATGTTATCATTTGGTTCACTAAAGGTACATGTTTCCTTAGATAATACTTGCCCCAAAAACTGTGACTGAAAACTTATGAATTCAGAACAATGCCTTTGATATCTCATGGATGATGCTGTGACTTTGCTCTTTGCCAGCAAAGGAAGTGTCCAATGTGTGTTACATGAAACTACCTGATACTGTCTGTTTTGACTTAGGATGCTGGCAACACAGTTTAACTCTGGTAAAAAGCACCTCTATCAGAATAATGTTGACATTTCTTTTTTATATGCTTAGATCATCTCATACCTATGGGAAAGGTTTGATCTCATTATTCTTCTACTCAGTTCTTAGTAATTGGAATGCAAAAGGGAGGCTATACAAATGAAAGCTGGATTACGATCATAAATCTCTGCCTTGCCTGGCAAACACAAGGGAGAGAACTAAGCATAAAAAGAATGAATATATGAGTAAAATGACATGGGTTAAAATTAAAAATATAACAAATTAAAAAATAAAAAAATCCCAATCAAATGTTTTCTTGCACAGTCAAGAATACTATGTAGCACCTCCAAGGATCTCAGCTGTCCGCCTCATAGTTCCTTTCCAAACTGCAGCCTAGAATTTCCAATGTTTTAAAACAAGTACAGAAGGTGACTATCATAATAAACATCATTTTTAGTAGATAATGCAATGGCAGGTGATTAGTTCCAAGGCAAGGTGACAAATGCACTGATTTTGGTGAAATTGGATATTTTAGCTACTGCACAGAACTTGTATTTTATCTAGTAAATATTCTCAAGCACTTTAGCTGTCTTAATAAAGATAGTCACCCAGGCACCTGGCAAAACAATCTTATAAACAGGTATGTGCCAGCAGCTGTGTCTACCTGAAATTCCACTGCACTGTTCTGAAGAACTCCCACATACCTTCCTGCTGTTGAAAATGCTATTTAACACATTGGGTTGTCACAGCTCTTGGCGTCCTTTCATGGCATATGCAGGAAGTACGCCAAAAGGAATGGGCAGCAGGACTGGAGTAAGTTCTAAACATTAACTTCACAGCCCTGACATAATTTCAGGAGAACGCATATATGAAAGTTGGAAGACAAAAGGAAATTTATGTAATTTGATGTTTCAACTTCTAATTTTCTTTTTGACTAGAACTACACCTCAAGTCTGGCACCCAAATGTGAAGTTTCTCTAAGAAACTTTCTCATTAACATGAATTATTTCAGTATATCCTGTAACTGGAATAGAGGCTCAAGTGAAGTTTTGGGGCTCGGGATTGCTTTCAAATGACAAATTAATCAATCTGAAGTTATTCCCACAAAAACAGTAAGCAGAAAGTTCTAAAAATACCAGTTAATGTTGATAATTTAATAGGCCATTTACAGTCATCCAAACATTTTACTCAATACTGTTATGTACAAAATCCACTAAAATAAAAAAAATAAAAATAAAAAAAAAAAAAACAAATTTAAATGTTATCTTTCAGATGTAAAAGTGCAATTAACACAGGCAGTTTTTGCAAGAACATTACATTTCTAATTAATTCACTGCCCACATAAGAGCCTAACAGGTATATTACCTACACTAAAGTGAAGAAGGATTTAATTTTTTTTAACTTTGAATAAGCCTGGTAGTTGATAAATAAAGGTTTTCTGCCACCGTAATTACAGTACATATATCCAAAAATGCATTGCACAATTGTTTCCATAATTTTCAGTTTTACTGACTTTCACAAATTAAAGTAGAGCAACAGTAAGATTCATTAAGTTTCAGAATTAATTAACGCCATAAGACCTTGTAACAAGTGTGCACAAAACAGCCATCCTGAATGGCATTCTCCTGAATTCTGACAGCTTCCCAAAGATGTTATTTACCCTGAATCAATGTTCTTGCTTTACAGTACCAAATGGATTTTCTGGAACATGATTTACATTTATCTTTCATGCATTACTTATTCACAATTTGGAAAGAAACGGCAAGCCTTCATACATGTCAGCCTTTAATTTTATCCAGTCCTGAAGCCTCTGCAAAGCTGATTTTTCTTCTGTTAATATTTTTGCAGCTTTTCTCAGTTTTTCTTCATTTCGTTCTAAATAACGAATTCCATCTGTCTGCAGCTGACTGAGTTTCTCTTTACGACTTTCATCCAGAGGTATGTCTTCATTCATAAGAGGGTTAAATCTGAAATAAGTATCTGGAGGTAACAGCGCATCCAGCATGGTGTGAACTTCTGTATTGAACACAAATGAAGAAAACAGTTAAATTCACATGAGCGAGTCTTGCAAATGCTCTGACCAACAACTGCTCCGGAATGACACAGTAAGAGTAAATATGTGCTGCTTTGCTGAGTAAACATTTTTCTACCACTGCCTCATTGAAACCCCTTTCTCATTAGAAGACTTGTAAATGACCCTGTAGCTCTGTTTACACTGGAAAAGCTTTATCTTTTATTCCAAGGCAACTTCGCTGGTATGACAATTAAGTAGACTTTGCAGCTATCTAGATTTTTAATTACATTCCATTCCTTGACAAGTAAGAGCATATCCTGAAGAGCAGGAATGCAACTTGCATATTCCCATTTCAGGGTATACATGATTTGTTACACTTGTAGTAACAGAAGTAGTATTATGAAAACAGATATGTTCTTCTGCAATCTCAAGTAAAAATATGTAGGATTAAAGGTTTATTTTGTTTACAACTATTGATTTTTTAAATATATTACTACAGATTTGAATTTAACATGCATTTAATTTAAAATATACAAGTTCAATTAACTACTAAAATAAAAAACTATGTAATGCATTCATATGTTCTTTTTTTATAAGCTGTTTGTCTCTCCCTTTGGATGTTTTTGTTAGCTCACTTAAAATTCCATTTCTATCACTTCCTTCAGCATTCATTCTATCTTCTTTGTATTCTTACCATGTTCCACCATTCTTTTAAACATCTATTGTCATATAAAAAATTTGAAGTGAGAAAATATCACGGATAGGATCAAAGCAAAAGATTCTTGTAAATATAAAATCCTCTTGGCTTGGCCTCTCCTCCTGCAAATTACTCAGCTATGTCTGTTCTTGTTTCACCACATCCAGTCTTTTTCGGTCTACTTAATACTCTCCTTTCTTTCCTTTGTAATGTAAGTTCTCATTTGCTGAAATCTACTCTCCTCTCTTTCCATTTCTTTTCCTTTTGTCTACACAATGAACTTGCATTTCTTGCTCTTCCCTTCAAATTTCTTGTCTGATTTTTCAGCTGCAGTGAAACTTTCTGATAGAAAGTGGACAGCTCATATCTCCTTCCCACAATTCCCATTCACAACTGTGCAAAACCCAAAAGGCAATCCAAAATCTAGCTTTTTCCTACTAGTGACAGTCAGCTGACAGAGACTATACAGCAAGGGGTCAAGACCGTAAAAGCATTTCTTGTACCCTGGCTTTTTGCAGTATCAGTTTCCTTTGTAGTGGGAGAGGGCAATTATCTGTGTATCAATAATTTCTTGTTCATAGAAATAAAACAGATGTAAACTGCTAGTGAGAGAGTTCCAGTGTACTTCTATCTAGGAATGCAAATTTATTTTAGAAAACAGATACTTGGCTCTTCCTGACTGCAAAGGAAGTCATCAGCACTGGCAGATACAGTATAGTCCTTGGAAAGGTACAGGTATAAAAGCATACATTAAAAACATCAGAAATCAAATACTTTTTCTGAAGCTGTTGAAAATCGATGTTCTATATTAACTACTTATCATTTCTGTGTTATGGGAAAAACAAATAAAATATCAGAAAATATGATTTTTCAATTAATTCCTGAATATGCCTTTTATCCTAAAGCTCATGTAAAAAGATTTATCCTCCAGACAACACCTAAGACTGGTGCTAAAACTATACACAGTAAATTATAAAGAGACATGCTTCAATTAGTTTCATGGGGCTGGTAGAGAGGAGAAGGGGAAAGACAAAAGGTTTGAAGATTGTTCTCTGAATTGGAATTATAATTCTAAGAAACATAAATTGAAGATGGTCACAGTACCACTGTATCTTAAGACACCAACCTTCTGTATCAGTTGCACTGTTGATAACATTGGTCAGTTTGGCTTTCAGACTGGTGTGTGTGACATTGGTCTTTACCTCACTTTCATACCGACCAGTGCCCAGCGAAATCAGACACTGCAATGGAACATTCGGCCAGAGACACTTGCACTCATGAACTGCCAGTGCAGAAGGATTATTTAGGAGCAGACCTCCATCCTGTAAATTAACAAGAAATACAAATATTGGTACTATACATAACATACGGTCATAAAAGAAACTGCAACTATGAATTAAACTAGCATAGCCCTAACATACAAAATCAATTAAAACCAATAAGCATTAATTTCCAACTTTTGTGAAATTGAATTGAATATGTCTGTGCAATGCAGCAGCTGCCTAGCTTGGCCTCCCGGGCACTGTCAGAGCAGCTGCTGGGGCTTGTGATTTCCTTCTGCTGCATTATATAGAAGTGTTAGGCTAAAGCAGCAGCATTTACTGGAATATCTAGAGAAGTTATTACTTCATTTTTTGAAGACCTTTTCAGTAAGACAGATATGCATATTGAAATTTCCTAATCAAAAACCTGCCCCTCTAAATGCTTATTAATGATATTACAAACCTCAAATCATTACCCGCAGATTTCCAAAACAAATGAGAAAAATCACAAGGACTAAGCTTGGCCAAAGCTTACTTTGTAAGCATACTCATCACACAGAATACTACAGCCTTGATTTAAGAGCTGCAAAGTCATTTAGGTGGGAAAGAACTTATCGAGTTCATCTGGTCCAACTCCCCTGCTCAAGCAGGGTCAGCTACAGCATGCTGTCCAAGGCCATGTCCAGTTGGGCTTTGAGTATCTCCACAAATGGAGACTCCAAAACCCCTGTGGGCAACCTGTTCCAGTGTTTGACCACCCTCAGAGTAAAATATTTTTCCTGTGTTCAGATGAAATTTCCTGTGTTTTCATTTACAGCACTGTCTCTTGTCCTACCAGTGGACACTACTGGCAAGACCACAGCTTCCTCATCTTCTTTCCCTCCCACTCTTGATTGGTACACACGGGTAAAATCCCCTCCTTGAGCCTTCCCTTCTCTTGGCTGAATAGTCTCAGCTGACTCAGTCTCCTCACGGGAGAGTCCCTTAACCATCTTTGTGGCCCTGGACTAACTCAAATAGGCTCCTGTCTCTCTTGTACTGGGAAACTGGGGACAGCACTCCAGATGTGGCCTCAGCAGTGCAGAGAGGAAGGACCATTCCCCGTGACCAACTTTCTTTGTTGGTTCCACCAACTACAACAGCTGCTGTCATCAATGCACTTGAAACATCTCCTTGGTGGCTTGAGCCCTTCTGTATTGTCCTTTCATAAGGTATCAGGATGATTCCTATGAAGACCAGCCCTGGGGATATGAGGCTGCTTTAACTAGTCTAAGATCAGAATTCAGCCCAATACCACTATGAACAAATGCTACTCTGGAATTGAGGAGAGACATCTTTCGCTAGCTACATGTTAAAAGTATAGTTGATGAGGCTGGGACAAAATACTTCAGGACTAAAAAGAATCAGTGTGAATGACAGTAATACTGAGAAGCATTCAGACAATGAGATCTTGATCCACTGAATCTCAAGAAGTATATTCAGCACTTCCTGGAAGTACAATGACCTTCACTCCAACTAAGAAATAGATTAATTTGGAATTTGAACTAAACAGATTTTTTTTCTTTTTCTTTTTTTTTATGGGGAATGCCTTAAAACCAGCAGCTATAAAGGCAAAAATTAAGCTTGAGAGCATTATCAATAGCAGAGATGAAAACAGCTGTATCCATTCAGAATTTATGCAAACAAGCAAAATACAAAAGAAATGTATTTACTAGAATAGGTAAAATGCAAGCACTCCCTGTATTCTGAAATTCCCTGAACTCCGTATATCCGATATCTGACCATCACATTACTAGAACAATAAGGAAAAGCAACTCTACTCAGGAATAGCTTAGAATAAAAAAGGTTTTAGAGATAAAAAACATTTTACAGAAACTCCTTGTAACTACAGCTGTTCTAGATAAATAAAAGCAGGATTACTGAGTTTAGTTTTTTGAGTTTTCTTTCTTTTAATTAACCTTTCATTTCAACCTACAAAAAGCTCTTTGATCCCTTTCTGGATACCATCCACCTTGCTCAAAACACTAAATACACTGCTATCATGAATGGTCTCTTCAGTGCCCATTATCCTTTGCTCATGTTTAGTCTAGAAAACTAAATACAAGGATGTTTTTGTTCTCTATATAATCCCCCATGAATCGTTATCTAAAATCTTAATAATTATCATAGTGGTGCTTATTTCTTTCTTTAAATCCTAGATTAAAAACATGCTTACAAAGAAATTTCCACTGATAGTGTCAATATAATTAAATTAAACATGACTGCTACACATGGGAAAATTAGTGTTAACAGAAGTTTGAGGGTATATAATACTAGAATACCACATATTTTTGTAATACTAACAAACAAAAGATCAAAGGAACATAAAATACCTACACATACCAAATGTGTCTGTGATAACTAACAGCTTAGTGCAATGATTTCCATATTTAAACACTCTCCAATTTAGATTTATTGTAATGACAGTAAATTCCTAATGATTTTCAATTTTAACACAGCTTCTAGCATTTATACAGATAATAGACACATGTCCATTTTTGAAAATTAGAAGCAGGTCTAAGAAAGACAACTGATTTTTTTCTTCTCCTCCAAAGAGATTATAACCATGTCCTAATCAATACTTCAAATAAGATCACTGTGTTAAAAAAGTGATGTTCATCATACTGCTTTTGCTTACAATGATCAACTACTAAAGGAGTAAATAATGCTATTAGTTAAACTGTACTATTAAGGACTCAGTGAAGGAAATACTGCAGCAATTTGTTTAAATCTGCAGCTCCAGCAACCATACAGTTAATTATGTCAAAAGCTGAAATTCCTGTGAAAAAGTATTTTCACCATTTTAAAAATTAATTATGACTTCACATTTATGTGCATTCTAAGAAAAGGTAAATAAAAAATTTTCCATTCTGAAAGTTAAAAAAAAGAAACTAACCCTTCTGATTCTGAATAATTCCTCTACCTTCATAAAACTGGAAAAAGCCCATCCCAATAAGTGTACTTAACTAGCAATACAGAAATATGAAAGCCAGATCTTAATATTTTAAAATTAATTTTAAGAAATAATGACATATCCTCCATGCTTGCCCTTGAGACACAGGAACAGAATTCCCAAGTGATTGACTCCATAGTTTTGTACCCAAGATACTGAGATCACAAGAAACTTCACTGATTCTTGTATTGGAGAGCTGCTAAATCTGCTGCCTTAAATTTTTTTCTGGTTTTGTTGAACTTATTCTATAGCTATAAAATACTATATGAACTAATCTAAATTATTTATAACTTAATAATTAAAATATTTTATTGTAAGCATTCAGCTTTTTAAATATATTTACAAAAATATATTAACCAAAACGCAATTAACATAAATACTGAATGATTGTCAGTAGTATGGAATGCCTTGGTAACTAACAACAGCTTCCTCATCCATGATAGTTTCCATGAGCTTTTTCTTGCCACTCTGAACTTCCACGCAATTGAAAAACTGGAAGTAAACAAGGCCAATTTATCTGATCTACGGCTACAGAGATCAATCCCTGTTTGTCTCAAAACAAAATAATGCAAACAAAATAAGGATCTTTATACCATATACAATGGTGCAAAAATCTTGTTGATATAAAGTGATGTTTTAATTTATACTATAAGCATCAAATTTTAGCTTACACTATAAGCTTCAAGCTACAATTCAAATTCTACAAAGCATTGCTAACTTTATGTGCAGCTGTAAACCTTTTTGGTTCCTATTATCAGTTCCTTTTTGACAGATGGAATGCCTTCACTGTGTCCCTCCTCTCCTCTATACTGTTAGCTATGGCCCTATAGAATGGTATGCCTGCATGCACACAGAAAAAGAGAGGCTATATGAACAGAATATTCAATAAATCACCACAATATCAACATACACTGGATCTAAAAGCAAAACCAATAGATCATATGAAGTGATTATCCCCTTTTATTCCGTGTGCACAAGGCCTGACTGGGGACAGATACTTTGTACAGCTTTGGACACACAGTTTCAAAGCAGTGAAGAACTGGAACATATACAGTAAAGAACCACTAAGACGGTTTGCGGCCTGAAGAATGTAACATATGAGAAGAGATGCAGGGAACTAGGTTTGCTTACCCTGTTAAAAAGAGGAAGCCAAGGGGGAAGCTAATCAGTGTTTCACAATCTGAAGTAGAAACATCCAGGTTCTTTCACAAAGTACAATAAGAGCCGGAGAAGCTGTGGAATCTCCATCCTTGAGTATTTTCAAAACTAAGTTGGGCAAGTCTGGAGCAACCCAACTTTGAGGTTTAGCCTGTTTTGAACAAGAGGCTGGACCAGATAACCACCTGAGGCCCTATCGTCGTCCAGTGTTCCTAAGGTTGTACTCTACTTAAGGAAATACTGCATGAATCACAGATGCATCTAATTTTAGCTGAAAATGACATTACATTTCAAAATCCATTCTTATTAGAAATTGAATTTTGTCAGTCCAGTCTCAGTCTTGTGGAAAATGCAAAATTTGTAGTGCCAGTTTCAGCTGGACATTTAAGAAAAATGTCTTCAACAAAAAATATTGGAACATACTGAAGAGATAAGTGGTGGAGTCACCATCTCTGGAAGTATTTAGAAGACATTCAGATGTTGTGCTTAGGGAGTGGTGGACTGGGCAGTATTATGTTAATGGGTGGATTTTGTAAGTTTTTTTCAACATAAATGACTCTATGATTCCCAGCTTGTAATCATTAACAGAAAGAGTAACTTATAGGAAGTCTTCAAATGACTAAACTGTTGACCTATATCCACAACGGGTGGAACCAGCCCAAGTTTTGGCTCAGGACTCAGTGTTGGGCAAACAGTCAGGGCAGATCCCTTTTTCTTTCTGTACTCCCATCCTTGGATTATCTGGTCTTCCCTACATTTCACCCTCTCTTCTCATTTAGCTACATCTCAATCCAATTGCAAACACTCTTTTTCACTTCCCAAACACATGAGTCATCCCTTCCCTTCTCTACTGCTCAGTGCAGTGGCAAGTGCCAGACACTGCTTCATCTGCTGAACTTTGCAAAACCATTCCACACTTGAGTCAACTTAATTTGCTGGCAGTACACCAAACACAAAGTGCTGGAGTAGGAATGCTAATGTAAAGGAGATACTAGAAAAGGGGGCATAACTCTCCCAATGTCATTGTGCAGGCAAGCAGTATGGAAAAAGGCTTTTGGAAAATTTCTAAATAAAAACCAGCTATTTTTAAATTAAAAATAGTGGAAGTAATCAGATAAGTTAATATTAAAATGGAACTCAATAATGCAACCCCAAATTTGCTAGTGATAACAAAGCAGTGAACTCAGGGACTGCGACATTGTTTTCAGTCTTTTGTCAAAGGCTTTCCAGGTGGTAAACATTCAGTTGTTCTGTTTTATTTAATATCTTATGTCCAGATGAAGCCAATTAATTTTTTGCACACAGATTTTTTTCACAAAAATTCCTTAATGCAACAGTAATCATATTAAATTTTAGGGCTTGCTGGTAGGTAACAAGGAGTATAAAGCTGTAGCTAGTATTTTCAATCAGTGTTTTGATAGTTACAAAATGTCATGGCAAGGCTCCCCCGTGACTTGACTTATAGATCTTAAATTATTTAAAGCAGAAAAATGCACCTTTTGTAAACAAATGCTCCGATAAATACTCTATGGAGATACCCTGCTTGCACAGTTCTAGAGGTAAAGAAAGGCCTAGTTAAACGCTGTGATACAGATGGGTACAAATTCTACAGTCAGAAGGAAAGTAGACTGGGAAGTCTCAAAGTGTTCCAGAGCACTTGGGAACATGGTAGCACTGTACTTTCTGCAAATCTTGTCATATTTAAATAATTACGGTGAATGGGCATGAAGTCACCAGTGACATACTTAAGTCAGCAGTTTGAAAATAATTATTTAAAATTAAGATACTAAAATTCATAAATCATACCATACTTTACCATGGGAGAGCAGTTGTTTCTCACAAGAACATTCTCTACCTTCATAGGCTCTCACTGAGTTTCCTAATTCTGTCAGACTCAAGTTGAGCTTTGCAATTGTTCTGCATAACACCTTCTGTGCTGCACAGTTTTGTTTAAATGATGCTAAACTTTGTGAAGAAAATAATCTAGCACTGAATGAAGGATATATAATGCATGAAAGGCAAGTCTGATATTTGGAAGCTGAGTTTGTTGGCTCCATAGTAACCACTTCACCTCACTGCCTATGCAGACATGCTTTGCATTTTAGTTCACTCTTACAGACTTGCTCTGTTGTTTACTTTCATTGTATTTGTGAAAAAGCAGAGACAGAATTAGTACAAAACTATCACAGGACAAGACAGGCTAAGATTCTGAATGGACTTCTGAAAAGTATTTTTTAAATTCTATGCTTAAAGTCAATATAAATAAAATAAATATGGAGCTTAAGGATAAGTCTAGTTACTGCAAATGAGGAGTTTGAGTTGTTGCATAGTAATAAGGGGTTACTTCTTAGAAAAATTAAAATAACTACTTTAAAAACACATACTCTATTTTCCATAAGTAAATGGATATGCCTTGTCAAATCATTCTATAAAATCATCTCAAAACATTTATGTACGTAGCTGCAAACATCCTCAGAGTAGAAGACAGGAATGAGAAAGGGGAGAAATTCCTTCACTACCTAAGGTAGTAAGGTCTATCAATACTGCTAACTTCAAGATTCACATCCCAGCCTAGTCCTCTCACTGCTCTGGGCACCAGTGTTGTTATGAAAATGTCAGTACATGTACCCTAAGCTTTAAGGCTTGTTCAGTGAAGCATCACTGGGCTAAAAAAGTTATAGTTGTTTACATATGCTTTGTGAAAAAGAAGCCTACACATTCAAGTTTAACTGTACAATACACTAGTCCCCTACAGCATTCAGCAAACATACCCTTTTCAATACAAAGATTACACAATTATGTTGTTACATTTATACAAATATGCTTGAAATAGACATGAATTATGGCTCTCCTCTTGGGAGTAATCAGTCAGACTGGTCACAGTACTACTGAGGATGAAACTGATGAAGAGGAGCTCCCACTAAGACAGGAAATCTTTATTTTCCGTAACAAACTATTTGGCAAAATATATTTTATATTTTTTTAAGTTTTATAAACATGAAACAAGACAGAAGCAGAACTGTTTTCTTCTTATCGTGCTGACAAACAGTGGATGGTGGTGCCAATATTTCTAACAAATCTCTAAAATGTATAGTGAAGAACAATGTTTTAACTTCATTCTAATGGTGTGTTCCACTTTAGTGTTTGATGAGAAAAACATTTAAATAACTTCAGTAATTTTTTATATAGCATACAATGACCTAGAGTTGTCTCCTTATACAAATATTTCATCCAATTTATTTGGGGAGATTAATTTTTACTTTATAATCATGGTAAGAAGAAGACTACTGGATCAACTTCATACAATTATAATATACACTATGCTGATGCTCAACAGAGGCCCTAAATGGTGACAGATATAAATGCAATCCTCCTATACACCAAATTTATAACAACTGTAGAAAGAACCAACTCTTTATTTAGGGAGAGGCAGAGTGCTCCTTTAGATTCCTGAAATAAATACCTTGCGCTCATTATTTTGAGATGCTGTCTCAAAATGATGATTTCTCTTTAGACACTAGAAAAATAAACACTTCAGTTACTTGTCATTTCAAGGGAAATCCCTTTTTCACACTTTAGAACTAAGTGTGAAAAAGGGTTTCTTTGAAATGGCATTGGAAAAGATTCTAGAGAAAACATTTGTACAGAATATGAAAATTAAATGCATTTGTATTTATATTATTGAATGACACCAACATTAAATTTCCATTACTGCATTATTTTACAATTAAAGAAAATCTGAAAGTGCATTACCTATATTTGTACTTCTGCCACACCAGTTAGACTTTATACTGAGATCACATGACAAAGTTAAAAAAAAATAAAAAGAAATAAATCTAGTAACGTTTGAAAGTTTACTGAGAAGTCTCCTTTTCAATTCAACTGTTTTCCCATACAGTATTTATCATTTTCCCCCTAAAAACTAGCAACACCATAATACAATTGGCATACACTCAAATGTCATGATCAGTGCTTCTGAGAACTATCGATACTATTACTCTTATATGCAAAACATTTAATAATATATATTTTACAATCATTAGAATGAATGCCTGGCTTAGGTAGACTCCTAGGTGATTATCTTGAATTATTAACTCATCCTAGCGAGTCATTCATTCACAGAAAATGACCAGCTGCTCTGAAGACTTCACTGAATTTATAGGTTTATGTCAGATACAGAAAATGTATTACAGGGTACTGAGGAAGTTTGCTAAATATTACTAGACATCATAAAAGAAAGAGTTTTTGGCAATAAAATACATTGTCAGATATTTCAATAAAACCTATCTTGTGCATGGCAGATCTAATTACATTAATTCTGCAGCTAACAACAGCACGCAACCCAAAAAGATTCAGTATTTGAACCATGTTTCCCCAATGATGAATTGCCTGTAATATTACAAGCAAAGATCACAGTGTGTAATCTAAGAAAAAAATGAGCCCACAATTGAACCTACACTGACCCCAGACACAGACCCAAACTCAGGTTCTCTTACAATATCTGTGAAACACAGGCAAGGTTCAACAGTACAGTTAAAAACCTCAAAAATAAACCAACCAACCAAAAAAAAAATCCCCCACCCATGAGTCTGAACAAAATCTTTCTGTACTCAGATGACACCAGCATACTCAAATCCAGAAGTTTTGTCCTTGCTGACAACCTGCAACTTAGGAAAGCATGTAAATACTCTGTTTGCTACGGCAGAATATTTTGACTAAGGAGAAAGCTCTAGGAGCTGCAAAAAGCAATTACATTAATATAAAACATCTATAAGTAAGAGAGGAATCCCAGATAGGGAGATATCCTAATCTTTGTGAAATGTGACCATGTTAAATTTTCAAAATTTGAAAATTCTTTACATTTTATTTACCAACATAACAATCAAAATACTTAGTCAGACTCAATACATTTTTATGTCAATAACTTGATCAATGTTATTGCTATTACTTGTTGATATTAGTTTTCTTGATTAATTGGTCTACATTTTTAGCTGCTAGCTTTTTAAACAATAGTAAAATATTAGGAACTTCAAAATGCATTGAGAAAAACACAGAAAGACTAGTAGTGACCCATAGGGAATGCAGATGGCTCATTATTGGATATATAATTTATACATGCCACTTAAAACATGTTGGTCAATGCTGTAACTCTACAGTTAACTTTCCAAACTAAATGTATTACAGACTTCACTAATTTCTTTTTATCTTTCATATTCAAATTTCAAACTAAAAACTGGATTGCCAATTAAACCCCCTTATTTTTAGAACTATGCAAGCTACCTAAATTTGTCTTAAGACAAATTTATTCTTTACATTCTTACCCAAATATCAGATTTCATTTAACTGCAACTGAAACAAAGTATGTTTGCAGCTAAAGGATTTGATCTGAAAATGGACAAAATGTATGAGATAAAGTGAATTCGTTATTGAAGGTAATTGCCGTGAAGGGTTCACAATTTGGACACGAACTACCTAGTATCTGTGTTTACAGTGGAGACAGGTGGATGGTGAGAAAGAACTGAAAGAAAAGTTCTGCACTTTCACAAGTCCCCTAATTTAGAGAAGTACATGGCTAGATGACAAAATACAGCTGGTATCACAACTATCAGGAGAAGGCTCCGAGTAGAGAACTATCACACAATGATTTAAACCACCAACATATAATGTTGCAGTTGGAAAGGCAAGTGTAACTCTAAGCTGTATCTTCCTCTGAAAAAGGAAACACATCATACTGTTAAGGTAACACCTGGAATACCATGTTCCAGCCTGACCAAGTTAACTCCTCTGAACTTTGTTTCTGATTTAAAAGTGCTAATTTTGATTCCGGTGTATCATTCAACATTCCACAAAGTGTCATGGGTCATGCCAAAAACACACTGAATATTCCAGTTTCAAGAAAATTACTCAAAATGCTGCAGGTACAGCAGAAGACCATTAGGACAACCAAGAGAACAGAGTCTGTTTTGCAAAACTGAGACAGCTGGCATATTTAGACCAAGAAAATCAGAAAAAAAGATATGAGTGTTTTCATATAAGCATCAGAAGGATAAATACTACAAGAAGAAAAGTTAAATAAACTAGAAAACAGTGCTGGCACAAGAAGAATTTGTATCCATTAGCTAGGAACAGTCTTAAGAGCGAAAATGTGAAATTTTCTGGTCGTGAGAAAAATGAAGAAATAACTTATTGAAATAACCTTCTACAAGAGCAAACACAGCTTTACATATTCATCTATTACAGTCTATGATGCTGCTGTGGTGACCATGACAGAGGACTAAATTTGACCTGAGGGAAATAGTTTTTTTCTGTACTCCCTGATTTTTTTTTCCTATGGAAATAGCAGCTGAAATAATTAAATTCTGCAACCAAGAGTCTAAATCTACACATATCTGCTATTAAAAGTAACAGCATAAATATACCCCAAGTAAAAGAAACATTAAGATGCAAAAAAACTTTCAAGAGATTGCCAAATTATTTCAGATTAGCAAAATTAGCACCATGGATTAATCCTCGTATTGGAAGAGAAGCTCAGTACAGGAAACAGGGCTTAGAAAATGTTTTCTTTTCAATGAATGGAAATGTACTGGGTACTGAACTTTGTGCACATTTGTATGCACAGTGAAAATTATTCCTATCCCCTGCATCCATGGTGAGAGGGCAGTTTCCTAAACTACAGAGAAGGCAAATTAGAGGCTTGATGGTAGTTGACAAAACATGAAATGATTTTTCACATTAAGCACCAGACCATTATACATCAAAATCAAGCTTTCCTTGAGGGAAGAGGACGAAGTATACCAATAGTCTCACTGCATCATTTTATTTCCAATGAATATCACAAAGCTATTTTCTTTGGAAATATGGCCCATTTAAATCAGTGTTGGACAAATACACAAGCTAGAAAAATAAAAGCTATAAGCTATTAAGAACTGAAAATTTTTCTTTTTAATCTAAGAAATGGTGGCTGCAACATCAGAACGTGAGTGCAGAACATAGACGGTCTGTACAGAGATTACCGAACCTCAGTACATAACTCAGATCAAAATTTTCCACTCTACGCAGCCTCCTCTGATTTTACAAGATAGATTTTATAGCAAATATTAAGTGGTCAACAGTGTCACTGAAGATACACGGACTCAGAAATCTAAGCAAAAAAATAGTTAAATGAATACAGCTTATTTGAAAGCAAGGCTCTGTTTCTGCTTTTTAATAAGCACTCTGAAGATCACATTAGGAAAACATCACTCTGAAACAATTGAGATAAAAATTAGGATGCTTCCAAGTTAAATGCCTAAACAACAGACACACTCAAATTTCATTATACTAAACAAATCTGCCAATAACATGTCACTTAGCAAGCCCCTGCAGGGGATCTTTCAATTAGTCTGGTCTGCAAAATACTGGTACAGTAACCACAGCAATTTCACAAAGGCTGGTAAACTGCACCAGTGTGCATCCACCTTCAGAGCTGCTATCCAAACCTATAGAATCCATAAGAGAGAAAGAAACGCAGATATCCATGTAGCTTACATGTTCCAGTAAATTCCCTTTTCCTTAACAGTAACCAACACTGCCTTGAGGGCTGTAGGCAAATGTGTATGGCAACAAGCAGACAGAGAAACAAAGAAAGAGTTGCATCTATCATTGTGAGAACAAGATACACCTATTAAACTGCAGTCTGCTAAACTCAGCCGCATACTAACTGTGGCATATCCTAAGTATGAGAAGAACTTCAATGTGACCTATATTCTATGTCTTCTTAGAGCCTGGGAAGCACCCTTGAATCTAATTTTAAAAGCTACCACGTAAAACCAATTAGGGTAGGATGCACTTAGTGAATCACTTTTGAAGGCCTCTCCTGTAACAAGCTACAAAGACGAATTGCCTTTACAGATTTATTACCTAAAAAAGGGTAAGTTTGAAAAATATGTAGAAGCCATGAATTATCTTTTTTCAATGAAGGTGTAACTTGAAATTCTAGTTATATCATACTATTGTACTATATACGTCTTTTATTTTTAGATTGTATTCTCATCACACATCCTGTTACACTTGCATTATTAAAACTCCACTAACAGACTAGCTGCCAATTTAACTGCTTCACTATCTGATCTTGCTCAAAGAGAACACAATTATTTGAACAACCGTATACATTAACATCAACACTATAATAAATGGAACTGTAATACAACAATCGTACCATGGGAAGCTGTAAAGAAAGAGGTGATCAAGTCCTTTGCATTAAATTGGGCATATTTTATTTGAGAAAAATCTGTGGCTTTGTTGAATTTACCACCATCATAATACACAATTCCTGCTACCCTTTGAATGAATCCTCTGGGACAAATTTAGTTTTTACTCTAAAAGCTATTAAGTGCATAATGATTTTTTTACTTTTTAAACTGCTCTTTTAATTAATTTAATTAAAAATTTCCTCAGCATACTTTACTGTCTAGTGAAGTGACATTATTGAGTACCTCAAATGTCTCTCACACTACAGGGAAAAAAAAAAAAAAAAAAGGAAAAAGAATAGATATAAGAAGTAACACACCACTGTGGGAAGTAGAGGAGGAAGAGAAAGTCACTGGCTGTAGCAAGACTGAATAGAGGTTAAGAGCCTTCAGTAATTCAAAATTACATTTAAAATAAAGGTACTGACGTGTGGTAATACAGCTTCTATAATGCAACATCATGACTTGGTCTCTTGACTTGCAGGGCTCCTGGAGAAGCATGTTACAGGGATTAAATCCCTTTGAATGCTAATGTGCTCCTCTTTTGAGCCACAAAGAATATTAATCCTACTCCCCTCATCTACCAACAGCTGCACTGTTTTTTCTTACTTGACAGAGCAGAACCAGATAGTATGGCATGATTGACCTGAATGTAAATATTGCTGTTTGCAACAACTGATTGCTTTTGGCAGAAATTTAACAAACCAAGTCATCGGCTCACCTGCAGCACAAGTAAGCGTTCAGGCACCTAAAAACCTCTTTCTAAACAATGACATCAGAAAAATTGTAAAACTAATTTATTAGCTCATTAAAAAAATGAACACACTACAGAGTGCCCAGTACAGGAAATAAAACTGAAACGTTTCCAGTGAAAAGGCATGCAGGTGTGTACACAAATACACATGCATATACAACTCTACAATGACAGAAAAGCCAGTCAAAGCCAACAGTGAAGTTCGGCCATGACTCCACCATAGACATCTAGAGTCATACATAAAAACTTTGAGAATTCATCTCAACCCTACACATAACTCTCATTCAGCTACTTCATACAGTTTGTGACAGGACTCTGATTCCAACAAAAGCTAGATAACATAAGCCATGAATATGCAGGATGACCCTAAAAAAATTCCAATGATTTCTATTATCAAAATAAATATTTTCACACATTTGAAGAGTCTTCCGTCAGATGAACTGCCAGAGTGTTTCTCATTCAGATTTAAATGTTCAACTGACTGAAAAGCTAATACAGAACCTGATCTCTATATAATTCTTAAAGAGTCCCAAACTTCAAAGCTAGGAAATAAATACTGTACTCAGTCTGAATTTTCTCGTATATTTTTTGGATACGTCTGTTCTCGGAATTGTTTAGCAATATCAACACTTCAGAAGCAAGTTATATAAAAACTAGTAAGAAATTACTACAGTGTATGTTCAGAAAACAGATTAAGGGACTTAATGCAAGTTCCCAATCAATGAAAAAATTCTTAGAAGACCATCTTTCTGGCACTATACTACAATTTTGAAGCCTTTGGCATAAATTATTTACACTTAATGCACACTGTGCTAATGCACTTTTCAAAATCACAGTACTATCAAAAATATCTAACAATGTTATGCTTCATTTATTCATGTAGTTCAAAAGCAGTTCAATCTTTTAGACAGTGTATATACAGAAAAGAGCAAGATTTTCCATATACACTACATATATACTACTTAGCAAGGAAATTAAAACTACACTTGCAGTGCATTTTCAGAATAAAGATATTTAACACGGATCTACTATTCCCATATTTATGATATGAACTGTAAGAACAAAGAGTTACCACCATTAACATATTTTAATAAGAAAGCTATTTTAAGAAAGAATATGACTGCATTTAGGATTCTATTTTAAAATGCATTTATGCATATGTATTTCTTTCAATTTACATTGGGTATCTCAGCAGAGATAAAACTTTTGAATATCTTCTGTTTTCCAATGAGGTACCACTAACTCCCAGAAAAATAAGAGTAACAGTCTGCTGTATGCACTGAGGCTCTTTTCCCCAGGGTTAAAACAAGGCAATTTGAGGTTGCTTCAGAGTGTGCAGTGCATTTATAATCTCCTCTAGAAAGCTGCATGAAGACAGTTATGGAGCATTTGCATATATAATAACTTGCTACCTGTACATCCAAGTACCCCCCCCTACAAACCAGACAATTACGGAAATAGAGATGTGGTAGGAAAAGTGTAATGTGGGGAAAGAAAAGCATGTCAGACATGAAAGGTTGTTTCTATAAGAATTCAAGTGTTTAAACATTTTTGGCTGTGGAGAAGAGATATTTTTCAGATTATATGAAAAAGTTTAAACCCAAATATTTATCATCTAGTTCTACTACAATAAACTGTTTAAGTACTGAGAATATATTTAGTTAGTTACAGCTGACAAAGCTGAATCACATCCTAAGCCCTTGCTTTCTAGTAATTATAATGCCTCAAATAGAGAAGAATGCTGAACTTGGGAAACAGGGTTTGTAAGATTAGATCGAAGGCCTTTGTCCAAAGACTCTGGAGCAAGGAAAAAGATCAAGCAGACTTCATTCCAGCCCTATGTGTCTGAAAATACTGGATCTGATCTCTATTAACACTAATTATACATCCTCTAGTCTGGTAAACTGGACTTAGAAGTGAATATAGATGAAATAAGTACCAGCCTTACTGCATTTCACACAAGTCTGGCAATTCAGAAACTATGTTAAGACAAATAATTGTGTAAAACACTGTGTAGAAGTTACAAAATCATGTTGTTCATTCAACTATATTTCATGTAAAAGCACAGACCAATTTCCAAGTACTTTCAATTCAAGGAAAGTGGGTGTGGAAAGGTGAGAAGAGAAATAAAAACTTCTTCACATAGATTAACACTGACCCATCCAATCAGTTAAGGAGCAGCTTGGAACAGCTCCCAAAGCTAAGGCAGCTCCTTCCTCAGTTTTGCTTGTCCAGATGGAAGATGAACACATATCAGGATTTCAAGTAGTGCTTTGGCTTGGAATCTGATGTGTTACTCCACTTTTAGGTTTAAAAAAACTTATTTGCTTATTTCAGATAGTAGTTGACTAAAATGATTTCAGGATAACAAGATCTATCATACTGGAAAGGTTGTGGAGGGCAGTCAGATAAGGGAGAGAGAGGGGAAGAGTGTCCTAGACAAAAAGGTGGAACAGTAAAATGAAAGAAATTTCACAATCTCTTGAACCTTACCCTCCATGGGAACCCTCCCCTTTCACCCCTTAATTTCTACAAAGCTTTCATATAGCTGAATTATTTCATCACCTTACAAAATGTTGAATCAAAATATGGAAATATGCTCTTTTCAGATGAAATTCTAGCTGTTTGTCTGTACCAATGCTTCTTTTTACCACCTCTTAATGTTATGAATTTTTCTTTATTTCATCTTATACTAATTTATCTGTTAGCCTTTAAATTTCACTAATCAAGCACATAACAATACAAAGGATATTACAGTCTCACAATGGACAGCATCAGAAATTCTGTATGTGATCCAAGTATATTTTGAGCTTATAACTCAAAATATGCTTTTTTCCCAGCATTTGAGGCTAATGCCATCATATGAATTAATAAGACGAACATAACAGATGCTTTTATTAAACTTGAGTGATTCAATCCTGTGCTCTCTTTATTGAAGGTCTCTGGTTCAGTCCCCCTTTGTAGTCTTTTCTGCCCAGATCTGTATCAGGTATTTATTAAAATAAATACTAATAGTTTTAAACTAATATACATTGCAAGAAGTATTCTTTGAAAACCTGAAGAACTGCAGAGTAATACAGAGGCATTGGAGGACTAAAACCCTGTGGTTAAAAACCTATGAAGAAATTAATTTGCTTTGTTCTTTACTTAACAGGGTCACCAAGACAGGGTGTAATACAATAAAATAGCATGCACTGTTGATAGCAGACACTGCTTTATCCTCAAGGGAATTCCTTTTGCAGTTGTGCTCTGAGTTTTATCTTACTGCTCTGGCATCTCTTACTCTTCTTACTAGCCCACAACCAGGCTAAAGTTGAATAAGCTATCAATGGAAAGAATTAAAAAGTAAACCATAAACTGAAATTGTACAGGAATAAAAAGAATGTGGAAGTGTATAACCTGACTTTTTCACATTTTACAGTATTGTTAGATTTTTAAGTTACATCATCTATTAAATAAAATAACGCTCAGTGAAATAACAGTTGCAGACAGGAAGTCAGAGGGAACTTACAACTCATATAAGGTTTCCTTCCAGGCAGAGAAGAAAGTAACAGCAGAAGAGCTCAGATTTGTATTGAGAAGACTAAGATTTTTAAGGCTTTCTAGTCTGTAAGGGCTACAAGTGAAAAATATCCTTTCTTACCCCATCTGTCCTAAATTTCCTTTGTGCTACCAACTTATTTGCTTAGTTTTGATTCAGAGATTCGGGCCATGGTTTTTTTTCAGGTGTAAAATTAGAAAATATTTACTCAAGGAGAAGTTTTAGACTTACCTGATGAAGATCGCTGCCCAAAACATATTCCTGGAAGTAACCTGGTGCAGCAGATGATGCTCTAATTGCTTGCCACAGCTTATAGTGACAGCCTCCCATATAATGGGACTTCACACCAGGAAAGTGGTTGTAGTTTCTAAACACAAATGCCTTCAGTGGTGTTCCTCTGTTTACAATGGTGCTTACTGCAGCTACCTAGTGAGTGAGGAGGAACAAAATTAGTTATATATGATGATAATAACCATAATATGAGAATGAAAGCTTCTCACCATAAGAATTTCAGTTTATACATTAATGCACCTCTGGAATCTTACTAGGTTCATTATTTATTTACATTTTTATAATGTCTATCTAAATTTTAAAAAGTGTAAGTGAAACACAAACAAGAGACCCAAATCCCTAAGTAAAATGCTATTTTTAACCTGCCATTAATTGTTTCCACTGGCTACCCTATCTGTTTCTACAAATATCTGATATTTAAACAAAATGCTGCTGTCAATTATAAGATTTTAAAATACTTTTGTTTTGGAATAGTATTTCATTCTCAGAAGTCTGTAACCAGCAAAACAACAATGCCATTAAATACGAATGTCAGAACTGTCCATTTCTTTCTCCAAATAAATGATTACTTAATATTGCAACTGGAGTTAAAGAATAGTAGTAAGAATCTCTCCTGCAGAAGAATGAAATGTAAGTCTTTCAAGATTTTTTTGTAAGGATACTGAAATGTCAGTAACAGAAATCACATATGATCATCTAAGTAAAAATCCACAATTATATTAGCTTTGAAAAAAACCCCAACTATTATGACATAAAGAATGTATCTTACAGGTCTAACCACAAGGAGAAAGTACATGTAGTTACAGGTGAGTGTTAAAATGTGCAAGACCTTTAGAGGCGATGCAGGCAGCCTGGCTGGCACTGTCAGAACCTTCCTTAGGAGCCAAGTGGGTGTTCAATTCTATCTTGTTTACTGTTTTACAGAGTAGGGTGTTTTCATGAAATGTAACTCAACAGCACAGCAGACACTCTGATACCACTTTATGCATTTTCACTCTTCAGCTACTTAATTTAAATACTTTTATTCACTGTAAATTCATCCTTATAGAAAAGTGTAACTTCCAGATTATAATGCAAAAGCAAAACTGCCTGATTTACACTCCATCATTTGATGGAGGAAAAGTTTCCTGTTTTTCGCAAAAGGAGAATTTAGGTCTAAGCACTGTCAGAAGCAGTAAAAAAATAACTTCAGAAAATTTAATAGAAAACTTATTAAAAGAATGCTTTCATTTTTGGCAATACAAATGTACATTGCATGATACAGTCTAAATTGCAAAGTGCTCAGCACCTTCTGGAAAAATCCATCTTGCCATGAATTTAACAGCAGCTGAGCATAGAACTTCATGTTTTATTTTGATTTTGCCGTGCCTTGTATAGAGTGCCACTGCTGACAGCACTATAAAGTGATTACTGGGAACAGCTAGTTTCAGCTCTATTTATATTCACATTTTATTACTGAAGAACATGGAAGGAAGCCAAAGATCCCAGTTCAAAGATAACTTTCAAGCTATCAACATAGGATAGCTTCTCTCTCAGAAAGCAACATACCACACCAGCCTTTTCATGTCCTTGTTTTAGACACGGACTAGGAACGCAGTCAGTAAGGCACACGTTTCTATGTTTAGAAAAATGTGAATATCTTCCATTTAACAGTAAAGCATTGAATATAGTGCTATGACACCAAAACACCTGTTAATTACAGATTGTTCTGAAATATATCCTATTATATTTCTCTTCTTTCTTCACACCCTATCCTTCACCAAAAATAAAATACCCATGCTTTCTCATCTTTCATTCTTGTGCTGCTACTGTATGTAATGCCCCTCCTACGACTTTGTGCCTTTTCTATCATACAGGAAGAGATCCTGGGGCCCAAGAATGTGACTGGAGAAAACCAGGTATTCCAAAGTGAGAAAAAACCCTCGCCACACAAGGACAAGTAACAGAGATTACAGCTGACACGACAGAATCTCCAGACACTAGAATTCTTACGTGGAAAAAAACAAGCCCTACACAGCCCCAAAATGCTGACCCAGTATTTCTATGTTTACAAGTTTTTTAACATCTCTGCAATATATTCCAACTAGAAATCTTAAAAATATGAGAAATTGCTACTGAAATTTAAGAATCTAATTATTTTTTATCCTTTAAAAGCATGGGTTATCACATATGGAAGCCTAAAAAGCATTTCAACATTCATGCTGCCTATCCAGTATTCTTCTAGGTACAGAACTTACTCAGAATTTTTAAAAGTACATGTGAAATATACAACTAGTATTTACCTTCGAAAACTGTACTTACCTTTGGACATCTAGACTTTCTTGCAGTTTCAATCATAAGATTTGAGCCCATTTTTTCTCTACAAGAAAGTGTAAAAAGTTGAAAATGGTCCATCAGTTTAGCATGAACAAGACATGCATTTTTATCATCTTTATTTCTGAGACCTTTACATTTCAAAGAAGCAACATTTGTATTGCACTTTAATAATCAGATGTCTACAATTGAGTTCAATGAGCCAACATTTCAAACCTTCTAGTCTGTCGGAAATAAGTCTGAGGAGTGACTGAAGAGGTCTTGATTCAAGTTACTCAGTTCACATACTTAACCATAAATCACTACGATTACTCAGCTACATAGTTAGACAAAATACTTTGCTACATTTAGGAATCAAAAAACCAACATCCTTATTAAGTGGTTGAAATACACTTACTATAATATATTACTATACTATACAGTAATGAAAAATCACTCTCCTGTAGTTACAGAAACAAAAGCTACAGAGAAAGATGGCATTCCACATGATTTAGTGGAAAGTTAAACAATCTACATGTAGTCTTCCATAACAGTAATCCATATGGTAAATATGCATTTACCATTCTTTTTTGAGGTAGTATTTTTTCACATAAATACATTTTTATAAATCACACTAATGGTCAGCATTTTAATTTCTCACCATATCAGGGTCAGTATTCCCATAACTAACTAGAAGACAGCCCTTCTGCAAAGTAGAGGAGACTGGAGCAAATTACCATACTAATGAGTAATCTCACCTCACCATCTACTTCAACTTTGATTTGTTAACAATAAAGGTATAGAACTCCTACAGAGTATGGTCACCCATAATGATTCCAAACAAGCTTTCCTTTAAATCAGCAGGCTTTCTTCTTCCCCTAGAACACAGCCACCCAAACACTGGTGGTGCATCTGCCTTGTTCTGCAATGATGGTTTTCCATACTGCCACACTTTTAAAGTGAAGATATTCCATGTGCTGTTACAAGATCATCCACCTACAGCTTGCACCCATGACAGGAGGGAATAGTGCTTCCACTGTTAAAAACAACACCTTTATCAACCTGCTCAGGTCAGAAGATAAAAGAAGCTTTAAAGGCCACCACAGCAGCAGTCCTCTATTCTGACACTATGTGCAATTAGGACAATTTGCTACTCTTCTAGTGGATATTTGTGCTTGGAGGACGGCTATGTACATGCCCTTGACAGGGAAGAAGGAAGGGACACAGGTTCCAGTCCTATGACGGAAAACTCCTGCTGACACAGTTCTTGTACCAGTAGCACTGTTTTGTTTTATTTTTGCATCAATTCTAGTCTCAGAATCACCAGCCAGAAGGGGAAGAGTGACATCTGCACTCACTAACTGATTACAGAAGGAGATGAAGGCACAAAGAACCATGAAGTAGGAATAAAAGAAATGAGACTGACAGAGGTGAGATATCAAAGACATCTACTGATTTGCATCGCTTTCATCTACTTCTGACATGTCTGTATTTGGTATTTTTTCCCAAACCCCAAATGCAAAGATTAAAAAAAATGCATCAGCAATATCCTCTGCTTAATTATGGGAACCATCAAACTGCATAACTATCTCATCACATCCTGTTTTTTATGAAGGCCAGAAACTGGTACTCCAGAGTAGGTACAAGAAATCCTTTAAGCTACTGTGCAACTTTAGACATTACAGTCTAAGGAGAAAAGTTTAATATCACCGCCACATTTATTTCAATTCTGTCGCTAGCATTAATTCTGTAACTGCGTATTAAATAAATGTATTTGTCTCACTGTTCAGTTTTCTTTTACAAAGTCACAGAATCCACAGTTTATTCACATACTGGGTTAAGAGTCTTCTAATTTCAATTCTAAAAATTAAAATTTTATTAATTTTTAATTAAAATTAATTTAATTTCATTTTATTTACTTTGCAATGAGTAGTCCCCATTTTCAAAGAAAAGAAGAAACTAGTAATTTTCAAGATGCCTTACTATCTCAAGTTACCACTTTAACTTGTTTGCTTTTGTTAATGATAAAGTCTACTAATGTATGTTGTCTTCAGGTCACTGGCTACTTTTTCCCCAACTTGCAACAGAAACGTTTTCTAAAATGGGGAAATCAGAACTGTAAATAATGTTTTAAATGAATCTGTATTGCAAATTAATATAATGGCATTATAGTACTTTTTGTGTTTTCAATCCCAACTGTCACAGACTGAATCATCTTGTTTGACCACAAGTATACAGATATTTCATTAAACTGTCCATGACAACACCCAAATTATTTTTGATATTGTTACTTTAAATCCTGTAAGTATTTCACATTTTTCCACTCATCAGTTATTACTTTACACATAATTTCTGTTGCCATCTTATTTTTCCATTTATCTACTTTGTTTGTGTCTGTCTGCGACCTATGTCCTCTAGACATGACCTACTTAAACAACGAGTCTCTTTCACAAACATTGCTCTTTCATTGCTTCAAGTCACTAATATTGCAACACTTATTTCAATAATGCTATGAATAACATATTGCCAACCATTTGCTGGAAGATTCATTCTAATGGGCTACAGCAGTGATGCAAATGCTCTGGAGAAAGTGCACTCAATGCAAAAGGCAAAATTTAACTTCTACCCTCTTCTAACAACAACAGTAGTACAAAGAAAATATGACATCTTTACCAAACCTACAGGAAAGACTTTTATACCATGTGCTGGTATGGAATGTGTTCCCCATCTAGACATTAGAGACCAGTGTAAATTTGTATTTCACTCTGCAAAACAAATACTTAAGTATTATTAGTTTTATTCCCAAACACATGCATTATCCATTTTCCTACCAAAAGAGAACATGAAATTTTTATCTTATGCTCCACACAGTGACTGATTGCTTCTCAAGACTATAATCCCCAACATGAGATTTCAGCTACCTTGTGAAAACCCCTAGCTGCTCACCAAATTTCTCCAGTAGTTTCTTAAGACAGCATGCAAGAAGAAAATTGTATATGTCAACAACAGTGAAAAGAAAACAGAGAAGTTGGAGCTATAAGCCAGGTTCTTAAAAATGCTCACAAATGCAAATCAATATAGCATTACATACACTGATATGTTGTAAGTAAAATCTTCTGCATAATGTAAATTATTAAAACGAGTCCTCAGACTGCAACTCAAGAAATACGTAAGAGGAGCTTAAACAAACATATACAGAACACATGAAATGAATTCCCCAAAGTTCTCTGAACGAAATGTCAGGTAACCAAAATTAGTTGCCATTTTCTGAAATGCAATTTATAATATACTCCATGAATGCATAGAACATTGGCCTGATGAAACATCACTTAATTATTTTCAGCAAGAATATCTTCCGACAGAAAATACCACTACTGATAATTGTGGTAGGACTAAATGTATTACATGTCTGCACACTGTCAATGGATTGTTTCTATTTCAAACAAGGCTGACAAGTTACCATTTAAACTACAAAAATGCACACTGCAAAAGTAATGCTTTAAATTCAAAGCAAAACATAAAGCAGTTTCCCCATGCTATGACAATGTTAGACCTGCTCTCCAATATTGCTTTAAAAGAGATACTATATAACCTTACAATTCCCTTCTCAGTTCCAGGCCCTCACACCACAGGGAAGTCTCTAGGAATTCCTTCAACAAAATGCTCTGCACACATAGCATCTCCCTTCAACACTGCAGGTCACCAAGAAATCCTTTGTTGATCAGCACATTTAATTTTTAATTTACTCTATAGATAATATATTAATTGCCTGCTTTTGTCTATTGCACAGGACTAGTTCTTTACCTCCCTCACATGCTACATGTAGCTGCAGAAGAACAATAGTATTTTAATTAAAGGTATGTAAAATACTTCTACATGAGGTTGTGATCTTCACAAGACTTCTTTTAATTGGGTGGGGAAGGTAATGAAGGAAGACAGAGAAAATCTAACTTCTAAAAAAAGACCTTCGGATATCTGAGAAGAAAAGCTCATGATATTAATTTGATAAATGTATTTATTTCCGAAAATATGCATGAGCACAGAGAAGAAATGCTTAGAAGCTTTTCTCTCCACTTCATCAAAGATGATGCTTAAAATTCAGACCGCACTGGTATTCTCTCTATTATGTCATAAAAACTCGTTTAATCCCACAAAACACAGTAATCACGTTCCCAAAGGAACTTGTTATAACTTATAAGAAGGAACCTTTTACCATTTTACATTTTCTCTCAGAAAAGATTGTTCCAGTTCTTTTAGTGGTAGGGTCAATTTATGCTGGTTGGGAAACTACAACATTAGTTTGTGAAAAATTATAATCAATTGAACTGATAACAATACAAATACAGATGAATAAAACTAAGAAATAAAACCTGTAATATAACAATTCTTTCTTGTGGCTTTTCCTGAATAGCCATCAATGCACATGAATACATTTCACAGGCAACTCCTGACACTGCGGATAATTTTTCATTGCAATCCTTACAGCTCATTTCCCTCTCAAAGAAAGTGGCAATGGACAAAGCCCTCCAACATAGTAGCAAACATTAAAAATCCCTACTACAGCACATTATTTCATTTCTCACCAATCTCCTTTGGCTAAAAAAGGCACAGCAGGTTGCTAGTAAAATTCATAGCAAATCTGCAATGAGTCAGATCAAGAAGAGCTGGCAAGCATACAGGAATATAATCAGAAATCAGTGCAGTAAGCTTTACAGTAAGCTTTATTCCCCAGAGACATAAATCATTACATTAAAAGCTCCTGACATTTTGGTAAATATGAAACCAGCTATTTCTAAAGAATGAGAGTATATGTTAATCTTTTCTAGTTCTTTAAAAGAATCTGTACACCAATGAAGCAATAACAAAACCAAATGCACTCAGACATTGCACTAATTATTTTTCACCTGATTGTCTTTTACTTACTTGAGCATTTTTTCCCATATATCACTGTCATAAAAGGCGTGGTTCCAGCCCATTTTGACTGTTCCAACAATGACATTCTGCTTAAAAACATCTGATCCTAACTTATGGTACAGTTCTTCACAATCATCCAGGGGGATATGGAACAACCCCAGCATAAAAGCTAATATAGCTCCTAAAAAAAAAAACCAACAAATATTTTGTAATGTAAAGTGCATCCTGGAGTAAGATTACAAAAATGGATTACCAGTTAACATAGTTCATTGGTTAACAGAATATCTGACTTGAAACAGCAAGACCAATTGACATTTATATCACTAAATTCCTGCCAGAGATCACAAACCATCCTTTAAAAGAACATATACAAGATAGAAAAAGTCTATTTCCAAAAACAGAAATATGAGAAGTTGAAAAATTACATTCTTTCACTTTGCAGATTACAACATGCATATGGCAGAAAGCAAATTAAATCCATTACTTTATGTGAAAAGAGAAACGAGCAAGAGAAATCTTTGCTGTGGTATTACAATTTATTTGAAGAATTATTTGCTACCATGCAAACTCTTAAGTCAGTAGAGACTTATTCTAGGTAAATTCTAGTAAAAATGGTTTCAGTAGTTTGGATTATATTTGCTTGCAACCATTTATAATTAGTTTCATACATGCTGCCATCTAGTGTGACAAATTATTACCTCTCCTTGTAGGCACAAAGTAAGAGCATTCAAAAAGCATTGCTGCTAAATACCATTAAAAGGACTGTGGGAAAATACAATTAATGGATTAATGGAAAATACAACTCCTAGATATATTAAACTGAAAGGGACACACACAACCTTTAAATCTAGTTGGCTATACTGTGAGAATGTGTAATTAACCATTACAAATAATTAGGACACGTCACTTTTTTAAATCTGGAAATAAATGCCATAGACTTAAATAAAATTAATTTTAAAAGGTGCCAATTCTTGAAATGAGTAAGAATATAATGCATGTGCAGGAAGGTACAGGTGGCTTTAAAGGAAACATGACTTCCAAGCCCTTTTTCACTCTCACAATGCCCACCACTCTGATAGCTGAGCATTAGAGGATTGATGGTCTCAGTTTCTTAAAAGGTAGCACAGATGCTTAAGGCAATCTGGGCCCACTTGACACAAAGTTTCTTCAAGAGAAACTTTCTCAATTGCCAAATCACCAGATGCCTGTATTCAACTCAGACAACACCTAGCGCCTAGAGAACCACCATTTTCCAAGTCAGGCAAATCCTCTGCCACATTTTCTTCCTCTAAACTCTCCAGCACCAGTTCTAGAATATCACACATCCGCCAAAGTATGCAGAGCCCATTAGAGCATCATTGCAATGATCTTTCTCTGTGACAGCCTGCATTTCCACCCTCTGACTCCCAATGAAGAGAAACACAGGGAAGATAACTACAAAGACAGTGATGCTGAATTCACAGGAAGGGCATTTCTAAACTTCAAAGGCAGAACAGCTGAACAACAGTAAGAAATACAAACACTGCATCAGAAAAGAGAAGTGCAGTGCACAAGAGGCATCCTTCCTGTAATTTAATCCATCACTCTAGTAAAGCACAATTCATTCAGCTGCAAGACTATCAGCATATGTACTGTCAATAAAAACAGAACTTGCAGCAGTGCTGGCAGATAAGTACAACCTCACCCAGCCATGTCTTTGCATTTATTATTGCAAGTTGGACAACTGCAGACAAAAGCTTAATTGTGTAAACAAAATTTAAAAGAGTATGCTAAGTATTTACTAGCAGTCATAAATCCCAAAATTTGAGGAAGAATCAAAAACAAAAGTTAGTTCTAGTGACAGTAGTGGGAGTAAATTAAGAACACAAGGCCTCTATCCAAGGTAAAATACCTTTATTATCATTGAAGATGACACTGGGGAAGTATTTTGTAGGGAAACCATCTTCCAAAGAAACAACCACTTACTGCTAAACTAACTAACAGGATTTATTTGGACGACTATTAAAAATGTAAAGCAGGGAACTATATTGTGCCTAGAAACAAATTCTGTCTAGGAGACCAAAACACTCTCCTCCACTATTTTGAGCCTATTAAGCAAATCTCCTGAAACACTCTTTATCTACTCATGGTGTTCCATGTTTAATAAGATTTCTGAATAAAACTGTATAGAATATAGCGAAAATTTTGAACAATGTGAGTTTTTAAAGGAAACTGAGTTAGTAAATTACAGCATACCCCTTGTGTTAGAAAACATAATTGGGCTGCTACTGGTCTAACATAATTTCTGAAGGAGATTACTATCTTTAAAGGAGAAACTTTATGCTTTGGAGTTTCCTGCTTTCTACGGAGGAGTAACTTATCACTGAGTCACAAGAGTAATTAAGACTGGGAGGGACCTGTAGACATCATCTGGTCTAACCTCCTGCCCTAACAGGTATAATTAGAATAGGTTACTCAGGACTTGCTCATCCAAATTTTGAGTATCTCCATGGATCGAGATTACACAGCCTGTGCAGGCAACTTCTTCCAGTGTCTGACCATCCCAGCATGAAAAACATGACCCCATACCTAATTATAACTTCCCTTACTCCAACTTGTCCGTTGGCTTTTCTCCTATCATTGTGCATCTTCAAAATTATTCTAGATCCACATTATCTTTTTTTTTCCATTAGCTGAACCAGGATTAAGGCCTACACTTAGCCTTCTCTACTCAATCCCAAATAAACCATTTTCTGCACTCTCCTTTACATGTCATGAACTCCAGTCCCCTGACCATCTACTTGGTTCTCTGCCAGACTCACCCATTATGTGCAAGAACATATTACAAAAGATTAAGGGTTTACAGAGCAGCCTTTATAACAAGGCATTTTTGGCCAAACAAAAATGACCCTTAAATTGTTGGGTATGTTTTTGTCCATGCAAGCCAATGCGGTGGGGGCTTTTTTGCTCTAGAGTACAGTGATAGTTCGTGTCCAGCTTGTTCCAAACAAGATCAGGTCCTTTTCTGCAATGCTGATTTCTAGGCTGTCAGCCCACCTCAGATGGAGGGCTCTGTATCTGGCTTTACTGAACCTGCCAAGCCATTTCTCCAGCCTGTACAGACCAATATGAACAGAGGGCACCACAGCACTGACCACTTCCTCTAATTCAGATCATTCAAGATCTCGCTACAGGCATGTTCTGTCCTTCTGGCAGGTAATTAAGAAAGATGAAACATTGCTGTTAACTTAATTAAGGAAACAGTTCTGACCCAGTATCAACTCCTGCGGGATATTACCTTAGTAGTCTGTAAAGCTCCATAAATATCTAAGATAATGGTTTCTGTGTGCAAATTGAAGATTTCATGTAAATTGAAAAAATGACAAATCAGTTTGAAGCCAAAAGTTTATCATAAACTGCCCAATGTTCTTATTCAGAAGCAAAAATAAAGACTCCAGAAATCACAACTGTACTTTCCCAGCTTACACTCAAAGTAAGAAACAGCAAAATCAGTATTTATTCTCAGATGTTATTTTACTATATTGATAGCAAAACTCCAACTTGTGACTTAATAATTACCTGTGCTTACACCACAGATGTAGTCAAAAAGTTGATGAACTGGTTTTCCAGTTAATTCTTCTAGTTTCCGTAGAGTCTGAAGTGCAACTAAACCCCTGAAACACAAAATTCCCCGTCACATACAATGCCAGTCTTATCTTACATAGCTCTAATCACTTTTCAGTCACCTTTGCTTCATTATAACTTATTATAATTGAATAATTCCAACAGTAAGAACCCTGAATATTTCAGGAAATAAAAGAGCAGCAGAATACAGTTAAAATAGAATGATGAATGTTAAGTATGAACAACACACTCAGGCATACCAAAAATACTATTCAACAGCTTCAGCCATATTGTTTTATAGCAAAGGCTTTGGGAGTGATCAACTTCTGTGGCTGTAGACTAAGGATAGATTTAGTTGTGACAGAGAGAGATAACTGTGTATGGCAAAATGAGCACCAAAACAAACACCATTCAAGCAGAAACACATAAAAACCACAATCCCTTAGGTAGTCAAATGTAACAAAAATGTAACTCATAAATTGCCTCTTTGGGCATTTATCTATCAAACAAGAGACTGAAATTTTACCTCTAGTTACAGTATTTAAAAGGTTACAAGTATGTAAAACCCCGTAAGTTTTACCTTGTTCCTCCTCCATCAATGGTGAGGACTCGAACCCCCCAGCCTTTCACAGGGTCTGTATATCCAATCAGAGCTAAAATTTCTCTAACAGCAGCCTGAAGACTTTCATCATTAGCCTGTCTCAGTCGCAAGAGGCATGGGATTAATTTTTCCTGTTGATAAATACAAGCATATTTCATTCTAACCACATGTTTAAACCAGAAGAATCCATTCTTAAATTTCCTACTGTGGCATTGAAGTATAGAAGTAATATATCAGCTAAACTTTGAAGAAAACAACTTCAAATCTGTATTTATCCTGTAAATCTGTATACCATGTATATACTGTATATACCACGTCTTTCTCTAAAAAGGGAAAGAAAGGACGTCCATATTATGCTGTACACACCTCATTGCTACAGTAACTACCTATCAGAAAAAAGCAATTAAGATGATGTGTAAATATTCTGAATAGCTAGGAAAGCTACATTTACCACTTCAGTTTTATTGACTTAGTATCACCTCAGCCAAAGGTAGACTCCAGCAGGGAGCACACCCAGACTTGCTTAATAAGTATCACACTGCTTCAAAACAAGAAATGCCTTCTAAGTACACCAATATCAAAACAAAACATAAAATGCTTTCTCACACAGAGTATTTTTAGAATGCACATTACCAAAAATATATACAGCATTACAATAAAAATGGGAATAATGAATACACTCTTTCATATAAAAGTAATTCACATATATTTACGTGAATGCCTAACCTGTACCCTTCTCAGATGATTCATATGGCCTACACTCCATTCCCAAAAGCTACTTTTCCAGAAATTCTGCAATCTGTGCCACAGGTTTGTCACATCTTGTGAAAAAAGGCACAAGGTTGATAAATGCTGTGATTAGCTAGTACTTCTGGAATAGTCTACCACCCATCTCCTGCTGTCTCAATGCAGGGAAGGAAACAAGTAGGACTAGATTACACCTACTTATTTGATGGTTCTCTTGCCATCTCTCTTCGAAGAAAGCATGTAAACAAGCATAGAAAGTACTGTGCATATACAGATCAACTGTACAGCACATTCCCATCTGGGCAACTGGCACAGAGGACACAGTGTACGACCTTTATCTACCACTGGAAAAAGCTATAGCACCTATCCACATGACCATGCTGTATGCTTCTAAATTAAACATTGCAATCTTAACAGCCTTTAGCTAAACTCACAGCAGTTTGTTTATAAATCTGCTTGAACCAGCTAAAACTTATAAAAAGGAGACACTCAAACAGTAATCTTTGCAAATAGGAAATAAGACTAGTTCACAAAAGCACAGAAAGAGTTTTTATGTTATTCTACATCAATCATTTGTCAGATTGTTTTTAATCTAAGCATAAAAACTATTTGCACCTTAATTGCAACTCCTCTGCTCTCTGGAAATTCCAGAAGATGATAGGTTAGTTCTTCAACCCTGTTGATGCAGACTCTTTGATCAGAGGATCTCCGTATGGCTTGAACTAAAGCTCGAGTCCTGTTATCGATACTCACTCTTGCAATGATCTAAAGAAGACAAACAGACAACATAAAACTACTCTAAGAAATGTGTAAGCCTTGTCAAGACTAATTTCAATGTGTTATTTTAAGATTTCTCAGAAGCAATGAACACCATGTTGTACTAGAGATTTCCTACAGGTTCCAAGTAAGCACTGCTTAAATTGTCAACAAAACCCTTTTGATTCTTTATTTAGTAGGAAACTAAATAAAGTTTACAGCAAGAATACCAAACAAACATGTCAGTATGTATTCAGATGGATTTTCAGGGCAACTCTCTGGTATTTAAACCACTAACAAACCATGAACTGTAAAATTACTATAACTACAAAAAACGGCACAATTAGATCTGTCTGTAATTATGGACACTATGCACATATGAACTAAATATATGTAACTACAACACACACACACAGATGTGCGTGTATATATATATATATACACATACACACCCTATACATAAACTCACATAAACATATCTATACTTACAAAAAACATTTAATACTTATACACAGATGTATCTGTACCTACTTTTAAGTACAGATGTATTTGTAAGTTCATATACAGTATGCATACATATATAATACATATATATATATAATATATATAGTTTTACATATGTATTTATTTATCAAAGTACACAGAATGAATCACAGAACAGTTTGGGTTGGAAGAGGCCCTAAAGATCATCTAGTTCCAACCTCCCTGCTTTGGGCAGGAACACCACATATATACTTATATGGAAGTACAAGTACTTATCTGTAAGTAAAAGTATGTGTACACACGTATGTAAGTATACACACAAGTGTACACTTATTTATGTAAGTAAATGTGCATGTGTATCTACACTTACATATAGGTATATACCCTAGTGTAGCATATATATACATTTGTATAAAATATACATAGAAATAATACAGAAATTAACATTAAACAAAGACTTGCCTTTTCTCTCTGAAGAGACAGATGCTTTTCCCTCTCTTCTGCAGTCCTGGCCTCTTTTGCTTTGTCCTCATCACTCTTCTCAGACACTTCTTGTTCTTGCTGTTTACTCTTTTCTGGTGAAACAACTTTTGGATCAGATCTTAACTTTGGAACCAACCCACCAATATAGCTGTCTACAAAAGCTTGTACGCTGTTACTGGGATACGAAAGAAAGTTTGCAATACTTTTTTTAGTGGAAACTGGGAGAGCACTACTTGTCTTTTCAGTACACAAGGTCTCTGCTTCAGGAGCTAAAGTACGTGCCGAATCCACTCTCTTTTCTTCGCTTGTTACAGTATTTGCTGCTGAATCAAGCTTATTCTTCTCTTTGCTTTCAGAGTCCTGTAATAAAGCATTCTTCTTTTTCCCTTGTTCCATAACAGAATTATCAAAGTATGAGTTGATATGATCAGCTACGAAGTTGTAAGTCTCTCCAAAATTTGTAGAAAAGTAGCTTATATGAAAAAGGTGATTTTTAGGAGATGCTGAAACTTCTGGAGTATCTTGACAAGTGCCGCTTGAACTTACTAACACAGATTCCAAGTTTTCACTTGCACAAGTGGATTTCTTTGCAGCTGGGTCTCTGTTGCAATCGTCCTGAGTTTTGACATCTGTAACTTGTTTATCATTTTCTAGATTTGTGCTGACGTTATTTGCATCTGCACTACTTTTATTTGCTTTACCCAAAGTACCTGAGTGGGACTTTAATCGAGCTATCCGTGACACCAGTTCACTGTGAGTGCCAGACACGGCCTTAGACACAGATTCTATAGTATTCCTAATTCGTGACATGCGAATGCTCACCCTCGTAAGTCCTTTAGAAGAAGAAGTTAAAAGTTTGGAAACTCTGTAGTATAAAAACTCATGGCAATAAATGTACTTGCTATACCAAAATGTTCTACTTCTGGCCCACTTACACCAAGGCTCACTTGTATGAAAAACTCTCAGGTGTGCAGCATGATTTATCCTCCAGCCTTTAGGTCTACAGAAACACAGGTATTTGTTTCTCTGCTTCCACCAGAAATTTTTTGGGTTACCCAGAAAGAAAAAATATGCGTCTAAGGATAAATGAACTGTCATTACTTATAAATAATTGCACGTTTTCTATTTTGCTTTCTACTTCATTCCAAAAAAATGTCAATAAATAAATCCCGTAATGTAGTGTTGCCTGAAAAAGAAAAAACAAAACAAAATGCAACAATGGAAACGCTAAACGAGAAACAAACTAGAATCACAGAGTTGTTTAAAACAGATGAAGCTTATGTATCCCTTTGGTAAAGACAGACAAACATTCAAATCAAATAATCTCATGAGAATATCTACTGCTCAGGACATTTGGTTGCTCATCCCAACATTTCAAGTGGCCCTAAAGGCCAGTTCAAGCTCATCTTAAGCAATATGTGACACTTCTCAAAAGCACTTAGTGACATATAAAAAATTGACTGCTGTTTCTTCAGCAAATAATCTTGTGCAGACACAACGTGTCCAGTGCCATTATACTACCACTCCTTGGCAGAATTCCTCACAGGGGAGAAGTGACACTAATACTTTGAGCAAAGTTCAACGAAACGCGCTCATCCTAAGAGCCAAGGGCAGAACATAATCCTTACTCTGCAAAGAAAGGTGCAACTGGTGGAGCAGCGTTTTACACAAGACACCAGAGTTGTCCTGATACCGCAGGCGCAAATCTATTATTTGCAGAAAAAGCAAGCCCAGGCTTCTCCAGCGCCTGTGACAAATACCGAGAAGGACTGCTAGGCAGGCAGGCAGGCAGGCCAACTCCTGCGCAGGCCGACTCCACAGTGACAGCAGAGGTGACAGCGGCGCCGGCAGCGCCATCGTTACTTACAGTCTCCTCTGCCTAGGCTGTGCCTGTCCCGCCGGTGACCGCCGCGCAGCCGGGCCGCGCGCCCCACCGCTATATAGGCACGGGGGCGCCTCCTGCTCCGGGGGCAGGCGCGGGGGCTGTTCCTGCCTTGCGCCATTTCCCAGAAACGCTGCCGAGAGCGGCAGCATAAACAAGCACCGAGTCCGGGCCCCGCTGTCCCCGGCCCACCTCCCGTTACGCGAGCGAGCCCCGCGTGCCCGGCACGCGCTCATCGTATTTCCCCCCGTCCTCAACTGCCCCACGACCCGATGGAGAAGCGGCTCGACACGGTGGCGACGCGGCCCGTCCTGGCGGCGGTACCTGCTTGGACAGTCGCTCCCGCCTCCCCCCTCTCCCCAGGCAGCCGCCGAGCGCCAGGCAGGGGCCGCGCCCTCACGAGCGGCGCCGCCCCGGCGGAGCGGGCGGGAGGCGGCGGGGCCCACCACAACACCCGCGGCGCGCGGCAGCGCCACTGCGCCTGCGCGCGCCCCGTGCGCCGGAAACAGCTGGGGCGCGCGCCAGCGCCCCTCGGGCCGCCGCCGGGGAGGGCGGGGCGCAGGAGCGGCCGATGGGGGGTGGTGCGAGGCGGCGCGCGGGGCGGGGCCGGGCAGCGCGAGGCCAGGGCCGGCCCGGGCTTGCTGCGCGTGCGCGCGCGGGCTGGGGCTGGGGCGGGAGCGGGAGGCGACGTGCGGCGCGGCACGCGGGAGGGCGGCGGCGCCTCCTCCGCCCCCTGGGCGTTCACAGCCGCCGAGGGCGGGGGGCTTGGAACGGGCAGGAAAGGTTATGCGGTCCCGCTTCTTGCCCAACAATCCGGACCGGACTAGGCTGATCAAAGCCCCATCCAGCCTAGATCTGAGGCCTGCTATGGTCAGGGCATCCACATTCCTGAGCAACCTCTTCTGGTGCCTTACCACCCTCACAGTAAAGAATTTCTTCCTGATATCTAACCTAAATTTCCCGTCCTTTAATTTGTGCCCATTACTCACTGTCCTGTCGCTGTAGTTTTTATCCTCTCTGCCTTCTGTGTCGGTCCCTTTCAGCTACTGGAAGGTGCTCTGAGGTCCCCACACAACCTCCGTGCTGAGCAGTCCTGGCTTTCTCAGCCTGTCTTTGTCGGGGAGGTGCTCCGGCTTTTACCTTACCAGGTGGTCCACCTCTGAGGTCCATGTCCTTATGCTGAGGACCCCAGAGCTGGATGCAGCACTTCAGGTGGGGTCTCACCAGAGCAGAGTGGAGGGGCAGAATCGCTTCCCTTCGTGCTGCTGCCCACACTGCTTTTGGTGCAGTCCAGGACACGTCTGCCTTTCAGGTCAGGCACAGGGAAGCGGGTTGTGCCCCATGCTGCTGGCAGCACTGGGCTCCTGATGCCGCACCCTGTGGAGTCACTGGGAGCAAGGGCCTGGGAAGAGGAGAAGGGCCCCTATTCAGCCTCTGTAGCTCCTCAGGGCAGGTGCCTCGGGAATATGCTCCCCACCATCTCCTACTTAATGCTTAGGAAATGATGACAGATATATTTTTCATGGTTTGGACGGGGTTGGTGAGCACTTTGATCTTCCCCGGCCAGGTTTCAAAGCAGCAGCAGGCCCTGAGATCCCTGCCTGTGTGGTCTGCCTGAAACACAGTTTTAATGAAGTTCCCAAAACTTCAGGGGACAACGGCAAGAGAGGATCAGGTGGAACAGTGGAGACCTTACCATGAGGGTTAGGAGGGTTGTGTCACACAGTTTCAGATCCCAGTTATCTGCTTCTGTTCTTCCTCACAAATAAAGAAGTAAAATTAATTTTCTTACCTTGCATTTTATTCCCCAAGGAAAATTTATACTCCTTACACATTGTAATTTTTATCATATATTTTTTATATATTGAACTGGTTAAATTATCCACATATCCAGAGCAGGACATCCCTGTCTAGATGCCAGGTGCCCACCAAAGTCACTTCCTCAACTGGTCAGGGGAGAAAAAATAGAACAAAGGGCTTGTGGATTGAGATAAGGACAGAGAGAGATCACTCACCATTTACCATCATGGGCAGAACTTGGGGAAAGTTTCCCCAGCTTGGAGAAATTTGTTGAATTTATTACCAGTCAAATCAGAGTAGGGTAATGAGAAGTAAAATCAAGTCTTAAAACTTTCCTCCCACCTCCCCTCCCCTTCTTTCCAGGCTCAATTTCACTCCCAAATTCTCTCCCCGCTCCCCACACAGCTGAGCAGCAGGGCGAGGAATGAGACCTGCAGTCAGTTCAACACTTCCCTTCTTCCCATTCCTTCTTCCTCAGTGGGAGGACTTCTCAACTCATCTCCTGCTCCAGCATGGGGTCCCTCCCACAGGAGATAGTCTTCCACAAGTTTCTCCAGTGTTAGTCCTTCCCATAGGCTGCAATTTTTACAAACTGCTCCAGTGAGGGTCCCTTCCACAGAGTCAGTCCTTCAGGAACAGACTGCGCCAGTCTGGGTCTTCTGCAGGGGCACAAGTCCTGACAGGAAACCTGCTCCTGCATGGACTCCTCTCTCCATGGGGCCACAGATCCTGCCAGGAGCCTGCTCCAGTGCAGGTTTCCCGTGGGGTCATAGTGCTCCTTCAGGCACCTGCCTGCTCTGGCATGGAGTCTGCCAGGAACTGTAGGGCCATCTCAGCTCCAATACCTGGAGCTCCTCCTCCCTCTCCTTCCTCACTGATGTGAATGCCTTCAAAGTTGTTCCTCTCATGTATTCCCACCCCTCTCTCCCAGCTGCTGCTGTAGAAGCTTTAACTTTTCTTAATATGTTACCACAGCGGCACTACCACCATTGTTGATGGGCTCAGCTTTGGTCAGTGGCAGTTTCATCTTGGAGCCTGCTGGAATTGACACCTTCCAACACAGGGGCAGCTTCCGATGTTTTTTTGCAGAAGCCACCCCTGTAGTCCCACTCCCCACTCTTCCCCACCAAAACCTTGTCACATTAACCCAATGCAATGACATTCAAGGCATGTCACTTCCTTGGTGAAGTACTCAGTGGCCACAAATAACTCATGAACCATGTATTGTTAGGATCCTTTTGCACAGTACAGTTGCAGTTCATACCCAGGTACTCATCTGTTGCCTACTAAATGTTTCCAAAGTTCCTGCTATCTGTCCTGTTCTGCAGGTATGGTCTGCCTGCCTTGTTTGTAGATTACTACACATCTGGTTGTATTACCCAGTGGTGACATACTCAAGATTTTATTTACTATTCTTTTATTTATCACAGGATTTCATTATATATGCTTAAGCTCATTTTTAGACCAAATATTTCAAACAGTAGTGGGGTCTGCCCTAAGTGCCATGTGCAGCTAAGCAGGGAAGTTTCACTGCCTGTTGATGTATGAGCTACTTCATGTAAAAGCCTGAGTACTGTCATGAGAGCAATGCAGTACAGATAGTTTTAGAATGTGCAGCCCTATTAGCTTAAGCAGCTTCCCTGAATGTGTTTGCTCTTCTGTAAGCCCCAGGGCTCTAGTGTGTTTTCCAGTGTGCCGAAGCAAGTTGGAGCTTATCTGATGACTTAAGAAGCAGTGGCCCATCTGAAGCCACAGTCTGAGCTGGCTTTAGGCAGGGTAGCTTACTTTCTTACAACAACAAAAGCTAAGGCAAAACGAGACCTATAACTTCAGTAAGAAGGAAGTTTGGACGTGATAAGCTTCATCCTGTCAGGGCACATCCTGCTTCTCTTTGACTGGCAAATAAGGTCTTGGAGGTAGGAGGCAACTGATCCCTTTCAGCTGCACATGGTTCCTTCCTAAACAGTCACACTTTATCCCATTTATCTCATTGTAGAATTCTCTCCTGTGCCTGCTCAGACATTCGTCTGACCACTGGGATATGTACTGGGGTATGGTGTGTTTATTCATACCTTTGCTAAAGAAAAGATTCAAAGATTTCACATTTCTGGTCCAGTCACAGACCCACGTGTTCTTGCCACATTGCTCCTCCCAGGGATGAGCAGACCTGTCTGATCTGACATGTTCTGAGGTGCATGATTTATCAGCTTCTCAAGACAACCATGAAACAATGCAAGAGAACTGAAAAACACTGGACAGGAGAAGATAAATTTCTGTATTCCCAGGCACAAATTCTGCACCTTCCCAAACATTTTGCCAATTTAGTATTCTTGTTACTGTAGTCATGACATTAAGAAGAAATTATCTCAAATTTATTTAAAAGATAAACTAATTTTATAAGCTCTTTTAGTAATCAAAGATAAGTTCATTCTGTTTGACTAAATACCTGCTTTTTAGTTAAGAGAGATGAATCCACATATGGTTTTCTGATAGTGGCCAACTATCCAACTCTTATTTTCACATTCATTCCATTTAAATAAATTTGAGATATATTTAAATTTTAATAGGGAAATATTTGAAAAATACTTCCATTTCAGTACTTTCTGTGGGAAGTATCAACAAAGAAATCTGTTGTTGTTATTATTTATGGGTTTTTTTAATCTCTATTAGGCTGCATACCCAGCACTAAAGCTCTTTCAGAGTGGTCCCTTGAAACATGATTGTATTCAATCAAGGACAACACTGAGAGTAGTTTGATTTTAATGCATTCTATCTCTATTACTAAATTCAAAAAATCAAAGGCATTCAAAACATTTTCTCATTATACCTGTTAATACATGTTTTCTTAGGAGGATGAAAACTTGTAAATCAATTTATACATCAATTGTGGTGAATCTTTGTCTTTTAAAGAGAGTTCTTTGGTGTACGTGATTTTTGTCATGTTATAGCCAAAGTATTGTGGTGTCAATAATTCAGGTGAGTTAACTGTTTTCATTTATATGCATGCTATACTTTTCAGTGCCATTAATTACTTCTAACATTCATATTTGTATATTTGTCTTGGACTACTTCTTGGAGAGAAAGTCATAATGGGTTATGAGGCAGTTTGATAAAAATTGGATATTTACCAGGAATAATGGTTCCAAAATTTGTCAGTCTAGGATTCTCACTCTTGATCTATGAAATATGGAAATTTTTATTTTGAGAAAATAGTTTTGTGCATACTTTCACTGTATGTTTGATAAAAAGCTAACATATGAATAGCATTTTTATATGTAGCATTAGTTTATTTTTGCTTGCCATATTGATTATGAATGGTATTCTGAAAATAGAGAATTATCACGTAAGAGACTCAAACAAAATTTAAAAAAAAACCCAGTTATTTCAAAGCACTATGAAAAGGTAACATATATTGGTAGAGGAGTATTCTGCTAATAGTGGTGTCTGAGGTAATTGCTTAAATCTTACTTTTTAAGTCAAGCTTTATGGAAAACACTATATTTTCTGTATTCATCAGCATAATATGACATGGACAGAAGCTGTGTAGTGCTAGCAAAGATTTTAGGCTTTCCAAACATTAGTATTCTGCCTCCTAACACTAGATGGCAGACAAAAATGGGAAAACATTTCCTTGTTTTCAGGAATAGAATATTGAATAATTTATTTCCAACTTGAATGAACATTCACTGAAAACTCTCAAAGTATTAAGAACTAAGATGATTAAACATATGCTTATGGCAGCATGGATATTTTCTGCAACCTTTCATTTGGATGTGTTTTTGGGTACAAACACTGAAAATAATCAAGTGGAACTTCTCTACATTATTTTCTTATTACCTTTTTATCTGTTACTTCCCTTGAATATTTTGCTCTTGTCAAAGACCTAGAAATTCTTCTAGAAATTCTAGAAACCTTAGAAAGAGTCAAGCAACTCTCACAAAAGAGAAACTTTAAAAAAACCCCTGTCCTTGCCAGGTAGTCACATCATTGTGAAATTGTCTTCTGTAAATCCAAAGAGCAGATGATGTAAAACTTACATTGCACCTGCTTAGTATCTTTGCCTTGCATCAGTTACCCAGTGTAATGGGGCTCCTTTGCTCCTTATTGTCATTGAATCTTAGATAATAGTGTGAAAGCAATGTATTTGCTAAGGGGGCAACTCTCTTAATAGAATATTATAAATTAGTGTGACTAATATTAGTAATCAGTTCACCTAAAAGCTAGTGAATATTTTGGGTTGTTATCCCCTTCCTCTCTCAGATACATCCTCCAAAAAAGAAGGGTCAGAATCCCCAAGATTCTGAATCTCACTCTAAAATGTCAGTTCTTCTAGCTAATTGTGATGTGCATGCACAGTACTAGAACCATAAGAAATCCCACCAAATCTCACCTCATCTTTTGTTCTCAGTGTTTGTACTATGGCTGCAGAGATAGAAAGCCAGGCTGGGTATTTCCAGTGCTGGCAGCTTTATGGACTGAAATTAGAAAAGACCCAAGTTATTCCCATGGCGTTTTCCATGATGGAGTTATTCCAAATGAGAAAGATAAGTGGACTGGAATTGAAGGGTATGTGCAAAAGGAAGTATGACTTGCCTGCTTCACAGTTAGAAAGTCAGCCACAAAGATGTCCATAGCTTCTGGGTTTGGTTTCTTGATTATTCTCATTACACAATAGTTTTTGGTATAAAATGTATATCTACGAGCAAATATCAGAATGTGGCACTCCTCATAGAATAGGAGTGCTTTATGCACAAGAATACATTCCAGGGCTTATTCTTAGTTTCATGATTTCTTATGTTCGTAGTCACGTAGTTTCAATAAAAGGAGAAAGCATTTTTCCTTCTGCCTTGCCAATGAATTGGTGAACAAGAAATTCTCTTAAGAAATCAGAAAGGCATCTTTAAACCTTCTCAGGCTGAAAATAGCACTGATCCCGTTTTCTTGCACCACTTGAGTAAATATTCCATTGAAAATAATCCTTTCCTAGATATTGTCAATGGCCTTGTTCCTGTTCCTGCTGTTCCTCTTCTCCTCACCCAGGAGCTCCATTTCCTCACCCCATTTGAAAGCACTAGACAATTTTCAGCCTGTTTCTTGAAGAAGTGCTTGTAAGGCATTAGAGACTGCATTTTGCATGCATAAAGGTACCTGGCTCTAGTGAGGAGTTAAGACTCTAGATTGCTATTAGGATCTGGAACTAAGCTGTGTCCTTCTGTTCATCTTCCTGCTTCGCTAAATCAAAGCAGTCTTGTGCTTCCCACTCAACACAAAGGTGCCTGGATCCCTAAATCAGGGATCCTCAGGACCTGAAGTCCTTTACCTGTCTGTCCTTGATTTCCTGTTCCTCCACTGCTCACAGCTGATGGTCTCCACCCTTTCATGCATTCTAGAACTCTATCTGCCAAAACAAGAATGTACCAATCAAATAATTATATATTAGATATGAATAATGTAGTTGATTACTTAGAATTTAAAATTTAGACTGATGCTAGAGGTCATATTATAAATTCCTCTTCAGCCTCCTGTGATTATCATAAGAGTCATTCTGTTACCTTTCAGCACTCAAGAAATGATAGATGTGAATTTTGTTACTGCAGCATCTGGTTGAATGTATGATTGTAAAAGTATCACCCGAGGTTTTTGGTGTAAATAGAAGGAGATCAAAATCCACAATCTGCTGGAGTTAATTCACTGTCCACAGTGTTTGCAACTGCTTACTCAGTATTGCTGGAGAAACTGACTGTCATTGTCTTTTACTTCAGGTATTGACGTATTGACATACGGTTGATCTTTGCTCTGGACCTCTAAGTATTGTACTAGGTATCATCTTAGCCTTTTTGCCTTTATTAAAAAGCTCTGTTTATAATTTCTCATCTGTGGAAAAAGTGCTTTGTAATTCTTCATTGAAACTGGTTTATCATAGTTCCTTCTCCTAAAGTTGCACATTATTTCTCAATTTTTTCTTTGCTCTGATGAGCCTTGGTGAAACTCCTTATCTGTCAGTTGATTTCCACAACACTGGTGGCAGGTGGGCTATCAGGCCATTTAGCTTCCTAATAGAGAACCCAGACTGTCTGGAATACTGCAAATGAAAAAGACAGTTTTTGGCAGAAGCCTGTGTAACTGATTTCTAATGATTTATTTCTGTCTCAAAATAACCTGATGGAAGTTGTACAAGAATGAGTAAAAGCTCTGTACTCTACAGTAAACACGTTCTTGAAATTGCATGAAATTTTACAGCAGCAATAGGAAAGAAGCATTACTTAGAGAATGGCTTACAAATTGTGGACTATAATTCTAGCACTGTAATAAGTACATGAATTAAGCAAACTTCTTCCAGGCTTTGGACCCAGTAGTACCCTCACTCACTGCTCTCAGCAGCACCTATAAAATCAGAAACTTACCTAAAGAATGAGGTTGGCAATAGCGAATAATAAAGTTCTTACTGAAACAGGTTAAAAAGTTATTGTTTCAGACGTAATCTCCCTAGGGATTAAAAAGAGGCACGCAGTACTCTACGTAGTTAGTGGTACTGTTTTGTAGTGAGTATCTGGGACATGCTTAGTTACAAGTCACAGGGGGCCCATACGCATTTTTTACCCTCTGGTTTTAATGCCTGTGGCTAAATCCTACTGGAGGATGCACTCAATTTAAGAAGGTCTTGTTCCAAAATATTGCCTAACAGTAAATATTGTTGTTTGATGTGTTTCAGTCATACATTCTAAGGCTGTACAGACCTGCGTTTGTTTTGATGTAGCCTTTAATCTTTCTAAAGTAATGCCCTCTTCCTTTAAATACATAGTTAGTTTACTCATTTGAGAAATGAACATAGTTTCTTATAAAGTGAAAGACTTCTGGGTCATGTGTGTGCAGGAGATTAGCATTTACAAACACATAACACATGTACACCAAACACAGATGTGCACAGTTCCCTTTTGGTGTATAAACTGGGATAGCAGGACAAAATGTTGTCCTATGCTCATTATAATGTTAATTTGAAAAGTTAAGGGTGATTTCTAGTTCATCTTGACTGGAAATGGATGAGATTTTGGGTTGTCCTGACATTTTCTAATATTCTTTTGGCTTTGCTAAGAGCTCTTTCTCTTGCCCAGAAGTGGTTTTGTCCAAATCAAAGCTTTACTCTTTCTGAGGAATAAAGTTATTGATGCTATTCGTCATTTTGTGTCTCCTTGTGGAGTGACTAGGCATTGGTAGCTACCTATATTGTGTGATTCATTGTATGCTGTCTGTAATAGTGTCTATAATGTATTTGTCTCTGTCTTCTATTGGCACATTGCCTTTAGATGTAACTTTTTAACTATATAAAATTGAAGTTAAGCCTGGTTCAAAGAACTTTGTATATTAATGTAACTACTGTACTAATAGTGGTTTGGGTTTTTTAAAGAATCCAGAACTGTAGGAGATTGTATGACATCATTAAGGTGTACATAATTTTAGTCCAGTAAAAAGGACTTACAGCAAAGTAGTTTATCCACCATGTTCTAGAAATAAGCAATATTACATTAGTGAAAAAAATGGACCTACCTTGCTGTAAATGCATCTGTGCTACAGGCTAAGTATTGAACAGTATTCATGTGTAACTTTCACTAATCTCTTGTAGGAAAGAATCCATTTGCTATCCATTGCACTACATCTAGAAGCAGCTCTCATAACATTTCATGCTACTGATATGTATTTACATTACTTAATACATCTCCTCAAACATAGTCTCTATCAGAAGGGCAATTTTAATGCAATGCTGTGTTGATTCCTTTTATCTGCCCTTGATATAACTAAGTAAGTATTTAATGTAAAAAAATATTAAGAAGTAAGTGTTTCTACCATCTTCTTGGTAACTGAATCTTACTGCACATTCTAGGCCTTTCCTCCCTATAAGGCCTATGGAAGCTACTTTTACATTTTAATGTTTGAAAATAAATAGAATCACACTAGCACTAAGGAAATAATTCTTGATTTCTCTAAAATCTTCTAAAGACGTAGAAAATTGTGCAAAAATTTGTTTTTCTTGATTAGTTGGTTTTTATGACTTGACAAGTGCAGTAGCAGTAATCTACTAGCTCTTCACATCTACAGAATCTCACTGGGAAAAGAGGCAGACCTGGGTTTCTTACATCAAAATCAGATAGCAATATTTTCCACTTGATCTTTTCTTAAATAGCAACATTTTAGAACTTGCTTATCCATTCCAAAGTAAAAACTGGTCAAGTTTTAGAAACTGGTCAAAGGCATTTAACCCTAAAATGCATATATTTCTACTTCAGCATGTATTCCTTGTCTGGCTTGGCAAAACAAAATCTGCAATGCACTGCAATTCTTGCAGTTTTTGGAAGACAAATATTGTGATGGATGATTCATACACACACAGGTCACATGGAATTCATAGGTCAGGCAAAATGTTTATTCCTCACCAATTCAGCATTCCTCAGCCACCACACATTAAATATTTCCTCTGGTCCTGGAGCCCCTGAACAGGAAAGATGTTGATGAGCATGAGTGAGTTCAGCATAGCACTATGAAGATTATCGGAGAGCTGGAAGATGTAGCCTGGTGAGGGAGGCTGAGTGAGCTGGGCTTGTGCTCTGCACCAGAGGGTGCAACAATAAAGAGAGTGGTAAAATAGCTGTTTTCTTAAGGTAGTATAAACCCCAGAAATATGGATATTGAGGAAATCTTAGGTCCCTTCCAATGCTGGGAACTCCATTTTTATGCAGCGTCAGACAGTCACTACATGGAACTTCTCCTGCACAGATGCCAAGAGTGGAGAGGTTCCTCCTTCTTCCCACAGTGCAGAGCCTTTTCTTTTGTGTGGCAAACAATCACATGTATTTTCTCCTGACAGGCTAGGATGTCATCTCATTCAAAATATTCACCACTGTCAGCACAGGCTTTAAGTACAGGGCTCAGTAGAACAGATATTCCTGTTCATGATCACTAACTCTTTGAATACAACATTTTCCGCAATGCTCTCAATGTAGCTCATTCAGCCTGGAGGAGACACAGCTTCTGAGGTAGTAACAGTGCCCCTGCAGTGCCTAGGAGGATGCTGGGAAGAGGTCTGAGCCAGGCTTTTGCTTAAGTCATTCCAGAAGAACAAGAGAAGGTAGCCTGAATAAGGGGAGGGCCTAGTGACATATAAGGAAAGCTTTTTCACAATGAAAATAAATATTTGTAACTAGTTACCCAGGAAGGTTTGGGGTTCTAAGCTCTTGGTGGTTTTCAAGAGCTGACTGGACAAACCCTGGGCAAAGTGATCTGAATTTAGTGTTGTACCTGCCTTGAGCAGCTGTGTGTTTCTGAAATTCAGAGCAGATAGCTAAATTGGAGTCTTAATCTGTGATCTGAATCTCTCCCTTTAGCTAACTAACAAACATTAGATGACAGTCTATACCTACAAGTTCAGCAGAAGTTAATTAAAATAATTTAAGGAAAGATTTTAACTTGGACAGGTACAGGTTGTAATAAAGCAAAGCTAGGCAATGAGAGGACAATATTGGCATAAAAGAACAGCTAAGGCTACTTAAATATTTTCATCCATTATCTTAATTTTCTTTTCTCAGTTATATTCCCAGAGTGGATTAAATTTCAATTTAACTATCTGCTTGCATGGATGAAAAAGATTGAAAGGGCACAATTATAAAGTTATGAAACCATTAACATATACTGAACTGATTATTTGCAAGATGGAATAGAGTCTTACATCACTAGGACAATTTATACAAGGAGGGCCACCACCCTTTTTAGAAACATAGTGAAGGCTGCTTGTTTCATATTGTGCTTGCCCTTTAGCCTGTGTCTACATGCTGGATCCGACGCCTGGGCTGCTGCCCAGACACTGTGTGTGCTGTGTGCATGTGTAGACCCGAGAAGAGTTGTGTGTTCCCAGGATCCTGTTGGACCATTCTGCGTATAGCTAATAAAACACATTTGCCTGAAATATATGTCTACCCATATCTTATGCATCATGAAAAATCATACAAATATGTATGATATTATGGTTAGTCTTCCAACAGTATTCCAGAATTCACTTCTAATGCACATACTGGGCTTTTTTGCATATAATTTCTCGATATTGAAATATAATAATAAAATATAAACTTATATTTATCTTCCATACCTGACCCTGAATTTAATATTCTCTTCAACATGTTCCTGTTTCAACCCACTTAATCCTAGCTGTGCCAAGAGATACGTGTTTACATCATATCTTGCTGGAAGAATAAGGATCCCACTTGGCTTTTTGTTAAGTTGTGGAGTGAGGATGGCCAAGGTAAATAATTTTGGAGCACACATCCGAAACTTAGTCTACATCAGAAGACAGAACCTGAGATCAGCCTAGCTGCTGTCCAACACAGTGTTTGCCATCAGCAGCATTTCCAGGGGTTTATTGTTTGTGGCAAATTCACTTACTCTTTTGCAAGTTGATGGGTGAAGGGAGAGTGAGGGTTAAGGCAAGCCCATTTGTTCCCTTATGGTCTTGCTATGCCTATTTCCCAGTAATTGAGATAGATTCCAAATTGAGGGGGGAAACTAAAAGGAAAGAACCTCAGGAATCCAAGCTTCCTGCAAATAGGCCTTAATTTAGGAAAAAAAATCAGGTATATTAGATTAAGATGTTGTGATTCATACTGTTTACAATGTAGTCTTAGAGAAAAGCCTTTGTAGACTCAAGCAGCTGCAGCAGTGTTCAGTCAAGTCTAGATTATGGATACTTACAGCTGCTGTCAGTGGAAAACTTTACTGAGGTTGTTCAGCTTCTCTGTTGTCTGTTCTCATAGTCTTACCCTTTCTTGCACTGTTAACATCTATTGCATGGTGGCAAATAAGGGGGAAAGAGGGAGAGAAAAGAGGTCATGTAGGTTTTAAAAACTTTTGTAGTCTACCTCAGCATCCTGTTTATGAATTTTGCCCTTCACCTGTTTGTTGGTACCTGAAAATGTTTAGTGGCAAAGAAATGGTAGTCTATCTGTGAGCTTCCTGAGCTGATCTTATAATATAGTTGTGATCACAGTGATCAATCAGCATTATGTGCAATCAGTGCAGTATTATGTATATGCAGCATGGATATTGTTTTTTACCTTACTGGTTTCCTCTTCAGAAAGACTTCAAATTGCCAGTCTTCTGACTGTAACCAGAGGGATATGAATGCCCTAGCTTCAAGTAAGGTTGCATACAAATATCTGTTACTTTTCATATTAAGCTAATCAATTTTATTAAAACTTTTTATTAAAGAGGGCAGGGTGAGAGATAAAAAAAATGAAATCAGTTTAAATTTTCTATTCTTATCTGCTGCTAACTTTATGCAAAAGTCATACTGGAAAGCTGAAGAGCAATGAATTTCCTGTGTTCATGATGCAATTTACTCCACAGAAATGAAAAGGTTTAGATACTGAAAAATCACCTCACAGACTTTAGTACTATAATAGAATAGAGACCTTTTACACAGTTGGATTTGCTACTGAATTTTCACTTTTTTTTTTTTTTTTTTTTATTAAATTCTCAGTAGACTCACAGTCCAAATAAAAGTAATTTGTTTCACATATGTTATTTTTTGTTTTGCTGAGAAAAAAACCTCTTAGTCTTGACCCTGTTTTGAAATAAAAATATTATTTTTAGGGCAGTACAAATATTTTTCTTTGTATTTTAGTACCAGGTGGCTCCAAAAGAGAGAAGAAGGAAAAAAAAGTGCTGTGGAAAAATGCATTTCTTGTCTGTGCTGCATTTAGGATGTGGTCATGCCCCAGGAGCCTGGAGGTTGCTGTTACAATGTGCCTGAGCTCAGGGACCCAATTTTATCTACGTATAAACCTTCCTTCCTCTCACTTCTCCTGAAGTGTGCTCCTCTGGTTTGCGTAGAAAATTTTTTGCAAGAGCTCCCCTGAGTAAGGTCATTTAAGTATGAGTCTGGTCACAGCTATTTACAAGTTTGGGTTTTGACTGAAGTGAGTAATTGAATCACATTGAGCCTCTGAAGTTTGCCTTTTATTTATATCTTTCCCCCAATTGTGTGGCTCGGTCTGCCATTGGCTGCTGTCCCTGCAGCCTACCCGAGGGCTCTGCAGTTACATAAGGCTCTGTCTGCTGGGAGCCTATATAAAGCCTTTTTGCATGCCAGCAAGAGACAGAATTTTATCACAATCCAAGTCCCACTGCTTTAGTTCGCACGAGCAGGAAGATTTGCTTGAAGATTCCCTGAAACTCGAACCCAGGCTGGTTTGTTTGGCAGCCAGTGCTTCACAGCTGTCAACCTGAGTCGCAAGTGGCAGCTACTGTGAGTAGCCTCTGTGCATTATGAAGAATTTTTCATTTCATATGCAGGATAACACACATCAGACTGAGAGTCCTCCTCCTCACAGATTCCTGAGTTTGACAAATCAGTCAGATCCTATTGGAAGACCAGAAAGAGATGAGCAATTAGCTCAAGTAGAGATTGCTGTACTGGGGGTCATATTTCTGACAGCGTCTGTGGGCAATTTCATTCTCATACTGGTGCTGTGGCGAAGAAGGAAGAAACTGTCTAGGATGTATGTGTTTATGCTTCACCTCAGCATTGCTGACTTAGTGGTAGCCTTTTTCCAAGTGCTGCCTCAACTCATATGGGATATTACAGATGTTTTCATAGGGCCCGATTTCTTGTGCAGAATTATCAAGTATCTACAGTTGCTGGGCATGTTTGCCTCTACTTATATGATAGTGGTCATGACAGTGGACAGATATCAAGCCGTTTGCTACCCTATGGTTACTTTCCAAAAGAAGAGAGCCCTCTGGAACATCCCCATTTGCACCAGCTGGTCTATAGCACTGATTCTTAGCCTACCACAGGTATTTATCTTCTCTAAGACTGAGATATCTCCAGGTGTCTTTGAATGTTGGGGTGAATTTATTCAGCCTTGGGGCCCAAGGGCATATGTGACTTGGATTTTTGTAGTTATATTCTTCATTCCCTCAGCAATTCTTATCACATGCCAGGTCAAGATTTGCAAAATAATCAGAAGAAATATAAATCTGAAAAAACAGAATGAATGTGAAGCAACAAATCAAAATCAAGTCCTGCCATCCCGAGCAAGCAGTGTGAACTGTATTTCAAAGGCTATGATCAAGACAGTAAAAATGACAGTGGTGACAGTTGTTGCGTATGTTCTCTGTTGGTCACCTTTCTTCATTGCACAGCTGTGGTCCGTGTGGTTCCCCAGCATCCTGACTGAAGGTAAGATGCTCTCCCTCCTCAGTCATAGCTGCAGAGCAGGCTAGCACACTGCTCTTGAGTGCTTTATGTTTGCATTTTGTTTCTGTGTAAAGGTTGCATGTGGTCATTTGAGGAGGATTAAAAAGAAATACCTGGATTGATTATCTCCTGTATTCAATTAGGTGCAGGGAACTTCTTGTGTTATATGATCAAAACATCATGTGTCTTTATTTTGTGTGTGTCTTGAATGATTAGTAATTTAAAGATGCATGAACAGCATGGTAAAAAAGTATCGTGCTTCAGTAAAGCCTCTGACTTTTAGAGGGTTTAGGTATTATAGCAGCAGTATCTTTGGTTCTTGACATGAAAAAGAGCAACTGAGTATTCAAAGTCATAAAATTCTTATTTACTGGGTAGAACAGTGATAAGACATCAGATTTTTTTAATACTGAAATCATATTGATGAAATCTCTGTAGTAAACTGTGAAATAACCAAAAGCTGTCAACCAGCTGTTTATAAAGCAAAAATCGCAAGCCTGAGAGAGTTATCAAACAGCATGGTGTAAACAAGAATGTCTTGTCAAACTCATGCTATTGCCTCTTTGTGAAGGGCAGCCTCTCTATGTGACTTTAAATTCACCTGTTCTAAATAAAGATTAAAAAAAAGGGAAAAGATTAAAAAAAAAGGAAAAAAACCCATAATAGTCTTGCCTGATAAAAACAGTAGTTTCTGAACTTTGTTTTAAGAATTCTTCCTGTCAGAGTGAGTTTGAGTCTTATTCCACATACATTTATGTCAAAATATATATCTGTATTTATTTGTATCTGTTTAACAGCTTAGTAATTGCTTTTAAAATTAATGCAACTACATCAAAAAAGAGCTATGTGAAACTATTTAACTCTGAATGCATCCAATAAAGTGTGTTTTATACCTCCAGCAATTGCAGATTGCATTGAAATGGGAATTTCCTGCTATTAGATTAGCTGTAAAACATGAATAGATGCAGCAGAAAGCAGCAGACTTTGAAAATGTGATTTATTTTTAAGAGTGTTTAATTCAGTCTCTTACTCCTTTAACTATTTTGTTCTAGGTTCGGCATTCACCATTATAATGCTCCTTGGCAATCTAAATAGTTGTGCCAACCCATGGATTTACATGTATTTCTGTGGACAGATTCCATATTGCACAAATAAACAGCTGGAGAATACCTCGGCTCAAGAGGAATCAGTGCTCACAGGGAGCATTCATCTCGTAGACAGAGACCCTGAGGAAAACAGTACTTCTGCATAAATGCTGAGAGCTTTTTGTTGTTTTGTTACATCCCTCTGTTCACAAGACATATGGATATTTTACCACCATCCCTTATTTTGTGGATAAGGAAGTTGAAAAATTGTTTTTTTGTTGTAAAAATGTATTTCTCTGCAGTTCTGTAGCATATACAGGAAGTTTCTGCGTTGTGCAAGCCTGACTCAGTGCTTCAATCACCACTGTTTTATCAGAATGAATTTCTGCAAAGACTGACAAAGAGACATAAAAGTGTCATAGATATTTTGTGTCCTAAAGTACTTCCCCATCTATGATTCTGCATTTCTAAGTAGTAAAATTTTACTACTACCTGGTCCAACAAATTGAAACATAATTGAAAAGCAACCTCGTCTAATTAAACTTGAATATGTTTTCAGAGTGAACCATGAATTGCTCGTCAGTTCTGGTGTGATTTGGGTCAGTAACAAATCTTGAGAAGGCAGCACAAAGTCAGAAAAAGCTTTTGCCAGCTCTTACTAGCACCTGGTTTAAATTAACTCTTTATGTACATTTATAAAATGCCAAGCAGCTTAATATAATTTAAAAAACAGTAATTTGGTGTGCTTGTGACATTGAACCCCTTTACTTCAGTTTCAAATTCCATTGTGGATCACAGGTAGCAGCAGCATAGCAGGAGTTCAGGTTTTTTTGGTTTCACACCATAGGATTTGATTTTCCATGCAATTCCTGATGTGCAAGCAGTTAACTGGGCGCCTACACACACCCCTTACACACATATATACATACTGTAAATAAAAGTGAGTGCTAAAAGTGTACACTTTCATTTGGCATTCAGACCCATTTGTTCTGTTATGGGATTTATTGGCAAAGAGCCAATTATTCTATTCCTTACTAGCCCTTTAGGTTCAAATTCAAATATTTCCCTTTGCTGTAAAAATAAGTCTGCATATCTTTATCTCAATTGCCATTTAGTTTCTGGTTTGTGGGTGTTATATGCAGGTAGCTCTTTATTTCGCTTTGATGTCTGCAATCTCATCAGTGGAATATGAAAGGAATATGAGCAAGGCTTTTTCAGGTAAGAATGGATCTGCATTCCCAGGGACTTTTTGTGGCCCTTACATCTGGTGACATGTAATGTATCAAAGTTATACTGTGTTTCATCACATTTCAGTTTTCTGAGTGTTAGCAGTCTCAAATACCAATAGAAAAGCTATAAAATTGTGGGATTTTAATAGTCTTTAAATTGTAGCCAAAGAAATATTGATTTAAACTAAATACTGATCACATAGAACTTTAAAAGTATAACTTCTACTAGTTATGTTTCTGAATTGCTCATATATTTGTTACTGGCTCTATAAATAATTTGGTAGGACTGGATTTTGCAAATAACAGTACCTCGATGTGTTCATTAAAAGTCTGAGAGCAAAGTTAACTATTCCTCTCTCAGACACTTTGATAATGTACTGAATGAAATATCAGAACTTCTTAAGGTCAGTGATGATTGTTCACTGTCTATAATGTTCAAAGCACTAATATTTTTGTCTCTCAAGTGCTTTCTTTCTGATTTTTTCATTTTCCTTCCCCTGACATCAGTCCTGTTCCTAAAAAGAAAATTAAAGATTACTGATGCAAACTACAGGCTATGGATACTTATAGTTTTGGTCTGTAAGGAGGTATTTGAACCCAGGTATTCCTGCTTTTTCTCTTAGGAGAAAAAACTGGGCTGCATTTTCCAGATGAATGTCCTTATCCCGCGTATCCTGCCCTGCCTACCCCATGAGTAGCTCTGACTAACAGTCTCAGTAGGCAGTTTGGTTCAGGTCCACTTTTTTCCATCAGAACTCATTTTCAAATGATGGGAAATGAATTTTTTCTTTTCCTTTTTATTTTTTTAAATCCTTGTAAAGTACCCCTGACAGGACTTCTCTTATTTCTAAAAAAACCCCAGCAACAACAAAAACAACAGCAAAACCCACCCAAAAACCCAACCCAAAACAAACAAAAAAAACCCCACCCACACAAGGCAATCAAAAATAAAATAAAATTTTCTCTTTGCAAATTTAGCCATCAGTGTTCTTGGAAGTTGTAGTTTGAACATCTTGTGCCCTTGTTTTACTCTATATTTTGAGACTTTGAACTATATGTTTTTCAATTCACTGCACTTAGATTTCCAACAGGTATTGCAGTATCTCATTAAGAGAGAGGGTTGACTTTGGCACAACACTCTAGTCTGGCCAAGGTATTTAATCCATATGGGAGAATCAGTAACTCAAAGGTATGAGTCCCCAAGGGCACTGTGGAAGCCCATAAAAAAAGAAAAAAATCCAGTTATCAGATGAAAGCCTTTCTCATCAAAGCCTAGATTCTGTTTTCTCACACAAACAAATTCTGAGTAGAAAAATACCTAGTGTTCCCAGTCTTGAAATGAATTACTGTGTTGATGCTGGCACTGTATTATGCTTTCTGGTTATCTGGGTGGGGATTTTTTTTTACTTTCCATGGCTTTGTTACTACTTGGGAAAGGCACAGTTTACTAAAAGGAATTAGATTCTTGCTTAAAAACTAGTGGTTTATATTTTGCAGTACAGATAAGAAGAATCAAAGACAATGTAATCTATTGATTCTGTATAGATTTATTACAGAAAAAAGAAACTATAAAAAAACCTAGTAGAATGAAAAGAAAATCCCAATGTTTTACATTCTTAACAGTATATTTTGATAATTCTTTTATCCTACGGATCTGCTTCTCTATTTTCATAGCCAGTCCCAGTTCACATTCTTGTAAATGATGAATACTGAAGATAGAAGTGTTACATGACAAACTTCTTAATCTTGTAATGAAATAATGCTACAAAATTTTAAAGATGGTGCCAAACTATTGTCCTGACAGTTTCACTTTTATCATTTAGTTCTGACAAGAGAAACCAGTTATTGTGTCAAATAAACTCCTCCTGTGTCTGCATTGTTGGAGGAAGACTGGCAGAGTGAGGTGGAGACCCAAGCTGGAACTGGCAGGGTTTATTTTGTGTGGCAAACATGGCTGTATTCTCTAGTTGTCAAACACATGACCAGGAAAAATATCAAAAAAAAGGCAAGTTTTCTGACTTCATAAGGCAGAGATTTGGGCCTGAATGCCCTGGCTATCTACAGGAAACATCCATGATTATGAAACAGATTGTTCATACAGCAGCAAAACAGGATTGCACAGTTCAAATGGGAATTGTGTTACTTGTAGTAATGCAGCCACATATAATTTATTCTCTACCAAGGACCTATTTATGATGATCCATGGCCGATCTATATAGACGTGAATTGAAAGTAAATCATACTGTTAGAAAAGCAGAAATAAAAACTGATGTGATCTATCATACCAGATCAAAACTCTGCCATTCCAAGTCATACCTCTTCACCCCTATGTGTGTCAGCAGGAGGTCCCTCTCTGCTCTCCTGGTCCCAGGTAGAACTTCATGATCTACAATATATTTCTCAAACTCTACCAGCCTTGCTAAGGTAGCCAAGGTTGTCTTTGCTTTGCCTCTCTGAAACAAAAGAATAGAAGTTGTGTCTTTTCTCTGGGCTTATATGATGCTCCTACTATTGCCACTTGAGGACTTTCTGAAGGTCATCTCATTAAGGGGGTAGATTCTGGGCATTTTTACAACCTCTCCATAAAATTCTTATTAATTTGCACTTTACTCTTTAGGAGAAAAACAAAGAAGAGACTTTGAGTGAAACTAAGTAGCCATACCCATTCCTTTATGCTTCCTTTTTTGCGAGTGCAGCAGACCAAAGCATATGCTTTCTGCTGGTAGGTTGTAGCATCTAATTTAACTAAGGTATATCATCCATCTCCATAATGAACTTTGAGGACAGTGAAACTCTAAGCAAAGGCTTCTTGCCTTTCCATCCAAATGTTGCCCTAGAGATACAGTGCAAACCTATTCAAATGCTATTGTATTGGTCAGAAGCTTTTTTGTATCATGGCTCACACTGCGAACGATCTTCAGAATTTTGGATTTGTGCTTCTTGCATCCATTTCAGTATACCAAAAATTGTTAAAATTGTATGTTACCCAGATTTTAGCTACAAATCTTCTGAATTCTGAGTTAACAACTCAGGAATCAGTAGGACTTAGTGGAGGAATCATTACATTGCCACTTGGGGAAGAAGTTTAAAAAAATGCCAAACAAAAACATTTGAACTTGAGGATCTCTGGAAATTATAGCTGGGGAGGTGGATATAACTAGAAAAACATGTTAGTGACCACTTTTCAAGACAATCAATTTAGTAACAAATACTAAGACCCAAGAAAGGCATGATATTCTTGTCATCATTGTTATCATTTCCATCATTGTGATCATCATCATGATCACCACTATCATCACTATTATTTAAATGAAATCATCATATAGCCTACAATAAGTTTTAGAAGTAAACAAATTTAGGACACTGCGCCATATGTAAACCAGTTATGAAGCTGAAATACGAGAACCATGATTTCAATCACAAATGCAACTTTTATATATGATGCTGCTATTTTATTTAGCTAAACAGATAAAGATAATTTTTTAGTTCCGATATTATTGCTGAACATTGAATTCCATGAAACTACCTTAAGATGAATTTTGGCACAAAATGTTAAAGATTTGTTTCATCTGTACATATTTACTTGGATATTAAACCAAAATTTTTGCTTTAATTTTTGTTTTTGTATTCCTTAGCTTATTCATGAGTTCAGTTATTATCTGCATCACCACCTTTGAAGATATACTAGGAGTAAATTATCTGCTAGCTATCACATTGCATTGGAAATGTTTGCCCATGTCTCTTAATGTGCTAATAAATGTCTGGCCTCAAATGATTTAGTGCTGAGTAGCTCCAGCTTTTGACTTACTGATGGGAAAAAATGTACTTTGTCATGGAGAATAAAAGCCTTCTGGCAAGCAGAGTCATGGTGTGAATGCACTGCTTATTGATACATTTAATACAAATTATAGTCTGCTGGGAATGTAATTAATATTCCTCATCCTTTCTTGACAAGACTCATGTTCTGAGATGATATGTGTTTATCTGTAACTATCTGTTCCCAAAAAAACACATCGAGAAAAACCTCAGAAAAGAAGTTCTTAATTCTTAGCTCAGCAACTATGAATACCAAATCTTGGAGTTCAATGTGTTTGCTGTGAAAGATGAGGTTAAAAACATTATTGTAGCATTTGGGCTTGTTTTGTTTGCATCACACAAAGAATTAATACTGGATTGTATGACCCTTACATGAAGATCTTATAAAAGGCATGATACCACAGCAAGTTGAACGCTTAGGGCTGTAGACTCGTAGACTCACAGATTCATAGAATCATTAAGGTTGGAAAAGACCACCAAGATCATCAAGTTCAAGCATTAATACATCACCACCATGTTCACCAGTAAACCATATTCTCAAGTGCCACACCCACTTGCCTTTTAAACCCTTCCAGGGATGGTGATTCTACCACTTCCATTCACAGCCTCTTCAAATGCCTGACGACTTTTTCAGTGAAGTTTTTTCTCCTATCTAATCTAAGCCTTCCCTGACACAACTTGAGGCCATTTAGTCTGTTCCTGTCACTTGTTATCTCCAAAAAGAGACTGATCTCTGCCTCTATCCTGCTTCAATGTTAGCATGCATGTGCATAATGCACTAGGTTAATGCCATGGATCTGCCACAGGACTGCTCTGCAGCTGCTCCTGTGGATTATGGATGAAATTATGCCCAGCACGTATACAGTTTTTAGGAAATTTCCTTCCCAAATACTTCCCAAGCAGGAGTAAGATGGCACGAAGAGTGCACCTGCGCTACCTGATGTTGCACATTGTAAGGCTGAAGCACTCTGTTTAGACTGTGAGCAGTGATGACAACAGATGACCAGAACTGGAACATTTGTATTATTAACAAGGCTGTCTGCCCATGGAAATAAGAAAACAAACAGGCATAGGGATCAAGGAGCATCTCAGATGATGTCCATACTGAAGGCACTAGCACAGGCATATCCATAACTACTTCTTGTGCTTTTTTTGTGTCATGAAACAGTGCATTGAGTGTCCAGCTGGGCATGAACTCACCAAAATGAGCAACCAGTGTGTGGAAGTTGACATCAATGTGGAAACGTCCTGCTGGGGTGTCTCTGCCTATTTCAGGAGTCTGGAAGGCAGAGGTGTGCTGTGGCCCAATACTCTTCACCTCTTCTTTATTCTGTGAGGATAAAAGAGAGACATAGCACATAGTTGCATCTCTGCAACTTATAAACCTATAGATGTGCAAATAGCTTCATCTTTGGACTCCTTTCACTGCAATGACACCTAGTCTGATACTTCTGGCATTGCTCTCAAATGATTCTGCAAGAGAAGGACATTATGCTGTGATAGAGGTTTGGTTCTCCTAAGAATGAGACTGTTAAACTCATCTTACTTGGAATTTAAGCAAGAACTGTATGCCACGAAGAGCTGAATTCTGTATTAATTACCTGAGGGACACTATAAAAATTAGATTATCAGTCACTGAAATTAAGAAACTAGACTGACTGAATAACTGACTTATTTATTAATTCAGTAGCTTCAGGTTTTCCTTTAATAAAGATTCATCTCTGTAAATTAAAGCAGATGAGAGGAATATCATAAATTTTAAATTAGTCTAATCCTATTGAATTTTAAGCTGTGCCAAGGCTGCAAGATAGAATTAAATCATTGATAGAAGACAAAGAATTGAGACTCTGATACTTAAAATACAGCATTTTATGTGCATTATATGTAAAATAACAAAAGGACTATCCATAGAAAGCTATAGAATACTGCTTTATAAATCAATTTCTAAGGTAATTCTATAATTTTACAATAAAAATATTTATGCCAGATAGATATATGTTTATATGTTAAAATTTAATCTTGTGATTTGATAAAAAACTGCATCTTCTAATACTCTGATTATTTTTTCTGTCCTGTGCTTCAAAGATGAATTATTTTCTCTGCCTTCAGGTAAGGAAATCAATTACAAGTTTATAAATGCATTTTTGTCCTGGAGGGAAATGTAGAGTTGATTCAGATAGAAGTCTCAGAACTGAATTGCATTCCAATTATTAATTAACATTTTGCATCTGTAAGGGAAAGGAATTGTGCAAGCAATATTGTTTTTCTAGAAGTTTCAACATTTCTCTAACAATGAACAATATGAAAATATATTGTTAGTATGCTAAGTAGCTAGAAAGTATCATAATGTGGTAGTGTATAAATATCCTTTACCTTCATAGTTAATATTTTGACACTATGATTTCACTTTTTTATCAATTATGATTCACCTTATAATAATAAAAATAGAAAAATGAAATGGAAATAATTCTGAAAATTCTTCTCTGAAAATAGTTTTAAACTCTCCTTGTTTAAATTCAGCTCTTCACACATTGCTCCAGAACTCTCAAAATTAATATGTTCCTTTTATTAATTGAAGTTATTTTAAATGTCGCAGTTCTCTAGTGTCAAAGGTAATGTAAATATGTAGAAGACTTTTCATTATTGGCAAAAGTATTTAGACTTCACTGTTTGGTGGGCTGGCCCTGCCCGGTCACCAAACGCCCACCAATGTCACTCTGTCTCTCCCCGCCTCAGCTGGACAAGGGAGGGAAAATGGAATGAAAGGCTTGTGGGCAGGGATAAAGACAAGGAGAGATCCCTCACCATTTACTGTCATGGGAAAAACAGATTCAGCTTGGGGAATTAATGCAGTGTATTGCTGGTCAAAATCAGAGAAGAGCAATGAGAAAAACCCCAAACTCTAAACCGTACCTTTTCCCCTCCATCCTTCCTTTCTTCCCAGGCTCAACTTCACACCCAGATTCTCTCCCTCCTCCCTGCAAGTAGGACAGTGGGGAGGGAAACGGGCGTTGTGGTCAGTTCATGACACATTGCCTCTTCTGCTCTTTCCTCTCATGGGGAGGACTCTCCATAAATGTTGCTCTGCTCCAGCATGGGGTCCCTGTCACTGGAGACAGTCCTGCATGAAGTTCTCCAGTGTGTCTTTCCCATGGGCTGCAGTTTTCACAAACTGCTCCAGCGAGGATCCCTTCTACAGAGTCAGTCCTTCAGGAACAGACCGCTCCACTGTGGGTCCTGCTGCAGGGGCACAAGTCCTGACAGCAAACCTGCCCACCCTCAGATATGCTGCACACTCAGACTGTGAAATGTCATTCACAGATGAATATGTTTAATATATTTAATGTAATGAACATGATAAATCAGAAAAATGGCTTAATTTAAAAAAATTATCAAATCCAAAGTTTGAAACTGAATGCATATACACATTTAGATATAGAAACAAACAAATCCTCTGTTTCTCAAAATGGCAAGGAAAAATTGCCATTCAGGAGAAGGTACTTTAAAAGCTTTTTCATATCTTAGGCTATTTAGGACTAGATCACTCACTACAAGAATAAAAATACAGTAAAGTGCAAACATGATTGCTCAATCATACAACATCCTTATAAACAAAACTTTGTCTCATTTGTCTGTATTAAAGCATAGTTTGGCAAAAGAGTGCATCATGTGGAAATCTGTGGTTTCCTTTGTGGTCCCTGGGGAAAATGGGACTGTTTGTCCCTGAGTAGGCTTTAAAACAATATTGTCAAATACTTTAATATGTCACATGCAAAATGATGTTTAGGAGCCAGTTCCATGCTATACAACATTAGCACAACAACATCCATGTGTGCTGGCAGTTGTTGAGTTGCTGTGTAATTGAATGGCACATTTGCAGCCTGCTTCAATACCAAGCAAATAATTTTAAGGAAGCACAGATTGTAGACAGCAGGCAATTACTGTAGCACATATGCTACAGAACAGCAAATTATAAGAGGGAAGAAAATATAGGTTTGAGGGTCAGTGAACAATGCCAATTTGTACGACACAATTGCAAAACCATTTGTGCCAATTTTTTCCTACGGCCGTGAGAACATCTACAAACTACATAATAACTACTAAAGTTTGCAGCTTTTTCCTTGGCAGAAGAACAGTTAGAATTTTAAGCTGTTTATATTTCTTTTTTTTTAACGTCTGTGGTTTGAAGTTGGTTTCTGCTTGAACAATTGGTACCTCTTTTTTCCTAAGTCTTGAGATTTTTTTCTGATTTTCCATAGCGTTCTGTTCAAAATTAAAGTTTCAATGACTAAATCATAATGTTTGAGCCAATGTGCATCCAGTGACAACAGCCTGCCACTGTTTGGGTCTCCTGATCTTAGGTGTGGATGAAAACACTAGGATTCAATGTAATGGAAAGGTCTAAAAGAACCTTTGTGAATTGTCCTTGGGGGCTGCTCAGGTCCCTGGCATGCTCTACATAATATCTGGAGGAAGAGGTGATACGTGTTTTATTCTTCTACAAGGGATATGTGGCCATATAAGTAGATTTCTGGTCCACACTAATGTGTTTTTCAGACAGAGAGACACTATTACATAAACCAGTCATTCTTTTCATTGTCCCCTTATCGTATACACTATGAAAAAAGAAATATAAAACAGTCTTTTAAATATGTTTATAATGAGAGTTCTATAAATAGATAAACCATTCCTTCCACATGATATTCACCACATTTTTAAGACTAAATACCACATTAGCAGGTGGACAAAGATAGAAATTATGGACCCTTCTTAGTCAGACAGTAATGTGAAAGTGTGAATATTTTCTTAACATAGTTTGTTTGATTTTCACTCTATGAAACTCAGCTACTGAACTCAGAGGCTTCCAGCTGTCCTGTCCTTCAGCAGTTTCAGCCCAGATACAAAAACATGACTGACAAATAACAGCCTTACAGAAAATTAATGCTAGCAACTAAATGAGAGACCATCTTTTCTGCTATCGTTAGCTACCCATGACTCCGTATCTTCAAGTGACAATGCAGTGCAATATACAGTATGTATTTTAGATACTCACAGTGGTGTAGTTAAAGAGAGAAGCCAAGATATGTCTTTTTAGAAAAGCCAGCCTTTGAAGTCTAAGTCTTTAAAAGTCCAGCTTGTTTATTGAAGAACAGAGATTAATTTACAGATATAATTTTAAATACAAATCAGTTATAATATATTCTTAGAGATCCTTCTGTTTGTCTTCCTGAATATGAAAATGGTCAGACTTAAATGGATAAGAAAAAACAAAATGAGACAGGGGGAAAGGAGTAAGAACCTTTAAAGTATTCTCTAAATAAAAATGTGAATTCAATAATCATGGAGAATAAACAGAAATGGGCCCAAGGATACCAGTGAATGCACTTAAAATTCAACCTAGCTTTGTAGTTTCAAATAAAATCTGTAGTGCAAACCTCATTATTTATTTACATCTATTGTAAAAGCAGGTTGGTGGCTTATTCTGAGAAACATCATATGTCAAAAACATTAGTTCTTCTATAAAGTGTTCTTCAATGGGAACTGCTGAGTTTTAAGATGGTGAAGCTAGGAAGGTTGTCTTAGATCTAATTTTAATATCCTAGCAAGCCAGCCTATATCAAAGGAACTGGGTGTTAAGTGAAAGTGCCAATATATCATATCTTTTCATTAAGCATGCCATACTTGTCTGATGGAATGTCAATTAAATGAGCAGAGGCTTCTCAAACCAGTAAGTATCCAATTACACATTGAGAGCTTTTCTCTGATCTTTGTTTGAGGAAAATGAACTGTGCAAAGTAGTTTCACCCCTCAATCTGTGAATGTGCTAGATTTTTTTGGTAGCAATGCAGTAGATGGCTAATGATATTCATCCCAGTTCCACCACCAAGGAGAGATAAGGATGGAAAGAAATAGTGGTGGAAATCAGAAGTCGGCTCAGGCAGTAGCCAGTGTGGAGGCAGAGACCCTGAGGCATGGCTGCAGATGGAGTCAGAACAACTGGTCCAAACAGGACCAGCAGCAGGACTGAATATTTGCTGTGGATTTGTGGTCAAGCACGTGATTGCTTGAGAAAAATGGGCAGGTTTGAGTAGGCATCAGAGCAGCTGCCTCCCATCCTCCAGACTGGGTTATTCCTCAGATTTGAGATATTTACTTTTAACTTTCCTTTAACACTGTCAGAGAAATGTGCGTGAAGTATTGACTTTTTCAAATATGTGTAGGTGTCATAATAAAGGAATTTAGAGGAATCCCTGGAAATCCCTCATTTGACACTCTGTGAGAAGTTTAGTATGGATTTTGTTTGCTGGCTTTGTCTGAGATAATCAAGTCAGTTGAAAAATTTAGTTCAAGCTGAGAGAAAAACTTCAGCTGAAGAAGTGCAAGAAAATAATGGTGCTATGTCAAAATGATCAGTTTTCATTGAAAGACTACCAATTTATGAAAAAATAAATAGCAATTCACCTGAAGAATTAAACATGATTAGTCAATTTAATTTTTCAATACATTGGAAGAGTATTTTGAATTTATCTGAATATTATTTTCATTGTCTTATTTTTAAAAAAAATGCTTTAGTCTGTTTAGTCTCTGAGAAAGCGGTTGGCCCAATGTGTTACTAAATACAAAAGAACTGAGTATGCACAGATTTCAAAATTATCTGAGATCACTGTCTGGGTAGTCACGCCCCAAACCTCATACCAGCTCTTGAAAAGACTAGAGATGAGCGGGCTCTCTGCAAATATAGATAGCATTATAGCCCCTCTAGAGCTATAGGTCTGTGTCAGGCTTTGTGCCTCCTTTATACTGTTACAGCCACTTGAGCTCCTAAAGGATATTTCTGCTAGATATACTGTCCTTCTGAATAGCTATTAAAACCTGCATTGTGTGAAAAAGAATTATGAACTAAAACTTCTCGGACTTCAAATGCAAATGAGCAAGAAGTTAATAACTAGGCAATCACTGAGTCATAAATCTCTTATGGGAGAATACTATAAAAAAGCCTCTGGGCATGAAAAATGCCTTCATGTTTTGAAATTTGTCATACCAAGTGGCATGCTAGCTGTATCTACTGAGGATTATGGTAATTTTTAGCACACAGGTACTTCATATTATAATAAAGAAAATGCCCTGATATTCCTCCCACAGGAAATACATCCACTGGGAGATACCACAGTTTGATGAAAAGGCACATCGCTGTGAGGTAAGTTTGTCATTGCATCATACAATCATTTTCTCCAGAATTTTTTTCTTTTTGCACTGGACACTGCTCTTTTATGAAGAACATACCTATCAAAAATCAAGGATCTATACTGACTTTAAATGAGAAAGATATGATTCTATTATTATCATCATGGAATCATAACATTATTTAGGTTAGAAAGGACCTTTGGAAGAGATGGAGTCCAAACCCCTGCTCAAGATAGGTCCAACTAGCTCAAGTCACTCATTACTTGTCTAGAAGAGTAAGCAGCAGAGGTTATAAACTTTTTCCATTTTATTTTTAACTCAGAGCCCTGTTTCTGTAACTTGGCAAGATCTACTTATGGAGAATTTAAGGAAGCTTATATAGTCTGTTTTTCACTTATTAAAACCATAATACTTGCTTATTATATATCCCAAGCACACTTAAGTTATACCAATACACAAACAGTCGAGAAGCTTCCTGCTGTAATGGAATATCATCTTCTTTCTTTCTTTCTTTCTTTCTTTCTTTCTTTCTTTCTTTCTTTCTTTCTTTTCTTTCTTTCTTTCTTTCTTCCTTTCTTCTTCTTTTCTTTCTTTCTTTCTTTCTTTCTTTCTTCCTTTCTTTTTTCTTTCTTTCTTTCTTTCTTTCTTTGTTATTCTCCACTTTTGCAATTGAACTAGAATTATGTGAATTATTTATTAGTATACTGCTATGTTCTGACAATGTAGTGGAAAATCTTTTACAGATCCTTCAGCTCTATAAAGCCTTTTGTTTTGTACTGAGATTGAAATTTATGCTATTTCTATTTCTTTCTGGGTTTTGTCAGCAAGGACTTTACAGGATGGGATGATTGGTCTGGATGCATACTTAGAGCTAGTTCATCACTGCTGCTGGCCTGCTACTTTCATACTGCTAGATTAAAAGTTTAGTGAAAACATTCAGCTCCTTGGAGTTACTCTTTGTGCCAGGTTGCCTGAATATGGCCCAAAAAATTTCCTGCTGCTTGGTGTGTATTTTTGAAGCCAATATCTAATTTAGGCCACAGCTCTTCTCCTGAGTCTGCGAGTTCTTGATTTTGGCTGCAGTCTTCAGTTCAGGTATGAACCCAAACACATCTGATGGAGGCAGGGGGATAAGGACACCACACTCTCCTCACCCTTCCTACTTGTGCTTGGGTGTCCTTGTATCCACAAGTAAGACCATACTGCCCTCCAGCACTTTCTTTGCCTGAATGGCTGGAGAATCAGGCTGGTGAGGGTGCAACAGCCTTGTGGAGAGGTGGCACAGGAGTCCTTGCTGGAAGGTTTTGTATGCAGTTAGGGACACAATAGAGGGAAGGAGCAGGAGACAATCTCGAATCTTTGGAGATAATCTCCAGAGAAATCACCTTTCTGTTAACTATTCAGACAGCAAAAGGCAGGGCAACTGACTAATATTGTCATCTAAAGCTGCCCTGTATTACTTCTCTGCTACACACACAGAGGGATATCATTCTTTGAAAAGATGTCTCAAAGTTGCCCAAAATCACAGTAAGATGGGTAAGGGATTAGTAGGTATGATACTGAGGGATCCACATAAACCCCGAGTGAGAAAAGCTAATACTGTGGATGATAAAATGAGCTTTTTGTCTGGGTAAGATTAAATGTTCTGTGAGAAAAGACATGACAGGAGAGAGAGACAGAACATTTATTTTCTGTTATGGGGATAGACAGACTTAGAAGTGGACTCATTTATCACTGATTGACAGGTAGAATAAATTTTTATAAATGGAGGACTTACACTAAAATGGCTATATCCTTTTGATAACCAAGTGACAGATCAATTCTTGTCCTTGTTTCTTTGTGATAGAATTGTGAAAAAAGGGGTATGATAAGTATTTTAAACTTTTATTTCATTTAAACATCAAAAATAATGGGTTTGTTGATCTATACAGAGTCCTAGAATCATTTTATGTTGCAAAGTACAACATAAGATCATTCAGTCCAACCTCTAAACTACCACTGTTGAGTCCACCAAATCATGTCCCTCCCAGTCAGCCAAGGTTTGTTTAGGAAAATGAGGCTGCCTCTGATACTTATTTTTCTTTGTTCCTTCCACCCACGGTTTCTCCGATTAATTAGCTTAAAGTCAACTTAGTTACAATAAGATTCTTTTATCTGTCTTTGTTTTTTGACTGCCTTTTACCATACTCTTTTCTTCATTGGATTTCTTAGTCTGAGTCTTGGATCATAAGCCCAAAACATCTCCAGAGAGGTCTTCTGCATTTCAGATATTTTTCATAGTCTGTCTTCTTACATTTAATCTGAGCCCACGCCACAAAGATGCTTACTTCATTTCACTGTCAGTGTTATGTGAAATCGTCACTGGAGTTTTTGTGGGAAGAGATGTGAGTCATACTCCAAGTAATAACACCTTGTATGGATTGTAGGCTTGACTGAGAGGAAAGAGTGAAACTGGGAGATTGGACAAGCAAAAAGGCAAACTTCATAGAGATTTCAAGTCTGTTTTGTGTATATCTACTTTAAGTTTTCTATCTATGCACAGATATGTGAGGAACAGTGGCTGAGTACGTCTTTGGCATTCAGTATTTCTGGGATTGTCAGAGAAGAGCCTGGGGTTAATGGGTGTCTGTGGAATCTGGAGTCTGCCTATACCTGCAGTTTGGACAATACATACCCAACACAGGGGGAATTTCCCAGGGACCTTTGGCTCTGAAATTGTGTGGAAATTTTGCCTGTGGTGTCCTACAAATCTAAAACAGCTGACAATGACATTTAGAAAATTAAGTCAGTAGAGCAAGCTGAATGGTTCACAGGGGCCATGTCTGGATAAGTATATAAGGATAAACTGCTCAGTATATATATTACCCAAAATATTTACACACTGTCCTGTAAGCGGATTATGTGATATTCTACAGAGCAGTACAAATAAATCCAACTCAGGCAAATATATGCTGAGCAGGCTGCTTGTTGAAAGCCAGAGAGTGCACAGACAGATACAGACATAGGCACACATGTGTATGCTACTTCAAATGCTTATGAAAAATAGATGCATTAAATTTCAAGGAGGCTTTTTGGAATCCCATCAGGGTAGGGTTTACAGAGTCTTTTTCGTATTTTTAAACTCAGCTTATATTTAAATGGATGGGAACTAAATATGCTTAAGAAGTTAAAAATGAAAAAAATCGTTAGTCACTTGGTGCCTCAGTTTCCAGGGAATAATAATTTTGCTTTTGTTCACCTCTCAACTCTCACAGCTAATTTGAAACTATCTCATGTAGAATGACTTCCATGTCTATTTGCTCTAGAATCATTCTGGAGCTATAATTCTATGATTCTTGTTCTAGATTGACCAGAATATAATTCTCCAAATCCTCTTTCTTGCCAGGTTTTTTGAAGAGATGTGTGGCATTTGCTTATTTTTGATCATCAGTCTGGTAATTGTTTATCTTAATTAGGGATTTAGGCATTTCTTGTTTAGGCAAGCTGGTTTTCTACTCTGTGTACCTATTTTCTTGGAAACCAGGATGAATTGCACTTACACATAATGGAAATTGTTCTTGATATCAACCAGTTCCACTGGGCACTTTTGCCTGTGACAACAGCCTCCCAGGACAGCCATTTTAACACTTCCCTGAAGAAGCATAACTCCACTAATCCTAAAGTCCAGGGTCACATTCTTTTAGAATAAATTAGGTTGGAGGGGCCTCCTGGAAATCACCTGGTCTCATCCCACACCCGGGGTGGGTCCATCCTATTGGATTGCATTGGGTTGCTCAGGACCAAGGACAGAGGTTCCACAAAATAGCTTCTACAAAATACCTGGCCCATCTGTGCCAGTGTTTGACTACCTTCAGAGTTAAAAATAGTTCTTTCTGTCTACTCAGAATTTGCTTTATTTTAACTTGTGATCCTTGCCTCTCATCCTGTCACTGAATACCTTCAGAAAGAGTCTGGCTTAATCTTCCCTATATGTTTGCACTAGTTACTCTGTTGGCATTCTCACTTGCTTCAAGGTCCACATTGTGGTCACTGCAGCCCAAATCTGCCCGCAGCTGCCATATCCCCAAACAGTTATTCTTTTTTGAGTAGAATATCTATAGGAGCACCTCCTATGTGTGCAAAGATCTTCCTCAAAACATTCCATAAATATCTCTGTTGCATGAGTGATGAATGGCAAAAATCTTAATTTCTTATGCTTAACTAGAAACTAAATGACTAAAACTTGACTAAATTTCTAGTTTGGCCAAAGCAATGAACACCCAAAAAATGCACTGTTTATTAGCCTGTGGCACTGACATGAACAGCATAGATATTATATATAATTTTTCAGAATTTAACTAGAAAGTGCAACTACAGTTACAATCTAAAAATATTTCCTGCCTTATAGGTATTGATGTGGAGAACACTAAAGTCTATTTGAATTGAGTATCCTTTTTAGAAACATTTCATTAGAAGTCACTGAGAATAAAAGTAAGAAACCACACAAGTTGATCTCTTTTATACCCTAAGGGTTTATCTCAAGAGGGCAGAAAAGCCTACTTGTATAATTACAGTTTTGCATTCAATCATTTAAACCAATTACTATAGTTTAATTTCTGACTACCATTATTATTGTTATTAGGCTGTTATGCAGAATTTAAAATAATGATGAACACATCCTACTGATGGTTTAAAGTGTTGCAGATTGTTGTAGATGATTTGGTGTTTAGTGGTTAACTAGGATTAGGAAATCAGATAAAATGCAAGGCTTTGACTCTTCACATAGGAATATGCACCACTGTAGACTTATCTTGCTTCCTCAACAGTCCTTAGTGAGACCATGTATGAGATCTCTTCCTGAAAGTTCTGCAGGAAAATAGTGGAGTAAAATAGGGCTCCCGGGCAACCTTTTATTCCTTAATAATTTCCCACTAGAACACAGTGGGAAACACAGGAAAAAACTATGTTTGGATATATTTAGTCAAGAGATTTATGACTTTTAGGAAACTCCAAATAGTACACAATGTAACCATGTCTTCCTCAGAAACACAGGCTACTTTGAGCATTTCCGATTGGCATTCAGACCTTTATACTCACTTTCCACTGCTGAACTCAGGGTTTTGGTTCTTATATTATTAGACTTTAGGGTCTAAGTTCAGGTAATCTGAAATAACATCAAAAGCTTATGGGTAAAAACATCTGTCCTTCTTTGTGTGTTGTAGCGTAAGTAGTGTGTTTTATGTTTTATAGATAAATTTTTTGCACAATGGTAACTACTTTGAAAACTCAAGTAACTCAAACCAGGCTTTGAAAATTAGTTTCTATTTCTCGTCTTGTTCTCCTTGTGCCTCAGCTCCACATCTCTAAAGAAGGGCCCACAACACCCACTATCTCACCAGGATGCTATGAAAATGCAATTAGATGTATACAATGCTCAGATACTGGAAAGACAAATACTATAGAGGAAATCTATAAAGAATTCCCATGTTCAATGCAAAGTTTGATTGGCATGTAACACCTGAAGCTGATCATCAGAGAGTAAGCCTTTGACCTCTGTTTGTCTATGTGCCAAATGCCACAGAAATCTCAGAAAAAAATAGCAGCCATCATACATTAAATTTAATCCCCATTATAGGCACAGGAAAGATACGGGCTTCTACACTGTCTACCAATATGTAGACAGTGCATAATGCAAATCTGTATTATGATTATGCAGATTAGCAAGCCCATTTAACCATTTCATTTTGAAGCCCTAAAAACCTTGTAGTCTAGCATTCATGTCTGTGTGTATAGGTGTTTAGTGGAATAGAATTTTGGTCATTGTGTGTAAGTGACTATATGCAGATGAGATGTTCCTTTTCAGTTTTGCAGTTTGTGTTGAAATTATTCACATCAATACCTAGCCAAATGTGGCATAGTCTTCAAAAGAATATATTCAAAGTCTGATGATTTTCTGGCTCTAAAAATGTTTGCTTTATTTTGTTTTATTTTTCTAGTATTTTCTGTTATCAGCTATGACTCTCGTTTACATTTAGTTCAGTTATATTGCTCTAGCAAAGATTTCATACTGTTTTTCTATCTCACTAGATTCAAAAACTGCTAAATCATAAATAATGTAATATTAGTTATTGTAACCTCTTTTGGAGATATTTTTTTGATCGAATATGGTCAGTTCCAAGCCATTGAGATTGGAGTAAGCATTTTTCCATGGCACAGGAGGTTTTATCAATAAAGTGTTCATTGATGCTGACAGGATGTATGCACTGACCTGAATGTATGTGCTCTTATTAGAAAATGTCCATGTAGGTGGGGGAAGTGAAATTAAATTAAGGCAATTGGAACTTCGGATCTGTAACAAAGGGATCAAATGCATCTCTGTTTGGGTGTATTTCACCCTGAAAAGATGTATAAGTCTTTTCACATTCATGCCTGTCAAGGATGGATCAGTATTTTCCTGGTTTATGACTTTGCATCTGCCAAAATCTAAGAGGTTACTTTGCCTCTGTCACTGTTCTATAAGTATAATCATTTATCCATCTGGATGTCAAGACATTGGGTGCTATTTTCTGGGGATCATGGAAATGCAGAGTGGAATTATATGGTTTTTTCCAAGTATTTTAGGTGTACCCACTACAGGGAAACAAATCAATCCCATCTGCTTAAAACTACTGCAATTAAAACCCATGTTTGCTACCATTTGTTTGTGGAGATCAAAGCTGAATTATATTATTATCTCTTAGTTGCACATTTTTCCTGGATCTGCATCTATTTATTTTTATGGTATTTATGGTATTCTTCATAGTCTCACAGTAAAAAAAAAAAGAACTGTTCCTCCCAAAACAGTAATTTTAGTCAGACATGAAAATTATCTGGTCTTGAAATCTTTCTGAAGAAGAGATCATGTCACAGCAACTCATTTTTTATTGCAGTTCTTGTAACATTATCCCGTTTAATTCAGCTTTCAGTTAACCCTGGCTTAGAAAACTATATTATTTGAGAAGAGCCCTGTATTATTCCTCTCTGAAACAAGTTTTGATAGTGTTCAACACTGTTGAGGGAGAATGAGGAGTTTACTCTGCCGTCCTTGGCAGTATTTTCTCTTTCTGGGTGCATCTGTGTGCACTCAGGGGAGCCTGAGGTTGTGTCTGGAGAGGGGATATGCTGGGGGCAAAACATGGCTACAGAGCAAGGTGAGAACAGGGTCCTTGGACAGAACACAGGTGCCTGAAGCAGACAGTATGAGCACAAGAGGTAAGGCAGGTAAAATGTCAAGCTATACAAAAGCATGTTTTTCTGTCAATCTTACTTTGTTTCCAGGGAAAAGCCCATCCATGAGATGTGTCTTTTTATTGTTAAGACATATTTAAATGGAAATGAAAAGTTTGTATAGAAAAAATTATAGCCTTTTAGAAACATATAAATTAATTTTTCATTAATAAAGGAACCCCTGAGACTCAAGTGGAGTAACATGTTAGCATGGAGGAAGTGACCGTTCTCAGCTTTTCTGTCAGCTGCTTTTCTTTGTGACTTTTACAGACTTTCACACCAGAGCAATTTTTTTCTGCTGTGTTTCATACAGCAAAAGATTTTCAGTACTTTCAGCTTATAAAACTTCTCTATATAAAATTTACTGCATGAAGCAATTTGTAAAGGAGAATATTCCCTCTGCTTCATATCTTGTGGGAATTTCATCTGAGCACTCATCAACTGTGTCAGTAACAAAAATCAGTTCTGTAGGAAAGAGGGGACAATTCTGTACTTTTTTTTACTGCCTAAGTAATTTTTCTTTTGAAAGATTTGTCTTTTGATTCATTATGATTGTATTTTAGTTGAACTTTTTGTTATATTTTGCAGGACTTCACTAAAGATTCCTAGCAATGATTTCCCAAGTCACCAAAACCTGTCATATGTCAGTGCAGTAGTTTATTCAAAATTATGTCTGCTTGCTCTCAGTGTAGGAGTACTGGAACTGTGGAGGAACATATATTACAAGACCTTCAGTAAATTGATATATTTTACTTTTAAAACTTGCCTTTCTTATAACCCTAACTTGTTTTATTGCCAGTCTGAAATTTCCTGAGCGTTCCCTTCATCCTTTGGCAGCAGCTGCTGAGCTTCTTTATAAATATTAATGATTGCTTCTCACAGACACTCTTTAATCTGCATCACTCCACAGATGTATGCCAGCAAGTTCATTTATTATTACTTTTTGCTTGGTTTCTTTTTCTCTTCTTCTTTTTGCAATCAGAGAGGGAAAGACTCAATTCAAATATGTTTGTTGACTTTATGTTGTGCTGTATATTTATATTCTAGAGTTGTGTTCTTGCTCCTAGTCTTTGTCACAGAAGAAACTGAAAATCAACCCTTCCTCTGCTAATCCTGTTCAGATTTGAAGATGGTAGGTATCCCAGCATTGCTTTGTATCTCAGCTTTATTGATACAATCTCTCCTCTGAAATGCCAGGGCACTGTTTTTCTGTAGTCACTGTGACAGTATTTTCCCCATGTGTTATTCTGCTTTGGTCCTATGACTTTGTGCCTACAGACCCTTGTATTATTGTTAGGCTGGGTTCTCAGGGGAGGTGGCCATCACCACCCTGAGATCTTCACCCTTTTCTCCCTCTCGCCTCTTTCTGTCTCCTCTTGCCTCTTTCCATCTCCTCTTGCTTTCTAGATGTTAGTTTATAGCAGAGAAAAAGCAAACACAGATCACAGCAAGGTCAATAGCATTTAAAGATGGCATAAATGTTATGCAATGATTCTTGTGCATATGAACTTAACAGACAATGGTTATGCAGCACTTACACTTAACATTGCTCCCAGCAGTGCCATCATCATAAACTGAAACAAGTAATAGGCACTTTGAAGAATTCAAAATAGAAAGTACTAAGGGGAAAAGTGTGGTGGAAATCATCCTTCAGGACATCTTCAGTGTTGCTACCTGCTGCACTGAAAAGAGAATCCAGAGGACTGTTGCTGCTTCTCCTATCTGGCTACAGGTACAGCTTGTTTCCTTCCTTCCTCTCACACTTCTCCCTCTCTTTGTCTTCCCCCCTTTTGCTTTCTCTCTGTCCTTTCCCTTTCTTCTTCCCTCAGCCCTCCTTTCATCACCCTGGTTTCATTCTATCTGAGAAGTAACTTGCACTCTTGCAATTGATGTACGCCACCAGCTGTGGACCACCCTAATAAATCTTTGTGCACATGAAACTTAACATTATTTGTACAGTGGCAACATTCAAAAATAAGGTGCTCCTTAAATGTGGAGCTCCATCGTTTTAAAGTCAGTCTGATGTGTTTTACAAGAGAAAAAGCATGTTCACTTCAGAAACAGCTGTGGGATTTGAAAATACTACCCTTGTCCCAGACTCCAGCTGTTTATTATTGATCAGTACTGGGAAGAATGGGGTATCTAGGAGTGCTGCTCATGATATGCGTGACTGAGTGCAGTTTAAACCTTCCAAGTGATACAAGGCTGTGTCGTTGTCAAGCCACACCTGCACCCTTTGCAGCAGCTTTTAGCAGCTCCAGAAATAGCACCTTTCAGCAAGACATTGTTTTCCAGCTAACACAACTTTATTAGAGACGACATCGGACATACCTGATCTATTCCAATAATAAGTCACTGCTGCAAGTGATTCAAACTAAATGTCTGCATTTTAGTAAGTGTGTACTAAAGAGGATCCACACTCTATCCCATTGTCCCCCAGTGGGGTCTGTAATCTCAAGTCTCTGGAAATCTGTGTGAAGGGCAATTAGTGAACAAAGGGAAGGGGTTTTGATCACTTAGGGATTATGCAGCCTGGGAAGTGTAGCTATGGGGGAGAGCGAACCTGGAGAGATCTGTACTACACTAAGAATGAAAAGGCCATAGCTTCAAGCTTTTTATTTTTTTCCTGTGAAGAACTGACTTTTCTGAGTAAAACCTCAATTAATCCTGAACTCTATCTGGTATAGATTCCATCCAACCACTAGTAAAAAGAAAAAAAAACCCAAGTAAGTCCTATCAAAGGATCATTCAAATTTTCCAACACATTGATTTCTTTTATGATATTTTTGGTCGTCTCTTTTTTGACTCTGTATGAGCTCTCATTTTCTTTTATAATTTTCCGGGGTAGGGTTGACAGTCTGCCAAGAGCTAGACAGTGCCATTTTCTTGGTAGTTTGCTGGTTTGATTTTTTCTTCTCATTAATAGCGACTAATTTTAACACTTTTTATGTGTTTTGAGTATGTGGTTTTCATCACTATTTTTAAAATGCCGTACTATTTCGTTGTGATATTTTCAAAGTGCTGCTTATTGTAAACATCAGAACAATAATTTTAACACTGACCTAATTTTGGAATCCTTCCTGATCAGAGCAGGTGAAATATCCCTGTCTGTCATGGAAATAACTTTTAGTTGACCAAATAATGAAAGTAAGAAAAGGTCTTATGTGTTTCATGAAAGTAGCTTGACAGAAGAAAGAGATTGTCCTGGTGACCTGATGGAGAGGCTGTAGAGAATCCATGCCTTAGATACAAATCTATAAAGCATCAGATTTCATTGGTGCTACCACCTGTGTATTTTTTGCTTTGTGCCATGACCTTTCCTCTTCTGGTTCAGCTGCTCAAAATACATTATTCACAGTGACAGTGTTAGAAATCCATCCTCACCCTGCATGTACCTGGGCTTTTGTGCAGGTATCCTTTGAAGCTGGTGTCAAGGTCCACAAACGTATGTGGGAGACCTGATGGTCCGTTTTAGGGATCTCAGAGCGCAAAAGACACAGTGGGGGACAACTCAGTTTATACAACAAAAAATGCACCTTTATTTAGTGCCACCAAAATGCGATAGTGGGGAGAGAAAATAGAGAATAGTAAGAAAGATAGAAAAGAGGAGAAAGGAGATTATAGCTATGAACGTGGAGGGATGAGTCCTCGAGGCCGAGATGCCTAGAGACGCGGTTCTTCTCCAGTGGGGTGATCATGAAGGTGAGCAGGGGTCTCCAGGGTTTTATAGGTTGGTCAAGGCGGGGACCAAAGCGAGTGGCACAGAGCCAAAGCAGGAGCCACCTGTGGTGAGGCAAAGCAAGGGGCCCAGAGCCAAAGCAGGAGCCACCTGTGTTGAGGTTGGGTGCTCAGGAACAGGCTGCACACCGTACATGTCTGTACCCTGGTATGGACAGACCAGTTTGGGCAAGTAGCCTTGGCTCAGTCCACTGTGACCAGTTCCATTGTTCTTGCACTCTGTTCTCATGGAGATGCAGACCAGTCCTCCGAGACTTGGCAAACGTTCCACCTCAGCCAGGCCAGGGGCTCCTTTCAGAGTCTGGGGTCTCAGTCCTCAATCATTGGAGACAGTTGTGAGGCATATCACATCCTGGGACAGACTCTGACAGCTGGTTATTGCATTTTGCCTTGTTGTGGTAGGGAAGATCTGCTCTTTCACTCATACTGTAACATCCTGTTCATTATCAACTTCTATTGTCAAAGACTTGGTTCTCTGGCCCATAATAGGCAAGGGCTTGACTTACTTTAAGGAGTTAGTCTTTTATTCATTTTCACTTGCTTGCAGCAAGTGGGTACATAACGTTGCAGTAAATTTTCAACATGGCCTCCATGTTGGCCTCCCTCAGTAATCCCCCAAACTCATATCAGATCTCTCCCATGATGTTTCTTTTCATCAATAAGAGAAGAAACCAGATACAGATTTCTGAACATATTGATACTTCCCCTTTTAAGCAGTTTTAGAGACTTGCATCTCAGTGTGAGGCAGGAGCAGTAGCTGCCTTTCATCTGTTTATCAGAAATAACTTTCTTTCTGTAGTCTGAAAAAGATCTGGTATCTAATTTTGCTCTTTTTGGCCATGTTTTTTTCAGTATGTCTAGTCAGACAACACCCATGAATGCATTTAATAAAAGCATTAATGAATTTGAAGAGCTCTGAGGGAAATTTAGGATGGATATTGTGGAAGTACTTTCTAGTGGGAATATTTAGACATGGGATTAGGTTGCCTGGGGGGGTAAAAGAATCTCCATCTCTACAAACTTGCAGACTCTTGTTTGACAAATGTCTGCCAGGAGTTATTTAGTTGATCTTGTCTTATACAGAGAGATAAGTAATATGACCTTTAAAGTCCTTCCCAGATCTATTTCTTGGGCTTGCTAAGAAAGAACAGCATGTATGAATTAGGAGCCAGGAACACTCATGCCTCCTCCCAGATTCTGTAACAATCTTAATAATAGGGCTGTATAACAGGAACTAAAACACTCATCTTCATGAAGCTTCAAGGTGGTCTGCAATAATCGTGTGCACTTTAGAATACAGAGGAAGCATCACCATTAAATACAGGAGTCAAATGTATTTTTAGACATATAAAAGGCCATGTTGTTAGTAGCTTAGCAACAGGCTCATCATCCAACATTGTGGTGCATTTAGAGACACACAGATGTGCTTGAATGAATACTTTGAAGATAGAAGAAGTAAAAATAAACTGGAAGCTCTCCTGCTTGCTCATCTCCATCAACATCAGCAGCAGCAATTGTAAAAGTTTCCGTAGGGTGTGTTCTGCAGGCTGTTTTCTTGTCAGCCAGGGAGCCTTGCTGATTTCCAACATTATCTTCAGATGTGGTGGAGTAATGTCAGCAATGAGGATACTGTGGAGAAACTAAAAAATACCTCCTGGTAAATGAGATCCTGCATCAAAAGACCATTCATTTGTTCCCTTAATTGAATAGCAGTGTCTTCCCAAGCAGTCAAGACAAAGCAATGACTTCTTTTCATTTTTGAAAATCTGATTAAATAAAAATAATCTTATTTTGCTGTGGAAGACTATAGCAATGACTCTGAACAAAGATTTGCAGCAAGTCTGAGAATGTGGTGTTTAATTTTTACAACATCCTTTGTGGAAAATAAATCATACTTTGGAGAAGTTAGTGCTAGGAGTGAATGCAGGAGAGAATGTAGTCCCTTTACTATGAGGGATTTTTAAGGGATTGTAAAAGGTTGTGTCTAGAGGAGCTGGACAAAGAGACAAATAACCACTTCCTTCTTTCCCTCTTATTCTAACACACAATTAAGGAAAGTAAAAGGTATGCAACAGTATCATTAGAAGCTATTTTTACAAGACAGTTAATGTACAGAAAGGTAAATGTAGTAGATCTGGTTAGAAGCATTTGGGACTTGCAGCCTGAAATTAAACTGAACAGCCAGCAGCACTCCTCAGGAGCTAACGTGCTTTCTTCTGTTTCAGAAGAAGGTGACGTCTGCAAGGGAGTATGAGTATGCCTCAGGTCAAAACTTGATTAGCAAAATATGTTGTGAGAGGCAAGCCTGTACTTGGGAGAAAGCTCAAGCCAGCTCTACAGATGCAGCAGGGATCAATCCTGCCCTATGTTTAAGTGCACCTTAGGAACAGTAATTCATTTGAGTTCATCTGTTCCTGTTGCTGCTCAGGATGGATAGAAGGATGTGACTTCATTCACAGGTACCAGAGGACTTGACCTGCCCAACACACATCATCTTGTTTTCACATTTGCATCAACTCTTGGTAAACTTTGGTGCCATTCTGACAACAACTATCTCATAATTAGGTCTTTTAGGCTCCATTAGATGGCAAATGTTCTTATCTAAAAAGGTTTTTGTCATCTAAACCAGATGGTATGATTAATTCTGCAATGAACTTTTTTAAATGTGGAAGGTATAAAGACATGACAAATATTCACAAGGATGGCTGGAAGAAATCATAAATGACTAAGAGGTTCTATGCAGATTGGATATGTAATTTTTATACTTGATTTTAGCAGGGATGACCACAATAAAATTGGTATGAGGTACCTCCGCACCCAGTAGACTACCATAGATATGTGTCAAGGCCAACAAGAAAATCTTGAAGTCTTCTTTAATTGTGTTCTAGAATTGTCCAGTAATCTTCATTTATGCAGAAACTTTGCTCATTGTAGCCTTCCACTCAGGGAAGGCTACTTAGTAGTAGTTTCCAGTGAGGGAACTATCATGGCTTCATTCCCGTTAGATCATATGCCTGACGCTCCTGATCATGGATTCAGTGATTGCTAACAGCCAAAGACTGAACAGAAGTGTAGTTAATTGTTGGAGTCCAGGACATCCCCTTGGATGGCCTGGGACCTGAGGAAAGGAGTTTGAGCCCTGGACAGGGGGGTGTGGAGACAGTCGGGGGGGCTTGGAGACCTTGGCACAGAGCCCAGGAAGACACCGGGTTTGATTTTAATCCATGGGAAAAGCTTTCAACATTGCAGAAGTAATTATAAACTTCCAGGATGTGAAAATTGTAGTTTAGCACAGTAGATGATGTAGAATTTAATAGTTTTAGAATTTTTAGAATAGAAGTAAATGGGAACAAGATGGTGGAATTTGGGTGGTACCTTATGTACTTCTCCTTCTTCCTCGTCCTCCATTTTTTGGGGCTGTGATGGCACAAAGTAGTTAGAGTGGATTGGACCGAAGTAGAATGTCACTTCTGGTGTGGGCACTGGGCATTGGCACAAAATAGTAAATAACTAGTACGTAATTATCTGTATAAATGTTAGGGGACATCCCATCTGGGGGGCAGTCGCCTCGTGTCCCAGCTGCTGTCCAGACCTCGGCTGGGAGCTGAGAAAATTTTGAGATACCAAATAATAAACAACACGAGAAACCTGAAAACAAACCTTGAGGTCTCTGCTTTTTAGAGGGCCAAGGACTTTAAACCACCTAAAGCTCGGGTGAGGAAACCCCCCCAACAGTTAATGTCCTTAACTCACCTGAATACCTTCTACAAGCCTTTTAAAATAACAGCTTTCTACTGAGGTTATAGTTAACTCCCTTTCTGTATTTATTTAAAGGTGCCAAACAGAAGATTAGGACTACTCAATCTAGAGGCATTTTCCCTGTCAACTCTAAAGAGATGGATGTTTCAGGGATTCTGGAAAAGTCTGGCTAAGAAGATAAGTAAACAGGGCTCCTGCCCAGCCAGCTTCCAGCATTCATTTCTTTCTTGGATCTTCCTGACTGAAACCTTCAAAGGCTCAATGTGATTGCACAGCTGCTTGCACACCCCGTAACCATGTCCCAAAAATCTAAGACTGGAAGTCTTGCAGAATTTTCTTTATAAGCAATGATGAGCCAGACATCAGCTTCAATGTGTCCTTCTCCACTTTTCAAGCATGAGGAGGATGCCAGCTTGACTCAGGACCTGTGGCTGACTACAAGTCCCTGTACTGTGGTGCATTTCTCTCCTGAAATGTTTAAAATACTGCAGCTTGTGCTTTAGTATGTTATTTATTACTAGACTTACAAGAAAGTTGCAAAGGCTGAAAACAGCATTTTTGTGGAAGTGTTTCTTTGTGTGCATGCTGAAATCAGAAAAAAAAAATGCCTAAGGGAGGTTAGAATGTCACACTTTATATGTTAAAGTATAGAGTGGTTCCCTGAAAATCTTGAAATGTGAATTTCCATGTCAACTGTCCTAACACTCCTCCTCAGCTTCCTCACCTTGTCCTCAAAGCATGCCATCTTTAATCTGCTTTGAAAGCAAAAAATATGCTCCTTAAAAGTATATTGACAGATTAAGGGATAAGATATTTCTAGTAAAAATACTTCTTTTGTGCAAGTGAAATCAAAAGTATGACTATTCCCTGGAAAGTGGTTTGATGGTTACAGTTCACACCTATAGCTTTCCTTCTTTTGTTTTTCTGCTATCAGAATAAAAATGAAAATTTCTTTTTTTTTCACCTCCCAAAGAAAATCTGAGGGGAAGAACCCAGCATCCATATATATATGTCTGTCACTTGTCTTATTTTTGTGAAGAGGCTTAAGGGAAGGGATTTTCTAAAGCAGCTTAATAGCTGCCATAGAATCCCTACAGATACATTGCCAGATAAGAACAGAAAACTAAAGATATCAACAAAAACAGTCCATAACAAAGGGAAAAACCACAGCTGGTGTCTAAGCAGAGTGGAAAGAACTGAAACAAAAGAATGTGAGAGCTGGGAAAATACTTCTTCCAAAGCACAATGCGTCTTATTTAGTTAAACAACTATTATGGCTTATTTAAAAAAGCAGTTATTTTTTACCTTCTCCCCCTTCTTTGGCAAATCTAGCTCTTAGGATAGGAATCACATGAGGGAAGTTGATCATCCATGGCAAGCAGTAACAGCTGGCAAGATCATGAACTGAGTCAATGCTTCTGATAAAGATGTCCCTACATATGCATTAGCTAAAAGAAATGTAGAACAGCAAAACCAGTTTGAATGGCTGGAAGAGGTAGCAAGTAGAAGTTAGGAGTGGTATTCCTAATCTGTCAGTTCCACCTAGGGAAAATACCCATGCTAGCTTTTATAGTAGTCTGCAACTGGGAGGAGATTCTTGTCGTTAAAACTGATGGAAGAAAAAAGGAAGAGGATTTTGCTTTTTCTCTTGGGGCCTTCAAGAAACACAACACTGCTGTGTCACTGATTAAGAAGGTGAAATATGCATATTGCTTTTTAAAATCTAGGTCTCTCTGCCAGTTTGTGTGGTTAGTTGCCCTTTCTAGAATACATATTCCCCATGAGCAATGGCTCAGTGACATTCTTGTGCATATAAACCATCTGTGGTATTAAGGAAGGAGACAGGTGAATGGGTTCTGTCACATCTGTGTTTACTGGGCCATAGAAAAAAGGGTTAAGAGAAAAAAACCATATAGAGAATTTATTCTTGTTATCTTACTTGACACTTGATCTAAATCCTACTAGAGCCACTGGAAATAGTTCCAACTTCATGACTTAGATGTAAATATCTGTTTCATAACTGAAATATTAGCTTGGAACATAAAAATCAATTCAGAGTCAGGAGTGAGATCTGGTATATGTTTGAAACTAGCTTTGTAAAAGGAATATATTTTTCTATTACAGTCCTGTACAAAATTAGTAGGAGACCATAAAGAAAGCTGTAACACCTTGAAGAGTTAAAAGAAAATAAAGCTTTTAAAAATCAAATGTTAAAAGGCCTTAATTACAGTCAGAGCTATTGTGAGATGTAGCATGTCTCTGTGAGTGAATGAATAATTTTTTTTCCATATTTCAAACAGCTTACTATAAAAATTACAGTTTTCTTGTTACAATTTTTATCAGGATTTATAAATAGAGATTAAATCTAAATTAATGATACCTGAATAATTGCAATGGGAAAATCTTTTTCAATAGAGAAAGTATGCACTCATTGTGTCTAAGAATCATTGTATCCATTGAATATTATGGTATATGAATTCAAGAGGGAAGCAAAGACTTTAATATATTTCTAGCACTTTAAAAACCCTTCTTCTTGCCATCCTTCATAAGTCCATTTTCACGTGAAGTAGGTTTGTTGTCATGAAAGTTTTGGGGTTTTATCAGAAGTGTCTACAATTATCATTTTTCAATATAAAAAAGAAAAAAAATTCTACAGAGCTTACACAAGAAAGTATCTAAGCACAGGAGACAAAAATAAAGAGGCTGAACACATGCAGAAGCACCCAGTTGCTTCTTCTTAAGTATTTCGAAATTCTATCAGCCTCAAATGCATATTCACCAGCCTCAGACAAGAAGAATCTGATTTCAAGCTGTTGACTGCCTGCTACACGGATCCCTGTGCCTTCCCTTAAAACACTAATCGTCCAGATCTTTGAGACAAGCTGTTATCTGAGAGGGCTGATCGGCTCTCCACAAAGAGGCAGTGATTGTGTTTCAGGCTTAGGCGTGGAGTGAGCATCCTCAGCCTGGCTGCCCCTAGCAGGGAGGTGCAGGACATGAACTGTGCTTCACCTGTGGCACCATTCACGCTATTTCTGCCCCAGAGGTGCACTATGGGGTGACCTGGAAAAGCCTCACCTCTGCCTCCCTTTTCAGACCCACAAGTCCAAGGAGCAGTGCCTCCTCCTGCTCTCTTGGTGGCTGGTGTCCTGAAAGCCATACTGATCCAACAGGATTAAAGAGAAGATCTGTCTTCTATAAGGCATTTGTCTAAGGCTGAAGGAATTACAGGCTTTGTGCGCATTAGTACATTAACAGGGCCAGGGCTGAGCTCTGGTATGTGCTCACCATCTGCTAAAATGTTTGCACAGACTTTGGCCCAGTTCTGCTTTCACTCAGCTAAGTGCTTCCCAAACAGTCTCTGGACTTGAGGTGGTTACCACAACCCAGAGACCATTCCCAAAGGGCCATGTCAATAACTAAGATTGTATGTGTAATCGTAATATCGGTACAATATTTTTACCATATATATGTAAAAAATAAAATATATTTATATAATGCATAAATATTTATATACTAGTTTAATAGAAATACTATTATTATAGAGTAATAATATTAATAATTCCTGTATAGGTAAAAATCTATCAATGCTGCTATATTAATAGCAACTAATATAGCACTAATAATATGACAGTACATTAATATTGGTCTCTAAGTAATGCTAGTATAACTGCTTTGTTTAGGGGTGATCAGAGGGTTTAGGTGCATACCTGCAGTGTAGCATTTCTCTCAGAACCAAGAAACAGCTCCCATTTCATTTTACTTCCCATTAGAGATGTGACCACAAAGTCCAGCAACTGGTCTGAAAACAGAACAATGGTTTCTGAATTACTGTAGGTTATCTCTGTTCCCTAGAGATATCTGCCACAAACCATGTACTGAAGCTAGAGATAGCTGTGCTCAGTTTATGATAAAATCATCAACTCTGCTCTTATAATACCAGTAGCTAGTAGTGACTTTTGGGGTCACTGGGGCACCTTCCTGCTGCCATGGGGGGCTGTACTCACCTTATTACTTCTTTTCTATTGGGATGCTTTTTCATCTGGTTCGTCCTTTTTTTATAATTTTTAAGAGTGCAATTAACAGACAGCATTTCAATCTACAGACAAGAAACATGTGGCCTCATCAGCAGCTCTGCTATGGTCAGAATTTACAGCACTGCTAAGAATATCACATGGGGCTCCTTCTCAGATTCATAATCCACAGGAAAGGTATGGCCAGAGACCAGTAAAACAATCTGTTTTATCAGCTTTCCTAAAATATGCTTTAATCACTTCCCTTTATCAGGTCTATGCAGCCCTTGTTGGCTAGGAGAAATGAGCTGGAACTAATTTACAAGCAATGAGTAATAGGCAATTTATCTAGTAGCTAACAACTGTTGCCTGGATACAAATCTCTTCAAATGTTTTTATGTATAAAATGCTTCGCAGCAATTTGTTTTGATGACTAATTGTCAAACAAGAAAGCCAGGGCACATGACATTACTACCTTTATCTCATTTATGATGCAAGATGCTGTCCCTGCGCTGCCACTGCATAGGTATAATAAGAAACAATATCTTGTCAAGTCCTGTTTGGTGACAGAACTCTGTATTTAGTTCTCATTTGCCTTTAGAGCATTGGAGACATGAGGATGCAAAGATCAGAATTTCATTCAATCAGATGGCTAAATAACAGCTGCTGCTATTTTTGCAAGGTAAAACACTGGAGAAAACTATAATAAAAACCCCACAACCACCCATTCAAATACACTGAGTTAATAAAAGGCATTCTCTATCTCTCTTAAAAGCAGAACTGTTGAAATTGATTGCAAGGATATTAAAAATCTGTGAGTAGGAATCAAAAAAATTGCAAACCAGATTACCATACACTCTGAAGAGATGTTTTGAACCAGCTTTTTTCCTTCTTCTAATATGTGTGTCTGCCAAAATCAGTCTGCGTACAGATGTATGCAAATCAAATATTGGAATTCCCAAGGTGAATGCTAAGCTGCATCCACATGTCCAGCTGCTGAACTGTGTCCCAGAAACACAAGACTCTGGTGGGAAACAAGGAAATCTCCTTTGCAGAGATTTGCTGCTCACTCTGATTACACCCACACCCTCCTTCTGGCAAAATGAGTAGTTTAATCAAACTGTAACATATAAGGTCTTAAACTACAAGATCTATTCTTCTTTTATTTTGGCTTAAAAAAAAAAAAAAAGTGGAAAACAAAAGTAGGAAAGCAACTCAGACATGAAGATAGCTGTAAATCTTCTGTTGCATTTCCCCCTATTGGTTTATCCCTTATATTTTTGAGCTTCATCCAAGGAAGGACATTGGAGGGTACCTTCAGGGTCTGGAACCCCTGGGTGAGGAACTTTATTTTTGGTAGTTTGTAATAGTTGCCCAGCTTCCCTTTCCCTGGCAGCTTCCCAAACAGAGCATAGGCAGGCTGGGCAGAACAAGCTGGTTCCCATGCTTCTTCACACTACTCTAGATAAAGATAATTTATGGCAGTTTATCAAATTTTTTTTTTTTTTTAATTTTAGACATTTCTAACAACCATGAGTTTCCCTATTAAAACCACTACTTAAAATTTTTAAAAACTGCAAGCAAGAAAGAAGGGAAGCAAACAAACGAGTGCAAGAGATAAAATAAATTTTACCTGCTGCTTCCTTCTGTTGCCTTTGGCTCTGATCTGCTGCAATACCTCTCCTCTAGGTCTAAAAGGTTCAGATAGTCATCACCAAATCACGTTTGCCATAACTATCCCCTCTCAGCTTCCCTCACCACCCCAGGGATGGGGATAGATATGAAGCTCTGGAACTTGAGGGTTGGGCAAATGGTGGTGAAAGTTTGTCAGGGGTTTACTCAAAGCAAGTCAGTCACCTCCACACATTATAACTATGGCTGTTCAGAAGGAAGAAGGGCAATTGTTTAAGGTAAGGATCAGGCGGAAAGCTAACAAGGCAGACATCCTGATGTTTGTTACAGACCACCCAGTCATGATGAAGAGGCAGGTGGATTGTTCTATAAGCTGCTGGCTGATATTTCAGGAAACTGAAACTCAACACAACAGAGAGGAGGCAGCCTATGAGTTTCCTGGAGTGTGTGGAAGAGAACTTCTGACATATCTGCTAGCTGAGCCCCACTAGACCTGCTGTTTATAAACAGAGAAGAGATGGTGGGAGATGTGGTGGTCAGAGGTCTTCTTGGATATAGAAACCATGAAATGATTTGGTTTCAATTCTTGGTGAAGGAAAGGGGTCAACGAAACATCTACCTTGCACTTCCAGAGGGAGGACTTTGGCCTGTTCAGGGCATTGGGAAACAGTCCCTAACAATGGAGGAGCTTAGGAGGGCTGGGCATGCTTCCAGAAGGAAATCTTAAAGGTGCAAAAGCAGGCCATCCCTACATGCTGAAAGATGAGCCATTGGGCAGAAGACCAGCCTGGCTGAACAGGGAAATCCGGTTAAAAAAGAGGGTTTATTACCTTTGGAAGAAGGATCAGACAACTCAGGAAGAATACAAGGATGTAGTGAGATTACATAAAGAGAAAATTAGAAAGGCAAAAGCTCAGCTAGGACTAATCTGGCCACTGCTGTGAAAGAGAATAAAAAGTGTTTTTATAAATACTTTAACAACAAAAGGAGAGCTAAGGAAAATCTCCATCTTTTGTTGGATGTGAAGGGGAACATTACCACAAAAGATAAAGAAAACTTCTTTGCCTCTGTTTTTAAGAGAAAGAATTAATATCTTCAGAGCAACCAGAACCTTGAACTGTTAGACAGGGAGCATAATAGGCCCCCTACAATTCAGGAAGAAGTAGTTACCAACCTGTTCTGCCACATAGACACTGACAAGTCTATGGGGCCAGATAGGATTCACCAAAGGGTACTGAGGGAGCTGGTGGAACAGCTCACCAAACCACTTTCCATCATTTATCATCATTCCTTGTTAATGGGGGAGATCCCAGATGGGGGGATGTCTCCCTTCTTGCAAAATGTAGTCAGTTTTGCATGACTGATGAAAGTGCTGTTACTTGGCACAAAATATTCAGGACCTTGTTAGAAAGGTTTTCTTTGGAATATAAATCCTTGAAAGATTCAAGTATATATTCAGCACAACCCTCTCTATCTCCAGAAATACAACCAACAGTGTATTTCCCCAAGCACATGTGGAAGAAACAGCAGAAAGCAGTTTTCTGTGGTAGGGGTTTTTTGCAATTGACCTTGTAGAAGCAATTTTACCCGCTTACCTTACCTTCTGTTTCGTCAAATAAATCTAGTTTGTCAATCACTTGGGTGGTAACTGCTACTGTTTAATTACTGAGCAAAGAATAATTTTCTTATTTTAACTTGAAGTTAAGGAAGTGTCTGCTTTCAAAAATGGTAGATCAAAGGCAGAACCTGCTTAGCACCTGTCATCACTTCAGAGCATCAAAGAAAGTGTTCCTTGAAACTACAACCTTTGGCCAAACCTCTTTTATATAAGATATGGTTTCCACAGCTTGAACTGAAGACTCACCTTAAAGCTCAAAAATACCTACCCATACTTCTAAAAGTAGACAACACAGGACATTTTATTAAAAGAATATGTTATGGACAAAGTAAACTATTAAAAAACCTCAAAGATCATTTAATGTTGTATAAACAAATGACTAAAATTTAAAGATAAGGGTTTTAGATGCAGAGCAAAAGCTTTTCCTGCAAGTGGCAAAACTGCTAGTGAGAGATCAGACAGAAAAATGAAGGGAATAATAAAGAAAAAACCCATTGATTTTATTTTTTATGTTGTTCTAATTTTGTAAGATCCTTTAAAATGCAATATTTAAAGTAAAGAATTAAAAGAGTAAGTATAACTGACTATGACAGAGACACAAACTGGAGCAGAAAAATGCTGAGAGTTAAAAGGCAGATGGCTCAGAGGATCTGCTGCCTGTGCACTGTGTGACCTGGAGCTACGCTGTCTTGTGGGACCACATCTGGCAGCTGATGGATCCGTGGAAAGACCCCCTCAGGCGTAAGGGAGCAGGGCGTTGGCTGCTGAAAGATGGTGCAGGTTGTCCTGGGATGATGAAGCCATTCAGGAATGGGGAAGGGTCTGGGGGGAATCTGTCACACTGCCACTTGCGTCAGTGCCCAGCATAGATGGCTCTGGTAGGAGCTGGGTGCTCAAATGATGCCTAGTGGTGCAAATTGTCTGGGGGGTTTTGTGGGTTGGGGTTGGAAGGTAAAAGAAGGCAGTGTTCCTAATTTTATGAGAATCATTTCATTTTCTTTACATCTGTAATTGATCTTCAAAACTATTGTCAGTTTTTGCTAAAGCAGCTTCTAGGGGCTACATTCTTCCCCGACAATGACTAATTTATGGTCTGTATTAGTCCTGTTTTACATTTGGAAAGAAATCATTTGTCGTCAGGAAATTGAATATTGTCATAGAAAATATTTTTATTAGCTAGTAGTCTTTGATATCTTCCAATCTCATGATAGACTGTAGTAGAAAAATAAGTGAAAACACAACTTAGAATTTACAAGTGACTGTAGGAAACTTCAAATGATACTTCAGTTCATTTCTTTCGTTTGCTTCCTGTAAGTAAAATATACATGCAAAATTGACAAGAGTGTATTAGCACTGTGCACACAACACTTTTTTCCCATATTCTAAAGTGTGCAAGATCAAGACAAAATTTTTATTCTTGTGAAAAATAAAGCTGTGTTTTATGGCTCCTTAACAAAGCATCTTTAGAATCATTGCTGTCACACACACCTATAAAGCAAATGACTATTTTTCTCATTAAAAAGCATGGAAGACATGATAAATGCCACCAAGTTTTGTCCTATCAATATTTTTTTAAAGGTTGCATGCATTGTCATGAATGGTCCTATTGAAGTAATCCTTGAATGTATTTAGCAATGCATTATTAATAATTATTAACTTCAATGTATGCAAAGGTCTTTTAGGTTCCCTACATTTGAATAATAATTTGGAAGTTACTACAATAATTACCATAAATCAATGTCAGAACACCAGCAGCTCAGGCCAAAGGTCCACTTAGCCTGGCATTTTGTCTCAACAAGTGTCAAAAACACAAGACCATGGCAAATGTAGATGACACTTCCTACCTTTCTGGATATATTTTGCTTACTTAGTGACTCCAAGCAGTAGAAGGTGCCCTTTCCACCTCATCATCCGACTTGTCCTGAGCCAAGTAGACTACTTTTACCCACAGTGTTCTCTGGCAAAGTCTCATGAAACTCCCTGTTCTGAAAAAATTCTACCTCAGTGCATGAAGGGCTACATTTGACTAGTTCAAACATTTGTAAGTTATGGAGAAGAATGCCTGCTCTACAGAAGATTAAATGGAAAAATGCCACTAAGTCTTTTCTTCCATAGTATGTGTTTTGTTGTTACTGATGTCTGGTGATGTGACACCTGTAAGACAGAAACTTATCACACACTGCAGAGTCTTCGACCAATTCAATATGAATGTCCATTGCCAATGTAAAATCTGAGCATCCCCTACTTTTCAAAATAACAAACAAATGGTCCAGATTAAGCAAATGGTCCAGATTTCCACATGGTCCAGAGCTTGACCCATGTGGAAAAAACCCATGTGGCATATTACACCACCTGGAGTACCCTACCTCTCCATGAGTGGTCCTCTCCCTTCCATGTACACATGGGTCCCTCTCTGGCTTCTGCTGGGCATATTCTGCTGCCAGCAAATTCTGGGGCTTTTCAGGGGTGGGGAAAACTTGGGTGCTTGAATTATTACAAAATCTAATAAAAAACTATAAACCACCACTTTTTTAACGTGGGCAGAATTTTACATCTACAGCCTCTTTTCAGAAAGTTGTTATTCTTTGGTCATGAGATTCAGATGCAAGAGGAAGAACTCAGCAGCCTGTGGAGCTGTACTGGGAAATTACAAAGCAGTCAGCAGACAGCTTGGCACACACATTCTTCTGAAGGTGGCAGCTGCTGTAGTCTGATTAACAGCCATGAAACTGGTTGGTTGTAAGCCAGATTGATAAATAAAGTAACTCTTTCAATAACAAATCTGCTTTTAGATGTTAGAATGAAAATATATTTAATAAACTCTTGTTTATATTTTAGTCTTTCATGTCTGTTAGACTAAAACAAGGGTAAGACCCCATAATGCAGAAAAATGTTCCTGAATGTAGTGGGGGTTTTTAAGAACAATGAGACAAACAAATAAATTAGTTAAAACTGTAGGATGAGATCAGAGTGACTTTCGTTCAAGTAGTCAAAAGCGATCTTCATTTTCCCTCAGTTCTAAAAAAGTATTGCTTGTTTTCAGCAGTGTCCACACCTGTTTTGATTTCCTTTTTGGCTAAGCTGGGCTTCTGAACAGCATTTGATTCTCAAATCAGAATTAACATGTTTCTAGATGCAGTGGCTTTACAGGACTCTCTAGGTTGCCTATAGGAGTTGCAAAAGCTGAGCATGCTAAAGAATGGCTCCTCTAATCTTTGGCACACAAATGATTTTATGAAGGGATAACACTGACTTCAAAGATAAGCAAGTTGCTACAAAAATTAAATCCCATTCAGTATGACGACAGCTGGGGAAACCAAGTAAGAAGATTAGTTGAAAATGTAGTAGTCGTAAGTCTTAGCAAGTCAGCAACTCCTACTTGATCTAGGAAAGCATTTTGAGATGGTGGAGAAAATAACAGGGCATTCCCTAGGTACCCTTTCTCATGGTATCAACTTTATTTAATTTAAATGGCAATGGAAAAGAATAGAGGAAAACACTAGAAAATAAATGAAATTTTGCAGAAGGGGCCAAGATATCTGCAAGGCACTTTGTTCTCAGTGAGAATCCAACCAAAAGAGAGCATATAATTAGTGCCCACTGAAACACTATCTCCCAGGGGCCTGTAAATTGTCAAAAGCTAAACCCTAGGCACATCAACCTGGTACAGATCCCTGAGCCTGCTGGAGGTTGTAAGCTCCTCTCTGCTCCTTATGCTTGATATTACCATGCTGTGCTGATGAGCTTGGCAGCTGCTCACTTGGATATCGTGGTGTGCTGCTGGTAGCGATGTCTGATGGGAGCTGCTCAAGCAGAAAGGCTCTTTGTGTGGAACACAGTGTCTGTCTGCAGCCTACCAGACTGTGTAAGGGCAGCTCAGGCTGTCAAATGAGACAGTTTGCATATTGCAATAGCCATGCTGCTAAATGCAGAGGTTTCCTTTAGAATCAAGTGTTCAAAGTTATTAATAGTTGTGCGTGACCCACCCAGTGAAATAACTGGAATGGCACATGGGAAATAAGAGGATTTATCAATGACAAGATGTTTCTTTGTCATTTAAGTTCTCTGTCATGTTTCAGTCATTCCTGGGCAAACAGTGTGCCAATTAGTTCAACTTCCCTGGGGAAAGGGTCTGACACTTTTTTCTTCCCTGAGAACATGTTTTCACACTTTTAATCAGAATATGCTGAGACTGCCTCAAATCACAAGAGTATGTCAAAAGCCATAATAAAGCCCATAAAATGGTACTTGTAGGTTGGCTTCCTGGTTTTATATTTCTTGGTGTTTTTACCTGTAAAGGAAACAAACTTAAACCTGTACAGAAATATACATACACACATATACAGATGTAAATGATTGGTGACAATTTTGGTGATTGACTTCTGAGACAGATTTCAGAAACTGGCCAATAAAAGCAAAGTTTAGAGGCAACTGGTAACCCTGGGGGATCCTATCAGGAGTAGAAATGACCCTGAATATTCTAAAGAATATAAATTGATATCCAGGCCCCATTTTACTCTCCTAATGATATTTCTCATTAGGATCAGCAGCACAATCTGAAAACAAAGCAGGGCTGAGTGTGGAAGGATTATGCTGTTCCACTGCCACTGATTCAAATGGATGTTCCTGGATTTCCCTTAATCATGCTGGGATGTCTCCAATGCCATTGTAACTTCAAAGCCTGAAAGAGGCTCTGCTGCCCCCTTGTTTACCAGCCCTTCACCTACTATTTCTTGCTTAATATGGCAATTGGAAGGATGAAAGAAGAATTGCAAAAAAAAAAAAAAAAAATTAAGTATCTGTGTGTTAGCAAAAATAAACTGTTAGCACCAAAGTATTTGCTGTAATTCTGAGAAGCTGTGTAAAAGAATAGAGAACATTTTCTCTTTGCATTTTCCTCTAACTGGAGAAGATACGCTAAAGCGCATTGTCTCCATTAATTCTGATGTTTTGTATCATGATGATTCACTTCCCATTCAGCAGAAGCAGAGCTCTGCATTCTATGTTAATATCAAAATGGCATTTTTGCAGCCTCAGAGTACAGCTGGGACATGGATGAGAATCATTGTAATTCTTGTTCCATCTTTTCTTTTTCCCTTGATGACAAATCTTCACCAGTAGCAAAATCAAAGGAAAAATACTCCTACTCCTACTCCTACTCCTACTCCTACTCCTACTCCTACTCCTACTCCTACAAAAGTAATTTAAAAGGCTTCCACTATAAAATAATGTCTGCCTAGTCTGTAGATTCTTGTGTGAGCACAAGCACATCTTTGAGCCAACATTATATTCAGAAATTATAACTGGAAACACTTGCCTTTTGTTTCAGGCAGTGTTTGTTGGTAGAAAAGAGTGTTTCAGAGTGGTGCTCTGGGCCATGCCAGTATCAGGACCCTTGTCCTCTCCCTGCTCCTGGCAAGCTTGGAGGATCCCATTGCATCAGGGCTTCAGTGCGGGGAGGGAAAGGGCTGCTGTGAGAGGAAACCACAGTAAGTGACCTCCAGAGCCCTGCTAGAATCCACATCTCTGGGATTTTGTGGTTTTGTAATTTGGGCATGGATACTTAACTAGGTCTAGAGCTTGGAAGATGTAGAGTCTTTTCTCAGATTTTCCAAGGCCATTTACATCCCTGTCTGGTTCTAGATCCATACAATAGAGGTGGTGAAATTTTTATTTTAGTTGATTTTAGTTGACTTTTTAGTTGATTCTTCTGTTAGGTTCAGAACTGGGTGTGTTGCAGGCTCCATCACACCTGAGCCATGTTCCCGTCATAAAAGCACTGGAAATTTAGCCAGCAGGCAGTCATATTATAATTGTGACAGGCCGTGGGAGATGGAATGTGGGTCAAAGTTGGACATTTTGTGTTAGTTTGGGCCTCACTCTTTTTCAAATCCTTTAAAAGTATTTTTATAGCATGTTTCATAGTCCCTTCAGGATCATGAGTTCATTCCTCTTCTCTTATATTTTTCGTATTAGATTTATGTTTTGGCTCAAATCTAAAATCAGTGTTTTCAATTACAAAGCTTTCATCAGTTTTAACAGCACTGTTTCCCTTTCCATCAAATATTAAAACAGAAACATGCTATTCATGGAATTAAATCACCTGAATATTTATTACTAATGGTTACATTTAGAAGAACAATATTGACCACTTAGGAGTTTCAAATAAAGACAAAGTGCAATGCCAAAGGCATGTTGTATGTGTGATTTGGTGAAGCTGCTCTAAAAGTAAGCAGTTGGCAATAAAGGAATAATGCAGCTTGCAAATGGTACAAGGCATGTGGGTCATCTTTGCCAGGATTCCTGCTCTCATAGAGCTGCATTTTGCTTATGGTATTTGTGGTAGGCTACTAGTTTCATGTTTCAAATGACTCAAACGTTTTCACTCTGGAAGGGAAGATTTTTTTCAACATCAGATGTGACATTAGACTTGACAGAGGGCAAATATTTGCCCTTTGTTGGGGTCACTCTCTTGTTGCAAAGCCCTTTGCAACGAGAAGGGATCACAGCTGGCTGAGAGGCAGCTCTGGGGCATCCTGACTTCACTGTGGATTTCATTTTGTGCAGGCTCTGACATATTTGAGGGAGAAGAAGGAGTAGCATTTCTCAAAGGAGGCATTGAGTATGTTGAGACCAGTTCTTTTGTTGTTTCAGGTCTGCATACATTTCATTAGTATAGTGCTTGAGTGCTTTGTTATTACACCATGTCAGGTGACAATGGTATCAGCTCTCTCTTTTAGCATTTGTAGCATCTTCCCAGACCTGAGTCTGTATAAATTCTGTCACCTCTTAGCAGCTACTGCTGTCCCTTTGAGGGGCTGGTTGTGAGGAAGAGGTGTGCCTGGGGTGGCTGTTGTGGCTCCAGGCCACTGGCACACACTGTCAGCCTTGGCACACCACTTCCTGCCTCTGGCCAAGCATCTTGGATCTGCAGAGAATAAAAAAAATATTAGTGGCATGATTTGTAAAGGCAGCCTAATGTGTAATTAAAATGCAGCCTTTAGTCTTTAGCTTCTTCTAAAGGAATATAAATACTTGAGGAAAGTGCAGCAATATGGAAAGCTCTGTGTTTGGAATTACCTACATCTTGCTCTGAGAAAGGGGGCTGGGGAAAGTGCAGTGGAAATTTTTAATCTTTGTTTTGCATAAAGGACATGTTAGAAAGCCATGCATTAGGAACATGAATAAAGGGCATGTTAGAAAGCCATGCAGTAATGATGGGTGTCTTACATCTGACTAAATCTCTGGTGAGCCTTCACATTGTGAGATTTTAACACAGGGCTCCCTACCTGAGCCTGGCTCAGGGAATTTCTTTCATAACAGAAATGGACTTTTGCTGTAAAGGACAGGAAATGGTCTGTGTGGAGAACAACGAATATCAGGGTTGATTTAAGTCTTTAAAATTCATGACTCTACTTTTGTTTATGGCCTTACTCATATCCCTTGAAAATCATCAACGTTTTGGGAAGAAAATCAAAATGAACAGTCGCTTAATGCTTTTAATATCCCTGCAGTTCTGAAATGTTATTTGCCTCTGCATTTTCCCTGGAGAACTGCAGAAACATGGCTATTGTGCAGGTGTAAACATTCAGTTAAAATTGCTCATTCCCAGCTTTTCAGGATGATAACTTGTTTCTGTTTCAAAATCCATCCATTCGCTCATTAGAAAGCAGTAAAGGGTATTTCCTAGAAGGTTATTGACCTTGTCAAAAGCAAAATACTGATGTCAAATACTGTAGTTTTAGAGAATGCCCTGAATGAAAAAACAGGACATATTACTCTGTCATATAAAATTTCATTACTGCTTCATGTTCCATAGTTAAAAACTTGTTGTATAAACAATAAAATGCATTTTTACAATAAATGTTGAGAACCAAGAATGTGTTGGATCTTCTTTTGGCAACATTGCTAAAATATCTTTTTGCTTTTTAAAGTAAGTACAGTATATTGAGAGTTTTTGGGGCGTACATGTGTGTATGACAGTATAAATTGTCTGCCTCTGTATCAGGTACCATCACTTCAGCATTGTGCTCATATCAGTACATGACACTCACAGCATCACTTCACTTATATTAAAAGCTCATGCTTTTGATTGTTCTTAAGCATACTTATATAAAACCCAAAGCAAAACTTTCATTTCTAGCTAAGACATATTTGAGAAACTTACAATATTTCTTTAACTGTCAGATTATTTTTTCCCTGTGGTAAGTACAAAATTAAAAAAACTGCAGGTGTTTAGAACAGGTAGTTGTCACAGTGATTCCCAAAAGCTTTCCATCTTTTCTATCTCTTATGCTGGGGGTTAGATCAATGATTTCCCCTATTATATGCAGCTGTTGATGGCAAATTTTTAAAATCTGTATTTATTAAAGAAACAGATCAAATAAATAGCTGTGTTTTAGTATTCTCTTCTTTGCTTTTTTTCTTCCATTTTCATATATTATCTGCTATCAACAGTGAGGGAGCTGAAGCTGCAGACCTATACAGAGACAGATTATTATAAGCAAAATCCTTTCAGACATAATGGAGTGTTAATTTTGAATAAAGTAGGTTAAAAAGGTATCCCACTCATTGAAAAATACAACATCTAAGATATTTACATTAGCTGGTGGAAGATAATTGACCTTACCAGCCAGGGTGCAGTAAAAGGAAGCTGAGGATTTCAGTGCAATAAGCCATAGGCATATCTACACCCCACAAATTTAATGTGTGAGCTTGTGGTCAGACAAAGAGATATAGGCTGTAAGCAATGCCTGCTAGAAGCAGCAGGTTCCTGGCAGCCTGATGAGGGATTTGGAAATAGGATGCTGTGTTCCTAAAGTCCTGAAATGAGACCAGTGTAAAAAGTGAACAAAACAAAGAAAAGGTACACAAAAAATGTCTGCAATTCTTCAGTACACACCAAACTCCATTGATAAAGCTGTAAATTAAATTCAGATGTTAAATACAGAATAAAATTTATTGAAATCTCACAAAATGGATACTTGAAGAAGCAAATTTATGGTTTTAATATGAAAGATGTAAAATACAATTTCATTTGGATTTATGACTGTGATATCATTATGGTGATTTATATGTTTAAAAGCTGTGAAATTAGTCATCTCAAATGAAAGTGTGGCTGAGCTCCTGTTTCTGTAGCAAGTCTCGGATAAGTGTCAGTGTCTAATATATTTTTAAGTAAAAATCTAATTGGGATTTTTCATTGCTTCTAATTAATGTTCATAAATGAAACATAGTTTTGTGCTCATTATCTGTATTTTTTTTCCTTGAAAGATTTCCTACCCCAGTAAGTCTCAGATCCTCAGATTATTGGCTCCTCTTTCACTACAGTAAGGGGGAGGAAATAAAAGAATGTAAGTCAACATCAGTCCAGGTTTTGCTTCTTTGTCAAGTCCCTGATGGAGGTCTGAGCTGTGATTCAGGTCAAAGCAGATGTCCTCTGAGCCAGCCAAACCTTGAATATGTGCTTTCCTCACAGTGGGAAAAAGCAGTGTTTCTGTACCAGGTGGGAAGTTGAGCTCGATGGGAGAGTCGCCTCACTTCTTAAGGGACTAACATATAACTGAACCTCAGAGAGGGGCTGCTGCTCAGCTAGTGAGGTGTGGATGCCTTTCTAGAGATGTTGGTTGGGGCTCTGGCTTGAAAAGAGAGTCTGCTGTTGTACTCATCCTTATCTGTCGGCAGCAGAACATTCACCATTTCCTGCAAGCAGCCTGTCAGTCTGCTGGAGGCAGCCCTGGGGAGGTTAATTCAGTGCTGAGAGAATTTTCATAGTCTGTCAGTGGGCACTGAGGCAATATGGGGCTGTCACTCCATGCCATGGCTTAACCCCAGCCAGCAGCTAAGTACCATGAAGCTGCTCATTCACTCCCTCAGATCCTTGCAGGATGGGAGAGATAACTGGGAAAAAAGAAAGGGTAAAACCTGTGGGTTGAGATAAGAACAGCTTTACATTTGAAATAAAATATAACATAATATTAATAATAATTGTATTAAAAATGGACATTAGAAAAAACACAGAGAGAGAGGAATAAACCCCTAGAAAGCCAAGTGATGTGCAATACAGCTGCTCACCACCCACTTATGAGAAAATTGTCTCATAAGTGACTGATGCCCAGCTCATCACTGAGCACTGATCTGCAGCTCCTGGCCAGCTTCCCCCAGTTTATAAACGGCACGTGATTCTCTGTGGTATAGTGTATCTCTTTGGAAAGTTTGGGTCAGCTGTCCTGGCTCTGCTCCCTCCCAGCTTCTTGTGCCTTTCCCCCCTGGCAGAACATGGGGACCTGGAAACTCCTTGACTTGGGGTAAGCACTGCTTCACAATTAAAACATCACTGAGCTTTCAACATTATTCTCATGATGAATCAAAAAAACACAGCACTGTACCAGCTACTGAGAGGAAAATTAACTCTAGTCCAGCCAAACAAAAAGGACACTCTGTAACTACCTTCCAGGTAGAGCCAGCTTTACATGGTACAGGATTTCTCACCACATAAAACACTGAATAAAGAAATGTGATGTAAGATTAATAACAGCTGCTGCTAAGTACAGGATCCAAAGGGCTTTATGTATTTTGCTTGCTTTGAAACTATCCCTCTCATGTCTTTATTATCTCCAATCAGTAGCTATTCTTGTCATTGAGAGCTCCTAAAGCCTAAATGGCTTCATAGTCCACTGACTTGGAACGAGGGTCAGACTGCTGGTATTTGTGATCTATAATGTGCTTACCCAAGCAGACATGCCTGAAAAGGACCCCTTGTGGTGTTTGCTGCAATTCCAGAGAGGAGCTATTGCAGCAACAAGTTTGTTTTCAGGCCTGAGGGGCTGTCAGAGGTCAAACGTGTCTGACTGCAACCAGTTTGTACTATTCATGGAGGAGTGCACAGCTCTTACAGCTGATGTGCACCTTGTGAGGATGTTTTGCAGCACCAAGACTTGTCCCTTTGATGTACTTGGACTAAGGCAGGCACCTTGTGACTGAGTTTTCCTACTGTTCTACCAATTTCTTACAGAGATAGAGGTGTCTTTCAAAACCTTAAGGAAAAAGAAAAGGATTGTATCTATACAAATGAAATATCTGAGCAAAATCCTTTCTAGAATTTTCAAAGATCTTCATCTTGTCACTGGCTTTACAGGAAACTTGAGGCACAGTTTTGAAGGTCTGTTGTGCCCAACTCCTTAATTTTAGACTTTAGTTTTTCTAACTAGTCCCTGTCTGAGAACTAAAAGTGATTTTCATTTGGAAATAGGTGAGATCTACATTAGGGAATGTAGGTATTTATAATATATTAGATATTTTATATTTTATATATATATACATACACACTATATAAATCTGAAATATCTGTCTAGAACATCCTCTGGCTATATTCAGGAGATGAACAAACATTTACTTAGGTAATTTCTTCTTTGTCACATCAAATATCACTTAATTGTGGTGCACTTCATGGTGGATGCACAGAGGGCCAGGTGAGATGATTTCTTTCAGGAGGCTGTGGTGCAGGGACTGACCCTCACTTGCTGAGGACTCAGAGAAACAGCACCATCCAACAGCCTTGAGAATCGTTTATGCCTCTGAAACCAGTGGCTGCCTTGATACATATCCCTTCACTATCTGGTTTTGCAGTGCCACTGCTGCCCCATTCCTTTAATTCAGAAAATCACGTGCACTTCTAACCTTTACTGTAATGCCCAAATATCTGTTAACATTTTGAAAGTAACACTGAAAAAAGGAAGAAGAAATTTGCTTGAATGTGTACAACCAACACTCCCCTATTCTGATCATCTCAGATTGTATATTCTCAGCAAAATTTGGAGGATATTTATTATGCCACACATAAGCTGTTGTGCACGTATCTTCCCAGTCTCAAAAGCATGGCTGCAATACTTGAGCAGCAAACCAGACACCCCTGATGGAGGGTGTGATTAAACACTCACACTATCATCCTGATTAATATGCAAGTAAACAATGCTAAACTGTTTACGGGATCCAAACAGTAATCACTGACCCACTTCAACAAATGAGGAATGCAGTCATGCTCCACGTAAGGACAGTGAATACATTTCTTTTTACCATTCATCTGAGCAGAAGGCTCTTGAATTCGATGTTTTATGTTCAGAATATAAATGAGTTTCATCTTGTCTGAAGCTTTATTTATCTAAGATTGAAGAGAATGCCACACCGTTTTGTTCATACACTGCCCTTCTGTATTAAGATACGCTGGAAATTTAAAGATACATCTGAAATAAGGGGAAAAAAACTCTAAACCCCGCATAGTTAATCTTTTGCATATGTTTAATCAACAACAGGATAAAAATAAAATGCATGTCTTTAGTTTCACTTCTACAGCATGATCCAGTAGCACCACCTGCTGTTTACACGGAGAACTGCTGCATTAGTTATATGCAATATATACTATTTTTATATGATGTCCATACATTCCATAAGCATCTCTACGGTTTAACCTTTTTGAATGGCTATGAAAAAGGCTTCTGAATTGCTTTTGTGCTCTCAGAAAGGTCAGTCCTTTACAGGAAAGGCAGGTATTTAAACAGTGGTAGACTTTTTGCAATGTGCCCCATAATATTTAACAATGCCAAGAGATATGTTTACTGGAAGACGTCTGTTTAGATGCTTTACTCTTACTGTTTTCTTTGTGGGAAATATTTTGGCTGAAACTCACATCTCAGCAGCAGTAAATGGTCTGGTAAATTAGAAATCCATTACTCTGGTTCCACTAAAGGAGAAAATAGAGCAGTGATTTTTTGGTAAGTGGGAATAAAATTCTAAAGCATTTACAGAGATCCACTTGAGATCCACAGAAATTTAAACTAGCTCATGTTAGTAAGTTAGAAAATTGTCTCATAAGTGAACAAAGGACAATATATTTTTTGTCCAAATCTAAGGTCATTTTTAAGCTAGTAAGGAGCATATATAATTTGTCCTTTTCCGTTTCTTTCCCCTCTTACCTTGGCACTGGCAATTGGCCTGGTGATTTGATGGGGTCATTGGGTGTGTGATGGGGTCACTGCGTGTTAGACCATCTCTGTGTGACAGGGAAAGGCTGGGCTAGGCTGTCCTACTGCTTTGCTGAGGCAGCACTGGATACAAGCTGAAGTGCAGGATGTGGATTTGCATATATGACATTAACCTGCAGTTCAGTGGCATTATCCAGGAAGAGGAGGCATCGAGTTGGGCACAAGGCAAACAGGAACAAAGTGTGTGTCTGTTAAACCTCAGTCAGAAACTAGGGAAGCCCCATGCTGCCACTTGTATACTCTTCAGGTGGGGTGGGGAGACAGAATCAGAGGAGTAAAAGTGAGGGAATTTGTGAGCTGACTATAAAGACAGTTTAAAAGGGAAAGCAAAAGCTATACATGCAAGAAAAGCAAAAAACAGAATTTATTCACCACTTCTCATAGGCAGGCAGAGAGAGTTTAAGTGGCAAGTGGTTTAAGTGGAATAACTACAAATGCACTGTGGTAAGAGAGAAAAAGATCAAAGGCATTGAATGAGACATCTAGACAGACTTCTAAGGAATGGTTATGATGCATGCAAGAGTGCAGTCAATATTTGCACCACTGATGCAAGAAAGCCCAAAACAGAAACTCTGGATAGTTGTTAGTCTGAGACGAATAAAAAAATCCCCTGTAGCTGTCCCTGCGTTCAGAATGAGAGAGAAATTTCACAGAATGAGAGTGATAAATTCAGAAGATGGAAAATCAAGGGAAATGGGCACCAGTCTATTCCAGATAGAATGCCACTGCTTGTAGGTAAATTTAATAAAATTGCTGGAATTTAAATAAAGACCCAGGAGAAAGCAAATGCCAAAATCCTACAGTAGCCAGTGGAAAAGAAATAGAGCTGAACAATTCAAGAGGTGACTTAAAAAAAAAGATGACATCTGTTAAATATGTATGAAGTAATTAGTTACATCAGTGGATGTGGAAAGTCAAAAGATTTTAAAAAACCTTGATGCAAATCAGAAGTTATTGAAATGATAAATGTGCACATTTGACTTGGATCAAGATAAGCCAAATACATTACAAAAGGAATGATGATGATTCAGTGTGCTTCTTGGATGCAGGGCTGCAACTGTACAAAAGCAGCTTCCACTGGATCTGAGGGAGTAATAGATAGTACAAGTACCCATAAAGCCTTAGTGAAATAAAATCATGTGTGCAGGGCTGCAGTTTATGATAAGGAAACACTGAAAGTGCACTGCACATGTAGCATCTAATTCAGAGGGGTTTGTTGATTCTCAACACGCTATTTCTCCTTACTTGTTAAGAGTTAGCCCACATAATTCACAGTTAGTGTATAACTGAAGCAAAGGACCCACACATATCTTCCTGTCAGCAGCAATGGTCAACTATAATGCTAAATATTTTTAAATTAATACACCTGCCTTGAGCCCATTGGTCCAAACACAGAGAATCTTTAGACCTGGAGAGAGGGTTGTAGAGTTACTGAGTTTTTCTGCTATAACCTAGGACTGAGATGGAGTTCATTGCCCCAAGCAGCCCTCACGGTGCTGTGCACTGGCAGCTGGGAAGGTGCTGATAACACACCAATGTTTTGGTTGCAGCTGAGCAGAGCTGGCACAGCGTCTGCAGAGTTTCCTCAGTTTCCCAGCCAGCAGTGGGCAAGATCCCAGGAGCGGACACAACCAGGACAACTGATCCAAGAAGTCCAAAGGGATATTCCATACCATATGGCGTCAGCTCGCATATAAAAGCTAAGGGAAGGAAGAGAAAGGTGGGGAGGAATTGGTTATTTACAGTATTTGCCTTTTGAAGCGACCACTATTTGTGCTGAAGTGCTGCTTCCTGGGAAGTGGCAGAATGTCATTGCCTATGTGAAGTTGAAAATTAACCCTTCTTTTTCTTTCTCTTTGCTTGTGTGTGAGAAAACTTCTGCTTTAGTGAACTGCCTTATCTCAACCTATGAGTTATTTTCCATCTTGTTTTCTCTCCCCTGTCCAGCTGGAAGGGAGAGATAGAACACCTTGGTGGGCATCTGGCATCCAGCCAAAGTAAACCCACATAAGTCCCAAGAAACCCCATAAAGAAAAGGAAAATTGAGCATTTTGGGTTTTCCCCTTTTAAAGAAGTCTATGCCACGAACAATATTCTCAAGTTTAATACCGTAAGCTCTTAGTAGAAGCAAAAATAATGTATCAGCTATGCAAAACCTGTGTTAAACCCACAAATTTCTGGGGGGAATAGAGCTTTTCTGAGACAACAGCTTATGGTGTTGCAACCCTTTCGCCATGCCTGCGCTCTCACTGCCATTCAAGGACTACAATGAACTTCTGAAATGGGTTGTCAGTCTAAAAATACACAGCATTAGCAGATGATTTGTAGTACATTCATGAAACATCTAAAATAGCCTAATCATTTAGCAATTTCATATAGCATTTTGTAAATCACTTTGAAAGATCCCTTATTCTGTGAAACATTACAAAATGTGCAGTTCAGAGAGGCCACCTGGACAATGTTCCCAAGACGGGATCAGATATGGCAGCAATGTTTCCACAGTACACAGGACACCCCTTGTGATTTCATAGCACACGAGACAGAACAGGAATGTTCTCTTGTTCCAGGAAGAACAAAATGAGAGGGTCAGAGACATGGTAAACAACTCACCATACTGTAAGTGACCTTTATGTCCTTTAGCAATTTTACCAAGCATAGTCTATGCTTAAAGTCTGAAAGAAGTTAACGAGCTGAAGGACAAAGCAAGCCTAATCCAGTGGTTACTAATGCAGGCTAAGCTTCTACAGCACTGTGCTTTAGGAGCCCAACTTCTGCAATTCAAGACGTTCCAAGCCTCAAAAATTTTGAAATTTATTTGTAACTTCTTATCTAGTTGGAAGCCAGCTTTGTAGCTAGTGTGAACTGATTCTCAGTTCCTTATGAAAATTACCTTAACAGTTTAGAAAGTGTGCAGAAGACAATATAAGTAACATTTGAAAAGGAACCCATTTGCTCCAGTCCTAGACTGGACCTGTGGTGGTGCGGATGACACCATTTTGAACAAAGAAGAACACATCCTCAAACAATCTCATGGTTGCAGAATATAATATACTAGAAGAGTTCAGCTGGAAGGGGTGTAACAATGATTGCCAAGCACAGCTATGATGTCTAGTCACAGACCAGCTGATCTAGGATGTTTTCACTGTACTAGAGCACACAGCAAACTAGATCCAAAGGGTGGCACACTGACAGAATAATCAGAAAGTATTTAAGCAAATTAATTTTCCTCAAAATGAATTATATTACTATAGTGATAACCTATGCATTTATTAAGGTATTATTAAGGTATACATGCATTACCCAGCTGTAGACTGTAAGAGAGTCAATGCAGACAGCGCTCACTAAACAGAGCTTTCCCTTTTCAAAACTAGCAAAAACATCTGTGATTAAGATTTCTTTCCACTTGAGCTGAATCATAACAAAAAAATATAAGAATGAGATGGGCCTGTCCACTGGAAGAATATTCTTACAAGAATTTTTGTTTCTAGAAAGAAATGCAAGAAAATACCTTTTATGCAGAAACAATTTTAATAAGATCAAAGTGATACAAAAAACTTATCAGAACAAATGTTAGATGAACAGAAAACTAAAGAGCAATTTTGGCCTCACTGGACAATGCAAATATATACAAATATAATTTTTCATCCTATATGCTTATTTTGTCCATTTTACTGCTGTCCCAAATACAGGCATTGCATGTTTCAGAGAAGCCTGCAGCTGAGAAAGGGTTAAATTATCTTTTACTGACTTTGCTCAATTCAGTTTCTTTTTTTAATCTTACTTGCCAGTCATGTTTTACAGACAACATTCTACCACTTAGCTTTGGCTGACGTTACATTTTAAAGAATATTTGCTATTCATACAATTTGCATTAGATATTTAAAACACTGCAACTGGGAAAAGAGTTAATTTGTTCAAAAGTACAGTCAAAGAGGCTAAAAAGATATTTTAGAACCATCAGTTGAAAGCCTTTACTGTATCATAGTCACTTCAAGTGTTGTAAAGTAGTTTTCTACCATCTTCAGCTTTTCTTCAGAAAGCAGGTTATCTTGCTTCAACTGTCTAATAAGAGCTTCCAAGGACCTGAGCCTCCCCAAAGTTTTTACCTCCTGCATTTCAAGTAAAGTTACCTTAGAGTGGAGTTTTGAAATTTTTTGCCAAAGGTGATCTCGGTCTATGTCTTGTCTGCAGTATGAATGCTCAGTCTGAAGTATTTCGTTTCCATCATATTCAATCACTTCTGTCTCCTCTTTGTCAAAAAACTCTTCCTTAACAGGCAGGAAAGAACTATTTACTCTCTCAGGCTCTTCTGGACTCTCAGCTGGCATAATAATAGCAATGACAGACTCTTCACTTCCACTAAACTGTTCAATGGTTTGTGTGACTGTACTCAGTAAAACTGCATCTTCACTTGTCTGTACTTCACCAGGACAGACCACGTGAGGGACAGAATTTTCAGCTGCATAGTCAGTAACTGACTCTAAAGCATTGTTCGGTTTCAGAGATGAATTCAAGTAGTCAGGGTCTGTAAATTGCAGGACTGTAGCTGTACAACCTCCTGAATCCTCTATGGAAGTATGAACACTGGTAGCTTCCACGCTCTGGACTGCTGCTGTCATTAAAACCCGATTAGGCTGATGTACATACTGCTTACATGAACTATCAAGAATGACAGATGAAGGTGCCTGAAAGCCACCTTCATCTGGAAGCTGCAGGTTTTGGATTGGTAAAGGTTTACTCCATGCAGTTGGGCAAACTACTTCTGCTTCTTCCTCTACATTTTGTGCAGTTACAGGATTTTTCTTTGGTGGACAAGGTTCAAGTGGTACAGATACCTTCCCTGACACAACATTTGTTTCTTTCTGGTCTTCTTTCTGTACCTGTTGTGGACTGTTCTGAGAAGAATTTTTTTCCTGCAGGAGAAAAAATAATAAAAAAAGAAAATCAACACCTTGTAACAAGAAAATCATTGAGCATAAAAACATTAGTGATTTTAAATGCACCTGAAGAGAAGTGGTTACACAAAGACTACCTAGAACCTTCTATTACCATCTGAAACATTATATTAAATAAATTAAATGTACACAGTACAAGGTTCCTGTATTAAAGATGACTACAAACCAGCAATTCAATTCTGCCAACTAAACTTCACAATTTATGAAAATGGAGAGGGTTTTTTTGACAGATAGAAATGTTAGTAGAAAAATGTTAACAGGACTTTAAATAGACATTTAAAGAAAGAGACGACAATATGAAGCTTATCCTCTTTTAGCCACTTTCTTTTCCCTTCCTTCATATAAACTACATCATATGATTAAAAATCAATATACAAATAAGCTTTTAGGTATGTCAGTCAATGAAACAAAGCCACAAAAACAGTGGGTGTTTAATACTTTTTCTAGTAGATCTGATTATGAAAAGACTAATCTGAAGAATTTGTACTCCTGTGAACCTGTATACATGTTTAGCCTGGAAACTGAAAGATGAAACACAAAACCACAAAGAACAAAGAAACAGGAAAAAAAAGCAATTTTAACTTTGCAAATTATAGGCAGGCAAAACTCCTAACCAACAAAAACCCTGAAAATCCCAAATCAACAACAACAAAAAACCAAAAACAAAAACAAAAAAAAACCAAAAAAAAACCCACAAAAAAAACAACAAAACAAAACAAAACAAACTAGGAAAGGGGGAAAAAGAAAGAGAAAAAAACAAAAAAAAACCAGAGAAAAAGAAGTCAAGCTGAAAAAATGTATTACCATGAATAAGATAATTTCAAAGTATATGTTCCTAAAAGTCTGTATGTAGTTTGGAGTATCCTATGTACATTAAACTTCGTGATTCAGTTTTATATGAAACTTCAGTCTCAAAAGGACTGGGAAGTGTATACAGAAATAGCATTTATTTGGTTACCTTTACGTTTTCAAAGACAATACTTAGGATTATGTCAATCTTCGTGATTTTGTGAAAATGAAGCATTTCCTTTTCTTTGTCTTGTCTGCAGCTGAAAAAGACTTTCTCAGACTATGTATTTTGCCTAGACAAATCTCTTACAAAATATAATAGATAAATGTTCCCCAAATCCTCACCTAGCAAAACTGCCACTGAAGTTGAAGGAAATGCATCAAAAAAAGGTCTCAGGATACCTGCTTAAAGGAAGACTCTTCCGTTGAAAAATCTCCTTGTCTATCAGTCCCTGCCCTCCCATTTGTAGGTCAATCTTCAAGTAAAAACCCTGTCCAGCTAATGTGGAATGGTTACTGATATTGAAATCCTGGCAGCTATCTGCTCTTGAGCCAGTTTCTTTGCTCTTGGGACAGCAAAGTCCAGTTCCAAATTTACAGCTCCCTGTTACAATAGCAGCACAGGAATGTGAGGCATCTGTTGAACCGGGAGGATGGGGAGTGTTAAAGGAAAGATATTTCTTTCTAAATTAGTAATGCCACATCTTGCAAGATTTTCTGTTTTTGTATTTGAGAGATTTACCAGGATTACTTTTCACTCCACAGAGTCAAAAGAGTAGACAACAGTTAGAGATGTTCAAGGAGACAGAGTATTAAATGACTAAAAATAGTTTTGTAAAATTCATTAGCCACATATTTCAGTTTCACCTATTTAGCCTTAAATCAGTCCCTCCATTCCTCCCACCTGCAACGTGAAGACCCAGTGGAAGATAAACACATGCTAGAAGAGAATTAGCATAGGTTTAATCAAGATTAGGTGCCTGTGTAGCACAGTCTTTTTATGTAACCAATAGCATGAGTCTGTGAAAGACAAGATGGACTAGTCTTTGCAGGTTGTCTTTGGCAACAGGTTGTCTACAGTCCTGAGCTCTTAGGTAAAAGGTTAGGTACAGGAAAGAGAAATATGTAGTTTCAAACTAATACATTACAAAGCCAGTATTTCTGTAATTGCGTAAGAAAAAGCTTAGAATCATAATATTCTCATAAGAAATTTAAAATTTTCTATAGTAAATACTTCTGTAATTTCCAGTTAAAAAAAGATACTGAACCTCCACTCAAACTAGGGGAAGCTGTTCTTCCTTTAATTATGGAATCACACACCCATTTTGTGTCCTGCTGACAAATTGTTTTGATGGACAGGAATTTTATTTTTTAAATAAGAAAATAATTATCTAACAGATTAGAAAATCTGTATTACATCAACAGTTGGTTAGCTTTGTACTACAAACCAAAACAAAAGACGGAAATAGACATACCTCATCATCTGGGGAAGAGAAAATAGTTGGCACAGCAGTATTTTTCAAGTACCGTATCCCCCATCGCACATCCAGGGAATCAGGGGTAAAATGGTCACTGCAGAGCAGCTGGTGCTTACTTGGAGTCCAGGAATCTCGCTTCATATTCCGCAACCATTTCTCAAGTCTCTCTTTGTCATGAAGTGGAAATCTTTTTAAAGCAGTTGAGAAGGCAAATAAGAAAATATACAAAAATCTCCCGGTTATTATTGTCTTTCTTTCTTTTAAATAAGAATATCTCGTTTTTACCTAGAAGGTAGCTTTCCTTTAGAAAAGATTGAAAAAATCTTTCTTCAAAAATTTTAGGTATTAAATGCTAATCTGGATGTCATGTACACATTAATTCAATCATTATCTGAATTATTTCTAGTTGGGTATTTGCTCTGGAATTCAGAAGCAGAATTTCTGATTTCTGCTAGCCAAGGGTTTCAGAATCCATGGCCAAGATGTTTTCAAAGGTTTGATCCTACAACACTTGCTCAGAAAGCAGTTCTGCTGAAGGGACTGAAATAAAGTTAAGACTGGTCCTCATTTTATTAATAGTACTTCTAGGACTTTCTAGACACAACTAGTATTTTCTGTTTACCAGAATATCACCTAATATATGCATCTCTTTGTTTATCAGATAAATTTGGCAACGTGAATATTTCCAATACAGGACTTAAATTTTGTTCAAAAAGTAAATGCACAGAAATACAAAAGACTTCTATATTTTGTGTTTCAGCAATTAAACTTTCTCACAGGGTTAGGAGGCCACATTATATTTTGTAATTTAGAATTAACTTTTCAATCATCTAACCTACCTGAAAAGGAAAATGACGAGTATACATCTTCCTAGAAAAAAATTTGACTTTAAAAATACATGCAAACGGTGAAATTACATCAGAAAGAGAACTGAATTAAAAGCAAAGTGTGTGAAGATATGTAATTTATTTAATGTATCACAATACACAAATTAAAGGGAAATTAAAGGCTTATTATGATGCAAGCACAGTCAAGAAGTGATGACAACGCGAACAGGAACATTCAGACCACTCTTGCCTCTCACTTCTTCTCAGACAGGTATCAGGGTATTTGAAATGCGTTTCTATATTTCTGTGGTGCATAAACTTATTTTAACTCCAGCATATGATACATAAACTCTAAGTTGAATTCTGAGCACTGTTAAGTGACTACTGTTCAGAAAATAATATTCCTGAGAATCATGACCAATAATAATTACAGAGGAAAAGTCTCCACTTTTGTGATCCCACCCTCAATTCCCTGAAGCTGCAGGTTTCCTCCAACAGTCAAACATAACAATGACTCTTATGCAGGCTCTGTGTTCCAAACCTGCAAACTCAGGCAATTTTGAGAGAAAGATGGCTGAAATTCACACCATAAAGGTGCATGTCTTTACCGCTTCTCCAATTTTTTGAGTTTCTTGCCAAGTAAGTCCTCAAATTACCAAGGAAACAGAGCAAGTTTTGATGCATCCAGCTCTGTGTATCTGCAAGAATGCAAGGAGTAATGCTGATAAGAACACAATAACCTCTGAAGAACAAGTCAGAGGTTCAAGCTTTTCATACTTAGATCATGTACACTCAGCTGAAGCATTGCATGTAGACAGAGCATGCTCCCCTGCAACACAGCTTAGCCTAGGTGTTACTACAGAGGTCCAAAAGTCTCTCAGGAAGACGATAGCTTCCTTTCATTGAAGATCTTGTCACCAATTACACCCTCTACAAGAGGGCCTTGAGAACTTCTGCCCCCACTGCAGTTACCCTCACAACACAGGATCCTCTGCTCTACCCAGACTGCTTCAGATGGAAAACAAAATAATCTGAAGCAAGACAAGGGTCTGATAGCGAAAGTTATTATTTTAGCTTAAAGGCAACATTGCTAAAACCTGGTCATGCTTAAACACCTCCTCACTTATCAACAGAATCTGTTCTCTGGGGTAAACAAGACACAAAAAAAAAAAGGGGAAATTGAAAGAGGAAGTGGACAGAATTTATTTAGCAGCTGCCATCACTACACAAGTCAGAGAAGTGAACAAATAACACAGAGAAGGGCAGTGAAGCCAGCTGATATTAGGTGACAAAAGGTTTGGAAGGGGCTCAGACCCCAACCACAGAGCAGCAGAAGACTTCTTAAATAGTGGAAAGAGGCAAGAGAATAAAACTTGCAATTCAAGTCAGCAGTAGTAACTAATATAAGGCAAGAGAAATCTACAAATCAAATCTCAGAAGTCCTTCTCTAGAAGCATGAAACTCAGAATGTAGCACAACTCAAAGGGTAGGTAAAATAGCTAAGGTTTGGCAAGCATCTCCATACCGATGCCGCACATTTGAATATAAACATGTCATGTTTCAATTATCCATGTGGCACTCACATTCTCTAGCACATAAGGGAAATTATTTTCATGATTGTTTAATGATGCATTCCACATTAGAAATGTGCTAGGGAAATAAGCTTTTCTTCAATCTAAAATATAATTTCTTTCAAAGCAGTCTTCCTGTTGGTCTTCCTATACAGCCTTCCTGATCCTGCAATAACTATGACTAATCAGAAAAAGAAAGAAAACTTAGTTTGAGGTATAAATTTTACCAAAATAGATTTTGAGGCTAATTGTGAAATTTATCTTTCAAATTTTTCTTAAGTTGCTTTTGTTGACAAACGGTCCCATAGTTTTATTCTACACAAATACATTAATATTCAGTTACCTGCACTGCGCTTCTCTCAGGATTGTGAAACACTGTTTATAACTCACCATCCTGGGAAGCGACATCCACGTAACCACACCAGTGCAGAGGTTACTGCAGGCCTGGGACGGCGACTGCTCCCTACAGCGTCTGCACGGTGCGATGCACCCATCGCCATAAACTGTTCTTTGGCAACCGAGATAGCTAAGTTCCAGCTAACTCAGCTGCTTCCGAACAACCAGCAATGCCTCTGTTCACAGAGCAGGTAAGGCAGTAATTCTAGTGGGAAAATTTCATTTTAAGGAATCATTATATGTTCACTCGCCTTCTCTTCCGGGCCCTTCTCCTGGCATGTAAACCTTCACACACAAGACACCTCACCATTAAGCCAAAGTCTCCATTACTGCTTGCCCCGCTGGAACATCGCTTCTATACAGGCAGCAACGAAACAGAGCCAGAAATGCAAATTTTATATTTTAGTCCAATCTGCTTGCTGCTCAGTTCGCGGACCCTCCGGAGGCCCTACAGGTGTCCGCAGACACCCATCCCGGAGTCCTATCACGGCCCCCTCTCCCCAGTCCCGTCCGCCTAGTGCGAGGGACGGTGTGTGTGATCACGTCCCGGCTGTCCACTCTTTATCTCCTACACCTTCCCTTCCCTCAGGGGTCAGCGCTGTGTCCCTCCAGCCTCCCGGGATCAGACGGGGTTCCAAGGCGACCACCAGCGTGCTCGACCCGTGGCGCTGGGTCTTTCGGCCATTTACTTCCGCGGTAGGGCTCACTACCACCCCCACGGCCAGCGCTCACCCAGACCCTACCCCGCTCCGCGGCCACTCACGGGTAGAAGCTGAGCTTGCGCTGGTCCTTGGCGCTCTGGCCGCCGCGGTTCTTGCAGCGGGTGGCGGCGCAGTACCGCGGCATGGCGGCCAGCGGCGGCCAGCGGGGGCCGTGCGGGCTGGGCCGGGCCGGGCCGCGCTGGGCCGGGCCGGGGGCGGCACCGCCTCCTCACAGCGCCCCCCAGCGGCGGGTGGTGGAAGTGCCGCGGCTGCGACCTCCCACGTGCACCGCGTCACGTGCGGCCGGGCGACCAATGGCGCAGCGCTTCGTGTAGGAACGGCGGGGGGTCGGACTGCGCGAGCGCCGGGCGCGGGAGGGCGGGAACGGCGGCGCTGAGGGGCGGCCGGGGAGCAGCCGGGGAGCGGCCGAGGAGCGGCCGAGGAGCGGGGCCGGCGCCCAGGTGAGGAGACGGGCCCGCTGCCGCGGGGTGAGGGCTCGGAGGAGGTGGAAGGTTGCTGAAGTGGGTGAACGCGGAGGGGTCGGGGAAAGGGGGACGCGCTGGGAAGCTTGGGGGCAGCGTGGGAAGCTAGGTGGGGGGCAGAGAGAGCGGCCGCTGGGGCTTGGTCTGGAGAATTTCTTTGGAATTTGGGCCTCTCCGGGCCACGCTGCGCTGGTGTTTTCCAGCCTGGCTGCACCCGAGGGGGGCCAGCGTCGCTCAGTTTGGCTGTTAGCGGTTGCCCGGCTCTGGCCTGGCCCCGCCTCGCTCCATGGTGCGGTCCGGCTCCAGCGAGGGCTTCAGGGGTCTGGATAGGCAGGATGGTGCCGGGTTGATTCCTTCGTTTTCATGTGCTCCACGGCAAGATTCAGGAACCTTCTTCTGTATTCACTTTCGAGTCAGTATAGAGGTCAAGGCAAGTACAAGTTCCCGAGTTTGACAGACTTGCCTGTAGCTGCTTGAGGACTGAAGACTTGCTTACTCATCGGATTAGTCGTGGTAGGAGAACCAAGGGAAAACCTTGGTCACTTTATTACTGTCAGTAAATTGTTCGCAGAAGTAATTAAAAAGACGTGAGCATTCCACAGGTTAGTGTTTAGTAATTCTGTAATGAAAGTAGTGGCAGAACGCCAGTGATGCTCTGTATTTTCTGAATACATGAGACTTTGAATATAAGCGTCTATCCAATATTTTGGTTAGTTACTTTCAAAGAAGGATGGAATGGGGTATTTGTGTTGCAAGATGAAGTAGGTTCTTATTTTCTAAATCTGACAGATTTTATTCTAGGTACATCATCCTCAAACATCGCTTGATTGTGCAGCTGTTGATAAACGTTGATAAACTAATGAAGAACCGATTGTTATCACCTCTGCAGTACTTTGGATAGGCATTAGACGGTGCACTTCGTACACGAAGGTGAATAGTAGTTGAGATCTGTACCTGCTCATCCAACAGGGTTAAATAGTTACGGTGTGCCATAAGGTCTCTTACTTCATTGGCAGATGTACCTAAATAAAGTGTAGCTCTTCATAATTCTTAGAAAAGCTCATTACGGCTTGAGCTTGGTGTGTACAGAATTTATTGAATTCTGGAATGTGATTTAAGTAGCTACAGTGAATGGCCTGGAAAGTGCAACTTACCTATCTCTTTTTGATTGAGAAACAGAGGGTGAAGAGACAAGCAAAAAAAAGTATTTAGAAGAGATTTCATTTTGAAAAGGATTATAAAAATAGTTAGGAATGGCAGGGCTAAAGTAGCTGACAGTAGCAACACTAAGGTACTGAAAAATATAAAATAGCTGTTTTCTAAAAAGTAAATTGAATAATTGGCAGTGTCTAAATATAAGACTTGCTCTCTCTGATAACCCTACAAAGTTTAAAATGCTGCTTATACTGGAGTTTTATTTGTATTTGGTTTTCATTTACATCGTATTCTTAAATTTGAGTTTGAGTTCAAGGGCAGAATTAAGTCTGTGCTAGTTTAAAAAACAGTGAAACTTTAATACTGTTTTTTACTATGCTTTAGAAATCAAATATAGAAAAAAACTTCATTTCAGAACTCCCAATGTAAGGAACTGTAGAAAAAGAAAAATTCAGATGTATTTTGCTATTAAGAATTAATACAAGTTGAGATGGTTCCCCAGAGCAGAAAACTGAAAGGAATTATGAAAGAGAGTTTTACTCTTAGTGGAGGACATGAACTGTTCCTTTTATCTCTTTTGAGTGTTCAGAAATAGAAACACGGTGGTTGACCTTAAGACAATGCAGGAGGTGATTATGCAAGCATGATGCAGGTGTGGTAGATGAAGTAAATGAAAACAATCACGCGTGAGATGACCACATAAGTCTGCATCTATAAAGCACAAACAGGAAGAAAGCCCCAAAAGCATGGAAGGATATTCATGTGTGTAGTTCTTAGTGCCCAAGTGGTAAAATTTCAGGTTAGTGAAGTGGTGAGAGAAGATATGTGGGGAAACTGTACTGAAAATATATCTGATATTGTGCGTGAAGAATACTGGAAAGACCTGTCCATTTGGTATCTAAGTACACTGATCAAAATGCAGTTTATTTCAACTGCTGCCCCTTAACACTTGATATCATGCAGGCTGCTGGCCAGATAAATGCTTAGGAGGGCATGGGTAGATTAATCTTGCCAGCCTTTTGCTCCTGTCTCACAGCATTCATTTTAGCCCCCTGAATTATGAATTAGAAATTATATTCTTTTTTCCATTTTCGGTTCTTGCATTTTAATTTTGTTTGACTTTCAGGTAAATGCTTAATTTTCTTTTGTATCAGATATTGAAAGGTTTTGAATTCTGCCTGAAAAATATTGGGTCCCATGGTGGCTAGCAAAAGTGTTCTAACTTTAATGGTGCTCAGACTGTAAGTTTGTTTATTCAGCTTCCAGGAAAGTAACACTAATTGTCTGAGTTGTTCTTACATTACTTTCAAATCAGTGTAATCTGCTGGGGGAGACATGTTACATCTGGAATGTTCAGGGTCTTGTTGTACATCCTTCTGGTCAGGTGCCAGGCAGCACTCTGGCTTTGAACACTTGCCTTTCTGCACTCTGTGTTTTAAATGTAATATCCACAGGCATATTATCTGTTCTCACCTTCTAGCAGGAACAGCTCACCCCGTCCTTCATGAAAATCATGAGGCATCATGTGGCTGTGTGGAACTGTTTTTTAGAATCATTTATATATGACACAGTCTTCCCCTGAGTTCTCAGATACTTGTTTCAAAATAGGTCTTTTTGACAGGGGCGTTGTTGAAAAAAAACGTTATGGCTTTTAATTATTGTTGAAGCTACTCATCTTGTATAAAAGACTGTTTTTTGCATTCAGTTTCAATACTGGGGGTTTCTTATGTAAGCCTTAATATGCAGTGGTATTTATCAGGTGAATTCTTTAATATATGGTTGGTGCTTTGTTTTATAATGCAATCTGATACATGGATGAGCTAAGCCAGCCTATTGTTAAATAAAGGAAAATGTGCTTTACTTGGCTGAACTCTGGAAATGAATGATCTGCTCTTTATCATCCTAGGTTAGTTGAACAAACTGAAGCTGACCACGAGTGCCTAATAGTCTTGTCTTCCTGCACCTCGCAGTCAGCTCTAGGCCAGTTGTGTTTTTTGGCTCCTATTGCACCAGTGAGTGAGTCTTCCAGTAGAGAGTCAGTGTTTGCAGCCTATGCATAATTTAGAGCTGCTGTGTTTATGGTCCTAGAACTCAAGGATTAATGTAAAGCTAGTTCAGGTATGGTGGTGTGAACACAATGAAATGTGCTGTGTATTTACTTTCACAACTTTGTATGACAGTGATCAGTTAAGTGTAAAACAAAGATGAGCACTAAAGTGGTTGTTATGCATGTGAAATGTCACTTTGCAGTATTTTCACTTACATACTCTGTGAATATGAAAACAGCATAATGGAGTTTGACAGGTGTAAAACAGTGTGCTTACAAGTCTGTCATTGACTCCTGGTCTTCCTCTCCCAGCCTACAGTTGTAACTAAGTTGTTGTGGAATGTAAAATAACTTGTTCTTCAAGTGTATTTCCTTTTTTTTTTTAGGAACTGGAGAAATGGCCACTACACAATCTGTCTTCACATTTGCTCTTTGCATTTTGATGATAACTGAATTAATACTGGCTACAGAGAGCTATTATGATATCTTAGGTGTTCCAAAAAATGCATCTGACCGCCAGATTAAGAAAGCATTTCACAAGTTGGCTATGAAATACCACCCAGACAAAAATAAGAGTCCTGGAGCAGAAGCAAAATTTAGAGAAATTGCTGAAGGTAATATACACTATCTTTTGTCTTAATAATTTGACACATCTTATATCTATAACCTAAGTGCATTTTGTTTATACTGAATAAGTATAAAGGGTTTTTTTTACTGAATTCCACTTAAGTGCTGTCAAATGTACAGTATAAAAATCCGAGTTGTTTCTGTGTTCTTGCACATAGAAGGGCTTTTTACAGAGTTTATAAATTTCTGCTTTTTAGGCTTTTGGCATATTCCTCTTCTCACAAAAAATACTTGGTATTAGGACAGCTTTAGCCCTTGGAGGTTGTTAGCTTTTGATCTGTTTCATAAGATCCAGCTCAGGATTACTACCAGGGCTTCAGGAAGGCCTAACAGCAACTCTCCAGTAACTAGGGGGAGATAATAAGAAAACACACAGCAGGGTGCTTCAGTGGTTCAATGCGGGAATACAAGAGGTTTCAATGGCTGTAAGGAAAAACTTTTTCACCTTGAGGATAATGGTTGGATTTGATGATCTCGGAGGTCTTTTCTAGTCTTAACAACTCTGTGATTCTGTTCTGCAGGCCAGTGTTAGAACAGATTTTCTAGAGAGGTTGTGCAGTCTCCAGCCTTGGATACTTTTCAGGAATGACTGGGTAATGCTTTGACTAATCTAGTCTGATCTCATAACTGACCCTACTTTGAGCAGGAGGTTAGAGTAGAGACTGAGGTCATGTCTAACTTGAACTATCCTGTGATTGATCCTACAAATATACCACTTATAGGTATTGCGTGATAAAATAAAATGGTGCAAGTGGATAATTAAGAGCAGAAAGACTTGCTGAAAAATAAGGTATACCCACTTGTATCCCCTGTAGACTCAGGTATAACATCCATGTATCTGTATTTCTGCTGACTAAGCTAAATGGGATTTCTGATTTTACCTTCTTGTCTGCAGAAGAATTATTTTGAAAAAGAATTAGTTAGTAATATAATGAAAGGGAGTGACAGCCTTGTTAGATACTTACTGCGGTTGTTAGCACCTACTACAGGAGGAAATAGGAACTCTAAATGTTAAATTATATAGAATAATTTCAAGTCTTGGACAGGTAAGAAAATAAAAATGAGTTTTTAAAATATTTAGTTATCAGAATGGGTATATTTTCTATCAGAGTTTCTGCATTGGAATACCATTAGTTATAGTTGTAAACCAAATATTGAAGGGAAATATAATTTAATTTTGGGTATATCCAGTCACCAAATCTAGGTTTATTGCTGAACTTCCAAAAAGTTGAGAATTGGCACATGGTGAAATTAATTTTTATCTCCTCGATGTTTATGTTGTTGCTTGGTTGTAACTGGTGTCATTAGAACTTGCTGCCTGGTTGCCTGGCTAGTAGCTGTGCAGACATTGCCCTGTGTTTCTGTGATAGGAGTGCAGGAGGAATGGAGCTCCTAACTCATCCTTCTTTCTTCAGGCTTTCTGATCACCACTTCTCATTATTTTCTTTCAAATCTAAACACTGATATTTATTAGTAGTTAAACTGTGTTGTATTATGGGTAACCTGTCCTCATAATATAGCTGTGTTTGTTTATTATTGTAAGTAACTATTCTGAAGCAGTTTGTTTTGGTTCAGAGAAAGGTAGGTAAACCTTGGGCTTGATTGGGCTTGAACACTGAATGACAGTCTTGTTTGAAATTTGTTTGGTTCAGGATGAGTGGGAGAGAAAGCTGCTGTTCTTTGCATTTGTGTGAGGTTTTATTTTTTTCCTTTTTTTTTTAAGTGGAAATTAACTGTAACAACTTTTTTTTTTTAACATAAATAGCATATGAAACATTGTCAGATGAGAATAAACGAAGAGAATATGATCAACTTGGCCGTCATGGAGGAAGAGGAAGTAATGGAAGCCCATTCCATCAGTCATTTAATTTCGACTTCGATGATCTGTTCAAAGACTTTGACCTGTTCAGTCAAAACTCACGGTCGAAAAAGCACTTTGAAAATCACTTCCGAAGTCATCGGGAGGCTCATAATCGGCAGAGACGTTCTTTCCAAGAGTTTTCTTTTGGAGGTGGACTGTTTGATGATGTGTTTGAAAATATGGAAAAGATGTTTTCATTCAGTGACTTTGAAAATGCACACAGACACGCAGTGCGAACTGATGCCAGGTTTCATGGATCCAGCAAGCACTGCAGGACTGTCACTCAGAGACGAGGAAACATGGTTACCACATACACTGACTGTTCTGGACAATAATGTTTCCTTTCTTCTAAACTTTTCTTCTTTTCTCAATGTCTTCATAATCTTTCTTGGTTTTGTGCTAACACGGAAGAAATTCTCTGAACTGTATTTTCTAAAAAATACTTAAACTACTATAAAGAAGTTGTAGATTAAACTAACCTTCAGAATAGGAACAACATCCTGTTGGGAAGTAAATGTGCCAGCAACAACTTAGAATGGGAGAGAAATAATCTCATGTAATAGAAAACATTATATATTTCAGTTTAGTAAACACTTTCCCTAAATTTGAGCACAAGATACATATTTTTCATTTCAAAAATGTAATATAATTTTTTTTCATGAGAACCAGTTTAGGACTGACTGAATTACTGGTGCGTGGATTGAAGCAGAGGAGATACTTTAATTTTGACATGCTGCTTTTTTTTTTAGTCATGTCTTTCCAAGTTTGCACTTGCAGTGTTTGCCCGATACAGATTTACTCTACAAATTACACAATTTACACAAAATAGCAGCAGAAATATGACTTGCCTGGGTCTTTGTTACTCTCTCTAGCACTGCAAAAGTATTAGTAAAACCCTTGCTTTTTGAAGTTGGAAAATAGTGAGGGAACATATTAAGACAGTGAGTGATGTAGGAATTAGTTTTATTTCTGAATTGGCCTGAAACGATCTTATGATTTGAATAACCCTTGACTTATTTATGGGATATAGAGATAGTAATGTATGTAAGTTTGTGTGCTCATGAAGTTTTTGTTTTGGTTTTTTTTTTTCCCGGTCTTCCACAATACAAATATTTCTCTAACAAGGTTTGGAAGAGCACACCCAAAACACTCTTGTTTTGTGCTGACTGTATTACCACATGTGCACTCACTTATAACTCACTTTGTTGAACTAAAATATCCCTCCGATACCTTAAGGACTTCAATAAGATAAGCTTGCCTGCAGATTTGTGGTGTTCCTGAAAGGGTTTAAGTAAAAGCTACAGTGTTTAGATTGACATATTTATTACCTGTCAGCAGGAATTTTTCAGCATTGTGATTTGAAAGGTAAATTCTTAGCCTAACCACAGAGTAAAACTGAAAATTACAATCCTCATGTTCATCCAATGCCTTGTGGGGCTGGAAACTGCTAATAAGGACAGTACTAATGGGTATTGATTTTTGCACCATGGAAACTCACAACCAGTGTAAACTACTTAAAACTAAAGAGAAGGGAAAAACCACCAGAAAATGCTACACAGCAAAACCCCCAAACACTTTAGCTGATGTCAATCAAGAAGCTCCGTTGTTGCTCTTTAACTAGTCATACAGGTTCAGTATGTTGAATTGCCTGTCCCTTTAGTAGTGGGAGCTAAGAATTTACCTTTCAGATTGATTGCATGAGCAAAATAAGCATTTTAACTAGCAGTGTTCTAAATAGGCTTGAGTTCTTAAAATCTTTATTAAGAGATTTAACCCTTTGCTTCTTGGATGGATATTGAAAGCTGCCTATTTGCTAAGGAACTTCAGCCTTCCCGTCAAGTGTGCATATTATCGCTTGTTCAGTTTTCATTGCCTAATCCTAGGAATGGATTGTTGCATTGTATTAAGTGCTTTTCCTTTTCTGTGTCCTTCTTTATTTATTAATAGACTAATACCTCATATATGGTCTTTATTAAAAGCCAGTAATTTGTGCAACATTATCGGAATGTGCAATATTCTTATAGTAGGAAAAGTAGTGGATTGAGTGTGTTTTTTTCACCCTTTTCCTGTGTAAGTAATGATTTTTGTTTTTTCTGTATAATTAATATATGATCCAAGCAAAAGTTGTACTTCATGTAGATTTCTGCATTTATTTTCTGTAACATACTCCGTTAGTCCTGCGCATGAATCCATGTGCCAAATTCATATCATATAGGCATCCAAGTGAAGAAATTAACTTAAAGTTATGAATTACTCTGTCTCAAAAAGATTAAGTATTAGACATGAGACTATTTGTGAATGTCCTTTGGTGGGAGGCAACTCCAGAAGTGGTATGCAAAGGTAAAATATTAATGCCTTTAGTGAATATTTTCTTAATTTAAAAAAAAGATTGGAAATGGTAGAATGAACAATTCACTTGGGTCCCTTCCCAAACTCTGAACTAGAGGGAATGAAAGCTAAAATAAAGACTGTAAATTGTAGGAAACACATTTCATCCCTAAACTCAAGTAATTTAAGTGACCGTGTAAGTTCACAGTCTTTTGAGCTAAACTTTTAGGTGAAAATAAGGGTCCTGGCTGCTTCTAGACTAGTGTCCCCTCTTTAAGAATGCTCCAAACTTAGTGCAAAATGTACTTGTTTTCCTGATCTCTTTAAAGTGTAAGTATGAAACGGATAAGAAAACCAATAGTGTTGCTATTTTTTTAGCTGATTCACCTTAACAGAACTTTTGGTTAGTCTATTTTAATTTGATTTCTTATTATTTCTCTTAATTACTTATCACGGGAAAAACAACAAATGCTTCCCATTATTTCTGTGGCCTAGTCACCTTTCTGGTGGTTTTTGTCGTCAGTCCAAGGTCAAATCCAAAGGAAAGCTTGTCATGAGTATTGCAGAAACCAGTGTAAACCCTGTGGTTTTCTAGAATGCATTCGTTTTGAATAGACTTCAGCTGGGGAAATTTGGGCAGGCTTTCCTCAGTCAGGAGTCTTCACTTTCATGTCCCTCAGAACACAAGCTTTCAACACATGTTGTGCTTCTCACTCATTTGGAGCTCTTGCACATTCTTCCCCTATTTATAGTGTTTGCTTCATGGCAGGCTCCAGCGGAAGTCCTGGTATAACCTTACGACACCCCTGACTTCAGAGTTTCTTAAGTGCCATCTTTGATCTCTCTTCAGATCTTACAAAAATACCCAACAAAACCAGTTTTTGTTAGATAAGGGTGAAAAATAAAGTTATGAACAATTTTTTGAAAATAATTTATGCATATGTAAATCCAAATGATTTAGTTTTTAAAACTACCAAAAAAGTGTTTTTTCATGTTTGTTTTCTTCCCATTATACTTTTGAAACACTGTATCTAGTGGAGATAAAAGAACTGTAAAGACTGTAAAGTTAATTAGAGTGCCATTACATTAAACATGTGAAAATTAATGGTGTGATGTCTTTTTTCTCTTTTTTTTTTTTTCTCTTCAAGATATAGATGAGAAACCAAAGCAAAGTGGTTGATGTGGTGCTCGTGTTTTATGAAATGTTTTGACCACTGCGATTTCCCTGAATGTGATGATGGGGTTGTCAGGGAGAAGAGAGTGGGACTGAAAAAACTTGAGTCAATTTCACCTGGTTTGTATTTTTTGGAAATGTTGGGAATGGCTCGGAGTTAAAGTATTATGCCTTTTAATAAAGCAGGCAAAAAAGCCTGTGCTAGAGGACTTCTTCTGAGAAGCAGGGTGTGTAAGAGCTGAGAGCTGCCTGGAGCTGATGGGTCACTGCCTGTGCCCTGCCCTGCTGGGATGTGTGAGGGCAGCATAGGCCGGTACTAGAGGCTTAGAATTGTAGGTTCTGAAACCAAGGTCAGGTGCTGTTGTGCTGGTTCACAAGACTGCTTGAAAGTTCTTGTTTTCTGGGTCTGGTCTTTAAAAGGTGGAGAGTATGAAAATTTTGGGATTTGGTTTGTCTCATCTGGCCCTTTCTCATTAGAATCACCTTCCTTGGAACCCAAGCAAACTGTCATCTTAATAAAGCAAATGTAGATGTTGAGGACTGTATGTATTGGAAGCAATGTGAGATCTGCATTATATTTTTATGATGAGGAGTGTGGGGGTTTTAAAAAAGTATTTGTAAATTGAAAACTCATTAGAAGTGTATGTTGGAATTAAAAGCCTTGTGTTTATTGGCTGTGCCATGTATGAGGCCCCTTTTGGAATAAAATACTGTTCAGAGGATTGTTTGGCTCTGGCAGCTGTTGTGGTTGAGCTTGACTGGTCTGCCCTCGGAGAGTGAGTGATTCACACAGCCGTGCTTCTGGCTTCTGTCCTGTGGGCACCTGTTCCTTCAGTAATGGGCTGAGACCAGCTCTGCAAAAGCCACTTAGCACTGTGATATCCATTGACTAAGTCACTGCTGCTATAAGTCTGAATCAATTCTAGGTTAGGGCTATGCTTCATCCCTGATTCCACTTACTTGTTTTGAAAAGTTTTTTTAAACAACAAACCTTTTTGAAATCAAACAATAAATAGACACAATATTAAACAAACAAACAAACCCCAACAAAGCTGAACAAAACTTGTTTGAAATGATGTACTCCAAAGCCTAATTTGGGGCATGTTATCTATTATGCAGTAGTGTATTAGTTCAACAACACCTATTTTATGAACTACAGTGGCAATGAAATGAACATTACTGCTTGTGTTGTTCCTGCTGAGGTTGCAGTCACACCGAAAGGTGTTGTGGAGCAACAACGCAGATCCCTAGGATGGCTACAGTATTCTGCCGAGGCTCTGAGACACTACCTGGAGATGGTAGACCATCTTGTCAAAGCAGCTCTTCTGGGACAGCCCATCAAGGAATGAATGTGACCCTAGTATTAATATATCTTTTTTGTGTGTTTGCACAAAAAGGGAGGAGGTTGTGCTGGGGGTTGTGTTGACTTGTGTTGCTGGTCTGTTGAGAATCTGAGTTGTGTGTTTCTCTAGGCTTGCAAAAACTGATGTACCTCTCAAAGGCATCTGTGAGGGGAGAGAGGTGTCTGATGCACTTTTGTTCAGCCTGACACCTGACCTCTAGCCATGGGTGCTGGGAATGGGTGCTAACAACTGACTCAGTGGCACTGGTTCGGTGGAGCTATTGACCACTGCTGATCAGTGATGTTGGTGTCTGGCTTTGTCAGTAGCTTAAACCATGAACCTGTCTTAGGTGGGGCTGTAACATCTCATATGTTAAGCTGAAGAACTCTGGCCAGCGTACATAAGGTAGCCAGGAGCACAAGCAGAGACCGTTATAGTTACTCCACATAGCTATGCTGGGTTTAGAGGAAACAGAAATACAGAATATTGAGTAATACACAGTGAGAGACCCTAAAGCTATACCTGTGTTGCTGCTGTCTTATGAAGATTTTTCTAATTCCACATTGAATGCTCTTCTTAAGCACCACTTTTTACTAAAATTTTATCTAGATATGAGAAAGAAAATAGAGTTTTAGTGGTTACTTGTTCGATGTTATTGCCGGAACCTGTTCATCTCCCACTGATGTGGAAATGAACGTGAACTAGGAGAGATGAAGAGAGCTGTCTGGAGGTTGCGATAGAGTTTAACCCATTTTACTTTAGGACTTGGAACTTGCAAGATTTTTCGCCTTAAATATGCAGAATTTTAGGTAGTGACCTAATGACAAGTTGTGTGTTATGGCAGTACTACTACATGGCAGTAGTAACATACCTGTCTCCTGCAGTGCAAAAATAGGTGCCTTAGGGAACTCAAATTATAAAGTGGAGCTGAGGTGCCTGTGCTGTGGCAGTGCTTGCCAGACTGCTGGCTGAAGCAGGGGAGTTCATTGCAGCACCATGATTGTTGATGCTGAGCATAGAGCTGAGAGGGAAGGAACTCTTGGCCCAAATTTTTAATGAATCCCAACAATGAATTTGATTCAATCTTTCTGCTTTAATATGTAAATTTTTGTATTGAAAGTTGTTTTAAAGTAATATGGATCTTCAGCCTGTCAGGCAGCCAATGTCTGCTTGGGTGGGTGGTTCTGCCACCTCTTGGTAGTTCAGACTTGGAGACAGGTGGGGAGGCAGGGCAGAGGAAGGGCTCAGGCTGTTGCTGGGAGCAGAGTGCAGATGTTATCACTCGTGTACAAATAAATTAAATCATTACCTGTGCAGATGGAGCATAAATATAGCTTGCTTCTTCTGGGAGCTGAATGCAGAGCTTGTGGCTTGTTGATAGAAATGTTATTACTATCATCAACATGTACTGTCTGCATCTCTTCTTACACCCTCCTCCCCTCTGGCTTTTTTTTGCTTTTGATGGCTGATGACTCTGCTCCAGTTGCTGTATTTTCTCCCTTTGGCAGTGGCTATAGTAGCTACGTTTCTACTTGCCTCGCAAGTTTCTGTCAATTGACTTTAGTCTATACATATGAAACCTATTTTGCAAATCCAATTTAAATGGGTTTTTAGTAGTGCAATCCATTTAAATAAAACCTAATTTCCTCCTGCCTGTCTTTTCCCCATATCCTGTTGAGTTAGTTCCATATACAGAATGAGGTTTTGTACTGGTTTTTTGCTTTTATTCTGTCTGCAGGAGAACAAATGATACCTAATTGGGCATAAAGTGAAACAGGTGCTGACAGATGATATCTTATATAAAATCTGCTGATATAAATTTAACCTACAAATTTTTGGAAAGAAATATCCCTGACAGAATAAATTGGTCTAATCGGCACTTTGCATGATAACCTTGAAGCTTAAAGATGAAACAAACCTGAAATCCCACCCACCCAAACCCAAAACCACTACCTTTGTGAGTGTGAAGGTTAACCTGAGCAGAGTAGCTATTTTACAAATTTTCTTCTGTGTTAAGGGAAACAGGCTCTTTAACAAATAATAAGAATCTGTAAGAGTGATGGAAGGAAGTGGCTGGAGCACTTATGCCTCCACAGGTAGATTTATGCTTGCCAAAATAAAAATATTTATTTCAACTTAAGGGAACCTAATTAACTCAGGGCACTCTATGAAGTTATCCCCTTGTCAAATGAGTATTATTTACACTTTCTAAGTACTGTTTTGTGTCTGCCCAGATTCAAAATATTTACATCAGCTTGTGTATCCTTCACTGGCTATGAGACTGCAAGGAGTTATTGCTGCTTAGACCCACCGTAACTTACTGCCTGTTCATAATTCAGTCACACGTTTGAACCCTGATCTGAGTTATGCATGGTTGCATAAGTAATCTAAAAAAGAGCCGTGAGAAGAGGCCAGATTTCTTGACTCCTGACATTGTACTCTTTTCATGAAGCTCTTCTGACTTTATTCAGTCAGGTCCTGCCTCCTGAAACAGTGTCAAATTAACAGACTGCTTCAGGTGATGTTTTTGTCTGTGTTACAAAACCTGTCTTGTATATAAGGTGCTTGTATTGAAAATTTTTTCTTCTGTGGTGTTAAAGGTGGATCAGGAACTACTCCTGGTTTATGTTGAAAATAATGTATTATGTGTGGGTCTTTAATGAAGAAGACGAAGGTAGTTATTTTCAAATCTGTGGATTCACAGTAATTTAATTGGTCTGTGTACTAAAAAGAATGTGGATGGAATAAATTGCAAGCTCAAAAAGACTATGTTTGCAAACGGCGAATGGTGCTGCAAGCATGGGTAAGTGTGGAGAATGGGTAATTGGTCATGGAGCATCATAGCTGCCCAATAAGTGGTCTTGATCATCCAAGGAGAGTGCATTTGAAAGAGAGATATGACTGCATTATTGCATTTATGTGCTGCAGGAGTCATGTGGATACACATTATTTATGCCTTTATGTAGCATTTCCAGTAGGTGGCTGACTGTCACTTCACACTGACTTAAGTACTGTAAAATAACAGTTGTCACACCTCATGAGACTCACAGTCCATTCCAACAATATCATAAATCTGTTTACTTGCTGTCCACGAAGCCTAAGAACCACAGAAATGCTACATGGCACAGCAGTACTCCCCTATGAAATAAGCAACAAGCCATCTTTAGTACATTTTTTAAGCCATGCAATTCTTTTCAAGGCAAACAAATACACAAATTAGGCTCAGAAAATATATTAGTCACTAAACACAGTCTAGAAATACAGACTTATTTCTGTTGTACATACCTAAAGGTTTTACTCCATTTCTGATATGTATATATAAGGTGATTCTGACCAGAAAATTGTTGATTTTTTGCTTGTTTTGTTCATTTAAAAAAAATAAATTCTGTGAAAAGCTGATCTTTCTGTAAAAACTGTGTTTCTTCTTCCTGAAACTGTTACAAAGAGCTGCTGTAAGAGGGGAAGAAAGTCACCTCTGAAAATTTGTTGGATTAAAAATGTGAAAGAACAGCTGTAAGGATGATCTCTTCACACTTATTTATTGTATAAATAAATTAGCAATATCAGTGAATATTGTTACTTCCAGTGAGGCTTGGATGATTAAACAATGAAGTGGCAAGTGGAGATTGAAGTAGACCAATACAAGGTAATGTTCATGGGGTAAAATAAAAATGAATGTGCCTAGATTTGATGATCACTGTTAGCAAGACCTTGGAGTTAGTTGTAGGGTATAGGTCCAGGAAAACATCAGCTCTGGCTCTAGGAGAAATGAGCAAAGTGAATAAGATTTTAGGAAGTGGCAAATAATAATGAAGAGGACACGGTTATGCCACCGTATAAATCCATGGTTTACCTAACCCTTGAATCTGGCCAGTTCTGATCCCTGGATCTTCAAGACACAATGTTAAAACTGGAAGGCATTTGGAAAACGGCCACAGGGATAATTAGATGGAAGAGTTTGCATATGAGATTTGACTGAACAGATTATCTTTCTTCAGCCTTGAGAAGTGGCTATGGGGTAATGCGCAGGCCTCATCTGTGGTAATGAGGTTATGGATAGGGATTGACTACTCACAGTTTTTTGGACTAAAAGGACCAGTCAGTTCCAGGAAAATAAAGTAAGCAGTTCTTCATACAAGAGATAGCAGACTTACAGAATTTGCAAAAAAATAGGGTGATGACAAGACTATTAGAGGAGTTCAAGCTGAAACTGGGCAAATCGCGGAAGAGTTTTCTGCTGGGGTTTAATAAACATATAAATCTCTTCAAGCTCAAGAATTTCCTGAGGAGAAAAATATCTGGTGCTAAGGGGAGTAGAAGGGAACACCAGCAAATGTGCTTACCCTGTGCTAGCCTTCCAAGGGGTTTGCTAATGGAACAGTTGAAGAAAGAGACTTTTAGGACCTTTGGTTTGAGCTAGTGCAGCCATTCCAATGTTTTAAGACTCTTAAAACTCCGTATTATATTTATATTTATTAATTGTTTTGTTGGGTTTTTTTGCACTCACCTTCCAGGTTGTTACACTGCCTTCTAGCAAGTGTAATTTTACAGATGCATTCATGCTCAGCTTGATGTGATGTCCTCTGGCAGGTACAGCTGTCTGTCTTCTGTCACTCTTAATTCCCTTTTAGCACTGTGGTTTTTCAAAACAAATTCCAACTACACTGACTAGAGTTATTCATTAATGTTATTTAGTAGAAGAAAGAACTTCAGTCTTGTTATCTTTTTCACCTGTATCGGTAATTTCTTCTCTAAGATACTGTTCCTGGTCTCATGACAGCTAGATTGTAAAATCAATGGATAGCTGCAAGTTGCATAATCTGAATTCTACAGATTATGATTAAAGAGAAAAATTAAGGAATTAGGTCAGGTTAGAAGATAGGCAAACATATTTAAATGAACAGGAGAAGAATTTGAGTTCTATTTCCATTACTCATCATATTTTTTTGCAGAATGCTAGAAGCATATATTCACAGGAATATGAGAAATAGGGAGCACACACAGAGAGACACAGAGTGCCTTGTGCTGCTGCACGGTGGCTGTCAGCCTCCCAGACACTGTGCACCACTGTGTTCCGAGTCACTATCTCTGATGCAGAACTGTGAGCACAGATACAGCCATGCATAGCTCTGAGATATGGGAGTGCTGTCAGATCAAAGGGTGTCCTGTCCCCCAGCCATCTGGAATTAGTGATTGTTTTGAAAGAGCAGCAGAGCAGTGCTGAACCGAGTTCCCAGAGACACAGATATGTCCTAGTCTGGAAATGGTGCAACAGGGGTGGAGAAATCCCAGCTCCCAGCACAATAATGCCCTGACAGCAAGGATTTCTGATAACACATTGTTTTTACCCTCAAGTTTAATTTATTTATTGCAAGCCACGACTGTAAGAAGTTAATCCTCCAGGCATAGGAGCAAAGTCAATGTTTACCAGCCCTGTAGCTAATGATATACTGGAAAGGCTCAGAATATTTTTGATTAGCACACAACCGCACAGTGACTACAGTAGGCACCTGGAAGACAGGCAGCAAACTTTGTTTTAGATATGCAGACAGCTCCAGGAGGAGGATTCTTTGGAAGTTCATTCAGGGTTGCTATTGCTTGCTCTTTACTACCTATTTACAAGACTCTACCTCGAAGTTGTCATCTGGACAAGGGGAGGAAAAAAATCTTTCTGGAGGGGCTCTGTAGCAGGGGTTAGGAAGCTTTCTGAATCCCTGGAGTGACAGCACAGCACTCTGTGCTGGGGGTAAGCATGGAAAAGCTTCAACTCCACTTAACCTTGAGCCTGGAGTTATTTGCAGGGATGGGCAAGAGGGATATCTGAGAAACAAAGTTAGGCAAGGATCCAGTGATTCGTGGTCACTGCACATTCTTCTGGTTACTCAGAACAAGTCTGGTATGATTTAAGCAAAGCCTTTCACTAAGTAACTGTGGGAGTCTGGAAACTCTTCAGTCAGAATGAAGAAATGGGTGATGGATGTCTTGACTTGTTTTAGTTTAACAGATAGAGGAAGCTTTCTATGAAAATACTTCTATCACCTCAGTTTTCTTTCTTTGGACAAAGGGTGCATTAGTAATTCCATGGACTAGAGGATTTAAATACGAGTGATGTGTGTGAGAGTTTGGGCAGTTCAGAGCCTTTTCTCTGGGGCATTCTAAATTGGCCAGAGTTACTTCCAAGTAAAGTATGGTGGAGAACTCAGGTTATTGCAGGCTGACGGGGCCAGGGGATTTGTGAGTCACAGGGCACAAGGTTGGCAACTGATAAATCAGCTGAATATCATGGACAGCCTCTGTCTCATCGACAAGTGTTTGGCCTTTGAGCAATCCAGTTGTCTAGAAATGCGGGCAGGTGATTGCAAATGTCTCTTAAAGCAAGTTTTTGGGAGAGTGTGTCTGTTAAAGGAGGTGAAAAATTAAGGTGAGTGTGAAAAATGAAATGTGATGTGGCCTTCGTCACAGCCCCATTGAATACACACTGTTCAGTAAGTAGTCTGAGTTCAACCTGCATTTGCTGATAGCTCTCATTAAGAGTGAAACCGCCTGCCTCCTTGGCACCATACTTTAATCCTTGAATGGCAAGGATAATAACTTTGTATGGTTGTTTTGCAATATGCATACTTTTTAGGCAATACAGTTCATGTGGGATTCACCTGAACAGCAGCAGGGGCAGGAGCCCCTGTGCAGAGGCAGGTTGGCTCCAATAGCGCTGCTGTCAGACTTGCAGAACTGCTCTAAGTGTAGGAGACAACTCTCAGGTGCTCTCATCTGGCTGTTTAAGGAATGCAGATATCCTTCAGTGTCTTCTTCAAAGGACCAGAAGAACCATCCAAGTCCAGCCTCAATGCTTTCCTTGAAAATGTAGCCTGAGGAGGGGTGCTGGCATATATGAATGTACTGTTGGCTAGAAAGAGATACAGAAAAGGCCCAGGGACTTGGAGGACATTTTTTTAAAAGGCCTTTTCAAAGAACTGTATTATCTATTTTAAAGGAACCCACATGAAATAAAAAGGGAGACAGTTTAACTTAGTTTCATAATAAACTAATAATATTCCTGAGTGAGGTAGATTTCCTTCTGTAAAAATGAGTATCTTTATTTAGCACTTAAAAAATGAAAGGAGAATTGCCCTCAGTACTTCCAGATTTGCGCTTTGGCTTAATGAGAAATTAAAACTAGATTTTCAGCATATTTTCACACGAAACTTGGTGTGCTAATAGTACCTTACCAGTTTAGAAGGACTTGTTCAGTTTAGAAGGACTATCTGAATGAATGCTGTTATCTAGGAACTGATCCAAAACAAGGAGGTGGTCCAAACACTCCTGAACTTTCTGGCAAGACTTATTTCAAAACTTTCTGGAATCAGGGGTTTACCTGGTAGCTGAAGGGAATAACAAATGAGCATTCAGCAGTGGCTCTCCAAATATATCAGGCACAGCTTTACTGACAACTCTTTTTATCAACTTCAGAGCTATCATACCTTCAAAAGAAAATGGGCCATACATGGGTTTAAAATGCTGAAAGGCAACATTGAAAAAAATTGATCTCTTCCCAATCCCATAGTGCAGCTTCATAGACAAACAGCGCATACAATGAACCTGCACAAGCTTCAGTAGTGTCCTCAGAATACAAAGAACCACAGTCTGAACTGTGCCAGCTCTGCCTTGAGGGTAGTCCAAGGAGATGGTTTAGAAATGGATTTGCACAGTTTTTCAGCTCCAGGTTTCTGGAAATCAGCCAGGCCTTGGCATACTTGAAAGCAATTAGGGAAAACAAAACAAAACAAAACAAAGAGCAGGTCAATGTAATATTGCTGAGAGCTTGGCACAGGCCATTTATTGGCTGAATTAACCTTTCACATCATTTTTTGATAAAGTTGGTATTGTGCTGCTGAGACAACAACATTTTTTCTCTTCTTTGTGAGGAGAATCTGAGACTGAATGTTTCCTGAGGCAAGGCCAAAAACAAAGAGAAAGGAAAACAAGAATGTGTTTCTGGAGGCCAAGGTAAGAGTCAAGCTGGGGCATCATGTTTTTGAAAGACTTAAAGCACAAGCTGCTACAGTGAGGAATAAACCTGGCATTCCTTTGGGTACTGCTAGCCAACTCTGCCTGCATTTTGTTCTTTTCTGTTCACGGCAGCTAAAATCAATGTGGCATAAGAGAGGCGAAGAACCAGGAGCTTAACTAATTACTGAGTCTCAGCTGGCAAAGCCACATTACTTCTCCTAACCCTGCACTCTCTTTAGTGGTGTTCTCCTGCTGCCACACACGAAAAATGTGAACGGCCAGGAGCCTTTTGTTACATTAGAAAGAGGAGGCTATTGATGTGGCTGTATTAAACTGGAGGAAGAAGGGGCAAGGGAAGTGGGTGAGGCTCTGCATTCTTGACTCCAGAAACTGTTACAATGGCAGAAGAATATCAGCCTTCAAAGACAAAGCTGAAATCTAAAGGGGGATAAGAATTAAAATCCACAGTATTTGCTGATGAGATTTTTATGATAAAAATACTAAGGGTTTTTTTTATATATGGAATGTGCATTTTTAGGTCTCATATAGGGTCTTTGAATGCAGTTATTCGGTTGCTAGCTGGACGATTTAAAATTAAGATGTCATGTATTTCATGCTTTGCAAAAAGTCTGAAAAACTGAAGCTCCTGGAAAGCAGCATTTTTACATTTCACCACTGGATGGAGACAGTACTCCAGCTGTTGAGAGTAATTACTACTGGGACTGTAATGAAGTGCCTTGCGATTAAGAGATTGAATAATTAGTAGACTGCAGCTGCAAACAGTGGAGCACCAGCTAGATTTATGGCAGAAAATATACTGAAGGCACATCCCCCAGATTTGAGGTTGACCTATTTTTATGGTGAGAAAAGACAAGATTTAGCTGAAAAAAATAATTCCACTTCTCCCTCCACATTAAGTATCAATGACACAGGCTAGCGAAAACCACAGGAAGATAAAGGAAAGCTTTTTAGAATCCTTTCTATCTTTCCCTAGGTCACAGTGTATTTTTTTTTACAGGAGGATCTTTCAGCTTTGTGGATCTGGTCTTGAGGGCTTAGTGCTGCAAATAGCAACTGGGTTTCTCCAGCAATGGTTGCAGTGGATGTCATGTTTGCAGTAGAGAGCCTTCTCTTACTTGAAAGTAGCAGAGAGGAGGTCACAGGATGAGAAGATGCAACAAAAGGAATTCCCACCAACTTGAAGGTTGGTAGGGAAATTTTCAGCAATCACTGCAGTTCAGGGGTGATAGCAAAGATGGGGTACAGCCTGGCCTATCAGGGTTAGTTTCTCTCATCAAGTATGTGAAAACATTAACACACGTTTTCTTTCCCCTTTGAGTATGTGTGTATGTGCATGCAGGTTCATGTGCATGGAAGAGGGAAGGAGGAAAGCTCTGTGGGGGATTTTAGCCCAGTCCCTTATTTAATCATACTGGGCTTCTCTGTTGTTAGCAATAACTTTAGATTTTTTATATATAATTTAAAGGCAAATAAATGAATTAAAGGATAATTAAATTCTTATAATTTTTGTGAAATTTGCCAGCCAGATAGGTTGGAGGCTCCTGAAGTACTCTGACTAAAGGCTGAAGAGTGAAATCATATAGTAGACAGTCCACTCTGGAAAGTGGTCTTATAAGTGCCCCTTCCCTGGGAGAAGCTTTAATCAGAGCTTGCAATCAACCACAAGATAAGAATAACCATAGGCAACCAGACTTCATCAGTTCAATAAGCACTAGAACTTTTCCTTAAAAGCAACAGAAAAGCTGACCTATTCCATTACCATTTCTCCTCTGCCTCCAGGTCACTGAGTCTGTACAGAGTTTAAAAGCTGAGAATTTTCACAAATAAAAGCAGTGCCAAAGCAAATAACATCCACTGAGACTGATTTTTCATGTGTCTGCTTGTTATATTCAGGCGATGTTTTTTCCAGACAACTGCAACATTGCATAGTGATTAGTGGGGTGAAGATCCAGAAGGAAGGGGCATGGAGAAGGGAGGCTGAACATAAAAGGGTGTGACAGGTGTTAATGTATGCCTGTCACTTTTCTTCCCCAAATACAGTATATATTGGATCAATTATGTGCTGATTTACATGAAAATGTCTTAATTTTTTTCTGAAACCAAGATTTCAAGTGTAATTCCTTTGCCAAGTCTGATGTAAATCTTCAAGAATAGATTCTTAAAGGTATTTAGATGTCCTGTTCCCCAGTGAAATTCTCTGCCAACTTCACCATCCAGGATGTCTAGGGGGATGTCTAGTGCTGAGACAAGAAACCTGATCAGTATGATGAGGAGTGTTCTAAGCCACTACAGAGAAATGAACAGTGTTTAGGCATGAGGGGGAGGTGACCTGTGGGTAGGATTTGTTTGCAGTGACACAGAGGTTTGCAAGCATGTGCCTTGTTATTTACTTATTGGTGTGCTCAGCTATTGATATGTACTCACCTCATCTGTTATTTATCTGGTATGCTGCTCTTTGCAGGAAGTGGTGAATACAGAAAAGCTTGAGAACTACCTTCCTTTCACTATACTGTGGGAGCACTCCGACTTGAAGAAGGCTTGGGCTAGAGGGAACCACCCTCAGTTTTCCTGTCCACAATACTTTTTGCTGGTTTTGAGGAAAACCCTGATGTGGGAGCTGGTCAGGAAGGGAGGGGGAATATGCTGTTATACGGCCAGTAAGTGTGAAATTATGGGCTGTGACTTTGGTCAGTGATAACAAACTGTTTCAGAGCAGAAGCCCTCTGAGGAAAGAAACATGCCAAAAAATTAACTCTGCTCTAGGTGCTTGATGTGGAAACACGAAAATGTACTTACTGGATGGAATTAAGAGGCTAGATTAAGACATGAGAAACAAAACAAGAGGCAGGCCAGGAACACCAGGAAACACATGCTTATATTGGTGATGAGCTTGGATGTGCTGCAGATACATTAGAAAAATGGTGTGCATGATTGGCAGAGGCAATACCAAAGCCAGGGCTCTAAGCAGTGAAGGGCAGCCAAACTCAGCCCCTCGTGATGGCAAGACATGACATGCTGAATAGCATGGAACCTTGTGGGTGATTATCCATGATCATTAGAATGGATCTGAAAGTTCAACATGTGCTGTGTTCCTAATCCCTCTCCCTGCTTCCTTTGTGATGGGTTGATGGATATGTGTGACCTGACTAATCTAAAAGAGCCTTTCTTTGCTTCCTGCAGCAACTTGCAGTTCCGTGGGCACTTCATAGGGTGCCACAGTGTGGTCAGATATGGGTTTGCCATGCAGCCTTTCAGGTAGCCATGGGAATAATGTCCTGGCATCTCTCTGTGTGCTCCTCCATCACTCTCCAAGTGCCTAAGGCAGAGCTGAATGTGCTCTGAGTTGTTTGCTGTTGGATATCCCTTCATGCCAGGCAAGCACTCAAACCTTCCCTCTGATAGCTGACTTTGCAACTGCATAGAGCCAACACTTGTAGCTAACTAATCCATGCACAGAAGAGTGTGTACTTGCATTCAGTATGATTTCTTTGCTGGTTGATCTCTGTGCTCTAGCACTGGTACAAGTGCCCCAGTGCCACAGGAAGGCTTATGGAAGTTTCTTTCCTCATAAGGAAACTTCAGAGGCTGTGTTCATTAGATCATATTAATTTACCATTCACTGCTCTTTCTCCTGCTGTAGAATTGCAAGCAAATTCTTGAGAAGGAGAAATTTGTTACTAGCATTTCTATCTCATGCGGGATGAGTGGTACTTCAAATCAATATCTGGTTCCTTCTCAGCTTCTTCCTCCAGCCTGGCCCATTTCCATCAATCATGAAAAGCTTCCCACTCTCAGCAAATGACCACTCCACGTGATTAATCACTCAGATCACAGCCATAAAGAGATCTGCCAGTCCCATAACTTCAAAACCATCTCAACCAAGCAGTATGCCAGATTGATTAAGAGACTTCCTATGGCAAATAGGAAAATCATTGATATTTGGTGCTGGAAAAAAACCCACAACACACAAACTAAAAAATTTTCACATAGAAAGTTGACCACAGGCTTTCTGAGACCCTAGAATGCATTCACATTTATGAACAGCTAAAATATCATGTGTTTGCACTGCTAGAGCAGTTATAGCAAATATCTTTTCTGTTCATATCCTCAAGGGGCCTAGCTCAGTTCTCTCTGTCATGGAAAGGGACCCCAGGAACGCCCAGCAATACTTAGTAACTTATTGCTTAAAGAATTGCCAAAGAATAGGATAGTTCCCACTCATGACACCCAGAGATTTTATGCAATTAAATTACCTCTGGCTTTGTCTTACACTGGGTCTTTGTTTATTAACTGAATTTCTTTAGCAGTTTTCTGCATGATGAATGGTGAGAACATGAACCTTGTCGTGTCTAGTGTCCTGTGTGACATACTAACAGCAGGACAAGGTTCTTGAGAACCTCTATAATCCAGCAATGGTGAATCTAAAAGCACAAAGTGTAAGGGAGGTATGTGAATATCCCCGAGAATCCAGTGTAATACACAAAGGAGTGAATATGTAGTTTTGTTTCAATTTGAATCAGCAATCTAGTTGTTATTCTAGTTTTATTCAAATCCTGAAGCTTCCATAGCAAATTTTGGGTTGACCTATAATCTCTAAAGTAATTGTCCCTTGAATTTACCCTAGATATTGGAGAGTCTTGAACTACCAAAGTGTTTTTCCTGAACCTCCTTTTTCTCTGACTTGGAAGATTTGCAAGAAAATATCATTCAATCATTTTGAAATTTTGTGTGAAAAGTTTAAATAGGTTGATAGCAAATTCTGAAATTTTCTTTTGTAAGGAAGCAAGTGGCGGTGTAAAAGCATATATAGCCCAAAGCAAACAGGTGGGATTTTCTTTTGTTTCCCCCTAGGGTGGTCACCGGCCTCCCTTTAAAATAAGGGATTTAAAGTGAAAGTGAAGATAAATCTTGAACTATGCCTAAAGAACAGCATGTATAAAAAGGACCATGAAGATTATTGTAGTGTTTCAGTCTTGCTCAGAGCAAATCCCCACGTCTTTCATGAACCTATGAAATGTTTCATTTAAAGTTAAATATGTCTCTACTCACATACAAAATGTTGAACCCATAGGGGGTTTTATCTGCTTTATTTAAAAGCATGCTGCTATCTTGTGTGATGTAGGATTTGTACTCATATGCTGTTTACTTTATGTTGTTCTGTTTCACAGGTTGCCACTGCCTCCTGCTGTTGTGAGGACAATACAAAAACCAGCAGCATGTGTGTGAGTCAGGCGTGTGGGAACAGACCCATCCACAATGTGGTTGTGAAGTGTCTAGCATTTTGATGATACCTAACTTCTAAGAAGTATCTCTCTCCAGTAAAGATGGATGTTGCATAGAATACTGTGGGAAGAGGCAAAAAGAGTAAGGTGTGCTCAGCACACACAGGAAGCTCTGGGACTGCCACAAGAAGAGATCAGGCTGAGCATGATGTTGACTACTTTAAAGACCCTCTTTGTGTAGGCTTTCTGCTAACAGGAGATAATGACAGCTGTTCCCAGGGTAAACAGTAAAGAGTACTTCAGGAATGCAACAGCTGCGGAATGTTATTTTCTGATTTGCGCTCTTCAATAACCCAGAGAGATTTGTAGCAGTATTATGGTTTCTACTTGTCACTCAAAGTTATGGCAGTATCATTGCAAAGGAGGAAAAGTTCCTGGTGTGCTAGCAACCCGTATGTCTGGTGCAGGAACAGATATTAAACCATTGACCTCACCAGTCATTCTGCCCTTGCCCGGGCATGTTTGTATTCAAAGAGTCCCAGGATGATAAAATGAGACATAAACATTCCTTTGATGGTCAAGCTCCTGAAGCCCACTCAGAAATGAGTCACTGGTTAAAAACTACCTTTGAGCAATTTTCAACTCCCATTCACAAAGTCAAGCTCTCCACTCTGCTCAAGTTCCAATTAGCCAAAGCCAGGTAGGTATTCTCAGCTACATACCGAGCATACAAATATGGGGGAAACTTCCTGGTGTGCCATACACAAAACAGAAGTAGAACACAATAGAGCTGTAGGGAATGTTTCTTATCTCATCCCGCTCTCTTTTGCACTCTGTTTTCCATATGTAATCACGTGAAATTAAATCCTAAATAATGACTGTAACACTCCATTTAGTTCAATGATTTTTCTTTACAGAGCAGTAATTAAGATTCCACACTGTATGTGTTATTGCTAATTTTGGAGACATAGCTACCTCATTGAGGATTGCAATGTAAATGGTACCAATATATCCCTGTGGTCTCTCTAAATCAAATTTAAAAGGCAAATAAACAAAATTTGCAAAACTCTAGTTTTCCTATTAGCAGTATTGTGTTCCCTTCCCATAATATATACAGTATGTCTTTGTAAATGTGTCTGAACAATATACATACATATGTGTCTGTGTACACATTCTGTCTTACATATGTTGCAGCTTCCTCTCAGTATTCTTTAATGAGTCACAGACACACAAAATGTAATAATCAGGCTTGGAAGAAACAATTACAGTTCTTCCCCTTTGTGACAGGAGGTTACAATCCTCAGTGCAGAATGTGTGTGCTATTAACCTGATGCCTTAGAACACATCAGAATGGTTTCCCAAGTGAAAACGCTGGCAGTAATATTTGCTTTTATCATTTTTGTGCAGGATCTAATAATGCAGATTGAAAGACCAATCTGGAGAGGAAGTTGCACGGCTTACTTCTTCATACGAATTATGTCTATTTCATTTTTGCCTTGTCTTACCTCTTTCGCTCTATTCACGTCTCTCTATTACATACAGGGCAGAGCATAAAGCATCCCTTTTAAACTTCTGTAGAGGGTCTACTACCATAGAGCTGACATTGAGCTCTTTTGTTAAAGTAAACCTATGTCTTTTAACAATTTAACAGTTGGACAAAGTGACACGGTCAGCATTAGAGAAGTGTTGGTTTTAGTGTAAGCCTGGCTCGAGGGGCAACTGAAGTAATTCAGTTGCATATCTCATCCTGAAAAGGTGAAGTGAGACCTCAAGGGAGGAATTGCCGCCGCTACCTGTAGGCCACACAAACAGTTTCCATCACCACAGCTCTCCAGTGTGCATGATATTTGCCATGCTATATTTTGAGCCTGCCAAAATGGCCCGGCTGGGACAAGGTGGACAGTCACTCCTGTTTTCAAAAGGAAAAGGGAGAGCTGTAGTGGGCTGTCCTAGAGAGAGACTGCACCTTGTGCCTTCCAGGGAAAAAGTTCCCAGGTGCAGCTCAACAGGAGTGTCTGCTAAAAGCAGAAGAAAGAGCCCAACTTATCTGAGGCCTCTCAACTTACAAGGACTCGAGAGAAGCAGACAAAAGCAGAGAAGAAAATTGCATGAAGAAGAAAATAAGCAATTACTTTGTCTCTTTATTGCTAGTGGAACTAAGGCCTATTTTTTTCTCCTGATACTGTGGTACTATATACAATTATCAATTCCCACTTTAATAGTCAAACGATTTCTTTGCAAAATGATTTACTTCTCAAGTAATTCATGTCCATTATTCATGTATGCACTGATATTTTCCATTAACTTCTAAAAAAATTGTCTGAAAAGCCATACCAGCTATCGAGTATAATCTTGGAACCATGTTTTGACTAATTTAATATTTACATAGGGAAAAATTTTGAAGGTTTCAAGATGCCCATATAAAACCTGTATTATATGTTGTATTATGAACTTAGCCAAAGGCAAGCTATTTCATGTGATAATTGTCATGATAGACAGATAGATAGTACACCATGAACAGAGACTACTTTTGACAAGTCTAAAAACCACCATTAAGAACAATGTTTCTAATTATACAGATTGAATCCTACATGAGCCAGCTCTTATGCTCCAAGCACTGAAATGACAATTATACAAATCAAAATCTGATGAATAGGAGGACATAACCTCACTGATATCATTACATCTATAAAAAATGATCTGTAATTAGAAGGGATTGCTGCTGTGGGCATGCTGTTGTGAGGAAATATGCAATTGTCCTTATTCTGAAGTTATGGTAATTTTTCTTTTTATTTTAAGTGTATTTTCTGACTTAGAATAGTCAGTCTGTGAAATATACATCAGTAGACAAATGGTATACACTACACTGAACATCATCTGCAGTAAGACAACTGCTCCCATCTGTATCCTTTCAAAGCTATGCTGCAGGGGTGAGATTGCATATCTGTAGATTTTGATGTGTTTAGTCTTTTTTTACCTATCTGGAACTGTTAAATGGGGTTCCCAGACACATTTGCCTAAAAGTAAGAATTGAGAAAGAAGACTTTATTTGAAGAAGACTGTGGAACTGGAAATTGCAAATTGCACTCATTACTGAAGGCCTGCACCCTTCCTGGTGTGTTAAAAAACCTGAATTCCATCATTATTCACTTTCAGCTTTACATCTCACATTACCTTTTATTCTGTTTGGTGTCTAGGAACACAAGCTGCCTAATTAAGTGTCACTTTCTATTGAAGTCAGGTTTTGAATTTCCTGCTTTGAAAGGACACCAAGAAGAAGTTGTTTTCCTACCCTTCCAGGAGACAGCATTTTTGTCCATCAGCTCTCTACTGTCTGAATAAGTGATCCAACTTTAAAAAGAAAAATTGCCACTGGTGAACATTAATAGAACTTTGAAACCTCTTGGGGTTTATTTTTTTTCTTTTTTTTTTATAATGTTGCTTTTCATTTCATTGAACAATATTTGGAATGCCTCTTCGTAAACATCAAACACTAATTTGTGGCCCAAGTTTGTTAGTTTGTTATTCTTTTTCAAGTGACGTCTCTTTCTTTCTTTTCTTTCTTTCTTTCTTTCTTTCTTTCTTTCTTTCTTTCTTTCTTTTCTTTCTTTCTTTCTTTCTTTCTTTCTTTCTTTCTTTCTTCCTTTCTTCCTTTCTTCCTTTCTTCCTTTCTTCCTTTCTTCCTTTCTTCCTTTCTTTCTTTCTTTCTTTCTTTCTTTCTTTCTTTCTTTCTTTCTTTCTTTCTTTCTTTCTTTCTTTCTTTCTTTCTTTCCTTCTTTCTTTCCTTCTTTCTTTCCTTCTTTCTTTCCTTCTTTCTTTCCTTCTTTCCTTCTTTCCTTCTTTCCTTCTTTCCTTCTTTCCTTCTTTCCTTCTTTCCTTCTTTCCTTCTTTCTTTCATTTCTTCTTTCCTTTTTTCCTTCCTTCTTTCCTTCTTTCCCTCCCTCCCTCCCTTCCTCTTTCCTCCTTCTTTCTTTTTTCTTGTTTTTTTCTTTTCCTTTTTTTTTCCTCTTTTGTTTCCTTTTTTTCTCAGTGTATGTACCTCAGAAATTATAATAGGAAAAGAAGCATCAATACAGCAGAGTTCTAATAAAAGTGAACCTGTCTTGGGTCAGGTTAAACTGTTGAAAAGTCAGCCTAATATATTCTTTAGGTAAAGAGACAGAATATTATTGCCTTCTTGGTCTTGAAACTAGTTGTATAGAGTAAGATTCTGCTGGATTTGGGTTAGATCTGTGATCAGTTAATGGATGGTTTCACAGGATGATAGAATCACTGAGATTGGAGAAAGACACCTCTTGGAGATCACCTAGTCCAACAACCTACTCAGTTCAGAGGCAAGTACAGCAGGTTTCTCAGGGGCATGTTTTGGTTGGGTTTTGAGTTGATCCAACAAGGGAGGGTGCACCACCTGTCTAGGCACCCTTACAGTGGAATGTGTTTTTCTATATTTATATGGAATTTCCTCTATTTCCCTCTGTGTCCATTGCCTCTCATCCTGTCGCTGGGCACCAGGGTCGAGGTCCCAGGCTCCATCTTCTTTGCTGCCCCCATCAGGTATTTATATCCATGGAGAGGGTCTCCCTGAGCCTTCTCCAGGATGAACGGCCTCAGCTCTGTCAGCCTCTTATATATGTTAGCTGCTGTAAATCCTTTGTCATCTCCTTGGCCCTTTGCTAGGCTCACTCCAGTGGCTCCATGACTGTCATGCAGTGGGGAGCCCAGAACTGGGTCCAACAGACCAGGTGTGTCTCACCAGCTCTCAGTAGAGGGGAAGGATGACTGCCTTCAGTCTGCTGGCAATGCTTCTTCTAACGCCACCTCAGATGCTGTTGGCCCTCTTCTGCTGCCAGGGCGCAGTGCTGCCTGATGTTCAATTTTGTGCCTGCCAGGACTTCCAGGTCCTTTTCTGTAAAACTGCTTTTCAGCTGGTTGGTCTCCAGCCTGTAATGTTGCCTGGGTTTTTCCTTCCCAGGTACAGGATTTTGCGCTTTACTTCACTGCACTTCTCAGAAATCCTGTTTTCTCACTTCAAAGGGAGATGTTCAACCTTCACTCGGCTTTCAAATGGTAAAATTGATCATCAAGGTAAAGAACCCTCAAACACTCTCAAATGAAAATGTATTGTTCCTGACAAAGGAGGATTAAAAAGTAAACAAGGAAATGTAGCCCAACTCTTTAGATATAATAGGATTTACCACATGTACTTTCATTCCTAGTGTTAAACTTTATTGAAATAAATCCCATTATACTTAATAACTGTAGAGATTAGAGAGCCTTCTAAAAGCGACAGATCAGTATTAAAAGGGGCAGTTTGAATATCTCATGTGTCTATGCTGAATCTGAAAATTGAATAAATAATAGGCATTCTTTAAAAGGATTTTTTCTGAGATCAGCACTCAGTGTCTCTTGTTGAAAAAAATACCTTATTTTTGTCAGTGTAAGGGAAGTGGAAAAAGAGGTTACTCTCTATATTATTATTTCAAGACTTAGGAAAGAAGGCTGAATAAATAAGCCCTGTGGAGAATCAACTAAGAAGATTATTTTGCTGTATGAAAATCTGGGTTATTATAATTTGCACAGTGTCTTAAGACAAATAACTAGAAGAGCAGTATAAGGCTGCTAGGTTGAATCACAGGAGATCTCTTATAAAACAAGTTTAGAATCAGTGTGAAGGGCATGCAAGAAAAAGTAACTCGAACGTGTATTTTTTCTATAATAAGAATAGGCAATGCAGCCCATGTAATACATTAATACTGACTTGCACTTCTCTTAGTAGCAGCTCTACAACTCCAGTGGCTTCAATAACAGTTTAGATATAATCTCAGAAATATCAAACCCTTTAGCTTTTTGATTACCTTTTTCAATTTAATGTGACTCTCTTTTCTTGTTCATGTCATAAGGCTGTAAATCCTGGGGTTTTTCTGTGTGCTCATCCAGTCTCACTGAAGAGGACTGATAGCAGAATCTGTCCCCAGGTATTTTGTACATTTAGCTGTTGTGTTTCATTTGTACCTACTACTTACAGAACTTACCTTGGTGTAATACTGGTTAACATCAAGAAAAAAGTGAAAATCTTACCACTAAAATCTAACGAGAAAATGTGCAGAGAGGATGCTTTATTAGGAACCATTGCTTGTCAAAAGTTAAACAAAGAGAAGTGAATTGGAATTACATCAGTGTCTTGTCCTGCAACACATCTTTTATTCAGTCAATACTGGACACTAAAGAGATTGCAGGCTAAAGAACACATTATGTCTTAGGGTGCTTTTGTCTGACTGCTTGGAAATTGAATACAAAGAAGGCAACAGTGACCTAGGAGGAGAACGTGAACTGGTTTGAATTCATTTAGCACTATGAAAATCTGTAAGAACTATAAAAAAACCTGTGAATAAACGCCATGAATATTATCCCCTCTCTCTCCCCCCAAGTCTTTCAACAGTGTGGCTTTCTGTTCAGGAAACTGAATTTAACATTCTGTGTGATTGTTGTGTTAAGGCAGACATGTAGCTACTCATTTTGCATAAGCAAGATTCTCTATTTTTTTTGTGTCTCTGTTCTGTTCCTTATAATAAGTAATAAAAAGCCTGTTGGGCTGACAGATATTTAAAATGTATCATAACTGCCGCCTTCAATTTTAAATGTAGTTTTTTTTGGGTGAATTTACAGTGCAGTTTTCTCATTCAGGGACATTTAGAGGGTGAAAACAGACCAATGACTACATAATTGCAATGATTTGCAGGCAAGGGCAATGCAAAAATTTAATAAAAATGGAGAAGCTAAAATATTGCAAAACTAAACAGAAGGTTTTATTGATGCATGTGCTGAATACTACATCTCTAGGAAGAGCAGGCATAGAAATCTCAGCACATAATTAAAATTATTACCTGATTGGCATAGCAGAGGATTTAGAGAATAACTCACATGACTGCAATATTGATATACCAGGGTAGAGCTGGCTCAAGAAGTCTGGGTTGATAAAAGGAGGAAAATATATTGCTTTATATCTAAGAACACATAGACAGAGGAGATATAAGAACATATAGACAGAGATATAGACAAACACCAGTGAAAGTCTGCTAACAATGAAAAGAGGAGAGGATTGGACAAGAGTCTTTGCAAGGGTCAACTGTAATGATAATTTTAAAAAGGTAAAGTAGTTGGTCCTGTTTTCTCTAAAACTAAATTTCCTCTAAAAACTAAGGGTTGCACATCTCTTGATGAACAAGGCTGGATATGCAGGTTGCTTCTGCTCTGCTCTGCAGGAAAGCCTTCTGGAAAGGGTGAGAGCCCAAATTTATTTTGAATTGTACAGCTTTGAGATGGTGCAGCACATACTTCCGGGTTGGAAACTTGGAATATCTTTTTTCCTTCTTTTCAGACACAAGAACTTCTCATGCTGTGCATGTTCTTGCAATGCTATCAGGTGATGTTTATCAGCAGAGAGGGTATCCTGGGCACAAGGAGCTCTGGCAAACAGCAGCTAAAAAGGCATTCCCAGCTGACCCCCGGGATCAAATGCTGTAGGAGCATCAGCAGCTCTCAGCCTGCTGAGCTGTAGTTCTAACCAAACCATTTGAAAAGCTTTTGCTGTGTGCTGAGAGCAATTTCTTGACAATGCACTGGACTTGAAAGAAAGTAATTAAAACTAGTTATTCTTGATTATGAATAATAGACAAAAAATGAAATAGAAATTTAAAGATGAAAGGCATGACTTGTTTGAAAGAAAGGAGAAAGGATAAAAAATAAAGACAATAGACAGACTAAAAAGGCAGGTCATAATCTTTCTGCTGAAGGAAGGTCAAGGAAAAGAATTTTAAGAGAGTTAGCAGCCTCAGAAAATAAAGAAATATGTGCAATATCTGTGCAAAGGAAGGATAAGAAAAAAACTTCAGTAAACATGAATACTTGCCAGGCCTAAACAAAAGGTTGAATTGACAGTCTGGTATTGGGGATGAGAAGACCTATGTGCACAACACCTGGAGTGCAAGAAAAGAGACACAAGTAAAGGGGTCTAAACTGTAACAGAAATACATTTCAGAAGTACACTGATAGTAATGAGCAGACTAAACAGTAATTAACCCCATTCCCCCCAAACCAGCTAATTGCAGATCATACTAAAAAAGTAGGAAAAGTTTTATATTCAGCCCTGTACTGGCCATTGAATGTTCATTGATCAAATGGTTAATAACATTAGCACCAGTGACAGAAAGTCCAGAACAACAGACTGGTGAAAGAATACGTTAGAATATTTGGATAGTTTACTGAATGGCCTTGAAACTTCAAGAGTTCTTCCAGAACAAATAGAAAAAATGTCAGAACTACTATTCTGTAAATTATTCAGAAACTATGTCATTCCAGAAAGGGCAAACATATTACCTGTCCTTAAACATAGTAAAAAGAAGAGAGGAAATTACAGACCAGTCAGCTCAGCCCTAATGTCTATAGTGGTGGCAGAAGAAATAATCAAAAAGCTTTCAAAATAGCTAAATGGCAAATAATAGCCAGAATAGATCTGGGAAAAAAAAAAAAAGTCATATCAACTAAATTTCTTTTTATGAATAACAGCAGGCTTTTCAGATAGACAAAAACCAACTGACTTTAGTAAACTGGTTTGTTCTCTGTCATATATATTTTGTTCTTCTAAAAAGCTCTAGGCAAAATTACCTTGATAAAATTACTGTGACATGAAAAAAGGGACTGGGGAGCTCTTCTCACAGAATGCATCCAAAAGTTCCTGGTCAAAATGAGAAAATATTTCGAATTATGTTCTAAATACATTTTTCAGTGACAGTCACTCATTGCATCAAAGACGTTGTGAAAGACTTTATTTATTTCATCTGGGGACGGTAAAATGGAAGCCGTTAGAAGAACTGGGGTGGACAGTATTTAGAATTCAGAATAACCGGAAAAAGTATACATTGTCTGAAAAATACCAAACATATGACTTGATGTGATAAATGTAATAAGGCTAGGACAGGGCTAAAAGAACACAAAATGTGTCCTGTGAGGGAAGAGTGGGGAGGGCAGCGAAGAGCGGGTAATACGCCAACCCTCCCTAAATGTACAAAGGAAAAAGGAATGAATGATCTCCATGCATGTGAATATGAAGAAGAAATGTGGTGGCTTTTAAATGGTAGAAAGGGTGTTTCTGGATGCACATCAGGGTTAAATACCTCTAATTAGCCTTGTTAATCAGTGGTCCACTGTACTAAGAGGATATTGGATGCTGCAAGCTTTCTCTGCAAACATGAGTTGGAAACACAGTGGTTACCTTGCCTTGACATGAACTGGACAACCCCTGTGCATATCTTTCACATCTATTTTGCATTAGAGAAAAATTATTAACTACTACCAAACTGTAATTTCATTCTATTGGAGTACCAATATTTTTTTTTTGTAAGAAAGGTAAGCATCTAGTTTGTTTTACCAAATGTGAAGCATTCTTTTCTGCATCTTTTCTACCACAGCTTTTACTAACACAATGTAGAAAATGAACAAAAGCAAAATAACACCTGAGAGGTATTTAAAATATCTCTAAAAATATTTAAATTATTTCCCTGTATTGATATTAGTCACTTGACCTAGGAAAACAAGCTCTGCAGGTTGTATTGAAAGCGGAGGAAACTGGTTTTGGTGGTGTATAAGTTCCTGTATGTGACCACTAAACCTCTCTTTTGGGGTAGCATGTTTAGGCCTCTGAGAACTAAAGCTGGGTGATGGAGAAATGCATGGATTGACTGGGAATAGGCAACTGCTGTGCTCAGCTGGTGAGAAGATGGAGCAAGCATGTGTGGGTGGAGGGTGAGACATGAGGGACTATGCTTTGCCTCCTAGGGCATGAGCCCAGTGCCAGAAACCCGTCTGGTTTAATTTTGACTATAAACCCACTGGTTGGGGCTTATGGGCTCATAGGTATGGCAAGGGGCACTCTGCCCTTCCTGCAGCCACTGTACTGTGGGATTGAGAGCAGCACAGCAGCTGTGCTTAAGGACAGAGTCAGGGAGGGATAGCTGGGGGACTGCGGCACTGCTGAGCATGTTAGAGAACAAGGTGTTGGTGAGAATGATGTAGGGAGAAGTTTAGAGTACAGAGGATATGCTGGATGACCCAAGCTTGTCTTTTCTGATGTAAAATACCAAGTAGCAACAAAAATAACCAGCCAGCAAAACTTTGTTGCTACTGTTTGTGGTCAGGACCCTCCTTTGAGGTATGGAGTAGGCAGTTTTGACAGACAACCTGTTCCTCCTGAATATGCTGAACTCTCAGTAGCATTCACTTGCTCCAGGTATGTCAGGTAGCAGAATTTTCTGAAAATCATGTTGTAGTAGGAAAAAGAAAACCAAAATATGACATCTCTGGTTTGCTTTAGGTCAATAAATTAAACTTTTTTTCAGAGCTAAATTTTCTCCATGTAAAGTATGAAAAGGCTCTTTCAGAGGAGTATTTAAAAATGTAAGAACACTGTTTTTATTTACCATGGAACTAATTTACACATTACCTATAATTTTAAGAATCATAGCACTGTGGATAATAGATATGTTTGCTATGTTTCGGTGGCTGTATTAGAATACAAGGAATATTGTAATCTCTGGAGTCAAACTGCTCTTCTTTCCACTAATACCATAATACAGCAACTTCTGATAAGTAAAAGTCTGTACAAAAGTCTTACCCTTTTTGTTTTTTCTTTACAGATTTGTTGTTGTTGCTGTTTAAAGTGAGCAAATAATTTCAGGAAGAAATATGCTCCTCTTTGCCAGTGGCTAGGATGAAGGAGTTACATGAGACTGAGAGAATATGAGATAAAATCCAGGGGTGGCAGCCATGCATCAGCAGTCATGAAAGAATGGTTTAGTTACTCTGTTCCTTTGGATCTTTCGATTCTTGTTATTTAGATGAACTTTACTACATTTAACTGCCATTGAAAATAGTAAGGTTCTCTGATGAGCTTTTATGATAAACATCCTTTAAACATCTTTACCTGAATGTCTGCATCAGAACACCTGAATATCTGCTGTTGCTGATAAAATATAATTAAATCAAATTCCATTTCATTTCCTACTTTCCAGGCTGTCCTGTCCAACTCAACAGCTTTGCCAGAAGCAAGGCTTAAAAAAATTCAGAGCAGCTGAATATATTTCAGACCTCTGTCATTTGTCACACTGCTCATATTCTGTGCGTTTATTTGATTTCAAAGACCTGCAATTGCACTGTTTTTTTGGGGGTTTTTTTAATGTATTTATTTGGTACAAACTTAAAAATATGGATAAAATAGTGTTTAAAACATTCTGCATGAAGACAAACATTTTGTTTGGTGATGTTTTCTGATCTAGTCAGCTGCATTAAGGTGTTGGAGGGCTAAACGTCCTAAGTGGCCAGCAGGCAGAAGAGAAAATTAAAACTCTGCTTGAGGTCTTTTGCTATCATGTCAAGGGTGGAATGAAGTGCCTATTAAGCTGAAGAGAGTGTCAGCAGCCTGGGCCTTGCAGGCTCTGGGGCTGTAGGGTAGGCATATCTCCCTGCACAGCAGAAGGAAAGCGAGCAGTGCTGTGTTGGCTGTGCAAGCCTTCATCTGTCTGGCGTTGCCTTACACTTGGGCACTGGGGAAAGGCAGCTGAAGACAAGCCAGCTGCAGGCAGCAGGGTCGGCTGGTCACCGAGCACAGACTTGTTTCTGTCAGCCCTGACTGCAGAGTTGTGGCTGATGTTGTGTTAGTTAACATATCCCCTCAAGCCTTGTTCTCCTACAGCTCATTAGGCACTCTCCAGCTTTTAGTATTGACTGAGATTTGTGCATCCACGGTTTGTAATGTGCCTTTTTTTTTTAGGTCAGCTCTGTAAAAGGAATTAATGTCATTTTTCACTGGCTTGTGCAGATATCTTTAAATTACTCCAGTACACACACAGATTATACACCTGTCACACCTTCACTTTTCTTTTTTTTTAAAGATTGTATTTAACTAAAAAAAAGGCACCAATTTTTCCATAAAATGGTCAGGATAAAAAATTTTCCACTAGTGGAACAGGGAAGAAAAAGTAGATACTGAATTCTTTGACAGATTGTTTAAAGATAACAGCCTAATCTCGAGTCAGTGTAAGGTGAAATAATTACAAGTATGCAGCCTGGAAGGAATTAAATCCCTGCAGAGCTCATTTGCATCTGAACATTATGGCTTTGGAAAATATTTTTGATAGCAAATGTCCCTCCTTTTGCTTTTGTTCAAGGAAAATTCTATGAATCCTGTTTTAATCCTGCAGTAGCTTTAAGATCATGGAAGTCAATATCCTCACTTAAGTGTTACTTTCTAGTTGGTATGGTAGAGACCAATTTCTTTACTCATCTGGGAAAATTAGATGAACATCTGGGAACACTTCATTTCTGATTGAAAAGCAGAAGATTTCAAAATCAAGCAATTTTAGAACACATTTGGAGTTCAGTTAGTTTGTGTAGCAGGTAGACCATTTTGGAAAGAAAAGAGAAAAGGAGAAACGTGATATTTACATTTTTGAAAGAGAGAAAATTATCAGGCAACAGATCATATTATGTGTGGTACAAATACTAGCTCTACTGAGGCCATGTTTTCTGTATCTAGTAAAATTATGATTTTTTAGCTCTTAGGCTCATTTTTGCAGGTATTTTGTGTGTTTTCCCTGTAATACAGAGCTAAGGATTAGAGAGATGATGATTATTCTGTGAAAAATGCTCATCCATTGGCAGCTACCAAATCCTTTATAGATTGTCTGGATGAGTCCATTCTGCTGTGAAGTGTTTGCTTCGTTTCCCTGACATAATTATCCTGAGAGCATCTGATGTGCTGGCTGAAGAATATACCATGACTGGATGTGCAAGAACAAGTCTGGCGGGATATTTAGGGTAATACTTTGGGTTTGCTCATGATTATCAGAATCTAGGCACATGCATATGTCAGTTTTATGTCTATCATCAAGCAGCCTTTTCCAGCAATGGGCAGGCCTTACAGACTATATCGGGGTAGGAACCTCCCTGTGCAAAAGGAGCCTTTGGACTGCATTTGCTTATTGAGAGCTGCAGTTTGGCCCCTGTGGTTCAACAGTATGGAATTTCATCAGGATGCCTGGGGACAGATGGAGGTCTTTGTGCCTGCCAACCTACCTTTGCAGACAGGGTGTGCAGGACTCTTTTCTGAGCATGGATCAATTCTTCTCCAGGAAACTCAGTGTCAATCAATGTCAAGTGAAATAGGAGAGGCTGTAGCCTATCGTTGCCATGCTGTATTGATCTGTCTTTTTTCTCCAAAGGATAGTCAAGAAGAGTCATAAAAGAGGTCAGATGAGACTGGCAGAATGCGACAACCACAGTCGAGAGAGTAGGATCTGCCTGTAACTCCAAGGCAGATTTACAGTTAATATTAATAAACAATGATCCATCAGTAGATGTAACTACAGCTAATAACAGCTCTGCTGTTTGGGCTAATTACCTCAAGCTGATGCATCTCTGACTATGCTACGCAGTTTTTATTTAGAGTACATTTAGGCTAGATTCAGATAGTAGTTGTCACAAAGATGTGAGGAAATAGAAACAAGTATTGTGGGGACTAAGCTTAAATAGACCTAGGCTCCTGAAGGGTTTTTTGGCACCTGTTATGTCACTTGAACTCTGAGAACTGCAGGTGCCCTCAGGGTACTCTGGTTACATGCACATACAGGGCCCATGGGATGTCTTGGTCATGCCAAGGGTTCTGACGTCTCTGGACTGCTTCTAAACATCAGACCTTGCCTGCTTTCCTCCACTGTCCCAAATTAGTGGCAATAATCTCTCAGCTCCTCTTTTTCCTGCTGTGGAAGGATAAATAGAGGAGAAGAAGAGGGTTTAAAGATGTGGCACTGTGAAATATGAATGACTGCCTTTCCCCACTGCTCATATAGCAGCTCCTCCTCTGCAAGGCAAACTAAAACATGTTGTGAAACATCTGCCCCATCAGCTTGTCACTTTAGTGGCTGAATGGAGCATCAGAATGTCTGAATAACTATCAGGCCCCATGGATATGTCACAAGTTGAGTTGGGTGTTGATTCTTAATTTTATGTGGGTAGATCAGTTTGAATCTGTTATATCCCGAGAATATCAGACACCACATACTTAATTCTGGCAATTTTACCCAATCGTCACTGTCTAGGATTTTCCTTCTCTCATTCAGAGAAACCATAATCAAAGCTCTCAAAGAACTCTTGAGCCCTCTCTGACTCTTTCTCAGACATGTGCATGCAAAACACAGTGAATACCTAATCTGTCATAACTGGACTCTATGGATTGAAATGTGTACAGCAGAAGGGATATGCGCCCAAAGCCCCTCCATATGGAGTGTCATACCATTATCAATTAGCTTATGTGAGAATTCAAGGATTTTCAGGAAATTTCCTTGAAAATCATGGAACAAAAACTTTTTTTTTTGCTATACTGTGGCATCTCCAGTGACTGGGAGCCTGAGCTGTCCTGGAACTGATGGAGCTGGGTAAGTGATCTCTTGAAGAAGGAGTAAATAGACAAACAAGGCATCTGGGGTTGAAGAAAATGTGTGACAGAACCAGCCACAAGGATAACTTTCACTCATACATTGAAGACCACTCCTTGTGTTAATAGATTTTCCAGAGGTGTGTGGACTCTAGGGAATTGTGAACCCTAGGGATGCTTAAGCAGAAATGGGACCTGGCATACCATGAGAGAACCAGGCTGTCAAGCATGTTTACATTGAAACTTCAGGACAAGCTGGGGTCCCTCCCTGTCTCTAAGCACAGCAGGACTATTTCTGATTTCACATACGCCCACCACATTGACTCAGCAGGGATGTAATTCATGAGGATGGACTGGAAATGGGCTGATGAGGCTGGTACTACTCTATGGGGGTGCAAGTCACTGGGGAAATTATGGATTTAGCTATTCAAGGGCTGAGCTGACCCTGCTCCAGGAAGAGAAATTAGCAAGCAGATTAAGAAGCCTTTTCAGAGTGAAGCTATTGGCCTGTGCCCATCTGCCTCACAAGCTTAAGCTGTCTATGAGCTTCAACTCTTTTTCACACGGCATTAATAAAGGTATAACTTGCATGGATACTCTGGCCTTGGCTTTTGATCTCCAATAGTGCAGTAAAGGTCCCATGTGGGATTATTTGTGGAATATATATGAATAAAACTAAAAGCAATATGGATGGAGTAGACATTGATTTTGCTCAGTTCAGAGCTGCAGTGAACTCTGGCTTCTGACACTTCCACATGGACATGAGAAAATACTGTAAGGTGACATTGTTCTGTGATAGAGGAGATGGCACTTTATAGACTTACTTGGTACCAGTGCAATAGTTCCATCCATGAAAGAATGGATGTTTGTAGGATGAAGGAGCTGAACTGAGCCCAGTATTTCTGACAGAATAATCATGAAAGCCCTGTACTGTAATTAGAGACTTCAAAGTTGGGCAGTTATTGATTCTTTATAGGGCAGACAACATATGTAATAACAGAAAACAGTATCAACTGTAGTGCCTGGGTATAGGAACATTCAGAATGTTTAAAAAGATGTTCCAGGTTGTGCTATATGAATCATTTACATGGTTCTCCCTTGGCATACTTTGTCCATGTTGAATGCAGTTCAAGGCCAAAAGCATGTCAGTTGTTACAGGGTTTGATTTTGGGGCATGCTGAAAGATAGAATAATTCAGTTGCCCTGGCATGAAGTTGAATGAATTAGTTGAACCTAATGACATAAATTCTTGTACTGTGGATGAGAATATTTTTACCTAGGATCGTTTGGGCTGTATTACTTCATCAGTGTTTCAGAATTCTGTTATAAAACAATCAAAATATTGAAATAAAAAGTTATTCCATAGATTAGAAGACTCAAACAGAAAACATTAGAATGAATTTGTAGGACTAACAACTTGGTTTCTAGGCAAAATTAGTTGGGCAAATGAATTGAAGCAAAAAAAAATATCAATTGCTCTCTTTTATTTTATTTTTAACAATCATCTACTCTTATTTTTATGATCGTCTTTAAAGTTTCTGGCAACCTTCATATACAGCACCAAGTTTTCTCGAGCATTTTGCTTAATTAGTTTGCAGAGGACTGACAGCTGACATGACTTCCATTAATCAATTCTGATACTCTACATTAACTTTTCTTTTACCTTGTGTATTAATTCAACACTGAGGGCCTGTCAGAAAGTAGTTGAGAATCCCTCTGGGATTGTACATTTGCTTGAAACTGAAGTGTAGGAAGATAATAAATGATGTGAATTTCTGACACTTCTCCCCATTTGTCATTAGGCTTTTGGAGCAATTAAAGTCTGACAGTTCAGCCACACAGATTCACTTGTTTTGCTCAAAAATGAAATGCAAGAATTGTTTTTTTTTTTTTTTAACGAATAGAATCTTTGGAGTTTTTCCCTGGATTTGCAGCTGCATTGATAAACAGATCATTTCCCTTCATCAACTGTGGTCTGTGTCCTGACAGATCTTTTTTAGTGTATGAATTTTCATTACTTTTTATTCTTAATAACAATCAGGAGAATTGCTAAATGACAGAAGGAATATAGTAGTAATAATAATAATAATAATAATAATAATAATAATAATAATAATAGCAGTAGCAGCAGCTATCATCTATGAGAATTTGTGTGTTATCTTATTTTCATGATATAAAGTCAGAAGGATTAAACTAAAATAATTTTGTTTGTGTTAGAATGTCCCATAGAACCTAAGGGAACTGAACACACATATCTTCAGTGTGACTTAGATATCTAGCTTCTTTCAAAAATTTCATTCTTCAATAAATGCAAGAATTCATAAAATAAGAATATGTCATGACGGTTCAGCAAGCTTATGACAAAGTTTTCCTTTTTTACCTGTTATTAAGATGTGTTCTCTGGTTTACCTCAAATATATCAGTTTCTTGAATTGTAAGAAGTATAAACACAGGGATCCTGTGAACTTTCCCTTCTTCCCTCCCCCATGCCCCCTTCCTTGGTTCCCATTACTTAGCTAAACTACAAGAAACAGAGATCTTATAAATGGGATTGAGATCCAGGCTCAGATAAGGTACAACACCTTCTCTCTCTCTCTCTCTCTCCAGCCCCCCTTCTCCCTCCAAATGAAATTTTTATATATTTAAGCAGTTATAAAAACATTTAAGATATGAATTTACACAGTCACAAAGATATGATAACTCACAATATTTTTCTAAAAAATAACAGAAGATAAAGAGAAATATTCAGTAATTGAGTTACTTTTGGATGAGGATACATTTGTGTAGATTTAAGTCAGTGTTCCCATAGAAAACATGTCACTCCACCACTGTCTTTTAGGTAGACTTTACATCCTAGCCAGCCTAGAATTTATATGACTTTTATATGACTTTGATTTTTGCAGATCCAGTGACTGTCACATTATTTCTTGTGTTTTAGCTGAAAAAAGGTCTTGCATAACATAATGTCAAATAGAGTTTCCACTATTAACAGGAAAACATGTGAGGACCTCTTAAGATCCAAGAAAATCTGTAATTTGCTGTCCCACTTTACTGAAAGGAGCATTACTAAAGTATATTTACATAGCAGCACTTTTGACACATACATACATTTCAAGATAGAAAGGTGACCATCCAAAAAGGACCTTATCTCATGTTCCAGAAGCAATTTTTGTATGAGTTGAAAAGGAGTTCAGTACAGTCCCGATCATAATCTAACAGTCTTACTAAAAAGAGTTATTTTTATGATTCAGAGGAGAAAATTGTTGAAATCACTTAATCTTTCATGTTAACTTAATTGCAAACAGAAAGAAACACTCACAGTTGAAATCTAGAAAAGAGTCTTCAAAAATACCCAATAAGTTTAATGTTTGATATTCACAGAATCACAGAATAGGTCAGGCTGGGAGAGACCACAATGGAACACTGGTCCAACCTCCCTGCTCAAGCATCATCAAGGATCATCCTAAACCACATTGCACAGATGATGCTTGAATATCTCCAGTGGGTGAAACTCCATAACCTTTCTAGACAATTTGTATGCACAATGTTTTTGACAGGAAACAGATTTTCTTTTTTTTATTCATAAAATTCAACTTCGTTGTATAGAAATTATACAAAAACCCTCCTGTGGCTACTTCCTTTGCTTATTAGTGAAAATGTGTAGCCTAGTAGATAAAGTTAGTCTGTGACACCTGCAAAGAACCTTGAATATATTAAAAAACTCCTTGAATATATAAAAAACTTCACCATATGAATTGAAAATAGATGTTAAAACCCCCTGGAACTTCACGTAAACAAACAAATAGTGAACAATCATGTGGAAAATACTCAGATCGCAGCCTTACACTGATTCAGCCATGGAAGTTGATGCTATTGGAGCCGTATTGATCAGCTATGTTTTGTATGCCATTCTCCAGCCCTACTAACACAAATTTGATCAGACTAAATCACTAGATGTGATGGGAAAAGTGTTTAAACTTTTCCCCTACTGCAATAATTTGTTGGAGTTTGTGATATTACTTGAGTAATTAAGAGTCAATTATTCAGGCAAAGAAGAACATGAAAAACTGGAAATCAGTTGCTTCAGTTGAAACGGAAAGATCAGGGTTATAAATAAAGACTACAGAACATGATGGGTTTTGATAATAATTTAAAGAAGCTGAGTGTTGCCTCAAGTTTGCCTGCTTTTCACTGTTTGCATTTTGTTCTCACGCAGCTTCAAGTAAACTGTGTATATTTTTGGATTTGCTTGCATTCTTCTCTGGGAGGAGAAAGATGATTGAGGGTGATGTTCACCAACGAGGTCGAAGAGGTGGCTACCTGTGTAGCCAATCTCGGCCTGTCTGTAAAACTGTATATATATATATTTGGAGTCAGAAAAATAAAGTAGAGCTTTCCTGCTAGACCTCCTGCTGCCTGCTTCATCCCTTTGTGTCGCTAACAGTGAGAGCTGAGTTTGTTTGTATTTTGGATGGGAGTATTAAATGATGAAAGCAGCTTATTAGGGCATGCTAATTCATGTGTAAAAGGGAGACCAATGTAACAATGGTCAGTATACTCCAATCTCAAAGCTGGTTGTAAGGTATGATTTACATTCACACTGGTTTTTAAGAGCAGGAAGCAACAGTTAATCTCACTGAGAAGATACATTTGTCAATAATGTGCTAATGGAATAGATGCTATTTTGATAGCTAAGTTTTGTGATTGAATTTAAAAGTAATTTTCAACATTTGTTTCAGTCTTACAGTCTCCAGTGATACAAAAAAAAAAAAAAAAGCATTTGCTTCTCTCATCAGGCTGAGACTTCTGAAATCAGATAGCTAAAAGTGAAAACATCTCCCACACATAGTCAGACATGTCGCTGAAATAGGGAATCGGAGGACCAAAATTTATGTGCTTTTTGAAAATGGATATCTCAGTGTAAATAATTGGCAGTGATATAGAGATGAATTGATTGAGGGCAACAAAATGCAATTTGGACTTAGTGTGGTTACCTTTCTGTGGGGGGAGTGAGGCTGCAGTGGAATCAAGTGGATATAAATTTTCTAAAGAAAAATCTGAATATTAAATGTTGCTTTTTTATCGGATAAATGGATGTATTAAATATGCAACTGGAAAGTTTCAGCAACATTTATTTCAGACATGTCTGGGGCTTTTGAAACAAAATTTTGTCTCTTTAATAAATCATTAGTAATAATTCCAGCTGCCACACTTATAAGAAGCTTTTTGATTCAGATCAGTGGAATTGCTTTGTTGGCTAGGCAGCCAAAGAGATACTAACAATTCAGGCTGATAACAGAGCTGAGCTGGGGGGCCTGAGAACAGCTCTGTTGACTTCATTGGGGCTCTGGGCTTTCTGTAGACTTGGGAGATGAGGAAATGAAACAGGATCTCCAGGTAAGCTAAAAACACCTGAGACAACAAAACCTGAAATACACAAATTCCCTCCATGAAGAAATAGTTATGGTGCTTATTGCACTTTCAATGCCTGCTCTAATTTTTACTGTCATGGTTGGGTTATCTACTTCTTCCTGTTTTCCGTTTTATGTCCTTGAATTATAAATTCTAAATGTGATATTTTATTGAAATGTTAATAATTTGTAGAACTATGAAATGATGAAGTGTAGTGGCACTGAATTACATGGACCTGGAAGTATAGGTTAGACACACATTTCCTGGGGAAGACAAAATCCTAGGATTATTTCCCTTTTAAATGTATACATTACTGACTCTGTTAATGTTCATAATTCCAGTTCTAATCTACTTCAGAAAAATCTGTATCCTGGAGGACAGACCCTTTGATCAAATCTGATTAAACCTTTCTGTCAGCTTTTTAGCCTATAGAAGAGAATTCTGAGTACCTGGAGAGACTGAACTTCTCTTCAAAAGCTTTTGGAACATAATTTGATTCAGTCAAAGCTATCTCCATAATCCTCTACATAAACAAGGGAAATTCCAAAGTGTTTGAAAAGGAATGAGGTTTAGTTTTTATACTGCCAGCTAGGAAGGTATAGAGAAGTTATACTTACCAAATAAATTTTGTAAAGCACAGAATGGTTACAGTGTATAGTTCTTCCAAAAAGCTAAAATAACATTATTTTGGAAAGGTATATGCAAAAGTAAAAATAACAAAATAACATTTTTAAGCATTGGCTTTTTCTTAAATGCACGTATTTTCTTTAGGCTGGCAAACTAGTTATGGGATATTTTTATTAGTATTTTAATGCACTCAAAGATGATCACTCCAGGACAGAATCTAAACAAAATAGTTGAGGGAATGTAAGCATACTTATTTCTCATGGTCATTTTACCTGGGACTTCTCTGAAGACTTTTAGCAAGAGTGATGGTGAAAGGAAGATGGAAAAACAGTTGTGGTTACTCACAACTGTTTGTGAGTACTTTTCCTCAGCAGAGAAAAACAAAGCATGCAGTTAAAAGATATTTCAGAATAGACCTTGGCCTCCATTAGGGGCAGATTGCACTTGTGGCCAGGTAAAGAGAGTTAAACCCCTACGATTTAAGTGTACAACCACATTAAGGCTAATTTATGTTGCCTCAGCCATTATATTGCTGCGTTTACAATGATGTAATAAAAGTGGACAGAACGGTCACAGTATGAGGAGATACTGCTCACTGTCTGAATCACAGTGAGTGAAATGACTGTGTGAAAATTTAACCCTCTGCTGTCACGAAGAAGGCAATTTAGCTAATACCACCTCAGCCTGGTAGCTCATTCAGTTTCAAAATCTTGACTGTGTAGCCTCAGAGAGAGGATAATCAGTTTGTTTGAGGCAGTGGGGGGAAAGTTATTAGAAAAGGAAGGACTTTGTTTTTTTATCTGTAATTAATAATTTCAGACTGAAAAAGAAGTCAGAAGTAGAAATAGTAAATGATCCTGCTCTGCTCCAGGCAGGTGGTTAAGGAGGTGAGAGAGAGAGATCATGCAGGGTTCTGTCTGGATCTCAGTAGGCAAGGCTCTGTAATAAATGGCTTAATAAAATAACTGTTCAGATGGAATAAGAAGAATATTAGAGTTAGTGGTATATCTTATATCTCATGACAATATGAGGCTGAATTTATGCCACTGTAGTAAAGCTAGTAAAAATTTGTAATCCAATTAAAACATTACTTCTTTGCAAAAAGATATTAAAAGATTAATATTTATATATCATAAAAATAATAATGTATTCTTGTTATTCCTGTGTCTCTGTGTTGTCTGAAAGGATGAAATGATGACAGAAATGGATGGTGACAAAATAGCTGGAACTACCTCAAAAGAAGACTAATCCTGGAACCTTGAAAAACTAATGTTAACTGCTTGCTTTCAGAAGCTGGTTACCTCTGTAGTCTCCTTCAATTAGCACAAAACCATCATGGAGATACAATTATACTTTATTAAGGATCCATGAATCCAGGAAATGAAGCAGTCCATTCTCTGTAGACACTGCAGACAGCGACAAGATACGTGCTTTGTGGATCTAATCTGTTTTGTTTATGTCTCAGCCATGGGATTGCAGCAGTTCTTACAAAGATTGTCTAAGGGTTTTGTTTAGCTGTATTTTTTACTCACAGGAAAATTACTCCACCACTAACCTTTTTTTTTTTTTTTTTTTTTTTTCCTAAAAAGTAAGTATTCCATAGGAAGATGAGAGACAATTCATGTTGCAAAACTCAGCACGTTACAGTGGCAAATGCCTCTGATTAAGTCATGATTTATGAACTTCTCAGGATAAAAATCAGGAGAGTGACTTATGGTTATCTTTCAGCAGACTGAGAAAGCCACAAACTAACTGGCAGCAAGCAAAGTTGAAAACTTGCTCACAAAATCTGAACAGATTGTTCTAAACTTTTTGCTCTTCTGCATTTATGAAGGCCTAGTGCTTTGTTTGGAAAGAAACAAATTCGTTCTCAGAAGCTGAGTCATTTAACTGAATTTCCATTGGCGTGTTCAGGCACTAGTGCTTTAGAATAATGTCCTTAATTAATGACTTCTGGAAGGAAGACAAAGTAGAATGAAATTAGAGTCATTCAAGATTCTGACAGTAATAGTTTGAAAGTAAACTGCTACAGAGTTTCTGAACAGCTCATGAGAAAACAGATTGTGTCTCTTTAAAAAAAATTAAATGTTTCTATGAAAAGTAGAGACACGTGTTTGCACATGATTGTATAAAGAAGTGATGGATAGGTTGTTTAGCCTGTCACACATCCACAATGGTGGAATTTATAGGCACAGATAGAATTTTTTGGCTGGAGATGTCAGGCAACCAATATGTATTTGGTGAAGTGGATATTGCTCTCTGGGAGTTTTCAGATGAAATAAATAAATAAAACACAATAAAAGTCAGTAAAACAAACATTTCATTGCTGTCATATGCAGATTTTGGAATGGATGAATAGAATTTCTGCTCATACTGAGGATCTGCATAACCAGTGTAACCAGTAACACAACACCAGGGTGTGATACAATGAGCCAGGATGTGGGAGGAAAAAAATCAGGCTTTAAATTTTTTTTTTCTCTGATTCAGACTGTTTTCTCAAACTTGCGCATCCTGGGTGAGGAACCTGACTGTTGCAATAAAACTAGTATCTTGATCTCAGTATCACTCTTTACTGGTTTGCAATATTAATTAGGCCACCTCGAGACAGGATAACTACTCGTCCAGCATTGATGTTCCTGTCATTGCTGTGGGCTGCACAGAGCCAGGGCTTCCATCCTGGTATTCTCTCTTCCAGACAACTAATTTGGCAAGTAGTTCTTCTGTGACAAGCAGGCTCTTTTTCTGTCTCCCATTTCAAAAGGCTCTGGCTTTGCTAACTTCTAGAGAAGTTGGGTTTTTTTTTGAATCCTGAAATTCACTTTGAAAGAGTAACCACCTGTTTTCCCAGGTGCAATAGTTGTGTCTCAGAATTCAATGTTGCCAAGAGACAGCCGCTACAGCTCTGGTTGAAAGCTGTGGGTAGGTACTTAACACATCCACAGAAGGAAGGGAGCTAGAAGAAAGACATTTCTGAGAGAAATTTGATGTGGCACCATGTTGTAGTGATGAGATTTTTTTATTTAATTATTTTTTCTGGTGGGAAAAATTATGCTTGTTTTTCCCCACTGGAAAAAACTACAAGGCAATAAAACTTTTTCATGCTGATGTCACTATTCCTGGACCTACAAGTCTCTCTTTCTGACTGTCCCTTTACACACCATCGCTCTTCTGCCCTCCATCCTAACCCTCAGCTTCAGTTCCAGAGCACAAGAAAATATAAGTGTCTCTATTCAACAGAGCTGTTTAAGCTAATATTTAGATCCCGGTGTCTGTTGGACAACAATATGCTGAAACATATGGAGCAGGCTGAACTAAATCAACATTTCAAAAAAGAGAAATGGTGGAGTCAATAAAGTAACATTGGTGTCAGTGAGTTAAATAAAAGGAGAATGGAATTAAGCTAAGAAAAAATATGCTCCATCATTTTCCTCAGACTGGAATCAGTGAGCCAATAGGAAATATTCTACAACTGTTAAAAGACTTGAATGACCCTGTCAAAATAAAGTTTTTTAAAAACAGTAAAGAAAGATAAGTGTTGGACTGAACTCTTGCAAAAAACTGCTTGTGGAATAGTGATGAAAAATGTCTGCACATAACAGACTCAAATAACATTATGTTCTCCAAGCCAGTCAAATAGTAGCTTTCTTAGTTATGCAGACTTATTTTGTTTTTAAAGACAGATTAAGAGAGCAGCCATATTTTAACCCGGAATAATTCACGGTGAAAATTAAAATCAATTGCTGCCCCAAACCTCACCTTATACATTCACAATTGTCTTTTTGTTTGTTTGTTTACTTATTGTTCTGTTGATTTTAGGATTCTTGAAAAATTTTGGGAAAAAAGATTTCTCGGTTCATGTGCAGGGGAATATCTGAATTATATTTAAAAGTTTTGGGCTATATTGACTGATCTGTGTCATGTGATCCAACTTCAAGGGTTGACTTATCATGACTTATTCTAAGATTGATTTATCCTATAAACCAAACACTCAGGAAAATAAATTATGTCTGTCCTTAGAAGTACTCAGTCTGAATACTTGGTAGAGTAGTTAGTGCTAATACACAGGGAATCAAAACTTTCAGTCCTTGTGGAAACAAAATGTAATGAATGATGACCTACTCTTCTTTAGGGAATAAAAGGGAATAAATATTCTTCATTAGGGAATGCGTGAATTTTTTAAAATATTTTAAAGACAATATGGAGTATTAAAAGGCTAAATGATATTTAGGCAAAGCAATGAAAAAGACTACTGTTTAAAAAAGTTTCCTATCTGTAAAAACCAAACTACCTTAAAAAAAAAAAAGAAAAAACAAAACTAAAATATCCCCAAAAACCCACCAACCTAGAAACCTATGGAGTATCTTTTACAGTTCTGGAATTCAAATAAAAACTGATTACAAATAAATAAATAAATGAATCACACAACAGTTGAGAAAGTTTGAAATTAACTGGATTTATGACAAATCAGTAAAACAGAACAAGCTCTAAGATAAATGTAGCAAAGTACTCTAAAAGTCATCAAGGCAGACAAGTCTCTGGCTGAAAACCTTGAGAGAAAATAGGTGTTTTAGCAATTCCATTACCCAGGAATAGAAATGACAAAAGAGAGCTAGTTCAGAAGAAATATGAGTGTTTCAGACCATTTTATAGAATATTACATGCTACAGATAATACACTTATTCAACAGGATCATGTGAGAAGGAGAAATTCCCTTTTCTTGGAAGGGAAGCAAAGGCTTCTGGACCTACAGAGACCAAAAGAGCTGCTGATTATAGGGCCCCATTACAGGGACAAGCATTGTTGCAGAAGTCCTTAACTAAGTGTTGGTGTATTAGGGGATCTGTTAAGATGAGAACACCCAACTTAATCAAGATTTATTTTAGACTAACACAGCAGATGTTCAGATCCTGCCACAACTAAGACACGCTTGTGGTCTAACAACCTTTGATGTAGCCAGTGTATAAACCAGAGTGAGGGCTAATCAGAAATAATCAGAAGCCTCTGGTAAAAGGTAGGCTTTTGCACTCCTAGTCTTTACAAGGTGCTTTCCTATGTTTCTGTAGGCTGCAGGGGGAATCCAGGGAGGGATGTTCTTTGTCGCTGCCAGTGCTGGTGCTGGCAGGGCATCTCTGACCACCTAGAAATCCTCAAAAGAAAGGAATAATAGCCACAGCAGACACAGAACATTTGACAACTCTCTGTTGAGCTGATTTTTGTACATCCTCCATCTGAAAGATGACTGTATTCCAGGCATGTGGACTTTGTACTGCCCTGGGAAATAGAGAGCTAAATGTTCTAGTCAATCCTAGTATCTAAAAGAGACCTGTTGTTCTGTAAAACATGTTATTAGCTTAGATGAGTAAAAGTGAAATAAAATTTTTAAAAAGTACATTTATCCTTAGTAACACTGTGGGCTTTAAAACATTTTTTATATTAGTCTAGTGTAAAAATCCAGAAGTTCTTAAATTAGGCAGTACAGACAATTTTAACTGGGGAGAAAGGGTACTGTTAAAGTGTATACACTCCAAAAATTCAATTTTCTACCTCTGTGTTCACATACATTTTATCCCATACAACATTACAAGGATTTGACACAGTGCTTGCCTGAAAGCAGGGTACAAGGATTTGCATATCAGTACTAAATAGGTTTTCCAAGGTAGGTGGTCTTGCAACTTAACACACAGTGGTGTATCATCATGCAATTTGGGTGAAAGATGGTACAAAGCAGCATGAAAGCTTATTCAGAGATGTGGATTAAAATGAGAAAAAAATAGTGTGTGGAAATGGTTTACATAATTGACTTCTGAAAACCACATAAATTCATGCTAATAAATCCCTTTCCTAAGCCTATTTTAAGACTCCTAGATAAATATGAAAAATTGTAACTCTCTCCTTATTTACCACTATAGTTGAAAACAAGGAATTTGTCCTTAAACATACTCCAGTATTTATTTCTCATTGACTAGCTGAGCTAGTCACCTAATTCAATCAACTTTTTGGAGAGGAAAAGTACTTGCTACTTGCTAAGCACTTTCCTTATCAAGAAAATTGTACTAATCTTAGTAGATTATGGACCATTTGAGAAAAACTAAAGCAAACAGGGAATCTATTCATGTGAAGAAGTGAAGGGATACATAATACAAAAGGTTGTAATCTTTTTAATATTCCAATTATATCTTTGAGGGAAAAAAAAAATTATTTATTTAAATACCCTTGTATATTGTAGCCCTTGTTACTGTGTGGTGGTAGCTGGAATGGTGCTGATGATACAGCAGTGTTTTGGCTGCAGCTAAGCAGAGCTGGTGCAGCACCAGCACTATCTCCCCAGATTTCCACGCCCTCCACTGCCTCCCCCATAGAATGGGGGTGGGCAAGATCTTAGGGAACACAACCAGGACCGCTGACCAAAACTGACCAAAGGGACATTCCATACCATAGGATGACAGCTCACATATAAAAGTTAAAAGGAGGAGCAAGGAAATTCCTAGGAAGTGGTGAGACTGTGAATGCTGATGGAAAGTCAAGAATAATTTTTTTCTTTGTTAATGTGTACACAAGGTTCTGCTTTTGCTTTAGTAAACTGCCAGCCGTTCAGAGAAGCCCTGAATTATGGTGGCACAGAAACTGAGCATGTAGAATGGCATGAGTGGTCATCAAGCATGTGTATTTCTGAGAGAAATCACATGGATGCATTGTGCTAACCATGAGTTTTTTTTTTAAATGTACCATGATTGTTCTCTTCTCTGTAGACCCAGCTGTCAGGCCAACCTCTGCTGTCTGTGACAGATAGTGATGTGGCAATTTCATTATTCATTGAGGAAAATGCCAATACACTGTTACGTGTATACATCTAGATGGAGATGGAAAGATATCGTTCCCTTTTATGGAAGGATAAAATAATGGTAAAGTCAAAATGCTGAAGTGCCCTGAAGTACCACAGCAGATCAGAAAAGAGGTCGTTGAGACAGAGGAAACTTACACATTTTAAGACGACATGAGAAAAATGAATTGATACAAACTAAGTTATGTCATTAGAATTTCTCACACAAATTATTAGATTCAAGAAAGAATAGGAAATCAGTGAGAACATTTGAATTCACTGGAAAATGCACTTATAGTCAAAGAGTAGTTTTCCATCAGGGCAGGCTTTTAGTAGGTAAATTTCTACTGTTACCTATGTTCATAATTATTACTTCTTAATTTGCATGTACACTTTTCACATGCAAAAAATTTGTTCCTAAACTCTCTCTGAACAGTAACAATGTAGCATTATTGAGAGAAATCATGATTTTGGTGTCTATCTAAATGTTGAAGTTTTCAGCAGTGGAGCTATGGTCTGAATTTAGAAGATTAAGCATTAGTTCTGTACAAAATGGCTTTGACTGATTCAAATGTTATCCTCCCGTATCAATATGATTGGCCTCATTAACATTATACCATTGATTTCTTGTCATTGCACAGGATTAGAGTTGAGAATCATGTGGAGTTTCAAAACACCTGCTGTATGGGCTCACCAAGCCATGATGATGTATTTTTTTTTTGCTCCTTGATGCTTTTACATTCATAGAAATCAATTTAGTTTCTGACTATAGCTTTTATTTTGTTTCTGCATGAATGCAATTCTGGTTTTACAATGATTGTATTCAAAAGCTTTGATGTGCATTCAAAATAATGCTTCAATTTAAGTTTACCAGTGGGTACATTCATGGGAATAACTGATTTGAAGTGACTATTGCAGAATAGCAAGGGAAGGTGTATTTTAAAAATTCAGTTATTAGTAGGATTAAGCATTGTGGCCTTGGTTCAGACAATCATCAAGGAAAAAAGACTAAATTTCATAACAATTCCACAATACCACTAACATAATCTGTCTTTAAGAACAAATTAGAATTTAAAAATTTCAGAAGTGTTTCCATGAATATAAATTCACTGTTGGGGCAGCAGTTAGAGTAGAACACTGCTTTTTTCCTTGAAAAACTTTAGAAGTCTAGGGGTTTTTTTGAGTACTGAAATACTGAAATACTGAGAATACTGAGTGCTTTCTGAAAAAAATACAGGAACTAAAATATTCTAAGAATTTGTATGTAGTTTAGAGAGCTCTATTATTTAGTGTGCTACAGAGTTTTGCAATTGTGAAATCTTTTTTTCTTGACAGATCTGGTCTAAAAATACGTTATAGATTTATTCTGTGAGCTTTTGTTTTGGCTGTAGGAAATGTCATCCTGTCATGTAGTTTTAAATTAGATAACAATTCCCTGTTCTTTTTAGGCAACTTTTGTAAAACTACATTTAATATATCAGTGATCAATTTTTCTGCAGTAATGTAATTACCAAAAAAATTATTATAGTATTTAGCCAATTTATATAAAAGGGGAAAAATTGTTATTCCCTTAGCAGTTTGCGATCATGTATTATAAAGAAGAGATCCCTACAGTTTGAGATAAAAACCTATTTTGTTCCCTCGTGATTAATCAATGCCACAATAGCTTCCTTACACAGTGGGAAAGTGCCCTTTGTAAGCACATTATCCCACAAAGAAAAGCTGCCTTCAATTTTATTCTGTCAGGAAAATCTCTACAAGTCTTCCCATTTTCCTGAAGGTAGAAGCAATTCTGCAGACACAGGTCTACCTCAAGTAGATTAATCAGGGGAAGAGCATTTGAATGAATCCCTGTGGGACCTTTTCAACACTCAGGTGCCCTTTTTAGGTAGCTCAAGAGAAGAAAAGCATGTCCTTCTTTCCTGTCTAAAATTAGTATGTTGATATGAACTTCAGTGATGGACTGAAAGAATTAATGTAATTAATGCTTAGAGTGCTTAGATGTAGGATTCTGGAAAATAATGAATCATTATTATCACAGGTATTAAAAATAGTTATGAGGAATTATGGTAAATTTCTACCAGTTTCCATGTTAGTGTTTGGATGTATCAAATTGATTTTGCTGTGATTCCTTATACAGAAAGATGTAGTGAGTAATACAGCTGTACTGAAGAGTGGCAGATAAACATATTTCTTCCCTTTTCATTTCTGACATTTTTAATGAAAAAATATTTGTAAAATGATATGGATTTTTTGGGGGATGATGGGCTTTTTTGGTCGGGTGGTTTTGTTTTTTTTTTTTGTATGGCTACTTTTTTTATTTTTTCTTCACTTTCAGTTTGAGCTTGTCTCCTCCCAGGATTTTGTGACACAGGTAAAAAGAAGATGTCAAAATACATGTTTGGGTTTGAAGAGTCTACTACTGTATATGCTTATGTTCTAAAAGTGCTCCTGAATCATTCATCTTCAAGCTTGTGGTCCTGAACAAAGGATTACATACATTAGAGATGTATTTGCTCTCATGTGGATTGGCAGGAGTAAATCCTATTAAAGTTAATGGGAGGTAGAAGAGCATATGTAAAGAAGAAAACATCCCCAAGGAGGCAATAAAGATGTTCCATTTTCTGCCTACATAAAATGTCAGAGCCATCTAGAACTAATCTTGCTTATTATTAAGAAGAAAAAAAACTTGAAAAACTGCTGGAGAATGAAAATGAAGATTTCATCTGTATGCTAAAGTGTAACGAGAGAACAAAAGTAAAATTTAAATGATGTTTAATCCACATTTGTGGCTTCAACATGCTTGTACAAAACTAAGATCAGAAAAGCCACAAGCACTCTGTAATGGAAAACTAAGCATTATGCAGAGCAGCCATGCTTGAGGAAAAAGGGAGGCAATGCAACCACTCCCATTAATCAAGGAAATCCATCTACGTTTCTACTCATTCACACGGTATTAGCCAATGTGTGTTTCTCATTCCAAACACATGCATGTAAGATTGATGTTTATTTGATGAATATTTCATTATAAATGAGCAAACTTTTCAGAGACACACAGTTTCTGGATTACTCTGTCTGCCACTGACACTTTATTGCAGAGTTGAAAAGCTTTTATATAAGTCATGTTCCCTTCTTGAGAGATGGATCTGCAGTGGCACCAATATTTTATCACTAATTCTTTCCTTAAAATAGCATGGGCGTCAGGCTTCTCAACCAATTAAATATCAATTAATTTGAACCCTACACATTTGTAGCAATATCACTTCTGGACCAATGTAATTTAAATTGTTATCTTAGCAAAGACTCAGCAGAAGCAAGAATGTATACTGAATGCCTTGAAATGGATTGTGCTCTTTCCCTGATGGAGAAACCAGCATTTTAACTTCTTGGGACTTAAATAAATGCCAGGCCTTATAAAATACAGTTTTTCTCTCCACTTCAGATAGGACTGTGACTTCCCCATCTGTGAAGGAACTGAAGGTGGAATGGGAGAGGAGATGGAGAGTGCCATATGCACATGCTTTCTAAGGAGCTGGTTGGGATTGCCTTTTGAGGAGAGAAAAGAATTTCTATTACCTGTGCTTTCCCTACCCAAAACTTTGAAAAGGAGGTAAGGGGCACTATGTCACATCTAAACAAAATACTCCATCCCCTAAGCTGTCTTCAGATGACCACTTACATGAAGGATTTGCAAACCATATTTCACCACTCAAGAGATGGTATCTTGTTTCTTAATTTTTCATCCTATTTGATAGTGTTTATTTTTCCCATTCAGCCACCCTCTGAAACAATTTTCCTGAGGATGCATGAATGATTGGTTTGTCCTAGGAAGAATTCTGCCCAAGAATGCACTCCTGCATTTCATCATCTTGGTTATTGAAGACAATTTAATGTGATTTTTTTTCCCTGACTTTCTTTTCTCTTTTCTTTCCAAAGTTCACATTAAGGTGAAAGTGTCACCTCTTCTCATTGACTGACATGTATTATTTGTCAATCAATATCCCTGGTGTAGGTCCTCATGTTATTATATTAGTGATACATTTGGTCCTCACCAACTGCCTGTGAGAATGAATTTATTTTAAACTTTAGTTGCAAATATATTTGCACTTGCTGTATTTACATAATAATTTTGAAAGATATTACAGAAGATACATTTGAATCTGAGGCTAGCATGAGGTCAAGTGGGTGATGTAATTTTGCATATCTCCTAGTTCCCTGACTTTCCAAGCTGACCGTATTTACTTACCAGTCAGCAAAAGAAACCTGGATGGATCTTTCTTGTGCAGTTAAGTCCTTTCTTATTGCATCCCTTTCCTTGTTAGGAAATTAGGATTAGCAAAACCAACCAAAATTAACTTTTCCTGCCGTAGGTGTCTTGGGGAGTCCTGAAACATAGTTATTCTAAAGCTACTGTACTCTGACAATTTGTTTAACACAACAGCTGATTATTGCAGTAGTGTAAGTCCAATTCAAGATGTACATTGTTTATAAAACAGTGATGAGTTACTGTATTTCAGCTTTAACATATGCCAAAGAGAAATGAGGCAACATTGAAAACATTATATATAATTTTTGACTCATTAAGTGTTTTTTTCCATTTTCCTACTTTCTGGAAAAAAGTAAAATTAAAGAACTTCCTACTTTGGAATGTAACAGCAAGATTGAGTCTGTATGATTGATGTTCACCTCATATGAGAGGGCAGTAAACTATCACAAAACAGCAATATGAAATTTCCATAAGCAAATCAACCTCTCTTTTATATTTGAATGTAAAATCACACAGCACAATCAAGCAACAAATAAAACTAACATCTTTTATTGACAGAGCCAAGTCATCATTCTAATAAAACAATTTTAGAAATGATCTGTTATGGTGATAACAGACTCCTCGGTCTTACAGAAATGAAATAAGTACTAATAAACATGAATATGAGAAAACAGTTCCAAGAGAAGAGCCCACATACCTTCCTAGTTTATCTGAGTTCTGCCAGCCCAAGCTCATGTTTGGTTGTGAGCTATGTGCAATTGTTTGCCTCATAAAATATGTAGTATCCTGATTAGTGACACCTTTCTTCTTTTTTTTTTGTTAGTAAAACCAAACTTTGAATGCATTTTTGAGGGTTTTAAGTGCTTAAAGAACTCTGTTTTCTGTTCTTCACTGTAGTAAAATGATTTAGAGCATTAAAAATTTTATTGCTCCATTAAAAAAAACCATTTTGTCTCTTCTATCTCAAAGGTCAAGCACTACACACTATCCTACCTTTATCTATTATAAAAATTGAAAACCTCTTCAACACCTGTTTCTGTTTGTTATTAGGAGTGTTAACGTAAGTAACCATGTTTTATTTAGTAATCATTTTTTGAATTTATATTGTGAAAATGCCTATGGGCATAGTCTGAGTTCTTTTACCACATTACCACCGTCTTTTGTTTAACAATCTAATAAAGGCTTGCAAACATATATCAATTAAGCATCACAAGGCCCCTTTGAGGGAGACATGGTAGGTAGTGTTATCCTTGTTATGCAAATATTAAAGAGGTTTCTACTTGTTTAAAGTCACGCAGCGGTTTAGTTCTAGACATGGAATCAGAAATTAATTGTTGTGTTCTAATGATACTTTCACTATTCATTTTTTCAAGTATGATGGTGCTAATAAATAACAAACTAAATACACAACAGATAGTGGATATCATGGAACATTCTGGTTGTTAGTATCTATCCTTGGCTGCTTCGTAGTACAGAGGTTAATTCCAATGTGCTGCTTTGGGTAACAAATACCAATAAGGGTTATGTTCTCTTCTCAGTATGTGTTTGTAAGTCTCTGTAATGATAATGGAAGTTGTGCCTGCAGGAGAATGAAAGAAGAATTTATCTATCATGTCAATGATCCATGAAGTCAGAAGAAATTATGTAGTCTACTATAAAGGCGCTGAAGGAGTCATTACAGCCTATTAGGTAAAAATTGTGTTTTTTAAAAGTCTCTACATAGAATATGAATGTAGCTAATAAACTATAAAGCTCAGATGGAGTCCTTGTATTATTACTGAATTACTGTGCTTCAAGATGTTGATCTTCAGCTGAATATGCAGATGATGTTTTCGGAAGGATGAGTGTGTTACTGCACAGTGCTGATGGCTATGCAACAGGATATGCATTGGAGCGTGCTGTAGCAGCCTGCATGGAAACAGGTGACAGGAGACATGCAACAGCTTCTGGATTCTTTTGACAGACCCAATAAGTGGTCTGGCACACTCAAGAAGACAATCTTTGAAAAGAGGGTCAACATTTTGTTGAATCAATACTGTGTCAAGACCACAAGCCACTCTCAGTTGCTAGCAGAGTCACTGGGAGTAGAGAGTGCTACTCATGATGTACCTAAAGAACAGATTTTGGGCACTTCTGTAAGGACCCTGCAGGTCATGTTTTGCAACACTTAGCAGTGAGTTACCTGGTCTCAGCAAACTGACAAAACACACAGACTGTGGTGAACAGGCCTCCTAATAGAGGAGCCCCGTTTCTGAAGCCACTATGTGGAGACATGAGCTGCTGCATAGGCAGGATAAAGGAAATAAGGAGTCTTGAAGCGTGACTCAACATCCTTTGTCCAAGAGTGGGAACACTCTTCTGGGTGCGTATATATGTATCAAAGGTGTCTTTTCTTTCTAACAACCTTTAGAATCTCAGCCCTTTATAATACCTGCAAAACAACCAAGACAAATGGGATGTCACAAGGTGTTAAGTAACTTGGCTGAAGTTATGCAGCTGAGTAAAAATCAACAGAGCCACGGGTCTTTCCATGCCCAGGGGAGGGGAGGGTGTCTGTTGACCAATGGGGATGGACCCAGGAGGAGGGGAGAGGTAGGAGGTATCAGGTGAAGAAGGTGCAAAAATACATGGAAAGGTATAATCAAAAACACCCAGTACAAAATGACATCACAAAAATGACAACACAAACCACATCTGGTTTGTGACTTCAATCCATAGATCTCACGTTTTTTTTTAGTTTCTGAAGATTGTTCTTATCTCACATTATCTCCAAATGAAGGCTATTCCTTTCTTTACTGTGTCTCATGTATTCTGCATGTGAAATTGTGCAGTAACCCCAGAAACATTATGGAGAAGAACCTTATCTGTGCCTTTTCAATATCCTAACTACTGCAAAAAAGAGATGCTTACATCTTCTTTTAGGTACCTCATTGAGATTCAGCATAAATGTATCTGGGACAAATTTTATCTCTGGGGGAAGTGGTAAGTGTCTCTTTAGAAGCTTAAAAACAAACGTCTTTGCAACATGAAAAAAATGTGGTATGTGATGTGGAAATAGCTTGTTTCTCAGCAGCTGGCACAATAGATGTGAATAACAAAAGAACTCTTTTCTATGGATTCTTTATATCTATGGGAAGGAAAGGACCTGTATAACAGCTCCCTGCTTATTTGGCATGGAAATAATGTTATTAAAGTCAGTTGAAAAACATATGCTAGTGGCTGCTATAGAGGCACAGTCTTTCCAACATCTGAAAGTCCATACTATTCACTATTTAAATACTTTTTTATCAATTATATCTAGCTGCCAGTTTGTTTCTTTTAGCTGGTTGAACCTAAGTGTTTCTGTTAGTATACTTGGAAATCCAGAAAAAATATGGAGGCAGTTACCCTTACAAAGTGTGAATGTCGTACTCATTTCTGATGTGGTTTGTGTAAGGTCTAATTCTACTGTAAGAAATTCTTGGTAAAATAAATGTGCAGGGTTAACTTTCACCAACACACATGTGCTAATGTACTAAAGAGTAGTCTAGCACTGCTAAGTGAAGAAAGCTTTAACAGTTCTAAACCAAGCCAGGGCAAAAGCAGTACAACGCAAAAGTTCACAGCCAAAAATGTGGCTTGGATTCATCTGCTCTGGCGAAGAGGTAATTGATGCAATACATTTAGAGAGATACTGATTAATTCTGACATGTGTGCTTTTCAACATTTGAAATCTGAAATGTATTCTTGTTTCATTACATTTTGAGAAAACTTGATATTAAATTCAGTCAAAACGGATGAAACCTATAGATAGTATTTCTGATCTCGTAAGGCATTGTTTTATTAATATAATAGATTTCACCTTCTCAAATCTGCATTTTTTTTTTCTCATTTCACCTGAGATTTAAGCAGTTTTGCTCTGTGAGACTCATTAGATCAATAATGGAAGAAATGGAATCTTGGTAATGACTTACCTAAACAAGTGTTGCGCCCTCATCATTCTGGGTTAATATGTCTATGACCAAGTGACTGCACAACCACCTAGAAATGTGATAAGTTATCTGAGAAAAATTTTATATTCAAATTGACATGATGAGAGAAAAAATGGAGGCTAGGCAAAGAGGATAGAAATGTAGCAGCATGGAAGAAGGAAGGAAGGATAGGAGGAAGGTGATAAGGAGACAGAAGTAGATAAGTAAGGACATGAAAGAATTAATGAAGCTTGAGAGGAAAGAGGATGAAAATAGTTTAGCAGGATATAAGGACCTTCAGAATTTAATTCCTTTTTCTGGTTCTTTTATTTAGAAAATTTATATTTAGGACCTGAGATCTTTACAGCAATCAAGGCAGTAGCTGAAGTTTTAGCTGTTTCTACAGGGGGATCCTAGAGCCCTTTCTGTCAAATGCAAAGGTGAAATCCAGAACACTTGCACATGAGGAAAAGTCGTGAATTAACTTTGAATACAATTTCTCCAATTATTTGTGAAAATAATTCTTTAATACAATAATTTGAAACTTGCTATTGAAGGCTTCTGTTAGACAAATATTGCTATCCATACCTTATTTATGTTCACTCAATATTAACAGTTCTCCCCATTTCAGTATTTGTACCTTGGCCACCTGCAAGAATAGGGATTTGCCTGTTTAGCCTCCTGCCAGATTTAAAGTGAGTTATCGAGCCTTTACAAAAACAAAATACACAACTTTTATGGGCCCATGGAAATCTTGAAGAGAAGTACTGATGGAGTTGGATACTTGTATGTGGGATGCAGAGAATATATTGTCCTAGTCTACAGGTTGCCCATTATTTAGGACTGGAGCAGTTTTAGGCTAATCAGTGCTTAGTTTCCATCCAATATATTTTATGAAGTTGGACTGCTACACATGAAATTTCACTGACATCATTTCAGTGTAAAAGTTTAAAAACATTAAGATAAAATGAAAAGCAAACAGAATGCCTGCCTGTTATTCTTATTGAAATGCTTGTCATCATGTCTTGTTTAGTTCGGTTTTTTTTCTCTAGTACAGGAGAACCATTCATAAAACTTCATCAAAAAGTACAGATTAAAAGACAAGCAAAATATACCTGCCAATATTCTACATATAAAATAACTCAGCAGAAAGTAATGCACTTATGAATTTAAATTTTCCAACAGTCTTCAGCTGCATATCAGTCATGATAGCAAATGCCATATCTCCCTGAATCCCTATCATGCATTTGGAAATTGCTGTAATTTATCAAAGCTGCAATACAAGTCAAGTTTTGGCAATAAATGAGGTCTGAGGGGATCTGTTCTCTATTCACAGTGTGTTTCATTCAGTATCAACTAAAGATTGTGACTTCTTCCTGTTAGTACTACAGCTTTTGAAAGGCAAAAGGAGAAATCAGCAGAATATAAACTGATAAATTTTCTTGTGGTTTGGTATGACATAAAATTTTTTTTTCCTTAACTTTCTCTTGCTGAAATGGCCATAACAGAGTAGTCTGTATTCCCCATCAAAACACACAATCTCCCCAGTGAATCACTGGGAACAAACTACAAATACGCTTTCATTAGAATAATTAATATCTGCCTAAAACATAATTTTTGAAGAGAAATAGATCTCTTTAATATGTCTGGTCTAAATTTTTGATGTGGTCATTATCTTTGGACCATGTTTTTTTTGTCTGGTTTATTCTTTATTATTGAATAATTTAAAGAATAAATTTTAAAAAGCGCTAAGTGATAGTGAAAATGTAGTAATTTCCTCAAGCAATCTATTTAGATTGTACAATAGGACCAGCAAAGAATTACCTTATTTTGGAAAAAGTACATGGATCAGAAAGCATTTCTAACTACCCTATCAGAAAGGGTACTGTGGCTAACCTAACATTGACACAAACAAGAAAAAATTGCAAATATAGGAATTTTCTTGGGCTGTTTTAAGAATTATTTTTTAAGATGTAAAAAAACATATTTTAGGCTGCTTTTTTGCATTCAGTCATATTTAGAAGTATAGTTTAAATATTTATTTTAAAAATGTGCCCCTTTGTATTTTATTTTCTCCCAGGCTGAGTCTGACATTTATACCCTTAGCTTTTCTCAGGAAAGAGATTTGCTCAGTAATTGCCTTAATAGATGCATAGTGAAACACACTGATAAAGATTGCTATTTATATTACTATTTATATTTCATTTAACTCCATGCTATTGAAACCAGATGATGGATTTCCTTACAATATCCTTTACTACCATGGCAGAGTAGTAACTAATTTAATCTGCCACTAGATGTCATTCCTTTTTCATGCAAATTCGAACAACAAGAATCTGTAGCTTAAAATTTCAATTAAAATAGGTATAAGTTATAGGTATTACCGTTGAAAAATTAATTTTCTGTATCCACACCTAAAATAATTTCTTTTTATTGTTTTCACATACTAAAGGATGTTGCAAACTTACTGTGGACAGCAGGTCCATCTGTGCTTAAATGTAAAGGTGAAAATATTATGTATACTCAAACAGCCTGTTGTTGATCTGTTTGGATAATTAAACAATCCACAGTAGAAGAGATTGATTCAATCGGGTGAATTTCAAACTGGAGACATATATTTTTTTTTATTTTTGGTTAAAATATACTTTTATGTTTGTTCAGCCCCAAATCGTGTTCTTAACAGAACTACTTTTGCTTAGTATGTGTCACCTCTCTGCTCAGAGGTAGTTTTCTTGTTGTCTTTTCTCACACCTTCTCTGATCTTTTTAGAGGCTTCCTTCCATGGCTACCGAAAATTTGCAAAGAAAATTTGCTGATGCAATTCCTCTGCCAAAAGGCAAAAATTGTGCCTTTCAAGAGCTTTTTTTTCCTGGGTAGTGACAGATACCTGTAAAGGCCATTATTCTTTTGATTATCTGTGCTGTTTAAAAAATATAGCTGTTTCTTTCCATGTTTTGAGATTAAGATATCAGAGAAATCTATGCAGTCTGTAGAAGACTCTGTAACATTTTATCTTCAATACTCACATATTCATTTTTTTAAAATATGTGGAGCTTTTTGATTTTTGGGTAAAATAAAATTTATCAACATTAATTTTATTTATTTATTCTTTAGGCTGTGCACAACCATTGAGTTGAATATACACCATAAGAATAATAGACAAAAGTTTCACAATCTTTATGCAAATAATTGGATACCCTTTGGCATGTATTTCACGGCCTTTCATCAAGGGTTCAGGGCAAGGATGCAGCACCAATTTTTCAAATATGCTCTGCAATCATTTAAATAACATTAAATATAATAAAAATGTATTCAGTGAAGCATGAAAATCTCATCCTCTGTTTTCTGTAATCTATGATCACAGCAGGGATGGTGACTTTCTGGTGCTTTGTGAAGGCATGATGTATTTGAAATGCTTAATATAGCCATTGTTTTAATATGTGCTAACATATTTTGAACTTAATAACCTCTTAGAACCCAGAAAATTTACTGGTGATAATATTCTACTAAAATATTAGGATGCTGCATTTCCTAACAGTACTGTTTGGTATCAAATATTGATGTTTCCTTTAAATTTCACCTTCATTTCCATATACTTTATCAGGCTGCAGACCTTTTATTTGAAAAGTGTAAATCTCTGGCATACCTGTACATTATATTATTAGTATTATTAGAGATGCCTTTGATACCCTTTTTTTTTCTTTAAAAACTAACAATGTATCAAATTTAGATATAATACCAGAAAAAAACAAACCCTATCACACAATAGAAATATTAAAATTTAAATATTGCAGAAACCTTATACAAAATTTCTTCTTGCTGTATCTTGAACTATAAATGCTCTTTCATTTTTTCCCCTGTTATGGAAGACTTGCTGTTTCATTGTTGATTAGCACCTGTAAGCAACACAGAAAGTGAGTTTTGTTGAGACAAGAAAGATTCAATCATTTTCATTCAATCATTCCAGATTTTGGAAAAATCTTGTTCCTCCATAGATTTCCTCCCTCATCCCCAGACCTGTTGTTTTCAGTGTTATTGCAAAATGACCCCTGTGGGTCAGTGTTCCTGGGCTTCCACTAGAAATAGATTCTGTTAGCACAGTACTGGAACAAGATGGTCACCGGCTGTGGTTTGGCTCCTCTCTCCCTATCAAAATTAATTCTCCAATTGAATTCTTTCACGGTAGAAGTAGGAAATAGTCAATAATCTTCAGAGGTGCCAGATAAATAATGCCAATATGGAAGAAGTTTTGGCATGATCAGAGGAATGGAATCCCACTTCAGTAGAATTTCTTATTTCTCTGTTCTAGAGCTGATAGATATTTTATGAGTCACTCACCTGTACTGTATTTTGATTTTAGTCAGACTTTACATGAAACATAGCTTGTACACTGTCAGTAGCTGAATAGGCCATTAATGTTGAAACCCCTTGGTTTTCAAGCTGTCAATTACCAGAGAAAGGAATCAATCCTCTCATGGCAGGTATCAGATGCTTTGCTTGTCTCATTCTCTCCAGAAGGATTGCAGCACAGCTTTAAGGGCTCTGGTCATAAACTTCTTTTAGATTCCAGGGGTGCCAGTATTAGTGCTCTCTGCCTCTTAAACCTTAACACTTCCAGCATATATCAGATGTCATCTTATTTCCTAAAATCAGGTTAGTGGTGTTTAAAATAGCTCTTATGTACCTTACTAGCTAAAGAAATTCTCTCCATACTCCCTTAGTATGAGTTAATTTTCAAATGCCTGCTCTGTGACCATGAATTAGCTTCTGTTTAGTAGTTAATGTCTTAATTAATATGTACAACGGAGAGGCATCTAATAAGTCACAGTCCTGAATGTTTCAGGAAATTTTCTATTATCATTTGGGGTAGTAGAAGCTGGCCTAAAATATTTCATATTTTATGATTGCAGTTTAAACAAAATGTCTTCTACTGATTTATAGTTCAGAGGAGATATTTCCCAGCACAGCTTAATCAAAAGATGGAGACGGCTAATTCCTTAAAATACTAATCCAGTTCCTCAGGTGTGGCAAACTCACCTTTCCTTCTCATAATTAATTGATCTCATGTTGAAATGATAAGATTTCAAAACCTTCAAGTAAAGATATAAAAGGTAGCTCTCATTATGTCATTATAAAAACAGATTTTTGGTTCATGTGGAGGAAAAGATTCATGCAGGTAAACTACAATGACATTCACTTACTAAGTATTTTTTCTTTCCAGTGGCTTCTCATTTTTAATTGGAGCTATGGTATAGTTAGATAAACTGCTCCTACTGACTTTTCTCCAGTTTTCATATGATTTTAGGCTTCTAACGAGTTTATGTTAATTCTAAAAAAAGACAAAAATAAAAAATAAAAATACCCACCCCACAAAAAACCCAAAAAACCCAACCTAGAATCTCTAATTAGTGCTTATAAATAGGGGTTTTACCCTTTTACCAATATACACAGTTAGCAGCTGTGATGGTTTTTTTTTGTGCTATGGTGATTTTCAAAACTACTTTTTTAGAAAGGAAAGAAGAATAAATTACTTACTGTGGTATAACTAACTCTTGATCCTGAATAATCATGGTAGTTTGCAAAATAGCTCTGTAATTAAAATTCCTGCATTAATATTGTTGATTTAAATTTTCAGCATCACATTGCTAATAAATCCAACAGCATTGGCTTTAGCAACATACATTACTCATGAAAAATATAGCTCTGAGTTTTAAGAAAATTCATTCCTCTGCACTTCTAAAAATAGAACAGTGATTTTTCCTCCAATCAATAAATAAAAATAAGAGACATTACTATCATTACCCTGAAAGTGCAGAGTCTTCTTCATTTAACTGGAGACCTTGCACAAGCTTATTTTATTTAATAAACCAGGATGAAATTGTTTAAACACCTAGACAAGCTAAATCTGATATGAAATTATTTTCTCAGTTTCTCAAGTAGACTCTAAATGATGAAGATGTGAGTACACAAAGGCAGTACTCTAGGTAATTTTAATAGCTTTTAAAGCAAGTCAAGTTCTTGATAACATTAGGGAGATAAAAATGGATATTTCTTGAGCAGAGCACTATATCAGCATGTTTTTATCTTTGGTATAGGACACTGACTGTAAAATCATCAATCCCACATAACATTTATAGACAATATGTTGAAGAAAGTAAAGACATTCCAGTTTAGAGAAGTAACATGTGTAGATTACCTAAATAGTTTAATTTTTATTTCTTGCAAGATACTAAATACTGGTTCAAAAGATCCTGTCATAAGCACAAATCTTTTGTAATCTGTAAAAATCAGTTATTATTTCGTAACCTGCCACAAATCAACAGTTTCAATGCATATTGCAACTATACATTTATCTGTTCTTCACTGAAAGAGATTTATAGGGTTATTTTAGAGAGTATTTTCACAAGTAAGTGAATTTGTTTTTTCATTTCAGAAATTTTCTGTAGTAGAAATCAACTCCCAAGGTTATAGGCCACATTTAATATTTTCCATATATAGAAAATTATTTCATTTGTGTTGTGAAGTCCTATCTTATACAGTAAGCATGAAAGAACAGGTTTGAGTGAAATTCTGTTACAGTCTGCAAAAAAAATCTCTGCAGGATTTTATTCATCTGAATTTTGATGTGTAGAGTGTGGATGTATATATCTGAACTATTCATCCTAGCCTCTTTTACAGCTGATGGAAAGGAAGAGGCACTTCCAAGTGTGATTCATATAACTGTTTTTAGCTATTTATTTTGGCATGAGATGAGCTGCCACCAGAGTGTCTATTTATGTTCATTAGCTGCTGTGAAGAGAGCAAAATCACTACTACTGTCTGACGTAGACATGTGAATTTCCTTTCTGTGGCTCCAGCAGGTTTTTCATGTAGGTTTTTAAAATGTGAAATTCTTTCCACAGTGCTTAAAAGAAAAACTGGTTAAGTATACATATGCTATATACAGGAATAATAGCTCATCACCCAAAACTTCCCCTTAAATTTCTGTGAGAAAAGCTGCATGTTTTGTTTGAAATTGGCTATAAAAGATCTTTTCGATGCCAAGATTTATAAATTTGAAGAGATGTCTCTTAGACAGTTATGAAAACTTTCTATATGCCTTTGCATCAGCATGTGGCAGAAATGGTCCTTTGTGAATCTGCCTCAGTTTCACACATGTAAATTGTGTGGGATGTTAGGGGCATTGCTTCCATCAGTCAGGCTCATGTAATGAGATCTTTGTGTTCCTCTGACTGAATTCCTCTTTCTGTTGGAACATGCCTGCTAGGAAATCTTTTAATTTTGTTTTTCAGTGTTCAGAACAGAGCTTAGTCCACAAATGCATATCCTATGCCTTGGAAAAACAGAGGTGCTTTCTACCTCACCTATATATAGGCTAAAAATCTGGAAAACAAAAAGGGGAAGGGAAGGAAACTCAACATAAACTTCCTTGTGCTTTCCACTTCTCAGATGCAGCCCTAGAATCTCAGTCAGTAAGCAGCATAGTGAAAATTGCAAATGAAGTGGCTGGTTTTTCACTCTGCCACTTTTTTTTTTAATGGTTTCAAGCACAGTCTTATCCTTTCATAACTGACAGAAGGTTTTCAGGGCTACCTTGCTGCTGCAAAAGTTTGTAGTGCAACTATTGCAGATTAAAGGCGTGTAAGGCAGTGCAGACCTGAGCCCGGAAGGAAATCAAAGGAATTTGCTTCTTGAGCTTTTTTTTTTTTTTTCCCCTACTCTGTTTGAAATAAGACTTTGATAGCCCTGTATTTAAGTATATAATTTTTAATTAGATAATATACAGTTTTTGTACATAGTTAAGAATAAAAGTTATTATACCTCTCTATGTGGATATTATTACACAGTAAGCATATATAGGCTGTCTCTTCAGGAAAAGTGATTTAGTCTACTAAACAAGGCCAGTGTTCACTAATTCAGTTCTTAATATCTTAACTTTCTTTATTCTGAATGAAGCTAGCATACAATATTTCTGTCATAGTATAATAGTCCTCTACAACATTTTTAATAATCATCATAACTTAATCCTTCCCCTTCAGCTGCAAAACTATAAAATATAAGCTCTGAAGCTTTTCTACACGACAAATAAAGTATATGGGACACTGGTTATAATTCTACCCTGGAAGAAATGTAGATGAAGAATTAGGGGTATATTGCCCTAAAATGTCAGTCATAACAAACTAACATATTTCCTAGGTATTGTTGAGAGAAGCATGAAAATATCAGATAGTCATATAAATTTCTTTTCCTGCTGTCAGTAGTTATCAATAAGCATATCGTAACACATCATAACATGTATTGCATAGCACAGGTTATTCCATAATTGTGCCATTCATACTATTATTCATCCTTTTTTTTACAGGATATGGAACTCTAAAATACAAGAACAATAGCAAAAGGTATGAAATTAAGTTTGTGCGGGATGCAAATTCCCTCAGAGACCAGTCATTCTGTAGTAGTAATACAAATGTCAAAAATCCAATAAATATTATTTCTTGTTTCAAAGTGCTGAGTTATCTTAGAGGCCCTAGCAATATACAATATGCTGTGTAACTTTTTCAGTGGTTTACAATAAGTCTGGAAAGCAAGTCACTGGAATCCTGCAGATATAAAGTGGATTAGATGCTGTTTCTTTGTTACACGGAACACAGACTTGTGTCATTGATAGCCTTCTTTTTGTTAGTGTGCTACCATGGTAAAAAAGAAAACAAGAATAGATCAAAAGAATAGGAACAAAGAATGAACATTCATTTCCTGAAGAAGTCTTGTTAATATTTGCAGATCATTTTGTTTAAAAAAGAATAGGTATAAGAGAAAAGTTAACAGACACAAAGCCATTAAACTTTCATTTCAACAAAGGCTTCTATGAAGTCAAGAGGAACATTTGGCATATGCTCCAACTGACTTAAAGAAATGTGGAAAAATATTGAGAAATCATATTTTAGTTTATAGTGTAAGTTTTCTACATTCTCAGGTGACAGGAGAACATGAAATATGTCAGAGGAGTTCCTGAAGAATGCACGTCTGAATTAATTTAGAATTGAACATCAAAATGTGGTTCTTTCAGATACCACAGATAGGAAGATATTACCAAACTGCCTACTGTTTTCTCAATTGCCTGTGTCACTTAGGGTAATCCAAGTTGATGCTTAACCTTAATTTTCAATTTCAGAAAATCAAGAAGATATCCTCATCTGAGTGTGAGAGAAGAATAGGAAATACTTTCCATTATGAAAATCCTGCCTGAATAATATTATAATTGAAAAGCAGCTGCTAATCTGACTCTAGTCTAAATCTATGAAGGCAACCAAAGAAGGAAGTCTGTCAGAGATATATTTTCTCTACAGTGATCCACAGACTGACAGGAAATATTGATCTCACCTCGCACGATCCTTGTAAATGTCAGATATACAGCACTTTTCCTAGCTTCCTCTATATTCTGAGAAGAGAGGCTGGCCCTTCAGGAGGACGCTCCACCCAGTTGTTGATGCTTAGATATGTGCTTGGGTGTTGGTATTCATGACTTCCATCTGAAACGTTGAGCTGGCTGTCACAAAAGAAGGGTGTGTCACCTATTTTTTCCAGATACCTTTCAATAGGGAGAATGGCCCAATTTTTAGGGCAACTGATGAAAAGTTTTGAAAAATAAAAGGAGATTTTATTGAACTTACAGTACAACCTCTTTGCCTTTTCTAAGTAAAATTCAAATTCAGTGAACATAGAAATACAGGGAGCTAGTGGGAAGTTATCTTGTAAATCCACACTAGGACAAGTCAAAACCTTCATTAAGAGAAAGTATATAAAATATAAGAGATATAAAACCTACATTAAGAGAAACTTAACTCGAGGTTCTACTTTTTATTGGACATAGGTAAAACATTTAACCTAAGTCAATTTTCTGGTTTGAGGCTTAAGTGAACAAAAGGATGACTTTGCAAAGTAGCTCAAGAAATACCTGTGCTGGTTTTTTTTTCACAAATTTTTCACACCAGTTTTTGTGAATGTTAGACATTGTGACTAGCAATTTCTACTTTTCTTCCACTCCAGCAATGATAGTGACAATAGTCTAGAAAATTTTGAATCCCATTTATAGCCATTCTTGAAAAGAAATTTAGGCTTTTGAGTCGCTCAGGCATATTTGAAAACATCAATCATCCTTCTCATGCTCTTTTACCTCCTTGGTTTCTCAGGATCCTCTAATTGTTAAAAAAAATCACATTTGCAGCATAGCAAATACAATTGTTTTACTTTCTTGTCTGTATTTCTCAGCTACCAAACTGAGATAAATACAGTGCATGGATATTTATAAGTATGGATTCACATATTCTCAGTAATATAGTTAATGGAAGAAAAGTATTTGACCAAGTGCAATAGAAATCAAAACAGTACATGTCTAAGTGGAGAGAAATGAAAATCTAAATTCATAACTCAGTGGGGAGTATCCATGTGTACAACTGATAAACTTAGAGAACCCTATTAAGATTTTTAAATGCTTTGTATTTACCCAAAATAAAGATCTTAATGAATTTAGGACAAAGAGTTTTCTTCCAAAAAGAGACATTATCAGCAGATTATGGCTAGTTAAAGTGACACAAAGACCTCACTTGTTTGATAGGCAGGTTCCATAGCATGTTAGGCCAGATTTTTTTGGTCTTAAAGAACCGCTTAGGAATTCTCCACCTATTACAGGGTGATACGGTTAAAAAGGGATAGTACTTGTCAACTTGTGAACTGCTTTGACAGTGTACGTCAGTTTATCCCCTGATAACCACAAAGACTTTTTGAAATGTCACCATCACTAGAAAGTAATAATCACAAATGCATACTTTATGTTCATGCTTTGATGTTCTACTGAAAGGCACTATGAAATTTACAATCTGTCACAATTACACAAACCCAGGAGAGTTTATTGCTATTTTAGAACTGGTGAAGCTTGAGGCATGAAAAACTCAAAAATGGAACTGCAACAAACTTGTAATAAGTTTGATTTGTATCAAATTTGAGACATGAATTTAAAATGTATCTCCGCAATACAATCATGTAGCTCATAGCTGATTTTAAATTATTAAGTTGTCTCACTGCACATTGTGGCTTTTTTCAAAGTGCCAAAGAAAGGGCTAGTAACTTTTCTGTGATGAGAACAAATGGTGAATCAGGACATTTTTCTGTATTTTTCTGACTTCTTTTGTGAGGAGAGATATCTACCCAGTTTAGGGTATCTTTTGCCATCTGTTGGCACAGCTGTGTTAACAAAGTGTGAACAAGGCAACCAGTCCTTCACCCACTTTGTTCCGCCTTCCTCTGACCCCTCTATCTCCAAAAGCTTTCCTCTGGTGCTTGCTTTAAGGCAACTAGCAAAGAAATATAAAGAAATTTGTGCCTACTTCTCATATTTTTTATAAAATCTATTCCATCAGATTCAGTTGTTGCATTTTTTAGTTTGGGTATTTTTTTTTTCTGCCCTGTGAACAAAACAAAGTAATCTGAAAGAAACTTCCCAGTAGAACTGGACTAAATAGAAGTACTAGCCCCTAATAGTCCTTAATGCAGTATTGTTTAGTACTAATTACTCACTGCTGAGGAGTCTGTTTTGACTGTTCATGGATTTAGAGTAGGACCAATATGCCTGATGAGTTACAAGTCATTGAAAATAATCACAGAATTTCTTCCACACCTCTTTTTATTTCAGCTCAAGTAGATTCTGGAGCACTATTCTTATAATTAGAACCCAGGTATATTATTTTAACTCACCTTTTATCATGCAAAATTATAATCTCACTTCAGATTTTACCGAGGTATTTCTACTTGACATTTTAAGAACATGAATTTCTGATGGCCATTTTCTGACAAGCATATAAAAGTTAGTATAATGACTTTAATTTCTGTTAAATTGGGATAAAGTCAGCTAATGAATTTAAATGTGGTAATAATTTACTAAGAAATTGATGTGGAAAACCTGCAAAATAAGACAACCGAAGAGGCCTCTATTCCTTAAATATGGGATGATGAAAGATTGTCAAATCCATTGTTAATATGAAAACCTGTATTGGCTTAATATAAAATTTAATGCTTGGTTTACAGATTCATTATATATCCAAGCTAACAGAACAAAGGAATAAAATCACAAATATCCTTAAAAAGGGAATGAAAAATCAGTTAACAATTTGGTGGTGCTGCTAAGCTATTAGAAAACCCAATTTATGAGAGGTTTAAGAGGATATCAAGATAAAGAATAAGAACTAGAGAATGAAAATAATATGTAGAATTCAATGTCAATTGATATAAAAAATGTGAAAAAGTTTTTAAAAATCTAGATATTGTAATGGACTAAATATACACAAAAGAACGATTTCCATTTAGGAAAAAATACTGGAGTATTTTAATGGAAATATACACTGCTGAGCAGGGACCAGCAAAGTAAACTGAATCACAAAAAGTGAACAGGAAGTAAACAGGAAAATGGCATTCTGGCAGTGTAGAAAAAACAATGTCTACATCTTGGGACTGTTTGTATTACTGCTTCCTCAGACAAACATGGCAAGTGTAGCTAAACAGACAGAGTGGCTTCAGGCTGAGGAATTGCTAAGGGGATGGCATTATTTATTCTGGAAAAAACAGTTACAAAAAGAAAATGAGCAAAGTCTATAGAAACCCAAGGGACATGAAAAAGCTACTCAGAGGTTTTTAAAACACCTTTTCATAAGCCAGAAAGAATTTGTGTGAAATTAGGCTGATCCAGAAAAAGTTTGTATAAAATTCTTTGACATGATATATTGTGGATGCTAAAATTTTGATGTAGATTTTGGAATTAATGGAATGAATTAATTGAAGAAAAAATTCCTCACCAGCTAATGAGGT